>NC_140080.1:9557657-14357657 GCF_964194135.1 Talpa europaea | reverse complement strand
CATGTTACATGGTTATTTCATGTAGTCATTACAGTAAATCTGTGAGGTAAGCACCACTGGCATTCCCACACATAGATAGGGAAACTGAGGCTTAGAGAGATTGCGTATTTGACTTCCCAAGCTAGAATTTCATTCCAGAGGTCATGCAATTAGTCACCCCTGAACAAGCAGTGTGCTGGATTTTTTTCAAGCACTGCCAAATGTTTATTTTATAATGGGCTCAAAGTGAAGGGAATTGTTAAGGTTTGGATGTTTGAAATGAGAGACGACTGTGAGTTATTTTCTCATTTTCCTAGTCCTATAAATTCTCTCCAATTGAAATATATTTGACATACAACGTGTATAAGTTACACAACATATTTGATGCATTTACATACTCAGTATGATTGCCACTGTAGCTAGCACCTCCATCAGATCACATAATTATTTCTATTTTGTGGCAGGAATAATTAAAATGTAGTCTTTTGCCAAGTTTGATAGTTCTACTACAATATTGCTATTTATAATCAGTATGTTGTGCATTAGATTTCCAGAACTTATTTATCTACTAGTTGCAAGTTTGCACCTTAAACAACCACTCTCTACTCCCCCAATCTCAGTCCCTGGTAACCACTATTTTACTCCCTGTTTTTATGAAGTTTGGCTTTTTTCAGATTCTCTGTAGAATATATGGTAATTGTCTTTCTCTCTCTGGCCTCACGAAGCATAAAACCCTCAATTTTCATTCATGGTTTCCCAAATGGCAAGATTTCCTTCTTTCTCATGGCTGAATAATAATGCAATGCGTGTGAGAGAGACATCTTTATCCTTTCGTAAGTTAACAGGCACTTTGGTTGTTTCCATACTGTGGCTATTGTGAATAATGCTGCAGTGAACATGGGTGTGCATTTAGCTCTCCAATATTCTGCTTTTATTTCTTTTAGGTATATACCCAGGAATGGAATTGTGGGACCATGTACTAATTCTATTTCAAATTTTTTCAGAAACCTCCATACTATTCCCATAGTGGTTGAGCCAACTTACATTCCCATGAACAATGCATAGGGCTCTCTTTTCTCCACATCATTGCCAATTGCTAGCATATGTAAATACATCTATTGTTATTTCTTGTCATTCGGAGACAGGTGCGAGGTGGCATCTCATTGTGGATCTGATCTGCATTTCCCTGATGACTGATTTTGAGCATCTTTTCATGTACCTGCTATTTATCCCTATGTCTTCTTTAGAAAAATGTACATTCAGACCCTCTGTACATTTTTTAATCAGATTATTTGTCTCTTCTGTTATTGAGTTACATGAGTTCTTCACGTTTTGGATATTAACCCTTTGTCAGATATGTGTTTTGCAAAAATTTTCTTCCATGAAGTAGTTGCCTTTTCATTTTGTCAATGGTTTCTTTTGCTATGCAGAATAGTTTTAGTCCCACTTACTTGTGCTTTGAGAGTCAGATTTAAAAAGCAACCAATTCCATGACCAGTGTCAAGTCTTTGATTCAATTTGAATTAATTTTTGTGAGTGGCATTATAAATTGGGATCCAGCTTCATTCTTTTGCATGTGACTATTCGGTCTTCCCAACGCCATTTGTTGAAGAGAGTATCCTCTCTCTCTTGGGTGTTCTTGGTTCCCTTATCAAGTATTAGTTGATTTTACACATTGGGGTTTAACTCTGAGTTTAACTCTATTTTGTTCCTTCAGTCTATGTGTCTGTTTTTAATGATAGCACAATACTGTTTTAATTACTATAGTTTTGTGATGTAATTTGAAATCAGGATATGCAATGCTTCTGGCTTAGTTCTTTCTCATAATTACTTTGCCATTTGGAATCTTTTTTTGGGGGGGGTCTGGGATTTCTCTATGTAAAATCATCATACCAATTACAAATAATAACTTTAGTCTTTCCTTTCAAATGTGGATGTTTTATTTGTCTTGTCTAATTGCTCTATCTAGGACTATTGGTACTATATTGAATTGGAATAGAGAAGGCATCCTTGTTTTGATTCTGATCTTACAGGGAAAAACCACCAATTTTTCACTGTTTAATGTTAACTGTGGGTTTGTCATATGGAGCCCTTATTATGTTATCCCTTTATACTCAGACTGTTGAGGATTTTTATCACGATACAATGCTGTAGTTTATCAAATGCATTTTATGCATCTATTTTAGATAAACATGTGACTTTTATCTTTCATGTGCTATAAATGTATGTCACATTTATTGACTTGCCTATGTTGATTCTCAGATCCTAGGGATTCTCACATCTTAGGAATAAAATCCACTTGGTCACAGTGTATAATGCTTTTAATATATTCAAGTTAGTTTGCTAATATTATATTGAGAATTTTTACATCTATAATCATCAGGGATATTGGGTTATAGTCCTGTTTTCTTGTAGTGTCCTTACCTGGCTTTGGTATCAGAATAATGCTGGCCTTGTAGACTGTGTTTGGAAGTGTTCCCTTCTCTTTTTGGAAGAGTTTGAGAAGAACTGGCATTAATTTGAAAAAACAACTCATAGCTTTATTAATCTTTTCTATTTTTCTATTTCCATTTATTTACACTCTGGTTTGATTATTTTCTTCCTTCTGCTAACTTTGGTCATGATTTTTTATTTCTTTTCTAGCTCCTTGAGATATAAAATTATTTTAGACAGTTCTGGTCTCTTAATTTGTTGCTATCAATTCTCAAATTTATTGCTATCCCTCTCAGAACTGTTTCTGCAGCATCCCACAGGTTATGTTATATTGTTTTCATTTTCATTTGCTTTGACATTTTTTAATTTCTTTTGATTTATTTCCAGATCTATTGGTTGTTCAGAACTGTGTTGGTTAGTTTCCCTATATTTGTACATACTCCAGCTTCCCTCACGTTCATTTCTAGTTTCATACCATTTAGTCAGAAAAGATAATTAGCATGATTTCAATCTTCTTAAATTTGCTAAATGTTTTGTGTTCTATCATATGACCTATCCTGGAAAATGTTCCATATTCATTTGAGAAGACTGCATTCTGCTGCTATTAGATAGCATATTCTATTCATGTCTGTTAGGTTCATTTGGTCTAAGTTAAGGTTTCATTCAAAAACATTTTTTGGTTGGTTTTCTATGCAGATGATCTATCCACCACTGAAAGCAGGAATCAAAGTCCCCTATCATTGTATTATTTATTTCTCCCTTCAGATATGACATTATTTGCTTAATATGTTTGGGTGCTCAAATGTTGGGTACATTTACACTTATGATTGCTGTATCTTCTTGATTATTGTCTTATCATTATATAATGACCTCCTTTGTCTCCTATTATTTTTGGCTGAAAGTCAATTTTGTTTGGTATAAGTGCGTTACCCCTGCTTTCTTTTGCTTTCTATTTGCATGGAGTATCTTCCTTCACTTTGAGCCAGTATGCGTCCTTAAAACTGAAGTGAGTCTTTTATAGGCAACACATAGGTGGATCTTGTTTTCATTTTCTTTTTATCTACACAACCTTGTTGGGCCTTTTCCCTGAGTTTATGCTTACTTTTGTAAATTGGTGCTTTTCTACAGCTCATACTTTCAAAAACCTTTTATGAATCTAGTCTAGATTACTACACTGGTTACTACAATGATAAAACATCTCATAGATAATAGCACATTTTATGCTGTTCACAACTTATCTTAATTTGTCTTTAAGGGTTCTCCTCTTACTACACCCCCCCCCCCATTTTGTATTTTTAATGCCGCATTTTTCCTCTTTTAATGTTGCATTGTTAACTAATTATAGTAGCTATAGTTGTTTTAAATACTTTTTTTTCCTTTTACCTTTCTATGGTAAGGTGATTAATATACCATCTTATTATAGATTTAGTTTTCTAAATCTGACTATTTTTCACTTTCACAAGCACACTGTACACTTCTGCTTTCACTTCTGTGCATATACTTTCTGTGAGTTGCTGATTAGCATCTTCTTATTTCAGCTTGAAGAATTCCTTTCAGCATTTCCTACAAGGCACTTCTAGTGATGATGAATACCCTCAGCTCTTGTTTGTATGTGAAAATCTTTATTTCCCCTTCATATAGGAAGGATACCTTTGCCATGTTGTGTATTCTTGGTTTGTAATTATTATTTTTCAATACTTGGAATATATCATTCCACTTTCTCCTGACCTATAGGGTTTGTGCTAAGTAAGGAAGTCACTGAAAGTCTAATGGAAGTTTCTTTATAGGCTATCCTTCCTCTCCCCGGCCCCCAGCTATCTATAGGATTTTTTTTAATCCTTTATTTTTTTGATAGTTTCATTACAAAGTATCTTGGAGAACATCTATTTGCACTAAGATAGGGTGATTAATAGCTTCATGAACTTGGATGTCCCCAGGTTTGGGAACATTTTTCAGCTATTATTTAATAAACTTGTTGCCTTATCCCTCTACTCTCCTTCTGGAAGCCTAATTATTCTAAAATTTGCCCTTTTCAGTCAGTTCCATAAATCACTAAGGCTTTCTTTGTTCTTTTTTCTTTTCTCTGTTTGCTTCTTCGTTACCTCAGAATATCCTCTGAGTCATTAATTCTATCTTCCTTCTGCTTTACCCTGTTACAGACAATCTCTATTGTATTCTTTACCTCATTCATTGAATTCTTCAGGTCCAGAATTAGTTTGCTTTTATCATCATCATTAACATATCTCTTTGGCAAGGAATTCATTTCATTTATGTGTTTTTTCCTAATGTTATTTGTCTTATTGAGTTTTCTTGTGGTTCACTGAACTTCTTCAAAATGAGTTATTGCAAATTCTTTATTCACTAGAGCACTTTACTCCATAGCTTTAAGCTTTATTGTTGGAAAATTATTGATAACTTAGAGGTGACATATTTTCTTGGTTTTTCATGTTCCTTTTATTTTTGCATCTCTGTTTTCCCATTGGAAGTAGTAGACACCCCCTTACATCTTTATCAGCTGCCTTCTGATGAGGTGCTGGTGATTGGTGTTGCAGTGTCTGGGGTTTCCTCAGCTTTTGAAGGGGTACACCTGCTCCACCCTCTTTGCGCCCTCTGGTGGTAGAATTCTCAAATTTCCACATCTTTTCTTTTTCTTATAACTTACCAGGTTAGTTGCTGAAAGGCACTCGTTTTCCAGGTAACAACACTCACTATAGCTCATGAAAGGTTTCTCTCCTGCTTCCGGACCTGTTCGATTTTTCTGTGGGCACCCAATTAACAAACCTGCTCTTACACTGGCACCCTGAAGCACTCACAAGCATCCAGCTGTGCAGTGTGCATGGTGGGGGTGGAGGTGGAGTAATGGGTTTAGCACTTGGGGGTGATGGAGGTGCCCACAGACCCCTTTGGGAGATCCTCAAGTAGGATGCTTGCTGTGGAAGCCCAGTGGTCATCCAGGACCACATTCCTTCAATGTCCTTTGATTTTATGCTTCCTTCCCTTTCCTTCCCTCCCTCAAGTCATGGAGATGTATGCCACCTTAGTGCTCTCATTAACTGCCGGAGAAACGGGTTTCTACAGTTGTGACCCATAAAACTGGGGTAGCCAAGTCCTTACTCACCACTTTCCACAGGACAGGTCTCCCGCATTTGTCAGCTCAACTCCATGCAGTGCCTCTAGAGGATCAGAGAGCTTGAAGGGAGTTCCTCCCTCTCCACCTGTCTCCCCTCAGGCAGGCTGGGCTCCCTCACATTCTCTCTTGCCCATTTTTACATGATGAGGCCAGGGTCCCAAAGATTTTTTTCCTTTACTTGGGCAAGCAGGGGTGCAGCAGGCTCATGACTCCTTTGGAACCACAGCCTGCTTGTTTATTTTTGTGTGTCTATTTTAAAGATTTATTTATTTATGCATACAAGAGCTGGGGTACAGGCCAGAGATGTGGGGGTGGGTAAGAGGACTCACCAGAAACAGTTGGGACTGGCAGAATAGGCAGACTGACCGAAATACACTGCTGAGGGTAGCAGCAGGTGAGAGAGGAGAGGTCTGCCTTGCCATGTGGGTTGCTCCCTGGGCGGCCAGGGATCGAACTCACGCTGCAAAGGCTATGGATTGCTTCCTAGTGCAGTGCTTAACCTCTTGCACCCCAAGGAGGCCTCCTGTTTGTCTATTTTTGGAAATAAATGTAGATAAGTGTCCTTCCAGGTGCCTTGATGTAAAGTAATGGGTTCCTCAGCTCCCACTGAGACACTTTTGCTTGTGGATAGATGTTTAATTAGTGCTCTTAAAAAAAAAGAGTTAAAAGTTCTCATGGCTAGGCTGGAAGGGATCATGCTCAGCGAAATAAGCCAAAAAGAAAAAGAAAAATACCGGATGGTCTCACTCATAGCAGGAATCTAGAAAACCTAAATAAGGGACCAGGAAAATGAATAACTATAAGAAAGTGAAAATCAAAATCAACAAAAAACTATGAACCAGAGACACTTTTAGGGGGGCGGGGGCGGGAGGGGAGGGATTGGGGTCAGAATGGGGGGCTGCAATTGTATGGGGAATATAACAATAAAATTTATTAAAAAAAATAAAAAAAAAAAAGTTCTCATGGCAAGACAAAATATTCTAGCTATGTATGGTAACAGACATGATGATCACAGAAGAAGGGAAGGGGGAAAAGAAAGGAGAAATACTGCCATCATTCTCTATCATATCATTATCACAAAAGCCAATTCTAACATAAAAATTATATTCTTAAATTTAGTGAACTTACATGGGTAGAAGCCGAACAGATTTTTCTCACCTCTTCTTCAATTGCAGTAATTTGTCACTCTGGTTTGCTCTCTCTCCTCTCTTCCTTTCTCTTTCTCCCTTTCTTTATCCCTTCACACTACTCCCCAACCCCCCCCAACACACACACACGCAGACTCTCATACACACTATGATATTTTAACATCTGGTTTCAAAGTCACACTGAGCGAGCTGCTAAGTCAGCAGCAGGAAGCCTAGCAGCAGGGTCCTAATGAAACTTGTCTCCCAAGTAGCTGTGATTTTCATTCGATGAGTCATGATAGCTATTATTTTAGGTGCTCTGAAAGACACATTTTTGATCAAGACTTCAGTGAGCTGTGGGGGATGAAGGGTGGGGACTTCCCCCCTCTCCGCCCCAACTGGTTTCTCATATGAGGATGGTGAAATGACTGGAAGACAGCATTGGGTGCCTAGTTACCAATGTCCACTTGGAAATTGTGCCCAATAATCTTCAACGTATTGGGTATTATCCATTTCCTAGGATATAGTAATCCAAGTAAATTCTTTCAGGGAAGCAGTGAAAAAATCATTGATATGAACTTCCATGGTGGTACAAGGTCCTTCTACCTATAGATTTGGGCTTTCTGTCCATCAGTGATTCCTGGGTCTGAGAACAAGCTCAGAACGAAGTAGAAGACAAGAAATCATGATTTCTGTCAGCCTCCTGATGATGCATTCTTGATTTCTTTCGATTTTATAGTCTGGGTCATGCCCTTACTGGCTGACTATCTATCTTGTACCTATTGAAGCTTTGAAGGTCTGGAGGAAGTACGATGAGGTTAAGAGACGAGTTATTGATAAATTAAATTGCAAAACAGTCACAACAAAAGGCTCAGCTGATTCCAAGAGTAGTGCTGGAGCTAGGATGGCCTTTCAAAGCTGTCTTGCCTTAGCTAATGGGGCTAGGCTTTTGTAACCTGGATGTAGGATGTCCCTGGAGAGAAGTAATGACTTCAGTGGAAGTAGTTGGGTTGAGCTGATAGCAGTTGTCAGAGAGCAACTAAAGGATATACATCAGCACAGGTATAAGGTACTACAGGTACTAAGGTACTTTGTCCTTTGTTTTTCCCCATAATCCACACATTTAAAAATATCACCAACACCATTATAGAAGACCTTTTTTGTTTGGATGGAGAGCTGATCTTTTTTGTCTTCAGAGGTGCATAGTGAAGTGTTTTAATGTCTTATGAAACAGCTCCCCTCTGGATGATTATGCCAACTCATTGCAATTGATTTGCTTTGCTTTCAGTTTTTGGGAACTGCTTTCTAAAAATTTAATTTTCATTAGTAATTACATAAAACATTTACATGGTTCCCAAACCCGGCACCTTCTAAGAAGTCTAGCTTCTACCCCAATCTTCTGCCCTCTATTTCCTCCCCCTCATTATATATTTTTAAAAACATAGCATCCTTCCATTTCAAACATAAATTAAGCTCTCTCTCTTTTTTTCTTAGCTAGTTGGGAGCATACTGTGATGCTCACTTTTATGTGCCAACCTGACTAACCCACTGGAGTGCTCGAACATTTGGTTACAGTCACACTTGCAGCATATTTCTGTCAGGGTGTTTTCAGATAAGATTAACATTTAAATATCAGTAGACTGAGTAAAGCAAATTGCCCTCACTAATGTGGGTGGGTCCACATTTTGTGCTGAAGGCCAACACAAAATAAAAAGGTTAACCTTCTTCCAAATAAGAGACCCTGGTCACTTCCTTTTAATTGAGAAAGCCACAGAAAAAGGACTGTGAGAAAAAAGAATCAACTAAATATGAGGTTTATAGAAAAGCTGATGAAAGAGAAAATTTGGGGGCCTCCCTGGTGGCGCAGGCAGTTGAGCGCAGCACTGTGAAGCTGTCCACAGGCTCTGCAGTGCTGGTTCGATCCCCACTGGCCTCGTAGCAACCCACATGGCGAGCAGACCTCTCCTGGCTCACCCGCTGCTCCTCTCAGAGTGTATTTTGTCAGCCTGCTCTTCTATAAATTAAATAAATCAGAAAGAAAAGAAAAGAAAAGAAAAGAAAAGAAAAGAAAAGAAAAGAAAAGAAAAGAAAAGAAAAGAAAAGAAAAGAAAAGAAAAGAAAAGAAAAGAAAAGAAAAGAAAAGAAAAGAAAAGAAAAGAGAAGAAAAGAGAAGAAAAGAGAAGAAAAGAGAAGAAAAGAGAAGAAAAGAGAAGAAAAGAGAAGAAAAGAGAAGAAAAGAGAAGAAAAGAGAAGAAAAGAGAAAAGAAAGAAAATTTGGGGAAGAGGTCATTTGTAAATTCTGTAAAGGGACTGAGAATAAACTGTCTTTAGCAATGTGGCAGTTCACAGAGAACTGGAGAGATGGGAATAGGAAATAAAAGCAGCTGACATGGATAACTTTTTCAAGAAACATGGTAGTAAAATGCTGGGGTTTAATACATATTTATAGACTGAAATGAAGGAAAGGGAAGCAGAATTTTGGAGAAGGTGCAGCATCAATGAAGGTAGATCTGACAGTCTGCAAGATGGAAAGGCAGTCTTTTTCTTGTCTTAAGTCTTGAATATTGGCTCATCCTGGGTCTCAAGCCTTCAGACTTGAACTGCATCTTCAATTTTCTTGGTTTTCAGGCCTTCACACTCAGATTAGAACTGCAAGCTTGGTCCTCCTGGGTCTCCAGTTTACCAACTCACCCTGAAGATCTTGGGATTTGTCAATTATCTTTAATTAAATCTCCTTAATTCTCCATATTCAAATGAGCTGATTCCTTATAATAAATCAATTTTTCAGTATCTTTCTCCCCTTTTTTTGCCTCTACACACACACACACACACACACACACACACACACACACATATGTTCTATTCTATGTAGAACCGATTAACATAGTAGTTTCTCCTTATCTGTGAGATATGTTTCAAGATCCCTTAAACAGCAGACAGTACTGAACCCTATATATACTTCGTTTTTCCTAAACATACATACTAAATGTACAAGTTTAATAAACAAATTAAGCACAGAAGACATTAAACAACATAAAACTAATAATAAAGCAGAATAATTATAACAAAAGTGAATGTCATTTCAGTTATTTGTGAAATAATTGACTTTTGAATAATTTAGTGAGGTTCTGGATATTAAATTAAATAAATCAACATTAACAACTACTTAACAGTGATAAAATATACTTTTATTTACTTCATTGAGTCAGAGGGTCATAAAAAAAAAATTATTGCTAAAGTAGATATCAGGCGAACAGAAAGGTACTTTAGAAGTCCAGTTACCTTGGAGTTTATTTAAACTAAAAGAAAAATGTCATAATGTTTTCATGCAATACATACTTGGTTCTTTAAATAACAACTGTGACAAGTACCAGAAAGAATGAAGGAATATGCTGCACTTGTGATCCATACAAAACACCAACATTTTGGTTGTACATAATTTAAAGAAATGTCTTAAACACATCTGAAATACTGTAGTAGCCAATACATTAGAGGCATGCCTTGGTTGGGCATAGGAATGCAATTTAGATAAGAAAAAAAAAAAAAAAGATCATACCAGAACTACTCAATTTCTTTAAAATCACTGAGCAAGGAAAGCCAACATTGATCTTCCAAACTGATTTTACACAATTTCTATACAGTACCTTGACTTAAATCCATGAGCAAAAGTTAATTCTCTCCTCCTCTATTTTTGGTAAACAACTGCATGGTAAACTTAGATGACTTTTCCCCCTGGATTTTACCTGGGAGTGGCCTTTTAAAATTTTTATTTAAAAGAGGGCAGGTTTGGCACTTTTATACTGATGTCACCAATGTTAATATTTCTTGGGATCTCAGGAAGATTCATATTCTTTACAGCTGATACAGCACGGGCTGGAGCTCCTGCTAAGCCAGCCTGTATACAGAAGCAGATAAAAGAAAAAGAAAATGTACAACTCAGGTATAACTCATCAAAAAATACCTAAAATGGAGATCAATGATAAAAGATTTTCATATAACAAGCTTAGAGACCAGATGGTAGTTTGAATTGGTATGGGATGATTGATTACTTTGAAATACTAATCTATAAAGAGAAAACAGTTGACACATTGGAAACGCAGTGAATACATGCAATGAGAACAATGTAGAGATTGAAATACAAATTAACCTATACTACTTAAAGATAACATACAATATTCAAATGACAACAGCTAGCTTTCACCTATATTTTCCTTCAACTGACTTATGATAGAACCATAAAACATATTTTACATTAGTTTATCAACACTCATGATAGATTTGGGGAACTTTTGCTTTTAAAATGGCATTTATTATCAATATGTACTATGAAATAAAAACCGAAAGTAACAGATCATGTTTGTTTGCTTTCTTTACGTAAACATTTCAAAACAAAAAAAAAAATTTAATTACTTTTAAAGTGTGAAGGTTCTTCTAAGTTTTTCTAAGAAAGTTTGAGAACATTAAAAAATCAGGCTTTTAAAGTGAAGCCTCAATCCATAGAGAATAGTTCTGCTAAAAATTAAACAAGAGGATAACTACAATCCTTTGATGATTAGTAAAAATAAAATGATTAAAAATATTTTGTCATATAAAGTAGGCTCAACAATGTATGTTTAAGTTTACAGTATACACATTTACAGAAACAGCAGAAACGCAACAGATAGTGTAGGTAAGTAAGTGAATTTTTTAATTCCAGTAAATATGACTAATGTACAATATTTGGCTTTCATCTTAGTAAGAAAATTTATAATGTGTGAAATAACTTTGTAAGAATAAATGCTTAAAATAAAAGAAAAACACAAATATTTTTTCAAACAGATACATCTACAATCTTCATTTTTTTTAAGGTTTAATTTATATACAACTAGATTTCATCAATTTTTATGCAGGTTATAAAATAATAATAAAGCCAGAAAACACTGAGTTTAGTGGCATACATAATTTTGTACAAAAGCAAACAATTAAATAACAAAAATAAATCTCCCACTTTGCTTCCATTACATATGAGACAATGTCTATGTAATCAGAAATACAGTTGTAAAGTCCCTTTTTATAATCTTGTATTTTTTTTCTCTTATGTAATCCTACCTCTTCTGTTAATTAAAAAATAATAATAATAAAGCTGTTACCTGAGAAAAATCTTGACTGATACAAAATAGGCCAGTGTAAACTATTAGCTGAATAAAGGATACAAACATTGTTAAGCAATGAAATAAAAGCCATGGGTAATCAATTCAGAATTGGAAATAATAGAAAAATCAGTCAAATATTATTAATAATCGATATGGTCCACACAGGCAATGATACGGGTGATATGGATGAAGAACTCCATACCCAATTAAAGACTGAAAAGGGCAGGAGAATTCAATTTTATAATTTAATGGAGGTTAGTTGTCTTTGATGAATAACTGAAAATCTGATGGACCTCTACATTTGTACCTACCTGAAGGAATGCAGGTTTTATTTTACCCCACTTCCCTCCCACTGCCTCAAAAGATACTGGAGATAAAAGCAAGTATTATTGGGGTAGATTGAATCACATTCAAAATGATTTTTAACTTGATCATTTCAGATTCAAGGTTTAGCTACCAAAATTTAGAATGGTTTGTGATCAAAGAAGATTTCAGTTCACAGAACTTTACCATCTCGTAAGTGCTCTTCCTTTTACCAGGAAGTATGTTGTCTGCTAAGGGAATAAAAATTATTTTACATAATTACAGACATCCTGGAACTACTATCCATTTTTCTAGGTAGGTGATTGTAATTTCTCTACTTCAAAAGTTAATTTTCCACTGTCTTTACTTTGGAATTTCTAAACAGGTTACAAATGATGAGTAGGCTATAGAAAAGTATTTATAAGATATTTGAATATAAATATTTAAAAAGTCATGAGTTATTGAAAGACTTTATTATTGAGAACAGGAGAGTAGGTAGGGCATATGTGTGAAAATGAATATATTTACTGGATGCTATGGTTTACCTTCATACATAGTAAAAAAAAAAATTTCAGCATTAAAATTTCATTGTCAAAACACATCTTTTCCATTATATTCTGTACAATGAGCAGTTAAATTGAACTTAAACAAAGAAAATGACAATTAAAATGCATCCTGTTAAAAGTTGTTTCTTTGTGATCAAAGATGGTGTTGACTGTTGGCTGCTAATGAGAATAAATAAAGTCAATACAGCAGTTGATTTAAAGAGCGTTTATGTGCCAAGTTCTTATTACATAAAATCAAAAGAAGTTTCTAAGTACAATGAAATACAATTCTTCTAAACAGAAGCAGCAAGCCATAGACATGCAAAGGATGGTAACTATTCAGAACACGCAAATGAATTAAGAGAATCAAATTATTTCTCAAGCATGTTCAATACTTTCATATGTCATAACATGAATTTAAATGATAGAGAGTAGAAAAACTGTAAACTGTACATCAATTAAGTTTTAATTAAACTAAAATTTGAAGAAATCAGATTCCAGAATATAAAATGTAAAGAAAATATGAGCAGTTTTAATCAGTAAAAGTTGATGCTTATCAATGTTTCTTTAAAAACTTTGGGCTTAAACAAAAAGACTTCCTGTTACTCAGGTAACTAACACTAGAACACCTATAGGACAAATTTCACTTTCAGATTGCCATGAAAGTGTAGCCTGTAACATTTTTATTAAGGAAAAAGCGTAAAAGAGGTAATTTGCCATTAGGAAATCAGTTAGCCAACGCCAAGGTATAAAGTAATTTTCGTCTCAGTTAGGATTTTTTTTTCAGTAGTATATACTCATAGCAACAAGATTAAGTTTTATTAACACAATTTTTTAAACACAAAAATTTACAGAATTAAGGTTCACCTGAGTTCTTAGCAGTATGGACAATTTAAAGGGTAAAAATAAGGTATTTCTGACAGCACGAGATAGTTCTTAAAGAATTAAGATTACACAGTTGACACAAAACAAATAAAAAGAATGAAACCCTACTGGAGAAATAACTTGTTTCCATCTATGTTATACTCAAGCACCACCAGAGCTGGTAAACTGCAGCAACTCCACTAACAAAAACAAATATATGAATCCAAAGCAGTTAAGAGTATGAACTGGATGAAAGAATGAAGTACAGTAGATAAAAGAATGGTCATGTTTTCTCTCCCATGAGATTAAATTAAGAGAATTAAGAGAAAGAAAACAAAATGAAGTCTGCAAGTATACCAAAATGAGGCCAAACAGATAGAAGACTTATACAGACATACTCTTGGAAATTTCAAGCACTTGAATCACAAAGATAGTAATGGATGGATATGATTTGTTTTTGATTTTGTTTTTAAATTGCCAGACCCAAAAATAAACAAAATGTGTGCAAGCAGAACTGAAAAAGCAGCATTACTAAAATATATTTCAAAGAATCTAAAGGATCCCTTTTCATCATGCAATAGGCAATTAACTTTCCTGAAAGGAACAGAAAAGAATATAGATATTTATTTCATCTAAGACATAAAATACCATCCTACCATCTTAATTTTTTTTCAAGGTTGATATATGGCATAATTAGATGGTAGTTGGAAATTGCACATACTAAAAAGCCTTTACCCACCCTTCCTGCTGGAAGTTGCTATGTGTACATTCATAATTTTCACCTAACAGCAAAGTGAAAGAACATCAACATTAATAAACACAGTAGTAAATGGTTTCAGACTCAAAATCATTAACAAAATAATGGCAGATTTTGAAAGCATGTTTTGAGCCAAATAGAAAATTGGCTCAAATATCAATAAAAATATCAATATTTTAATTTTTTAATTTGAAGGTCAGTGACTTTTAATCTGGAAACTAGTAATAGACTTGCTCTTTGCTATAAAGGCAGTGCTTTAATACCACAGTTAATAAACAAACATGTGAGAAATGCTGATGACAATCCTCTGGAGAGCAAGAACTGTGCCATTTTATTAAAATTTTTAATCAAAATTAGAGTGTTTAAAATTTTTAAAGTTTCCAATAACTAGTCATTTTAAATAATTTAAGCTACAGTTATAATTCCTGACATAGGATTTGCCTATGTGAAAAAATCTGGCTAACGCTATTAATGGATTTAATATAATGAGTTCTTATGATTACAAGTGGCTTCTCAGGTCCTTGCCATAATTTTGTAGAACAGAATAATTGTGCATTGTCAAAGTAAAGGGGCAAAGCCAATCACAATCTAACTTTCCAACATCTGCATCTTGGGACCACTTTTTCTCTACTTGTTGAAAATAGACACTTGATTTAAAAAAAAAAGTAACTACTACTTCTTATAATAGAAATTATGAGACCCACATTGTTGATGGTCCTTTGCTAGAACATAGCAGTTTAACATAAAGATAGAAACAAAGAAACTAGCAAGAGTTTTGGATCAGTGGAGGTGAATAACTCCACAGTGTATTTTCTATGCAGGGGATAAAATATAAAGATTCAGTGATCAACAGTGGTAACCCAGCTTCATAATCTAGTCCAAGATCTTGGGCTATTAAATTAAAATACCACTTGTATGGTGCTACTTCTCAAACACATCCAGAGACTAAAAAGTAGTTACAAGGCAACTCCAAGTTCTCAGTGGCATTTTTTCTAATTAGAAAAGAGGGTAATCTAAATTGTTAGATTTATAGATATTTTTCCTTTGTGGGACTCAATAAATAATGCACTTTCATTTTGAAGTTTTTTAATGTAAGCTTATAATATAAACATGCTAAACTTTGCTGAAATAATTTTGTACAAAAAAATTGTTCATCACCATCTACATTTTAAAAAAGTAGTTCACACGATTTACGGTGTGAAAAATGGAAAGGAAATACCAGAAAATTTGGTTTTGTAAAACTAGGAATCTATTAAAAAACATTTTCAATATTTGTCAAGGTGCTTTGCAGGATTTACAATATTTTGTTGAGTCTTGTGAGGTTTGGATGTCAGAAAGTTGCTACAGCAGAAATACATCTTATTTATTCCTTTGTTATGGCATTTAATTCAAATTTTAGATGATTTCTGATCTTACTTTTTGTTGGCTAGTTTTAATATTAACAAGATAGTCAAAACTGAAAAAGCAATTCTGTTAAGACTTTGGAACTGAAAACCATTGTGAAGGGGAAAAAAAGTATGGTTTAACAGTCACTATTCTAAGCCTTTACAGGTTCTCACTTTGTATGCAAAACTCTAAAGGTTCTGCTTTTGTTTTTAAATTCAGTTTCCAAAAACCAGCAGGCAATTTGATGTTAGAATCCTAACTTAGAAAGATGGGGGGGAAAAAATATGTGAGAGTTAAATTAAGATTGGTTCTGCCATAAGATGCTCAAAATAAACTCCAAATTTCTATATACAAAGTTAATTGTCATTTCTACAAATGTAATTTGTCAGTTAAATGACAATGTTTAAAAAAAAATTAAACTTTCCTTCTACAATGCAGGCAGACAAAACAGAACAAACATGACATCAATGATATACTAGTAAAATACACTAAGTCCAATAAAAGATGAAGGAACTACAAGAAGAAACTAGAATGGAAAATAGGCTACAGGGACTATATGGGTTCATTAACACAAAGAATTTTTGAGTCTGGCCTAAATAATTAATTGCCTTTGACATCATTTTGCTTTCCCTTTGTAAAAGTACATTTTTCTCAAAGTCATCAATACCTTGTCTACCTGTCCTGTCTGGGAGATTGAAAGATAAAGGTCTGTAAGAGAGAAGAATGGAAAGAGCTAGAAAGATCAGGATGTTCAGAAAAAAAGAGGACTGGCTTTTAAAACATAGTGACTAAATTCAGACCCATTTATCCATCTTAAAAAAAAAAAAAACAAACATGAAATGCATAAAGGCTAAAATTCTCCCCAACCCCACCCCTCTACCTCCACCCCCAGGGAGTCCTTTAATTCCTAGGCAAATTCCGGGGCACCTCTTACACTTCCCCCAAATCCCACCCAACCTCCCAACTTAAACCCTCCTTCCCCAAGATCCCAATGTCACAGTAAACCATTTGCTATAAGCAGGATAGACGAAAATATATTCAGCATATCTTTGCCTCTCCTGTCTTTAAAGATCTGAGAGATCTTTCCCTGCAAAGGTGGTGGGAATTATACTGGCTCACTTTAAGTCTGTGACTGGACATGTACTACCTATAAGCTAATATAATAAAGTCTTTATTTCTGAAAAAGTAAAGGCACTCAGAGCGACCCATGTTAAATTGTAAACACTATATCTTAACTATATCCATGCTAATTTTCAAAAGATAAATGTTATTTTAAATACTACTTATGTTTAAAATATGATAACCAGGTCTTTTAATCAACCATGATATTCTCATTTTTAATTAAGTCTTTCTTGGTAAATTTTAGCTTTCATAATAATTTTAAACTGAAATTTAGTAACATTAATAGCAGCTTGCGTTTTGCTTTCAAATAATTTTGTGATTATTCTGCAGTCATGTATTTGGTAGACCTAACCAGTTTAAGTAACACAGAAATGGAACCCATATGAAAATGTGTGCATTTCAATGTGTTTGGAATAAAACTGGTAGCCTCCCAAACATACTCAAAATATATGAAAATTAATGAAAAATTAGAATTTGAAAAACAACATAATTTTCAATGCAATTTCTTACAATGGCCTTATTTTAACTTCAAAACCTATTTTACAAGTAAAATATTAGCAGACATCACATGTAGAAAAACACTTTTATGTTGTGATTTATCTCTAATCATATTTAAAACATACCTTCTTGTAGAGGAGAAACAGAAAAACTAATTTGGTTGCAGATAACAACTAAGTATACATGTTAAAATATAATCAATGGATGAAAAGTATACATCAATATTCAAAACTATTTTAAACAGCAATGTTTCTGAATAAGGTTTTTTTTATGTTACAGTATTATAGCAATTTCTATCACTAATGTAAATTATGAACTTTACCACTTTTGATAGGAAAAATGCCTGATTAACAAAGTTTTACTGGATAATCAAAAAGAAACTATCCATTATACAATTACTATAGCTCTTTTATTACTTTCTGCCATATATATATATATATATATATATATATATATATATATCTCCTAATCCTCAGATTTCAAATTTATCCACCATCCTGTGTTTCATTCAATTCTACTGAGCATATAGCATTATGTTAAAATGATCCTTGACAGTGCCAATAAGATAAAAATTCTTCAGAACTCACCTGCTGTAAATTAATGCTACTGTATTTTTAATATCATGCTGCATTTATAGAATTTTTTATTTAAATCAACAAAACACCTGAATGTGTACTAATAAGATTTGTTTTCCCTGAGTTATAACTATAAACACCAGAGGTAAAAGTACCTCAAACAAGTAGTTCTGAATACACTATCAAGACTTCTTAAACCTCTGCTATAGTAATTATGAGAAACACCCAAAATAATGAGAAATTAAGCAGTCCAACTACAGCACCTGTTACTTTACTCAGCTCAGTACTTGAGGGAAGAGTCACTAAAAATCTGAAGCAGGATTTGATATAATGCTAATGTTCTTCATTCATCCAATCTATCAGCACAAAGTTGGCTGTATGTAATTAACCAAATCTCTCACAGAAACCAATAAAAGCCACAAACACATGTATCACTGTAAAAATATGTGAGTTAGTTAGCTGCCAGTGACCTTTGGGGAGGATCCAGAATTAAAACATTAAGTATTAAAGTCTTTTTTCAATATGCCTTCAGGCTTGCTAAGCACCTAAACTAGAACTTAAAATATTACTCCCTCAAGAGAAGCCCACTTCCTCTCTCTTTCCTTTTTCAGAAATAGTTTTTAACACTAAATTGAGATGTCTTTAAAATCAGTTTTAAGATTTCTTGAGAATTAACAACCAAGATTTTATAAAGCAAGTATTACTCCATTTTTTCAAAATAAATAATTTGTTTTAAGAAATAAAAACATGGAATTATATTTATTAACAGAACTGTGGCGGAAAGAATACATAAAACTATTCGGTGGATAATAGTCACATAACATTCAACATAGTAAAATGTATATATGCCATTTCTTAAAAACAAAGTATTCCAGTTGTACCTAAAGGGTGATACTGAAGGACAAACAGTGAAAGCTACAAATCATGCATAATTTACAATCATGCTTACTACCTTCATTAACTAGAGCACCTTTTACTCTTACCTCAGATTTCTCCAGTTTATTTTGTGCATCAATTTGCGTAACTATCTCATTCATGTTGGTCTCCAACACCATTCCCCCCATCACCATTTCTGCAAGAATATTGTGGACCTAAGGGAAAAAAAAATAGTTAGTCATAAGGAAACTCACAACATGATGTTCCATGATTCTAGTAGTTCTGTTTCAAGTACTACTGTGTCTATTTTATAGGTAAAATACAGCTGTAAAATAAAAATAATTAGTAACAAGGTCTCATAAACTATTCTTGAAACTATCAAGAAGCCTTAGGCAGTATGTAGCTCCTTTAAGTCTTCGTTTAATGGGCTAAAAAAATATATAAAATAAAATAAATAGTAATAAAAATAAAATATATATATAAACACACACATGTACATACATATATCATTTACATATACACATATATTGGTCATATATTCTTTACTAATGTTTCTATTTATTTGTTGGAATTTGTCTGCTTTCAACCTATTCAAATTATTTCCTGTGTAGGAATTGTACAAATAAATTTTTTAGCTCGGTGGAAAGAAAAACAGAGATGATAGTAATAGCACTCTTTTTGTTTAGTGAAAACTATTATATAATAGCACTTCTATTTGCTCTGATTGTGGAAGGATGAAATGAGTACACCATATACATTTATTAAATATTTATACACAGTGTTTACAGGGAGCACCATTCTGGTTTAAGCAAATTATACACAATCACTGTAGAGCAGAATGAAGGTTAAATGAAACCCTTTTCCCTTTTTTAGCAGTTATGAGCCTACTACTCTGTTAAACTAAGTATCTAAAAAGGATAAAGAAAGGAAAGAAGAAAGTCAAATTATGTGGATTTCTTTCTATGGACTGTCCATGGTTTCAGAGCATCAAAGTAACTGGGCTATATTTATGTTAGAAATGAGGTGCTCTGCTGCTACCAAGAATTGTCTCCCCACAAACTATTCCTATCTTTAGTACTATGAGAGATATTCTAAAGTATGACAAATTTCAAAGTAATTTTAGAAGGAAAATATTTGTTAGCTTATCAAAATTTTGGTGTTTTCAAGACAAGTATAAGACGGGAAAGTATATAACATGCTATTAATAATATACTTGTCCATTGCTCTTGAATGGAAAGCAAAAGGGATACAATAATTCAAAGTAACAGGTAAGAGTAACTATTTTAGAAGACAATGCATTTTATAGTGAATATGAATGCCTCAAAATCTAGAAATTCAAAACATTCAAGCCTGACTGAAAAACTAGAAAGCTAGTCTACTTTCTTTTTTTTTTTTAATTTTATATTATTTATTTATTTATTTATTTATTATGGAGGCATGTTTTATTTATTTGTTTGTTTGTTTTGTTTATACAAGCACTGGGTACAGTCAGAAGCGCGGGAGGGTGAGAGAATTCACCAGAGCCAGAGCGAGGAGCAGAGCAGGCAGAAGGACCGAAGTACACTGCTGAGGGCAGCAGTGGGCGGCAGGAGAGGTCTGTGCACCATGTGGGACCCTCCTCTGGTGGCCAGGGAGGAGCCGGGGATTGAACGGGCACCGCAGAGGCAGCAGGCAGCTTCGCAACCCAGCGCTTAACCGCTGCGCCACCGAGGAGGCCCTAGTCTACTTACTATTTTGTATTCTGGGGTGATTATACAGAAGTCTTTTTTAAAAGCTACTTATAAGTCATAGCTCCTCACTAAAATAATTTAGAATATTCCAACTCTATTTCTTCCCTTCCTGGTGTATGTGCTAGTGTTGACCTGTTTTATTGCTACAATTTCTTTGTTTTAATACCACAAATGCTTTAACAGTCAATGTTCTTTTTATACTTTTATCCACAGATTAATCACCTTCTCTTCTCCTTCTTACTTCTTCAACTCATTTCCATCTTATGTCTTAGACCTCATTCAATGTAATGTGACCTCTTTATAATTTCCTTTACTAAAGGCTTTCTAAAGTGATGACAAATTCTTTCATTACTTGCTTCTCTAACAAGTGTTATTTCCCCCAAATTAGTGGGAAATATGTTTGCTAATTTAAGAACTACAGGTTGGCAGTTATTTTCTTTTGACACTGTTTTCTAATTTCTTTGGTTGTTACTGAGAAATTAGTTCTAATCCAACCATTGTGCTCCCTTGGAGGTAATCTTTTATTTCAGGAAGATTTTAAGTGTTCTTTCTTTGTTATTCAATTTTACAATCATTAGTCAAGAGGTATATTACTTGCTTTTCTATTCTACTTATAACACTTTTACCCGTGAATTGGTATATACTTCTGGAAACCTGTCAGTCATTTATACTGAGACATTGAATCAGCCTCATTTTTTCTTTTGTCGTCTTCTGCAAATAAGAGTAAATGTTCATAATATCAAAATCAAAAAACAACTATGAACCAGAGACACTCTATGAGGGGTGGGGGGTGGGGAAAGGAGGGCTTGGGGTCAAAATAAAAAAAAAAAGAGTAAATGTTCATGACACCTTTCCTGCTCTGTCCTCTGACATCTGTAAACTATCGCTCGTATTTTCTATCCTTCTTGTTGCACTGTGGACAATGTGCTGCCTTCTCCATTTACTCAGGTATGTCTACAATATCTAAGCGCAACCACTGAAAATTTTAATTTTGACTTTTTTCCCCTCTTCTAGAAATTCCACTAAGCTCTTTTTCAAATCATCCAGGTGTCCAGGTTATTTTAGAAAATATTTTATTCATTCTATTTTTTTTATCAGTACTGACTTTTATCTATTTAAACATAATAGTAGCTTCTTGCTCTTTCTCTTTTATTGGGACTGAACTTTCCAACCCCTTGCTCAGTCGGTGGGGGAAGGAGTGGTCTGTCTGGGGCCAAGCTTTTGAATAGCGCTGCAGAGAAGAGTGGACACTAACGTGTCTGAAGTTTTGCTTTCAAATCGTCCAGCAAGGAGTTTGAATACAGAAAGGACTGACCAAATAAGTAAGTACATCAAGAATAATGAGAATAATGGGAACCAGAATAACCAAAATAATTTCTCCAGGTCAGAGAAGCAAGTGACAAATACAGAAAAAAGAGAGAAAAGTACTAAAAAGAATGCAATGAATTTTAATAAAGATAGAGAAGTAGGAGTGTGTGTGTGTATATATAGTTATTTCTCACCCCGGTTCCCTGAGAATCAGTAGTAATATCACCCCATAGCAATGCACATATATAGAGTCTGACCATCATTTTCCATCTAAAAGGAACCAGGAATCCTTCAAGAAATGGCTGAGTTAAGGACTCCTCTAGAATTTATCCTGTTTCTTTTATGTAACCTCATTCTTGTAATGGATTATTTCCTTCAGTTCACATTTAGTGGAATGAATAATATATATTTTATTTTATTTTTTTTTTTAAATTTTTTTTTAAACAGAGGCATGTTTTATTCATTTGTTTGTTTGTTTGTTTGTTTGTTTATACATGCACTGGGTACAGTCAGAAGCGCGGGAGGGTGAGAGAATCCACCAGAGCCAGAGCGGGGAGCAGAGCAGGCAGAAGGACCGAAGCACACTGCTGAGGGGAGCAGCGGGCGGCAGGAGAGGTCTGCGCGCCATGTGGGACCCTCCTCCGGTGGCCGGGGAGCAGCCGGGGATCGAACCGGCACGGCAGAGGCCGGAGGCAGCTTCGCAAACCAGCGCTCAACCGCTGCGCCACCGGGGAAGCCCGAATAATATATATTTTAAATTATTACTTCCTTCTTCCAATAATTGTTGATTCGATCAAATTTTATTTACACTATTCCTTCTCTTATCTTTTCTCTCAAAATTTCAGTCCTGTGCTTTGAGATTATTTTTGTTGTTGTCTACCTAAATTCTAAAGTGTGACCATCCTCTTGTTTAAAACTCTAATTTCAAAAACATATTTTAAAGCCCCAAAAAGACTTTTCCAAATTGCAACTCAAGTACATCTTATTTTTCAATTTCAAGTGTTCAATCTATCGCCACAGTAATTCCTCACTAAAGCATACATTCTGAGCTGTTCCTCATCTCGCCCGTGAGTTGCATTCTTTTCTTCGTTGGCTCACTGGTCCTTAGTTCTAGTTGCCACGATCTTCTTAATAGCTAGACTCTTGTTGGTGAGGAAAGGGAATTTCTCTCTAGTGGCCGGTGGTTTAAGTACAGGCTGTCAAATTCCTCAAGAGGAAGTGGGCTGGAAAAAAAACCACTCAGCTCCCATTTCTCCCAGCCTGAAGGATAACATCCTTCTAGCAAACCCACAATGAACAGGTAGTATAACTAAGAAATAAATGAAGTTATTTTTATTTTAGGGGCTATCACTGCAGTATAACTTAGCTGTAATAAAAAGTCTAATTCCAATTTTCATGTTTGACAATTGACAGCTTTCTTTTTATTTTTTTTATTTTTTTAATGCTTTTTCTTTTCTTTTTTTTTTTAAGATTCATTTATTTATTTATTTATACAAGCACTGGGTACAGTCAGAAGCGCGGGAGGGTGAGAGAATTCACCAGAGCCAGAGCAGGGAGCAGAACAGGCAGAAGGACCGAAGTACACTGCTGAGGGGAGCAGCGGGCGGCAGGAGAGGTCTGCACGCCATGTGGGACCCTCCTCTGGTGGCCGGGGAGCAGCTGGGGATCGAACCGGTGCTGCAGAGGCTGCGGGCAGCCTCGCAACCCAGCGCTCAACCACTGCGCCACCGGGGAGGCCCAACAATTGACAGCTTTCAAGTGCTCGAGCTCCTGCTTCTGCCCCATATCTGGGACAGCTGATAAAAAGAAGTTTCATGTATAAAGTTCATGTATAAAGTTCAAACCACACAGACCTGACCTGCATCTGAAAACCCTCACCCAGCTTCACCTTCCAGCCGATATAAAACGCCAAGTCAGCCACTGTTCCTTGCTCTTCCCGAAAAACCTCACTACATGAGTAACAAACCTTTCAGATCCTCTTGGTGCATGTGTCAACATTCATAAGTTATTTACATACATACTTGTATAAAAAATCTAAAAAATGTATAGATTCTTAAATGAAAACTAGGAAATCTCTGGAGTTGAGAAGGCTTCTATTTACTCTTATTTTTATCTTATTTTCTGATTTTTCTAACATGGAGTACACTAATGCAAAATAGAAGTTTTAAAAATGGTGTGATATATGGAAGTTATACATGAATAAAGCTTAATTTCCCTACTAAGGAAAACTTCTATTCTCTAGGACAAAAGTGAGAACTTTACTCTTACTGCAACATTTCAAAATGAACTGAAGTTTTGTAAAGAAAAAAAAAATTGCTAGCTGTAGTGTATTATATAAGCTGGTACTCTTGAAGGAGTATTTTTAAAAATAGAGCTTTATTAAACATTTTAATCATGTACCAAAACATTATTTTAAATATTGTAAAACCTGATGCCTAAAAATAACAGATTTTTTTGGTAAGTGTGAAAAAGCATAAAATATGTGAAATACAAAAAATAGAAGAAAACTAAAAATAAACTCTTAAAAATATTAAGTTCTCTATCAAAAATGAGTCAATATATTATATCAAATCACTTAGCAAACAAGAAATATGAGCTAGACGACTGACTAAAGATAAAGGTATTCTTTTCACATTTATAGATAATAAGATGCATTAACTTGTTAGTGATCACATAACTAAATCTATTTGCCAAAGCCTCACTAACTGGATACTTAAAACTGATAAATGTTAATATCTGTAATTACACCTCAAGCGATTTTCAAAAATCATCTTTTCTACTAAAATTTTAGCAGATTCTTTTCAGAATATTTTATCCAATGACTTCACATTTCAAAGTATCTACAAGATTATAGAAACTTACAAAGAAAAAAATCTGTATAGTGAAAATGGAATCTCTTCCTCCTAAATTCCTTATCTCTAATACCCTACAATACTGAGAAAGGCCAGTCATTCTTCCTTTCTCTCACTTCCAGTTTTCAAGAGGCTATCAATTCTACTTTTTTTAATCCCTACTATTCTCCCTAATTCATTTCTTTTGGGAATTCTGCAATAGATTCCCTGTCTTTGATCTTCTCCTAACAATCCAGCCTCTATAAAAAAATCTTAACCACAAAACTAATACAAATAAAACAATAGCATCAATCAAAAACTTGTTGAAAAATACCAAATTCCGGGCCTCCCTGATGGTGCCAGGAATTAAGTCTCAGTACAATGAAGCTATCTCCTGCTGACCCACAAGGCGAGGCAGACCTTTCCTGTCTCACCTGCTGCTCCCCTCAGCAGTGTATTTCAGTCAGTCTACCTGTTCTGCTCCCCAATCTGTCTCTGGTGAATCCTCTCAACTTAATTCCATTCCCCCATCCTCTGGCCTATATCCAGTTCCTGGATGCATAAATAAAATAAACCTTAAAAAAAATACATATCAAATTCCTTGGATGAAGTCCCAAGCCCATGGCACTAAAGACACTTTAAATTTAGGTATCTCGAGCAGTATCAATCCTGCTTAAAGGCCCATGCTCTCTTCCTGTCTATGAAATACCTACCAATCACTTTAAATATAGTTTTAGTGCCATTTTCTCCATTTACACCCTCCAAGACAGAAATAAGTGTTCAGTCCTGTTCCCGCTAACACTCTGAACATAGTGTTACTTGTTAATGCCACTGTTTGCTCCTCTAGATTGAATTACTTGGGACAGGGTCTAAATCTTCTTCACCAGGCATGGTGCTTGGCTCTCGGTAAAAATGATTTGTAAACTGAATAATAAAGGGATAAAAACAGTATTATTCACCAGATCCATTTTTACTTTGACAAACACAAATTAAAGCCCCACTTGGATAAAAAGTTTAGAAGATATGACAATATAGAAATAGTACCTTATCTACATGGAAAATTAAATCCAGTTCACAGACATTTTCAAAACACTTGTCTAATGTTTCCACAAATACCTATAGAAACAAAAAGAAAAAAAAAGGTTAAAAGCTTTTGAGAACTGTACAAGGTTATTAAAATCTATTAATATAAGAAAGACAATTTCTTAATTGTGCACTGAAACTTTTTTATCTCTATTATCACAGTTCTCCTTAGTTAAAAGTTATACTAAGTACAAAGGAGTAAATATGAACTTCATATAAACTACTTTTCACTACATTAATAAACTGAAATTTTAATGAAAATAACTAAGAACTTGCAATTCTTAGCCCCATTACTTATAAAAGCATGTAAAAATACTCAAATCAAACTTGCGGTCTTCATGTCAGGAGGGGGGAAAAGCCTATTAGAAATATAGATGGGTATAGCACAAGTCTCTACTATATACTATGTAGCCAGTAATTTTAAATTAACATGTTAGTATAAAAAAAATCACTGAAAAATTACTACTTATGGAAAGAATATAGACATGCAGAATCAGATTAAGCCGGGTTCAAAGTTCTGGCTCAAATATCTTCTATGAGCTTGTGTGAGAAAGGGTTAATTCAGCAGACCTGGGTTGCTCAAACCCTGCACATCACCCAAAAGGGCCTGTTTTCAGTCCTTGGCTAGTTCCTGGGAAGTAAGCTCCATGCTCTCATTGTGTTCTGTCTGCTATCAGTGTTTTTATATGTGTGGGGTGTCTTGGGCCACACTGTTCCAATGTGAAAAAACAGTTTATGCTAACAGTGTGATTTATGAACATAGCTTTTTCTCTGAGAATGCATTTATTTATGCGTACAAGAACTGGGGTATAGGCCAGAGGTGTGCGGGGTGAGAGGATTCACCAAAGACAGAGTGGGGAACAGAACAAGTAGACTGATTGAAGTACACTGCTGAAGGGAACAGCGGGCGAGTCAGGAGAGGTCTGCTGAGCCACGCGGCCTGGGGCCTGGGGATCAAACTCATGCTGCAGTGGCTGTGTGTAGCTTCATAAGTTGTGTCTTAGCCCCGTGCACCACCAGGGAGTCCCAAAAGTACTTATTATTAAGTATTCACCCAAAGGACCAACTTCATCTATTTTGCCTCAAGGTCTTGGTGACATGATCTCTGAAATGATTTTATTCATTTTATTAATAACTAATTCAGATTCATTTTCTTTATGAGGATTGAATGAGATAGTGCTGCCTGAATACAAACTAAATACTTAGCAAACATTAACTTCTTGGAGGGAAAATGAGGATGAAAAAGAAAAAAATTTTCTCACTTAAAAAAGGATAATTACTTTAGAACAGTGTCTTTAACTTGGAAATATCCTGAACATTAATTTATAAAAATCATAAAGAAGTTGTAGGAAATAAAGCCATTAAGTTCTGCACCCCTATTTAGCAAAATTTACTGAAATATAAGATACATGCAGAAAAAAATGCAAATCATAAGATATGCCATGATAACTTTTCACAAAGTAAACATTTCTGTGTAACCAACACCCAAATCAAGTTTTGGAATACTGTCAGAAGACTAAGAATTCCCCCTCATACTCTATTAGTCACTGTCACTATTAAAGACAACCACTATCCTGCTTTCTCTGCAGATACAACTATTTCTGAAAGACATTTAAATGGAATATTTAAACGGTCTTTTATGAGTAACTTCTTTTATTTATTGCTATTTTTATTAGATCCATCTATGTTATTACATAATAGAATAGCTCATTCATTCTTTTTTTTAAGTTTTTTTTTTTTAAAGAGGCATGTATTTTTATTTATTTAAGATTTATTTATTTGTTTGTTTGTTTGTTTTGTTTATACATGCACTGGGTACAGTCAGAAGCGCAGGAGGGTGAGAGAATTCACCAGAGCCAGAGCGGGGAGCAGAGCAGGCAGAAGGACCGAAGTACACTGCTGAGGGGAGCAGCGGGTGGCAGGAGAGGTCTGCACGCCATGTGGGACCCTCGCCCAGCGGCTGGGGATCGAACTGGCGCTGCAGAGGCTGCGGGCAGCTTCGCAACCCAGAGCTCAACTGCTGCGCCACCAGGGAGGCCCAGCTCATTCATTCTTATTGTCCTTTTAGAACTAAAAGATAATTCAAACTAAGGAAATAATAAATTGCTGTTGTATTATATTCCACAAGGAGAAAGATTAAAAAAAGCCAAGAATTAGAAATGACATGGTAAACAGCACCCTCTTGTGTTTCATAATATAAAGTTTAAAGTCAATTTCAAAGTGATACCTACTAAGTAGCTACTAATTAATCTCAGGTCACAAAGAATTCAAGGGTCAATGAGAGAAAAATTACTTTTAATTAACTGAGAGATTTGTATTTTAAGTTTTCCTTAATTTTAATTGTCTATTTCCCAAAAATAAATATAAAAGGCAGATATTCAGAAAAAGTCACATATACATACATACAGTTTCCCTTTCCTGAGCCCTTCTATCAATATAAAGTCCTGTGTTTCCTATTTTTATAAATCTATATCAGGGTTGTAAAGGACAACAGGAACCTATTTTGAGGCAGCTAATATTTAGTACTTAAGAGAATAAACTTTATAATATCTCTATTAAAATTCCAGCTTAATCTCTAACTATGAAATCTAGGGCAAGCTAACCCTAAGCCTTAGTTTCTTCATTTTGGTATAATGATCCATATCTATGCAGAAGAATTCTTTCAGTGATAAAATGAATAAATCACAGGACTTAGAACAATGTCTCACAAAAAAATACTCAATAAATATTAGTTATTACTATCGTACAATAAACATGGAGAAATAAAAATGTATACAGTGAGTAAATTAGAAATACATTCTTTATTGGTGGTCATCTTTTCATGCTATTATAATGGTACACACAGATGTCCTAGGTATACTATCAAGGCCACTAGCAATGTTCACAGGAAAGGCAACTGTGAGGTTCTTACTAGACTGTGAGGGCTTCTGTTAAATGTCAAGAGCAATAGATCCTACCATTTCTAATCTATAATAGAAAATAAAATACATAATGTTAAACTGACATAACATAAGGAAATTATTAAGCCCAAGAATAGGTGGTAGAGATTTAAGAATACTAATATATCTAAAGAGCTAATATTTTTTAGCCAACAGCAAGATGTTCTAGACAGATAAGGATTCTCTCAAGCCAGAATCCAAAAATACCACCAAGAACATAACAACAGAGCTAGAGAATGAAGGTTGAACTTTAAATCAGATCAATTACCTTTGAAGAACAATTATGACTATAGCCTGATCTGTACTTAGCATGTCATATTCAGAATCTTGAGGTGCATAAACAGCAATTGACTCAGTATGTAACTGAAATCAGACTAAATTTCCACTAAATCTGGCTTGATAATAACATGCCAATGATGAAAATCTTAGTAAGAGTAGAGACACTTACTTTGTACATCTCATTCGCTAGGCCTACTCCCTCCAACAATAATAAGAAATAGTATTCATTTTTAATATAGCAAGAAGTGATTATTTAGAAAAGTTGGAAAATACAGAAAAGAATAAAGCACAAAAATTTAAAGTTTCTATAATTTTACCACCCACATTAAAATGGTATTATGCAAAGCATAAACAGCTTGTCCTTTTGGAAATTTAATTAGATGGTAGCCTTTTCCACTAAAGTGATTTGGTAAGATTTGTAGGTTGTGCTAAAGATGGAGCTTCCATATGATCCAGCAATTCCACTCCTAGGTATTTACCCAAAGGACACAGAAACATTAATTCAAAAGGGCACCTGCACCCCTATGTTTATAGCAGCACTATTTACAATAGCTAAGCTTTGGAAACAACCCAAATGCCCAAAAATAGATGACTGGATCAAGAAGATGTGGTACATATACACCATGGAATATTACTCAGCAATCAAAAAAGATAAACTCATGCAATTTGCAGGAACATGGATGGAGCTGGAAGGGATCATGCTCAGAAAGAAAGCCAGAAAGAAAAAGAAAAATACCGGATGGTCTCATTCATAGCAGGAATTTAGAAAACCAAATAAAGGACTAGGAAAAAACCTAATTATAATAAAGTAAAAATCAAAATCAACAGGCAACTATAAACCAGAGACACACTATGGCGGGGGGTGGGGGGGAGTAGGATCAAAACAAGGGGGGTGGGAATTGTATGGGGACTATAACCAAGACAAAAATGCATACATTGTGCAAAAATGAAAAATAATGTAAAAAATGTATAAAATAAAAAAAATTATAAAGAAGATTTGTAGGTTGGATTTACAAGTCTAAAGAACTAGATTTTTTAATTTTGTTAAGATTAATAAACCAAATATTAACTTAAAAAAGGAAAGTAGCTGTCAACAAAAGCAACTCATATTTTTTTAACTCTACATTGACACAAATTCTTATAGCTATATTTAAACTTCCAAGCAAAGCTGATTTTTTACAATAGTACCTGCCCCTGAAAAATACTCTTCTACCTATAATTGAATATGGTACAACTAATATTTTGAGCACCGATTTAAAGCAAAATAAAAAGAATAAAAGCCTTAGAAAGTTTTTCCTTACAGAATATCAATTAACAAATATAGAGGGTACAATGAGAAAAAAAAATCACCATTTGGCAAACACCACAATAATAATCTTTTGAGCAATAATCATCAATGGAGGTTAAAATTAATGCCCAAACACAATTAGTAAAAGGTTATTTATAGAGTGTCAGTATATGCCCCACAAGATACTTTTAGGCACAAATGGAAAAAGAAAGTGGTAAACCTGACAGGATGCAAACCTGGCAGGCACCACATTAACCAAAGAACCAAATTAAATATCACAAGTGATGGGACAAAAATGACATCATGTACCTTATGATATGATGCATTTACAAGGACATATTATCCTTTCTGTGGTATTCTTGCCAAAACCACACATGAATTTAATCATTAAGAAATCTCAAATAAATACAAACTGAAAAATTTCCTACAAATAGCTGGCTCGCAGTCTTCAAAGGATCAGTGTATAAAAGATGAAATAGATGAAAAAAAAGATGAACTATTACAAAGTAAAAGAGAATTAGAAGACATGCATGCTATATAGGACCTGATTTGAACTTTGAATGAGAAAAATGGCATTAATGGGACTAGAAAATTCTGAATAGGTCTGCAGATTAGAGAATAGTAGTGTATCATTGTCAATCGCCTGATTTTAATCACTGTACTGTGATTTTGTGAAGACGTTAAATTTAGGGAGTCTGGGTAAAGATAAGGTATGGGAGAATTACTTGTGTTAAGTTTGCTACTCTTGTAAATCTGAATTAACCTCAATATATGAAAGAAATTTTCAAGGGCGGGGTCAAAGGGCATTCTCCCCCTTACATCCCAAGTCCTTCCTAATAACCAACTATTCTACACTGAGAAGTAAAGTATTTACCTTAAATCAAAGGAAAACACCAGCATAAGCTGAGATTTTCACTCTCTCTCAAACCTATTTCAAAAGGGAAAAATAAATGATAAAGTTGCTTCCATTCTGAAATTCTGACTAAACACTTGAGGTGCACATAAAGTAAATAATAATAAGGTGTCTACTGTATTCTAGTCCCCATACTTACTATTTTGTATACATTAGCTCTGAGTCTTGCCATACTCCTTGCAAGACAGGTATGAACATCCACATTTCACATGAGAAAAGTAGGAATGGGGAGGCTAATTAATATGTTCAAGGTTATATAACTGTTCTGACAGAGCCAATATTCAAACCCCTATCATCTGACTCCAAACACCAACTTAACACTCCGACACCTCCCCAGAGGAATGCTGAGATGTCAACAGAACAGGTACATTAAAAAAGAGGGTATCATCAGATCTGGCATCAGGATTTATCAGGAAGAAGTGGAAATGCAAGTAACTGAAAATTGACTACTTTATTTCCAAATACTGGAAATCAGACCTCTCAATATGAAAATAAGAGAAAAAGAATTTAGGAATGTTAAAAAAAAAAAGAATTTAGGAATGCTGATTCAAACTGTTTACAGAAATATTTTTTTGTTTCTCTGGGTATTCACTCTGAATTGCCTGGAAAATAAGCCCCTGGACCAAGGCTCCAGCAGGAAGCACTGCATCAGAACGCGTATCTCCCATGGGACAGGGTTTATCCCTCTTCCCACCATCCCTTTATAGAGGAGCTGCAATTTCCTCTAGTCCCCATGTGCTCATCAGTTGAGTTTCCCAAGTGAGTCTTAAAACTGGTTCCACCTAAACCTAGAGAGCTCAAAGCTTAAGTAGTATATCTGTCACACCACTAACAAAGGAGCTTTTGGGTGCACCCTATAAAAGAGAGCAGCTATCGGGGGCAGGACACCATTCAAAGATCAGTAGGTCCTACCTCAGGACAATTTGTTATATGGGAAGGGAAACATCAGGTGAGGTGATCTTTCTTCACATAAGTATTCTTGGCTTGCAAGTTTCCCCAATGAAGCCTCTTACCACATAACTGTAGCACCATGTAGAATGCATACTAAACAATCACACAATAACATAGGATACAAAGTTCACAAATTCTTCTATAAAGGAAGAGGACTTTTTTTATCCAATTCAGTTTGTGTGTTAATAACACTTGATAAATACCTTCCTTATAAACTTGAATGATGTCAGTAAAATGTCAATTAGCCGTGGGATTTATGTATAATATCTTTTTTAATCCTCTCACCTACCCTATGAGTGATATTATTATTACTACCCCCATTTTGTTGATGAGGAAAATTAGGGTCAAAGAGGAAAAACAGCTTGAACAAAGTTATATAGTCAGCACAAAGCGGAGCCTGAATGGTTTTGCCCACCACTAGCTTGTTTTTTTTAAATTCATTGATCTTTCCAACAACCCCAGGATGTCTGTAGGCAGCATGTTGAAACAACACTTTGAAGGCAAAAAACTTCAAGTTCTAGAAAGATTAAATGACTTGCTCAATATCATACTCAACTGGCATGAACAGTATAGTAATTTCACAAGTCCGTCTAACATTCAGTACCGCAGGAGTGACAAAAGTATTACACAGAGCTCTACTTATATATATGCATATATATATATATATATATAGACATCGTTGTCAAAATAAAAAGAAAAGTTCAGCTGTCCTCAATTTTGTCCTAACTACAAGTGAGACTGATGCTGATATAACTGCTACATGTGGACAGCAAACATCAGAATTTGGAATTATCTAGAGAACTTTTATGCCTCCATTATCAGCCTGGCGTAATAAATTAATTGAGGACAATATGACCACTTATAAATAACTCAAACAACCCATATTAATATTTAATGAACTTCTATTTGCACTCTGTAAATATTTTAACACTTCCAATGAAGATAGGCTGCAACAAAAAGAACTCTAAAATAAGCCAGCTAACAACGCTGACGTTTGCTTATACAGCAGTCACTATCACACTAAAACAGCCATAGTAGAAACTGGCATAAAGTCCATCTGGAATACACTAACCATGTCTTCTTTCAGATTTTTTACAAAATCTAGTTAAATCTAGGACAACATATGCATACCTTAGAAACAAAATCTTTGCTTAAAAATGCATGCTTCCAAATTTGGTATCATTTTTTAATATTAAAAAAATCAAAATTAAACATGATTAGCAATTACATGTTGACAATTATTAAGTTTTCTTGATACAGTCTCTAAAGAATATGCAATAACAAAAAATGTGATCTAATCACTCTTGTCTTAAAATCTTCCAGTTTTGTTTTTTTCATCACACTTCCTTTCTCAAAACTAGTCGATGGGGGCCTCCCCGGTGGCGCAGCGGTTGAGCGCTGGGTTGCGAAGCTGCCCACGGCCTCTGCGGCGCAGGTTCGATCCCCAGCTGCTCCCCAGCCACCGGAGGAGGGTCCCACATGGTGCGCAGACCTCTCCTGCCACCCGCTGCTCCCCTCAGCAGTGTACTTCGGTCCTTCTGCCTGCTCTGCTCCCCGCTCTGGCTCTGGTGAATTCTCTCACCCTCCCGCGCTTCTGACTGTACCCAGTGCATGTATAAACCAAACAAACAAACAAATAATAAATAAAGAAATAAATAAGACATGCCTCGAGAAAATTTAAAAAAAAAAAAAAAAACTAGTCGATGGACACAGCAAGAAAATCAGTTCTAAATAAGCTCTAAATAGTTGTTTGATTTACCAAAAGCAGAAACAATAATTTACTGCCTCCCATCTTTGTTGAAACAAACAATGTTTTGAAAGCACATGCTCAGCACACCCTCCTAAGTATTTAATGACATGTGCTAATTGCTAGGGAATGACAGCAATTGCAGAACTCCCCGTGTTTGTGGTAGTGACAGAATCAGTCCCAGATAAGGTAAATAAGAAAGCTTTTCTTTTTGTGTGGTCTATCACATGATAGATTGATATGTGATAATACAACAGATCCTGTAAAAATCATTCTAGCTATATTAGTGATGGAAAGATGACATTTCTCCTGAAATCCACTTTTCTGTATTTTATCTAATATAAAGACACATTGTCAACATTTCAATACTAGTAGCTAAAACACAAGACAGTTTTTACTTCCCACAAACTGATAGAATTTTCTTCAGGTGTGATGCAGGATGTACACTGACAACTTCCCATATAATTCCCTTCTGAGATATAACTATGCTATCGTAACTATTAAGAGCAACCACAATATCAAAACAATAACCAATAATCATGACTTAAATCACAATACAGTAGAAAATACTTGTTATCTGACCCTAGGAAAATTATTATTTGTTGAGGTCATTCTTAATTGCAATACTTCAATAAAACAGCCTGAATTTGAAATGGATTACTTTTCTCCTGCTTTTCCTCTTGTAACATTAGTTGCAAATAAACAATGCCTTGGAATGTAGTGTCTACATGTCTAAAACTCTATTTAGACATGGCTAATTGAAAAACAGAAAGCACATAATAAAAATCATTTCCTGAAAAATAGGAAACTTCTTTGAAATAATAGTACAACAAATTAACTACTCCCTATTGGGATACACCAAGAAATGTAACAATGAACAAAGTTAAAAGGCAAGGCAATATTGAATTCTGGTCAACCCTAAACTGCTACCAATCAACATATAAGTAAAATTTGGCTTCTTTTACTTTACTAGAAAAACCTTTAGGAAAACAAAACAAAAGTTAGCAATGTTTTTCAAGTAATCCAGGAGAAAAGTAGAAATAGATCCAAGGAATCTTAGAGCAGATCTGTCTCAAGCTCAAAATTCTTTCAAGTTTCCTCTTAGGTGCTTTTACTACTGTTTTAAAAAAAAAAAACTACATTCTATTTCATACTCTATCTTAATACATACATATTTATATTAAAAGTACCACTTCCTCACCACCAATTGACAAAAAAAAATCACAGACACCAAAATGTCTGCCATGATTAAAGCAGCTCTCTAGCTCTTCCTTTAAGTCCAGTTTAAGAAGGCTGAATGTAAGAATAACTTGGCTCAATGATGTAAGAAAAAAAAAACTACATTTAAAAATTAAAATAACTAAAAGAATAGCATGGCATATTAACTCACTGTTGTTGTTTTCTTGTCTTTTCTCTATTAACAATATTTGATAGGAGGAACCTTAATCTAATCATTAATATTTAAGCTTTGACAGAATTATTACCAAAGTTTTCTGCTTTGGTTAATTTCTCATTTTCTCTAACACTGGCAAAAAAAAATCTTTCTTTTTATTTGCAGCTTTTGTAATCTACAATGTATCTATATAATGTTCTTATGTTTTTGCAGTGTTCAGGTTAAAGAGAGAAAGAAAACCTAAGCATATTCCCTCATGACAATCTTACCCCAATACATTTGTAGCAACTACAATTTTTGTTCTTGTGGTAAGAGTTAATTTTAAAGATAGGAAGAACAGGGCCTCCCTGGTGGCACAAGGGGTTAAGCACTGCACTATGAAGCAATCCGAGGCCTCTGCAGCACGAGTTCCATCCCCAGCTGGCCAGGAAGATACCCACATGGTGCAGCAGACCTCTCCTGACTTGCCCGCTGCTCCCCTCAGCAGTGTATTTCATTCATTCTGCCTGTTCTGCTCCCCACTCTGTCTCTGGTGAATCCTCTCACCCCCCCAACCCCCGCACCTCTGGCCTACACCCCATTTCTTGTATGCATAAATATTTTTTTAAAAAAAGAACAGATTTAAATTAGTGGGAATGATCTAAAAGAGTGGGATAAAATATAGAAGAGGGAGAATTGCTAAAGCAGTAAGAAAGTGGAAATTAGTATATAAGTGGGTGGGCTGGCCTCGGCTAGAAGTACAGTGAGTTCATCTCACACAGAAGAGCACATGAACACAGATATAGAGTCTGTAGTGAGGTGAGATAGATGATAAAATTCACTGGAGAAAAAGAATTCTAGGTTTGGAGATACTGGCATACTAGGAGAATTATCCACATGAATACTAAAACTTACCAAGAATTATAAACAAGTTTTACAGTGAATGCCAGTTAACTAAAATCTCTTAGGAGATGACTCCAGGGTCACCCATTTCTGCATATAACGTGAACAGAAGTAGTGACCATCTTTCTGTAGTTACCTTTTCTTTTTTTTTTCTTTTTTAAGATTTATTTATTCATCCATACAAGCACTAGGCACAGTCAGAAGTGCGGGAAGGTGAGAGAATTCACCAGAGCCAGAGCGGAGAGCAGAACAGGTAGATCAACGAAGTACACTGCTGAGGGGAGCAGCGGGCGGCAGGAGAGGTCTGTTGCGCCATGTGGGACCCTCACCCGGTGGCCGGGGATTGAACGTGCTGCAGAGGCTGCGGGCAGCCTCACAACCCAGCACTCAACCACTGCACCACCGGGGAGGCAGTTACCTTTTCAAGCAAGCTTGCATGGTAAACTACTTGGAAAACAGATAACGTTCCTCTCGAAAGCAAAGGGTAGATTTATCTACAGCCCTGGAAGATACTATTCTCTCCTCCAGGACAAGGGGAGACACACCTAGTGTCCATTTTAAATGATTTCAGTTCCTTAAGCTTGCAGTTTCACTAATATAAATCTACTGGGCATGAACGTATCGCCAGGCCCTCTTCAACTTATCCTTTGGGAAATGGGAATGGGGGAATCAGCATTCATAAATGCTTACTCTGGCTACTGCTTTTGCTGTTAGTAATAAAATCCTGTTTCTAGCTCAAAAGTCTTCAGTTCTCCGCCAGTATCCATGAAACTGAGGTAGGTAACTCGTTGTTAGCTTGCAAATAAGATAAAAATCTCAGACCTTTGAAAGTTTTTAACAAAGTCTCCAATAAATGGGAGGTGGGGATGAAATACTACCGCAAGAGGATGGGTAGAAGGTGTTAAAATTTATTACCCTGAGATAAAGTTTGAGTTCACTTTAGAAGGTAGAAGGTTGAAAGATCTGGGAAAAGCCAAGAAAAGCAAAAAGAACATCTCCTCCAGGCTTAATTATATGAAGAAAGCAGGAGGAAAAAACTGTTACTTGAGAGGGTTGCAGGTGATATCATGGGAAGTCAGATTTAACTTGGAGTATAAAGGTGAAAGTAATATTAACAGAACAGGTTGATGATAAAGAGGAATTTATTGATGTCTGACCTTGAGCTCCAGATAACATTATGAAAGAAATTTCAGGAGATGGGAGGAGTGAGTTTTGGGATCAGACCTGGAGACATAAAGTAAGAGACCCTGAGTCTTGGGCTTCTTCTAGTGACTTAGGTGAACAAGAAAAGAGGACATGATGAAATTAGCTGTGATTAGAGTTACTAAGATTATATTAACTTTCTCATCTTTCTGTTACCCACCCAATAACTATCATGAAATTCTGTCTTACCAAACAAAATATCATTTTAAAAATTTAGAATATACAAGTTTTCTAAAATGTAAATGCCAAAATTATAACTTAAGACAGTAAGGGGCAAGTGTCAACTTACTTGAATTAGATCTAAAATGCCAAGTTCACTTTCTGAAGAATCCACACAGAAGACAAAATATAATGTTGCATAATGTCTATATATCAGTTTGTTGTCAGATCCTCCAATTAATCTAAAGACAAAACAAAACAATTGGAATGTTATAAGAAACAAAATAAAAAACATTTTCATTAGCTCAAGCTAATGTGCTTTGAAAACCTTTTACAAAATGAAGGTAACACTTAATGGAATGACATTTAAGTGAATTTATATCAGAGACAAAGTAAATTAGAATGGCTACTTTCTTTAGAGGTGTCAAGTGAAATAAGCTGGTGTTTTAGTTTATTCATTCATTAAACTACCTACTGAGTAACTACAATGTGCCTGGGGCTGATAGTGGGTTAGGAGGAACAAACAAACAAAGTTATCAGAATGGAAGGTGCTAGATAAAGAATTAAAATAGGATGATACCAAAGTGATGGATTTGCTACTTCAGAGTGTAGTTAAGAAAAAGGTGACAACTTATGCTGAGATCTAATGATAAAGAGTAGGCCATGAAAACATATACAGAAGAGTCATTTCAAACAAAGATAACAACTTTTAAAAGTCCATTTTATCTAGAAGAGAATAGTTATGTTCAAAGAAGAGAAAGAAGGTTTATGGACAAGAAAAGATTAGTAAACAAGGTCAAAGATACAGGCAGGTCACAGAGCATCTGTAAGTGCTTACTAGATTTAGCTCCATAGGTCACTGTAATTTACACAGCTTAAGACTGATTATCAACTAGAAAGAAAAAAAAAAGAAGAATGACATTTCTTAAGTTTTGGATAGATTTACCATAGAGATCTCTTCCAAAATATACTTTGTTTTGGACTATAAATGCAAGAAAACTGAGCTAAGAGATATTCAACTATTTCATCAAATATTTTCCCTCATACTGATATTTATTGGAATTGCATCATTTAAAAAAATAACTTAGGAGTCATTCTAAGCACAGTTTTCTAAATATAGATTAGCTATTTCATAGTTAATTATTAGTTTACTTCCTCAAAAAGATCCTTTAACACTAAAGTGTTAAAAATATCAAAGCTAAATGTAATCAAAGATAACTGAATATTTAACAGAACATGGGAAAATGGCATCTATTTCTCGCTCTGTAAAAGTAACATTAAACTTACAAGTCCTGTAAAAACAATTTTTCTTACCATACACTACCTTTATGTCCTCTAATAGCAAAAATACAAATGATCTTTAATAAGAATTAAAGATTGTAAGACTGTATTTTTGGACTATGATTGCAACTGGTCCTTGAAAGAGACAAAAACAGCACAAATAGCAGCTGACTTCATCCCAAATCAGCAATTCAGTGGTTATCAGAAACTTCTGTTTTGCTCTGCTTTAAATGAAGACCAAACTTTTGGAAACTATCTTTCAAAATGGCTACTAATGTTACTAAAGGAGAGTAAAGATTATTAATTAGAGAAACACATTTTTTGCCCTTAAAAAATATAATTTCATCTTTCAAACTATAGTACGGACAAATACTGATACAAACTCTTAGAAAGAATGGAATATAAAAACCACAGAATTCTTGAAATTCTCTAAGCCCAAATATTTGATTTTACAAAGGTGAAAACTGTGATACAAGAAAGTAAGTCACATGACCAAGAAAACAAGCTTGTTAGTGACAAAACTAGAATTAAACTGGATGTGCTGCCTCCTCTCTGACACAATATTTTATTTCTACTTTTCCACAAGGTTGGAAAACTACAATTCAAGGAATAATTTTGAGTTCAAATAGTGCCCTGGTAGATCAATCAGGTTCTTTTATTACGTCTACCACATGCAGTACATGTGCTGGTTGATAAGTGTCCTAAAAGGAAAGCGATTAAGAGGCTGACAAGAAGGGAAGTGAAAGTAGTGGCAAAGATAACTCCTACAGACATTAAAGAGAAATAGGTACAATTAAAAATGTAAAAACAGAGAGCAGGTGCTTCTTTCTCAACAAGTAAAGTGAAGGCCTCCAGCTAATAACAAAATTCACACGTTGAAAGTGTGTATTTGTAAATTTAAGTGCAGCACGCCATGCTCTTTTGAGAAACACAAGTAATCTTTCCACATGATAAAAAGTAATTTATGGTCAGAGAGTAACAAATACTCTATTATCTGAACTATTGTTTCATAATATGCACCATACTTACTAAAATACAGAGAAGTGTAGGTTTCTTCAAGTATTACGTGATTGTTCATATGGGGTTCAGCTAGGTTTTAGTTTTTGAATTGTCAATAAGAATATACCTTATTAAACTCTTTCCTATCTTTGCAGGATGGCAAGTGAAAAGCTGAGAAGCCAACTACTACAGAGAAGAACGCTGCAGCCAAGAAGGCTGATGGTGGTGGCAAGGTTAAGAAGTAGAACCCCAATGCCACAACACCTAAGGAGGGAAGGCCTCATTACAGCTGAAACTTTGTCCTAGTCAGAGGAACTGGTAGATATTCACAAGTTACCTAGTCCAGAAAGGTCATGTATAAGAGAAAGCATTCAGAATCTAAACCCAGGATTGAAAAAAAAAAAAAAAAAGAGAAGGTTCTTGCTACTGTCACAAAACTCACAGGTGGTGACAAGAACAGCAGTACTATAGTGGTTATAAATATTGCAAGATATCTAGATATCTTGCTATCCTACTGAAGATATGCCTTGAAAGCTGTTGAGCAATGGCAAAAAACCCTTCTGTCAGCCGACATGAAAACTGCCAGCTAGCCTCACTTTTGGGGCCATTCTGATCATCCTCAATGGGCAGTACTGGGGGAATAGGGTGACTTTCCTCAAGCACCTGAGCAATGCTGACTTGCGACTGAAACTCTATCCCTCAATCAAGATCCTCTGCGCAGAACACACCAGATTTGTCACTGTTTCCTCCAATAAAAATTTTATCATTGGTGTGAAAGTCCCAAAACATTTCACAAATGCTTCTTCTTTCAAGAAGAAGCTGAGTAAGTCCCAATACCAGGAAAGTGAGCTCTTCAACAAAGAGAAGGAAAATATAAGATTACGAAGCACACGTGGTTAATCAGAAAGCTGAGGGCCACAAATTTTACCAAAATCAAAGATACTCCTCCACTTCCAGGGCTAACACCACTGTGTTTGCTCCTCACAAATGGAATTTACCCTTACAAATTGGTGTTCTAAATTTCTTAAAAAGAATCTAATTAAGTAAGTGATCCATTAAAAAAACTTATTAGAATTTAATCATATAAACATAGGAAGAGACAATTAAGAAACTATTTCAGAGCTAACTGTTTTCATATGACACATTCGTTTCAAAATTATTTATTCAAAAACAAAAGTAAACACACTATAAGACCAAAACTAGCAATGGAAGGAGGAATGGTAAGGCAAGTAAAAGGGGTCAATTCTATGAAGGACAGAATTAGACTTTAGTAGTGAGCTTAATGGAATACATATAGATGTTGACTTATAAAGATGTACACTTGAAACCCATTCTTTTTTATTAACCAGTGAGCCTTCAACTGAAAAAATAAAACTTACATCCATTAAGTGTACAACAAAAAATGTAATAGCTGACAAATCATAATTTTTATTTAGTAATTTAAAAATATAAAAACCTATTAGCTGAACAGGGGACTGTGCTGACGGTGGACGGGTACAGAGGTGAAGGAAATTCTATGGGGGACTACATCTGAGGGTGGGGAGGAGGGAAGCAAACATTGTTTAAAAATGAGCAATGATGTAAAATACATATATATATATAAAATAAAATAACAAGTCATTTCGTATGAGGGAAAAGAAACCCCTATTAGCTGATTTCTAATCTCTATGCTATGACTATCTTTATGTATATACATATATGCACTTACATATATATATGTATATATATATACACACAGAGATATAAATTTGAAAAGCAGACTTCAGTCTTGTTTATATCAATAAAGGAGGAGATCTAAATTTTTATGAAGAGGTTCATTCACCCTAAGGAATACCCTACAGTCAATAAAAAGAATGAGTTTGCTCTAGATGTGTTTATATGTAAAACTTTTCAAAATATTAAGTGAAAACAAGCAATACACCTACAAACCAGCAAAGACAGTACAATATCAAAGGTAAAAAAATTTAAGGTTTTACATTTATATATTAATCAGTGTAAAATTAATTTTTGAGGACTCATAAAAATCTGGAAAGGAGAAAGTTGGGAAGGGGAGAAACATTTTATGCTTCTCTATATGTTTGAATTTTTGCCATACAAATGTATCACCTTTATATAAAATGCCTTTATAAAATCTTTAAAAAGGAAAAAAATTACATACCTTAAAAAAATCCTTTAAGCTAGACTTATAAATAACATAGATGGAAATTTATGCACCTGACCCAATTAATCAAAATTAGGAACCTTTAAGCATAAACCCATTAAACAGTAATATATTTTAATCATGAAGTAAAAAAAAGTCTATAAAATACTTACAATCCTCCTTCTAGGAAATTACAAACATTTTCATCTCTCTTAGATACCAAATGGAATGTCTCCCTGATGATCTGCTGTTGTGTATCTTCACTCTGAGAAGGAATAATTCATATACATTAGGATCAAATGTATGGGTTTATGTTAAGAATTTAAAAAAACAGAACACATCTTTACTTTCAGAAGGTTATTTGCAAAAACAGGAGTAGAATACTTAAAAATAGTCACATTTTAAGTGCTGGAATTTTACAATAGATATGAAATGAGAGACGATTTACTTTATCTTTGATTTTGGCTTATCATGTTCTTTAATACAATAAAGGTGATCAAACTACATTATTTACTATATTTATTGTACCAAACCAAGAAAAGCAAAGCATATGGAATAAAATAACTAATGGCAATTCATTCTAGTGGTTAAGATTTTATGATGTTATTTTTTATTGTTTTATTTGCTATCAGGGTTATTTTATTAAATAATACATGTTATTTTATAATTAAATATGTTTAGGAAGAACTGTAGGCATAGCTGTTGATGTAATTCACAATGCAATAAAAATTGAATTGAAAATAAATGAATAAATAAATAAATAACAAAACAGCAGTATCTATCTGGGACATTCATCTAATAGAGAGATCCTGAGGAAACTAGCATATTACATCTAACAGAAACAAAACCCAACAGTTTTGATGAAAAAAAAAGTAAGACTTTATAGTTTACCACTACAATAAAACAAACTTATTTCTAAGTTTCAAAATCAATAAGAAAAATATTAGAATTATAAACATTACTAAAAGAGACACTAGGTATTAGTCAAAGTCCACTGTTTTACAAATGAGTAAGTGGAAAAAAAGGAAAAACTATTAATAATTCACCTAGCTAATCTATATTTTATTGGGAGAAAGGTACAGAACTTTGAATCTTCCATGAAAACTGAGGTAAGAGTCCATCCATCTTCCTTATCTTTGTGTAAGTATGTCCAAAAACCAAGAATTGGCTCAATAAATATTTGCTACATTCACAAACTAATTCATATCCCAGTGAAAAAGAGTCAGCTCCTCAACATTACAATAGAAAACTGGGCAAAATCATGAATAGGAATTTCACTGGAAAAGAAATAAGATGGGCCATAAACAAATAAGAAGATGCTAAACTTCATTAGTAATTAAGTGAAATGCAAATTAAACAATGAGAAAGTTCCACCGCCCCATATAAGCAAAAGTGTAAAAGTATGACAATATCAAATAGTGACAGATATTAATACATTGTCAATAAATTCTCATCCTACCAATGGAAGAGCAAATGGTAAAATCTATTTAGAAAATGGTTTTAGAACCCATCATTTCATCTCTAGATAGTATGCTGAACCTTAACAGACCACTATTTTTAGAGATCTGAAACAAGTGAATATTAGTAACTTTATATACATAATAAGCCCTTAACCAGGACACAAAGAGACATGTAGAAGAAAGTCCATAAACAACAACACTGTAATAACAACAATAACAAAGAGCTGAGAATAACACAAATTGCATCAATCACAGAATGGATAAGTTATAGTGCGTTCATACAATGTCTTCAAGATAGCACCTTCTTCACATGGAAGAGAAAGACCAAGAACAAGCTCTCTCTCTGGTGCCTCTTCCTCCAAGGGTTCCAATGCTATCATGAGGAGTCCACCATCAAGACCACATCTAAATCTAATTCTCTCCCCAAGTCCCAACTTAAAAACCACTACATTAGGGGTTAGGAATTCAACAAGTGAATTTGAGGGGAATACAGTGCAGTCTATAACAGAGGGAGAAAAGTAAATACCAGAATGACATGCAATCAAAAATATGAAATTCAAAAAAAAACACATAAAACTAAATAATATGCTATTCAGTGATACACAGTGATTAAAATAAAGAAAAATGAGGAATGATAAACAAATTTCAAAGGATTCATTCCACAACTTATATACTCTAATCACACTGTAATTAAGTAATAAATCAATAATAAAAAGCATATTTTTAAAAATCTCAGACATTCAAAACTGGAAAGAAGCTATCTTCACACACTCTGAAAGATAAATCTTACATCCAAACATCCTAAAGAATTTGTTTTTTCTAAAAAAGTTAAAGCCAATAAACAAAATCAGTAGAGTTCAAGATACAAAACCAATAAGCAAAAATCAGTTGTATTTCTAAACCATGAACATTACAAAAAGAAAATGAAGAAAATAATCTTTTACAATATCATAAAGAAACAAAACAACACCTAGGAGTAAATTTAATCTAACCTGCGCAAAACATGTACACTGAAAACTACAAAGCTAAAAATACCAATAATAAAAAGACATAATACAATACGCTTATATATAGGAAGGCGGATTATTATTTAGATGATGATCCAAAACAATTTACAGAGTCAATGAAACCCTTATAAAATCCCAATAGCTTTTTTGCAGAAATGCAAAACCCCATTTTAAAATTCATTAGGACTGTCAAGGGTCTCTGAATAGTCAAAAAAATCTTGAAAAAGAACAAAGTTGGAAGATTTACTTTCTGATTTCAAAATTTACTGCTATTAGTAAACCTGAAATAATCAAAAAAAGAGATTGGTATTGGTGTAATAAAGACCATTGAGATGGGATTGAGAGCCCAGAAACAAACCCACAGATCTCTGATCAACTGACTTTGGCAAGGATGCCAAGACATTTCAGTGAGGGAATGAGTAGCTTCTTCAAAAATGGTGCTAAGAAAACTAAATAAAGATAAAACTATAAAATTCTTAGAGGGAAACATGGGAGGGGGGCAAAAAAACTTGGCAAAGATTTCTTATTGACACCAAAACACAGGCAACAGTAAAAAAAAAATAGATAAATCAGACTTCATTAAACTTAAAATTAAAAATTGGAGCATCAAAGGATATTATCAAGAGACTGAATAGTAGCACACAGAGTGGGAGAAAATATTTGCAAATCATATATCTGGCTAAAGGTTTGATACTTAAAATATTAAACTCCTACAACCCAACAACAGCAAAAATTACCCAATTTTAAAAATGTGTAAATGAATAAACATTTACCCAAATATATCAAAGACCAGTAAGAGAGGAAAAGATGTTTGGCATCACTAGTCAGTAGGGAAATGCAAATCAAAACCAGAGTAAAATACATTTCTTAGCTACACTAGGATGTCTACAATCAAAAATTGTAAACTAACAAGTATTGGCTGGGATGTGGAGAAATTACAGCCCTCATATCAGTGGAAATGTAAAATGGCACAGCTGCTATACAGAACAGATCGCAGTTCCTCAAAAAATTAAACAAGAACGGACATAGAATTACTACATCACTCAGAAATTCTACTCCTACATCCTCCTACATCCTCAAATTCTACTCCTACATACACCAGGCCTCCCCTGGTGGTGCAGTGGTTGAGCACTGGGCTGCGAAGCTGCCTGCAGCCTCTGCAGCGCCAGTTCCATCCCCGGCCACTGGTATGGGTCCCACATGGCATGCAGACCTCTCCTGCCACGCCCGCTGCTCCCCTCAGCAGTGTATTTCGTCAGTCTGCCTGTTCTGCTCCCTGCTCTGCCTCTGGTGAATTCTCTCACCCTCCCGCACTTCTGACTATACCCAGTGCTTGAATGAATAAATAAATCAATCTTTAAAAAAATTTTTTTAAAGGAACTAAATCAAAAAATAGGAACCTGTACACCACTGTTCATGGTGGCATAGTGCATAAAGACAGAAAAATCAGATTAAAGGTTACCAGGGTTTGGGGTGGGGTGAGGTGAATAGGATGCCATATAAATGGGTAGTTTCTGTTTAGAATGATGAAAACATTTATTTCTAGATGCTACAGAAATTTAATATGATAGACATGTAATAAGCCCCCAAATTTAAAAATCTAAGATGAAATAGCAAAATGCCAAAAAAGGAAAAAAGAAATTAAGATAATCTCCCCACGAAGAAGTTAAAAAAAAAAAACTTTACTAATCCTATGATCATAAAGAGAGTTAATATTAGTTTAAAATATCCCTATCAAAAATAAATCAAGTTCTGATGGTTTGAACACAAGTTTTACCAATGACTCAGGAAACAGATCATTTCAATCTTACACAATTTTCAGAGCAAAGCTAAAGAATTTACTCCCATGATTCATTTTATGGGGTTAACACTGACACAAAATCATACAATGACGATATCAGAAATGAAAAACAGTGGACCAATCTCATTAAAAAACATAGATCCAAAATTTTTTGATTAATATATTACGACTAAACTGCGCTTATTCCTGTTATACCAGGTTGATTTAACATTAGAAAACAGAAATATAATTTTCTGTATTAACAGTTTAAGGGTCAAAATAGATTTCAACAGACACAGGAAATAAACCATTTCATTAAAGCATGAATTCTTGAATAAAAGAAAAGAATACTTATCTAACTTAAAAAAGAATTGTCTGTGGTGAAGGCTATCCTATAAAACATCTTTGGCAAACATATTCACAAACAAAATGTTTATAAACAGTTTCTTTTAAGATCACGAACGAGAAAGGGATAACTGGTACTGGTTTTTCCATTCAGTGCCATATCAGTTGTCACCAGTGCAAGGAAAACAAGAAAAAGGAAAAAAAGATAGCAGAATGTGGAAGGAAGAAACAAAATTGTCATTTACAGATGTCGAGATTTTTTCCACATAGACAATCTAACATAATTTACCCAAGTGTTACAATTAATAGAATTAAGAACACAAAACCAGTATACAAAATTGCATTGCAATTCTAAGCTTCTGCTTAGAATCAATCAATTGAAAACACAATTTTAAAAAGATACCATTTACAGCACTACTGCAGTGGACAGGAAGACCAGAAACAAACATATGCAAGGCTTTTAAGGAGAAACATAAAACTTCCCGGGAAAATTTATAGACCTAATTAAAAAGAAAAATGTATGATGCTGACAGACTGATTCCACATTATAAAGATATTCAATCTCCCCCAAATGCCCTAGAAAATCAAGGTAATTCTAATTAAAATCCAGAGTGGGGGTGAAGGAAAAAACTGGAAACCTGATGTGGCAAATGCGATCCCATATCTATTAGATCATACTATCACAATCACAGGATACCTTCCAGAGGAATGTAGAAAACAAGTATGGAATCTGCAAGTAGACTAGAAATTTCTTCTTCGATATACTTTTTATTAACTGTGTGACCTCTGTGCCTGGCTATTCCTAATTTGTAGCAGGGGGGACAATAGTATCTACCTCATAGAGCTACATGAGGATTCAGTTAATACACATAAAGCTCTTAAAAACAATACCTGGTACATAATAAGCATTCATTTACACTGACTTTAAAGTATCTCTGAGTCTTGTAACCATCTATAAAGTAAGCTCTAGAATTCTAGGAATAGTGTAAAGATCTTACAGGGAGTTATCTTTTCAAAAAAAATTTTTTTTGTATAATATTACTGCCTATTAACAAGTAAGTCAAATATCCTAAACCTTAGTTATTTTCACTAATGAAAAGAATTTCTCAAATGAACTTCAAGGTAGTCACTTGGAATTGTCTTTCTTAAGACGCCAGCAAAACTCAAATCAAAATCAATACTGGAAAGAATGTCTTAAAATTTTAATTAAACAGTAAAGTCCAAGCTAAGATTAAACAAATGAAGTCTCTGCTGACATAAAACAATTCCCTTTCTTTAATAGTCAATTTAATTTAAGAGCTTTCTTAAAGAAGACTGAGCTCTCTTCAGGCTGATCAAATTTCCTAATACTATAGTTTCATAACAGAAGTCAAAGTGATATATTTCAGTTGGTCACAACTCCTAGATTACATCAGCCTAAAGACAACCAGAGTCGCATATAGGCAAAAATATTATTTTAAATGCTTATTAATACATTAATGCATACCGGGTTTTAAAAATTCAGTAACCCAATAATTAAACTTACCCTAAATTTCTGTCCTGTCTTTATAAATGTCATGAAATACAACTTCACCACCAAGACTTTGCTTTTATCAAACAGTAAATATGTATCACTATGATCCTCACCCCTCCCTTCACACACACACTTAAAGGAGAATTTTTTTCTCAAAATGCATTCAATCACTCTACTACTAGTGTTAGAATATCAAGAATGAACAAGAAGAAAAAGAATATAAATATAACTGTTCTACATTTTTATTAAGTGTTCTATATGTTGCCATTTTTAAAGTCCAAAAAAAGAAACCTATGTCTCTACAATAAAAGAGGGCAGTAGCTCACATAAGAACAGTACTAATAAGATATTATAAGGCATCAAGGGAAATAATGATCTTCAACAGCAAAATAAACATCTGCAAAAAAAGTGACGGATATTTAGGAAGGGCCATGACAAATAAGAAGAACGCAGAAATAAAGACAACAGGTAGTGGGAAGTTGCATGACATTTGAGGCAGAATTAAAAAATGGGACAAAAGTATGGCATTAATAAAAAGTATATAAAAGGAAAAAAAATCAGTTGATTTTGCATTAAAAGAAGAGAAGTCTGAGAACTGAGTCCCACAGTATTCCAACATTTAATAATCATGACAAACAGAAGGTTCCAGCAAAGAAAATTCAGTGAGTGTGTTTTATAGCCAAGACTCTCCCAAGTAAATCTGGATGGAGACGTGGTATATGTTATATGTAGATAGGCCTCACACAGGCCTGAGCATTAAGAATAAGCAACCAGAACTTGGTTACTCTTAAGTCAAAAACAAGGAGGGGACAGGGCAGAAAGTCTATTAGCACTCACCCAAATTTTTCATTAAATTACTCTAGAAAACAATCCTCGCCATTTTCTCTCACAATGTGTAAAAAGGTATTCAAAATGCTGAGCATTACAAAGCTGCCGTCAGAAAATGGCAGCTATTATCAACACTCTAAAACCACTAAGTGACAGACTAAGATTGTTCCCAGTTTCAGTTATTTTATTTAAATAACATTTAGTGGAAAAGGTGAAGGACTGAGTTTAATATATTTAAACTGAGATACTGAACCATGTAAGGAACTAAAAGGTATGAGAAGGTAACAACAAGATTAAGGTGGGGGGGGGGAGGCGAGTTGGAGTTAGGCGCTGGGACAACTCAGTAGGGAGGAAAACAGTGTTTACAACATTCGGTGCTGGGGAAGTTGGATATCCAAACCATTAGATCAATACCGCACAAGCCATAAAACTAACTCAAAATAGATCACAGACCTAAAACTACAAAACTCTTGGAAGGAAATATAACTATTATTTTTTATGATGTCAGATGAAACCAAAACACTAAAATCACAGCAAAGAAAATGGCTAAATTGGACATCAAAAATAAAATTTTATGAAAATTAAGATCAAAATCATGAGACACTGCTTGGTATCAACCAGAAAGACTAGAAGCAGAGACAGACTAGCAAGAGTGAAGGGGAATATGGGAAAAATTGGAAGCCTCATACTAAACTGGTGGGAATGTAAAATGGTACAATCACTTTGGAAATATGGCAGTTTGTCAAACAAACATACATCTATCATATGGCCTACTTCTAGATATATATACTCAAGAGAAATGAAAACATTGTGTCCACACAAAATGTTGCACACAGTGTTCATAGTCGCATTATTAATAATAGGTAAAAAGTGGAACTGTCTCAAACATCTCAAATGTAGTAAATAGTGGGGAACATTATTTATCCATAAAAAAGGATGAAATACTGGTACATGCTACAATGTGGGTGAGTCTGGAAAGTATCATGTTACATGAAAGAAGCAGTCACAAAGCCTGCATACTTATAATTCTTGTTAAAAGACAAAATTTAACTGAGTAAATCTGAAGGTCTAAGTCACTTTACTAAACAATTCATGAATTGGGCAGCATCACATCCAGCTAACAGAGCAACTCAAGAGGTCATACAAGATGGAAGAGATATATAGAAATCAGGGCAGGATATCGAAGACATAAGCAAGAGGAAAATGAATATTCATTGGCAGAAAGCAAGAGTTTGGATGATGGCTTCTCATTAACCAAACTGTGATGTTTTCATTGGCTAAATTTGTTGCTAGCAACTTGAACTACTTGTTTGGGAGTGCAAGGAAAAGTCTTCCAGCTTTTGTCATTGCTTGAGGTAATGGCTGGCTTCCTTTTTGGGATAACTGACAAGAAGTGGTAGAACAAGAGAATTCCCTCTACATGTCTTCCCAACTCCCATTTTAATTGAATTTCCTTTAGCACTTATCTCCAAAGTACTGCACCTTCTGTTCCAAACTACCTCAATAAAGAGATTATCACAAGAAAACAAAATCATTTTTTATGTCCCAGTGTATATAAGTTAGGTTTAGAAGTGACCAATGACAGATGAGTAGATTAAAATATGGTATATATAGACAATGGAATACTACTCAACTATAATAAAAAAAATTAAACCTTGCCATTTGCAATATGGATAGGACTAAAGGGGATAATATTAAGCAAAATACGTCAGAAGGAGAAGGACAAATACCACATGATTTCACTCACATGTAGGAAAACAAGGCAAGAAAAGACAAACAGGAACAAAAAACCCTTGAAATCTGAGCGCAGAACTGAGACTACCAGAAGGAGAAGAGAGCAGTTAGAAGAGGGTCCAATGCATTATTAGTGCTTTGATGGTAAAGATGATATTATAACATACATATGCAGAGGTATGAACCTATACCCCTAAAACATATATAGTGATATAAATCAAATTATCTCCATAGACACACTCAAAAAAAACCTGAGAAAGGGGCCTCCATGATGGCGCAAGGGGTTAAGTCTCAACACTATCAAGCTATCAGCAACCACCAGATCATGAGTTTGATCCCCAGCCAGGGAATTAACGCACACGGCACAGCAGACTGCTCCCTTTAGCAGTGTATTTCAGTCAATCTGCCTGTTCTGCTCCCCACTCTGTCTCTGGTGAATCCTCTCACATACACACCCCCACAAGTCGGACTTACACCCCAGTTCTTGTATGCATAAATAAATAAAAATAAATATTTTTTAAAAATGAGAAAAAGTTAAGTTTATACTACACTGTTAGTATGCAATAGCATTATGTCTAAATAAAAATGCATATAACTCAATTAAAAAATACTTTATTACTAAGAAAAAAATGGTAGCCATCAACTGAGTCTTCAGCAAGCTGTGATCTTTTTGCTGGTGAAGGGTCTTGTAAAAAATACATTATCTGTGAAATAAAATACAGCAATCTATGCTTATATTAATTACCACATTCCATGTATATGAAATATCCACAAGAGGCAAATCCATAGACACAGAAAACAGATTAATGATTGTCTGGGACAAACAGGAGTGGGTACTAGTAATGGGTACTAGATTTCATTTGGTTTAATGAAATGTTCTAAACTTAGATTATAGTGATACAATCATAAAGGCAATAAAAAAACATTGAATTATATGCTTTCAGTGGTGAATGTTATGGTATGTGATTGACATCAAAGATTTTTTGAGATTATGTAACTCTTTAAAAAGCTAGGGCAAGTTTTTTTTTTTTTTTAAGATTTATTTTTATTCATTTATGCATACAAGAACTGGGATGTAGGCCAGAGGTGAGAGGATTCACCAGAGACAAAGTGGGGAGCAGAACAGGTGGATCTACTGAAATACACTGCTGAGGGGAGCAGCGGTCAAAACAGGAGAGATCTGTCGCACGTGGCTGGGGATTGAACTCATGCCACAGTGGCTGGTGATAGCTTGATAGCACTAAGACTCTAACCCCTGCGAAACCAGGGAAGCTCCATGGGGCCAGTTTTATAGCTACACTTTACTCTTAAAAAGTCTACTCTTCGGGCCTCCCCGGTGGCGCAGCAGTTGAGTGATGGGTTGCGAGGCTGCCCGAGGCCTCTGCGGCACTGGTTCGATCCCCAGCTGCTCCCCGGCCACCGGAGGAGGGTCCCACATGATGCACAGACCTCTCCTGCCGCCCACTGCTCCCCTCAGCAGTGTACTTCGGTCCTTCTGCCTGTTCTGCTCCCCACTCTGGCTCTGGTGAATTCTCTCACCCTCCCACGCTTCTGACTGTACCCAGTGCGTGTATAAACAAAACAAACAAACAAATAAATAAATAAAACATGCCTCTATAAAAATAAAAAAAAAATAATAATAATTAACAAAAAAAAAGTCTACTCTTCTCTAGAAGGATCTTGGAGAATACTGTACTTTATAATAAGAAGGAAGTTCATTACAAAATGAAGTCCATAGAATTTAAACACTGGGGATCTTTGAGAAGGAAACAAAAGAGACAATTCATTTGAGGAAAGTCAAAGAGTATCTGAGAACAATCTCTGTAATATTCTACTGTTCTTTATAGACATAATCTTCCAAACAAAGGCAGGAAGTAGCAAGTGACAGTAATAATAAAAGTAACTTATTAACTTAGGTAACAATTTCTGAGTATTATATATATCAGGTTATTAAGTATTAATCTTCATTAAAAACTGCATTTAAAAAATGCACAGTAGTAGTGAAAGAAATTATTGTACACTATGCAATGAAATACTATGTAGTCATCAAAAAACTATTTTCTGTATATGACACCAAAATCACAAGACACAGGAAAAAATATTGTAACTTTGCCTGCAACAAGATTAACAACTTTTGTGCAACAGAGCACACTTTTTAAAAAAAGATAGCAGTCCTTGTGTGGAAAAAAACAAGCCCTATGAGAGAACCCCGAAGATAAAATGCTAAGTGAAATAAGTTAGTCACAAAAGAACAAATAATGTATAATTCCTCTTATGTGAGGTTCTAATTATAGTCATATCCATAGAGACCATAGAGAATGGAGGTTGTTAGGGGATGGGAGGCAGGGAGAATGGGGAGAGAGCTTACAATGTACAATGTTTCAACTGGGAAAGAAAAAAATTGTAAAGATGATGGATGGTGGTGATGTTGGCACAAAAAATATGAAAATACTTGATACACTTAAAATGGTAAATTTTAAGTGACCTATATTTTACCACAGTAAAAACTGGTTTTATAACAAGCACACTAATATATTAATGGCAGGAAATAGCAAGTCTATGTATTACATATGTGGTGGGATGATCTGGAAATCTTTCCTACTTAATTAAATAGCACACAGGAATCGCTGCAATTCAGTGCATCCTGCACATTGAAATTGAGCCCTTTCTTCCTGATAACAAAGAGAACATGACGGCAGCTAATAATTCTTGAATTACAAGAGGCTTCCAGCAAGGCAGGAAAGATGTGAATACGTCTCAAAACAATGACAGAGGTAGTCCAGTGGGCTTCATATAAACTTTGCCCAACTTCAATGAAGGCTGTGAAATGTTGTATTAAAAATAAATGCTTTTCTTCTTCAGTTGTATTATTATTTCTTAGGTGACTTAGGAAATGGAACTAGTTTGATCACTGACCTCCTTAGGACAGAAGTTGCAAAAAAATTTTACTTTCATTCATTGGGCTACCACTCCTGTCTTTCAGGGTAGAGAAGAAAATAACTGGGCAGAAGAGAGCATCACTGCCTCTGCTGAAGTTGCCAGAGGCACTGTTAAGTGGTGGGAAAAAAAACATGTAGAATTAAAGGGAAAAAAATCTCCTTTCTTGGGGAGAACATGTTGGGTTGATGTCATCAGACTGAATGATTTGAACAGTTTAGGAGGTTGGCATGATGTAGCCCATATTTCTCTCCAATCTCACTTATTGCTACTCTTCCCTGTAAGCACTTGGCTTCCTTACCATTCCTCAACAAATCAAGTGTTGGGTTTTTTTTGTTTGTTTGTTTTGTTTTTTTAAGCTTTATTTATTTATTTTATACAAGCACTGGGTACAGTCAGAAGCACGGGAAGGTGAGAGAATTCACCAGAGCCAGAGCGGGGAGCAGAGCAGGCAGAAGGACGGAAGTACACTGCTGAGGGGAGCAGCGGGTGGCAGGAGAGGTCTGCGCGCCATGTGGGACCCTCCTCCGGTGGCCGGGGAACAGCCAGGGATCAAACCAGCGCTGCAGAAGCCGTGGGCAGCTTTGCAACCCAGCACTCAACTGCTGCGCCACTGGGGAGACCCTTAACAAATCAAGTTTGATCCCATTTGAGGAATTCTGTCCCTTTCGTTCTGAAATATTCTTTCCTCAGCAGTTCTCATATACTTCCTTACCTCATTCAGTTGTCTTCTCAAATGGCAGGTCCTCACGGAGCCTCTCCCCGAAGATCTTATCTGATATAGCCTCTCCCCCATCACTTTTCATGCACTTACATGGTTTCATTTTTCCTCAGAGACTAATGATGATCTTAAAGACTTTGTTTATTCTCTACCTACTATCGAAAGAATGACATCTGTCTTATCACAATGCCACCAATGTTTAAAACAGAGTCATGCAAAAACTAAATATTTGTCAAATAAATTCGAGCAGGGAAAGAGGATATGGAGAGTGCAATGGATAGATCATGTCGTATCCGAAAAGGCCACGGCTCTCAAAGGACTAAGCTACAAGGCCTCCCTTTGGAATCTGAAGACCTCAACACCTGTTACCTAGAACGTTGGCCCTTATTCCTCCTATACTGCAATATCCTTCTGAGAGTTGCCTGATCCTTCAGTAAAAGAAGCTATTTACCCACACTTCATTTCAAAGAATTTGGTAAGGCCAAGGCTGACAAGGCAGAACGGGCCAGGAAATGTGAGGCTACAAGGTGGTCTATAACTCAGAATCACCTTGATTGCACGGGGTGGGCAGTGAAGAAATGCACAACCATAAGAACAAACAAGACTCCAAGTACTAAAATCAAGAATAAATTGTTTGACTTTCCAACAAAAGTTAGCAAAGATTTCCCTGTGGAATCAAGAAAGAAAAGGATCCTGTTAACACTCAGGTTACATATATGAGTTCATTTTTATAAAAAAGACAGACAGAGAAAAAAACACATGCAAATTATTGAAGTGCTATTAATATAATCTTAAGATTTTTTAAACAGTTTTAACAAGAGAGTAACCACACATTAATATATTTGTTTATCTGAAAGCCACAAATGCTCAATAAATCCACCAACAGCTCCATGTGTTCATTGTGTGTTAGTGCAATAAAGTCTGAAAGGTGTTCACTCTTCAGGAGAACATTCTGGAAGGAAAAATAAAAGACTGGAGGAAATATGTTAAAAACTGTTACCTGTGGATAGTGAAATCAAGAACGATCTTAGTGATGATAATACTTTTTTTCCACATAATCACAGAAAATGAGTCTACTTAAAAATTAAAACAATAAATAATTTAACAATCAACAACTTAGTCAGAGAAACATAGCTACCCTTTTACAGGCCTTTCTCTGTCTGTAAGACAGAAGAATTACCTATAATTTCCTATTTATAACTTTCCCCCAAACCGAAAAACACTAATTTTGAAGACTTTATTTCCTTCTTGTTTAATTTTCAGCAAGTTTAACCTATTTTTTAAAGCAAGTCATCAAGCATGCTACCGATGAAATTTATGATTTGAATTTTTCAATGATTTTTTTGATACAAGAGATACCTTTGAACTAGGATATTTTGGGGACCTATTCAGAACCATATATTATCAAGAGCCATTCCTGGTAGCAGCAAGCTCAGAAGTAATAAAATTATAGATAGAAAAATTAGTATGTATCCAAAAGAAATAATGTGAGATAATGAAGTAGAATAATGGGCACTTGGCTGCCCACCCAACATCCACCCCTCTCTTCCACCTCTCCAAGAGAGTATCAACTTTATCCATATTTTCACCGTATTCCTCAGCTCCAAAGGATCATGGTTAGTGATAGCTGTTAGTGGTCTTGGATAGCAGAAACCAGACTGAAGAAAAGGACAGTCAGAGACGCAGGAAGAGACTGCCCTTTCCTTGTGGGCTGATCACCACCGATTTTGAGAAGATAATCGACCTCTGCATATCAGCTTTGTGAAGAGCAAGAAAAAGAAAGAAACTGGATGTTTTGCTGATTTGCTCAATCTATTACTTTATGCTTCCTATAAGATACTCTAACACAGTTCTTTTTAAGCATATTTGAGTCAAACTACATGAAATCCTATTTATATAGCTAAAAACACCCTAACCAATATGGAAGGAAATAAATTCATTTGGAATTATCTTCTTAACAAGACAGCTCAAATACTCTGTGTTAATATATGTTAACACCTTAATGAATACTTAGAACTGTTGGCAATTATATCTTTTTCACAGAAATTAGTTTATCCCATCTGCCACATTTTCTTAACAGTCACTAAAAAAAGACAACAATAAACATAGGATGTATCTTTCTTAGGGACTTTTAAAAAGGAAAGAAAAAGTTATAATTTCAATACTTTATATTTTTTTATAGAAAAAAAAGTCCAAAAAGGAAAAAAGGAAAGAAAAAAAATTTTTTTTTTTTTTTTCCTGAAGTACACCTTCTGGGGTTGACTTTATTATAATTCTATGTGAAAGCTCATCTGCAAATTCATTTTTAAAAGCATTACCTTAAAATTTTTCCATGAGGTATAATGATTTAGATATGAATTTTCTGCTAGTAGAACAATTTTTGAAAATTATATGCGTATTGCATTTGTGTATTTCATAAACATACATATGCATTTACATTGCTTCTTCTGTTGAATTCTAACTTGATCACATGTTCTTTTCTTTTTTTTTTTTTTTTATAAATTTTATTGTTATATTCCCCATACAATTGCAGCCCCCCATTCTGACCCCAATCCCTCCCCTCCCGCCCCCGCCCCCCTAAAAGTGTCTCTGGTTCATAGTTTTTTGTTGATTTTGATTTTCACTTTCTTATAGTTATTCATTTTCCTGGTCCCTTATTTAAGTTTTCTAGATTCCTGCTATGAGTGAGACCATCCGGTATTTTTGAAAGAAAAAAATTTTTAATTGTTATTTATTTATACAAGAACTGGGGTACAGGTCAGAGGCGCGGGAGGGTGAGAGAATTCACCAGAGATAGAGTGGGGAGCAGAACAGGCAGACTGACAAAAGACACTGGTGAGGGGAGCAGTGGGCGAGACAGGAGAGGTCTGCTGGGCCATGTGGGTAGCTCCCTGGCCGGCCAGGAATCAAACCTGCGCTGCAGAGGCTGCGGACAGAGTCACAGCACAGCGCTCAACCCACTGCGCAGCTGGGGAGGCCCAAGAAAGAAAAATTTTTAACTCAAAAAAGGAAAGAAAATTTTTAGAGTTTATTCTAGAGCTTGGATTTGATTAAAGTAATAATCAGACACAGTTTCAAGAAAATGTTAAAAATTCATGTAGGTAACAGTTTGAAAACTCACCTATTTGCACTTTGTATGTGTGTGTGTGTGCACGCACTCATGCATGCATGTATACAAACAATTTTTTTACATCTGTGAAAAAACTAAGACAATTCATATAAAAGAAAAACATCTGTACCACATTAAAGTGTGGCACCACAGAATATGCCACAGTTCATTAATAAACACAGAAATCATAACCCAAGGGCCTTGTTCTGATGGGTATGTAAAAATTTACCTGGCTTATGAAATACAAGTCTCTGTCTTTTTAATAGACACAGACTGCCGGGCACATATTAAAAGACTACAGTTCACTGTTGCCAAGTCGCTGTGGCTAAGTATCAATTAAGGAGACAATTAAACTAAGAAAAACATTTGAACTTCAGCAGTTACAGCTTAAGGATACAGACAGCAAAATAAAAGAGGATGTATTGAGTCTACCTTGAATTCTTCCTAATGCCTGACTCTAGCAGAATAAACCAAAAACTTCAGTTTAGCAAAATATGTGTGAGACTTCGTATCTCACACATCGTAACAGCTCTGAGGCACAATCAAATGTAAAAAGCTACCACAGGAGGAAATGGAAATCTGCATGTCAGAAGGCTAAAGATGAACATACAGGGTTTGGGTGGAAGATAAGTAGAATATGGGCACATATGGAAGAGGAAAAATGTAACCCTCCCAAAAATAATAATCTCCACACTCTTATTAGACAATGACATTGTCGCTCTGCTTGTCACCAGCCCTGACAGAAGAAATTTTTTAAAAACGAGCATATAAATTGTTATAGCATGGTGGAGTATAAATGAGGAACGGAAATCCGGTGCAGCAAGGGAAACTGGCTGGAAAATGGTTAAATCGTTTACAGACTTCTCAGTGTCAAACCACTATCACTGGACGCAAATGTCATCATCCTAGCAGGGCGCCGAGTATTAACCCTGACACACCTTGATACTGCTTACTAAATTAAACTCAGCCTCCCATCTCATTGGATATGTATTTCTCACAGACTTTTTTCAAGTGAAAACAGAAACAACTGAAGTAACAGCTATTCCATCGTTACTTCCCTAAAGGAACCTATTTATTCCTGAACCTCTACATAATGAAGGACTAAACTTTAAGACTTGGAAAGGGACCCTGGAGGCTACTTCTGGTGCAAACTCCACCTCAAGCCAAGAGGCTCTACTGAAAGCATTTATTGACGATTTACTGAGTCTTCCATATTCTAGACACAACGTTTTATTGATGGGGTGACTCGGGGATACTGAAAACCGGACACCTTTCCTCCAGGAATCTACGGAATGCCCCAGGGACGTGCGGGCAGTGAAACAGAAGTCTGTCCAGTGAAGACATCAAAGTAAAATCCTAAGAACTAAGAGAACTCTATCAACAAGATGAAAGACTCTAGGGAATGCTTAAGTGATGTTTCAGTGGAAAAAGGGGTTGAACCTGGACATTTGGCAATGCAAGGGAAGGACATTTCAGGTAGAGATTCCCTTCTCAATCGTGTCTCGTTCCTCATTTCCCTGACAGAGCCTGCTCCTGCCATGCCAGTCTTCTCTGGTTCTTCATAGTCTGTCTTACAAACAGGCATTCCCTCCTTGAGGCCTTTGCCTCTGCTGCTCCCTCTGCCTGGAATGGGTCTTCTTGCCTGTCTCAAGTCTTCTTAGTGAGAATTTACCTACACTCTGCTATTTTAAATTCTTATCCTTCCACTTCCTATCACCCTCTCCTGCTTTGTTTTTTTCCACAGTGCTTATTACTATCTGACATGTTATATATCCTACTTAGTGGCTGTCTTTCCCCTGCTGAAAGAGCAGAAATTAAGTGCGTTCATCTCCAGATTTTGAAGTGCAGCCTGCACATGGTAAGCATGAAATCAGTATTTGCAGACAAACTGCTGGAATAAAGGAATGAAAAAAATTTCTGCGTTCAAATAGGTTATGCTCTAGCAGAGGACACAAATATATAAATAAATAAGTAAATCTTAAAAATTATTCCTCAATGTCAAAAAAAAATACACAGTTGGTAAAACTTCACTTATACTTTATAAAGAACAGACAAGAAACAGTTCCTGGCATCCTCATTTCTACAAGGCCAGCGACCCCTAGATTCCATCTACACTCTTCTAACCCTACCCCTGAGCAACACTTACGCAACGGCCAAAAATGACACCGGTGCTGCCAGAACTGCCTCTCCCCACATTAACCTTCACTGCTACCTACTGAGTAAAGGTAAAAGATATTTTTGCTCCCATTGTTGAATGTACCCCAAGATTTCCTAATTAAAAACACTTTTCTGCAGATGGTTAAATTCCACACAATAGGAGTGGTTACACGGATGTCATAAAGAACCAAGACACCCACTATTTTGAATTAAGCACAGAAACGGAAAAAACCATTTTTGAATTGTTTCACTATTGGAACATACCTTTTCTACACCGAAAACAGAGGGCAGAGGCAAAATGGTTAAGAGAAAGACTGCTTCAATAAAAGCTAGTATCACGTCTTAGGCAAATGAGCAACTGCAAAGTTAAGGGCATTTGTTTCACTCAGAATGATCGCCTAGAGTTTTATCCTGGATCAAAGACTGATGCAGAATTCTCAAGGAGAGCATTCGTGTTTCAATCACACTACGCCAAAACCAAACAGGAATAGAAAATCTTCGTTTATTGCTAGTTAAAACTAAAGAAACAGAGGGAAAAAGCTCAGTATTTCTCACTTCAACTAACACCTCCACAGACTACATTATCTTAAGCAAAGTGACATTTTCACAATTAATTTTTAATGGCAGGAATGATTTCCATCTGGGAACTGACAGGAGCACCAGCCTTGGTCCAATTTCAGCATTTAACTGAAAGTCAGGACACCTACTGTTTGGCTAGAAGCAAAATGTCCTCATTCTGCACAACAGTTACACGTCCACCTTAATCCTCCCGCTGAGAGCTCAAATTTATGTGTTTTTCCTCCTAGTGAATTGTGTCCTCAGCCAGTTATGCCCACAACCCCTCTCTCCATCACCCTCAAAAGACTGATTTTTTACTACCTCAAGCTTTCCTGCATTTATCACCAATATTTCCACCCCGAAGAGCTCCAGAAGATTATGATTTCTTCACAAGTCAGAGGAAAAACCACAACCGAGGTCCCATCCCTTCCCGAGAAAAAAGCCGAAGCAGCCGCTGCAAACCTAACTTTCAGGTGGAGTCCGGGTTCCGACCCGTCCCTGCAAACGTGGCCAGTGATTGCAGGAGCCCATACATGACAGCCGCGCGGGGACACGCCCGACGCGCCCCGCGGTCCCCACTTACCTCTCCTCCTCCCGAGGAGACACCCGCGTCACCCCCAGCCCTGACTGCCCTGGGCGTGCAGCCCTGCAAACGCGGGCACCCCAAAGTTCCTGCGCGCCCCCGCGGGTGCCCCTGGAAAGCCGGGGCCCACCTGCGCCCCGAGCAAGAGAAAGGAGCCCTCGGGGGAAAGGCTGGGAGTCGGGGAGGTGGGGCTGCGCGCCCGTCTCCTCGGCGGCTCCCCGGAGCGAGCGCGCCCCGAGTTTGCGGGCGCGGGTGGGCAGCGGCTGCCCGACGGGCGAGGGGCCCCCACCGGGAAGTGCCCAGGGCCGCGCCCGCACCCCGCGACCGGTCAGTCCACAGAGAGGCGAGGAGCCGCCCGGGCACAGCCATGTCGGAGGCGGGGGGCGCGCGGGGCGCGCGAGGGGCGCGCGGGGCGCGGGGGGCGCGCGGGGCGCGCGCGGGGGGCGCGGCGGGCGGGGGGCGCCCGGCTCACCCCGCCCCCCGCCCCCCGCCGCCGGCTGACAGCCCGGGGGCGCGAGGCAGCCGGGGCCCCCCAAGGGCCGCGCGCGCCTGAGGGGGTCTCCCCGCGGAGCCGCCAGCCGCCAACGACGCCCCCTCCCCGGGCGGCGGCGCGGGGACTCACGTAGGGCTGGTAGAACTTGGAGAGCCGCGGCTTGCCGTGGTTGTTGAAGATGAGGATGGCCTTGATCATGGCTGGGCCGGGCCGACCGGGTGGGCGCAGGGGCCGGGGCGGGGGCGGGCGCGCGAGCCTCGCCTCAGGATCTCGCCGGCGAGCCTTCCCCACCCGCCCCCTCCCGCACGCGCGCGCGCGCCCCCGAGCCGCGGGGCGGGGCCGGGGGGGGCGGGCCGAGGCGCGGAGGGCGGGGCAGACGCGGAGGGAAGCGGAAACATCTCTGGCCGGGAGCCTCGACCGAGCGCGCCTGCGCACTGGGCGTGGCGCGGCGCCCCGGCCCAACGACTGCTTCCGGGGGCTTGTGGCAAAGGGGAAGCTGCGGTGGCGATGTCGACGTTTAGGGGTCTGCGGCAATTTCAACTCCGAGGCCCAGGCGGCAAGTGCGACGTGTACTATTGAGTCGAATCACCCACGCTTCTCAGGCGCCTCCTTAGTGACGCTCCCCGACGCAAAGCCCGCCCACTGACGCACCACTTCCGCGCTCGCTGCCCGCGTAGCAAGATGGCGGAGGAGCCCGAGCCGGCGCTGCAGCTCTGTCCAGCAAGTGCTGCTGAAGGCGAAGGACCCACCGAGGTCTCCCCAGAAACAGCCACTCCGGAGCCCCCTTCTTCTGCTGCAGTCTCCCCGGGGACGGAGGAACCTGCCGGCGACACCAAAAAAAAAAGTAATTTGGAAAGCAGTTTCTCAGTGGGCTGACACGGGGTTGCGTCCGACTTAGGGGTCGGGGCGAGGACAGAAGCAAGATTTAGAGGCTGGCGCACCCCAAATGTTTTTGCCCAGTTAGGAGAGAGGAATTGTACTTTCGAGGCTTTCAGTGCTTCTCGGGAAACACGTCTCTGGATGTACCTTTGCGCTGTAGGCGCCGGATAGGAGCCGCGTCTCGGTAGCTCCAAATACTTAACACAGGAGCTGATGATTTGAACAATAATTTTTTTTAAGATTGATACAAGAGCTGAGGTACAAGCTGGGGTAGGAGGATGAAAGGATTCACCAGAGACAGAGTGGGGAACAGAACAGGCAGACTGACTGAAATACACTGCTGAGGGGAGCAGCAGGCGAGGCAGGAGAGGTCTGCCGTGCCATGTGGGTAGCTCCCTGGCCGGCTGGGCATTGAACTCGTGCTGCACAGGCTGCGGGTTGCTTCATAGGGCAGTGCTTAACCCCTCGCGCCACCAGCGAGGCCCTGAATAATTGTAAATGAAAGATAGATTTGGCTGTTGGCAAGGTCTGCACTAGAACCCGATCAGTTAGCTATTTTTTTTTTATCAAGTGCATGTAAATTTAGTTCTTGCACCAGAAAAACTTAAAAATGGAATTTTACCAAATACAGGGAAGGCTAAAGGCCTGGGCATTTTTAAAGATCATTTCCGAACCTTTGTAAGCTAATCATGCCATTGTTAGAACTAGCTGCCCTCAGCCCTTTAATGCTTGACAGTCAGTTCAACTTTGTGAAATGCAGAAATTCCAAATGTTACTTGACCTGAAGAACTCTATGTAGAGTTGCCTATGAGAGAAGGTGCAAAACCGGATCTATTTCAAGAGGTTGATCCTAGGTCTCAGAGACTTTTGCCCCTTCCACAGTCCTTAGATATATGTGTGGCATATTTTTTGCTGGGTGATCGCACCTTCTTTTATGGAACTTAAGTTTCTGCTCCTGTAGAGGATAATTACCTCTCTCATCACTGTCCCCTTTTAAGTCAGACTTCCTGTGCATTTGGGGGAAATGTGTTGTTTCTAGGTGATGCAATAACAGAAATAGACACTGATTAGTATTTTTATAAATATCTGCTTGTCTCTTCACAAGAATCCCATGAGTTTTAGAGATTTTTGTTCCACTTTTTCTTCCTGTTTACTATAAGCAGGAGTTTCAAAGGGGTCAAGTTCTCGGTCTTAGTCAGTTTATTACTGGACCCTGAAAATAGGTTTGTGAAACAGGGGCTAAAAAATAATGGCTCACAACCTGAGTGTGGCCTGAGGTCATGTGGCATGTTGTCTTTTGTCTGAACAATTTATGTGTATTTTAACCAATATTTAACAATTGGGTATTCATTTCTGGTTCTTTTGAGCAGTTGAGTTTGTCCCATAAAATTCAGTTTCAAGGTACTGAATTTCTGCCCTGAAATTTTCCTTTATTTTGGTTTAATCAGTGAAGCAGATCCATAAGGTTATTGTTAGTCCTGGCCACACAAGGGGGCAGAAGAGGGTGCTTTTGTAAGTACCAGTCCCAACACCTACTTACAAAAAGGTCCTGATGTGTACACTTGTGTTCTTATACATATTCCCCCAGTTGATTCTACTGTGTAGCTAGAATTGAGAACTACAAGCAATTCACCTTTAGAAAATTTTTTTAAAGGTATGGCTATAATTACAATAAATACTTAGTCTTCTCTGTCTTTACTTCCTCTGTCAGTAGTAAAACTCATATTTGCTACTTCACTTTCTTAAAATGCCTAATTGCAGCTGAGTCCTTGACAGCTGGAGATTTGAGGGAGAGGGAAGGGGAGGTGAAGAGTGAGTTAACTAAAACCGCCTCAGTTATCTCCCCATCCATCCCTAATTTGTAGATAACAGAAGATAATTATGAAGTGACATATGGAAGATAAACTTTAGCGGCATGTATTTGAGGGCTGAATGTGAATAAGTTGCTCTTTGCGACCTCATTGGGTCCCAACTGGGACAAAAAAGATGTCATAAAGTACAGTTACCTTTAGGGGGCAGCAGTGCACTACTTTGCTTTTCAGAGGTGCTTTTGATTGTAGTTCATCTGGTGAAGGTGGGGTGTGTTTAAGCAAAGTAACTTCAGCAAACTAATTCATAGTCTCTGGGCTTGTGTTTTGTATTGAAACCTTGTGATTTCTCTCTCTAAAAACTTTTTGGCCCCCAGTTATCATTTTTTATACTTTTTAAAAATTTTTATCAGTTTTCTTTATTAAAAAGTTTGTCGTAGAAAAACTTGGTAGTTACAAAAAGCACAAATAAAACAAGCTATGTTCACCTGTAAGGTTACTACTGAGCAGAATCATTTTGGTGCATATTCACATCTATGTGACTGTGCTTGTAATGGTTTTAATGCAGTTAAGATTATATTATACATATGTTGCAAAATACACTTTAATAATATTTCTTTTATAATCAAAACTTAATAATCTTAATGTTCAATAAGTGTGAGTTATGAACTAGTGCTGTTCTAAGTACTTTATATGGTATTGACTCATTTAATCCGCTTAACAACTTTATGAAGTAGGTATTTTTATCCTCACTTTATAAACTGGCACAGATTTAAAAAAATTTTCAGCTATATATACATAGAAAGTGGCAGAGCCAGAATTTTTTTTTAAAGATTTATTTATACAAGAACCGGGGTACAGGCCAGATGTGCAAGAGGGTAAGAGGATTCACCAGAGACAGAGAGGGCAACAAAATGGGCAGGTTGATGAAATACACTGCTGAGGGGAGCAGCGGGCGAGACAGGAGAGGTCTGCTCGCCATGCGGGTTGCTCCGAGGCTGGCTGGGGATCAAACTGGCACAGCAGCGGCTGCGGACAGCTTCACAGTGCTGTGCTCAACCGCCTGCACCGCGAGGGAGGCCCAGAGCTAGAATTTTTAGCCCAGGAAATTTAGAATGTGTGCTGTTTTATACATTATATACTACATGGTAATATTCTTATTAACCAATCCCCTCTAAGCATCCTTTTTGGATATTTAGGTTTGCCAGTTTTTTTCTATCAAAATAAAGTTTCTGTGAAGGCAAAATCTTTCTAAGTTTATCTTAATCTCATAGCCTAGATTCCTAGAAGTACTATTGAGTCAAAGTCCATCTTTAATATTTGGATATGTATTACCCTGTTACTCTCCAGAAAGCACACCATTTTGTATTCCCAGCAGTATTATCTCTACACCCTTTACCTTTACTGGTTTGGTAGGTGACAAGGTATATGACATTGTTTTATATACATCTTTATTGGCCATTTATATTTCTTCTCTTTGGAACTGCCTGTTATATTAAAGATTAGTTTCATGGGGAAATCCTTGTGGGACTATAGGATCAAGAGAGAAACCCACAGACTCATCATGAAAAAATAATTGTATCTAACATTTTTATTTGTCGGGCATGCCTCCAGTATCATAAATACATAAATTGTATATATGTAAAGGTTCAAGTTTTGTAAAGTCTTATGTCACATTCTTTTTAGTTGTTTCAGTTTAATTGCCAGCCTTTTTTTTTTTTTTTTTTAAACAGTTGACATCCTGCTGAAGGCTGTGGGAGACACCCCTATAATGAAAACCAAAAAGTGGGCTGTGGAGCGAACCCGAACTATCCAAGGACTCATTGACTTCATCAAAAAGTTCCTTAAACTTGTGGCCTCGGAACAGTTGGTATGAAACCAGTGGTGATCATTTCCCTAATTGCCTGTATGGTTTCCCTCAAAAAAGCCACTAAATGCACACATAGGCTCTCTTAGCACATTGATAAACACAAGAGTTTTTATTTGAGGGGAGGGTTAATCTGTTTTGACATCAGTATTGCTTCCTTCTCATTCTTGAGGTAAACAATGTAGCTTTGTCATATGTCATGGAAGAATTAAGACACATGAGTCACATGTTCAGCACTACAGGGTAGCAGACGTAGGGATTGCTTTCTTCAGTGCCACTGGTTTTCAGTTTGGTATTTGACTACAGATCTCTGTCTCTGTGTACTGGTGTTTTGTCATTTATTAATATAGCAGACACCTTTATCTACGCATCGTAATCTTGGTCAATAATAACACAGTATATGAAAGAATATATAGTTGAAGAATCACAAAGTAATTTTAAAATACAAATTAGGAATTTGTATGTATAAACATTGAGGAGGGAATATATTTGCTTGTGAATACAGGAATGAGACTGGGTGAAATGAACTGGTTATTAAAAGGGGTGTCAAAATGTATATCTTTTTGTCAGTGAGAAAGAAGAAATTGACTGTAAGTGGCTTTCACAGAAGTGACAAATTCAAAAGTAAATGCAAAATAGGTCAACTACTAGGAGTTATTTCAGAGTAACACAGAGTCAAGGCTTTCTCCAAAGAAGGTCGTCTGGAAATATTGTCGGAGATAATTGAGTTTTGTAGGTGAACGTGTCTCTTCATAATGAATCAGAGTGATAAAAGCATCTGCTTTCTAAAGAATGCCATGTAGAGTTTAATTAAATGTCAGAGATGGGCAAGAAGGTTATGGTGTCATCCATATGCATACAGTAGCTAAAATCTCAGGAACAGAGGACCTTGCCTCGAGTACAATACTACATGAAAAGGTCAGGGGAATGAGGACACATACGTGAAAGGAGTGAGCAGAGGTTTTATCCCTACTTAGGGTGCCTTAGTGGTGGCACAGGTGGTTGAGTGCCGCGCTGTGAAGCCATCTGCAGCCTCTGCTGCGCGGGTTCAATCCCGGCTGGCTGGCAAGAATCCCACGTGGCGTGGCAGACCTCTCCTGTCTTGCCCGCTGCTCCCCTCAGCAGTGATTCCATCAGTCTGCCTGTTTTGTTCCCCACTTTGTCTCTGGTGAATCCTCTCACCCTCCTGCGCATCTGGCCTGTACCCCGGTTCTTGTATAAATAAATAAATCTAAAAAAAAAAAGATTATACCAAGTACCTGAGAATATCACCCCAGAATAACAAGCACAAGGTATATTCAGGTAAAATTATTAGATGTGACATAAAGAAATTCTTTGGACTTGTGAAGGTAAGGGGAAGAAAACATGATTTGGAAAAATAAAATAAGGTTATCTTTATCTTTAAACTTGAGCAACAAAGATAAAAGTTAAGTAGGAGATAACAATTTGACGTACAACAAAACTGACTTAGGGAAAGAGCCTTTTAATAACTAAAGAAACCTCAACGAAGATGGGTGATAGTAAGATAATGTTACCTTCCCAAGTTCTGGCATTTAACAAAAAATTTACATTTTGAAAACTTGCTTCCACTGAATCTTAAGCTAGTTTAATTTTAAAGTCAATTTCAGTTGTTAACTCTTGTTACAAAATCACATTGAGTTTCTCTAATACTACAGTACATCTATTCTGTTCCCTCAACACACACCGTTTTGTTTCATCCTTTTTCCCTGCAAAGTCCTAATTACTTTCCTTACCTTGTTAAATCCTATTTTATCCCTGAGGTATCTTCCAGGAAGCTCTCCCTGACCTTTTTACTAGGCTAAATTAATGCCACGTCTCTGTCCTGCACACCTTCTGAGATACACTTTTACATCTATATCCTTATCTATTTGCATATGTCAGCTTCCCCAGTTGGTTGAAAACTCAGTGATGAGAGAGATTATATTAATATTCATAGTTCATATCTTGTTCATAGTTCATATCTTGTACAGTTCCTAGACTATAACAATCATCATCAAGTGTTTGCTGAAATAAACTAAACTGTCATTCAGAGCCCTTGTGATTAAAAATGTATGAAAAGAGTAAACTACATGTCAATTCATAAACAGCCAGAAATGAAAACACAAATTATCTCTGTATTATAGGAAATGCACATTAAAATGCACACTGATTTCTCTTTAGTTTATGAAATTTTTATGTTACATTATTTGTCCTTAACCATGAACTTGATATTTAAGCTGGAAGTATTTTTAAATAACTCAGTTATAACTAACATCTATTGACTACCTACACTGGGCACCAATACTTGATGTGTACTGTCTCATCTTTCTCATCAGTCTGGAGAAATATAGGTGCTATTTGCCAGATTATGAGAAAAAATATTGGTATTTGCAAGCCAGATCTATCTCAGTAAATCCAGTATTCTTAATTACCGCACTTGTCTTTCCTAAGGGAGAAGCAATACGCTAGATTAGTGACCCAAATTGTAATTATCAGCTAACTATTCTGAAATTTTTGTTTGGGTTTTTGTGGGGTTTTGTTTTTGTTTGTCCTTTTTTTTTTTTGTAAGACTAGGTAAAGCCCAAGAAACTTTAGAATATGATCGTAGACCAGAGAAGATTGAATATTTCATCTGCAAAATATTGTTTTCTAAAAAAAGAAAATTATCAAGTCATTTTGACACTGGTTTTCGTTTTTGGTAGCCCAGCAATTTTTTCAGTCCTAAAAATGTTTTAGTAAAACAGTCTAAACTGAAACATTAAACAATGAAATCTTTGAAAACCAAGATTGTGAGGACATTGTTTTAGTTATGTTACTTTTTTTGTATTTCTGCCTGCAAGTGACTTTACATTAGTGGCTTCCAGCCTGAAGTTTAGTATCTTTGAGAGTTGTCAAAGGTGGTAAAGGTAAAAAAAAAATCCAACTGTATCTGTCGTTTAAGAAAAATGCATGGGTTATCTCAAATATTATATTTCCTAATTTATTGTTAGAAATTATTAGTAAACTGAAAAATTGTTTTTAATTATGTAATTTATAAAACTTCAAAAGCTATTTGCAAAAATAGTATTTGAAAGTAGGGGACTTCTGTTGGAGGAACAAGAATTCCATTGTTTTTTATTCTTCCTGTATAAAGACATAATCTTTATAAAGATCTCATTAATTGAATGATTAGCACTTTAGACAAGCCTTATTCAGTTTGAAATAGGTGGCTCATTGGAACCCAGAAAAATAAGCTAACAAGGATACCATCTGATTCACCATAATTTTTCTTTTTTGCAGTTTATTTATGTAAATCAGTCCTTTGCCCCCTCTCCAGATCAGGAAGTGGGAACCCTCTATGAGGTAAAATATTACTGTTTTCTTTTCTTTTTTTTTTCTTTTTTTTTTTCTTGATTTAAAGAACAGATTTATTAGGGAAAGGGGACAGAAGAATGAAGGATACTTGCATAGACACAAGCGGGAAGAAAGAGCTGCTCTGAAAGGGACAGGTTTGCTAAGAGACGCCTGCACAGTTGCAGGAGGGCAGCCTTGAGGAGAGAAGTCCTGGCATGGTACAGGTCACAGGCAGGCGGGAAGCTGCTGCCCTGCAGGACAGAGTTGGTGAAAAGAGGCACTTGCATAGTCACAGGTGGGCAGAAGGAGTGCTGCTGCTTTATTTTCTTAATGGAATAAACACACCTGACTATGGTATTATCAAGCTGTATCATAATTTTAAGAGATAATATGGCTTTCTTAATTTGTCTTATCAAGGAAAGAAATCACTTTCTTGTTTTCTGCTATATCTCTAACACCCTGAATGTAGCTGGAGCACAATAAATTATACAGATATTAAGAAATTATGAATAATACAAGCTGATGACAACTTTGGTGTATACCCTTTACATCTAGTTTCTTCTGTGTTGTTTATATAATCAGTAATCCAGATCTGCTATGGCCAAGAAAGTGAAAAGGGGGAGAGATAATGGGTTTATTCAGCATTTCTACAGTTTCTTGGAACATATCAAAATATACAGAGTAGCACACTTTCTAGAAAGAGGATAAACATTAGAAATACAGAGAAGGAACAAAATTAATGTGTAAGTCAATCCATGCCACTAAATGCTGAAAGGACAGGTTTTTATTAAGCATAGTTACTGTTAAGTTTAGTAACAATTTATAATTGTTGGGATAGTTTTATAGAAACTTAAATGTATGAAGGTTTTTATGACACATAAAACGTTGATTTCATTTAAGAATAACAAAAATAATTTACTGCTTTTTTTTCTTTTTGCAGTGTTTTGGCAGTGATGGTAAGCTGGTCCTACATTACTGCAAATCTCAGGCATGGGGCTGAACCACAAAGGAAAAGATGTTGCTGACTTAAAATGAATCTTCACAAAGGAAACAGCTCTGAAAGTTTTGTTACTTATGGCAAGAGTCTTAAGGATATGATCTACTCAGCATGTATCTACTGTGACCCTATTTATTCATAAGAAAAAAAAATGCGTAGAGAGTGGATGAACTCACAAACTGTGATTTGTATTAATACACAAGTCATCATAAAATACTGGCCTTCCTATATAGCCATTACTACAACTATTGCTTTAGATAAGTCTCCAAAGTATTGAAGAGGAAGACAGTTGTGAAGCTTCCAGCAGAGGGCAGCCCAGCTAGCAGAAAGAGTTAAGCTACTCGGTGTTTACATCTTTGCCAGATGATAATGGAGGGAAAAGCTGTTGTACTAATTTCTAGCAAACATCTAGCCAAAAGAGCAAGCATGTTGACACATTGGAAGGCTGATTTAGAAAATATGTATGGTTTAGATTTATTTTATTGGAAGTAAAGGAATTTTACAATTCTGGAGCAATATATCATACAGCTCTTTTCAAAAAGTCCTATCATTTAATGATTTTTGAGAACCAGTGGTTATAACTGTGGTATTTTTCTGTCTCTTGTTTTTACAGTGTCAAAAGCACTTGATTAATAAGCCTGACAGTATCTTTGAGTTTTTATATTGCACTTTCCAAGTTGAAAACACTCAAATAATAATTGAAAGACAGCTTGAGATTTTATTTTATGTAAATTTCATGCCAGGACTAAAAGAGTGCCTTTTTTTTTGTTGTTTGAGACGATAAATTTGTGTGATTATTTTTTTCAATTTAGTAAATATCATGCTCTAGTTTTATCAGTGAAAGTACCATTTTTATTCATTCTTTATTAGACTGGCAGTCAACTTGAAGTGAGATTAACTTTTTTTCCATTCATTCTGTTAATTTGCAATGCAGTGTTAAAAAAATTTCTGCTTAATTGACTAGAATGTCCAAACAGGATCTAAGGTGTATATGAGAAGTCTAAATGTTTCTTTTCAGAGGTAATGGAAATGATAAGATTTTGTCAAAGAATTTTAGACTATATGTCCCTTGACTCCCAGAATGTATTTTATGGTTAATGGTCTGCCATACACATTAGCATTACAGAATGCTAAGTTTACAATGATAAAACTGCTGTTCAGTTCTCATTTTCTGTCCAAAGATGAATTCTTATAGCTCCTTTTATATTAACTGGTATAAATTAATACAGTTGGTAGTTAGCACTGTAATAATACAGGTTGAATTATATCTTGTAAAACTAGGTAACAAATTTGTATATGTGTTTAAAACTGGAAAGTGTATTATTTTCAAGTTAAATAGTTGAATATGGGAAAGATCTGTTCTCTAGTTTTGTCTACTTAAGCTTACTGAAGGATGTGAATATATTTATTTGCATTTATATTTAAGAGCCAGAAATGTGTTTAACTTATGTTTGTCACTAAAGTTTCAGATGATAGAATACTTACTACTTCAACATCAAAACTACTTCAGTTTGAATTTGTGACTTCAATTTAATTATTCTCTTTTGATCTGAATTTATTAAACTTCAAATTAGCTAAATATGTATACCTTATTTTTCTTACTAAATAACCTTAAAGAATATATAGGGATTTTGACACTTTCAAACCATATTTACATTATTATCTCAGCCCTTAGCCAAAAAAATTACTCATTCTATGCTAATTTTGCAACATCTATTTGTAACCCGAAATTCCATAAATTATTGGGTGGCTAATACCTAAAAAATAATTCTCAAATATTTTTGCAGATGTCTGGTTCACACTGTGTCAATTATAATCAAACAGAAAAAACAATCTAACTTATTTTTTTAAGGTTGTTTTTTTTTTTTTTTTTTGAATATTTTTCATTGAGTTAACATAGGTTTACATCCTTGTTTGCATTTTAAAAGTGTAGGATATCCCCTTGGGGTGTTGTTACCACACCACACCCACCACCAAAGTAACCAGAGCTCCATGTTTATAAGAAAGTATCAGTGATGCCGTGTTTTATCTTAGTGTGCAGCGCTGAGTGGCAGCACACAGTATGCGTGCCAACAACTTTATAATTAGCTCTCTATAGTGTAAGCTAAGGATGTTTATCTGTAATCAAAATAAGATTGGAGACTTAATGGAATCTTTTTCTAGATGTTTTAACCCTGAAAGACCTTAAATATCATTTAATCTGTTAAGAAAACAGAGAAGTGCTGAATATCCCATAAATTATATAGCTTTGGTCAAGCAATTTAGTGGCATGCAACTCAAAGACTGGTGTTGAAGGTGTAAAAGGTGGTTCATACCTCTTTGCTTCATTTTCTGAGGATTATAACATACCGGGGAAGCTTTTGGCACTGGGGAAGCCAACCACAAAATGGAAGGAAAGGTTTTCAGAAAACAGTTGAGCAGGTTTAGTCTTACAAATGCTATTTCCCTACAACTTTGATTCCAAACTGGACTATTCACTATTTCCTGAATATGCCTTGTGTTTTTTCTCTTCCTGTGTCCACACATGCCATTTACTTCTGGAAGTACGTTTACACCTTTATCACTTCAAATCCTAATTCAGATTTTTAACCATTAAAAGTTTGTCCAAATCACTTCTTTTCTTCTAATTTTAATAGCCAACTAATGGGTTTTGTTTTTTTTTTAATCTGTTCTCCCTCTTGCCCAGAATTCTCCAGTGAAAGGTGAAGTCCTGACCTTGTCCAACAAAGGCCTGTATGAGCTACAATCCCATCTCTACACCCTGCACTGACATCTCTGTTCATCTCTGTGGCTCCCTCTCTCCCCCTAACTTTTGCATTTACCATTTCCTCCACCTGGAAACTTAGGAGACATTACATTTACTCTGGTACTCTTCAGTTGCTGCTCAGCTGTCACTTTGTGGAGGAAATGTGTTCTCCTGAACTGCAGCTAAATGACAACTCACAGCCCTCCTTCCCCTGGTTTTTCTCCATGTATACTGTATGTAGTGTTTGTTGATGCGTCTCTTCACACCCACCATTCCCTTAAGACCTGGGATAAAGACTTAGTTTTGCCAGCAGTGCCTGGTGTATAGTACATGTTCTTAAAGTTGCATTGGATGAATGTGTATTTGGATAGTTCCACATTTCCAATTTAGTTCCTTGTCTGGGTCTGGACTCATGTTAATGTCTTAAAATGTGGTCCTCTTTGCCCTAAGCAATGCAAAGTGCAGTAGAACTACCTATTAAGGTAGATACTCTATATATGTTATTGGAACTTGTATTGTTTTGTTTTGTGGATATTTATAACTGGTTACATTGTGCAATTCTTTTGGGAAAAAATTCAAAGTTCTTTTCAAAGAAGCCAAAACAACTTGAGAAATCTTTGCTTCTTGTGAACTCATAATCCCAGCATACTCAAAGAAAAACTAGCAATTGAACTGCCCTAACCAATGGCCAGTAAGCCTTTCCTGACTCACTGTTCATGCATACCCAAGGCATTGTATGGGAAGCATTGAGGGAAATAGAAAATTTAAGTGGAACTTGACCTAAAGGTTCTCACTGTCAAGATGAGCCACATAAGTAACTGCAATAGTTGCTGTGAAGTGGTCATGGCCACCTAAGAAGATCCTGATACTGCCTCAGTGCAGATACAGCTTTTTGGGAGGAAAGCTTTTAACCTAAGATCTTAAAGTAAGATTTGGACATACAGAATATGCATTCTAGAATCAAGGCAGAAGAAAAAGTTAAAGCAAAAGAGTGGATTTGGTAAATGCAAAAGAATATGTATGACTGAAAGATTATTTGTAAAGAATAGTAAAAGGTGAAAAATAAAGGTAATCTGGAGCCAAAACAGAGAACTTAAAGTGCCAGGCTGCAAAATCAGGGTGTAGGAAGTAAAAGGTCACTGGAAGTTTCTGGCCAGGAAACATCATCATTCTGTACCTTAAGGTAATTAACCTAATGTCTATGAATAAATAATATGCCTGGGGAAAAGCTGGGACCAATGGATCATGCAGTAATCCAGCCAAAATAGAATCTAAGACACATGGACAAGTGGAGTAGCAATAGGAATAGATAGGAAAACGTGAACGATAATAAGGAGATAAAAAAGCAGCTGATTGCAAGGACTTAAAGCGAGGCAAGGGTGGCAGTGGTGGGTTAGTTTTGAACCTGAGTAGCAGTCTTGCAGAAATAGAACATCCAGGAGTAGAAAGCATGCTTGAAAGGAATTTCAAATAAGCATCATGTGAGATTCCAAAAGGTGTTTCCTCGGTGTGTGTAAAATTAGGGATCTATGGAAGGCATCCACATAGACGTGATCAGTGAAATCGAGTGTCACAAAAGGTTTAGAGAAGAGGTTATAAATATGTATATGGCTATATTAAAGAGCCTTGAGGTCTTCGAAGGTCAAGAGCCAGAGAAAGTAGAAAAAGTGTGAAAAATACAGTGAAATGTAATGTACTGAGAATGCAGGAAATTTAAGATTATTTATGTTTGACTTCTTATTCATCCAAATATTCATGGATTAGAATATCAGAAATGAAGACACCCAATAGAACAACTTCGACAAGAATAAAAAAATTGAGTAACTAGGAAGAATGTACAAGTTACACTATCTCAAAATAATTCACCACCTTTTTCCTTGCCATGCACATCAGAAAGGCTGGCGTCTGAGGTACTTTCCATGTCTAGCCCTTTTGAACAATGAGAGGTCGTCTTTACTTCCTAACAACATAGGTAGAATACTTAACAACCTAATCAGAAATGCATTAAATAAGACTGCACATGATAAGAGTAAATTTAAGTATACATTACATATATGTACATATATACATTCGTGTATATGCATACATCGTTGTAAAGTCTAGAAAAACCATCCTTCCAGAAGTGTAGCTCTTGAATAATCTTGAACCCATATTATTCCTTGGGTTGGGTTATAAAAATGAAAAAGGAATCTACACCTCTGTCCCTCACTTTTTTATTATCTATATTCAGTTGACGTGCTCAGCTTGTGGTGAATGCACAACAGAAATATGTTCTTGCACACAGTACCCATAATATGGAAAGCCCAGGTTTTTGCACCGAATATATTTTTTTGGAAAATGCTTCGTTTTAAAATAAAAGGAACATCTGACCTTTCGTCTTTGTGCTAGCATTGACTTGAAACCCGATTCTCCTTTGTCAAAATCTGCTTTCAGTTCAGTACATTTAAATTTCTTCAAGGACGATTTGTCTTATTGTCACCTAGCCTGGAGCTCTTATCGATACTTTGACCAATAAAACTGTAGCTCTCTTTATTATAATTAGTCTTTTTCCTTGTCCCCTGTTTAGGTTTTCTGAATTCCTGCTATGAGTGAGATCATCTGGTATTTTTCTTTTTCTGGCTTATTTCGCTGAGCATGATCCCTTCCAGCGCCATCCATGTTGCTGCAAATGGCATGAGTTTATCTTTTTTGATTGCTGAGTAATATTCCATTGTGTGTATGTACCACATCTTCTTGATCCAGTCATCTATTTTTGGGCATTTGGGTTGTTTCCAAAGCTTAGCTATTGTAAATAGACCCGGGGGGGGGTAGATTAGGTCAAAATAAGGGGGGTGGGAATTGTATGGGAAATATACCCAAGACAAAAATGCATACATTGTGCAAAAATGAAAAATGATGTAAAAATACATAAAATAAAACAATAAAAGAATAATTTGAAAACCAAAAAAATAAATAACAAAAACTGTAGCTCTCCATCATGGGAGCAGAATCCATCTTCTGCCTTCCCGACCTCTTCACGATTCCTGGGTTCCGTTCAGAAGGAAGGGTCCCTTTCGGGGCCTCCCCCCGCCCCTGACTCCCTCGCGGTTCCCAGCCTTCTCCTAAGCCCTCTGGTCTGCGTCCAGCGTCGCCAACCACAGCGACTCGAGGAGCCTCCCGGGCGGGCGGGGGGCGCAGGAACCAGGGCAGCGAAGGCCTCCAACCTCGCGGGCTGAAACTGCGAGAGGGCGATTGCGCAAAACCCCCCGCGAGGGCTTCAGTGCTCGGGGAGCCGGGGCCAAGGGCGTGGGCTTTGCCGGCACGCTCCGGCCGCCTCCACGTCCATTCTCCAGGCGCTCCCCGCCTCTCCCCACCCTGCGAGGGGCGTTGGTACATTCCCGCTGACTCGGAGAGCTTAAAAAGGGCCGGGAAGGCTGCGCCCTGTAGTAGGTTCGAACCTGATTAGCGTTCGCGGCGCGTTCCCCGCAAGCCCGGGTCCACCTCGCTGCCCGGGCGGGGGGCTCCTGATCTCCCGGCGGGGCTTGCTTCAAGCCGTGACCCTCGAGTCTTGGGGGGTTTGTGTGCGTGCCCCCCTCTAGCTGGCGGCTGGGGTCCTCGCCTCTCGCGCTCCTCCGCTCACCCAGCCCGTGCGCCCCCGCGCGCGCTGCCAGCTCCGCTAGGGATGGAGCAGACCGAGGTGCTGAAGCCACAGACCCTGGACGATCTGATCCGCATCCTGCACCAGCTCTTCGCCGGCGATGAGGTCAACGTGGAGGAGGTGCAGGCCGTCATGGAAGCTTACGAGAGCGACCACGCCGAGTGGGCCAAGTACGCCAAGTTCGACCAATACAGGTGAGCGCGCGCGGCCTCTGCTTGGATCCCCGGCTCTCTCGAGTCCCCGGGTGGGGTCGGGGAAGGGGGGGAGATTGGGGACAGGGAGACGTCTGGCTCCCGGACAGCGTGCCCACTCTCCCTCGGGTCTGCAGCCCTTGGAGCACCCCCAGTGGTGCGCTTCCTCGCCCCAGCAGCGGGACTGGCGCTCCGCGCGGTGGGCGGATGGTGAATCCTACTGACCTTGTTTGTGGGCCGCTGGCCGAGACCTGCAGACTCCCGGAGGGGAGCGGAGTTGGCTGCTCTGTTCCGTGTGATCGACCCCTCGGCTTGCAAACCACCACGCCTCCCGCCCCCGGAGCTGTTCCTTCTGCCCCGGAGCGCCCGACTCGGGTGGTGGTGGATGCACCAGACTACCCCGCCCGCAGCCCTGAGGACTGTCTGGCTGCACACAACCGAGGGTGCTCCCGCCGGGCGGCCGTGGGGGCCCTCCCGGGAAAGGGGTGAAGGGGGGCGGGCTCTATTCCCGACGCCTGGGCTCCGGCACTTGGCCCAGGGTCCCCTGCAAGCAGACGGCTGCCAACAGGATTTTTGCAAATCTAAATTAGCGCTTTGCGGTTTGCAGCTGCTGTGTTTCAATTTGTGCTGCTCTGCTCCCAAACCAATTTAAGATCCGGGACTGTAGATTTATTTAAACCCGCTGTCAGGTTCGCGAATTAAAAGCCTGTCTCTCTTTTAGCCCCCAACTAGTCTGATTTCTCTTAGCCTTGATTTCGGGAATGCTTGCCGGAGGTGCCTGAGTGGGGTGCCCTGGTAGGTTGGTTGGATGATTAAGTAAAAGTTAATCGCTGCCAGTCCTCTAGGGCAGAAGGATGAGAGGTTCTTTTCTTCGGAAGGGCAGCTTGCAGTGGCTGCTTGGGTAGATTGGGTTGAGGGTAAGAGAAGGGCCATAGCTGAAAGAGAAAAATAAGGAAAGATTGTTTTTTCTTTGGGGCCAGTTTCTGGTAATCATCTGCCTTAAACAAACTCTGTGTTACTCAAGTTTTGTCACAAGAGTTGTTTTAATTATACTTTCTGATTTGAAATTAGTAAGTGAAGCCTGTTTAGAATCCCACTGTCCACTTGCAAATGTCTCTGGGACATTCCTCTCAATTGATGGCAAGATCCTTCTGCCACTGTGTACAAAGTTGCCAGAGTTGAATTTTCACTTGTGCTAATAGCTCCAGGTAATTGAGGACAGTTATAAGCCAGGTACTCTTCCAATCACTTTATTCAAGTATTAATAATTCATTGACCTCAGAACAGCTCTCTGAAATAGGTACCCTTATCCCTATCTCCACACAAGGAATCATGGGCAAGAAAAAGATTTCCTGCTCAAGATGTGTCTTTTAGCAAGAAGTGGCTGCAGGGCTCAAGTTGGCAGGATTGTTCGAGTACCCACAGTCTAAACCTCTACTGAGTTTCCTGCAGCTACATGGTTCCAGTTTTCTGCTCTCCACCATAGGAGATGCAGCCAAATGAGCACACCTTATTCACAAATGTCTGAGGGTTAAGTTGTTAGGAATGGGTACCGTTCTCTGTGGACAGTTGGGAGAGCAGGAGGAAGGGAGATGGCAGAGCTGAAATCAATTTGATAGTGTTTTTGGCTGGAGTAAGTTCTGATTCCTGACCTTGAGCCCGCCTGTGCCAAAGAACAGAGACAGAAGATGTGCCAGTATGCACCACAGAGTAAATTCGCTGAAGAAGCCTGAGAGAAGAAAGAGGGGTGACCTTGGGAGAAACAGGCTTCTGGTACAGGGACAGGTACAGTTAATGGATGTGTGTGCACAGCCCCCTGCTAGGTCACAAAGGGCTTCAAAGCTAAAAATGCTGACATCTCAAAAGCACTGACTAATCAAATCCCTTAGTGATCCTGACCCCTGCTTGGGGAGCTGGAGAGAGGAAAAGCTTGAGAGATTTTGGGTAAAGAGATAACCACAGGAACAAACATTTAGCCCACAAATGGGGTCAACATTCCTTTCTTTTAAAGTGAGTCTAAATGAATGTCCTCATTATCAATTAGGTGATTGACAATTATCAATTGAATGATTAGATGGTGTCAGTAGAGCCTTTTGGACCAATATAACCTTTAAAGTGGTTTTATTTATTTATTTTGACCTGATGGTGTAGTTGAGATTGTGTTGGGTTTTGTTTGTTAATTACTGGTTTTTCTTCTTCTTGCAAACTGTTTAGAATATTCCTTACTTCCCTGAGGTATCCCCCTTTGTTCTGGTACTTAGGTCAACCCCCTCCCTGGTTGTGAAGGACTATTTCTTTATGCTTAACTTTTGAATGTGATTTTGTGTCTGGTTATAGTAAAACCACTGAGAATTTTAAAACAGTTACTTCATGAAACCTTGTTTCTCAAGTTTAACTACAAGGAAGGAACACAACAATAGCAATATTCTTGCAATGCACTTTGCAAATACCTTCTGTGAAAAACTTACTTTTTTTTATCAGTTGGAAGCTGTCACAGAGAAGGAATTTGCTTTTTCCTATTTCCTTTTCCATGCTATTTGTTAAAAGTGAGCCATTGTAGATATGGTGGTTCAAAATACAAAAATGTCCAAAGTGAGCTGTGAAAAAATATATTTCATTTGTACTGGATTTCTGATTGAAAACCACATTCAAATTTGCCTAGAGATAGAAATACATCTGCCAACGAATGATATTTTGTGACACTTATTTTACCCAGGGCTGGTTTCATCAACCAAATTCGAACTTCTGAATATATTCTTTACAGGTATACCCGAAATCTTGTGGATCAAGGAAATGGGAAATTCAATCTAATGATCCTATGTTGGGGTGAAGGACATGGCAGGTAATACAGCTGTTTATTCAGTAAATTTTAAAGTTATCTATTTGAGTTTATGAAAAGTTCTAGCTCCATTCTGGCAAATCTTGCAAGTGGAAACAAATCTCATTTTGTAATTATTTGTTAACCATGTCCCTTAATCCTAACAAATTCTAATGAGAATTGGAATTAGGGGTTTAGCTGTATCCCATGTATATATCAAAATTGGCCCCCAAAATGCGTAGTAAATTTGAAGGACATCAGTAACCAGTTTAACCTAACCTCACTTTGTCTTCTATGGAGTTAAACTTTATATGAATAGTGCTAATATGACCTTTGTGGTTCTTTGAATTGTGTAAACACTAGGACCAAAGACCAAAGCTTCCATATTTAGAGCTAGCAAAGCTACACCCAAGTCCAGAAAAATTCCTTCTGCTTCATGTTAACTGCTTGCTTTCTTTATACAGAAGGTAAGGCAACTTAAACTCATACCAGTGCTTTGAAACTTCAATCTTTTATTTGCCCTTAGTTGACACTTGCCAGTCTTCTTATCCAAATGAGCATTGTTAAATCTTTAAACAACTCCTTATCAGACTTTTGAGACTAGTGACAACAATAATGCAGACCCATTTTTAATGGAAGAGAGGAAGGATAACTTTATGACTTTGGAAAGTTATATCTATAGAATACACTTATTTACATGGATGCAATGGAGTTTTTTTTCATTCATCCTCAATATTTTTGAAAACAATTTATATTTTGGGGTAGGACTAGGCTCTGTGGATTTGGGAAAGAAGTTCTCAGGGACTTAATATGGATTAATAGAATTCAGCAGATGAAATAAATGCCAACAATGTTTATAGATTCCTGTCTTTTAATCAACCCTATAGCTAATACTACTTAATATATTTAACTACTAGTCCCTCTATGATTACATTAATGAATCCTTTCTCCAAATCTAATTTACTTTCTTTTACCCACCACTGTTGGGAGGTAATCACAGACTGGATACTGTCAATCTACAAAATGTTAAAATTATACTTTCCAGCAAAATTTTTGGGTGGTAACTTGAATATACATTCCTTTGTTTCCCCAAGAAAGGAAAAAAAGAGAAAAAAACTTGGGGAACAGAACACTAAATGTTACGTGATCATGCTGTGAGGCAATTCTTTCAGATAATTATCTTTACCCTTTCTAAAATTTCTCAAATGTAGTTTTATAACAAGTTTCTAGCCCAGCTTAAATGAGCTATTAAAAGCTCTATCTTTTAGAAAATAAAAGCTTGAGTTTTTGTTATCAAAGCAGTATTACAGTAGGTTTTAAAAAATTAGCTGCCCTTTTAAGTAAGGGAATGTATCAAACTGTTCCTATGCATCTCTATGAAGACATTTTATTACTTTGCCCTGAACAATGTGGAATGGCAAATTGACATTTAAAAATCCAGTTGAAATGGATTTTGGCCCAGGAGCCGTCAAAGGCAATGGGCAGCTGTCAGGGCTACACGGACTAGTATTATGTGTCTAGATACTAGAGCATCTACTGAGTTCTGTTGTTGTTTTGCTACATATAGCAGTATCCATGACCATACCGACTCCCACTGCTTTCTGAAGATGCTTCAGGGAAATCTAAAGGAGACATTATTTGCCTGGCCTGACAAAAAATCCATTGAGATGACCAAGAAGTCTGAAAGAGTCTTGAGGGAAAACCAGTGTGCCTACATCAATGGTAACATCTGTTATATTTTTCTAAGAGCAATCGTTTTTCCTATTTGAAATGTTGGTTCATACGCGTGCAGTCAAAGTTGGATCATGGAGCCATGATTTCAAATACTTGGGAAATGACCTAGAAGTGGTGGGTTTTGGCTTTTAAGGCTTTAAATCTGGATAGCAGTCACTTATTTAAAACATATGCTTGCAGATTAGCTCTCACTGAAAATTCTCTCACCCGCCAAGTCATAGGATGCTAAAATCGAATGTGCCTTTACATGAGGCGTCTTCATAAAGGAATGAGGTCTAGTTGGAAAATGTAAAGGCATTTCTGGAAGTAATTGAGAGTGCTCGCTAGTCTGGAAGTAATTAAGAATGGCAGTCCTCATACAGCACATTTTCAAGAGTACTCTCAAAGTAAACTTAACAAAGCACGTTTTTCACAGTGATTTATAGATATCTTACAGAAAGAATTCATTCTTTCCTTTAAATGTAATGTGGGAGAGCCAAATGCTTTTCAGGCAGTCGGAGATTAATGTCAATATTCTGAAAAAGAATAGTAACTTTCCAAAAGGCTCCTTAAAGCTTATATGAAGTAATTTTTTTTCCATTTACAGATGAAATTACCAATACATTGGAAGATTTAAAAAACTAGTCCAGGGTCACTCAACTTTTAAGTAACAGCTAAGATTTGATCCCAAGCAATTTAATTCCAAAGTCCTTGCTCTTAATTGGAATACTATCCCACTTAAATAAAACAATGTATTAGAGCTTTATCTGGCAAAGCAGCTCTTTTTTTCTTAAATATTAAAGTCCAATAGTGGCTTTTATACTCTGCCTGAATCTAGTTAGTAGTTTAAGAATGCTAGTCACTTACATAGGCCAGATTTATAGGACTTTCCCCCCCATTCACTTAACACAAAGGTGTAAGTTTCTTGTGTAGCAGGAAACGCTTCTATTTATAAGCTAATTACTCAAGTTACTCAAAAGCTACACATTTTCAGCTTCAATTTTTACAGATGCAGGAGTCAAGGTGGAAATAAATAATGATCAGAGGAAAGATATTTCAAGTATAGGGAAGAGCATGAAGACACACTCATTACAAAGAATGAAAATTGTTCAGAGATGGTGTAGCTGAGACAAAAATGAAGTTATGGGCTCCCTGGTGGCACAGTGGGTTGAGCGCAGCGCTGTGAAGCTGTCCACAGCCTCTGCAGTGTGGGTTCCATTTCCAGTCGGCCAGGGAGATTCCCACATGGCGCAGCAGACCCTTCCTCTCTCTCCACCCTTGGGCGCTTCTGGCCTGTAAATAAATAAATCTTTAAAAAGAAAGAAAGTATGGGACAAGAGTAGTGGGAGAGCAAAACCTCCAGGGCCTGTTTAAGTTTAGAACTTGCTTTGGTCAACAGAATTTTACTTGGGAATATCTTGATCAAATGTTGTTTGGTAGCAGTATGTGAAATAGGATGGAGGAAGAGAGAATTGAGACAAAGAGGCCAGTTACCTTTTGTAATAGACAAAAGGTCATAGATAAATGATCTGTACCAAATTGGCATCTATACGTATCCCCAGGAAAAGTCCAATATTCTGTGACAATAATACACACCAGGGACAAAAACAAAAGGAGGCAAAAAGAAAAACACAGTAATAAATTTGGAATTATTAACAATGGAAATCAGATATGAGCCTCGGGATTTTCTCTAAAGGATGAGTGACTTATTTTTGTGGGGTTTTTGTTTGCATTGTATGGTACATATAACTGCATTTGGAAAAACAAGTATTTATTTGTATAAAGAGTATTTGACCCTTAGGAATGTTGAACATTTTTTGTTCAAATTGGTGATTGAGTATATCATAAAAGCCATAAACTGGAATCAAAGAGTTGACAGATCTGAGAATTAGACCTCAATTTTAGAAACAGGAAAACTGAAGATCCTGAAATTTGTGGCTCGTTCAAAGATGGTCTTGTTAGTCACTCTGGCTAGGAGTAGAACTTAAGTCTGCTTCTAGGCTTTGTTATTGTTGTTCTTTTTTTTTTTCTTTTAAAGATTTTGGTTTTTTATGCATATAAGAACTGGGGTACAGTCCAGAGGTTTGGGTTGGGAGTGAGAAGATTCACCAGAGACAGAGAAGGGAAGCAGAACAGGCAGATTGACCGAAGTACACTGCTGAGAGGAACAGCGGGCGAGTTAGGAGAGGTCTGCTATGCTATGTGGGTAGCTCCCTGGCTGGGATCGAACTCATGCTGCAGTGGCTGCTGATAGCTTCATGGCTTGCATCTTAACCCCTTGCACTACGAGGGAGGCCCCAGTTTTGTTCTTCTTTATGGTGAAGCCAGAGCACAAAGCATAAGGCCAAGTCAGGTACCTGCATTAATTATACTCATGACACTGAATTCTTTTCTTAATTAATCCTCAAACTCATGACTGTATAAATTTCTTCCCAATATTTAAAAGTTTTATTGTTTTCTATCTTTTGTTCACTTTAACCTTCTTGAGGACCTCTTCCCCCAACCTGAGCCCTTTTTCAGTATGGACTGGCTGGCCTCTGGACCACGGCTCAGCTGTCATCTCAGGACCCCTCTCATGCCCTTCTGGTTCTCCCTTTGCCTGTGCCAGTCACATTTCCTGATCTCCTGTTTGCTTTGTTCTTGATCCATGTCCTTGTTCTGGTGGAGCATAGCCTACATTTGCTCCATGAGAAAGTGTTCAGGGAGAGTGAGTCTTTGAGTATTTATGTCTGAAAATCTGTATTCACCCCTTGTAATATGGATGGTAATTTCGCTGGATATGGAATTAAGATCTGAAACTAATCTCAAAGAATTATGAAGGTTGTCCTTGTCTTCTAGATTCTATTCTTGTTGAAAGTCTGATGCCATTCTGATTCTTTTGTTTTTGTTTTTTTATGTCTTGTTTCTTAACTTTCGGGGGTTTTAGAGGATTTTTTAAAGAATTTTTTTCAAAGATTTGTTTGTTTATACAAGAACTGGGGTACAGGCTGGAGGCACGGGAGGATAAGAGAATTCCCTCAACTAAGAAAATACTCTCGGGTAATTCTTTGATTAATTTTTGGACCTGCAGTTGAAACATCTGTTGCTCAGATATTAAACCTCTTGAACTAATCTCTGATTTTTTTTCTTTCCTATTTTCTATCTTTGTCAATTTGTCCTTTGGATTTTCCTCAGTTTTTTCTTCTTCTTTTTTTTTTTTTAAAGATTTATTTATTTATTTATACAAGCGCTGGGTACAGTCAGAAGCGCGGGAGGGTGAGAGAATTCACCAGAGCCAGAAAAGGGAACAGAACAGGCAGATTGATGAAGTACACTGCTGAGGGGAGTAGCGGGTGGCAGGAGAGGTCTGCACGCCATGTGGGACCCTCACTGGCGGCTGCTGATCAAACCAGTACTGCAGAGGCTGTGGGCATCTTCAAAGCCCAGCGCTCAACCGCTGCGCCACAAGGGGAGGTACAGGTTTTTCTTCTTACTCTTCTGTTCAGGTTTTTGTTCCCATCACCTTTTTATTTTCAAAAGCTCATTTTATCCTGTGACCCTTTTGGTAGTATTTTATCTCTCTGAAGATATTAATAATTTTTCTTTTATCACCTTCTCCTGAGTAGCGTCTGTTTCAAGTTTTGTTGTGGTTTTTTTTTTTTAGGTTGCTTTTCCATGTTAGAAGCTTTGCTCTAAATTCTGGTGGTCTTGACTGTTTGCTAATATTTAAAAAACAAGGACAGGGGCCTCCCAGCGCAGTTGAGTGCTGGATTGCAAGGCTGCCTGCAGCCTCTGCAGTGCTGGTTCGATCCCCAGCTGCCAGGCGAGGGTCGCACATGGCACGCAGACCTCTCCTGCCGCGCTGCTCCCCTCAGCAGTGTACTTTGTCAGTCTGCCTGTTCTGTTCCCTGCTCTGGCTCTGGTGAATCCTCTCACCCTCCCGCGCTTCTGACTGTACCCAGTGCTTGTATAAATAAATAAATAAGTCTTTGAAAAAAATAAAAAAAAAACAGGGACAAAAAAGTTAATTGGTAGCTCTGAACATGTGGCTGGTGTTTGTGAACTGGACTTCACCTGCGATAAGCTGCTAGAGTTTTTTCCTTGTGGAAGAGCCAATGACAGTATCTGGGGGACTCTTCTTGTGGGCCCATCAGATTCTGGGTCAAGTTGCTTTCTATCTCCAGCCAGGAGAAAAGAAAGAGAAAATCCTGTTGGGCAGCATTCTGGCAGCTAGCTAGTGAAGAAAGGGGAGATCTTAATCACTCATTGTGTAAATTTTCTTTTTTTTTTAACCTGGTGTCCACCAGTCCTAAATTCATTAGTCTTTCTAAATATTAGATCTCAGCCTAGAGGGTAGGAGAAGGGACAGAAAAGTGGTCAAGAGATTTGAGACTCTTCTAAAATAGACTGTCAACGAGTTCTTGGGTTTTTTCCCTTCACCTTCACCCCTATTTCCTGTACTGCCAATTCCCAAGCTGTCTGGGACTCTTGAGATACCGATCAAGGCTGTCGCCATTGGTGGCTCAGGGGTTAGCTCTTTCTCTCTGCAAAACTGTAACAGGGTGGTCCCCAGGACTCTCCCTGCCCTGTAACAAAACCATCCATCTATTGTGTACCTTTGAAATGTTTCTTAATCTGTTCTCTTTTCCAATTTTCTTTGCATTGTACATTTGTCTTTTTTGTCCTCTTACTGTCATCATAGGGGGTTTGAGGAAAGAGCTCAGGCCATGACACTATCTTTAAGGGAACTTCAATGCTAACTAATTTCTGTTAACTCCATATGACACGATGTTTATCTCCAGCTTTCTCCTCTCTTGGATATCATTTAGATTCCATTGGTTTACACCGAGTAGAGAATATTAGCCACACGGAACCTGCTGTGAGTCTTCACTTATACAGCCCACCTTTTGACACGTGCCATGCCTTTGATCAAAGAACAGGACATAAAAATAAAGTCACCATGACATTCCACAGCAAATTTGGAATGAGAACTCCATTTGTAAGTATAATTTCTTCTCCTGGGTTTAAATGTCTCCTAGGTTTAATTGGGGCTGACAACTTTACATTATATGCATTGCTTATTTTGTCCTAAATACTATTTGAATGTCGTTGTCATTGAAAAATGAGATGAACCTTAACTTGGAGGGAAAGACCCAGTATATCCTAATTTTTTTCTTTAACTTTGGAGACCATGTTTTCAATTTATATTTTTAAAAAAATCTGAAAGTGGATGCCAAGAATTCTTTATTGAGAAACTTCAAAATGTATGCTCATTCCTAAAGAGAATTTTTTCTCTTTAATTATTAAAAAGAGTGAAAACTATATTATTTGATGTGTTGGCTACTGCTAGGACAATATTCACACATCTCATTTGCTGGGACCACACAAATTACTGGCTTCATCTACCTTTGCAAAGCTGAGACCCTTTTTGGTGAGATAATCATAGAAAGTTGCCTGTTTGGATGACCAAGTTGCCTTTTCTTTGAAAAGTCATCTATTTATACCACAAAGAAGTGAGAGTAGCCTATAATAACATGCTCTCCTTTGAGGAACAAGTGTTCCCACCTAAAATGAACAGGCTACACTAATCTGCTATGGTGGTCTTCTATTTCTGATTAAATAAATTGACCGTTTAGGGGAGTGGACTTAGTAATTGCAATGTCTGAAGATAGACAGTGCATGAAAACAAGCCTCATGAATTTTAGAAAAGTACAGTCTTTGAGCGAAGGCAAGATAGAATTCTTTGAAGTTAGTGCCTTGAATTCTTCTGTGCATTCTGATCCCCAGGAGATATTCTTATCACAGGAACAAGACTCTAGGGCTCCATTGTCCATAGCTGAGTTTTCATACCCTGCTAGGAAACAGGACTAGTAAGAACTGACAGCAGAGTCTTGAATAAATGTTCTCACACAGCTTTCTCTCCTTCTTCCTTACAGACAACTTCGGGATCACTGGAGAACAATTAAGGAGCACCAAACACACTAAGGTTTTAAAGTCCGCTGAAAGTTTTGCCCTGGTCAAGAAAGCCTCCCATCATTTGCTGTCCAGTAATATACTTTAAAGTGTCAGTTCTTAGATCAGTTATAAGGCAAATGCTAGTCATAAGGCACTAAGTAAGCCAATAGTTCCCAGAGCTACTGCAAGAGAAAAATCCCAGTAAGGAAGAGAGGGGAAACGCTTGTGATTTTAAAGGCCAAATCAAGTGCTTTCCTGGTTTTATACTTTAAATCTGTTGGAAGCATACTGGGACTGTCGAGAAAGGTATGATAGCTTTTGGGAAACACTTTGGTCTCTGAACTATCATTAGCAATAAATAAGCCCAGGCCTCACAGACATGTAGTGCCTGCCTTCTATCGTGGAGGACTAAATGTAGATGTCTTTAATATGCTTTGTATCTTCTTACTAGTGGAACAGACTTTTTTCAATCTGTGGATTTTATTTTTTCAATCTTATTTTACAAATTCCTCTTCTATAAAGAATAGGCTATTGTAGATAGAGAAACTTTAGGTACTTTGCCATTTGGTAATGCAATGAAGGGCAGAGAATTTAGAACAGTACATGTACCCAAACCCATAAGAAGTGAAAAACACAAAATCTTGTCTAAGGTATCCAGGGATCATATTTGAGGACTTTGTACTGCTAGTGATATTCCCAAATAATTTTAATAAAACTGGATTTGAACACAGTTTGGCATTGTATTTCTGTTTAACATGTTTCAAGTTTAATCTAATTCATAATTTCTCATACTTGTGTAGACTACCAAAAGCACTGCAAAAGATGTTTTTATGGTGTAAGAATATGAGAGGGTCAAAAACATGTGTGTCTTTGGCCTCCCTGGTGGTGCAGCGGTTGAGGGCTGGGTTGTGAGGCTGCCCACAGCCTCTGCAGCACCGGTTCAATCTCCGGCCACCGGTCAAAGGTCCCACATGGCATGCAGACCTCTCCTGCCACCCACTGCTCCCCTCAGCAGTGTATCGTCAGTCTGCCTGTTTTGTTCCCCGCTCTGGCTCTGGTGAATTCTCTCACCCTTCTGCACTTCTGACTGTACCCAGTGCTTGTATAAATAAATAAATAAATATTAAAAAAAAAAAAAAATGCCTGTCTTGGCTGTCTTTCCTGCCTGAGCTCCATGATGGGTCCTGTTCTCAGATGCCCATCAGCATGAATGAGGTTGCTGGCTGTCTTTTCGAGGAGCTCAGCACTGATGTGGGGTGCTCTGAGGTGTCTGCACGCACCACAAGGGCTCAAATGTATTTTGTGAAGGATAATGACCAGGGAGTGTTGGAATTGATTTGGCCACGTAAGGGTGAAGAGATGTAGAAGAAGGTAAGGACCTGAGACTCTAGAGGAATGAGCCCCCTCAGTGAGGAGCCAGTGGGGGACCGCCAGCTCTGCCTTCCTGCCTTACCACTCACCTCCTCCTGTCTCACCAAAGCTCTAGCTTCTGCATTTGCTCTTCCCTCTGCCTTGATGCCTCCTCTCCTAGCATTGCTGGCACTTCTTGCCCTTAGGATGTCAACACAAACACCATCTCCAACTACCTTATCTAAAAGCCAAATCCTTCCACCCAATGTCCTGAGGATTTGAAATGCATAGTGTTTCCCTTTTTTACCCTTTCTAAATCTAACAGGATGTGAGCCCTGTGTGAGGGTAGATGCAAAGTTTCATTTACTGCTGCATCCCAAGCACTTCCACTGTCCCTGACCCACAGAGGTATTCTGTGAATATTTATGCAATGAAGTGAGACTCTGCTCTCCTTATGTAAAAATTTTCTATTTACATATCGTGATGCTATCTATGGTCTTTCAGTGTGTTACCAAATCAGGTATTCCATGTGATTTTTATTAATGATGGAGATACAAGGATCGTATTTTAAGCCCCAGCTTTCCTTGGGAAGGTCTGTGCCAGAGACTTGGCTAGCTGATGAAAAAATCTACATGTGCTTCATGGGAGGGCACAGCATTAAGCATCTCTTTTAGCATTGAGACTGTGCCTTCTTAAATTTTTCTTCAGAGCCTCCTTGGTGACACAGGGGTTAAAGTCTCAGTGCTATCAAGCTATGGCCAGCCACTGCTGCATGAGTTTAATCCCAGGGCAGGGAGCTGACCCATATGGTGCAACAGACCTCTCCTGTCTCACCTGCTGCTCCCCTCAGCAGTGTATTGCAGTGGATTCTCCTGTTCTGCTCCCTACTCTGTCTCTGGTGAATCCTTACCCACTGCATGTCTGACCTACACCCTGGCTCTAGTATGCATAAATAAATAAAAAGAAATAAATAAATCTAAAATAAATAAATTTTTCTTCAGCTCAAATCCTGATTCTGAAGAACTCTCCGCAAAGGCTACTAGCACAAGACAAATTTGCATACAATTTCAGAAAAAAATTCCTCAACCCTCTGAAAGCCCTTAGGGACCCAGTGAAAGAATCCAGTTGTGTGAGAAATGGTGGCTATTTCTCCTGTTTTCTGTTCCTGGAAGCCATTAGTCAGCCCCTCTATTTGTTAACAGGGCTATTGGTTAACCTTTTAAAAGTTACGACAGGATTTCTAGGAAACATCAGAGGCTGGTGTATCCAATCCAGAGCACGTCCACACATTTCACAAGATCTGGTCTCTCTAAAGACTTGAACTACTTTCACAACTCTATGTATCCACTAGGTAGATGTCTCCAAAAAAGTGTTTATTGGACAGTGAATTAAGCAGTCACAGGACATATGGAGGACTTGGTATAGGGCAATTATTCATAAATACAAAGTAGAGGTTACTAGGGGCTGGAAGTGATAGTTTAAAGGGGGTAGAGTTTCTGTGGGAGGTGATGAAAATGATTTCATCATCATATAGATGGGCATGATGAGTACACAGCATTGAGAGTGTATTTGAGGTCACTGAATTGTACATTTATGAATGGTTCCAGTGAATACTATGTATATATTCCCACAATAATACAGTTAACTTAAAAAATGTACTTTGGGGCCTCCCTCGTGGTGCAAGGGGTTAAGCACAGCACTATGAAGATATCTGCAGCCTCTGCAGCAAGAGTTCGATCCCCAGCCAGCCAGGGAGCTACCTACATGACGCAGCAGACCTCTCCTGTCTCGCCTGCTGCTCCCCTCAGCAGTGTATTTCAGTCAATCTGCCTGTTCTGTTCCCCACTCTGTCTCTGGTGAATCTTCTCACCCTCCCTGCACCTCTGGCCTGTACCCCAGTATTTGTATGCATAAATAAATAAATCTTTAAAAAAAAAAGTATGTTGTGCATGTGTGTGTGTGTTTGTGTGTATGTGTGTGTGTGTAGGTAAAACATGCTGGCATAGGAAATGCAAATGGTTGAAAAGGCATGTGGAGAAAAATAACCTCTCATTACTACTCCCAGGCTCTCATTTTCCCTCTTCAGCGGTTAACTCCAGAGGTTTCTTGTTTTTCTGCCTTCATTTTCCCCCCACTGTTTATGCATAAGGTAGCATTATAAAGTCCATGTTGTGCACTCATAAGGAAGTCTTTCCATGTAAGACACAAATAGATCCTTCATTCTTTAGTCCTGCTGGCTGCAAGCTATTCCACAGTATGAAGGTAACTTGGATAGGATCACCAACCTTTTACAAGAAAAATTATGCAATAAATAACCATGTACATAATATCATTTCACAAATATCAGTTGATTTTTTTAATTACAAAACAACCCAGATAACTCAGACCTAGCAGAAGGCCCTGCCCAGCTGCCCCTGGTTGAAGAAGTCACCTGCGTTCATTAGCTGGTTTGAAACCATGATTTGTGAATCCACGCCACAAGATCAGCTGTCTCCTGATGTCATTGCTCTTCCATCTGGCCACTTCCCCTCTGCTTATTGATCCAGTGTGTTCACATGAAGCCTCTAGCACTGTCAGAAGCTCAACATTCCCAGAGATTACTTATCACGGCAAGAAAAGCCACATGCTCCCAGAAAACTAATGATGTCCCCATGGCCGGTATAGAATCCAGCCCAAGGTCAATAGGAGAGAGAGTGCATTCCTGACATTTGTTTTTGTTATTATCAGAAATAATAACAAAACTGAGCTTTGTGCTAGGTTAGAAAAGACGTGACAGTTTCACATGCTCCAAGAAAATATGCCTTACAGGCTGCTTAATGAGAAGCATTTTAATCATGTTTTAAGTCATTCACAAAGAGATATAAAGAAACTAAGAGCAACTGAGATTTACTGGATACAGTCTTGAGCGTCATTTAAATCTAAGGCAGTAAAAAAAAAAAAAAATCTAAGGCAGTAGTCTGAGGTCATCCTTATACAAACTTAATGATGTGGTCATCTATTTCAAATATATCTCCAGATCCATATACTATAATGTATATTTATCTAAAAGGAGCCAGAAAAAACACCTTGCATGTGAGGTATAGAAATATATAGAACAAGAAAGGAATTTAATGCAACTGAAGATCAGTTAGCCTTCAATGCTGAGAGCTGTCCTGGGCATGTCACAGCAAGAAGAAAAAGCAGCAAGATGCCATTTAAAAAAAAAAAAGATTTATTCTATTTATTTATGCATACAAGAGCTGGGGTGTAGGCCAGAGGTACAGGAAGTAAGAGGATTCACCAGAGACAGAGTAGGGAGCAGAACAAGCAGACTGACTGAAATACACTGCTGAGGGGAGCAGCGGGCAACACAGGAGAGGTCTGCTGCACCATGTTGGTGACTCCCTGGCCACTGCAATGTCTGTAGACAGCTCCATAGAACTGAGACTTAACCCCTTGGGCCACCAGGGAGACCCAAGACGCCTTTCAAGAAAGCCATGTGAACAGCTTATGCAGGATGCACCTAACTGATAAATAAAAAGTAATGATATTGTGGAGTCATGCAGAAGACAGGTTCACTTGAGAGGCTATTTAAGCAAACAAACACTGAAGATACTGAGGCAGGTGAGGTTAAGGGGACCCAACATTCCGGAGTTGGGTTATGCTGGTGCAGATTCGTACAGCTCCATAAAAACTGCTATTCAGGAATTTTGCAAGCTGGTTGGTAGACTAAAGTGTGCCACAGAGGAGTATTTACACTATGAAATCCATCAGTGTTGTAGATCAGATCTCACAGACCCTGTTGTTAAAAACTTGTCAGCTGACCACCAAATCTAAGGTTATTCAATTTGAAAAAAATTTCCTGGACTACGTAAATGCACATTTTTATCCTTTGACTTTTATTGGCCTTATATTTAAATCATTAAAATAAAATTTTAAATCAATTTAAGGGCAAAAAAATTTAACCATTTTTGTATGTACAGATATAGATTATTGTCACTTGTGATAAGTTTTTGAAGGTAAGACAATGTTATTTCTTTTTGTCCCTTTCAGAGATGAGGATATTTAGGCACCTGGAGTTGAAATATTTTCTCCAGTAACACACAGCTAGCTAATGGAAAAACTAAAACAGACATCACTTCTTCCCAGGACACATTGAACCTTTGGCGAAAGAGAAAAGTGTTAGCAAGGACAGTATGTCAACAATGTGGGCAATTGGATGGTGACTCGATGGCTTTCCTGCTGAAATCTGTCAACTGGTTCCTGACTTCATGTTAAAAAAAAAAAAAAAAACTTACAAGGTACTGGGCTGGATGGGACAATGCAACTCTTATTTTTCCCCATGGATTATTATGTAATAGCAAATGTTGGGACAGGGGTGTGCTCCACGGGTTATAGGCTTTGGGACTGTTATACCCAGTGGCACCAGACCAGCATCCCAGGTTGTTTCAATTAGAACTCAGTTGCAAGGGACAACATGTGACCCAAGCTAACTTGGACAAAACAAGTGCATGTAGCTGTGAGCCCAGGAGTATTCAGTCAAGGGTGGAGGGAGAGTTTCAAACAGCATTTTAGGGCTTGATCTTGCTCTCCACATTTCTTAATATGACAGTCTACCCTTGTGTTCTTAGATTACTCCCAATATCTCCAGGCTTATTTATACTTTCAATCTCAACTTTGGCAGGTTAAGGGGTGGTTTATTCAGTGTTTCCCCTGGAGTTAAGGAATGTAGCTATATGAATTCTGCTTGCATTGCATGCCCCTGTCTGACCCATTCATTGTGGCCAGCAGGGTATGATCTCTGCCCTCGACTCTGAGGTCAGGAGCGAAGCCAGTGGCACAAAATCAAATAGATGTGGGGGAGGCCAGAGTGTCACCAAAGAAAATTGAAATTCTGCTCTAAGAAAAAAGTAAAATGGGAGGCTAGATGCTAGGCAGACAAAATCAACAGATTTCCAGTGCATGGGAGAGATCAATATATTTGTTGAATCAATGAATAATGAAATGAGTGAAAGCTAAAGCAACTAAAATTCCCAGCACCTTTTTATTCCTAATAGCAGCCATTTAACCTGTACATGGTTAGTTTGTTTCCCTTCTATTAGTGAAACTCCTAAAATGCCCCAGTTACTCCAAAGATAGATCTTAAAATAAATTTTCTGAAGAAATATCCAGTATCTAAATATCCTCCATCAGCCCTAACCCATTTCAAAATTCTTTCACCAAAATTACAGATCTGCGGGATAGTGAGGAAATAGCCTTTTTCTGTTGCCCCAGAATAGAGCTAAATTTTAATACTGAAACTAAAAGGTGTGCAAATACTTTCATTTTCTAAATAGATAAAAGTTCCTACAGGTTTAAAATCAGGCTTTTCTCTCCAGGGTTTATTAGGAACTGGGCTTTTCTGCTCTCCCAGCTCAGACCTTCCCTGTCACCCCTGCAGTCCACAGAAGATAAGGCTGCCTTTGTGAGTTACCCACCTCCCTCTCTGAGGGCTCATTCCTCAGTCTGTATCACGCTTCAGTCTGTTAGAATCACATTCCAGATCCTCCTGTCATCACATCTCACATCTCTCCCGTCCTCCCTCTGCTCTATTTCCCTTTCCCCCTCCCCAGCTGAGCCAGGTTTTCTGTTCAGATCTTAGGGTTCCTTGTGCTCTGACTAACAGCTTCTACCTCTCTGGCTTTGCTCTCCTGTCTCCTGCCTAAATTGTACTCTGCCACAATAGTGCCCTGCCTTCTGGGGGAAATAGCAACTCCCCTCCCAGGCCCAGCTCAATACGAATTCATTAGAAGTTTCCCCTTTGGCTAGGGAATATTTCATATTTGGGTTTCCATACAATTAAATTCTCACTTTCTTGTAGTACTTGCCACGTCCTGCTCCAGGAATTCATTTCTGTGTGATCTACTATAGACCCATGAGGCGTTGGACAACCTTTAAGACAAAGTCTCATTTAGCGGGTCCCAGCTAATTCTTGTTGTATTGAATGATAGGAAGACACTTTAAAAATACACATTGTGGGGCCTCCCTAGTGGCACAGGCTGTTGGGGGCAGTGCGGTGAAGCTGTCTGTAGCCTCAGCAGTGCAGGTTCGATCCTGGCCAGCCGGTAAGATACCCACATGGCGTGGCAGACCTCTCCTGTCGCGCCTGCTGCTCCCCTCAGCAGTGTATTTCAGTCAGTCTGACTCTTCTGTTCCTCACCCTCTCTCTGGTGAGTCCTCTCACTGTCCCGCACATCTGATCTGTACCCTGGTTCTTGTATAAATAAATAAATCTTAAAAAAAAAAAACACATTGTGGGCCTCCCTGGTGGCGCAAGGGATTAAGCACAGCACTGTGAAGCTACCCGTAGCCTCTGCAGCAGGAGTTCCAGCCTGACTGGTCAAGGAGCTACACACATGGTGCAGCAGACCTGTTTTTTTTTTTTAAGATTTATTTTATTTATACAAGAGCCGGGGTACAGTCCAGATGCACAGGAGGATGAGAGGATTCACCAGAGACAGCGGGGAACAGAACAGGCAGACTGACAAAATACACTGCTGAGGGGAGCAGCGGACGAGACAGGAGAGGTCTGCTCAACATGTGGGTTGCTTCGAGGCCGGTGGGGATCGAGCCAGCGCTGCAGAGGCTGTGGACAGCTTCACAGCACTGCGTTCAACCACCTGTGCCACCAGGGAGGCCCCCACAATTGGCCTGTTTTGTTCCCCACTCTGTCTCTCGTGAATCCTCTCACCTTCCTTCCCATACCTTTGGCTTACACTCCAGCTCTTGTATACGTATATAAATAAAATAAATCTTTAAGAAGAAAAAAGGACAGAGTGATTTTAGAAGACCTGTGCCCCATTCCCTAGAATTATCATGAAAAGAGTGGATTTATTCTACAATGAAGAAGGCCAACTCTAGGAATCAGTCCTTGAGCCTGGGTACTAAGCAGAACTTTCCAGGAGCCATACGGATTCAAGCACTGAGCCTAAAAGTGACAACCAAGGTGAATTGAATCCTAGAGGCATTTGCTTTCTATCTTATAACTTTCTTGAATTCTTGTGTAATCCTGAGAGGGGGAAAAGATTCCCTTCAATAAAAACTATAATTGAATTTCTTGCCAGTCTGGTGGGACATTGGGTAAGAGTTGGGATTAATGTGACTCACTGAAAAAATAAAACAATGCAGCTTCCAATGTTTAATGAGTTTGCTGTGAACTGAAAACTGAGTCCAAAGGATTTTTCTTCCAAGTTGGGTTCAGATTCAGATTTGTACTCCCCTGGACGTAGGGCAAGAATCTGTGAGAACTACTGGGCTCCTAGCTCAAAAAAGGTCCAAATCATAAGCAAAAGAGCAGAGATAGTATAAGAAAAGAAGATAATAGTGTTACAGGACAGGGAGACGGTTACTCTAAAACCCCCAAACCTGCCCATTCTAAATAGGTTTTGCCATCCGCCACATCAAAACAAAACATGCTCTAGTGCGTAAGACCCTCAATGGAATGGAACTTGAATACAATTAGTATGTAATACAGAAAAGGGGAAGAATATAGTTTCCAAATAAAGCACCCAAAGTTACTCATCCTCTTGTGGGTAAAAGCCCAGGCAAATAGTGTTGCCCCAAAGCAGGGCCTCTGAGGCCTGAAAGCCTGACACAGTCTAAAGTTCTTTCTGGTGGGAACCCATAGAAAAGGATCAGAAATAGCCAGACAAATCTGAAAGTGTAACAGGGTGGTCCCCCGGAAAGGGGGAGGTTCCAGGTTTCCTGCCCCATCCAAGGGAGGGTGGAGCTGAGCAGGGAGAGAAGAGGATGCAGAGGAGACTGAGGAAAGAAGGAGGCAGGATGGAGATCCAGAAGGAGACTTGGAGGAGGCACATGGGGCCAAGAGACATGTGAAGAAACTGTGCTTGCCTTTTGGTTGTGGACTGGGTGACACAGATGTGGGTGAGACCCATGGGGAGGTGACCATGGCAGCTTTTATCTTGATTTTAATTTTGCTCTTTTCCTTCCAGGCTTGTCTGGTTGTTTCTGACCCTTTTCTGTGGGTCCCCACTGGAAGATGCTTTAGACTTGGGGCAGGCTTTGGGGCCTTGCTCTGGGCCAATCCCATTTTGGATGGAGTTTTACCCAGGAGGGGACGGGTAGGTTTGGGTACTTGATTTAGAAATTAGATCTTTGCCTTTTCTGTATTGTTTCTAAATTGTATTAAAGTTCCTTCCCATTAAAGTCCCATATGTTTTGTGTTGATGCAGCAGATGGCAGAACCCATTTAGAATAGGCAGGTTTGCGGGATTTGGGCTGCCCCTCTCCCTGCCCTATAACAAAAGGAAAAGAGCAAAATCAAAATGAAGATCAACACTACCATTGTTAACCTCCTTATGGTCTCTCACCCACAACTGTTTCAACCAGTCCAGGCTCCATGTGCCTCTTTCAGGCCTCCCCCTCTCCATCCTGCTTCTTTCCTTCCCCAGTCTACTCTCCAGCTTCTTCTCCTCCCTGCTCAGCTGCACCCTCGCTTGGGTGGGGCAGGGAATCTGGAATCTTCCCTTTTCCCTGTTACAACAGCATCCACAGGCTGGATCCACTGGGTGACACACACAGGGTATGGAACTGAGAAATGAGCTTTGTCTATCCTCTTGCACACAATCAGGCAAGCATCAGACAGATTCCAGGGAGAAAAGGGCAAAAGGAAGTTTAATAATAACATGGATTCCTCCTGTATACATGGGAAAGACCCAGCATGTCTCACCCAAATGGCTTTTAAATGATTTTTCTTTTTAAGAAACATGCATTATTTATTTATTTGTTTGTTTGTTTATACATGCACTGGGTACAGTCAGAAGCTCAGGAGGGTGAGAGAATTCAACAGAGCCAGAGTGGGGAGCAGAGCAGGCAGAAGGACCGAAGTACACTGCTGAGGGGAGCAGCGGGTGGCAGGAGAGGTCTGCGTGCCATGTGGGACCCTCCTGTGGTGGCCGGGGAGCAGCTGCAGCTGGGGATCGAACCGGTGCTGCAGAGGCCGCAGGCAGCTTCGAAACCCAGCGCTCAACCGCTGCGCCACCGGGGAGGCCCTCACCCAAATGGCTTTAACACCATTATAAAGAGCTTAGTTAAGACAGGACACTCTGAGGAAGAAAGAGGAAGTTCAGTTAGAGAGTTTCCTGGGGAAGGAAGAGCAAACAAAAAGCATGCAGATTTAAGTCTGCCTTCTCCAAAGAAAAGAGTCAAAGAAATTAGGTCTTTCTGGGAGAGCGATGGAGATACCCTTAAGGAAGAGAACTTCTTTTTACATGCTAAAGCTAACATCTTTCACAAAGGCTCACATCTCCACCTAGCCTGCAGAGCCCCTCCCATGAAATAAACCCTTTGCCAAAAAGGAGAAAAAATGACACTTTAAGGTAGTATTTTTTTCTTTCCCTACACCTCCTTCAAAAACTGTATATTCCTGGGCCTCCCTGGTGGCACAAGGGGTTAAGCACTGCACTCTGAAGCAATCCGCAGCCTCTGCAGCACAAGTTCGATACAGGCCGGCCAGGGAGAAACCCACATGGCGAGGCAGACCTCTCCTGTTGTACCCACTGCTCCCCTCAGCAGTGTATTTCTTCAGTCTGCCTGATCTGTTCCCCACTCTGTCTCTGGTGAATCCTCTCACCCACCCACGCATCTGGCCTGTACCCAGGTTCTTGTGTAAAATGAATAAATAAATCTTTAAAAAACAAAACAAAACAAAACAAAGCCAGCCTTACACAAACCACCCAGGGCTGAAACCCAACCAGTCACCTCTCTTATAACTCTTCACCCAATTTGCATTTTATTGTTCCTATCAGAAACTGACTGACTTCTAGCTTAATTTTTATGGTGGACTTAAGCGTGACCTAGCCTGCCTTTTCTTTGTGTAATATAAGTCCTTCTCCTATCCCCAAACTCCAAACACTAGTCAAAGTTTCCTTGGGTCTTTGTCTTTCGGGCTGCAATCCTAAAACCCAAATAAACTCCTCTTTCTTTGCTCTAGCTTTACCAGTTTGCAGTTCCTTATTTACCACCATCAACCAATATAGAATACATTACACTGCCATGTACCAAATACTGAAGTCTTTATATGTAGATCAGGTTGGAGATGAATAGGTATGATGGGATTCCCTGGTATTTTTAGAAATGTTGATGACAGAAGTTGAGAAAAAAATGGGATTTAAAAGTTGCAAACACTTTCTGAATTTACTTTGAGGAATGACTGACCCCTTGTTCTCAGGATATATGTGCAGGCAGTTGCTTAATAACATAAACATAAATCAAGGAACCAAGAAGCCCCACCCCTTTACTTTTGGGAGATAAATTGATAGATATGGTCATTTATCTCTACCCAGATGTGTTGAGATAAGCAAGCTAAATGTTCTGTGTGATCACATCAATTGGATTTATGTCTGCAGAGTTTGTTGTTACTTTGGAATAAGTAGATCTTTTGTATGGAAGATCTGTGTGTTTGGTGGGGGCCACAGGTGACTGGTTGCAGAGAAATTCCACAGCCTCATGGCTGCCTAACTCAGCAGAAGATACAGTGCAAAGGAACTGGACTGACTTGGAGCAACCCTGCCATCTTTTTATCTCAGTGTTGCTCACGATGGACTAAGTCCAATGCTGGCAAGGTATCGAGTCAGACTGTTTTCGGTTATGAGTGACCTGCTGGAGCCAAAGGGTCAGACCACATCCGGAGGTAAATGGTAGGTGACAGGGTGAGGCAGACTCTCCCTGAAGGGAATGTTTGTTTCGTCTCAATCATTCCTGGAAGAGGCAGGTTCTGGCTGACCCATAGAAGAAAGGGTGAAAAGTCCCTTTTCCTGCAGAAGGCAATAAAAGGTGGAACACATTCAGCATTTTTGTAGAGGGCAGGACTGCTCCTCCAGGTGGATGTAGGAGATAACCTTTAAGGAACCCCAGGGCTGGTAAGAGTCAGCCATCTCTAGCAGTACTGTGAGGTTTGGTCTTCTCTACAGTTCATGTCTTTGTGCTCAAGCCCTCAGGGATGTGTTATTCATCTCAGCTGAGTCTTTGCAGGACTCTGAGGGATCCAGGACCGGCTGGACCCACAGAAGGGTCATGCTGTCCTTTTCCTGAGGTGGGGATGAGGTGATGGCCCAAGCCCCAGTCACCTCCAAGGAGCACTGGCAGCAGCATTAGGCTTGGCAGCATGGGGCCTCGGTGCACACACGAGACAGTATCCTGCACGTTCTCAAAAACACCTAGGGGTTGCCTTGCTGGGATTATGATGCAGAATCATGCTGGTGGATTCAGGAAGCTTCGTCATGAGGACATTTGATGGAAATGTGATCATCGAAGGTTTCAGTTGCTGCTGGGTGAGAGCTTAGCGCAAAGGCAGCATATCTGGGAGAGCAGTTCTCACCCTGTTCCCCCAGGTCCCACCTTTCTCTGAGACTCCTACTCCAAGTCCCGCTGCCACCAGCCAGGCCAGTTCCAGACCACACCGTTCCCTCTTCAATACTTTCTCCTAAGCAAGGATAAAGCTGTTCTTGAATCTTCGAGCATGTGGGACTGCAATACTGCAAGAGTTAACTCACACTAAACTAAATACTTTTGAAATTTGATCTCAATGATCAGTAAACAAATACTGAATTCTAATTATAAATGAGTTGAATTATTTTAGGTTATGTTTGTAATTTTTCATAATAAAATATTAGCAAAAATGACATTATAAAAAACATTTCCAAAAATACAAAGTATTTAAACATGTAATGACAGCTTCTACAATAACTTCAGCCCAGTGTGAGGGCAACTTCACAGACCTCGCCTTTGAATTTTTCTTTCTACACTACAGCTTGTCTTCATGGACCAAATGCCATCCTAGTCTTTACCACACAACAGCAGTGTCCTGAATGGCTTATTTTCTTTTTGTTCTCAGTCATCCACTTAGGTGTCTGACTGGCTCTTTCTCCTTTGCATACTTGAAGGACAGATTCTTCAGAGCCCAAAACCAATCCAGTATGAACTGTTGCATTGACAAGACCAAACTGACAAACAGGAGTCATGGAGCAAGGTGTATAATGCAGGATGCTGCTTGAAGAGAAATACCCTGGCCATTTATTTATTTATTTATTTTAAAAGATTTATTTTTATTTATTTATGCATATAAGAGCTGGAGTACAGGCCAGAGATGTGGGGGGTGGGGGGGTGGGTGGTGGACTTGGTCAGGATTGGCTGAAAGGAGCACACTATCAACTGTGAGTCTGGAATCTTCTCCAGACACCAGAGAAAAGGTACAGACAAGTCAGGAACAAACATATCTTTAGAAGATCCAAGTAAGTTTGATTTGGGGTAGTTTCATAGGGAAGTAGAATTTATAAAACCACCTGCTTTATATTGATTCTCTTATCAAACTGAATTGCAGTGCTATCAGTAGAAAACAACTTGAGAGCAAATGTTGAGGGGGTGGAGGGAGAAGATGAAAGCAATTTTGCTTTCCAGGGACAGCCTATTTCTGTGACGTACCCAGACAACAAAGGGCAGATCCATTTAATTTATACATTTCTGAATTTCTGTTCTATTTATAACTTTATTTTTTCAGCTGGATTGCGAAATCATGGACAAAATGTGCACATTTTAAGTGCAATGTGATAACTTCATATAGGTATATATGTAAATGATAGGAGCCCCTTTCATTAACCTATCTATCACTTCACATTTCATTTTTATTTATTTGGGTTTGTGTGTATATGTGAACCCTTAAGATGGACTCTCAGCAAATTTCAATATATAATACAGAGGTATCAACTATAGTCATTTTGTTATACATTAGATCCTTAGACATTCATCTAGAACTGAAAGTTCATAACCTCTTATCAGCTTCTTTCTTCTTCTCTCCCTTCTCTCCCCACCCCCCAAGCTCCTAGCAACCATGACTCTCCTGTTTCTGTGGGTTGGATTTTTTTTTTTTATGATTCATTTAATGTACTTGGATAAACAGATTGTTTTGAAGCAGCTTTAACAGAGTAATTCTTAGGCACACAATGAGAAGAAACCTCATGTTAGTGTCTTTCAGAAAAAATAAACCCCCATGCAAATCACTACAGGTGCTTTTAATGCTGCATGAAAACCTGGTTCTACTTACTTTGCTCGCCTTTATCTTCTCCAAGATATAAACTTATCTGTATATTAATTCAGCCTTTGTTTGCAAGAATGTCAAGTTCTTTTTCCACCCACAATATTTTAAGATCAATGCAATTAAACTACTCTCAAGTCTGATTCATTCTTTCTTTACCAGAAGCAGATATCGATGAGAATTTGCAGTAGTCCCAACTGGGAAAACATTATGTGCTTTGAATATCCTGGTTCTACTTTTAGAATAGGAAGGTCAGACCCAACTTCAATTTTTTTATTTCAAAACTTGCATATCTAAAATAGACGGGGACATAAAGATCTTTTATTTTACATAGTGCGTTTCACATAATTTTTTCAGAATAGCCATAAAATGATCTCGTTTTACTCCCTTTACTCTGTCGTCCCTCTACAAAATATAAAGAAACTGATGAACACATTTTCATCTAAAGAGATTTCAAAGATTCAAGTGAATGGAGGTCTAAAAATTTCCATCTACCTCCAGGCAGGAGGCAGAGTCTCTGTAAATTCTTAGGACTCAGCACAAAGGGGTAATTTGGGAATTACAAAGGAAAGTCACATAAGGAAAAGCTAAAAAGGGAAATTGGAAGCCATCCCTAACCAGCTGAGTCCATCTGGTTTCCGGACTCCAGAGGACCTGGGCAAGATGGGGTAATCCCCCTAAAATATAAGAACAGTAACAATAACAAAAAAAGCACAGCTAGTGATGTGAGGCACTTCACTGACTGTGTAGCCACATATGATTTCACCCAACCTTCCTTGAGAAGGGTATGTCTTTATCCTCATTTTACAGACAAGGGCATGAAAGACAGTGAAGTGGCAGACTGGTGATTGGGACCCAGTTCTGTCTGATGCCATATGATGCTCCCTGCATGCAGCTGCTGAGTCTCTCCAGCAGGTTTTTCCTCACACACAAACAGCTTAGAGGAGCATCCTGGCTGCAGGCTGAGCTGCTGAGAAGCCAAGAGTCAGGAAACTGGGTCTTTGGGCATAAAAGCGAGACTTTCCAAATTGCCCTGGCAATTGGCCCTCATTTTGGGAGTACTTATTTTTTCATTCCCTGGAAGTGATCTTTAAATTTCTCCTACTTATAGTAAATATTTTTCTACTATATAAAAACAAGTTACTGAGGGCTTCCGTTGTGTTTCTGCTCATTGTGATATGTTTGTTTCCTCACTCTCAGAATGAGAGCTTTAAAGCACCAATTCTTTATCTTCCACCTTCTCCCAACCCCTCTTTGCTGAGATTCTTCAGTACTTCTAAATCTAAACAATTATAAGATTATTTTCTCTTACTATAGGTCTTCAAATTCATCAGTTTGGAGACTCTTTGTTTGACTTTTACATTATAATTTCCCAATGTCTCCACCACTACTTATTTAGATTCAACAATGTGTGTTTCAAAGCACAAAGTTCATTCTCACTTGAGATTCCTTAGCTAGAAATGTTCTTTCTTAGAATTTTCCTCAGCTGGGGCACATGTAGGCTATGTAATCTAAATCATCTTATATTCATTATCTTTATTTTCACTCTGGGAGGTGAATGGCTTCTTAGCTGAAACTAGGTTTTTTAGATTACATTTCTTTCTTTCATGTTATTATTCTACTGGCTTCTGACCTCCAATGTTTCATAGATTGGTAGTCCAGTACCAATCTGATACTTTGTCTTTTGTCCAGAAGCATGTAAGATTTCATCGTTATCCTTGTAATTCGGAAAACTTACCAGTAAAAATCTAAGAGGTGCATATCTATCTATAGATATAGATATTTCTAACTGTTCCTGAAACTCTGTGAACCTTTTCAGGATGAGGGCTTTGTGTTTATTTGTTTATTTAGCCAGAACTTTTTTTATTTTGAAATACTCCTCCTACTTGAGTATCACACCATTAACTAAATTCTCAGTATCATCTTTCCTCTCTTTTTATTGAATTATTTAGCTTCAAAATAATGGGTTGTTTTTTTTTTTTTTTGGTCCAGAAAGTCCTTTCAGTAGAATCTTCTTGAGTGAGTACTTATTTGTTTACTTTTAATTTTTTAATATTTATTTTTATTTATTTATGCATACAAGAATTGGGGTGTAGGCCAGAGGTGGGGGGGGGTGAGAGGATTCACCAGAGACAGAGTGGGGAACAGAACAAGCAGACTGACTGAAATATGCTGCTGAGGGGAGCAGCAGGCGAGACAGGAGAGGTCTGCTGCATCACATGGGTAGTTCCCTGGCCGGGGGTCCAACTCTTGCTGCAGATAGCTTCATAGTGCTGAGAATTAACCCGCTGTGCCACAATAGGGAGGCCCTATTGTTTACTTTTAATTGTTAAAGTTGTCTTCTGTATCCTCTAGCAATTACCTCAGTAGAAGTGAACACAATTCTCCATGTTCTGGTTGCTCCTTTTTCTCTTTTGGCTGCCAGTTGACCTAATTTCATTTCTTTGTCTGCTTTTGGTTCTATGTGACCATTACCTTTGGTCAAGCTATGGCGATGCATTATGCAGAGGTGAGGATACTCTGGTCTCTGCATAGGTGGGCCCTGATGGACAAACAGACAAGCTGTGACTAGTTCTTTGCTCAAGAACTAGGAAAGAGCTTCTTATATCCATTCTTCTTGACAGTAAAGGCAGGTATTCTTCAGGGAAAGAGAGGCAAGTGTACCTCTTTCTGCTGAGCCAGGGTGTCGAACAGTTTTTCCTGGGCCACAAAGGCAGATTGACAGTCTGTCCTATCCCACACCTACAGATCTGCTCAAGAAATTTCTCCTCAAGATCTAATTCATCCCAGAATCTGGTGTAATTTTGAGAATTACCAGAATGCTGATTTATATGACAGTTTTTATATGGAATGGAAAATTGTATATTACACAAAAAGCTTCAAAAGTATTTTTTTTCTCATCTAATGTGTTCACTGTTCAGAAATGCATAACAAAACTTAACATCGATATTTGGCATTTGGGGTTTTCAAATACACACAAGTCAAAAATGATCAATTTGTTATCAGTCATTGCAAAACCTGAAGACTGAATTTGATAATCTTAAGGACATAGTAGTGCCATAGGTGTAGGGTAAGGAAAAATGTCAGGCTTTTCTGCCCTCCCGCCATCAGGATAGATGATGGATCCTTGCGGTCCTGAATGCATGCCTGATGGCGGGCACCTGGAGTAGGGTGTGGGCAGATGTAGATAGGATTCACCTGGGCTAAGACTGTGCTTTTTTTAAGGGCGGCCTCACGGGGATGCCAGCAGAAGCTGAGAAAGAAGCAGCAGAAGCCGAAAGAGAAGAAGCCAGAAGCAGAAGCAGAGAACACCAGAGAGCCCAGATAGAGTAAAGATTTGCTGGGGGCTGGGAGGACTGCCAGCCTCCCAGCACCCCCAGCACCCCTGCCTGCTGTGTACTGGGTAAATCCCAATAAAAAGCCTGCAAAAAGCCACTGAGGACTCTGACTCCTCCTTTACCCGGTCTGCATGGGATCAGAAAACCTGCCCCATGTCCAGTCCTGCCTTTACACATAGGTCACCACAGTCTGAATTAATAGCTCACTGTAGACGGGGCTGAGGGACTGCACGTTTCCCAACTAGCAAAAAATTGGTCTCAACCTCTGATATAAAAGAAGCAAACGTCCTGGACCAGAGCCCAGGCAACTGCGCCTGCGCGTGGAGGGGCGCGGCAGGCGCCATGATGGTCACGTGGTTCCGAGCAGTGGGATGTGGTCCAGGGCCTCCTCCAGTGGCTGCCGCGTGATCCCGGCTGAACTAGGTTGAGCATCTCTTGGAGGAAGGCAAGAAGGGGGGCTAATGTGGCTTTGCTAGTTAAACGGTGCGCCACATGCCTGGCTCCAGTGGGGCACCCCTTATGGAGAGAAGCTTTTGGGGCTCTGTACAGTGAACCCCTGCAACCCGCTGGAGCAGCCAAAAGTGATGTAGCCACAGGGCTCAGGAAGCAACGCTGATGAACAAGCTTTACAGTAAGAGAGCCCTCAGAACCCCCGGCACCCCAATAACAAAAAGGTAAACTTCCTGTTTGCCTGTAAGGGAAATCTGTACATGTAGGGCGGTTTTCTTGAGCAAAACTAAAGTTCTCTCACGTAGGTGTAATGGCAGGATGACACAGGGCAGGTTTTCTATGACCCGAGCAGACAGGGTGAAGGGGGAGTCCTGGGCCCTCAGTGGCTTTTGCAGGTTTTTATTGGGATTTACCAGGTGCACGATAGGCAGGGGTGCTTCACTCTCGGGCTTCACTCTTTCTGGGCTCTCTGGCCTTCTCTTGTGTTTTCTCTGCTTCTCTCGTGGTGCTTCTGCTTCTGCTCTCTGCTCTACTGGCGTCCCTCTGAGACCGCCCTTATAAGCCCAGTCTCAGCCCAGGTGAATCCCATCTACCTATGCCCACACCCTACACCAGGTGCCCACCATCAGGCCTGCATTCAGGACTGCAAGGATCCATCATCTATGCTCATGGCAGTAGGGCAGAGAAGCCTGATACTTTTTTACCTTACCCTATAGTAGGGTTTTGCAAAACGTCACATTCAGGGAGTGGTGGAATTTTAGAAGCAGGAATCGGAACAGACAAGGATTTTGCTGCGTTAGCATGGGCACTGGAGGAAGGCTGCTGTTGACGTGCTGACTGCGCGTGACCCACCCCCAGGAGTTTGGCCTCACATGCTCCTGGAATGAGGCGCTCACAGATTGACTGTCTAAGAGCACAGCTGTCAAAGCTTGCTGACTTTTAGGACTGGAGGTTTATCACTGATTAGCTTTCAGATGCCCAGGGCTGTTACTGATTTGCTCACTTTTGGAATCTTGGGGTGAGGCTGTGGACTGAGTTCCAGAATCAGAGTGAGGCTATAGCCCGTTGGCACTTTTCAGAGCCTATGTACTGATATAGAGTTATCTTGAGTCAACAAGATTTTTGTGTAATATACAATTTTTCATTTCATATAAACAAGTGGTTACTTGTTCACAGCTTGGGAATTTGGCCAAAGAACAGTTTATTCCTTTATTGAGTATGAAAAAAATACTTTCACTTCCCAGTTGTCCCTTTAATCTCTCAGGTAAACCTACAAGAGAGACAGTACAAGAATATCTACATGTTCCTTTGTGGAGGTATGGTATTGCCAATTAAGTAATTTAAGCACCAGTTACCACAGCAAAAAGGAAAAAAAAAAAACTCTAGTTGATGAATTTTAATGATTTCTTAAAAATTGCCCAGAATGCAGGGCACTTAAGGTGTCTTAACAAAATCGATGCAGAACACAGGAAAGCATAATTATATATAAGGCATCCTGGCAACTGTACCTTAAGTGAAATAGTCTAACTATAACAAACAATAAACATTTTATGTTTTGGTGAAAATATTTGCTGCCTAAAATTTTTTAAAGATTTTTAAATGATCATTTGAATGGTGTCTTTAAAAACATGAAATTACATTGAATTTATGACCTTTCCCCTCTCATTTAATCTTCTGAAACTACATAGAGATACTTAAGATCTGTAAAAGGAGATACTTAGTTTTGCTCTTGTTGATATGGTAATAATTTTCTGCTAAAATTATTTTTAAAACAAGGTGTGAGTTTGCACTTAATCCTTTTACTTACCTCTTTGCTTAATTCAGAGCTATAATTCTATCTTCTCTTTCAGATCAATAAATACCACTAGGAACACAACAATAAATACCACAGGAACTCAACCTGTAAGAATTTCTTTAGAAGTTTCTTAAAGGTTGGTGCAGATCCTCCAGAAAAAGCATATTTATTTATTTATTTATTTATGCATACAAGTGCCGAGGTACAGGCCAGAGGTGTGGGGGGTAAGAGGATTTACCAGAGACAGCGTGGGGAGCAGAACAGGCAGATGTACCGAAACACACTGCTGAGGGGAGTAGTGGGTGAGACAGGAGAGGTCTGCTGCGCCCATGTGGGTAGCTCCCTGGCTGGCCAGGGATCAAACTCGTGCCACAGAGGCTGCAGCTTGCTCCATAGTGTGGTGCTTAACCCCTTGCACCACCAGAGAAGCCCCAGAAAAAGCATTTTAAAAGATAGTTCAGGAAATCTTTAAGAGATCTTTTAATGTAGATTAAATCATAGTGATATTACTTGCAAAATGTGCTTCACTTTATGTTATATGTAAATTCTCTAGAATAATAGTTGTTGTTTAAAGATAATAGGATACAAGTAATTTTGTGGAACCTAACTGTGATCTCAGAACCTGTAAGCCCATTCAGTAGATAAAATGGAACAGTTATTAGGCGGGTCAACCCTTATCGCTCTCTTTTTTAAAAGATTTATTTTTTTATGTAAACAAGAGCTGGGGTGCAGGCCAGAGGTGTGGGGGGTGAGAGGATTCAACAGAGACAGAGTGGAGAGCAGAACAGGCAGATCTACTAAAATACACTGCTGAGGGTAGCAGCTGGGAGACAGGAGAGTTCTGCTGTGCTATGTGAGTCACCTCCCTGGCTGGGGATTGAACTCATGTTGCAATGGCTGCTGATGGCTTCATAGTGCTGCATCTTAACCCCTTGCGCCACCAGGGAGGCCCCTCAACACTTATCTCTTACACAAAGCAGTGAAAGCAGCAATTCTAACATCCAAAATGGTCTCTGGCGATGAACTGGCCTAGCAGTGCCCCACATAGCTGCTAAACATACAAGAGGTTTAAGAATACCTCTCTCAGAGAGGACATTTATTGGAACATCTCTTCTGGTCATCTGAGCTACTCCATAATCCCTGGAAGCAAGTTGTAGTGAACAGAAGCCAACTCTTCAGAACCACAGATACAATAAACACCCAGCCCCCTCACCCCCCCCAAAAAAATCACCATTTGAGGAATACTGTGATAGAGAGACATCAGCCCCAACAAAAAACCAACAGTCAGACACAGAGTTGGTAGAACAAGTAGAAAAAAACTCCAAATAGTTGTAATTAATATCTTTAGTGTGATAGACTGAAAACTATAAAATACACATTCATATAAAATAAGGTAAGCAATTATAGAAAGAACTGAAAATTCTTTAAAGTTAAAATTATGATAGAAAATTTAAAAGTTCAGTAAATAAACTTAATAGAAGAATGAACAAAATTGAAGATTAAATACTGAGTAGAAGAGCAAGATGAAGAATTTGCTAATAACTAGGGTCTCCCTGGTGACGCAGGGGTTAAGATGCAGTGCTATCAAGCTATCCACAGCCACTGCAGCACAAGTTCAATGCCTGGCTGGCCAGGGAGCTACCCACATGGCACGGCAGACCTCTCCTGTCTCATCTGCTGATCCCCTCAGTAGTGTATTTCAGTCAATCTGCCTGTTCTGCTCCCCACTCTGTCTCTGGTGAATCCTCTTACCTCCTGCTCTGGCCCCCACCCATCTGGCCTGTACCCCAGTTCTTGTATTACTTCTAGTTTTGTATTACTTCTAGTTTCTGTATTACTTCTAGTTTCTATTCATCACCATACAGTTGACTCCCTTTACACATTTTACCCATCCTCCATAGCCCATCTGGTAACCACCAATCTGTTCTCTGTATTTATGAGTTTGTTTGCTATTTTGTTTTTTATATTCAGCATACAAGTGAAGTCATACAGTATTTGTCTTTCTTCCTTTAATTTATTTCACTTACCAAATACATTACCGTCTACATTGTCACAAATGATAAGATTTGATTTTTATTTTAATGGATTGGTAGTATTGTGTATGTATACTGTGTCTTCCTTGTTCAGTCATCTGGTAATGGAGGCTTAGGTTGTTTCCATATCTTTTTTTAAAAAAAGATTTATTTTACTTATTTATGTATATAAGAGCTGGGGTATAGGCCAGAGGTGTGCGTACGGGGGGGGGGGCAGTGAGAGGATTCACCAGAGACAGAGTGGGGAGCAGAACAGGCAGATTGACTGAAATATACTGCTGAGGGGAGCAGCAGAGGGTGATACAGGAGAGGTTTGCTGTGCCATGTGGATTTGCTTCCTGACTGGGGATTGAACTCGTGCTTCAGTGCCTGCCGGTAGTTTCATAGTGCTGAGGCTTAACCCCTTGTGCCACCAGGGAAGCCCTTGTTTCCACAGCTTGCCTATTGTAAAGAATGTTGCAGTAAACAGAGGTATGCATCTATCTTTTCAAATTAGTGGTTTTGTATTCTTCAGGAAAAAATCCAGGAGCCTCCATACTGTTTTTCCTTAGAGATTGCACCAGTTTTCATTCCCACCAACAGTGTAATCCACATCCTCTCTACACATTTTTTTTTGTTTCTTTGTTTGAGGTGATGTTATAATTTGATTTGCATTTCCTTAGTAATTATTGATGTTGATATCTTTTCATGTGCATGTTGACCACTTGTCTTTTTTTTTTTTAATATTTATTTATTTATTTATACAAGCACTGGGTACAGTCAGAAGTGTGGGAGGGTGAGAGAATTCACTAGAGCCAGAGTGGGGAACAGAGCAGGCAGACTGAAGAAGTACACTGCTGAGGGGAGCAGCGGGCAGCAGGAGAGGTTTGTCGCACCATGTGGGACCCTCTCCAGGGGCCGGAGATTTAGCCGGCGCTTCAGGGGCTGTGGACAGCCTCACAACCCAGCATTCAACCGCTGCACCACCAGGGAGGCCCAACCACTTGTTTTTTTAGAGAAATATCTGTTCAAATACTTTACCCTTTTTTTAAACCAGATTATTTGTTTTTTCTTAGTAAGTGGTATGAGTTCTTTATATATTTGGATATTAACTTTTTTTTTAAAGATTTATTTATTTATTTGTTTATTTATTTATTTATACAAGCACTGGGTACAGTCAGAAGTGCAGGAGAGTGAGAGAATTCACCAGAGCCAGAGCAGGGAGCAGAGCAGGCAGAAGGACTGAAGTACACTGCTGAGGGGAGCAGCGGGCGGCAGGAGAGGTCTGCGCGCCATGTGGGACCCTCCTCTGGTGGCCGGGGAGCAGCCGGGGATCGAACCAGCGTTGCAGAGGCTGCGGGCAGCTTCGCAACCCAGCACTCAACTGCTGCGCCACTGGGGAGGCCCTGGATATTAACTTTTTACCAGATGTACAATTTGCAAATATTTTTCTCCCATTCAGTAGTTGCCTTTTTGTTTTGATGAAACCTGCAAAAGTTTCATTGTAGAGAAGATTTTTTAGTTTCATATAGTCAAATTAATTTTGCTTGTTTGTTCCTGTGCTATTGGAGTCAAATCACAAATTGCTAAGACCAATTATTATTTATGTTTTCTTCTATGCATTTTATGATTTCAGGTCTCACATTTCAGTCTGTCATGTATTTTGAGTTAATTTGGGGTGGAGCTAGATAGTAGTCAGTTTTATTCTTTTATATTTGGCTGTCTATTTTTCCCAGTATGATTTGTAAAAGATACTCTCCTCCTGCACTGTATATTCTTACCATCTTTGTTGTAAGTTAGTTGTTACTATGTGGGTGGGTTTAATTTTGGACCTCTAGTTTTCTCCCAGTAAGCTATATGTTTGGTTTATCACCAGTACTATGTCGTTTAGATTATTATAGTTGTGCACTATAGTTTGAAATCAGAATAGCTCCATCTTTGTACCCTAAAATTTAATGCATAGCTGAGTTAGCAAGAATTCAATTATGTGAACAGGATTAAAACATTTTTCAGTCTTGTAGGTATTTGAAAATTCACCATCCTTCAGATTATTTTCTAGAAGAATTATTCTAGAATACAATCTATTAAAACAGGAAATTAACAGGAAATAATGAGGAAGTCAGAAGAAAATGAAAGCAATACAATATGTTTTTGGTTTGGGCATCAGACAAAAGTACAGATTATATCTTGGTACAAATAAACATATTTTGAATGTATTATGAATTTCAGAATAATCAAGATAAAACACTGATGTAGAATTTATAACTTTCAAATAACTATAGGAAAAGGGTGTAGCAAGAAAATTTTGATCCATGTAATACAACAAAAGAGAGGTAAAAGCAAGAAATGTGATAAAATTAAAACAAAAGATGAGGCAAAAACAGCAACCATGTCAAATTGATAATTTAGAGAAATTGGTTAAATTTTCCCACTAAAAGACAGAAATGCTGAGTAGAAAAAAGAACTAGCTGTTATTTTCTTAGAGAGGTTAAGGAGAGAGAGTGAAAAAGATTTGTGAGAAAATGTTAATTGGAATAACAAGCTATGTAATTTTAATTATTTGGAACCAAAATGATTCAGTGATAGAAGAATATTTCATATTGATGAAGTATGTAATACACAAAAAAGATAAAGACACTGTAGCTTCAATATATACATAAAGCAAAAATTGATAGAAAACAAGGAGAATCTGACAACCCCACAGTAGTAATAGAAGACTTTAATGTCCTTCCAGATCAAAGAGAAATGAGTAAATGAATAAACTGATTATAAGTTTAGCCTGAGAGGATATTCTTTTCAAATAATGTGTGTATTCGTAAAAATAGGCTAAATCTCAAAGGAAAATCTTGAATTCTTTGACCACAGTCTAGAAGGAATGAAAATTGGCATGATAGTAGCCAAAAAACAAAGACAGAGTCTAACTAAAAGTAAAAAAAATAAAAACTAAAACTTTTCTTAGTGATCTTAGTGGGTTAAAATGAAAGTGAAAAATCAATGTTTACAATTTTTAAAATCAATGTCACTGTAAGCAAGTGATAGCAGACTTTGAGATAATGCTACAAATGAAAATATATGTACAATGTCTCAGAAACAGTATGATAAGATATTGACCTCTGATTCCCTTCATTGTCTTTTCCGCATTCTTGTGGTGAAACAGAATTTTATAAAAATACTGCACATGATAATGCCATAAGAGATAAATTGTATAAATAAGAAAGGCATGTTTACCTCTTATGTATTCCACTCTGAAGAATGTGTGCATCCGAGCAAAAGGTTTTACCAGATGTGGCCTCAAGGGACAAGCAGAGATGCTGTCCTTGGCAAGTGGCTCTTCCTGGACCAAGTTCATGGGTTTTCTGCAGGACATTCTGGAAGGTTGAAAGGCTTAAAGATGAGAGATAAAGGGAAGGCAAAGAGAGGACTCATGGGATCTCATCTGAGGAGGACTTTGTATGGACAAAAAAGCAACACAGTGAGGGTAAATGTTTCCTGGCACACCATCCTCTGTGTTCCAAACTGTTTATGATTAGCTATGAGTGTTCCTTATTATGTCCTGTACCTTTTCAGATACCACAGAATGAAAAGGCAAAGTTATCAAAGAAATGCTGAAAGTAAGAAATTAAGTATGTAAGTCAAATGATACTGACAACAACAAATAAACCCAAGAAAATTTAATATCACACAGAAAGAAATAGGCCATCTGAATAGGTCTACATCTACTAAAGTCAAACCCATAGATAATTTATAACTTTTCAAAATGAGGCACCAGGTCCACATGTGCTTGCTTGTATATTCTACCATTTAAGGAAGAAATGATACCAGTTAAATATAATCTCAAAGGATAGAAGAAGAGAAAACACTTTTGAACTCTTTCTGTGAGGTCAGCATTACCCCAATACCAAACTAATTATAAAACCAAAATGTTATAAGAAAACTACAATATCATTCATAAATGTAAATGAAAAGATTCTCAACAAAGTATTGGCAAATTGAATCCAGCACTGTGTAAGGATTATACACTATTACCAAGTAGGAATTATCCTAGGAATTGCAAGATTGGTTGACATTTGGAAATTAATTACTGTGATCCATCGCGTGTACAGACTTAAAATGAAAAATCACACAATCATAACAATACATCCAAACAAAAATTTAATTAAAATTCCACACCCTTTTGTGATAAAACCTCTCGGGGAAACTCTAAATAGAAGGAAATTTCCTAAGTTTGAGAAAGACTGCCTATAAAAGCCCTATAGTTAATATTTAATGGTGAGACACTCAAAACTTTCACATTAAGATCAGGTACAAGGCAAGGATGTCCCTTCTTATTACTCCTCAATGCCATACTGTAAGTCTTTGCTAAGGGCAAGAAAAGGTAATAAAATATACACTGGTAGGGATGTAGGAAATAAAACTCTCTTGGTAGATTACATGATCATCTATGGAAAATATAAAAGAACTGGCAAACTCCTGAAACTAATAAGCAATTAGAAGAAGTTTGCAGAACACAGATTTTCTCTGCTATCTGAAAGCAGAATTTTCTTTTTGGATTGATAGATTATTTGTGGGACAGGGGAGTCTGGAAATGTTAATACCATTATTATGAAAAAAATTTGAGTGTTCTCAGACCCCCCAAAAATCACCTACCAAGTCATATTACATAGAAACATTCTACTTTTGGATAACGAGTGAAAACCTGTATGAGATTAATATACCAAATTAATATACCGAAACAATTGTTTTCCCTTGATTTATGGAAGAGATACAGTCTGGTATTGATGAAAAAATAGACAAGTAGATCGATGGAATAGACTAGAAAGTCCAGACCCCCAACTGATCTTTAACGAAGGGACAAAGGAAATACAATTGAACAAAGATAGTCTCTTCAACAAATGTTGCTGGAACAACTGGATATACACATACCAAAAAATGAATCTGTACACAGATCTTTTAGCCTTTATGAAAATTAAACTTAAATAGATCATATTCTTAAATATAAAAATGTAAAAAACTAATAAACTCTTCAATAATAAGAGAAAACCAAAAGGACCTTGGGTATGGGTTGCCATTTTAGATACATGGATCTTTCATGAGCTATGAAAGAAATCAGTGATATGCTAGACTTCATATATAAAAATCTGCTCTGGGGCCCTCCCTGGTGGCACAAGTGGTTAAGTCTCAGACCTGTGAAGCTATCCACAGCCACTGCAGCGTGAGTTTGATCCCCGGCCAGGGAGGTGACCACATGGCGCATCAGATCACTCCTGCCTCACCTGCTACTCCCCTCAGCAGTGTATTTCAGTCATTCTGCCTGTTCTGTTCCCCACTGTGTCTCTGGTGAATGCTCTAACCACCCCTCCACCCCTGCACCTGTGGCCTGCATCCCAGCTCTTGTATGCATAAATAAATAAATCTTTTTAAAAAAATCTGTTCTGCAAATACAATGTCAACAGAATTTGAAGACAGGTCACAGACTGCGAAAGAATATTTGCAAAGGACACATATGATGAAGAACTGTTACCCAGAATACACAAACAACTCTTAAAATTCACCAATAAGAAAACAACTAACACAATTAAACATGGGCCAGGAACTCAAAAGACTCTTCACCATAGAAGATGTAGAAGATATGCAAATAGAAAATAAACATGAAAAGATGCTCCACACCATAAGTCGTGAGGAAAATGCAAATTAAAACGACAGAGAACTACTATGACCTACCTACCTATTGGAAAGGCCATAATGTGGAACACTGATAGCAACAAATGTTGGTGAGGATGTGGAGCCACAGAACTCTCCTTCATTGCTAGTGGGAATGCAAAATGGTACAGCCATTGTGGAATACAGTATGTTGTTTTTTATAAAACTGAATGTACTCTTATCATTCCATTTGGCAATTATGCTTCTTCGATTTACCCTAAGAAGTTGAAAACTAAGTCCACACAAAAATCTGCCCAGGGATATTTTTAGCAATTAAATTCATAATTGCCAAACTTCTGTTTGATGAGTTCTAACACATTCTTTTCCTGACTGATTTTTTTTCTCTTTCTAGAAGGTTCTCTTGCTCACCTTCGCTACTGAAGTACTTCATTTGTCTTTTTTTATTTTAAGATTTTTTTTTATTTATTCATGGATACAAAAACTGGGGTACAGGCAGATGCGTGGGATTCACTAGAGACAGTGGGAAACAGAACAGACTGACTGAAATACACTACTGAGGGGAGCAGTGGGCGAGACAGGATTGGTCTGCCGCACCATTTGGGTATCTCCCTGGGGGCGGGGATCAAACCTGTGCTGCAGAGGCTGTGAACAGCTTCACAGTGCTGTGCTCAACCCGCTGCGCCGCTGGGAAGGCCTCCATTTCAGTCTTAATAGTCTACTAGATCTTCCCTCTCATTTCTTCCTCAGTTCTCACTGTTCTTTCCAATGGTTCAGTCTTTTTTGATATATTAAAACTGAGACTTCTGATTAGGTAAACTCATCAGAAAAATAGTTTTATAGCCAGTTTGATTTATTGAATTTAGTTCAATATAGGTGATGCATTTGAAACTTAATTTATAAAAGACTTTGAAAATAGATTGTCAGAAATGTTGTAGTCATATACATATTATAAGCTACCACCTCTTAATGACTATTATTATGAAAACAGGCAAGGCATAGTTTTCATATTACCAGTGATATTTTCACATTTATTGAATAAAGTGGGAAGGTGAAACCAGGCCCAATTGCTCCTTGGGGAAACATAGCCAAAATTTTGTTTCATTTTTGCTTTTTAATAGGTAAACAAATGTGAGAAGGAGAAACAAGTCCATTGAAAAAGAATTCAACATTGAAAAATCTGATAAAGAAAAAAGGAAGAAATCAAATAAGGTATGGAACTGAACTATATTATGTGAAGGATATTTTATATATGAGAATATGATACAATTTTGTGTCATTGTATGTTTTAATCTAGTGTTCTTTTTTTTTAATCTAGTGTTCTTTATAGAAAACATTGGTAGAAACATTGGTAGAAAACATTATAGAAACATTGGTAGAAAAACAGAAGATTTATATAGACCAATATACATGGGGAAAATAAAAAGCCAAGCAATTATTTCAAAACCTAGAAACCATGAGGTTAAAAATAAATTAGATTTAGAGCACAAGGGACAGTGGTGACAAATCACAGGTGCAGTGGTGGTAGGAGACCTAAGGGGACTATAACTGAGGGGAGACATCCGATACCGTCCAAAGATTAACAACAATGTAAGAAAATAAATAAATAAAAGAAATTAGATTTAAATTGTAAACATGTTAAAATTCTATAGGGCAAAACCCACCATCAATAGATAAAGACAATGCCAACAGATATTTCAGATAATATTTGAAATATAGGATTAATATGTCAAATATATAAAGAGTTCTTAAAATGAATAAGAAAAGGATAAGGATCCTATGGAAAAATGTGACTGAATTTGGAAGTCAGAAGAAATTTAAATGACTATGAACAAATGAAAAGATGCTCAACTTCATCAATAATCAGCAAAATGAATATTTAAAAGGATATTAAATTATTTATATCAAAACAACCGAAATGCCATAGGTGGAGGAATGGTTGAATAAATGATAGTACATTCATGTTATGGAATGTTAAACTGTCCTAATGTAAATAAGGCCAATCTATGTGCATGGACTTACAAAATTCTTCAAGACATTAAATCTTGAAACAATACATAATAGCATATATGTATTGCATTAATGTTTTTTAAAATTACATATATGTAGATACTTTTATTCAAATGCATAAAGGTAGAACTGGAAGGATACAAAACTCTGGAGAAGAAAGTAGGACTTTGGGAATAGAAGTGGAAGAGCTCAGTTTTATGTTTTTTTTGTAATTATGTATTTCTTGAATATTTTGCAATGTTAAAGATGCATGCAGTAATCTGGTATTTAAGAAAATGCACAGGATATTTAATATACTACACAATGCTGTATGGTTGCTCCTTCTTGCTATTTTCTTTCTTTTATACCTTTCACAAAGACCACCTAGTTTGTAAGAAGAAACTTACTTTTTCCCCTTTCTTTTAATGTGACCGAGCATCTCAGGATATTCAAAATAGTTGACAATCACTATTGCATGTGTATAAGAAAGAGTCTTTTCTATAATCATTTCTCTCTGACTCTAGCATTTGCCTTTTTTGGCTTTCATCCTAATATATAAACCATACACATAAGGAAAATGTGACTTCCACTCCTATTGTCTTTCAATGGTCCATAATGTAAATAAACCCAGTAAATACCATCAAGTTAAAGTTATCCTGGAAACTGTTTCAGAACAAGCTGAAAGTCTATAGCTGATCGAGAAAGAAATAAATGCCAACTTCCTCTGACACTATGGGAGCATTGTTAGTCTCATAGCTTTGTTAGTCTCTTTGTTAGCATTGCAGCTTCAATGTATGTAACTTTTTTGGTCTCTATTCAGGATGTTCATGGCACTATAGGTGTTGCTGAAAACACCACAGTTGCCTTGCTGTTTTGTAAGACTCTCCATGTTCATTTCTCCCACTAGGCTATTTGCTGGTGAAAGTGTTAACCCTTCATTCATTCATCTATTCAATAAACACTTATTGCATGTTATGATGGCTAGTTTTATATCTCAATTTGGCTATACAGTAGTACTCAGTTTTATTGATTCAAAAACTTATCTGAATGTTAATCACATCTATTTTATTATTTTTATATGTATTTTATAGATGTGATTAACATCTACAATCATTTGTCCTTAAATCAAGAAGTTTATCTTCAGTAATCTGGGTGAACTTCATCTAATAAGTTGAGAAACTCAAAAGCAAAATAGAGGTTACCTTGAGGGGAAGCACCTGCAACTTTAGTGCTGCCAGAGTTTCCAGTCTGCCACCCTTCCCTATGGATTTCAGAGTTGCCTGAGCAGTCTTCAGAATGCACAGTCAATTGCTTGCAAGAAATATCATAAATATGATCATATCATCTTCAATTGATTCTGTTCTCTGGTATTACCATGACTGATACATATATCTACTCTGTGATGGCCACTAAATACTCAATGATAAAATGGTGATGTAATTTGCAGTTTAGCACTGGGAGAAGCAATAAATAGACAAGTAATATAGAATTGTAAGTTATGGTATATAGACTAAGAAAGAAAATAAATCAGTATTATGGAGGGAAAATTGCAGGAAGGATCTAATTTAAATCAGTGGTCAAGGATGGCCTCTTCACAAGGTGAAATACGGGGTGAGGTCTGAGAAGTCATAACCCTAAAAAATGTTAATGGAATGTGATTCCAGGCAAACGGAACAGTGTGTGCAAATGCCTTGGGGCAAATGAGTGCTTGACCTGTTTCTGGAATTGCTGCAGGACTGAGATGTAGTTAAGTGTCCTGGCCACATACAACCTACAACAATTATCTACAAAAACGTCTCATTTATTCTATAATTGTTTCTTTGTATCCCCTCCACTAAAATGAAAGTCCTACAAAAAGAGGGTTTTTTTGTCTGTTTAGTTCCTTACTCTGTCTTCAGAATGTTGAAATGTTCCTGGTACAACACAGATCCTCATAAATAGAGAGTGAGTGAATGATGAATGAACAAACATAACAACAGGACAGTTCAGGGCCCTTGTAGGAAGCCAGGCAAAAGATGATGGTGACTTGGGTAAAGTGGTGGTGACATGGATAGAGAAGGGTCAACGGATTTAAAGAATCTGTTGGCGTTGGGCTCATTGGCACTGATTGATAGATGGAAAAATAGGGTGTAATGGAAAGAAAGATATTGAGGGACTCAGTTTTCCAGCCTGAACAGAGAGGTAGGTGATGGTTTTGCTAGCAGAAATGGGAGACCCTAAGCGATAAATATATTGACCCAGCATGCAAGATTTATGGTGCTGATAAATAAATGAATGAGATGGTGAATTTAATAGTCATCGCTGTATTTAGCAAAATGTGCCTTCCAAGTCTTCATTTTAAAATGTTTTCTTAATCTGCCTTTTTCATAAGATTTGATATCTTCAGCTCCTTTTAGAAAAACAAAAATATTTTGTTTTTTTTTTTTTTACTTTCATGGCATAAAATAATTATCTTGTAGTTTGATAATAAACTGTGTTTGGTTGACTTTCAGAGACCGTAGGTATAGTGAAATCCTGAGGAAGGATAAATTCCATATGCTACATGCATCTAACAACCTAATATAGATGTTCTGAGTATTTTAAACACAGAATAGCCCCATGTGATTTGCAAGAAATGGGTCTCATTTTTCCTGGAATTGCTGTCTGTCTTAGGTCAGGTGTTTGTTTTCACTTCAGATTTAAAAGTTTTGCCTCACTGAAATGTGTTCCAGTTTTGCAAAATACTAAGCTTTTTTTTCCCTCTAGAACATTTTTTTCTTAAACAATCCACCATGAATTATTATTCTCTGGGGACAGAGAAACTTGAGTAGAGACTTGTTAATAAGTGCACTTCCTAGATCCTAAGGAAATGTAGTGTATTAGCTTCTTTGGGGATAGTGTCCCCGAATCAGCATTTTTAATATGTCTCCGAATTGATTTTTAATCACATGCAGATAGGTGTTGAGGACTATTGATATAAAAACATGAAAATACATATATTAAGGTAAAAATTCAAAACAGTTTAATTTCGTTTCCTTGTTTTTTAAATTTCTGACTCTTGAAGATAGAAGTTCACATAATGTGATGTAGGGGACCCCTGAGACACTTAAGACCTTTTCCTGCAGCCCACAGATCAAAACTACTTTTATAATAATACTAAGACGTGATTATTTGACTTTTTCATACTCATTCTCTCATGGACGAGCAGTGACATTTTCCAGATGCTCAATAATGGGTGGTATTAGAGACAACTGAATGCAGAAGCAGATAGGAGAAGCTGATCTTATAACTTAGGAATCTAGACATTAAATAGATTCTGAAAAATGTAAAACAACACCACTCTTCTCATAATATGTTTTTGCCTTGAAAAATATTGTTCATAAAATACGTTAACATATAATATACCTTTGATTAAAATAAGTTAGTAAATAGATTTTTTAAAATTACTTAGTCTTAATTTCTAACTCATTATCAAGAGATATAATTTATGTAGACAAAATCTCTTTGAGGCTTTTAGTAATTATTTTTAAGATTTATTTTTATTTATGCATGCAAGAACTGGGGTATAGGCCAGAGGTGTGAGGGGGTCAGAGGATTCACCAGAGACAGAGTGGGGAGCAGAACAGGAGGATCTACTGAAATACATTGCTGAGGGGAGCAGCAGGTGAGACAGGAAAGGTCTGCTGTGCCATGTGGGTAGCACCCTGGCTGGGGATCCAACTCATGCTGCAGTGGCTGGCAATACCTTGATAGCTCTGACTTTAACCTCTGTGTCACCAGGGAGGCCCTTTTTAGTAATTTGTAAGGCAGTAAAGATGTCCTGAGCCTAAAAGCTTGAGAACTGTAGTCCTAAATTTATTTTTCCCCAATAAAACAAAGTTAGGGGATTTTGTTGGAAACATTTCCTGGCACTTGATCAGCTATGCATTCTGAATCCTTCTGATGTATGAGCAACAAATTGCTTGACCAGGTGAACAAATATACTGTTGGGAATTAGGTGAGGCCCTTTGTCTGTTCAAGAGTAAACAGGATTAATTTCCATAAAGGCAAAGTTAAAAACTAAAAAAATAAGTTCTCAGAATTTCATTCAAATAGCCAAATCCAGTCCACACTGAAAGAGAAACAGAGGGGCTATTATTAAAGCAAAGATGTCTTAAGTAGACACCGAATAACATTTTCCTTGAAGCAAGGAACCTTGTAATTAAGATTGTATTTCTTGCTTTGTGTTTCACCTTGGGCAAATCAGACTTCTTTGGACCTCAGTTTCTCTCATCTGAGTTTATATTGGAACTTAACATTCATTCATTCATACATTTATTCATTCTCTTTTTTCTACAAATATTTGTTAATCTCTCTGTCCCAGACACATTGTTAAACACCAGAGGTATAAAGGTAAATGCTCTAATGTCTGACTCTCAGCTATTCACAGTCTATGAGGAGAAGAAATCTGCTTAAAATCTGTTTAAATTATTTGTTACTCTGATGAAAATAACTCTCCATGTCCATAACTTTATTTTTAAAGAGTTATTTTATTTATTTATGCATCCAAGAACTGTGGTGTAGGCCAGAGGTGCAGGAGGTGAGAGGATTCACCAGAGACAGAGTGGGGAACAGAACAGGCAGATTGACTGAAATACACTGCTGAGGGGAGCAGCGGGCGAGACAGGAGAGGTCTGCTGTGCCACATGAGTAGCTCCCTGGTCCAGGATCCAACTCATGCTGCAGTGGCTGTGGACAGCTTCATAGTGCTGAGACTTAACCCCTGCACCACCAGGGAGGCCCTGTGCATGTTATTTTTAAATGCACTTTCACCTACTCCTTGCAATAGTCTACTCCATAGAAATTTTGCTCATTGGGCCAAAACAGAAGCTCCACTGCTGGGCCTGTGGTTCCCATAGGTGCTGATACTGTGGAGGATATTCTACCCTGCAGAGGGGTGAAGGGTGGATAGGAGGAAGAGGAGGCGAGGAAGAGGAGGAAGAGCTGACTAGCTGACTTTGAACTTGAATTCCATTGTCTCACTCTTGCCCCACAATGTTTCTGGGTGGAATGAATATTTTTCTTATCTGTACTGCTTTGCATTTCTACTCAAGAGCTATATTAATGTCTGAACAATAAATGCCCTCCATTAATGCTATGTTTTTTTACTGGGCGAGCTATAGCACATTAATTTTACCTGATTTTATATCTCAAAGGACTGAGTGGGAAGTCATATAACAGAAACTAGATGCAGAGAGACTAAATTATAGTCAGGTATTGGCATCATTATTTATTTATTTATTTATTTATTTATTTATTTATTTATTTATTTAAGATTTATTTATTTATGCATACAATCACTGGGGTACAGGCCAGAGGTACGGGAGTGAGAGGATTCACCAGATACAGAGTGGGGAACAGAACAGGCAGACTGACTGAAATACACTGTTGAGGGGAGCAGCAGGTGAGACAGGAGAGGTCTGCTGCACCATGTGTGTAGCTCCCTGGCTGGGGATAGAACTCATGATACAGTGGCTGTGGCTGTGGACAGCGTCATAGGCTGCTTCTTAACCCCTTGTGCCACCAGGGAGGCCCCACTGTCATTTTTTTATATGTATCAGACCAATATTCTCAAATCTGAGAATTCTATCAAAGTTTTAAAGGAGAAAATAAAAATTCTCAGGAGAACCCAAGAATATGTCCACTTACTTCTGTTGGAGAAACACTACTTTAAGAAGTGCAAGTCTTATCCTTCAAAAAAAAAAAAAAAGTTTTTTCAGATGTGAATTATCATTACAAATGAATTATCTCCTTATAACCAATAAGGTGAAATTTATGCCATCATGAAAAATCAACACTGAAAATTCCTCACAAAACTCCCAAGAATGCAGCAAGTTCCTCTTACCTGCACCAGCGACAAGTTTATTTCTTATGGAACAATTCCCCAATTGCATATGGGGACTTTGGAGGCCCTGAGTGTAGAGCCCCTAACACACCCACGTTTATTTTCTTTTGTGTGGATTTAAGGAGGAACTTGTCCTAGTATAAAACTTTCAGTTTTCTCCTATCAACTGTAGCTAATCTGGATTTCATTTGTCTGATTTGCTGAGTATGTGAATAGCTGATGTCATAGGTTCAGGCAAGGTCTTCAACTTTGTTTTGCACAAGTTTTTAAATCCCACTTGCATTCTCAAGTATCAGACACCCTCTGGAGTGGGTTCTCCCACCTGGAGATGCCCAATCCATCCAGTTCCTTGTGTTGCAAGAGCTCCACGGCCTTGGAAGAGCTCTGTCCTCTGAGGCTGCTGGCTGCCGAGAAATGAGTCATGGTTTTGTGATGACATCTGGTTGCTTGCCATGTGTTGTCTCAAGGGATCTGGGATCATTTTCTGCAAGAATTCAGTAGAATCATGTTACGCTGTGTAGGGTCTCCCAGAGTTCTTGACGATGACATACTAATGGGTGACCTCCTTGAGTACCATATGGAAACATGACGAACAGTGGGAATCCTCAGATGGACCTGCCAAGGTGCAAAGCGAGGACAGGACTCACTGGGACTCTCAGCAAAAGCTTTGTAATTCTAAGGACTTATCATAGGTGTGTTTTAAAGCCTTGGACAAAATTTTAGGGTGATATTTATTAAGTGCTCTCCTCGCTTCCTGTAAAAACTATTGCTTCAAAAATACTGATTGTTAAAAGCCTCCTTAGAAAATTTAGTGTTGTTTTTGTCACTGGAAAGAACACTGTCAACTTGGATAGGATGCTAGTGGTTTTCCCCTGCTTCTCTATGTTTATGTACTTTCCAAGTGAGCAGCAATGAGTAAGAGGATGGTTTTACACTCAGAGTGGTTGGCTCCACTACCTAATACCTGTGAGACCTTGGGCAAGCAATTAATCTCACTCTACTCCCATTTCCTTCTGTAAAATGGTGATAATGATAGTAATCGTATCCATGAAGCTTTTGTGAGGGTCATAAGAAACTACACAAGAGCAGCATCTGCCCACTAGTAACCACCTCTCCCTCCCTGATTTTTTTTTTAAGTTTTATTTATTTATTTATACAAGCACTGGGTACAGTCAGAAGCGCGGGAGGGTGAGAGAATTCACCAGAGCCAGAGTGGGGAGCAGAATAGGCCGACTAACGGAGTACACTGCTGAGGGGAACAGCAGGCGGCAGGAGAGGTCTGCACGCCATGTGGGACCCTCCTCAGAGATCCCTCCCCGATTTTAACTGTTATTACTATTCTGTTTTACTTACAGATTCCAAGATTCGTTCTTCTCTCTCTAACTTGTAACTTCTTTCCAAGTGGGAGTATCTTACCTTACACTGTATGATGTGACTTAACAGACAGCCCTTTCTTCTATCATATATATTCCTTCAGTGGACAGGACAACCTCAGCCCCCATTCCTGTGCAAAAGCCAGTTTTGTATCTGTTTACACCTTCATTTCAGCATTCCTTGCTCCATAAACACTTATGCTATGACTTCTTTGAAACGGTTACCTGCTTCTTTCATTTAATAGTAAAATATCTAACTCATAACATTTTATATCTTCATGTGAGTCCTCATTTTGCCTCTTTCAAAAAATATCTTTTAATGCTAAAACATAGGGTTTACAGGTGAAATGGAAATTTAGAAGGACTTAAAAATAGTGGATGGGAAAGCAAGATCCCTCAAATAAGACTGGGAATGCCACCAGGTCAAATTTCTAAACTTTGTTCAAAGGAGCAGTACCTTAAATGCCCTTCTCTGAGAGGAGATGGTATGCATAGGTGAGTTTCTCTGCCAGTCTAGTAGACTATAATCTAGTTCCAATAATCTTTTGCCAAGAAATATTTCCCAATTGATTTGAAGTTCAAAGGTCATGGCCTCTGGACAAGTGACATAAACTCTTACACACTGGCCTAGCTCAAACCAGGAAGATATCCTCTTTCTTTCAGTGCCACTGCATCTCTGCTGTGGTTTTTGCCAACTCTTTGATGTAGAGTAAGTCCTGGGTTCTGGAACTATAATTTTGTTCTAGGCTAACAGCTCTAGGGACTGGGGATTGAGTCATTTTGTAAATTTGAGAGATATGGGGGAGTTTTCTGGTGTTCTTACATGTTTCACTAATTAACTCTTTGAATATTTTTTGAGGGTGCTTGATGAAATATTTGACATTAAGTAATGCCACCTCTTAAGAATTGCATTAATTATGGTGACAGGCAGCCTAAGCTATAGCTACTAAATGAGTCACAACTTTACCCAAGATAGAAAAGCTCTCTATCAAAACTGAGCAAGATAAGAAATTAGGAATTTTAAACAGTGATGTCTGCACTTTAACATTGATGGGCAAAGGAAATTGATTCTGAGCCTTTAATTCCTTTTCACCGTGATGGCTTTAGATCCACCTTGTGATCAGGGCTTAGTTTATCAACCTCACTCACTCACTTATATTGTTTTTTTTTATTAATATTTTATTTTATATAATTCTTACATCATTTTTCATTTTTGCACAATGTATGCATTATCATTTTGGTTATAGTCCCCATATAATTTCACCCCCCCCCTTATTTTGACCTTAGTCCTTCCTCTCCCCTTCACTCCATGCCCCCCGTAGTGTGTCTCTGATTTATAGTTGCTTGTTGATTTTGATTTTTACTTTGTATTAATTAGTCTTTTTCCTGGTCCCTTATTTAGGTTTTCTAAATTCCTGCTATGAGTGAGACCATCCGGTATTTTTCTTTTTCCTTCTGGATTATTTCACTGAGCATAATTCCTTCTAGCTCTATCCATGTTGCTGCAAACTGCATGTGTTTATCTTTTTTGATTGCTAAGTAATATTCCAGTGTGTATATGTACCACATCTTCTTGATTCAGTCATCTATGTTTGGGCATTTGGATTCTTTCCATAGCTTAGCTATTGTAAATAGTGCTGCTATAAACATAGGGGTGCAGGTGCCCTTTGGAAGGAGAATGTTTCTGTGTCCTTTGGGTAAATACCTAGGAGTGGAATTGCTGGATCATATGGAAGTGCCATCTTTAGTAGGTTGAGGAATGTCCACACAGCTCTCCGTAGTGGTTGGACCAGTTTGCACTCCCACCAGCAGTGCAGGAGAGTTCCTTTTTCTCCACATCCTCGCCAACATTTGTTGTTGCTAGTTTTTTTAATATGTGCCATTCTCACTGGTGTAAGATGGTATCTCATTGTAGTTTTGATTTGCATTTCCCTGATTACATCACTTGTACTGTTAATGGAAGGGACTTTATAATCACACTTCTATGTTGACTGCTTTCTGCTGGACTATCTTAATGTCATTGTCATATGCTGTCATTGTGAGCTTTTCACAAACTGTGTTGGACAATGAGGCAGCTCAGGGTTTGTGATGGGAAACAGAATAGGTAGTCAACTTTACAACTGGGTGGAAAGTGACCTTGGCCTTCACCTACCAAATGTTTTGTTCTGGTGCACTTATGAGCCTTATGAAGGGAAAATCCAAACTGCCCACCAGGATCTCAGTGTGCTCTTTTTAGGGGAGGCACTGGCATTGGGGAAGATCTCAAGATGGGGGAACTTATGCTGACAGACCATGCTGACAGACCATGCTGGACAGGACCATGCTGACAGACTTATGCTGTTTTCTCTCAAGGGGGAATTTCACTCCAAGCCTAATGGTTAATAGAAAACATGCAGATGGCAGCCCTATTCAGGGTTTGGGGGAGAGGCTGCCAGTTCTAGTTCCAGTATCAGGAAACTCACCTGTGCAGAGTCGAGCCCCCTTCTCCAGCATTAGTCTGATCAAAGGTGACATTTGGATTACACATATGGTTTTGGAGCTTACTTTAAATTTCAAGAAGAGAGATATCATTTTTGGACTTGCTTCATATCCCAATATCTGTAGATCACTATTTTTTTTAATCGTAACATTTATTTTAATAAAAATTATCCCTTCATTATTCAAAATAAGCAATCATATTCTAAATTAGTCTCAAATCAAAATTAACCCCAGAACCAGCTAGTGTACACACACACATGCGTACACACCTATGTTTTCAGTACATGAGCGTTAACTTACCTAGGGAGCTAGTCTAAGAATTTATTCAAGAAAGAATGGCTTCACAGAAAAATAAGCCTTGTTTAAGTCCTAGGGTTGCAATTTAAACAGTTCATCTAAATTATAACAATTTTGTTAGAATTTCTTCCAAAGATGTCAATTACAAAATAGTTATTAAATATGTATACTACATATAAAACTATAGTAAGATTTAAAAAATTGATCTTGTATAAACAATCAGACAAGTGCATGTGTAAAACAACTTAGTTACAGATTCAGAATACTCTAACCAATTGCAGGGCAGAAGAATCCAGAAGGAGGGTGATGAAATGGACCAGAAAAGGGACTTATGGTTTCTTTCTTTTCTGTTTTTTTTTTTAAGATTTATTCATTTACTCACACAAGACCTGGGGTACAGGCCAGAGGTGTGGGAGGGTGAGAGGATTCACCAGAGACAGAGTAGGGAACAGAACAGGCAGACTGACTGAAATACACGGCTGAGGGGAGCAGTGGGAGAGACAGGAGAGGTCTGCCGTGCTATATGGGTCACCTCCCTGGCCGGGGATTGAACTTGTGCCGCGGTTGCTGCGAATAGCTTCGTAGTGCTGTGTTTTAAACACCTTGCACCATCAGGGAGGCCCCAGGAACTGTGCTTTCTTAGCAATGCCCCCTCTCTCATTCAGTCTCTGCTCTTTGGCATCTGCTCTTGCCTGTGCTCCCTTATATTCAGGTGCGTTCCTCTCAAGAAGCCCTGCAGTCCTCTCCTTTGGCCTTATTGTCGTAATCACATAGCTCTGATTTGCTAGGCCAGATCCAGCTGGGCCTCAAGCTAAAACCCTATTACATTTTGTAATGGGCTGAGTTTCAGGTAGGTAAGCATTTATTCATTGAAAAACATTTTTTCCCTAAAGTTTTGGATAGAAATGAGTTCACTCTTCACTAAAGCCCTTAACAATATAATCTGAACATGAGTCAGACTTGCCCAAATGACTCATGGTCAACATTATGAAAATGCTGGTATACACACAGCTGTTTCTTGCCTCCTACTCCACTCCTGAACTACCATACTTTTGGGTATCCTGTGTCTCCTTCACATGGTTATGGCACCTCCCTGGCTGCTTTCTAGCAGTTGCCATGTGTTCTTGTAGTCAAAATCCTTGTGAATTAGAAACTAGAAATGAAACCCTGATAAACTATATGTAAAATAAGAGTAGATGACACTGCCAAGAATGCTAGGAATCTTCCCTTAAATGGAATGTGTGCCCTCAAGTGTATCTGGTGGGTCATCACTTTGAGGTCTTCCTTTTGGCAGTTTGGATGCCTTTGTGACTTAGCTGTTCAGTCACAACTAAGCCTCTGATATGCAACTATACTCCTGATTTTCCCATGATGTTCTGGAGTAATATGTTAATAGTGTCTCTTTCATTCTCAAAAAAGTGTTCCGGGTAGGATAGTGCATTAAATGGTCACCTCACAGAGGAGTGATAGCATAAGCATAATTAAACTGTAATGATTTCTAAGTGATCTGTATATCAGGATTATACTCGGGCTCATAAAAAAGTTAAAAGGAAACATGTAAATACATAATAGAGATCCATTCTAAAGATTTCTAGGTTTTTCTGCCAAACAGAAAACTGGGATAGAAGGAGGAAAATTGATACTAAATACCTGCTGTTTACTTTGCTCTGTGCAAGACACATTCACATTTCATACTTACGTTTAATCCTCAAGAGAGAGAATTCCCTTTATGTGAAAGGAGCCTAGGAGAATTAGCTCACAAACTCACAGACAACAATAGGAGAGAAAAGAGATGATTTCGTACCGTAGATGGACTTATGTCAGATGTTTTTTTATCCTTTTTCGATGACAATATATGTTGGCATCCTGCTGGAAAACTTCTTCTGGTAACAATTAATATTGTTCTAACTCTTGGTTAAGGGACAGAAGTTGGGTAGAGGAAAAAAGACTTAATTTAATTCTGAAATATTTGGAAAAGCTTGGTTTGGTGGAAGTGCTGAGTAGTATATCATAGTTTTTCATTGTAAGCTCTGCTCAACTAATTACTGCTCAAGCCTAAGATCTGTGGCTTTGAAGATTTTCTAGCTTGTAATCAATCAAAGAAATGGAAAATCATGGGGAAAATAAGACTTTGACTGTTCTGGATATATATGAAAATGCAAGCCTTCATTTTAACAAATGAGCACAAAATAATAGGTTTTGGAGGAATATGGGATTTCACTCAGAACTTGCACAGTCATTTAAAAAAAATTTTTGGTATGTTAAATAAGATATTTTGGGTTTTTCCATATTGTTTTTTCTCTGTTTTACTTTTCTTGACTTCCTTTAGGTTGCTTGAACATTTTTTTTGAGTTCTATTTTGATTTATCTAGCATTTTTTAGTATACCTTTCTATAGACGTTTTTCCTGGTTATAATTATTATTATAATTATGTGTGTGTGTGTGTGTTCTATCATTTCTTTTTGTTTCAAGAACATTTATAGCCCCCTTTTCTAGGGTAGTTCTGCTGGTGACAAAATCTTTTAGTTTTCCTTCACTTGAGAATTTCTTGATTTAACCTTCATTTCTTTTCTTTTTTTTTTTTAAGATTTATTTATTTATACAAGCACTGGGTATAGTCAGAAGCACGGGAGGGTGAGAGAATTCACCAGAGCCAGAGCGGGGAACAAAACAGGCAGACTGACGAAATACACTGCTGAGGGGAGCAGCGGGTGCTGCAGGAGAGGTCTGTCACGCCATGTGGGACCCTCGCCTGGTGGCTGGGGATCGAACCGGTGCTGCAGAGGCTGCAGGCATCTTCACAGCCGAGCGCTCAACTGCTATACCACCAGGGAGGCCCTATGTAACCTTCATTTCTGAAAAAAAAAATTTTGATAAGTACAGGATCCTGACTTTACAACTATTTTATTGCTTGATAATTGTTAACCATTTCCCTCTGGCCCCAGTGGTTTCTGATAAGAAGGGTCTGTCAATGAAATTATTTTTCTTTTATTGTTGAGATGTCATTTCTCTCTGTTGTTTTTTTTTTAAAGATTTATTTTTATTTATATAAGAACCAGGATACAGGCCAGATGTGCAGGAGGGTGAGAGGATTCACCAGAGACAGTGGGGAACAGAACAGACGGACTGACTGAAATACACTGCTGAGGGGGGCAGCAGGCGAGACAGGAGAGGTCTGCTAGCCATGTGGGCAGCTCCCTGGCGGGCCAGGGAATGAACTCAGTGCTGCAGAGGCTGCAGACAGCTTCACAGTGCTGCGCTCAACTTGCTGCACCACCAGCGAGACTCTCTCTCTCTGGTTATTTTTAAAATTTTCTCTTGTTTTTAATTTTCAGAAGTTTGATTATGATATGTCTTAGTGGAGATTATTTTTTGATTATCCTGTGGCAATTCATGCAACTGGCAGCTTCTTAAACGTGTAGGGCTATGTCTTTTGCCAAATTTGGAAAATATTCAGCCATTTATTTCTTCCAGTGTTTTGTTTTTTTTTTTTGTTCTCATTCTCTTTCTCCTTTTCTTCCATTACTTGGTTAACATGGATTTTACATTTTTGTTTTAATACCATGGGTCCCTGAAGCTTTGTTGATTTTTTTAAAGTCTATTTTCAATCTGTACATCATATTAGATCACTTCTGTTACTCTGTCTTCCTCTTTATTGTGTCCTTGAGCCTATCAACTGAGTTTTCTTTATTCTCTTGGTTATTGTATTTTTCATCTCTATAGTTTCCATTTGGTTTTTCTTTTTATCTTCTTTTATTTCTCCTCCTTTTACCGAAGCTTTCTATTTTTTTATTTGTCTTAAGTATGTTTGTTAATATCATTGAAGTTATTTTATGATATAGCTTTTTTAAAATCCTTGTCAGATAATTCTAACAATATTTGTGTCATCTCAGTATAGGCATTTTTATTTTTTTTAATTTTTTTTTCATTGTGTCTTTTTTTTTTTTTTAAGATTTATTTATCTATAACAAGCACTGGGTACAGTCAGAAGCTCAGGAGAGTGAGAGAATTCACCAGAGCCAGAGGGGAGAGTAGAGCAGGCAGACTGATGAAGTACACTGCTGAGGGGAGCAGCCGGCGGCAGGAGAGGTCTGCGCACCATGTGGGACCCTTGCCCGGTGGCCGGGGATCGAACTGGCACTGCAGAGGCTGTGGGCAGCTTCGCAACCCAGCGCTCAACCCCTGCGCCACAGGGGAGGCCCCAGTATAGGCATTTTTAAATTGCCCTTTCTTATTCAAGTCAAAATTGTCCTAGTTTTTGTTGAAGTGATATTTTTATTGTATCTGGACATTTTGGGTATCATGCTTTAAGACTGGATCTTCTTTAAATTTTCTGTTTTAGTAGGCCTTCTCTGATATTCCATCAGCAGGGGAGAGAGGAAACTTCCCTGATCTTGCTACAGGGGTTAGAAGTCTAATGTTCTGGTTCAGTCTCAGGAGACCTCCCACTCAGCCTTTGTTGACAGGAGTGGGGTGGGCCTATGGCTTTCATCATGGTGTTTGGCTGAAGTTGGGTGGTTATCAGTTGACCCTTAATTGGTCCTTTAAGTAGAGAACAGGATTTTCTTGCTCTATGTCTGTTGATATTTCCAGGTTCAGGACTTCTCCAGCACCTAGTCTAGAATTTATAAGGCAAATAAAACCCACAGATATCACTGCCCTGTTGTTTCTGAGATTCCAAGGTCTCTGGTTGATCTGTTTTCTTTATGCAGCTATTCAGTGTTTTTATGTTTGTCTTATATACAAAGATTTCACTATACCTAGGGGAAGGAATAGGGAGAAGTGTGTCTACTCTATCTTCCATGATCTCTTAACTATTTTGATGTACTGGCAGGATCCAACTATTTGCTGAAAGTTATATACCCAAGATGGGTTGGGACCTATACCCAAGATGGATATGGGGATCATTATGTCAACTGGTTCCACTGACTGGTCACATAAATTTGAGCTTTCATTCATGACTGGTGCTATTAATTTGGGAGCAAATTTTTCAGATTGTATTCTATCAGATTATTTTTGGTCACATGTATTTGGCCAAATTATACCCTTCAGGCTGTAATCTACTGAGTGAATGTTAACTCTTTTCCTACTTTGGAAAATCATTTCATAAAAGTTTTTTGGATTTGTAAGTGAAACATCTTCCTCTAATTTGAAAGTACATTTCAAATATGGAAGCATTTATAGTTACCCTTGAGATGTGGTTACTGAGTCAGTTTCATGGTATTGCAAATTCCTTTATGAGGGATCATAAATCTTACTATTGATGATGTGGATCCTGAAGTAAGGTAGCTCCAAGTTGAGGATATAGAATATTTATCTGGATGGGGCCTCCAAAGTGGTGGCTTTGGCAAAGAAGGTTGGGGAAGACCACAGATGAGGATGATAAGAAAGTGTGCTATAAGGGGTGAAAGAACAAAGTAGTGTAGTCAGAGATCTAAAGGCTAGAGAATGGAGCCACCAAAGGTGACATATTCCTGAAAGTTAGTCATCATTACTGACTTTGCCTGCCAGGGTAGAGAAGTTCAGATGTTTTGTCCTGTGTTATGATAGTCCAATGAACTATGGTAGGAAGTACAAACTCAGATGTCTACAGGGCCAGGGTGATTTCATGGCTTTAAGAAATAGTTCCTGTTCTTTGTAGCTGTAAAATCAATAACTCTATCATGAGTACAAATAAGAAAACCTTCTAGTGGCCTTCCTTCTCACACTGTAAATAATAAATTCTTTCAATAGTCTATAGGATCCTGCACCATTTCTAACCTATTATCTCTCTGATCTCCTATTTTATGTACTCTGCTCCAAACCAGACTAGCTTTTGATTACAGATACTGGACAGCCTCCTTGCTCAGAATCTCCACTAGACTGTTGCTCCTGGTTAGAATGCTCTTCTGTGTTATAAATGGCTCACTTTCTCACCACTTTAGCTGAGTGGACTAAAACAATATGTAATTCTGATCCAGATCAGCCAGCGTGCTATAGATCCTAAGAGCCTATGTTTGCTCATTGGATACACATGTCTCATGTTATTCTCTGACTACACTGCCCCTTTGGGACTTCACCCCCTATTTCATATATTCACCATCCTGAGATTGTAAGTCACCGTTATAGCAGACCATGATTTAAGGCCTTAGTCCTCTAACCAGAGACCCTAAGCAGGGGTCATCTGTAAGGGTTGCCCCTTTCGTAGCAATGTTGGTCCTAAGGAGGTGAAGGAGTATGTTGACAGTTCTCTGATGTTATGTTATGATGGTTCTCTGATGTTTACATGATATGCTGATTTGGGGTACTCCTTTTTGGTCCCCTGCCACAGCACAGACTGGGAGTCAGAAAATCTTCTGTCATTTTTTTGTGGGTGGTCTAGCTGCTCCAGGCAGCCTCCTGACAGGGCTTTGTGTGAGATTTCCAGGAAGGCAGGAATACAGGGATCCTTTGTTCTCTTTGACCTGAGAAGGAGGAAACACTGCAGGACTGATTTGGACATTAGGCCTTATTTATTTTTTTATCCTTCATTTCTATCAAAGGTAGAGAAAGGGGAAAAGAGGTCACTTTCAGTTCTGGAAGATAGCAGTGTCCTCCATGGTAGCTGCAAAAGGGAAAATCAACAGAAGAAGGTCAGTTAGGTCAACAAGGGGGGGATATTGACCTTGTGAGACTTCAGTCTCTTGGCAGAGACCCTGGCAGGGATTCACCAGCAGGTATGTGGGGCCATGGGAGGGCTGTGAGGGCCAGCAGAGGAGAGCTGCCCTCAGCAGGTGACATCACTGTAGGACGGGCAGCAAATGGAAGACTCACTTGGTAGCCAAGACACTGCTTTTAGGGTGTAGGAAGGATATCCCCTGGGGTACCTCAAACATGTTGGGGTGAACATGAAAAGGATGGGCTTGTGCAGAATAGGACAAATACTGCTTTGCCATCAGTACTATGCCTCTTGCCTTTAAAATTGAAATAACCTTTTCCCCTCTTATGTTAGAAGTACTGCGAAAATTTCAGTAAATTTTATGCTGTGAACATTTCAGTAAATTCAGAAAAATGTAAAAAAGAATATAGAAGTCATTCAAGTTTCCACTGTGTGGAGATGACCACTATTAACTTTTGAATAATAGCTTCCTGGACTTTTAGAAAATCCAGATGACCAGGGAATGCATTCTATATACACACTTGCATACATGTATTATATCATATATGCACACGTGCATTATAATTTCTACTTGTCCATACATGTATATGCGCACATATGTATACATATCTGATGACAAGGAGAGCCTTTTCTCCTGGCAGCATCTCCAGGGCTGGATGTGGGTTGGTACTATGTTTCCAAGCAAGCAGAGTGAAGAGCTGCTGAGACGGGAGGTTGAGTGATGACCATCACTCTCCTTATGCCTTCGATAGAATCAGCAAAACCCCCCAAAAGGATTTCTGGGAATAGATTTATTATGAAAGGACTGAGGTGGGTTTTTTTTTTTTTAAGATTTATTTATTTATGCATACAAGAGCTGGGGTACAGACCCAAGATGTAGGGAGTGAGAGGATTCACCAGAGACAGAGTGGGGAACAGAACAGGCAAATTGACCAATGTACACTGCTGAGGGAAGCAGCAGGAGAGACAGGAGAGGTCTGCTGTGCCATGTGGGTAGCTCCATGGCCAGCCAGAGATTGAACCAGGGCTGTGGACAGCTTCATAGGTTGTGTCCCTTGCACAGGGAGGGCCTGAAAGAACTGAGTTTTATCAGGTGAAACAGGACCACCTGTGTTGGGGTTGAGCAGCACAGAGGCAGCTGGAGATATGCAGCTTGGCAAAGTGGAGGGTGCTGCATGCCCAGAGGCCTTGCTGGTGTTGCTCGTGTCCAAGTTTGACCACATCCAAGACCAGTTTAAGCCCAATGGAAACCTTTTTTTTTAAAGATTTATTTATGCATGCAAGAACTGGGGTGTAAGCCAGTGGTGTGGGGGGTGAGAGGATTCACCAGAGACAGAGTAGGGAGCAGAATAGGTGGATCTACTGAAATACATTGCTGAGGAAAGCAGCGGGTGAGACAGGAGAGGTCTGCTGTGCCATGTGGGTAGCTCCCCAGTTGCTGGGGATTGAACTCATGCTGCAGAGGCTGTGTGTAGCTTCATAGTGCTGACATTTAATCCCTTGCACCACCAGGGAGGCCCCCCAATGGGAACTTTAATATTATCTGGTGCTTTCCCTCCTTGTATGTGCATATATTACTAATATATGTGTGTAGATGTATACATATACATATCACTTTAAAACAAGCTATCATATAAGTTGTTGTGTGATGTGATTTTTCCCCACTTAAGAGCATATCTTCAACACTTCCTGCATCAAACAGCAAGAGACAATAACCAAAACAAAGAGACACCCCACCGACTGGGAGAACATTTTTGCACCCAACACTAATGATAAAGGACTGATCACAAAAATCTACAAAGAGCTGACGAGTCTCAACAAAAACAAAGTAAATAACCCAGTCAAAAAGTGGGCAGAAGAGCTAAAAAGAAACTTCTCTGAAGAAGAAATGCAAATGGCCAACAGGCATATGAAAAAATGTTCAACATCACTTGTCATCAGGGAAATGCAAATCAAAACTACCATGAGATACCATCTTACACCAGTGAGAATGGCACATATTAAAAAAAATATCAACAACAAATGTTGGCGAGGGTGTGGAGAAAAAGGAACTCTTCTGCACTGCTGGTGGGAGTGCAAACTGGTCCAACCACTATGGAGAGCTGTGTAGAGATTCCTCAATCTGTTAAAGATGGAGCTTCCATATGATCCAGCAGTTCCACTCCTAGGTATTTGCCCAAAGGACACAGAAACATTAATTCCAAAGAGCTCCAGCACCCCTATGTTTATAGCAGCACAATTTACAACAGCTAAGCTTTGGAAACAACCCAAATGCCCAAAAATAGATGACTGGATCAAGAAGATGTGGTACATATACACCATGGAATATTACTCAGCATTCAAAAAAGATAAACACATGCAGTTTGCAGCAACATGGATGGAGCTAGAAGGGATCATGCTCAGCGAAATAAGTCAGAAAGAAAAAGAAAAATACCGGATGGTCTCACTCATAGCAGGAATTTAGAAAACTTAAATAGGAGACCAGGAAAAAGACTAATTTATACAAAGTGAAAATCAAAATCAACAAGCAACTATAAACCAGAGACACTATGGTGGGCGGGTGGGGGGGTGCAGGGAAAGGAAGGATTAGGGTCAAAATAAGGGGGGGGTGCAATTGCATGGGGAATATAACCAAAATGAAAATACATACATTGTGCAAAAATGAAAAATGACGTAAGAATTATATAAAATAAAATATTTAAAAAATATACTTTTTTGCATCAAGAAAAATATATCAACTCTATGGGGACTACACGTGAGGGGGTGGGGGGAAGCAAATATTGTTTAAAAATGAACGATGATGTAAAAAATAAAAAAAAATAAAAAGCAAAAAGAAAACAACAGATACTGATTTTTAAATAGCAGCATCACAGTCTATTAAATGAATGGATCATAATATTTTGAACTTTTCCATGATTGAACATGTAGATTTTCTTGGTGTTTCACTGATGTAAACAATGCCATAATAAGTGTTTTATACATACATTGATTCATGTTTTTCTTATGATTTTCTAGGACAAATTACTAGAAGTAGAATTGCTGGTTCATAGAGTGTGTCCTTTTTGAAGGTTTTGAGGTACAGATTACCAAAGTACTCTTCACAAAAATGGTAGCAATTATTCTCCCAATCCTGTCCACTTTCCTATATGTTTGCTGTCCATGGGTATTATGATTCTTATATATGTTTGGCAATCCATTAGCTGAAAAATTGTTCTGTTTATCTGATTATAGCAAGGATGTATACAAAACACCAATGGAAACTGCCTATCCATGTCTAGTACTATTCTTAGTATATTAAAGGTTTGCATTCTTGGAGCTATACTCCACAAGTCATTATAATGTAATACTTGTTTGCCATTTTTATTATACACTGGTAGGCTTACACAGTTTTGAGCCATATTCCTAAATAGTCTCTTTATTAAACAGTCCCCAGTATACCTTCTAAAGACCAGATTTGTGCTAAACCATTTGAAAAGGAAAAATTGCACAAGAGACTAACATTATCTCCTCTAGACTTGAAAAAAAAAAGAATTCACTTTCTGTGTCTTAGAGGAGCCTTAGAGAAGTTTGATCTTTTGTTAAACCACCCTGTTAAAGATAAAAGCTGGCAGCACCTTTTAATGGTGCTGTTTTATACTCTTGCCAGCAGTTCAGAATTGCCCCCAAAGGACCTCAGGTCCGATTTTAGATTGGAAACTATGCTGCATTCTTATTAACTTGGCCTCTGGGACCGACATGTGATGGACAGTCTTCTTTGCTTGGATTTCAAGACTTGTTCTATGAATGTCAACTTCAGGGGGAAGAAGAACCATCTGTCCGAGTAGTGTTTACTAATTTGTTTTATTCTGCCAAACTTATTTACCCAGAAGCTAGACACTGACCATATCTTTTTAGAAAACATGATGTCATTTTTATACCCTACTTTGAAGTATAGTTGTTATTTTGCTCTCTTACTAACTTATGTACTCCTTGAGGGCAGACCTTTGTCCGGTACATATTTGTTTCTTCTGGAACACCTCATGCAGAGCCCAGCACCCAGAAAGGTGGTGTCCTTAACCTGGGCTTTGACATTAGACAGAATGGGCGTGGAACCCTGACTCCATCACCAATTAACTGATGACTGTAGGCAGATTGCTTACCCTAAATGAGCCTTAGTTACTTATCTACAAAATAAAGATCATATTCTCTCCCTTCTTACCTTTCTTCTTTTCCATCTTTTCCTTGACAAACAGCTGCTGAAGACCCAGTGCCAGGCTGGGATACAAGATAAAACATGCGATAATTTAGGAATGGTCTTTGTTCTCCTGGAACCATTTTAAGATTAAGAAGGATGATGAGAATGAGTATGGCAATTGAATTTAATGATAATAGATGGAGAGCATTGGATATCATTCAGTAAAATAGAGCTAGCGGACAGAGGAAAGGAAATGTGATTTTTTTCAAATAGGGTGATTGGTTACCAAAGAAAGAGAAAAGGAGAAAGGAGGAGGTAAAAAATTGAATAAGAAGAAATAGGAGATGTGGGTGCAAAAGAAAATTCAAATGAAAATATGAAAAGAGGAATGTAAAGAACAGGCAGGAGTTTAAGCTAGCAGAGTAGCTGAGGTGTGTTTAGAATATCACCAGAACATACAGGTGTCACTAACTTATGAAATATGGCTAGCAAATGTCACAGGACTCAACTCAAGAGTTGCTAATTCCTGCAAGCCACCTTTCCTATCCTTCTGGCTTAGAGTCCGGTGACTGAATGTGAAGGAACAGGCGAAACCAAGGATCAGTCACAGACTGAGAGCTTGTGTAATTTGTAGTGACAACATTCCTAGAAATATAAACTTTATAGAAATTAACTGTCAACTTTGGTTTTAAACTTAAGATCCAGGTGTGAGTGGCTTGTCTAGATGAAGATAACTAATGACTAGTTGGAGGTTGGAATGTAAGTGCCAGAAAAGATCTGCTTGTAAGTACATATTTGAAAAATGCGCATGGAAGCCATGACAGTACATAGTTCTGAGGGGAAGAAGAGAGACAAAAACAAACCAATATGGTGGTAATTAGGTCACCTCAGGCGTCAAGATGAGGAAGATCTACAGTCAAAGGAAAATAGCATTGCCTGTGGAAAAAGAACCAATAGTATGATGTCAACAACTTACCCAGCAGAAGAAAATTTCAAGACCAGTGTGGTAGGTAACCAATAGTGATGAATGATGTCCTGGAAAGATCGAAGAAGAAGAAAACAAAGGAAAGAGCCACTGGATTTGAGAAGATCATTAGGTGCAGCTCGGAATCGTTTCTGTGAGGTGAAAGAAATGGACACGAGGGATGCATGAACCATCAAGAAAGAGGTGGTGGCAGGAGAATTTTCTAGTATGGATGTCACCCGGAGGCTCTTTAGAAAGGTGAGCAGATTCTTGCACCCAGGCGATTCACATGCACAGTGGTGTTTGAGAAGCTGTAGAGTAGCAGTTTAGAAAAAGGAAAGATGACAGGCATATCTTGAGGTGACCGCACATTGAAAAGAAGTGTTTTTCAGAATAGGAGAGATGTGCACAGTTTTTTTGTCAAAAAGGAAGGAGCAGGGAGAGGGGAAGGTGATCAAAGGAGAAGAGAGAATTGGTGAAGAAAAGAGGTGGATGGCACCAGGAGTAGGAAGAGAGAAACTTCCTTCTGCAGAAGGGAGTGGAGAGGAGGGGAGCCTGCCATCATAGAAAGAGGAAAAAAGGGGCCTCCCCTAGTGGCGCAGCAGTTGAGCTCTGGGCTGCGGAGCTGCCTGCAACCTCTGCAGCGCCGGTTCGATCCCCGGCCACCTGCGAGGGTCCCACGTGGCGCGCAGACCTCTCCTGCCGCCCGCTGCTTCCCTTAGCAGTGTACTTCGTCAGTCTGCCTGTTCTGTTCCCCGCTCCGGCTCTGGTGAATTCTCTCACCCTCCTGCGCTTCTGACTGTACCCAGTGCTTGTATAAATAAATAAATAAATAAATAAATAAATAAATAAATAAATAAATAAATCGATCGATCGATCGATCGATCGATCGATCGATCTTTTTTAAAAAAAAGAAAAAAAAAGAAAGTGGAGAAAAGGTGGTGGTTTCTTGTGTACTGTACAGCCTTGAGGACAGGCTGTCCAGCTGTACAGATGGCCTGGGACATCTATTTTGGGATCGGCCTAAGACATTGTTGAACCTGAATAATGATTCATGGAAGGAAAATAGGTGAGCAGGGTGAACCACAGAAAAAGAAGAGGAAGCCATTGCTGCTGTGATCTCTGAGATACTGGGAAAAGACTTGCCCAGTTATTTCTGCAGGCTTTTAAAAATTTGTTTTCTTATTAAATTGCATCTTAAGTAATAATGAGAAATTCTCTTTTACACACATGCGGTTTCCTTAGAGAGGAAGGTCACATTAAAATCACATTTTCCTGTGGTCAGTATGAATGAGAATTCAAGCTCTTTGCTTGGGCTGGTGGTTCTATGCAAACTTATTTTACAGGGAAGACAAAAAAGAATGAAAAAGGATACAGGGTAAAAAGTAACTCTGAGGGACTTTTTTAATGGAAAAATTAAAATAGCTTTCTTTTAATTTTCCCTCTGCTAAGTTCAGGTCTAACTACATAATGAAAGCAATTATTTATCCAAGATATTACCAGAAAACATTCACTTACGTGGTTCTAACATGAAGGCATAAGGGGGTCATAAACACCCTGAAAACCATATGCTGCTGTTGAATGTTGCATTTGCAAAAGAAAACCACAAATCCTCTCATTGTGAACATGATTGGCATCTTTTGAAAAGTTGACTCGAGAGGTGACCATGTTTTAGAATTTGTCTTCTTTCCCTCATGCTTTTAAAATCACAAGCAATTTTTTGAATGAGAGCTTTCTACAAAATAAAGTTTAAGAAGTTTCTTGTGTCCCCCCATTGACCCGTATTTTGATGTGGGGAGGCTGACCTGGGGGAGAGAGCCCAATTCTGAAAGCCTTGTTGTGAGCAGTGAGGAGCGGAACTGGGTAATGGTGAAAAGTACAGAAAAGAGAAATTTTGCACGCCCAAAAGACAATTCCTCCTATTTCACAAACTCTCTTACAGTTACCCTTAAGTAAGTCCTCCTTCCATTGGTGTTTTTTAGTCTTCAAGTTATGGGCAAACTTGTTTATAAAGCAGTTCTAGTTTTTGATCTATGATTTCCATTTTTGCTCACATGAAAGTTCCATTTTCTAACACTCCTCTTGGAGTTAAGATAAAAAATATGTTCCCCCCCCCTTTTTCTTTTTCTTTTTCTTTTCCAACGAATTGTGAAATAAAGCAGAGACATAATGTACTCTGTACACTAGGCAGGGTTGAGGGTTTTTTTTAATCCAGTGCAGATAGGCATTGACTGAAATACATCCAGAATCTTACCCTGTCAGACACTCTCGCCATGCCGACTTCAAAGTCACGGCGCTCCCAGCTATATCTCTTTCACGACAAGACTGGTTTCATGCGATTTCACAGCTGGGATTATTCTATGTTTGAGTTGAGAAATCTTGCCTTCAGTTAAAAGATCGTCTTCTAATTTAGGCAGATCCTGCACAAATAAAAATCCACCTAAACTGTGGAAAGTGTAAGTGATTGTTGCTATGGCAACACACCCTTACCCCTCCTGGCTCTGTTGGAGTGGGGCATTGTCATCAATTCACAGAAACCTCTGCCCGGTGCTATCTGCTCCCAAAAGCTCTTCCTCAGACAGGTTACAGTGAGTAATATGGACATCTCACCCAAGTGGAAAATTCCCATCCATGACATGTGCCAGCAGGTAGTTAGGGCTTTGAAGGCTTGTGACTGATTTTTGTATTGAATTTCTAACATAGAAGATCATGCCTTGCACACCCCAGAATTGTTTACCCCCCTCCTTTTGTTCCAAGAAAAGGACTAGTTGGAAGTTAGACCATGTGTGAACTGAGATAGCAGGGTTTTAATGAAGTCCTATTACTGTGTTCGATGCTGTGCAAGAGAACAATCCAATGGTGCCTGTCTCCCTTCAGCTTTCAGCAAGTAGCTAAACTCCACTCACCTCTCAATTCCAGAGTCAAGGCCGCCCTCATCTATGAGCAGAGTGACTTCACTGTGGCTTGGTGAACAGACCATCTCGCTGCAGTAACCACCAAGCCTCTGAGTTACTGCTTAGAGGAAGGGCAGTGGCACTTGAGGTCTTCTTGTAAGGATTCTAGCCAACATTTCACTCAGATGCCTTCAGGGGACAGACAGGTGATGTAACCGAGCAAGGCAGGTGGATGAAGATGTGGAGAACTCCTATCCAACATAAAGACCCTGGCCTGGTTCAGAGCAGCCACTTTCTCTCAGTTTCATCCAGTTGTTGTCAGGCAGGAATGTGGCTCCTTGTTACCAGGTCTTTAGCTTTGTCAAGAGAAGCCAGGTATTTACTGAAATCTCGTCATAAACTATTGGCAACATACTCATCATACATTTTGAACACTCTGCTAAGTGTTCAAAAACATGTCAGTGCTTTCAAATCTTTGCTCAGGTGTCATCTTCTCAGTAAGAATTTCCTGGACCAGTCTCTATCCCTCTTTGGCACCTCTATTCCCATTGTCTGTTTTCTCTGTCTCTGTAGCACGAATTGCTATGCAACACTGAGGTGGGAACTTGCATCAGATTGTTCTTCTGCTGGTCCAGTACAGAAGACAGTGTTTGGCTTACAAAGGTTCTCAAGAATATCACCGAATAAATGCAGGTGTGATGCAGAGAGACAGGACTAGGGTAAGGTGAGTAGAGCACCTGACGTGCAAAGGTGAGCAGGCACGAGCTTGCATGACCTTAGGAGTGAGTGCCCCCTTAAATGCTACAATCTCCTCGCCCTGGTCCTGCCATGCCTATGCCATCGACGTCCTGATCTCTTACATAGTTCTGAGGGTGGCATAAGAGAGAGGGAAGGGAATTAGAGTGTTTAAAAGTTACCATTTTACCATTGCTGAAAAATATATACCACTGATAAATGTCTGATATTTAAGATTTTAAGCAGCATAGAGGATCTTGACTTAGAAAGGTGCAGTAAACTTCACTTAGAATGTAAATCTCCCAGAGATTGAGACTTGAGTTTATGCTCTCTTCTGCATTGTTACTTAGAAAACCATAAAACATGATGAAGTCATATAAAAAAAATCTGTATCAGCAGAGAGAAAGAGAATTGATGTCAGCATTAGGTATAGGATGATGAAAGTGTGAAAAACTCTCACATGAGGAACAAATTGCAAAAGAATGTCTGCAGAAAAGGGATTGTAACCCATTTTCAAATTGTAGTCAAAAGAAACTTTTGCATGAAAAGTAATCATGGGAAGAGAATGTTCAGGGTTTTTTTAAAAGATTTATTTATTTATAATTACAAGAACTAGGGTACAGGCCAGAGGTGTGGGAGGTGAGAGGTTTCACCGGAGACAGAGAGGGAAACAGAACAGGCAGACTGACTGAAATACACTGCTGAGGGAGCAGCGGGCAAGACAGGAGAGGTCTGTTGCGCCATGTGGGTAGCTCCCTAGCCAGGTATGGAACTCGTGCTGCAGATGCTGCTGCGAACAACTTCACAGTGCTGTGCTCAACCTCTTGCACCACCAGGAGGACCCTGTTCAGGTATTGTTAGGGGACTAGCCGTAGTTGTTCACACATCGTTTTACTGGCTACAAGGAATGTCATTCTGCACTCATCCCACCAAAGTGACAGTGAGTTGTAATGTAGTGGGTGGATGTCATGATGAATGTGTCAGGCTGTGAAATAGTTAAATTTTGATTGAGGCTCTGAGATATGATAGCTGCCAGATACCAAAGGAGGTAGTGAGGCAGATCAAATTGCTAAAGCTATTGTGGAGAACTGGTTTTGCAAGCAGACTTCTGTGGGAGAGATCTATCAAGGCAATTACAAAGCACCCATGCTAATCCTGTGGAAGAAATCTATGCAAAACCCTTGAGAATGATACTAGTCAAGGAAGAACTTTCTATACTCCCCCTTCCCCAACCTTTTGGGTCAAAGAACATTGATGATCAGGTTGAGAGATGCCGATGCCCACCACTGCACTTTCTGGGAGCCTGCCCTCCAAAGGAGAGAGAAAAAAATTAACACTGAATCAAAGAAAGATTATTGCGTATTACATGGAATCAAACATTCTCATTATTGGATGGAGGGTGTTTTGAGATGTCAAGTGACCTAGACCATTCTGTTTGTAGGAGTGACTAGAAAAGTCATGGAAGATCTGGATTTCATACAAGAAAAGGGGAGGTTAAGTGAATTTTAAAGGTATGGTGGGAAAGAAAGCTCAAGTTTCCTTTCTATCATATCTCATGCTCATGCTTGTTCAATGTACTAATGACTGGGAACTAAAGCAGACACTGCAGGAATCATACAGTCAGTCTCTTGCAACTATTGTCGACTTATTTAGAAAACTTGCCCTCACAGACAATAGTAAGAACCTCTTAGTAAGAGTGAAAAGATGATCACTATAGTCTTAGATGCATTTGTACTGCTGTGTAAATTTAGCTAAGGAAGTTAAGTTCATGCTGCTCTAACAGAATACCATTGACCGATCCGTTTAAACAACCAACATTTATTTCTCACAGTTCTAAAGACTGGGAGGTCCAAGGCAGCAGATCTGGTGTCTGGTGAGGACATACTCCTGGTTTGCAGACCATCTTTTGGTATCCTCACCTGGCAGAGAGCAGGTGAGGGGGTTCTACCCTCACTATCTAATTGCCTTTCAAAATCCCCATCTCCAAATACCACTGCATTGGGGACTGGGGTTTCGACATAAAAGTCATTTGGAAGGACACACACTTTCAGTCTGTAGTAAGAAATGAAGACGCTCAGAGTAAAGGTCCTGGAAGGAAGGATGGAACCAGCCAGTCCTGGGGAATTCGGTTATGGTGAGTCTGTCCCCTACTTTAGCACCTGCCCCGCCCTAGCGACAAAAGATGAGATTCTCAGGCCTCCCCAGTGGCACAGTGGGTTGAGCACAGCGCTATGAAGCTGTCTGCGGCCTCTGCAGTGCCAGTTCGATTCTCTGTCGGCCAGGAGATACCCATATGTCGCCCCAGACCTCTCCTGTCTCGCCCGCTGCTCCCCTCAGCAGTGTATTTCAGTCAGTCTGCCTGTTCTGTTCCCCACCCTGTCTCTGGTGAATCCTCTCACCCTTCCACTCTTCTGGCCGGTACCCCAGTTCTTGTATAAATAAATAAATCTTTAAAAAAAAAGATGAGATTCTCTCTTGCAAAATAGAATTTATCTTACTTCATGCCTTCTAATCCAGATATTAGAAACAAAACATCGAAGCACAACAGTCTCTAGTAAGCGGCTGTAAGTGATGTTGAATCAGGTGAGGAAGTGGATGGGATGGTCTCTTGGATGACAGTCACATCTATCACTTCTGGCTCTGTGCAGCTTGGTTTTCTCATCTGTAAAAAAATTTTTGATATTAGTTTGTGGTTGTGGAGAGGACTAAGTTAGAACATCTATGTAAATAAAGTGCCTTACACAAAGTTGGGCCACAGCCAGGGTTCAGTAAACGAGAGCTGTTGCTAAGGTAAATGCTAGGAGACTGAACCTCTACGCTGAGACAAGAGCATCACCTGTGTCTCTGTAGTACTTATCTCTCTTGTCATCAGTAATATGCAGTGGCAGACTTAGGAGCATTCTTGCAGAGGAGTTCTAATGGAACAAATTATTTACTGTAACTGGCTTGCCTGACATGAATTCTATGAGGAACCACATGACGCAATCTTCTCTCATCACCATGGAAGACCTCCACCTTTGCCTTCCTAGGTAATTGACATTTATCAGTTTTCTTTCATACCTTAAAAATGTATTTGGAGGGTTTCAATACCAACTTCCAAATTCCTTCACAAGATAGGAGAGTTATTATAAAATGAATGATTTGTCCTAGATTTCTGTCTTCAAAAGGGAAAAAAGCCAAGTTTATTTTAGGCTGGTAGAGACTCAGCCAAAAACTGCTAACATAATAAAACAATTACAAAAAAAAAAAAAGTTTTGCACCTTTTATCTTATGCCATCTTGGTAAATATTTATAGGACCTGACAAATGGAATTGGCTTGATTTCTCAGAGTCCCAGAGGGTGACAGGAGATCTGGAAAAAAAAAAAAAATGAGTGTCAGCAGTTTTGACATGGTATGGTTGGCTGATATAAAACAGCTCATCAGCCCGTGAAACTGTAGGGTGGGTAGCTCTCATGCCATCACCCCTAAGAATGGATGATCCAATCTGGCCCTTTCTTCAGCTTGTCAGAAATTGTGCTCTTGATAGCGGTTGCAGAAATGATTAGGTGGGTGGACATCTGAAGCTGACGTTAAATAGTTGAGGTGTGTGTCCCATCTGTACTTAAGTCCCTGGTTTTCAGTCTGCCAGCCTTTTGTGTGCCTGAACTGCTTCAGGCCAGGGTGCCTCAGTGAAGCAGGGTGCTCTTGTGAGCCCAGAGTAGCCCCCTGAGAAAGGGAGAGCAGGACGGACAGTTTTGGAATTTCACTGCTTTTTGCCCAAACTGTGCCTTAATTGTAAGGGAAGTTACGTGTAATATATACTTATAAAAAATAGTGAGCTTGGTACTTTTATTTTTTTTGAAGATTTATTTTATTTATGCGTCCAAGAACTGGGGAACAGGCCAGAGGTATCGGGGGAGGTGAGAAGATTCACCAGAGACAGAGTAGGGAGTAGAACAGGCAGATGGACTGAAATACACTGCTGAGGGGAGCAGCGGGTGAGACAGGAGAGGCCTGCTGAACCCTGTGGGTCAGGTGCCTGGTCGGGGATCAAACTGGTACAGCAATGGCTAATGATAGTTTCATTGTGCTGAGACTTAACCCTTTGTGGCCACCAGGGAGGCCCAACTTGATACTTTTTTAAAGGGCATACTTTTGTATGTAATTATAGCAATAAAACTGATTAAAAATATTTTTGCTTGACCTAAGCTGAGGCCTTCACAGGGGAGTGCGAGGGGAAGGAGTAGGGGTGAAAATGGCGGGGAGCACATGGGCTGTGGGTGGAGGCTCTTGTGGAGGGAGAGCTACAGTGACTACACCTGAGGAGGAAGTCCTACACTGTCAAAGTATTAACAAGAATGTAAAAAAATGGTACTTAAAAGATTAACAAGAGCAACAATAATAATGAATTTGCTTCAATCAAATTAATAAAAAGTAATCACTAACATTAAAAAAACATGCCCTTAGGTGACTCTCATTTTGCCCTTAAAGTAACATACAGATTGCTAACGAAGATACTTAAAACTCTCTATTAAGTGGCTTCAAGCTGCCTTAAAGAAAGTTTTTACCCTGTTTTGAAGGTCTGGAGAAAACCAGGAACTCCCAGAATACTGTTGTTAAAGGCATTAAATAAAACACATAGAAGCACAAAGGAAACCAATTATATCAAATTATATCAAAATATTGATAAAACTTGTGATATAGTAATATATGTCCTTTTTATTAACTCATTAAATAAAAAGAACTTGCATAAATCTAATAACTACCATAAAAGATTAAATAATAATGGTGGCCATTATTTCAAAGTTGTGCTGGGCATAAACAAGATATCTGCAACAAGGCTAATGGGAAATGAAGTCATCATGATATTTATGGGTGGCAAAGTCACACAATCCACTAATACTACTGTGATTTTTTGGCCCACCTTTCACATGGAACAAAATACTAAATTTCAGTAGAGGTTAATGAAAATAAAGGTGCTTTTTTTTCCTGCCAACAAATTCAGCCTCCCTCCAGGCACACCCTACTGCACTCCTTCACTGCCTTAGCTCCAGATTAAGAACTGCCTCGTCCCTAGGCTGTCCAAGACAGCCTCTGCGGTAGCGCAGATGTCACCTGCTTGCATAGAGCCTACAGAGAATGCGTGCAGCCTGAATATGTGAATGGGCAGGTAAGTCAGGCAGTGGATGACTTGAAGTCTGTTTCTTTCCTCAAGGTGTTCAAATACAACGTTATTTTTAAACATGAAATAATGTACTAGCCAAATAAAGATCAGCCCAGAGTCGGTCAGCGTGCAACCACTGTTTAATCAGCCAGAATGAACTGCCAGTTCTCTCCCTTATTCCCTCCCCCCCAGATCGCCATAGAGTCTCAATTTTGTAGAAAAGCCTTTCCCTCTAATCTCTATTAATCAAAATACAGCTGGCTCAGAAGTTGGCATTTCCTGCATCTCCTAACTCTCTGTTTCCAGAACATTTAGTTCAATTTTTTTTCCTTTATATCATGTAATATCTTTTTAATTTATTTTTATTTTTTTAAAGATTGATTTATTCATGCATACAAGAACTGGGGTACAGGCCAGAGGTGTGGGTGGGGAGAGGGTTCGCATAGTGGGTTGCAGAACAGGCAGATCCACTGAAATCCACTGCTGAGGGGCGCAGCGGGCGAGACAGGAGAGGTCTGCTGTGCCGTGTGGGTCAGCTCCCTGGCTGGAGATCTAACTGGTGCTGCAGTGGCTGCAGATAGCTTTACAGTGTTGACACTTAACCCCTTGCACCGCCAGGGAGGCCTCTAATTTATTTTTAAATTTTTCAAAATGACATACCATTGTTTTCATTCTTGTTAATATTTTGACAGTATCAGATCTCTCCCCTCAGGTGTGGTTAACATGGCTCTCCTACCACCACAATGCCCATGGTCCTCCACCACAGTCCATTGTGTTCTCCCTCACTCCCCCTTCCTGTGCATCCTTCCCTCCCTCTCCTGCTCCCCCTCTGGATGCCTCAGTTTTATCATCAGCTTTGGAGGGAGGGCTGGTTTTAGTGTTTGTCTTTGTCTGACCCTTTGTTTGTTTACCCTCTATTCCACATACAAGTGACACCATTTGGTATTTGGCTTTCTCCTTCTGACATATTTTGTTTAGCATAATCCTTTCCACCTCCATCCATGTTGCCCCAAATGGCACACCTTTATCTTTTTAGTTTGCTGAGTAGTATTCCCTTGTGAATATAGACCACCTCTTCTTTTTTTTTTTTTTAAAGATTTATTTATTTATTTATACAAGCACTGGGTACAGTCAGAAGCGTGGGAGGGTGAGAGAATTCACCAGAGCCAGAGCGGGGAGCAGAACAGGCAGAGTGACGAAGTACACTGCTGAGGGGAGCAGCGGGCGGCAGGAGAGGTCTGCGCGCCATGTGGGACCCTCGTTCGGCAGCCAGGGATCGAACCGGTGCTGCAGAGGCTGCAGGCAACTTCGCAGCCCAGCGCACAACCGCTGCGCCACCGGGGAGGCCCTAGACCACCTCTTCTTGATGCAACATCTGTTTGGGGGCATTTAGGTTGTTTGCATATCTTGGCTATTGTAAATAGTGCTGCAGTAAACATTGCACTGCAGGTTTTCTTTTGAATTAGTGCTTTTGTGTTTTGGGGTCGATTCTTAGTGGAATGGTGGGCTCATAAGGTAGATCCATTTTTTGTGTTTTGAGGAACCGCCACACAGTTTTCCATAGTGGATGGACAAGTTTACATCCCCTCCAGCAGTGGAAGAAGACTCCTTATTCAAACACATTCTAGTCAGCACTTGTTGATGCCAGTTTTTAAAATATGGGCCATTCTCACAGGTGTGAGGATGGGAGATCGTATCTCATTGTGGTTTTGATCTGATTTCCTTGATAAGTGATAATAATATATAAAAAAACACTTTCATGTGCCTTTTGGCCATTTGCTTTTCTTCTTTGGAGAAATGTCTTTTTGGCTCTTCTGGGTTGTTTGTTTTTGTTGAGTTGTATATGCTCTTTTAGATCTTTGAATCAACCCCTTATCAGTTGTACAGGGTACAAATATTTTCTCCCATTCAGAAGGGTGGCTCTCCATTTTGGTTGCTGTCACTTTTGCTCGGCAGACGATTTTTAGTTTGATGCAGTCCCAGCTGTTTTTATTCTCCTGTTTTCCTTGCTTCTGGGGATGAGACCTCAAAGATGTTTCTGTGCTAAGCAAAGTAAGTCAAAAGGAAAAAGATAAATATTGGATGCTTCACGTATATGTGGGTTATAGAGAACCTGAACAAAGGATCAGGGAAAAGATAAAATTTGCAAGCTGACAATAGGTCTGGGGCCTTCAGCAGGGGAGGGGAGAGGGAGCTAAGTGAGATGCAAGAGCATGGGCAACAGGGAAGGCAGATTACAGGAGCTGTAATGGCAGAACTATGGGGACTACAAACACTGTCCAAAAATTAACAACAATGTAAGAAAGTAAATTAATTTAAAAAAACTTTGTTTTTATCCTGGCTTTTAGAATTTTTTGCAATGTGACTTTGAGTAAACTACTGAAGCTTCCTGAACCTTAGTTTTGTCATTTGTACAACATGGATGGTAGTAACATCTACCCCTTAGGGTGGCCTGATCGCTACTTAGAACAGAGCTTGGCACATGTCTGCGCCCCAGGAATGTTATAAGTTCAACTAAAGTAAAACTCTTCCCAAATATCTATTTCTTAGGAAATACCTGCTGTGAACTAGGCACTGGGGTAAGCAGTAGGAATGTAAAGCTGAACAAAACAAGTTGTTTTTAATACAATGTGTTTTTCAATCAGTACACCAGAGATTCCTTGGGAAGTCTTTTTCTGAGAATATTTTGATTCATTGGAATGAATAAAAAATCTGCTTCAAACCTATATGCTTTCTTTTAAAAACATGTCATTGGGGCCTCCCCTGGTGGCACAGAGGTTGAGCGCTGGCCTGTGAAGCTGCCCACAGCTTCTGCAGCGCCGGTTTGATCCCCCTCCGCCCTGTGAAGGTCCCACATGGGGCGTCAGACCTCTCCTGCTGAGCCTGCTGCTCCCCTCAGTAGTGTATTTCATCTGTCTGCCTGTTCTGCAACCTGCTCTGGCTCTGGTGAATTCTCTCACCCTCCTGCACTTCTGACTGTACCCAGTGCTTGTATAAATAAATAAATGAATCTTTAAAAAAAAAAAACATGTAGTTACTTTGAAATTAGTACCAAAGTCATTTAGGTTTCCTTATTTCATGCTTTTCATCATTACCTATCATTTCTGTCAATATTAAGGAACCAAATGTGATCATGTAGTTGGCCCTAACATTTTAGGGAGGATATTAAAAATAGTCAAATCAGCTGCTCTGCTACTTGAGTGGAAAGTGCAGTTAGAAGAAACTCAAATGGCCATGTCTGCTTAGGCCTGGAGGAAACTGCCCTGCAATGGTGGTCAGAGTCCTGCAGCATGGAGACTGACTCATAGGCAATATTTCATCAAAAGAGTTTCCCGGTGCTCCCAAAAGGGTTGGGAATTCTTCACCAAGAAGAAAGAGATAAGAGCAACTCCTAAATTGACCCAACAGAAAGAGCTTCTCTTTGGAGCAAACTCTACTGCTGCTGCTCTGATTCATTTGAAGAGAAGGTCTGCAAGATTTGCGGGGCTACCTGTGGTTGCTAATGCTGGATTTCTGTGGATGCCTTGTGGGGTGGCTACTGAGAGAGGTCTCCCCAAAAGGAGGAGGTTACAGATAAGCATTCAGGTCCCTTCTTTTGCTGCTGTTCTGGTCCTATAGAAATTATCAAACTGTTCATCCTTATATGGCTAGTTACTAGCCAGCAGATCAAAGTTCTCACAACACCTTTTTATAATAGATTGCAATATGGGTGTGGGTGTGGGTGTGTTGGATAGGGACAGGCAGGGAAGCTTGATTGAGTTGAATTCTGGTCCCTGTTGCATTTTGAATTTTCTGTCTTGGCCATCCTCCTACGTAAAGTCTTTAAAAGACTGCAATGACTTTTCTGGCAAAATTACTGAGGACTATTGCCAACATTAAGAAACTCATAATAGCAGAGATTGGATATGAGAGAAACTCCTACTTTGTTCTTTAAAGCCCCATGCCTTCAATTAATTGTGGTGCAAAGTTCCTTTATAGAGAAGATCATTAATACTTATTTTCTGGTCCAGAACAGAAAGTCAGTACACTTTGTTGCAGTTAAGTCTTGGTGATCCTTTGATCAAGTCAAGGTGACCCTTGGTTGTTACCTCAGTTTCAAGTCACTTTGGTGATCTCCATGGAAAAAGAAATCTCACTGCTTTGTGTGTTTGGCTGTGCTTGATTTTTGTTTTTGTTGTCTGAGAACTAATGTCTTTGCTTACTTCCAGAAAAGTCATAGCTTAGTATTTATTGACTGACAAATAGCAGCCCCTCAGTACCAGTTAAAAAATGGCCAAAGGGAAGCTAAATAGACATTTCTCTAAAGAAGACTCCAGATGGCTTACATATATGTGATAAATTGTTCAACATCACTTATTATTAGGGAAATACAAATTAAAGCCACATTGAGATACACATCACCCCTGTGAGAATGACCCATATAGAGAAGAATAGAATCAACAAATGTTGTCAAGGTTGCAGTGAAAAAAGAACCCTTACCCATTACTGGTGGGAAAGCAAGTGTGTGCAGCCCCTGTGGAAAATGGTATGGACATTTTGTAAGAATATAAAAATGGAAATCCTATATGATCAGGCAATACCTCTATTAGGTATTTATTCGGATATCCAAATACAATTAAAACTCTAATATGAAAAGATGTTTCTATGCTTATATAGCTAGTAGCACTGTTCACAATTGCCAAGTTATGGAACCCACTTGAATGCCCTTCAACAGACAAATGGGTAGAGAAACTGTGGAATATATACTCAATGGAGTGCTCCACAAGCGTGAAGAGAGGTGAAATGGTGGCATTTGGGACAGTGTGAATGGACCTTGAGGTGATTATGTTCAGTGAAATAAGTCAAAAAGTGAAAGAAATATATTGAATGGTTTCACTTATCTGTGGACTATAAATAACCAAAAAAAAATTCATATACAAAAAATAGAGTAATAAAACTCAGCAAAAGAATGTAATGGTAACCAAAGGGGAGAGCAGGGAGGGAGAAGAGGACTGAGAGCAGATGAGGCATGAGTATGGGTGGTTTTGTGGGGGGTGAAAAAAAATTGTTGAGTGTCAGATGACATAAAATACAGAGAAAGGAAGGAGACAATTATTTTTAATTTAAAATTTAAAAAAAGATTACTCCAGCACCAGTCAAATCTCAAGTGGCATTAACCCTTCTTAGTCACATTCCCATAGCTGAGATAGTTTCTTTTAAGTGACTGCATTTTGCTCAAAAAGCTGCTATGTGCCTGATGAACAAGTAATGGTTTTGGGTTTTTTTTGTTTTTGTTTTTGTTTTGTTTTTTTGTAGTTAAGAACATAAGTTTTGCAGTGAAACACCTCTGCATTCGAATTCTGGCTCTGAAAATAATGGCATACATGATCTTGAACAACAAACTCTTAGAACCTCAGTTTCTTTTTCATTAAAATATCCTGAGTGAAATCTACATTATACAGTTGTTGGAAGAATTAAATAAAGCAGATTTCCCCAAATTGTAACATATCTGCACAATTTTTGCAATCCTCGAATTGCTACCTATGCTAGCTTTCCCTTAATCTCTAAATTAACTCAATTTTTAACACAGGGTAAACTAAAAAGATAAATGGGCATTGCTATCACCTCCCCGGTTATAGAATTTAACTATGTAGAGAAATATAATGGAGACTAAACAATGCTATTAACTTCAAACTGGCTTTTTTTGCCTGTTGAAATCTGAGGCCAGATTTCACTCTTTTTATTAAAAAGAAAGATTACCATCAGCTGTTAAAGATGCATTAGCCCCAACCTGACAACTCCTCTTTTATTTAATCAATAGAACTGAAAAATGATTGAAAAGTATTAAGTCACTGTTTGATCCAATATTATTTAATATCCTGCTTATGAGCAACATTATATTGAAAGCTGAGATAAGATTGTGTAGACTTAATGTTTCTTAATGAAATGGCATATGCCTGGGAAGTGCAGCTGTACTGGATTCTGTGCAGGGACAATGTCCATTTAGTAAGCACAGCATTGACTTAGAAGAGAGGGGGAAAGGAACAGCTGGAGCCTCCCTCTGACTATTGCTTGAGTTTCCACAAAGGACCCTGAGGTCAAGTCCTAGACAGAACTTGGGTTCTCAAATTGAGAAATCACTCCTGACCTCAGGAGAACCTGGGATCACCCCCCAATCCATGGAACTGTTACTGAGCATGGAGTTCTGCAGGTCATAGGAAAACAGGAGAGGGAGAAGCACCTTCTGATAACTCCCCTTCCTAGTCTCTACCACCTGAGATTGTTGTGGCTGAATAATCCCCTGTAACTCAGTCTGTGACTCTAGCAGCACACAGGGTCTTAAACGAGGTAATTAAATTAAAAGGAGGTCAGAAAGGTGGGTCCTAATCTAGTGTGACTTGTGTCTTATAAGAATAGATTAGGAACTAGGTCCATGTGGCCAGGAGGCCTGAAGACAGAGGTAGAACAGAGCCATCTGCCAAGTTAGGAGACAGGCCTCCAAAGAGACCAGTTTTGATCTTCTAGCTCCCAGATTGTGAGCCAGTTTCTGTTGCATAAGCAGCCAGTCTGTGGTGCTGTTACAGAGACTCTGGCAGACTGCTGTAGTCAGTGCTGCCCACTGAGTGAAGGTGATAAGAGCTGAATAGAGAACAAGAATAATAAAAACAGCTTGGCACTGGAACAAAAACAGACACACAGACCAGTGGAATCAAACCGAAAGCCCAGAAATAAAGCCACACATATATGGACAACTGATCTATGACAAAGGAGAAAAGTATGTGCACTGGAACAAGGACAGTCTCTTCTGTAAATGGTGCTGGGAAAACTGCAACCCTACATGCAAAAGAATTAAACTAGACCACGCCACACACAAAAGCCTCATGCCACACACAAAAGCCAAGTCAAAATGGGTAAAGGCTTGAATGTCAGACCTGAAACCATAAAATCTGTAGAAGAAAACATAGAATACTCCATGACATACACCTCAGAAATATCTTTGAGGATTCATCTCCAGAAGCAAAGAAAATGAAGGAAAAGGGCCTCCCCCAGTGGCGCAGCGGTTGAGCGCTGGGTTGCAAAGCTGCCCGCAGCCTCTGCAGTGCTGGTTCGATCCCCGGCTGCTCCCCGGCCACCGGAGGAGGGTCCCACATGGCGCGCAGACCTCTCCTGCTGCCCGCTGCTCCCCTCAGCAGTGTACTTCGGTCCTTCTGCCTGCTCTGCTCCCCACTCTGGCTCTGGTGAATTCTCTCACCCACCCGCGCTTCTGACTGTACCCAGTGCTTGTACAAATAAATAAATAAATAAATAAATAAATCTTTAAAAAAAAAAAAAAGAAAATGAAGGAAAAGATAAACAGCTGGGACTACATCAAACTAAAAAACTTCTACACAGCAAAAGAGACAATAACCAAAACAAAAGGACACCCTACTGAATGAGGAAAAAAATAAACATACCACAAGGGACTGATAGCAAATATCTGCTAAGAGCTCACATGACTCGACAAAAACAGTAGTAAGCAACCTAGTCAAAAAGTGGGCAGAAGAACTAAGAAGACACTTCTCCAAGAAAAAAATGCAAGTGGCCAAAAGGAATATTAAAAAAATGTCCAACATCACTTATAATCAGGGAAATGCAAGTCAAAACCACAATGAGATACTACTTCACATCTGTGAGAATGGCCGATATTAAAAAAAAAAAAAAAAAAACTGGCAACAACAAATGCTGGTAAGGATGTGGAGAAAAAGGAACTCTCTTGCACTGCTGGTGAGAATGCAAACTTGACCAGCCACTATGGAGAGCTGTGTGGAGGATCCTTAAAATGCTAAAATTGGATCTACTATATGATCTAGTGATACCACTTCTGGGAATAAATCCAAAGGAAACAAAAACACTAACTCAAAAGGAAACTTGCACTCCCATGTTTATTGCAGAACTGTTTACAATAGCCCAGATATGGAAACCACCTAAGTTTGCCAAAATGGATGTACAGATCAAGAAGAAACGATATATATATGCAATGGAATACTACTCAGTGATCAAAAAAGATAAGCTCATGCCATTTGCGGCAATGTGGATGGTGCTGGAAGGGGTTATGCTCAGTGAAATAGGTCAGAAGGAAGAAAGAAATATGTCGGATGGTCTCACTTGTAGGGGGAATATTGGGAAACTGAACAAAGGATCAGGAAAAGATAAAACTCGCAGGCAAACCATAGATCTAAGTCATAGAGCAGGGGAGCAGGAGAGAGAAGAGTCAAAACAGAGGAGGGAATAGCACAAGGGACCTTTGTGATAGTTCATGGGTGCCTTGTGGTGGGAGACTTATGGTGACTACACTTGGGAGAAATCAAAGTGTGCAATAATGAACAACAATGTAAGGAAATTTAAGAAAAATTAATTTTTAAAAAATGTCTTGGTTATTTCATTGGTTTCGAGGACAAATTTTAGTGAAGTATAATAATCCCAGCAAGAGCTGGAGTATCTTAAATGTCAAAAGAGAATTCTGTTTCTTAACCTGCTCAAGTCCCAGATAAATTTACTTTCCCCTTTATGATCTTTTTCTCATTTGTATTTCTTTTTTTTTTTTTAAAGATCTGTCTATTCATACATACAGGAACTGGGGTACAGGCCAGAGATGCGGGAGGTGAGAGGATTCACCAGAGACAAAGTGGGGAACAGAACAGGCAGACTGACAAAATGCACTGCTGAGGGGAGCAGTGGGCGAGACAGGAGAGGTCTGCTGTGCCATGTGGGTATCTCCCTGGCTGGGGATCGAACTGTGCTGCAGAGGCTGAGGATTGCTTCATAGTGAGGTGTTTAACCCCTTGTGCCACCAGGGAGGCCCTTCTCATTTGTATTTCTTAAGCACAAAAATAGAATTTCAATTTTGTTGAAGCAATATCTTGTTTCCTAAGTTCTGAGGTGACGCTAACATGCTTTCCATCTTCGTGTCCTTTCTCATTTCCCACTCTCCTCACCCTCATTTTTATTACCATTGCATCAATGAAAGGCTGTAACTTCAAGCTTGACCTCTACCAGTTCTAGTCTTCTCTGACCATCTTAGCATGCATGGCATTCTACTAAAGTGCCAGTTAATGTTTAAGTCCATTAAGATGGTTATATTCTCTTTCTGCTCATGGTGTACTCAAGAAGTGCAACATAGACAGAATCTCAAAGGCTTTCCTAGCTGGGGCTAAGGGGAAATTGTCTTTGTAATTGGGCATCTTTGTAACTAGTTCCAAGAATCCATATTGTCCTTAATAAGTTGATAAGACGTTTGCCATTGTACATTCTGTCTCTTGAGACAAGATCTTCTAGCCTCATGCATTTCAAGTTCAAACATGACTTACCTGAATATCATCTGTGATCTCAAATATTGACCATATGGGTCAGTGCTTGAGTGGGTGCTAACTGTCTCTGCACAGCCTGCATAGTTAGTTGGGACAGGAAGATGATTGGGGTGTTTTACAGGAGGAGGTCAGTGTTTTGAGGCCTTCCATTTAATTGGTTTACCCAGGAGAAACGGGTGAAAGTGAGAGATAAGGACCACATCTCGTCATCACCCACAAGGCCATTACAGGAGGAGAAGCAGCAAGACAATGTCCATCCTCCGGCCTCCAGATAAATAGAAGGTGATATGTGATATGCAGGTCCGTGTGATATGCAGTGACATAGAAGAGAAAAATTGTGTGTTAGAAGCTGAGAACTAATAGCCACACAGAGCTGTGGGTGGAAAGGCAATGGTAATCTCCCTGGGGTTTTGGTTTTTTGTTTTCTGGGATGACTGTTTCTTCTTGGAAATAAATCCCTCCCTTTTAGAGTTTTTCCTGGCCTGATTTCAGTGTCTACCTCTTAGTTATACAATATGTTCTGATTCGTAAATATTTGGGAAGGTTGTCTGTGAATAGATTCTTTATCCCATTTGAAAGTTTCTGTGTGGTTGGGGTTTAGAAAATCTGCTGAAGGGGAAGTGAAAGGCAGTCAGTGAGTTCTGATTCCTGTTCTTGGGTTTCCAGGCTGGGGAAATCCAGTGTTTGCACTTCCCTCTTAAAGAACTCCTTATTCCTCTCCTTCATCACTGTGTGATTTATGGAAAGTGGACCGGCATGCCCTCCCTCCTTCTTGTACCTACCTCTGTACATACACACTAACAAATGGACATGTCAACCATGTATTTTAAACAGCAAACTTGTCTCATGTGTTCCCATTTGTCAACAAACCCTGTGCTGTTTCTACATGTTTTTAGTTAATGGCAGAGATCATGTCTTGAATGTCTACTGTGCTGTTGTCTACTCCTACATGTCTCCCTGCCCACGGCCTCCTCAACATCTCAGTCAAATATAGCACAGTGTGGTAATCAGCCCCATGAGGAACACTCTAGAATGAATAGTCAAGTGCTCAGCAGCTCCAAGGAGCATCCAGCTCTCACCCTTGACCACTCTTCCAGACACTGAATGCTGATATTTTTCCTTCTTGTTTCAGTCTTTCTATCATTCTTTTGTTTTCTTTGTCTATTGTTGCTACCTAGAGATTGAGATTCAAACTGAGGTTTTCAATGTACCTATTATTTTTAAAAAGTAAGGTACTAACACCCTTGTTAATTTTTTTTTTTTTCCGGAACTCTTGCAAAAGAGCAAGTAATTCTCTACAAAGAGCAGAGCCAACCCTAACAATTCAGGAGACTCGGTGTCAAGCCCACCTGGGAACAAATTTGGTTTCTGTCTGCTGTAGGAGGTGCTGCCAACAAGGGGCCTTTTTTCCCCCTCCCTTGTCTTCTGCCTCAATTTTCTTAATTTTTTTTTTTTGTTTGCCTGTGTCCTTCTATAATAGAAAACGGACTAGTTAACTATGAGTAAGTCATAGTAGAGAGCCATCTTTCATACATTAGGTTAATGGTAAAGATGTTCCCTAGTGTCATTCCTGCCCATCATGTTTATTTCATTTCTTTAGAATAGTTGTGAGATCAGAAGTCATTCATGCTTTCTTTCATGGATAGATGTTTATAAAGAAGGAGGCATTGTTTCGGACTTGAGGTACTTCCATGAATGAGTTGGACTTGATCCCCAATCTTACCTGTTCACTTGCTGGGTGAATGTAACAGTTATACCCGACCTGGTAGAACTTTCTTCAGAAAGGCACTCAGAGACTCTGGCAGACAGGTGCGGAGGCAGCTTCCCATCAACCCTCCTTCTGGTGCTCTTATCTTCCACTTGTGTGTAGGCATGGCCTGTGACTTCCAGCTATGGAATGTGGCAGAGATGATGGAATGTCACTGCAGTGATTACAACAGGATATAAAAGACTACACCTTGCTTGCAGACTTGCTCCTGAGACTCCTTAGCAGAAATCCTTGAAAAACGGAATGAATTGTGCATTGTGTCACTGGAGAAATTTGAAAGACTTGTTCTGTCCCATTCCAGCCCCCCTCATTCTCAAGTACTTGTTCAGATTCCCAAGTCCCACTGTTGGAGGATTATTGCAAGGTAGCCCACTTAATTACATGTGGTAACTTTCCATCCTTCCATTCATTAGCCCAAAGCATTAAGTTCATCTGTAAAATGAGTAAACAATAATACCTAAGTCACAAAATCATCATGTGAGGAAATGAGCTAATTTACAGATAGTCTCTAGAAATATTGCTCTGCACATTGTAAATACTATTTAAATGTAGACTATATTATTGCTATGGTTGATGATTTTGTTATTATTATAGCCAGGTGGTTGTCTCAATGTTGGGTGTACAGACTTGCCTAAGACATAGACCCTGCCTGTAGATGATTCCTAATCTGTCTGTTGGAGTTTGGTTCTGAACAGAGTGGTGAATAGGATAGAAAGTTTTATGGAGTGGGGGCTGAAAGTCAGCAAAACAAATTCCAGAACCATGTAACACATACTGGAGAAGCACAGTATAGGTGGGTGAAGTCTGAAAGTGAGATCTGTAAAAGATGGGTCCAGTAGCATCCTCTGCCTCTTAGTATCTTAGGTATAGCTAGTGGTCAAGGAGGAGAGCAAGTTGGAGACAAAGTTTACCTACATTATAATTTTTACAGTCAATCTTGCTATAAATACCATAGCCATAGGATTATTAAATAGCAAGTTATATGTATGGTAAACCCCCAGGGTACAGTAAATATTTATGGCTTCAATCAAAGTTGAAGTCCCAGGAAAGTTAGATTTGATTTTCTTCTTTCAGCAAAGCTAGTGGGAAATCTTAAGGAGAAACAGTCTTTGGTGGTGACCAGGATCAGAGTGCTGGGACTACAGTCTGGTCCCTGTTCTCTGGAACACAGCTGTGTTTTTGTAATGGAACATGATGGAGAAGAAATTCCAGGGCACAGAGAGGAAGTGGGCTGCCTTGCCCTGCATGGGACAGTTATTAAAAATGAATCTCTTGGGACAAGCCACGACCTTCAAATAAACAAGTCATTCAGAATTAAATCCATGTTTTCTTGGGGTTTCTTGATTAAAGGACCCAGGATAAGGATAATAATAAGATTACCCTTATGAGAACATGTCATATTATAATTGGTTGCTGCTCAACCTGTGTTTGAACTTCACAATTGTCTGCAAATAGCAAAGTATTCCATCTATAAGTTATGACTCACTGAATTGTGATTAATAAAACTAGTAAAGAATGGTTAAATATTCAAGATAGGGGCCAAAGAACTCATTACCTATAATCTTAGTCCTATTTGTGGGTTCCCACATTGAAGGGATATTTGATCAATTTCTTTTTTTTATTATTTTATTATTATTATTATTTTTAGATTTATTTATTCATGCATACAAGAACCGGGGTACAGGCCAGATGTGAGGGAGGGTGAGAGGATTCACCAGAGACAGAGCGGGGAACAGAACAGGCAGACTGACGAAATACACTGCTGAAGGGAGCAGCGGGCTCGACAGGAGAGTTCTGATGCGCCAGGTGGGATTCTCACCAGCTGGCGCTGGGATTGAACCCGTGCTGCAGAGTCTGCAGACAGCTTCACAGCATTTCGTTCAACCCACTGCGCCATTAGGGGAGGCCCAACATTTGATTAATTTAGATAGAATTGTAAGGAAAAAATTTCAACCTACTATTAAGAATTTTTTTTTCAGGGTCTCCCCTAGTGGTGCAGGCGGTTGAGTGCCATGCTGTGGAGCTGTCAACAGCCTCTGCAGCACCAGTTCAATCCAGGCCGGCTGGCGAGGGTGCCCCATGGTCAGTAGATCTCTCCTGTCTTGCCTGGCTGCTCCCCTCAACAGTGTATTTCTTCAATCTGCCTGTTATGCTCCGCACTCTGTCTCTGGTGAATCCTCTCACCCTCCCGCAAATCTGGCCTGCACCCCGGTTCTTATGTAAATAAATAAATAAATCTTTAACCAAAAAAATTTTTTTTTGTTTCAAATCATATGCCTATAACAAAAAGCAGTTTCTTGAGACCTTCTCTAGACCTTCCTAACTACTCCACACAATTAGCATTTATTCTGATATAGAAAGGGTGGAGGAAAAAATCCTCCAGTGCTCTTCTCCTAAACTTCTCTATTGTCAGACTTTGTGTCTGGGCACCAAGTGAAACCAGGTGTTTGATTTTCCTTTCTTGGCCAAAATCACAGTGATTTTTCTTTACAACTTAAGAGTGTGTTATAAAAGTCCCACTGATGATTAATTTTATGTATCAGCTTGACTGCACTAAGGGATGCCCAGGTTCTGGTAAAACATTATTTCTGTCAGGGTGTTTCCAGAAAAAATTAGTATTTTTCATTAGCAGACCAAATAAAGTCCAAACCAATGTGGTTTATCTTCCAATCCATGGAGAGCCCAGCTAGAACAAAATGGTAGAGGCAGGGCAGTTACCATCCCCTTAATTTTGTGAACCAATTCCTGAAAAGAAAGGGGGAGAGGACCTCCCTGGTGGCCCAGTGGGTTGTGCGCTACACTATGAAGCTGTCCACAGCCTCTGCAGCACCAGTTCAATCCCAGCCTGCTGCAGAGATACCCACATGGCACAGCAGACCTCTTCTGCCATACCCACTGCTCCCCTCAGCAGTGTCTTCGGTCCATCTGCCTGTTCTGCTCTCCACTCTGTCTCTGGTATATCCTCTCACCCTCCCTTGCCTCTGACCTATACCCCAATTCTTGTATCAATAAATAAAATCTTAAAAAAAAAGAAGGGGGGAGAACAAATATGAATAAATTAATGTAAATAGATGAATAGGAATATATATATTATATATAATATATGTCTATATCTTATCAGTTCTATTTTCTGTTTCTCTGGAGAATCTGACTAATACAGACTCTTTGCTTTTAGTTTGTGAACATAAGGCTGCTTTAGATTTGCTGTTTAGTACTCACTTTGGCAGCACACATACTAAAATTGGAAAGATTTGCTGTTTATTTCTTGGAGTAGAGAAAATGTGAAAATGGATATCACAAGGAGGCAGTTTTTAATGGTTAATAAGAGGGGCTTGTGATAAACTCAGCTTTATTGTTACTCTGTTGAATAAGTTATTTAAAGCCTCTTCTTCCTCTAAAATAAGAATAGAGTTACTTGAGGTCATGTGATAATTTAATGAGATAGTTTGTGTGAAAATACTTTTTATATAGTAAAGCAACCAGTAATTATTAACTAATCCTACTGTGTTTTGATTGGGAGGCAATAAAAGGAAAGAGGATGAAGGGTAAGAACTTTGGTCTTATTTACTAACACTATAAGACAGAGGAAGAGAGTTCAGGAGGGAGAGTTTGAAAATGGCATAGAAGAAAGCTACAGATTTCTCTAAATTCATCATCTTGCAAAGGTCCAATTCTAGGTGTTGATATTTTGAGCTAATGTGAATTTCCTCATCAAATTCCTATGATGCAAAAATCAACATACTTTGTCCTATAGCATATGGCTGGCAGAATAATGGCCTGCTGAAGTTGTCCATGTTCCAGTTTCCAGAGTCTGTAGTCATGTTACCTTACATGGCTAAAGAGACTTTGCAGAAGAAGACTTTGCATGAACTTTGATATGGGGAATTTATCTGAGTACAACCCATCATATAAGCCCTTAAAAGTGGAAAAGAAAGGGAAAAGAGTTGGTCAGAGAAATATGGCAGAATAAGAAATAGAAAAGATTCACTGCCTAAGAGGTACTCACCCCCTTATTCCTGACTTTGAAGGTGGAAGAAGGGAGGCCACAAGCCAAGGATTGCAGTTGCTTCTAGAACCTAGGTAAGACCCCAGCTAATAACTGGCAAAGAAATGGGAACTTCAGTCCTACAACCTTAAGGAACTGAATTTGTCAGTATCCCATATGACCAAGGCAATAGATTGTTCCCTGGAGACTTCAGAAAGAAATGCAGCCCTTCTGACAATTTGATTTTGGTTCAGTGAGACCCATGCTGGAGTTCTGACATGGAAAAATATAAGATAATAAATTTTTGTTGTTTAAACCACTAGGTTAGTGGTAATTTATTTTGGTAGCAAGCAATATTAAACTAATACACAGGTGAATACAAAGCTTCATTTAATTTTATTCATTTATTCAGTCACTCATTTTTTAATTTATTTTCAACACTCATTGAACAGCTATAATAGGAACCACACACTGCATCACTGCTAGTAATAATAGCACAAATAAGATCACTTCCAGCTCTCAATATACTTATAGAAAGTCAGTAGAAGGACCAGAAAAAATGTTTGAGACTCCTTAAATCACTTGTTCTACCTTAATTCTTTGAACTACTGAACCTCTCTTCTTGCCTCTAACTTAAAAACACTTAGTCACAGTGGGGGTGTGTCATGTTTTGAAAACTCATTGGCAAGGGTGTAACATGGGCAAGTTAAAGAAAAACTAATGTTATTTTCCCCCTTGGTTTGTATCCAGTGAGACCATGGCCTGGCCTTGGTGTTCTTTGTTGTGGGGTTTAGACACTTAATAAACACCTACATTCCACTGCTGTGGCACAGTGGCAGTGACATCCTCCTTCCTAGGAAAAGCAATCTATAAATGGTGGCTTAAGTCGGGGCATCCCAACTTTGGTATCCCTGAGAATTATCTGAAAGACTTATTAAAACAGGTTTTGGGGGCCTCCCCGGTGGCGCAGCAGTTGAGCGCTGGTTTGCGAAGTGGCCCGCAGCCTCTGCAGCGCCGGTTCGATCCCCGGCTGCTCCCCGGCCACCGGAAAAGGGTCCCATATGGCACGCAGACCTCTCCTGCCGCCCGCTGCTCCCCTCAGAAGTGTACTTTGGTCCTTCTGCCTGCTCTGCTCCCCGCTCTGGCTCTGGTGAATTCTCTCACCCTCCCGCGCTTCTGACTGTACCTAGTGCTTGTATAAATTAAAAAAATAAATCTTTTAAAAAAAATAAAACAGGTTTTGGGGCCCTATCTTTAGAGATTCTGATTCAGCAGCTCTGGCTTATGCCCTGAGAATCTGAATTTCTAACAAACTCCCAGATGATGTTTCCTGCCCACCACCACACTTCGTGTTTCTTTAGTGGATCACTCCTATTTATTGATAAATATAGCTGATAGGGCAAGGATGGTCAGAAGCAGACAAATTTAAAAACAGCTAGGCTATCAGCTGGTTGGTGCCATACTTTTGAATGCCCGAATCCTGATAGTCCTCCATCCTGGTCCTCCCATTTTTGTTCTCAAATGGGACTTCCTAACCTTCTGGGGTTTCCTAAGATGCCCTGCAACATAGTACAAACTCAAAATTGAGAAGTAAAGGAGAGAGAAGGTGAGTCATGCTTAGCATATCAGTGCAGACAACTGGGTCTTATGCATTTGCCATCATAAACACCATCATCCATAAGGTAAAGAGAAAATTTAATTTCTACTTATGCAACTTCCCACTGAGGGATGAGAAGGTGATTACACAATGTGCTCTGTGGACTCAAGGGTGTCACATGATAATGCGGCCTCTCCCCAGCCCCAACCCCGGTTAGTGTTCCCTCTCTGAACTCTGTTGTCCTTTATTTTCATGTCATCCTTCCGTGAAATTTCTTAAGTCAAGGGCCATACCAGAATATATTGACACAGACCGAAAAACACTAATAATTTATTGCCCAATTCTTTGCTGTCCTTTTAAAGATCTTTGATTAGAGCCATAAAAGAGTTACACACCTCAATATACTAATTCACAGCAATGATCTTGAACTCTTCAATGATATTTCTAGAGCTATAAGATGACTATGCTGATATTTCCATTGTGCTAGTTCTCAGCGAAATGAAAGTGATGTGTTCAACATATGGAACTTTACACTTCTGTGAATCTCTTAACAAGAGAATAAAAACTGTATTGCTTTCATGTGTTCCGTGATTGTTTAGGTTTATTTTTGCTCTGAAACAGAGATTCTTGTGCCATGAACATCTCTGGAAATCTCTTAATGCCTGCAAGACACCTTCTCGGGCTAATGTTTTCAATGCATTAAAAACATCATGTTTATTACGATAAAAGAAAACAAATATTATTTATAAATAGTTACCCAAATAATAAGTCAAATTTGTCAGATAATAATATATATGCTTCTGTAGTAATGCAGTAATTATGATCCAGCAGTAGGCTGACTATTGTAATTCTGGGAAAACAGTATTTTGGATGTTTGCAACAACTGTGTGGTATGAATATGTCTGTGATTTCTAAAGACACAGTTGTCTGGTTCTGTAATTTGCTGTTTGCAATCTTAGTTTAAGGAAATACTAATTTCAGATAGAAGTGGTGAAAATAAAGATACAATTATTCTGTCTAGGTCCATGGACCCTCTGAATTCTATCTATGGGGGTCAGCGGACCACAGGTCAGGAAACTGTCTCAAGCACACTTGACTTTGATATCATCTTCTGAGCCTTTTTTCAAGAACTCTAAAATTTAATGAATTCAACCAAAGAATTTATGTGAAGCTGTGTGTCATTCTTTTGTGGGGAACACTTCTGGAATTTCAGAAGCTGCAGTGACCAAAGTAGAGACCTCATGGGATTTTTATCGGTCAGGTCATATGCTGAGTGACGGTCATTAAAAATTTTCCAAACAGGGCCTCCCTGGTGATGCAAGGGGTTAAGCACTGCACTATGAAGCAATCTGCAGCCTCTGCAGCACAAGTTCTATCCCCGGTCAGCCAGGGAGATACCCCATGGCGCAGCAGACCTCTCCTGACCCACCCCCTGCTCCCCTCAGCAGTGTATTTCAGTCAGTCTGCCTGTTCGGTTTCCCACTCTGTCTCTGGTGAATCCTCTCAACCCCTGCATCTCTGGCCTGTACCCCAGCTCTTGTATGCATAAATAAATAAGTCTTTAAAAAAAAAAGAAAAAAAATTTTCTAAACAACATGGAAGTATGTATGTTACATGTGGGGAAAAATATTTACTCTCCATCCCCACTTCCACTCTCTTGCCAAGAGGGCATCACTTGCCAAGAGGTGCATTTATGTGTGATATATAGTTTATAATTCTCAGATCTTCATATCCCAGTGAGAATATGGTTGTTGTTGTTAACTAGGACAGTGACCTGGCAAAAGGAAACCAGCAGTAACCAGGAAAAAAGAAAGTACTCTTTTATTTCAACATGCTAAGCACATACCATTGTCAGTTGTACTAAATTTTGTAGAATTAGTGCTTTGTAGAGATTGTCAGAGGAAACAGAGGAGTAAGGACATCTGCAAATCTGCTTTTCCATACAAATCAATTAAAATGCTAGAAAATGGCCAAATTAGCTTTTACAGAAGTTTGGAAATTAATAACAACAATTGAAGAGCATTGACTCAAGAAAAATGGGCTGAATCTCAATAAGGGCAGAGAATGTTGTGGTGGTTTAGCTTGCCCTCTTCCCATCCACCTCTATCCAGCTCTGAATTAACCTCATAACCAGCAGCCCCGCAATCACAATGCAAATCAGCATCCTCACAGCAACAGGGGAGGGCAGAATAAAATTGGTGCTCCCTCGAAGCATCATCCTGGGGACAGTTATCAAAAAACACTTAGCACCAATTGTTTAATGTCTCAGCTGCCAGAGATGCTGATACAATATATTTATTTATTTATTTTTAAATTTTATATATTTTTACATCATTTTTCATTTTTGCACAATGTATGCATTTTAATCTTGGTTATAGTCCCCATACAATTCCCACCCCCCTTGTTTTGATCCTACTCCTTTTTCCACCCCCCCCCCCACTGTAGTGTGTCTCTGGTTTATAGTTGCTTGTTGATTTTGATTTTTACTTTCTTATAATTAGTCTTTTTCCTGATCCCTTATTTAGGTTTTCTAAATTCCTGCTATGAGTGAGACCATTGGTATTTTTCTTTTTCTTTCTGGCTTATTTCACTGAGCATGAGCCCTTCCAGTTCCATCCATGTCGCTGCAAATGGCATGAGTTTATCTTTCTTTATTGCTGAGTCGTATTCCATTGTATATGTGTACCACATCTTCTTGATCCAGTACATTTGAAGCAATTAAGAAGTTCGTTAAAGGGCCTCCCTGGTGGCACAGCAGGTTGAGCGCAGCACTATGAAGCTCCCGTAGCCTCCACAGTACCGGTTCGATTCCCCGGCCAGGGAGACACCCACGTGGTGCGGCAGACCTCTCCTGTCTGGTCCACTGCTCCCCTCAGCAGTGTATTTCATGGGTCTGCCTGTTCTGCTCCCCACTCTATCTCTGGTGAGCCCTCTTATCCTCCCATGCATCTGGCCTGTACCCCAATTCTTGTATAAAATAAAATCTTAAAAATAATAAATAAATAAATATTTTTTTTAAAGTTCATTTAAAAACTTGAAAATCTGGGACTGAAATCTCCATAGGAAAAGTCGTCCCATGGTTGTGGGCACCCAGAAGGCTGCATCTGTGTGGAGTGCTTCCTGCACCAGGAGAAAGCCTAGAAGATCCTAAACGCTCTCCAGCTTCCCTTGAGGATCTGTGAAAGCAAGAAGCGAAGATTAAGAAGCTGTAAACTGCCTGCCCTCCTTGGCAAAGGCTGGAAGACTCATCCATGACAGGCATTCAGTAAATCTCTGGCTAATCACTAAGCAGAGACTTTTCTGGCCAAATATGACAAATAGACTTCAATAAAATTAGCTCGTGAAAGTCACTCTACAGCCACCACCATAACAAAAACCAGCAGCAACAAAGCTTGGGGAAAGGTGAATTTGATGAGCAGAGTTACCACTTTATAGCATTTAAAATTTCCAGTTTTTAATAATAACAAAAACAAACAAACAAAAAAAAAAACCAAAACAAAATGAGATGCAAAACAGCAAGAAAGACAGGGAAAAAGCACAAAATAGAAACTGTCCTCAAGGGAACCTAGACATTAGATATACTAGACAAAGAATTTAAATTTGCTCTTATAAATGTGTGCCTGGGCTAGAGGAACAGAGAAATAGGTAGTAATTGGGGTTTCATTTTGAGGCAATAAGATGGTCTGTAACCAGGTCCTTGTAATGGTTGCACAACTCTATGAATTGACTAAAAACCACTGAATTGCACACCTCAACAAGTGCGTTTTATGGTATTGTGAATTATATTTCAACTTAAAAAAAAGATTGTGCTGCTTTTCTTCAAGGTGACATAATTGTGACTGTTTTGATTAATGAAAATGAGAATAAGGATAAAACAGTGCTTATTTTTATCTTACACACATTTAGCTGTTTGCCATCTGTGTCAATTATTATTTGACTGCACGTGATAGAAACCTTCTTGAATGACAAAGCAAGTAATTAACATTAGGATACTGGCTATTAAAATAGAACCCAAGGCCAGGAAGGTAGTTTATGGAATGAAGGACACAGACATTATTCAAATTCTTTTATTCTGATTCCTGTTTTTTCTCTCCTCTAAACCAACACCTTCTGCTTTTTTATGTTTGATCCACACAGCAGGACATAAGGCCGTTGACTTCTATCAAACTTACAATTTTATGTTAAATATTATTATTACTTCCCTTGCTTGTACATGGGTGGGGTGAGCAATTTTGTTCTTCAGAAAGAACTGAGCAGATGCTTCCACCTGTGACCTCTAGCATGCTGTCCTCAGCCTGCATGGCAAATAACTGAACTGGGTTTTCCTCTTCCTTTATTATAAACAACAACCGACAGTTCATGCCCTCTTATAATAATTTTAGTGTTACTTTTTCTGAATAAAAACTAATGCACAAAAGACTGAGAATTGGGGGCATTTTTAAATAAAGTGCCATAAAGCAGTAAAATATCTCACATCTCTTTATAAGTTGTTTTTATCTTCTCAGCCTCTTTATTTCAACAGTGGAAGCAAATATTTCTACATCTTAACAGCCATCACCTGACAGTCCCCCAGCGCTGACCTTTATCATATTTAGATTTCAGTATCCAGTGAATTAATTGGATGAAAATTCATTTTTGTCAGTTAAAATGTTTTGAAAACACATGAAATTGAACTAGGGATCTTGTGTGAGTGAATAAATTCGTGGGTCTCACTCATATGTCTGCCCTCCATTCCCCTCACCAGTTCTGCCTGGATCTTTCCAAATCTCTGTTTGCAAAATGCCTGAGGTTGTAGCCCCGCTGTGTCAGTTTTATGATGTAGTTAGCATAACACATACATCCCAGGACATGCACAAAACAGCAGCTAAGAGTCATTTTAAATGAAACAAACATTGTAAATGATTTTAAGGTATTGATTGTTATGTTTTTGCCATCACTAAAAACTCATCATTCTTATTAATTGCACTTCAAGAACAATGTAATTGAGTAGGTTTCAGTCATTTTTAAATTATGTTTGTTTGGTACATTATGTGCAGCAACTCTAGTTGCAGTTTATTTTGAGACATGATGTTAATGGCTGTCATGGAGAAAAAGATTTGTTTAAAGTACTTAGGCCTCAATGGAAGAAAAGCTTTTGAAATCATGAAATTCATTTTTTTAAATGGCATGCAGTAATTATGCTAATACTTTGTTGCTATTGAAATTGAGCTACTAAACCACCAGTTGTTTTTGCAAACTATAAAAGGTCCTTAACATTCTAGTCCCATCTTTTTAAGTATCTAGCTATCAAGGCCTTTATTGGTAAATTTAAAGTTACTGTTAATAACAAAAATTTATTTCCAAACATTTGCTTAGATGTTCTTTCTGAAGCATGATTAAGCTATCACTTTCTCTTAAGATGTTAAGTTACCATCTTTACCTTGAAACAACATGGCATGTGTCTTATCTTTTTGAAAATATTGCGGGATGGCATGCTACTGCCAGCTGATTTGTCCTCACTAAAGATGTCAGAAAATTTTGTAACCTTTGCCTTTTGGTCTAACTGCTTTTGCCAGAGGTGAATTTTTATAGCGCTCAAGAGATTTTTGTGACAACTCCGTATCATTTCAACATAACACATTTAATGGAGTGCACATAAAATCTCTAGTTTGCAAACATGGAAAACTAGTAAACAAAGGTGTCACTGCCAGTCTTCTGCTCTGACATTTTTCCTGTATTAGTCATGGCTTTCCAGAGAACCAACAGGCCGGGGTGTGTGTGTGTGTGTGTGTGTGTGTGTGTGTGTGTGTGTGTGTGTGTGTATAAAGATATATCTAGAGACACAGATACCTGTATCTTGCTGTCTATCTACGTATCTGCATCTGTATAGCTATCTATCCATCCATCTACTTATTGAGAGAGTTTAAGAAGAGGGGGCTACAACTCAATTTTGTAGGGCAGGAGGCTGATGTAGTCTTGAGATCTGAGGCAGTCTGGAGCAGAGTTCTTTTTTCCTCAGGGACCTCAGTAGTTGTTTTTCTTAAGACCTTCAACTCTAGGGGTGAAACCCATCCTACAGTATGGAGGGTGATCTGCATTACTCAGTGCTTACTGATTTTGAAGTGTTCATTGCATCCAAAAAATTTCTTTCATAGCAACATCCAAACTGGTGTTTGACCACACCTTTGCACAGCATCACCTAGTTGACATATAAATTAGCCATCACATTCCTTGACTCCTGGGATGACCCTGAACACAGCTGGGGTTCCTCCACTGCAGTTTGGAGATCTTTCTGGCTTGGTGAGCAGGGCATTAGTGATTCAGCAGTCTGTGGGGTGTACCTGTATTTCTTTGATGAGAAAGGTTAAATGTGAAGGCAGTTATTTTCTAAGCACCTGTTCCAAACCCTGAGACTAAAGAGCTAGGCAGGTGAGGTCTCGTGGAAGTTACTTTTGAGAGGTAAGAATTAAAAAAAATCTTCATACTTGAGACAAAATAACCTCTGTGCCATGGAGAGGAAGAAACTAGTCATGGAGAGGATGGCATTTGGGCCAGGCCTTGAAGAACAGATACATGTCTAACAAATGAAAATGGAGTAAGTGTTGTTTGAAGTACAAATTGGATACTTAATAAATGCTGTTGAACTACTTTCTAGAAAACAACAAGTTTGTTTCTTTTTGCAATTCTTAGCAATAACCATTCATGATTATTTCCTCTTTCATTCTGAGCCAACTGACCCTTGTTCGCTTGATTTCTTTATATTCTACAAGTTTGTTATTTTTTATAGAAATCCTCGTGTAAAATGCCCTTTTAAAAGCTCTGGATTTAGAGTTAGCAAATGTAAAAGGAAGATTCAAAATCAATTAGCCCTAGAAACAATAAGGAAAACCATTCAAGCAGTCATCCCACATGGAATTAAAAGTGTAAAACTATTCCTCGTGCTGAAAATAGAAATGATGGCGGTATTAATGTAGGTAATTTCTCTGCATCCAGGATTTCCCAGATGAATTGGTGTTTCTATTAAAAAGTTAGTTAGCAGATGTTTTGAAGATATTTTCTCCCCTCTTTTTTAAAGACACGGCGTCACCAACCCATATCCCTAACCATCTGACAAATATATCCTCTGGCCTGATGCTTCCCTGAAAAAGTCCTGTTGCTGCCCCAGCTATGCTTTCTCTCCATCAGCTTTGCAGAATAACTGGATACTGAGTAACTTGACTTCTTTATTAAAAAATATTTATTTATGCATACAAGAGCTGGGGTACAGGTCAGAGATGCGGGGGATGAGAGGATCCACCAGAGACAGAGTGGGGAGCAGAACAGGCAGACTGACTGAAATACACTGCTGAGGGGAGCAGCGGGTGAGTCAGGAGAGGTCTGCCATGCCATGTGGGTTTCTCCCTGGCCGGCCGGGGATTGAATCCATGCCACAGATACTGCGGATCGCTTCACAGTATAGTGCTTAATCCCTTGCGCCACCAGGGATGCCCTAACTTGGCTTCTTAAGGGGTTGGGATGGGAAAATCTTAAGAAATTAAAGGAAAAAAACACATAGATGAAAGCTTGTTGGCAGAGGACAGACAGAAGGTACAAACACTGAGGGCTTCCGTCTCACGAGTAGTTGTGAACATGGACAGCGTGGAGCCCAGCATCTGGTTTTAGTTCCACGGCAGTCTGCCTTCAGTTAAAAATAGATGCAGTGCTTGCAGCAACTTTCCCTGAGAGACGCTGACAGTGTTCACACAGAGGAGGAAATACCAAGCCGTCTCAACACAATGTATTTTCATTTTATAAGACTATACAAACGTGGTATCCAGTATCTCAGAACCTGTTATTAACTACTCAAGATTAAAATGAGCCTTTTGCTTATTTAGAGATCCTTGGCAACCTTGCCCCACCCTGTCCTTAGAATCAGGACAGACATTTGTGGGTTGTCCTCATTCATCACAGAAACCAAATGTTCTCTGTCAAGGTCAGATCGACCCATCAAGGAAGTTGTGATAATCAAACCACATACAACAAAATTGTTAGACATGAAAGGGGCAGAGCCAAGATGAGAAACAGACTGTCCAACTCTTGGTCCGAGGCTGCTTAATGCTTCTGTCTCCATTATACCAGTCTGTCCCCCTTCTCCCAGGCTCCTCTGTTGCTGACACCCCCGAAGCCCTGGAACATTAGACTCTTGTACTGGCTTCCTCTTCTGTAGGAGCTTTGCTTTTTTCCTTATGAATCCACCTTGTAGAATCTTACCTTTCCCTACAGACTTTCTTCCTTGGTGGAAGTTTCCAGAAGGCCTTAATAACCATGGGTGCTAGAGGACCCAGTGTTGGAATCATTTCCTAAATGTTGAAGATTTTAGGACCCTCCATGTGTAGTTATTGCTTGCCAGGGGTTCTGACACATCACAGCCATTCAGTAATATTTGTTGGGTGAATAAAGAAATCAAAAATGGGGTGTGTATGTGTGTGTGTGTAGGCTTCTGAGGATGGCAGTTTTTCCAGTGGTCAAGTCTTGTCTCCCCCCCCCCCATAGTCTCTATTCCATCCCATGAGTGGGGATAATGATGTTGATTGAAGTCATTTTACCTCTTTTGAAAAGTCAGGTTAATAAACATGGCCACTATTATTACACTGCATGATGTCTTACCTGTGTTCCTTCCTCCAAGGACAAATGGTTGAACAGGTACTGAGAGTACACCAATGAATTGGTTTCTGTGACCTTAAAATCTGATGGTGGTCTAGGTCTAAACAGATGCTCTCAGTCCTGGCTGCCAATTAGAATCGTCTGTTGTACTTTTAATAACCTGCCACCCCCCCACCACCCATCCCATACTGATGACATTGGCCTCAGGGGGTGAGATCTGGTCCTGGCTGGAGGTTGGTGTTTAAGCTCTCCTGTGCAGCCAGGATAGTGACCCACTGGTTCAGTAGTGATCACAGTGATCACTCTGATCTGGAGTGTAGAACCTTGAGAAGAATGCATGCTAAGGAGATGATTGGGTAGGTGAGTTCTAGAATGCACACTGACATGCTTAGCATCCACTGGACTGTGGGATTCACTCAGTGTCTTCACACAGGGCTGAAGCCCTGACATCTCTGTTTGTGGACTGCTTTCTGAGGGTGCTAAGGGGCTGAAATTGAGGGCACAGTCCTTGAAGAATGGAAAGGGTAGGAGAGGCAAAAGACCTTGGGATGAAAAAGCCTTCTTGGGCCCAGCTCAGCTTCCAATCCAGAGCTGCAGAAGACTCTGGAACATCTCATAAGGTGCTGAGTCTGGTTGGGGAGAGAATGGTGCCTGGAGATTAATCTCATACCACCAGAGTAGAAAAGAAGTTGGGGGCTTGGGGTGCCTCCTGCAGCATCCTTCTTAATTAGAGTACACACCCCTCTAAATATCCCCAGAGGTGATATGAATGAAAACTCACTGAACAACTCCTTTATATGATTTGCATCCAGCAATCATCTGGAAGGCAAGCAGAACTATGTAATAATACTCTGCCTGATTAGATCATGAATACCACAAGAATTTCTCAAATAACCCAAGCAAATTCCTCAGATTCTGCTGAAAGTGAAGGAAAGGAATAACAGCTTTCTGGCCATTCATGGTTTCCCTCTACTCTTATTTGTGAATTCCAGATATTTTCTTGATTGTTCTAATGATTAGCAAAGGGCTTTCTCCCTCAACCCAACTGTGTCCCATTATCCACAGTTGTTGCCATTTCAGACTAAGTTTGTAGCTGTGGTAAGGATCCTTTAAACAGTTTCCAAAAAGCTGCATGCTCCTTGACCCCAAATTCATTGTGTTTACAGAATCCCAAGTGCATTTATTAAAACAAACACTGTCCATCTGCATGCTGAGGTTGTGCTATTTTTTCTGCTCCCCTGCTTAACATCTGTGTCTATGTGGAAGAAATGTAATTGTATTATTTTTATCATTTGTGCAGAGCGAATTCTCTAAGACATTGTAGTCAGAGGAAGCAAAAGCTTGAAAAGGCAAAGTAACTGCTCCCCCACCCCCACTCTTGCTGGGGTTGGGGGTTTCCTATAGAATAAAAAAAAAACAAGCAACAACAAATGTTGGTGAGGATGCGGTGAAAAAGGAACTCTCTACATTGCTGGTGGGAGTGCAAACTGGTCCAACCACTATGGAAAGCTATCTGGAAGTTCCTCAGTCTACTAAAAGTGGAGCTACCATATGACTCTGCAATTCCGCTACTAGGGATCTACCCAAAGGACACAAAAACATTGATTCCAAAGAACACCTGTACCCCTATGTTTATTGCAGCACTATTTACAATAGGTAAAACCTGGAAACAACCCAAATGCCCAAAAATAGATGGCTGGATCAGGAAGATATGGTATATATACACAATGGAATATTATTCAGCAATCAAAAAAGATAAACTCATGCCATTCGCAGCAACGTGGATGGAGCTAGAAGGAATGATGCTCAGTGAAATAAGCCAGAAGGAGAAAGAAAAATATCCGATGGTTTCACTTATAGCAGGAATATAGGGGAACCAAATAAGACATCAGTGTAAAAAAATAATAACAATACAAAACACAACAAAGCAAAAACAGACAATTATAAATCAGAGACATCCTGCAGGGGATGAGGAGGGAGAGGGACCAGAGGGAGGGAGGGAGGAGCACAGGGGACAGTGGTGATGGTGCACGGGTGCATTGGGGAAGGAAACTCTATGGGGAACCAACTCAGGGGTAGCACCAGTTGATTAGAATTAAAATACTATCTATGAGTAAAATGCACCCCCTGCACACAGATAGGGAGACAGCTTCATCAGCAGAGGCAGGGACAGGAAGTCATGTAAACAAGCTCTGCTTAGCTCACTAAATTAGTTGTCCAAACCCAAACCTTCAAGGATTTCTTTGCCCTGTCTGTTTTCCATAAATTTATTGCTTCTTTGTCTAAAAGCTCTATAAATTGGTTACTTCTTAGGTTCCATATCTTATAGACCTCCTTTCACATAAAATTAAATGTCTTTTTCTTTGCTAATCACTTCTAGAGTTTATTTTTGTGCCAGCCTCAATAACTGAAAGAGGAAAGGGGAAGTTCCCCTGAAAAATTTCCCTATAGTATGTAGAGCAAAGAAGTCTGTCTTGGGCCTCCCCAGTGGCACAGCGGTTGAGCGCTGGGTTGTGAAGCTGCCCACAGCCTCTGCAGTGCCGATTTTATCCCCGGCCACCAGTGAGGGTCCCACATGGCACGACAGACCTCTCCTGGCGCGCCCGCTGCTCCCCTCAGCAGTGTACTTCATCAGTCTGCCTGTTCTGCTCCCTGCTCTGTCTCTGGTGATTCTCTCACCCTCCCACCTTCTGACTGTACCCAGTGCTTGTATAAATAAATAAATAAATCTTAAAAAAAAAGTCTGTCTAGTGCCATAAATCCCTGCACATGACAAGATCATGCTCAGCGAAATAAGCCAGAAAGAAAAAGAAAAAATACCAGATGGTCTCACTCATAGCAGGAATCTAGAAAACTTAAATAAGGGACCAGGAAAAAGAATAACTATAAGAAAGATAATATCAAAATCAACAAACAACTATGAACCAGAGACACTCTATGGGGGGGTGGGGGGCAGGGAAAGGAGGGATTGGGGTCAAAATAAGGGGGTTGTAATTTTGTATGGGGAATATAAAAATAAAATTTAAATTAAAAAAAAAAACCTGTGGAGTCTAAAATAAAGGTGTAAGATTTCAAAAAATAAAAAAAGCCATTTTGAGACTCTTCTTTTGTTCTGGAACCAAGAAAGTACTCTTAGTAGGACAGGGACTGAGTATTTTCTGAAAGATAAAAAGCAAAAGGAGCCAAACCCTCAAATCTATGCAAAGGAGGACCATTGCAGAAGGGACAGGGGCTCTTGCAATGCTCCAGAGGTGGCAGATGGCAGAGCAGGAGAGTCTGAGGCCACCAACTGAGTGACTGTCCAGGAAGAGGAAGAGGAGCCAGCTGGTCAGCTCCTTCCTTTCACACTCCCCCATTCCCATAGACCAGGAGCAGGTGACAGTAGTGTCTGTTCCCAGGTGTGAGCAGGGAGTGGGGACAGTTGGGCCACAGAGTCAGGATGCTGGTGACATGCAGGAAGATAGAGACTCACCCCCATCTAGACGACAGCTCCTATGGCACCCAAGCCTGCAGGAGTCCCACCCTCCCCAGTCAGGGAGGGAGGGCCGCAATGGCAGATGCTGAACTTAGATGAGAAGGGACTCTCAAATAGAAGGATACACAATAGGGCCTCCCTGGTGGCACAGAGGTTGAGCACTGGGCTGCGAGGCTGCGCACAGTCTCTGCAGCGCTGGTTCGATCCCCGGCCACCAGACGAGGGTCCCACATGGTGCGCAGACCTCTCCTGCCGCCCGCTGCTCCCCTCAGCAGTGTATTTCATCAGTCTGCCTGTTCTGTTCCCTGCTCTGGCTCTGGTAAATTCTCTCACCCTCCCGCGCTTCTGACTGTACCCAGTGCTTGTATAAATGAGTAAATAAATCTTAACAAAAAGAAAAGAAAAAGAAAAGGATACGCAATAGAGAGTCATCAAGCATCTGAAAAAAGCCACAGACAAATTAAAAAATTAAAGACTATAAACATTATTCATGGAAGAAAAGATGGTCAATAAATTTATATGAAAACGCGCTCAGTCTTAGTAGTCGTCAGAAAGCGCAAATTAGCGTGACAAGCTCCTAATGTTTATTCACCAAACCGAGTTGGGTTTGATTATGGTACCAGAAGACTGGCAGAGACTTTCTACACTTTGGAACATGTCTGTGCTGCTTTCTGAACTGCGTCTACTACAATACTTCCCATTTGGCAACCTCCCCTTCTCAGCATTCTCTCCAGCTCAGCATTTTGCACGGTACACACAGAGAATTGCTCTCAAAAATAGTTTTCATCAGTTCTGGCTATATATCCCCATCCCGCCGCCCACAGAAAGGAGCAATGACATCAAACCCCATGCCCGGGGTTCAAGGACATCCTGACTCTGTGTCAGATTCAGGCCTGGGGTGGGGGTGGACTCTGGTGACACAGATGGGCTGTGAGCAAGGACACAGGTTGTTACCAAAAGGCCACTAGTGATTTGAAAACGGACCTTATCCTGGCTTCTGTCTTTCTCTGAAATTTTGGTTGTTTTTGTTTTTTTTTTAATATAGAAGAGGTACTAAATTGTAAAGAAAAAAATGAAAAACATCCCAAGGGCCCATTGTATAAGATAGCCAACCAATTGTCCTGAAGCCTTGGTCACTTCTCCCAGTCACAGAGGTAAAAGGGAACACTTCTGTGGGCTAACTCTATGCCAGGCAAGTGCTTAGAATACAGCCTGAGGGCATCACAGATGAAGGAACGCCAACCACAAAGAAATTAAGTAAAATGCTGGTGTCACATAGCTGGTGGATAGTGGGACCTCTGAGCTGGCTCTGTGCACTGCCTCGGGTTTAATGAGTATTGTCGCCCTGTGGTTATAGTCAGCACTGCAGACATGCCTGCCCTCCTGAATCTTATAGTCCATTGGACACCTGTGACACACAACCGCTGGGCACACAACTGCAATACAGAGTGATAAACTGCATGGCAGAGGAAGCTTGCAGGATGGTCTTGACATACATAGAAGGGCTCCTCACCCAGCTATGGTTGTCAGTTAGGTCCTGGCTAGCTCAGTTAGAGGATCTAATAGAGTAAGTCTCTCAGCTAGTGAATTGCAGCAGGAAGAACCCAGACTGGAAGAGACAGACTGGGCAGGGTTCTGTGCAGTGAAGAATGAACCTGACCCAAAGTCAGTTCTGATCTTTTCCCTCAGCTTCTGGAAGGTGTCTCTAAGCCCTTGGGTTGTCCTGCCCGAGAAGAAAGTTTTTACCTACTGGGGTGGGGGTGTGCTGTGCTGGATGACAGTGTGATTGATGGTGGGAATTTTGGCCCAGTCTGTACTGGCTGGACCCCAGAGGGGGTGGAGAATAAAGATCAGCCACTCAGATTGTCAACTCTATCTATGTGACCAGGTCCCAATAAAAACTCTGGCCACCAAGGGTTTTGGCCAGCAGTCCTGTGTGTATTGTCACGCGTTGCCAGGACAAGTTAGCTGTAGGGCCTCCCCGGTGGCGCAGCGGTTGAGCGCTGGGTTGCGAAGCTGCCCGCGGCCTCTGCAGCGCCGGTTCGATCCCCGGCTGCTCCCCGGCCACCGGAGGAGGGTCCCACATGGCGCGCAGACCTCTCCTGCCGCCCGCTGCTCCCCTCAGCAGTGTACTTCGGTCCTTCTGCCTGCTCTGCTCCCCGCTCTGGCTCTGGTGAATTCTCTCACCCTCCCGCGCTTCTGACTGTACCCAGCGCTTGTATAAATAAATAAATAAGTAAATCTTTAAAAAAAAAAAAAAAAACAAGTTAGCTGTATTCACATCTCCCCTGGGAAAGGAAGGCTGGAAGCTCCTCGTGTGGAACTTTCCAGTATCCTCTCCATGTACTGCTTCTCTTCACTTATTCTAATCTGTATCCTCTTCCTGTAATAAACAATAACAGCTTCCAGTGAGTTCTATGAGGACTTCCAGGGAGTTATGGAAACCTAGTGTGGTCTTCCAGACCCCTGATCTTGCAGTTGTCGAAAGAGGTCTTTCTGACTACCCTAACTTTGCGGTTCTCATTCCTAACACTGGGAAAATCAGATGACCTTTGTGTTCTTCACTTAATTCATCTACAAATGTGGGCATAATGGTATCTAACTTGTTGGCCCCCATAAATAACACAAACGATTATACAACTGAAATTATATATTTGAAGCGCTTTGTAAACCATCAGATACTGTAATTTTAAAGGATAATTTTCACTGTTACATGCTGTTTCAAGGCATTGCAGGTGAGAGAGTGAGTTTCAGATGGCACCGCTACAGAGATTAATAGCTAGGCTTTTTTTTTTTTATTTTGTATAGAAAAACTTGGGTGTAGGCCACAGGTATGGGGGATGTGGGGGTTGGTGAGAGGATTCACCAGAGACAGAGTGGGGTGCAGAATAGGTGGATCTACTGAAATACACTGCTAAGGGGAGCAGCAGGCCAGACAGGAGAGGTCTGCTATGCCATATGTGGGGGTTTAGCTCCCTGGCCGGATGGAACTCAGGCCGCAGCAGTGATAGCACTGAGACTTAACCACTAGGCCACCAGGGAGGTCCCATGGCCTATGCTTTGGTGTCAGATCTGGCTTTGATCTCATATTTACCCATTACATGGAGTCCTCAATCTCTTTCACATTCCTCCTCTACAAAATAGAGGTAATAATATTTAGTTCATATGTTGATGTATTTTTGCATATAACTCAGTGAGTCATTACTCTTTGCTTTATAGTATTTTTTTTAAAGATTTATTTATTTATTTATACACGCACTGGGTACAGTCAGAAGTGCGGGAGGGTGAGAGAATTCACCAGAGCCAGAGCGGGGAACAGAACAGGCAGACTGACTGAAATACACTGCTGAGGGGAGCAGGGGGCGGCAGGAGAGGTTTGTGCACCATGTGGGACCCTCACCCGGTGCCCGGGGATTGAACCAGCGCTGCAGAGGCTGCGGGCAGCCTCACAGCCCAGTGCTCAACCGCTGCGCCACCAGGGAGGCCCTGTTTTATAGTATTTTTGTAGTGTTGGTTAGTAAGTTTGTTTTAGAATATTAAGTAACTGCCTATCTTAACGGAGTTAAGATAGTTTCAGGACTCTAATTACCACTAAAGTATAATTAATATTGTATTTTATGTTACTCTGATTTTGCTTAAACATTTATTTTAGTTGGTTGCTTAAGATACCGGTATTCCTCTTCGTGTTATTAATGACTGGAAGTGGAACTAATAAGAATTCATAAAATCGTATAATACATATGGACATAGAAATTAGAACAGGATAGGGAAAATATGGCAAAGCCACTATCTTTAGGAATAACTTTCCTATCCTCCAGTATCAGTGTGCTTAAAATACAGATGGAAGAATTGCCAACAAAGACATTAATGAAGCTCTAAGCTTAGCAATTTAAATACTATCTGAATGTCCAACATAGTCAGACAAAGCTTACAGCTTACCGACTCAAGCTGTTCCCATTGCACACTTATAAAAGGAGCTTGGGGAGAGCAGAGATCTAGAATGGACTCAAATTAAAAACAAAATGGTAACATTGCAGTGATTATACCAAAAATTACAGTTCAACTAAACCAAGATGACCCACAAAAGTAAAATCTGTCATTAATTTCTAATTATTATTTCAGGAATAGCAGCAATTGAAATTGTGACCCACTCATGTCCACACTGATGATGTTGATAATGTAGTTCTGTCTGAGAATTATGGAAATTCTGCTCTTTTTGTGCATCAGGTGATATGTCTTGTATTACAGTCTTCAGTGAACGCTGGTAACTGGCTAATATAAGTATTCATTTAGTGGAGTAAGTCTATATAGTTGTGCTTAATCACCTCTAATTATTAAAAGACTTTAACAAAGAAGGCTTGGGAATCCCACTGGTGTTTGGAAAATGATACACTTGAGAATCACTGCTTTGCAGCTGCCTATGGTTTATCTACCTGGGCGTATAACAGAAAGCCCTGTATTATCAGCACCTTCTTCCTTTCCTTTCAAAAAGTGATAAAATTGGGGCCTCCCTGGTGGCGAAGGGGTTAAGTCTCAGTGCTATCTCCAGCCACTGTTGCGTGAGTTTGATCCCCAAGCAGGGAGCTACCCACATGGCGCAGCAGACCTCTCCTGTCTCGCCCATTGCTCCCCTCAGCAGTGTATTTCAGTAGATCCCCCGGTTCTGCTCTCCCCTCTGTCTCTGGTGAGTCCTCTCACCACTCACCCCTCTGGCCTACGACTCAGTTTCTGTATGCATAAATAAATAAAAATAAATCTTAAAAAAAAAAGTGATAAAATTGACTTGAAATCACATGGAAGTCCAAAGCTCTGCCTGTGAATTCTATAGGCGTCAGGGGTGGGTTGCAAGTGGGGACCTTCACAGTTTCATGACCTCTTTATTTTGATTCTCTCTTCCACTTGAGAGGTCTCTGTGCTGAGCTACAGTAATGCAGGCATGAAGCTCAGTCCCTTTTTAAAGTCCCAACAGCAACACTGAAAGCACTTCAAAAAGATGTTTTGTGAAGATGTGTGAAAAGATGGAGGAGGAGAGAAAAAACAGCAACCCAAACATTTCCAAATAAAGGCGCGGGATTCCCATCCTTAAAATATCCTTCATCTCCGTCTCCCTTCAATTTCTTCTCCCCAATAGTGCCTGCCCCCTCTCTCCCATCAGGGAGTTTCACAACACTCCTCACCTAGTCCCAGACCATCTCCATCATGTTTTGTCTTTTTTTTTTTTAAGATTTATTTATTTATTTATTTTATACAACAACTAGGGTACAGGTCAGATGTGTGGGAAGGTGAGAGGATCCACCAGACACAGAGTGGGGAACAGAACAGGCAGACTAACGAAATACACTGCTGAGGGGAGCAGCAGGTGGCAGGAGAGGTCTGCGCGCCATGTGGGACCCTCACTGGCCAGCCGGGATTGAAATGGCACTGCAGAGGCTGCGGGCAGCTTCACAGCACAGCGCTCAACCGCCTGCGCCACCAGGGGAGGCCCATGTTTTGTCTTCTTGATCTTCCTGTTCTCTCTGTTTTTGTTTGTTTCTGTCCCCTGTTTAAACAAGAAGAACTTTGATATTCTGCAAGAAGAACTTTGATATTCTGCTGAAGACATGGCACCTGGGAATGAAAACTGAGGTCCTTTGAGCCTCACCTTCTTCTTATTCCTAGTATTGATCTAGTCTTTTCTTTGACCATCAACTATAACTGGCTTGCAGGATTATGTAAGAACATGGCAGGTATGGTGAGCTACTTGGTTAGATGGGGCTGGCGGGCAGAAACATTTCATAAGACAGAGATAGTAGAAATAGATGCAGAGCACAAACTATGTGTTTGTTGTTTGCTGAGGAAGAATGAGCTAGTGAGTCAGGCAAGGTAAGGGAAAGAGAGGAGATGATTGATAAAGATTCCTAAGGTAAGATAGGACAGGATAAAAAACTAAAGTGGAAAAATTGCTCTTTATCAGGAGAAAAGACACTTCCACTGAGATAGCATGAAAAAAGTGGAGGGTGCATGTAAGATGCATTTGTAGGTGGCAAGGGTGGTCAGTTGAGAGCATGTTCATTCAATGACCTGGATTTTTTCAGTGAAGTCAAGAACAAGTCAGGTGCTGACTGAGGCCACATAGGAGAGGGGTCACCATTGTGGGGGAAGATCATTAGTTACCAGTGTTTCTTCAATAGTGGTGTAACAATGTTGTTCATCATAGGTACTCACCTATGGAAGGGAGAAAATGAGATCTTTGATGATGTGATTCCTGTGCTGTGCTTTTTTAAAAAAAAAAAGATTTATTTATGTATGTAAGAACTGGGGTGCAGGCAAGAGATGTAGTGGGTGAGAGGATTCACCAGAGACAGAGTGGGGAGCAGAACAGATAGACCAAAATACACTGCTGTGGGGAGCAGTGGGTGACACAGGAGAGGTCTGCTGTGCCTTGTGGGTCACCTCCCTGGCCAGGAATCGAACTTGTGCTGCAGTGGCTGTGGATAGCTTCATAGTGCTGCATCTTAACCCATTACACCATCAGGGAGGCCCCCCTGTGCTGTGCTTTTGTGAGGCTGGTGTAATAGAAGCAAGTGTAATGAAAACAAGTCAGCAAATACAGTGTGGACCAAAAATGTCATCCAAGGGGAGGTGGTAAGTTAGAAGGAAATTGAGTGACTCGAAGCACTGAGCATGGATAAGACTAGATACAGTGGGAGTGAAAAAGTGAGCTAGAAGATTAAGAGATTGCTGGCAGAGGCACACTGTCAATGTTTAAGACACCAGTTGATGATCAACTTTATTTAATTTTTTAAAGATATATTTATTTATGCATACAAGATCTGGGGTATAGGCCAGAGGTGCAGGGGAGGTGAGAGGATTCTCCAGAGACACAGTTGGGGAGCAGAACAGGTAGATCTACTGAAATACACTACTGAGGGGAGCAGCAGGCAAGACAGGAGAGATCTGCTGCGCCATGTGGGTTATCTCTGTGACCAGGGATCGAACTCAAGATAGCTTGCTAGTGCTGAGACTTAACCCCTGTGCCACCAGGGAGGCCCCTGAATATCGACTTTAAACTATGACCTGGCCTAAAATGTGGCCCTTGGAATTTTTTTTTTTTTTTTTTTTGTGGACTATAGCTGTAAATCACTGGGATAAAGTCAAGGAACTAAGAAGCTAAGATATTCAACTGGTCATCCTGTGGCCTGTTAGGTGTTCAGGATGCGGCAGTGAGGGATAAAGAAGGAAGACTAGCAAAATACCACAGGCCTCCTAGGAGAAGGACCAATAGACCAGTGTGGGCAGTATCAAAGTTGAGGGGGGGTGGTGGGAGAAAACATGTCATTATTTCATAAATGAAAAAATTTTCAATTTATATAAATTTTAAAATAAAGTTAAGCTCGAAATAATGACTATCTTTATAGGTAGCAAGGAGTGTTAATTGAGGGGGTTCAAAAGACACTTTTTTTGTCTTGTCATGGTATCATAAAAGATACCATATTTTTAAAATGAAGTCATAATTTACCTGGAATAAATACCAAATATTACTCATCTTTCCTCATTATTCCTACCTACATATACTAAATTAACATTTTAAGATGGCTTCCATCACCTGAAAGCCCTGTCATTTATTTATTTTTATAGGAATCATTTTGTGTAGGAATCCAAGTTGATCCTTGAGTGAGGGTGAGTGAGAGAAAATGTGTAGCTAGTGGCATAGCAACGGAGAGAAGGTTGGTCTCTAGCAGAGTGTGACTCGAATGCTTCATAAAGATTAAGATGTGACTCTAAAGTCTCATTGTATTAAGTCACAGTTACTCCTGGTAGGAGGCAGGTTTTTTTATTTTTCAGTTCAGATTTTGTTTTTGTTTCTGTTTTTGTTTTTTAATGAAGGCTAAAAAGACAGATGGTCTAGTGCCTGCTAGCAAAAATTGAGCCCTTGGAAAGCCTTGTAATGATAGGTGTTGATAGTGAAATCGTTAAAACAGAGAATGCTGCCCTAAAACCAAGTAAATAAATGTCTTCATTGAAAACTACACACACACACACACACACACACACACACACACCAACAATATATCCCTTACTCTAAAAGACAAGTACCATGCAAAGAAGGCTGATGATTGAACAAGTGAAATCCCTGGCATTAAGAAGGTCGATCCTTGAAAACAGTTTTCTTCCTATATTTAAAATTCATGATATAATTAATAGGATAATTGTAGAGGAGAACAAACTTGGACATAGTGTGGGAAGCAATGTGAAAGCTCTATACACGCTTGTTCTGTTTTCTTAGAACACACTGTCCCTCTGGGAAAATGGGATTCTGCCTCTTATTTGACATTCTGTGTATGACTTAATTCTGCAGATCAGTTTTACAAAGAACTGTTTACCCATCCACTCGAGCTCTGCCAATCAGTGAACAGGGAGATTCTCACAAGCTACAAAATTACTGGATGATCCAAGAAGATAAATGTATTTTCCCTTTACGTCACAGTTTTTAGGTCTCTGGCACAAAAGCTAAGGAAGAAACAATTTCTTTAAAACAGATATCCAGACAATGGTAAACCCAGGGTTTCTGTTCATGAGCTTAAGCAGCAAAGATTTAATTGCAAACTATTTGACACAAAATTGTTAAAATTGTACAAATAATAAAATATTAAAAGTTTAAAATATGATTTTTTTTAGAGAAAAAACATTTCCATGATGAACTCGAATTCATCCTTTATTACCTATTTGAAACAGATATTTATACTAGACACCAGAGAGATACAATGATGAGCATTAGTAAACAGGAAAAAAATGAACTTTAGCAAAACTTACTTGCAAGTATTAAGTTGCAGTTACTCTTGTTAGAGAGATGGGTGGTTTCCCATTGAGAATGCAGATGTAGTCTTATCTGAATTTACTCAAATAATTAAATATCTGTAAATCTGATTCAGCCTATTTCCTTATGCTAATGTAACACTATCAGTGTTTAGTTGGAAATAAGATGAGCAAGGCAGAAAACCAATAGAAATGCTTCTGTTGTATTTCTGAAAGTGATTCATTTCCAGCATTTATTAGAAAGGGAATGCACTTTGCTTCTTCCAGTCAGAGGCGAACAATCTATACACAAGCCCTATGAAAGCCAGCGTGAGAGAACTTGCTCGCTCTGGGACGGCAGGATTGTTCTTTGAATACAGACCTCCAGGAAGCTGTACATGTCATTAGTTAAGACTCAGATTCAGAGGGAGAAATAATCTAGTCATCTGTGTCTCTAAAGTTCTATCCAATTAACCACTGATTAGCATTCACTAAGAAGAAAAATCTGTCAAAATTCACTCTATTGTAAGCCTTACCAGTGAAAACTGCAAGCTTTCTTAGTGCCATGTTGTGTCCTTTGAAAGCACCAGAGAACCCTTTCAGCATTTATGGTGTAAGAATGCTGGCTTTTTTCTGGAGGAGAGCACATTCATGAGCGAGGGCACAGCTGAGAGAGTGTTCGCCAAGGGCTTGGCCTGGGAGCAGATCACAGGGTGAAATGGAGTTTAGCTTTCAGCACTTATGCTGCTGGCTCTGCCTGTGAGGCTGAGACTTACTTCCTTTACTCACTGAATCTATGGAAACACTGAGGTTAACACAGAAAAGGCTTGGATTCCAAGTTTTTAAAAATCATGAGAACTCAGCACAGTTTCTAAGAGCCTCGATCTTTCTAAGCATTTTCCTTGTGCCAGTAATTGTAAATCTCATTTTAGCAGCCGATACCCAAAGGCTCCACAGAAGAGAAGAGAATGATTCTTTAGGGGTGCTGTGTTTGTTTTTGCCTTATTAAGGTCACATTGGTTTACAGCACTGTATGTGATTCAGAGGCATAGGGTCACACCTCCTGAGATGTATGTTACCCACCACACCCACCAACAAGACACCCACAGTCCTGTACCATAGTCCATTGGCCCCTCACCCATGTTTCCCCACCCCACATTTTTGCGCGTGTGTGTGTGTGTGTGTGTGTGTTTGCGTGTGTGTGTGTGTGTGTGTGTTTACACCACATTTTCCTAATTTACTCATCCATCTTTGGGGACCTAGGCAGTTTCCATAGCTTAGCTATTGTAAATATGGTGCAAAAAAAAAAAAAATCCTTCAAATTAGTGGTTTTTCTCTCTTCAAGTAGAAACCTGGGAACAAAATACAGAATTCTTCCATTGCGGTGCACCGATGGTCATCAGTAACTCCAGCTTAACCCAGTCAGGTTAATGGCCCCAAGGAAGGAGATCTTCTCCCCAGGGGCTTGGCCTGGCTGGTCAGGTGCCCGCCCCCGCACAAACACTCTGCAAGTTTGTGCTGTGCTGAATATTGCCTGGCTCTTGGACCCAATGGAGGACTAGGCGATTGGGTCAGTATTTTGTGAAACAAAACCCCTGCTTGAATCAGAATGTGGGGAGTGGGTCCCAGAAGCCTAAAGGGCATGCTGTTGGCAAAAGGAGAGAGAAAGGGTGTTGGTCAGGTAAACAGCACCGGTTGGGAGATAAGTTCGAATCATCTCCAGTGATGCCTAGTGGCAAGAGAGCATATGGACTTAAGGGAAAGCAGAAGGTCTTCACAGTCTTCATGGGGAGATGCAGCACAGATCCTGACAGAGCAAGCCCTGGAGAACTGCCACGTCATAGATTGCAGGGAGATTATGGGCTATTCCCTCAGCTGTTTTTCTCCTGCTCTTGTAGCCACTAACTCATTTTGCCCTTTATTTTTTCTCTCTCCAGTTGGATTTTGTTTTTGTTTTTTGTTTTTTTTTCCTCTCTATACGCTGATCCTCTTCTGGGCTATTTTTGTTTCTTACTAATTTCTGCTTTCAGCGTATTTCCTTCAATTTTCTTTATGTTTTCTCTGGTTCTTTTTTCGAGAGCGTCTTCCAGTGAGAAGCTCATTAATTTCCCTTCCTTCTTATTGTCTAATATATGCAATGAAGATAATAAATTACCCACTCCATTCTAAATTAGCTCTATCCCACATATTTTAGTATGTAATATTTTCTGTGTTGTTCAGTTCCAAATATTTTATCATTTTCATTATAATTTCTTCTAGACTATAACCACTTCTAGCATCCTAAATAGCTCTCTTTCCCCTTTCTGAATAAATATTTTCTTAAAAGTAACTATTGATTTTAACATCATGGATTTGTTTTACCTTTTTTTTTTTTGAGTATCATCTAAATTGGAATCATATACAGACAATCCTCAACTAATGTTGTTCAGAGTAATATTTCTCAACTTTATGGTAGTGTCAAAGTGGTCCACATTCAGTCGAAACTATATTTTGAATTTGGATCTTTTGCAAGGTAGGATGATACCTGGTGCCAGGCACTCTTGGGAAGCTGGCAGGGACAGCGGCCCACAGCTCCCAGTCAGACACACAGTCATAAGGGCGGACCCCAAAAATTGCAATGAGCTGCATAATCCATGGGTTTTGGTTATTGTGTTTTCATATCCCATCATGTCTACAGAATGCCTATATGTATCTGAAATATTCAATACTTTATGATGATAACATAGATTTTTTGTTGGGTATATTACCCAAGTTTAGCCTATGATGTTGTGTAAGTGAGGTGGATTTAATGCCTTTTTGACTCATGATGGATTTATGGGCACATAACCCCACTGTACATTAAGATCTGTATCCCATTTTGTGACTATGAGATTTATCCGTGTTGTAGTAACTGCTTTTTTTTCCTCACCATTATTGGAATGAGTATACTTTTATGTCCCTTCTATTCTTGATACATATTTGGAATGTTTTGAGTTTAGGACTATTATGAGTAAAACTGCTATGTATGTTCTTGTAAATGTTTTTTCATGGACATGTACTCACTGCTCTTGGATACATAGCTAACAGGATTAAATAGCTGGGTCATTGGGTTATGTAACTTTAATTACTACTTCCAAACAGTTTTCTACTGTGTTTTTCACCACCTTACACTTCCTCCAGTAAAATGTGAGTTCATGTCCATCTATACTCCACCAATATTCAGTACTGTCCATTTTTCAGTTTCAAAAATTTTAGCTGTTCTGGTTGCATGTGCAGGTAGTACCTCTGTGTCATTTTAGTTTGCCTGTCCCTACTGACTACATTGAATACCTTTGTCATAGTCTACTGACTATTTGCATCTCTTCTTTTATGAAATGTTTACTGAGACTTTTTGCTGATTTCTGAAGTGTTTTGTTTCTAATTTCTTTATACATTCTTGATATGACTCCTTTATAAGATATATATGTAATACAGATTTCTCTTCCCAGTTGGTCTGACATATGTCTTTTCACTCTCTCTTTTTTAAAAGATTTTATTTTATTTATTTATGCATACAAGAATTGGGGTACAGCTAGAGGTACGGGGGTGTTGAGAGGATTTACCAGAGACAGAGTGGGGAGCAGAACAGGCAGATTCACTGAAATACACTGCTGAGGGGAGCAGCAGGCGAGACAGGAGAGGTCTGCTGTGCCATGTGGGTTAGCTCCCTGTATGGGGATCAAACTCATGCTCCAGTGGCTGGGAATAGCTTGATAGTGCTGAGATTTTAACCCCTGTGCCACCAGGGAGGCCTTTTTCACTCTCTTAATGACATCTTCTGATGAATTAAAGTTTGTAAATCAATGACGTCTAATTTCTTTTCTTGTGTTAGTGCTAAGTGTGCCCTGCTTAAGAAATCTTTGTCCACTTGAAGGTCATAAAAATATTATCTTTATGTATTTTCTTCTAAAAGTTTTATGCCTTATGCTTTTTAAAAAAGATTTATTTATTTATGCATGCAAGAGCTGGGGTATAGGCCAGAGGTGCAGGGGGTGAGAGGATTCACCAGAGATAGAGTAGGGAGCAGAACAAACAGATTGACTGAAAACACTGCTGAGGGGAGCAGTGGGCAAAACAGGAGCGGTCTGGGCCTCCCCGGTGGCGCAGCGGTTGAGCGCTGGGTTGCGAAGCTACCTGCGGCCTCTGCGGCACCGGTTCGATCCCCGGCTGCTCCCAAGTCACCGGAGGAGGGTCCCACATGGTGTGCAGACCTCTCCTGCCACCCGCTGCTCCCCTCAGCAGTGCACTTTGGTCCTTCTGCCTGTTCTGCTCCCTGCTCTGGCTCTGGTGAATTCTCTCACCCTCCCGCACTTCTGACTGTACCCAGTGCATGTATAAACCAAACAAACAAACAAATAATAAATAAATAAATAAGACACGCCTTTAGAAAATTAAAAAAAAAAAAACAGGAGCGGTCTGCTGCGCCATGTGGTTAGCTCCCTGGCCAGCTGCAGAGGCTGCGGATAGATTCATAGTGCTGTGCTTGACCCCTTGTGCCACCAGGGAGGCCCCTATGCTTTATGCTTTAAAAGACCTGATTGAAATTACAAAGAATTTATAGCCCAACTTGGATAGAACTGACATTTCATTAATATTGAGTCTTCCAGTTCAAGAAAGTGGCATATCTTTCCACTTAATGGAGGTCTGTTTTAAACTTCTCGTGAAATTTTTTTCAGAATTTATTTTTAAACATTTGATTTTTTAAGCTGTTACAATGGTATTTAAAAACTAATTCAACTCATCAATCAGTTCAGTAAAGTGGCAGGATACAAAATCAACACGCAAAAGTCAGTAGCCTTCCTATACACAAACAATAAATCTGAAGAAGAAGAAATCAAAAAAACCATCCCTTTTTTTATTGAAACAAAAAAATCAAATATTTGGGAATAAATCTAACAAAAGAGGTAAAGGACCTATACAAAGAAAACTATAAAACACTGTTAAAAGAAATAGAAGAAGACACAAAGAAATGGAGAGACATCCCCTGCTCATGGATTGGAAGAATAAACATTATTAAAATGGCCATCCTTCCAAAAGCAATATACAGATTCAATGCTATTCCAAACAAAACTTCAATGTCATTCTTCAAAGAAATAGAACAATTATTGATGAAATTCATATGGAATCACAAAAAACCCCGAATAGCCAAAGCTCTCCTGAAAAAAAAAGAAGGGAATGGAGGCATCACACTCCCAGACTTCAAACTATACTACAAAGCCATAATCATCAAAACTGCATGGTATTGGAACAAGAACAGACATACAGACCAATGGAATCAAATAGAAAATCCAGAAATAAACCCACAGATTTATGGTCAACTAATCTTTGACAAAGGAGCAAAGACTATGCATTGGAGCAAAGAAAGTTTGTTCAATAAATGGTGCTGGGAAAACTGGGTCACTACATGCAAAAGAATGAAGCTTGACCACTACCTCACACCATACACAAAAATCAACTCAAAATGGATTAAAGAACTAGACATAAGACCTGAAACCATAAAATATATAGAAGGAAATATAGGCGAAACACTACGTGATTTGCACATCAAAGACATCTTTACAGACACATCACCCAAAGCAGTGATAGTGAAGGCAAAGATAAACAGCTGGGAATACATCAAATTAAAGAGCTTCTGCACAGCAAAAGAGACAATAACAAAAACAAAGAGAAACCTCACCAACTGGGAGAACATTTTTGCACCCAACACTAATGATAAAGGACTGATCACAAAAATCTGCAAAGAGCTGATGAGACTCAACAACAACAAAGAAAATAATCCAGTCAAAAAATGGGCAGAAGAGCTAAAAAGAAACTTCTCTGAAGAGGAAATGCAAATGGCCAACAGGCATATGAAAAAATGTTCAACATCACTTGTCATCAGGGAAATGCAAATCAAAACTACCATGAGATACCATCTTACACCAGTGAGAATGGCACATATTAAAAAAACTAACAACAACAAATGTTGGCGAGGTTGTGGAGAAAAAGGAACTCTCCTGCACTGTTGGTGGGAGTGCAAACTGGTCCAACCACTGTGGAGAGCTGTGTGGAGATTTCTGGACCTACTAAACATAGAGCTTCCATATGATCCAGCAATTCCACTCCTAGGTATTTACCCAAAGGTCACAGAAACATCCATTCCAAAGAGCACCTGCACCCCTATGTTTATAGCAGCACTGTTTACAATAGCTAAGCTTTGGAAACAACCCAAATGCCCAAAAATAGATGACTGGATCAAGAAGATGTGGTACATATATACCATGGAATATTACTCAGCATTCAAAAAAGATAAACACATGCAATTTGCAGCAACATGGATGGCGCTGGAAGGGATCATGCTCAGCGAAATAAGCCAGAAAGAAAAAGAAAAATACCGAATGGTCTCACTCATAGCAGGAATCTAGAAAACTTAAATAAGGGACCAGGAAAATGAATAACTATAAGAAAGTGAAAATCAAAATCAACAAAATACTATGAACCAGAGACACTTTTAGGGGGGCGGGGGCGGGAGGGGAGGGATTGGGGTCAGAATGGGGGGGGCTGCAATTGTATGGGGAATATAAAAATAAAATTTATTATTTAAAAAAAAAATGGTATTTAAAAATATTTTACATGGGGCCTCCCCTGGTGGTTCAGTGGTTGAGCACTGGGCTGTGAAGCTGCCCACAGCCTCTGCAGCACCAGTTCGATCCCCAGCTGCCGGCGAGGGTCCCACATGGCGCGCAGACCTCTCCTGCCGTCCACTGCTCCCCTCAGCAGTGTACTTCGTCAGTCTGCCTGTTCTATTCCCCGCTCTGGATCTGGTAAATTCTCTCACCCTCCCGCGCTTCTGACTGTACCCAGTGCTTGTATAAATAAATAAATAAATAAATAAATAAATAAATAAATAAATAAAATATTTTACATGAACAATGATGTAAAAAATAAATTTAGAGAAAAACTTTCAAAATAATAAAAAATATTTTACATTCTGATAATTCTGATATTCATTGCTAATATTAAAAATACAATTGATTTTTGCATATGGACTTTGTATCCAGTGACCTTACTTAATTCATGTATGAATTTTAATAGAAGTTTTTAGGCGAAGAGAAGGGGGAGATAATTTTCATTTTCTACATATATATTCATATTTTCTGCACATAATGACAATTTTTTACTTCCTTTACAAACACTATACCTTTTATTTCTTCTTCTTGTCTAATTGGACCTGTCATTTTTCTATAGTGTGCTTTGAAAGATTCTCAAATACATGAATGTTTCTGCTTCTTATTGTTAGTTTTTAATTTTGCTGCATTCTTTTTGGAGAATGAATGGCATGACATCAGTTCTTAGGAGTTTATTACACCCTGTTTTTTTTTTATAATAAATTTTATTGTTATATTCCCCATACAATTGCAGCCCCCCCATTCTGACCCCAATCCCTCCCCTCCCGCCCCCCTAAAAGTGTCTCTGGTTCATAGTTTTTTGTTGATTTTGATTTTCACTTTCTTATAGTTATTCATTTTCCTGGTCCCTTATTTAAGTTTTCTAGATTCCTGCTATGAGTGAGACCATCCGGTATTTTTCTTTTTCTTTTTGGCTTATTTCGCTGAGCATGATCCCTTCCAGCGCCATCCATGTTGCTGCAAATTGCATGTGTTTATCTTTTTTGAATGCTGAGTAATATTCCATGGTGTATTACACCCTGTTTTGTGGTCTAGTTACATGATGAATTTTTGCATTTGATACATTTCCTTCATTCCAATTGTGGAGGAAGTGCACCCTATATTGGTGGCTTGTTTAAGGCATGTGGCATACCCTATATGATCGCGTCTTGACATTGAGGGTCCTTCTTTGAACTGGTGCCAAAATTGTGTCTATAGTAGGTTAGTCTGCTCTTCTAGTGATTTAGATACTTCTTGGAGATGAGGTACATTGCAACACCAATTAATTTACAGCACTATGTACTCACTATCTTACTTTCTTTGCTGTGTAGTGTCTCCAAGCTATGACTTAGTGGTCAGCATCCCGCTCACTCCCCATAAGTTACCCTATTTTAATGTAACAGACCTCATGGGTTTGAGCTTTTTTTTTTTTTTTTTTTGATCCCCAGCCACATCATCTTGCAACTACAAGAAATAAAATACTCTTTTAAAGCTGCTATCAGGGTTTCCTGATTGTCCATGTGAGTTTTCATCTGATTATTTTTTCTCCTTTTCTCTACTTCTGCTCTCTAGGGACATCAGAATAACCCATAGTCCCTAAAATCATTATTGTTGTCATAGCAATCAACTTTCACAGCCACTCGATTTCCCAATACCTTGCCCTTCCATTTCATCACCAGTGAGAATTTGAGTAATTGTGATGCTACTGTATGTCAATATTTACCCATAGCCTCATTCCCTCCATACTCTTCAAATATTGCCTAACCTGTTACAGGGCAGGAAGAGGGGCGCCTCAGAACCCCTAAACCTTGTCTGCTCTGAATAGTTTCTGCCATCTGCCACATCGAGACAAAACATGTAAGACCTTTAATGGAAAGGAACTTTAATACAGTGTGCAATGCAGACAAGACAAAGAATATAGTTTCCAAATCAAGCACCCAAAGTTACCCATCCTTTCGTGAGTAAAAGTCCACCCAAACAGGATTGACCCAGAGCAAGACCCGAAAGCCTGCCACAGGTCTAAAGCATCTTCCGGCGGGGACCCATGGAAAAGGGTCAAAAACAGCCAGACAAGTTTGGGAGGAAAAGAGCAAAATCAAAATCAAGATAAAAACTGCCATTGTTAACCTCTCCACGGGTCTCTCACCCACATCTGTGTCACCCAGTCCACGACCAAGAAGCAAGTGCAGATTCTTCACCTGTCTCTCTGCTCCATGTGCCTCCTCCAGGTCTCCTTCTGGCTCTCCATCCTGCTTCCTTCCTTCTCAGTCTCCTCTCCAGCTTCTTACCTCCCTCCCACACCCCTGCTCAGCTCCACCCTCCCTTGGGTGGGGCAGGGAACCTGGAACCTCCCTTTTTTCTGGGGACCACACTGTTACAAACCCAGTTCAGGATCTGATACCATTTTAGAGATTCAACTTTATTTTCTGGGGCCAGTTACAATACCAATTACTGTGCCAATCAGAATCCTGTCAGGAAAAAGATGACACACTGAAGTTGGGTAATTTAAGAGAGTCTTACAAAGGGACGTTTGTTAAAGTGTAAGTAGAACTAGACAGATCACAAGAAATTGTTCATACTTTGAAACTATACATAGTAGCGTTTCATGCTTGAAGAGGTAAGGAAAGGGTGCATTTACTGGAATGTAGTTTAGAAACTCACCTGATAGGAAATGACTTTTGGTCAAGAGATGCGACTCTCAGCCCATGGTAACCCTGAAAGAGGTAGCTAGGGGGAATAAATACTCAATGCTTCTCCATTTTCTGATCTCCTACCAAGGATCTTTGAACCCAGAACCAATTATAAACAAAATGAATTGGGTAAGGGAGCTTGTTGATGCAGAATACATTAGATATCCTTTCTAGGCACACATCAGTTTAGAAAGGAATGGAAAGTGGATCTCATAGAAGCACCAGAAAATGTCTATCAAAATATAAATTGGGTCTTGAAGATGTTAGAGTTGAGGTTCCTTGAAGAAGTCCAAATGTAGTTGAGGGCCTCCCTGGTGGTGTGTGGGTTAAGACGCAACCTATGAAGCTAGCCACAGCCTCTGCAGCACAAATTCGATCCCCGGCCAGGGAGCTACCCACATGGCGCAGCAGACCTCTCCTGGCCTGTCCACTGCTCCCCCTCAGCAGTGTATTTCAGTCAGTCTGCCTGTTCTGCTTCCCACTCTGTCTCTGGTGAATCTTCTCAACCCCCACACCTCTGGCCTGTACCCCAGTTCTTGTATGCATAAATAAATCAATCTTTAAAAAAAATGTAGTTGAGTAGTCAGTCATTGGCTTGCAGACAATACTGGAGGCTGTGGGTGCGGAGGGCCTATGACCGAGTCCTGTGGGATGCTGTTAACATGTTATGAAGAAAGATCGTCTTGCAAAGGACACAGTGAAAAAGTGACCCAGGAACTAAGAAGACAATCAAAGAGAATGGCATAGCAGCAGACAAGGGACAAGTGCTTCAAGAAGGTGGAATTCCATATTGCTCAAGCCTCTGATAATCAAGTCGAGTGAAGAGTGGAAATTCCCATTTCTTCTGGCCTGCCATGTGGCATGTCCTACAGGCCCACCTTTAGACCTGGACTAATGGCGCCCCTGCCCTATGCCCCACACAGGGGAGGACTCCATGTATCATAGACACACACATCACTTTCATCAGTCAGTTCTCAGGATCTCTCCAGCCTGGGGGACATTCTCCTCTGTTTCTCTTACCTTGTATGTTTGAAACAAATAGTGACTGTGTGCATTCCCTTGAAGTTTTGTGTGGGGAGAGCCACAAAACAGTCTGTGGGTTGACATCAAAGAAATACATTACTTCATGATGCAAGAGGACTTTAGAAACAGGCTACAAACAAAAGATGAACTTTGCACGCTTCTCCTCTGAGAGCCATGGATGCAATAGATTCTTTCCTATAGAATTCTGCACCCTTTCCAGCATTTCTCATGCTCAGCAAAGATCCTTTCTGGGAATGTTGCTTTAGGATTTAACTAGTTGGGGCCAGAATGTTACCTGACCTTTATCTAAGCAGCTCTCAATAGCTTTAAGGGTTTTTTCCTGATAACACCAGCCTGCTTTGTCGCCTTCTACTTCTGGGAAACACTGCCTGTCACTCTCCAGTCTAGTGATATGATCTCCCAGACAAGGAGTTTCAGCAGCCTCTGATAATTTGTTAAAAATTGTGACCAGACCAGCTGAAACACTGCAGTTTTTGTTTTAAGCCCTCCAGGTTATTGCTGTGCACACTGAAGTGGGCAAAGCTCTGCCTCCATGCCCAGCACAACTTCACCCTTACCACCTGACCTGTGGCCTTCCCAGGAGACATCTGAGTTTGTTCCCACAACTGTTTATTGCAGTTGCACTTGTCACCCTATTTACATATTGTAATCATTACTATATTTACAAATGAAACATGAGGGCATACAGAAAGAACTGTTATTTCTATGAAAACCGAATTGAATCTTTTAGATTCAATGAGGAAATCGTTTAAAAATGTTCTCAAAAGAGACTGTGACTCAGGCCTTTTCATAAGCATCTTCTTTTAATGTTCATTCCACTTTAAATAAACTCCTGGCAAGCATAGATGTGAAGCAGAACACTAAGCAGTGATTCTGCATTCAAAGATAAGAACTTGGGCTTACATCAAAGGACTCCCAAGCGAATATGCAGATACATGTTTTAAGTTAATATAAAATGTTTAAGGTATGTGTGGTATTATTTTTTGTAACTTCTCATTTAACTGATTCTTTTCCTTTATTAATTAACCGAGTTCTGTCTTCTGCTCTGGGGAAGAGAACATCCCTTGAATTGATTTAAATCCTGATAGAAGATCACAACCTAGAACAGGCTATGAGTTGCCATTGTCTTTTTCAAGTTGCTATTTCTTTCATTCTTGCCTTTACAAAAGGTCTTTCCTATTTGCTTCTACTCTTCTGTCTCTGGAGACCACAGCTAAACAGCCACATGGTTGGGCTGCTGTTGTCAGGGGCACGTTCAATCTTAATACCTGGGGCATGTCCTGGAGCCATTATTAAGCCCAGTCACTGATCAGTTTGCCGCATGGACTTTGATCGGGAAATTCTTTGTCTTGCCAAGAGGTATAGAAACTGTCCTGAGAGCTGAGAACTGAACAGTCAGAAAACACATAATAGCAGGAAGCCCATCATCACTCCACCAGTAGAAAGAAGCCATTTGCCCTAGAGAGTTAAGTCACTGTACTCCGCAGACCAAGCTTCCTCCTTAAGAATCCTCCCTGTCTCCCACCCCCAGTGCCCACTGACCCAGGGTGGAAACCCAATTCCAACTGGTTGATCTGTTCACTTTCCTGCAAATCTGGATTTGGGGTATAGAAAGTCTGAGTCTTTACTGAATGCGTGAATTGGAAGAATAGATAGCTTGCCTTGCTGGGGTGGCCATGTTCTCCCATGTGCTGGGAGAAACAGAAAGAATCAGCCTGAAGGAAGGAGCATGAAACATTTGCACAGAGAGAAGCAGAAACAAGAACTTATGAATGTGGACAGCATAACTTTAGGCTATAATTTTCATATTTCTACTTCCAGTTGCTATTGCAGAAGCCTAGTTGTATATCCTGCCATTAGGGACCATCGGTGACCTCTGTATCCTCCTGCGAGATTGCCTCTCCCCTCCAAGTTCATTTCATAGACTGTGTTAGTTGGCCGGAACTATTGCTAGGCATCTTCGTGAGTGCATTGAAAACAAACATTGTAATTCTGTGGTAATGACGTGTTTAAAATCTGAACTCTAAAGCAATCCAGCTAGAGATAGTGTGCTGATGAGTACGAAGGGTCTGACACAGAAGCGACATCCCAGGAACAACCCAAGTATCATTAAAAGAATAAAAAGATAAACAATTTGACAACACATTAGAGAAGAGACATGTATACTGAAGAAGAACAAGGACTATTCTCTGAGGCATTCTTCGGCAATGATATTTTTTAAATATTTCTTTATTGATAAAGAAACTGAAAGTTAATATCAGAAATATTTTATATGTAATTATGTGTGAATAGCGTTTATCATACATAATTTTAGTTAATTCTTAATCCACGGTATGCATTCAGTCATTTATGACAAACCCTGTTACTATTTTGATGAAATCTGGAGATAAAGAACCTTTCCTTCACCCCTTCCCCCCAGAACACTGGGGGATATGGACATAGTCACAGACCTTAGCTGCTTATTAAGGTCAGGACTTGGGTGTGCAGAATGGGCAATAAGAAGACCCACTTCGTGAAAACAAGCTCATTTTTGTCTGAGAGTGTGACGCAGTCTAGAAACCATCTAGATGCATGTGGCAAGGGTTACCTCCTGCAACCCTCTGTGTTCCTTCTGCCTAACCTCATTAGCAGGGGAAACAGGTGGTGAAAGTGTACCTCCCAGGATGCACAGGCGGAGGGAAAGCTGCAGTTCAGAAGAAAACCAGACCCAGGTTACTCTTGGCTCTCTGCCAAGAGCCAGAGAAGGGCTTTGAGAGTGAGGCAAGAGGTTGCTAGAGAACAGGACTTCACACACGCCACATGGAAACCTGGCCTGGGGCTGAGGAGGAGGAGAGGATGGGGCATGGGGTGGGTCTATCTCTTACCCTACCACCAAATCATTGTCTTTGGGAAAACAGAAAGGAAAGGGTGGCATTTGCTTTCACCCAAATTGCAGGACTGAGCAGAAATGTCATGGTAGGGTGGCAGGGAGGAAGCGGCACACCAACCAAAGAGCGGATTTTTAGTGTCACAGTTTCATTGTAAGCAAAGTCTATCCACTTTACCTCCCTGTTTACTTTTTTGTAAATAAAGAGTTATTTTATTTATGCATGCATGCAAGAGCTGCGGTACAGGCCAGAAGTGCCGGGGGGTGGAGGGGGGTGGTGGTGAGAGGATTCACCAGAGACAGAGTGGGGAGCAGAACAGGCAGACTGACTGAAATACACTGCTGAGAGGAGCAGCGGGTGAGACAGGAGAGGTCTTCTGGGACATGTAGGTTAGCTCCCTGGCCAGGGATCGAACTCTTGTCGTAGTGGCTGCAGATAGCTTCATAGTGCTGAGACTTAACCCTTTGAGCCACCAGGGAGGCCCCCCATTTACTTTTTAAAAAATACTAAAAGGGATGTAGAGGTCCAAGAATGTTGAATCTGATGTTGGGCAAACATGATTTCCAAAACTGGCTTTGCTACTCTTTAGCTATGTGACTTCAGTTAACTACGTAGCCTCTCTGAACCTTCCTTTATGAAAAGTAGGTGATAATTATTCCCATGTAGTAGGTCCATGCTGAGAAAGAAACAAGACCAGGCTTTACCATGAGAAATGCAACTGATAGTGTCTAGTGTGCAGTTAAGTGCTACCAACGGCAACTCTAGCCCTTGCTAGATCTCAGGTATTGTGTACTGAAAGCTGATTTGTGGCAGCTCTTTTTTCTGTCTTTACTCCCAGAAGTGTGTGGCGGCGGGGGTGAAGGATTCACCAGAGACCGAGTGAGGAACAGAACAGGCAGACTGACCGAAACACACTGCTGAGGGGAGCAGCAGGAGAGTCAGGAGAGGTCTGCTGCACCGTGTGAGTTGCTCCCTGGTGGGGATCGAACTCATGCTGCAGTGGTTGCAGATAGTTTCATAGGTTGCGTCTTAACCCCTTGTGCCACCAGGGAGGCCCAAAATAACATTTTTTAAGTAGATATGCAGTATACATAGAAACATCTGTGAACCAATAATGTAAGTATTTTAAAATGTATTTATCAAACCTATGCAGGAAAATAAACTTTATTGTTTTATAATCTTTTTCTTTCCCCTTCCTCTTCAAAAAAAAAAAAAAAAGCAATATCCAGCCAAATTACTTTCATTCCAATGGTATTTGAATTTTTCTGAAAATTGTCTCCCTCCTTAAATCTAAATTCTTCTGCACCAGTGCATTCAAGAGAAAATGCCGTGGCCAGTGACAAAGGAGGAACCCAAGAGAATGTTTTGCACCCTGGAGCACTGGGTCCTTTGGCGATGACTTTGAGGGTGGTGAGGACCACACGTTTATGTTTGACACCTGGATAAAACCTGGCATGTCACTTCATAGTGCCCATCATAGCATCCTTTGGTTTGCTTCTCACACACAAACTGTATTCTTCACACAACTTTCCCAAAGACTTAGCCTTCTCTCTGCTCAGTTCCTGTCCCATTCTGGGACAGGATCAACACAATTCCTCAAAAGAGCCTCCTGCTGTCTGTCTACTAGCACTTATTTTTGCATCATGCCTTCCTCTCATATATAAGTGTACAAGATGTTTGGGCTTAGGGAAAACACAGTAGTAAGTGGTACCGTATACAGAGAGCACTACATCTAAATCTGAGTTATATAAAAATAATACAGTATCTTTTTTTCTGGTAGTAAGAAGACTCATGTGAGATTACAGTCTGAACCCTAGCCTCTTCTTTATCTTCTTCACCTTTGATACACTGTCTTGTCCTTTTTATGTTTATGTTTTTCCATGTACTACTTCTGAAGTGAATTTTCAAAATAAATACACACACACACACGTATGGTAGAGCCTAATTCAAAAACTGTCTCCCTGTCCTATTTTATTTTATTTTTAAAAAGATTTATTTATTTATGCATACAAGAACTAGGGTACAGGCCAGAAATGTGGGGGGTGAAACAGAGTGGGGAAAAGAATAAGCAGATTGACAGAAGTACACTGCTGAGGGGAGCAGTGGGTGAGTCAGGAGAGGTCTGCTGAGCCATGTGGGTTGCTCCCTGGCTGGCAGGGGGATCAAACTCAGATTGAACTCATACTGCAGAGGCTTGCAACAGCTTCATAGATTGTGTCTTAACCCCTTGTGCCACCAGGGAGGCCCTCACTGTCCTATTTTAAAAGCCATTTAAAAACCTTTTTGAGGGAATGGAGGTATCACACTCCCAGACTTCAAATACTATACTACAAAGCCATAACAGTCAAAAGTGCATGGTATTAGAATAAAAACAGACACACAGACCAATGGAACCAAATAGAAAACTCCAGAAATAAACCCACAAATTTACAATTAATCTTTGACAAAGGAGCAAAGAATATGCAATGGAGCAAAGAAAGTTTGTTCAATAAATGGTGCTGGGAAAACTGGGCTGCTACATGCAAAAGAATGAAGCTTGACTACTACCTCATACCATGCACAAAACCAACTCAAAATGAATTAAAGAACTAGACACAAGAATTGAAACAAAAAAATATATAGAAGAAAACATAGGCAAAATACTACATGCCATACACCTCAGTAACATCTTTAAAGACACATCACCCAAAGCAGTGATAGTGAAGGAAAGGATAAACAGCTGGGACTACATCATATTAAAGAGCTTCTGTACAGCAAAAGAGACATTAATGAAAACAAAGAGACACCCCACTGGTTGGGAGAAAATTTTTGCACACAACACTAAAATCCACAAAGAGCTGACAAGACTCAACAAAAACAAAGAAAATAACCCAGTCAAAAAATGGGCAGAAGAGCTAAAAAGAAACTTCTTCAAAGAGGAAATGCAAATGGCCAACAGGCATATGAAAAAATGTTCATTGTCACTTGTAATCAGGGAAATGCAAATCAAAACTACCATGAGATACCATCTTACACCAGTGAGAATGGCACATATTAAAAAAAAAATAGCAACAACAAATGTTGGTGAGGATGTGGAGAAAAAGGAACTCTCCTACATTACTGGTGGGAGTGCAACCACTATGGAAAGCTGTGTGGAGGTTTCTCAGTCCGCTAAAATGGAGCTTCCATATGATCTAGCAATTCCACTCCTAGGGATCTACCCAAAGGACACCTGCACCCCTATGTTTATTGCATCATTATTTACAATAGGTAAACTATGGAAATAACCCAAATGCCCCAAAATAAATGACTGGATCAAGAAGATGTGGTACATATGCACAATGGAATATTACTCAGCAATCAAAAAAGATAAACTCATGCCATTTGCAGCAAATCGGATGGAGCTGGAAGGGATCATGCTCAGTGAAATAAGCCAGAAAGAAAAAGAAAAATACTGGATGGTCTCACTCATAGCAGGACTGCAGAGTATCCAAATAAGGGATCAGGAAAAAAAACCTAATTATAATAAAGTAAAAATCAAAATCAGCAGGCAACTATAATCGAGAGACATACTGGGGGTGGTGGGGAGAGGGAAGTAGAATCAAAACAAAGGTGGGAAGAGCACAAGGGACTGTGGTGATGGTTCATGGGTGAATGGGTGGTGGGAACTTCATGGGTACTATAACCTAGATGAAAATGCTTACATTGTATAAAAATGAAAAATGATGCAAAAATATATAAAATAAATTAAAAAATAAATGCTAAATACTAATAAATATACTTTAAAACTTTTAGTATTAAAAAAATTAAAACTTCTTTGGTTTACCATTAGGAAAGATCAGTAAATTCCCCTACTCTCAAGATTCACTACCTCATCATATGTAAACAATGAGTGAAGAAACAGGAATGGGTTAATCTTCATCACAAAGAGTATAATCTGAAAAATAACAGTTCATGCTCCATCTGAGTTAAATAAATACAGAGAATATGATGTATAAATATTCATAGTGTATATAACATTTGTCAAATTGCTGGCACACATTTTCCTTCTTCTTGCTTGGTCAGCAGGAGAAGCTTCTTTATTGGGCACATATCAAATGATTGCCTTCTGGGGATGGCCAAGCAACAGAATTCCCTTTTATCTCTCCAGAAAGGTCAGTGTGCAGTTGCTAATCATATTTGTATTCTGAAGGTGATTGTCTCTCATTACTTAACCTTTTCTGCCCTTTTGATGGGGATCAGATTCTTTACCACCGAAGTCACATAAATTTATAATAAGCTATCGTCAGAGTGAAGCTAAAGGTAACAAAAGTATGAGTCATTGGGGTTATACTAATGATTTATCAGAATTTTGGGGGGGTAGCTTGTGTATCATATTGAGTGAACTGAAGATGTGCATTTATCAGATGAACTTTTGAGCACATGTTATCATATATGATGAGCCATATTCTTTGAAGGGACACCCTGTCATCAATTGATCAGGACCTTTGGAGATAAGTCCAAAGGTTCATATGTAATCAGCATAAATATCAAAATACCCAAGAGCAAAACATTTTATCCCTCTGTTTTTAATCCCAAGCCACCACCAATCCAAATGATCAAACTGAATCAAGTGCCCATAAATAAGAAAACAAAATTTTAGGGCCAGCTTTATGTGGCTGTTGCAAATTTAAAATATTCATTTGCTTTAGACAATATTGTCTCCTTTGAAATCATTATCGTCTTCAAAAGCTACAATCATTTTCTGTTTGCTGGTTTTGAGAAAAATTGTTTTCTGAGAATGACTTAATAGAGCATTACTAATTTTAAAAATGATTCTCCAGGGCCTCCCCTGGTGGCACAGAGGTTGAGGGCTGGGCTGTGAAACTGCCTGCAGCCTCTGCAGTGCCATTCGATCCCCAGCAGCCGGGGGAGGGTCCCACATGGGGCGCACACCTCTCCTGCCGCCTGCTGATCCCCTCAGCAGTGTACTTCGTCAGTCTGCCTGTTCTGTTCCCCGCTCTGGCTCTGGTGAATTCTCTCACCCTCCTGTGCTTCTGACTGTACCCAGTGCTTGTATAAATAAATAAATAAATCTTTAAAAAAAAAATGATTTTCCGCTAGAGGAGAACTATAAAGGGGATGCTAATTAGTAAATGCCATCTGTCCACGGCAGCCTTAGCTCATCTGTAGTCAGACCTTATCCTTCTCACTTCTAAAGCGGTGATCACTGAAGGTGAGATGCTTAGTAATGTCCATCCTGCCATCATAGGACCTTTGCATGTACTGTTGCTTCAGCAGAGAATACTCTGATTTGTTTCCTTAGCACAGCCTGTGGTCTTCAGCAAAGAAGGGATGCTGGTTCTGCCAATTCCCCTACAGAGCTTTCTGAGCTAGGCAGCTGACCCTGACACACAGAAATGGCCCTGAAAGTCTCATATTCCTGGAGTCCCAGGGCCTTTTCTGCAGGTTCGCTCTGCTTTAACTAACAGGTGGGGACGAAGCTGGGGTGGAGGTAGGAGGGTGCAGCCCTTCTTTGCTGACGCTACTGAGCAGTTATTTCAGGAATAAAGGGACAAGGCAAGGGAACTCCACGGTGGGGTGTCTGGGACAAGCGTCCAGTGTTCACAGCCCCAAGTCAGACCTTTCTGGTCCTTGTCCCCTGGTTCACTGTAACTATGGGTGGAAGCAAAAGGCCACTAGTGTCCAAGATGCCACTGAGCCAAGTTCATTGATCGGTGGCTGCATGTAATGTCCAGCAGACAAGGGGCTGAGGTGGTGTGAGTATTGGCTAATCTCCTGGAAGCTGGGAAAGTCAGATTGCTCTCTTTGCATCACTGCACAAGAGGATGTAGGAAGTCACGGGAAATGAGCTTATCAAAGAGCTGACATTTAGGGCAGCAGTACATCTCTGTCCTTTATAAGCTCTTTCCCCAGACTTACTTTAGGTTGACTGTGTAAGTAAGAGATGGGTGTCCTAGCCTACTTCACTTTAAATGGAACAGTGAAAAGACAGAGCTATCTTTGCACACACACATGTGTGTGTGCAGATACATACACTTTGTTGTGTACTTTGTTAACAGCCTGCAGTGTATGACTGTGTTAAATGATATCAAAAGATGTCATATTCCCTTGCATGAAGTTAGGGGAGGAATTCCCAGATCTCAGGGGCTACCATGTCCTATCTGGCACTTAGGTATCCCTTCTACCCACTATCTCACCACCACTGCACCCCTGGAGACTCTCACTGTCTTTTGTTTTTGCTGTTGTGAATTGCATTATTTTTTATTGAGGCAACATTGGCTTTCAACACTGTATATGATTTATGGGTACAGGTTCACACTCTTCAGATGTATGTTACCACACCACACCCAATCGTACATTGGGCCCCTCCCTGCTTTGCTCTTCACCACTTCCCTTCTGGTAGCCTCAATTCTACAGATTCTCACTCTTGCCTTGATCATTAGGTTGGCAAGGAGAGCGCCATCACAATTGAAGCAGGGTTTGTTGGATGCCCTTCATAAGCTGGGAAGGCTAGTAGGAAACTTAAAAAAAAAGTGGAGGTGGGCTCCGTGAACTCAGCAGAGTCAGGAGAGACCCAAGAGAGTGTCCAAAAGAATATGGTTCTGCTAATGAGTTTGTTCAAGAAGGGTGCAAAATGCATAGATTTCTGGTTGTGGCTAATTTATGAGGTCCCAGGAACAAAGGAGATAACCTGCGAAGGTCCTGTTTGATTTATATAGTCACAGAACTGTGAGCAGAGTGAAGACTAAGAGAAAGGGCTCACACTAGAGAAAGTCCACTTCACACTAGAGAATTGCTGTCTACTATCCCTTTCAGATCTGAGTTAGATCCCAGCCCTGGAAGGTTTTGACTAAGATGTTGGATATGCTTGAGAAAGACCATCTCTGAACCATCCTGCGAGGCACCATGGCCATGACCCTTGGAAAGCCTCCCCTGGGAGAAATAAGTCTAATTTTGAGAATTATTAGATACTGGTTAGCTAATACTAACTCTTGGGGACTCCAAACTCACAGAGCAGGGGCTTATAAGGTCAAATAATAAATGGGCTTTGATCCAAGGCTGCTCCCCTAAGTCCAGAGAGTCACAAGATTCATTCTGTGATTATATTTTCAGCTCCTGACTCTGGGGTTGGAATAGCAGCAATAATTGCTAATATTTCCAGGTTGGCTCCTGACACACAGAATAATGGAAATTAGCAGCATAAATACGCATCACGTATAATGAATAGGATCGTAGAGGATGACCTTTAAAAGGCTCTTCTTAATTACACTGCACTGTCTGCCTCATTGGCAAAACCAAGGCTGATGTTATTTTTCCAAGCGCTAAAGGACTGTTGTCATATTGTTAGTTCTTGCTGCGCAGTTATACAATGTGATACAAATAGGACATTGTGAATTGTAAGCCATGCCAGTTAAACTCAGTGCAAATGAACTCTCTAGTTACTTCCTACCCTCACCATCTATCTGGAACTGTTCCTTTGCATTTGTCAATGAATTCTATTTCCATCTGAGATATCCAATAAATGAAAAAGCTGATAATGTCAGATTCAGGGTAAGCTAATATGTATAGTTGTTTAAAAACAGTGTTTATAGTTGTTTAAAAACAGTGTTTAAAAACAGTGTGTTTAAAAACAGCAGTTGAGTGCAGGTTCGATTCCCCGGCTGCCAGCAAGGGTCCCACATGGCCTGCAGACCTCTCCTGCTGCGCCTGCTGCTCCCCTCAGCAGTGTATTTCGTCAGTCTGCCTGTTCTGTTCCCTGCTCTGGCTCTGGTGAATTCTCTCACCCCCCGCTTCTGACTGTACCCCAGTTCTTGTAAAAAACAAACAAACGAAACAAAACAAAACAAAACAAAACAAAAAACGGTGTATTATATACTCCTAATATTTTCAAATGGTTAAAATGAGATTGCCATAGGTAACCCCAGGAACGGAAAGCACTGGGCTCTGCATGGTGTTTCATATCTAAACAATGAATTATTTGCCACTTAGTATTAGCATTTATGAGCCAAACAGTAGAGCAAGGAGTCACTTCTCTGTTTCTCTGTCTTGTAATGAGATTTTTTTTTTTTAAGGAGGAAATGGCCCGGCTTCTTGGTGACTTCAAACTAGCACAGTGCCTAGATAACAGAGATGCTCGTTTACAGAAGACCATCTTACAGTGTTCCCAGAAATGGCTGTCTGATCTCTCCTGCCAAGCTGCTCCAGGTTCTTTTGCATCAGCAAGATGTCCCTCTATATCTCAGTGACTTAGTTTTCAGTAACTTGGTTTGAATCAGGGAAACCGTCCCTCAACTTCAAGGTCCCTCCTCCCTGCTTCCTCTCCCTATTTCTCCCCTAAAGCATCTTGTCTCCTCTACTGAGTCACTCCTGGACAGCATCTTCTCACCTCCTGTTGTAACTACATCCACTGTATGTCTGTAGTTACTACCATCTTTTATCCGGGTCGCTGTAACAGTCTTTGGATTGGTCTCCTAGTTTCACAGCTCTAATCTAATCTTCAGCAGCCCAAATGCAGCTTTTTACAGTACAATCTTAAATGCCCTGGGAAAAAGAACAAATCTATGTACATGGCTTTCCAGAAGCTTTGTGATCCATTCACTCACCATTTTTCATCCTCATCTTCCTTTCATTATCCTGGCACCTTTAGCAAAGTTTTGGCTTAAATATTTCGACTGTGCTACTGTAAATCCCAGAGGATAAAGGAACAATTGAGTGTCTGGGCAGAGATATTAGAAAGGGAGCAGCACCCCTTAGTGGTCAATGCGGTGTTGTACCAAATGCGCAGGTTTCGGAGGGGTAGGGAGGAAACTGAAAAATCTAGTGTTTACTGAGCCCTTTGCACATTTACAAAGGCAACTTGTTCCTCCACTGCTTAGAGAATGCAAAACTGATGCTTTGAAGGTATGGTGTGTTCCCATTGTCAACTTCAATTTTTTAAAACAACAGTTTTCAAATGTGTATTGAAAATATTGCCCTATAATATTGTGTTCATAAACTGACATCTTTTTTTTAAAGATTTATTTATTTATGCATACAAGAACTGGGGTACAGGCCAGAGGTGTGGGGGGTAAGACCTCCCCCGTGGTGCAAGGGGTTAAGATATAACCTGACATCGTAACTCTGCATCGTTGGGAATTGCAGTGCAGAGGGGAGCGACTGGTCTGCTGCAAGCATTCTGGTTGGCTGACAGTGCTGAGGACCAGGTTGTGGCTTCACCAGCTCTGTGTTTTCTATTTCAGCCGTTGGTGAGAGATTTCTGAAGACCAGGGGTCTCTGGCAGCCGTTCTTTTCTTGAGACACAAGTGTGATTTGCTGGATTAGCCAAGGTCAGGGTTTCCTGGTGACTTTGGTCTTTATTTGCTGTCAGGTAGGCAGTCATGCTCAGCAAGAGGCCACATCAAAAATTTTAAATTTTAAATTGACTGCCTGCTGTGGAAAAATTATTTGCTGGAGTAGTACTCACAGATGTGCGTGTTCATGCAAGAGCGTGGATGCATGTCCTTTTGCTCATTTCTGTGTCTGTCTCTTCGAATAGCTTAAGGAACTGTGAAGAAGCATATTCTAATATGCCTATTTGACTTTTTCTTATAAATCAGAGTTGGCTGACAAGTCTTTGCAAAGGTTCAGTCTGTGGGGGCTGGGCAAAAATACAGGTATCCCTTGCTTTCTGAATTCATACCAACTGAAGATTACAAACAGTTTCACTCCAAATTGACTCTGAATCAAAACCCAGTATAATAAATCTGCATGTTCCCACGAGTCAGAATAGGTATGTTAGCCTACATGTCTGGACCAGGGGTACAGAGGGCCCTGCAGACCTAGCTCAGACCTTTTCCAGATAGGCTAGGTCCTTGATCTCCTTGTTTACATGAGTTATACATTACAGCTACCTTCACATTCCTAAGTGCAGTGTTTGCTTCTTCCTCTGCCCCTCCCCCCATTCATATGTTGAAATCCTAAGTCCCCAAAGTGACTCTATTAAGAGGTAAGGCCTTTGGAAAGATGATTAAATCATGAGGGTGGCTCTCTCATGAATGGAGTTAATGCTGTTATAAAAGGGACCCCAAAGAGCTCCCTAACTCCTTCCACCATGTGAGGACACAGTGAGAAAGCACGGACTATGAGCCAGAAGAGGGGCCTTCACCTGAGGGTAACCATGCTGACACCTTAATCTTGGGCTTCCAAGATTCCAGAACTGAGAGATACAACTTTCCTTTGTTTATAACTACCTGGTCTGTGCTAAAGATATTAAGTAAAAATGTAAAAATATTAAGTAAAAATGTCTTCTTAGAAATTGATCCTGCCAGGGCCTCCCTGGTGGCGCAAGGGGTTAAGTCTTAGCGCTATGAAGCTATCACAAACCACTGTGACATGAGTTCAATCCCTGGGCCAGGGAGCTAACCCACATGGCATAACAGACCTCTCTTGTCTCACCCGCTGCTCCCCTCAACAGTATATTTCAGTCAATTCTCCTGTTCTTCTCTCCACTCTGTCTCTGGTGAATCCTCTCACACACCTGCACCTCTGGCCTACACCCCAGCTCTTGGATGCATAAATAAATAAAATCTTTTTTTAAAAAAAAGAGTTGGATGTATGTTTCTAGGAATACACGATTCATTCCCTACATCAATAAAAGAAATGAAAAATTGTTATATTTTCCAAATAATAAGTTAGAGGAGTGGCATTGAGCCTGTGGGATTCACAATCTTATTAGGTGATTCTTTTCAGCAGGGCAGTTTGAGCATTCCTGGGTTAAATAGTGAAGTGTCCAGATTTTAGGTGCTTTAAGATTTTACTGAAGTAATGCAGTTTGTTTTCTGCTATTTTATCCCCCTGCCTGACTTCCTACTCCTACTTCCCCCAATAAAAACTAGAATTACTATTAAAAATAGATTACAGCTTTCCACGACTCCTCAGGCTTAGTTGCTTTCTTGTAGTACAGGTGGGTGAATTGCCTAGGAAGGCAAGTCACGTGGTCAGGACAGTTCTCATGCAATTGGGTTTTTCTCAACACTAGCACAGGGGGGCTATTTACATGGTAGGAAAGACTAGATCAGAAGAGCAGGAAAAGCCACACAACCAGTGTCAAATGCTTACTATTTAAAGCTATGTGTTGACTTTTTGTTTTGTTGCATTCATTTTAGCTTATTAATGCATGTTTAAGATAAAAGTGACATTGCTTTACATTTTTATAAATCTCTGAAATATCCAGATTCATACAAGAAGCTGGGTGCTCATGTTTTTACGTTCAATTCATTACATATTGTTTTGGTTGAGATATGTGATGAAAATTTACATATCATAGATCATCTTAGACCCTCTCTGAAAGGGTGTCAGAAGCTCCCAGGGACCTTCAGAGCATGTTTTGAGAACTGTTGTCCTGAAGTATATTGTCCTGAAGTATGTGAAGTGGAATATCAAGGATCTCTCTCTCTTTATGTATTCACACACACACGTCTATGTGTATATGTGTCTCTGTGTGTGTACTTTACTAGATAATCCACGTTTCCCAAAGTGGTTGTACCAATTTGTACTAGCAGTGTAGGGGGGATGTCTCTGCACACCAGCATCTGGTGAGCTGCACTTTTAAAATGTTGGCCTAACTGTTGGTGGGTATTGTATTGCATGGTGGCTTTAATCTCATTCATTCATTCATTGTTTGGATTGCCATTTTAAGTATGAAGAAAGAGAATTAGAAGAGTAAGGTTACTTACCCAAAGAGTTAGGAAATAGGACCCATGTTTTTGACTTTGGAAATCAGTCTTCATTCTTCTCACAGACACAATTCATGCTTTTTAGTTTCTGGCCCAGTTCTTGGGATTCTCCAAATCTCTTCTCCTTGGGGGCTCCTTGGGGCACCCCAGGCTGTGGGAGATACACCCCAGGCTGCTAGAGGTTCAGTAGAGCAGTCTTGTGTCTCCCACCACTCCTGCACCCACCCCAAGCCTCACTTCTCTTCATGGCTCCTACACACATCCCTCTATTTCCTTCTCATAAATCTTCTATCCACCCTCTGATGATCATTTTAAAGTGCAAAAGCCTCATCGTAGTCATTTATTACAAATGGAGTAATACTTAATTCATGTTTATATGCAGGAGAAATACATCATTTAAGAAATCAACACCTGTTAGCAACCATGAATGTTACTTACTATCATTTTTCCAGCGGTCTGAAACAAACCCAATGATGAGATCACAAGTGTGTCACTCTTTTCTGACCCTCAGTTTCCTCATCAGTAAAATAAGAAGGATAATACCTACCTTAGAGGATTAATGTGAAGGGCTAAAATGCATAATACATGCAATGTGATTAGCAATGTGATAGGGAGTACTCAACAAATGTGCATTTTTATTTAACGTGCTTATTTTTATTTACTCTTCCCGGTATTTTCCCCTAAATCCTGAATCCTTGTAAAAATCCTTTAGGGTAGGTATTTTTATTCTCCTTATTTTGCAGATGCAAAAATGAAGCAGAGAGGCGAAGCAATGTCACACAGCCAGTAAGCAGCAGAGCAGGGATTACAACTCCGCAGTCTGCTAGCCCTAGAATTCGCGCTCTTTGCTAGACTGTTTCCCCCGAGTATCTGTCATTATTTATGCAAAAAAAAAAAATCCTGCAAATTGGAAAGCGCTCATCTTCTGGTGATTGCCTTATTATTTATGCAAAAAAAAAATCCTGCAAATTGGAAAGCGCTCATCTTCCGGCGATTGCCTTATTATTTATGCAAAAAAAAAAAAATCCTGCAAATTGGAAAGCTCTCATCTTCCGGTGAATGCCTCATGGAGCAAAACGTGTTCTGCAGTCCCTGGTACCTCCCGGAGCGCTGAGCTGTCACAGCGACAGAAGCCAGCAGAGCTTCCCTTAACCCCGCCCACTTGTCCTAGGCCACGCCCCTCACCCCGACCCCGCCACGCCACGCTACCTACATTGTCCCCGCCCCCGCCCGGGCTGCGGCGGCAGCGCCGCCTCACGAGCTTCCACGTACGCGCTCCCCCGCCTCTGGCCCCGCCCCTCTGGGCGAGCACATCCGGGTCGCCGAAGCAGGTGCCGCAGGTCCCGCCCCTTCCCCCCCCAGTCCTCGCCCCCACTTCCGGCCAGCTCGGGCCTTTTCCGCCTGTGCTTCGCCGGCCGCGTCTCCGCTCCCCTGGCCGCTCCCCGCCCGGGCCGGGCCCTCCGCACCCCGCTCCCCGCCGGCGGCCCGCTCGACGCCCGGACGCTCCCCGCGGCTCGGGGCGACTCTGCCGCGCGTCTTCGCGGTGCGGCCCGGCCTGAGGCCTGCGGCGCGCGGGGAGCCCGCGCAGACCTGCCCGGCGTCCGCCGCTGCTCCGTGGAGGCCGCCGCCGCGCGGATGTCGCCACCCGGGTCCGGGCCCCGCGGGGCGGCCGCCGCGGGCCGTCGGGGCTGCGGGCTGCTCGCGCTGCTGCTGCTGCTGCTGCTGCCGCCCGCGCCGGGCGCCGCCTCGGAGATCACCTTCGAGCTGCCCGACAACGCCAAGCAGTGCTTCTACGAGGACATCACGCAGGGCACCAAGTGCACCCTCGAGTTCCAGGTACGGCGGGGTCCCCAGCACTGGGGTCCCCCCGGGTCGCGCTGGCAGGGGCGGGTCCCTCATATCCTGCGGGCTGCCCCCTCCTGGCAGGTCTCCCCGGTCTTGGCTGGCTCAGGAATCGGCTGTAGGTGGCTGGTTCGGGGCACCTGGCAGGTGTCTTCTGAACCGGGGGCGACGGCAGGTGAGGATATTGAGACCCATGAGTGCCAGAAGGGGTCCCTGTGGTTCTCTGGTGGCCTTCATTTTAAGGCCTGTTGGGCTCTCTCCTGGAAAGATTCTTCTATTTAAAAAGTTATGCTGGGCTCTCAGTCTCTGTCTGAGTCCCACCTCCGCTTCACACCGGTCTGAAGCGATGCCATACCTTGCTCCATTGCTCGGAAGAGCCTCCGGGAGAGGCCGCATAACCGTCGGCGCCAGGTGGGTAGGAAGTGTGGAAAGAATGGCTGTGGTCACTGAGAGGCTTCTCATTTCTGGAGTCAGATTTAAAAAGATACTTTTATTGAGAGAATGTAGCTTCTAAAGCTGGTTCCCAACCAGTTTTGTTTGCTGGTCAACTCTGATGCTTGAGCGGCAGCTGTTGAGTTTTGTAGGTGCGGGTGTGACCGTGTAGATCAAAACAGAGTTGTTGTCTCCACTCTGGATTCTCTACCCACCCCACCCTTCTTTTCTTGATTAGTCCTTGCCCATTCAATGTGCATTAAGATCAGAAAATGGGATACGCCATCTGGTAGTTGGGGTCTGTGAAAACTTGGCTTGGGAAGTGGTTTTCAGTTGAATTGTTTAGGATGTACCATAAATATTTTGGTAAGGGGTGGGTGGGTGATATAGCCCAAAGGTTCCAGTTGTCAAAGTGACTGCATTGTTACTGTAGATTTGAGGATCATGGTGAGGTTCAATATAGTTGGGAACAGGAGCCAGAGGGAGGTCAGCAGGGGCCATTCCTTTGGTACCTTACTGCCCATGTTCCGGATTTTAGTTTTTCCTGAGACTATTGAAGGCCCTCAGAGGGTTGTGAGGAATGCCGTGACATGATCCAAGTATTCTTGGTAGTTGAGTGGATGTTAACATTGCAGGCAGAGAAGGTAGTGGAGTCTTGCAGAGCGGAGTGTGAGGTCTGACTGATTAGGAGGCTATGGTAATGGTCCAGGTTTAGACTAGGGTAGTAGCAGTTGGGGAAGGAGAAAAGTGAAAGGACTAGAGAGAAGATAGTAATATCAGCACTTGGTGATGACTTGGCTAGCGTGATTCATGGGGGGAGGCTAGGGATGGCTCTTCACCTTGTTTAACCTCATGGATAGGACAAGTGACAGAAAAGATAGCAGGAACTGTCACATACAGTGTCAACTAGAATTTTATCTATTTGAATATAGCAAACATTTTGAATGCCCAGACATGGTGTTTGGTGCTTCACCAATATTCACAGGTGAAAGATCATCAGGGGAATTTCAGCTGAGTTGCTGATGTCCCAGCTCAGTCTAGAAGGATAAATAGGAGTGAATCTACCAAGAGGCAGAGGGGAAAGAAAATCCTGGGCATATCTGTTATATTTGTGAGAATTTTTTTTAAAGATTTATATTTATTTATAGAAGAACTGGGGTGCAGGCCAGAGGTGGTGGGGGTGGTGAGAGGGTTCACCGGAGACAGAGTGGGGAATAGAACAGGTGGTTTTACTGAAATACACTGCTAAGGGGAGCAGCAGGCAAACAGGAGAGGTCTGCTGCGCCCTGTCAGTTAGCTCCCAGGATCAAACACATGCCACAGTGACTGGCTTGATACTGCTGACACTTAACTCCTTGTGCTATCAGGGAGGCCCTGTGAGACTTAATTTCAGCAGACCTGAAATTAGGTTGAGCTGGCACTGAAATATACTTAATAATAGAGTTGCTCTATAACTGTGTCGCAGAACTTTAAGAGCAGTTTATGCCAGTTTGTCAGCATTGTTTATTGAGAGTAGTGAGATGGATGATTTGCATCCAGTAATGGTGAGATCCCTCCTTTCTCCGGGACTCTGCTGCTGAGACTGACGATGTAGCCAGGTTGTGTGTGACCAGCATAATGGAACCCAGCCAAGACTATCATGGATGCCCTGGTTCCAAGGTGTTTCTCGCACAGTTGGGGGGTGAGGGAGTGGGTCCTTGATCTGAGAGTATGCGTGCCCACGGGCTCACACCTGACATCTCGTGGTCTCTTGCTATGAGAGAGTCTTGTCAATATGTTTGTCTTGTGTTCTTTGCTTTCTCATTTTGGGTCCTGTGATTCTTAACTGAGCAAACAGCCCTGTTTAACAGCCCAGTGTTACTGCAAATGTAAAGTAGACTTGTTCAGAGTACTTCTGGCAGTTTGATATTTTTGAAACAGCTTTTTTTTGGAAGAAGGGTATAAAAAAGGAGCTAAGGCTGCTTTGAGGCCATAAAGGATTTGGGTTTTTTTGTAGACCAAAGGAAGTTATCAAAAACTTTTAAGTGAATGTTCAGTGGGGAAAGCTAGGGTGGTGGCCTCCCCAGGAGACATGTAGGAACTGGTTTCTAGTGGGTAAAGTCTAGAGACGCTGCTTAAGAGGCTGCAGTGCACAGGACAGCACAACTCACACAACAAGGAATCATCCAGCGCCAGATGATCTAAGCAAGGTTGAGAAATCCTGGATTAGAGGGAGGAGAGATTAGGATGCAGGAGGCCTTTGTATGAACTTGTAGCAGTAGCACTGTCTGGGTTGTGGATCAGGAATGGAAGAGAAAGGATCAGTTTGACAGGGGCAATAAAGTCAAGAGATTTCTGTGACTAACTGGACAGGTTGGTTCACTTAATTTGGGATGATCCTGTTGCTATTTTATCAGACCAGAGAGACTGTAAAGGAGGTGCTTTTATCTTAAATAAGATTACTTATTTTAAAGTTTGATGGAAGAAAAAAGTATGAGGATAGGTTCTCGTCCTACACAGCTTGTATGTATTATCTTCCATGATTCACAGCACAAAGGTCAAGTATGAATAATTGAGTATGAAAATGAAATCATTATTTCCACCTGGAGGAAAGGTGTTTGTTTTGGCAGAGGCAAGGTAAATGCCCTTTTGCTAAGATAGTATTTTTATGTGAAAGCACAGCTGTATACGGACATTTCCATATTTGTATGGGTTCCTAAATGCATATTTATATTTCATTTAATTATTAAAATGACTGACATCATCACATCTCATCATCACATACTCATCATACCTCGTAAGTGACAAAGTCTCAAAATTAACTCCAAACTTTGAAGTTCAAAGTTTGATTTCTCTTTTATAGATCTGCAATGTTAATACCATGCTTGAAAATACTGGCTTGAGCCACCCACTCTCATGGTGGTTAGGGTCCCTCTACCCCAGTGTCTCTTCCTCATCTCCTTTCTCAAGTGGTGGGTACACGCAATCTCTTCTTCTGTCTCTGTCCCCTCTTTATTCCCACTCGCCTCTTCCTCATGTAAAGAGACCTTCCTCCTCTTTAATCCTTCCCTTTGCTCTTATTATACATGTCCAGTTACCTCAAAACAAATCTCGCCCTTCATCATTTATACAACCCGAATGGCCCATATTGTGGCTGATTATGCTTAAGCCCTTGAGAATAGCTCCCGGATCCTTAGAAGCATTTCACCTTGGGCCTCCCCAGTGGCGCAGTGGTTGAGCGCTGGGTTGGGAAGCTGCCCACAGCCTCTGCAGCGCAGGTTCGATCCCTGGCCACCTGGGAGGGTCCCACATGGCGCGCAGACCTCTCCTGCTGCCCGCTGCTCCCCTCAGCAGTGTATTTCGTCAGTCTTCCTGTTCTGTTCCCGCTCTGGATCTGGTGAATTCTCTCACCCTCCTGCACTTCTGACTGTACCCAGTGCTTGTATAAATAAATAATCTTTAAAAAAAAAAAAAAAGAAGCAGCATTTCACCTATCTCTGGCTTTCCTTCCAATATGCTTACTCTCCTATCAGCAAGCGCTCCAGATAAACAAAAGGTTTGTTTGCATTTCTTTTGCTCTGTTATGTTTTTGCTTTAATTACAAGTGTTTAAGCAGTGTAGTTTAATCATTTACATTTCTCTTGGAGACACGTTTATAACTGAAGATAATCTCTTAGAACAGCCCAGGAGTCTTTTCAACGTATAATGTAGTTCAAAACAAAAATAACATCAAATTTCATATATAGTTGACCTATAAAGAACATAAGATGCACAGTGTATTTGTGATTTGGCATTTAAATGGGTGTCAGTTTTATGATAGGGATGTTATGCTAGGCACTGACCTACTTTTACTGTTGCTCTACATTTCTCGTGTGTGTGTGTGTGTGTGTGTGTGTGTGTGTGTGTGTGTGTGTGTGTGATGATACTAGGAAACTAGGTGAGAAACTTTGGGAAGGAAAGTTATATGGCAGTAAGCTTGGGAGTCAGGAGTATATGGGTTTGAAGTTCAAGTTTTGCCTGAGGTAGGTTACTAAAGGCAGTTTCTCAGGTTGCCAAATGGAAGGGAAAAGCCCTCCCTCATAGTGTTTTTGGGAGCAGTGAGTGATAGAAAGAGATTCACATCAACTAGTACAGTGTCTGAGTTCCCTCTCGCCTGTCATGAGAAAATTTGTTTACTTTGTATAAAACTTTAGTTGAACTGAAATCTGCCTCCCAACTTCCAACCACTGGTAAAAACCTAAAAATATATCATAGTAAAAGTCATATAACCTTATTGCCATTTTGACAGGATACCTGGTTAATTACTCAAATTTGTTATTTGCAATGATCTCTTTATTTTTTTTTATAGGTTATTACAGGTGGTCACTATGATGTAGATTGTCGATTAGAAGATCCTGATGGTAATGTGTTATACAAAGAGATGAAGAAGCAATATGATAGTTTTACCTTCACAGCCTCCAAAAATGGGACATTCAAATTTTGCTTCAGCAATGAATTTTCTACTTTCACACATAAAACTGTATATTTTGATTTTCAAGTTGGAGAAGACCCACCTTTGTTTCCTAGTGAAAACCGAGTCAGTGCTCTTACCCAGGTAAGTAAAAAGTCAGCAATATAACATTGGTATGTGTAGAAAATGAGATGCATGATTTAATGTTCATTATAACTCTTTGATGACAATAGAATTTTGACTTTTTTTTTAAAGATTTATTTATTCATGCATACAAGAACCAGGGTACAGGCCAGATATGTGGAAGGGTGAGAGGATTCACTAGAGACAGAGCAGGGAACAGAACAGGCAGACTAACTGAAATACACTGCTGAGGGGAGCAGCGGGTGAGACAGGAGAGGTCTGCGCGACATGTGGGTATCTCCTTGGCCGACCAGGATCGAACCCATGCTGCAGAGGCTGTGGACAGCTTCACAGCGCTGCGCTCTACCACCTGAGCCACCAGGGGAGGCCCGAATTTTGACACTTTGATACAACTTTTAAACCTAACAATTCTTACAATAAATTAAGCATTTCACAGAAGAATTGAGACTTCTTTTTAGTGAAGACCAATGGTAGAGGAGTTTATGAGCTTTTAAGTTGTAGGATCAGTTAGGTAGAAACATTAATGGCAAAGGAAATTTAAGAAGGTAAAAAAACAGTATTCTAGCATTGTGAGGCATTTTCTGTAATTCATGCAGGACCCTTGACCAGACCTTAGCAGGTTGGTATACATGGAAGCAAACTGATATGTTAATTAAAATGTAAATATCCCAAAGTAATTTTATACCAGTTTTTAGTATTAAGCAAGCTCCATTTAAAGTAAATTTCGCTGTAACTTAGGTAAAATATTAATGGTAACTAATTCACAAAAATAGGCGTTTATTTTGAAGAAGGGTTTAATGAAAGAAATAGATAGCGACAGACATTTAAAGTTATTGAACAGATACTACTCAGTTGATGAGCATAAGCTAACCCTGTCTAAAAGATAGGTGTCCTTAGGCACTATTTACCACCTACATGTTAAAACTGGTATTTCATTGTTTCCAGGTTCCATTTAATTCTTTTGGCCAAAGTCATGTGGTGATAGAGGCATTTTTAAAAATGTATGTGTCTTAATTCATAAATCTGTTCTAAGCATTAACAAGATGTATTCAGATATTCTTATTTTTAGAAATGTTCTTTTTATTTTTATATCCTTTGTGAAAGGCATTTTCCTTTGGAGAGAGATTTTTCTTTTTGAGCCTTGTAACGCTTCATAAATTTTAATTTGTGTAAGGTGAGAGCTTGCTTTAAAGACCTAAGTAGGCAATTGTAAGAAAGCAGATAGTACCACTTAACCTTCCTTATTTGTATCACAATCTTTATCTTATTCTACTTTGAAAAAAACGAGTGAATCTCTCATGCAACAGGGATACTGGCAAAACAGCTGTTTGTGCTTTAAATTTGAAAAAATTACCAACTAGTAAATGCAGAATAAATGATAGTTTTTCTAAATCACTATAATACAATGATAGATCTGGAATGGGCAGTAATTACCCATCACTGCTGAAACCATTAGTAGAAAGGGTGATGAGACACTTGATAATGAATGGGTAAGGCTTGAGATCATCCAATTCTAATGATCATTCACGAATGGAGAGATAATTGGACTTTACGTATCTATGGCAATATGTGATAAGTACATAACATTCCCCAAGAGGTGTCCCCTCCCCTCCACCCCCCACATGTCACCTGAATCCCATGGAGTCTCTGGCTCCAATTACCATTTTGTTAGAAATCCAGAGGAGGGAGGAACACCATGGGGATGCAACCAGCCAAATCTCAGAAGTAGGAAATGCTAGAGAACAGTGTGTCCAGTTTGTTCAAGAAATAGATGGGAAGGGAAAAAGAAGAGAGCCTAGAGATTAAAGACATAAAGAGATAGCAGCCAAATAAAAGTGTTATGAGTTTTCTAATAGGTAATTTCAGTCCATAAACCTCACAGTTTCTCAACACTGTTTAAGAGAAATTAAGTTGAATACTTTTATAATTCCTTTTATTCTTTCTTTGGTAGAACTTCTTCAGATGTGTAAATTGTTTTCTAATGTCTACTACTCAATTAAAATTAATATAAACTCATATATTTGTTTTAAAATTCCTAATACATGCTTTGTGATGTAAAATAAGTATAATAATGGAGCATGTATTTCACCACCAAAATTAAGTTTCTAGCAGTAGAAAAATATTGAAGTCTAATATACAAAAAAGGTTACACACTGATCCTTATCAAAGCAGATGGTATAGAAACATTGAAGAAGGTGAGGTGTCATCATATGAAGGTTTAAAAAGATAAAAAGTGTCACCACAAGATGATTACACAATGAAACTGAAGCTTACACCCGTTTTGGAACATATGTATTGGTTTAGTTGACTGGCATGAGGAAAATGGCTTATTTAGCAAATTGGTAAATGTTAAAAAAGAAAAAACATGTTCCTATCCTGATCTGTCATTTTCAGATTCAACTTAGCCGAGGATTTTGATAATGTTATTGCTGTTTTTAATATAGGTAAAATACCAGAACTTGCTTGATCTGTTTTTATGGTAAATTTATTTTTATATAAATTCAAATTGATTTGTATTCTTATGATTGGTCAAATTTACTACCATTCTCTTTTTCCTAGCTCTGCCTTTTTAAGGAGCTTGACATTCTGTAGCCAGTTAACCTTAATAGTATGTATTTGTACTTCTCTTATCTTCCCGTTCCACCTGTACCTTACAGATGCCACACTGGGTCATCCAGTTTAGGGAAAGCATTGTGGCATCACTAACCTTAGCCATTTTTCCTGGTGGATATGAATGGAAGATTGAACTCTGGCATAACTGAGTGAATGAGTTGGTGCCAGTTTAGTAGAATGTTAACCTACTAAATTTAATTGAGATGAAATGGAAAGATGAATATGATGGATTATACAGAAAATATTCACATATTAACTAAAAATTTCTCTTTAGATGGAATCTGCCTGTGTTTCAATTCACGAAGCTCTGAAATCTGTCATCGACTATCAGACTCATTTCCGTTTGAGAGAAGCTCAAGGCCGAAGTCGAGCAGAGGATCTAAATACAAGAGTGGCCTATTGGTCAGTCGGAGAAGCCCTCATTCTTCTGGTGGTTAGCATAGGGCAGGTATTTCTCCTGAAAAGCTTTTTCTCAGATAAAAGAACCACCACAACTCGTGTTGGATCATAACTGCATTTTGAGAATTGATCGCCATGGCCACTGTAATATTGCTGTCCTCTAATTTTAGGTACCGAAGAACTTAATATTGGCAACATTTTTAAAATCTTACTCACACACTTGTTGGGGGGGAAGGGAGGATATACACTGCATATCCCCAAACTGTGGAAAGGACATCTTTTTTATTTGTAAAGGTAGAAAAACTTTGGAGCTTATTTTGGGCTATCCATGTTAAATATTCAACACCAATGATCTCCTCTTTTCTTAGTTGTTTATATCTACTCTTCGCACACTAAACTTTGGTATTTTGATTCCTTTTAACCATTTTAAAGTACTTTTGTTATAGGTAGTGGATATTTTAAAAACCTTTGATTTAATGTTATAAGTGTTGTGGAGGAAGAAAATTGCCTTTTCATTGTTTATAGTAAATAAAACTTTGTTTTTAAGAAAATCAAATGTGATTAACTGTAGCTTCAGCCCTATTCTGCACTCTTTAATTTTATGGAGGCGGGGGGGGTGGGGAGTGAGAATCTACCATAGAAATGTTAGTTAATATTGATATATAATTTTAAATTGGTACATCATGGATATAATTTATTTCTCACTAGCTTGGAAAATGTCAGGTTTTTGAGTTGGGTTCTATGATTTATAATAAAATTTTTTCTTCATAAAGGACAGTCTCATCACACAGAAAATACTATATTTCAATAATGAAAAAAAGATTTACACAGGCCTTGAAAATCAGACTGTTGTAACAGGTAGCATAATTACAGAATAATTTAAGGCACTAAAATTGGGGGCAAATGAAATGGAATAATTATGAGTGAGTTGTTTTGTACACATTACCGTTTCCATTGCTTTTGCAAAGGAAGATGGTCAACTGTTTCACTTTAACATTTAAATCGACTTTTTTGCCCTTCCGTGGGTTTAATGTCTGTTAGTCATTACCAGCTTGAATTGACAGTTGTCATATTAGTATCATAAAAGTGCCATGCTTTTCATCCTGACCCATGTGAAGGATGTACTGAGAAGTTAGTGGTGGTTTTGTTGTTGTTGTTGTTGTTGTTGTTTGTTTTTGGTGGTGGGGAGATGGGAGTTGTTTTCTTTTCAGTGTTTTGTCTTGCACATGTCATTTGTACACTCTCTGGTTAGCAGCCTTAAAATGATTTAAAAGTTTAGAATGCTGTATATTGTTTCCTATTTGATAATCTCCATTGATTGAACTATATTAAATGAATATTAAACAGTGCACGTTCTGTATACTGTAGGGTTTAGGCTGTGTTTGTATTTTGTTGCTGATACAGATTGAGCTGACTGAAATAAGATTTTGTTGCAACTATTCTAGAATAGAATATAAATGATGCAAAATTGTAAAGGTATTTAAAGCTTTTCCATTGTTTAGAAAAAATGCAACTGCTTTTTGCCATGCCTTTCTTCCCCACCCAAAAGTGATGAGTGCTGCATCAGACTGTCATATTATAGAGACATTGACATGTGGTACCACAGAATACTGATTGGATAGCAATTCTAGTCACTTACCACTACTGACCAGAAGTTAATTCTTAATTCTAAGCTGTCTTTAAAGTGCATATATACACTGCTGCATGTAAGAGCAAAATGAATTCAAGTTGTAATGCTTGCTGATTTCAGTGCTACAGTCTAGCATGGGATGAAAATGTTTTCAGCCCTTTAATTCTAAAATTTTTGAAGACCAAATAGCTACTTCTTAATATTTGTTAAAAGATTGAGAACTGAAGTTTAAGATTTTGCAGAGCCATCTGTTTGAGTTCTTGTATTGGAATTGTCCTGCAGTTTTGTAAGTGTCCCTTTATATTTTAATTTGAAAATTTTAAACATTAATGTTAACATGATTGATAAGCATGGACGTATGTAAAATCTTCTTTCTGGTTGACTGTCTGCTCTGTTGTGTTCAGATACTTACTCTATAATTAAGCAGATTCAGATATCATCAGTTGCCATGTTTGGCATAGATAATACAATGACTTAATTTCTGCCTAGCAAAACTGCAATTAGACTATACCATAAATAACTTTTGACCGAAGCTAAGCTATTGAAACATATTAAAACTTTTGAAGTTGCCAGTGTTACCTGTTGTAGACAATAGTACAGACTTAATCTGGTCCATATGTAACAGGTTTTTAAGTTTGATGGACTTAACTGGATATGTGTATATAAATTAGAAAATACATTATCTATCCAGATGTAAATGTTAAATATGAACATTTTTTTCTCTTCCTCCTGCTATATAATTTATGGCTCATCTGTTTTCTTTAATCCTTTCATAACTTGTTGCAACAGTTTGAATTTCCCAAGTGTTGATGTTTAGACATACAGCTCAGTGCACATATTTAAACATCATTAGCTGTATGTATTTTTAAAGTAGAATAATGGAAAGAAACTTGATATACAGGTTTATACTAAAATTTCAACTGTGTGAAGATACATTTTAAGATGTTACTTTGTTAATAATCTAAACATTCTTTTTCTATTAAAGAAACAAATGATTTGTGGTTCACAACTTTCTTCCCCCGCTTGATAAATAACTTTGAAAATACAGTGGACTGAAAAGTAATTTTTTTCTTTAAAAGATTTCATTTAAATGTCTGTGCTATCCATTTTTGCTTCAGTTTGTAAATGTGTAACATTTATAATTAAATAGGACAAAAAGGCCCTATGACTATTGTTTTCAAAAATTAAAGAAATTAATATACATTCAAAGGGGATTTTCATTTACTTTTTTAAAAAATAGAAATTTCTCTAAAGTAAACAGATGTTGGTTCTGCACGATTGCATCAGCTAATTCTTGTCGAATTAAAAAATCAACAAACTGACTTTACTTGTTTCTGTCAGGATTTACATCTTTTTCAAGTTCCTAATGAACTTGTATCTTGGAATACAGTTTTGTAGTAAAAGAGTCGTTACTTGGTATTTCACTAAAACATCTTAGGAACTAGTCAAGAAAGACTTCCTCATTTTTAACCTTTTTTGCATTTCTTGTTGAAGTCTAGGTGAAAGACAGTTAAGCTATCAGTTCACTAAAATCTTTGTTTTTAAGTGTGTTATCCTTTGATTGTCTGATACCAAATTGCCTCAGTTTTGTTATTTTCCCTTCATGATGCAACAATAGTGGACACCGTGTCCCTGGGCACAGTTCTATAAAAGTAGCAGGGGAGTAACAGGAAATACAGGTTAACAATCACTGAATCATAATCTTGTGCTGGCTGCTGTGCTAAACATTTTACTTGTATTAATACACTGGGCACTGAGGATATGATTCCCATTTTACAGATGAGATTCACATCTCAACTCAGAACCACAATTACTAACTGCCTCAATCACAGTTAGTAATAAGAGTATGAACATGAACCATGCAGTCTGGCTTTAGAGCCCTCTTTCTCAGCCACTGTGCAACATTGCCTCACAAACACTAGTTAAGAATTGGTCTCCAAAGACTTAACTCTTGATTTCAGTACAGCTCATATAGAGAGGTTTAGTGCTTTGGCTTTGTTTGGATCATAGCCAATTTCAAATCATCGTTGTATGCTCTCACACAAATGATTTAAAACAATTCTGTATATTTCTGTTCTTCATCTCTTACCAAGGCAGTATCTATAATATTATGAGATGTTTTATCAAGCATTACCATCAGTGCCTATCATATCAAACAGTTAAAGATACTGTGTTTTTATTTTTATCATCAGTTCTGTTCTAGTCTTTTGATCTTTTGCTTGATAAAGTTCTTACTATGGCCTCGACTTACAATTCTTACAGTAGATAACACAGATAGAAATGTGTTGGAATGTCTATCATGTATGTAATATTCTGCTAGAAGTTTCAAAAGTGAGTAAGGTAGTTTCCTTCCAGGAACATCACTACATGGGGGTGAGGAAGACTATGAGCAGCTAACGGACTATCAGTAATGAAGCCAGGTGGACTTAAGGGTCTAAGACACTTAAGGGTGCTAGAGAATACTTAGGTCAAAAGATTTCTCCCCCAACGAGTTTAATTTTTTCTCTCTCACGATTATCCAGACCAGCAATTGAGTGGATTCACACGTAATTCAGGGATATGGAGTCCCTGTAGCGCCACATCAAAAACCATGTTCTTTAACTTTGTTAATAAAAGAGGTGATGTTTGATCTCCTGACTTGACTTCTTTGTCTCAGTTGTCTTGGATTCTGGAGGAAAATACCGGATGTTGTCGAGACAGCACCAAATGTGCTGTTTTTCGGTAGACAGTTCTTTTACTTTCAAGACATTATCACTAGGAATGATTACATTTCTCACCGAAATCAAGATCTACTGGAAGTAACACTAGTCTGGCTGAATCTGTTTCTAGTGCTGGTAATTACTAATTATGGCTACTATTTTAAAAAGGAAAGAGGACTTAAGAATTTGAGAAATGATGATTAGAGAGTAAAATACACTGATAATTCTACCCTCCATTTTGGTGTATTTCAGTTATTTTATGGAGATACTTTCAAGAATTGGTATTGCCTACAACGAATTCTTAAAATTGCAAAATACTAAAATCTGTCATAATACAGAAGTAGTAAACATGTACAATTCAAAGAGAAAAGTACAAAGTACACACTCATGTCACAATTTTACCAGCACCATGGAAGGCTTTCATGTACCCATTCCTGATCCTAATGCTGAATGTCCCCGCTAGAGGTAACCGATGTTCTGCTTGTAATGAAGACCATTTTCTTATTCTGTGCATCTTTTTACCACTTATGTGTACTAGTTCTCCAACTATTTTTAAATCTCCAAACCATCACAAACTGGTAAGTAAATATAAAATCACACCCTTGAGGTTTTTTTGGCAGTGCAGGTGGCTGTCAACTTCTCTAAATGCTTGCTTTTTTTTTAAGATTTTTTAAATTTATGCATACAAGAACTGGGGTGCAGGCCAGAGGTGCAGGGGGTGAGAGGATTCACCAGAAACAGTGGGGAACATAACACGCAGACTGACTGAATACACTGCTGAGGGGAGCAGCAGGCGAGACAGGAGAGGTCTGCTGTGCCATGGGGGTCACCTCCCTGGGCAGGGATCGATCTGATGCTTCAGTAGCTGCTGACACTTCATAGTGCTGACACTTAACCCCTTGCACCACCAGGGTAGCCCCTCTAAATGCTTTCTGAGCATACTTGCTCTCACTTTCTGTGCTTCTCTCTTCACCAGCCAGTTAGAATTCAGTAAGGTTCCTGGATGACACTTGGAATAGTTCTGAGTCTGCGTTCCTGAAAACGTCTTTAAAAAAAATCACACCAAGGTGAACTTACATATGGTTTAATAGAATGTTCTATATAAGAAAATACTACCTGCATTCTTTTGTGACTTAGGTTTTGCCGTCACCCCTGTTGATGCCTATAACCAGTTTGTTTTTGCTAGTTGCTAGTGCAGTAGTCCATCAAGAATACACCTGCCGTGTCTCTTCTACTTGCTCTTACAAGCAAAGCCACTGACCTTTCTTGTCTATGTGTTCTGTTGCTCATGTCCGTGATCTCTTAAGAATACATCTAGGGGTGGAACTGTTTGCTCATAGAGGATGTCCTGTCATCTTTACTAGGTAGCATCTAACTTTTCTAAAGGAATTATACCAGTGCTTTCGAATTGTATCTCCCACATTTGGTACTGTCAGCTTTTTAAAACTTTGGAAAATATCCTGGGTTTTTAATACTGTAAAGGCAACTCTTAAGAATTTGAGAAATAATAGTTCAAAGAATAAAATCTGGGCCTCCCCGATGGCGCAGCGGTTGAGCGCTGGGTTGCGAAGCTGCCCGCGGCCTCTGCGGCGCCGGTTCGATCCCCAGCTGCTCCCCGGCCACTGGAGGAGGGTCCCGCATGGCGCACAGACCTCTCCTGCCGCCCACTGCTCCCCTCAGCAGTGTACTTCGGTCCTTCTGCCTGCTCTGCTCCCCGCTCTGGCTCTGGTGAATTCTCTCGCCCTCCCGCGCTTCTGACTGTGCCCAGTGCATGTACAAACAAACAAAAAAAAAAAAAACAGATAAAATAAATAAATAAAACATGCCTCTATTTAAAAAAAAAAAAAAGAAGAAGAAAATCTATCCACCACTTATCCCACCAACCATTTTGATGTTTTTTTATAGACAGATTTTAAAGAAATTGGTATTTTACCTCTAAATAATGTGTTTTCCATCAGATTGTTTCTTATCTCATGGGTTTCTTAACCACTTGTATTGCCTCTTTTGGGAAGTCGCTATTCAAATCATTTGCTCATTTTTTAAAACGTTTCTTTCTGCTTCTAATGAAATATACCAGTCTTTCCCTGTACTTTGTCTTTATGTCTTATTGAAGAATTCTTCATCCTGAGATTGTGAATATTTTCCTGTATTATGTTCTAAAATATGTGTAACTTAGTCTTCCACTGAGTTGAATTTTGTGTATGAGTAGAAGTAGGTTAACCACCGTGATTTTAAAATGTTTTAAATTTCTAGAAAATTCATCTTTCTTGATTTACCCTGCTGGTTCCGTCATCTGTTAAATGCCCATATTTCTGGGCTCTTGATTCTATTGCATTTATCACTTTGTCCATACATCAGTACTTTGCTATCTTAATTGGTAAAGCATTAAAAATTCTTGATATTTGGTAAAGTATATAATATAAAAATGTTTACATACCTTGTTCTTCAAGATTTTGGCTGTTCACATTTCTCTGCATTTTTATCCAGATTTTAGAATTCGCACAATCCCGATGGGTTATCTTCTGTGTCTGATAATTAGCGGCATCTGTAGGCTTTGTTTTCTGTTATATCATCTAAGGCTGGAAATTCCTTTGTAATTATATTTTAGCTGTGTCCCACAACTTTTGATATGTAGAATTGTTTTACTAACATTCAGATCATAGTATTTTGTGATTTCTGTTGCGGTTTATGTTTTCACACGGGTTATTTCTGAATGTGTTTTAATTTCCATATATACTGAAGCTTTTCTAGTTAACCTTTCATCTTTGGTTTTTAGACTAATAACTGGGTGGTCAGAACACATTCTGTAATGTCAGTCTTTTTGGTTTGTTTTTGATTTTGCTTTATTGAGATTCCCTCTGGCCAAAAACATGGTCTATATTTGTAAAATGTATGATTTTGTTAGTTTTCCATGTGTACCTGAAAGTCATATGTATTCTGAAATTGCATTGGATGCCATAATTACATAGGTCAGTCAGGTAAAGTTCATTCATCATTGATCGTTATCATTCGTGTTCCTACTAACTTAGGTGTAGTCTGCAGGGCACAGGTATGAGATCCAGGGAAACTGTAGAGAGTACAGAAGCTTGAGACCTGGATAACAACGGCATTTAATGGCAAAGATTTTAGAGATATGAAGCCACAGGGAAAACACTTCATATGTCAGAAGATTTCTTACTGATTCATTACTCCTCTCCTCGCTGGTTTATTTAATCCACTCATTTCATTATCAATTAATGGATTTAAAATTGTCTTGTTTGTACATGTTTTGCCTTTGTCCACTGAGGAAAGAGGCCATGTCTAATTGTATCCCTAGTGCCTGGCGCATAGAAGACACTGGCGTTAAGTGATGGGTGCATTTTCTTGTAGTGTATACTTGATAATTTGGGGCTTAAACTTGTAACCGACTTGAAATATTTTCTTAGCAGAAAGTGAATATGAAGAAAAGGCAAATTTTGAAGCATGAAATGGAACAATTCAAGTAAATATGTTCATATTACGAGTTTAGGTTCATTTATGCAACATGGGTGGTGAACGGAGAAATAAATGGTTTTTGCCATTTGTAATTAGTGCCATTTGGAATTTCAATGCAAAAATTTGAAAAGCTCTGATTTGAAGGACTGTCAAAGATCAGCCAGAGGAGGCCGAAAGACTTACTGTAAGAAGTAGAATGAACATAAAGGTCAGTTGAGTCTGTTGATACCAAGGAAGGAGTTTTTGGAGGACACAATGGTTAATTTAGTCAGTGGCCAAGGAGAGAGTCCATGGTTAATGAACGCAACAAAACAGGTGGATTTAGTAACAGGAAGTTGAACCTGAGCAGCTGACATGGAATTGAGAGGTGGGAGGAGGAGAAACTCAACATTGGGATGATGAATTATGCTGGCGCTGTGCTTAATGGGGCAGGTAGCAAGTGATGACTGCTAGTGACTGTGAATAGTTGGTCCATCTGTTGTTTTGGGGGACAGGAGGAAATTCTTGGCTCTGTCTTTACTAAGTCAGACACAGGTCTGGACCCCATTATATACTATCTCTGGTCTTTGAGGTTTGACATTAGTGTTTTCCTCTTTTGGCAGAGTAGGGATAGTCTGGGAATTAAAGAAAGGGAAGGGGGTGGTTTCTGAATTGGGTTCCAGGACATAGTAGGAACAAATGTTTGGCTTTGTAAGACTCTGTGCTGCTTTCGCTAGGTTTTTGGTTGGTTTGTTTTGTTTTTTTGTTTTGTTTTGGTTTTCCCTTAACAATCCATGGGGTTCCATCCGAGGCTGTTTTGATTGTGGAAACGAACCTAAGAAAAGACTCGTGTTCAGGATGGCTTTTGGGGGGGATCGCTGGCTTTGCATGTGGTCGACTGCAGCAACAGTGTGTGTCAGAGCCCCAAGAGGAAAAGGAAGACCCGAAGAGTCGCTGTATCTCGGGAAGGGTGTCGGCTTTGTTTGGGTTAAGACCAGTTATTTCCCTCTGGGATCAGGGAGTCCTATCTGGGAGCCCCGGGCTTTGCAGCGGGCTGGGGTATTGGGGGGCCTGGAGTAGGGACGCCCCATCCCAGCACTTGGCTGTGTAGGGCACCAACACCGTAAAAGGACCCCCTTCCCCTCCCTCGCCCCCCCCACCTCCGTCGGGACAAATGGGCCCAAGAACGGGACAAAAAGCGGAGGGGGCGGGAGGGGGCTCAGGGCCAGTGCGTGTTTGCCGGGTTGACAGGTCCCCGCGCGCAGCGCCCCCCCCCTGCTCCCCCCGCCCCATTTTCTTGCGCGGCGACGCGGTCGGGTCCTGGGCGGGACGCCTGACGGGGCGCGCCCCGGGGCGGGGACGGGCCCTCGGAGGGCGGGGGCGCCGCGGACACGTGCTCGCAGGCAGGACGCCCCGGCCGGGAGAGGCGCCGGCACCGCTGCAGGCAAGTAGCGCGCGCGGACCTGGGCACGGGCGGGGTCGGGGGTGGGGGGGAGGGGGGGTTGGCCTCCGGGGGGCGCCCCGACTCTGAAGGGAAAATACGCCCCTCTCGCAGCGTCCTCCTGAGTTTCATTTTGACGAGAAAAAAAAACGATTTTGCGCGAAGCCCGAGGCGCCTGAGCAGAGCCCGGGGTCTGAAATGGCCGCAGCGCCCTGCCCGGGCGGCTGGGCCCGCGAGCTCCCGTGGGCGCGGGGGGGGGGTGCTCGGGGGTGGGGGGTGCTCGCCCTCGGCCGCCGGCGGGGTACTGGGGGGGAGGCACCCGGCTGCGGGGAGCACGCCCCAGGACGCCGGGTCCTGCTGGGCGGGGACCTGCTGAGGCTTATAAATGCGCGGGTTATCGGGGGCGGAGGCCGCGCGCGGCAGCGTGGGGGGTGCAGGTGAGACAGGCCGTGCAGGTGTGTGTCCGCCTCCCCTGGGGGCAAAGCACAGGTTGCTCCTTTCCTCGGGCGTGGAGCTCAGCAGGAGCCACGTTTACACTCCCCTCTGCTGGGTCAGTGGCTCCCGGGGTGCTTTTTTATATCGCCCTTTAATAAATATCTGCTGATAAATCTCCTCTTTAAATCATACACACACACACACACACACACACACACACGCCACCTCCCCCCCCCCCCCCACACACACCCACCCCCAAGCATTCCTACCCATTTCTTTGCTCCCTTTTATTTAGGGAAATTTAAAAAACCTCCTTGAAAGACTTGACTGTTTCCTTCCTTCTGTTTCCTTCTCTGCCCTCTCCTCTCAGCCTTGTCTCCAGCACCCCCTGTCAGCAGTGAGATCACCCCCAGATCGTCTGGCCTCCAGGTCACCGCATTCTCCTGCATTTCTCTCCACCTCTCTGGCCGCTCCTGTGTCTCTAAGCTGCTCTTCCTTCTCTGGACCACGAACATGGCCGGTCTTGGCCACAGTCTCTTCCCAGCCATACTTCCCCCCAAGGCAATTTCTGTCCCAAGCCATGTTCAATGGCTGCGAGTAACATGTATAAGCGGTGACTTCCAGATTTGGCTCTTACTTCACTTCTCTCATGAACTGCAGAGCATGCTTGTCACTCCGCTGCAAAGTCTCATAGCCTTAGGGTGTCCAACCAGAATTACTGACAAAACACCCCCCAGCCCTCCCTTCCTGACTCAGTCAAGGTTACTGCCCTCGAACTAGGGTGAAACTCTCAAGTCATCCCTGATTTCTTTTTAGCTCAGACCACATCCAGCATGAAGCCAAAATCTGTTGAGTCTACCTTGAAAAGAGGTCTCGAATTTCACCACCTCACTCCCCTTTGAACACAGACCACGGTTCTTTCACCTGCATGACTGTAAAGTCTCTGATTCGGTCTCCCTGCTTCTCTCCATGTTCCTCTCTGTCTTTCTCCTAAACAGTGGTGGTAATTTTTTTTCTCATATGAGCAGAACTTTCACTTCCCTTCAAAATCTTCTGGTGGCTTCTCATCAGAATCATAAAACTCTTACCACAGCTTCAAAACTCCATGTATTTTTGTTCTTCTACTTGATAGAGACAACGGTTAAAGGAATTAAACTTTTAGCTGCCCAAGAACCTGTTTTAGGTGCCGTGGAGATGAATGTCCTGCCGTGTAGTGCTTACATGAAGTCAAATTTTGGAGGAGCCCTACTAGATTTAGAGTTAGCCAACCCAGATTCTTAGAAAAGTTGCAATTTGCATGTAGATTAGAAAGTAGGACGTTGCATAGAGGTCAGCTGGAGGTGAGCCTGCAAAGTGCAGCCAGGCCCTGGAAGGAGTATCCTGCTTGGGCATCAAGTAACATGCCCTCTGCTTAAAAGTAGAAAACCTAACAAGTAATTTTCTCTGGCAAAAAAAAAAAAAAGAAAAAAAAAACTTTTTCAAAATGCTTTATTGTAGAAAAAGGCGATAGGAAGAGATTCACATACCATCCATAGACAACCGTCTCGGATTTTTGTTCTACTTCTTTCCAATCTATTTTCACTACAATTGGTTTTACAAAGCTGAATTCCTCCCATATATAGGTATTCTATTTTATTATTTTTTTAAGATTTATTTATTTATTTATACAAGATCCAGGGTACTGGCCAGATGCGTGGGAGGGTGAGAGGATTCACCAGAAACAGTGGGGAGTAGAACAGGCAGATCTACTGAAATACACTGCTGAGGGGAGCAGTGGGCAACGAGACAGGTTGGTCACCTTCCTGGCCAGGCATCAAACTTGTGCTGCAGTGTCTGCAGATAGCTTCATAGTGCTGAGACTTAACCCCTTGCGCCACCAAGGAGGCCCAATATATTCACATAATTTTTAAAAAATGTCACATAGTTGTTCATTAAAACTCCAACAATATATATTTGCTTTTTTTTTTTAAAGATTTTTATTTATTTATTTGTTTGTTTGTTTATTTATTTACAAGCACTGGGTACAGTCAGAAGCACGGGAGGGTGAGAGAATTCACCAGAGCCAGAGCGGGGAGCAGAGCAGGCAGAAGGACCGAAGTACACTGCTGAGGGGAGCAGCGGGCGGCAGGAGAGGTCTGCGCACCATACGGGACCCTCCTCCGGTGGCCGGGGAGCAGCCGGGGATCGAACTGGCGCTGCAGAGGCTGCGGGCAGCTTTGCAACCCAGCGCTCAACCGCTGCGCCACTGGGGAGGCCCCAACAATATATATTTGGGTTGGCGCATCCTATTCTGGTTGAGTCGGTATTTTTACAATAGAGATGATAAAGAGCTCTCTGACTATTTTGCTAAACCTAAAAATCTATGTGAGTCATATTTAGAATTATCTAATTCAGTTATCTATCCAAATAAATGAATGAATTCAAAAGGTATTCTTGAATGTTGACTAGGAACAACATTCTGGAGACAGCATGTCCAGCAAGACAGAGTTGGTCCTTGTTCTGGTAGAGCTTACAGTCTAGTGGGGAATAGGAGAAACGCAACAGATTATCATTCCTATAACTAGTTATTGTAGTTGTGATTGGCACCTTGAAGGAAAGAGTGCAGCAGGATGGGGGACTCCTAGGGCTCCCCTAATTCTGACCTTTCTCCTGCCAACTCTCTGCCTGAAGTAAAAGATGCAGGCACTGGTTTGCTTTGTGGAAAGTATCAGTGACTAATATTCAGTGATGTTATTTTCCTATTGACATCAGCATCAATTTATATTATGTAACTATTAAAACATTAATGTAAATAATTATATATTAGTATAATATGTTATTTTGTTATAGCAATAGATATTGCCATATTAATATAGTTATATATTAATGTATTAATACTGATAGCAAAATAACATTGACCATATGATGTGTTCTATGGATAGATATTAATACTAGCAGATATTATGAATATTTTAATATAAATATCTGATAGTAGATATTAACAACATAGTAATAAGATTTATATTATATTGCTATAAATATCAATGCCATATATTAATATTAATCTGGTTAATATCAGGATGATTTTAATGCTTTTATGTATACTGGCCCGTTGCCGTCCTTATGGATAACAGGAAAATAAATAAACAACAACTGATTCTCAGTATAAGCTGATTTTTCAATATAAGATCAGGGTGGATTCAGATTGTACTATCCCTAAAAGTATTGGTTACCCCAGGTGGGTTTATTTATTTTTTTTAATATACCCTGTGTGAAGAAGTCCGCTGTGGTGTGTGCTGACAGAGTGGCACTTCCATGCTGTGGTCCAGGGGTCACCAAGCTTTTTCTGGAAAGGGCCAGAGAGCAAATAGCATAGACTTTGGGGGCCATATGGTCTCTGTTGTAAATACCCGACTCAGGCTCTGTAGGATGAAGTTAGGCACACACTACATACATATACAGGAGTGGGCACAGCTGTCTTCTCAGAAAAGTTATTTTTACAAAACAGGTGGTAGGTGCCCTTTGCTCCGGCCGCCTACTCTGGCTCCTTGTCCTGAGTTTGTAGGTGGTGCCAATCACAGCGGAGTTGTAGAGAACACAACGGACTAGCTTGTTGAAGCAGAAAGGTCTGCAGAAGATGGTATGGCAAGATCTGCAGCATTTGTGGAAACGAGGAGCTAGACATTTCTGTGACTTCTCAGGGTACAATTGGCCTGGTGGAGCTGGGGCTTTTGCCACAACCTGCCAGATCACGAAGCTGCCAGCTCCTGAATCAACTGGGCCAGTCTTACTGGCAGCACAGGTGCCTCACAAACCCTTCATCATTAACTCAAATGTGGAAGTCCATCTGATCAGTGTAACTTAAGTCCTATCTGGACCCCTAGTTTCCAGTGGCTCTAGGAAAAAGGCTTTTAGTGCCTGTGGCACAGGAAGTACAGGAAGGTACAATAAAAGGCAGTTGGGGTAAGCTTTGAGCAAATCTGCAGGACCTGCTAGAGAACACCCCTGTGGCTACAGACCATAGTTCCCCGTTTCTCCCGCTCTGCGACAACTGCAGTAAGAGGGTGCTCTCTCCCAACCTAATGCAGCTGTCCCTCAGGAAAAACAGAGGTGCCCTCATCTTCCCAAAAGCTCAAGCCCAAAGTGCCGTGGGTCTGCAGAGACCTTACTGGTGACCTAACACACCCAGGGACTGAGCGGCCTCTGCTTTCCTACGGCAAGGGGCGGGAAGAGATGGTGCCCAGAGGTGACCACTCAGAGGCGCCCACCCTTATTTTTCACCCTCATTCTCTCTACTAGAAAATTCCCCTAGTCCCTAAGCACCCCCAGTATCTCATTTCTTAGTGAAGTCCTCTCCTGGCCTTTTGCTCCTGTGGAGCTGTGGCCCCCACCTTTTCTTTGCCCTCTGCTCATGCCCTCACTTCTGGATCTGTGACCCCTACATTTCCTTTGTAACTGCTGCAGTGACACTCCCCTCACCCCACCCCCTAGTGCTCAGGGCAGGCGCACTGACCTTGCAAGCACTTGCCTCCCGTGGCTTCCAGACCTCATTCTAGGGCTCAGCTTCCTGCTCGTTGAGAGCCACCCCTCCTTTCGGCACCCCTCAGGCTTTGCTTCTGCTTCAGCTCTGTCTCCTTGTTTCTTTCTGTCCTCAGTGACTCACAAATTGAGTAAGCCCCCAATTTTTGTCCTTTGTCAAGATATGCCCCAAGCCTTATACCTCCATGTGCAAGCGCTGGACAGCTCCCCTTCTAGACCATGGGTACCCCAAGTTCCCTGTGTCCCAAACTGGCTTCATGGGTCATCTCAGCAGATGGCAGCCCCACCAGGTTCCTCAAAGCACAGTGTAGAGAGGCACACCTGACTCTTCTGTCACCTCCCTTACCTCCCACATTTCTTTGTATCCACCATCACTTCCTTACATCATGACTCCACTTTCTCATTCACTGGGTGTTAGTTTCCAGACTCCAGTCTCCCTTCCAGCCCCAGCTCCTTCCTGCAGCCATTCTGTCCCTCCAAGACAAGTCAGATCAGGTTGCTCCCCTACCTGCCAAAATGATCAAGTTCAAAGTCTTGAACATAAGTTCTCTCATCCTGTTTATCTCTCCATCCTTATCTCTCATCACTACCCCCTCCCCACCCATCCCAACATAGGTGGGCCTGAGCCATATCAACACCGTATACATGCAAAGTGACCTGACATCCCTTTCGCCCTCTGGTGTCTCAGTGTTTGTGCACATGTTGCCTGCACCCCCACCCCCCGCCCCTGCATGGAAAACGCCCACCTCCCACGGCCTCACTAATGCAGGGGTTCCTGCTGCAGCCCGTCCTCCTGAAAGCTTCACAACCTCTGTTAACCCTGAAGGAAGCACCAGTGCAGTGAGTGCTGATTTTCTACTTATCCTGGCTTCACGCTCCAAAACCCAGCAGGGCTAGGTGAAGCGTAAGTTTTCAACAACACGTTGTAATAACATCAGAACTTATTTAATAATTTAACAGGTGAAGACAGCGTTGGTTTTACATGTACTGACCACAAGAGGGTGCTGTTGAGGTAGGAAAGCAGGATGAAGGCTTTTCCCCCCAGGCTCAAGGATTCGAGGAATGGCTGTCTTCATTTTATTTATTTATTTATTTTTTTGAATAATAAATTTTATTTTCATATTCCCCATGCAATTGCAACCCCCCCCATTCTGACCCCAATCCCTCCCCTCCCGCCCCCCACCCCCAAAAAGTGTCTCTGGTTCATAGTTTTTTGTTGATTTTGATTTTCACTTTCTTAAGTTATTCATTTTCCTGGTCCCTTATTTAAGTTTTCTAGATTCCTGCTATGAGTGAGACCATCCGGTATTTTTCTTTTTCTTTTTGGCTTATTTCGCTGAGCATGATCCCTTCCAGCGCCATCCATGTTGCTGCAAATTGCATGTGTTTATCTTTTTTGAATGCTGAGTAATATTTAGAGGCAGTGATTTAAATGCATGAGCTTTCTCTGTGGCAAGCTCACCGGCAGATTGAAAACTATGTGTGCTTGTATTTTATCAAATTATTACTGATGATTATTTTGCGTCCTTCTGTTTGAGAGCCTTGCTCCCCAAGTGGTCAAAATGTTTAAAAAATGCAAACATTAACTCTTAGTTCTAAGGCAACAAACTTTTGAGGATGGTTGTCTGAGGGCTCTTCCTAGAAACAGGACCAAAAGTTGATATCAAAGGAGAGAAATCAAAGGATTTTAATGCACTGGCAATTGTAAGGAACTGGCAAGTCTGAAGGCGTTAGGGTTAGAGAGCCAGGGAGTAGCTGTTGCTGTCTTGAGTCTGCAGGCAGAATCCACATCTTCCAGAAGCCTTAGTATTGTTCTAAAGGCCTCCACTTAGTGGATGATGTCCACCTGCATCTCGGGGGTCAATATACTTCACTTACATCTACTCATTGAAATACCCCTAATTTTAAAGATCTACGCAGCAACAGCTGGACCAGTGTATGATCCAATAACTGGTCACCATCGCTTAGCCAAAGGACACATGACGTTTTTATTTTTATTTTTTTTAAAGGTTGATATATTTATGCATACAAGAGCTGGGGTACAGGCCAGAGGTGCGGGGGTGAGAGGATTCACCAGACACAGAGCAGGGAGCAGAACAGGCAGATTGACCGAAGTACACTGCTGAGGGGAGCAGTGGGTGAGACAGTAGAGGTCTGCCGTGCCATGTGGGTAGCTCCCCGGCCAGCCAGGGATAGAACTAGTGCTGCAGTGGCTGCAGACAGCCTCCCTCACCCACCCCAGGGTACCCACATCCCTGTATCCTCCCCCAAAAGCCCGCTCCCCACTTTGCTCCAACCCCCCCCCTTCCCCTCCAACGGCCTCACTGCTGCAGTCATTTCTAGACTTTGTTTTGGTTTAATTTTGCTGGCTCCTGTGTTATGTTATCCGTGTACTCCACCTAGGAGTGAAATCACCTGATATTTGTCTTTCTCCTGGCTCATTTCCCTTAGCACCATCCCTTCCAGTGGTGTCACAAATGGCAGGAGTTCATCTATTTTTATAGCTACTTTTATTCCATCATGTATTTATACCACATCTTCTTACCCCACTCCTCTGTTGTTGGATACGTAGGTTACTTTTGTAACTTGGCTATTGTAAATAGTGCTGCAGTGAGCATAGGAGTGCACAATCCCTTCTAAGTAGTGCTGTTTTCATTCTTTGGATAAAAGCAAAAGAGCAGAGTTAGTATATCATATGATGGATCTGTTTTTATTTATTTTTTTTAAAGATTTATCCATTTGTGCATACAAGAGCTGGGGTGCAGGCCAGAGATACAGGGGGTGAGAGGATACACCAGAGACAGAGCAGGGAACACAACAGGCAGACTGACAGAAATACACTGCTGAAGGGAGCAGCGGGCAAGTCAGGAGAGGTTTGCCTCGCCATGTGGGTTTCTCCCTGGCTGCCTTGGAATCGAACTTGTGTGGCAGAGGCTGCGGATTGCTTCGTAGTGCGGTGCCCAACCCCTTGTGCCATCAGGGAGGCCCTGGATCCGTTTTTAGTGTTCTGAAAAACCTCCATACAGTTTCCTAGAGGGGCTGGGCCAGTCTCCCTCCCCACTCTCTGTGAGTAAGAACTTCTTTTTCTCCACATTCTCACCAACCTTTGCTGTTTCTCATATTTTTGACATGGCCCATTCTCACTGGAGTGAGGTGTTACCTCATTGTGGTTTTTGATTTGTATATCTCTGATAATAAATGATGATGAGCATTTTTTCATATGCCCATAGACCATGTCTGTCTTCTTTGGAGAGTGTCTTTTCAGCTTCGCTGCCCATGTTGGATTGGGTTCTCTGTTCTCGTCTCACTGAGTCGTGTCCGCGCATTGTGGATCTTGGCCATGGGGCCTTTGTCGGGTAGATAAGCGCAGATGTACTCTTCCCTGCAGTAGGGTGTACTTTTGTTTTGATAGTTATTTCACTGTGCAGAAGTTTGATGTCTTCCCATCTGTTTATTTTTGCTTTTATTTTCCTTGCGGTTGCAGTTGAGTCCCCAAAGACATCCCTGAAGCCAGTGTCGTGGCATGTTCTTTTTTTTTTTTTTTAATAAATTTTATTGTTATATTCCCCATACAATTGCAGCCCCCCCCATTCTGACCCCAATCCCTCCCCTCCCGCCCCCGCCCCCCTAAAAGTGTCTCTGGTTCATAGTTTTTTGTTGATTTTGATTTTCACTTTCTTATATTCATTTTCCTGGTCTCTTATTTAAGTTTTCTAGATTCCTGCTATGAGTGAGACCATCCGGTATTTTTCTTTTTCTTTTTGGCTTATTTCGCTGAGCATGATCCCTTCCAGCACCATCCATGTTGCTGCAAATTGCATGTGTTTATCTTTTTTGAATGCTGAGTAATATTCCATGGTGTATATGTACCACATCTTCTTGATCCAGTCATCTATTTTTGGGCATTTGGGCTGTTTCCAAAGCTTAGCTATTGTAAACAGTGCTGCTATAAACATAGGGGTGCAGGTGCTCTTTGGAACTGATGTTTCTATGTCCTTTGGGTAAATACCTAGGAGTGGAATTGCTGGATCATATGGAAGCTCTATGTTTAGTAGGTCCAGAAATCTCCACACAGCTTTCCACAGTGGTTGGACCAGTTTGCACTCCCACCAACAGTGCAGAAGAGTTCCTTTTTCTCCACACCCTCGCCAACATTTGTTGTTGCTAGTTTTCTTCCATATAATTAAGAGATTCTGGCCTTATATCCACGTCATCAGTACTTTCAAGTTAATTTTTGTGTATGGTGTGAAAGAGAGTGGTCTAGTTTCTTTTTCTGCATGTGACACACAAAATGAATGCGCCAAGCTCAGGTGAGGGAAATAAACTTAGTACAAAAGAGAAGTTCACCTGGCTGTTTCAGTTTTATGTTGGACACAGGGCCGACAGGGCTGAGGACTGTAAGCAGCCCAGTGATCCTTCTGGAAATCCCTGCAGGAAGAGAGGTTGTCCTGGGCCCTGGCTGACCACGCTCCCCTACAGTTGCAGACACTTCTGCTGAGGAGAGCGCGCGCAGAGCTGAGCCAGATTAATAACCTCTGAGACATGGTTCTTTCTCCCCAACAGGCAGCCTCCAGCATGTATTTTTTTTAAGATTTATTATATATGCATACAAGAGCTGGGGTCCAGGCCAGAGGTGTGGGGGGTGAGATGATTCACCAGAGGCAGAGTGGTGAACAGAACAGGCAGACTGACTGAATACACTGCTGAGGGGAGCAGGGGGCAAGACAGGAGAGGTCTGCTGCGCCATGTGGGTTGCTCCCTGGCCATCCAGGGATCGACTCATGCTGCAGAGGCTGCAGATGGCTTTATAGTGTGGTGCTTAACCCCTTGTGCCACCAGGGAGGCCCCCAACGTATATTATTTATGTTTCAAAATAAGAACGTGCTTTGGGGGCTGTTCTGATGAAGGGGTTTTGCTTCCTGTTTTACTGTGAATAATGAAACAGTCATACGAGAGCTTGCACAGGGGTCCACTACCAGGCCCCTCCACTTACCCCTGTGTCCAGACTATTTAGTTCTGCCTTCTGTTATTTTTATTACAAAAACTGTCTATTTTCCTAAGAAAGCCAGCCCTCCTCGCTCTCCACTTGAAATGCCACCCCTCCTGCCCAGGACATCACCCAGCAATGCTCCTCTTTCTCTCCAGCAGCCCCATTGCTTCTCCTCGAGCTCTTTCTAGGGACCAGTGGCATCTTTCTAGCCAACACCCTCTGGGCCCTCGTTTCCCCTCCAGGTATTTTCCTCCTTCCTTCTCTGGCAGAAGTCTGCAAAGCAGCTTTCTGTACTCCGCCGCCAATGTTTTTTCTTCCTTTTGAACCCTGTCCCGTCAGCCTTTCACCCTGTCCCTGAGCAACTCTCTGCCAAGTTCACTCTGACCTGACTCGGTGCCACCACGGCCGGCTGCTCCTCGGTCCCTTCTCAGTCCTCAGCCAAGAACAAAGCCCTCCTTTCTTTGTGCCGCTTTCCTTAGGTTGGGGTACCACACGCTCTTGCTTCCCAACTGGTCCTTTTCTTGGCTGGTTCTCTCGCTTCTTGACCTCATTGTGTCGGCGTCCTCCAGGGCACTTCTTGCTCCTGTCTATCCTCACTCCCTTCAGGATCATAAAGTGTTTAGGTTTTAATACAGTTGACTAACAGGTCAGTGTCAAATATATGTTTCCTGGCGGGACCTCTCCCCTAAACCCCAGACACCATATTTTGCACCCACTCAGGGTCATCTGCAAATCCTGTTGGTTTTACCTTGAAAATAGGCAGCCACTTCTCTGCGCCCCTGTACTGGGTCTGAGCCATCACCATGTTTCTCCTAGGTTTTTGCCACAGCTGCCCAACCAGAGTTCCTGACCCGGCCAGGCCTTCCCTTCACTCCATTCTCAACACTGTACCCAGGCGGGCCTGGGAGAGCTGAAGTCTGTGGCATCATCCCTCTGCTTCCTACTCTCCAGGCTCCTGTGCCCAAGTCTCGCTGTACCCCAGCCCCTGTTCCTCAGACATCTGTGTGCTTGCTGGTCTCTGTCCAGGATGCCCTTCCTCCAGAGACCTCCTCAGATGGCTTCCGCCCCTCATGATAGCTTCAGTCTAATGTTTTCCCTTAGTCCCTGACAGGCTTAACAGTCCCTGCACACAAACAAAATTTCCCCTCCATAGTCCTTATTAACCTTTTCTACTTTATTTTATTCCATAATCCTCATCGCCTTCTTATAGACTATATATGTGTATTATAGACTGTATGTGTGTATATTTTTATACCATTATCTACTATATTATATAATATTTAATATATATGTTTCCTTTTTCATTGTCTTCCTCTCCCTGGCAAGAATTCAAGCTACGTGAGGGCAAGGGTATTTTTCTGCTCTGTTCACTGTTGAACTTCAGCTCCTGGAACTGTGTAGATGATCAGTAAATATTTATTCTATGGATTAATTCAGATGATGCCTGTTGAGTACCATTTATTGAGAAAGAAGTTTTTCTTTAGGGAAAATAGGTTACTTCTTTGGGACTTTGCATTTCTCCATCCAGCTTCAACATATGTTCAAATTATAAATCCTCATCTGTGGAAGAGATGAGATGGAATACAGTCTAGTGAGTGCGCAAATGGAATTTTAGAATTCAGGAGAGACACAGAAGAACAGGGTTCTATAAGTAATCTGGATTGTAAAAAATAAAGGGCAAGGCAAAAGATTTCTCAAGAATGCCATGTGGGGCCTACCCGGTGGCTCAGCAGTTGAGCACTGGGTTACAAAGCTGCCTGCAGCCTCTGCAGCGCTGGTTCGATCCCCGGCCACCAGGTGAGGGTCCCACTTGGCTCGCAGACCTCTCCTGCCGCCCGCTGCTCCCCTCAGCAGTGTACTTCGGTCCTTCTGCCTGTTCTGCTCCCCGCTCTGGCTCTGGTGAATTCTCTCACCCTCCTGCGCTTCTGACTGTACCCAGTGCTTGTATAAATAAATAAACAAACAAACAAATAAATAAATAAATAAATCTTTAAAAAAAAAAAAAAGAATGCCATGTGAAGAATAAATGGCACAACAGAGAGAGCTGCCCCTAAGCAAGCCTGTCAGAACATCTTCAGTCACCATGCAGCAGTTTGATTCTCGAGATTTTGCTAGAAATGGAATCAAAATGTGTCCCTTTTTTTTGGTTTGACTACTTTCACGCAACATGATTATTTTCAGTTTCATCCATGTCATTGCTTTTACTGATAGCTCTTCCAATGTATTGCTGAGTAGTATTCCGTGATACGGATAATCACAGTGCTTTTCTCCATTCACCTCTTGATTGACATTTCTCACTTCCTCCTTATTTCCTGTAAACTGGCAATTATATCAAAAGACTTGATTACAAGGCAGGCTGAGCAGTTTTGGCAAGGCTCCTTCATCCTTTATGCTGTTCATTTCGAATTACTTGAGGAAGAACTTGATGTCTGGTTAGGATCAGGAAGACCCAGCCTTGAGATTTGACTGATCTTTTAGGGTTGTGAATCTATCTTCGCATTTTTTTTGTTACATTCACTGAATTTACTGTTTTAGTATGCGTCGGTTTTCATTTTCTTGGTGGTTTTTCCAAAAGTCCATAAACCCAAAAATATACCTTTTTACAAATTCTTTTAGTTGTATTGTCTTTTGTTCCTTTCTGTGTTCTGTGATTTTTGGCCAAGCCTGATTTGGTTTGGAGTAAGATTTATTTCACTCTTTGCTGTTTCTGATTTTTTCCTAAGGGGCTTGGGCCCATGATTTATCTACAACTCTTCCTTTCCTTTTTATGTAATTCTGTTCTCTCTTTTTTGGTAGTTTTGATCCCTAAATGCCTACGCTCTCTGGCATCCCCGCTAGCGGTGTTCTCTGCAAGAATAGAGGAAGCAGCACCAAAGGTAAACCCAACACCTTTCTTCCTTGAAACTGTCTCGCTAAAGAAACTGTCCCAGGGGAACTAAGGACACCCTTCACTGTGTGGTTGATTGACCTCTTGGCATAGTCTGCCCTGGAACAGCTCAGAGACTGGCGGCTTGTCCACAGGCTGCATTTTGAGTCCCATGTCCTGAATCGCAAGTATCTTGTTCTGCTTTGTACGTATTTAATAACAATCATAGCCGCTAACATTTATGTAAGTGTCACTCTAAGCCATTCTCCTCTTCACAGAAACTGTCAAGTATCACCATTTTGGGACACGACAGGATCAAAACACAGAGATATTGAGTAAGTTGCGCAGAAATCTCCCCATTTGTTTATAGCAGGCTGAGGCTTATGTTCAGGCATTCTGATTCCAGACCACATAGTCGTCATAAAAATGGAATTTTTTATATGACTTTTGTAAGCTATGAATCTTCTTCATGGCCTTTCATATTTCTTGTAATCTTTCACACACTTGCCAAGTGTGCATACTGGCCTGGCTAGTCTTTTCATCTACTTAACATGGGAGATTCTACAGGAACCCTCTTTTGCCTAATTACAAAGGGTATCATTTTTTTTAAAGATTTATTTATTTATTTATACATGCACTGGGTACAGTCAGAAGCGCGGGAGGGTGAGAGAACCCACCAGAGGCAGAGCGGGGCGCAGAACAGGCAGAAGGACCAAAGTACACTGCTGAGGAGAGCAGCGGGCACGCAAGAGAGGTCTGCGCGCCATGCGGGACCCTTGCCGGTGGCCGGGGATCGAACCAGCTCTGCAGAGGCTGCAGGCTGTGGGCAGCTTCGCAGCCCAGCGCTCAACCACTGCGCCACCAGGGGAGGCCCACAAAGGGTATCAATTAATAAGGTTGAAAACTAAACCCCCACCTCTGGCCCAGCAGGAAGGTTTGGGAGGCTTGAAAAGACAAAAGAGAATTGATAAGGTGGTTATGGAAACCAGGCCAAAAGGCTGAGCTCTTTGACCATGAATGCAGAAGCAGGGCCAGGACACATTCTGTGTCAAAGGTCTATGCCCAAGACCAGACATCTCAGCACTAAATGGCCCAAACTGACTCTCCAGTCATGAAAAGCCCATGAAAACGGGTTATAAATGGGATCCCCAAATCCTTCTTTGAGCAGACTTCTCCGATCTTGCCTGCTTCTTCTCTTAGCAGTGTATTTCAGTAACTCTGCCTGTTCTGCTCTCCACCCTATCTCTGGCGAAATCTTTTACGCCCCGTGTCTCTGGCCTGCACCCTGATTCTTCCCCACAACACTTAATTCTGGACTGTCCTAACTTCCTTTCTCATACCTGTTGTTTTCCCCTTCCTAAATTCATTTTGAAGACTTCGTTTGAATGCGTTATGTTTTTCCGCTTTTCTGTGGTCTTTGGGGATGTGATCAGCTCAGCTGGACTGTGGTCAATAGTAATTGGCAGCTCTGGTCTTAAATCTTTCCTGAGCGAAAGACAGAGGTGAGAGGGCTGTTGTATCACGTTAAAAGCAAAAAAAAAAAAAAAAAAAAAAAAAGTTTCAGCCTTCCAGGGAACTATTTTTTCACTCTGGTTTTCGGACTTTTTAAATAAAATAATGACTGTAACATAGAACACTTCTTTGTTGATTTTACTGGAGAAAATCACATATCTTTGTCTCCAGATTTCTCTTCCAAGCCGAAATACAGAATTTCCCATAAAAGCCTAAGTGATTTCTTTAGTGGTTCCAGGATTGGCTGGGAAAGGCATTCCTTATTTGCACAACCATTATTACAATTTCTCCACCAGCAGCCCCACTGCGATGCAAATGCCTGACCCCAGACAAAGGGGAAAGCTCTGAACTGGTGAATCCTGGGCTTTGTCTTCTTTGCCATCTTCCGGCTTCTCTTGACCCCACCCAGTGGAGCTGCTGCTGGCCATCTTCAGCCCACTTGCATTGTTTCCTATTTGTGTCTGATGCAACGGTAACTCTTGTATTTAATATTTGAATTCTGTTTCCTTATAGCTTCCCTGCTTCTAGACTTCACAATAATTTAATAACTGAGGAAAGGATGGAGTGATATGGCACCCCCAAATACCAAAATAATCCATCTTCATCTCGAGGCGTAGAATACTAATAGAATGCCACTGGAAATTTCCAGAGGCTCCCGCTTCTGTTTAACTTACCCTTGACTACCAGTGGTTTCCCTCGTGAAGCTCTGCAAGACAAATGATTTCATTTCCCAGGGACGTGTCTGGCATTTCTTCCTCAGGACCTTCATATTATCATCTTTTTGAGCTTTTCTCATTGAATAAGAGTTTCCATTGTAATACTTTGATTAAATTCATAATATTCTGCTTTGTTATATCTCCTTTTAGAATGAAAAGAAATGCTGAGAAATAAATAAAGCTTTCCTCTCCTGACTCGGATGTTGATAATGGGTATTGGGAAGTCCAAGGTAGATCCCTGCCCTCTCTCTCTCTCCTGGGGTAAAGGCCACAGTGTGGATACAAGCGAAAAAAATCATGGGTCAGATTCCAAGACACCTAAAGAAATCTCCTTGGGTGACGCTTCTAAGCTTAACAGCACAACAGCAGAGCCCCCGGGAGACAAGGAGGGATGTGGGGGAGTGGAAGACACGCCTGGAGAGGAGGCAGAGGAAGAGGTGTTCCTCAAATTTGTGATCCTGCACGCCGAGGAGGACACCAGAGAAGCCCTCCGAGTCCAGAATCTGCTGCAAAACGACTTTGGCGTCAGGCCTGGAATAATCTTTGCCGAGATGCCGTGTGGCAGACAGCTGTTGCAGAATTTAGATGAAGCGGTGAATGGGTCTGCATGGACAATTTTATTACTGACTGAAAATTTTTTACGGGACACCTGGTGTAAGTTCCAGTTCTACACGTCCCTCATGAACTCCGTCAACAGGCAGCACAAATACAACTCCGTCATCCCCATGCGGCCACTCAACAACCCCCTGTCCCGAGAAAGGACTCCCCTCGCCCTGAGAACCATCAATGCCCTTGAAGAAGAGAGTCGAGGCTTTCGTACCCAAGTAGAAAGAATCTTTCAGGAGTCTGTGTATAGGACACAACGAAGTATATGGAAAGAGACCAGAAGTAGGGCGCAGAGGCATGCTCTGCCTGAGAAGGGACACAGCTCCGGTCTTTGTGAAACAAAGGCTTTCACTTGAGAAAGCCATTTCTAGGAAGCATTTCAATGAAAGAGAATCTCACTGCTACAGAATCCTAAGGAGCACAAGAAAGATACATTTCTACAGGACAGACTCTACAACGATAGTGCTTCTTGATGTTTCTATAGCTTGAGATGGTCAATTTCGGTTTTTCTCTGTTTTCCTGTTTCATGATTATGACACGTTCCTGAGTTCATATTCCTTGTCTCATCTTGAGCAAAAACTTGTATGATAGACATTTTAAAAACAGGTTACTTTCGGGCCTCCCCGGTGGCGCAGCGGTTGAGCGCTGGGCTGCAAAGCTGCCCGCAGGCTCTACAGTGCCGGTTCGATCCCCAGCTGCTGGTGAGGGTCCCACATGGCGCGACAGACCTCTCCTGCCGCACCTGCTGCTCCCCTCAATAGTGTATTTCGTCATTCTACCTGTTCTGCTCCCTGCTCTGGCTCTGATGAATTCTCTCACCCTCCCGTGCATCTGACTGTACCCAGTGCTTGTATAAATAAATCTTAAAAAAAAAATAGGTTATGTTCATTTTCATTTTCTGAATTTTGTTGTTAAAGGACATGCAGAAGAAAATGGTCCCAAGGCAACTCCCCTCCCTCCCTCTTGAGGCACCTCACATGAATATTGCAATAAAGCATCCCCAGTATTGGGCCTCCCTGGTGGCGCAGCGGTTGAGCGCTGGGTTGCGAAGCTGCCCGAAGCCTCTGCAGCGCTGGTTCAATCCCCGGCTGCTCCCCGGCCACCGGAGAAGGGTCCCACAGGGCGCGCAGACCTCTCCTGCCGCCCGCTGCTCCCCTCAGCAGTGTACCTTTCGGTCCTTCTGCCTGCCCTGCTCCCCTCTCTGGCTCTGGTGAATTCTCTCACCCTCCCGCACTTCTGACTGTACCCAGTATGTGGGTTCCCAGAGTAGAATATTAGCATACTGAGGGCCGATGTATGTGATGGAGTCAGAAGTAGGGGTGATAAGGGTGGGCCACTTAAAGCATCCAGGTAAATGCGTTTTCTTTTCTGCTGGGATCTGCGGATTTAAGGCAGTTTCCTCCTCTGCTCAGCAGCCCATTTGACAAGGTGATGTGGAGGGACCCCAGGGTAGTGTTGCAACGTCCCTTGGGTGGAAGCTGGCATGTGTGAGTCATCTGCACCCAGGACTCCATCTGCAGAGCTGCTGAAAGGTGTAGGAGTGTGTGCCCCCAGCCTGACATTCTTGGAAATCCACAGCCTCTCAAACGGCGGCCTTTGACTTTTTCGACTTAGAACAGAAGGAGGAGATGTGTGTTGTCACCTCTGCTCGGTGCCAGTCAGTGACCTGTTCCTTTCCTTGACAGCTCTTCTGCCCCATCCGTGACGAGGGGTGGGGGGACCACCAAGTGCAGATGGGAGCCGGGGTGGAGTGTGACTGACTTCATGTTGTACTGAGGAAGGCACCCAGTGGGGGCGTCAGGAGCTGATCCTCATCCAGTCTCTGCCACCAAGGACGAATGCCGCCATGGGCTCGCTGCTGACCCGCCTTTATCTGTGAAATGAAAGGCTTGGATTGATGGATCTGTGAAGGCCTTTGTCCTCTCCCAGAATGTGAATAGCTAGAGGCCAGAAAAGGGAACAAACAAAAAATTAGAATTTCATAATGGGATTTGTAAATTAATAGATGCAGGAGGTTGTCTCTATGCTTCCAATGAGAGGATGTAAGCTGTACGTCACTTAAGTGACTTCCCATGCTGCCCATGACACTTCCATAGTTACAGAGATTTTTAATATATGTGTACTCATTCCTTTAAAATACGTTTTGTCTTAGGGACACTTGACCAAAGATATTCTTCTTGATTTTTCTTTCTCCTTATTCTTGCTTTTCTCTAACCCTACTAGTTCTGGGGTCTGCTAACATTCTTTCTGCAGTTCCCCTTTTTCATAGGTGTGAACCAAAATGTTCCATGAGGAACAATCTCCCACAATCCTACAGGTCAGTCATACCTACTCTCCGGGTGCTTATTAAAGAGTAAATTGTTTTCACTGCAGGTTAATAATTATTGATTTTTTTGGGGGGGTTCATGCTGCTGCTTCTTTTTTTTTAATTATTTATTTATTTATACTAGCACTGGGTACAGTCAGAAGCGCGGGAGGGTGAGAGAATTCACCAGAGCCAGAGCGGGGAGCAGGGCAGGCAGAAGGACCGAAGTACACTGCTGAGGGGTGCAGTGGGCGGCAGGAGAGGTCTGCGTGCCATGTGGGACCCTCACCCAGCGGCCGGGGATCGAACCAGCGCTGCAGAGGTTTCGCAACCCAGCGCTCAACCACTGCGCCACCGGGGAGGCGCCGCATACTGCTTCTTCTATCTAAACTTTCACATATGAATAAAGCTTTACCCACCCACCCTTCATGCCTGCCAAAACTGGAGCAGTTTATTTGTGAAATAAATGTTTTTATTCTTTTTCTTTAATTAGACTTGATTCCTTGTAACTCCAATGAAGATTATGAAAATGTGTTTTGAAAAGAGGCATCGATCTGTACCCCCTCCCTCCTAGACCCACAGGCACAGTGTCTCACACACTTTAGAGTTCAGTATTTTTTCCTGTGGTCAAAAATGTTAAATATGGGCCTCCCTGGTGGCACAGGGGTTAAAGTCTCAGCACTATCAAGCTATCACCAGCCGCTGTGATAAGAGTTCGCTCTCCGGCCCAGGAGCTGACCCACATGACGCAGCAGACCTCTCCTGTCTTGCCAGCTGCTCCCCTCAGCAGTGAATTTCAGTAGATTTGCCTATTCTGCTCCCCACTCTGTCTCTGATGAATCCTCTCACCCTCTCAACACCTCTGGCCTGCACCCCAGTTCTTGTATGCATAAATAAAAAAGCATATACTTGAATAACCACTTATTTCCATTATCAAAATAAACAGGATGAAAAGAGAAAAAGATGTGGGGTGAGTCAGTGTGTGCACATGTAGTCAGATACATTGATTTGGATTTACACCCATAAACACCCCAGGGAAATTCTGGAAAATTTCGCCACATGCTGGTGAGCCATTCTTTCCGATACTCTGTTGTTCTTTTGCCTTCCCTAGAGCTTCATAGAAGAATCTGGCTGTGTCTACCTGTCAGGATTCTTTTCAGCTGTTGGGAACAGAAAACCCAAGGCCACATGATTTACACCATAAGGGAAACTTACTACCAACCTTAACTAGAGGTCCCCCGGGTGTGGTGTCTCCAAGGTGTTATTAAAAACCTTGGTTCTGACATAGCATTATGCTTTAAAAAGGAGTGAAACTCTGACACATTCTACAACATCCATGAACCCTGAGACCTTTATGCTAGGTGAAAAAATTCAGACACAAAAAGACAAATACTGTATGAGTCCATAAAAATGGTCAATTTTATGTATGCTTTACCACCAGAATAAAAAGAAAGAAAGTGAGGCACTCAACCACCTGCGCCACTGGGGAGGCCCGGAGGGAATAGATTTTAAACAAAATCTTTTTGTTCTGCCTTTCTCACTGATGTCGTTGAGTTCCTCTCAGACTTCTACATGGCTGCTTGGGCGTCAGGCACCATATGCAGACCACAGGTCCTGCCTCAGAGGATGATAGGTGGTGTCCACCTCAGTGAGGAAAAATGTTTCATCACTGCAATATGAAAATTGATTATACCTAGTGATAATAGAACACCACCTGACCTTCAGTTGGTTTTATTATTTCTAATAGATTTTTACATATTTTTCTAATACTACCATTACAGATAATAATAAAATCAATTGAAAGGGATTGGGGGGGGGGTTCTCTTCCTCATGCCCTCATGTGCCCCTGCTGTAGGATCAGAACACCTGGATTTGAATACTGCACCTGTCCCCTATAATTATGCTTGTAAGCGAGACTCCTAAACTTTCTGGGCCTTGGCGTCCTCGTCCAAAAATAAAGTTGTGTTCCTGGTAGGTTTTTTGAGGATTATATGAAATAACATGTGTGAGGCTATCGCTATGCTACCAGAGCTGCTATTGTAACACGGGATGGGAAAAGGCAAATAGGAGTTTTTAACTCCCCACAACCCTATTCGTGAAAGCAAGCAACTTTTTACTTATTTATTTATACAAGAACTGGGGTACAGGCCAGATGCGCAGGAGGGTGAGCAGATTCACCAGAGACACAGCGGGGAACAGAACAGGCAGATTGACAAAACACACTGCTGAGGGGAGCAGCGGGCGAGACAGGAGAGGTCTGCCTCGCCATGTGGGAATCTCCCTGGCCAGCCGGGATTGAGCCTGTGCTGCAGAGGCTGCGGACAGCTTCAAAGTGAGGCACTCAACGACCTGCGCCACTGAGGAGGCCTGGAGGGAATAGATTTTAAACAAAGATACTGGGCCTTGTTTCCACCTGCAGTGCAGTGAAAAAATTGAGGGGAGCCCCCGGATCAGCAAGAGATGCTGTTGGTGTGGGTATGTGGGGAGCCATTGGCAGGGAGGTCGCAAGGGCATCTCCTGGTGGTGACGTAACAAGTTGGGGAAGTTGGCCTGAGCTTAGAAAAGCAGGAAGTTGGGGCTGGGAGGCTGGGAGTGCTGGCTCTGAAGTCAGCGCAGGGCAATGGCCTAGGTGCAGGCCTCACTGTGTGTTCCTGCCCTTCCCACTCAGCAGCCGTGGATCAATCTGTATTCATTTGGATGTGAGGGGTGGAACCCTTTTAATTCAGCCTCTTTCAGAGCTTCCAGAGCTCAGCAATTCCAGAGCTCAGCTATGCCCAGATTTTGCCCCTTTGCCAATACAAGCTGGTGAAGCTCAGACCTGTCCCGTGGGGTGGGCAGAGTGGGAGGCAAGGCAGCATCTGCCTTGCTCCTTCCTGTCCTGACCAACCTGATAGTCAAGGTTGTTTACTGGGCTGTGTCACCTTCGGGACAAGTCAGGGCTCTTTCCCACTTCAGCACCATGCCCTTCACCTCTGCCGTCCTAGGTGTTAGGTGGGCCTGGAGTGGGCCCCAAACCTCAGGCCTCAATGCATAGGGAACAACACAGAAACTACTTCTGGAAACAACTTCCTTTGGTGTTCTCATCCACAGCAGCTCACCCCTGAACCCCTGATTGATCCACGGCTACTGTGGCTTGTGGTGGGAATTGTTCCAAAGTCTGAAAAAGCCCAGTCACTCCAGATCCAAGTGGTAAATACTAGTTGCACAAATAGACAAGGTTTTTGCCAAGCCATCTTCCTGTTCAGCAGAGGACCCTTCCAGAAAGAGGCTGAAATTATTTTCACAGACTCACTGTAATTCAGAAGAGTAGTCTCTGGGCAGGTAAGGAAGTCATGTCCTATGTCACCGTTGAGTCAGGCTGTCTCCAATTGGAGGTGAAACCTGTTGCCCCGTGGCTGGGTGGGGCTGGACCAGGGCTTGTGAGCTGTTGCCACAGCTGCCTGGTGGGTGAGATACAGTGTGTCTGCCCTGGGCTCTCAGCCCTGTGTCTGTGCCTTCCTCCTAGTCACCGTTGTACATGGTCTGGTCTTATGTCACCTGCTGGACTGTCACAGCATGTGACTGGATCCTCTGTACTTGGGGGAATTTCTGAAGGGCAAAGAGGAATTTTCAGAAAGCTGCCAAGCACCAGATGAATTGCAAGTTTAGGATACAAAAATTGTCATTCTTAAATGACATTCTTAGACTAATGACAGAAATGAACTAACCTGACAGAAGTGATGCTCTTGTCCATGAACCTGACAGTTCTTAGAAGTTTCCAAGCAGAGAAATGTATTAGATTGTGACTATTTAGTGACTGTATCAGAGCAATATTCTTTTTTAAAAAAATATTTTGTTTTTAATGTTTTTAATGGAAGTAATATTGGGATGCCTCTATCAGCTATTACCACTGTAGCTCACCCACAACCAGCTCATCCAGATTCTACTACCATACGTCATTGTGCTTTCTTGCCTCTTTGTTCTTACCCCTTTGTCACCCAGTACTTCAGTTCTTTAGTCAGCTATCAAAGGTTAGTTTTTCAGCTTGTCTTTATCTAACGCTTAGTTTTGTTAACTTATCATCCACATATTAGTGACACCATCCAGTATTTATTTTTCTTCTTCTGGCTTGTTTTAATTAGCATTATCCCTTCAAGCTCCATCCATATTGCCATAAATAGCATGAATTTATCCTTTTCGATCACTGAGTAGTATTCCACTGTGTATACATACCACATCTTGGTCCACTCATCTGTTCTGGGTCATTTAAGTCATTTCCATAATTTACCTACAGTAAGTAGCACTGCAGTAAACATGGTAGTGCAAGCTCACTTTGGAATTAGTGTTTTTGAATTTTTGAGGTAGAAAACAATATTCTTATTCAAATATTATTCTAAGTCATATTTGGTGATCCACATTGTCACCACGCAAAGTTTGAATTGGATTAAATGATACTTGAAAGTACCATTCATTAATAAGTCAGAGTATGAAAATTATTTAATCAAAAGCCCAACAAGGTAATGTGTGTGTCTGTACATTTGTTCATATGTGTGTGCTTATGCGTGTGTGCATATGTGTGTATGTGGCGGGATGGGACCGGGCAGTTGCTCACCCTCCTTTGCCAGTGCACTGGCTTCATAATGTGTACTCCAACATCTATACACATTCACACCTTCCTTTCTGGCACCGACGAGAACTGTTCTGGGAGAAAACAACTCTTATTTTGGACTAGCTCTTCTTCTATTCTCTTTAAATAGGGTTAGTTCTGAGTCATTTTACTCTGAGGTGAATAAATAGGCATGCTTTTTTTAGCCAATAACTAAACCTGCTTTTAAGCAGTTTCATAATCTAATTAGGGAATGTTCTTTCTAGCTACCTACTCAACCAACGGGTTTCAAACAAGGAAATCTCCACAAACTACATAGCTCTCCACAGGGGGTTTCTGTGGATCCCTTGGACTGAACACACAGCCCACTTCACGTGTTTCTTAAGCATGTTTAATAAAAACACAATCACATGGATATAAGATGGTAGGTGATGGTTGCACAATTCTATGGAATTGTGCACTTAAAATGGGTCAATTTTATGGTATGTGAAATATACGTCAATTAAAATATAGCTTAAGAATGATCCAAAAAAACATGAAAAACACAAGCTGTGAAAACAAAGTGCTGTATCAATTTGGAACACAATTTGGCTATAGTTAATAATGTTGAAAATGGGCATATATTGTGAGCATAGCAATTCCACATAGCAATTCCACATCTGGATTTGTTCCCCAAAGAAACTCTCCCACAAGGACCCAGTGGATTTGTTCCCCATAGAAACACTCCCACAGGGATCCAGAGGAGCTGGGAGGTGTCAGGAGGATGGATGTCTGTTGCAATATTCTTTGTAATAGTGAAAAACTGGTAGCAATCTAAATGTCCATCAGAGAGAGAATGCAAAAGCAGAGGTTGGCAGGTTCATACTCTTGGATACTATAGGGCATTTAAAATAACAAATCTAACATTTATCAACATGGGTAAATCTCAGAACCAATGCTGGGGACAGTGGAGCAAATTATAGAATAATATGAAGAATGTGATACCATTATGTAAAGTTTTAGAAGATATAAAACAGCAGTGAATTTTAATAGGCACACATATGTCATGGTTTATTATTTCCCATACTTTTCTGTGTGTTTGAAATCGTTCATAATCATGTTTAAAGTTGGCACACATTTCTAAGTGCTGTAGAAGTTCTTTACACATGCCATGATTTGAGGAGTGAAAACAAGAAGACAACTCTACAGAGAAATCAACTAGAGAAATATACATTGGTAACAATCGTTTTCATTTTTTTATCACCTACTATATCAGGCACTTAACTTTCATTATCTTCAGTATTCCACTCTCTACCTGGATAGTCTTATTAGCCCCAGGACTAAAGGTGAAGACATCAGCCCAAGACCCCAGGCTGGCAGGTCATGGAATCATTGGCATCTCAAGTGACCTGTCTCCAAAGCCTGCAGGGTCTCAGGTTCCTTATGCTGCTGCTTAATGAATCTGCCAGCCCTTCCTAGAGTGGAGACTCTTAGGACAGGTCAGCGGCACAAAGAGAAGAGCATAGCAATTTCTAAGTAAAAACAAGAAACAGCATGGTGAGGTTGCCCTATTTTTAGTTTTCCTTGCCTAGAATGAGTAATTCACAACTGGGAGTTAAGGGATTCGTGTCCCAGCTCTGCTGCACTGCTGTCTCACTAACTTTTCCAATTTTCGGTCTTTAGGATTAGAGTTTTGTCCTAAGTTCTGCTTAGAGCGCCTGTTTTGTCTGCTGTTTTGTTTACTTTCTCCGTAGGTGACACATAGGTTAAATAAGGTACCGCTTTGATTTAGAGGAAGAGAAAGGAGGGAGACAGAATTAGCAGGAATTGTGTTAGTTTCAGGAAAATGAGTGCTGCCAAGCTGGTGGATGGATGTCATTATGGGTTTGGTTTTTTTTTTTTTTCTGTAAAAAAAGGTGGTTCAGCCATGTACAGAACATGGATTATGGGAAGCAAAATAGACATTCTCAGACAGCCTGATCTGAGTTTCAGGAGGAATTAGCTCTAACAAAGATTGTTTTTTTCATGCTTAGGTTGTACTAGAGGTGAAGTTACTATATCACAGATTGCCGTGTGTTTTGATAAGAGTACAGTCTGTGGAGACACATTATCTGGGTTCAGCCCTAGGTCTGCCGTTGACTTCTCGAGTAACTCTAGGCAAATCTGTTAAACTTTCCGTGCTTCAAGTGGCCCATCTATAAAATGGAAATTAAATTGGTGGTAGGTGCTATAAGAGGGTGATACCTGATAGAGGAATCCTAATGTTACCGCAGTTAAAAGAAACAAAAATATGAAAAGGGTAAACTATTTTTTAATGGGAAATTGACTTGTAAAGTTAATTTATATAATTGGGCCTCTCCAAAGAACTAGTAGGCAGTCATGTACAAAGCGTTTTGTTCCTTTGAGGAAGAAAAATTCCAAAAGCTGCAAGAATAAAAAAAAAAAAAAAGTGGAAATCATAATAAGGACCACCTCTTAGAGTTATTGTGAAAAGTGAAGGAGTCAGTACAGGTCAAGTGCTTAAGAGAGGCATTCTAGGAAGTTACTCATCCCTACCTTACCCATTATTCATGGCTGACTGCTAAGCAGTCAGATCCAGTTGCCCTACTTTTTACCTTCTAGACCATATGGGTTCACTTTTCCCTGGTAAGTTTGCCTGATGTCAAGGAACAATCCATCTGCCTCTTAAGCCCAAACAGATTTATTGCTTTTCACTTTAAATAAAAGGGGGATGTCTATAATTGCCTCCACCTTTCTGTGGACCTCTCCACTGCTTCCTTCTAGCCATGGCTGGTGGCTGATGCAGTCAGACACCCCTTCATTGGGAGATAAAGAAATATGGCATGAGACTGGGCCATCACGGATCCCACCACTTTCTTTCTTTGGCTGAGTTTTATATTTGCTTAGCAACTAGAAGGCTCCCACCCATTTGTTCACTGGCCAGTCTAAGTGCGAGCTTGGTAGCTTCTTCAGGCTAGCAAGCAGGGGTGGGGGCAGGGAGGGCAATTCTAGGCCTGGTTTCAGCTGCCAGGGACATTCTGGCATTGGTTATTGCTCTACTACGTGGCTGGCATGAGAAGTGCACAATTCTGTCTACCCCACATTAGGCCGTGGTTATTATCCTTTTGCTGAGGTATTCTAGTCTTCTTTGGACTGCCTTTAGAACCCAAGCTATTTTCCGTGCTTACAAAAGCCTACTCAACTTAAAAAATGTAATTGAGTCCTGTTTAATTTTTAAAATAGATAATACATTCAAATGCTTCACAATTCATTGTCCAATGGAGCAATCCAGTTTCCATTCTCAAAGCCAAGTAATAGTACCATTTCCTTGTGTGTTACTCCAAAGATACTCTACGCATGTTCAATCAGTGACATATGTACATATGTATATTTATTAAAAGTATATCTAGTATGCATATAGCAAGCTTAGACATCATCCCATATATCAATATATGAGGAATTTCCTTATTGACTATCCATTATCCTTATTGACTATCCATTACCTTATTGGTTCAATCTATTGTTTTCAATAATCCCTATTTATGGGCTTGTAGGTGGTTTCCAAATTTGTTTTTGCACACGTATGAGTGGTTTATCAGTAAGATAAGAGCCTCATAAGGGTCAACAAGCATGTGCATGTGAAATTTTTACAGATACTACCAAAGGGCTCGCCACAAAGTTTGCATCAATTTACACTCTCACCCACATTAGATGAGTGACTACTGCCCCTCTTCTCCCAGGAATGTGATGCCAAACTTTTTGATCTTCACCAGTCTAACAGGTAACAAACAGTATCAAAGTTTTAATTGGAATTTTTCAAAGAGTGAGGTTGAGCCCTTTTCTTTGCAATACCTGCACACTTTGCTCAGGTTTCTATTGGATTTTGGTCTTTTCATATAGATTTGCAGGAGCTCTTTATGTGTGGGGAAAATTAGTCTTGTTGGTGATTTAGACTGTAAAGATTTTACTCAGTGTTGGATTTGACTTTGCTTATGATTGTTTTATTATAGGCATGCAAAGGTATTTATTATTTTCCATGTAAACACAGTTTATTAGTGGTCAAAAAATATTTTCCAAAATCAGTGCAATCTATAAATACTGAATATTCCTCCATTTTATTTACCACAAAGTTCCCTTTCCAAAGGAATTCTTATTGAAATCCTGGTTCTCTTAGTCAATGCATTATATAGAAATATAGCTTTTTTAAAAATTTATTTACACACACAAGAACTGTAGGCCAAAAGTGTGGGGAGTGAGAGGATTCACCAGGATAGAGTTGGGAGCAGAACAGGCAGATCCGCTGAAATACACTGCTGAGGGGAGCAGCGGGCAAGACCAGAGAGGTCTGCCGTGCCATGTGGGTAGCTCCCTGGCTGGGGATCGAACTGGTGCTGCAGTGGCTGCAGATAGCTTCATAGTGCTGAGACTCAACCCTGTGGTCCACCAGAGAGACCCAGAAAGATAACTTTTAAAAGAGTATAGAAAAAAAAATTTTAAGAAACAAGGTAGTAAAATTAAATGTGTATAATTGGAATGAAATGTAATCATTAAACAATTTTATTATTTGCCAATAGCTTGGGTAGCCACTTTCTGTAAAGTGAAGCAAAACAACAAAGAAAGAGAAACCAGTCGCTGTCACAACTTCATTGTCAAAAGAGAATGTCATCCATGTGTAAGTGAGCAAGAAGAAAAAGAAGCTAATGATGTGATTGTGATGAGGCTCATGAGCAGGTGAAGATCCTGGTATGTCTGCCCTGATTTTGCTGCCACTGAAAGCTCTACACCCCATGGAGCAGCATCTGCCTCCCATCCTGTGTTGATGTGTTCTCGGTGAGTGTTATAAACTGTCTGCTACCGACTCTGTGCTGAGGAGGTATGTTTATTCCCTCAGACACAGAGGCACGTGAGCACTCGCAATCAACTTTAAGACATGAACATTTCTTTTAAGTTTGGATTTATCTGGAATATTTGTAGAATGCATTCCCCCTTATTCAAAAAAAAATTTTATTGCTGAGTTTTTAAAATGTTATTCCTGAATTTTCTAAGAACCTCAATTTATAGCACAAATTTATGAATGTTTCTAGGGGCCATGAAGAACTAATGAGGCTGAGATTTTGTTGACACATCTATAAATTCTATCAATGAACATTCATCCAACATTTATAATGAAAGAGGAAGATTTATATAAGGTAGCCCTTCATTTGGGGGGTTGGGGAAAATACCAGTTTTCTTTTGGAAAGACATAATCTTTATTCAAGCTGGGCCTGTCATTTAAACCTCCGTGTATAAAATATTTGTCATTGATTAATTTTCCTGGCAAGTGATGCTTTTACTAAGGTTAGGAAATGGGACTGATAGTTCTTAATTGTTACATTAGAGGCTGTTCTACCTTCATCCACACCTTCCATCAAAAATCTTTTACTGAGCACATGCTATGCACCATACATCGTGCAGGAGGCTAAAAATATAAAGATAAGTAAGATGTAGTCCTTGTTGTCAAGGTGAGTGAGGAACGGTTGAGTGCAGAACAGCCAGAAAAAGTATCACCAGAGTAACAGAGTCAACTCTGCTCCACCAGGTATTGTGAGTGACGGAAGACAAGTGCTTGGATTCTGAAGAACCACGTGGCAATTTCACCCAGTGGGTAGCAGCCTTAGTGGAACCAGGTAATAACGTGGCTATGAACTGCCCAAGATGACAGTGATAACAAAACCAGGTACTGCGCTCAACACTCTACATATACACTAATTTTTACTATAGTCCAATATGTTCTTATCACAAATGAGAAACTGAGGAAACACAAACCTGCGTCCTTCCGAGTGGGTGTCTATGCACTTACAGAGTTTGAGCTTGGAAATTCTGCAGAGCTGGGTTTGAATTCTGCGCTATATCTTCTAGCTGAGTAATTCTTGGCTTCACCTCTTTGATTTTCTCTTTGCAAAGTGGGGCAAATAGCACCTATGAACAATGCTAGCCACGTCCTCCTCCTCCCTTGCCTCCGAGTCCATCTCCAGTTACTACATTTGAAAACCCCACATATGCATTTTCTCATTTGCCCTTGGAGCTACAGCCTGGGCCCATGACCAAGTCCTTGCCAGTGGGAATTGGGGGGGAATCACTGGGGGGAATCATTTCCTCTCTAATAAAAGGAGAGGCTAGGAATCCACTTTGATGATATGTGGCGTAGAGCTCAAGACTACACTGCCAACTTGCAATCAAAAAGAGAGATGTCAGGGCCTCCCCGGTGGCACAGCGGTTGAGCCCTGGGTTGCGAGGCTGCCCGCAGCCTCTGCAGTGCCGGTTCGATCCCCGGCTGCTCCCCGGCCTCCGGAGGAGGGTCCCACATGGCGCACAGACCTCTCCTGCCACCCGCTGCTCCCCTCAGCAGTGTACTTCGGTCCTTCTGCCTGCTCTGCTCCCCGCTCTGGCTCTGGTGGGTTCTCTCGCCCTCCCGCGCTTCTGACTGTGCCCAGTGCATGTGTAGACAGGACAAACAAACAAATAAAATAAATAAATAAATAAAGGCATGCCTCTATAAAAAAAAAAAAGAGAGAGAGAGAGATGTCAGGGGCACATTGCAAACAGGTTTAGAAAAATGGTGCTGAGCCAATAGTATCATGGAGTTATGAAAGGGAATAAACCTGCTTCATTTAAAGCACTTTTAATTACACATTCCATAGATATATCAAAAACATGCTTCTACTGAATTTACTGAATTTTAGGTAAGCTATGTCTATAGCTAAGTTATACCTGATCTCCCTTAAAGCACTAACTATAGTAAATGCTCAATAAGAGAACATCATTAAGAGAGCATGGTCAAAGTTACCTCAGCATGGTTTTTATTTTGTAGCGTTTGATTATTAATAAGATATGGAGTTTCCTTTCTTTTTATATATAATCAGTTCTATATTGACCAATCTAAGCATACAAATAATACGTGAACCACATAATGGCGCTATTTGACGTCCAGGGGCTAAGCATAGTGCCAAGAAACCAGTTAGCATAAAGCATTGAACTATTGGATGAGCTGATGGGTCAATCATCAATTGCTTTCCAGATCCATTCCATAACATGTGTTTATGGATTATAGGATTCCCATAAAAGAGATTTTTTTTAAAATCAAAATAACATGCAATTGCCCATGAAAACGTTTCAAGTTCAACAAGGTAGGCTTGTTACTCGAGGCAGAGAGGGAACACACATCATGTGTGCAGAGCATCTTAGGAAAAGGTCACGTGCTGGTTACAGGTTTGGGGTGACCCGGCCTCCAGTCTGTTCTCGTTGCTCATGCCAGAGAATGTTTCCTGGGCCTCTTGTCTAGAGCCCAAGCCTTAGAGCCTGGACTTCTTAGGTTTGTTCCTGACTGGTTATGCAAGCTCTTTGCTCATACCCCCGGCCCTTTGTTTCTTGAATAGCTTAGTCTGGGCGCTGGAACTGGAAACCTCCCCCCTTGTTCTCCCACACCCACGTGACTCCCAGTGCCTGCCAGCTCCTTGTCTGTCGACATCCACCATTCTGCTGTGTTTTGTTATTTCCTGGTCCATCATGAAACTAATCACCTGTAGGGTTCTGATTTAGTTCAGTTCCATTGCTGTGATTAATATCATGAATTAGAATTTTCCTTGGGGATTTAAGAGAACTAGACATGTGTGCTTTGATTGTGCAATCTGGGATATGTGCTTGTTAGCTGCTGACTCATCAGTAACAGGACAAGGAGCAGTTGATGATTGGAATAGTAATTGACTTCAAGTACACAAAGACATGTTTATATCGAACATAGTCAATACACATTTAGGAATTGTATTAGCTTTTTCTTGCTGCTTAATAAATCACCACAAACTCGGTGCCTTAAAGGAGTACACATCTATTAGCTCACAATTCTGTGTGTCTGAAGTCGGCAATGCAGATCTTGGTTCACTACCTTGCACCCCAAAGGCTGAAATCAGAGGGTCAGGTGGCCTCATTCTCTTCTAGAGATCTGACTGTGAAAACTCTGCTTTCAGGCTCACTCAGGTTCTTAGAAAAAGTCATTCTTGATGGTTTCAAGCCTGAGGTCCTGTGTTCTTGCTGTCAGCTCCACTCCCAGCACACGTGTTCTTTTTCTCAGGCCCTCTGCCAAGAACCCTGCAGGGCCAGCAGGAGAATTTCCCTCACTCAAAACCCTGTGCTGCTTTGAATCTCTCTGACTTGTGCTCTGCCAGCCAGAGAACATTCTCTGCTTTTAAAGGGTTCACATAATTGGATTAGGCCTAGCTGGATATTCTCCCTTTTGACATCTAAAGTAAATAATCACAAAAGTGATAGGTCTTCATATTCCCCACACTCAAAGGGGAGATGATTATGAAGTGGGGGTAGAAGCCTGACTACTACAGCCTGCCCTCTGACCCCCAGAGATGCATGTCACTTCCACATGCATAACACATGCTCCTCCTCTGAATGTTCCCAAGGATGAAACCTTTATTTATTTATTTATTTATTTATTTAAAGATTCATTTATTTATTTATACAAGACCCAGGGTACAGTCCAGGTGCCCGGGAGGGTGAGAGGATTCACCAGAGACAGAGGGGGAAACAGAACAGGCAGATTGACTGAAATACACTGCTGAGGGGAGCAGCGGGCGAGACAAGAGATGTCTGCCGCACCATGTAGGACCCTCGCCGTCCGGCCGGGATTGAACCGACGCTGTAGAGGCTGTGGACAGCCTCCCAGTGCGGCTCTCAACTGCCTGCACCACCAGGGGAGGCCTGAGGGATGAAACCTTTAGAATGTAAATGCAAAATCCCAAATCTCACCTACATATCACCATCCCAGAACTCTAAAATGCCATGATTTAAATCAGGTGCTGATGAGTCTCCTGGGTGTAATTAATTCTGCACTCAATTCCTCACTATGTGTGGACCTGTGAAACTAAGGTACAACATGCAACGGTGGTTCAGGCATACTGGTTACAGACATAGCATAGGAATAAATGGAACGTACAAAGGAGTCATCATCTGGACCACTTTTGATATCCAGCTGAGTCAAGTCCATTAGTTTGCAATGCCTGAGAATAATTCTTCCTGAGTCTTTGCTGTATGATCTGAGTTCTTGGTTCTGCCCTTTGGCCACTGGAAGTCATTCTTAGAATAATGCCGACAAAGCATTGACTTCACTGTTTATGTAAACCACATTTTGGGTATCTTGAGAAATTCATGGCAGGTATATAGGAACACATGATAGAGTGTAAGCATTATTTATCCCAAATGTTTGTCAAGTTAATATGTTGTTTGTCAAGTCAAATGACACCCCGGTTTTTAAGGACGATATTGCTAGCCACTATTTGCCTGACTGGGAATCAACCCCTCAGTCATTTCCCTAGCAGGGAGCTCCTCCTCGTAAGGTGCTGACTTCTACAGATAAGATATAGTGTTGAGAGAAGTCATCTGATGATTGGCTATCTCAATAATGAGGATGAAGACATCAAAGAACTGAGAAAAGTAGTTTACCATGCATGCCTCAAGCAACGTTTTAAAGTCAGGTTTTCTCTAGAATACTCAAATCTCATCACACACTATGGGGCAGGGTGGGGGGGAGAGAGGAGAGATTGGGGTCACAATAAGAGGGGTGCAATTGTATGGGGGAATATAACCAAGATGAAAATGCATACATTGTGCAAAAATGAAAAATGATGTAAGAATTATATAAGAAAAAAAATGCCAGCCAAACTTCATTTGCATGTGAGTAGTCAACATCCTCATGCAAAATAAGAAATCCCTGAGATCTGATCTCAGCACAGTGTTCAGCACGTGGAACACTCTGGTGGAGTTTTTTTCAGTGGTATTTCAATCATTTACCTTTGAGACCTCTTGCATGCAACGCTGTCTTGAGTGGAAACCTTGGATAAAGTCATAAGAAGGCAGATAGGAACAAAAAGGGAGCTCTTCAGTCTAATAGTTCAGAACAGACAAGGACAAGAGGAAGGACCCCCTGGCAGGTAGAACCTAGATCACAAGTCTGAATCTGAATATGAGGGGATGTTTGTGATTTCTGAATACAAGGGGTTAATATTGTGGAAGAGCAGGCCAGAGATAACATTGGCTGTAGGGTAGAAAATGGCCTCGTACAGAAGCCAGGAGAGGACAGGGGAAGAGTCACGGCAATCATGTGGACATTTTGGTCCTCAGTAATCAAAACAATGGTCCGGGCTCACCGTCAGCCAGCACAGAATGTTCTGTGAGGCGTTTTTCCAGTGGCAGTGGTGGATTTGTGTTAATGTAGTCATCCTTTCTTGTCCATTCTCTCCTGTGAACAACAGCCAAGCACTACAGTGGGTTATTGTTAGAATTCACCACAGTGCATCCAGTTATGTGAAAAATCCAGTCTGTCGTGGGAGAATCGCACACATTTAGCCAGCATAGATTAAACAAGAACTCCAGGTTCTGGCCTTATTAGATAATCGAATGGGTGCCGTTCCCGGGCATAGGACACTGTGTTATGTGTTTTAAGATGTGATCGCATTTAATTCTCAAAGCAGTCCTTTGGCAGCTGGGATGTTGCGCCCTTTCACAGTCGAGGAAGCCATGCGGGATGTTGTTATTTACCCAAGGACACGCAGTAAGAGGTGACTGCCTCTGCAGGCTCTACGCGTGTCTCTCCCTGTTTGCCCATTAAGTGAAAATGATTTGTTTATGTGTCTGTTGCCCACATGGTCTGGAAGGTCCTGTGGAGAGAACCGTGTCTCTTGTTGCACTGGCACGGGCAACGCATCTGCCTTGAACTGCACCGTCGGCCTCTATAGCCCATGTTCTTTCTCATCCTGTGGCTTACATGTAGCTGCTCAGGAAGGATTTGTGGGATGGGCAACAGCCCTTCTGCCCACCTGTGCCTGCGCAGGCCTCCCTGTTAACAAGCCTGTCCCTCTCAGAGCAGATCTTTCTGCCCGCTTGTGTCTGTGCCAGCATTCTTTATACCCTTTTCTTCCAAAATCAACCTGCCCTTTTGGCTATAACTTTAAAAACAAAAAAAAGATTCCCGAACTGAGCAGAAACGCACAGAATAATTCAAGTGCCTCCAGCATTACCTCCGCTATCTGCCACTGGGACTCGCCCCGAGGCCCTTTGTACCCTATGGATAAAGGCATGGGGCACTAAGACATTCCAGAAATACCCGGGCCACAGCCCAAGGCCTGACCCCAGGCCCACGCTTGTGCAGACACCCTCATGAAGACCTGCAATCAGGGACATGTTGCAAAGGGTAGAGTCACTGGATGAGGCGTTTACTCAAAGAAACCAGAAAGCATGAAAAGAAAGGGGTCAATGCAGACACCGTTGGTACAGGTGAGAGGGTGGAAAACAGGCAAGGGAAGCAGCTCAGGATGTAAACCGTGAGCAAGGCCTGGGGGAGGGCCCCTTCTCCCTGGTGTTTCACTGTTGGAGGGACAGCCCGCTGGCTAACTGTAATTGCGACAATAAAATCAATCAAAAACATCTTAGGAACAAACATTTTAGGCAAAGTCACACTTCTATTCCTGTTTATGTGTCCAGAAAATGTTTCTGAAAATTTTGCCTCTTTCTCCCTCCCTAGCACAGCACCCCTGAAAACATCTTACTTTTCCACCACATCTAGTGTTTTCTAGGGTTGTAGAAACTTTGTGTTTCTGCAGGAACAGTGGGTGGGGACTTTAAATTATTGACAGGGACACAGGTTGGTGGTTTTACTGCAAAAATACACCCTGGATCTTATTATTTATTCTGAGGTCCGAAGAGGCCAAATTTTAAAAAGGTAACTCTCATGGACTGGGAAAATATGGCGTCCTAGTGCTAGAACTCTGCATTGGATTAGAGTTTGGCTGTGTGCCTCTGTTTGTTTGCTTTTTATTGTCGTTTTTTAATTTTTTTTGAGAAGAAGGCAGGAGGAAGACATGGACTTTTTTTTTTTTTAATTCACGCATCTTGAAGCAGAACTTGAGATCTATTAAAAACACTTGTTCTTGGGGTAGCCCCTTGGCTGCTGGTTCGGTGGCTTAGGCAGACAGTTCAAGCACTATTATTCCTCTTGCTGTCTGGAAAGCCAAAAACTGATTTACTTGGCCACTTTTAGGCCAGCAGCAGCTAGATCTGGCCCTGCCCCATTTGCTCAGGTTTGGATTCAAATTATTTCACATGACTCCTTAAGAAATACCATGATCTGACTTCTTCAAAAGTCTTTGCTTTCATTTCTCACCACTCCTTTCTTGCAGGTTATTTCCCAGCCATGGTGAACTTCTTTATTTTTTTTTTTTTAAATTGAAATGGCATTGCGTTATAGTATCATGTAAGTTTCCCATGTACATCATTGAGAATCAACATGTGCTCACCACTAAAATCACATGAAGGTCATCAACAAAAATCTACGTCTGTCCTTCATCGTAGATTTATCCGCTTTTCTTGCAGTTTCTCAACAGCCAGTCTTTTTCTTGCTTCTGAGTCTATCTCTCTGCCTTTCTCTTCAGATCTGCCTCACCTCTTCCTCTGTAAAAATTTCAACTGACCCTTCAAATTCTGCTGAATCATCACTGCCACTGGAAACTTTCCTCTCCCCACATACCCCTTTCCAGATGAGGAGCTTCATCATTCTGTTCACACACACTGTGTTCTTGGGCCTCGTCCCAGGGCAGAGCACACAGGCAGCAAACAGTAGGTGCTGAAGCAATGACTGAGTGAGTCAGTGGATGAGTGGATGGCTGTAATATGCTCATCCTCCTCCACCAATCAGAGGGGTAACTTTGAATAGGGTGCCCTAGAAGGTGAAGGGTGTTTCATATTCTTGAGTTGGGTGCCTTAGACTAAGGACTTGGAACCTGTCCAAAAGGCTTGGGAAAATACTTAGTTAATAAAACAGACAAAGCACAAAACGTCGTTCTTGAAGGACATCATATTCAATGCACCTTTAAGTCATTAAAACATCAGAAATTAAAAAAAAATTAGAGAACTTTGGCAGTAAACCTGCCTACTTAAACTTGATGTGTCTGTAGCAAGTCATTATTCTTCTGTGTCATAAAGGTCTAAATGAGGACTGGGGGGCCCCTTCATAGTTAGGTGGTTTTTTGAAATATGAAAATTGGAACTTTGCAATATGGAAATTGGAACTTTCAGAAACACGGCTTGCCTTATTCTTCTGTGGAGAAAAAGTCACTAATCTAGGAAGACCAGACCACATCTCCACACCTGTCTTTATGGACAAAGGTCGAATTGTGGCAGGTAAATATCACCACCCTCTTCTCTGAGGTAGCACTGAGAAAACTTTTTTTTTTCTGAGAAGCTAAAATTAAGCATTTGCTTCGCTTCAACTGTCTAGAGATTACCAAAAATATCATCATAGTCTGCTTTTAATTCTGGGCATATTATCCTTAGAAGTGAAAATTAGAAATAGGTTACTAGTGTGCCCCATTAAGAAATGTCAACTCTCAGAAAAAGGGAAAAAATGTGCAAAGCATATTTTCATTACAGAAGACTTCCGTAATCTGCCTTGGGACATTTAAGAGAACATTAAAAAAAAAAATAAAACACAGTAAACTGATTACCCAACATAAAATTAATCATGGTCACTGACTGGCTGTTCTTAGACGACACAGGACAGACGAGCACAGTGCTCAGCTTCAAGGACACATCCGCTAGCCAGTCCCCGAGGATGCGTCTGTCCTCCTCAAGGGCAGAACACGGAATCTGCCAGCTCTTAGGTGATTTCTGCTCTCACAAAACTGACAATAAGTGCCCATCCCCATTACAGTCACTGCTCAAGGTGGGATCGGACATGCAATGTGCTACTCTGGCCACAGGGGACAGAAGAGAGGCTGAGCCTCAGCCCTAAATACTAGGGTGGGACAGAGCTAACCTACTTGCAGAGCCTCATGCCCATGGGACAGCCAGACAGGAGCCGCTGTCAGCAGGAAATACAGCAGCCTCTGTCACAAGTGAGGCCGCAGTAGGCAAGGGAGTTCCAATCACAAGCAATGGGAATTTGAAGCTGCGTTCAAGGCTGACTCCAGCAAGAAGGAGGCATGGTGACAGGGCCTCACCATCAGGGCTGGAGGAGCACAAGACATGTGGGAACTGCCAGTGGCAGCAGGAGAAAGAACAGCAAATGGGATGGGAGTCAGGGAAAGTGGCTCTACTACCCCTGGCCTCTTTGAGAGTGGTCAGCAGTGACCGGAGCTGGGTCTCTGTGTGAAGGGCCCGAGGAGGTGTGCAGGGCAGAGCTCTAGATGCTCAGAAAGTCAGAGGGACAGGAAGTGGAGGGGAGTTGATCCTGGCACAGAATTCCACTCCTGGACATACTGGATCCACTGAGGGGGGACAGATGGCACGAGGTTCTAGAGCTGTGAGCGCACGGAAGTATCCAGGCATCTCCGGCAAAGAGAGAGAATCATCCCCGTCACAGGGAAGAGTGCCTTCAGCTGAGAGTCCAAGGAGGCCTGGGTGCTCCTGAGTGGGAAGCTTCGGAGGGGGTAAGACGGCAGCTTGGCTGGACAACCTGGAACTGAGGCAGCATGCATTGAAGACGCAGAAGAGTGAGGGCTGGGAAAGCAAAGTCTGTAAGAAGTTGAGCTCTGTGAGAGTGTCGGGGTGCTTAGGGCCTGGTCTGCTGAGGCTTTGGAGCAGTATGTGAGGCTAGGAGAGGGGGTTGGAGTTCCCTAGACCCAGGCTGGGGCGGAGATAGTGGACCCAGAGAGTCTCTTGGGTTAGAAGTGATCTGACGCCTCCCTCTTCAGTGAAGTGTGGCTCCTGAGTCTCTGGGTGGGGACTCATCTGTTTGTAGCTGACAAGAACCTGGCCTATCTGACCTCCGTCTGGGAGTTGACAGAGACTCAACACCAGGGTTCCTGACTTAGGGTGTGACTCAGCAGGCTGCAAACCATGTGGGCACATTCCCCAATAAACAAATCTCACAAAACAGGTGGGGTCACCCACCAGCCATAAAGCATCTTCTGGGGTCTGGGCTAAAGAATTCTGTGGTGGCAGCCTTGGGTTTTCTGCCTCCGCGTCCTATGGAATAGACTACGGCGACTGCAAGGATCAGTGACTGGCACTGTCACCTCTGAGTTTACCTTCTCTTCACAACAAGCTATAAGATTTTAATGGGCCTAAGAATTATTTGTAGGATTTGTTAAATATTAAGACTTTGTGTTTCATTGCCAAAATTAGTCAATCTAAATTTCCGAGTGTGTCTGAGGAGGCTTCCTTTAAAACAAGTTCACAGGGTGCTCCTTATAGCTTGAGATCTGGAGGCCATATTCAAGAAACAATAGTGCAGGGTCCCTTTTCTGATAGCCAGTGGATGTTCATTTTACTGGGATTGGATGGAATCTGCCCCAATTAGGCTCATTCATGGGTGCCTAGAGGTGGTTGTCAGGAGTTTGGGAGAGTTGTGGGCCAGACTGAACAATAAATAATGAAGATGAGATATCATGGGTAGATACTGAGGCTGGATCATTCTGGACTCTTTGGACTTTAGACTGGAGCCAACACCAAGGGATTACTGGTAAGGATGGAGCTATTCCTGGTTTATTGGAAGGACGCCCACACAGGCATGACAGCCAGACAGGGTCATAGACAGAGGTCACAGCAGGAAGAAGGGTTGAGACTGAAGCTTCAGGCTAGGTCATCAACACCCAAGGGAGCATTTCCAGATGCTCTTGACATGCTGACAGCGATGTGTTGCTGACAGTGGACTTGGGTTTGGGGGAACTCTGGTCTACACCTGTCCCATGCGATACTCAGCAATAATCATCCTCTATCAATCACATCTTCATTTCTCTAAGAAACATGGGTTTCGATGCTAGACTTGCTGGTCAGTATTTGGGTGGGCTTGTTTGAAATGTAAGGATGGAAGTTGATTCTTAAAAGTCTCCAGTGGGACACAGAGAGAGGTATAGAGGGGGAGGATAGTAGCCTGTTGGCGCTTGGTGGAGCTCAAGCAAAGCAGGTGCAGGTGTTAGGATGTGAAGTTGTATGCCCAAACATGTATTTTTTATTTATTTTTTTTCTATATTTTTCACATCATTTTTCATTTTTGTGCAATGTATGCTTTCTCCTCTCAGGTGCAGTCCCCATGAAATTCCCACCACCCATTCCCCCGTGCACCATCACCATAGTCCCTCGTGCTCTTTCCTCCCCTGTTTGATTGTGCTGCCTTCTCCCCCCTGCAGAATATCTCTGGTTTATAGTTGCCTGTCACTTTTGATATTTACTTTATTATAATTACTCTTTATTTTCCTGATCCCTTGTTTGGGTCTTCTACATTCCTCCTAAAAGTGAGACCATCCAGTAATTTTCTTTTTCTTTCTGACTTATTTCACTGAGCATGATCCCTTCTAGCTCCATCCAAGTTGCTGCAAATTGCATGTGTTTATCTTTTTTGAATGCTGAGTAATATTCCATGGTGTATATGTACCACATCTTCTTGATCCAGTCATCTATTTTAGGGCATTTGGGTTGTTTCCATAGCTTACGTATTGTAAACAGTGCTGCAATAAACATAGGGGTGCAGGTGTCCTTTTGAATTGATGTTTTAGTGTCCTTTGGGTAGATACCTAGGAGTGGAATTGCTGGATTATATGGAAGCTCCATTTTTAGCAGTTTGAGGAAACCCTAAACAGCTTTCCACAGTGGTTGGACCAGCCAAACATGTATTTTTTTAAATGAATGGCAAATCAATAAAATTCTGAAGGGAAACATAATTTAAAGAAAACAAATCTTCAGACTCTCATCTATCCATTTTTCCTGGAGAGCTAGTGTCAAGACACCCTGACCGCTGCAGGACATGAGATAACAAAGGAAAGAAATAATGCCACGAATTTCTAGCTTGTGATTAATGTGATGAGTGAGCTGACAGCACCAAGGAGCAAGACTGTGCCAAGAGCAAGTCATCAGAATTGGGTGACTGAGCTGCTGCCTCCTCACTGAGTATCATCGAGGGTCGCGAAGCAAGGGTAGGTCACTATATGCAAGGGCACTCTAGAAACCTCCCTGTTCTAAGAATCCTGTCCTGCATGCTTCTGTGATTTTTTTTAAAGATTTATTTTTGCACAAATAAAAGAACTGGGGTACAGGCTTCATTTGAAGTCACAAGTTTCCTTTCCAAAATGATAGTGCCCAAGGGTGTATTTATTCATTCTGGCTTTGGTAGATTGCTTTAACTGGACTGCTAAACACCTCAAAGCAGCTACAGTGAGAGGCTGTGAATTCTGGTTGAGGTGCAGAAATAAGAAAAGGTGTGTTATGGGCCTCCCCGGTGGCGCAGCAGTTGAGCGCTGGGTTGTGAAGCTGCCCACAGCCTCTGCAGTGCCGGTTCAATCCCCGGCTGCTCCCCGGCCACCGGAGGAGGGTCCCACATGGCGCGAAGACCTCTCCTGCCGCCCGCTGCTCCCCTCAGCAGTGTACTTCGTCAGTCTGCCTGCTCTGCTCCCCGCTCTGGCTCTGGTGAATTCTCTCACCCTCCCGTGCTTCTGACTGTACCCAGTGCTTGTATAAATAAATATAAATCTTAAAAAAAAAGGACTTAAAATTAAATATTTAAAAAAAAAAAAAGAAAAGGTGTGTTATGAGGAAGGGGTGTGGGGGGCTTTTCTACATACACATGGCAGCCCAGGATACCACCCTGTACTCCTGAGGAAGACAAATAGGGCCCATTCCTATTGTTTTCTGGGCTCCCTGCTTTCTCAATTGTCATCCTTCCTTCTCCCTGCCCTTTTGACTGGGGCTACTCCCACTAATCTTTTCTGATCCTGTTTAACCAGCACCTCCTTCCCAGACTTGCCCAAGGAGAGTTAGCAGTTCCCATCCGTTGGGGTGTGACAGCTGCTTGGGGTCTCTCAACTGTCTATTCTCACGTTGCTCCTACAGAACATAACTTCCTTAAAAACAGGGAAGGTATCCATTTAGTGTCTAACACAGTACACAACAGGATTCAATAATTAGTGACATAATACAAGAGTTTATGACACAAAACTTTGCCTTGGCTCAACAAATTCTCAGTATTAATAAAATAGATTTCTTGAAAAAATAGATTTCTTATATAACAAAGGCATTTCTAAACAGCAAGGGCAGCATACATTGCTCTGCTGTTTCATGCAACTTTTACATTCATTAGAGTATATTCCTTTCATATATCTCTCAATTAAACTGTTGCCCTGTATGTTAATAAAAAAAAAAAAAGAGAGGTGGTTTTCTTTTTATTCTGGTCTTTCCCCAAATTAGACCAGGTTCACAAAGTTTACTGAAACCGTGCAAATGGACTGTTGCATTGAAGTTTCTTGTTAAAGCAGAGACAAGTAAGAGCTAAACATTTGAAAATCCTTAGAAGAAATACTGTAGGAGGAATAATCTACCAATTATAGGATGTTACATGGGCCAAAAAAAAAATCCCGAGGGTGGCCAGGCAAATTTGGGAAAATCTGATATAGCATATTACACACACCAAGCTAGCAAAAATTCAAAGAAAGAAATCCAGTAGGCAAAAGGTTTGGTGAATTCAGCACACTCCCTCACCACTGGTAGATCAGATTCGTCTAACTTTTGGGGAAAGCAGTGTGATGATATATATGAAAAGTCAGAAAATTGTTCCGTAATCTAACTCCTGAAAATATATCCCAAAGCAAAACTTGAAAACAATTTATAACTTTAAAATGTTTAATAGTTTTAGTACTAAAGGTGCCCCATCACCCTTTTAGGTAATGAGTATATCCCTTCTGGGCTTAGCGTGTCCCTGGGACCTTTGGGGGAAGTGTCCTCATAGGTACTTGTGAAGCCCTGGGCCAGGCCAGGTGGATGAGTCAGAGCTGTAGACGCGCTGAGACGCAGGACACCCCTCAGGGATAATCTGGGTCTGCTCCTAGGTCCTTAGGAGGATTCCTCTTTTTGTCTGCCATCCTCTGGAAACCTGAACCAAAAAGGGTAATTCGGAGATGGTGTGTGGCCCTTGCCTTCCTTTTAGTCCTCTAATTCCCACCTGTACCATCTGCAGACTCCTTAAACTCAACTTCTTGACTTTCTTTGTTATGCCCTCCTCTCACCGCAGGTCCCCGCAAGATTTCTGAGACTCTTGGGAAGACAGGAACTGATGATTAATGGAGTCAACAGCCTTAAGAACCAAACCAATCCAACCCAAACCAACCAAGCCAAACAACATTTTTCCTTCTCATTCACAAAGGGTAGGGAGGAGGCTGTGCTTAGAAACAATGTAAGCTCTTCCAGAAAAAAAAAAAAAAAAAAAGACAGAAAGAAAGAAAAAGTAATTTTGGTTGAATTTCTATTGAAGAAAACAAAACAATTACAAAAAAAAAAAAAAAGCATTGGAAAACACATGTTGCTAAAATCTATAGAAGACAATCTCCAGTGGGGAGTTAATAGTAAATCAGTGGCCTTTAAGCATTTTTACTCTCATACGTCCGAAACTTTATCAGTCATTTGCATATTTCTCGGTTGACATCTAAAACTTTCCATCATACCTTTTTTTTTTTTTTAAAGATTTATTTATTTATTTATACAAGCACTGGGTACAATCAGAAGCGCAGGAGGGTGAGAGAATTCACCAGAGCCAGAGCAGGGAGCAGAACAGGCAGACAGATGGAGGACACTGCTGAGGGGAGCAGCGGGCGGCAGGAGAGGTCCGCGCGCCACGTGGGACCCTCACCTGGTGGCTGGGGATAGAACTGGCGCTGCAGAGGCTGCGGGCAGCCTGGCAACCCAGTGCTCAACCGCTGCGCCACCTGGGAGGCCCTCATCATACCTTTAAATAGTTGCAAAAGAAGCAATTTCATGCATAATGTAAACAGTGGTATTTTAAAATAGAACAGTCATTCAAATGAATCCAATGGAATCTAAATACCACAGCAATTATGTCTACCATGAACCATTTTAAAAACATGTGAACAAATTCTTCTTCACCAGAGCATATTTTAAATAGCTTATTTTCTCTTCACACAATGAACTCCATTTCATATTCCCATCCTTCAGGAGTAAATCCTAATTGAACATATTTTTATGTCTCAATAGTGAATAGTGTTTTATCAATACTACAATAAACACTATTACATCTTTCTGCCATGAAAATATGTATGTAAATTAAATTTTTTTAATTTCCAATGACTGAAAGATTGTAAGTGCTGAAACATTTTATTTTAGTTAGTGATATCATTACATTGACTAGTAATAATCAAATATTCAAAATAGTACAAAATATATTAGTTTATAATTATAAAAAAAGCACATACTTTTTGACAATTAGTGGATGCACTTGTTATTTATTACGTCTTTCAACCATGAGCAAGCTTAACATCAATCTTTCCTCAGTGCTTCACTTTCATAAATTCTCAGAAAATGTTTTACGCAGCATGGGACTTTTGTCCCATCAGTGTCACTCAATTCATTGACCTCCTTCCATCTTATAAACTCAGTGATCTTCAGGTCGTATTTTATTGAAAGTAATTCTTAAAATCATCTAACTGGCAAAAGCATTTGTTATCCGTCATTATAAGGATATACTTTCTCAGTACAGCCCAGTCTATTAAATTGATAAAGGACTGACCAAGGTTGTTTGAGGCTTTTACACCCCAGGGCGATTCATCATTTAAAGATTCTCAGTGAGTGAGAGCTACACCCTTTCTTTGCAGTTTGGGAAATAGAGGACTGTTGTGAAAGAGTTGGGAAATAGAAACAGGGACACAACTTGACTGCCTTCAGCAGCCAATCAGTTTTAGGAAAAAAATAGAGATGCAGTTTGGACATTTAGAAATTAATACTACCTCCGTGTGCATCTACCTCTTGAAAATTGCTGGGGAATGCACATTTCAGCTTAAAGAGCACTGATGTAAATTTTTATGTCATCTCATTGAATCTGATGAGGAAGACAGGTGAGCTCAGGTTAGTTGTTGGTTGAGTCACTTTACACGGGTGTCTATACCCTGTGGGTATAGAACTGTGGCAGATACACTAGGAACAGAACAACCAGTTCTCTTGGTGGTTTAATTTTTAAGATGGTTGCGCTCATGCTTTCTGTTCTTAGTATTTTCTTCTAGTTTTGGGGTACTGATGTTGAGTCTCTATACTGACCACCTAAGGAAATATTATGCCTCTCTTAAAAATGATTAGTAGGACTGTAAAAACATGAGAAAACTTTGAAGGGTATGGGGAAAAAGCAAAATACACAGTTGTATGAAATGATGATTTCATGTGAAACTACATGAATTTCTGACACTAAGTAAATGCAAAGATGAGGGTTTTTTTTGGTACAAAGTCTTCATTGTTGCATGACTTTTAAAATAATGATTACATTTATGATGCTGGAGATCAGATAACCTGTTTAATATTTCTTTCTCTCAATGGTACCATGGAGCTCTGTGAATCTAAATCTCCCCAAGTGGAGCACTCAAGAGACTGACAATTGGCTTTTCCAAAACTGTTTTCTCATCATGATTCATTAGGGGTGTGATCCCCCAAACATAAGCCTAGTTAAAAACACCCCATGTCTTCATGGATTCCTGAAGTTTATCTCCTGCTGTATGAAGTAGTAATTCTTCATATTTTTAAGCTTGCTTTCATTTCCTGGTTTTATTGTTCTGAGTTCGAGAACTCAATCTTGCTTACTTATATGGCTCTTAGCTTCTTTGTTCTGCAAAGCCTCATAATTTCGAGTGCATATGTGAAAAAAATCAGTCACGTGTGACAGCCTCCACAATTAACCTGTTCTTCAGATTTGTTTAGCGTGTCTGTGTATATACATATATACACAATATATATACACAATATATATACACATATATATACACACAGTATATACACAATATATATACACAATATATATACACATATATATACACACAGTATATACACAATATATATACACAATATATACACACAGTATATATATACAATATGTATGCAAACTATATACACATATATATACACACAGTATATACACAATATATATACACATATATATACACACAATATATATACATAATATATATACACTATATATACACATAAATACACAGTATATATATACACTATATATATACACAATATATACACACACACACACACACACACACACACACAATATGTGAGCTCTAATCACAAGCTCAGTATAGTGCAAGGGAAGAGGAAAACAGCCTAGAGCCACACTGTGTTTTGCGGGTGACAGATGGCTGCCACCCTTTAGGGGGTTCTGGTGGTGGGATTTCGAGGTCCGCGGAGGAGCCCCCCACCGACCACACAGGAAGCTGTGAGCTGCGGCGAGGGCTCTGCTCCCCCAGCCCCAGCACCAACATCCGGAGCCACGGGGCCCCGCCCCTCGTGCCGGCCCCGCCCCCAACAGTCCCGGGGCGCCGCACGCAGGCGCGTCCTCCGCGTGGCTCGAAGCCCCGCCCCTCCGAGCCGCCCCGCCCCGCCCCCCCGCCCCCCGCCTGGTCCCTCCTACGCCGCCCCGCCCCGCCCCTCCAGCCCCGCCCCGCCCGGCCCCTCCCGCGCCGCCCCGCCCCCGGCCCCCGCCCCGCCCACAGGCGGTTGCTCGCGGCGGCGCCGCCCTCCCACAGCCCAATGGGGCGGCTGCCAGGTCGGTGATGCTCGGGCGGGCCGGGGCCGCCTCCAGCCTCGCCGGGCGCGCTCGGCCCTTTATATAGCGCCGGCGCGGCCCGGGTGCAGCCGCTGCGGCCCGCGCAGACCGGGGGGCGGGCGGCGGCGCGGCGGGGCGGGGCGCGGCGGGCTCATTCCTGTGGGGCGCGGGGCATGGGGGAGCCGAGCGGCCGCGGGGGGAGCGCGGCGGCCCGGGCGGCGGCGACGGCGGTTTCCAGCTGAGGCGCCCGAGCCCGAGCGGCCGCCGGCGGCGGGACGACCAGCCGGGCAGGTAGCGGCGGCGGCGGCGGGCGCGAGCCGGGCCTGAGGCGCGGGGGGGGGGCAGGGGGGCCTGAGGCGCGGCGGGGGGTCGGGGGGGCTGAGGCGCGGGGTGGGGGTCGGGGGGGCCTGAGGCGCGGGGTGGGGGTCGGGGGGGCCTGAGGCGCGGGGTGGGGGTCGGGGGGGCCTGAGGCGCGGGGGGCCTGAGGCGCGGCGGGGGGGCCGGGGGGCGGGGAGGGGGGCGCCCCAGGCGCGCGAGGCGGCGGCGGCCCGAGGCCAGCGCTGGGGGCGCTCGGCGGGGCGGCGGGTCTGGGGGTGCGGCAGGCCGGCTGCGTGTGGGGACGGCGGGGGTGAAGGTTATGTGGGGGCGACCGTGGTGGGGGGCGCCCGCGGCTCTGGGGGGGCCCCCAAGCTGGGCGGACGAACTTCGCTGAGAGGCGCCGGATTTCCTGAGGCGCGCGGGGCTGAGGGGGGCCGGGGGGGCCGGGGGGGCCGGCGCTGGCTGGCCGGGGCGGCCGCGTCCGACCTTTTTGTTCCTTCTCGAAGCCCGGACGGGCCGCGCAGGCCTCGCGCCCCGGCGCGCCCTCCCCGGCGGCGGCGAGGACGGGGAGCCTTTCCGGGCCCGCGGCCCCGGCCCCCCCCGCCCCGGGCTGCGCCCCGGGCGCGCGCAGGTAAAACTGGAACAAAGCGGGGCGCCCCGGAGGCGAGGGAGCCGGCGGGGCGCGAACCCCGCGCCCTCGGGGGCACCGGCCCTCGTCGGAAGCTCGGGGCCCCCCGCCTCAAGCTCGGGGCCCCCCACCTCAAGCTCGGGGGCCCCCCCACCTTTGTAGCCCCCTTCCCTCCGCTGTGCGCGCGCGGAGCAGCCCCGGAGCGTGGAGATTGAGCAGCGCCGCGCTGGCTCCCGCCCCGCGCGCGCCGGCACCCCACTTTGTCGCTCTCTCCCCGCAGCTGGGCGCTCCGGCCGTCGCTGCTGGAAGGCGAGGCGCAGACTCCGCGTGGCCCCGGGGCGCGGCGCTTCACCCTGAACTTTGGTCCCGGTCGAGAGAGTTAAGCTGGAGCTTCGCTCGGAAGGATAAAGACGCGCATCCTCGCGCCGGGACATAAATGGATCTGAAGACCGCCGTGTTCCACGCAGCTCGCGATGGCAAACTCCGGCTCCTCACCAAGTTGTTGGCGAGCAAATCCAAAGAGGAGGTTTCCTCCTTGATCTCCGAGAAGACGGACGGGGCCACGCCGCTGCTGATGGCGGCCCGGTACGGGCACCTGGACATGGTGGAATTCCTCCTGGAGCAGTGCAGCGCCTCCATCGAGGTGGGGGGCTCGGTGAATTTTGACGGCGAAACCATCGAGGGGGCCCCCCCTTTGTGGGCCGCCTCCGCCGCGGGGCATCTGAAGGTGGTGCAGTCTTTGTTAAATCACGGCGCGTCCGTCAACAACACGACTTTAACCAATTCGACCCCCCTTCGCGCGGCCTGTTTCGACGGTCATTTGGAAATTGTCAAGTACCTCGTGGAGCACAAAGCCGATCTGGAGGTGTCCAACCGCCACGGGCACACCTGCCTGATGATTTCGTGTTACAAAGGACACAAAGAGATTGCCCAGTATTTACTTGAAAAGGGAGCGGATGTTAATAGAAAAAGTGTTAAAGGTAAGTGCAGCCTCGTCATGTTGGCATTTTCAGGAAAGTTTGCTGTTGTGTTGGGTGTTCTGACGGGGCGTCTCTCCCGGCGTGACCATGGCGAGTGTTTTCTCTGGTGTTTACCAGTACGTGGAGCCAGTGGGAGGCAAACGAGCTGGAGGGCCAGGGAAGCGGTGTTTCCTGGCTCTCGTTGAGAGTCACTTCCAGTTCCTGAGAAATGGGTTCTCCCAAGGGACCGCCTGTTTCTGACGGCTGGTTGGAGCCCCTCGGTTTGATATACCGGAGAATGTCCTTCCATGTGATGTTTTTCTTACATTTATGTAAGAAACAACCTGGGAGTAAAAACTATTTGGTGAGTCACTGTCTCATTTGTCTTAAATGGGCATTTCATTTGTTATTCTGTCAAGCAAGGCAGGCTACACCAAACTGACCTGGAAAGGGGTAGGTTAAGAGGAAACGAAGAAAAAATTTCTCTTCCCTAATTTCCTATTTATTGTATGGCCAGTAGAAAAAAAAAATCTATGTAGAACATACAGTAAATATGGCAAGAGAGAAAGCAGATTTTTTTAAAACTGCTGCAATACTGAACAAAACAAGGGCTAGTTGAGACAGATGTGGATTTGTTGGCTAGCAACAATGTAAATATCTGTCAGGTTTACCATTGTGTCTCATTTTTGTAGTTTGTAGAGCAGCAAATGATAGTTAGAATTTCTAAATCCTTTAAAATCAATCCACTGTTTTGATGGCATCATTTTGATCATTTGGAAACCTTATTTTCCTTAGAGGTTTATTTATACAACAGAAAAGTTATGCACTGCATAATTAAAGAAAACCGTTGAAACTTAGAAGTAGTATACAGATATGGGAGAAGAACTCAAGGAATACAGGTTGATTTACTGTTTACAGTGAAAAAAGTAAGTTGTCTCACCCCTGATTTCTAGACCTCCAACCCACCAGCAGACACTCTTAGAGTTTTTTGTGTGTGTCCTAGAGATAGTCTGAGCAAATATCAGCATAGATGTCTGGGTACCCCTCCCTCCCTGCTTCCCCATTCTGTTACTTGATACTGACTTGTTTTTTTTTTTAAACCTGAATTTATCCTGTATGCCATTCACCTCAAACACAGAGCTACCTCTTTCTGTTTTATGGCTGCACAGAATTTCATTGTATGAATTATATCATTTATTTAGTCCCTGTTGATGGACAGTTAGTCATATCCACTATTAACAGTGCCACTGTGAATATTATTGTTGACAAGAGAGTGTCTTCACACAGTGTGAACGTGACTATATTATAAATACCTATAAGTGGAATTGTTGAATCAGAGGCAGAGTGCATTTGTCATTGTGAGTGACTGCAGTGTCTGTCTTTGAGAGGCTAAACCACGTAATTATGGGAACACCATGATTTCTGGAGATACCAACTGAACTTTGTATAATCTTTTAAAAAGTAGTTTGTTGTAATCATACACATTCATTATGGTTTTTTAAAATATTTTTTTAGAGGAAGTAGAAAAATCTCACAAAATTCCTGCACTCAGAGACAACCCTTCCAGATAGTGTTAATCTTGCATATAGATAATACAGATAAATGTATACAATTTTCTTTTATATGCTCTCTATAACCTGCTTTTTAGCTTAATAAATGTTATCTTTAATGTCTATAATTATACCTCTGACTTCAGTAGCTGCATACTCGCCTACTAATGGAGATTTATGTTGCTTCCGGTTTTTTCAGCATGATAAAAAATGTTTCTGTAAACATTCTTATAGGTGTTTTTATTTGTTCCTAGTTATCTCTGAGATAGGTTTTGGGTTAAAGGACAGCATGACTTTTTTTTTAAAGCAGTTGCCATTCTTTTAAGAATGCTTGTTTTAGAAGAAGAAATTACTGCGTTAGTTACCTTGTCAATATTGGGAATGCTTGAACTCCACACTGGGTGCAAAGGTATGACAGCTTATTTAGGCTTGTTGGCTTATCATCAGCCTAATGTACAGATTGTTTCCAAAGTCATATTTAAGTCAAATTTGGATGTGTTTTGAGTTTGTCGTTGGAGAGATGAGGACCTGTAGTATTTCCCATGTATTCTTCAAAATCGCTTTAATTAATTTTGGAGATAAAATGTATGAGAGAACTATACTATAAAAAGCTAATTTTTAACAACATTTCCCCCTAACCATCTGGGAACAATATTTAACTTGATTACATTTTCCTTTTCAAAAGAATATTCCCTTTATCAACATCATCAAAGCCTTTTATGTGAGGATGTATGTGTTTCCTCTTTGGCCCTATAAGTCATTTTTTTTTCCCCACCGCTATCAGTACCTAGTATTTATGCCTTTTAAAAACAAAAAGCCGGTCCAATTAACATGAGAAAAGTTTTTTTTTTTTTTAAACGAAAAATTTCAAGAGCCTTAATTAAAGGAGTAATGTTTATATAACATGCAATGTATATATAAAGCATATATAACACATGTATGAGTAAAACACCACAAAACATGCAGTACTTTTACCTTTAAATGGTGCCTTTCAAGTTGACAGTGATTTTTAATGAATGATGACTCTTGGGGGCAGACTCAAGTACAGATGCATCCTCCCCCACTTTGATTCTAAGCTTCTGTTCTTTGATAATCATGCTCATTGACTACTCAGATTTTTCTTAAGGGTAAAGAGGTAATGGAATAGTCAAATCAGTTAAAACCCGTGTGGAAACACTGGAGAAGGATCTGATAGAGTATCAAGAAAGTATGCCACCCCCTCCCACCTAAAAAGTGGAAAATACTGATAAGACGAGGGATAAAATAGGATATTTGTTAGCAGACTTTTTTTTTTTTTTAAGTCAGCTCTTGGACGCGGTTCTGACGAAAGAAAATGCCAGTAGATAATGTTTGCTTTGCTTAAATGTAATAAAATGCACGTGACTTCTATGACCCATAACTTTTTAACAGTTGGCATTTCAATATATTATTTAACCTTTTTCCATTACTTTTTAACAGGTGATTGGCATTTTGAACATGTTTTAACCTAAGGTGGAATGCATTGATTAATTGAGAGAACGTTTATTGAGCCCCTCAGTGTGCCAGGCTGTTAGTGTATACAAAGAGGAGTAAGACAAGCTGTCCAGTCCTTGAATCCCTGCTCTTGGGGGGCCCATGGTTTGATCAGAGAGACAGGTTCCTAAGCAGATACTTAACCACAATATGGTAAGTGTATCAGGAGTGCTTTCTCTACCACCTTACTACCTGAGCAGATTGTGGGTTTCTGTTGATACTTTCCCCTGGCATTTAAAAGGGGGAGAAAAATTTCGAGATATTTAGAGACACTTCTGCAGCTTAACTCTCACAAGACAATTGATTTTGGGGCAGGGGAGTTAGTTGCTATTTAAAACTAAGGACCTTAAATCAGAAGTAATTAGACAAATCCGTATCAGCTCTATTACCTTGATCCCAGCACTTCAGGATTATATTCAGCTTTGGCATTCATTCATTCATTTATTTATTTATTTATTTATTTGAGCACTGGTTATAGTCTTGAGCACTGGTTATAGTCAGAAGTGCGGGAGGGTGAGAGAATCCGCCAGAGCCAGAGCGGGGAGCAGAACAGGCAGATGGACGAAGCACACTACTGAGGGGAGCAGCGGGCGGCAGGAGAGGTCTGCACGCCATGTGGGACCCTCCTCCAGTGGCCGGGGAGCAGCCGGGGATCGAACCAGCGCTGCAGAGGCTGCGGGGAGCTTCGCAACCCAGCGCTCAACCGCTGCGCCACCGGGGAGGCCCACAGCTTTGGCTTTCTTTGGAACTTTTTTATGTTTGCTTTTATTGCCTCAGACTAGGAATATACAAATCTAGGCTGGGTTCCTGGGCACTTCAATTCTGCCTTTATACCCAAATTTGACTGAGAACTAAGCAGCCGAAAGTGACTATTACAGACCAGTAGAACAACTCCTGAAGTTGGGATTGGTGAGACTGCCCTGGCTGGCACTGTGCTCGCACAGGCTCCAGCATTTCAGATACCCAAGGGAGCTGAGTTAAATTTGTAATGTGAATACTGGCCATTTCCTGTGGTCAGGCTATGATGTTGGGGCCTTGTGGAGGCTGTGAGAAGATACAGATGTGACATTTGTTAACTGCTAAAAGAATGGTATCAATCAGTGCTGTTGAATTTTAGGAATGTACTGACTAGCAAAGGCTCCGTGGAGTTGAACTGGGGAAGATTTTGTTGGAACTCAGATCTGAGGAAGGGATTTCAAACAGCTTTTAAAGCTGGAGACATGGCATAAGGAAAGGCACATTGAGAAATATGCTTGGAGGGTCCAGGAATTGGGACCAAAGGGCGACCAGGACTAGGTTATATAAAGGACCCTGACTTCAGGGTAGGGAGTTAGAGTTTTTTCTTGATGCAATGGTAAACAGTGAACGTGGTAAACAGTGAAAGTTTTCAGTGGAGGAATAACTGGATTTTTTTTTTCAAGCTCAATCTGTTTAACCTGCATTCCATGACATCACACACTCTTTGAGGCTAGAGAACTGATACTTGTCTCTGCATTACGAAGAGGATCAGTGCAGAGTGGGCTATTAGTGAGCTTGTTGAGTGACTGTATTGGAGTTAAGAGAGGACAGAGAGTCATGTCGTCTCACAAGTATAGTTAACTTTAGAAGGGTTTGAGAACTAATTCAGGCTGTTTGTCTTTTTATTTTGGATTTTTTTTTTTTTTGCATTATAATCTCTTTAGCTTTGTTATTATTTTAAAAGATACAGTGGTTATTGTACTACCCTGGCTTACATTGCTGTTAGTATTTTGGTAGTGAAAATTGTCTTATGCAATAGTGGACAGAAGAATACATGGAACCACTAAGGACCTGCTTGCTTGCACAATTATCCACATTTGCTACAGTTTAACAAAAAATGTTTCCTCTCTCTCCTTTTGTTTTCTGCAGTAGTTTAAAGCAAACCCTAGGCATTCTGTTACTTCTCTCCCACAGTATAGGTATTTGAGGGCATGGATGTATTTCAGTCAAAAGAAAAAAAAGAATCTTTTTAATGCATTGTAAATGCAAAGGATTTTCCAATAAGAAGTTCTTCCCTGTAAATTAAGAACTTCTTTTTAATTAAGAACTTTTGGTATCAAGATAAAGAGTATTGTCCTGTAGGTTGGTCATTTCACTGTACTTCTGTACACTGAAGTACACTGTACTTCAATTATCTGAGATTCTTGTGAGTTGAAATTCTCTTCCTTCTTGACTTTGAGAGCTTCTTCTCAACTGTTGGTCACCTCAGTCTACCTGCTTTCAGAGAACAGAGAGGACTTAAGCTTTCATTCTCTTGTGTAACACAGTTCTCTTAATGAATTCAGCTTATTAGTTGTATTCATTAATGTTTTGATGCCAAATTATTGAGTTGCTCCTGCTAATTGCTCCTCATTGTTTTTCTCTCTTGTGTCCCAGGCACACTTCTCTGTATCCTGGGGGGCACTTGGTATCCTAAGTGGAGAAGCTAAGCCTTAGGTGATGTGCAAATCCAGTGCAGTAGGGAAATGTCCATTGTGTTCCTCTGTCCTTGAAGATTGGCGTTTGAACTTTGAATCCTTACAGAATTGAACTGAAGTTGATGAAATGAGTGGATCGTGACTACTACTGCTGTTTCAGTCTTTGGTAACAACATGAACTTAAAGCATAGGTTAGGTGTTTCTTGTTCACTTTTGAGCATCTGTGGTGCATCTGTGACTTTCCTAGATTTATTAATAAAAATTTTTTAAACAAAATTTAGGAAGCCCCTGGTATTCTAGAGATTTATGCTATTGAGACACTCATCATGTAATGTGGCGGGTGAGACAGGAGAGACCCAGGTCAAATAGTCACGTCTATTTTCCTCTTTCCTTCCCTTTGGGAAGAGCTGCAGCTGGAAAGGGGATGAACTAGGATGATTAGGAGAGAGAATTGTAATGAAGTCTGTGGTGTTGATGCTTTCAGTATTCAGATGAACCTTTTATACTACTATTAGTTGTTTTTAGTCCTAATCCCGTAGGTTAGGTGCATTGAACCTTGGCAGTTCTTATTATCAAGATTTTTTTCAAAGCAAATTCCTCATCCCGCTGGAGTCATCAGGATGCATCTTACCCCTGGATGCAGGTATTTTTTAGCTTTTAACTTTGTTATGACCTCAAAGACCTGTACTATTAAATTCCTGCATGCTCTCGCCTAGTGCCTTTATACACAGAATTATTAAGGGGCGGGCACATGGTAATCTTGGCACAATTTGTCTTTGATTCTATTTTTAATTCTTTTTGAACTCTTGTCCTTGAGTAGCTGTAAGAATATACAGCTATGGGGAGGAAAATATTCTGAGCAGGGGAACCTTCCAGGGCTCCTTTGGCATCCTGAGGTATTTCTCTGTAGCCCTTCTCACTTCCCTTTACACACGCAATTGTTGTTTTGGAAATAAGAACTCGCAGTCAGAACTGGTATATGCAGTTGAACTGCAACCCACGACCCCATTTTTACAAGTGGGCCTCTTGTAGACTTAGATTAGCTCCAGCGACGGAGTTGAAGAAGAACTGGCTGCATGTCCGAAGACCTGAGCCAGGCACGGTAGAGCATAGGGAGATGAGAATTGTTTTTGTGCATTTTGGACAAATTTCTTACTTTATTGGTTTCTTTTAATTGCTGCTTCTCTTCTGTCAGTCAAAACTTACTCTTCTACTAAAAACACAACTTCAATTTTAAAGTGGCTTTGAGATGTAATTTACATACCGTTCACACATTTAAAGTGTCCAGTTCAGTGATTCTATAATGACCTTTCATCACGCCCTCCTCCAACCTTTATATCCATTAATAGTTACTTCCAGTCCTCCCCACATCCTCGGATGCATTCTCTAGTCTGAGGCGATCACCAATCACCAATCTCAGTGTCCTTGTGAATTTGCCTATTTTGTTCTTTTTCAGAGAAATGGAATCATAATAGTCTAACATTCTTGAATGAAACTACTGACAGGGTAAAATATATACAGGATATATAGTCGACAACTGAGCCATCATTTTATAAAATATGTATAGAAAGACTAATCCTAAAAGCTGGTCCATAGACATGTCATAAAAGAAAATACAGTTTGAACAAACAGGAGGAATATGCCTATGTATAGAAGTAGTACAAATTAAAATTCAAAAATTAACTCCAGTGCTAGAAAAAATTACTATGAAAGTGAAACTTTCCAGGCGTTTTGTAATCCCTTTGGAAGTGAATTAAAGATGTGTTAAGCTACTTTTTTGTGCTTTGTTTATTGAAGTATAATATATAAAATAACACCCATCCTTTTATTAGTGTGCATTCTGTAAGTTATGAACAGCTGTTATTTCACCACTGCTGCAGTAAGGATAGAACAAAAAATGTCTTCATACCCCTTGCAGTCAGATCCTCTCCCAGCACTCTCCCCTCAGCAGTCACTCTGCTATCTGTCCTTGTCCTTTCCAGGCATTCATTTTAACAAGGAAAATTTCGCACATGCCCACCAACTGGGAAGTGTTTGTGTAGGTTGTGGCATGCCTCCTTACTTGAGCCTTCACTCTGAAGCCATTCTGAATGATTATGCTGCGTCTGTGTGGCTCATGTAGACCACGTAGTAGCACAGTGTGACACAATGACCAAGCAGGGAACAGTTGTCTGTGAACTGATGCAACTTTATCAAAACATGCTATGTAAGGAGACTTGGAGAGGTGATTCAAATTATATTGCTTTAAAATTATATCCCTTTTTGTTAGCTTCTGTTTTTAAACTTAAGTAATAACTAGGCTATAATTCAGAAACTTTTTTTTTAAGGTTTCCAGGGCACTAAAGTTTGTTTGGGGGGTTATATCTTAATTTGTTACAGTAATAAAGAAGACTCCTTCCTTTTAGTATTTTGTAAAACTTGCCCTCAGAAGCTAAGTTTAAGTTGCTTTTTTGTGATAAAAGCTTTTTGTGATAAAAAGCACTAAAAAATTTAATGATCTCCTTAAGCTTTAGCAGTTTGCAAGCAGCTTTGTGTGATCTAGAGAAAATATAGGATCAGTATTTTTTCGGAGTAGAAGAGTTAGGTAAGAATACTTGTGAAGTATTAATGTTATGTTATTGTGAGGGATTACGTAATATCTTACTAGTCTAAAATGAGTACCTCCCAGGATGAGAGATACATTTATTTACCAAGCATTCTCAAAAGACAAGTTGATAAGGCTTACCCACAGAGGCCTCTTTGAGCACCTGAAGTTTCTGGAGAAACTTGAAGGACAAAAAGTTGAAAAGGTAAAGATGACAGAGTTGTCACAGGAGAAATATTTAGGGTGGAGTGTCGTAAAATAGAAGCAGAACCTCTGCCTTGTGAAGTATTGGCACTTCATATGATGTGCGTTGACACAGTCCTTTGGATTACAGTTGGTGTCAGCGAACTGTTGACGCAGAGGTCAAATCCTGCCACCCACACCCTTTTTTAAATCAACGCCTGGGAGATGAGAAACGGGTTTTTATATCTTTTTAACGGTTGGGAAAAAAATCAAATGAGTAATATTTCATGACACATAAAAATTACATGAAAAGTCATGTTTTAGTGTCTGTAAGTAAGACTTTGTTGGAAATCATTTAATGTCCATTAACTTACTTTGGATATTTTTGTGATAGGGCAGTAGTTGGAAGAGACCTCATGGCCTGCAAAGACTAAACTTCTGTCTAACCCTTTACAGTCAAAGTTTGCCGACTCCTGGGGTGGACTCCCAGTGCAGCTTTCCTGCTGGCGATGCAGAGAAAGGAGGCTGGAGAGGTAGAGTAGGAAAATACTTCTTAGCCTTTTAAAATCTATTTCCCTTGAGTGTATCTCCTTAAATGTGTTCTCTCTAGCCAAGACTAAGCGCCACTTCACGTAACTTGCCTTCTAAAACTACAGATTTCAGCACTACTCTCCTCCTGCACACAAGTAGTTCTTTGAGAAGCACCGGTATGGTTTTGACAACATTGTAGATTTTCACCTTTTTCCTGAAAAACTTGGAGGAAAATTAATGTGAGTGGTAGAAGTTTTATTTTGAGTTTTGTTTTGTTTTAGTTATAACTTATTCCTAGAGTCTAGCATGACTAACATGTAAAGTATACCTCAAAAAAAATGTGACCTCAGATGTGAGCAACACTGAAATGCAGTTGGGAGACATGGGTTTGTTTTACTATTTCTCTTTTCTATTTGGAGAGTAGGTTTATCTTCTCTGCTTAGTAGAGTTGTTAATATAAGATTACCCATACACAAAAGTTGAGAAATAAAATTTTGGGCAAGAAAAATCTTCATTCATCTCTACATTTTGTCATTTGCTTATTATTTGGGTCTAACATACTGTTTTTCCCTTATAGCCACTTGAAATGAACGTTTAGCTACTTTTAAAGCCTTCTCTTGTAATGTGTTTATTTAAGCACAGTTTCAGTCACAGCCAACAAGATTAATTATTGGTTATTTGGTTAATTATCAGTGTTTTCATTAAAATCTAGTTAAAAATACTCCATTTTTGGTTGGATTTCTTCTCTGACCAATAGTTCTTTAGAAATATATTTATAAATTTCAAATTTCGAATATAGGGAGATTTTTCTGTTTTTTTTTTTTTTTTTTAACATGCTTAGAACACAGTAGGTGATTTCAGTCATTTGAATTAGTTTGAGACTCACTGGCACCCAACACTGTCAATGTATGCGCCTGCCCCATGTACCCTTGGGGAAAGTGGTATTGTGCATTTGTGGGGTACAGTGTTCATTTATACATGTGAGTTAAATCCAGTTTGTTAATTGGGTTCAAGTCTTTTATATCCTCATTGGTTTTAGTTTTCTATACTGAGAAAGGCATTTTTAAGTATTCTGTGATTGTCAATTTGTTTGATTTTCCTTGTAGTTCTGTTGATTTTTACTTTATATCATTCAAACCTAATTTAGAATGATATTTTTATGTTGTTCTGAATTTCAGATCATGATAAAATATTTTCATTTTATCTGTAATCATGCATTTTGCTTTAAAGTTTACTTAGTCTGATACTTTAATGTCAGACAGCTTTCTTATGAGTTTTTTTTTTACATGGGGGATATTTTTTTCCCATCCTTTTACTTATGTTCTTTATTCTTATAATTAAGGTATTTCTCTTGTATTTCCGGTCTGTTTTTGTCTTTTAATGGGAACATTTTGTTTGCTTGCATTTAATGTAATCACTAATATGTTTGGGCTTTAATCTAGTAGCTGCTTTTTAATGTTCACTTGTCCTAGCTTTTTTTGTTCCTTTGTCTCTCCTTTTTTTTGGTCAGTTATTTTTCATTATTCCATTTTTTACCATATTAGAGAAAATGTAGCTAGTTGAATGCATATTCTCTATCATTTTCCTGGTTACTGTATTTTACTATATTACTACTTTGACTTACCAAAGGCTAACTTAAATTTATTTTACTATATTACTACTTTGACTTACCAAAGGCTAACTTAAATTTATTTTATTTTTTTCAGACAATACAGAGACCTTAGAGTACTATAACTCCAATTGTTTGTTTTTATGCTTTTCCCATCAGGGATTTTACTTTCATTTGTATTTCAAGACTTAAAAAACACTGTTATTATTAAAGTCATTATTTGTTTAGATTTCCCACAAACTTACCCTTTCTGTTGATGTGTATGCTCATATCTCCAGGCTTCCCAGTGTGTGTCATCTGCCTTTTCCCTAAAAAACACAAAGTACTGGGCCTTCCGGGTGGTGCAGCAGCTGAGCGCTGGGTTAGGAAGCTGCCCGCAGCCTCTGCAGCACCGGTTTGATGGCACTGGTTTGATGCCACATGGCACGCAGACCTCTCCTGCCGCCCGCTGCTCCCCTCAGCAGTGTACTTCCTCTGTCTGCCTGCTCTGCTCCCCGCTCTGGCTCTGGTGGATTCTCTCACCCTCCCGCACTTCTGACTGTACCCAGTGCTTGTATAAATAAATAAATAAATCTTAAAAAAAAAAAAACCACAACAAAACACAAAGTACTGAGGTCTGCTGGTAATTAATCAGTACGTTAATTTTTTCTTTTTTTTTCCTCACGTGAAATAGTCCTTTATTTCACATTTAATCTTGATGTAAGTATAGACTTCTAAGTTGGCAGTTATTTTCCTTTAGTGCTTTCAAGATGTCATTCCCATGTCTGCTGGCTGATGTGGCTCCTGATGAGAACTTCGCTGTAAGTTTACTTACTGCTCGTGTGCAGGTTTCTCCACCTATTCTCTGGATTTCAGGTTTTTCTTTTCTTATTTTTCTGCATTTTGTGATATTGTGCTTAAGTGTGATTTTTCTTACTCTTCTCAGTGTTTGTAAAATTTATTAAATTTGTAGTTTAATCTTTTACCATCTTCAGCAAATGCTCAGACTTTCTCTTTTTAAATATTGCATTGGGCTTTCTTCCCTTAGAATTTGATTTTAAGTGTGTTAACCCTCCTGACATTGTCCTTTTTGTCTCTTACAGTCCCCTGCTTCCTCATTATTCTACCTCCATGCTTGTTTCTGTACATTTTCATTTTACTTATTTTTTTAGTTCACTAATTATCTATTTCACTCTATTTCACTGTTACTTGCCTTTAAATCCACCCACTGAATTTTTCAGTTCTAGAATGTCCCTTTGGTTCTTTTTGTAGTTTTCAGTTTTCTAATTCTCAAAATGTTTTTTAATCTCTTTGAATGTGCCAACCTCAATAACTGTGAAGTCCGCATCTGACCACGGTATTATGTGGGTCTTCCATTAGGCTTTTCTACTAACTCTGGTTTTTGTGTTGTGACTACTTGTTTTTGCTTCTGTACATTAATTTTGATCAAATAGCAAACATTATATATGAAGGAAAAAATAATATGAACCCTCATATGATATAGTATCATAATCTTGTAAATAGTTTTTGTGTTTGCTTCTGAATTTTAATACATGTACTAGCCATTGTTGGTTACTTCAGTTGGCAACTGAGATGATTTGTAATTGGATTTCAATTCCTGTAATGACAGTTTATTTGTAGTTTACCTTAACTCTTAGGACGCAGTCCTTTGGAGCTATGGAAGTATAGAAAGTTTCATAGTTCCCTTCTCGGTCAGTTTGGATTGCACTTTTCTCCTCTTGTCCTGCAAGGCTGTCAGAAGCTCTGCTTAGTTTTTCAGCTGCCTCCTCCAGAATCCTTACAGGTCATTGGGGAAAAACTTGCCCAAGAATCTGGAATTCTCTAATTCTATTTCTTTTTCCTGGATGTTGTCCTCTTGTTAGCTCTTAAATGCTGTCAGATTTTTAAAAAGAATTTTCAGGTTTTCTATCAATAGTTCTTAGTGGAAAGGTGATCTTACTACCTCTGCCATTATTAGATGCGGAAGTCTTCCTTACGCTTTTTTCAAAAATACCATTTTTTCAGTACATTTATGTTAAAAAATACATATTCTGTAATGTTTTAGTGCAGAAGTTCTGTTAATTAAAAAACTGGCTTTTGCTGCATTTTGTTTTTCTTTAACTTACGTTATGCTGAGTAGAAAGAATGCCTACATCTAAGCTGCCTTTTTATATTCATAGTTCTTGTGTAATGTCTGTTTCTTTTTGTTTTTTTTTTTTAAGTTTTATTTATACAAGCACTGGGTATAGTCAGAAGCGCAGGAGGGTGAGAGAATTCTGTAATGTCTATTTCTTAGGGGAAAAAATAGAAATAATAGGGATTCTTAATTCAAAAGAGTTTTTAAAATGCCAAGAGTTTTAAAAAAATAAGGTAGTCATGTTTACAAATATTTTGAACACATAAACATTAGTAGTCAGGTTCTGGGCTCTCTTAGTGCTTTGGTACTTTACGCGTTAAAACATTGTATCAGACACCGTTCCCTTGTAGACCATTGAAATCCAGGGTCAGAATAAATATATCTGCATTAATTCTGTAGTTCCTGTAGATACCATGGAAGACTCAGCAGAATAAATTTATGGAGAGATTAAAGTCCTAATGTATAATAATTTGCTTTTGTGAGTTTTAGTTATAGTTTTGTTTTGTCTGGTACCCAGGTTTTAAACCATTTTTAAGTGCACCCGCTGTGTTGGGGTCTCCAGGGCCACCCGCATGTTTGGAGGTTACTCAACCTATAATTAAATTTACAGCCAACGTTTAGTAGAGCGATGTAATAAGGACATGCAGCTGGGTCATGAGATGGCCAAGTGGGGTCTAGAGGCATCTACGCCCAGGAGATTTGGCTCTCTTTCCTTTTCATGAGAGGTGGCACAGACCATTCTTTCCCAGCAGCAAAATGCATGGTTTGCTGTTTCCTCCTGGAGAAACCTAGTGGAGACTCAGAGCCCGCAGTTTCTGTTGGCAGCTGCTGACATCTATAGGCACCCCTCCTGAGCACGTGTCCCAAAATACAGATTCCCAGAAGGATAGCAGGTGTTCAGCATAAATGGCATTGTTTGTGCAGTGTGGGCATAGTGAGCCTCCTTTGTCACTTAGAGAAAGTTTTATGTCTTGGAACTGTTTACCAGACGAGTTGTAGATGCTAGCCAAAGGTCATCCTTGCAAGTAGGTCTTTCTAAGGACAGCAGTGTCAGCCTAGTATGACTCACTGCTGAAATTCTTGTAAGCATCACATGTAAATATCAAAGGTCTGCATGATCAATTTCTGTTCAGAAAATTTATAAGATGCTTTTCACTAAACTTAGGTAGCTAAAGGTACTTGGGTGCTTATCATGTCTTAATATGTTTGACACGGGCTTTTACTGATGTGCTAGTGCCTGTTGTCAGTTTTAATCCATGTGTGGGAAGAGCAGGACAGTGTTAGAACGTTTAGTACTTCTAAAAAGAATGTTTTAAAAAATTAAATTATAATGGGAAACAATCCATTATGAGAGGACACTTCAGATGTCTCCTTTAATGTTCATGTTGAACCTCCCACATATTTTTCCCATTTTGTTGGACTTAGTTTTCTTATGGGTGCTTTTTGAGGAAAGTACTTTGTTACCAAGAATTTTGACTAAAACGGTGGAAGTTCACTTGGTGATCAGAAACAATGAAAAAATAATTTCTGACTATTAGAATCAAATCAGAGACGCTTACATATTACGAATGGGATTTCTCACTTACAAATGCGGAAACTGACCCAGAAAGTTAAATAACTGTCAGTAAAACTGAATAACTGGTTAATTTAATTTTATCAGATTTTCGTCATAGAACATATTACTTGAAAACTTACTTAAAATATCAAGTGGCCTTGGATTAATTTTAAACTTCATCTGGTCACTTTTGCTATCCTTTCATGCATAATTTGGTCATTTCTCTTATTCTGCAAGCTTAATAGGTACTTCTTAAACCCCTGCAGCGTGTCAGACACTAGTTTTAGGTGCCTGCGATCTTTTTTCCTCATTCGTAACGTACTAGAGGACTTCAACTGTAGGGAGGTTTGGAGCCCCTGCTTTCCTTTCGGTTCTGAAGTACATGCATGTATTGCACTGTATCCTGGTCCTTCAAAATACGTCACCTCTTTTTTTGTTCTCCTTAAGGTAATACGGCACTGCACGATTGTGCAGAATCTGGGAGCTTGGACATCATGAAGATGCTTCTCATGTATTGTGCCAAGATGGAAAAGGATGGTTATGGAATGACTCCCCTTCTCTCAGCAAGTGTGACTGGTCACACAAATATTGTGGATTTTCTGACTCACCACGCACAGACCAGCAAGACAGAGCGGATCAATGCTCTGGAGCTTCTGGGAGCTACGTTTGTAGACAAAAAGAGAGATCTGCTTGGGGCTTTGAAATACTGGAAAAAGGCAATGAACATGAGGTACAGCGATAGAACTAATATAATTAGCAAGCCAGTACCACAGACACTAATAATGGCTTATGATTATGCCAAGGAGGTGAACAGTGCAAAAGAGCTCGAAGGTCTTATTGCTGATCCTGATGAGATGCGAATGCAGGCACTGTTAATCAGAGAACGTATTCTTGGTCCTTCTCATCCTGATACCTCTTACTACATTAGATACAGAGGCGCTGTCTACGCAGACTCCGGGAATTTCAAGCGCTGCATCAACCTCTGGAAGTATGCTTTGGATATGCAGCAGAACAATTTGGACCCTTTAAGCCCAATGACCGCCAGCAGCTTATTGTCTTTTGCAGAACTGTTCTCTTTTATGCTACAGGATAGGGCTAAAGGCTTGCTGGGCACCACTGTTACATTTGATGATCTTATGGGCATACTGTGCAAAAGTGTCCTTGAAATTGAGCGAGCTATCAAACAAACTCAGTGTCCGGCTGACCCATTACAGTTAAACAAGGCTCTTTCCATCATTTTGCACCTAATTTGTTTGTTAGAAAAAGTTCCATGTACTCTAGAACAGGACCATTTTAAAAAGCAGACTATATACAGGTTTCTTAAGCTGCATCCAAGGGGAAAGAATAACTTCAGCCCTCTTCATCTGGCTGTGGACAAGAATACTACATGTGTAGGACGGTACCCTGTTTGTAAATTTCCATCTCTGCAAGTCACTGCGATACTGATAGAATGTGGTGCTGATGTGAACGTCAGAGACTCCGATGACAACAGTCCCCTACATATCGCGGCTCTGAACAACCATCCAGACATCATGAATCTCCTTATTAAATCAGGTGCACATTTTGATGCCACAAACTTGCACAAACAAACTGCTAGTGACTTGCTGGACGAGAAGGAAATAGCTAAGAATTTGATCCAACCCATAAATCATACCACATTGCAGTGTCTTGCTGCTCGTGTTATAGTGAATCATAGAATATATTATAAAGGGCATATCCCAGAAAAGCTGGAGACCTTTGTTTCACTTCATAGATGATAATTTGACTGTATTTTAGCACTATTCAAGCACGAATTGGTAACAGTTGTTTCATAAACAAACACTGTTGTGATAACACCAGCATTCATTTCGCTTGATTGTCGGCCTGCTCTCATTGGCTGAAGCCTTGTAAGCATCAAATTTCCAGGATTGGCATCCCAGTATTTAATATAAATAATACCATATAATATATTGTTTGTGAATTATTGAGAAATGTAATGTCATTATTCAAATTTCTAAAATTGTCTGCCAAAGGCTTATCCATTCTGGTTTTGTTTGCTGTTGGGTGTTTGGGAAAGAGTGGATCATTTTTCAGTGGTATCTTTATACTTTATTGGATTGTGAATTTTATACAATTGAAGGTCTTTTTTCCTGCTTCTCCCTTCTCCAAGCTTCTCCCCTGTTTCTACTTTAATTTTCCTAACCATTTCTACTTACCAATTTTTCCCTGTTAGGGATCCATGCTAAGTTGTACAAATTCTATGGACTTGTTACCATTTGCAGTTACCATAAGTGCTTTATCTTCTCTATGCACCGGCTTAAACTTGACTGTTGTATGTTAGCATATTTTCTATGCAGCACTTGGTCAACTTCAATTTAAAACACTGTTAAGTTTGTTCCAAAGTTCATTTTATGGAAGTACTCTGTAGCATGATCATTTTTAGAGCTACTGGTTAGCTACCTGAGCTCATGCTTCCCCCCCCCTTCCCCTCACATCTGAGGTTTCTTTCTCTAATCCACTGAAATTATTGTGTGCTAAATTTGGGAAACAAATCTATTCTAACTCATTAACCCAGTTGAAATTTAGGTCTGTCATCTTAATATATCATGCGGTAAAAGGAAGAATCGTCATAAAGTGACCCACCTTTCATGCTGCCCCAGCATTGTCCTGCTTGTGCTGATGATGTGATTAGGTGTAGAGAATCCGCTTAAATTTAACCAAAGTTTATCACACAGCTTAATGAGTCACATTGAAATGTTCACTAATTGAACTGCAAATAACTTTTAGTTTCAAAAAGAGCTAAAGCATGTCAGTGGCATGATGCTTGCCAAGCCAGATCTAGGCATCTAGAATAATTAAGGTATTTTAGTGCGCAATTTACTGCCATAGTATCAAAGGTCAGTAACAGTGTTCTTTCTTTCTTCAAGCTTACTTATACCTTTAAAGATAACTTGCATGAATTACTTTGGTCTCAATCATTTGTCTCAATAGTTAAACACACAAGGGTGCAGCGCTTCCTCTTCCCCTTACTGAAAGGTAGCTTTTCTTTTCTTTTTGAAAAAATGTTTTCACAGCTTTGCTAATGCCACAGAAAGGGCTCTTTTAACTTAAGGAAAGATAAATGAAAAGTACTAAAAAGATTCAGGTAATTATCATTCAGCACTTTATTGTTATTCAGAATAAAATTTATGATGTCGTATTTGCCCTGCAAATGTCTTAATGAAATTGTTCTGAATAAAAAACTCCTTATTGGTTTGAGAAAACTCAGTTTACCTGAGTTTAATGAGCTGGATCACTTGGATTTTTGTGTTGACTTTTTATTCTGAGGATTGATACAATAGTATATAGAGAGTCATATTGCAGTCACATTAGGTTTATCTTCATCTTTATTCAGTAAAAAGCTTATAATGAAGAGTAGTCAAAAGTAAGAAAGTGCTAGGCTTACTTTCTGGTTAAATAATTGAGGTTTAATAATTTTAAAGATATCCTTACTCATTTTACTAGGTTGTAAATTTAATTTCACCATTGAAAAAGGTAGATTGGATTTATCAATATAAATTTGTTCATTTATGTTTTATATGTATTATACATGTCATCTTTTTCCAACCTTTTCATGAAGAGGTTTTAATATTTACCATGGGCAAATTTGATGAAATGTTTAACTGCCACATATATTAAGAATAATTTAGACAAAGATTCTAGAAATATGAGACATCAGTATTCTCAAATATTTGACTATAACCTAGTGGTATAAGAATTATATACACGAGTTGCTTTTTTTAAAAAGGAAAACTTTGCAAGTGCAATAAATCTGTGTTTGTTGATCTCAAGAACTTTTAGGTAAAAGATGAGCAATTGGATTTTTAAGTGATTGAGTATTTCCCTTCTGCTGTGGAAGGGTAGGAGGGCTTACATACTCTTAGAGCAAGACACATCACACATCTCCTACTGTTTTACAGGTGAAGTTTAATTCTGCAACTCTAGTATAAAATAAGGATTTCTTTTTGTGGCATTTTCCTCCACTAAAGGTAGATAATAGTGTGAACTGTTCTTCAGTTCTTGATGATGGAAATGCCTTATTTAGATTAGGATACAATTCTGTATTTGCCATCTCCCTGAATGCCGTTAAGAGCTTTTGAAAAATCCGTTAGTTTTATAGCTCAGAATGGTTGGTGATTTTATTTTAGCGGAGGTTGGTTAATGAATATGACCTCAGACACTGTTAAGGCCTTTGTCAGAAAATATTCTCAAATTTGTCATGAGCTGAATAAAAAATTACATGAAATTGTGATATTTTTTAACCATGGATGAGCAGTTTATACTTAATGAACTAGTTATACTTATTTGAGTCAGACTGAAGTATACACTGTAGCATGTTGATGTTGGCTGGAGCTAATATTGATTACATTTCTACAAAACAAAGTCCTGTTAAAACCTGCTGAATTTTAGCTGTTCCACTAGTAATCATTTCTGTAAAAGAAATGGTCATTTTACTCAGATTACATCCCTGTCTACTTTAAATTAAAGTCAAGTGGATTATAGATTTAAAAAAAAAACGGTCATTTTCTTAGCCTTGAATTTGACAGGGGCATACGCCCAAATCAGCAAAAGATAATTTGGTGCCCATTATGATTTGGAAGTTAAGTGATGGCTCACTTGTAAAGTGATGACCTAATGTATGTTATTTTAGAGACCTCCCCTCTACATGACTTGGGAAAATTGTTTAGGTTTATATTTGAAAGAATCATATTGCCCAGCAGAAACCTTAGGTAGAAATTTACAGGTATAATAACCCTTGTAATTAATTTTCTCAGAATTGTGGGGGCCGGATGAAATATCAGTAACCATATTGTACACTGTTAACAGCAGTGCTTGAAACGTAAATCATTTTAGAGTTAGATACTAAGAAAACTAAAATTAATCGGTCATCTTTTTCTGTTTTTTTTTTTCCTTGCCCTCATATATCACTAAACAACTAAAGTTCCTCTCCCTTTTGTTAGTACCCATTGTGTATTTTCAGAAGAAGTACTGTATTCAGATGCCAGCCAATAAATTGTCACACAATGGAAAATGATATGCCACAACATTCATTGTAAGGTTTAATAAAATTAAATTTGCACCAAATATAAGTGTATTCTTGTTAACTCTTAACTACGTGATTTGTTATCCTAATGTACGTAATAATAGACTCCTGTTTCAGAAAACACCTTCTTGGTAATTTATGATCAGTTTGAACTTGAGAGTTCTAATTATTCCTCCATGTGAAAAGCAAAGATGACTTATGAACAGTTTATTCTAATTTTTTTTTCCAGTAAAGACCACAGACTAAAGAATAGGGGAAGATTTTTGTTGTCAGATGCATAGAAAAAGGGCTTTTAAAGAAAATATTTTTATTAAGGTAACATTGGTTTACAACACTGTAAATGATTTAGAGACATAGGATCACACCCTTTATACCACATTTTTCTTAACTGGGTTAGTAGCATCAAAAGTATGTCATTATATTATGATGTTACATTTAATTTTCATCATTTTAAATTACAAAATCTAAGTAGTCCTTATCTTTCTCTTACATATGTATTTTGTATTACAAAAAAAATAAATAAGGGTCCTGAAAATGTACCGGTCATTTTTTCTAAACTCTAAGCATAAGTTGAAATATCCAGTTTTGGGCCTCTCCAGTGGCGCAGCGGTTGAGCGCTGGGTGGCAAAGCTGCCCGCGGCCTCTGCAGTGCTGGTTCGATCCCCTGCTGCTCCCCGGCCACCGGAGGAGGGTCCCCCCTGGCGCGCAGACCTCTCCTGCCGCCCGCTGCTCCCCTCAGCAGTGTACTTCGGTCCTTCTGCCTGCTCTGCTCCCCACTCTGGCTCTGGTGAATTCTCTCACCCTCCCGCGCTTCTGACTGTACCCAGTGCTTGTATAAATAAATAAATGAATAAATCTTTAAAAAAAAAAAAAGAAATATCCAGTTTTACAGGTTGAAATTTACCTACCTTTTGAATCTTCACCCTACCTTATCCATGCACCAGACTTCTTCGCCCGTAGCTTATGGTTGTCTCCCCAGTATCACCGCTAATATTTTGTTGTTGTTGTTAAACCTTTATTTTTTTTTTTAATTATTTTCTTACATTGTTAGTTTTTGGACATTCTTTGGTTTCTCCCCTCAGGTGTCGTCCCCATAGTTATCCCACCACCACAGCACCCGTGAACCATCAGCATAGTCCCCTGTGCTTGTCCCCCTATTTTGACAGCTCCCCTCCTCGCCCTGCCCCCACCGCTGTATACCTCAGACTATGGTCAGTTTGCAAGTTCTGTCTTTTTCCTGTCCCTTTGTTTGGTTTCTCTTTATTTCACATGAAACCATTGGTATTTATCTTTCTCCTTTGACTTATCACACTCAGGATAATCTCTTCCAGCTCCATCCATGTTATTGCAAATGGCATGAGTTTATCTTTTTTGACTGCTGAGTAGTATTCCGTTGTGTATCTATACCACATCTTCTTGATCAGTTCTTCTGTTTTGACACATTTACTGACCACTAATATTTAAAAGGCAATCTTACCAATTTATAAGAAAGTATACTGCATTGAATAAGAAACAGTCTTGTGTATTCAGGATACTCATTTCTTCAAGATACTCTTTCTCTTTTTTTTCCTTCTCTGAGCTCAGGTTGTTCTTGAATAATCTGGGTTGTGGGAGTGGTGAAATAATTGGTTGCTGGTGCTGTCTTATACAGTTATTGAGGAACAGCCATCGAAGGAAAGGAAAAGCCTATCCAGGCCAGGGACTGGCAAGGCAAGCGGGCAGCGTAGGGCTCTTGGAGAGAGGCTCCTCTGAGTATGGCTTAAGTTTGTGTGGTGTTTGGAGAATGTGTGTTCAAAAGCCTGATGTTGGACTCTGGGGGGCAACAGGATGGTCCCAAGGGCATACAGAGTGGACATGACCCTGGGTGTCCAAATAGTGGAGCCTTGTGCCAAACACCTCTGGCACCTCAGGGAAATCTATTCCAGGACTTCACAGACAGAGAAATATGGGCGATACAGTCACATGTGGAGCTTAGAAAATATACTTAAAACTTTTTGATTTTTCTATAATCTTGAGACTAAATTAGTATTTTCTAGTGTTGATGTATTTGATTTATGAAAATTATGTAATTTGAATTAGGAAGTATACAAATCAGAGTCGTAGGATATTTATTTTGTTGAATACAAAACTAAAATTTTGGCATAATTAAAATTCATAGTGAAGTTGCACAGATTGGGCTCTGTGTACCCTTATCTAGTTTTCCCTGATGTTAATATTTCACATAAAATGATGGGGGCCTCCCTGGTGGTGCAAGGGGTTGAGACACAACCTATGAGGTAACCCCAGCCACTGCAGTGCGATTTTGATCCCCGGCCAGGGAGCTACCCACATGGCGCAGCAGACCTCTCCTGACTCACTCGCGGCTCCCCTCAGCAGTGTACTTTGGTTGGTCTGCCTGTTTTGTTCCCCGCGCTGACTCTGGTGAGTCCTCACACTCCCCGCACCTCTGGCCTGTGCCCAGCTCTTGTATGCATAAATAAATAAATCTTAAAAAAATTTAAAAATAAATAAAATGATGGTATGTGTTTACCAAAACTTAGTTCCTCAAAACTAAGAAACATCAGTACTTTTCCATTATCCAAAATACAGATTTATTTGGATTCTACCACTCTTTTTTTTCCCACTAATGGCCTTTTTTGTTCCTGGACTCAATAAGACAGTACATTGCTTTTACTCATCATGTCTCCTTAGTCTGTAACAGTTTCTCGATCTTTGTTTTATTAGATCGACACTTTTGAAGATTGCTTGTCAGTTCTTTTGTAGACTGTCCTTCAGGTCAGACTAATATTTCCTAATGATTTTATTGGGGAAAAATCGCATGGAGGTCAGGCAATGTCATTACATCATATCAGGGGCGTACCTGAGACAAACATGGCTCATCATTGGTGGTGTTGACCTTGATCACTTGGTTAAAATGTGTATGGGTGTGAAATAAGTTGATACTAATTTGCTTTGTTGCTCAGATTGTTCGGCTCTGGCAGCAGCCATGCCTTTTTGACATGACCCCATTTTTTTCTCTTTCGTTTTTCTTACTTTCTGGAAAGTACTCCAGGCTCAGCTTGTAGTCTCTCTCCCCCAGCCCTAGAACCAGCTATTTCTCCAAAGAGCCCTCTTCCTTTTATTGGAGAATAGTTGAGTCCAGAACCTGATTGTTGGGCGTGCTTGTTGAATGTATACTAGCACACGTATACCCACACATTTGTAATTGCCTCTGTATCTGTATACTTAAAATAAACCTGCTTAGTACTGATTTCTTCAGCTTCTAATCGAGCACCTCAGGCTTCATTCCAGTTTTCTCCCATTGCTTGTTTGTAACCTCTTTTTCTTGTTAGTGAAACACCTAACTCCTATTATTTATGATTTATTTATTTCTCAATGCAATCATACGTATAAAATAGTTTGAGTTGCTAACCCAGTACCGTTGTGAGAAATGTACCTGCTAGAGTACAGTGCTGTGTACATTTGTTTTTTTCTATTTTTTTTTTTTTTTTTGTCTTTGGTCTGAACACTGTTTCCCAAGGGCACTTAAGACAGCACCTGTTGTTCCCAACAAAACCTTTTTTAATAACTATTTTGTGATAGGCATCAAAGTCAGTTTGGTGTAATGTGAGATTCTGACTACAAATTATATAGGTGGTCATGGAAAACAAGAGGATGTATTAAAGACAATGTATTAAATGTTAATGTTAAATGTATAAATTTAAATTAGAACTATATGTTCTGTACATTTTTGCCTCTTGCCCCTTCAAATTGTATTCCCTGCCCCCGGGTTATTCAACAAATCTAACTCCAGTATCTTTTCATTTCTTTTGCTGATTTTCTTGCTTTTTGGTTGTGATCGTTAAAATAGAATCAAAAGTTTCAATTGGTGCAAGTTATCTTCCTCCCATTTTGAACAGACCTTAAAAAATGAAGTGATGTTAGGATTGCTGGGAGTAGGTAGTGGCGAGGTTAAAGATGAGTCTTTATTTTCGTTATCTTTTTAATGGTATTTTCCAACAGAATTATCCTCTGTGTTTAAATACTGAAGCATCTTAGTTTTGTGCTAAAAACCAAAATCAGGGAATTGCTGTTATTCTGGTTTTTTCTCAGGCCCAGTTAACTTTTGTGTGTACCATGATAGGAAAATATTGTTGAATCTGACTATCGGTATTTAAACTCCTCCAACCTGTCAAGTTACTGAAAGCTTAGGGGAAAGAATCTTTATGACTGGAAGGAAATAATTTGGGGAGAATTTATCATTCATACATTCAATAAATGTATTGACCATCAAGCACTATATCATGAGCCAGGGATATGAAGATTTATAGTGTAATTTTGTCATCGGAGAGTGAGCAATATTTGGGGGAGGCAAATAAGTATGATTTTTAGCTACCCTGAAGGGTAGTTTTTTCTGATTTTGAGGTTTACTAAGAATTAAGATACATCATGAATTAAAATTGCTTACACATTTCATTGTAATTTTTTTTTTTTTTTTTTTAAGTCTTAACTCACTCTTTGCATTGTTAGGACCGGCTGGCTATTTCATCTTTTTATCCAAGTGAGGTTTAAAAGAAAAGTGCATAACTCATTGAATTTTCTGTGTGATTTATATCATTATGTGCTAAAACTTGTACTTGATAGTTTATTTTGAATTAGATACTGTTTCTTAGGTAAAAATGGAGAAACTTTCCTTTGAACGTGGGCGCGCTTGCAAATGACTTTTTGTATGGCCCCCTGCTGTGCATCCAGAATGTGTGCTCACCAGGGTCGAAAATCGATGACAGTCTGCCAGGATGGGTTCGGAGATCTGTTCTCTGGAGTCTGGAATGTCAAAGAATTTTTTTCCTAAGCCATAGGGTTGGCAGAAGAATAAAGATGAGTGAGGGATCAAAAATAAGTCTCATAGTTTAACTGTTTGTTAATCTTTGAAGTCGTTTTTGAAAATATCTTGAAACTAATCCAGAAAAAAACCAGCATGTTAGCTACTGCTGGAAGAGGGGGGCTCTGGTTTGAAGGCAGTTTTTTCCTCTTTTCTATTTTGGATCACTGTTTTATGGTCTGGTCTCAATGTTGTCACAGATGAAAGTTATTTCAGGATGTTCATCAAATGAGAATGTGCCCTGCCCTGTTAGGGTAAGGCCCTGACGAAAATATTGAAGAAAATGAGAATATTTCAAATCAAAAAAGGTGTATGTGGGTTTTGCTTTCAGTCTTTTCTGAATTTGTCTTTTAATGGTTGCAACTTCGCTTGTTTCCATTTAAAGTAATTTCTGAATTATTTGGACTGGATCATACTTTTTATTTAGCTTTCATTTCTCTTTTCCTACCTCCAAGGAGATTGCTTTTGGTATTTCTCTTTCTATTTGTTTAGAACTTCTGCACATTTAAAGGAAACTTTATTTTCCTTTACATTTTTAACATGTGTACTGGGTTGAAGTGTGGTTCCAAAAAGCTAAGTTCACCCAGAACCTCAGAATGTAAGCTTCTGTGGAATAGGGGGAGATGGAGGCAGAGATTAGGGTGATGTAGCTGCAAGTTAAGGCATGCCAGGGTGGTTGGTTGGTGGCCAAGAGCGAGGAGAGAGGCAGAATCCGTGTCTTCTTTGAGTCTTCAGGCTCTAGAACTAATAACCCTGCTGACACTTTGAATTTGGACCTGAGCTTTCAGAAGTGCGAGAGAACAAATTATAGTTGCTTTAAGGCAAGATTGCTCTAAGGATTGCTTTAAGGGTTGCTAGGTAGCCCTAGCAAAAGATACAGCCTGTACACTGACTTCACAGCTGTGCACTCTACAAGGCCCTGGAATGTTTTAACTCCTAGTACCTCTCATCTTTCAGACGCTTCAAATCTAAGATGATGGTTCACCTCGGTTTGAATCCTCTTCGCATCCAAGTGAATCATTTTGTTCTTGTTTTAGTTCTTGCTCAAATGTGCTTTTTATGTTTTGTTAATAGCACTATCCGTTCCTTCCTTGTGGGAAAAATAATCTTCTGTCTAAAGCAGTTTAGATTCTTTAAAGATATATACTAAAGTACCTTTAATTCTTTTCTTGAGGGAGGCAGAGGAGGATACTGTGTGTGTGAAACTGTGTTAGTCTCACCGACAGCATTTCCTGAGCATCTAGAACATACAATTCCTATGCCTTTTGGTGTCCTGTTGCTGAGAAGTTCTGTCATTTTTTTCTTTGTTATGGGAAATCACTTTTTCCCTGTCACTGACTTTGAGATTTTCTCTGTCTCCAACATTCTGCAGTTTCCTCATGATCTGATGAGGGATTCCTTTATTTATACTGCTCGAGATTCGGTATCATTCCTCAGTTTGAGGACAGATATCTTCCTTTAGTTCTGGAAAATTATCACCCATTGCTTCTTTGTCTATTGACTCTTTCTCATTCTCTTAATCTTTCCTTCTGGAACTTGTTAGACTTTGTCCATCTCTTTTTTATATCTTGTATCTTCAGACTCTCTGTACTAGACTCTATAATATTCGTAAACCTTCCGTCCTCTAATCCTGTTATCGACTATTTAATCCCTAACACATCTATTAAATTTTAAAATTTCAGTGCCTATATTTTTATTTCTGGTTTTATTTTGTTCAAGTTTTTCTGTTCCTTTTTTCAATTTCTTCCTATCTCATCATCTTAAGCATTCCAGTTTGTGAGCCCTTTTAGTTATACCCCTTTAGTCACGGGGTGCTGATCCCCCTTTTTGTAGTGCTGCTCTCTTTGTGATGGATCCTTTCTCCTGGGCTAGCTCTGTAATTTTATTTTTGTAGCTATCTTCAGCAGGTGGCATTTCTTTAAGTTAAAGACACGTGTATCCCAGGCCTTGGAAATACCCCTGCAGAGCAAGTGGTGCTTCAGGTGACCCAGAATCAATTTTTATGTTAAATTTTCAGGTTGTGCATCCTATACAAAAGTAGTAAATTTGGATTCTAGCACAAAGTGCAGGCTTGAAGTTATAGTTTCTTGTGGGACCGTTTTGGGTTTTTTTTTTTTTAACAATCTAGTTTCCTTGTTACCTTAATGGACTAGAAAGCTAAGGTTTTCTTGGCCCCTTTAGTCAAAGAATAGTCTTTCCAGGGTCCCTGACATTCTTTATAGAATTTCGTTCCAGCTCGCTGTGTAACTGGGACTCAAGGAGAAGGCTTCTCTAGGCGCGAAGCCCTCTGCCCCAGCCACTGGACACCTTCTACCCCCTCGGCCAGCTCACACCCTTATGCTCTGGCGTTTAGTGCCAGAAAATGTAAGGGTTTTCTTTTCTGTTTTGAAAAAGTATGTTTAGTGAGGTGTTGTTGATTTACAGCACTCTGTATGTTTTAGGGGTGTATATTTATATCTGTACAAATGTATGTCACCGCCCCACACCCACCACCCAAGCACTCATAATCCAGCAGAATCCATGGGGCACCTCCCCCCTTTGTTACCCACCCTCCACCTCCCCTGCTGGTAGCCTCAGTTCTTCAGTCAGGTTTCGAGGGTTTGGTTTTGGTTTTTGCCTGTTCCTTTGTTTTTTATATTCCACACATGTGTGAAATCATCTAGTATTTGTCATTCTCCTTCTGACTTATTTCATTTCGCGTCATCCCTTCTTCCATCCAAATAGCTGTCTTACCCAAAGCAATATAATGCATCGGTGCAATCCTTATTAACATTCCAATAGCTTCCTTCAAGGATACAGAACAAACTCTCTTTCAGACTCACCAATTTAAAATCAAAAACTGGTGTGGGGATGTGGTGCAGGTACGTTTCTCCACCATGTCCATGTGTTTGGTGTGAGAGAGTCGTCTGTGCTGAGCTAGTTCACCAGGCTCACACTGCCCTGTCACGAGTTCCAGGGATTTTCTCTCTTTTAAATTTGAATTGATTCTAGGTCTTTCTTACGTGTTATACTTTCTTTTTTAATAATTATTTATTTTTTACATCATTTTTCATTTTTTGTACTGTGTATGCATTTTCATCTCAGTTATAGTCCCCATGAAATTCCCACCACCCATTCACCCCATAACCATGGTTCCTTGTGCTCCTCCCACCCCTGTGTTGATCCTACTCCCTTCTCCGCCCACACCCCCCTGCAGAAATCAGTTATACTTTCTTAATGGATCTCATATTTGCTGAGAATTGTATATGACCTTGGAAATGCCCATGGAGTTCAGTCCTGAATGTGAACTTTGTTTCTCCTCAGCCACAATAGAAAACAAAGTTGCTTAGAGCAACCTGTAACAAGGCCAAGATTGGGGCTCAGAACCTTTTGAGCTGCAAAGCCCTCTTCATTTTGTAGTCACAGGCTGTCGACCAGCTCAAGTGAACCTTCCTGCAGTGTCCAGGGTGACAGGGCGGGTGGGCATTCGTGCAGCACTTCCGCTGAGTTACTGGAGAAATTCACTCATGGGTTAGTCAAGGTACAAAGTACAACTTCTCTTCTTATTTACACAAATGTGAAGTCTCGAACAACTCCTGGCCCTTTTGAATGCCTCGTGTCGTTAGCGACGGACTAATATCTCATGGTAACCAAAAGGAGGAACTTGAGTACTATATCTTCTTATCTTTAGCAGTCCACTAAGATAGTTCATTTGATAGACACATATCTATATATAGATACAAATATGGAGTTAGAGAGAGATCGACATAGAGTTAGAGAGAGAGAACCTTCCCAAGACACTGTTTACTAGGTCGCTAAGTGCTAATGCACTTGGCTGGACCGGGCCAACAGCGTGACGGTGTGTTTGCTGGCGTGCGTGTGCCGAAGCTAGGAGTGGGGTATGATCGTGCATTAGAATGCCGAGGCTATTTTAAATCTAGAAAATGATACCCATTCAAATGTCAGGTGTCTAAGAAAATCTGAGCTGTATCAGATGGGAAGACACTTTAAATATTGTGACCACATTGTTGTTCCTGCTGGTCTCCTAGTTACCACAGGACACAGCAGAATTACAGCCATGGAGAAGATGTGGTCAATGCCCGGGTTATTAAACAGCTGAGAGGATGGTGTGGCTCTGGGGGTGAGAAACTTATCTGTTCAGAAAGTAAGTTGGAGCTCGTTGGAGCTTTTTTATTACTGCATTGAATTCACTCAATATAATTCTTTGTAAAATGCAGCCCCAGTGTTAAAGGATTAAGTGTAAATTGGGGATATGTTCAAGTTTCTTTAGGGAACTGCTGGATACTACCTTTTCTAGAAATGTAAAAGGGCGTGTGGTTTTATTTACTCAGTAAGTTTCAACAGGGATGAAAACACAAAATAAAGGAAACAAATGAATAAAATATTAAAGACTAATATATCACTTATCTGCATTGGTCTCTATTACTGCCTGTGTGACCTTGAGTTGCTTAACTTTTCTAAGCCTCAGTTCCAGTTAATGACAATAATACCTATCTCACAAAGTTTTTAGAGTGTAAATGAAGCATTTAAAGTGCTAGCTCCTGGGGCCTCCCCGTTGGCGCAGCGGTTGAGCTCTGGGTTGCGAAGCTGCCCGCGGCCTCTGCGGCCTCTGCGGCGCCAGTTTGATCCCCGGCTGCTCCCCGGCCACCGGAGGAGGGTCCCACATGGCGCGCAGACCTCTCCTGCCGCCCGCTGCTCCCCTCAGCAGTGTACTTTGGTCCTTCTGCCTGCTCTGCTCCCCGCTCTGGCTCTGGTGAATTCTCTCACCCTCCCGCGCTTCTGACTGTACCCAGTGCTTGTATAAACAAACAAACAAACAAACAAATAAAACATGCCTCTAAAAAAAAAATAAATAAAGTGCTAGCTCCTGGTAAATAATGATTTAATCAGTGTAGGAGCTATTTCTATTACTGGTAGAAAAGTAATATAGGAATAAGAAATTTGGATTTTAACCTTTATGTGAGCTTTCCACATCATGCACATGCACCAAATACTTAATCAAACATGTAAAAATTTTATTTTCTGAATTCTAGAATATAAAAGTGAAGAGTGCAGCTGGTATTTAGAACTAGTAAGCTGTTATACTTTTTTGAAAGAGGAACTCAGAAGGGAGTAGGAGGAACGAACTTAGAATTAGAAAAGCTTCATTCTTAATTTTGAATCATGAAGAACAAGTCTAAGAGACCTAATACATTAACATTCCATAATGTCTTTAAAAATAGGTCCTGAAATAGCAGGCCCTGCAATGAGAGAGTTGTGAAACTTTGCAGAAGCCTTACTTTGAAGGGTCTCATTTGTATTGTCTTTCAAAGGTGGAGAACTGATTTCTAATTCTGCATCTGAGGGAAAATTGGCCACATCTTGAGTATTATGAGCAGACTCCTAATGCCCAAAGGGAATTATGTTCTGTCTTTTATTGCCTGTGGGAGAGGTGTTGCTAAGAAACAGAATTCCTGATACATTCTGAGGCAAGGAGCTTGTCATTTCAGTGATGCTCTGAGAAGAAAATGCAGCGGAGGCAATGTGTTTTCAAAATCCAAGGCTGTTACTATCCGAAGGAGACCGCATCTCTCGCCTATTAGACGTAACTCATCTGATTATGGGAGGCTCAGAAAACAAACCTTAAGAGACAATACATCGATCCTCTAAAAGCATTTGCGCCATGCCAAATCATTTTTTTGTGAGTGTTTGGAAAGGAATGGCGAAGACCTGGAGAGTCTGAGGGAGGGCAGGATGCAAGCCGCCCTCCTGCAAGCTGGGGGCTGTGGCTGTTGCGACCACATCCCCCCAGTGCCCCACAGTGATCTGTGAGGTAGGTGGCACTGCTGCCACTTCACACATGACGAAATATGTTCATGTGAAATGCCACCCAAGTCCCAAAGCTATGAAGTGCCAGCGCTCATGGCTTCAAGGCTGCTTTTTCCAACTCCCCTGCAGAGTTCTTGTCTCTACACTCACCATCTAGCCAATCCTACTTTAGAGACTCAAAAGGGGTCAGAATTAGACCACACTTGCCAAAAAGGTTCAGCAAATTCTATAATGGCAAGATGCAGACCTGAATTTTTTTAAAAAAATTTATTTTTTTATTTATACAAGAACTGGGGTACAGGCCAGAGGGTGAGAGGATTCACCAGAGACAGAGTGCGGAGCAGAACAGGCAGACAGACCTGCTGAGGGGAGCAGCAGGCAGGGCAGGAGAGGTCTGCCGCACCATGTGGGTAGCTCCCTGGCTGGCCGGGAATCGGAATCGAACCCGTGCTGCAGAGACTGCGGACAGCTTCACAGAGCTGCACTCAACCTGCTGCACCACCAGGGCGGCCCACAGGCCTTGATTTTTAAGATGGTCTTGATTTCTGGAGAAGAGCAGGCACTTCCTCATCATTTTTCTCCTCTGTGGCTCTCACCCTTGGGTAAATGTGCATTTTTGCCAAAGATCTTTAAGGCCCAGATAATTGGACATTCTTGGAAGTCTTTAGTGGCCATGTGATCCTGCACGCTGCAGGTGGCCATGACATGGCTAGGAACACACTCTCTGTCCCTTAGACCACCACTTTCTAGACATGTATCCTGACCTTTTCAGCCCTCAGGTTTTCTCTGATTTGATAACTGGGTTCATACATTACACAGGACCTAGCCACTATGTTCAGAAGTAGGAGTGGATTGGGAGCATCTGTGTGATGGTGTGTTACAGGGGCCAGGGCAGCAGCTGTTATGATGATAACATTCCTGTTCTCATGGAGTTTACCTTCCATGGAAAAGAGCAATATAAAATAATTTCTTATACTAATACTTGCTCTACAGAAAAATATAAAAGCAATGTGGAGGCATGGAGAGTGGGCTGGACTGGGGCAGTGGTGGAATTTATAAAGTGTGGTCATCAGGCCTGTCCAAGGACCTGCCATTTGCACTGAGACCTGAGCAGGAGGGAGGAACAGACTGTACGAACTTGTGGAGACAGAATAGCAACTGGCACGCCCTACGGAGGGCCCTAGCTCAGTTATTTAAGGAATGGTGAGGACTTGGCACTTGACTTGAAGGGATTGACCAGTGCATCACGTCACCAGCTCTGGTGGCATAAGGAGGAACTTGGGTTCTATCTGGGTGCAAAGGGAAGCTGTTGGAAAGTTCTGACCTGGAACTGGCCTGCTCTGTGTCTTTGAAAGATCATTCTGGCACCTGCCTGGAGAAGCCGTGGTTGTAAGTGGCCACTGGGAAACCCTTTGGAGGAAATCAGATGCAAGATAATGCAGGCTGGAACTAGACTGCTAGTAATGGGAACAGAAAGAAGGGGAGGAGGTGAGCTACTACTTAGAGGTGGTTCCTCCCATCTCATGGGTGGCTGATGGATTGAATGAGTGTGAGGGGAAGAAGAGTCAGGGACTCTAAACAAATGTTTGGCAACCTGTCACTTCTTAACAGTTATGAAACACCCCCTCACTACCCGCTGGTGACTACCCAATCATTTCCATCACTCCTTGAAGCACAGCAGCAATGACAGGAGGTACATTTTTGTGCTTGTGAGTGATGATGGGCTTTTGAAAAACAGAAGCTGTAAAAAAATTTTAATTATTACTTTAATTTTTGTCTTAAAAATGGGAGTGAAAATAATTTGTTCGTTGTCAAATCTTAAGAGAAGGAAAAAAATATTTATCCATCCATTCACATGCACACACACACACCACCACCACCACCACCACCACAAATGATATTTAGGATATTTAGCTTTCATGTGAACTAACAGGAAAAGGAGATGATAGTTTCAGTGGAGGCTAGGCTATTTCCTCTGATGCAAATTCAAGACAATTACCATGTGAAGCCCCAGACTGTTAAGCTAATGTATAGAGAAAGAGACTTTTCTTAATGTCGTAAATGTATTTGAGTGTGGGCATCAAATTCATCCTTAGAAGTTCATGACAATGACAAAAACTCCTTTCATCAGAAGTCACTTGATGTTGCAGAATGAGCTTTATCCAGCCATCCCCCATCCCTCGCCCTCCCCAGCAGCATCATATTCTTGTCTTGTCTTCTTGTCTGCCTGGTAATAGCTTCATGGTCATGTTCAGCAGACTAACTCTGCTCCCAGTAGTTACAATCTAAGAGGGACTGCTCTGCCAATGTGTACAGGGCAGTCTGAGGCACTAGCTCAGAGCATTTACTACAAACAAAAAGTGACAGTAACCTATTAAATAATAGCATCTTGAAAAGATGCTCTTTGATCTGAACCTCCTAGAATCCTAGAGCAGCCTAAGTCTTGTCACTGTTGAGACCTGATTCTTCAACTCTTGCTTAGTGAAAATCAACTGCTGTGCCCTTTCAATAAATCCCCTCTTTTGCTAATTTAGCTCTTGTTTCTTTCTATTTCTTGCAAGCGAAGAATCCCAATGGAAACATTTATATCATACCCCTTTAGTAACAATTTCTGGTTTTGATAAAAAAAAAATTGTGTTTCTTTAGCAAAAGAATGCTAGGAAAGACTCTTGTGTCCATTAAGTACATAGTTTTAGCTAAGATTTCAAAAGGCAATGGTGTCAGGAATCTGTGTATTTAGAAATAGCTTTAGATGCCCCATCAGTTTCCCTGACTTTCTCAGGGAGACACTTGATACAAATATTCATTCAAGATCATGCTATTCATCATCTGATACATATTCTTTACATAGAGTTTAAAAATAACTACTACATATCTTATACATTTTTCGAAGGCCCATACTTAGTTTCTGTCTTTAGAAGAAAGAGTACATGGCACGCTTTCACCTGTGATTTGCTGTCAAGAGAAATGGCAGAAATCCAGACACAAGGCACAGACAGGGTGGTCAGACTTGGGGAGTCATAGTTCTGGGCTCCAACAGGGCCTGACGCTTGGAATGATGAGAGTGTATTTGGGAAGACAGGAGAAGGATATGCTGTTTGCTTCCCCTCTCTATTATTTATTTCTTTTACGTCTTCAACATTGTGTCATTCTGTAGAAAAATTCTGCTGCTTCCTTGGTTGAAATGAAGAACCTGTAGTTTAAGCAAGCAATTTATAGAGACACAGCAGGATAATAAAGTCACTGATGAGAAAGGCAACTTAATTTGTAAATGACATGTAAGACAGGAGAAGTAGGAAGATCATTAACTTATGCAATCAAGTTCATGGAGACGAGATGTCGGAGTTGAGGCGGGGCAACATGTTCTTTGATTTGCCACAGGGAAGCTTCCAGTAATGTGTGAGCTTGTTCTCTATAAAACAGTAAGTGCCAGATGCCATGGCTGAGACTTCCATCATTGGCTTATGATTGGAGGAGGATCTTCTAGAGTTAAGCTAGTCAAATTGCTTTTCAGCTCAGAACAATATTTTCCATAAATTGTCAGAGGGATCCCTCCTCCCCAGGCCTTGTTTCCGAGCAAAATCTTCCATTAGCAGGTCTTCTTTCCATCCCTTACTCCCAGGGAGAAGTAGTATCTGAGAGTGGAGCTTGATGCCTCAGCCCTGTGAAGGTTTCTCCCTGGCCAGCCTGTGCTTAAGATGGGTACATTCTCCTTTAACTCTGAGCATGCTGGGGGCAGGCCAGAACCCACTTTCTACTTGCACTTTGGGAGACTTGTGTCTCTGATCTTGATGTTGACACTCAGCGAGGATAAGGCAGCAATTTCCTGTGGTGATGACTAGTTAAGTTGTGGGTTCTGGAAGCCTAGTCTCTTCTTCCGGTGGATCTTAAGGTCCACGCCCTGGAAGCAAGCAGTAGGGATACCTTCCAGAGGTCAACCTGGTTCAAACGAAGCCTCAGCACTATGAAGAAATCAAAGCAGTGTTAGGGGATGGAAGCTGGGTGAGAAAGGAGATGGGCAGGGTCATTAGGGAAGACCCCTCTGAGGTGATGTTGAAGCAGTGAAGGAGATAGCCATTATGAAGATTTGGGGGCAGAAGACATGGGAAATGTAAAGGCATTTAGTGAGAACCAGCTTGGATGTTCCAGGAACAACGAAAGGCCAGAGTGAAGAGTGGAAGGACATAAATCAGAGAGAGACACAGAGGCCTGTGTGGTGCCTTTGAGGTCCTGGTAAGGAGTCAGGATTTTATTCTGAGCAGGATGGGAATCCTTGGAAGATATCAAGTAAGGAAACGATGTAATCAGCTCTGCATCTTAAAAATACTGGTCACAACTCTCAGGAGAAGAGCGAGGGAAGCAAGAACAGAAGCAGAGTATAGTAGTGAAGAAGATGAGAAATGAACAGATTTATGATATATTTTAGATATAACCGAATTGTCTTGCTGAATGATTGGATGTTAGAGAAAGGAAAAGAAGGAATAAAGGATGCCTTCTTGATACAGAGCCTGAGAAATTGGGTGAATGGTCATGCCATTAATTAAGATGGGTGAGTGCAGGGAGAGAGAGAGGTAGTAGAGGGTAGGGTTTTGTTTTGACTATGTTCAGTTTGAAATCTTACTAGATGTGTAAGAAGAAACATGGAGTCCAGCTTCTCCAGAGAGAGGTTGGACTGGATATAAATTTGGAAGCCGTGAGTGGATAGATAGTGATATTTAAAGCCCTGGACTTGGTTGATCTCATCTACAGAGAAATGTTGGTAGAGAAGATTATTGAAGACTGAAATTGGGAATGCTCCAGCATTTAAAGATTGGGAAGTAGAGACTGAGAAAGCAGTTGTATTAGTCAGGGTTCTCCAGAGAATCAGAACCAATAGGATGTGTGTGTTTATATTTGGTTTATTATAAGGAATTGGCTCACTCGATTGCGGTCTTGATAAGTACACAGCGTGAGTTGGCAGGCTTGATACCCAGGAGAGTTGACAGTACGTCTTCGAGAGAATTCTGTTTTACTTGCAGAGGGTTACTCTTTTTGTTCTATCCATGCCTTCAACTGATTAGATGAGGCCCAGCCACAGTGTGAAGTGCGAGCTGTTCTACTGATTAAAATGTTAATCTCATCTAATGTTTAAGTCTACTGATTTAAATGTTGATATCTTGCCAAAATACCCTCACAAAAACTCCCAGAATAATGTTTGACCAAATATCACCCTGTGATCCACTTAAGTTGAACCATGACATTAACCATCACAGCAGTGCAGCGAGGTAGAAAGATAAATTTGGCTTGCTCTTAACACTTTCTCATGAGTATGTCTGTGAGCTGAACACAAGTGGCAAAGATTAAGGGAACATTCCAGTCTACTTGTAGCTAGAAACATCAGATCCTGGAAAGGACCTCAGCAACTTGTTAATTCATCTTCCACCCCTTCCAGATGTGTCAGTCTTGGCTTAAACATTTCCAGTGTTTGGGAGCTCACTGCCTTGTAAGGTGAAGTGTTCTGTCAATGTGCTTGTCATTTAGTTTAGAAAATTGTCCTTATATTGAGCAAAAATCTTCCTTATGAAGCTGATGTATCGCTCAGCTTCCCCATGGTATAGGAAGAATGGTAACTCTACTGCCACCCTCCTGCACAGAGAGAGCTTTATCAGTCCTGGAACACAAGGCTTTTTATCCCCAGAGCCCAAACATGCCACCCAGGTAGTTGGGTGAGGATAGATTCAGACATTGTTTATCTGAAACCCCTTATCGCTGACACTCAAGCCTTGCTGCTGAGTCTGCCAGGATACTTCAGGATGGAAGGTGAACTTGCCCTCTGAGGACTCTCCGACCTGCACACTGGCTTCTGTCAGAGCCTGAAGGCTGTCAGCCTGTCTGTATACATCTGAACTCAACTGTACACAGGCTGCCTTTTTTATCCGCATCCTACATTTAGGTCAGTAGCCGGAAATAGATATGAAGAGGGAGGGGCGTGGTCCCACCCAAGTCCCCATGCAAATGCTAACTCCGTTCTGGTCACAGAGCCTGCAGTTGGGAGGACTGCAGCCTCGGTTCCTGTTGTGTCTCCAGTGACACCTTCCCTCTTGTTAGTCATTAAACTCAACTTTGTCCCAGTGCTAACCTCATTATTATGAAAATGTGATTCAGTTGTATCCTCAGTGTCTCCAAACAGAACTGTTTCCTTGTAAATGAATCCCTGGAATGAAAACACATCCCGCAGGCTGCCCACAGACCAGCATTCCCCTGTCTCAGAACACTGTGTGGATTCCACACTGTTAAGAATCTTTGGAAACTGACCACCGAGAGGAGAATTTCCCCATTAATCTGAAGAGGATGAGTGAGTGCAGGGTTTGATCCAACCTCTTTAAAGTATTGCTTTCTGTATGAATAGTGAAAGCAGTAGAACAAGCAATTCTGGAGAAGGCTAACCCTGATAGTCTGATTTGACTAGGCAGCCTCCCATCCTTTTAGCCTGCTCTTTGCAAATACCAAGACATAATGCTCTAGACTGAAAGTCTGTGCTCTCCCCTACCCATACGTTGAAATCGAATCTCCAGTGTGAAGGCATTTTCAGGTGGGGCCTTTGGAAGGTGTTTGGGTATGAGGGAGGATCCCCCTTGAATAGGATTGGTTTTACCCTTATAAAAAGAGACCTCGAGAGCTAGCCCCCTTGTGCCTTGTACCATGTGAAGACATGGTGAGCAGATGCCATGGGTGTATGAACTAGGTAGCAGAAACCTAACCTGCCAGCACCTTGACCTTGGACTTCCGAACTCCAGGAACTGTGCGAAGTAAATTTCTGTTGTTTATAAACAAACCACTCTGTGGTACTTTGTGATAGCAGCCCAAACAGACAGAGACACATAACATCTCTTGTCTTCGTTGGTTTCATTAGAAAATTCAATAACCTTGATTTTTTTTTTGGACATGTGTTTAATCCCGAAGAGGACTTGTTACACAAATAGGCACAAGTGTGATTTTCTGATCACTGGGATCTGTTCAGTTGAGGACACCCTGAGATGATGGACAAACATTTCTGCTGCCTGGGAGCTTTGTTTTCTTTCCCTCAAATGTTCCCACTCTCACCCTCAGAGAATAACAAACCTTAGGCATTCAACAATTCCATGTACACAAACAGCATTCAGTTTCCCCTTACAACATGAGCAGCTGCTCTTAGCATCAGCATTCCTGAGAACACTTATGCCTCTTGTAGCATTTCTAGTGACATCATTTATCACTAAATTTTGTTCATTCAGTTATGAACTTTTGGGGACAAGATTAATATCTCAAACACCTTTTTAGGCTCATATAACTTAGAGATAATCCTGCATTTAATGAGTCATAAATATTGAGTTAAGGGGTAAAGATAATAAATGCTCTCGAAATACCTATATATTGATAATGTTGTTTGGAAGAAAATTGCTCTTTGATGAAATGGGATGATATGCAAAGTATGTACATATTTTTGATAATTAAAAAAATGAATGCCATTAGAATCCCATTATCGGGCCTTCCTGGTGGCGCAAGGGGTTAAGCACAGCACTATGAAGCAGTCCACAGCTGCTGTAGCACGAGTTCCATCCCCGGCTGGCCAGGGAGCAACCCACATGGTGAGATAGACCTCTCCTGTCTCGCCCACTGCTCCCCTCAGCAGTGTATTTCAGTTGGTCTGCCTGTTCTGCTCCCCACTCTATCTCTGGTGAATCCTCTCACCACCCTGCACCTCTGGTCTGTACCCCCAGCTTTTGTATGCATAAATAAATCTTAAAAAAAAAAAAAGAATCCCATTACCCAGACATAATGACGACTGAAGTGTTGGTGTCTTCGCTTTGGGTTCTGATTCATGGAATCATCACATCCAAGAACTTTGATTCCAAGCCAAACTTATCTTTGTATAATTACGTTGTTTCCAGATCTTATCTCACAGTGTGTAGCTATTAAAAGGCAAAAATAAACGAAATCAGTCCTTTGGTTTATTGTGTTTAAAATGCATCCTCTATTCATGGGCAAGTTGCTCTCTTGACTGTGCCTCTCAAGTGTGAGCAAAACCAACTAAGCTAAATGCATACATTGTGCAAAAATGAAAAATTATGTAAAAAATAGATAAAAGAAAATAATAAAAAAGAAAATACTAGAAAAAAATAAAGTTAAAGACATTTAAAAAAAAAAAACAACTAAGTTAAGAAGCAGCAGCAAATTCCACCTCCATCCTACCGAACATTCGGGTTAAATGATATGTCTACAAGTGCATACACGATTTGAATGATTGAGAGGTTTTTTTGTTTGTTGGTTTCTTTTCCATTAATGATCAGGCAGACTGGTTTTTGATGAGATCACTGGGTTTTTATCCCAGTTCTTCACTTTTCTACTTGTGTGGTTTTCCCTCACCAGGATGGAAATATTCCTGTGGTGTCAGGTCATTTGACAACCTTCCCAGAAAGGTTCCTGCCCCAAAGCATAGCGAAGCCCCAGATCCTTGGGGGACATGCCCTTGTCCTCAGGAAGGGTCTGAAACAGTGTACAGATAAAAATAAAGTGCTCAGGGCCTCAGGATCCTGGTGGAAGATAGTAGAAACTGGTTTACTCCACACCAGTCCAAATGCCTTCTAACTTGACTTTCTGTTCAGACACTGGAGAGCTAGACCTTCATCTCTCCGCCTCCGTGAGGACTCTGTGTGAGACCTGGCTTCAGCACGCGTGTGTCTGGGCGTAACTCAAAGAGGTCAGGTCTGTATTCAAACCCAAATGTAGGATGGAGGTGGAATTTGCTGTTGCTTCTTAGCTTAGTTGTTTGTTTGTTTTTTTAAAGACGTCTTTAACTTTATTTTTTTCTAGTATTTTCTTTTTTATTATTCTCTTTTATATATTTTTTACATAATTTTTCATTTTTGCACAATGTATGCATTTAGCTTAGTTGGTTTTGCTCACACGTGAGATAGCGCCGGGCCTCGGAGCAGGATGGGAAGTGGCTCTTTTGACAGGGACGGTGCTCGACAGAGACCTCTGTCCTTTGGGGGCAGTTTCTGCTGATGTGGGTACAGTGATACAACACACGATCTGCTGGCTCAATGGCGGAGGTGGCTCTGTCCCCGCATGTGTGGTTCCCTGGTCCTACCAGATTCCAGAACCTCTAAGATCTTTCCAGAATCCCTTTGCCTTACCCTGGAGAAAAAGGACTCCACTGAGTTTAGATACAACCTGTCTATAGAGTGAGATATATAAGTTAGTGCCCTAGTCGTTCTTGGTTATTTGAATGTCTTGGATAGAAACAAACTTTCCAAAAAATATCTTGGAACTTCACTTAAGGTCACCAACTTTTGTTTTCCCAAGAAAGTAACAATACAAAATCAATTTGCTATCACGGTTATTTAGCTGAAGGACTTTTAGAAGACCAAAAAAGTAACAGGGGAGGAGATATATTCAGAAAGAAAAAGGCAGTTTTTAAGTTTAAGAAGTTTAACTTATGAAAAACCTCACAGTGCATTCTTAGACTTCCCTTTTATAGCCCCCCTTCTTAGAAAGTCACTGGGGAATCGCTGGTCTGCAAGGAGTCAGCAAACCTCAGCCCACCTCTGACTGGTTTGGACATAAAAAAATCACAACATTCTGTTGGAAACCAGCTCAGTCCTGTACCGAGTGTCCAGGCCTGTTTTTTGAGCTACAATGTACTAAACTAGTTATGACCTGGCTCTTGAACAAAGCTTTGCCCGCGCTGAATGGCCTCTGAGTTCCCTTCTACAAAGAAGGGCCTACGTTCCTCAGGTGCTATCATTAGGAATTCACTTAAAGATCCATGTCTACCCCGCCAAAGTAATTAGGGGAGTCAGTCCTTCAGCAAACATGTTACTGAGTCCCCACTTGGTGCCAGGCTGTCTTCTGGTGCTGGGGACACCAATTCATTTCCTAAACTCATGGAGTTCATGCTCCAGTAAGCGGCGGACAATAAACAAGTACATGCAACAGAGAAACAGGATTATTTCATCCAGGAATGAATGTCTCCATGAGAACTAAATAGGTTCTTTGTCGAAGACTGACTCGCAGGGGGGTGTCTGTGTACTCATTTTGGATGGTGCTTCTGGTTATTATCTGCTCTGTTTCTCTGGGTGCTGAATGGATTCCACCATAAAGGTACTCATTGGAAAGCTTGTCTAGTCCCTATGCAGGGCCGCTGCGAGTGAGTGAGGGGGGCGCAGAAAAGAAGGTGCAGAAACACAACCCAGAGAGTGCAAATACAGGTGACTTACTGAAAGTTCTCAATCTGGAAAAAGTAGATCAAATAATAGAGTGCTCCAAAAGTGAATCCTAGTTCTAAGTTTTTCAGACTCTTTTCTGTACCAGAACACAAAAACAGATTCAAAATGAAAATGTTTTTCTGCATAGAACATTGTGATAGTTTTGATTTGGGAAAACCACATGCTTTGTGTACTTTTATATAGATTTATTACATCGCCATAGACCCTTGTGCTCTCGCCACCACTGTCCTGATCCCTCTCTCTCTTCCTCCCCTACAGAATGTCTCTGGTCTGTGTGGACTTTTGGGTACTTTTATATGCTTTATAACTTTTTGTAAAGTTTCTGCGGCGAAGGTGGAGAATACTCTAGCTAGGTCGGGAAACTCTTAAGCAGAAAATGTCAGGTGCTACTGGACTGGCAGACAGGAGAATCATGGGACCCTCGTGCTCAGGATGAGAGTTACATACAACAAGCTATTTTGTTTTTCTTTTATTTCTTATTGCTTAAATGATAAGGCGCGCTTTTCTCCACTCCATGGAGAAATCAATGACACAAAATAAACCAGTTGATCTTCCCCAGTCTAAACCGTTCTTTGGCAAAGTTCTTAAAACAAAACAAAAAAAGAGCAAAACACCCTCAGTCTGGTTTTCTAAACTTTGACACAAATATAGTATCTTTTCTTTTCAGAAAGGAGACACATTTTCTGGATTATAGTTTCCTTTGATCAAATACCTCAGATCATTGCCAGCGCTAAAATGTGGACAATCTTGGCTTCGAACCCTGCCAGCGTGTGGGACTGATGTTAGAACTAGAAGTGTCTGATCTTTTGCTTGTTTGGAAACACGGAGTCCCATCTTGTAAAAATGGCAGCGTTCTCTCAGTCCCCGGTGGAGCACAGAGAATTCCCGATCCGTGGGAGCATGTTTGTATTGCAGTGATCCTAATTTACCCATAAATAAATTATTCTCCTCTGAAGCCCATAATAAATATAGTTTTAATTGCATGCCAACTGTTAGACCCTAAAATTAGACAGCTCCAGGCCTCCTTTGCCAATGGGAGGAGGTGTTCTGGAAGATTTGAGTTGAGATGGGCTGTGGCTCCAGAGGCACTTTGGGAGAGGAAAGAGACAGAGATATTTTTGATGAGCGTCTGACCGGATTTCAGTTGTAGATGTTTCTAGGTCAGACGGAAGCCATGTTCACATGATTCTCGACTATTTGAAGGCGGGTGCCCCAGCCAGGCCTTTTATCATCACTCTTCACTCAAATCCCCAGGGTCCATTTTCATAGCCGAAGTCAAAGAGGGTGAGTCAGAGACGGCCCTCCTGTTCTTCCAGGGCCCGGTCCCCCTTAATTAGCAGAAACAGTCCCGACTCCGAAAAGATGTTAGTGCCCTGGTTGGTGACGAAGAGCCTTCAAATAGCCGCTCTCTAAAGGAAAATGTAGGACAAACGTACAAATTAACGTGAGCACCAGGGAATACAGGCCACGTGTGAAATTAGGTCGGCCCCCAAAGGAGCAAGGTTAGGAGCAAGGGGGAGACCTGAGCTGCCCCCCTCGTCAGCACATCCGCTCCTCTCCCAACAGACCAACTTGCATACCTGCTTTGCTGAGTGGCTTTGGGCAAATACGTCACCTCCTGATGCCTGTCTCCTCATCTGGAAAGTGGGGAGCGCAGTACCTATCCCGCTGAGTGACGGTAGGATGGAGGCTGTGCTTAGAAAGAGGCCCCCACAAGAGTGAGGAAACACGGTTGCTTTTTCCTTTACCCTTCTCTCCCGAGAGGGGTTCGCTTCAGTAAGTTGTCACCTGGGTCTGCATTATCTTTGTTTTCCACATTTTCCTTCTGTGAAATATGAAGGGCAGCTGAAATGATGAAACAAGCAGGGTAAGCTTCTTTTGAGAGAAGGGCGCCAGCACTGACTCAGGGAACGTAGTTTATTTTTGTTGTTTGTTTTTTAAAGATTTTTCATTTATTTATGCATACAAGAACTGGGGTGTAAGCCAGAGGTGCAGGAGGGGGGGTGAGAGAATTCACCAGAGACAGAGTGGGGAACAGAACAGGCAAAATGACTGAAATACACTGCTGAGGGGAGCAGCGGGTGAGACAGGAGAGGTCTGCTCCATGTGGGTTTCTCCCTAGCCGGGGATCGAACTTGTGCTGCAGTGGCTGGTGATAGCTGGATAGCGCTGTCTTTAACCCCTGTGCCACCCGGGTGGCCTCTCAGGGAACATCATTTTTGTGGAATGTGACAATCGATTAAAATCACAGTCAAACCAAGCCAGAGTCCTGGGGGACCCTCAGGATGGGGTTGAGAAGTTGCAAACCAGGGCATTCCTGTCTGTTACCACTGTGGCATTCTAGAAGCATTCTTGCCCTGCTTGACTTGTTTCTGGGCAAAGCATCAAGTGTCCTCTGGTTTCTCAATTCACTTTTTTTTTTTTAAGATTTTTATTTATTTATGCATACAAGAGCTGGAGTACAGGCCAGAGGCACTGACGTGGGGTGTGTGTGAGAGGATTCACCAGAGACAGAGCGGGGAACAGAAAAGGCAGATTGACCAAAGTACACTGCTGAGGGGAGCAGCGGGTGAGGCAGGAGAGGTCTGCTGTGCTATGTGGGTAGCTCCCTGGCCGGGGATCAAACTCATGCTTCAGTGGCTGCAGATCGCTTCATAGGTTGCATCTTAATCCCTTGTGCCACCAGGGAGGCCCCTCAATTTACATTTTTAACAGATTAGAGTGAATGTTTTAGAAACAATTATTCAAGCACTGTGTTAGGACTCCTGTGTGCTTTCAAACAAATGACACCACCTTTCTTGCCTTTTTAACTTATTAAAAATGCATTAACTTAGATATACTCAGACACTCAAGCTGCAGCTTTTTATTTGGCAGCTACATGGTATTCAGCCAATAGAACAATTATTTGAATTCTTTATTTCTTTCCCCGCTGGGAGGAATATAGGTCTTGATTTCTCTTTCAGAACGGTCTTAGTTCACCATGGCCAAGCCTTCAAATGTCCTTTCTCTTGACCTACCCTTCCATGTTTCTGAGTAGGTTTAAGAAATTCCCAAGAGGTCAACTAAAGCATTTGGATGCTTCTTTCTTCTTGTCCTTCTCCCAGAAACTTTGCTCCGGAACATGAGTGATGACATTTTGTCTCTTGGATTCTTTGTCTCTCCTCTGCCCGTGTTTAGTTATTCCCCCAATGGTTAGAAAATCATGTTGCCAATTTTTGTGCTTCTCGTTCATAAGGAAGCAAGAGAAATAAAGGAAACACATTGTTGGAGCAAATTCCACGTCTCAGTGAATCATGTATCCATCAAGCAATTTAGGATTTACCAATGATTTCGTTAAAAATAAACCATTTGGGGCCTCCCTGGTGGAACAGCGGGTTGAGTGCAGCGCTGTGAAGTTGTCCACAGCCTCTGCAGTGTGGGCTCGATCCCGGCCAGCCAGGGAGATACCCATATGGCACAGCAGACCTCTCCTGTCTCACCTGCTGCTCCCCTCAGCAGTGTACATCAGTCAGTCTGTCTGTTCTGCTCTGTCTCTGGTGAATCCTCTCACCTTCCTGCGCATCTGGCCTGTACCCCGATTCTCATATAAAAATAAATAAATCTTTAAAAAAAAATAAACCATTAATAACATTTGCTCGAGGTTGGTGGGGGACTCCGAGGCCTGTGTTCCCTGAAAAAAGGTCGGGGCTTCTTTGTCAGTCCCTTAGTACTGTAGCTGACTTTCCTATTGGCTTAACTCTGAAATGAATTATTTCTGTTTTTCGTCACATATGCAAGTAATACATGTACAGGATCCTCTCTATTGTGGCTCTCTGGGGTCGTGTCAGAATCTAGTGCCTCTCCACACTTGCTTCTTTGCTTGCACAGCACTCTCCCTCAGGAGGATCTGCGCTGGGGGTACTGGTGATGAGTATCCCTGTGTTGCCAACCCCCAGCCCCTATTACCTCTTGTGTTACCCCCGATGCACTTCAGACATAGATTTGAATGTGTGTTTCATTCCTCCTCATCTCTGCACAGTTGGGACCATATTCCTCACCGTGTTGGCAACTCTGCCTTTCCACTGAACAAGAATTCCTGGTCATTGTGGGAATCAGCGGACTCAGGGTCTAGGTGTCTAAGGCGGCCGTCGTACATTCCTTGTGTATGTGCGTGTCTACAGCTCTCCTGGCATTACTATCTTGCGTACTTAATACCTCGGGCTCTCTTTTTTTAATAACCAGGGGGAACAGACATAGGAACTGACAGTTTAGTGAGGATTCTGTGATGCTCTCATCATTTTCTGTGGCCTCCTGCCACCTGGGGTGTGGGGTGTGTGTCCAGGACGGCATGGCCTGGAGGGCCACAGTGCAGACACCTGTTTCAGTCCCACCCCAGCAAGTCCTTTCCTAAGATACGGCTTCTCTTCAGTGCCACGTTCAAAAGACGTCTGTGCTCATCAGTGGATGGTCTCGGACACCTTCCCTAGAGCTCTGCCTCATCTATGTCAGCTGGGAGGGAACAGAGTGGAGGCCGGGAAGGAGCGGAAGACAGACTGATGTAATGCCAGCAAGGACTGAAACAAAGAAACACCCTTTTGAACTGACAAAACCAAACCAACCCCTGGGAAGCTGACTGCGGAATTGGAGCTGTGCGAGGGGACACAGAGGGTGCGGAGGAAAGTGTGGAGGGCTGGGTGCACTCCAGGGGAGCGCTGTGGGGCTGTGGTGGTGGGTGTGGTGTGGTCACAGACATCTGAAGAGGTGTGAATTTCTCTCCTTAAGTCATACACAGTGTTGTAAACCAATGTTAACCTCAATTAAAAAAAAAAATCAGAACAAAGTAAATAATGCCCTTTGGCCTCTGACTGCGTGGATGCGGGCCCTAAGGCAGTTTAGTGTGGAGCGGGTTTGCTTGTAGCGGCCATACTTCTGGGTGTAGCCAGAGTGCACAGCGATTACAAGTGGAGAGTCATGAGTCTTAAGAGGTGCCCCGTTTCTCTGTGGCTTTACAGCTATCCAGCCATCCTCTTGGCCCCAGCTTTCCTGTGTGGGTCCCCTGTACTTCTGCATGTGCGCTGGGGAGGAAGCCCAAGGGCCCCACTGGGCCTCTTCTGGCCTGTGACAGCCTCAGGGAAGACAGGTGACTTGGACAGGTGGCTGGTGGCGTCCCTGTTCCTGGAACGTGCATCCTGAGAGAATGATGTGGAAGGCTGAGCAGGTGTGGCCCATGCACTGTGGTCCAGGCAGATGTCTTGCTGTGTGACAGACCTTTGCTGTATGTCCCCTAGAGCCTGGAGAGGGGGAGCAACCTCTTTCACCCCTCTGGCTTCCCTTCTGCCCATCCAGACCCCACACACTAAACTAGGAGGAGCATCCGGGGCAGTGATGGAAGGAGATTGGGTAACTTATCAGGCATGTGGGGCTTTGTCATATGAAATGGGGCTACAGTTGGCATGGAAAAGTGGCAGGGCTGTGGGTCCTGGTCCCTGCTCCATGCACCCTCCCGGTGAAGGTTGACAGCGAGGCGGCTTGTGGCTCAATGCACCCGCCTCTCCCCATCAGGCTAGAGTGCAGCCTGTGTTCCAAGTTTGGCTGTCAGCGCTGTGAATTCTGAGAGCCCCGAAAAACCTTCTGATGTTTGTTTCAGCCTCAGGTAGGGTCAGAAAAGGAGGCACAAATGGCATTAATCACTATTAACACTTGCAGAGACTCACTAGGGGGGTTCCATCTTTTCTGGGAAAATAACATCACATAACCGCAAACATTTAAAATGTTAAATGTGGGGGCCTCCTTGGTGGTGCCAGAGGTTAAAATGCAGCACTATGAAGCAATCCACAGCCACTGCAGCATGAGTTTGATCCTCAGTCATCTGGGGAGCTACCCACATGGCACAGCAGACCCCTCCTGTCTCACCTGCTATTCCCCTCAGCAGTGTATTTCAGTAGATCCACCGGTTCTGCTCCCCACTCTGTCTCTGGTGAATCCTCTCACCCCCTGCACCTCTGGCCTGCACCCCAGCTCTTGCATGCATAAACATAAATAAATAAATCTTTAAAAAATAAAAATAAAATGTGAAATGTGAAAGAAAATTCATCTTCTGATGCTTTTTCAGTGAATCTACTTCAAAGCCTTTGGGACCCATCATCCCTTCTAAAAGACATTTATTAGTGGGTATTTATTTCGGAAGCGTTCATACAAGTAATGTGTATGTAGTCACACCAACAGGTCAGCTCTTTGAAGGCAGGGACTGTGAGTGAGTCAGCTCTTGTAGCACAATGCAATGCATACTGCACCAGCTCAGCAAATATTTGTTGGAATCATCTAATTTCTTTAGCATTTATAATAAGCACTACTGTGTTTTGGTAGCATTTTGCATATACTGATTTAGCACCAGTTCCTGTGGGCTGTAGAAAATAGATTAAATTTAAAATAAATAAAAAGAACACATGCGTGTGTGTATATACAGCATATGATATCATTACCACCGTCTTATTAAAAAAACGCACAATGAAAAGGTTGTTAGCGATGATACATGAACATTTGGGTGGAGGGAGAAGTAGAGGTGTAAGAGTTGTTGGTACATAACGACGTAGTGTAGGAAAAAATTCCAGGCAGGAAGCCAAAGAGAATGTGTGTGTAAGAAAAAGACCAAAGTCGGACTCGTAGGAAATAAGTATAAATACTGTGATGCTGAGTTTGACTCTTCAAAGCATTTTATTTGGAGCCTCTCACCCCTGGAGAGATACATTCCTCAGGTGTTACTGAAGAACGGAATGTGTGGCAGCCACGTGACTACAGATAGAAGAAGCAAGAACTGAAGCCGGCTCTCGCTGTCTCTGATGTTCTAGTAGATCGAGTAAGAGACAGGCTGGACTAACCACATCTTAGCATGAAAGGGTGACCCGGCTAACAACATCTGACCTTTATTGGTAATTCCCTTGGCAGACACTTGTATTTTCTGTTTAAATCCCACAACTTGATGAGCTCCTGCTCCATTTTGCAGATTAGAAAACCGAGGCATAATGTGGTTTGATAACTTGACCTAGGTGACATAGCTTTGAAATTGTAGCAGTTGAGGCAGATTTTGAATCCTCTTTGGTTGCACAACTGCCTCCTTATCTCTTCTCCTCACTCGAAAATACATCAGTGATGCAATTTGGCGTAGCGGCTGAGCTGTCTGCTTCTTGCCAGGTCAGAACATGAATGCTGGGTTCACTATTTACTGAGTACTTACTCAGTGTAGCTTAATTTTATTCTCAAGCATCTTTGTACAGCTGTGGGAACAAATGTATAGAAGGTGAAGAATTTGCATAAGGTCACACAGGAAGTGTCAGAGTCAAGAATTCCATGTAAAACTTTGTGACACTAAGGATTCTTGTAAGATCAACATAGTGGCTCAAGTGCTCTCCTCACCTCGCCCAGGTACAGCTCTGTCGCCTCACAACTTTCTGCCCAGAGTTTTCACCATCATTACTCAGATCACTGATGTTGGTTACCTTCTCAACAGCCATGCTCACCTTCTTCCTTGTTAAGAGAATCATGATTTTGTTCACTTCTTGAGAGGTCAGTGTTGGGTTTGGGCATTTGTGTGTTCTTAAGAGATGTGAAGGAAAGTTTGCTGCCGGTGCAGGTGGTTTCCAGAAAGCTTATCTTTCTCTTGAAAAGGAAAGATGTGATCTCTTTCACCTTTGGAAATTGTTAGGAGAAGTTGGGATGTCTGGAGTGATGGCAGCCATCATATACCCATGAGGAGACAATGAAAGTTAGAAAACAGCCAACATGTTGATAAACTCAGAGTGAAGGCAGGAAAGAATGTAAACACCTGTTGATGTCTTTGAGCCAATGAATTGCCTGTCCTGGAAACTCTACCTCAGGACTTCTTGTCATGTGAATAATATTTCCTTACTGATTAAGTATCTTCTGTTGGGGTGTTCTGTCATCTGCACTGACAGAGTTAATCTCATCAGCATCACCATCATCAACACCTATTGAGGGTTTATTGTGCTGAGCATATGATGCTTAATAATATTATTAAATAATAATATTAAATAATATTAAACAGTTATTATTAAACAAATATTAAATCATTATTATTTAATCCTCAGTACAACTCTGTGAGCTAGGCAGTTTTAGCATTTATACTTTACAAATGTGGAAATTGGAGCTTAGAGAGGCTAATCTGTCCAAGAACCCACAACAGGAACTGGCAGAACAATGAATGCAGTAGCAGGTACGTTGCTTCCTTCCTCTTTATTACTACTTGCGTTGTAAATTGCGTCGTAAGACGAGTTTTACTATCCTTGTTTTATGGATGAGGAACTTGCAGTTTAAAGACATCAAGTTCTGCCTTCCAGCTAGTTACTACAAGATTCAAACTGAGGTCATTCTTTTTTTAGCTTGTACGATGTGAATTTTTTATGGTGTACGATGTGATGATTTAATATACGTTTATGTGGTGAAGCAATTCCCTCAATCAAGTTAATGAATATATCCATCACCTCATAGAGTTAATTTTTTTTTATTTTTGGTGATGAGAACACTTGAGATCCACTCTTTTAGCAAATTTCTAGTACACAATACTTATACGACTTATTGACTATCGCCACCATGCTTCACCTTGTACCCCCTCCATTTATTCACCTTATAACTGAAAGTTCTACGCATTGACTGCCCTCAGGTCTTCTAAACTTCCAGCCTCGCTGTTCTCCTGTGTGTGCAGGCTGCTCACTCTGCTGTCCTCTCCACACTCTGAAGGCTTCCTTGTCCTCAGCCTCTGCAGCCCCTCCTCTGGCTCTTCCCAGTTCCAAGCCCCAGCCCCAACCTTCTTTCTCCTGGATGGCAAAGTAACAAATCTCTCCTACAACTGGGCTACTCATCTGCCGACTCCTAGTGACAGGATGGCTTAACTCTGTCAACACGTTCAGATCTCCTGGCAGCCCTGAAATCTTGCTGAAAGGCTGGACACCGCAGGCCTGCGGTGGGCACGTAGTGGGCAAAGCCCTTGTGCCCCGACTCGCTTCAGCCCCCACCGCTCCATCAGCCTTGAGGGCTTGCTGCCTGCGCTCGACTCCTAGACTGAGCCAGCTCAGACTCTGCTAGTTAGACTGTTAGAATGGAATATGGGGCGGGGTGGGGGATATGTATTTAGATTGAAGGAGAAGGCCAATATTGACAAGGTTGTATAACACAAGGGGCCAGTCAGAAAAGGAAGAGGACAGAATGAACGTCTCTGCTCCCAGTATCGGAGAGTTTGCTGGGCCCCTCATGTTCCTCCGGCTCTTGCCAAGCATCTCTGCCTCTTCTAAGGCTTATCTTTGCAGGCTGTGGTGCTTCCTTGGCTCCCGTGATTCCACTTGCTCCGGGGCCCTTGGCTGTGCTCATCCAGGTCTGCCTTGTCCTGCTCTCCCACCCCTCTCAATACAAGCCCTGCCTGCTCCTCCAGATGCTGCAACTCCTGTGTTCACCAGGAAACAAACACCTTTGCTCACACGAGTCTCTAAATTTCCCTGAATACAGGTTGTGATGATTCAACTTCTAAGTGTGACTCACTTCTTAAATTTGTTCCCTTCCTCTACCCTCTTAGAACTTCTGAGCTCACAGGCCGTTCACGTGACTGATTCTGGACACTACTGACCCTTGAGCAGACCTTGCCTGTACGGGTCTGCTACCCCAGACCATCACATACTCCTGGTGGGGGGCATTTAATAACGTTGTCTCACCTCACCTTTCTTCCTCTGGCCACATCAACTTTGTTTTCCTCTGCAGGCCCAGGGGAGAGCGAGTCCTCTATCCGACTCTCAAGCAGCTGATTTGTTGAAAGCAGAGCACGCCTCTTTGGTCAGTTGCTTGTGAGTGAAGTCTTGGAACTTAGGTAGAGCGATTACAAGGGAGAGTTCTCTCAGTGTAGTGTGTGGGAAGCCCAGGTGCTTGGTGCAACGTGCTGAGAATGACGCTAACACAGGGGCAATTTGATGGAGCCAGAGAGACACTGATTGATTCCTGAATCATTTGTACTGAATTATGCATCCAGCCAGAGTACCCTTAGACGTGTTCATTTCTCTGACATGGTAAATTGCTCTTTGCTTAATCCTGCTGGTTTTGGGATTTTTCTCAATCAGAACTCAGAGTCCTGTCAGATCCATCCACCCACCCACAGTATTAGGTCCTTCCTAATAGTGTATCATTAAACCTGTGCTCTCAGCCCACGCCTACTAGAAAAAAGTTCTTTCATCCAACAATCACAGCAACAACAACACAGAAGCTTTTGTTCTTCCTCGCCCTCCTCCCTTCCTCCCTGAGAGTGTCAGAAAATGAACAGGGCTCCAAATTACCGTCTTGAAAGCCTTGGCTTTGGACTTGCCAGTGATTCTGTGTTCAGAAGGAACTGAGGGCTGTTCTGCAGAACTTAAACAGGAATTCTAGACTCAGTGTGATGCTTGTGCCGAAGGGTCTTTGCTGGATTATTTTTCCTGGAATTACCCTGCATTCTCAGACCCTTTGCACAGATTGAGGAGATTTGGGCACCTGTCATGGTGCCCATTAGTTGTTAGCAAAACAGCAACAAGAAGGTATTTCAGAGAAAAAGCAGGGAACAGGGAATTTCCAAGATTTTCGTAGATTTTTTTTATTTATGTATTTTTATTGAAGTAACATTGCATTATAACATTTCGTGCATAAATCAACATCTGTATATACGACATTAAATTCACCATTAGTTGTCCAATTCTATCTTTCACTATTGAAGTGACCCCTTTTACTCAGTTTACCCATCTCACTTCCCATTTGATAATCACTAAATGGTCCCATAGTCTAAAAATTTATTTTGTTTTATTTAGTTCTTCCATTTGCTTAATTTCTCTGCATAACAAGTGTAAGTGAAATTGTACTGTATTTGTCTTTCTCCACCTGGTTCATTTCACTAAGCATAAACACCGCTAGGTGCATCCCTGTTGTTGCAAGTGGCAGGTTTTTTTCTTTTTTTTTTATAGCTGAGTAGTATTCCACTACATGGATTTTTGAACAAGCTTCTGCCTTCTAGAGGCACTGGGAATTTCAGGGCCTTCAGTGAAAGCCAGGGAGATGGAACAGGAAAGACATTGTAAATAGCAAATAATGAAGCTATTTTCGACAGGAAAATGTAGCAACTGCAAACAAAACAAAATAAAACAAATCCCAGAGCTCATACTTCCTTGGCTGCTCTTACTGAGTTAGCACTTTTTCTTTTCTTTTTGTGTGTGAGTAACAAATTTTAAAAAGTGACTCATCAACTTATTCTCAGGGTTTACCAAACAGGAAGAAATAATTTCTGCGGGCGTGTGTTCCCAGAAGTCTCCCCGGGTTGGGTCCTAAACCTAATTCATGTTCTAGAGAGGCTGGTCTGTGGTGGTCGCCTGGAAGCCTTGTGACTCACTGCCTACTCTGGGAGAAGGGGAGGGGGCTTGGCTGAGTGACCAGAGTGGATATTTGCTCACTGCCGATGGTTGAGACCTTCTGTGGGACAGAAGAAGAACAGAAACTGGTGTCGAAAGTGAGGCTGGCAGGAGTGGTCAGCCTGTCAGAGACTGGGGAGCTGCTGGAGGACATCACGGATGTTCCCTTCAACCAAATGGCATTTGTGACCAAAAACCAGCCAGTGGTTTGGTAACTTGTGGCGCTACCTCACCCTTGGAAGTTGCTTCCCTGGTACAGAGATACAGGACTCTGTTCCCTAAGACTTCTTACGTGTTTCCTAAGCCTTCCAAATTGCTTAAACCATATTTGAGATCACATTTTCTTTCCTTTTTTTTTTTTTTTTGGTGCTGCTGTTCACTATTTTCTTAAAATTACATTAAAAATCATGCTTACTATAGAAACCTGGAAAAATTCAGAAAAACAAAATAAGAATTAATAAGCAATTCTTATTAATAAGAATTAATGAACAAAATAAGAATTGTAATGAAGAAATAAGAATTAACCCAGAGGTAATATTCATTAAGTTTTCCTACTTTTCCATCAAGTTTCATTTATTTTCTTTTTGTATTTATTGCTTGGCCATCTTTTTATAATTTTTTTAATTGAGTATATTCTAAACATTTTACTTGTTAATAAATACACATCTAGACAGTAGTTTAAAAAGCCTCCTGCATTGAATCTTCTTGTATAGAAATACATAATTTATTTTACCTGTCCCCAAGGTTGGGTCAGAAAGTGGTTTCTGGTTTTTGTTTAGAACATCCTGGTAGTTAGCTGTCTCCGCACATCCTTGAGTATTTCTCTTCACTTCCTTGGATTGGAATTTTGTGTCAAATGGGTTTGTTTGTAATGTTTTTATACTCTCTGCCGAATCGCCCCACAGGGAGGTTGTGCTGTTCATGAGGGGCTATCCCTGAGCCCCAGATCTTACGTACTAACAGCAGTTCTGTCCATTTGGAACCAACATGCAGCAAACCACAGCCTCTCTCCTTTTTTTTTCAATCTCTTTGTTTCTTCTTTGTACTTTCAACTTTTCACTAACCTGAATGTAATAGAACTTTCATGAAAATGGAGGTGTCTTGTCTCTCCACCCATATAAGTAATATTTGTTCAAGTAGGTTGTGGGGTGAGGAGAGCCCTGCAGAGCTGGCTCTGGAGGTGAAGTGAGGTAGGGCAGGCTTCTCCCAAAGGCAACTGGTGTGTTTGCAGAGCCTTCATGTCCTGTGTGAAGTGAAATAGCTGCTAGAGCCCTAGCCCCTGAGTGTCTGTCTGTGTTTTAGGTTAGTTGCCAAGAGGGTTTTCTGAGTGAACTTTTGGAGTATGGTGCTTGAGGAGAACAGTGGAAATTCTCTGACATGTTTAAAGCAAGAGAGATGAGCTGGGGGATGTACCAGAGGAGGGTCTGTCTTTCAGGGCAAGTTCACTTCCTGTTCTTCTAGCCTCACTCTGGGGCCAAAATGATCCCAACAGGATCTACATGCTGGCCAGGGAGTCTCCTGTGATCACATGTTTTGTTTTGTTTTTTTTTTTAAAGATTTATTTATTTACACATACAAGAGCTGGGGTACAGGCCAGAGGTGTGGGGAGTGAGAGGATTCACCAGAGACAGAGTGGGGAACAGAACGGGCAGACTTACTGAAGTACACTGCTGAGGGGAGCAGTGGGCGATTCAGGAGAGGTCTGCTGCGCCATGCGGGTAGCTCCTTGTCCGGGGATCGAACTCATGCTGCAGTGGCTGCGGATAGCTTCATAGGTTGTGTGTAACCCCTTGTGCCATTAGGGAGGCCCTGATCACATGTTTTGATTGGAGAGGACAGCCTCCCCAGAACCCTTAGACAGTTTTGATTGGGATTAGAGAATTGAGGAAGTCATATTAAAATGATTCCATAGATTTTCCGTCTCATTTACTAGTCATTCTGGAACATCAAATGTCAGCTCAAATAGAATAAAAGTTCAAAATCTGTTACTATGATTAATTTTAATATGTCCTTGAGAAAACCTGATTGCTTTCCTCCCCAACAGTAGACAGCTTTGCTGCTAGGCATTTTCTTTGCAAATGAGTTTTCTCTCTTTATTTTCAGGGCCCACAATAAGATGGCAGAAATGTTGGAAGCAGGGATTCATTTTTAGCAACTTGAAGGAAGTTTCAGAGGATTTGGAAAGATGGAAACTCAACAGAGAGCAAAGAAGCCAGTTAGTATCCACCAAGTCAGGGGTAAATACTATATAGATAATTTTTTTTTTTTTTATCATCTAGGGCCATGTATTCTAATTTCTTGTTTCTCACAATGTAGTCTGCTGGTCTGCAGATTTGGCATCACTTGAGAGCTTTTCAGAATAATCTTAAGTGCCCTAATTGACATCAACTCAAAAGCAATTGTCTTCACTGTTAAGTCAATATTAAAAGAACCCAGATTTCCTTTGCTTCCTTAGCTATTGGTCCCAGTGAGCTCTCACTCTCAGTAATAATTCAGCTTCACCAGCTCATATTTCGTATTTCCCTGTCAGTACCTCAGGAGCTCAGTTCATCTTCAAAGTCGCCCTAAACTGTTCTTGGAATCCTCAGAAGGTCACCCATAAATGCTACCTGAGGAGCAGGGTCCCCTTCCCCACTGTACCTATTGCTTCCCTGCTGAGGCATTCTTAGGGAACCCCAAACCCCTTCAGAGGGGCAGACAGAAGCCAGGGACACCTTTTCTCCAGTGCCTGGCACATCAGGACTCCACTAGGTCAAGAGCAGAAATGGGGAGGGAGGGTGCCACCTCCCTAGTCGCTGACATAGTCTCGTGGATATGCTATTATCAGCCCCAGCCCTGCTCTCAGCTCTAAGACATCTCAGAGGCCACAGTGTTCCAGACACCCGTGTCGTCTCTGTCCTCCTGCACATGAGCTCTCCCCATAGTCTTCTTCCTCCAGGAAAATCCCGGATGAGAATGATCAGTGCCTGCGGGCAACTGTTACCAGACTCTCTCCACCAGGGCACCAGAAACGCTGAGATTCTGCATCCCCTTTCAGGCTCAAGAAAGATGTTATGGTGCCTGGAAAGCATCGCTAGAGAGTAGAAGGAGGTGGAGAGGTTGACCTTGAAAAATGCAGGCCAGGATAATGTCTTTAAATTTTAAATAGCTGTTACGTGGTCTGATACAGTCTTTTGCTCTGGGTTGTTCTGGTGCACTGACAAAGATGAATGAGAGGAAATCACAGAGGCAGAGTCTAAGACCACAGATGGACTAACAGAGCGGATACCTTGGGAAACAGCTCTCTATCACTCGGGTGTCTAAGCTAAGAGGAATATGTCCCCACTAGAGAACTTTGGGAGAGATTATTGAATGAAGGGAGGAGTTAATCCAGCCTAGTATCTTGAAAAATCAAAGCTAACAAGAATCTAACAGATTATTATCCAAGCTTAATAGACTAAACACTAAGTGGGTTCTTTGACCGACTTAGCCCAGTTCACACTAATTCTTGGCAGTGAGGGGGATGGAGTCCAGATTTTGTGTTCCTGTCTCAAAGTTCTTCTCATGACATGCTTCCCTATAAGATCACAGACAAATCTCTGTGATGCTGTATCTCCCTGAAGGGGAGGAAATTGGAAAATGGGACTTTAATGACTTACTCTCTGAAAACTATTGTGAAGTACACGAGTGCTGTCCAGACTCAACTGACCTCTTAGTCTTAGACTATTCCTTCCCACCCACTGATTGATTCCTTCCCTTTCTACAAATAGGAATCTTTTTTCCAGAATTTATTTATAGAATTCTAATCTGTTCTCCACTTAACCTTTGACTCCATTTAATAGCCATTTCAACTAAATATATCTTAGTACATAGGTTAGAAATTCCCTTATTCTTTGATTCAAATGGAATGAAATAATAATTGACCATTGAGAAGTCATATTTTACTATAGAAAGAGCAGAACCACTCATGAAAGCAAGAAAAAAAGTCTTTCACACACATGCAAACTGTCACTCTCTGACACCCCCAGGACTGTCAGGGGAAGTCATGAGCAAGAACTGTGAGGATTAAAATAGGAAGGACCACATCATACCTATCAACTTTTAGGGAAATCAAAGTTTGCAGGGAATGTTAAGGTACACGAGCAAAAAGTCAAACGCTTGTTTTGAACTTTCATTCAAAAATGCTTTAGATCGCCTGTAATTGCAAAGTACCGTGCTAGATTTTACAGAGGCTGCAAAAAAAGGTGAACAAATACACCCTGTTAAAGTTTACAGTCTAATGAGGGTGGGGAGAGGAGGGAAGGAAAAACATCATACCTGGGGAGAAGCTGCTTAGTGCCTTAAATGAGGAAATGTTCCTTGTTTGGGGGTGGGGGAGAGGTTGTCATTCAGGTGTGCCTTTTTTTTTTTTTTGCATAGGAGAACTAGGGTGTAGGCCAGAGGTGCAGTGGGGCAGGAAGAAGTGAGAGGACTCGTTAGAGACAGAGGGGAGCAGAACAGGCAGAATGACTGAAATACACTGCTGAGGGAGCAGCAGGCGAGACAGGAGAGGTCTGCTGCGTCATATGTGTGTCCCAGGCCAGGGATCAAAGTCTGGCCGTCGCAGTGATAGCGCTGAGACTTAACCCCTAGGCCACCAGGGAGGCCCCATTCAGATGCATCTAATAGAGTTTGTAAACTAGGTCCACGGAGGGATGAGTATACAGTTGTTCGTTTATTCATCAGCCATTCAAGTGACATCTATCGCATGTCTCCATGTGCTGTTGCAATTGGTACTATTATTGGAACTGGTACTGTGAAAATGAACAAAAGTAGTCTGGACCCAGTCTTCACGGTGCTTCTAGTCTAGTCTAGTGTGGAATGCAGTCACGTACATGACAGATGAAAGGAAAAAGTTCAGGGTCTCTGGAATGGGGTCAATGTGGGGACTAATCCAGATCAGCAAGGAGGCATTCACAGAGTGCTTTTTTTTTTTTAAGATTTATTTATTTATGCATACAAGAGCTGGGGTACAGGCCAGAAATGCAGGGGGTGAGAGGATTCACCAGAGACAGAGCAGGGAACAGAACAGGCAGACGACTGAGAACACTGCTAAGGGGAGCAGCGGGCAAGACAGGAGAGGTCTGCTGTGCCATGTGGGTAGCTCCCTGGCCAGGGCTCGAACTCGTGCTGCAGAGTCTGCAGACTGCTTCATAGTGCAGTGCTTAACCCCTTGCGCCACCAGGGAGGCCCTCACAGAGTGCCTTGAAGTCTTCAGTTGGTATCGGGAAGAGCAGAAGCATTTCTCCAGGAAGCAGTCAGAGCATGAGCCAAGGTGTACCTCAAGACACTAGAAGCAGGTCTTGGTGGCTTCAGTTCAGTGGAAGGAGGAAGTGTGAAAAGACATAAGGTTGGGAGTTTGCAGAAGCTGCGTGGGGACCTGTTCCAGAGCCAATGAGGGCCTTCAGAACAAGATGACTTTCTGATGGGGAGCAGTCTTATCTGACCAAACTGCATTTTGGTTCTTCTCTTTCTGCTTATTGAGTTTTGAAGAACCTATGATTGGTTTTGTGGTGATTGTCTATGATATGATTTTCCCCTTTGATCCACACTGACATCACTCACTCAAAAGTCACTCCTCCTGGTTCTTCTCATCCCCTGGGTTCCCTTGGCTCCTTCATGCTGCTCTTGTCTGGGCTCTGCCTCGCTCATGGCCGACCTTTCCCTGACTGCTTCTTGTGTGGCTTCCGGGGAGGGGTTCAGAGGGAGGAAGTTGCTGGCCACCAGTTGAAGGGGGAGGGAGAGGCCATAAGGAAGGGAGTCACACTAAAGACAGGGCCCAGAGGAACTTTGCTGACCGCTTCCAATTTTTGCCACCACTTTTTCTTATTTCTCACATCTGTGTTTAGAACCAGAGGAGCTATGAGTAGGCACCTTTTCACATCTGCCTCTCATGCCCCCTCAAAGTAGGAATAATGATGACTAGAGGCCCATGTGAGCAGAAGTAGCACCCTTGAGGCCTAGCATTCAGAAGGGCTACCCAGTTAGCCCCACCTTCTCCCACTCTCCACCCTGGGTGCTCAGCCCAGCAAGCCCTGGAAACTTTTGAGGTTCCCCTCTTTCCCTCTCATCAGAGACATGCCTGGGGGGTTAGGCTGCCAACTCTATTTATGGTTTTCACCTGTTCAATAAATTAATCAGGAACATGCCATCTGGCTGAACCCCTATTCCAGTCCATTTTTGCCTGATAATTCATCATCTGTATATACTCTCCATCGCTTGCCATTGCTTGTGTAACTTTTCACAAGATAGCCCGGCAAGTATCATTCAGCTTCACAGATGGAGAATCCAGGAGACAGCATAAGCTAGCATTTATTGAGCGCCTGCTGTATTCACTCATTGCTTGCATTTCTCTGTGTACGTAGTCCCACTTGAAACCCATGACCACCGTAGAGGTGCTTATTGAATTGGTACTGAAAGGTCTGGTGGGATCCAGAGTCACTAGGGCGAAAAGTCATCTGGTATCTTGCTCAACGGGGCCCCATGGCCCCCCACTCCTTACCAGCGCCTACTGGAAAGTCCCGACTGGGGTACCACTTTGACAAATGAAGAAACTGAGGCCCAGAGACATTATTTCCTGACATCCAACAATCTCACAGCAATTGAGAACCATAAGAATAGGCCTGAAGGAAGCTGGAGCAGAAGGATGTCTGTGCTTCCTAACCAACCGCTAGATCTTCCCGATGAGGATACTGAGGCCTCGAGAGTAGATGTGAGCTATTTAGGTGAAAAACTGGCATTAAAACTCAGGTCTAAATTTTCTGACTCCATTTAGAAAGCCAGAAACTCCATATAGATTCTGACATATGGGGAAAGTTGGAGTGCTTCACACCCACAGGGTAGCTGTATGCCACTCTGGGCTGGCAAGGCAGTTTTTAGATCTGGCACAAGTTGAGTGCCGGGTTGTCTTAAAAACTTAGCCACTCACAGCCTTTGAGGCGCTTGGGCAGCCCAGACAGAAGCGATGTTCCTTTGGGTAACAGTCGTTCTGTGTGCCAGGAGGCTGTGAAAGCAGGGGCAGAATCGATAGTAGAATATAAACGTAGAAATAAGAAGTGATTGGGGGGCCTCCCTGGTGGCGCAAAGGGTTAAACACAGCACTGTGAAGCTATCCACAGCCACTGCAGCATGAGTTCAATCCCTGGCCAGCCAGGGAGCTACCCACATGGCACAGCAGACCTCTCCTGTCTCGCCCGCTGCTCCCCTCAGTAGTGTCTTTCTGTCAATCTGCCTGTTCTGCTCCCCACTCTGTCTCTGGTGAATCCTCTCACACCCCTGCACCTCTGGCCTGTACCCCAGCTCTTGTATGCATAAATAAATAAATCTTTCAAAAAAGAAGTGATTGGGGAATAAAAAACACATGGCAAGGAGACCCCAGAGCACATGGGCACCTGGACCTACTCTTTGTAGCTCCCCCGACTCAGTGTATCTAGGTTGGAGGGTGAATGGGTAGGGTCATGTTCCAGTTGCCCAGTTTCCTCACAGATTTGATTCACCTCCATGCCAATAGCTTAAGCCTCCTTGTCAAAAAGACTCTGATGTGGCCATACATATCCATGCTTGCAGACAAAGATTCTTCTAAGCCGATGTTTGCCCTCCTCTCAATAGGGTTGGCAGCTTGGGCCCACACTTATTGTATTCAGTTGGGTGGATATCAGCTAAAATTACTTAGTCCTCTCACACTTGGGGCTATTGTCATTGGAGGTGACCATGTTGTACGCTCTGCCCTGAGGGACAGGTGGCTTGTATGTCTGAAGGGCATGTAAAAAGGTAGGATTTGAACTTCCTTTGGTTTCCTAATTAATAGAGTACTCAGCTCCCACTGCAAGTGTGGCTGAAAAGGGGCGGGTATTGGTCTTGCCATAATGCAGTTTGGCTTGGACTGGTGTCCCTCAGGTGATGTTCCATTAACCCTTCATTCCCTCGGTGCCCGGGATAGGATTTTCCCCCAAAGCAGTGAATATTCTCACCATCAGTTTTCCTAAAGAGGGTTATTCTTAGGCAAGGTGACCATGTAACTCAACATTACCCAAACTAAGGCTGTTTAGGGAGGGACATCAGGTATGAGCCACAACTGAAAATTTTGATTCAATCAATAATGGGTTTACATTAAAATTGGGCAAACACTTTTAATTGTAGAATCAATTAATTAGTATATTATGATAGTATTTTTTTTAATAGAGGCATGTTATTTATTTATTTATTTTTATTTGTTTGTTTGTTTGTTTTGTTTATACAAGCACTGGGTACAGTCAGAAGCGCGGGAGGGTGAGAGAATTCACCAGAGCCAGAGCGGGGAGCAGAGCAGACAGAAGGACCGAAGTACACTGCTGAGGGGAGAGCGGGCGGCAGGAGAGGTCTGTGTGCCATGCGGGATCCTCCTCCAGTGGCCTGGGGAGCAGCCGGGGATCGAACCGGAGCCGCAGAGGCCGCGGGCAGCTTCGCAACCCAGCGCTCAACCGCTGCGCCACCGGGGAGGCCCATGATAGTATTTTTTAAATAAACTAAATTCTTCCTTGGGTATTTTGGGAGTTATTAATTGATTCTGTTTTCACTTGTGCAATTTTTTTTGTCTATTTGTATCTAAATTTTCCCAAATATTCCACCAGAAGCACCATATACCTATTAGCAGAATTCCACCCCTACCTCTTATACCTGGCCCACAGACACAGAACCATCAAGTAGGTGATGAATTTCTTCTTTTACCTGGAATCTTTCCTCCCTAGTTCCTTAATGCCCAGACTTTCTCTTTCTAAATTTATGTCCTCATTTTGTTGGAGCTTATTTTCTAGTTACTGTCAACATTTCTTTATCCTTATGTTACAGGAATTTAAACAGCATATTTTTGAGATTTTTTTTTAGTAGGTTTTCTTGATCCAGATGGGCAATCGCACTCTCCTAAGTGGAAGCAATTAGTTGTTCTACTTTTAATGTAATTACTATACCTTCTATTTAAATCTACCATTTTATTTTGTGCCTTTGTTGTACCAGCTGTGCCTTTATTTTTTCCTCTCTCCTTGCCTTCTTATGAACTTGATTAATTTTGCTAGTTAGAAGTGTTCACCCTTTACAAGTTTGGAAGTTGAATACCTTGTTTCTGTTTTCTTGGTGTAGAAGTTTGCTGTAAATTCTAGAAATTATAGTGTGTATCTCTGCCTTATTATATATTAGTTAATACTTTCACCCTCCTCCCAAACAGCACAAATGCTTTAGTATTAGCTGTCATTGTCCCAAATTCCATGCTTAAATTCTTTCTGTATTGAAAACACCATAAGGTATAATAGTTGCTATTGTACATAGTCATAGTAATTAACATTTACTCATATTTATCATTTTCTCTGCTCTCTTTCCTACCCTAAACTTTACCTTCTGCTTATGATCATTTTCCTGTAGTATATCTTCTCAAATGTCCTTCAGTGCAGATGTAGAAAATAAACTCTCTCAGTTTTTACTTGTTCCATCATGCCTATATGTTGTTTTCATTTTGTGAGTGTAACTTTGGCTGAATATAGGATTCTAGGTCAGTGGCTACTTTCTTTCAGTTCATCGAAGATAATATTCCCCTGTGTTCCTGGTCCTTTGTCTTATTTTTTTATTTTTTATTTTTTTGGATATTAAGAAGTCAGCTGTCACTTGTCACGTCTTTGAAAGTAGTCATTTTCCCTAGCTTCAGTTGAGATTTTCACTTTCTTTTTGCTGTTCTTGCAGAAACAAGTGTGAATTTGTTTATTTATCCTATTAGGGATCTAGATATCTTTCATCAAAAAAGAAAATACTTAACATTTTTTTCTTCCACTATTGCCTTTATGCTATTCTTCTCTACTTTTCTCTGGAACATTTTCCCTAGCTTCAGTTGAGATTTTCACTTTCTTTTTGCTGTTCTTGCAGAAACAAGTGTGAATTTGTTTATTTATCCTATTAGGGATCTAGATATCTTTCATCAAAAAAGAAAATACTTAACATTTTTTTCTTCCACTATTGCCTTTATGCTATTCTTCTCTACTTTTCTCTGGAACCTAATTGGAGACCTATATTTTAAAGACATAACATACATATGTTAGGTCTTTTTGTTCATAACCTTTGGCTTATGGGTCAGCCACCTGATTTTGTAAATAAAATTTTGGATAGAGCCATGCTTATTTATTTACTTATTTTTTAAATATTTGTTTATTTTTATTATGCATACAAGAACTGGGGTGTAGGCCAGAGGTGCGGGGGGCGTTGGGGAGGGGTAAGAGAATTCACCAGAGACAGAGTGGGGAGCAAAATAGACAGATCTACTGAAATACACTGCTGAGGGGAGCAGCAGGCAAGACAGGAGAGGTCTGCTGCGCCATGTGGGTAGCTCCCTGTATGGGATCGAACTCATGCTGCAGTGGCTTCCAATAGCATGATAGTGCTGAGACTTTAACCCCTGCTCCACCAGGGCGACCCAAGCCATACCTATTTATTTACCTATTGTCTCAGACTAGAGCCACAATGGCAGATGTGCCAGTTGCAACGACACAGCATGGCCTACGTAGCCTAAAATGGGCTGTCTGATCTTGCCAGCAATGCCTACTCGATAGTGTGAACCTTCTGTTTTCTCTCTCAACTTTTTGGTGTTTTTGTGATGCATTCTGGATATTTTATTCTAATTCTAATTTATATTTCCCTTTCTTGGTTTAATGTTTGTCAAAATCTCATCTACTACTGTTAAACCTGTCCATTAAATTTGTGATTGTGTTTATTGCATATTCTCAGTTCTAGAACTTTAACTTGGCTCTTTTTCAAATCAAAGTCACATTTTATTTCTACTTCCCAACCCACATGTTTGATCTATTCTTTTATCTGTGAAGACAGGATACATGCTTTAGAGCATGTGCCCAATCCTGTCGCGCTTGGAAGTCTTCATATTGTTGTGGTTTCATTTCTGTTACCTCTCTCCACACTCCCAATTCTCACCCATGGAGCCCTTACGCCTGACACTGCATTTGAAATTTAATTGGAAGCTAAAGATGAAAATGTCTACCTCCAAAGAGATTTTTTTTTTGCTTCAATCTTCTGAGACCACCTTCACTGAAGTTCCAGCCTTGAGGGGCCCTGAGTCATGAGAGAGGACAGTGGTTCTTCCAAAATCACTCTTTCTCCCACGGCTATGGTCCCCAAACTTGTCTACACAAGGGGAACATCAGTTTCTACCCAGACAGTGTTTTAATTCGCCTGTGATATTGCCTCAGTTTTGGAATTTTTTGTTTTTCCATTTTTCTTCAGAGGTTTGTCATCCAATCTTTTTTTTTTTTCAGTTAAAATCTATTTTTTTTTAATTGAGATCATGTTGGATTACATGGTTGTATTGTTTGAGAATATAGGATCCTCCCCTTAAGGTGTTATTTCCTCAGTGCACCTGCCACCAAGGCACCCATAGTCCTGCACCATAGTCCATTGGTGCTTCCTCCACACTTTGTCCTTACCTCCCCCACCCCTGGATTTCTCAGTTATATGCTCAGCTTTCAAGGGTTAGTTTTTAAGTTTTACTTTATCTGACCCCTTGTTTGGTCTCTATATTCCACTCGTAAGTGACACCATCTGGAATATTCCTTTCTCCTTCTGACTTATTTCACTTACCATTATCCCTCCCAGCTCTATCCATGTTGCTGTAAATGGCATGCATTTGTCTTTGGAATTTTTAAAAGCTCTCCGGTGCTTCTAACGCGCAGACAAGTTTGGGAAGCTCTGCACTAATAGTAAAGCCCCTCAGGACCTCAGCTTAGTGTGTGGGCTTTCATCAGATTCTCCACTTGGCATCTCTTTTATCTGCTTCGCCCAGCGAGGCTCCTGACCACCCCATCTCCAGACAGTGGCTGTGTGTTCTTGATCAAGGCCAGAGCAGCTGTGCGGACTTGAGTGCCCCCAGATTTCAGCATGGCGAGGACTTTGACCTGTGGGCTGTCTCCATTTAGGAGTGATGGAGCTTGGAGGAGAAAGGGCTGGGGGAAGGAAGAAAGGGCGAGCAGAAAACTGGAAGCTTTTTCTTTAGGCCCATTTAGTTTGTCAAAAAATAATCTTCTAATGTTCTTTACGCCCCCGTGGGATGCAGAGGGCTGTGGGGTGAAGGCGACTGTTCAGTCCAACTGCTTCTTTTGCGGACTTCATGTGCCCTTCTCTGAAATTATACAGAAAATAACTCTTTAACTACCAGTCTGGGAAATAATAGCCTGACTACTTGAAGTGAGGGAAGCTTCGAATACCTCATAAACAAACTTTCAACAATGCCTCTTTTCAGCTGCACATCCCAGCCCAGCCCTTTATCATGCCTACTGTCTCCAAAGCCAGGCTGCTCATGGTGCTCAGTCAGTCCAGATTTGTCTCTGAAGAGATCAAATCACAGGGTGCACCTCTAGGTGAAGGTACGTGCATATATTTGTGTGTGTGTGTATATATATGTGTGTGTATGCAGGAGGATATTACAAAATCACTTTATAAGACGGGCTTTATCCCTCATTTTTCTAATGAGAAAATGGATTATAAATAGCAGCCTGAGAGGTGTGGGTGGAGCAGGGAAGCTTTCACGCTATTTATGTGTACAAGCTACCTTATCTGTTCTAGCACTAACTGTTGCAAGCCTTTCCTTTTGCCTCGTTCAGTGCCTCTGAGTTACAACCCAGCTGGGATCTGGGACCCAGCAGGAGCATGCAAGTCATGAGCCTGAGAAACTAGAGCAGCCTGATAACATGTGTCCGTGTTCTAGAGACAGCCCATGGGGGCATCGCTGACCAGTAAATGTGAGCTTAGCGCCTGGTGCTTGGGAGAGAAAGAGAAACATGGCCCTGCCTTGAAGGGGCTCCTGTTCCAGCTCCCCCACCTGCTGGCCAGGTAGGGTTGAGTAAGTCAAGTCAGTCCCCCATCCTTCATCCCTCATCTTTAAAGAATTTTTTTTTTTTATTTATACAAGCACTGGCTACAGTCAGAAGTGCGGGAGGGTGAGAGAATTCACCAGAGCCAGAGCAGGGAGCAGAACAGGCAGACTGATGAAGTACACTGCTGAGGGGAGCAGCGGGCGGCAGGAGTGGTCTGTCGCGCAATGTGGGACCCTCACCTGGTGGCCGGGGATCAAACTGGCGCTGTAGAGGCTGCGGGCAGCTCGCAACCCAGCGCTCAACTGTTGCGCCACCAGGGAGGCCCCATCTCTCATCTTTAAACAGAATGGTGGCTTTGCCTCCACAACTCAGGGCTTTGTGTGTGAAGGTGTCAAGATAACATACGGAAAAGTGGTTATGGAAAAACCATAGAACATTTTCCTTATGGCGTCTCTTTTGATTATTCTGAGTTTCTCTGGAAACATGGGATGCAACCAGGCCTCTCATTTTCCACCAGAACAAGCAGGGTCTGCTTCCTCTTGGTGTGTGGGACTTATCCTCCTTCCTTTTCATCTTTTTTCTCACTGGGTTCTGCAGAGTGCACGTGGGGTGTCTGCTCGGGGTGACTCTGAAAGTCTCACCCTTCCCTGGAGCAAGGGGCAGGAAGGGTGCAGGCAGACTAGATGGGTGGCTCCTGGCTGGGCTCTCCTCGGTGGTGACACCCACCATCCTCGAGCTTCCCAGGGGTGTCACAGCTGCTTCCTGGGGCTGGTCAAGAATCAGAGGCAGACTTCCACGGCTGGGGCCCTGATTGCGCCTGTGGGCCCACGCCTCCTATTTTAGAGCAAGTGAATGATAACACTTCAGATTTTTTTAACACCAGTTAAATATATAAATGTAAACTGATTTTCTCCTCACAACAACCTTGGCTTATCCATGTCATGAAGAATAAAACAGACTCACATTGTTTAACAAGTGGACTCAAGGCCACAAATGGGCTGACAAAGCTGGTGAGCAATAGAATTGGGGCTGATGCCAGGATATCGCTAGTCACATCCTAGTTCATCAATTAGCTTTATTTAACTAGTGAAGAGTCAAGGAAATCTCCCAGAATTTAACGAATTCCAGAGTACTAACCTTCTTTGATTCTTTGATGATTTAAATAAAAGTCAACTCTGAGTTCTACCCCTAACCTTCTCTCTCCTCTGTACCCCATTTTCCCACCAGTTAGACACTGATATCCTTGGTGCTTCAGTAGCAGGGGAATGACAGGTTGAATCATGAGAAATGGTCATTATTTGGTCATTTTTTAAAAAAGATTTATTTATGAATACAAGAACTGGGTTACAGGTGAGAGGTACAGGGGTGAGATGATTCACCAGAGACAGAGGGGGAACAGAACAGGCAGACTGACTGAAATACACTGCTGAGGGGAGCAGCGGGCAAGTCAGGAGAGGTCTGTCCTGCCATGTGGGTATCTCCTTGGCCAGGGATCGAACTCGTGCTGCAGAGGCTGCAGATAGCTCCATAGGTTGCATCCTAATGCCTTGCGCCACCAGGGAGGCCCTATTTGGCCAGTTTTGACCCAAACAAATGGCAGCTTCAGTGTTCGTTGAGCCCCTACTTTGATGCCAGATTTCATTCCAAGCACTTTCCTTCTGCTATCTCAGTCGCTCCTCGGCAACAATACATTAAAGTGTTTTTAACTTTTACCTTTTGCTTAAGGAAACAGACATGGACTGACTGGTTGAGATCAGGCAGCAATTGTAAGCTGCAGGTTCAGGGATCCAGTGCCAGGACAGGTCCTTCTCCACTGCATAGCACTCAGAGCCGAGTGCAACTGGAGATCCTAGAGGCCAAAAAGAAGGATCGCATTCAACTGGCAGAGTCAAGTTATTCTAGTTCGGAAGTGAAACATGAGTCAAAAAAGGAAAGTAATATGACCTCTGGAAAACAGGCAGATAGGAGGTCACCAGCAGCAAAAGTCACCTTCGGAGAACTGAATCGGACCTGCCCAATGGCATGCAATGTTGTCCTAGCACCTGGAGCCCACCAACCCATGGCTGCGGCTTTAATGAGCCGTTGGGTATTGAAGGGTGATTGGCCTAGTGGGGGACCTTGGCTGTGGATTGCTGAGCAAGGAGAACTCAGATTGTGGTCTCCCGGGGGAGCTGGGTGCTGTCCAACTAGAGAATTTAGGGGACATTTGGGACAGAGGTTGGCAGAGGTCTTCTGCAACCAAGTAAGAATAAAAATGTGGGTGCCCTCCAGATCCCTCGGTGCTAACTGACTGTCTGGGCCTTGGGAATCCAGTTGAACCACTTGGAAACATTCTGGAATGACTCCAGGCTGTAAGTTATGAAACCTGGCCTGGACAGGGAGCAGGGGGTGTTAAATGGGTACGGACACACTGAGATGTGTTCCACTTAAATGAAATATCATTCAGGGCCAGAGGCAGAAATAGTTGAAGTGCTTCATAGGTTTTTATTTTAATTCTGCACTTTTCCTCTGTGGGAAACGACTTTCATCTGGTTCTTTTCAATAAGGATTGAGTCATGTTCTCTTTGTTTGTCACAAGCACTTATTCGCCATAAGTATTTTACAGCTTTGGACAATGGCTGCCTCAATTCCGGGCAGGGGGAGGGGGCACAGGCCTGGGGGGGGCGGGCGATGATTGGGACACTCTTGCTGAGCTGTTTTCTCTCCAGTTGGAGATTAATTTCAAGCTCCTGGAACAAAGACCACCAAACAAAAGTCTGAGTGAATGTGGTCATCGATCAGCAGATCTTTGTCTTAGCTCTTTTCTGGGCCATCTGCCAGGTGTTGGGAGTACAAAGTCTGCCTTCAAAGAGTTTATAGTCTAGTTGGAGGGAATAGGACAGATGCACGGGCCACATGACAGTGTTTTATAAACGGCAAGCGCATGGTGAAGGAACAATGAAAGTTAAAGGAAGCAAGGAGGCACTAATGAGGCAAGGATTCCTGCAGAAGGTAGATTTGAGCTGGTCCTTGAAGAATGAGTAACTAGGGGCTCAGGGGACAGAGAGTCATTTGAGGCAGAGGGAGAGGCATGTGTGGGTGCCCACACCTCCACACGTGTCCACACAGACCGGGGAGGCCGGGGCGGGGGAAGGGAGAGTCCACATTTGCTTAGAACCTAAGTAGACTGGTCTGGGTAGGGCAGAAAATTTGTTGGGGAATTAGCATGGATAGCCCCCACCTTTTCTTTATTTCCATGCTCTGGTGGGTGACCTCACTCAGTCTTGCACATTTAAATAATGTCTATATGCTGGTGATCTCAGAAGGTATAATGCCAGCACATATTCCAGACTTGTTCAACCACCTACTTAATATCTCCACTTTTGATATCCCACAGGAATCTCAGATTGATCACATCCAAATGGAACACTTGGTTTTTGCCTTCCTCACTTCTCCCTGGCCTCCCACCTCCCGTATCTTGCTAAGTAGCATCACGATTCACCCAGGTGATCGAGCCAAAACCCTGGGAGTGACGCTTGACTCCTTTCACTTACTCCCCCACCTCTACTCCATCAACAATAGATGTCAGCTCTTCCCCCAAAGAATCTCAGATCTGTCCCCGTTTCTCTGACTTGTACTGCTATCACCCAGCTTCAAGGCACCCACCTCTCCTGCCTGTCGTTCTACATTAGCTCCCTAACTTCAGTCCTTCCAAGCTTAGCTCCCTCCAGCCCTTCTCTACCTAGCAGTGAAAATAACTATTTTGTGATGTTATCAGCTCAAATGCAACCAGAGTGCTCTTCTGCTCAAAACCCTTTGATGATCGCCCAGGGCTCTTAGCATAAAATCCCCACTATTACCTTGGTCTCTAGAGCCCTGATTTATGGACACCCCATTCCACCCCCCCATGTTTTCCCAGTCTCAATGCCTTTTTTTATAAAAAAGTTTTATCTATTTATGCATGCAAGAGCTGGGGTACAGGCCAGAGGTGTTGGGGGTGAGAGGATTCACCAGAGACAGAGTGGGAGCAGAACAGGCAGACTGACGAAATACACTGCTGAGGGGAGCAGCGGGTGAGTCAGGAGAGGTCTGCTGCACCATGTGGGTAGCTCCCTGGCTGGAGATTGAATTCGTGCTGCAATGGCTGTGGATACTTCATAGGTTGCGTCGTAACCCCTTGCACCATCAAGGAGGCCCTCCATGCCTTTTCTTCTGATAAGTGCATCTCCGTTTTTCTTTGTGGACTTACTTCCTCCCTGATTCTTACCGCAAGTAGCTAAGATACTTCCTGCTGGTGTGCTGGCTCTACCCCACGCCCTGTGTAAAGCCTTGGCCTGTGACTCCAGCTTGGACATCAGCATATGCTTTGCTATGTCACAGCAATTAGTCAGAGATGACAACATCCTGTGAGCTGATCCGATAAGACTAAGCAGGTCTTTTGCTGTAACACTGGTGACTGAACCCAACTCAGGCTCATACCATGCATCAACTTTTCAGTTGAGCTAACAAGTTCACTTTTTAGTTCAGGTTTGAATTGGGTTTCCAGTGTAGGTGCCCTGGAGGAGCCGTCTTCTGCCTAGACTTGAACCTTACCACAAACCCTTCTCTCTGCACTCAGCCTTGGGCCTGGGACATATTAAGACACTGTCTTCTACTAGTGTAAACTCTCAACAGTGAATTCTGCCAGCCCTGGGCTTCTTAGGTTAAAATTACTTGACCTTTCAGGGTCTCAGGCCTCTTAGCTGCAAAATGAAGGGTTTGAGTAGATTAAATATAAAGCCTTTTGGAAATGTGGGGCTCTGCGGGGCACTGAAGGATGTTTAGCAGTGTCCCTGGCCTCACCCACTAGGTGACAGACGCACCTCCCTCTGCAGTCCCCTTCTGGTTATGAAATGGGAAAATGCCTCCAGACATTCCCAAATGTCCCCTGGAGGGGAGAATCCCCTCCACTGAGCACTGCCAAAATACTCTGCCAGCCACACTGCTATCCTGCTCCCTGCAGCACCATGCTCCTTAGCTACTCTTAGCAGTTGTTTAGAGTTGAGGTGTCCTCTCCTGCAGGACTCCCCTGGCCTCTCTGGGTTCATTGTGCTCTGTCATACCAGGCGTCTTTCCTTGGTCCTGGATGAAGGTGTTGATGTGGCTGGGTCCATGCTGCTTGTAAGCTCCCTAAAGTCAGAGACTGAGTCTTGTCTTTGGATCTTGAGTGAGCCCACATCCTGAGGGGCTCAGTATTGATGCTCAGTAAATTCTTACTAAAACAACAAATGAATGAATGAATGAGGCTGAATATTATGGGCTCTTGAGTCAGCTGAAGCTGGCTTGAATCCTGGCTCTGCCTCTTGATGTTCCTCTATGATGTAGAGGAACATGTCCATCCTAAACCAATTCCCAGAGGCCCCTGCTAGTCTCTGAAGTAAATGGGGGACAATGAGCATTTGGGTTCTGTTAGAAAGGGGTCACCCAGGTGAATGACCGGGGGTTAGGATTTTCTGTTACATAAGGCAATCCCATTTTCTTTTTTGGAGTGTAAGTGAAAGGGTCTCAACCCCTGGATAGGGGAAGCAGCTTATCATACATCAAAGTAGGTTGTTTCTTAGGGCTTGTGGCTTTCTAGTTGACTCCCAAAATTCTATATAATTTTGACAGGATCCTCTCTGCTTTTTCAGTTTTAGTTTCTTTCCCTATGGCAGGAATTCCATAGCTCCTCAGAAGACCTGCCTGGAGCTCAAGCTAGTCACAATCCATGTTGACAGCACAGACCTTCTCGGTATTGAGGAGTACTCAGTAAATATGGTTTTGTTGTGGTTTGGTTTTATTACATCATCATTATTATTTACCATCATCCTTATCTTTGAAACTTGAAGACGAGGGAGGCAATAAATGAATGGGGAAAGAACAGATAAAAAGTTAAATACTGATAATGAAACTTGGTAGTCAAGCACAGCAACAAAGCAGGGAGCCATAACAACCTGGCAAGGTGTGTAATTCATTCCCCAACGAGAGGTACCTATGATCACTTCACCCACTGCAGAAGAATGCGGGGTCCCAGTGAGTCGGCGCCCCAGGGAAGCATTCACCCAGGCAGTAGGACCTGGGGTGATCTATCCAGGGTGGGTGGGAGCTGGAAAGGCAGAGAAGTAAGGGGGCCACTGCAGGCGAAAGTTCCCCGCACTCAGACCTGACATCTTAGCAAATGCGACGTCCTTCAGAGAGCAGGCATTTAATTTGCATCGGTGGCTTAATTCTAAAGGACTCAACCCGATTGCAGAGACTTTTATTCTTGCTGGAGAGTGGGAGGCTGCCGCAGCGCGAAGCCCACACATCTGCAGAAACATTTTCTTTGTAAACCAGCTCGCTATGACAACCGTGGCGTGTGTTCTGGGGTAGGGACCAGCTGACTCAGGAATTAATCAAACCCCTTTATGCCAATTCTCATCAGTTTTCAAAGGGTCTTTACACAGAACACTCCTAAATGAGTAGTGAATGAATATTCATAAATACATTATCCCCGTCACCAGCGGCTGGGAAGGACCCGCTGTCCTCACCGTGTGCTGTTTCTCGGTCGTGAAGACCGGCTTGGCCCTCTGTAATTATCGCAGGAAAGAGGGACCTGAATCAGCTTCTGACCCTGAAGAGACACGGTGTCCTTCTCCTGTCCTTGAGGAACTTGTCAGTGGCCAGGGAGCGCTGGAGAAGGAGTCAGAGTGTGTGCAATCAGAGCACTTGTCTGCAAGGCAGAACAGCGGGGGGCCCGTGTGGGTCCTACTTCCATCCTTCCTTGGCACCTGCTGCACGCATCTCAGCTACCTTTCAGTAATAACGCCCACGTCTGGAGAGCACTTTCCAGTTGTGAGTGGCTTCCTTCTACATTATCCGATTCCCTTGACAACCTCAAGAGGGAGGCAGGGCAGGGGGCCTCGAGTCCATGGGCATGGCAGGGGTGGAAACTCAGAGGTGAGTTAAGTCAAAGGAAAGCAGAGGTGAAGCTAGAACACCAGCCAGACCCCCGGCTGGTGACCACTCCCTCACCTGGCCCACCGCCCTTCTGTCACCAACCTGGGATTGAAATGTTGACACTAAAAGTCTCCTAAGCTTGGAAACTGATCTCATGAACATCAGATCATTGTCAGGTTCTCTGAGATATGGGGGGGTCACTCAGCACAGTGGGCAGCAAGGAGTCCCCGCTTTCACTCCTCCTAGAGTGGTGTCTTTAGAGCTGCCCAGGCACAGGGTCATCTCCCGCACTCCCAACAGTACCTCCTCCAAGGGGAGCCACTCTCCTCCATGATGAGGGGGCCAGACAGACCCCTCGATGCATGACAAATGGGTGACATCCCTCCCTCAAAGTGACGATGCAGACTCTTGGCTACAGCAATCTCACTTCTGGGGAGCTTCTTCCGCATACATATACTTGCACATCTGCAATGGAGGTATGTACCAGGTGGTCCACCACAGCCCTGTTTTGTAAAATCCAAGACTGAATAAAGACCCTCTCCGGACCCTTTAGAGAGGACCAGCTAAGTAAGTTGTGAAGGAAGCCGCACCCCAGCTCCCACAGTGAGTGAGGGCGCTCTCAGGAACGAGAGCATGATCGCCAGCAACATGCAAAACAGTTGTCTATATTGTTTACTTCGTGCAAGGGAGGGAAATGAGTATATACTCATATTTGTTTGTGTTTGTGTGAAGAAGCACTGGCAGGGTGTTGGAGGAAGTAATAAAATGGTTACTCTGGGGGGAGAGGGAAGTGTGTTGGGGGGGTTGGAGTAATGGAGAAAGAGGTTTAGACTTCTCCCTGATGCTTTCTATATCATTTTGAGTTTTAAAGCATGTTAATGGATTATCTATTTGAATAATGAAATTCTGCAAACCTGCTTCCTACCAGCAGCCAAGGTGTGGCTGCCATTGAATTTCTACTTGGGAGCCTTCCTAAATTTGAACCTGACTCTGCACTTGAGCAGAAGCCACTCCCCTCATGCTTGAGCCATCACCCAAGCATCTCACCGTGACACTGGGACATATTGTCACCTAATAAGGCCGGGTCAGGAGAAAATGTGTCACCCCACATTGGAGATAGGGTTAAAAGTGAGAAAGTATGCCTGGGCCTGCAGAAGTAGACTTGCTGGAGAGTTAAGAAACGGCCTGAGGAGATTTTGAATGATTTGGGGATTTTATGGAATTGCAGACCCTTGACCTTGGGAGCTCACGTGAATTCTCAGGTCACCTTCCTGCTTTGACTGGGTCTTGTGGAACTGAGACCTGTCACTCTAAGAATCAGTAGATATTCTCATGCCAGCTCTGCCACTAGTTTGGCCTCTCTTGCAATGAGGCCTGGTTTGACCTGGCTTCTAGGAGTGAAGTCTTGGCACCAAGTGCTCCACTTCACTAAGAGGTGACGCTGGAGACCTTAAATCACCCCTCACTCAGCAGCAAGCAAACGGTTGACGGCTCTGGCCTACCTCAGGGAGACTGACCAGTTCAGCTAGGCCTTCACTCCCCTTACTCCTACAGTTGTCCTACTTCCTCAGATATGTCCCTCTCCTCCTGCTGTTGGTATGGATGCCATTCATATGGCTTCGTTTTCCTAGACAAAATTAAAATGAGCCTAGCCTTCGCCCACAGAGCCAGCAAGAAGCCCTGTCAGTCATTGTTGCTTCTCCAGCCCATCTCAACTTACGAGGGGAGGGGACAGGAGTGGGAGGAACTGCCATTCTCACAATGTTCTATGAACAGTGAGAATAAGGTAGAAAACAGATTTTCCTGCCAAGCAAAGAGAGGCTAGCATGGCATTCTTAGAATCCTTCCATGTTGGCATCATCTGTTAGGAATTTTGAAGCATGCGCTGAGCATTCGCTAAGTACCTGTGAACATTCAGATAAGTGCTTGGGAACCAAATGACACACATGGAATTTCTGGACTTTTCCTTCAGAGAGAGAGGGGAGCATAAAAGAGGCACACAAAGAAAATGGGGTGGGGGAACCTGTTGCTGAGCAAAGTGGCTAAATTCCACTCCACTCTTCATTTGCTTCTACCATGAATGACAGAAAAGGACAGTTTTAACTGTTTTGTTGTCTCCCTTTATCCACATAGAAGGAAAAAAATTTTTCACCTTGCCTCTAGGGAACCATCTAGATAGCTTAAAAGAGGATGAGTTAATATAGGTCAGAGCTGAGAGTTGATATCAGATACAAACCCCAGCCTGTGGAAATGGGGAGACCCAATCCCATTTGTAGGTCTTGAAAAACATTATGAAAAGAAATAAACTGCTTCTTCACAGCTTTTCTCTTTCTGCCCAGCCCCGCTATCTTTTCCATATGGTTGTAATGCCCCTAAGACACCTTGCGTGAATGTCACACGTGCATGTCTCAAAATGCTTACTGCTTCCAACAGGAAGGAAGCAGAGCACATACTAACCAAAAATATAGAGTAGAAGCAGAAACAAACTTACACAGTCAACAAGAATAAAGTCACGGGGTGGGCCGGTCAGTCCCTGTGTTACTGGGCAAAGGGTCTAAAACTGTCACAGAACCTCTCTCACTGATGCTGGGTCCCACAACCCAGCACCACAAATGCAAACAGAAAGGACTTTGCTGCATCAAAAGAGAGAAAAACGGGCCTCCCCAGGGGTGCAAAGTGCTGTGAAGCTGTCTGAGGCTCTGTTGCACGGGTTGCACAGGTTCGATTCCCAAGCAGCCAGGGAGATACCCACATGGTGCGGCAGACCTCTCCTGTTGCACCCGCTGCCCCCTCGGCAGTGTCTTTGGTCCATCTGCCTTTTCTGCTCCCCACTTTGTCTCTGGTGAATTCTTTCACCCTCTTGCGCCTCTGGCTGTACCCCAGTTCTTGTATAAATAAATAAATCTTAAAAAAAAAAGTACTTTAAAAAAGAAGAGAAAAACAATATATTCTAACCAAGGGAGGGGGACTAACAGGGCGGGGACAAGGCCCAGTTATCAATGACGGGGGATGTAAGGGGTGAAGGTGCACTGTCCAGTGGGGTGGCTGCCTTCCACAGATGCTCCCAGGAGTGAGATGGAGCCCACATCCTTGCTCCCTTTTAAAGGTTCCCCCAAAACTGGACTCGCAGCCCCGCCCCTTTCCCATCGCCCCTTGCTAGGATTGGGGGCAGAGTGCTGGCCCATCTCTGCACAGGGGCGCGCGGGTGCCACTGCCAGAGCCCCAAGTTGTTCTCCACAGCACGCCAGCACCCCCAAGAAGCCTTGAGGAAGGTGGGAGAGCGGCCTGGAGGGTGAGTCTGGGCTGAACGCTGGGTGTTGAAGCTGGAGGGTGCACCCGCCTTCGGGGTGACAGGCGCCTGGAGGTGGCCCCACGCCGCGCTGTCAAACCACCACGGGATGAATGAAAACCCCCTGTGGGCAGGAGCGGCCCCTCGGCCGTGTTTGTGCTCCTGGCCCGGCAGGGCCTGGACAGACACAGGGCGGCAGAATAGCAGGCCCAGACTTCCTGGCAGAGACCTGGCTGTGGCTGAGGTGCTCGGAAAGGGAGGGTAAGGATGGGGCACACAGTAGGAAGGGAACCCCCAAGGGCTGTGGTGGAGAACTAGGGGTGTGGGTGTGGTAGTGTGACATACACCTGAAGAGATAGGAGCGGAGAGAATTGTTTTGTGGTGACAAAAATATTCTGTTTTGTGATGGTGGGGGCACTCGTTGGCGTGTGTGCCACAGGCTAAACTTACCAAACTGTACATTTCAATTTGGTGAATTTTAGTGTATGCAATGATAGCATCATAAGATAACTAAAAAACAAGAAAAACTACTTTTAAAAATGGGAATGAAAGTGCCAAGGAGGTCCTCCCTGGTGGCAGAAGGGGTTAAGATGCAGCCCGTGAAGTTGTCCACGGCCACTGCAGCACGAGTTCAATTCCCGGCCAGGGAGCTACCCTCATGGCACAGCAGACCTCTCCTGTCATGCCCATTGCTCCCCTCAGCAGTGTATTTCAGTCAGTCTGCCTGTTCTGTTCCCCACTCTGTCTCTGGTGGATCCTCTCACCCTCCGCACCTCTGGCCTGTACCCCAGCTCTTATACGCATAAACAAATAAATCTTTAAAAAAAAAAAAGTGCCAAAAAAAAAAAAGTGCCAAGGAATTGGGGTCGGGGGGAATGTGGAATCAAGGGAGATGGTGCTGATTCAGTCCCCACTACTGGTAGTGCAGGCCGTGGGGTGGGTGCCTTGAGAGGAGGGGTCCACTGCAGGGCAACCCCAACTCTGCTGGACACTTAGGTGATCCGATAAGCACCCTGGGAGACTGGAAAGTGAGTATTATGTTTTATTATGGTCACGACCAGCCCAGGGTCTGCTGGAACCCTTCTGCCCCAGGCCTTGTGTGCCCGCGCCTCGGCCAGGCAGGTGGCAGCAGTGGGGCAGGGAGGTGGCGCTGGCAATTGGTCACAGCCCTTTAGCATCTCCCAGGCCACCAGCGTGGGGCTCCTAGTTCCTTGTAAGGTACAAGGTACCTTTCCCGTCACGAATCAGGCGAAGGAAGTAGTTGTCGCCAGGGTGCAACTCGCCTCCTTAATTGTATCCCCACCAAAATAATTAGGACACATCTCACTGTGTTTCTCAAAAGTTCTAGAAGAGTGTCGTTAAACCTTAACTAATGTATGTGCAATAATATTTACATATTTTAGATCCATATGTCTATCTTTCATTCTTCTCTCAGAAGACTGGCGGCAGGGACTGAATCAGAGCACAGTAAAACCCGAGGAATTTGATGACACATTAGTTGAACACACACTTGAGGAAGTGCCGGGTGTTGCTTCTCCTAGCTGATGCTCCACCCAGCAATTTTTGTTTCATAGTCACCATTATTATTCCTGCTGCGTGAAAGGTCAGAAGAGTTCAATATATTTATAGACCACAGGACTTATTCAGTGACTGAGGCAGAGTCTACACCAGACTAGGAAACTGGAGAGAGGGATAGATCTGGTTTATCATCTGGAGATTCCTGGGAGTCCCTGATTATCAGTTGTATAGACGATTGTTGTAGGTTCCAGAGTTTCTGAAACTTACACATTTTATCTTTTTTTTTAAGATTTATTTTTTATTTATACAATAGCTGGGATATAGGCCAGAGGCACAGGAGGGTGAGAGGATTCACCAGAGACAGAGTTGGGAGCAGAACAGGCAGACAGACCAAAAGCACTGCTGAGGGGAGCAGCAGACGAGACAGGAAGGTCTGCCACACCATGTGGGTAGCTCCCTGGCTGGCCGGGAATCGAACCCATGCTGCAGAGGCTGCGGACAGCTTCACAGTGCTGCGTTCTACCCGCTGCACCACCAGGGAGGCCCTTACACATTTTACCTTAAAGCTCTTGGAACCAGCCATGCAGAATGCTTGCCTCACTGAGTCATGTAAAAGTATTGCTCGTGTTTCTTCAGGGAGATCCTCGTCCTTGGGATGGGGTGGCAGACATGGCTCTTAGGGCCTAGACTCTAATTTGGAGAGCAGGGATGAAAGCTGGTTTTGTTTAGGGTCTTGGCTTGCTTTCACTTGAAACAAAAGAGAAGAAAAGGCTGAAGGAAATGGAATGAGGTCAGCGGCAGTAATTGGTGTAGGGACTGAGTCCACTGCCCCCCCTGTGAGCATTCATTTGTCAGTCTGGCAATGGGGGTCAGTCTGAAATCTGGAATATTCCTTAGCCCGTTGTGATATGAAGAGTCTGACTGGTAGGGTGGGTGGGCCACAAAGAGAAGATATGACTTCCATCAGGATTCCAAACCCCTGGGTTTGTAGGGACCAGATTGGTACTTTCAATAGGACTGCAAGGAAGTGTGGCCAACTGGAGAGTCAGGGCCTTGTCCCCAGGGAACACTTTCTGAAACAACTTCAGCCAATTGTGATTCAGTGGGAATCGGTGCAGTGCTGCTAAATGTCATTTTTCGAGAGAATCGAGAAATCTAGTTTTTTATATGCAATCACCTGCTTTATGAAAGATTAAAGAACTTATGTCAAAAGACTTAAAACCTCAGGTGACCCATCAAAATATATTTACTCTCAGTACCTGGCCACCTGTCTGCTGTCCCTCGTTGTGTATTTTCCTGACTTAAGGTAAGGTTGTTTCTTCCCAGGTCTGTTTAAGTCCATGACTCCTTCAAATAAGGAGGGTCACTGTGTTCCACGTTGTCCTGGGCTTGTTAACAGGTGCAGGAGGAGAAGCAAAGGAGGCAGAGTCCTCACCCTCAGTTTGAATTACAGAGAGAAAGCAAGATAAATACACTTTCTTTCTACAAATGTCTGCAAAGGGCCTTCTTAGGAGCAATATTTTATGCTGTTGCATGCAGTCAGCTTGCCCTTTCAGACTGTAAACTCTCCACTTTACAGAGGCTTCTGCAACAAATTGAGGTCATAATTAGAAATTAGGGGAGCACAGTTGCTACAAGGCATTATGGTAACATGCCCAATGGCCAGGTCTGTGGATTTAAGAGTAACCTCCTGCCTGGAGGTTGCAGAGGAATTAACCTGAGCAAGGAATGGAGGAGAGAACCAAGCAGAAGTGTGGAGAATGAGAAATCCAAGTGTGCTGGGCACAGCAGGGAGGCTCATTTGCTGGGGCTTGAGGACAGGAGAAGGTCTTGCAGGAGAGGATGTCACCCATGAGTAGGCGTCCACCAGGAGGGTGGCAGTGAGCCTGTAAAGGGTGGGGGCTGTGGTAGAGACTGGGACACATCGTATCAGTGGAATAAATAGGGCTTGGAAATAGGATGGATGTGGGGGCCACAGCAAGACAACAATCAGAACTGCTGGTGAAACGGGAGTACGTGGAAGATATGGCAGATTCGCAGAGAGGACACAGGAACACACACACACACAGAGTTATTTGGCAAAGAGGTAGATAATGACCTTTTGTCACCTCGTTGTACAAGAGGGGCAACTAGGTGGAGAGATCTGGAATAAGCGGGAAAATATTAGTCTTGACAAAACTGGACCAAAACAAACCCTGGAAAGCTGACTACAGAATGGAGGCTACCAGAGGAGGAGGGCGGGAGATGGGGAGAAAGTAGGAAGGGTACCCAAAGGCCTGGTAGAGGATTATGGGTGCCTCTTTGGGGCCGTGGTGTGGCCACATGCATCTGAGTGGTGTGAACCTGTATCCCTAAATCACAGGCGGTGTTATAAGCCAAACCTCCATAAAAATACTACAATTTTTTTGAAGTAAAAAATATCTTTGTCTAGAGTTTATGAGAGAGGTTGGAGCTAGAAATGCACTTTTTGGAGTCCTCTTTATCAAGGTGATATAGTTTAAGGGTAGACAAGATTTTTTTTCTGAAAGATTTATTTATTTATGCATACAAGAACTGGGGTATAGGCCATAAGTATGGGGGTTGGGTGTGTGAGAGGATTTACCAGAGACAGTGGGGAGTAGAACGGGCAGATCTACTGAAGTACACTGCTGAGGGGAGCAGTGGGCGAGGCAGGAGAGGTCTGCTGCGCCATGTGGGTCAGCTTCCTGGCTGGGGATCGAACTCATGCCCCAGTTGCAGGTGATAGCTTCACAGCACTGAGACTTTAACCCTTACACCACCAGGGAGGCCCAGGGTGGATAGATTGTTAAAACCTTTCTGAAGGAAATATAAAAATAAAATTTATTATAAAAAAATTAAAAAAAAACCTTTCTGAAGGAATACTTTGGGGACTACTTAGTGCCCTTGGGATATCAGATAAAGAAGACTGTCCTGCAAATAGAGGATCAGGAAAAAAGCCAAAAAGGAAGACGCAGTTCAGTCTCATATGCTCACCTGAGGACCAAAGACAGTGTGGGCCTGAGAGAATCTGATCATTGACGAGTCACCAAGAAGTCTCAGTAAAGTCAATTGTGGTTCAGTGGGGGTGCAGAGCAGAATTCAGGATGCAAAAAAAAGTTTAGCAGTATGTGATGATGACTCAGAGACAAGCTGTGAAGGAACCTCTTTCTAGAATTTGGGCAGGAAAGGGAAAGACAGGACACAGTTGAACAACACTGATGAACACCGATAGGACAGAACGGTGGCAAGTGATATTCTGAAGTCTTCAGTGAGGATGTGCTTTCCCTTGTGCCTTGTACCCCACAGCAGCCCCCTCCTGAGGCAGCTCAGCCTTGTGGGATGGTCAGCCTCAGGGAAGGCGAGCTGCGCAGACACAAGGTTTCTCAGGATCTCGTCAATAACTTCCCAGGGACTCAAGGCCCCTCCTAGCCTTCGTGGTTAACATCTGTAATCGCTAGATTTTAAGGAAAGCACATCATCCTCCATAAAGTTTAATCCCACCCAGTGGGTGAGACGGCCGCATCCATTCAGTCGAAAGTCTTAAAAGCAAGGACTGAGGTTTCCCAAAGCAGAAGGAAAGCCACCGGCAGTCTGCAACTTGGAAACCCTGCCTGAGTTTCCAGATTTGGGGTTCATGTCTAGAAGATCAGCTCTTACTTGAGTTTCCAACCTCCCATGAATTTTGGACTTGACAATCCCTACAACTGGGTGAACCAGGTCCTCTCCCCCCACCCCAACCCGCCCCCCCCCACACTCTGTGTGTATATGTAAATATATATGTAATTATCTATATCTTTGTCCTATTGGATTTTGCTTTTCTGGAAAACCCTAATACCAGCTCCTTAAAACAACCAGGGGGGTTCAAGGAACTTGAGAACAATGGGACACTTCCCCAGGGTAAGACCCCAGAGAAGTAGTAGTTACTGGTAGTGGTGGGGGGATTTGTACTCAACCCCAGGCAAAGGTTGCCATATGAGAATAGAGTTAGGAGAAGCCAAAATCCAAATTAGTATGAACAATCACACAGGAAGGGCTTTGTAGAAACAATGCCTTTCCTACAGAAAGGCATTTTACACTGAAATCCAGGAAATGCCGCTTTGAAGCCATACAAAACAATAGTAAGCCCCGCCCTTTAGCACCAGGGACCTCCTCCACAAAGAGGAAAATACAATCTGTGAATTTAATCTCGCTGAAGAGAAAATATGATGGTAATTTTGGTTAACCGAGGTTGTTTTTACTTAGCCCCGTAGTGCGTCCTTGTTTTCATACTTGGGGGTAAAGGAGGGTTGAAGAGGCCCCACCTTTGTGAGGACTTCCTTTCTGTCAGTTTTTTAAATCCTGTCAGAAGTATTTTTAGAAGTCCTTCAATGAATGGAGCTGCATAGAGACAGGGTAACTTACTGAAACTTCAACCCAAGTTATTTTTGTCTTGCTACCTTGAAAGGGCATCGCAGCTCCCAGAGCAGAGATATGAAGGAACAAACCACAAAGGTGAGAAGCAAGCCCTTGCTCGGAGGAAGCAGGCCTGCACAGAACAGGCAATGATGTGGCAGGAGGGGTCGATGTGAATCATAAAATTGTATAGCATAGTTTTTTCCTGCAAAAAGGGTTCAATGCAACAGACCAAGCTGTCATTGAAAGTGCTATAAGTGCTGGTTAGTATTATTGAGCCAAAGAAAGCTCCACTGATGATGATTTTTTTTCTTTTAAAAAGCAGCTAATTGCCAAGGATATATTTCCCCTGCTTTTCAAATGCATTCTGATGTTGGGGTGAATTTGATGATTCATGTAATTGAACAAAAATATGTGTTATTATATAAGAGGAGGGAAACGATTGAACTATCACTTGGGTGCCTCTCATTCCTTAGTTCATTATGCAACATGTGGGGTACCTTCAACTTTCCCATTCTCTTAACAGTGAAAAATATCCTTTGGCTGAATTGGTTTTAGGTAAACAATTTGTACTAAGCATGCGGCACCAGAAATAATAATGCCCGACTTCTGGAAACTTGCCCTGGAATATGCTGAGTGCCAGATGGCACTGGAACATCAATAAGAGAAAATAATTCCTAGTGCAGCAAGTGAAACGCTGATGGCAGATATCACTAGCTGCAGGTTGCAGTGGCTGCAGACAGGGATCCTGGGAGGTGGGCTTTATCAGGATTTGGTTTTGCCCTTATTCAGCTTGCTCTTCTAGAAAAATGCAGAATGGCTGCAAATCAGAATCACCTAGGGAGATTTAACAGTTTTGTCCATTTCCTGGACCCATCACCAAAATTCTTATTTATTTGGTCTGAGTGGTGATGTAGGCATCAGGGCTATTTTTAAAGCTCCTGAACTATTTCTGATGTATTGTCAAGGCGGGGAGCCACTACTCTGTTGCAGAACTCATCCGTTTTGGACTACAGAATGCCAGAGCTGGGTGAGAATTAATTACTGGATTTATTGATAAGGCAACTGATCCTGAGAGAAGGCACCAGTTGAGCACTGGATCCAGCTTTGCCTGTAGTCCCAGAACTTCTAGGGTACATGAGTTACTTCCCTTTAGTTGTATTTTTCGAGATGGGTTTTTCTCCTTGTCAATGAAAGAAGCCCTAAGATTTGGGGCTTTATCTTAAACACTTGAAATTTGTTTGGACAGTCTGTTCTCATTCATCTGGATGTCAAATCCAGCTGAGATTTTTGGCCAGCATGTGTGCTGATAAATTGGCTGTGCTGCCAGACTGTCTAGTGGCTATTTTAAGGTCAGTTTGTTTCAGGAGTCGGTGGTGAAACTACTGAGGACATTCACTTGGTGATATGTAGATTAATTTGATTTTCATCAGTGACACCCTCATTTATTGGAGCCCTGGATATGAACAGCCATTCTTGATGAGAGTTGCCATTTTCCTTTAAAATAATTCACCATCTGTTTAAATACTAACCAAAGAGCTGCCACTTTTCTTTAAAATAATTCACCGTCTGTCTAAATGCTATACAGACGGCCAAATTTGGGGCAGCTTTTATTTCTTTGGCTAATAGCATATATATGGAGTGTGGTTGAATATGTGATTTAGGACTTGAGCTAGCTTTTCAGTTCATAATTCTATACTGCGAATCCATCCCTAATCCCAGATGTGTCACTGATTGGAGTTACTGAATGAGATGCTTAGGGCCCCAGAAAAGACAAGGAAAACTTTTGACATTTCAAAAAATATCAAAATATTAATCTTAGGAAATAAGAATCTTTGTTGTCTTCTATTCATTTTGTAATTTAGAGTTGTGTTGCTTTTCAACTATGTATCAGCTCCAGCTGTATTAAGGGAGATGTACTGTAATTTAGCCTTTAAAGATTTAGATCTGTCTCTAAACACTATGAAGTAGAAAAGCAAGATCTGAAAAAGAAACAGGTCTACTTAGTGTGGGTAATGAGGGTCCAAAGAAAAAGGGGACAGGGTAGGTCCGTAGCCTCTTTAACCAGTGGGATACAAAACACTTCTTGGTAGAGAATGTTCTAGAAATGTACTAAAGTTTTGCAATATTTTAGGCAGAAAGAGGAGTCTCAATTCTTTTGTAAACAGTTTTGTAAACAGAGCTTTCAAAGATTCTTTGGCTTTCTAATTTATTTAAACCATGTACTACCTCATGAATTGGCCTCAAGCACTCCTCGGTGAGTTACTTAGATGGTTCTTGACTGCCACTGCAGGTTTATATCAAGCCACAGCTGTATAAACAAAGATTATTAACCTATCAGTTGGATTTAGCAGACACTTCAGTCTGTTTAAATCCACTGACAGCATTTCAAACTACCATATCTCCAGAATCTTCATAGAACAACCACTGAAGGTGATAAGGCTGTTTCTAAATAGTCCTGAAGACAAACAATGCGTGTGTTCTGAAGAATGAGGACAGAACAAATGAGAGCTGGCATCCTATTTGCATTCATAATCATGGAGAGAAATTTCAAAGGGGCTGGAGGAGAACCAAGATGGTTCAGAAGGGAAAGCAGTCTCAAACCATCTCTACACTGGTGATGCAAACTCTTCTATTTTCCACGCAGAATGCATGGTTAGTAGCAATAATTTATTGGCCAGTTGTGAATTGTTGGGTTTTCTTTCCTCTATGTTTTTAGGTGACTGTTTTCCTTTGAGTCCTTGTGGATCAGGAGACAAGGCTGAGTTTTGTTAGCGATTTGGGAGCGGATCACCAAAGCGTATCGGGGAGACTAAGGCAAAGAGGGGAAAGTCAGTAACAAGGCACCTGCGATCCATTCTACCTGGTAACTGAATAAAATGAGCCTTAGAATTTCCCCAGAGAGGGACAAGGGAAGTTGGAGTATTTATCCTCCTGCAATAATCCCTCCTTGATTGAGGATTGTCCGGGGGGCTTTGAATCCTGGAGAAGCCACCCACCCCCATCTTACAGACAGATGCAGAAAGGCTTAGCACTTCAGAAGAGAAGCTGTCCACTGACCAGCAAAGGACTTACCATGACTGCAGACCAGTTGATGAAGAAAACACAGCGCAGTTTCCGCAGGGCCAGCCACACTCTCGACACTGATTACAGACCCTGGAACAAATTGTGAGGGCCACTTACATTCACTTACATTCAGATTTTTTCTCTTTACCCTTTTTTGAATTTTTTTTTAATTGAGATAACATTAGTTTACAATATTGTATGAGATTCAGACTTTTTTCAATAAATACAGTTGGCCCTTTGTATCTGCAGACCATGTACATGGATTCACCCACCTCAGATAGGAGTTGGCTAAATTTGCTATACAAAACCACATATGGAGGGTGGGCTTAAAGGGACTCGAGTTTCTAAGGATTTCAGTGTGGGGTTCTCTGGGATACCATGGGACAAATGTAATTGAGTTTGGGGGGGAGTCAAAAGTTATATGTGAATTTTTGACTCTAAGGACATGAGTGTTCCTAACCCCTGCTTGTTTAAGAGTTAACTGTTTGAAAAAGAGTTTTGTTGTGAGAAATTATATGTATTTTATCCAGCAGGAAGAGGGCCCCTCCGATTATTTCCTAAAAATAAAAATCTTTAGTAGGAGATTTGGGAACGGTTTCCCAGTCACACTTTCAGTAACATTCACATGACATGTGAACAATATAATAATGAAAGCATGGTTAAATTATCAGAGTACCTCCGGGATAGGAAATATTATGAAGTGTTAACATCATCCTTTTGGAATTTCTAATAATGTGAAAAATGCGATGTGAAATGTTACTGTTAAGTGAAAAAAAAAAAAAAATCAGCCGAGCTAGAACTGTAGCACAGAGTTGACCCAAGTCAGAACTCTCTTAAGAGAGGCTTCTATGGATCCCTGATTCCTCACTGCATCTAATTCATCACCAGACACCATTATGCACGTATTTGTTTTGTTAATGTGCAAGGGATTCAGTTGAACTAGGAAGCCATGCACCAAAAACAAACAGAAATAACAAAGGATGGGCCCAATTTGCATGAGGAGCACATTTTCTTTGGGTTGACTTCTGTTTACTCTGTAGGTGGACCACCCCAGCGCCCCCCAGCCAGGTAAATACCCACAGTGCCAGCTCCCCTGGCCTCGGCATGGAGGCAGTCCTGCTGGCTAAGGGTGTGAGAGGAGAGAGTTTGCTCAGCCAGGCCTGGGCATCGGGAGGCCGTGGCCTTTTCTGTACAGTGTGTACCATCCTACAGCAGGCAGCACCCGTCTAGTAAGAGACCGTAGAATGAAATTGGAGTAGAAAAACAATAAGCAAACAATAAATATTAGGGTATGGGACACAGTCATAACATTTCCTTGAGGTGATATTTGCAGCACTTTTGCAAATATTGACTCACTGAGTATGAGGTTGAGAAACAAACCGGGTTTATAGCTGTGTCAACCATGTGAAGCGCTGGCTACTCCCTGAGCGAGATTTCCCCTGGCCCGGGGACCAAGCCTGGAAATGAGTGCTCCTCTCGATGTCTCTGGCAGAGTCTCCTTTGCCCCGCTTGAATTCATAAAGACCCCGCTTTTGGCTTGTGGTAGCCCTTTCTCCCTATGAATGAGAAATTGAAGAGGCAGGAGCTGCTACCTCTGATAACTTGTGGCCTTATAAAAACAGTCATTCCAAGGCAGTATGGAAGGGACTGTTTTCTTTTCCCCCCTCCCTTTTTTGTCTGCACTAAAAGGCGTTGATGTCAAGTCTTCTGTCGTCTTGGGAGGTTACTGATCAAGGGCTTCTCCTCCAAAAACCTAAACTAACACTTGTTTTGGTAATTATCACACTGTGGGTAGACAGGTCCAAAGGAGTATTGGAAAGGACTGGGAAGTGAAGAAGAGGTTGCCTTGCAGAAGAGGAAAGAGTTCTGTGGGTCTTTGGAGAAGGGGATGCGCCCCCAGTTGGTTCAGAAAGGAAGAGGCCTGCGCTCAAGGGAGATGTGTGAAGAGAGGGGACAACAAAGCCAGATTTCCTGTCTTGAGAGTCATTGCTTTGTGTTCAGCAGGAAATCAGATTGATGCATAGAAAACAGATATTTGGATCTTCTTGTGCAAGTAAAAGCAGCAGCTCTGGCTGTTCATCCATGGCCCACGTGGGTCAGGTCTACACACGTAGCTCTAACTCTGAATCTCTACCTGGTGCACTCAGGGGCAGTATCTGTTTGTGTGGTGCTAACACTTACTTAATCTGGGGGGGTGGTGGGGGGTGGAGAGGCAGATTCTTTAAGAAAACAAACAGATTAGCTAGAAAGGTTTGGAGGGAGCCTATGCAAGTGAGGAAACCTGAGCTTACACTTTGAGTGATGAATAAATCCTCCCCTGCTGCCATTTTTGTACTTGGTGCTCTTGCCCCACGTCCACAGATGTCCGTCCCTTGCTTAATATTTTTCACTTCCTGATTCTCCATCTTCCACACCAGGCAAACCCAGGGAAGCTCTGAAAATTGTTCCTTTACACTATATGTTGTTTGAAACCTTACTGTCTTCCTAGCAGGTCATTAAACCAGATGTTTGCCTTTAATTAAAAAAAAAAGAATCTTTTCTTGAAGAATGAAAGGCTCCTCTACTTTGGTTATCTCTCTCCTTGTCAAGTGTCACTCTGCCCCTATGCAACCATTTTTTATTTTTATTTTTTACTTAATTAATTTTATGTTTTCTCTTTTTTGATTTTTTATATATTTTACATCATTGTTCATTTTTGTACAATGTATGCTTTCTTCTCTCATGGGTAGTCCTGGTAAAATTCCCACCACCCATTCACCGGTGCACCATAGTCCCTTATGCTCTTCCTGCCCCTGTTTTGACCCCTCTCCATCCCTCTCCCCTGCAGAATGTCTCTGATTTACAGTTGCCTGTTGATTTTGTTTTTTTCATTTATTATAATTATTTTTTCCTGATCCCTTGTTTGGTTTCCCTATATTTCTCACGTAAGTAAAACCATTCCATATTTTTCTTTTTCTTTCTGGCTTATTTCACTGAGCATGATTCCTTCCAGCTCCATTTATGTTGCTGCAAATGGCATGTGTTTATCTTTTCTGATTGCTGAGTAATATTCCATTGTGTATATATGCCACCATTTTTAAAATAAAAATTTGGCAGAAGCAAGCAATCCAGAAGATTGTCGCAGGGAGAAAGGACTTGGCATCAACCCTCATGGAACTATGCACCTGGTCTTGTAGGGGATTGATTTGCTCTATTGATGATGAGAGCAGGCACAACTCTGAGTCTGTCTCCATCAGAGGCACAAGTTTTCCAAGACCAGTTGCCTTTCCATTGGCTGGAAGAATACTCAGGTTCACATAAATGATCAATACTCTGAATCACCACAGTGCGGAGATGACAAAGGACAATGGAGTCTTTTTGGTGGTCTTAGCCGAGAAACCGCTGAATCCACTCTCACCAAGACAGAGGAGCATTTCTCTAAACTTGCAAAAGACTGTGCCCTTGATTCTAAAGAAAATTCCAAAACAAGAATTCCAGAGCTTCCTGAAGATGCTGTTTGTGCTACTCATTCAGACATTTGTTCTCATTTAAAAAAGAAAGTCTCATTGTTTAGGAATTAGACCTCACATATATTCACAGAAAAATGCCACAGAATGGGTTCAAGGTGCAATGCTTTATGTATAAAATACCGTTTACCTTAGTTGACACTCTGTAATCTTCTTTGCCTTGCCAAAATGAACAAAGAAATCATTGCCCCCCCCCTTAGGCCTTTATATACCACTTGTGAATAAAATCATATGGTGTTTGTCTTTTTGTCTTTCTTATTTCACTAAGCGTAATTAATACTCCCTAACTCCTCCTATGTTGTTGCAAATTGTAAGATTTCATCTTTTTTATAGTTGAATAGTATTCCACTATGTATATAAATATATATGCATATATGTGTGTGTGTGTGTGTGTGTGTATACACCACATCGTCTTTATCCATTCATCTGTCAGTGGGATTTAGGTTTGCTTATCTTGTTGTGTCTAGTGCTGCAGTGAACAGAGGATAAAGGCCACTGAGCCAATATATCAGAAGCCAGAAAAGAATAACAGTGCCTCAACATTAGAATCACAAAAGAAGTTTTCAGGACCCAGTTGTGGTTATGTAATAATCACAATAAAGGTGAGTGAATTGAATTTTATATCTGCATGCACACATACATACACATCCAGGAACAGTACAGTCTTCTAATAGAAAAATAAGAACTTTCTATGTTTTCCACATTTGGATTTATGATCTGCCTTCCTTGGGTTTCTACCTTCTTAAAAGACAGCTGCAAATCCCAAGTCTTCAGAAAATTAGAAGTCCAAGAAACAGCCTTGACCTAAAGTAAACGAGCGATGCGCAGAGTGAGGACCTGGGGTCGGACCCTTCGGCCACAAGCCGATCAGTGCCAGACTCAGCCCAGGCCGCTCAGGCTGCCTTAACTTAACAGTCATTGAAAAACCCGCTCTACTACTTGTTTAATGATTTTCTTCTGAGAATTCCAGAAGCCCTTACACAGGTCACGAGGCAGAAACCATGTAGGGTAAGTACAGGGGCCTCAGCTGTGCTCTCATCACCATAGAACTAGTTAGGCTTAGATCTTTCCGCCAGAGGTAGTCCAGGAACATTATGTTTCAGCTCAGACCAGTGAAAGCGCATAGAATTTATTGTTCTGACTTTGCAGGCCTTGCTGTGCAGAGGCTGCTTTCTGGCTTAGGGTTTGATAGGGAGAAATGGCTTAGGGTCAGAAGCCTGGTGTATGAGAGGGTGCCCTGCATGGACGCCTCAAACCCTGATTGAGGGGGAGGGTTGTCACTTTGGGCAAGTCTCTGTGACTCTCTATTTGTGAAATGAGGGTAACAAGACCTGTCGGTTCTGCTTGCTCAGTGACTTTTGGTAAGGTAAAACACATATGGAAGTAAAAGGGTTTTAAACTAGGCAATGACATAGAAATAGAAGTTCTGCGATCAGTTTTTTTTTTTTTTTTTTTGGATTTATTTACCTATGCATACAAGAGCTGGGGTACAGGGCAGAGGTGAGGGGGTAAGGATCCACCAGAGACAGAGTGGGGAACAGAACAGGCAGATTGACTGAAATACACTGCTGAGGGGAGCAGTGGGCAAGACAGGAGAGGTCTGCTGCGCCATGTAGGTTGCTCCCTGGCCGGGGATCGAACTTGTGCTGCAGTGGCTGCAGACAGCTTCATAGATTGCGTCTTAACCCCTTGTGCCACCAGGGAGGCTCCTCTGTGACCAGTTTTGAAAGGTGGTTCTGCCCCTCTCCCTGGCCTGGGGAGGAAGCAAGAGCTGAAGGGGATGAGCCTGGGCCCAGGGAGGACAAGCAGTGGGGTCAGGAAAAAAGCAGGACCTGTGAACACAGCGGAAGGGCTCCTACCCAGCAACCATCTTTGGGCTGGGGTACTTGAAAGCTGTGAGCCTACTGTGTCCATTTGCAAAGGCCCTCATTTGTTGATCATGTGGCCTTGCTGCTGGATGTGTCTGTCCACTGTTTCTTCAAAACACAAAATGCCTGTCTGGGATGACAGAGATTAATTTTCCAGCATAGGACTGTCGTGCCTTGTGCAAGGTGAAAGCCTTGTCCAGTGGCTCCTGGCTTCCTCCACAAGAAGCAGACCCCCTCATCACGTCACAGGAGGTGGCTCCATAGACTAGTTGGGGCAGCGAGAACACTGAGATAGAAGCCAGGCCAAGTGTATCAGCACTGATCATCATAGTTGCTATTTTTGGAGCTCCCTGTGCCAAATGCTGAGCTAAATGTTTTACATACATCTGCTTATTGAAACTTCACAGCTCCTCAGTGAGCTGGTTATATTATTTGATTCCAGTTTAGAGAGGTTGGAGGAGGTCATGGAATCGAATTCTAGGACAGGTCCTAGAAGCCTAAAGCTCCCAGCTTATCTTTAGATAATTGACTTTGAACCCAGCTTGTTTGGATTTTAAATCCTGTCCTGCATTGTTGTGCTGATCTGCTTCTCTTGAGTCCACAGATTCCTATCAAGTCAGCCCAAAGTTGTCTTGACTTAAGTAGCAATAGTTAGCCCTGCCTGGGCGGTGAGGAGACCAAGATACAATGTGATCCCAAAAAAGGGCCTGGCTTGCTCCTTTCATCTGACTAGACCAAAATAAAATAAATCCATAGTTCTGCGCTGGTCTCGGAAATGTAAGATGCCCTCGAAGAGAAAGAAAATGATTTGTTTTTGACCACACCAGCTAGCGGCATGCTGATGCTGGCTGGTCGTGACTCACATCTGCCTTCCAAGGGTGTGCATCTCTGCTCAACTCCACATTTAATGAAATTAGCTTGATAACTTGAATTTGGCCAAGGTGGGAGTCTTTACACCAGGGAAAATGGCTAACACTACAACTCAGAGCTTTATGTCCTAGGAGAGCAAGGTGTTAGACTTGTACCTGGATACCACCAATTCCAGCCCTCTTTTGCTCTTTTTTCGAAAAATTGAGGATCTTCTGAAGGGTTGTTTCTGAAGTGTGTCTAAAAGGAGGCCATATGTATATGTGATACGTGCTTTAAAGGGGCTATTCCAATGTGTGCAGATGAAGACGCCCCTGGAAGTTGCTCAGTAACCAGCATGCACAAGACAGTTGAACGAGAGTGACGGGATGTAACTGCAGCTCCAGGAGAGATCTTCCCTCTGGAGCTGCCATCTGTGCCTGCAGGGGAAAGGATCTGCGATCAGAGTTTCCCTTGGCAAGATCTGGTGGCTCGGATGTGACAGCGAGACTGCATGCCTGTGTGAATGACCTTTTCCTTGTCAACATTTTAAAATAATTTACCAAAGATAGCACTGATAAATGAATCAACTCATGGAGCAGAACAGATTCATTTGAGGAAAATATTTTGTCAGATAACCTAACTTTTCAACTACATGCGCATTCGCCAGCTATGGCGCTCCTAATGTTCTCTGTAGTGCCATCCTCCTTGATTCTGCATGGAAATGGGAGCTAGGAATAGAAAGAACTACAGATTTTCCCCAAAGTTTGGTTTTGCCATTACTTCTGGAATCTACTATTAAGTATCTTATCTGAAATGGAGTGTAAGTCCTTGTGCTACAGCTAGTCTGAGTCTAGCACCTTCCTTCCTCTATACACATTCAATGCTCATGAGAAGGTGGACACGCCTCTTAGACACTGGCTGCATCATCCTGTAACTGGAGTTAGGAGAGAGTAGCACTGGAAAGTCTCTCTGGCTGAGCCCCCTCTACTCCAAGACTTCTGTGCCTAAGTAACTGCTGTCATGCATCCCACACTGTAGACAACTTCCAGAGTGCTGCTCTAAACAGATTGAAGGAGGACAGGGCTTCAGGCCTCGTCCCCTGACTGATTCAAAGCTTTTGTTCTTTTTATTGATGCAGTAGTTTTGAACGCAACATTGCATTATAACATGCAAGTTTTAGGTGTGCTTCTTTGTAAATCAACATGTATATTCTACATTAACTTCACCACCGAAAGTCCAGTTCTATCCTTCACCACACCCTTGACCCTTTCCCCATTTTACTCCCCCACCCCCACCCCCTGCCCCATTCTGCTCAAGACTACTTGCTTTCCTGATCTGGATGTAGCAGGTGGAAGGGGATATCAGATATGTCCTGTTGGATTCCCTAGTAAAATAGCAGCCAGAGCCATAGTAAAAATAACAAGTGATTAAATGACCTCCGCTAAACAGCCAATAGATTGTTGGAGAAGATACAGAGCCAGGGAACAGCTGGGAGGCCCCGCCTGGCACATTCCTGCTTCTGCTGGGCACTGATCCTGGTGTGGAGGGTCTTACACAAGGCCAGGTCTCAGCAGCCTGCCCCCCGCTGGGACAGTTCCCAGGACACAGGATTAGCTGGCTAGAGCCAGGCTTTATTTCTGGAAGGCAGAAAGTTCAGCCACAGGCTAACCACTGGGAAGATACTCATTTATTCTATTGTAGGAGTAGAGATAGAGATTCTTGGGGAGAAAGTTATTTTGGGAAACTATTTTGTACAGATAATCCAAGAACATTTGGGATCAGAGTAGGGGAATAAAATAGAATGAACCAACTTGAAAAGTAACTCTGTTCCTCCTGCTGTCACACCTTTCTTTGGCGACTGCACAGATCCGACCCCATCCCGGGATTTAAACAATGAATTCAGTAAGCCTGTTGAAACAAAACTGTATGATTTCATCTTTGCCAACTACCTAAATTTATGTTTGGATACATATTTCATGTAAATAAATACAGTAAATTCTGATTAGTCAACATCCCAGGGAATCTGTTAGCCCAAATACCAGATTTGCAAGCTGGCCTGACATTTGTTCTTACATTCAGGTTGGGGGAGGGTGCTGGTTCACTGCCTCACTGGATGGTTAATTCCTTCTGGACAGAAGGAAGTAGGAGGTATGGTATAATTTCATGTGGCTAATTAAGGAAAAATTATCTGAACTCATATGTCTTTGGTGGTGGTGGTGGTGATGGTGATGGTGATTGTGTGTGTGTGTGTTTGTGTGTGTGTTGGCAGAATAGGTATGTGGAGTTTTTTGGAAATAGCGAGTTTAATTTTTTTAATTGAAGTAACGTTGCATTATAACATTATATAACATATATGCGAGATTCAGTTCACCACTAAAAGTCCAACTTTTTCCTTCATACAATTGACCCTTTGGTTTTATAGTCTGGAAGTTTATTTTTGTTCTATTAGTTTATTCATTTGTGGTGTTTATTTATCATATACAAGTGAAATCATACACTATTTGTCTGACTTATTTCACTAAGTATAGTACCCTCTAGAGCTATCCATGTTGCTGCAAATGGCAGGATTTCTTGGTTTTTTTATAGCTTAGTAGTATTCCATTGTATATATATACCACATCTTTATCCACTTACCTAAAGATGGGCACTTAGGTTGCTTCCAGCGCATGGCGATTATGAATAGTGCTGCAATGAATATGGGGGTGATTCTGTTTCTTTGAACTAGTATCTTTATGTTCTTCTGGTAAATACCCAGAAGTGGGATAACTGGATCGTATGGAATTTCTATGTTTGATTTTTTGAGGAATCTCTATACTGCTTTCCATAATGGCTGCACCAATTTGTGTTCCCACCAATAGTGTACATGGGTCCCCTTCTCTCTGCCTCCTCACTAAAACTTCCTTTTTTTTCTTTTGGTGAGTAGCTACTCTTGCAGGTATAAGGTAGCACTGCATTATGGTTTTGACTTACATTACAAACAACAGTTTTGAGGGGCTAGTTCTAGCCCAAGCTGAGATCTAGGAATAGAAAGTAAAAATTAGCATCAAAGGTCATTGAAAGCCAGGTCCCTGAGCCACACTGAGCAGAGGCAAATTTGTCATACAGGGTCCAAATCAAGAAAGAGCCGTCCTACAACGAGAAGAGGAACAACGTAAACCAGGAAATTGGGTTTTGATATGACCCAGGACATTCCTGAAGGCCCAACCTTAACCACGAGTGCAAGCACCAAGGATCTTACCTGTGCTGAGGGCAGGGGATTCCATCACCACAATACTTTATGCACCATTTGATATCTGATATTATATTCTCGGGGAGGGGGCACCCAACGTCTGTGGAAGTCACATTTGGAAACTACTTTTCAGAAACAATTTTTGAAAAATACAAGAAGGTAAATATCACAAGTTCTTTTTCAGTAGTTTTATTCATTAGTTTACCCTTTCTGTTTGAGGGAAGAAGTAACCAGATCAAATCTGTGCCAGGTGGAGAATGGATGGGCACCTTGGGTGCCTGCACCTAGGGCACAGAGAGGCCATCACAGCAGCTGAAGAAGAGATGATGGTGGTCCAAAAGGAGGGGAGAAGTGGGGGTACTACTTAGACCCTTGGTTGCAAATTGAAATACCTACAGGTTTTCATATGTGCTTAAATTTTTTCATAATAAATCTCTTTGAATTGTGAGCCAACCATAGGTGGAGGAGAAAACCGCCCGTTAAAGAGACTTTACTTAAGCATATCTACTAATTGACATGTAGAATTCTTAGGTGGATTCTTGATTCCAGCAAATTGTTAAAAAGTTGAAGAGACTTGGAAAGTTAAACACTAGCTTTTTTATATTATTATTAAGACATAGTTATTATTTTTATGTGTGATGATGGTGTTGTGGTATGTTGTTTTGTGGTTTGTTGTTTTTGAGTCCTTAGCTTTTGGAATGATTTATGGATGGAATTATTTGACCGGGTTTTTTTTTTTCTTTTTTTTTTAATTTATACAAGAACCGGGGTACAGGCCAGATGTGCGGGAGGGTGAGAGGATTCACCAGAGACAGAGCAGGAAACCAAACAGGCAGACTGACTGAAATACACTGTTGAGGGGAGCAGCGGGCGAGACAGGAGAGGTCTGACGCGCCATGTGGGTTTCTCTGTGGCCGGCGGGGATCTAACCTGCACTGCAGAGGCTGTGGACAGCTTTGCAGCGCTGTGCTCAACCACCTGCGCCAGCAGGGAGGCCCCATGACCCGGGTTTTCTTCCCAAAATATGGAGGCGTGGGAAGGAGTTAGCTGAAACAAAATGAGTTCCGAGTTGATATTCGTTAAGCTGGATGATGGGTTTATGAGGGCTCATTTTACATGAATTGAGGCTTTCCTTGTGATGACAGCTGCTTCTAGAGTCTTGTGCCAGAAACTTCTCGGGGCTGCTCTGCTCTCCAGATGACTTTTCCATTTTGCGCTGGTATGAAGACATCCAAATGCCCACATTAATAGAGAGATGCAGCACAGCCGCAGAAGGTGGGAGTTGCAGAAGGGCATTTTTGTTTGTTTTAGATGTATATATCCAGCTCTTTCTGCTGAAAATTGAAAAGAAGCAGCATTTTGGAATTTATCAAGATGAGTAATGATGTGTGGGAGAAGCTAGTCTCCCCCTTTCTTTTCTTACATAGAAGCTGAATCCTAATTGTTAGGTAGACTTCACTGCTGCCCAAACATTTCCCAGCCTCCTTAGCAGGAGGGGTGGCCATGTGACTGTTCTGGACAATGAGCTGTAGGCCTGGTCATGTGATTTAGTTCTGACCAAGGCACTGGAAGCGTGGTCATGTGATTGTCCTGGCCAGTGAGCTGTAAGCATGGCCAGGTGGCTTAGTTCAGACCAATGAGATGTAAGCAGAGATTAGGTGGTACTTCCCAGAAGGCTCTTAGAGGAAGCTGACTCTTCTAGAGGTTGTGTCCCTCTTCTGTTTCCTGCTCCCTGGAATGCAGAAGGGACATGCAGCTCCAGGCACCATTCTGGACCTTGGGGTGGCCTTGGGGATGGAAACCTGCACACTTTCTGTGGTGGAACAGAAAGAAAGAAGCATCCTTATGGTTTTGATTGACATTGCAAACGACAGTTTTGAGGGGCCAGTTTCAGATCTAGGAATAGAAAGTAAAAATTATCATCAAAGGTCATTGGAAGTCAGAAAGCCATTGAAAGTCCCCTCCCTGCTCCCTTCCCTGTCCACCTCCTTTGCCCTCTCTTCACCTCCCACTCCTGCCTGTTGCCTCTCCCTCTCCCATAGATGTGTAATGTTCCTGACTCCCCAAGGACTTGGTCTTCTCTGGGCCCTACAGAGGATCAGGGGAGCCCAGAACTCAGAAAGACTCTCCCAGGAATGACAGAGAGCTCAGTCAGGGCTCTGTCCTCCCAACTCTAATGACTCTGAATTGCCTCTCTCTGGACTTATTTTACAGAGTCAGAATCTACCTTCATGTGCTTAGGTGAAAATTACTATAGGTTTTTAATTGTATGCAAACAGATTTAATGCTAATTGATGCAAGTGACTGTTTATTGTTAACAAATATATCACTATCTAGTTGGCATCTATCAAAAATGAAAGTATATAGAGTCATTGAATCTATCCCTTTTGGGACTTGACCCTGTAGATATATACCAAGAAGTGGAATAGATTGCAGTAGCAAGTAGTATGAACAACCAGAGCATCCCTGCGTGGGCACGGATCACATAAGCAAGTCTGCGGTGGGTTATCAGGAAACCATTCAAAGAAAGAAAGGTCTGTTTGTGTTGCTGTGAAAGTGTTTCAGGTCTTAGTATTAAGTGAAAAGTGAGGAAAAACATATATAGTTTGATCTTTTTTTTTAAAGATTTATTTATTTATGCATACACGAGCTGGGGTACAGGCCAGAGATGCAGGGGGGTGAGTGGGGGTGAGGTGAGAGGATTCACTAGAGACAGAGTGGGGACAGAACAGGCAGACTGAACTGAAATACACTGCTGAGGGGAGCAGCGGGTGAGACAGGAGAGGTCTGCTGCGCCATGTGGGTATTTCCATAACTGGTTGGGGATGGAACTCGTGCTGCAGAGGCGGTGGATTGCTTCATTGTGAGGTGCTTAACCCCTTGTGCCACCAGCGAGGCCCTAGTTTGATCTCTTTTTATAAACAATTATATATACATACATATATAAATAGGTATGCCTTTTTTTCCCTACAAGTAAACAAAAGCCTATTAACCCAGGGGGGAGAGGGCCAGGAAGTTAGTGTGGAGGAGACTTTATATTAATTTTTATATTAACATATTAATTTTTAAAAATCAGTTCCAGTAGCACACACTTGCTCACAGCCTAGTTATATATTAATGTCATGGGGCATTTGTATTCCTTACATTTTCTTCACTACAATTATCTTAATATTTGGGTACAGTCTGATTTCTAGTCTATATTACAGTAATGTAAAGGTCACAGTAAAGGTATTGTCCCCTCCCTGCTCCCTTCCCTGTCCACCCCTTTTTCCCTGTCTCCCCTCCTACTCCTTCCTGTTGCCACTCCCTCTCCCATAGATGTGTAAAGTTCCTGACTCCCCAAGGACCTGGTCTTCCCTGGGCCCTACAGAGGATCAGGGAGATCAGAACACAGAAAGACTCTCCCAGGTATGACAGAGAGCTCGGTCAGGGCTCTGTCCTCCCAACTGGAGCCAACACTGATACGCTGCCTGAACACAGAGTCCTGGACACTCAGAGGCTTCCAGGTGGTTTTTGCCAGGTTATTTGTTTCTTGCAGATGACTGAGGACACATGTGCTCTGACAGGAGTTGGCAGATAATCAGTTTATTTACTCAGACTTCCAATGAAGGCACAGGGTTTATTTTGGCTCTTTCTTGAAGCAGGAGAGCTCCGCTTATGCAAGCAGGCTGCGTACACAGTGGGAAGATAGTAGCGAGACTGTCATGCGCCAGGAGGCAGATGGTGGAAGAGGTGACCCTGGGCTCCAGGGGATCGCAAGGCCTAAGGAAGCTCCCAGAAGCAGCTCACTTGGGACTTTTGCTGTTATTTCTTTAGGAATTGACATGAGTTGCTGGCCCCGTTCTTTAGTGATAATCCAAATATTGATAAGCCCATGATCCAGAAAGAATTACTGTAGAATGATCAAGAAAACTCGCATCTCAGCAGTGACAAGTTCCAGGTTGCTTCAGGAATGGATTCTCCTGTGGGTTAATATGAATGGATAAAGTCTGATGAAGAGTATATGGTAAATACAGGATTTAGGTACAGGAACACCTGTACCAGATGTTTTAGTGCCAACTATTTTGGTTATGAAATATATGCTCAATTTACAGTGGCTTAAAGAAAAATAGGATTGATCGATCTGTATAACTAGAAAGTTCAACTGGTAATCTCAGACTCCGTCAGATCCAGGGCTTTAAACAACATGAAGTCCAGTCACTGCCGCTGTCCCTCAACTCTGCTTTCCTCTGTGTAAATTTCATTCACAGGCCAGTATCCCCTACAGGGTGGCGAATGACCTCGAAGGCCTCCTCCTTGCAGCCTAGATGCCAGGGTCAAGCCCTTTATTCTGTAGAGCCGCAGCAATCTCTGAGCTGGTGTTCTTCACTGGCCTAATTTGGGACACATGCCCATCTCTTAATCAACCACTGCCCTGTGATCTTCCAGGCTCAGTCCTGGTACCCAGGCCTGGTGCCAGAGTCACACCAGCATGGGGGTGGAATACAAGAGGAAGTTCAAAGGAAAATTAGTGTGTTATCAGAGGAGGAAGAGATAGCCCACAGACAATTAAATGTCCACTATACCAGTATAGACTGCCAAGGTTCAAGCTTTTAGTAGCAGATTAAAGGGAGAGTAGGAGATACCTAGTATATGATCATGCTTGAAATATCAGTGATTAGAGGCTCCCAGACCATAGCAAAGGCTCTGGGGCCTACTTTAGAATCTTTGGTTCTTGAGGTCAAGTATTATGGGTGAAAGCATATGCATGTACTTAGTGATACTTCACAGGCCTGGTTGGGTCCCCAGTCTAGTGTTCCCCTAGGAGAGATACAGTAATTCAAAAGTGTTCCTTTGGGCATCGTCATTGCTCCCCAGACCTAAAGAAGCCCGCTTAATTTATTTTTCATCCCCCCCCCCTTTTTTAAGATTTATTTATTTTGTACAAGAACTGGGGTACAGGCCAGAAGTGCGGGAAGGTGAGAGGATTCACCAGAGATGGAGCGGGGAGCAGAACAGGCAAATGGACTGAAGACACTGCTGAGGGGAGCAGTGGGTGAGTCAGGAGAGGTCTGCCGCGCCAAGTGGGTATCTCCCTGACCGGCCGGGAATCAAACCCGCACTGCAGAGGCTACGGACAGCTTCATAGCACTGCTCTCAACCCACAGCGCCACCGGGGAGACCCTTCATTCCCTTTTGTCTCTGTTTTTACATATATTCAGAGCAGCCAGTGAATAGTGAGTTGAACCCACACTCAGGGATTCTGCCCCCAAATGAGGAGGTCTCTTCCGTGCTCTGCTGTGGGTGAGTAGAAAGAGCAATAAAGCACTTTGGTAACACCTTCCAGAAATGGGATATTTGAACAGAAATCTTTGTAAGACTCAGCAGTGTTGTCTTTCATGATACAGAGCTGATATAGAGATACAGAAAATCTTGGCTCACGACGCATACTATGATCCGCGGGACAAGCATGGCGTTGGCAGGCCTTCTCACCATCTCTGAAAATAGGAACTATGTGAAGACAAGCTAACCTCAGAAAGTGACAAGTGCCTATAGTTTTTCTTACAGGGGAGAGAATATTCTGGAACTGTTTCTACCAGAAAGGTCAACAGGCATAGACCCATTTCCAAGCAAATATGAATAAGGAGGCATGGTATAATTTGAAAATGTGAAAAATTTGGAAATTGAAGAGTCATCTTGGCCACAAGAATAGCTGGTGTGAATGCCCACAGTTCTCTCTGTTTTCAAAAACTGAATGAGAAGTAATTAGGGTAGAAGACATCCCCACAGACCTGTTGAGTTAGAGCACAACCTCTAAGCATGCCAGATTTTCACCTCACGTCTCACGGATGTGGATTCCTTTTATTTATGAAGGTTCACAAAATTCACTTAACACAAGTCCTCTGTTGCTTCCCAGTTCAAGAATGTGATTGAAAGAGGAAACACAACCTGGACATTTTGGTCACTCAGTTTATCTGCCACACCTACTTCAGCACCTGCACCTCCTAGAAAGGGCCATCCTACCCACCCTGTGATTGGGCCAGGAATGGCCCTGACCAAGCCAGAAGCCAATTAAACTGCTCATTAGAGATTCTGAACTCTAAGACATAGATAGGGTTTGCCAAAGTGGTTGAGGAACATAAGGAGATAGATCTGTGGAACATAATTGGAGGCACCAGGCCACCGGTTGCTGCAAACCAGCTGCCCACAGGACATATCTGACACACAACATTTATTTATTTATTTATTTATTTATTTATTTATTTATTTATTTGGTCTGCAAGGTTTTAAACTTGAAATGATTGCCAAGACTTGAAAACTGGAACATTTCACATTTTAAAATGGGTGGGCTTCCAGAGTGAACGCCATGGAAATCATGACTATCCAAGAACAAATATGCTGATAACACAGAATCCGAACTTGAAGTGTGTTTTGGGACTTTCCAGCCTTCTAGAACACGCACTGGGAGATCACAGGTGTTCCTGTGAGAGTCCTTCCAGGGGCAGCCACAGGCGTGCTCCAGATTGACCTGCAAACTCGTGATATGATGAAGTAAGAATTCATTCCCACCACTCCCTTTTGCTTGCCGGGTCCTCAGCCTGAGTGACACATGCCAACTTTCACTTTAGAGCCATGTTTCCGGTGGGTGAGCCCCGAGCTCAGATCTGACTGTGGAGGGTGGCCGAGAGGTCAGGCTCCTGCCCTGTTGAGATCTAGTGCTTTAACAATTCCTGAATTCTGAGGACTTCTTCACCCCTTGCGTGAGCACTGTCCCTTCTGGCTCCTCCCCACAATACAGGATTTATCTGAGCAAACGGTGAAGACACCACTTAAGATACAGTCTGATTTCTCTTCCACCTCTCCTACCACTGCACAGGACACTAGCTGAGTCCGCCTAGCCAGACCAAGGAATCTAAAGCAATGATTTAAAAATGGCTGCTCAGTTTATACACATGGATTGGAAACTCTCCCCTTCCCTTAAGTTAGACACTTCTGGGAGGTATCAATTGCTTCAATCAGGAATAAAGAACTCCACCTTCAGCAAATTCAGTTACTTTCCTAATTTCTTTTTTTTTTTTAATTTATTTATTTATTTGCACGCCATGTGGGACCCTCGCTGGCGGCCGGGGATCAAACCGGCACTGCAGAGGCTGTGGGCAGCTTCGCAGCCCAGCGCTCAACCGCTGCGCCACCGGGGAGGCCCTACTTTCCTAATTTCTTTAAACCTGTCATATAAAACCTTTTTATTGCTACCCATTTGCTAATCATGACTGTTTCTCTCTCTCTCTCTCTTTCAAGGATACTTCTCTTCGTGCATACCCAATCTATTTCTTTTTCCTAACCACAGATAAACATATTTTATGTACTTTCAGAAGTGTCTTCTCATTCTTCTTTCATGCTTTTACTTATTAGTCATTAGGCATATTGTACATTGGCTCCCAAAGAGAACTGGCAAATAGATGCTAAAGCACACATTTCTTTACCTGACTAACATCAGAAAACATAGGCTTCATTACTTTTCCCATTAAAGAAAAGGTAACTTTGGTGCTTATTCAAGCACTTACATCATAATGTCAATTTGTAAAATAAGTTATACCCCTTAAAAATGTATTTTCCAAAGAAAATAAGTCATACCAAAATCATATTTTCCTAAATGTTATTTGAAACATTTTCAGAGCACATTGAAAATTCTGAATCAACTGAAGGTAGGTGTAACAACGAATAAATGTAAATTTTACTGCTACCCTATAGGTTTCTTAGTTTAAGGGCAGTAATAAATTTGCATTCTGCAACAGATCTGGTTATTTTTAACTGAAATCTTGGAAGTGTAGCATGTCACAATCATGCCCCATATGCCAGAAATGTCTTTTTTGGCATCTGAGTACACAAAGGCTGATGAGATAATTTATCCAGATTAGTGTAATGTAATTTTTTTACTTTATTAAAAACACAAAAACCTTATCAAATACTTTGTCTTACTTAACACAAGTTAAATCATCTCTACTTGCTCATTTAATTTTGACTTAATAAATGTTTCAGATTTTAGACATCACTGATTTTTTTAAAATTATATGCCCATAGAAGATTATCTGGATGAAATGCTAGATAAATCTTACTATCTGACTCTTTGGCATATCATTAGTATCCAAAATAAAATCCATAGAAGTCAAATTAATATAATTTAAAAAAAATGGATACATGGTGGAGTGTTACAAAAAGGAACTTCTAAATGAAAGAAGGAAGAGATTCTGCTCATCTTGCTAATTTCAAGCATCAGCTTTCATGCCCTCCAGTGTATTTGTGAAACTTGTTTGCAGGAAAGCATGTGTTTATGGCCCTGTGTATCTTGTCTGTTTCTGTTCATGAACATTTCTATTCCCCTTATTTTGGGAATAGGCCATAGTCGGTTTTGCTTGGTCTTGGAAAATTTTCAGTCTTTTTTTTTTAAAGACTTATTTATTTATGTATATGAGAACTGGGGTACAGGCCAGAGGTGTGGGGGCGTGAGAGGATTCACCAGAGACAGAATGGGGAGCAGAACAGGCAGATTGACTGAAATACACTGCTGAGGGGAGCAGCGGGCGAGTCAGGAGAGGTCTGCTGTGCTATGTGGGTAGTTTCATGGCCAGATGGGGATTGAACTTGTGCTGCATTGACTGTGGACAGCTTCACAGTGCTGTGCTTAACCCCTTGTGCCACCAGGGAGGCCCAATTTTCAGTCTCTTGATGAGTGTCCCTGGTTGATCATCCTCACTCCGAATGAGAAGCTCCCCAGACAGGTCACCCATGCCAACCGCCTTGGGAGCATTGAATTCCAGATTGTAAGCACAGCGAGTGCACGGATGAGCACTGCATGGCGAGCACTCACACAGGTTGTGTGATGACCTCAAAGAGCACACATTGAGTTTCACCACCAGGTAAATCTGATAAACTCTCACCAGGACTTTAGCTTGTAGTTCTGGGGAAACCACACAACAGCCAGGTATAGTGAGTAGGATTTTTCAGCTAATGAAGGGTCAGTCGAGTCATGAGGCCATCGAGAACGAGTGTCTCCTGGTCCATGGCAGTCTTGGCCAGCACAGTGAGTTATGTGTCACTTGGAAAGTTGTTTTGGAGCAGGTCCCCACTGGAGGACAGCTTTAGCTCGAATATTTGATGATGTAAAAGGACAGGATGCTCTTTCTGGAGCCTGGCAAAGCCGTGATCATCACCCACAAGAGCTTGGTGGCTGAGCGAGGGCCTGGAATGAAACTGACTGTGGTCAGGGCTCCAGGTGTGCCCTGCCAGCTCCTGCATTCCGTAGCCCTGCTACCTGGGTCAGTGGTTCCAGGATGAGAGCCAAGAGTGTGCAAGCCACGGTGGAGACAGATATTCTAAAATGGACACTATGGGAGAGCAATTTGCAAGTTAAAAAATTGAGCTAGGGAATTGTCTCATGGTACAGTATAAAGAGTTGTGGAAATGTTCAGAGGAAAGGAAAATTAAGAAACATCAAGTGTAGGAGGAGTTCCACTATTGATAAATAAGAAATAGAATGAAGGAATGCAATATTTAAAGACAAAACTATGGACAAGAATTTCTTAGAATTATAAATTATAGATGTCTGCAAGACAGATATATGAGTAAAGAGGCCTCTCCTGTGTCATTCTCGGTATCCCACAGGTCACTTGGAAGGGAGCTTGGCAGTGGTCATGAGTTATTTTAAATTCCTCCCCGGTGGCGCAGTGGTTGAGCGCTGGGTTGCATAGCTACCCGCAGCCTCTGCAGCGCCAGGTCAATCCCCAGCTGCCGGGCGAGGGTCCCACATGGCGTGCAGACCTTTCCTGCCACCCACTGCTCCCCTCAGCAGTGTACTTCGGTCCTTCTGCCTGTTCTGCTCTCCGCTCTGGCTCTGGTGAATTCTCTCACCCTCCCGTGCTTCTGACTATACCCAGTGCTTGTATAAATAAATAAATCTTTAAAAAAAATAAATAAATTCCTTTTTAGTATTTTCCTTAGAAAAATTCACATGACAAAAGAAAGGCACATGTAACATGTTCACTTCTGCCCAGTGCTCACTAATGAGAGAATAGCCAAGTGGATCTTGGTCATATGATGAATATTATGCAGCAGGTAAAAAGACAGAGGCAGATCTCTGTTGGGACATGAAAAGATTTCTAAGACATAGTAAGTGCAAAAAAACTTATAGAATGATATAATTTGTGTTCGATCTGTGTTACAGTAGTATGTAACTTATGTTTTACCATGCCTATGGAGTGCACTGGGAAGCCAGGTTTCAGACCATGGAATGTTGTTTTTCAGGATTGCTGTCTGCGTGAGTGGAAGCAGGGAAGCTGTTAGAAGTCTCTTTCGACAGACCAGTAGAGAGGTAAGAAAGTACTATTTCAGTTTTTATGTCTTCAGTCCGAGCGTAGGCCATTTGCATTTTATTTCCAGGTAGAATTTTTACAAAGGTGATGAACCTGCTCTTCACTTGCTTGGGGAGATCCTTTTGGTTTAGTCTGTTGCACAGGCCATGAGATGCAGCCGCAGTTCTGTGTTGGGTGGTGCAATTGTACCGCTTAAGTGCAGTATCAGACCATGCATCATATAGTGCTCACAGTAACTGGAAGCTGCTGAACAACCCACCATTCTCTTTCTGAAGCCACTTCATTTCTAAAAAGGTTCCATAGAATGATGTTGCTCTCATTCCATAAGCAGGAGAGAACGGTATTTCCAGAATAAAGACTTGGGAATAGAATTCTCACTTCTGTATTGGTTTTTCAGGGCTGCAGAGTCAAACGGCTGCTCTGATTTCTTCTTAAACTTAGTTTTTTATGGTGTCTACTATTTTGCTTCTTTAAATTAGTCATATAATCTCTCTTGTTGTTTCTGTATTCAAAGTTATACTGAATATATAAGAAGATTCAAAAGGTGTCTGAATATTTAATAGAAATTTGGCCCATATCCTCCAGCAAAGAGGGGAAAATGGCATTATAATGTGAAGTAGGATTTTGCATAATACTAATTGCTTCACATAATAAAGCAGCACACTATTACTGTCTTTTAGAATAACTAATTATATACACAAGAAACCACCCTGCCTTTTTACCTTCCTGGGTAGATTTAGATTTAGACTTCTAGTGTATTCAACCTTTAATCGAGGTATCTAATTTGGTACCAGACTCAGATCCCAGAATATTCTGGAGGGAGTGTCTGTGGAGAGTGGGTAGCACTCGAGTGACTGCAGGTGAGTGGAAGAGGGTTGGGTTAGATCAGGCACACTCGCCGTTTGCTGTGGGTGCATCCTCTCAACTCCTCCAGCACACTGGGTCCTCTCTGTCCACTCATCTCTTCCTCCCATTTCAAACCGATGTCCCCTAAGCCGTTTGAGACAAGTGGTTCTGAGGCTTGGTCTTAAGAGCATGTGGTAAGACATTATTTTTTTTTAAAGATTTATTTTTATTTATACAAGAACCAGGGTACAGGCCAGAGGTGCGGGAGGGTGAGAGGATTCACCAGAGACAGAGTGGGGAATAGAGCAGGCATATTAACCGAAAGCACTGCTGAGGGGAGCAGCGGGCAAGGCAGGAGAGGTCTGCCACGCCATGTGTGTTGCTCTGCTGCTGGTGGGGATCGAACCGGCACTGTAGAGGCTGCAGACAGCTTCACAGTGCTGTGCTCAACCACCTGTGCCACTGGGGAGGCCCTGGTAAGACATTCTTTAACCAAATGCATAATATTCAGTGGCCCCATAATATTCTGTGGCCATGTAATGTCATCTATTACGCTGACCTCGCTTAGTGAAAAATGTCCAGTGCCACCCAAATGTGATTATGGAAGTTTATCGAAACCTCCTAGCTATTTCTTCACAGTAACAGAAACCAAATGGCAGAGCAGTTAAGGAAACACAGCAGGGTCTCCTCAGAGTAAGCCAATTTTGCAGTGCTAATCATTTTCATTCGAAAATTTCTGAGTAAATCTATTGCCCATCCATAAGGGACGGTTAGCACTTTAGGGCATCAAAGGAGATAGAGGTAAAACAGGATGATAACAGGCTTGCATCATGTGGGTTAGCTCCCTGTCTCGGGATCAAACTCAGGGCATCTCAGTAGTAGCCCTGAGACTTAACTCCTAGGCCACCAGAGAGGGAGATCATTGCCTCTTTAAAGCCACACAGTGAGTAGATGTTATTATTCACATGTATGGAATTGAATATTTGAAGCTTGGGGAAATCAACCAAAGCCACAGAGCTAGCCAGCAATAGAACTCGGACTTGAATTCAAGCATATCTTTCTGCCACGTCCATGTTGTTTTACCACCGGCTTCACAGATCACCAGGGCCACTCCTTGACCACTGAGAGGTGGGAGACATTTGAGGATAGAACTATATGGGTGGGGTTTTTGGCTTGTGGCCAAAATGCTTCTTCCATTTCCCAGTGTTGTGACCTTGAATCTTTCAATTCACATTTTCTGCACCCCTGTTTTTTATGCATCAAATGGGGATGACAGTACTAATTGCCTAATTTGTAGGCACTAGAAGTTGTCATTTATGTGGAAATCTGACACTGTAGGCACTAAATAAATGTTTGAGCTGTGTTCACACACCACTAGGAGGCCTGTGGTTTGAGCAGTGCCCTCCCCTCTCTGAGTCTTGGAGTCCTCAGCTATAAAGATGGTGGGGTCCAGGGCCTCCCTGGTGGCACAGGGGTTAAGGCGCAACCTATGAAGCTATCTGCAGCCACTGAGGTACAAGTTCAATCCCCAGCCAGGGAGCTACCCACATGGTGTGGAAGAGCTCTCCTGTTTCGCCCACTGTTCCCCTCAGCAGTGTGTTTCAGTCAATCTGCCTGTTCTGTTCCCCGCTCTGTCTCTGGTGAATCCCCTCACCCCCACACTTCTGGCCTGTACCCCAGGTCTTGTATGCATAAATAAATAAATCTTTAAAAAAAAAATGGTGGGGTCCAGCCCTAGGGTCTTGCTGGGGATAATGTTCCAGAACTGTATTCCAGTCTGACCATGGTAAATATTACTGATCATGCAGCTAGTGGAAATAAGTAGATATACTTCCACTCACTGTGATTCTATTTATAATTTTATTCATAATTATTTACCCTTGTCTTAATCTGGATTCCTCAGAAAGCAGAACCTGATATTACAAAAAATGAGTGAGTGAGGGAGAGGAATTCCAGTAGGCATCACTGGCCTGGCTAGTACATGTGCTAGTGTAGGATCAGTCTCTAAAAGCTGCATCTCAGGACAGGCTTTCTGGAATGAAAAAAAGAGAGCGAATTTATGTACCAGTTTCCATCTCCTGCATGGCAACATTTTGATCATGAGGTGTTAGTTGCTCCGCATGTATGGATTATGCAATTCTCCAATTATGTGAGGTGAGAGGTGTGCGGCCTCCCAGCCTCTGGAAGGCTGTACCTGGAAGAAGCAGTTTGAATAACAGAGGTGATCACTTATAAAAATAGGATAAGGAAAAAAGAGGAAATCATTCCTTTTATATAGGTATTTCAAAAGGACCTCAGTTTTCATATCCTTTAAACAGGAGCATAATCATATATTTCCTGTGGGACTTGTGGTAGTGATAACATGAATTCAAGAAGTTGATATTTATAAGGCATTTTAAATATATATGGCATATGAAAGCCCTTATGGATGTTTGTTTAAACAAAATAAAACACAGGAACTTAAGTGGCTTCTGCCTATGAGCATTCAATGTGCCATCAGCTTTGTAGCAATTAAGAAGGGGCAATATGACAGGTTTCTTAATTTCCATGATCTCATCACAATGAGCCTGCTAATTCTGAAAAGAACCAATAAATAATATACCTGGCATGAAAACATGAAGGGAATTGTTCCCCAAGGATATTAAAAGTCAAAATAAATCATGTTTTCCTTTGGTGTAAGTAAGCTATGACTCCTTCTATGGCTTCTTTTCCATGATATTGATACTTAAAGCGATAAAGCTGTTTTTTCTGCAAGGTGAGAGGCAGAGGTTCTGATTTCTAGCTTTGGGATTTGCTGCCCTAATTTAGTGGTTCTCCAGCACTACTGATATGGCCGGTCTGGGACATTTCACCACATCTGCTGGTGTTTGGGGTTGTCACTACTGAGGTGGCTGGTGCTCCTGGCATCTGGTGGATGCCAGTGGACAGGATGCTACTGGGGCATACCTGTGTTAAAAATGGTATGTTGTTTTTCTGAACTTCAACTTTAACTGGATACCCTGTATTTTCATTTGTTAGCTAGAAATACTAGCTACGGAATTTGCTACAGCACACAGGACAGCCCCACCATGAAGGATTGTCTGGCCCTGACAACAGAGAGACTCTGCCCAAAATGCAGTATAGATCTACAAATGACATAGAGATCCCAGATCTGTAAGTGAAGTAGACATCCTAGAGGACATAGGCTGGATGCAAAAATCCCTTTAGGCAGACCTCTGCTTAAGTTCAGTTAGGTGACAGCATGAGGTCAAATCCTCTGGCCACAGCATAGTTTACTTATATCCATGTGGAGGCTCAAGTCCTGCCTCCAATGAACAAATGACCCAATGCCCCAAGTGACATTGTATAGGAAGCTTCTTGTACTCCCCCTTGCTCTTTTAATACCTCTCAAATTTTTTTAATATTTTATTTTATATAATTCTTACATCATTTTCATCTTTGCACAATGTATGCATTTTCATTATGGTTATATTCCCCATACAATTGCACCCCCCTTATTTTGACTCTAGTCCTTCCTCTCCCCGCCCCTCCCCTCCCCATAGTATGTCTCTGGTTTATAATTGCTTGTTGACTTTGATTTTTACTTTGTATTGTTTAGTCTTTTTCCTGGTCTCTTATTTAAGTTTTCTAAATTCCTGCTATGAATGAGACCATCTGGTATTTTTCTTTTTCTTTCTGGCTTATTTTGCTGAGCATGATCCCTTCCAGCGCCATCCATGTTGCTGGAAATTGCATGTGTTTATCTTTTTTGAATGCTGAGTAATATTCCATGGTATATATGGACCACATCTTCTTGATCCAGTCATCTATTTTTGGGCATTTGGGTTGTTTCCAAAGCTTAACTATTGTAAACAGTGCTGCTATAAATATAGGGGTGCAGGTGCCCTTTGGAATTAATGTTTCTGTGTCATTTGGGTAAATACCTAGGAGTGGAATTGCTGGATCATATGGAAGCAATACCTCTCATCTTTACACTTATCACTTACTGCCTCATCTGGTTACTTGGAGGAATTTACTGAGTAGGCCATCAGCTAATCCAGAAATACCCAGACTGATGTTGAAGAGGTGATTTGGACAATGGTAAAGAGGCAGAAAATAGAGCCTACATTTCAGTTGCAGAAGTAATGCAAGAGATGGGTACTGTCAATCCTGTATGATTATTAAGTCAGGGTTCAAGGTTCAAGGTCAAGTTTCATGCACTGACTGCTGACAAGCTGGGACAGATTGCAGGTCGAAGTTTGTTTTCCAGAGGAAGGCCCATCTCCTGGCTGGACTATTGGCATGGGCAGCTGTTGGGGGGGTAGGTATACGGGATCTTTCCAAAGAGTAGCCATAGCCAGTACATAACCTTAGAGTAGACTTGAGTGGAAAAGACTTGGGGGCAATGAGAATTTTAATCTTTCATCCTTCCACGCACCTTTTTACTTATTTGGCTGCCTTTTGCCAGGTACACATCGTACGTACTATCTTCTCTGGCTTTATTGGACAGTCTCTCATGCAATAGGGCTCACATAGTTCCCCGTGACACACATCTCTCAGTACAGCCCGCAAAGGTTACAATTTAAACTCCCTTGTGAAAATATTGATGCTTTCACCCTCATCTCCACTAATTTCCCAGCCTGGAAGGATAGGCAGGATTATTGGTGCCTTCCCTCACTGTCCAGAAGATATCTTCTGTGTTCAACAAGCTACAGAGAGAGGTCACTCTACTAACTATGGAATGGCCCAGAAGAATGGAGAAACCAGCCACTGCTGCATGCTTCAGCTAAGCTGCTTGTTTAAGATGGTGGAAGATGTGGGCTCCTCGAGGTCACACAGCCTGACCTGTTCTAACTCCACATCCATCTTTTCTGGCCTTTCCTTAGTCATTTCTGAGCTGTGGGGAGATGGTGGCTGCATTTCTGAGTTCATCCCATAGTCAAGAAGACAAGAGGCAGAATTAGATTCAGTATGTGGTAATGTAATAGCAGAGGGTCACCCCGGGGACCCTGAATCACCCAGAAAGGATCCCATTATCCTTAGTGTCCTCTGTTCAGAGGGCAGGGAATGTTGTCATCCACTTGGAAACCCTGCCATCAAAAGGATAGCTGAAAATAACATTTTGTGTGTGCGTGACTGAAAGGTTAGCTTCAGTTTTTGGAAAATTTGACCTCCATGGTCTGCCTCTCTCCGTATCTGGACCGGGGAGCAAGATGTCATCATGCCTTCATGATGTGCTGTCATTCCCACAGGCACCATGTGTGCTTGCTGTTTTCATGTTGGGCTGGAAGGTTCTTAGTGACATACAGTCACTTTTAAAAAAATGAACTTTTTTTGATGGAAGATGGAATAATGTGAGCTTGACAAAATAATTACAACAGTAGTCCATGGTCCGCCATGCAGCTTTCCCTGTTGGTCACAGTTCGTATAACTAAGATTCATTCCAGCAGCTACACAATTCCATTGCCATGCCCCATCATGTGTGTGAGTTTCTCTCAGTTCTTTTCTTTTTCTAATGACTTTGACAGTCTTGAGGAGTTCTGCCTAGATCTCCTGTACAATGGGGTTGTCTGCTGTTTTTCACATGATTAGCTGAGGTGATGGGTTTTGGGGACTGGAGCCTCCAAATCACTTTATAAATTGGGTTATTTGTGGAAAGGTTTCCTGTAGTTTGTCAATACAACCCATGATATATGAATTCATGAGAAGTAAATAATACCTCCTTGTTGTTAGGAGCTGAATTGGGGTGTGGAGTGGGAGGCTCCCAAGAAATGATTATCCTGCTTGGTGGTTGCACATTCTCTATTGGCTGCCCCTCCTATCCTTCTTTCTGTCCTGATTACCCCAGGAGAGACACTCCACCTCTCTGTCTCCTGCTTCCCACCTTCCTGGGTGTAAGGGGATTCTCAGAACAATTGGTCTGATCATCAGCCTTCCAGAGACAACACATTGTAGGCATTATAGGACTGAGGAAAACTGGCTTTAAACACCTGAACTCAAAACTTGAGTTTCTTACAACCCAAATGTAATGTCCCAAACTCATGTGCCACCTTCCCCACCCCCCATCAGTGTTCCTAAAGTCAGTACCCATCCTACTGCCAGAATCAGAAAAGGGCATCATCCCTGACTTCTTCCTCACTCTCTCCTACCACCAAGTCATGCCCAAAGTCTTACTTTTCTCACTTGTTTATTGTAATCCTGCCTTTTCTCTCTGGCCCCATGTCATCACCTCTGTCCAAGTTACAAAAACACAAAATCAAATTACTGTAGCACGTGCTCAAAGGCCTCCAGTCTTGTCCCCCCATGTCTTCCCTCCACTGTGCAGGTTAGAGAAAGTAAATCACTTGACTCCCCCAGTTAAATCTGCACTGGCCCATTCAAACTTCTAACAAGATTGACACGGCCTCCAAATCTCTCTTTGCTCATGTGCCATCTTACTTCCTACCCTCTTTGCCTCACATTTCACTCACCAATCATAAGCAGCTTTTTTTCACTTTTCCCCAAATTCACCACACTGTCCTCACCTCTGAGGCCTTCACACATGCTCTTCTCTCTGCTTCCAGTGTGCCATCATTCAACTTTAGCCAGCTTTCAGTTTGCAGCATGAATATTCCTTCTTGCAAGAAGAACTTTGGCAAAGACTCTCCTTAAACAAACTTTAGACAGCCTCCGTGTCTTCTTTTTTGACTCATCCTCGAACCATGTCCTTGGCTTGTGAGATCAGTTTTAGCAAGAATCCTACTCGAGAGTTTAGCAAAATTCCCCCCATTTTTGATATCTGACCACCTTGCTCTCTGATCCAGTTCCTCATCCCCCACCCTTGATGTCTAAGCCCTGGTCTACCTTTAGCAAAAACCCTGTTAGATCAGTTTAACATGGAACCCCAACTTTTGATGTCTCCTCCTGGTAATTTTCCACCCTCTGAACCTCTCACTCTGCTTGTTGGCTGAAATTCCCCAGCTGTCTTTGGAACTGAATTCAGTTCTCTTGTGAAGTCTCCTTCCCCGGCTGCTGTAGCTACTGAGAAAAATGTGTTTTCACCACTTTGAACTGATGGCCAGGTTTAGTTCACTTTAACTGACCCTTAGACTAAGTCAGGATTCCTGTCACACACGTTTTCTACTTCTCCTATCAAGATTCTCATTATACTGCATTGTAACTTCTTCCATAATTGTGTTTTTTCTTATTAACTACAAGTGACCTTAGATTAAGAATAGATCTTTCTCACCCTTGTATCTCTGGGGTAGCCCAAAGTTTGGCATGTATAGGACACAATCAATGTTTGTGAAACAACGGGATGAATTCTCAGGGTCCCTTACTTGTTCGTATGGAATGTTTCACCATGACAGGCAGTTTTAAATTGTTGACTAAATTGAGCCAAGTAAAAGTGACTTTATTAAAGAATCATGACTGAGGATTTAAGCCTGGAAACAGCCTCCAGATAGCTCTGGAAAAGCTGTCAGAATCCTAGCTTCACACTGAGAATTTTATATAGTCTGCAAGGGAGACAATTTTGTTTTGTAGCATTTTTACAGAGAATGTCTGAGCAGGTGTCCTGTTTTATATTAATTTTATATTGTCCGTGCTTTAAGGAAAAAGAGGAATGTTGTTAAAACTTACCCTATCTATTTAGAGTCTTATTTTTTGTTTATTGGGAGTTTCAGAAATGTTGTAAACCTTGAGGTCTGTCTTTCTCTGAAGTTACTGATTTGCCCAGAGTCAACACTTGGTTGTTGATGTAGCTTCTTTGCAAGCCTGGTGTGGCTGCACGTTGGCTCTTTGACTTGAGCCCCTTGAGGACAGGGACTTTTAATTGTTGACTTTAGTTTCTAAGGTAGAGTGGGGACTATCCACATGTAGTAGTGGGCCTACACCATGGATGAGTGGATCTGGATGTACGTCTATACTTACATATGTACAACCAGAGTCTTTCTGGGTCTGATCTGCCCTGGAGAGGAAGCACTGGGTTGCTTTTACCAGCAATGTCCCCAAATACAATTGGCCATTCATAGAAATTAACTAATTCATTCCCTCAGTTTGACTATCACTGCAAGTGCCTAAAACTCATTGCATTTTCTGCATTTGTTTTCTTGTCTCTCTTTTCTGGCTACCACAAAAGAATAAACTAGGTCTAAATGAATCAAATGTTATACTCAGATACTTTTAAGTTTGGGAACTTTGTAGTATTTTGAAACAGAGAAGTGGCCAAGAAAGAAACCCTCTGGACAAGACTCAAAAGCAGACACACAGAGAAGAAAAAAAAAAGTTTTATTTACAAGGGGAGAAAGGTCAGAGAGAGAGATTAATTGGCCAGTATATAGCTGGATACCATCTGTCCTGCCAGCCACAGCAGGGTGCAGGTCGAAGCTAGAAAAGCAGGAGAGCAGGACATAATCTCTTCAGTCTTTTAAAGGTTGACATCACCACTCATTTCCACCCCTAGTTCCCAGCAGCTTCCACTGAGGAAGTCCAGTCCATGGCATGCTGGGAGTTGTGGTCAGATATCTGAGGTGCTAGGATGGGGGCAGGGTGGAGTCCAGTGGATCACTCACTGATTGAAATCATTAGGCCCAGCCTACCTCAGCACAGAGAGATATGTCTTCGTTTTCCAATGTATTTTAATGAAACTTGGAAGATTTTAGAGGTAAATATATGTAACAGTGATTACACGAAGTAAATACTATCTTTTGTTGAGCAAATAGGTTAGCTGCACAAGAATGCATTAATATTGATATTGAGAGACTAAAGAGGCGACCTGTCAGTCTTCAGAGACCTCCAGGATTACAGTCTTGAGTGGGGAAACTTTCACTGAAGCCCTTTAACTAACGAGGCTCTGTCACAGTTGTGAAGGTTTATAGGAAAGAAAATTCTATAACCTCTCTGGCAAACCCTTCTGGGTGTTCAAAATGCTGACTCTGGGAAACCTGAGCCTATTGATTTTTCACTTAAATTCTTCATGCTGCAGGTAAAACCTAATTCCTTTTGTCTTTTCTGCAGTGTAGGAGGAATGAGAAGTTTAACGAGGTTAAATTACTTGCACATACTCATAGACTACGTAGTAGACTTCAGATTGGAAGCTAGGTCTGTCTGACTCTAAAGCACCCCCTCTTTTGTTCTGAACCAACTGCCTTGCCTGGTTAATGAGATTGTTCAGTAAATGAGAAAATCAAGCCCTTAGCTAGCTTGAGTTAAAGATAATGTGCGCCACTGCCCATGAATGCACGGGATTCTGGCTGGATGTCTAGGGCTCCAGGACGGCGAGACAGCTCACAAGCCCTCTTTGGAAACTCTGGAGGTGGAAATAGAAGACTGTAATGCCTCCTAGGCAAGCATGGTTCATGAGCAGTTCAGAGAGCTCAGGCCTTGAGCAGCCCAGCCTTTGGTACCGATTTCCACGTCACAGAATCCTGTAAAGCTCTAACATTTGAAAAGCGGCAAAGGCTAACCTGAGCTCCGGCCTAGTCAATCCCTGCTCACCTTCCTTGTCTGTACAGTGAGGATGACACTAGTTCTAGTCAGGATCAGTGCCATTTACACATAAGAGGTTGGCACAGGGATAGTAAGTTCTCAGTAAAGCTCAAGTATGAACATTATTTTTAAATTGTTATTGTTGTTGTTGTTAGTAGTAGTGTAACATGAGAACAAGGTACTTAAACACAGCCAATAAAGCAGTGACTAGGCCATCTGTGTTGAGGTCCCTGACTGACCAGTGACTCAGCTAATAAAGAGGTCACTCGAGCAGCTGCAGCTGTGTTTTCACATGCACACACACCCCCACACACACAGCCCCACTTACACTTATGCACCTATACACTTACACACACCTGCAAAGGTGACTAAGCACACAGAGAATTTTGCACATTCAGTGAGCTTTTCCCTGAATGACATCCACTGTTTTAGAAAATGTTAATTTTTCCTAATAAGATATAATTGTTTTTAACTCTTGGCCCCCAGATGTTACTTTGCAGCCCTCCTGTTTATACCACCTAGTTCTTGTCCCTGTATGATTACAGCTTATTGATTGCTCACATTCAGAGATTGTTTTTATTAGTCTTTGTTGTGCAATTCTCCCAGGCCAAGTAGGTTCACTGAATTTCGGAGCTTCAGTAGATGTTGACAGACCTTTGATGCTGGATCAGGGGACAGACCAGCCGGCAGGGGGTCAGCAGCTCGAACCCCCAAGCTTCAGAGGACGCTGCAGCTCATCCTCTGTCATGTTGTCATTGTAGTGAACATCTTGGCTGAGGAGCTCCTTTTATCCCTCCTTTCTGGGCACGGGCTTCCATATTATGCGCACACTGTGATCTTTGGTTTCTCAGCCCAAGTGTCTGGAGTCAAAGGCACGCGTGCGCCTGCCCCTGTCTCTAGGCCCTGGGCGCCCTCGTAGGCAGCGAAGCCCGGGAGAGATGCAAGACCACAGGTGCCACCATAGAGGCTAGTGGTGGGAAGGGGGAAATAGCCTGATTTCACTCCATTTGCCTGCAGTCTTACTGCTCTTCAGGTGTCTAGACATTCTCCTCACTGCATCCTTCCTTTGACATTCTTTCTTCTTCCCAAATTCTTTTCTTTCTTTCTTTCTTCATTTGTATGGCTTTGTCTCGTGTTCTTTTTGAGCGTTTCTCTAAACTTATGTTAACATCTCTCATGTACAGCTCATTTGTTTTACATTTGTTTCTTAAAACTTAAAAACCTCTCAGCATGCAGAGGCTCAAGCTGCACAAGATTATTTTCTTATGATTTAAAATACCCAGAAATACCTATAGTTCCTATAAGCATTTTTTTAAAGATTTATTTCTGCATACAAGAACTGGGGTACAGGCCAGAGGTGTGGGGAGTGGTGGTGAGAGGATTCACCAGAGACAGAGTGGGGAGCAGAACAGGCAGAATGACTGAAATACACTGCTGAGGGGAGCAGCAGGCGAGCCAGGAGAGGTCTGCTGCGCCATGTGGGTAGCTCCCTGGTGGGCCGGAGATCAAACTCGTGCTGCAGTGGCTGCGGACAGCTTCATAGGTTGCGTCTTATGCCACCAGGGACGCCCTAGTTCCTATACGCATTTATCCATCCTTCCTTTGCTTCCAAATACTGGACACTTGTTTAAAGGTTAAAGCTGTAGAAAGTCTGTTTCATTTTAAGATAGGTAACAAAGTTTATGGCATTCTATGCAATATAATGAAGTGTCCCTGACATTGCCTGCTCCCTATGACATCACTAGATGCTTGCACATTCTTTTGTTGGGTGGGGGGTCCCCTGAAGAATGCTTCCAAATGAGTCAGGAGGACGTCAGCCTGTGTTTCTCTTGCCACCTTAGTCCACGGGAGAATCTGATGGGGCTCCCCTTCTTCTTGTGTGTGATACATACATAACCCCTCTTCTCTGCTTGGGCTATCTATCCTTCTGAGACTTCATCCTTGAAGACCACACCTCATGTTCAGCCAGATCAGGTTATCTCGCTACATAAAGGGAGCGTGCGTGTGTGACAGGAGTACACCGGCCAGCTCCCCAGCTTCACCGCCCCCCCAACCTGCCAGGCCATGTATTTGTGAATGAAGGTATGAGGTGCAGTAGAATCTATACAAAGGGCATTTTTTTTTTTTGCAAAGGGCATTTGTTAAGAAAAATGACATGTTTCAGTTCTTCCTTGCAATGTGGATGCTGGTAAATTTGAGGCCACTGTCATTCATGTCCTCATCTGCCCCTGAGAAAAAACCCTGTCATGAAAATGACATTGTGATCTTGCACGTGAACTCAGGCAAATAAAGGCAGTTATTGACAGGCCAGAATCCTAATTTAGGGAAATTTAAGGGGACCTGCTAACAGAACCTCCTGAGTACCTTGCCAGCACGTAGATGCTAATGATGCACACCTGCCTGGGGCCAGCGCCCATGTGACAGGTGCTGAGTGTTCGCACGATGAGTCAAAAGGTGAGTCGCCCACAGTGGCAGGTAAATACTCTGTCTCTTCCAGCTGCTTCTTCCCCATCCTGGGTAGCAGGAAGTGGCCTCATGAATGCAGATGACTCCGAAAAGTCTACGCCAGAAATATGAAGTATCAGGAAGTTACAGGCTTTGCAGGAGGTTGGAGATCCTGTGTGAACAATGTTAAATTTATAGGCTATTTTGCTTCTGCGATTGCGATGAACAGAGTCTGATTTCTGAAGCGTAGCTATGGCTGGGTGAACTGCCACAAGAACACCCAAACCTGGCTCTCTGAGCAACAGCTGCTCTGTCCAGAGTGACCTGGGCCAACAGAGCAGTGAAAAGGAAACCAGGTGCATGTCAGCACTTGGGCCAAGGGCCAGGGAGACTATTATTTTAGTTTGCTGTAGGTTGGCAAACTCTTTGCACCATGTAGAGGAATAATCAGTACAATTTCAAGCCCCGAAATAATTTTTCTTAAGTCCATAAAACAATTTATTCTCTTACTGGAAAAATAGAGAAATTCTATATTTCTTGACTTGCTATCATCCATCTCAGGCTGGGGGCATTGCTGAGTTCCTGAAGTTCTCTAAAGGAATCAGCTACCATCTCTCACTTTTGGGTGTATAGAACAGGGAGCCATCAGACAGAAGATCTCAGGGACTTTCAAAGTCATGGTTGTTGAATTTCCAACTTGACCACAAATCTCCTCCTATGTTTGTCTGGAAGTTCATTTCTCAGACAATGCAATTTTTCCTGCACCAATATGAAAGTGAACTTTTAATTACCCCTGCATAGAATTTTTTCTGTGTTTCTTGTGGAGTATCATTTATAGGAAAAAGGTATATGGGTAAGGAAAACAGCTCTTCTGATGGTTAGTGTTTTGAAAAAATGGACCAGTTTGCCCCAAATTCATTCATTCTCCAGAATAATCCTTGGAAATAAGCACTACCTATTCTATTCTATTAGATAGCTTTTGCTGCATAGTAATCATCTCTCCTACACACACACACACACACACACACACACACACACACACAGAGAGAGAGAGAGAGAGCGAGTGAGCGAGAGAGAGAGAGAGAGAGAGAGAGCATTTGTGAGTTAAAACAGTAGCTACTTACATAGCTACCAACTTTGTTGATCAGCATTTTGGGCAGTGCTGAGCAACCCTTTGGGCTTCTCAAGACTCAGTGATGAATCTGCTGGATTGGTGGAGACTGTCAGGTGCTCTCCGTTCAGTCAACTCCTCACCTTCCAGCAAGCTGACCCCCACACTGACACAGAGTTACTGAGGAGGGATCCTTGAAAGCAAGCAGGGATGCTCAGGGCCTTGTCACAATCAGCCTTGGAAAAGGCACCACATCATGTCCCCCACGTGATGTGGTGGGGGACATGCCCTCCTTAGCCTCCCTGGCTAGAGGGCACAGAGCTAAGCCAGACTTGAGGTCTAGCCTGCCTCTTGATGGACAGGGTTCCAGAATCACATTGGTGAAGTCATAGGGACAGGGGGGAGAATTGTCATCATTTTGCATCTATTATACCTACCTAGTAAAGGGAAGTAGAATCCAAAGAATTTTATGTTCCATGCAAGAAAAATGGGCCAACAAACTATACAGACTTATGCCTTATTTTGTATCTTTTTTGAGGTAGTAGTAAGCAGACATTCTTGCTAATATTGACACCCCAAAACCAGGAACCATGGGGGCAGACTTCCTAGATTTTTATATGTGAAAAGTGGAAGGTCACTCCTGTTAATGTAGTAACTTTCACTTTGCAGTCATTTGTGTAGCTCCTCATTGTAGGTGGATTTCTCCAGGAGGTGGGTTCTCGAAGGGACCGCAGTATGAAGGGCAAATCCATGGGATCAGCCTCTGTGGAAAAAGCCACACAGTCCACAGTCCCACTTGACCTCAGAAGAGTTTTTGACCTAAAAAATAACCTGTCAAAGCTGTGTGGGATAGAGCTTATGTGACTGGGGCTTTGTATACATTTCTTGGTCTGTCACTGGGAAGGGCATGACCTTGGGCAAAGTGGCTTTCTGTCACTGAGGCCATCCCTGCCAGTGCCAACAGATGAAAGCTGCCTGCTGACAGCATTTCTAGGGCTCAAGGCCCTTCCTTGCAGATCCAGAGAATGCTAATGGAATTAAGATGAGACTCTAACTACAGACAACTGATTTAATCTGTAGGAGAAACTGCACGGACACATAATGCAATGGTATTTATTGACTGGTGTTTTCCTCCAAGGATTTTAAATAGCTTTGCAAAGGGGATCTGACTCCCAGCCCTGTTAGCCTCCCTTTGCTGCTTCGGCTGAGCACTAATAAGTAGAGAGATGAATTAGCATCTGTGCCAGTCTGCTCACCTGCATCTTTCAGGCCTCCTGCCTCTCCTCCCGAAGGAACACTCATTCCTAGTACCCTCCCCTCCATGAGCAATTCCTAGTGTAGCAGAGGGGGACGTGAACTTTTTCCCTCTTATGTAGGATCACCGCCATCCACATTGTTAGCAAAGGGTGAATTTGGGCTGAGAGGTGGCTTGGTAGGGCCCAGCAGTTGGACCCTCTCTAATGTACTCACATGTGTATTATGTATATATGTAAGTTTACCAAGTAAATCTGTTGGAACTAGCGTGTTGCCATCCTATTTGTTAGGTTTGTGAAGGAAAGTAGTATGTTGCCCTGGTGAATTAGAACAGCATTTGATTTTCCAAAAATTTTACTTACAACCTTTCAATCATCTATTGCACTTACAACTAGACTGGGAAAGCAGAGTTGCACTTCCCATCTGAATGTGGGATGACCCTTAGGGCCTTGGTGTGAATTGGGCCAGCCACATGGGAGGCAGTGTTGCTTGGTGCTTAAGAGCCAGGCTCTGAGGCGATGTCCGTAAAAAGCCTGGCATAGCCCCTGGCACCATAATGTCAGCGCCTCTTCTTTAGGAGATGACAATGATGATGATGATGATAAGGGTGAGGACAAGGGTGATGTGGATGTTCACAGTGCCCCCTGTCCCCACAAAAATAAAAATATTGCAATCAACCTACATTGCCAGTTCTTAACTTTTCTGCTGCAGGAAATCTGAAGCAGAAGACAGAAGAACAAACATTTTTCAAAAATATCTTAAATACAGATTTAGCTTGAAAATGGCAAAATAGTTTATAACATGAGCACATTCTAGGAGAATTGCATAAAAATAAATAGCTGTGCCTGTTCCAGTGAGGCCTGAAAGCAGCACCTAAGGAAACAGAGCAGGAGCATGCACATGGGTGCTGGCCACCACGGGAGAGGGTCACTTGGGTACAGGAATGAGGAATTTGGGGTGGAGATCTGCAGACACAGCCTGGGGCCTCTGACTTGTGGGCAGGTGGGAAGCACGCAAAGCCACAGGCTTCTCCCTGTTAGCGGTAACTGAGAGGTCAACAGTGCAGAAAGCGAACTGAGAAAGGTTTCTAAATATAAGGACTTTGACACCAACCATGAAACCTCAGTTGTCTATAATGAACTTTTAACCTCTGTCCACTCTGGGACCAGACTTCACATGCAGTGGCTCTTGTTTGAACTCATGTCAGAACAGTTGGAGGGAGAGAGAGACACTGCTAAATTTGTAAAGTGTTAAAGCTTTGTAAATGCTTTACAAAAACCACTTATTTTCAAAGTACGGGTTAGGTGTGAGCTGACTAGCTCAGGGTGCAAGAGCTGCTCGCTGTCTCTGGCGGTGGTTATTCATTAACACTCGTCTGGGTTTGCTCAACTTATTCATTCTGCTTGATAGGCAGCGGGCGTTCTGGTCCTGGTTAGTCACTCTGCCTTCCTGAGCTGTTTATTGTCACACATTACCAGCTTTTTAGAGAACTGGGATTCAATGAAACACATAAACACCGAAGCTGTTAAAATTAGTTTCCCATGCTTTGGCAATTGAGAAGCGCTTAGGGGCCTTTGAGCGCCTCACTGCTAGCGTTGTGAGTCCACAGCCCTACATCTAGGAGACTAAGTAACACACATGCCCCAGAGCAGTTTGTAAACACTGGGATGCGATCTTGTGTTTGTGTGCGACTCTCTCATAAAAGCACATGGGGTGCTCTTGGCTCAAGAAAAAGATACCAATAAACATGTTTCAGCATAAACTCTGCTTCATGGGTTCGCAACAGCTTTTACTAGTTCTGCAACATGGTCTTTCTTAATTTTATAGCTTCATCACTTTCAGATTATTGGTCAATTGGTAAATATCTATTGGAACTTACTGGATATCTCGTGCTAGGGTTGGCCTTGAGAAGATACTTGTTACCTTAAGTCCTGCAGGGGACACCAGGGTGACTGGCTGTGAGATCTGTCTCCCCCACCGGGAAGCGCTGATGACGCTGGCCTTGCTGGCCAGCTGGCAGACCATTTTCCTTTCTGGTAACTGGGCAGCCCCTGGTGCTGTGAAAAGAGAGACAGGCTGCCTAGATAGACCACTTCTTCATTGTCAAGTGCAAAAGCAAGAAGCAGAATGTTCTTTACAGTGTGCGCCATCAACTGAAAGAGCAAGGGAGAGACTTTGTACCTCGTACCTCAGGAGGCACACACGTGTAAGGTGACAACAGCGGCTGCCCTCTGAGGAAGGGAACAGGGTGATTGGGAGTTAGGAAAAGAAGGGAATGTTTTGAATTTTATGCCACATGTGTATTTTAGCTCTCTTTTTAAAGAAACATTTACTTAAAAATGTTTTGTTGATGTTGTTGAAGTAACATTGCATAACAACATTATGTAAGTTTCAGGTGTGCATGTTGAGAATCATCCTGGGTGAGCAATCATCCAAGTTCATTGCTAAATGTATGATTCGATCCTTCACCACACCATTGTCTACCTTTTCCAGATTTACTCACTTTGCTTCTCATTTCCCTTCTGGTAACCACTGATTGTTCCTTTCGTTTGAAAGTTTACTTATGTCTCATTTAGTTCATCTGTTTATTTTCTCTACACACCACATAAGAGAGAAATCATATGGTGTGTGTCTTTTGTTGTCTGGCTTATTTCACAAAGCATAATTACCTCTAGCTTCTCAAAAAAAGGAGGAGGGAATGCTGGAATGTGAGCACTGCGGTCCCTTGCTGTAACCCGTCATCTTGGGCAAACTTCGGAGAGCGGTCCCAAGGGTAGGTTTAGAAAGTCTGTCCCTGGGCAGTTATAGAGGAAGGAAAACAAAGCTCAGTCTTACAGAATATGGTGTGGGATGGGTTTTGTTTCTGAAAAATATATTAAGGCACTATCGTGAATGTACACATGTGGCCCCCTAGATCATGACCAGAAAGCAGACAGACAAGCCAATGACAGGCCAGAGTGAGATGCTAGAGGGAAGCTTCTGGAAAGCTGTGATAAGCCGGAGTGGTTTATCCTGCCGAGATTGGTAGCTGCATTAATGCTTGGTCGAGTTTCTCTGAGTCTCCACCACCAACTAGGGATTTGAAAACTCACAAAACACTTTATTTTGTGAAGTTCATTGGAATTGTAGGCAGGAAGACAGTGGGCTTAGATGTCCTCCTGCCATGTGTGTTCCTTCATGAACCTCTCTGTTCTCCTCGAAACAAAATAAATGTATGTTCCCTAGTGTAAACAATACATCATGTACACTGAAAGAGCGTCACCATATTGCTTCAGGCTGTTTCTGCAATCTGCTGTTTACACTCCCATCACTTTTTCTTGGTGACAAATGAGCTTCATACAGTGAGGAAACAACAACAGGGGCCTCTACAACCCACAGAGGGGAAGTCACAATTCACCAGACCCCTACTTGTTATCAAATTTGCAAACAGGCCTCCAGCATGAAAACTCCTCAGAGCAATTCAGAAATGTTGTTAGATTAGACTTAATAACCAAACTGAACTGAGGCACCACCATATCTTTTATGCACAATCATTATAATATAGGGTGGGTTTTTTTTGTTTGTTTTTGTTATTGTTTGAAAGAAAAGCAAACGAGGCACAGGTTTTGTTCTATTGCAGTGATGTTTGATGCACTTTATAAAGGTTCATACCAAAAGCCCTTAGCCATGTGAAACTGTAATAAAGGCAGATCCCTGAATGGGCAGACTTCTCTGCAATCAAATGAGCCAGCCACCCCAGGATCCCACAGTCAGGTTGCATATGTTTGGCTGTCAACTCATCTTCTTAGTCTCACAACGTAAGCAAATATACGCATTTTGTTAAATCCATACAACTATTGATGGGACTCTAATTATTCCATTTAAGAGATGGAGAAGCTGGGACACAGAGAGGCTAAGTCATTTGCCCTAAATCCCACAGCTGGCATGACTCCCAACCTGCAATCTGACTTCCACATTTCGCTTTTGTTATAAAGGGAAATATTTGTGTTTAATGGGATAGTTTTATATATCTGCTGTGTTTGATGGGCAAGTGTTAACTTTTACTATACTTGAATATTTAAAGAAAAGAAACTATCGTGAACTTGGGCATCATGTACAGTTGTAGGATTGGGCACTGCCCCACCCCAGGGCCCGTCACATTACAGTCCCTGTGAAGGGCACCTCTCTGAGCTGTGCAGTAGACTACACATACAGGCTGTGTCCTGGCTGGAACTAACCAAGAAGGACTGATGAAGTTTGGGTAAATATTTCTTACCAAAGACATATTGTTTCCGAAATGATCTGTGCAGCGTTAGGAAAGTTGATAATGGGGTGGGGGGAAGCAGGGAGGAGAAGCAATTATGTAAACCATCAAGAGATGGGCAAAGTTATTTTTTAACTCTGTGCTTCAAATTTGACAGACTGAATTTGACTGTGCTATGCTTTGCTGCAAGAGATGTGGTAACTAGAATTTTTACCTATCCTCCCACATCCCTGTATCTCCTAGGTTTCGTTCATCATGTTATGATTTTTACATGGTCAGGATTTGTAATATTTGCAGTCCGTTTGGGATCTTAATTCCCACAGATGCTTAATTTTAATCCCACACCTAAATGGAGCACCAGATTTAATGTTATGGCCTCATTATTTATTTTGATTAATTTCTTAATTGGCCCCCAGATTAACACAGGGTACCTATAATTTTGTGATTGTGCTCAAGGATTTCTGAGGGATGGATTCCAAGAACTTAGAATTGTTGAGTAACAGGGTGCAAGCATTTTAAAATTTCATAGACATAGTCAAATTCACCTCTAAAATGGCTGGACCAACTTGTACATTCATCAACAGTCTACTACAATAACTTTATTTTTATGCCCCCATCAACCCAGATTGTTATTACTTTCAAAAGTAGTTGCTTATTTGAAGGATTTAAAAGAATAAACTATCCCAGAGCCAAAGTCAGAGATATTAACTGTTAATACTTTCCTGTATATTTTCTATCATGTTTAACTGGTATACAAAAACAAAATGTACACACACATGCACACGCACACATAACACATGTAGTGTCTTTTGTTACCATGAAAGAGAATGTTATACAAACTATTCTCCATCATGCTTTTTTCTGCATTGAAGGTCTTATAGAAAATTCCGTATCAGTACATACCTATCTAATTTTTAATAGCTGTGTAATATGTAGATGTCCCAGTATTTAGATGATCCTTATATAGCTATTCTAATACCTATTTAATGTTCTATTAATGGTCTCTGAAATTGTTTCAGACTTTTACGTGCAAAAATACTATAGTGACTATCTTATATCTGCATCTTCAAACATATGAATGAATGTGACTATTGATTAGATTCCTAGAGTGAAAATTGGGGGTGGGAATGTCTATGTATTTCATGTTTTGATGGCTGTTGCTAAAATGGCCTCGAACAAAATCGCTCCATTTGTATCTCCACTGGCCACGCATGAAATCATCTCTTGACTGAAAACCTTTGCGAAACAGAGTGATGTTAGACTTTTGGAACATTTCCAATCTAGAAAGTGAAAAATGATGCCTCAGTTTAATTTTAGTGTCCATTTGTCTTAATATGGGTTGCAGTTGACCACTGTAAAAGGCATTTTTTTAAAGATTTATTTATTTATACATACAAGAATGGGGGTACAGGCCAGAGGTGTGGGCGATGAGAGGATCCACCAGACACAGAGTGGGGAACAGAACAGGCAGATTGAATGAAATACATTGCTGAGGGGAGCAGCGGGAGAGTCAGGGAGGTCTGCTGCACCATGTGGGTAGCTCCCTGGCCGGTTGGGGAATCGAACTCGTGCTGCAGAGGCTGCCGACAGCTTCATAGGTTGCATCTTAACCCCTTGTGCCACCAGGGAGGCCCCAAGGCGTTGTTTTTAAAAACACAAACTGTGTTTTTGTGTGTGCGTTTTTCTACTAACTTTCTTCTTACATCCCTTGCTTAATTTTCTGGAGTTTTTGGTAACTATTATTCTCTCTTTAATTTGTAAATTTATGTATGTATTGAGTAAATTAGCCTCCGCCATCTGTCTTGTTAATATTTGCTCATATTTTTAGTTTGTCTTTCTCTGAAGTATTTTTGGCCATGAAGAAATTTCTTTTACTTGATGTGCACACATTTATCAGTAGTTTATGTTTCTAAGTGTTGTGTCTTCCTGAGAAAGATCTTCATTCCAAAACTGAATTAAAAATGACTTCATATTTTCCTGAAGTATTTAATGGTTTCATTTTTCTATTTAAATATTTACTACTTATTTGGAAAGGAGGGAGGGTATCCATTTGCTTTTGTTCTGATTATTAGCCTGTTGAACATGGAACAGCTTAGAGATGATGCTCGCAAGAAAATCCCAGGATTCCCAGTGGAAAGGCCCCTAAAGAGGCTTCTAGCTTAGTGGTTCTGCATGTTGACCTGCAGGTTGTACTCTGCTGGCCTCCTTGGCATCTCATGTCAGCTCACCAGGTATATAGGCACCTGCCCCAGGAACTGCAGGTTGGGAAGGTCTCAGGAGGCGTTCAGGTTATGTGATTATCACTCTTTCCATTTTATAAAAAAATGTTCATGTCCAGGAAAGAGACTTGCTTGAGGTCCCCCGGCTGTGGGGCTCAGGCAGGAGGCCAACCTCTGGGGAAGAAGTCATGGTGAGGACAACTCACTGTATGGATCAAAATGAAAGCAAACACAGTAACTGCCAATACTTAGAGCCAGTCATCATCATCATTATTCAGATGATGTCTTGTGTCCCGTGATGTCCTTTCTCTCAAGGCCAGCAGGCAGAGAGGGTGCATCCTGAGTTGAACTTGGGTTTTGGGACTCCAAATTCCAGACTAATGACTGCCACTCTTTTTTTTTTCTTTTTATATTTTTGCATAGAAGAACTGGGGTGTAGGCCAGTGAGAAGGGGAGTGAGAGGATTCACCAGAGACAGAGTGGAGAGCAGAACAGGAGGATCCACTGAAATACGCTGTTGAGGGGAGCAGCAGGTGAGACAGGAGAGGTCTGCTGCACCATGTGGGTCACCTCCTTGGCCAGGGATCGAACTCATGCTGCAGTGGTGATAGTGCTGAGACTTAACCCCTAGGCCACCAGGAAGGCCCCAAATAACTGCCATTCTCAAACATGGAGAAAGGAGAAAGGAAGCTAAGGTGGACTTCATAGTTTGAGTGTGAGGACCTCTAACCCCTGAGCATGTATAGAATATATTTTCCTCAGAATGTAGTCCCCAGGAAACACTTGGTGATGAGAAAAGCCGAGAATGACCTACTGTTCATACTTCATGTTTTGACCTTTTGCAAATCATGGTCAGCATGAATCCTGGGCTTGGCTTCCTCCTGAAGTCAACTCAGTCAAAGTGACAATGCAAAGGAAAAAATAATAATGAAAATAAACCAACATGGAAAGTTTTCAACCCAACATAAATGTTTCATGAATAGTTCAATAAACAACTCTATACACTTCACCTGGATTCACAGTTATTCTCTCTGTCTCTCTCTGTGTGTGTGTGTGTGTCTACACACACACACACCTACTTCAGTATATTTATATATTTACTTATATGTATACTTGTATATATACACTTCAGTATACTTTAGTATATTTATATAGCTGTGCCCACACACAAGTATATTCTTTGAATCCTTGAGAATTAGTTGCAAATGTCATTTCACCTCACCTTTATGTATTTCCACATTCTTCTCCTAAACACAAAGATATTTGCCCACATCCCCACAATAGTAGTGGTCACACCCGGAAGGTTTGCCACCAGTCCAATACTGTTGTCTAGCAGTCTGTAGTAACTTCCCGGTTGTTCTGGTTATATCTTTTATAGTTGTTTTTTTAACCCTGGATCCAATCAATGTGCCTTTCATTTCCTCTGAGCCAGGACTATGTCTCCCTTTTTGTCTTTCACCTTGAGACATTTTGCTGTGTTGCAGAATGTTCTTTGGTTTGCATGCTTTTTTGGTCACAGTTGGGTTCCGGCTGAGCACCCCTGGAGAAAGGAGAAAGGAAGCTAAGGTGGACTTAGCTTCTGGACGTCCAACGCCGCTGGACGGTTGGGCTCAACATCAGCTATGTGAGCCTTCACCTCCAGGTTGATGCGCACAGTGAGGACTAGATGTCACCACGTTTCTAGGCGTCTGTCATTTGTCGATGTTCCCAGTGTGATGCTGGTGCGGAGCCAGGTTTGGGGATTGCTAATGAATCAAATACACTCCTCAGAGACAAATACACTCCTCAGAGATGGGAATCTCTTCTTAGGGTTTTCCCAGGAACTGTATTAGCTTGTACCAACAGAAGTAACAGTCTTCAGAGGCAGACAGACCCTCCTAGTTGTCATGGAGAAAGCATTTTTAATACCCCAAAGAAGAATTGAAAGCAGAGACTAACACGGACATTTCTACAGCCCTGTTTATGGCAGCATTGTTCACAATTGTCAGAAGGTTGGATCAACCCAATGGCCTTTGATGGAAGAATGGATAAACAAAATGTGGTCTGTCCACACAATGGAATATTACTCAGCCTGCAAAATGCAGGAAATGCTGACACATGCTGCATTGAGATGGATCTGGAACACATCACATCACACTATGTTATGTTCCCAAGTGAAAGAAGCAGCCTCATAAGGTTAGAGACTGTGTGATTCCATTCATATGAGGTGCCTAGAATGACAAATTCATAAGGAAAGTAGAATCGTGGTTGCTGGGGAGTAGAAAGAGGGGAAATGAAGAGGTAGTGTTGATTGAGTACTGAGTTTCAGTTTGGGAAGATGAAAAGGCTCTGGGGGGTGGTGATGGTTATACCATCACAATGCACGTGTACTTACAGCTGCTGAGTTACACTCTGAAAAAAGGTTAAAGTAGTAAGATTTTATTATTTTTTTAATTTTATTTTTATATTCCCCATACAATTGCAACCCCCTTATTTTGACCCCAATCCCTCTTTTCCCCGCCCCTCACCCCCCAGAGTGTGTCGCTGGTTCATAGTTGCTTGGTTGAAAGTAGTAAGATTTTAGACACTGTCATCTGCATTTTATTTTATTTATTTTTTATTGAAGTAACCTTGCATCGGAACATTATACAAATGGTGGGCGTGCATCATTATAAATTGACGTCTGTACATCTGTATGTGTCAATGACATTAAGTTCACCGCTAAAATAAAACAGTAAGTTTAATGTTATCTATATTGCCACAATTAAAAAAAAAATTTAAGACATCAAGATAAAATGAAAGTTTCCCTTCGTAACTTTCTCTCCTTGGGTTTGGCTTTTGGAACTCCACCAAATACCCCTTTCACTCTCCTTATCATTTCAATTAGTTTCCAGCCTATACGTACACTGCACCCCTTGGCCCCCTATCTCCTCAACTGTGGTGGGAGCAATGTAGGATTGAGTATAGTTTTATTTCTTAGGAATTGATATTATCCTTTTTTTTAAATCACAGCTGTCTAGGACTTCCTTGGGATAAAGAACAAAATTAAACATCCTGGTGGTAAGGCCATTTATGCATTTCTGATTTGGAGTAACATAAGCGCCAAGGCTCCCTTCTTTCTGTTCGCTGCCTGAAGTCCATCCTGTGCCTGAAGAGCACCGTGTAGCTGCAGCGGCTGCTTGAAAGCAGGTTGCACATGATGCTTTATACTAAGCAAGCTGTAGAGAATGCGGGCGTCTTTTATTTTATCTCCCGGAGGCCTCAGGGCAGACAGAGAACACTTGGTCCACTGGAAACAGCATGGCATTTCCTGATAGGCGCATATCACAATTCATAAGCAAAAGGACAGTTCGACTTTGCCATAGCAACAAATCTGCTTCCTCCAGTGAGGTGGGCACTGGCAAGGCCATTAGCTGCCCTCGCAGCTCAGCATGCACTTGGCCACCAGGCTTCGGGCTCTGTGTGTGATGCCCATGCTCCATGCCACTCCAGATTCAGTTCTGACAAGCTCCTCAGTGTCATTTGGAGTCCAGGCCAATCTGATGACTCAAGGTCCAATTCTATCCCCCAGGATGTTCTGAGTAGGTGGTGAGTCTCCCACCTGCCCATCTGGGTGATGTTTACCCTTGGGGTGCTTGGGGAGGCTGTGCCAGTCTGGCTTCATCAGTGTCCTTGGGAGGAGATTCGTGTCCTTCTTTGGGGTAGGCCAGGTCAAAAATAGTCCAAACAGAGGCAGGAAAGAGAGGACGCCAGAGTGAGTAGAAGTGGAAAGGATCAGAGTGTCGAGAGCCTCCTTGGAAGCCAGTCTCTGCTTCTCCCTTACCCCCAGCACCCACCATTTCCAGGGCAAGGAAAAGCCCTCACACCGGCTGCCTGACCCCACACTCACCTCATTCTCTAAGGGCCTGGGGCCTGGGCTCTTTGGCTTCCGCAGATTTAGAGTGACTACTCCGATCTCGAAGAGAGAGATAACTGCTGTTACTGAGGACAAAGAGCAAACAAAAATCTGCAGGATTCACTCAGGATAGGAGAGGTGGTGGCCCCCAACCCAGACCCAATGCATAGGGACATGCCTTCAGCATTCTTTGGGCCCAGCCTGATCCTTCCCAGGTCTGGAGAACAGGAATCGAGTTCAAGTAGGAGACTGGACTTTCCATGAGAGCCCCAGGCAGGAGGTGAGGAAGAAGGTCCCTGATCCTGACAGTCAGGTCTCCTCCAGCACCCAACCCCACCATCCTCTTTCCACCCTGCTAGGCTGGGGGTGCAATGGGGTGCTGCACAGTGGAGGTTCTCTGCAAGAGGGAGGAGAGGACACACTGAGAAGAAAGGAAGTTGAGATGGTGCCTGGACCCCAGCGGTAGATTCTCCATTGATCTGTCTAATGTGACCAAAGCCTTCTTCTCCATTCCCTGGCTTGCAGCTCGACTGCTGCCCTGCAAGATAGTATTTTCCTTCTTGTGACAAACCTCCTACGTATCGCTCCCATCCAGGCAACCCCTGCCCACTCATCTGGAGGAAACTATTTTTGCGTCCAATTTACTTGCTGGAAGGTACTGAGCTTCAGTGTCTGCAGTACAGATGGAAAGAAGAACAACAAAAAAATCAGTCCTCTGCCTTGGGGAGAAGGGTGGAGAGGCCACAGAAGCGTACACGCAGCTGATGAGTATTTTCTAGGGTGGGGGATGCCAAGGTCACGGCCAAGATACCCTTCCAATACTTTGTGTTTAATCTGGCATGACCATGTTTCTATACACCTGATTGTGTTTTCAGAAACAGGTATAGAGACCCACCTATAAAAAACACTCCAAAGCAAATGGGACACCCCTTTAGCTCTTGGCTGAGCTATGGAAATTTTCCTAGCAACCAGAGCAATCTCTAGAGAAATGTTCTTTTTTTAAAGATGAGAATTGACATCATGACATCAAATTGACCATATGGCATAATGTAATCTGGAATTTTGTGAAATGAAGAATAACAGAAATATTAACCCCTCAGTTGCTAAGGAAAAGAAAGAAATGGAAAGGGAATGGTGATTAGGTATTGGCAGGGGAAGCACTGAGTTCCCACGTGCCTTCTAAGAAACACAAAATACCAGGCCTGGTGGTCAGAGAATGTGGCCATGAGATTTTCTGCAAGGAATCCTTTCTTGGCATGCAAAACGTATAAGATCGAGTATCCTAAGAATGAAGAAAACAACCATGGAGAGCTCTCCAAGTTGCCACTGTTCCAGAAAATATGGTGAGACAACATTTTGAGCTTAGACACCTCCTTTCAGCGACACTCCCCCTGATCTTGGAACATCTAAAGCAGTGTCCACGAGGAGTTCAGAAGGCACTGGAATGTCACCTTCCAGAATGGGGGCTCCCCAGCCCCAGAGCACACTCACTGCCCTGAGCCATTGACCTTGATTTTCCTGCCCTGCACTCTGCTGAGTCATGAAGGAGACTGATTCTGGCCCTTTGTTGTCTCATAAGGATGCAGAAGTCCTGCCTGACAGGTCACCAGTGGGTGAAACCATTAAAAGGATGATGGGAAATTCACAGAGGAGAGCTCATGACAACCTTGAACCCACTGATGAAACACAGCACCCCTAATAATAGGGTAAACAGACGTGTCTCCTTGTGGGGGGCATGATAAGCAATATACAGCATCCTCCTGTGGGGTATCCTTGCCCCCACAATTTAACCTTAATTGAATCAATCTTGAAAGTCTAACTTCCAGTTTGTAGGAAATTCACCTGTAGAGAAACCAAGTTAGGTAATCCCACCAGGAGCAAACAAAGCAGATCATGGGATGTCCTACAGACATTTGGCCTTATTTTTTCCAACACATTATTGGCATTAAAAAGTAAGAAAAAGGGCCTCCCCGGTGGCGCAGCAGTTGAGTGCTGGGTTGCGAAGCTGCCTGCAGCCTCTGCAGCACCAGTTCGATCCCCGGCTGCCGGGTGAGCGTCCCACATGGCACACAAACCTCTCCTGCCGCCCGCAGCTCCCCTCAGCAGTGTACTTCGTCAGTCTGCCTGTTCTGCTCCCCACTCTGGCTCTTGTGAATTCTCTCACCCTCCCGCGCTTCTGACTATACCCAGTGCTTGTATAAATAAATAAATAAATAACTCTTTAAAAAAAATAAAAATAAAAAAAATAATAAAAGTAAGAAAAAGAAGAAACAAGAGAAGGAGAAGATGGAGAAGAAAAGTCTGCTCTATGTTACAAGAGTCTCAGGGGATCATAATAACCAAATGTAATGTCTTTGGGAGATGAATACTAAACTGGGGGAACAAAGGCAGTCAGGGAGACTTATATAGAGCCTGCTCTTACATGATACCAAAGTGTTATCATTAATTTTGATGATCATCATATTGGCAATTGCAATTATGTAAGAAAATGGCCGTCAATTTTAAGATGTGCTGAAGTATGTAGGGGTGACATGATAAGATGCCTGAAAGCTGCTTTAAAATATCTCAGGAAACAGAAAGGATGAATAAAGCAAGAGTGCTATTTACAAGTGTTTATTCAATGATTTTATATGCGTGAACACAGAATGGGCCCCAGGAAAAGAAATTTTCTCTGTGATGAGAACCATCCTTCAAAGTCATCAAGTTGAGTGTTAAGAATCTAGGAACTTCTGAGAGGCTCCTTTAGCACAACACAGAAGTCACGTACTGAATGACTCTTGCTCTTATTTGCTAAATCATAGGGGTTCATTCAGTGGTGGTGTCCCACATCCTCTCTCTCCTATGAACATATGTCAGCTATATCACCCTCGTCAGGATGTGTGGGTTAATGATTCATTTTAAATCTAGTCCTGGTCAGGAGGGTAATATTGTCAGAGGAGTTTGAGATGGTTGCATCTTCTGTCCATTTAACACAGAGATGACTCCTCCTTGCATCCTCTTCAGCCCTGGATTTGATGAACTTCATCCTTTAAGTGTTATCTCCTCCAGACTATTTTGCGGGGCCTCTGGCCTCAAGACACTGAACTTGGCTGGTCTCCACTCAGACCACTGTCCTTTTATTTAACTACTTGGCTTATGTAAAAATTAGAAACATCAGCAAACAAATTAACAGAAATTTGTGTTACGATAGGAAAAATCTTCTCTCCTTTGATCTCTGTGAGAAGTAAAACATCTTGGTTCTGCAAGAAAAATATGTTGTACAGAGATTAGAAACTTCCCTTGGAAAATACAGTTGTACTTCTAGAATAATCACGTGAATGCTAACTTGCAAGCAAGATAAAGGAAAACCGCCTACCATTTCGCAGCTCCTGAAGTCAGCTCTGAACAGGTAGAAGCTGATTTCCTGGATGCTCCAAAGAACCAGGTCTCCACTTTGGAGAAAAATCAACTCGATCAACTTTTAGCTTGAAAGACAATCCTGACCACCACAGTCCAGTCCTACTCAGTCATGGCTGCTTTCCAAGTTGCAGATGGAGGTCTGAATTTCCAAAAGTGGAGCTGGCTATGTAGTGATGACAAAACAGGCTGCAAAGAGCATTGATCTAAAAGCCCATCGAGTCAAGCTTCAGATCTCACAGCTTAATACTCGAGTCTATCTATTCGAACTAGGTCTGCTTTGTTATTCTCTGAGCTTCCATTTGCTCATTTATGAAATGAGAAGAACATGTAGCTTCAGAGGTTGTGTGAAGTGACATAAATGTGCCATTCAGTTCTGTTACAGCCATATTTTGTAAACACGAGTTAGCTCACTTGTGATGGGTAAGAGCAGAATGGTGGCGGTGGTAAAATATGGAAGTCCTAGGGGACTTTTGCAGCATATAATGTTGGCCTCCATGAATAAGAGCAGCTGATCATGGCGCTTGTCACACAGCTGAATGTGGTCATTATGAGCAATATGGTACTGTACACATGTCCAGTCACCCTTTATTTTTCTTTCTGGATCTCTTCCACCCACTGCTCCTTTAGAATGTGTCTGCTGCCACATTTTCCCCAGTCTTTGGACATGTTGCCCTTGCCACCCTAACTCAGCAGATTCCCCCTCCCTTACACCAGCCAAAGTTAGAAACAGAGGCAAAGGACCTAGCTGAAATCTGTTACAATGGAAAATGTTCTCTCTCATCTCTCCCAGAGGTATATTTACTTTTTAGTTTTTTGAAGTAAACATTTTAGGTTTACTGTAATAGTTATGAAAATAGAACAACTGTTTTTTACTGTACTGTTTTCATTAGGGTGGTTATTATTTCTGTTGATGTCCTAGTTATAAATGTGTATAGGTATTAAGAGATTTGCTGGTAATATTTTTCTGGTAAGCCCTGTTAGTTTTACTGTGGATACTAATTTTTAGTACTTTGTAGAAGGATAGGTTTGTCAGGAAGAAAAATACTGCAGAAAAGCAGAAATTGCATAATGCAAAAATATATGTACATGTATACAGATGTCCACACACACATCCACATATACATAAGCAGACATATATACTCTCATACACCTACATTTTTTTAAAGATTTATTTATTTATACAAGCATTGGGTACAGTCAGAAGCGCAGGAGGGTGAGAGAATTCACCAGAGCTAGAGAGGGGAGCAGAACAGGCAGACTGACAAAGTACACTGCTAAGGCGAGCAGCGGGCGAGGTAGGAGAGGTCTGTCACCCCATGTGGGACCCTCGCCAGTGGCCGGGGATCAAACCGGCGCTGCAGAGTGCGGGCAGCTTCGCAACCCAGCGCTCAACCACTGTGCCACCAGGGGAGGCCCCACCTACATAATTTTAAAGATGTATTGATTTATGCATACAAAAGCTGGGGAGCAGGCCAAAGGTATGGGCATGAGAGGATTCACCAGAGACAGAGCGGGGACCAGAACAGGCAGACTGACTGAAATACACTGCTGAGGGGAGCAGTGGGCGAGACAGGAGAGGTCTGCTGCGCCATGTGGGTAGCTCCCTGGCCTGGGTTCGAACTCATCCTGCAATGGCTGCAGATAGCTTCATAGTGCTGAGGCTTAACCCCTTGCACTACCAAGGAGACCCTGATATGCCTACATGTTGATGAATGGCAGTGGCGAATTCAGCTATATGTTCTTCTCATAAAATGAATGCCATTCATTTTAAGTTCCCAACTTCTAAACTTCTGTGTTTGGAGAAATCACCCCACCCTATGTTTTGATGAGGACAAAGACTACCTCTCAATATAGTGTTACAAAATGCTGGACACTCACTTGCCCAGACTCCCTCGCAGCAAGCACTGCAGCCTCTGTTCCAGACGATCCGGACCACCCAGGTCTGACTATGACCTTGGAACTAGTGGCGCTAAGGGCCAGTAACTGTCCTTCTGGTGATGATGGTGCAGACACACTCCACCCCAGAATGGTTTGGGGCACAGCTTTAGTGTTCTTGTGCGCTGCCTTGCCTGGAGCTAGCTCTTCAGCCCTTTCTGTGTTCCATGAGTTAGCCCACTATGCTTCCAAAACCTTGTGTGCCTAACCCAGCCAGAATCAACTTCTGTTACTTGTTTATGAAGAATTCTAGCGTACAGCAGTAGTTACAATAAACTCATTATTTCTTGTTAACATCTACAGCATCTACTGCATTGGAAGGGATACCCAGATTGGCACGTTACTGATGTGTTGTAGATATTGCTACATCTAACACCCCCGCCCCCAGATATTAGTAGTGTAAGGTGATCATCTATTAGTATGTTTCATGGCTCTGGGGGTTGACAGGACCCAGTGGGTGGCTCCTTCTTGGGGCCTTTTCTGTGGTGAGACAGTGGCTGGTACTGGAATCAACTGAGGGCAGGTCTGCGGGAGGGGGTCATGCAGGATGGTACCTTCACTTACAAATCTGGATCCATGTCTCCCTCTCTTCCCACACTGTGTGTCACTACCCTGGGGTTCTCCAAGTGCCGGGGGGCTTTTCACAGCATGCTCATCCCAGTGTAGTCACGGGAGGCAGAAGGCAGGAAATGAACAGGTAAGATCTACTCCTAGAATTGACCCAGTGTAACTTCCATATTCTATAGGTCGGAGTGGCCACCGGGTCTGCCTAGATTCACGGTGAAATGCAAAGGTGAACCTGAGTCTTGCGAGTGGCAAGGTCATGCTGCCGCAACCAGGAAAGTTTTGTGACCTTCTTTGGAAAATAGAGTCTGGCGTAGTATCTTGAGGGGATCAATACTGTCTAGAGAATATCTGTAGAAAATACTCAGCAATGTGGTTTTTAAAACACAAAATGCCCTTAAGGACTGCAGCTGGCTTTCCATGGAATAATAACAAATCTACACTGGTACCATTTATAAAGGGAGGTGTTAACTGCTCAGTGGATAGATGCTCCTCACCCCTCCTCACACGGGGCCCTAATTTCTCTTTTGTGGCAAATAATGTGTGCAATTGGGGGGCCCGCTAAGAGTTTTAGAATCTAAAAGTGCTCTCTCAGTTATTGGTTTTTTTCATTACTTGGGAAAATCTACCAAGCGAAGAAATTATGAGCAGTGTTCTAGCTAGCAAAGCCTCAGAGCTTTGAGTGTTTAAAAATTAAGTAAACAGAAAAGGTACTAATAAACTGCTGAACTCCAGACCTTTCCCTGAGGATGCCATAAAGGAGGATGGACAATGCTTTCAAATCTCATCTTAGAGTTTAGATGAGCTATGTGGGCTGTGTGTGAACATGATTTAACATGGTGGCTGCCCAAGTTACAGTCTGCCTGCCTTCGCAATAAGTACCCCTTGCTTGTGCTCCTACTTCAGGACTGTAAGGTAATGACCTTGTGTCTGATCTCTAATACCTCTGACTCTTTTTATGTTTTAAAGATTTATTTTATTTATTTATGCATACAAAAACTGAGGTGTAGGCCAGAGGTACAGAGGGTGAGAGGATTCACAGGAGACAGAGTGGGGGGCAAAACAGGCAGATCTACTGAAATACAACTGCTAAGGGGAACAGCTGGCAAGACAGGAGAGGTCTGTTGCACCATGTGGGTCAGCTCCTTGGCCAGAGATCGAACTCATGCTGCAGTGACTGGTGAGATCTTAATAGTGCTGTGACTTAACCCCTGCACCACCAGGGAGGCCCAAGTACCTCTGATCCTTAAAGATTTTTTTTTCTATTTGGCATTTTGACATCATTGCTTGGAACCATGCACACACTTGATGGCAAGTGTGGGATTCCTCCAAGGTTGACCAGAAAAATAACTTGCTCTTCTGGAGCCTGGGGACCTAGTGTCTTGTATATGGCTTTGGTTTCATGTACCCCATTAGAAGTCAAGGTTAATTCCATTTGGTTAATAGAGTGAGCCAGAAGTTCTAAGTGATGTTTCCCTGGATCTTAGTCCACTTATTTCTGCTTTGCTTTTGCCAAGGCAAAGTTCCTATAAAGTCTTTTGTCTTAAAAACAAAACTAGAAATCTGACAGCAGAACTGAGGTGCTACCCGAGGAGTAAGGTGTTGTGGTGAACAAAGGAGGCCCAGTGGACTGTGGTGGAGGATTATTGGGGCTTGGGTGGTGGGTGTGGTGTGATAAAATACTTCTGATTTTTTATTGAGGTAACATTGGGTTACAGAACTGTATATGGCTAAGACCTAGAGGATCACACCTTCAGGTACATATTGCTATACCACACCCACCAACAATGCACCCTTAATCCTCTACCATAGTCCATAGGGCCCCTTATCCCATGGTAACCTCAATTCTGAAGTCAGATTTCTAGGATTTGTTACAGGCTTGGTTTTGTCTTACCTTTGGTTTTCTGTCTCTATAGTCCACATGTGAGTGAAACCATTTAACACATTTCTTTCTCCTTCTGACGTATTTCACTTAGTATAATTGCCTCCAGTTCCATTCATGTTGTAGCAAATGGCAAAAGTGCATCTTTTTTTTTTTTTTAAAAAAAATATGTGTCTGAATAGTATTCCATTTTGTATACATACTACACCTTCCTAAAGCACTCATCCACCCTTGGGCACTTAGGTTGTTTCCATAATTTGACTGTTGTAAATAGTGCTACAATGAACATAGGTGTGCATGCATTAACTCCTTCAATGAATGCTTTTGTGTTCTTCAGGTAGTAACCTAGGAGTGGGATTTCTGCATCATATAGTAAATCTATTTTTAATATGTTGAGTAATACTGGATAATATACATTTCAGGAAGTATGCACCTATACACCTAAAATATATACAGCATTGTAAACTATTGCCTCAATAAACATAATGTTTCATAAATAAATAAACAAATAAAATCGTAATGCCTAATATCATTTTACCCTTCATATAGTGTTTTCATTGGCTTCCCCCTACAACCTCTGCAGTATCAGTATTACCAACATTATCATTTATATGAAGTCATTCTTTCCTGATTTTAAGTGACATAGAACCAACCAAACTCAAATCAGCTTAGCCAATAAAAGGACATTTATTGACTCAGGGGCAGTGCCAGCTTCAGACATGGCCAAATTTAGTGCTTTAGCAATGTCATTAGTATTCAGTTGCTATATCTTTACTTTGCTGCCTAGCATTTTGACTTCACTTTCAGCCTTCACTTAGTTCCAGACTCTAGGCTACCCCTTGATGGTGACAGGATTGCTGGGGCTATTCTGTTTAGACCTACATTTTCTCAGGGCTAAAGTCCAGCTCAAAAGCAAAGATCCTTTCTGGTGGTTTTCTGAACAAGTCTCAGGATTTCTTCTGATTGAACCAGTTTAGGTCACATGGCCATCTCTAAACCAATCGTTGTGGACTGAGGAATAGGCAGCTCATACAGTGGCTCACGCCTGAGTCACATGTTCTCTGCCTAGAACCAGGGGGGAAGAACCCCACTGGGTGAGGGATGAATCTGCAGTCAGACTGAGGAGCTATTGTTGGAGAATGGAAAATGAACCTTAGGGGGAAAAACAATAACTATTAATCTGATTATTGTTACCATCATAGTTATTTTTAAGCTCTCACTACATAAGTATGTGATATGTGTGTATATGTATATATCATAGTATGTGTATATAATCGTGTGATTATATACATGCACACACATGTATATATTAATCTATGAGTCCATTTAATCCAGGGCCTGGCATGTGGTAGCTGCATAATGCATGTTGAAGGCAGAAGCTTTTTACTAATGATAAACATTAGTCCAATCCCCCAGACTGCCAGTCAGACAGGGCTGCCAAGAGTCAGGTGCATAAAATGAGGAAAACATTACTCCCTTGAAGCATAAATAATGCATCGGATTTTAAAGCAGTCCTTCTTCAGATCTTTATCATTAGATTGTTTTGATTACCTAGGCAGCATTTGCACATGTTATGAAGTGAAGTACATTCTGTATTGCTATATAAGTGGATGGTTTAAAATCTCTCCCCAGGCGAATCTGACACACTTCACTTTCAGCTAAATTGGAATGTTTCCAAAATGCACTTTGAGATGTTGCAAATGCACCTCCCTTCTGGTGCCTCATTGTCTAAGCAGAAAACCTTCCCACACCCTGGGGGGTGAGGGTTTCGGAGTCTGGGGAGAGGAAGAAACTGCCAATTCAGCCCCTGCAGGGAGTGATGTCCTCTGTCTTTGGCCTCTCCCCCCTCCCATTGCTTACTTTTTCTGCCCTTTAATCACGCGAGCGTAAAAATTTGGTCAAGGATAGGACACAGAAAATTATGAAAGTAGCCATTCCTGTGTTCTCCCAAGGGTGGTGCTGAGATGGCAACCAAGGGCTACCACTCTGGATCCATGGAAACAAGCAAATTCCCAACTAGCACACCTGACAGAGCAGGACACACTCACTATGTTCGTGACAGAGCAGGGCACACTCACTATGTAAAGTGAATGCCCTGGCAGTAGGGAGTGATTCTCTCCCAGAACTCCCGTGCAGAGGTTAGGTTTAAATCTTCATGCATTACCATCTTATTTGATTTGAGTTCCTATTACCTGTTGAAGAAATGAAGGTTCATTATTTCTTTGTCAGTGGACAGGAATGCAAACCAAGATCTACCAGATATACACACCCATCTGCGTGTGTATATGTGTGTGTGTGTGTATAACATATATATTTGTGTCATACATACTGTGTTTGAGATATATTGCATATAATATATATTCAGTTTCCAATATATATCATAGATTTGTGTATATATGTGTGGCTATAAAAATGATATGCATAATTTTTTTAATGTTAGGAAGGAAGAAGTGCAGCCTCCTGAGTATGGGGAGAGAAAACCCTGCCTCCTAATCAGTGCTCCCTGGTGGAAATGACAGAAAACGCTGCTGAGGGGCCTCTCAGGAGCCCAGTGTGAGCAGAAAGTGGCAGGGAAGTCAGGTTTATGTCCAGAAGGACAGGTGACTTCCTCCTGATGGAGGGTGCCCTGCTCCTTGGTGGCTGTGGAGGACAGCCAGGTGAATCTCAAGGAGGTGCAGCTGACCTGCCACCCCTGTACTATCCTCCTTCCAAGCCGTGTGCAGCTAACCGGAGTAGTGGCTTTGTTCTGCTACTATCCTCCCTTGAATCATGCAGTGACTATGAGACAGGAGGACTTCGGCGTCTGCAAAGTCCCTACCGTAAATTTATTTGACCCATTGTTTCTATCAGTAACATTTTTCGGAACATAGGCATTCTTGAGCTCTTTTTTTTCTGCTTCTTAGGTCTGCTTTCAGTTAAAAGAAAGAAGCTGCAAGAACCCTGGGTCCAAACTGATTATGAGGCCTGTGGGGAAGGACCCCAAGTAACCTGCAGTTGCTGGGAACTCATCATAATACTAAAATCCTTGTCTCTAGGCAGGTTTTGGCCTCACCTTTCCTAACATTCGACCTGTGAGGAGACATGTACAGGAACTGCGCAGTTGCCAGAGAAAACCACCCCAAATATGAGAAGCAAGTCACCCGGCTGTGATTTGTCTTGTTTGTTTTGTGCCAAAAGGCCTTGGACTCTATAAAAACAGCTAAAGCTTTGATCAGAAAGCCTTCCCTAGAACTTTTTCTCTTCTCTGGCACTTAAAGTACACTCTCTGGTGCTCTTGCCTTCACTTGCGAGTCCTCATTATATTCTTTTTTTTTTTTTTTTAAAGATTTATTTAGTTATACAAGCACTGGGTACAGTCAGAAGCGCGGGAAGGTGAGAGAATTCACCAGAGCCAGAGAGGGGAGCAGAGCAGGCAGAAGGACCGAAGTACACTGCTGAGGGGAGCAGCGGGCGGCAGGAGAGGTCTGCGCGCCATGTGGGACCCTCGCCCGGTGGCCGTGGAGCAGCTGGGAATCGAACCTGTGCTGCAGAGGCTGCCGGCAGCTTTGCAACCCAGCGCTCAACCACTGTGCCACCAGGGGAGGCCCCTTATTATATTCTTGATTGAGGGCCTCAAGAATCCACTGGATGGAGCCGGTGACAACTGGAAAGATTCCTTCTGTGTATTTGTCTTTGTTGTCTGGAAAGGGGACTCTGGAGAACCCCATAGAGCCCCAGGTCTTCTGACAAAGTTACTGGAGGGGTCAGAGACAGGCAGTGCCCTCTGTGCTCTTGGCTGTGGCCCCAAGCAGAAGGAAGCCCAGAGACTACAGCCAAGAGCGGCCATAACCCCACAGTCAGATGTCATGCAGACAGGCAGGTGGCATTGGAAGAATTCTCTTCTCTTTCACAAAACCCACAGAATAATCCTGGGACTCTCCTCTGCCCAGACCAGAGATGAACTGGACACCTTGAGTTATCCAGTACTCTTCCTCTGGATACCTCAAAACACTTCCCTGAAAAGCATCTCTGAAGGGCCTCCCTGGTGGCGTAGGGTTTAATACAGCACTATGAAGCAATCCGCATCCTCTGCAGCACGAGTTCGATCCCTGGCCAGCCAGGAAGCAACCCACATGGCACAACAGACCTCTCCTGTCTTGCCCGCTGCTCCCCTCAGCAGTGTATTTCAGTCAATCTGCCTGTTCTGTTCCCCGCTCTGTCTCTGGTAAATCCTCTCACCCCCACATCTCTGGCCTGTACCCCAGCTCTTGTATGCATAAATAAATAAATCTTTTTTTTAAAAAAGAAAAGAAAAGCATTCCTGAAGCATCAGAGAGCTGGGATGGAAATCAGAGCTCGATTATTATTTAGATCCTCCCTGAGAAGAGATGGGCTATGGAGTCTGCTCATGTGCATGTGCATTTTCCCCTTCTCTTCCCACTGATTCCATCCCAGGGGTAACTTAGAAAACTCAGCATTCCAAGGACTTAGCCTGTCAGTACTAAGTGATGAATTTTGACTGGAAGAAGGCAGCTTGGTGAGCAATCATTCAAAGCTGATTTTTCATTCGAAAGAAGATTGGAAGTTGGGAATTAAGTGGGAACAAAACAAACTGGCAGGGACATATATTGTAGCTGCTAACTCAAACAAACAATGAGTCATCTGGTTTCTCCACAGCCTTTCTCTGTGGAACTTGCCCATGGACTTTGCTGCCTGTTTGTATTTGTAAACTGTAAGTGGGTTTAGAAATCTTATTCTGATAAGCGGTGGATTGGCTTTATTCTTGTTCCTGAAAGTCTGCCCTACGAGTTGAACTTAGGAATGGATTTTATTAATAAACACTGGGCAAACAGTCCCTGATAAAAGTATTTATTTAATTCTTCATCATTTTTTATTAAAATTAAACTGACTGATTTCACATAGCGCTAGCCTAGAGAAAAGGTCAAGTTTATTTTTATGTGGGTGATATCAGAGTGAAATATTTGCCTCATCACCACATAAACTCGGAAAGCAATTTGAAAATAGGTCAAATAAAAGCAACAGTCAGGTTGGGTAATACTTTCTTTTCCTCTCCTTTTATGTCCTTTTCCTCCAGGCTTAAAGTTTAAGGGCAAAATGTAGCAAGAGAAAAATAAGAAGAAAAACAGAATGGTTTGAGAATATATAAAACTTCCTTTGACCAAACTGCTGCTGGTGGCAGATGTATCTGGGTGGAAAATACAGCATGGAGGCTTCGTTGATGTGCTAAATATTCATAAGGACCCAGTGCATATCTGTTGTAGAAGTGATGTGAGTGCGCGATCACAGGCCATAAACTCAAACGGCTGTAGGACCCAAGCACATATCATAAATGTGTGTTTGTGATGAAGCAAACCGGAGGACACTCACTCTGGTTAAAACATTTACGTTCAAGCTGAGAAATGACTCAGGGTTTGCTGTGGACTTCCTGTTTTCCATCCCTGGAGCATGGCAGAGGAAGTCAACCCTTATGGAAAAGCTTTCATTTAGTGTGATGCTGGAGGGGGTGGGGGAGCAGCCGTGGGGAGTAGGATTGAGGAGGACATTGTAACCTGAGAAAAATTTACAAATAGTAGTCTAGGTTGCTATGGGAGAAAAGCTTGTGAATAGGATGAGGTCTTGGGTGGCAGTGTGAGAAGTTTCAGCTTTATTGGATATGTCCAGAACAGAATTCCAAATCCTCTCCAAACTATTCTCTTCCCAGCCTTTTCCCAGACTGTGACTCAGAAGGGCCACTACCATGCTTCCCGTCGCTCTTGCCAAAACCTAGGTGCCATCATTTTTCACTTTCTTTTTCCCTCAGATTTGAGGGACAGATTCAGGTTTAGTGAGAAATTGAACTCAAGCATTGGTAGACAGTGCAGGTTCTCTTTAAGAAAAAGATCACAAAACTAGGTGCAATGGATTTCCTAGGACTGGTACACATGGCACAAAGCCCATCCCTGCAGACCTTATGTCAAAGCCATCACCTGTTACCTCTACCTTCGAAAATAGGGCCCACTGGTCCTCCCAACATCCACTACTATTCCACTAGACCAGTCCATCATCAGAGATGACATGTCACTCCCTCTGCAGGCCCACACGCAGCTTGCCCGTGGCCTGGAATGTTCCCACCAAGGCCCCACCCCTCTGCACACCCATGTCACAGGTTGCTGATTCCCCTACCTGCAATCCAGAGGGTTGCTTCCTGTTGGTCCAGTGCTACTGACTAGCTCCAGCCAGAGCAAATCCAGAACCTTCTGACCATCCAGTGGACTGAACTATATCATCTCTTATGAGGTCTAAACTCCTTCATGTTGATCCTCTCTTGAGTACTCTCTCAGCTGTAGGATACCACATACAGTTTCTTTATACCTTATAATCACTCTTACCAAGAGTCTATTAAGTCCTTATTAAGTCTATTAATATTATTAAACTTCCCACTGATTGGACTCAGACCAATACAGAGAACTATTTCAAAATGATAAAGGGTCATTCCACCAGGGAGATAGAGCAACTCAGCTAATCACATGACTTCACATTATACAACTCAAAAACGGACAGAACTAAAGGGAAAAGTGGATTAATCTATAGTCACAGAGGGAAATTTAGTATACCGCTCAATGAATAAGGAGAAATAGTATCAGTAAGGGCACAACTAACACATTAGTTAGTTAGTTAGTTAGTTAGTTGTGAACAGCACAACTAACACATTTCACTACAATGACATACACACACAGAATACTCCACATAACGACAAAATATATACTCTTTCAAGGGCACATGGAACATTTACCAAAATTAACCCTCTCTAAGGCCTCAACAGATTTTAGGAGACTAAAGTCATTTAGAGTATGTCCTGTGATCCCAGTGGATCTGAGCTAGAAATCAATCATGGAAAGACAGAATGAAAAAATCTCCAAATATTCTGGGAATCAACAGTGCACTTCCAAATCAGGTGCAACTTTGTGAGCATTTGAACTTATCCTAAATAGTGTTGCCTTTGTTTCATGTAATTTCAAAACATTTCCTTTTAAGTTATCTTTGGACCCACCTCACCAAAAACCCAGACTTATTACTCATATTTTGCATTGTTGTGTATTATTGAACTTGATCTGTGCCCCACCCCATCCCTGATTCACCATATTTCGCATGAAGTGACTTATTTCCAATTATCCAATGCACACCTCAAAAGGTATGAATTGCTAACATTAAGCATCTTTTTCAGGTGGCCTGTCTGTGCCACTCAACCCTTCTATGCCACGGTGTTCTCACTCGTGAAATCAGAGGGTTTGACTTGGAGGGCTCCAAAGGTTCTACAACTCTTGACATTTTATGAATAGGTGAGCTTTGAATTTGTGCAAATATTCTATTTTAAGAAGACCAGAAAACATTGTCAAAGTCCATCAATTAAAATGCCTGGAATGTATAGTCTTCATTTACATTGATATTTAGTTGAGCAAAGAAAGAGGAGAGTCTAAGGCATTTTTTTGTTCTGGAACAGTGGTTAAATGTTGAATTTGCTGATAATTGTGGCATGAGAAAGTAGTAAATTCTCCCTGTGCAGGAATTAAGAGGTGTTGGGAGAGTGTGAACACAGTGAAGACAATATTAAAAGTATACCTGGGATGTATTCAGAACTCACTCAAGATGGTGTTAATGTGAGGGACTTTCCTGGGGCTGGATTCTGGTCATCTAGTCTGACTTCAGCTGTTAGAGCTACACCAGTCATCTCAGTAAATAATAATGAACATCAGAAAGAGCCTATGCTATTTTTTCTCTCTGTTATTATTACCATAAATAATATTACCAAAAATATTATTTTTATACTAGAAAAATGCCTTTCATAGAAGTAGGACGAGCACTCAATGGTGTGCAGAAAGGTAAACTGGCCTCTTTCTATTTTTCTTGGCATTCTTTGTCTCAATAAGTTAAATTTGAATACACCCTTTACAGTTTGCAAATAACTTTGTTTATTTTATCCTTGGGACCACTAGGTACCTCAAAAATCGCAGGAATATTTAAGCCACAGAGTCCTGACTGTTACTGCTAGTGTGGTTTTTTTTAATTTTATTTTTATATTCCCCGTACAATTGCAACCCCCTTATTTTGACCCCAATCCCTCCCCTCCCGCCCCCCACCCCCCATAGAGTGTCTCTGGTTCATAGTTGTTTGTTGATTTTGATTTTCACTTTCTTACAGTTATTCATTTTCCTGGTCCCTTATTTAAGTTTTCTAGATTCCTGCTATGAGTGAGACCATCCGGTATTTTTCTTTTTCTTTCTGCTAGTGTGGTTTTTACTTGCTCTCAGCCATTGGACTCGTTACCAGATGCTTCAGTGCATGTTTTCCACTGCAGGTACCTGAAGTCCAGCCCCAAGCTAGCTTAAATGAAAAGGGAATTTACAGTCTGTTTTTTGGTAAAGTTAGAGAGAGGGAAGTTTCTAGGGTCATCTCAATCACCCTCTGTGTGATGGTTCCACTCTGCGCTCCCCTGTAGTTACAGCCTCTTTGACAGTGGAGAGTTGAATGTGGCACATCCTGGTGTAGTTGTAAACATACTAAAATACAAAACATGTCGGTACCTGTTGATAAGTGGTCTTTGCTCTGAGTATCCTTCTCCCCCATCAGGATTTCTGCACAACCCAGCATCTAACGGGGTGATCTGTGGCACAGTGGGACTCCAGACTGCAGTATTTTGCCCAGCATTGACTGTGACCAGTGTGTGTGGGGTCAACATGATCGCAGTCACCCTGCTGACACTTGGCAACACTTGGAGGAAGGGCGTCTGGCTTTATGGCTTTATGCGAGAGCAAGAAACTTCTTCCCCAGATATCCTGAGCTCACTGTCCACCATTCCTTTTACCCAAGCTGGACACCTTATTCATTTCCCGGCTAGTTTCTGAGATGGGGGAGTAGGAAGAGGGAGTCATGCCTTTACTGGCTTAGAATAAAGTTCAGAAACTTAATATCTGCAAACTGATCACCTGATTTCCTCTAAAGTATGTAGAAGGGATGCTTTCTTTGTGTGAGAGAGGGTGGGGTGGAGTTCAGAACATACTTCAGAATGCAACTGGGAAAAGAAATAGATTCTAGAAACGCCTCCATCTCTAAGTTTTGTTTTGTTTTGTTTTAAAATATTTATTTTTTTATTTATACAAGAGCTGGGGTACAGGCCCGAGGCGCGGGAGGGTGAGAGGATTCAACAGAGACAGAGTACAGGCCCGAGGCGCGGGAGGGTGAGAGGATTCAACAGAGACAGAGTGGGGAGCAGAACAGGCAGACTGACCGAAATACACTGCTGAGGGGAGCGGCAGGTGAGACAGGAGAGGTCTGCTCGCCATGTGGGTTGCTCAAGGCTGGCGGGGATCGAACCAGCACTGCAGAGGCTGCGGACAGCTTCACAGTGCTGCACTTAACCGCCTGCGCCAGTAAGGAGGCCCTCTCACTCTAGATTTAAGTCTCAGTACCATCCTCTGTAAGGTGATGTTAATGTGATCTACTTCATGGCAACATGGTAACGAGCAAGTGAGATCAGTCAGCACATTATAAATGGTTTGATTCACTGATTTTTAGTAGGTGCTCAGTAAATGGTGATTAGCAAGAAAATGAACAACAGTAATGTTATTGCTGGTGTTAAGATCTGAGGGAGAATGCACATGTTTTGTAAGTTTTGCTCCTCAACTAGAAGCTAATGATAATACTAGCTCTTGGCTTATAGGTGAGCCATTGTGAAGAGTAAAATCTGAAAGAAACACTCTTTGCAAGCTGACCAAGCTAGCCCGCCATATGTAATTTAAATACATACTTCACTCCTGAGTCAGAATTAAAGAACGTTATCACTCGCAGTGCTGGCAATGGCCACAATATCAGCAGTCTCCTGTGCCAGTTCCTTGAGCCCCAGTTCTGTGCCAGTTCCTTGAAGAGGACTCTACAAGAGCCAGATGACACCTGTATTGTCTACCTTTTGCTCTGGTGGGAGACATGTCCTCTCTTCAACTTGACTATTTTCTGTACAAATATCCTTAAACATACATTTCACAATGAAGGCAGCCTACACCCCTGTTCGCAAGACACTCAGAAATGGGAAAAAAACCATGGAGAAATGTCTTTGAACACTTATTATTTGGTGGTAAATGAGGGAAAAGATGTTAAGATAATTTCCTTAGTAGATCAGTGTAGTTATTCTTACTAGAACATTTGAGTAATCCTCTGGGTCAGATTTACAGTATGCATGGCAAGTTAGCACGAAACCAAATGTTCCTCGGGCCATGTATGAGATGTCTCAGTAGATGAAGTGGAGCCTGTTGTTATCCACATCCGCTCTCGGTTAAGTGTTTACGAAGAAGGGGGGAGACTCTGATTGGAGGGTACAAATCCTATCACATATCTCTAAGACCCTGCACAAGTCTCAACTGCAAAAAACTAATGTCTCCTCACCTTAACTTGAATGGACATTTAAAGGCTTGGAGGAAGATGAAGAAGGAGAATTATGGTTGTCTAGGTAAAGAGAGAAAGGCAAAGGACACATATGAGGAAGAGACCCACAGCTGCTAAATTGTACCACCCAGCAGTAAGCAAAGAGCTTACTGTGTGCACGGCAGTATTGGATCTCCACTCCAGTGTCACGGCGCAGGCTGCACTTTGCTTCAGTCCAGTGTGTAGGATTCTGGTGGACATTGGAGTCAAACAAACAGCCCAGGCCCCCGCTTAGTAGCTGTGAGAGCGTGCACATGTTTCGTAAGATTTGATCCTTAACTGGAAGCTACTGATAATACTAGCACCTGCCTCATAGGTGAGCCATTGTGAAGAGTAGAATTTGAAACATGCTTTGCATAGAGTCCAGTGCACGTTGTCAGTAAGTTGTAACTGATACACTTGGTTTTTTTTTTTTTTTAAGAACAAAACTGCTCTTTTTTTTTTTTTTTTAAAGATTTATTTATTTATTTATACAAGCACTGCGTACAGTCAGAAGCGCAGGAGGGTGAGAGAATTCACCAGAGCCAGAGCGGGGAGCAGAGCAGGCAGAAGGACCGAAGGACACTGCTGAGGGGAGCAGCGGGCGGCAGGAGAGGTCTGCGCGCCATGCGGGACCCTCCCAGGTGGCCGGGGAGCAGCCGGGGATTGAACCAGCGCCGCAGAGGCTGCGGGCAGCTTCGCAACCCAGCGCTCAACCGCTGCACCACCGGGGAGGCCCTGATACACTTGTTTTAAAAAAAACACAGACTTCAGTGATGATCGTCTTAATGATTACAGGGAAAAATATGTCCTGTCCTCCATCCTTACTCACCAGACACAGGTAGGACAGAGGCTGTTCCATAAACCATTCACACATGACGAGATTAGATTGGTCATCAAAATGGTGAGGAGGCATCTTGGAGGTCCCCTCTGTGCTACTGTTGGAGCTCTTTGGGTAATGCATCTGTCCATTTCCTGGTCTCTGCACCCACAGAGCTGGCTCTCAGCTGCAGGAGCTGGGTGTGGAGTACAGTAATCCAGTGGACGAGTGTTGGCTGTGCCCTCTGCTTCTTCTTCTTATGAGGTTGGCTCTGACTGTTGTCATACTAAATGAAGCATGTTTATAAGCATCCAACAAACAGAGTTTCTGGCACATTTTACACATTTATTCCTTTCTTTTCATCTCTACTGTAATAGAGCAAGTAAAGTAGAATGTTTTCTCAACGGAATTGTTAAGCTGTTTCTTTTGGGGCTAGGAAGGAGCAACTATTTCAATGAATGGTAAACTCCTTAGTGAGCATCAGAATCATTCAGGGAGTTTGTGGAAAATGCATGATTCTCAGGCCCCATTCACAGAGATTTTCAATGAATAAACTAGAATGTGACCCGTAGCCTGCATTCTAAACACGCTCTCCAAAGAGAGAAGATGCATTGACCATGCTTTTAGAAATGCTGTGTCAAAAATATCGACTATTTATATAATGTTCCTTATTTCCATTTCTTTTATACTGTGTTACATAGACATGTATTTTCTTTTTTTTTTCATGTATATGAGTTTATTATATTTTGTCCTGATACAAAAAAATGTACAGAACTAAGTTTACCAATTAATATATATACAATTCTATTATAAATTGCATATAATCAGTTTATTTTCACAGAATGCTTACATTGAATTTTCCAAACTCTTGTATTAGAAAAACTGTGGCTAAATTTGATGAAGAAGTATAGTTATGACATGAAATGGTTCATATCTTAGTTATATTAACTTGCATGATAAAAATGAAATGAAGATAAATGGCAGAACTTGACATATTGACATGAACACATTCTTTGATAAATTGGAAGTTAATCTACATAATTAACATTATGGTGTCTTTCTAGAAAAATCAACAAAAACAATAAATCAAGCCCTGATTTATATAGCATTTGCCAATTTTTATGGTGTAAGTATACCCATAACAACCAACTCTAAGTTACAGTATAACATTACTGACTGTGACTTAGAAAGAAATATGCATTAACATAACATTATCCACTATTTTCATCGTGTATATATAATAAACATAAATAATCTCAGGATCATAGAGAAAATAGAATGGAATAATTAGGAAGTCACAAATTTTGAGTCATTATTTTATTTGTCTTTTGTATATTTTATTGCAATGATACATAAATTTAATTTTTAATAATGATAAAAATAATGTGTTTAAATAACCGACTAGACATGTATTTTCAAAATGATATGTAGAATAATGGCAGATGGAATCAACCAGATTCCCAGCGTGGAGTAGGATAGCTCCTCTCTTTCCACTGCAGAATCCCTGCTTGCCTGCCCTAGACTAGAATGGACCCTGCAAAAAAATGTGGAATTTCCAGTGATTAGGAGATTTTCTTCTCTTTGAGAAGAGCAATGGAGAACTTTTCTAACTTAAAGCACAAAGAAGCAATTAAAAAAAAGTGTCAAAAATAAGGAAGAGGATTTTTATCCTATCAAAAGAGCACAGTCCTTTAATGTAGTCAGCGAGGATTCAGGTTATTATATGGATAAATTCAGAAGTAGTATTTATATATTTTCACTAATGAAAATAGATCATCATATTCTAATTATGTTAAACTACAGCATTAGTATCTCCTGTAATGGTGAAGAGAAAAATCCTATGGAGGTAAAATTATTAATATATGCTCCACCCTCTTCCAAGGCCCAAAGTAGTGATTTGTAGCTCTTCCCTATGACATGGGTCTTGGAACAAATGGAGTATGGAGATCTAGTCCCAGCTGGCTAGTTCCAAGAATTGAAGTATTTCTGTGACCAAGACTAAGTTCCTAAAGGAAGTTGCGTATTCCTGATCCAAATCCATACACATCCCTGGAACAGGTTCAGCAGCAGACGCGCCTGTGCTTTAGGAGGGTGGGGTATAAATAGTTTTGTACGATTGAATGCCCAGACCGTCTCACAATATTGAGAACATCGGAATGTAGCTGTGAATCAGGTTTCAAGCTGTTGTACCATTTCTTGAGGGAAAAAAAAAAGGATACTTCTTTAACTAATTCATCCCTCAAAGGTCTAATGAATTTAATCGCTCCTATTTTGAGCTTGGCATCAAACAGCACAGCCAATTAACCCAGCTATATTTAAAGGACGGGGGGAAATTGTCAAATCAAGTAGGAAGCAACACTTAGAAATGTTAGACTGAAAATACTGTTTCTCTTTATTGAGTCATCTCTGGAGAGAAATGAGTGACCCAGACGCATAGAATCTCTAGGCCATTCTAAATTGGGGGGTGAATAGGAACACAGAGATAGGCAGTGATTGACTTCCTTCCCCAGGAGGAGGGAAACTGGCTTTCAGCACCGGGAGGGAGAAGAGCATTTGGGCTCTGATGTGGACAGAATCACATCCCCCAGTTCCATCACCAAGGACCCTTTTGAGAGATGCCGGTTCAGAAGCTGAAACTCAATGCTGCTTACCACCTCAGTTTGTAAGGAAACTGACTTTCTGCCTGTCTGCTTCCCTAGACCAGCACTGTCCATCCCGCTGCCCGTGTCCTCCCTCCTGCTCTCAGACTCACTGTTCAGAGACCACCAGGGTCTCCTACCCTGTCTGCCATGGCCATGTGCAATGTAATACCCTGTTCCCTCTGTCCAGGAATTATTAAAGGGAGTGACACATCTCCACGATGCATGGGGATTTCTCTGTGCGCTCTGAGGTCATTACTGGATTTGAGAAGACCAGACAATAATAACCTGCTGGCACTTACGAGTAGCCATCATGTGTCTGGCCTTGCTCTGCCTTATTTTAGTCCTCACCTCAGGTTCATGATATTCATTTTACCAATATGTAAATCGAGGAGTAGAAAGATAAGCTCTTTGTACAATGTCAGTTTGCTGGGCTGCGAGCCAGGATTGGACCAGCAGAGTGGCTGTGTGGTCTGTTATATTGTCATCTAGAGGAAACTATTAAACAATGGGGTGTTCTCAACTTCCCTGCCCCTGGCCAGATTCTCCGTGGACTTGAACAAAGAGGGAAAGACGGTGGCTCTGTCACCCAGACTCAGGTCCTGTCACCCCCACTTTAGAAGACTAGCCTGGTGCCCACTGAGAACCCCCTGGCGAACCCGACAGCGATGCCTGTGAGGCCTCAGACCAGGGCTCTGCAAAATGGGCTTCAGTCTTTCCTGAAACCTCAGGGCTCTAAAAGCAACTGTCATTGTGCTAAGCAGAATTGTTTCGAAGAACAGAGAAAAGTTTCCTTTCTCTTCAAGGTGTGAAGACGCTCATCTCATGAGTCACTATCTTCTGGGGCCTTGGGCCTGCTCAGCATCTCCCCAAAAGCAGCAGTGCCATAGCCATGCCCACCACCCTCTGCTTGGGCAGCATTCCTGAGCTCTGAGCAGGGGTGTAGATGGAAGGCACCCCGGGAGTTCAGGGGTCCGAGCAGAGGTGTGCAGCAGAGAGGAGGAGGCACGAATGTGCTGGGGCTGGACCAGTGTGGATCTGAGGCTCCCACAATGCTCAAGGCTGACTCTCCTGGGTCCACTCACGGGGCCCCTCCTGACCCGCCAGTTCCTCTCCTTCCATCTAGCGCGGACCAGAGTCCAGGGTAGGAGAGTGCAACAGGCCATACAGCTTGGCTTCAGGCACTGCAGAGAGAGATGAACTCCTGGAAAAACCCCCAGTTGTGGCTGTTTTCTTTTCCCTCGGTCTCTCCCTCCCCCGCACAGGCAAGCACAGGGTGTCTTCCACCCCATGCAACAGCATTTCACTTGGCTCGTCTCCCCTCCAAGCGTTTTAATAATAGTGTTTCCAATAATTTCTAAACTTAAGCACAATGAAAGCTCGCTTATCTTTGACAAGTAGCAAAAGATTTTTGCAAAATCCAAACCAAAAGTGCACAGTTAGGTTTTAGTGTGTCTGCATTAGCCTCTGAAAAGTAGGTGTCAAGAATGCACCCCAGGTCATCACTAGTTACCTCAGAAAGGGGTATGCCAACAGGGGCATCTCAGAGGCGGGATTAATGCTGTTAAGGTTTCCTTTGTGCGTCTTTTTATTGCTTCCTTGCCAGAGTCAACATATTTTGTGCTGGAAATTAAATCAAACTAGAATTCATTTTCAAAGGAAAAGGTGCATTTCTACTTCTAAGAAGATGGAGTAGAGACACTTTTCCCTATTCCTCCCACTACGTACCACTGAAAAGCTCTAGATTGTACATAATAAAACACAAAGAAAAGGGGAGAAGAGTAAAGAAAACCCTGAAAGGTGGAGGGAGAACATGGCATCTGCAGGCCGTCGGAGCCTACCGAGCAGCTTGGGCATGGCGCTTAATGGCTGGGTTTCCTGTCTGCCTCCCTGCTGGGCAAAGCCGTACCCTGGAGAGCCAGTGTGGGTGCAGGCACCAGAAGCCCACAGAAGCTTGCTCTGTCAGCCCGAGGCCCGTGAGTGGGGAAGCAGAGCGCAACAGACACTTAGGTACTAACTGCTCTACTCCAACCCAGCTGCAGAGAGAAGGCTGTGGTCCCCACAGAGAAGGGTTGAGTGGGGGACTTGGGTTTCCAGCCTAACTGGGTGGTAAGAGGCTGGTATCCCAAAAGCCAAGGAGCAAACCTGGATTTTCCTCTGTGCCAGGTGGTACCGAGGCCCTCTCTCTACAGTGTCAGGTGAGACGGGTAGAGGACCAGATAGAGGACCTGGAATTCTGGGTGCCATGGCTACAAGGCTCTCTTCTTCCTTCCCACTAGGGTATACACATGCAAAAAGTATGAACAAGATATTCATTATGGGAACAAATTCATTATGGGAATTATGATATGGTGATATCATAATGCAATAATTCATGGATATATTCATTGATCAAAATATCACATAACATGCATATTACTGTCCACCAGAAATAACAGGACTGCCAACCCTCCCAGCCAGGGATGTGTCCACGGAGGCCTCATGAGAGCTAGCACTCCCATCCCTGGCTGCCAGAAACTTCCACAACACAAATTTGTGAAAATTATGAAACTCAGAAGACACATAGTAAAAAGCATGTTCAATTGACTCTATCAGTTAGCAGTTCATTAAATCTAGTACTGTGGCTGGTGTAACATCTAAGTTCTCTCTACTATAAAAACTTTAATTTTGAAAAGTGTATACGACACATGAATATAGTAGTTTGTTTTCAAAGATCACACTTATACAGAGTGTGTAGAAGGAGGTAATCAGGGCTGACAATTGGGTATCTATTCTTCTAGACTAATTTATGTCTATTTGTATAAATGCACATATGTTTACAGATCTACCTTTAAAAAAATGGTCATTAAAGTTGTTTTAACATAAATGGACTCCGGTTCTGGTTGTTGTTCTGTTGCTTTTTTAAAACTTCATAAAAGCAGGCCTCCCCTGGTAGCGCAGCAGTTGAGCGCTGGGCTGCGAAGTTGGAAAGCTGCCCTCAGCCTCTGCAGTGCAAGTTCAATCCCGGCTGCCGGCGAGGGTCCCACATGGCATGCAGACCTCTTCTGCTGCTCCCGCTGCTCCCCTCAGCAGTATATTTCATCAGTCTGCCTGTTCTGTTCCCTACTCTGGCTCTGGTGAATTCTCTCACCCTCCCATGCTTCTGACTGTACCCAGTGCTTGCATAATAGATAAATAAATAAATAAATAAATAAATAAATAAATAAATAAATAAACAAAAAATTAAAAACACACCTTTATAAAAGCATATCATGGGGGCCACTGCATGCTAATATATGATATTTACATATCTGTAGTCTTTTCCCCACTGTTATGAATGTATCTCTTGATGATATCATAATTGTCATACCCATCGTGAAGATCATGTTCGTATATTTTGTGCACGTGTTCATGTATTTTTCTAGGGAAACTATCTCGAAATGGAATTTCCTGATTGAAAATTATGCACATTTGAAATTTGAAAAGTCACTGCGTATCACTGCATCGTCATCAGGAAAGCCTGCACGGAGACGCAGCAGTTAGTGTGACTCCCCACCATGTATGTGAGCCTCCCGTCCCCACCTCAGGAACCCTGGTGTCTCCAAGTGAGTGGAGGGCATTTGCTAGACAGGTTCCCACCATAGCTGCCGCCCTCACCACTGTGTGCTACAGCAGACAGTCCTGACTTCTGTTCGTCTTTCAGGGAATTTTCAAATTTTCTAGTTGATAAATGGCATTCACTTTTGTCTTGTAGCATTACTTTAATTTCTGTTTGTCAATATGTATCCCGTCCGTCAGAAGGATTTAGAAGAGGTGGGATTTTGCTCACTCAAACCTCTGGTTCGAATCTGTTAGCTCTATTGAAAAGGGAGATGAGAATTCAGACCAGACACAAGAGCAAGACTGGCTAAGAATCTTTACATAGAAGCTCTCTAGGACACAGAAATCCACCCATGGGCTCTGAAACATCATCTGGAATGTTAGTTTTTCTGTTGAATGCCTCTAGCTGTGGGTCGGAGCAGAGAGTTAGATTTTTATATCATCCTAATGGATTAACGGCTCAAAGTCAAACCCTGGCAGAGTATCAAAGACTCACATCAGAAACACAAGGGTGAAGGTTCCCGCTTTTGAAAATGTGCGACTTCAGGCTTGTCTTGTTAAATGTTAAATATATTTCTCATATTCTTTAAATCTAAGAAACGTACAAGGAGCTGAGTTAAGAAAGAAAGCCTCTGAAGAACACAGAATAATCTGGAAAACAATAAAATCCCCTTTGAAAGATCTGCTTCTTTTAAATGACCTCATGTTCCATATCAGATTCTCAAATCAGGACACACGCATTCTGTTTTCTATTTAAAGGCCAGGATGAGCGTCCAAGCAAATGCTTTGTCCCGCTGGTTTCAGAGCTGACAGGATTTCACCTGCTCAGATCAGCAGGAAGGTCCTGGACACAAACCATGCACCCGGGGCTGGATCTCAGCAACGTTGTGAAGCAGAGGAGGGTTTTTTTCTTTTCTCTTCTTTCCTTTTTTTTTAGCCTGCCCTCTGGATTCCCAATTTGGGCAATCTGTCTCTTCTTTCTCTGTATGTACTTCTGTCTCCAGCCATCAAACGCTCTCAGATCCTTTAGTTAGCTCGCTGACCATTGCTCATGCCGCTTGAAAAAGGCCTGTGTCCTAATGCCATGCTCTCTCTGTGCAATCCTGGTGTCAGTGGGCAGGTGGGAAGGAGGTGAGGCACATTATGTGGCGGCAGGCACTTCCAAGTACCCAAGTAGGTGAGGGCACCCCCCCATCTGCTCGCCTGGGTGCCATGTCTATCTACTCGCCGAGACGCTCATCCCTCTGGCCAACAGCGTCATGCCTTTGTGCCTCGTAGATTCAGAGAGGCAAGAGCTGGTGCTGGCAGTCACTGCCTAGCTGTGAGCCTGGGGGTGAAAGGGGTCGGGAGGCCTCCAGGGAAGGGAAGTGGTGACAGCAGGTGGGACTCTGGCACCTCCCTCACCTTCTTCAACCACACCATTCCTTGTTTTTCTTTTTCTGAAAGTAAAATGTATGGAAAAGAAAGTTCTGTGGCTAAAATAGAGACGGCACATAGTAGTGAAGGAGAGAGCATGTTCTGGAATGGAAGAGCTCTGGACTGAAATTCCTGCCTCCTGAGGGCAGCGAGTTCACTGTGAGGGCTACGTATTTGTCAGTCACAGTGCCACATCTGGCCAGAGAAGATGGTACCTCGGGCTCCCTCTGAGCTCCAGCTGTGCATTTGTAGGAGAGGGGACCTCTCTGTACCAGCCTCCAGGGGGTGGAAATACCATGTTGATGAGAGACATTTTCAGTGAACGGGGAAAACCAGACTGTTGTGAATGACAGTCCCAGCGTTCACCTCTGTACAATGAGAATGATGCCAGTGGTGGTGTCACAGGGTGATTGGGAGGACCAAGTGGGTAACACATACAAAGCTCTGTGCCCAGTGTTGGACCCACAGTCAGTGTGAGTGCCAGCTTTATCATTAAGCAGATGCTGTTGTGTATCACCATGTAGTGTCTCCGTGTGGGCCTACAAGTCCCCCAGCTGGGTAGGAAAGCTTTGTATTCCTCACACAACATTGGAAGCCCCATCAGTCCCGTAATAACCAGGGCGGCAGCAGGCATATGGTGGGTTCTTAGCAAAAACTTGGCATTTGAGTAATGAGCACTGTAGTTGAGATCATGGTCTCTTTTCCCTTTGCAGTCCACGAAGTGGTGTCTCCTTGTTGCCCTCCATTTGCTTTTTATGTAGAGAACGCCACCTTTCATTCTAAGCAATTTGTGATTTTTGTAGAAAAAGAAATCTCTATGATTTGATCTTTTAGTCTACTTTCATGAACGTGTAAAGGAAAAGAGATAAAAATCAAGTTCTTTTGTGTTTTTTTAATTGACTTTTTTTTATTTTTTTAAATAAATTTTATTTTTATATTCCCCATACAATTGCAACTCCCTTATTTTGACCCCAATCCCTCCCCTCCTGCCTCCTACCCCCCATAGAGTGTCTCTGGTTCATAGTTTTTTGTTGATTTTGATTTTCACTTTCTTATAGTTATTCATTTTCCTGGTCCCTTATTTAAGTTTTTTAGATTCCTGCTATTGAGCCAGATGAACGAGAGCTTATATTTTCCATTTTTAAATTATCAGATATAGACAGAATCTTTTGGTTTCACTTTGCATCATATTCTCCACTTGTGAAGAGAGGAGAAAAATACATTCTGATCCCCCCGAGTGCTGTTTAGACTATTTGTTTCTATAAGATTTGCAAGGCAAACGTCAATAAAGGCTGACTACATCAAGTATATTTGACAATATGAACATGAAGGGGACCACATTCTCTCCCACTAGTGGGTGGATTTTAAGTTAAAAATAGATCTGACATAAGATGACTGTTGTAATTTACTAGGTAGCAAAGTAAGTGACTTAATTAAAATTAAAAATATGCATCATAAATATTGTAGTTAATGTTGAATAACAAAGGTTTTTTCTTATTTAACATGTGCTTTAATGATAAATAGTAATTAAAGATAAATGGTAAGTAAATGGTGTAGTCATTGTGGAATACAGGTTTGCAGTTTCTTTAAATCCAAACTTACACTTATCATATAATTTAGCAATTATATTTTGGGCACTTGCGCCAGAGAAATGAAAACTTATATTTACATACACAAAAAAGTACATGTATGGTCATACAGCTTTAATCTTAATATCCCCAAACTGGAAACAACCAAATGTCTTTTTCCATGGGTGAATGGTCCAACAAATTGTGGTACATCCATACTATGGAATATTACTCAGCAATAAAAAGGAGGAACTACTAACATATACAGTAATATGAATTGTGCTTAGTAAAAAGTAATCTCAAAAGCTTCCACACTACATGATTCCTTTTATGTAACATTTTTGAAGTAACAAAATTAAAGAGATGAAGACAGATAAGTGGTTGTCAGGGTTGAAGAAGGAGGACATGGCTATTAAAACAAGTCGCACAAGAGAAACTTGTGTTGATGAAACACTTTTGTATCTTGATTGTGGTGGTGGTTACACTCATCTACACATATGATAAAATTACATAGAACTACTAACACACACTCAGGCATGTAAAACTGGTAAAATGTGAATAAGCTCCGTGTAGTCTACTAATGTCAATTTCTTGGTTTTGATATTGAACTATAGATATGTAGATGATAGAAATGGGTGAAGGGTCTTGGGGCCCTCCCAGAGTGTGTGTATTTGTATGTGTGTATGTTAATGTGTGTGTGTGTTGGCTTCTTGTATATCTGTAATTATTTCTGAATAAAAATTTAAAAACATAATTTTACACAAAAAGTTTCCATTGCAGACATTGATTAAACTGTTATCACATGCTATGATGTCACAAATTATGTACAGAGAGTGAGCTTTGGAGTTGAGAGAAGTAATCCTATAGATTTTCTCCTTCCTCTAGCTTGTTAACACAGATGGAGTAGATTTTATCAGGCACGCTCTGCTCTCCAAATTAGCAGTTAAACTTTCACTCCAAATATTTTCACTAATCTCTTTTAAAAACCCAAAAGTGTTCCTGAGAATAGTTCTTACTACCATTCCTCTATGAACTGTCAAGATGATCATATATATCCAGACACTGGTGTCCCTAGTAGCCCAGACACCCCAAGTAGCCCTTAAATATTACACCATAAGGACACAAAAATGTGGAGTGACTTGGAAATTCCTCTTAAGCACTGTGCTCATGCTAGCGTTGTTCTGTATGGTTCATTTCACTCCCTTATTCTCCAACCATCGTAGAAGGTGAGCACGATAACGTGTGAATTTGTCAATTGTCATGGGGCTAGCCCTGACCCTGCCCTTGCCACGGTGATCCATGGCTCTCAGCTCCTGGGACCAGCTCCTCGTGTATGAGCTGTGCCATTTGGGTCAGTCACATGACCTCTCTGCACCACTGGTTCTTCATGTGTTAATTAAGAGAAATAATCACAATTAAGGTATTTTGAGAATGAAATAAGTTAATACAATATGTGTAAGTCAATGCATGTAAGTCAGGGGGTCATCAAACTCTGTCTTGTGGGCCACATTTGACCCATCTCCACTTCTGAGAAGTAAACTTTTTTTTAATTGGGTGTTTGAGAATATTTGATTTTTTTTATTATTATTATTGAGGTAATACTGGTTTACAGCACTGTACGTGATTCAGAGTCATAGGGTCCCACCCCTTGAGAAATAAAAGTTTATTGAAACATAGCCACAGTCATTCCTTTTTTATGACCCGTGGCTGTTTTCTCATTACAATAGCAAAAGTGAGTCCTTGTGGCAGAGACCCTATGGTCTGTGAAGCCAGAAATACTTACCATCTGGCCCTGTGTGGAAGAGGTTTGCCAATACCTGATTTACACAAATGCTTGGGTGAATTTGACTCTTGACACTGTTATTAAAGTTCTCGCTGCAACCTTGGACAATAGTCTTGCCCCATTCAGTGAGAGCCTCCTTCCATTCACATTTCATCCTATCTCGGAAGTCTTGCTTGCAAAACCCCTACAATTGGCCCTGCTTCAGTCCTGTGTCATGAGGGCAGTGACCTGGTAGAACAGGTTTCTCTTCCAGAGAAAACTAGAGTCACTTTAATGAATCAAGTATAGCTGACCTGTCAAAAAATACTGTTTTTTGCCATAGTTGCAGCTGGGCTTTTCCAGATCACACAAACAAATGTGTTTTCAGGGAAAACATGAAGCAAAAGACTGATTTCCCCTTGTGCTAGGTGGTGAGGGTCACATTCTGTGGGGACAGGAAAAGTTATTCTCTAAAAGGCCCTGCTATTTTGGGGGGTCAAGTCCAAAGATGAGGAAAACTAAGAAGAGTGATCATACCCTAATCTGGATTTGCAAAAATTAGAAAATAAAAAGAATAACTCTTTCACTGACCCAGGTAAGACTCCTCAATTAATCACTATCAGCCCAAATTACAAGGCTGGACTGGATTCATTCTTCACACAGCAGGCACAGTGCTCTCCGAAACTGCAGATCAGATTCTGGCCCTCTTTTGACTAAAATCTTCTGCCAACTTCTCATTTTTGCAACAAATCCACATTCAGTGATCCAGATGTGTCTCCTCTGCCCCTCTCTCTCTCACCCTTCTCCTCTTGCTCGTGTGGGCCAGCCAGATAAGGTTTCTCTCCTCTTGGCCCAAGCCAAGTGTGTCCCTGCTTACTTCCCTCTGTCTGTCTGGAATGCTGCGTCCTCACATCTTCACAGGCCTGAAGCTTAGATGTTAGATTTCAACTCAAATGGTTCATTCCCAGTTAACTTTCCGTGGAGATCACCCGCTGACATTGTCCAGCACATCCTCCTGTTTTATTGCATTCATCACCCTCTTCACTAACTGAAACTAGTTGGCTTATTTATTTGCTTACCTGATAATTATCTGTCTTCCTGAACTGGTAAAGAAGCTTGGTGAGGGCTTAGAATTTTCCTTGTATAGAAGAGAAAGGAAGAAAGGAGAGGGAGGAAGAAAGGGAGAAAAGAGGTTTTAACCCACAACTAAAGAAAAAACTGGAGGTAGGAAATAAGAATCCTGTAGGGAAAATTTGGGTCAAGGAGCAGTGTGTTGTAGGAATGACAGTAAGCAATAAGGTGACAGAAATGTCAAACAGAACTATTTGGAATGTTTTATCAAACTGCAGCCTTCTATTGCCTGCATCCTATCTCCTGTCACTTAGGCTGGCCTTCCCTGCCTGGAAAGTCTCTGAAGGTGTGTTTTAACTGGAAGTTAAATTCCTCCTTGTTATTCTTCATCAAACAGCCTGTAAGTCCAGCAGACATGCGGTTTCTTCTTCCTCCGCATTTAGGCCTGCCAGTAATTTTGCCCTTCGGTGTTTTTTTGACCCTGATCCAAAGGTAAGTTCCTCTTTCAAAAGAGAACAAAAATCACTTATAAACACTTGTTGTTTATGGTTCCACTTCGTTTTTTTTTTCAAATATGAAAGTTGTTAACATATAAAATCCCATTAAGAAAAATCACCTTGCACCTGAGAGAAGTTCTCCAATGTTCATGGAAATCAAAAAATAGACTTTTCCTATGGAAGAAATGATGCTTTCACCCTTGCAAGGACATTTAGCCAAAGTTCTTTATTAGTGGTACTAAAATTAGACAAACACTCCACACAAAATGAGAGATCTAAGCAGTCCCTTGAATTATCTGTGCTGGGGTATCTGTTCTCTCAGAACCAAGCATGCCTGGTTCATTTCTCACTGGGACATGCATGATCTCATTGAAAATGTATTTAAATTTTCAATACAAAATGTACACAATTCATACATGTGAAAAGATGTGGATTAATTTTAGACAAGTGGATTAACTTCCAGTCAATCCATTTGATTGAAAGAAACTTAGCCAAAGTATGAACCTAATTTCCTAACTCAGACTTTAATTTTTTAGTTATGTGGTAAAATCTTGCTGGTTCTTTCATTTTTTCAACAGTGACTATTAAGTACCTTCTATGTATCAGGTGAAAATCCAGTTCTCACAGAACTTACGTACTCATGATGGGAGACAATTATCAAATCAGTCAATGTATTTCTTCCCAGATTTAAATCCAAGCAAACTATGTGAAAGAGATATATTCTTGACCAGTCTTTAATCGTCTTTACATAATTTGTTTAATATCTGTCTGGATAGACCAATGAACATTAATCCTAGCAAGTATTCAGAAATTCACATAGACAGAGACTTGAGTGCAAATTTCAAAGTGATACAGACAAGATGTGTGTTTTGCAGTAGTATTATATTTTTATTGAGCTGAAAGAGGATTAGGCCCAGATTTTACTGAAGCTAATTAAACACAGGATATTTGTTGTAATCATGTTACAAAATGCATTCCCTAAATGGAGTTTATAAAATACTTTTCTATGTACTTGGTGGATTAGGAAGATTAGTTTGCGGGGGACAGGGGGATGCAGCACATTCCCTTGTCTCCAGAGGTGCACTCTGAGGTGTCTCTGTGAAGGATAGCTCAAACCCGGGACAACTCAGGGCAGTCTCGCTGACCCCGGTGGCCCTCAGCTGCAGAGAGCAAGCTTCCGACATTGCCTGTGACCTCATTTAAGGCGCAAACAACCAGGCCTGATAGGTGAGGAAACAGACAGCTCTTGCTACACTCCTGGTCTCTTGGTGAAGTCTCCTTACTCCTGCTCATGAGGGTGGAGAGGAACCCTCATTGGCACAGATCTGTATCTGCTTCTGGAGGAAAGCATGGCTCTGGGATTATAAGCAAGAAGAGGTAGCAATAGTTACCTCTGTACAAAGGAAATGAGAGTCAAGGGTAGGCGGTAGATCAACAGATCACCATGTACTCTTTGTGTTTGAATTGGCTGCATGTATGTATATATGTTTGTATTAAAGTATGAGAAAGAGGGGCCTCCCTGGTGGTGCAAGGGGTTAAAACACAACCTATGAAGCTAACTGCAGCCACTACAGCACGAGTTCAATCCCCAGCCAGGGAGCTACCCACATGGCATGGCAGACCTCTCCTGTCTCGCCCACTGCTCCCCTCAGCAGTGTGTTTCAGTCAATCTGCCTGTTCTGTTCCCCACTCTGTCTGTGGTGAATCCTCTCACCCCCCCACCTCTGGCCTGTCCCCCAGCTCTTGTGTGCATAAATAAATAAAATCTTTTAAAAAAATTAAAAAATAAAGTATGAGAAAGAGAAAGATTTAATCATCAGGTAGTCCTACTACCACCTGATAACCATGTTTCAAACTAAGAATTAAAATGCAGTGAAAATAGACTTAGCAATTGTCATGTGCAGTTAAGGGGAAGGAGGAGGCAGGTTTTACAAGGCTTAATGTTTTTCCCCACATTAATGTTTCTCAGTCTGGTTTTTACCCCACACACTGAGATTATAACTCACACCCTCCATCAACACTGTAAAGAATAGGGACTCCTCCTGATGATCATTCTCAGTAGCGGGGCATGTGCCTGTAAGACCAGCCTTGAACTTGGGCAGAGAAGGATGGAGGAACAAGAGGGGGAGTTGCCTAATCCCAGAAATGTGATTACAGAAAGGTTTGCTTTGGAGAAACTCATATTGTAAAACTGTTAAACATGCTTTTGCAACTGTGATTACCATGTTTCCCCTTTTGTGATCAGGATAGATTATTTAAAAAAAATTCTATGTGTTCTCTTTGGGACAGAGCTCTCTGGACTGCCTAGGGCCATCTTGCTAGTATTTTGCAATAATATGTTTCAGATCAGCCTGACCTAAACCCAACACAGAACTGTTTCTTTGCCATTCTACCTACAGGGAGCATCTGATAATCACGAGGAGGAGGGAGGTGGTGGGCTCGGTGGTTCTGATACCCTCTATAGCCTTACTCCCACCCTCACGCACTCAGTCACAAAACTCAGCCATTCCGTGGGCATAAGTAGTTCTAAATCAAAGCTCACAGAGGCCACCATTTGCTATAATGGCCGTGCATTTGAGGGAAATTAAACCAAATCAGGTGAAAATTTTACCAGCGTCTTCCCAGTGTGCTGAAAGAAGAAAATTGCCACAATTCTCATAATTTATGATCCTACTACAATAGAACTGGGACATACCTGTATCTAGGTTGACATTTCATAGAGTAAAACTTTCCAAAGATTCCTGTGAATTTGCCTTAAATTTTTGCTTTTCCTACCAGTTTACTAATCAATCTAACAAAAAGGAAATTCATGGCAGAGCTCAACGCTAAGAGATCAAAGAACAAAGTTAGGGCTGGAAATAGTGACCTGGTTTCATGAAATAATGCAGGAAAATTGCTGATTTATAGGTCACTGTTTTTTTTTTTTTCCTACCAGAAGTGTCTTATAACCTAATTTGGCTATAGCCTGCAGGTCCTTCTCTGTCTCTCACATAAATAAAATTTCCCAGGAGAGCTCACTCACCCTACTCATTAGATGACTGGCACAAAGACATTTCAGCTAGTTTAAGTCACTCCCCTCCCTCTTATTATTTGCTTAAGGAAAAACTGTTTCTTCAAGTGGTTGTGGTAAGAAAATTTACTCAGATGCTAAGGGGAGCAATCAAAGAAAAGGATCTCTGTGTCTAAGATTGTAGAATTCTATGATTGTGGGCTACCGACTAGATATTCATGAAATCTAGAGCAGGTCTTGGATTAGAAGTATTTCATGACTTGAAGACAACCTAAAATTTATTTTTAGGCTATAAGAGTCTTTCAAGGTTTTTGATTTTAGCAACAAAACCCACTCTAGCTTATTTAAGGAAAAAAAAAAAAGAAAAAAAAAAAGAGTTTTATAGAAGTCATCCTAGTTTCCAGAATCTCACTGAGGGCCAGAGTCATGGATGCTCTGAGAAGACTAGCAGCCAGCCTGGCTCCGTGGCATGCCACACTGTCCCTGCCCACGTGTGGCCCAGCTGTCACCCCTTCCCCAGCAGTAGAAGCTACTGTTGACTCTCCTGTAGTACTCTCTGGAAGCTGCTGTCTCTCCTTCTACCTGTGAAGGTCTTAACACACCTCTCCATGAAAGCCTCTTGTCAGTCAGGTGAGTGATTGGCCGACCCTGGACCCTGGATTTTTAAATCTAAGATGTCAAGCAAGTGTCTGACTTATTTGGAGAGCAAACACTCCCAAACTATGACATTGTCCAAATATAAAAACCCAAATATAAAATGGGTTCAAAGGTAATGGATGGCGAAAAGCACGGCAAGTGCCCACTTCAGTGAAGTAATATAACCTTAGCTTCTCCCAGGTGCCTGGAGATACTGAGTCCCCTTTGCAGGGGAGTGACTGTACCACGGGGCTGACTCTTGACCAGTAAGGGCTGAGCATGGAGCTGTCAAAGAATTCCTTTCCCTTTCTGTCTCATGACCGGCTGCCTTGAGATGCTTTAGGTCTTGCTGAACATACCCTGGGGCTGGACTATTAGCTGGACTTGCCTCCAATAACAGCCTGACTGGAGCCTTCCTCACGTTTGACCCTCTCTTCCTTTCTTCCCCCCACCACAGCCCCCCACTTTTCTCCCCCTGGGATCACACCTCCGAAAAAGTGGCAGCTTCTAAACTTTTCCTGTAGGCCCTGGCTTCCAGGAGAACCCGGGCTACAAGAGCATCGATTGCAGGTGTAACCTACTGTCGCCAGGGGTCCATGGCCAGCTTCCATAATTTGCCTTAGAAAACTCATGATAGAAGCCAGTATGAATTTATAAACCTGCATTTGCTATAAGTGACTCTCATTGAGCTTTTCTACTATCTCTAATTTAGCTTTGCTTTATGAGCAAAAAAAAGTAGTTATGCGTGGAGAGGTTGGGCTGTGAGCGTGATGGTGCAGGAATTAACCTCTCACTGCCTGTGCCCAGTGTCCAGGTCAAACAGCTTCGTGCTTTGCTGGAGCCATGCTGCCTTCCTTCTCCTTCCCTAAAACAAGCCTCGGTGCCCTCCGTGATTTTCTTCCTTTATTATTACCAGTGCTTCTGGTCCTAAAAAAATGAATGTGTGTGTCTCCTCCTTAAGAAAACTCTCCTGAGGGGCCTCCAAGCACAGCGCTAAAATCACATCCAGCTGGGTATTCCCCTAGTCTCCCATATATCATGCGGGCCGCAGCAATTGGGCTGTTGGCCTGTCTTCCCTAAAAGATGGTAAACTTCTTGCGGGGAAGGACCAAATCTCATTTGTCTTTGTCGCTCTTGATTAGCTAACCTAACTGGCTTCTCCATAAAAAGAGGTTGAATGAATGAATAATATTTGAATGAATAATTTATTTTTTAAAGATTTATTTATTTATTTATCCAAGAGCCAGGGTACAGGCCAGATGTGCGGGAGGGTGAGAGGATTCACCAGAGACAGAGTGGGGAGCAGAACAGGCAGACTGACTGAAATACACTGCTGAGGGGAGCAGCGGGCGTGACAGGAGAGGTCTGCCTCGCCATGTGGGACCCTCACTGGCCGGCTGGGATCGAACCAGCGCTGCAGAGGCTGCGGACGGCTTCACAGCGTGGCGCTCAACTGCTGCGCCACCAGGGGAGGCCCTGAATGAATAATATTTGTGAAATAACTGACAGGGTAGTTCCAGTCAGGGTCCCTGTGCCAGACTGTGGCAGTGCCTGCAACAGTCCCCCCATCCACAGCCTACTGGGCTACCCCACCTGCCCACCTGCTTGGGAGAGTGTCAGTAATTGCACTGCTGCATCCAAGTGAACAACTTCCCATAATTTTCTAGAAAGGGAAACCTCTCTGACAGGGTTTTAGTTGGCTCCTGAGAAAATGAAGATGATACATTTAATCTCTATTACAAAATAATAAGTGTAATTTCACTTTGAACTTGCTTCATTGATGACCTATTGTTTCTGTCTCCAGTGGACAGAAATGGTTACTAAGAGAACACATTTAACTGCTCCCAGACTTGGCATGTGTCTAAAATTATTCCTCTTTTCATATATTGTCCAAGTGTGTCCTAATTTTCAGTTTAGAAAAGATGTACTCATTTATTTGTAGATCCATTTAACAAGTATTTATTGACATTTCGAGAGGCCTGTTTTGGGCTAGAACAGCAACCACCTGCAGGACAAAGCTCACCACTGTGGAGCTTCCCTTCTAACAGGGGAGGCTCACAACAAACATGGTGAACTATATCCAATCATTCCATCAACCAGTATTTATTAAGCACTACAGTGGATTAGATGGCAGAGTTATAGGGGTGCCCCAGATAGGTCACCCTCTATATTTAAGTCGTCACAGCACTGGTGACAGCTGTTAAGAAGGAACAGCAGAGCAGAGGGGATCCACATCTACATGGGGGTGGTGGTAACCAAGAAGGTCTCCCTGGAAGCTGACTCTCCACCATGACTAAGAAGATAAAGGGGGAGCGGGGCAGTGTGGGAGTCTCCTTCTAGAGTCTCCTGTTAGCAGCTGCTAACATATGTAAAGGAATCTTGGCACATTCTGGAATCTGAAAGAAGCCCAGGGGCTCTGGAGAACCCCAGGAGAGAATAGGAGGAAAACCAGAAAGGTTTTGTAGGTCATTTAAGCTTCTGGTCGCAAACATTAGGGAATAATGGATGACAGAGACTGAATGAGGCTGGTGGTAAAAATTAGTGCACAAACTTCAATGTTACGCGCTTTGGTTTATCTTCTGGTAGTTGGGTTTTATTTTTCCTAATTTTATATCATTTGGGAATTAGTAGTATAAAAAATACTCTAACAGTTTTCACTATTAAGAATTCCAGGGTTTAGTATTAAATTTGGGAAATGCGACCTATATAAGAGATTGAGTGTCAATTTGTTAGGGGGAAATGATGTCCTGAGATAACCCCATACAGGCTTTGTGGACCCCACCCCCACTCCAGACTAAAGCCATCGGGACATTGGGAAAGACAAATCCCATCACCACCAAAGGGAGGGTGGCTGGGACCTGAGGGTGGAGTTGGGCAGCCAGGTTGGATATAAGGGCCAAACACGTGGGCCTTGGGGTCTCTCTGGCTCGCGATCGCTCGCATCCTGGCTTCACCGCTCCTGGCTGGCGGCGAACTTTGAGAGCGCCATTTTGGGATTCCTGATCGGCGGATCGGGTAGGACTCATTTAAAACTTTGTCTCCCACTTTTCTCCCAGAGCTGTACATTTCCTCATTTCCCCTTCCCTTGTAAATAAACCTTTTTTATTAACCTTTCACATGTGCCTGCAGTAGAGCATTGATAAGTCCTTTTAAGCGCGCGGGTGAGGACCCACAGTCAGGCACCCCGTTTTGTATTGGGGTTGCTCTACAACAAATTGACTATAGTTGAGATGCTAATTGGGAGACTAAATTGTGTTTATCTGTCAGGGTTTCAACTGGTATGTGCCTTGCTACCCCTATGGCTGATATATTAAGAAGTTGTTTTTTTTTTAATGAATTGTTTTTGTTTTTTTTTAATTTTTTTATTATTTAAATTTTATTTTTATATTCCCCATACAATTACAACCCCCTTATTTTGACCCCAATCCCTCCTTTCCCCGCCCCCCACCTCTCACAGAGTATCTCTGGCTCATAGTTGTTATTTGATTTTGATATTTTCTTTCTTATAGTTATTTTTTTTTTCCGGGTCCCTTATTTAAGTTTTCTAGATTCCTGCTATGAGTGAGACCATCCGGTATTTTTCTTTTTCTTTCTGGCTTATTTCGCTGAGCATGATCCCTTCCAGCGCCATCCATGTTGCTGCAAATTGCATGTGTTTATCTTTTTTGAATGCTGAGTAATATTCCATGGTGTATATGGACCACATCTTCTTGATCCAGTCATCTATTTTTGGGCATTTGGGTTGTTTCCAAAGCTTAGCTATTGTAAACAGTGCTGCTATAAACATAGGGGTGCAGGTGTTCTTTGGAATTGATGTTTCTGTGTCCTTTGGGTAAATACCTAGGAGTGGAATTGCTGGATCATATGGAAGCTCTATGTTTAGTAGGTCCAGAAATCTCCACAAAGCTCTCCATAGTGGTTGGACCAGTTTGCACTCCCACCAACAGTGCAGGAGAGTTCCTTTTTCTCCACAACCTCGCCAACATTTGTTGTTGCTACATGATATGCACATCAAAGACATCTTTACAGACACATCACCCAAAGCAGTGATAGTGAAGGCAAAAATAAACAGCTGGGACTACATCAAATTAAAGAGCTTCTGCACAGCAAAAGAGACAATATCAAAAACAAAGAGAAACCCCACCAACTGGGAGAACATTTTTACACACAACACTAATGATAAAGGACTGATCACAAAAATCTACAAAGAGCTGATAAGACTCAACAAAAACAAAGACAATAATCCAGTCAAAAAATGGGCAGAAGAGCTAAAAAGAAACTTCTCCAAAGAGGAAATGCAAATGGCCAACAGGCATATGAAAAAATGCTCAACATCACTTGTAATGAGGGAAATGCAAATCAAAAGTACAATGAGATACCATCTTACACCAGTGAGAATGGCACATATTATCAAGAAGATTTTGATGTTCATGTATGAAAGATGAAAATATTTTCCTTCTGCAAAGATTCAAATAAAGAGTCTAGTTGTTTACTGTTTCTCAGGTGACATCTGGTGGTAAAAGCTGAAATGCAGTTTTATGTAGTTAAAGAAAGATGAGAATCTCAAATTCCACTGGTAGGAAATCATTCAAGAATTTGACTGAATTGGTTGACTATTAATTTTTATTTTATTCTAGGCATTATATTACCCACACCAGTAGCATTATGGTATGAGAGGTGATAGAGAACACTAAGTGGATTTCACAGACTCTTAGTTCCACTAACCCTCTGACAGTGAAGAGTTGAATGATTTGATTTTGTTTCTGCTTTCTAAAGAGCTTCTCAAGTAAATATGGGCAGGAATCAGAATGATGACAGATTTCTCAGTGGCAATACTGCAGAGAAAAGACAATAGAACAATATTGTCAGTGTTGTGAGGGTACATTTCTTTCTATGGAAAGGTCTTTGCTGAGCCAAACTCTCCTTCAGGTGTGACTTCAATAAGAACATTTTCAGACAGGCACTGGTATGACAGTAAATCTTTTGTGGGTCCTCTTTGAAAGAATTACTGACTTAAAAGGTCATCTTTATCAAATGTTCCATTTCACTTTACCTTTTTGTTTTGGGTTTTTTTTTAACAATTGTGTGGTTTGGGGTTTTTGCTTTTGCTATTGTAATTTTTTTTAAATTTATAATGAGCTTTGCAAATTTATTTAAACAAAATTTTATTTAAATAGCAAAATATTCCAAAAGAAAAGAGAAAATGCATATCATTGAAAAATTAAACTATTTTATAATCAAAGAAATTAAGATAAATTTTATTATTTTTTCCTCTATTTTATCTATCTTGATCAATACAAGCAATCTAGGGAGAAGAAACAAATCAAGCACATGCTTGAATGTACATGTTTATACAAAACCAAAATCTTACCTTCGAATTTCTTTTCTCTTTTCAGTCTACCAGGTCCCTCCCTCAGACTGCTCTATAAGGTAGTCTGAACAGCCTGTCAATACTGTCTATATCTGTGCCCCAACCAGGCAGGTGTCCACCTCCTTGTGTTTCCCTGTCCATGGCACCCTGGTTAGGTACCCACAATCTTTCCTTGATCAACAGTCCTAATGGTTGTGGATTTTGCTTTCACTGTGACCAAGTCATAAGATGTTTCTGTGATCCATTTCCAGATTTTTGCTTTTTGTTATATTTTATGGGCACTGGTTAATAGTATACTGGCAGTATGAGCCTATGTGTAACAGAAATCCAGCCGTGGTAGTTTAAAATATAGTTGATTGTGTTTTTCTCACATAAAAAGAAACCCAAAGGCAGCCCTGTAGAGCTACTCAAATTAATGTGGTAATTGTAAATGATTTCCAGCATTACAGATCACCCAACATTCATTGATGTTTTCCTTATTGGCTTCCTAATGTACAGTTTCTTCACTTCCACATTTATTTATGTATCAGGACCTGTTTTTTCTTCAAAATTCTCAAGCAAGGGTAAATACTCAACTGAAAAGTTCTTTTATTCCTATGAGCCAGAAGTTTCTGAAAATTTTTCTATAAATCCAAGGGAAAACATAGATGATAGATGAGTTTAATTTTCTATCTAACTGTAAAAGAATAACCCTACGGTAACTTTTTCTGAAATGAATTTTTAAATGATAGGTTCACGTTCATCAAATGGATTGAAATTCTCAGGGAAAAGTGCTCTGTTGGGATTAAGTGAGTTTAGTCATAAAACTACCAAGCACACTGAAGATTTTTCATTTCTTCATGGCTGGCGAGAAAGATGTAAACCTGTTACTCCCTACAGAGGAGTAATGCTCCTCCATTCAAACACAAGTGGTTGTCATCATTATTTTCTGCTGGCCTCTACAGGAAAGAATCTTTTTTCAAAGAAGAAAAATAGAATTGGAGGTTTTGTGGTTTAGGAAAATCAGTATCAACTTAAAATCAGGTTAGGATGGATGCTTGGCTCAGCTGTGTTTTAGCTATATTATCTTCTAAAGTTTATTATTTTTTTTAATTGAGGTAATGTTGTTTTACATTGTTGTTTTTCTTTGGGAAGTGTAGGATCCCCCATCATTCTGGTGTTGTTACCACAGAGCTTCCCCTACCACAGCACCCCATACCCATCACCACAGTCCTTTGGTGTTCGTGTCTTGCTTAGCTCCTCTCCCTCTGAATACCTCAGTTCTATAGTCAGATTTTAAGAGCTAGTTTTTGAGTCTGGCCCTATCTGACCCTTTTTCTGGTTTCTCTATATTCCACATACAAGTGACACCATCAGATATTTATCTTTCTTCTGACAGATTTCACTTAGCATAATCCCTAACAGCACCTGTTCGTGTTGCTGCAAATGGCATGAGTTTATCTTTTTTGATCGCTGAGTAATATTCCATTGTGCATATGTACCACATCTTCTTGATCTACTTATGTGTCTTTGGGCACTTAGATTGTTTCCATTGCTTGCCTATTGTAAATAGTTCTGCAGTGAAAATGGGAGTGCAAGAGTCTCTTAGAATTAGTTCATTTCAATTTTATTAACTGACATTCTCAAAGCAGAGTTACGTACATCAATTAGAGGGGTTTGCACACAATAGGTAATCAAAAGTATGGGATTATTTATTACTGCATTTGAAGTAAAGATTAATTCTTGTTGCTGCAGGTGTTGTTGCTGTTATTATTGTTAAGTAATAAATCTTTTTGGCCCTTCCGTAGGAACCTGGCAGTGTGTTGGCGATTTGGTTAGAGAATCTCATCTTACCAGGGAACTTAAAATAAGAGTTGAAAGCTGGGGAAGTCTTTCAACCACTCTTTCTTTCCAGAAATGTAGTTAAGTTTAAACCATTGAACATTTTGTGTGGAAATAGTTATTGTAAAGGTCAATAAAAAAAAGTTCAACTGTTTTTGAGACTGAAAATTGTGGGGGGAGTCCTCACCCCATGTATAAGTACTGTTTGTTAGCTGTGGGTCTGATTTTAGAAGTCAGCATGAAACAACTTTAGTCCAACCCCATCAATTTATACTTGTGACTTCTATAGCGCACCATACAATTTTTCATTCATTATTATATTTAAAACAGTAATGCAAATAGTTTGTAAATAGCTAGGCCTTATATAGAAGAATAATCCAATGCCTGGGCATGACAATGTATTTGATTTTGCAAAAGTCCCCTGGAGTGATTTCATTCAGTCTTATTTTAAATATTTCCTCCCCACATCTTTAACTCCCAACTCTCTCTCCCAGCACCAGAAGTCTTTATACAACTGCCTGTTAACATCTGCACCAGGATGGGCTCTGGAGTCAGGCAACTTAGGGTTTGAATCCCAGTCCTACCTGTGTGACCTTGTGTTACTAGCTGTCAAATGGAGATGATAGTAGTGTCTCCCTCACTACATTTTTAGAACAGTGCTGGCATAAAATAAGTGTTCAATAAATATTCTGCTTGCTTATTTGAATTCCGTACTAGAAGTTATGAGAAGATACAGATGGGAAGAGGGAAAGACCCTTATGCATGAGTCTAACTCAACATGAATTCTAAAGATCAGTAACGGTGCCTGGCATATAGTAGGAGTTCAGTACTGATTGAATGCATTGAATCAATTGTCCTGTAAAGTTGGAAAAGACCACATGCACAAACCAGCTGAAGTGTCACTGGTTGCCTGTGTCTTGGCTGGAGGAGCAATCTATGTCTTTTTTCCCAACTCTCCACTGCACTCCTTACTCTGGTAATTAGTTCACACCCTAGGGCATGCCCTGGGTTGCTTCAATTTTTTTTTTTTTAAGATTCATTTATTTATATAAGAACAAGGGTACAGGCCAGATGTTCAGGAGGGTGAGAGGATTCACCAGAGACAGAGCGGGGAACAGAACAGGCAGAAGGACTGAAATACACTGCTGAGGGGAGCAGCGGGAGAGACAGGAGAGGTCTGCTGCGCCATGTGGGTATCTCCCCCGCCAGCCAGGAATCGAACACGCACTGCAGAGGCTGCGAACAGCTTCACAGCGCGGCGCTCAACCTCCTGCGCCACCAGGGAAGGCCCAGCTTTAATTTTTTTTATATTAATTGTAGTTTATTGTCCAAGCCCATCAATAAATGCTTTTCCATTTAGACACAGTTTCATCAGCAGTTAGTAGAAGCCTAGGAGAACATTCCATCATGTAAAATATATCTATAAACAGGCATATAGAAGACCCAAATAAAGTATGATAGTAATTGTTCTTGGAGGTGGAGGGTGGGAAGCAGGCAAGCGGGTTGATTTTGCCTTCGAAGAGCAGACGCGTGCACTGGAAACCCGAAACCGCGGGAAGCGACACTGGGGGCCCGCCCCGCCCCCCAGAGAGTATCTAGCCCCGCCCCAGCCCTCACCGGACCCCGCCCATCACTCAGGCCGCGCCCATCACCCAGGCCCGGCCCTGCCTCTCGCTCCAGGCCCCGCCCCTCGCCCAGACCCCGCCCCTCGCAGGCCCCGCCCCTTGCCCGGGCCCGGCCCGGCCTCTCGCTCCAGGCCCCGCCCCTAGCTCCGGACCCCGCCCCTCGCCCAGGCCCCGCCCCGCCCTCCGCTGCCCAGGCCCCGCCCCTCGCCCAGGCCCCGCCCCGCCCGGTCCTCCGCTGCCCAGGCCGAGCCTCCACCCGCAGAACCGTCCGCCGAGCCGCGCGCGCCCCGGGCCGCGCCCTGAGCCAGCGCCCGCGGCCGCCGGAGCGGCTCGGCGAGGGAACATGGCCGCCCTGACGACGGTCGTGGTGGCGGCTGCGGCCACGGCGGTCGCGGGGGCCGTGGCGGGCGCGGGCGCGGCCGCGGGGGCCGGCGTGGGAGCGGCGCCGGGGCCCCCACAGGTGAGCCGGGGCGTCCGGGACCCTCGGGGCGCGGGGCGGGCCTGGCCCAGCCCGGGAGCAGGTGCGCGCGCCGCGCCGGGGCCTGCGCTCCGCTGCCCGCGCGCCTACCCGCCGCCCGGGCGCCTGGGTGCGCGCTGGGAGGGGGCGCGCGGGGCCGGGCGGAGACCCACCTGCGCGCCGGCCGAGGGGTCGGGCCCGCGGGCCCGGCGCCCGGGTCGTGTGCGGCGCGCGCTGTGCTGCGCGCCCTCTCCAAGGGTCGCGGGCCGCGGGCGTTACGCGCGGCAGCCCCGGCGCGGTGCGCGCTTGGAGCATCGCCGCTGCCCTGCGCCTTCGGGCCGCGCCTGTTGTTGCAGCGGCGCCGGGGACGCGTGCGGGAAGGAAGTGTGGCACGGCCCGAGGCAGCTCTGCTTGCTAAGACTCTTGTCCCCCACCCCTTTCTGCACGAGGAGGGCCAGAGACCCCCTCCAGGGAATTTTGGTGCACCCAGGTGCCCAGTGCGCAGACCTCGGCTCATTGCATTCGCGCACAGCCCACTCCAGGGCGTGTGCGTCCTGCCTTCGGAGTCCAGCCAGCCCCCAGCTCTGCTCAGGCCGCCTCCAGTGCCGCTACCCTTGGCCACGCCATCAGTTCTTCCTGGCTGAAAGGCTGTCCTCATTGGTTTCTAGTCTTCCTCTCTTGCCTTCCTAACGTATTCCTTATAGGCAGGGTGGTTCAGTATCCCCCAGATGCAGCTCTGCAGCTCAGAGCCCTGAGTAATAGCCTTACTATGCAAGGTGCAGAGGACCTGTCGGCTGCCCGCACCACCTCCCTGTGCCTGGTTCTGAGTCTGCTGCAGCCATACTCGCCTTCCGGTGGTCCCTTGTATAGGCCAATCGGACTTTGCAATTGCTGTTCCCTCTCCTTGGGATGCTCTTCGTTTGTGGCCCCATGGCTAGCCCTATTACCTTCTTCAGATAACTGATGAAGTGCCTTCCATTAATTGATCTTTCCCTGACTGCCCCAGGCGGAATCCCCTTATCAACCCTGCCTCCTTTCCTGCTGTTATTTTTCTGCATGCACTTATTAACAGATTATTTTTATGTGTTCTCTATTTTGTCTTTCTGCACCCAACCCATGCACATGAGGGCTCACATTTAGGAAGTTTTACTCACATTTGTACTCCCAGCACTAAAAACTATGTCTATTTAGTCCTGGAACATAGTAGACACTCACTTAGTATTTATGGGTCAGTCCAAGCGTGAATGAAGGCTGTTGTGGGCTGAGGACAGGCTCCATCTTTTTTTTCCTCTGAAGAAATACGGTGTCCTTGTATGCTTGTATCCAGGGCACTTGAATAAGCACTAAAATTCCACCCCAAGCAAATGTTCTCGCACATGCTGTGTGATTCTCTTATTGTTCGAAGTCTGGCCCAAATGTCTCAGGGGGAATTAATTACAAAATATGTAAGAATACATAATATATAAACTATTTTAAAGTACATTAGAAATACCTTACAAATTGTATGACCAGAGTGGTTGCTTGCTGGCTCTCTCCATGAAATCTTTCTGGCTTACTTTCACAGTGATTTGTTCTCTAAAATATACTTCTGGATTTACATTTCTCACTAATTGCTGCTTACTGTTATTGATGCCCAGTTTTATCATTCCACCAGAGTAATTTTTACAGATTTGCCTCCCCAAGGTTTGGAGTAGAATTACCTGTGGCGCTATTTCAAATATTTCATCAGTCCCTGACATTTAGCTATGGAGACATTTAGCATTGTCTGGAGACGTTTAGCTATGTCTGGAGACATTTTTTGCTTGTCAAAACAGCAGGGGATAATGGGGTGTGTGTGTATGCTAGTAACACCTAGCTGTTGGAGAGGCAGAAGGACAACCCCATACAACGAAAAATTATCTGATCCAAAATATCAGTAGTGCTGAGGTGAAGACAACCAGCTGCAGACCCTGTTGGCACTTTAAGGGAAGGCAGAGCCTCCTAGTAAAGGGGTAGATGTTCTCAAGGGTTTTTCGAGGCTCAAAACAAGATTTTTTACTTGAACTATGTACGGTTCAACTTTGTCCTCCTTCCGGAATGCCACATACACATACCTGTACACTCAAATTCTGCTGCCTCACTGACCTTGGAGATCTCTCATGATTAAATGAATGAATGTTACTACTAAATCTAATAGTACAACCAGCTAATGTTTTCTTAACAAAAGATAATTTTCCTGATGACAGCCTCATGATACTAGAGATGTTCCTCAACACATCTGAAGTTCTAGTCTTAGTTTGCTAGCACTTCCATTACTGCACACTGGTGCTTTGTGCATACGGACAAAGACAGACATACAGATTTGGGGGGAAAATAAATTCTTCATAACAGTTTCCTTAAATTATTTGGGAATATTTACCTTTGAAGTTTAAAACTATTTTACATTGTGTTTTACTTCACAACCTTCTTAGAGTGTGGAATCACATTTCTTAATTACAAAAATAATGTGCCCTGTGTATTCTTTTTAATAGTTGTGTATTATTTGTTCATAATCTCCCTCAGCCATTGCCTTTCAAGACTACAGACCATAATCTCCTTACCCTCCTCTCAAGTGCCATTTCTCTATTCATCATCTTTGTTGTTAAATTATGACTTTTTAAAGATCTCTAATAGCACCATACTGTTTCTGTCCTGGTTTTATACCAAGAGAGCACGGTGTCTGTTTTCTTTAGTTAAGGTTAGGTAAAACTCTGAGAAAAAAAAAAACATGAGTCTTCATGACCTTTGGTTATACAGTGACTTCTTTTATAAGACATGCACAAGCTACCAAAGATTAAATATATAAATTGGACCCCATCAAAAATTGAAAAGTTTGTGATTCAAAGAACATTATCAAGAAAGCTAAAAGACAACTTAGAGGATGGGAGTGCGTGTTTGCAATTCATTATTGATAAGATTTTATATGTAAAACATACAAAATCACAACTGAAAAATAGAACCGGATATGAAAAGTTGAAAAGGATACTTTTTCTCCAACAAAGTGGCCAATAAATAATGGAGAAAGGTGCTCAATACTGTTAGTTATTGTGGACTCATCAAAAGCACTGTGAGAGATTACTTCATGCCCTTTAGCATGATTATAATTAAAAAGACAGACAGTAACAAGTACTGGGGAGGACCTGGAGAAACTGGAACCTTACTACAGTGCTGATGGGATTGTAATAAGGTACAGCCCCTGGAAAACAGTTTAGTAGTTTTCAAAAAGTTTAAAATGTTTGCACTTCAAAGGACATTCTCAAAGTGAAAAGACAATTTAAAGAATGGGGAAGTATTTTCAAATTGTATTGGGGGTAATGGATGTATGTCCACAATATGTAAAGAATGCTTCCTGCTCAGCTAAAAGAAGACTACCCAGATTTCCTGTGCCCATGCCTGCTGGGCGGCTGTCACCACCTGTCACTAGCTCTGTCTGAGGCCACTGGCTTCAAGGAAGTGATGGTGAAGGGGTGGGGCTGACAGTGCCCTGGAGGGGGAGGCGGTGGGCCTCCTGGGCCTTTTCTTTGGGACAGTAGCTTCTCAAAGCCCTTGTGTAGTGCACAGTCCCTGTTCCAACCACATCCCTGCTAACTACATGGGAAACAATTTGTGTGTGGCTCCCACCTTGTCAGGCACAAGCAGAAGCCCCACAGCTGCCTCAAGCGTGAGAAGAACTGTTGGTGAGGACATCACCTGATTCATAACCAAAAACCCACCTCCATAACAAGCCCCATGGGTGCTCTGAGTGTGCCAAGAGTTTTTGAGGCAGCTCCCATCTGGCCGGCTGCCAGAGCATGCATGCAGAAGGCAAACCCTGCAAGGGCCGTGAAGAGGAAGAGAGCCCCAGGGCTGGGAAGCGGCAGTGTGCCCACCAGTGCCCGAGTGCCGGATGTGCACTTGGTGTGGCCAGCATCGCAGCCTGCTGAGACTGGCTGACCCATACTGCAGAGAATCCCTTTGGTGCCCTCGCTGTGAAAAGAGCTATGGCCACAAACATCAGATGGGCACCTGCTGACCTGCCAAACCACAGCCCCGCAGCTGCTGGGATACAAGCACACATGTCTTTTGAAACCTGGTTTTGCTGCAGCTCTGGCCACCTACCAGCCAGTGTTATCTGGAGTGGCTGTAAGAGCCACCCGTCTCCTGGGCCAACCTAGAGAGATGAGGTCACAGCCCTGTCCAGAGCATTTCTCACCTCTTTGGGAGCCACCACATGAAATGGAGGCCTTGAGCAGAACTTTGGGAAACTTTGCAGACTACTGGGCTGACACTTAGACTGAGCCCGTTCTCCAGGCCACAGTTGGTGGCTGAGGTGTTGTCTGATTGGTTGGAATCTATGCCATACCAGTTGTTTAATATTTTGAGTGTCATTCTTGTATACTACAGCTATTATATGGCAGGGAGAGAAAGGTCATATTAGCATATTAAAGGCTCTAAAGTGTTATACAGGGCCTCCCTGGTGGTGCAGGCAGTTGAGCACAGCGCTGTGAAGCTGTCCACAGCCTCTGCAGTGTGGGTTTGATCCTGGCCATCTGGGAGCTACCCACATGGCGCAGCAGACCTCTCCTGTTTTGCCCACTGCTCCCCTCAGCAGTGTATTTCATCAGTCTGCCTGTTCTGTTCCCCACTCTGTCTCTGGTGAATCCTCTCACCCTCCCACACCTCTGGCCTGTACCCCAGTTCTTGTATAAATAAATAAATCTATAAAAAAAAAGTTATTCAGTAAAAAAAAAAATAATACAACCCTGCTTTTAAAATGGGCAAGTGAAAAATAGAGTTACCTTCTCAACCAGAAATTCCACAGCTAGGTGTATACCGAACAGAGTTGAAAAACTGGTACAATTCATACTGGCCAAATGTTCACTGTGGCACAATTCACTGTGGCACAATTCACTGTGGCACAATTTATACTGGCCAAATAGTGGAAATAAAACAGATGTCCATCAACTGATGAATAGATAAACAAAATAAGATAGACCCGTATGACAGAAAATTATTCAGCTATAAAAAGAAATGAAGTGCAGATTCATCGTACAACATGGATGCATCTCAAAAGAATTATGCCAAGGAGCATGGGCAGCTGCTTCCTGGAGACTACAGGAAGGGCTTCTGAAATTGGCGCACTCATGTCTTCCCACATATAGTGAAAGGGATACCCTTCGAGATCCCTGGCCAAGGAAAGGCTTGATTATCAACACACTGGGAACAGGTGGGCAACAAACTCGTATTTACTTCTTTCCACAGTTCCTCAGCATCTCTCCTGTTGTACTCGGCCTCCTGGCCCGCTTCTCCAAGGGTGATGCTGCTCACTTCTTCACCAGCCCAGCTCATTGCTCGGTGTTCTGCAGCCCAAGTTGCCCCAATTCTATGGGATTCATTGCTTTGCCATCAACAAATACTGAGCAATGGGCCAGGGCATGACGTTGGAACAAAGGGCTGTAACATCCTAACGTCTCACTAGTGTCTTCTGTATCTTGAAAGGCTGAGAATTACACAACCTTCCCCAGATGGCAGGGAGGAGAACAGATTTGAAAAGGGGGCTCTTTGGACCCAATTCTGCTGAGAACACGTTTTTTTGTGTTTTTTTTTTTTTTTTTTTTTTTTTTTAATCAGGGAAGGCACATGAAGTGAGGGCCAAATCACTGTCCTCCACCTCGGGAAGCCGTGTTTGAGCTGCTTATTTAGTGATTCAGTTTTTCCACATTGTCTACCCCCATCCTCCAGCTCTGGGCTGCTGTGTGCTAATAAGATTATTGTATAAATTATAGATCATATGTCTTTATGACAGTAAAGATAATTTAAAATGAAATAATGCCAAGTGAAAGAAAAGAGACACAGGAGGCCACATACTGTATGATCCCATTGGTGTGAGTTGGCCAGAATGGACTAACCATCGTCTTGGAAAATGGATTAATGGGGGCAGGGGCTGGGAAGATGTGACAGCTAATGGCTTCAGGATGGCTTCGGTGTGATAGAACCAGCCTGGACCTAGATCGTGGTAATGGTGCATCATTTGTGAAGCTACTATACCCCCCTGAGTACATTTTATGGTATGTGAATTGTGTCAAGTTTTCAATTTTTTTCCTTAATTCATTCTTTACTCGTCTTGCTCCTAGAAAGTTATTTATTTACTTTTGCTCCTGGCAATATAAAGCCTTATTTCCTCTTCTTCATCCCCCACATCCAGGTTGTCCAGCTCTTGGTTATGCCTCCAAAATATATGTCGTCTTCCTCCGTGTAATCTGTGTTGTCATCACCCCAGTGGGCCTTGTCTGAGGTGGCTGCACCAGCTACTTCATTAATCCTCCTGCTTCTGCTCTTGTCCCCCTAGTGCCTCTCACCTCCCTTATCCTCCAGTTTATTCTCACAAAGAATCGGGAGATTGTATTTAAAAATTGAGCGTGTCATGGCATTCTCTTGCATGATACTCTTTAATAAAATCCAGGTTCCTTAAGTTACTTAAAGTGCGGGTGTGATATGCCATGTATCCCTGTCAACCCTCCTCTCCTGCCGATCGACCCACTTTTACTAATCTCATGTTACAGTTGCCCTTGCTTGAACTAGCCCTGCCTTTGGACTTTTGCACGTGTCGGTTTCTCTTCCTGGAAAACTGTTCCCTCCTGTCTTTTGGGTGACTGGCTCCCTCCTTCTTTAAACCTCAAGCCAATACGCCTTCTGCGGTCATTCTAACTGTGTCAACAACCCATTTGTGGGCCTCTCCAGTGGCGCAGCAGTTGAGTGCTGGGTTGCAAAGCTGCCCGCAGCCTCTGCAGCGCCGGTTCGATCCCCGGCTGCTCCCCGGCCACTGGAGGAGGGTCCCACATGGCGCGTAGACCTCTCCTGCCGCCCGCTGCTCCCCTCAGCAGTGTACTTCCTCAGTCTGCCTGTTCTGTTCCCCGCTCTGGCTCTGGTGAATTCTCTCACCCTCCCGCGCTTCTGACTGTACCCAGTGCTTGTAGAAATAAACTAATAAATCTTTTTTTTTTTTTTTTTAAACCCATTTGTTCTAATAGCTCCATTTCAGCGTTGGTTCTGTGACAGCACTACCAGCATTGGTGTGGGGTTTTTTTTTTTCACTTCTTTTCTTTTTAAATCTGTTTTCTTCACTAGACTTTTCAGGCAGGGCCTGTGTATGTGGGTCGTCCTCGTTCCCATGTCTAGAGCAGCACCTGTCACACTGGAAGTGTTCCACTACATACCCTAAAGGACTGAACCATGGAAGAATTAAATCTTTTGTAAAAATCCCTGCAGACTTAAAATATCTTACTTAATAATTTAGCACAAAAATACAAATTGAATTTTTATGAATAAAATAAGATTGGCCCCCAAATTACCCCCTGGAAAAACCTCATTATTGACACATATTTCTGGGAAAAATTGCATGTTCATCTCTTTTCATTTTTATTATTGATAAGAAATATATTTTTGTTTTTCATGCAGAATGATGGCTGTTTTGGTACTTCTAGTGGAATTCGTCCTTTTCCGCTTCAAAACTGGAAGCAGAAAGTTAGTCGAACTAAGAAAACAGAATTCATTCGCACAGCAGAAAAATTAAAAAATCAGTAAGTATATGAACACTATCACCAAATAACATAATTTGCCATTTATTATGATCAATATAAAGTTAATTCTGTTCCACCCTTCCCAACTGCACATGAACTTAAAAGTTCTAGTTGCTACGCTTTTACATATTAAAAGAGAGAAATGTTGTGTGATATAGACAAATGATACTAGAGTAATATAAAGTTAAATTCACTCAATTATGTAAATTCTATTTATTTTTGATATTCATTTTATTTCAATGGAAACAACAGCTACTTCTTTATGTCTCATATCTTAAATAACAGTTTTATTAATATTAATAACCTCCACTTCCGTAGGACATTTTTACTGTATGAGAATCCTTACATATATTGTCATATGTTAGTCACAGTCTGTTGGGTCATGGGGAGCCACTGTTCACATTTTAATGATGAAGAGGTTCACTCTGGGAAAGTTTAAATGTCTTGCATCTCCTGAGAACTGTCATAGTTGCCATTTTCAGGTCGCGGTGACACTGAGTGGAATCAATTGCCAAAGATTTGTGTATTTTCTCTGACTGCGTTCTCCTAAATTAACATTTTGTGATTTAAATAACAATTCAAGTTACACGTGATTTTAGTTGAACTTAACTGTTTTCTAACTACTTTTTTGATTCTCTGGGCCTTATTAATGCAAGTAATTGTATTTTGGTTCCTTAAATGAATTAACCCAAATATAAAGCACTGATTATTATAAGTGTCTTCATATTTTGAACAATTAAGATTTATTTAAATCATGCTTATGCCATTTTTTCTTTTCCTAAAGAGTTAACAACATAGAAAAAGATAAACACAGTCATTTCTACAGCCAAAAAAGTGACTTCAGAATTGAGCATAGTATGCTGGAAGAGTTGGAAAATAAGTTGATTAACAGCAGGAAAACAGAAAGTAAGTTCAGTTCATGAGGAACTAAAAACTGTTGAGTGATTTAAAGTTGTAGTTTTGCCCTATGCTTTGTCTTTGCTCCTTACTGCGTTGTATTCTTTACCAAGATCCTCCCTACTTGGTGATAAGTTTGTCTGTTAGGGATATGTATTGATCACTATTTCAGCCACTGCTTACTTACTCTGAGTGCTTTCTTTTCTATGTATATTTCTTCCAACTTAGTAGGGAAAGGAGGGTTTAGGTTTTTGGTTGACAAATGAGTAAAGGCTATAAAATTCCTAAAATAAAAAGAAATTGGTTCCTGGGATGTCTGATTTTAGTTGAGCTTCTGAGCCCCGGACTAAGTCACCACCCATGGATTCAGAACCTGTGCTTAGTAGCGGCAGGAGGTCATCAAGCCACGTTGTTACAGAGTAGATGTCATATGTTGCAAACTCCTTATGTTATAGTAAAGACTGTTTACCTGTGCTTAAAGGAAAGATAAGGGTTATCAAATAATTAAACTTATTAAATATGGAGACTTACTATATAGATTTTATACTGCTTACACTCAAAAGAATGTAAGATTGGACCTTCTTAAAAAGTCATTGTTTGTCAGGTAGTGCAAGAATCCTTTTTCCTATTTTGTTGGAATGACAGTGGGACCTAACATGAAAACCAGATTTCCAGCTCTTCACTGTGACTAAACATTTCTAGTCTAATGTCTCTTAATTTCCCTCACTTTTTTTTAGATATCTGAGCAGCTGATCTTTCTGTTTCTTGATCCTGTCATTTAATACTGTCTCTACTCTGTGCATTCTAAGTCACAGGCAACTTTATCTTTTTATTTATATTTTTGTTTTATACTTTTGCCTTTCATTCATCACTCTTTTTGTGCTTCTCTCATCTAGGGGAGGAAGGATGTATTGTCTTTATATACATGGATGTAGAATTTCCCCCTCACATACTACAGTTTAGAAGTAGTCAGCATCTATTCCTTACCTCAGATGTCATGCCACCGTTGTAGCCTGCATTTACGTAATGCTGTCCTTAAAAAGTTGGCCTCTACAGGATGCCAGTTCTTAATGAATTAATAAAAGATGATTTGCCCTACAGCAGTATCACTAGCTGATCAAACTGGCAAAAACAAAACAATAAAAAAAAACATATTTCTAGTTTTCTAACTTTACTAGAGAAGTGTCTTGCCCTAAAATTCCAATAAGACCCTCTAAAATATGAAATTTCTTTGATGGAACTCTTGGTTTAGTGAAAAATAGAACAAGCCCAAGTAGCATAACACACATTTGAATTTTGGTTGGGGTATTAGCACTGGTTCCAGGCCCTGAGTTAAACTTTTCCCCAAAAAACTGCTTTTAAGGATTTTTGGACAGTGACCAAAAAACCAGGAGGTTCATTAAGTAAAATACATGAATATACTCTATGTGCGTGTGTATATGAATGTGAATATTACATCAACTTAATGATACAAATAAATATTAAAATAAAATTATTACTTCAGAAAGTGACTCTGAAAGATGAAGCCACCCTCTCTGTTGCTGGCATAGGACGGACATGTGAGAGGATAATTTTGAGACTGTGCTGTTTGCCAGGCTCTGATCGTGGACATGACCTTTAACTTCAGGCTGGCCCTTCGGTCGAGCCTGGTAACCTGTAGCGTAGAGGCCACAATGGCACCTGAAGCAGCTCCTCAAAGTCGTGACAGTGACACCAGTGTCTTAGAGGATATGGTTAGATAAAATTCTCATTGGGAGCTTTGTCTATCTTCATATAATTAATGTTGATTTATTCGACAGTTTTAATAGTCCAGCAAGAATTGAGATCAAATTCTATGTCTTAAGCTATACCAAATTAATAAGAGGAGAAAACACTGCTAAAGTTTAGAACACAATATTACTAAATCTAAGCTACTAATCCATATATTTAAAAGTATGCAATAACTCAAGTTACACAGAAAATAAATGGATATTTTCTTTTATAGAAGATCTAACCCACTGTGCTTTTAAATACTGGAGGAAAAAGAAAGTTTTTTTTTTACTGTTTTATCTTTTATTGGATGGTGGTTATGAGCCTTATCTGTAGAATCCTGAAATGTAGCCACATTTGTCATGGAATTATTTTAAAGTACACACTTCCTCCTTATAGGAGCAAAAATTCAGCAACAGTTGGCCAAAATACATAACAATGTAAAGAAACTTCAGCATCAGTTAAAAGATGTGAAGCCTACACCTGATTGTAAGTAAATTTAGGTTTTCTTTCTTTCATTTTATGTGTTAGTATTTTCTAGTGTTTATTGGGAAAAGTTATGCTTTTCTAAGAGGAGGGTTTTTTGTTTAGCGTTAATAGAGCTCAGCCTAGTTTATTGGTTAGGAGTTAATAAGGGTGCACTGGAAAACTGTAATATCTGATGTCATGCAAGTCCTTTTACCTTTGAAGTGCTATCTAATCTTTACAAACCCTGAGGGAAGCCGAACAGATAATGTCATGTGTAGAATGAAGACCCTGTTATGGAGGGATTCAGATTCAGCTAGTGAAAAGGAAAAAAAAGACTAATTTCTTGCTTCCTAACCTCACCCTTTCCCCATCATTTGCTTTTCGAATTGTCTTTCAGACGCATTTTGAATACCTAAGGGAAAAATTAAATAGCATATTCAGATGCTAGTCATTTGAGGGAAACAAGATTGTATTCCTACTTCCCTGCTTATATTCACATTCATTCCTGAAGGATGAAAGCAGTACAAGTGCTCAGATGTATGGACTTCAGAATCAGACAGATGGGGGGTCCAGCTCTTGATCTTTCACTCACTAGTTACATGATGTCAGGTGGTTTCTTGCTCTTTCTGAGCTTCATTTCCTCAGCTCTCAAGCATCATAGGCCCCAACCCCATCGCTGGGGAGATGAAGTGGGACAATGCCTATAAAGTACTTGTGCGGTGGTTCCAACAGAGTAAGTGCTAAGACTGTATTATTAGTACCATTTATTATTAAATTAATATATGGAACTATAAAAGTACTAGAAAGGAATCTAGATTATTGTTTTTATAATTATATTTTATGAGAATGACAAAGGTCAGAAGCCATAAAGAAATAAGTGGGCATAGTCAGCTACTCAAATCCATAAGCAAAGGTGAAAGGCAAATGGAGAAAGTATTAACAATATATATGTAGCTTTAAAAACTAGTATCCATAATATATAAAGAGCATCTACAAATCAGAGGCAAAAAAGTAAATAATAGAAAGATGGGGAAAAATTATAAGGTATACATTATAGCAAAAGAAATAGAAGACACTTATGAACAAAGTGTGTTGACTTATTACTTTATTACTTATTACATAAAAATGACGATTAAATCAATAATAAGTTTTTGCCCATCATATTGGAAATGGTTAATAAGGGTAATAAGGTTACATGGGAAGGTGCACTCTTGGGAACTGCAGTTGTAGAGCCTCCTTGAAAGACAATGTGAAGGCATCTAGCATACTCTAAAGTGTGCAGACTTTACTTAGCATTTCGAGTTTCAGCAGTTATCCTCTAAACATGTTTATTTGAACCTGTCAAAATACATATGCAAAGTTATTTATCACAACATTGCATCTACTTAAAGGTTTGTCTATTAAGGAATTAAGTTAATGAATTAGTATAGATTTAGACAAATATCATGTATCCATAAAAAGAGTAAGGTAGGAAGAGAGAATGAGGTATATATATTTATACATACCCACCTCAGAGAAAGTCAGCCACATTTTTGTTAAATAAAAACTGTAAGTCACAAGAATTTGTATAGTGTGAATTTTTTTTGTAATTAATAATAATATTTAATGATCTGTATATGTAAGAAAAAAACTCTGTACTTAAAAAAGTTGCAATCATAAACTGTGGTTTTTTTAACTACAGCTTTCTTATCCTTTAGGCTAAGAAATGTTTTTAAAGTAAGGGAACATTCTATCTTTTTCCTAATATTTAATTCATACTGAAATATGGAGTAACATAATACTTCCCTTTCCCCCCTTTTTATAGTTGTTGAGAAGCTCAGAGAAATGATGGAGGAAATTGAAAATGCAATTAACACTTTTAAGGAAGAACAGAGGCTGATGTACGTTTTAAACTTATTCTAATATCAAATTATTGACCTTTATTTTTCAATAACTCTCTACTAAGTTGCTATCTACACATTATATTGTTACATATTCAGTACTAGTCTTACAAAAAAGCAGTGTAACACCTGTCTTCTTTTGTTTGAGGCTTTAGACTGTTTTTCATGTTTAAAGTGAATTTTCATTTACATGGCCTCCATAAAATCCAAAGTAAGAATTTGAAAGCTTGTTCTTTTCTCTAAGCAAACTCTTTTAAGGTTTAAATTTATCAATGTTAATAATGTTAAGTGGAAATGACATGAAAAGAGTTGAGCATAGTTAAATTCAAGAAAAAAGGCTAATATGAATTTGTTATGTTATTTTTCAAACTTTATTTTTAAACTTGTAGATATGAAGAGCTTATTAAAGAAGAGAAAACAACTAATAATGAGTTGAGTGCCATATCAAGAAAAATTGACTCTTGGGCTTTAGGTAATTCAGAAGCAGAGAAAGCTTTCAGAACAATGTCCAGCAAAGTGCCTGTAGACAAAGTAACAAGTACACTTCCAGAAGAAGTGGTAGACTTTGAAAAATTCCTTCAGCAAACAGGAGGGCGACAAGGGGGCTGGGATGATTATGATCACCAGACCTTTGTAAAGGTGAGAAACAAGCTTAAAGGGAAGCCAACATTTGTGGGAGAAGTTCTAGAACACCTTCCTGGAAGAACACAGGATGAAGTTCAACAACATGAGAAATGGTATCAAAAATTTCTGGCCCTAGAAGAGAGGAAAAAAGAGGTAATAATCATGATAATAGCTATTATTTGGCATCTATTTCTGTGTTCTACGCACGTAATATGTATTACTAACTTTATTTTTTTTTTTGAACATATAACACACTTTTATTTTGGTCAAGAAATACTGTATACAAAAGGGCATATGACCATATCCTTTTGCTTTCAACACTTTCAACTTTCATATGTTGTATTACTAACTGTAAACAACGGCATGAGGTGTATTATAGAATCTTACAGAAGCCTTGAGAAGTTAAGTAATTTTACCAAGTTATAGAACTACAGTTGCAGACACTCAGTGCCAACATTTCTACCACAAGAAATAATATAAAGGCCAAACAACTTATGATTATGTGTGAAACCCATGTCCATGAGAAATATAGGAAGTTCAGACTTTCAGTAAAAGTCATTTACCACTAAGGCTACATAGTTTTCATTAGAGGATAAAGGGGCAGTAGAAAAAAAACAAACATCCTTTGGAGTCTTAAAAGTTTCTTTGAGTTTTGCAACTTCTCCCTCTGTGCTTACTTTAAAATGTTCACTACCCCAGAGAAAAGAGTAACGCTTAATTGTAGCAAATACTTTCAAAGTTTGATTTCCCCAAAAGTGTTTCCTGGCTTTGATTTAGATCAGGATCTCTCAGCCTTGACTGTCTTGATGTCTTGGGCTGGATAATTCTTTACCGTGGGGGCTGTCCTGTCCTTTGCCATTTTAGACGTGCTCTGAACGAACGCTCCAGCCTCAGAGTACCCTTGCTTATGTTATTCCCGCTTTCTGGAGATTCCATCTCTCCTCTCTTCCACTCTCAACCTATCAAGATCTGCCCAGGTCAGATGCTGCTACTTTCTTTGTTTTCACTCAGACACAGGTAGTCCCCCTCAGAATTTCACTGACACGGCATTTATAGCTCTTTTATGATGTGCGCATCCTGCAGCCAGAATTTATATCTTCTCTCCCCTAGGGGAGCCCATCTGGTCCCAGCTATCCCAGCAAATTTGTTTGTTCCTGGTCTACCACAAGAAAAAGTGATTGATGCAGAATCAGCTACTCAATAAGCACTGTTTAATTCAGTTGCCTTTTCTTCAAGAACATTTCTCATTGAAGGAAGCAGTGCACTTGTTACAGAGCAACGCTCATATAAAACAGGTTGCCTGACAGCGGGGTCCTCATCCTCATGCTTAAATGGAACTTAAATTGCAGTCACACACAAAATCAAAGGTTTATTTACAAGGAATGGGGAAATGAGGAAATGAATAACTCAGGGAGAAAAAGAGGGAGATAAATTCTTAAGTGTGTCCTACCCGTTCCACTGACCTGGAATCCCAAATGACTTGCTGAGACAAGCGCTGCCTGGCCAAGAGAGAGCCCCCCGCCCACCCTTGGCCACATGGCTGGTTAAATACTCAAACAGAGAACCTGGGTGCTTAACTCTGCTCTTAAGTCCTCACAGCCCTCCCTTCGGTGATCATGGGATTTGTAGTTCCCATTGTCTTGATGGAATGGGTGTGGAGTCCACAAAGCCTGTATGGAGTTTGCTCAGGACATCCTTTACCCCTAACACACTGATTTACATTTTGCAAAAATCCCTGCTATTACTGTGGCCCGGCACTTTGAGTACTACTGTACTGGATGACAGTCGGTATTCTCTATCAGCCAGAGTTCCTGTCACATCGCCTTGTATATAGTACACATACCTCAAGAATTTACCTAATGGAATGAATTATACAGCAGGAGGAAAGGTCAAGAACTAGTTTCCTGACTTGAGAACCTGCTAGGAATTTTATTTTATTTTATTTTAATTTTTTAAGATTTAATTATACAAGAACTGGGGTACAGTCCAGATGCGTGGGATTGTGAGAGGATTCACCAGAGACAGAGCAGGGAACAGAACAGGCAGACTGAAGAAATACACTGCTGAGAGGAGCAGCGGGCGCAACAGGAGAGGTCTGCTGCACCATGTGGGATCCTCGCCAACTGGCTGGGATGGAACCAGTGCTGCAGAGGCTGAGGACAGCTTCACAGCACGGCGCTCAACCACCTGCTCCACCAGGGGAGGCCCCTGCTAGGAATTTTAAATAATCTTTACATACCCTCATATATAAAGCTATGGAGAGTTTAATTTTTAATGTTTATGAAGCACTATGTGTCAGGCACTGACTCATTTAATCATCCCAACAACCCTATTGTCTGAAACAAACCTACCAGGTCACGGATGAGAAAAATGAATACAGAAGGTTAATGACTCATCCAAGGTCACACGTGGTCAGTGGCAAAGCTTACATTCACCTTGATTTTGATACTTCTTATGATGCTTGGCTAGAGAAAGATCACCCAGAAAGTAACCCAAGCCTAGAAAAAGGATTCAGGGGCCTCCCCTGTGGCGCAGTAGTTAAGCGCCATGCTGTGATGCTGTTCGTAGCCTCTGCAGTGCCAGTTCAATTCCCTACCAGTCAAGGAGAACACCACATGGCGCAGCAGATCTCTCCTGCCTCATCTGCTGCTCTCTTCAGCAGTGTTCGGTCCGTCTGCCTGTTCTGCTCCCCGTTCTGGCTCTGGTGAATTCTCTCACCCTTCCGCGCTTCTGACCTGTACCCCAGTTCTTGTGTAAAATAAATAAATAAATCTTTAAAAAGAAAAAAGAAAAAGGATTCAGAAGCAGAAGTGAGATGATCAGAGGAAAGAGCTGTTTCTCCTCTACACAGGGGAGAAGAGTAAAAAATGACGTTTAGGAGGTAAAGGGCAGGAGGAAACCTCATGAGAGGCAGTCCTTGTGAACCTGTGGATTAGGACAGAGGGGGAGGGTAAAAAGAATAAACCGTTGTTCAGTGTTTTAAAAAGTACATTACATTTTTTTAAAGACAGAAGTAGAAAAAGTTGCATTAGTTTAAAAAAAAAAGACACTTTAAATCCTAAGCAACCCACAATCAATATTCTTTCTGGATAGATGGATTTGAGGTTATATTTTAAAGTGCTTTTGGTTGCTAAAAATATCCTGTTGCTGTCTTTTTTAATCATTAAGTCTATTCAGAACTGGAAAACTAAAAAGGAACAAAAAAAGGAGGAGCTTTTGAAGTTAAAAGAAAAAACAAATAACATCCCTGTGCTTTATAACAAACAAGAAGATACTCAGAAGCAAAAAGAGGAACAAAGAAAGAAGCAGAAATTGGCAGTTGAGGCTTGGAAAAAACAAAAAAGTATAGAAATGTCAATGAAATATGCTTCCCAGTTAAAAGAAGAAGAAGAGAAAGAGAAAAAGCAACAGAAAGAGCGTCAGCGCCAGTTTAAACTAAAATTGCTACTAGAAAGTTACACCCAGCAAAAGAAAGAACAGGAAGAATTTTTGAGACTTGAAAAGGAGATGAGGGAAAAAACAGAAAAGGCAGAAAAAAGGAAAACTGCCGCTGAGGAAATTTCCAGGTTTCAAGAAAGAGTGAGTAAGCTTGTTTCCTACTTAATTTTTCAATGCCACACGTAAAGGTATTACTTCAAATTCAGCTCAGAGAAAATTGAAGGCTTGTAAGGTGCATTTCCCTGTGCCTGGCTTTGGTATACCTAAATCAATAAGCCGGGCTTCCGGATTTCTAAGTCAAGGTCTGTGGGAAATATAGATGTGTGAGTATTTTTCAGGTTAAAGTGGCGAATAGTGATGATGGAGATGTAGGGAGAAAACTCTAGGAGCTGGATATGCAGAAGTGTGAGTGTCAGCCAGAAGGAGGTACTTGCGTTGAGTCATAGGAGAAGGAAGTGAAAGAAAAGCAGGGCACTTGCAGGCAGAGAGAAGGAACAGCATGAACAGCAACTTGGAGGAACTATAAATACTTCAGTGTTCTCAGGACACCTGGTGGCAGATGTATGGCAGCCTGGAAAAGTAGCCGCAGGCCAGGCTGTGAATGTCCGGTCCCCTCTGCCACGTTGGCTGGCTTTTTCCCCCAGGTGATTTGCTTGCTTGCTGTGCATCTTCCCAGGCCTAATGGGAGCTTCATGAGGCAAAGGCTTTCTCTATTTCCTTCATCCCCATAGCCTGAGGCCTGGTACATTCTAGATACTCAATGTAGATTTAAAGGCATCACAGTTATTACTGAGGTAGGGTTACAGGTGATTTTAAAGTAATGTATACAAGAAAAATGCTAATTAAAGAAAGAGGTTGCACTCTTACTGACAAAGTGGAATTCATTCCAAAAAATATGAAAAAAGATTAGGAAGATACTTTAAAGTGGAGAGAGATGAGATCTGTTATGAGTATTACTGTTATAAATTGTTACATGTATCAAAACACATAGCAGCAACATTCATAAAGCACAAAGTAAAGGAAGTATGAAGAAAGAACATAGACAAAAACAGTAATGGAAATTTTCTTATTTCATATATAAAAATCTCCCTAATAATGAAAGATCCCGTGTCTTCCCACAACTCATAAAGGCACACAGGCCATGTAATAAAAGACTGAGAAAAAAGAAAATCTATGAAACAGAAAATGTAAGACAGAGAAAAATTAAAGACTGAGAAATAAAATAAAAAAGAAAAAAAAAGAAAAAACAGAAAAAAGAAAATATCTTTTTTCTTATTAAAAAAGAAAGTATCTTTTTATTAAAAAGTATTACAAAGTATTACAAAGTATTAAAAAAGAAAGTATCTTCCTATGAAACAGAAAATATAAGACAGCTCTAAAACCATATATTGATATATCTGTATTGCTAAGTGAGAATGGGCTTAACGAAACTATGAAAAGGAGCTTTAGCTTGGACCATAAAGTAAGAGCCTTCTAAAGTAATTCAGAATGGATGTGCATACATTTTATATATATTTATATATATATTCAGATATATATATATATATATATATATATATTCAGAAAAATAAAAGCTCTTAACCTTTGTCAGTAAAGATTAATACTGAAGGAGTATTGATGGTTCAGGTAACTGAATTTTACTTGCAAGCAAGTAAACTTTGAAATGGATTCTAGTTTTATTTTTAACTTTATTTTCTTGGTATATGTTTTTTAGGATTTACATAAACTTGAATTGAAAATTCTAGACAGACAGTCAAAAGAAGATGAAAAGGCAGAAAAACAAAGGCGACTGGCAAAATTAAAAGAAAAGGTACTCTGGACTGAGATTAACTTAGTTTTATTGTTATTATCCTAATTCCTTGATTTGTAAAGATATAAACAAATTCCATTTTCTTTATATCTATTTTTGTTTCATTTCCTTCAAATTTCATACTTATATACTTACATATTACAAAGCATAACAATATAAAGCAACTATTGTTTGAATTTCCACTATGTCACATAATAAACACCTACTTTTTTTTTTTACCCTAAATTACTTCTCTCTTCCTATTCCTGGATTCTTTTTTCATTCTTTCTATGTGAGCCTCTATTTTAGATCTGTGACAGCTGTGAGCATTGTTTCATCTCCCTGGTAATACTGAGAACTGAGGATGTTGATGACTCTCATGGATAAAACAAAGGACCCATTGGTGGTTATTTAGTCTAGATTGGTTAAATCCTCAATAAATTTAGTGGCTATCCTAGTATCATATTTATTGCATAATATTTCTCTCATAATAGAAAAAACATAGATCAAAATCATTAAACTAGAAAAATTAACCAGAATCACACTTGATGAATAGATTGATATGGTCCAAATTTTATTTTAACGATGGCCACAATTAGAAGTTTCCTTGTTGAAGAGGTTATTAACAGCTTCTGTTTTTGTTTAGATAATATCAAGTATGTTTTTTGAAACTGCTTTCTATAACTAAGGATCTTACTTAGTCAACAGTTTATATAAATTAACTGGCACTCATTGTACTTCTGACTATAGGTGGAAAACAATGTTAGCAGAGACCCCTCTAGGCTTTATAAACCTACCAAAGGCTGGGAAGAACGAACCAGAAAGATTGGACCCTCAAGCTCTGGGCCGCTTCTCCATATCCCACACAGGTAAAGAGGAGCAAGGTGGTCACTTATTAGACATTAATAACTACATGTTTATAGTCTGTGTTCTATTTATATATTTTACATGTTTATATTCTGTGTTCTATTTATATAGTGTATTTTACAGTAAAGAATTGATAAAGCAAATGACACATATTTAAAGTAAACATTTAAACAGGATTATTTAAAATTTCCTGTGTATTTTTAGTTGTCCTTCTCTTCTTTTCCTTAGGGCTATTCCAACCTGGAGACAAGGAATATAGGAAAGAACATGAGATAATGAAATTGGTATTTAGTTAATGAGAATGTTAGCATATTCACTTACAAAGAAGAGAGTGACTTAACCATGTTCTTTCACACTGGCCTAGTCAGTTGTGCTGTTTGTGAATTGACAGGTAGTAAGTAGCATTGTCATTAGTAATTCCTGTTTATACTAAGAGGGTATTTAATATGTATGTTGGCCTATTATTTATGTAAAAGTTTTTTTTAATAAGTTTACGTTATAGACTGTTTCATTTACTGATTCAGAATCTTTCAAAGACTGTTTTTGTCATGACATCGCAAAATAAATTGGGACAATCAGTAACTTTTTTAAGCTAAAATTTTTTAACATTGATAATTTGGGGGGAAATTAACTTGAGTGACAAAAATGTAAAGTTTTTTTGAATTATGAAATAAGTTAGCACTTTTCTAAGTACAACCTAACTGGTAGTTTGTCAGTTGCTACATTTTGTGTAATAAATATTTTGTATCTGTTTAAAGCATGCTTTGTTTTATATAAAATTTTATTTAAAAAAAATATGTCTTTCCTCTCTTATAGACCCTGTTATCTGTATTATTGATAGAATCTTTTTTGGTTTCTTCAGTTATTACAAATTTCCCTTCAACCTTTCTGGACTTAACATATTTATAAAATTTTTGTCTTTCACATTTTCCTGGCTAACGCAGTTTTTTTTTCCATTTCTGTTTGCTTCATAACATGAAAATTCTGTTTGAAACATCATCTGAAATAAGCTAGTTAGAATCCGATGATTTCTCTTGGTGGCATTTTGAAGTTTTCAAAATTGCTACATATTTGGTCAAAAAAGTTAATTTTTAAAATTTCCAAACTTCATATATGAGAAACATTTAACTTAATTTGACTCAATCTTTCCTATCATAAAATCTTAGTTGCTAATTTTAATTTTTCCCATCTTACAGGAAAGCTACCATATACATATTAACTAGAAACTTTGTTTAACTTTCATCTTAAAGTATCTTTAATGGTAATTTAATACATTTCAGTCAGATAACTCAGAAATATACTAGTGATCAAAACCTTTCCTTATTTCAGAGTTAATATTCCAAGTAGGTGGTTTCCAATTTTGAAACTGAATGTTAGTTATACAATTATTGGTGCAGAATAAGAGAATTACCATAAAACATTCTTAATCCAGAATGCATTACTTATTTGTCGTACTTGCTCAATATACTTTTAAAAATATTTGAGGCAGGGGCCTCCCCGGTGGCTCAGCGGTTGAGCGCTGGGTTGCAAAGCTGCCCACAGCCTCTGCAGCGTCGGTTCGAACCCCGGCCACTGGGCGAGGGTCCCACATGGTGCGCAGACCTCTCCTGATGCCCGCTGCTCCCCTCAGCAGTGTACTTTATCAGTCTGCCTGCTCTGCTCTCTGCTCTGGCTCTGGTGAATTCTCTCACCCTCCCATGCTTCTGACTGTGCCCAGTGCTTGTATAAATAAATAAATCTTTATTAAAAAAAAATTTGAGGCATCTTAGAAATGAAATACAGAGAAATAAAATACAGTACAGGAAAAGAGAATTTGAAAACAGAGCTGAATACACTACAAGAGAGAGGAAAGTATGTTCCATAAATGTTGCTTTCTGACATGTTGCTTTCTGTTGCAGAGAATCACAATTTTCAGTTTCCTGCTGAAGGTAAGCAAACTGGGTGATATGACTTTTTTTTTTTTAAAGATTTATTTATTTATTTGTTTGTTTATGCATATACTGGGTACAGTCAGAAGCGCGGGAGAGTGAGAGAATTCACCAGAGCCAGAGCGGGGAGCAGAGCAGGCAGAAGGACCGAAGTACACTGCTGAGGGGAGCAGCGGGCGGCAGGAGAGGTCTGCGCGCCATGTGGGACCCTTCTCTGGTGGCCGGGGAGCAGCCGGGGAGCGAACTGGTGCTGTAGAGGCTGCGGGCAGCTTCGCAACCCAGCGCTCAACCGCTGCGCCACCGGGGAGGCCCTGGGTGATATGACTCTTATAACTTATGTTAATTTTTTTGTTTTATTAACAAAGTATGGAAGTTCTCTGAAAGCAGTCCTTTTAACTAAATGAAAGATAAATGAGAAATTTATTATAAAATGTGGTATATTGGGCTCATAGAAGATGTATCAAATAAGCATTTCTTGTATTAGTTTGAAAAATATCTTAATGAGAAATTTAGAAAAAAAAAATCCTAAAAGAAAAATGTTATAAATCACTGTAATTTACCACCCAAAGTAACTTTTTCCAAAAATATACCTATGTATTTTTAAATAGCTACCATTATGATCTGCACTTTAGATTCTATACTATAATTTCTATACTATAGTGACTTAACATCATGTTACATATATTTTCCATGTTTCTGTATAATTCAAACAGTATTTAATGACTAAATAGTATTCAGTCTTATAGATGTGCTATCATTCCTACACTTCGAAGACTTGAGGTACTTCCACTTCTTAGCTAACACAGTACAGTGGCATTTTACATGGGAGTTAGTCTGTTAGTATGTCAGAAATCTTGATCAAAGTCACCAGTGAAAAGGGGGGCATTTGCTTGCTTAGTAGGTATAATGTATTATCGTTCATTGACTCTATCATAGAGTTTTTCCTCCAGAGTGGAGTTATAATGAGGGTTCTTGAACTGAAAATTACATGAAATATTTGGCTTCCCTTTAAAAGCCAGACTGAAAAGGATTGCATTTATTTATTTATATTGACTATAAATAGCATTTATAGAAATATGCATAGTTGATTCTAGTAATTAAATTTATTTTTTCCTTATTTTTCTCTTCTTTATTTTTTCCCTATTAACAAAACTTCTCACATTTATGATTTTCCTTAGGTTATTTCTAAATTTTCCATGTGTCTGTTTAACTATGGAATGTAGAAATGGTTTCCTTTTTTTTTTTTAAAGATTTATATATTTTTATACAAGGGTTGGGGTGCAGGGCAGAGGCGCGGGAGGGTGAGAAGATTCACCAGCAACAGAGCGGGGAGCAGAACTGGCAGACAACCAAAATACACTGCTGAGGGGAGCAGGGGGTGTGACAGGAGAAGTCTGCCATGCCATATGGGTATCTCCCCAGCCGCCTGGGAATTGAACCTGCTCTGCAGCAGCTGCACACAGCTTCACAGCACTGCACTCTGCACTCAACCTGCTGCGCTACCAGGGAGGCCTTTTTTAATTTTATTTTATATATTTTTTACATCGTTTTTCATTTTTGCACAATGTATGCATTTCCATCCCGGCAGTAGTCCCCATACAATTCCCACCCCCCTAATTTTGACCCTGTTCCCTCCTTCCCACCCCCCCAACCCCAGTGTGTCTCTGGTTTATAGTTATTTGTTGATTTGGGTTTTTATCTAGTAATTAAATGTGTGACATGACTCCACTTTAAACATTTTCAGACATTTGATGGTGCGTGAAAGATATCTTAATTGTAATAAAGGAGTGAAAATTCCTCTTGCCTGGGCATACCTGAAGGGTGAAGGCCTTCCCAATATATGGGGAAGGAGAAAGTATTTGTTAAAGACACAGAAATATCTGTGAAGTTTCTATCATCTAACATTATACAAAGTGCTTTGGGTGGTTGGATAAATATAAGGTAACTCCAGCCCACAGGATGTATTTATTAAAGAAATACATTTTCTAAGAAATCTAACAATAAGAAATATTCCCAAACTTCTAATAGTTTGTTATAAAGATAACTAGTTTAGACGTGATCCTGAGCAGAATTGTTTCCCTAAATTTTTTCCCTTTAGAAGGGAGAATAGTATGTGACTAAAAGCACCTTAAATCCCTTTTTGAAAACATAGCTAGAAATATGCTATCTCATCTTTTGGTACATGGGTAGTTGGAGACCATATTGAGCTTATTTGCTGTTGCAAATTGATTCAGCTTTGATGCTAACACACTGACTCTTTTTAAGAACTGTGAAACATACAGATGCCAACATTCACGTGTGTGTGTGTGTGTACAGTGTAAGTGCATATACCCTTGGTTCCTGGTGTTCGAGACGACTAGGAACTTCTCTGACTTTGGTAGCATCGACTTTTTTTTTTTAAAGATTTATTTTTTTTTAATTTATTTATACAAGCACTGGGTACAGTCAGAAGCGCGGGAGGGTGAGAGAATTCACCAGAGCCAGAGGGGAGAGCAGAGCAGGCAGACTGACAAAGTACACTGCTGAGGGGAGCAGCGGGCGGCAGGAGAGGTCTGCGCACCATGTGGGACCCTTGCCCGGTGGCCAGGGATTGAACCAGCTCTGCAGAGGCTATGGGCAGCTTTGCAACCCAGCGCTCAACCGCTGCGCCACTGGGGAGGCCCAGCATAGATATTTTTTAAATTTAATAGACATTCGTTTATATTCATAGTCTGGCTTGTAGGTCTATCTCCCCCACGCATTCACCTGAAAACCGTGGCCTTCCAGAGTCAGTCTCTGCCTCATTTCTGCTGACCCACCCCCCTCACACACACTGTCCCCCGCAGGGCTGGTGGGGCCATCCTTTCCTGATGGTGAACTTGAAACTCTTGACCTTGCATTTCCCCCCAAATATCGGATGAGGACAACATTTACGGAGGAATCTGTGGGATGAATTTCACAAGGTTCCCCACAGACGAATCCAACAGCGCGGGGGCATTGCAGGAGCACCACGGGGTACAGCGCTCCCTGGCGCCGCCCCCCCCCCGCCACCCCCCCCGGGGGGGGGCTCCTCGGGGCTCCCTGGCACCGCCCCCCTGTCGCCAACCCCCCCAAGCCCCCCTCCCCCGCGTTGTTCCTGGGCTCATCGAGGCTCACTACCCCCCGCCCCCCAGCACCCGGGTCGCCCCCCCCCCTCCCGCGCCGCCCGCTCCCGACCCCGGACCCGTCGGGGATCCCTGGTGCTGCCCCCCACCGCCGCCCCCGGGCCCTTCGGGGCTCCCCGGCACCCCTTCCCCCTACCGCCGCCCCGGGCCCGTCGGGGTTCCCTGGCACCGCCGCCCCCCACCCCCGCGCCGTCCCTGGGCCCGTTGGAGCTCCCTGGCACCCCTTCCCCACACCGCGGCTCGCCCCCCTCCGCCGCCCCTAGACCCCTCGGGATCCCCGGCGCCGCCCCCCACCGCCGCCCCGGGCCCGTCGGGGCTTCTTGGCGCCGCCCTCCGCCCCCGGCCCCGGGCCCGTCGGGGCTTCCTGGCACCGCCCCCGGGCCCGTCGGGGCTCCCGGGCACCCCTGCCCCCCACCGCCGCCCGGCCCCCAGCGCCGCCCCGGGCCCGTCGGGGCTCCCCGGCGCCGCCCCCCAGCGCCGCCCCAGGCCCGTCGGGCTCCCGCGATCGCTTCCGGGGCGCGGCGCGGCGCTTCCGCAGCATCATGGCGGCCGCCGAGGACGAGCAGCCGGCGGCGAGCGGGGAGGGAGAGCGGCTGGATTTCCTGCGGGACCGGCACGTGCGGTTCTTCCAGCGCTGCCTGCAGGTCCTGCCCGAGCGCTACTCCTCGCTGGAGACCAGCAGGTACCTCGCCGCCGCGGCCCGCGGGCTTGGCGCGGGGCCCGGCCCGGGGGAGAGGCGCCGCCGCGCCCCGGGCTCCCTGGGCGGCCGCCGAGCCCGCGCCCCCCGCCTGCCCCCCGGCGGGCGCCCCCGCCCCCGAGCCCCGCGGGCGGGCCGGGGGAGCGGTAAACCCGGGGCTCTGGGAATCTCCAGTGTCCAGTTCCCCCCGCCCCCCCATTTCACCAGCATTTTCCTGTCAAGCCCGAGCTTCCTCTTCGCCCCTCCTCGAGCCCGGGAGTCCCTGGGCCTGTTGCTCCCCAGAGCCAGAGGGAAAGAGAACGCGGCCGTCGTGGGGTTACAGGCTCCCGGGCTGACCTGGCCCCCCACACCCCTTAAGCCCTCATCGCCCGCCGGCCTGGAGCTGGACGCGCAGGAGCGGCCGAGAGCTCCCAGCTCTGAGCAGACGTGAACTTTCCAGGAATTGTGCCTCTCAGGGTAGAGGGTTGGCGGCAGGCACAGTGTCGCGGGAAGCAGCCAGTTTTCAGTGTATTTGCAGGAGATCCTTGTAAGCTGGAGCCGACTGCCGAGTGGGATCTGGCAGAGGCTAAGAAACTCCGAATTAGTCATTCAGAGTACGAGTCTGGGCTGGGAAGAGCGACGAGGAGGCGGGCCTTGCTCTGCCTTGCTGTTTTGGAGGGAGTCTCCAGCGCTCGTGGGTCTGCCTGGGAAGAGAGAGCAGAATGTTGTTCTGAGCTCTCATTTTTTTGCAGTCTGAGCCTCTGGTGTCTTTTGAGCACTGCATGACTGAGTCCGTTTTGGGAGTCATGTACATTGTTTCTGCATACTGTGGTCAGGAAATACGGATTAGTGGGGTGCAGCTGACAAGACAAGCCAGCAGCTTCAGGGGAGTTCTGTGCTTTGTGATAGTGTGGGGTTCCTGGGACCATAAAAGGGGCAGGTGCGCCGTCCCTCATCCCCCTTTCTGAAAGAGACTATTGATACTTCCAACCACCACTTGAAGGTATCTATCTGCTGGTTTACTTCTCTAATATCTTTCTTTCACCCTGGATTGTAAACTTGATGAAGGCAAGAACTTTGTCCACTAGAGCTTCCCTGCCCGATGTGGTAGCCACTAGGCATGTTTTTTTTTTTTTAATTTGAATGAATTAAAATTATAGCAAATTAAAAAAATATTTGTTTGCTGTGGCACCTTTCAAGCATTCAGTCACACCGCCTCTGTTTAAACATTTCCATCAGCTCAAGAAAGTCCTGTTGGACAGCATGGCACCGCCACCTTGAGTATTATCTGATATATGAGAAGCGCTGAGTAAATATTTATTGAATAATGTGATCGGAGCCCTGAAGGATGACCCAAGCCGTGTTAAAGAGTGAAGCATTTTGAATTCCTTTCTCCATCCATAGGTGTTGTAGAGCCTATAACTGTAGAGCCTAGACCTAGACCTAAATAAAGATTTCCAAAAATAAGCCATTGATTGTAGTAATATGGGATGTGAAAAATATATATGTTGATAGATCACGTATATATTTTATGGGATCAATTTTTTTTGTGAATCGAAGACATTTGAATAAAAAAATTCTTCACCCTATTGCGATTGTTAAACAATTCAACTTTGCTTGTAGTCACCACAGTAGTTCTGGTTGCATTCTCAAAATTCCTACATAGATGAAACCATATAGACTAATATTGCATGTCAGTGGTAAATTGTGAGCTTGCCCACAGCATAAGTAAACAAGCAAAAGTGGTCTGATTGAACAACTAGTACACCAGTTAATTTAATAATTTCAGTGTAATCTTAGAATCTACACCAGGTATTATATATTAAATGATAAATATATAATGTCAAACTGCATTACTTAAAAGATATGAATTATGTCCTTTTTATGGCTATTTGTCATTTGAATAGAATATTTTTTTAAATATTTATTTATGCATACAAGAACTGGGGTACAGGCCAGAGGTGTGGAGGGTGAGAGGATTCACTAGAGACAGAGTGAGGAACAGAACAGGCAGACTGACTGAAATACACTGCTGAGGGGAGCAGCGGGTGAGCCAGGAGAGGTCTGTTGTGCCATGTGTGTCTCCTCCCTGCCTGGGGATCGAACTCTGTGCTGCAGTGGCTGCTGATAGCTTCATAGGTTGTGTCTTACCCCCTTGTGCCTCCAGGGAGGCCCTGTATAGAATATTTTTAAACCATTTTTTATTTTCTTGTGATTCCCTTAAGATCATCTATACATATCAGTTTCTGAAGTGATTTTTAAAGTTTTCATCTTCCTGACTGACAGTCTTTATTTTCCTTAGTTTGGCTCTAAGTCCTTTTGTGGTATATGCGATTTATAATTTAAAATGGGGTCTCCCTGGTGGCGTAGGCGGTTGAGCAGAGCTCTGTGAAGCTGTCCGCAGCCTCTGCAGTGCCGGTTCGATCCCCGCTGGTCTCAGAGCAACCCACATGGCGAGCAGACCTCTCCTGTCTCGCCGGCTGCTCCCCTCAGCAGTGTATTTCGTCAGTCTGCCTGTTCTGTCCCCACTTTGTCTCTGTTGAATCCTCTCACCCTCCCGTGCATCTGGCCTGTACCCCGGTTCTTGCATAAATAAAATAAATAAAAAAAAAGTTATAATTTAAAATGCTTGTGAAGAAGCTCCAATCTTTTAAGCAAAGGTGAGTGGTCAAAAAAAGGTTTCTACAAATATATGTTCTTATTTTCATAAAGCCATGACTGTTAGAAAAATAAAAATAATCCTGCTTGTCACACTGAATGAAATAGGGAAATGGAATCATTTTGCCAAAAGTGTCAAAAACAAGTGTCTAAATGTCTGGTCCACTATCAGTCCTCCTAAAATTTAGCTGTTTCATAGCTATCAGTAAAAAGAAGGAAACTCAGGTTCACTGAATCATTGGTTTAACTCTGAGATAAAACAATTTATTGACTAAGTTATAATTCTTGCTTGGTATTTGCTGTTTAATTCCATAAAACATTAAGTGCCTGCTCGGCGTCTGAGTGTGGAGATACCCTGTTAAACAATGATTTAGTGACCCTAGTTTGTTTCTTTTCTGCTGGTACATAACCTTGAAACATCAGATCCCTTAGAGACACCGTCTGCAAATTGACCCACTGGTAAACTAATTTCTTCCTCCCATATAAGGTAAACATCTTCTATGTACTAGCTATTCAGAGTAGAAGAGGCAGGAAGACATGCTACTACTTACCTTTTTCAGGCTAATTATAAAGAAGAAAAAAAGAGAGCAGACAGATGTTTTCCAAAGAAGCAATGAAGTAAAAAAATAACTTCATTTGTTTATCAGACTGTTGTAAGGTGCATGTGTTGGCAAGAAGACCCACCCCTCTAGACCAAGATGGTTGCCTAGCAGTCTGAACCCCAGGTAGCAGTCATCTGAGCCCCATAAAATCCTACGTTGTTTCTCTCAGGCCCCTACCTCAAACACTTTCACATTTTTAATAGCTTGTTTGACTCTCTGTCTCTCAGAGTGTTAGGAATAACACTCTGGCATAGTCCCTAGAGGAAGACCTTCCTGGGCTGTCTTACAAGGAGGTGGCTCTTTGCTTTTTTGTTTAGCCTTCCTCTGTATCTTTGGCGGTCCCTCTTCTCAACTGCTGTGAATTGCAATGATGGACTTTCAGGATTTTAAAACCATTTGCCACCAGATGACTAATTCCTGATATTTGCATCCTTATCCAAGATCAAGTGCAGTGAAAAACACCACTCAGATCACACTTCCATATGACTTTTAAGCCTCAGCACCTTTGACCCTTGGGGCCAGATGCTTTGTTGAAAGGGGCTGCCTTCTACTTTGTAGGATGTTTAGCAGCATCCCTGGCCTTTACCAGGGAGATGGTAGGAGCACCCACTCATAATTGCAGTAACTAAAAATGGCTTCAGAATGTCCCTTGGGGATGGGGGGAGGGGTGTGGGGGCAATATCACGGGGCAGTCCCCAGTGGAGAAGCTCTGCTCTTCTACAAATCTTGGAAATTTTTTTTTTAAATACCGGGTACCCAGACGCTCCTCCTCCCAGAATTTGATTTCATTGATTGTTTTGGAGTAGAGTGTAGGCCTTTAGGTTTTGTTGGTGGTGTATAGTTGTTTTTAAAGTGATTTTATTCTGCAACCAAGTTTGAGAAACTGCTATGGAGCCCACCACCCCATGACTCAAAATTCCCAAACAGTTTCAATTTGGTTATCTTGCATTGACATCTCAAGCAAATTGCTCACATCCCTTGGACTTTGTTATCAAGAGCTTGAAAATTAAAGAGTTGAACTGAAAAATTTGTAAAGTTCTTTAATTTAGACAAGCATGCCAATATTGCCCTTTGGATATGTTTTCTTGTGTGTTTTTTCACAAATAAGAAGATTGTTGTTTTGTCCAATTCAAATCCTTCAGGCTGTTCTCCACTTTTACCTCTCTCTTCCTTTTGCCTTTTTCTGCAGTAATGCCTTACTAAATTATGAGATGTTAGCTTTATTTGACTATGGTTCCCCTTACAGATTATAGCAGAACCAAAATCCTTGTAGAGCTCTCCAGCTGCAGTTTTGCACGTCTTTTAATAGCTGGTTCAATAAATACTTGCATGCATACCATGAACAAGGCAGACCTTATCTCAAGAGACATAATTATCTCAAGAGCAGCTATTTTAAAACTTGGTTGCGGTTAGGTAAAAGTTTCCCCATGTTGAAAATAGCACTTTGTGTTGTCTAAGTGGTTGTAGGGGATGGGAGGGGATAGCTCTCTATATATAACATAGCTATTATAAAATATATAACCAGTGACCTGGAGAAAGGCTCCTGTTGTATGTGTGATGAGATCATAAGGTTGTTGTTACACTCTATTTATATATACACCTCTATTTATTGGGTGTTTGCTTATGGATAAGTAAGCCCAAATAACTGCATGAGGTGTTACAATGATTTACAGTTGAAGAAAGTGACTTCGAAAAGGTTAGGTGGTCCTCCTTGGTGGCGCAAGGGTTTAAGCACAGCACTGTGAAGCTGACCGCAGCCACTGCAGCACAGTTCAGGCCAGCCAGGAGCTACCCACATGGCGCAGCAGACTTCTCCTGTCTCACCCCGTCTCACTCTCCTCAGTAGTGTATTTCAGTCCGTCTCCCTCTTCTGCTTTTAGCCTTCAGTCTGCCTTTAGCCTTCCGGTTGTTGATATACCAGCTTCAGTAAATTCATGTATGATTCAAATGAGTAGGATCGGTTTCTTCACCCCTGAAAGTCCCCTAAAATGAAAAAAAGTTAAACGAAAGTTTGATATTATTAACTTGTATGAATAAATACTGTACTTTTGCTTTTGCAAGCTGGGAACATTGTTTAAATTATTGTAAAGTTACAGTGGGTTTATTATTTTTCTGAGTCAGAAAGATTTCACTGGTTTGAAGGTTAAGATGTAATTTTATGTTTTTTTTCTTCTAGGTTGACAATTGCTTTTTTTGCACTCTCTGGTCTGGACATGTTGGATTCCTTAGATGTGGTGAACAAAGATGATATAATAGAATGGATCTACTCCCTGCAGGTCCTCCCCACAGAAGACAGTGAGTGAGTTTTTAGCATTTTATTTTTAGTGTGACTAGTTGTACCTGGCATGGCATGTGTGGGACTAGCAAATCTTCTTATTTATTCATAAACTATGAACATATTTTATTCATCTACATGTTCCTTGTAATGCAACACTGCTATTCTGTTTGCTTAGCAAGATTAGCTTAATCATTAATCTCTTGAGAGAGCAATTTGGAATTGTCTGGAATGAAATAGAGACTTCACTCATAGCACGGAGCTTTATTATACTCTTACACGCCGATGACTGCGTGTTCGTTATTTGTAATTGATATTCATCTTAGATGAGTTTTGTCACACTCACTGTTTTTATTCTCAACCATTTTGCCTCTTCAGAGAAACTCTGTGCCCTCAAAATATTTCATTTCAACCTCTGTTCAGCCCCCCTCACTGTTTCATTAGTGTTTCTCTACTGATTGTTTAGCGCTGTTACACTTCAGTCATGTTTACTTCTTAAAACTTTCAAAATTTGATTAATTAAATTTAAAATTAAGAATTATTAAAATTCAGAAATTACCTGGTGACCTAAATTATGCACAAGCTGTATAAGCTCCATTGTTCACTCTACTAAGTATAACATAGCTAATGTCCCTTTAACTTATAAATGCTGGAGATGGGCCTCCCTGGTGGCGCAAGGGGTTACGATGCAACCTATGAAGCTATCTGCAGCCATTGCAGCATGAGTTGATCCCTGGCCGGGGAGCTACCCACATGACGCAGCAGACCTCTTCTCACTCACCCGCTGCTCCCCTCAGCATTGTATTTCAGTCGATCTGCCTGTTCTGTTCCCTACTCTGTCTCTGGTGAATCCTCTTACCCCCTACAACTCTGGCCTGTACCCCAATTCTTGTATGCATAAATAAATAAATCTTTTAAAAAAAAATGCTGGAGATGCTAGCTTGAAAAGAACCAAGCAAATAAACTCTCAGAAAATCATGTTTTTGTCAGTGACCTTTGTTTTGAGGGTAAGCATTTATAAATTAACAGTGTGGTCTGTTGATTAGAGTGATAGTATATAGATCTCGCCCAGATGACTTTGGAGAAAGAGAAAGCTAAGGCTTTATTTAGAAGTGGGTAAGAGAGAGTGGGTGGGAGGGGGGGGTTGATCTATTAGCAGATGCTTTCAGACATCATTTGTGCTTCCTACTTTTTTATAAAAGTTTGTAGTGTTTGTTCTTATATAATTTTTATAAACTGCCTTTTAAAAAGTGAATTCTTGTTAAGAAATGATTAAGTACTTTGTACTACATCTATCAGAACTTGGTGCACAGCTATCTAATCACTTTTCACCAGTTTCATGATACATTGCTCATAATATTTTGGCCAGTAGTTATAGATTCCATTATGTTGGTGAGTAGGATTTTTCTAATGTTCTGCCAAAAATACTCTGCTAACCCTGTGAAGAAGGCCTGTGATAAATTACAAGATACTCTCCTCAATCTCTCACAGATTGTGGCTGGCATGAGGCCATAGTTCCAGGCACCTGCACAATGGAAATAATTTGTGTTTTCCCTTTTAATCAGGATTTTTTTTAATACTTTAAGTGAAAGTCTGGGATTTTTTTTTTAAGTAAGATGTTAGCGAGATGTAAAATAATATAGATTCTGCTTTTTTTTTTAAAAAAACAAAAAATACATGTCCTAATCAAATTATGCATTGTGGTTTCTTAGAAATATCTCATACTGCAGATAGAAATGATCTGCTGTGCTGCGTAGAAAGCTCTTTGGTACACAGAAAAGCTATTCTGTATGTTTTTGCTAAAATATCTTTTATGTTATTTTTAGAAAAAGTTTATTAATAGCCACTCCTATGAAATAAAGTAGCCACTGTCTCTGTAGAAAAGTATAAACCATAACACTTCAGGGAGAGGACTCAGACTCTCGTTATGAATTATACTTAGAAGAACATTGATCACTTGTTCACCATGCTTCCCACTTTGTATCTTCTCTTGTTTCCCCCACTTTTAAGGACTATTTGTAGGTTCTGTGATTGAGTTGTCCTATTGTCTGCTGTTTAATGTGTTTACCATCCCTGATCCTTTTCTCAGTGAGATGGGTTTCTTACAACCCTATAATAACCATACTCTTTTAAAAAGCTGTTATTTTCTCATTATTTAATCTGTTGTGAGAGATTTGCTACTATTTGAGCTTTTATATTATTCATAGTACTACATACTTGCTAGAATGACTGTCTTGAAAAAGGCAGGAAAAAAACCAAGCATTGATGGAGGATGTAGCACAACTGAACTCGCACCCAGTGCTGAAGGCGTTTTATAACTCTTACAATGACGTACAACATTTACTACAGCTGAACATATGTGCGGTCTAAAACCCAGCAACTTTGTTCATGAGGACATACCCAGCACGGGTGCAAATGTGCATTTTCCAAAAGACATACTATTTTTAGCAATATCTTTCCAAGAGCCGAAAAATAAGAACTGTACAGGCTACCCATCTGTATAGGTATACTTGACAAATGAGATATTTCAGTAGTCACTTAGTGGAATACTCTATAGTAATAGGAAAGAACAGTCTCCAGCTACACACAGAAATTTGGGTGATTGTCAAAAACATGTTTTCCAAGAAAGAAGGTACACAGTGTATTATTCCATTCCAAAGTATAAAAATAGACAAAACCAATCGGAGCTTTTGTGAAGTGCTTAGTAGGAAGTAGGAAGGGATTCTGGAATGTACTTTTTTGGGAGCCAAGTGCTAGTTTTATGAGTGAGCTTGTGGAGCTGTTTAATTATGATCAGTGCACATTTCTTCTGTTAATTATATTTTCATGAAAGTTTAAAATGTTTAAAGTTAGCTTTGGTACTTGCCTGAGACAAATCAGAATTCTTTTTCCCATTGTATTTCCAACATGAGCTTCATTGATTTGTAGCCGGTGGATAATGTTTTTTCAGCCATTGCTGCTTAACTGCTGTAAGTGTTTTTGCTTACATCTAAATAGTCAAACTTCTGGAGGTCAGAAACTATGTCTGTCTCCCATATCGCTCCCTCTCAAGGCTTTCACACAAGACTACTGTGTATCCATCGTTGTACTGCTAACTCACCTATACCTTCTCCTGCTTTACTTGTTCCTCTTTACTGTATTTTCACATTTAATTTAGAGCATTCTCATGCTCCTCGAATGAGCAGAGCTTTAGGGCTACACACAGATGATAAGGTGATGTGGGCTGAAGTCCTTACTCCAAGTCCCAGGGCTGCTTTCTTTACCTTTGCAGTATGTCCACCCTAGTGGGGACTCAGTATCACACTTAAGTCGTTTTGTTGTGTTACTACTGCATAGGAACACTAGGTGGTGCTCTCTAAAGATCTCCAGGGGATTAACATCATCCTCCCTGTGCATTCTGTTGTGTGGCTATATAAACCAAGGTATTAGGAGGAAAGCATTATTTAGTCTCTGATTGGTTTGGAAATTAAATGAGGAAACTCCCATAAATTAACTGGACCTGACCTGGCACATCGGAAGCATTCAGCATTAGCTAGCCTGAAAGCAGAGACAGTGACAAGTCTTTCATACTAACTCCTCTTTCTCTGTACACTGAACTGCTTTAGAATCAGTACAAAAATAAGGTGTGCTTTCAATAAGTACATGTTTTTATTTTCTAGGATCAAATCTAAATCGCTGTGGTTTCCGAGGCTCTTCATACCTGGGTATTCCATTCAATCCATCCAAGGTTAGTTATCTTTGGGTTAGGAGGGAGGAGAAGGGGCATGGAAGATTTTAATGAGGAAGAAAACTAAGAAATGATACAGAAAGAACCAGTCGATATTGTCTAATAATATACATGATCGGCTCCCACTCCTTAGGTGAAACTTGTACCCATCTTACCTCCTGGAAGAAGGTACACACAGAAATTCCTCTTATAAAAATGATCATCTCTCTTACTATTATGTGTGTGTACAAAAACTTTATTGGTGATTTCCTGGAGAAAATAGAAATAAAGCACTCAAGAGCGTGATATTTCCTCTCTAAAAAGCTAACAGACTTCTGTGTGTGAGAGACTTTACATTTGGCTCACATTTCTTAGGGATAAAAGGGAAATTTTGCTCTTGCCAAGGCCATGATTGAAGAGCAGAGTAGTGATGACCTTGATGGCATTCTTGGCAGCAAGCAGCGTTATAATCAGAGGCTCTGGACCAGCACATGCAGGAATAGAGAGCCCTCGTTACTGACCAAGTCAGGAGCTTCTTCCTTCTTCAACAACTCAGACCCAGGACAAGCTTTGTAGGTGTTTCATCTTTACACTGATTATCAGTGTTTTTCCTATAGTAGAATCCAAAAAAGGATTCATCACATTGTCAAAAGAATTCTCATGAAATATCAACTTTTCCCTTGACGAGGGCAGTCTGCTTAGGTAATGGTTACAACCAGTGTCTGACTCCACAGAGCACCATGGGTTTGACAGTCAGTTGGAGTCTGAGTGAGTGAGTCGGTGAGTGAGTGCTGCCAGTTTTTCTGCAAGCTGCTTCAGATATTTGGACTACGTGGCAGTGATTTTGGAGACGGTGACCTGATTTGATAGGAGCACTGCTTTAACTTTGTTCCTCTGCCTTAAGCTGTTAGCGAGCTTTAATATGTCATGGTCATGTGAATTTGCCAAGGCATCCAAGTCCCACCATTTAGCTAGGAATCTAAAAACATAGGATTTGTAAAATCTGTCTCCTTTGTTTTCCCATACATTCAATGTTTTCCAAGTTTGGACAGTCCTGAGTAAATAAAACTCTCCATTTAATCATAATGGACAGGATATCTGGATGTCACACAACATTGGCAGAGATCACCACTCTATGGCACCAGACCACATACAGAGGTCTTCCTATGCTTGCATAAAGCAGTACTTAGATAGCATTACTGTTAAAATACTGTACCCTTTCCACCCCACCCTCAGACAGCTTCAAAACACTAAGAATAAAATCTACAAAAGAACCTTTGCCACTGAGTCACAGTCTCCTGAATCCTTTTACCCCGTCATTCACCTTGACCCTCACTCTTTGGTGCAGCTAGCTATGTTCTGAATTCTCTATCTGAATTCTGAATAGCAGAAGGAGCTTGGAGACTCTTGGTGGAATCACATGCCCACAGGAATTGTCACTGAGAGTGTGGCTGAAAGAAGTTCATTTTAATGAAAACCTTGGTGCAAGTTTCATTTTAACTTTCTAGTATTTTCAGCACTTATTGTGGTATTTGAAGCAGTTATTGATGACTCCAAACTAAAACAGAAGGAAAACCTGTAGAAAGATGAATTTAAAAATATGCCATTATTCTGTCAACAAAAAACTTTCTTCAGCTGAGAATCATTTCATTTGTACAATATGAAATTTATATGCTGTAAGTGAAACCATCTTAAAAATAACTAATGGGGTCAACTGATTATTTGAAAGTAAGTGTAAAACTCTAAATGTATATTGTGGAATGTAAAGTTACTTAGAATAAGAAACAATTTTTTAATGTTATCTATTTACCTGCCACCCTCCTATAAAGATCTCATATGTTATAAAGTTTTAATGATCTTTGATAACTTTGTAGTTATTTTTTGTTGTAACAGTCAAATCCGTGCAACTGTTCTCACACACAGTGTTACTATGAGTTCCCTAGTATGCCTTCCCAGCTCTTTTTGGGCAATTGCTAATCCTATAGTCTTCATAATGCTCTTTTTACAAGCAAAACCCATTTTTACTCCAAATTAAGTTTACACTAGTTTATTTGTGGAAATTTTTCAATTTTGGTATCTCAAGCTCTTGCAATTTTTAAATTTTTTTGTTTCTTACTATTCTAAGACTGGGTTTATTAGAGATTCAAATAATTATAATAAACTGTCTAGGAGAGCAGGATAAAGTTTTTCAACTATATCATTTTGTAATTTTATATGGTAGTTACTACTACTGTATTTAATTTAAATGTATACATCTATAATCTTTTTTGTTTCTTACTATTCTAAGCACTGGGTTTATTAGAGATTCAAATAATTATAATAAACTGTCTAGGAGAGCAGAATAAAGTTTTTCAACTATATCATTTTAATTTTATATGGTAGTTACTACTACTGTATTTAATTTAAATGTGTACATTTATAATCTACATGGTTTTCTAACTTTGAGAATTAAATTGTGATATGGTTGGTTAAATAAAGTTCAAATAATTTGATTTATTTGGATATCAGAAATGCTTCCATAAAGCTTGAACTCTTTGAGACATAGGTTACATGGAGGCTTGTCTCTCTCAATTAGATGGCTATACAAATCTGAATAAACATTTACGACTTAATGAAACCTCATGCAGATTTCTTAATTAAATAATTTCATTTCTACTTGTTCATTAACATGTTAATTTTAAATTTAGAATCCTGGAACAGCTCATCCTTATGATAGTGGCCACATAGCAATGACCTACACTGGCCTTTCATGCTTAGTTATCCTTGGAGACGACTTAAGCCGAGTAAATAAAGAAGCTTGCTTAGCAGGCTTGAGAGCCCTTCAGCTGGAAGATGGGAGGTATGAGTTTTTCTTTGTTACCTTTTTTTATTTTAAGAAAAATCTTTTGTAAGTAAGAAAATGGATATAATACTACACTAGAGATCATTAAAATTATCAACCCATTAAAACTATCAAGATCATGGTATGTATACATACAGTTAAATGCCTAATCAAAAAAGTAATCTAAGATTTCTTCTGTGAAAATAAAAGTCATCCATAATAGTAACACTCCTTATTTTTTTTTTTAACCTGAGACAATAGATCCATAAATAAGTGAATGAATAGTTTGAGGATTAATATCTAATTTGCTTCCTGTTTGGGAAAAAAAGGATTTTTTTAAATAATCATATGTTTAATCTGAAATTTTATTCCTTAAGACAGTGACTGGGAGAGACAGGGATGAACGTTGACCCTTTTACACTAGTGTTGGTAGTTTTAAAGATGATTTTAAAGAATAGGAAAAGTGGGACCTCCTTGGTGGCCTAGGGGTTAAGTGTCATTGCCATGAGCCCTACAGCCTGAGTTCGATCCCCAGCGTGGGAGCTGACCCACATGTGGCAAGGCAGACCTCTCCTGTCTTACCTGCTGCTCCCCTCAGCAGTGTATTTCTGTAAATCTGCCTGTTCTGCTCCCCACTCTGTCTCTGGTGAATCCTCTCACCCCCCCCCTTCCCCATACCTCTGGCGTACACCCCCAGTTCTTCTATGCAAAAATAAATAAAATTAAAAAAGAATAGGAAAGGAATTAGTTTTATTAATATTTGGTAGATTCTGTATTGTGACCAAAGAAGAATTTTTCTAGGCTATTAAGGTAGAAAAAGTCTTTTTAATCTGAGAAGTGATAAAGTGATAATGAGTCCTGCTCTGTTACTACATCTTGTGCTCCATCTACTTATAGCCCTGTTTCCTGTTAGTGTTTTAAAAAGACTGCTTTTGATGATGGAAAACTAATGAGGACAGAGGATAAGGGGACATTAAGTAAATGTTTATCTCGACTGGTACATGTATGAAACTAACACCTTAGTGTTTCACCATAGTCTCCGATTGCCGCTACCTTATCCTTGTTTGTAAATAAAGGAATAGATACAAGGTGCAGACTATAAGTCCCCTGAAGCTGAGTAAGTAGTAAAAATTAAGTTAAGGCAATGTATTAGATTAATTAACAGTTACCAATATAAACATATTAGACCTTAAAGGGTTTGTGAATTTCTTACTACTCAGTAAGATTTTATCTGCTGCTTTTTCTGCCATTGATCCTGAAGTCGGTATGTCACAGCTGTCCCTAGCCTAAAGCTGGTGGTGGCAGCTGGGGAAAGGTAGCTGTGGTGGTATGTAGAGCTACCCAGAAATCAGAACATTGGAGTACAATGATTTAGAGTTAGTTTTATATTTTTTTTTAAATTTTTTTTTTTAAAGATTTAATTTATACAAGCACTGGGTACAGTCAGAGGCGTGGGAGGGTGAGAGAATTCACTAGAGCCAGAGCAGGGAACAGAACAGGCAGACTGACAAAATACACTGCTGAGGAGAGCAGCGGGCGGCAGGAGAGGTCTGCGCGCCATGTGGGACCCTCGCAGGTGGCTGGGGATCGAACCTGCACTGCAGAGGCTGTGGGCAGCTTCGCAACCCAGCGCTCAACCGTTGCGCCACCAGGGAGTCCCTAGAGTTAGTTTTATATTGTTTGAGTTGCTATACTTCTGTTCTTTTAAAGTGGTAAATGATGTTTAAATTCATATTTAGAATCTTAAATCCTTAGTGGTAGATTTCGCTGTGAGCAAAGACGTGAAGTTGGTGTTTCTAACCCTCCTGCACAAAAAAAAAACTGGTCCCAGATTAATAGCAACTCATTTTTATTTTCAGTTTCTGTGCAGTACCTGAAGGCAGTGAAAATGACATGCGATTTGTCTACTGTGCTTCCTGTATTTGCTATATGCTCAACAACTGGTCTGGCATGGATATGACAAAAGCTATCAACTATATCAGAAGAAGTATGGTGAGTTCTGTTGATAAATTGACTGTTGCCATTTCATTATTGCTGGTGTATGGGACTTGCAGTATAAATATCCCTCATCTCTTCTATCAGGAATTTGGAAATAAGGACAGTAAGACTGATTTCTAGGTACTATAGTATCTAACAGCCATGTGGATGTACTCTTAAAGGGCAGATTGATTAGACACCCATTAGCATTAAATGTTACCTGTTTTTATCTAAACAAGCAATGTGTTTATCAGAAAGAGATTTGTTGGGAAGAGCACAGGGGACTGAGGTGATGGTGCACGGGTGCACTAGGGAAGGAAACTCTATCGGGACTACACCTGAGGGGGGGTGGGGGGAAGCAAATATTGTTTAAAAATGAACAATGATTTAAAAAAAAAGAAAGATTTGTCAGCCTTAGAAGAAAAATTAAAAAAAAACGGTAAAATCTCAAAGGTAAAGTTAAAAGTCTTTCTCAGGAGGGATCGCTGAGAAGCCTTGGCCGACAATATAATGGGAAATTACTGCATCCTGGGAGACTCTTCCTACCTGGGATGTGAGGTATGAGTCCTTCAAATCATGTTGACCAGCGAGACCTGAATGTAACAATATTTACTGAGTTAACGATTGATTTTTCGATTACTTTGTTTTCCTAATACTTTTATATATTTTTTTAATTGAGGTTTGTTTTAAGGGTAGTATCAAGTAGAAATGTCATTCTTTCACACAATACAATTTGATTTTTTTATTAGCAATAGTAAGGAAAGGTTAGTCTCAGCCAGAATTTTCCTTTGCTCTACTTTTTAATCTCTTCCATAATACTGGAGATAGAAATGCTGCTTCCCAGGTTGACTTCCCAGATACAAAGTGTTTAGTTTTATAGATTAATATATTTCAGGATGTTAATTCAACTTCTCATCATTATTTAAATTGAAAATGTGTCTTTTTAAATGAATGGAATTGTCTTTTAACAGAATGTGACAAACCTGCTTCCGTAATCCAGAGCACATTGGTTCTTTTTGATCTTAGCCCAAGGGTTACTGCTTTTATTTTTATAAACATACTACTTTCGTTACCATGCAATTTTTATTTGAAATATAATTAAGTTTACTGCATTCACCTTTAGGCTTCCCCACAACTTTGTTGATTTTATTTACTTAGTAAGTGGAAACACTAAGTTGGTTCTGAAAGTCAGAAGTATACGAAAGGGTATTTGTAAGAGAGGCGTAGCTCTCCCACCTCCTGTGTCTTCTTGCTTCTACCCCTTCCTAGCGCCCGTATTTACCATCTTGTTCGCCCTCACTCTATGGGTTAACATACTCTATAGTTTTTGGATTGTCCATCCTCTATTTGTCTTTGATAAGCAGATACATGTATTTTTATTTCTCTTTCCTCACTCAAAAGTTGCATGCAGGAGATGTCTTTGTTGTAGTTTGCTTTTCTTAATAATATAGCTGGAAATTCCATGTCAGAGCCCAGAGATTTTCCTCTTTCTTCTGGTAGTTTCATACATTGCAAGTATGCATGTGCCTTAGTTTTTCAACTATTCTGTATTTAGAGTATATTTTTCAACTATAAATAATATTGAAGTTAATAATCTTTTGCATATGTATTTATATATTGTTGGAAATATCTCTTGAGAATAAATTTCAGGTAGTGGAATTGCTTGATCAGAAAGTAGATGCATGTGTATTTTTATGTGCTATTACCCATTTTCTCTCCAATAAAGGATGGACCAATATACTTCCTTACCAGGATTTTGAGAATGCCTGTTTCTATATAACCTTGCTGATGGAATGCATTGTTATTCTTTTATTTTTTATTGGTCTAGGGGGAGAAAATGATGACTTAGTGTATTTTAAATTTGTATTTCTTTTCTATAAATGAGATAGTAAACTATTTCCTTAACTCTAGAACTAGACAAAACCTAGTCACAGGTCAGATGTATTTTTCTGAGCTAATTATTTTCATTTGAGCCAATTATTCCTTAGGCATCCTGTAATTTAGTTTTGATTTCTCAGTTTATTTTGTCTTTTTTTCTGTTTTGTTACTGAAGTTGTCTGATATTCTCTTTATTTCTTCCTGCTATTTATTTTTTTCCTGTTTTCAATTTTTAGGCCTTTTCTCACTCCCAGATGCCTGTTAAAGATTATATACTTGAATTGGGGTGCTGTATTACAATTTTCTTCTTTATGGCTGTTTTTTTTTTTTTTGAATGAGACCAGCTTTCATATAATGAGACATTTCATTCATCTGCTCTGTTTTCATCTCAGAGTTACTTTGTATAGATTTATCTCCTTCTGTTAGTCATTTCATGGATTTTTTTTTTCTTACAAGAATTCCCATTTAAGAGTTCCCTCTTTTCAGTACAATGAAATACGATTTCCTTAATGAGAGGAGGTTTTTAGTTTTGGGGAAAGGGTGTGTTTTGTGGCAGAAGAGAAGTTCTCTTTTTTCGCAGATGTCCAGATTTTGTTCCTTTGCGTTTTCCTTTATTCCCTGATCTTCACAAGGCCCTTCTCCCTTCCTCTGTAACTGTCTCCAATAGAGTCTTTCTATTTGAACTCTTTCTAGTCTCTTCCCTGTACTCAGGCTGCTTTACCAGAACTCTCTCAGTTCCCAAAGTGTTCACTTTGCACAGTGGGTTTGGTCCATACCATGGCCTTGCAGGTTGCAATCATAGGAGGCAATCTTAATCATCAATGGGAAAGATTATGATTGTTCTGTGACCTTGACAAAGTTTTGCCAAATATTAAAAGCTCTTTTACTGACAATTATAAATTTATATATTTGTTTAACGGTAGAACTAATGTTGATTTAGTACTTTAGTACTTTTAGTGAAAAGATTGATCAAGAGTAGTTTGAATGGTGTTTGCCTTCCCAGTGGATAACTTAAGATTTGGAGCAAACGTGTTTCTGTCTCAGTAAATGATCCTAGTTCATTCTAGGTCTTTTAGATTTTCATTATCATGATTGTCTTAAGAATTCCTTTTATGAGAAGTTTTCTGCCAGAAAACTTTCTGCCAGATATTCCTTTTAGAATATCTTCGTCCTTCTTATCACAACCACTGTTCCTCACTCATATATTTTTCCTTCACTTAGTTCTTCTGACTTCTCTTCAAGCCTCCAGCAGCTGCACTGTTTCTTTGCTATCTTTTGGTTTCATCTCAATTTCACCTCCAGTGTTACTGCTTTTCATTTCTCTGCTGCACTTTTAGTATTTGGTGGTCCGTGCCATCTTTCGGTTATACCCTTTTGTAAAATCATGTGGGTTTATCACCCGCCGAGAGGCAATGAGAACAGATCCACACACTTTACTGTCTGTGTAGGAACTGAATGACATGTGCAGTGACCAGTTACTAACAAACTTTTGAAAAGGTGACAGGAGGACCAGTCACAGGTCACGGTGCACACCTGTTATTCAGGTAGCAATTTGTGCACTGATGATCGGGCAGCAAGTTTGTAATATACTTTATGTAATGACTTACAGTTTACATACTATACTGTATATGTGTAGTATATGTAATGGTTCTCAAATTTGAACCATACCACCTTATTTGACTAAGCCATGACCCTAAAATTCATGCATCTTGGAGCTGCCTGTATTTTCACACTTTAGAGTCAACTTCCTTCTTTTTTTGTTTTAGTCAGTGATTTGAGGTAAATCTCAGACCTACCATTTCCTCCCATCCTCTCTCCTCACAGTTTTTCAGATTGCCTTTGTACCAGGATAGGAAAGACAACTTGCTGAGCTTTTTGTTTCTTTTTCTTTAAACAGGTAATTTGAAGTTTGAGCGTGTCTTCCAGCTTTGCTAACGCATCACTTTAATATAACTTAGTTGTTTCGAGTCTTGATTTTGTGGGAGAGATTTTGTAGGGAGATTCATATATAAGCAGGTGCCATTTATCCTCAGCTACCCACAACTGCTTAAAAGCTGATTTGTTTCATGTTTACCATTTTTTACAAGCGTAAAATCCATACATTTTCCTTAAGCCCACATACTTTTAAGAGTGGGAATGGAGTAAGGCCTGAGGCTTCTTACTGGGGAGAAATTGGACAGTGAGGTACCATCTTTGAACAGGCTGTCCTCAGAGTGTCCCTCGTGTATGCACAGAGCGGTTTGTTTGCCTGGTGAGAAAGGCAAGATGAGGGACTTGAAAATACCCAGATCTGTTTCTTTGTGGGAAAGAGTGCCTGTTTTGGACAATAAAAAGAGGAAATAAAATTAGATCAAGAGACAAAAAATTAGCATACATACAATTTATGATCACACTGTTAAAATGAACGTGTTTTTCTTTTTCAGTCCTATGACAATGGGCTGGCACAGGGAGCTGGACTTGAATCTCATGGTAAGACATCCTAAATAAATGAACACCCAGTTTCTTTTGTTTTTTAATAACCATCAGGGTTTCTTCAATGCCGAGGACCTCAGAGGTTTGCTTGCTGGCACAGCCTGGTTTTCTTCTTTCTTCCTCCTCTTTCTGACACCGTTGTGCCGCTGAGCCTCTTTTATCTTCCTCAGTGATTATTCAGTGATTATTTGGACCAGAAATTCATGCAATATTTTCTAGTAATCTATTCAAGTGTCAGTTGCTGAAAATATCTTGGGATGATTTATGTAGTTAGAAAACTAGTTTTTTTCGGTGATATAAGGCGAGACCAAATAGATGCAGAATCACTCAATTTGGACAAAAGTGAACATTTTTTAATTCCTTGTCTTTAGTCGTTGTCAGAAAACATTTGGTTGCATATCATGGTAATACCGTCTTTCCTTCCACACTTTCCTCCCCTTTCAGCAGAACCAAGATAGTGAGGTGAGAACCACTTAGTTTGTCAGCTTGGCAGCAGCCTGAACTCTTCCTGATCGAATGTTTCCGTGTAGAAGTTACTCAGCGCGAATGCTGGTTTTTTGTTTTGTTTGGTTTGGTTTTTTAAGAAAGAACCCAGATCAAGGTTTTTGGTCCCCTCTTCATCACAGCAGTTATTTTGTCCATCCCTCTGCCAGCAAGATCGAGTGGGAAGAATAGCTAAGTATCCAGGTCTCGCCCTTGATGCTTGCTACGCGTCCTTGGTGCCTCACTATTCTCCCTGAGGGCTTCTTCCTCAGCAGATGCGTGGTGATGTTTTTCTTTAGGAGTGTTATTAGGATTCTAAGCGATGTTGGGGTGAAGTGGTTTACGAACTACAAAACATCTATAAAAAAACTAAATTCAACATATGTTCCTTGACCCCATATCCTGTGCTTTCAGAGATCTTGTCCTATCAAGTGTCTCCCCGCTCTCTCACCTCTTTAGTTCCTCTGCAGACAGGAGAGTCTGTGTCACTTAGTGCTACGCAGAAGACTGTCTGGGTCTGCCCTTTGAAGCCACAGTGTAGGCTTCATCTAGGACTTCATCCCTCCGTGTGTGCCCCGGTCTGTGTGAGGTTGCCGTGAGGAAAGCTGGCGGTAGCAGTCATGTTGCGGCCATCTCTCCTTAGTGAGGAGAGTTGTACTTACAGTTGCACAAAGAGGAAACCTGGCAGTGGTAAGGCGTTCTGGGAAGATGGCCCGGTGCTCTCTGTTGTGGACGGTGTTAATGGAGCTCTGGTGGAGGAGACGACGCCTCCCTCACTAGCACAGGAGATCTGGGACACAGGTGCTGGTGTTCCCAAGAATTTGAGATAACATTCTCTGGCATGTGAAACACGGGGCTGCTCAGACACGTTACAGTGACGGATCCTGTGGGGAATTGGTCTCCCCGAGTCACACAGGTGGTACTGTTGAGTCGGTGTGGCTTGAATGGGGTTGCGGCCTTTAGCAGCAGTGGTGATGGGCTGGTCTCAGCTCATGCCCAAAGCATTTTCTTATCTAAATTTGCCTTGATGGGTTTGAAACACACAGCCCTAGAGGAGCTTCCTCATCAGAGGGCCACAGTGTACTGCGTTACAGGTATGTCAGGAGAGTGCTTTTCCGCCTGTGGGGCAGCCAAGCAGGCCGGTGGCTGGAGCCTCTGTCTGGCAATAGTCCTCGGGCTGCCACTGCGTGCTCCGCAATACCAGATAGCATGATGCTCGGAGTGTGCTGTGAGGTCAGCGAGGTGGGGCAGTTAGCTCTGCAGAACTCGGTACTGTCTTCCTCCCGGTGTGACCTCATCGTGGCCGGGAAGCCTTTTCCTGCAGAGCAGCCCTGCAGCATGGACACCCACTGAAGCCACGGGTTCTCCCATTTTCTTTTCATTGTTGATGTTGCTGGAATAGTGATCCCTGCGTACCTTTCACTGTTCTGCCCCAGAGGCTTGTTCTTGAATGTTCCATATACACCTTTGGCAATTTTTGAAGTTTCTCTTCTAAAGCTGTGGTTGATCTGTCTTTTAAATCCAATGTCTTCTCATTTCTCTCTTCCTGCTTTTTGGCGCATCTTCCCCCTTCTTTCTGGAAATACCGCTTTTCTCTTGTCCTGCCTCCTGATAAGTTGTTTCTCGTTCCTTCAGCATTTTTGTTTCTTCTCTTGCCCCTTTATGTCAGCCCAGCTTTCATATTTTCTTTGGATAGTTCATTTCTAACCCTCAGGCTTCTTGTCCTTGCTGTTCCTTCTACAGAGAATCCTCTCCCGTACAGCTGGTTTTATCTCACATCTTTCAGGTCTTAGCTCAACTAATGTTTTTGATAAGCTCCCCATTTGAAAGGGGAAACAGCACACATAGAAACACCCCGCCTTCTTGTCCCCTTTCTTACTTTATCTTTCTCCACGTTACTTACATTTCACACGGGAGGCCCACATAATGTTAGCCTCATGAGAACAGATGCTTTTACCTGTTGTGCTCACCATTGGAGCCCCACACCTATCAGCCGTGAAAAGTACTGAGTGAACTAACAGCTGTGCCACTCACCCCAGTGTTGATGGCACCCCAAACTGTTTCCCACTGTGTCCTGTTGCTCCTGCGTGCAGGCCCTATCCCCAGCCGCCTAGCAGGCTTGTCTGCCCTGTAGACAAGGCAGACTCTTCTGCATCTCAAGCAGCACTTCTTTAAAGCTGTCGTCAGCCTTTTTCCTCCCCAAAGCCTGTGTGTGCCATTCAGGAAACCAGCCACGGCCAGATCCACCGACTTCTCAGAGAAATGTGGAATTTGGAAGATTTATTCTCTTGCTCTGGTGGCTTTATTTTTTTTTTTTCAACTTGCCAGTCACACCAGTTGTCCCCCACAAGTCACCACTTTATAATCCTTGATCTGCAGGCAAAAAGGCAAAGAATTTACTTACTAATAGCTGCTTGGTGCCAGCTACCATCTAGTCTCATTTAGTCCTCATACCAGCGCTGTGAGAGTAGATGGCTGTGTATTCATCCCATGCAGTCAGAGAAGCAACACCTTCACAAATGTTAAAGAAGGGATTTATTACCGGAATAAGGTTTTATGCAGGTTTGGAAGAAAATAAAGAGAGGCAGAAGGGCCATTGTAGGATCCGGGAGAAGTCACTGGACAGCCTCATGACACAGGTGGCGGAGAGGGGTCGGGGAGATCTTGTAGGGCCATTTGGGAAGCCAACACGTCCCTGTGAATGGTGAGTCTGGTGGATCGCTGCTCCTGCCCCTGCTGTGGGCTTAAGTTTTAATTAAAACCCTATGGGAAAAACAGGTTAACTTTTAACTAAGTCCATTAAACTATAAGTAAATTACAGTATATGGAACTAGAGACAGAGCACCCCCTTTATCCCACATGGAGAGCCAAGGCCGGTCAGTAAAGAGCAGACCTCTGCCGCTGCCCTCCAGCTGGGCTACCTCGTCCCTGAGGTCTTCTGTACGGGGATCATCCCTGTAACTGATGTATGTGTGTCACTTCAGGTGGTGAACTTAGCAATTCCAGAGGGAATTCATTCTCTGCCTGCGTGCCTTACTACTCTGTCACAATCGTATGCCTTCAATAGAGGGCATTTTTATACCTCCTTCAACCGAAGCATGATGAACACAACCTTTTCCTGATGAGTTTCTGTCATTATTTATTATGAGAAACAATTCATATGTTGTATGTTAATGAAAGGGTATGATATTCTTAAAGTTTTGTGAAGGTCATAGGAATCATTGACTTTTTAATTATCCCTCAAAAGGACATTATTTTTTACAGATATTATTTTAATTGTATAACCAAAAGCAGCTGTCCTTTAAAAAGTCATTTTACAGATTTTACAAACATTTGATTTATTTTCAAATACAAACTCTTAAGTCTCTTTGCATGGTTACAAATGTCATTTTATAAATCGTGCTGTAAGCTCAGAGGTTCACCATGATGGAGTTGAACACTTTGATGTGGTTTAGTGAGGTATCTGATATCAGGCTTTCTGATTTAACTGTCAGTCTTATTACTTGTGTGTCTCTAAGTAATATAGTTCTCTGGACTTCATTTTCTTCACCTACAAAACATATCTTACAAGAGATCAGTAAATAAAGAAATGAATACTTTCGAGTATCAATGAGTTTTTATATTCATATTCACTTATGAATTGGATGGTTTTCCTTTTGTGTTTTTATTATAATATCCTTATAAATCTTAGACTCATCCTTTTGGCTTACACCCCCTCACCCCCAAAATTCTATTTACATTCAATTGTAGATGTGTTGAATGGATTGGCTTAGTTTCAGGGGAATTGACATTTTTAATAATATCGAGTTTCTTCTGTATTGAACCTTCCATGAAGGTGTGAGTATCTCTTCTTTTATTACGACTTCTTTGATTTACTTCATCAGTGTTTCATTTTCAGCATATGTATAAATCTTGTATTTTTGGAAGATTTTACCTTTTTCATGTATTAATGCCTTTGGGAGTAGTATTTTTATTTTATTTTTATTTCTGCTTACTGGTACCATATAGTAGTATAATGGACTTTGAATATTAACTTTATTTATCTTGCTAAACTCACTTGATAGTTTTGGTGGGAGAGTTTTGGGGGACATTTTTTTAAGGATTATCCAAGTTATATAAATAACTTTGGAAAAATTTGTGCTGTAATTGTTCAGAAGTTTCTTTCTCCCCCTTCTCTTTGTTTTCCTGGGTCTCCCATGACATATAACTTAGATAATTTAATTTTTATCAGAGTTCTAAACTGCTCTGGTCATTTTCTCCCCAAGTTTTCTTTTCAACCTTCAACTTCTGTTTGTATAATTTCAGTTTCACCTATCTCAAGTTCACGGATATTTTTCTCTGCTGTGTCAAGTCTGCTCCAATTACCCAATCAGTGATCATGCTTAATTGTCCACCTTTTGTACAAAAGACCTTAACATAGTCATTAGGACTGGATTATATTTTGTGTATTACATTTCATCTTTTCCTGTTGTTTGATTGGCTTCTTGATGACGTGCTGGTTTTGCTTAGTTCTTTGCAACGTGTTTTTGTGGAGAGTGGATATCATATACTGAGTGGAGTAGAGACTGAAGCACATTAATTGTTATGACCAGAGGGCCGCCCTCCACAAAGGATAGTCTACTAGAGAGAGTTCTGTGGTTCCTTTTTCATAGTGGTTCTTAATGTCCTGTCTTCAAGATGTTACCTGCCTTTCCTTGCTGTCTCCTCTTAACAATCTTCTAACATACTGCTTTTAATCCAGGTTTTCCAAACTATTTTTTTTAGAACCTCTCAGGTAAATGTTGATCAGTGGATTTTGGCTTAAAGCATAGACTTTGTATTTCATTTTCTTTGGCTACTCTGTGCTCAAATAAAGTTCAGAAGTTATCTTCAGAGTCTGGTGAGATAGGTAAAATTAAGAGTATTTTTAGTTTGAATTGTTCCAGTTTGCCTTAATTCTCACAAGTAATTAGGAGAAACAATCAATGCCTCTTCTTTTTTTTCTTTTTAAAAAGTCCTTTCAAGCATTTTTTTTTAAGATTTTATTTATTTATACAAGAACTGGGATATAGGCCAGAAGTGAGGGAGGGTGAGAGACAGAACGGGGAACAGAACAGGCAGACTGACAAAATACACTGCTGAAGGGAGCAGCGGGCGAGACAGGAGAGGTCTGCCGTGCCATGTGGGTCCCTTGCCTGCCAGCCAGGATCAAACCAGCACTGCAGAGACAGCCTCACAACGCAGCGCTCAACTGCCTGCGCCATCAGGGGAAGCCCAGTGGCTCATCTTACTTTCTGGTAGCTAAAGATTACATACTGTCTGTTAAGGCTTTCTGTTTAATGAGATAATAATATCTGAAGTTATGATCAGGTTATCATGAAAGAGAAATTGAAATTAATAGTTGCTTAATAGAAATTAATTCTGAAAGATTGTGGTAAGCCTATTTTACTTTATGTCATAGTCATAGTGATAGCTAACATAGATCTCCCAATTAATTGGGGGAAATTCTGAGTGTTAAATAGTGCGTGCTGATAGTAACCATTTTAATGTGATAGCTGCTTTGGGTTTTCTGGAAGGACTCACTTTTCATTTTCCAGAGAATACATGTAAGATTTGTAACCCCAAAAGAAAATTTACAGGGCCTCCCCAGTGGCGCAGCGGTTGAGCCCTGGGTTGCGAAGCTGCCCGCAGCCTCTGCAGTGCCGGTTCGATCCACGGCCGCCTGCGAGGGTCCCACATGGCGAGCAGACCTCTCCTGCCACGCCCACTGCTCCCCTCAGCAGTGTACTTCGGTCCTTCTGCCTGTTCTGCTCCCCACTCTGGCTCTGGTGAATTCTCTCACCCTCCCGCGCTTGTGACTGTACCCAGTGCTTGTATAAATAAATAAATCTTGGGCCTCCCCGGTGGCGCAGCGGTTGAGCGCTGGGTTGCGAAGCTGCCCGCTGCCTCTGCAGCGCCGGTTCGATCCCCAGCTGCTACCCGGCCACCGGAGGAGGGTCCCACATGGCATGCAGACCTCTCCTGCCGCCCGCTGCTCCCCTCAGCAGTGTACTTCGGTCCTTCTGCCTGCTCTGCTCCCCGCTCTGGCTCTGGTGAATTCTCTCACCCTCCCTCGCTTCTGCCTGTACCCAGTGCATGTATAAACAAAACAAACAAACAAATAAATAAATAAATAAAAATGACTCTATAAAAAATAAATAAATAAATAAATCTTTAAAAAAAAAGAAAATTTACAATATAGGGCATATTAAGAACAATCCATTCAAATAGTTGAAATTAACAAAAATCACTAAAGTTGTAATAAATTGAAAATGTAAATATTTTAAAATGGTTTGACGCTGACAACCGTACTATCAGTGGAAAGTATTTCTTTTCCTTTGTGGCAAAATACTGACTTTATATTCCTGAGGAAAGTAATTGCCTTTGTAAGTATTTTATTTCCTCATGCTCCTGTAATATTTTATCGCAAATCTAGGGGTTTGGAACAGCCCAAAATAATCCTCTTACAGTTCTTACAGGCCAAAAGCCTGAATTGCATGTTACGAGCTGAGAACAAGGTGTGAGCAGGGCTGGTTCCTTCTGTGGGCTCCAGGAGAAAATCTGTTTCTTTGCCTCTTCTGGCTGTTAGTGGCTGCTGCCATTCCTTGCCTTGCTGCTCATCATTCCAAGGGGCGCATTGCCTCCTCTTTCTGTAGTTTAATATCCCTCTGTTGCCCACCTGTAGGAACACTTGTGGTTGCAGTTAGGAACCGCCCAGGTGATCCAGGACATTCTGTCCGTCTCACCTCCAGTCATAACTCCAAGATCATCACATTTACAAAGTGCCTTTTGCCATGTAAGGTAACTTCACATATGCCAGGGATTAAAGTCTGCGTATTGGGTGGGGATAGGGGGCATTATTCATTCTACTACTCTGAGTGTGATACTCACTGGACATTTCAGATAAAGTTTTCTTCCCTTTCTTCCCCAACTACTCCCCCCAACCCCTGCACACACATGCTCTCTCCCCTCACTCAAACTTTTCTTACTTCATTTTCTTAAGCTGACTACCTTACCCACATATCAGCTTCTGGTTTGTTTATGTTATATGTAAAGATTGGTCTGTAGCTTCAGGCAAATGAAACCTCAGTTAATAAACAGCGTACTACTATGCTTTTTAAAAGTATTTATTTATTCATGCATACAAGAACCAGGGTACAGGCCAGAGGTGAAGGGTGAGAGGATTTACCAGAGACAGAGAGGGGAACAGAACAGGCAGACTGAAATACACTGCTGAGGGGAGCAGCGGGTGAGTCAGGAGAGGTCTGCTGTGCCATGTAGGTTGCTCCCTGGCCAGCCGGGGATCGAACTCGTGCTGCAGTGGCTGTGGACAGCTTCATAGGTTGCGTCTTAACTTCCTGCGCCGCCAACGAGGCCCATAATGATGTATTTTGAAGTTCCTTAATCTTCCTGCATGTCACTTTTCTTTGTCACTAAGATGTTTATTATAGCTTTAAGTTATTTCAAATTCTTCTTCAAAGTGTAGTGATTATTTTTAAATTACCTTTATTTTACTATTTTCTACAATTATTTAACTTTCCTCTCCAACTGTTTTATAATATTTCCCTAGGTATCTGATTTGAAGCTTAAATTATTGTGTGGTTTTCATTAACAGGAGGATCAACTTTTTGTGGCATTGCATCACTTTGTCTGATGGGTAAACTGGAAGAAGTTTTTTCAGAAAAAGAATTGAACAGGATAAAGAGGTGGTGTATAATGAGACAACAGAATGGTTACCATGGAAGACCTAATAAACCTGTGGACACCTGTTATTCTTTTTGGGTGGGAGCAACTCTAAAGGTAAGAGAAATAATGAAAATGAGCAACTATATTTGCAGGTTAATATAAACTGCTTGAAGAATTTGATCTTTGTGACATTCATTATATATTGTTAGCTTTAGATGGCTTCATTTTTCATGCTCATCTGAAAAAATGAGTGATTTTCCATAGAATTAAGCTATCTGTTGTGCCACTTGAAATTTTCCATTCTTACAAAACTCAAATGACCCAGAACCCAGGTGAGGAAGTAGGTATAAGGTTGTAAAAGACTTGTTAACTGAAACTGACAGTAATCCCTCTAGAGCAAGGCTCTGTCTGAACATGATACCAGTAAAGGTTTAGGGGAAGATGTTAATCTCAAAAGATAAACCATGAGTCATTCCTTTAAAACTTTTTAAAGGTTTTCTATTTTTTATTCATTTGTCTAAAGTTTCTGAAACTTATTGTTAGGCTCATATGTTTTCTCCATCTGCACTACCTGATTCCATAATTAGTCACTAAATATCCTCAAGTTTTATCACCTAGTTTCTGGTTTTCTGAAATCTAACCAAAGTCCTTGTTTATCTTATGCATAATATCCTCTCTTAAACAAAATGTATACATAAGGTGGAAATAAATTCAGAAAACAGAATGACTTAAAATGCAGGGAATAGCCACCTTTTCCTCACTTGTAGGGCCATTTCTCAGGAGCACCTTTATAATTTTTCTAACTATTTGGAAATTCTTCAGTATAATTGCTTGAGAAAAACAGCTTAAAAAAAGAAGTATAGCATCATTATAACATCTAAAAAAACCATCCAATATTTCTTATTTTCATTAAGTATTTCATTAAATATCATATTTAACTGATGCAATATCAGTGATGATGTGTGTTTCCCATAGCATCACATCAAGCAGCACGTTATCTGTGGATGTCTCTGATCAAAGGTTCCTGAGTTGTCAAACCTGATTTTTCCCATCAGCTTTTTTTTTTTTAATGTCAGTAGAACACACGTAATATTTATCACTTTAATTATTTGTAAGTGTGTAATTTGGTGAAATCAATTATATTCACAATGTTGTATTGCCATCAGTACTATCTGGTGTACCCCAAGCCTTCTTATCGCCTTCAGGCTAAACTCTGTATTCATTAAACAGTAGCTCCTTACCCTCCCCTACCTCCAACCCCTGGAAACCCGGTCTCTGAGTTTGCATATTCTAGGTACATCACATAGGCGAATCATGTAATCTATGTCTGACTTCGTTCCCTTTGCATGATGATCTCAAGGTCCATCCATGCTGTAGCATAGATCACAATTTCATTTTATTTTTGTGACTAGCACAATCTTATACACACACAGTCACTCCATTTTGCTTCTCCTTTTATTCTCCTTTGGTTAGATACTTGAGTTGTTTCCACCATTTGACTATTGTGAATGCAGCATTTGCATTTTGAACCTAGCTAAAAGTGGTGCAGAGAGGTTAGTTGGGCATGATTCAAAAGCAGGAAGTGGTGAGTTATCAAGAAAAGGAGAGTAGATTTGAAAACATGATTTTAGAAAGATGATAATGTGGTTGACTGATTTTCAGTGCTCACTTCCATAGAGGCTTGCTCTGACATCATTAGGTGGAGGAAAGCATATTTAACTGATACAATATCTGAAAATTAAGCCACAGGTCGATGTGAATGTTTTATGTCAGTAAACTGATATTTGTTATGTCATTTCAGCTTCTGAAAATTTTCCAATACACTAACTTTGAGAAAAATAGAAATTACATCTTATCAACTCAGGATCGCCTCGTAGGCGGATTTGCCAAGTGGCCAGATAGTCACCCAGGTAATTTCCTGTTTGTATGAAACCCAAACAACTTTCCTTTTGTTTATTTCTTAAGTAGATCTTCAAGCATCTTGTCAGAATGGGTATATGATAGAAAATTTAGCCACAGTTGTCAACTTACATTAAATAATGATTTTAATTATTTAAGTTTAGGATGGAATTAAGGTGTTGGAATATAAAGGAAGGTTTTGGGTATTGAGATATATCAGTATAGTTTGCAGATACTACAAATGTCTCACTTGGCAATGTTTTATTTCATTTGAGACAATAAAACTGAATGGACCCTGCCCAAAATAGAGAATTGGCTGATACATCCAGATCCAGGCTTATTTAGCTATCACTTTAAGTAGAATAAATTACTCTTAATCCAGAAGGTAGCCAGTTTTTCTACTCCTGGTTGTTCAACCAAGGATCTCAAACCCTGAATACAGGTGTCCCTCACCGTCCATACTCTTATTCTCTGAATTTTGGCATATTCATGTCTTTATTTATTTGTTTGTTTAATTTTTTTAAAGAGGATTTATTTATATAAGCACTGGTTACAGTCAGAAGTGTGGGAGGGTGAGAGAATTCACTGGAGCCAGAGTGGGGAGCAGAACAGGCAGACCAACAAAGTACACTGCTGAGGGGAGCAGCGGACACAGTAGGAGAGGTCTGTCATGCCATGTGGGACCCTCGCCTGGCAGCCGGGGATCGAACAGGCTCTGCAGAGGCTGCGGGCAGCTTCGACACCAGCGCTGAACTGCTGTGCCACCAGGGGAGGCCCTGTTATTTTTTTAAATGAATACTTTGTGGTCTGATTTTTCACCACACATTATCTGAAACTCAGGAGCCGAATAGATTCAGACAATTTGATATGTGTTCTCCAAACTCAGGAATGACATAGATGTGAAAAGCAAAACATTCTTGTATTTTACAAGTACTTTCAAATGGCTTTTTTGGAAGCAATGAAAAATCTTTATTAATAATGACAATTCTTCAAAATGTGTGACTAATTCTTCTGGACAGGCCTCATTCGAAGCTGCATATGTAAATGTAAATCTGCCTGCTTAGTAACTTCCTGATTGCCCTCTGTGTGGCCCTGGTTCTTGCCTACCTCTCCAGCTCATTATCCCAGTGCTCACCCTGCCCCACAACTGTAGTGTGCCTAGACCCACCCACGCTCGGGCCAAAGAGGCTGCATCCATCCATTAGTCATCCTGTCTCCAGTCTAGTTCCCTCCTTTTGTGGGTATGTTCATGTGCTTAATTAAAAATTAGTGGCGACAAAAGCTTTTTGCAGACTCTCAGAGGGGTCTCAGATGCAACAAATGTTGAGAATCTCTAATTTAGGCTCTTCTATTAAATCTGTTAAGATTTTCAAAGGCTTTCTCAAGCACCCCGAGTCAGGTCTGGCCAGGCACACAAGGCCTTCCTGAGATTGGCTCCTCTCCCACCTCTCTCCTCATTCTCCAGGCTTCCTGCCCCTCCTGTGTCTTCACTTCCACCAAAAGGGATCTATTTACATCTTCCCAAAAAATCAATTGAGAGTTTGTTAAAAATAATTCAGAATGCTGTCACTTTCTGATAAGCAAGTTGACAAAGTATTAGCTATAAATATATGAAACCATATATAAGAATGATTGTTTTTGCAGCATTGCGCTAAGTCATGGTTTTTATTATTAGCTTAGAGCCTCTTCAGCTCATCTCGTATTACAGAACTGCTATGGTTGGAATATATACTTGAATCAAAATATAAATAATATTTTTATTTGATGCTATCATGATAGCATATTTTTTGTACGTGAAATGAGCGGGAATAGCTCCTCACATCCTTATTTACCTGCGTTTTCATTCAGAATACTTCTTTAGGAAAAGAAAATGTAAAATGCTCTTCCTTTCTAAAGCAATAATATTATTTTTAATTTTTCAGTATCTATCTAATCATAGCTGTAAATATGTTAGAAAAGTGCCTCAAGAAAAATGAGATTATTTTTGTCTTGATATTATAGGTTTCAGACAGTGCCTGGTATTATTTTAACAAATAACATACTGTTTTAACAAGAATAGAAATAGGGTAATGACACTCTCTGGAAAACATTTCTGATATAAACATACTTCTAAAACATTTGAGTATTTACAGTAGCTTTTTTTTTTAAGCGAATATTTTGGAAGTTTTTTTATTCAGTTGCTCGCTTTAATGTTTGTGTCTGTACATGAATATAATGATTTTCCAATGTTGCAGTGTTTTCAAACCCTGTGCATTACAGAGCACAGAAAGTCTTTGTATATATATAATAACAAATTACACCAAATTTCTATGAAAAGACCTGTTCCCAGAACCTGTAGAAAAAAATCATTTTTAATGAGATTCTTTAAAATTAACTTATTTTTTCTTCTGATAAATCTAGAGTCAGATTTGACACAAAGACTTTGTGTCATTTATATACATTCATAGAAGAAATTTATGAAAAAAGCGAAGTTGTGTTTTGAAGAAAATAATATATTTTATTATCTGAAATGCTTGAATGTGCATTACTACCTACACAAAGGAGATTTTTAAAAAGTATTGTTTGAGGTTTAAAACAATTTCTCTTTCATTGGCATTACAAAATCTTTTGGAGGAAAAAAATATTACCTGGAAAGATTTTAATTTTACATACCCTGGTTTATGCTATTCTGGATGCATCTGTCTTTCTGCTGAATTTTTTCTAGAAACTTTTCCTCATTTCTAGAGCATAAAATTTCATTGCTTTGTGCCTTGTGTGATTTTAAAATAAGTACAGGAAAATTGAACTGTGCAGGGAAACAAAATTTACTTTTTGTAGTATGGAAATTAGATGAAAGTGATCAAGACTATGCCCATTTTATGAATAGGTTTTCTTGTATTTTCCAAAAAGACATAAAAGAGATTTAATATGGGTGTCCATTAATGAAATAACTTCAAGTGAGTACAACTATTTGTCATTCCTAACTTGAAAGCTAGATGCTATTCATATTAGTAAAATGTTTTCTTTAATTCTTTTGGCAAAATTTGGACTTTTGAGGTGTTTTGAACTTTAATGGCTGCTGCAGCCATAAATGATGTGCAGTTCAAAAATTCCTGACTGCTACAAAATCTTTTCTTGTAGTGTTCCCATAACTGCAGGGTTTTGAGCTCTTCAAAAAATCCAAATGAGGCTCTGGGGTCGCCAACAGCCTTGTGATTTCCGTGGCTACTTCAGTGAAAGAGGGTAGGCTGACCCCTGAAAGATAGGAAACTGGTGAGGCACTGTAGAAGAATTACAGCATGGAACACTTTATCATAACCAGATAGAATGTGAGTTTGTTTTTATTGTCAGGTCAGATATTTTTAGAATCACTAACATTAGCCTAATAGCAAAATTAAATATAGCAGAGCATTCCCAAATGGATTATTTTGCTTAAGTTTCTTTCATTTAATGCAGTAGATACTGTATGGATTAGAAACTACCAGATAAAACTTAGGGAGGAGAAAGGTAATGCTGCTTAAACTGAGAGGTGTTTTTTTTATTTTCAAAGGAAAAACAAAATCTTCTGATACAGAGTTAAAGCCCCTTGTTTCTATATTCTGTAGTAACCAAAGGGGGGGAACCCACTAAAGTGAGACAGCTTTTATATTTTTCCTCTTTGCCCTTTAATGACAGAGGTAATAGTAAGTCACCTCTTCTGCTGGAACTGTTTCCCTTTGTGATAAAAACTATCATTTGATTTGGGTCATTTGTTTTTTTAATAATTGACGTTTTGAGATGAGAAAGCAAATATTTCAGATACTGTATTTAGCATTTTTCTAAATTTATTTTTAATGGCGCAATTGGCTGATAGATATATACTGTACAAATACAAGTGCTTATTGTGATGAAAAAATGCCTCATTTTCAGATGCTTTGCATGCATACTTTGGGATCTGTGGCTTGTCGCTAATGGAAGAGAGTGGAATTTGTAAAGTTCATCCTGCCCTGAATGTAAGCACACGAACTTCAGAACGCCTGCAAGATCTCCATCAGAGCTGGAAGACTAAGGACTCTAAATCATGCTCAGAGAATGTCCACATCTCCTCATGACTGACTGTAGATGGTGGGCGGGGGTTGGTAGCATAACTGTAGCTCAAGGTTTAAAAGCCATGTGTAACCAAGTGTGCTCTTTTTTTAAGAGGTAGAGTCTTACAATCAAATCTCACACTGATGTCACTTTGGGATATGGTCTTGAGCCAGTAATCTTTGTACTGGGTTTCAAGGATATCTTTGTTGAAGTTGGAACCACAGTGGACTCTATTGTGGTTCTTTAATGTTTATATTAAATTTCTAAGAAGTTCTTTGAGGCAAATTAACTATGTATGGAGGTTACCTTTTTAAGAGAACTCTTAAGTACAAATTGTATCATATTATAAAATGGACACAAATCTTCAAAACAAGTTTACAGTTCATCATAGCATTGATAATCTTTGGGTGAACACTTAGTGATCATTTAGAACGTTGACTGCTGGTGGTAGAAAATTGCTTTAATGAATTAAGTATCTGGGATTGTCCTTTGAAAATAGATGATCCCATAATTTTTTAAAGAAGAATGATTTATTTTAAGTAAAGTGTGCCAATTAAATTTATGTGGTCTTGTGAATGAAATTAATGTCATGGTAAGAGTTGGTAGGCTTAACTAACACAGTAATTTTTTAAGGGAAGATTGTTTGAAGAGGACTATTATGTAACTGAGGGAAAATCATTTAACTACACGTGATTGTGAATGGGATATTTTTGTGCTACGCAGGTCTTTTATTTAGATGTTGCCTGGGTAAATAACACTTATGTTTGATTTTAATCCCAAATAATTAGTTGCTTTCTTTTTTCTTTCTTTCTGGGGAGAAAACAGTCTTCTCTACAAGGAAAGACATTTAGTGCTTCTGTTTATTTTTCTGAAGTATGTGATATTTTAAATTATATTTGTACTTTTGTACCTGAGTTATTTTTAGTCACTTGCATTTTTTTTTTTAGTTTGTTGCTCCCAATATGTTAGTTGCTCTCATTTCAAACTGATAATTTTATAATTTTTCAAATTAAATAAGTAAAAATTTTAAGTCAAAACAGAACCACTCAAGTAAATTTAATTGTGCCGTTCCATACATGGTCATTTATATTTTTATATTTTCAGATAAATGGGAGAGAAATATATACCATTTAGGTGTTAAGGATGAACTTTCACTTTTCTTTATTCTGTGGACTAGATCATTGTAAAGGAGGTAGTGTAAAACTTCATTAGTAATCCATTTCTCAGTAAATCAGTGACACTCAAAGATACGTTTGCTACTAAAATAGAGAAGGCTATCACCTCACTGAAGGAGCTGGTTGTAAGTAAATAAATGTTGAATTTTTCACTCTATAAATATCAGTATAAAAGCTAAATTACTAGTATCACCATTAGGTGTTATAATATTTCATTATTTTTCCTAAATTGAAGGAAAAAACACCTGTAAACAATGCTCCTTCCCAAAGAAAACCTAAGTAAGTACTTGGGAAAACTATTCATTTATATTTGACATTGCTTAAGTTTATTTTTTGACTTGCTTAAGTTTAAACTTGCATTAGCCAATGTTAACTTTTTTTTTTGTTGGAAGTGAAATCAATCTTCTGAATGGTGGAGAAGAAGTAAGTTTAACATGCTTTCTGTGAATTGTTCCACTTGCTTTGATTTAAATTGTGACAAACTAAGATATCCATATTTCAAACTAAGTCATCTCTTAGACATTGAGAGTTAAAATAGCACATATGGAATGGCTTTAAAACTAAAAATTCCCAGTTGATTTTCCTGAATTGTTGCTAATAATTGACTGGTAAGCAATCAAATTAGTAACCATATTCATAAATAAAAAAGAATTCCAATGTAAAAGTATTTCATAAAACTATTAGAAAATATTTTTAACCCCTTGTTAACTAGCACAGTTATAAATTACCATGTGAGTGTAATTGATAAACTTGTGAGAAACCTTGAAACTTTATGCATCAGTGAATGTTCACATCCCACAGTTGAATACTGACCAAAAAATATCAGGCCAGTGTGAATTTGGAGACACTACTCCTCACTTTCTCTAAATAGTTATTTATAAGAAAAGTACTTATTAGAAAATTATAAGCATAATTTTATATAATATACTTTAATAGTAGAGATATAATGAGAAGGAAAGTATGAAATTCCAGAATCTTGAGTAAGTATTTCCTCTATCTCCACTCACCCCCCTTTTATTTTACTAGATAGGAGAAACGTAGTTTTAAGCATCTGCAGAAAAACAAGGTTAGTCCGGTCATATAGCACAAGTCCACCTATGTAGTGGTTTTAGATTTGACCTGTAATATGTACACATTTCTAAGAGATCATTAAGTAGCTATTTATAAATATTTAAATTCAAATAGAGGTTTTGCTGGTAGTGTCACATAATTTGAAAAGTGCTGGACCTGGTAGTATTTGAAAATCACTTTAGTACAGAGGTGCTCTGGGGTCCAAGGACAAAGGTTCAGGTCCCTGTAATAGACACCAGTTCAGCTCTGTGTGTCTTATACCCTACCTTGCCCAGTGGCAAGATGAGGAAAAGGTAAAATGCAACTCCCAGGTGGTTTGAGGATTAAATAAGATAATACCTTGGCATAGTACCTTAAATATAGTAAGTACCTAATTGTAATTCCTGTCACAACCATTGTAAAATTATTCTTAAACCTTTTCTATAATAGGAAGAGATCTCACAAAGTTTAAACTCAGGAAAGTGAATGGCAGCTGTGTAGATTTTGAATCTCCCCACAAGGTAAGTAGGATAACCACAGACCCTAGGCTAAACTAAATGACAAGGTGTCCCCGTGAACCACAAAATACAACTGAGAACAAACCCCTGACATATTTTCAGCATCTGTGTGGGAGGAAGTGGGAGGAGGCAGCTGCTTGACACCCTTGACAACAGGACTGTCCTTTGCCCTGGTTTCCTCACCTAGTGCAGTGGGCCAGTCCGAGAACAGAAGCTATAAGTGGGAGGCCTTCTACAGGTGCCCATTGGCACATAAGTGTTGTGGCAATAGAATAATATAATAAGGCCCCGTGGTTATGCTTGAGCAGTCTGGGCCCAGTCCTTAGACCTCTTAAAATGAATGAAAGCCCAGCACTGAGGAGAAACTTCTAGAATTAGAATTCAAATTGGGCAGTAAGGTGCAGTAGGACAGAGAGAGTCCAAATGCATGTTGAAGGACACTATCCACAGATACACACATAGTTACATGTAATATTGTAAGTCACATTTAGAAAAGAAAAGGGAGCTTTTGGGCCATTGAGCTAATAAGAAAAGTCATCCTAGATCTTCCCTTCCTCCTAAAAGAACAGGAGAACTTTCATTTCACTAAAAAAGGTAGCTAAGAAGTATTACAGTCAACTCCCATTTAATGTTATAGGAAACTAAGCCAACCAGCTTTCCCATAGTGAAAACATGCCGCAAAGGCATGATTACCTGACTGATGAAGACCTGATTTTTAAAAAATTCTAAAAGCAGGGAATTTATAGTTTTCGAAACTGTTAATAAAAATGTGGTTAGCTGAAAATTAACTAAGTCTTAAAAATGAGGAAAAATAAACTACAAGTGGGAGGGAATTATTAAGAGCAGGTTTGGGGGTGGGAGAGTTAGGGAGACAATCCACTAGCTAAACTATTTGAGAGAAAAGGGAGGAAAGAGTTAAATGACAAGTTTCATAAAATTGTAAGACTACTTTAAATAATGTTTTGTCATTAGGTTTTTTAGAAAAATGCACAATTACCCTAGTAGAAACAAATTCAAAACAAAAATTACTTTAGAAGAAATGAATGATTAAAGGACCCCTTGCCAAAAAAAAACAGTCAGGACCAGATTGCCACTAAATTTTTTTAGATTAAGTAATCCTGGTGTTTTAGCAATTCCCGAGGCCAGATAAAGAATGTTCAAAGTCAAAATGCAAAATAATTCTAAAACTTATGAAATTATTTCATAAAGTAAATGTAATAACATTGTTTCCAAAGTCTGACATAGATTGTACCAAAGAATGTAGTCGTTATTTTAAATATCAAAGCAAAAGATTGACATTAGCAAAAAAGCCAACAGCTCTCAAAAAGTAACAAATCATGACTAAACATGATTTGTTTAGGACTGTACTATTGTATATTAGAATGTAATATTAGACAACCATTAATATTCATCATTACAAGGAGAAAAGTACAATTGTATCCATCCTTGTAGAAAAGGCATGTTAGAATTAAGCACTTATTCATGTTAAATATACTCAGTCAGTATAATTTTGAGTATATATTTGTGACTAATTCATTAATGCTATCCCAGAAACATCATAATGGCAAAAACAAAAGAGGCTTTCCAGCTAAATTCAGGGAGAAGACATAGGCCCACTCACCACTTAACTTTGTGTTGGGGTTTTAGACACGGAAGTTTGACCAAAGAAACAAAAAGAAAAAAAAACCCAGACCTGTGAATTACACACAAGGAGGTGAAACTGGCAGCTCTCCTGCCCACCTGAGGCTATGCAGGTGCCTTTTTCTTTTTTTTTTTTTTTTAAAGATTTATTTATTTATGCATACAAGAGCTGGGGTACAGGCCAGGGGTGTGGGGGGTAAGAGGATTCACCAGAGACAGAGTGGGGAACAGAATAGGCGGATCTACTGAAATACACTGCTGAGGGGAGCAGCGGGTGAGACAGGCGAGGACTGCTGCGCCATGTGGGTTTCCCCTTGGCTGGCCGGGTATCAAACTTGTGCTGCAGAGGCTTCGGGACAGCTTCGTAGGTTGCGTCTTAACCCCTTGCGTCACCAGGGAGGCCCAGGTGCCTCTTTTTCTTTCTCCTTTACCTAATAAACCTATCCTCTAAAAATGTAAAAAAAAAAAAAAAAAAAAGAGATGGAACTATTTGCACAGACTTTTATATTCTAGATATATTTATATCTAGAAAACCACAAAGAATAAGAACTTAGTAAAATAACACTACTACATCTTACACAGAATTATCAGTAGTAGCTTTCACCAGATTAAAAACAAACAAAAGTCCTGATTCCATTTAGATGAAGTTTCAAACAGGTAAAATGTATAGTGTCATAAATCAGTACCCCCTTTCAGGCCCTCCCAAAGATAAGCACTATCATAACCTAAATCACCATTCGTTAGTTTCGTCTGTTTTTGAACTTTAAGCATGTGAAATTGTAACATACACATTATTTTTTAGCCGGCTTCTTTAGGTTAACAAGGACTGGAAATATACGAAGGCGGCTCCTTTGGTGCTGGGAACCTCCTATCTCCTGAGTCAGGTGCTGGTACACAGGTGCATTCACTCTGTGGGTATTTATCAAATTGTACACTTAACAATTTGTGCACTTTTCTGTATGTATAATTACAGTTTAATAAAAATGTTTACTAAAAAGAATAGCAGACTTTATATATATATACATACAAGTCAGTTAGAAGATACACTGGAAGAGAAATTCCTTATGATTGCAAAAAAAAAAAAACCCTATGTAAACTTAAGACTTGTACAAAACTTGTAGGAAGAAAACTTAAGAGAAAAGAAACTCTTGAAATACACTAAGTAGACTTGGAAATAATGATAAGATAACATAAATCTAAACATATTGTCCCCCTTAGGGGCAGGGGAATGCTGTCCCAATAAAAATTACCCTGTTTGTCTTTATTGAGAACATGCCAGAGTGAGTGGGGAGATTGAAAAGAATAGAAGGAATTAGCCCACTGGATATTAAAATATACTCTTAAATCCAAAGGGAAGGAAGAAATAGTCCAGAAATAGACCAAATGTTACTAGAATACAAGAAAGGCAGAATCTCCAATTGCTGAGGTTACCTTTGAAAATAGGTCTTATCAGAATGATTGGTGCTTAATTATACATGTATTTACATACATTTTTTAAAGAATGTATTCTTCACATCACATTGAACCTTTTTTTACTATGAATATTTATATTTCTTAAAATTAAATAGAGACGTCAGTGATAGTGCACCCCCCACCACTGCCCAGTCTGTCCTGGCAGTAATCATCCCTGCAGGTGAATCCTTGAATTCTTTATTACCACTTTCTCTCTCTCCCTCCACACACATACATATTTAAATATCCGTCTTTAAATTTTGTCTTCTCAATTCATACATACACATACAGGTAGATACACATGTGTAAATATACATACAAATATTAGATACTCTTCTGTACTGTAGCTTTTTTCTTTGTAGTAATATATTATGACTACCTTTCAGTGCCCATACTTGCATAGTTTTGTTTTGCATTAGTGTATCATAATTAATCTACCTTTTCAGTTACGAAAATATTGCCTTAAGATTCTTGAACATATATCATTGCCTACTTGTGTGATTTTTTTTAAATAGGAAGATAAGAAATTGCTGGGGCAAAGAGGGTGCATCTTTTACATTCTGATAGCTTTTGCCACATTTTCTGAAAAGGCTGTATGGGTGTATGCTTATACCTTGATCATTAAGATTTTAAATATGATCAGAAAATAATCTAATAAATACCTACTTATAACTCAGAGGTGTGGCACTGGAAAAGACCTGAGTGGCTTAGTTCCTCACCATTACTTTACAAATTGCAAATCTGAGGCCCAAAGATGAAGTAACTCATGCAAGATCTGATACTTTCATACAGATAAAAAATTACATTTAAGTGTATATGCGCCTGTGTATATAAAGGGAGTGGCAATGCTGCATCTGGAATGATCGTTTTCTGTCTCACAACAGGGATATTCTTTTCATGCCACAATGTTTCTTATGGGTGTTTATCACCTCTTTTCACATTTTTACAGGTGTTCATTTCCAAAATTTTTTATTAAAGTTCTGTAAGGTGGTCAGGGACAGTGTGCATGGGGTTTCCTGAATTGACTGACAGTGCACTGCTGCTGTGGAGATTAGTCATCAGGGAAGGTGGGCCTCTCAATAGTTTGTTCTCAGCTTCTTGTCATTCTAAATATTTCTTTTTTTATTTAAATTTTATTTTTTATATTCCCCATACAATTACAACCCCCTTATTTTGACCCCAAGCCCTCCTTTCCCCGCCCCCCACCCCCCATAGAGTGTCTCTGGTTCATAGTTATTTGTCGATTTTGATATTTTCTTTCTTATAGTTATTCTTTTTCCTGCTCCCTTATTTAAGTTTTCTAGATTCCTGCTATGAGTGAGACCATCCGGTATTTTTCTTTTTCTTTCTGGCTTATTTCGCTGAGCATGATCCCTTCCAGCTCCATCCATGTTGCTGCAAACTGCATGTGTTTATCTTTTTTGAATGCTGTGTAATATTCCATGGTATATATGTACCACATCTTCTTGATCCAGTCATCTATTTTGGGGTCTTTGGATTGTTTCCAAAGCTTAGCTATTGTAAATAGTGCTGCTATATACATAGGGGTGCAGGTGCCCTTTGGAATTACTGTTACTGTGTCATTTGCGTAAATATCTAGGAGTGGAATTACTGGGTCATATGGAAGCTCTATGTTTAGTAGGTCAAGAAATCTCCACACAAGAAAAAGGAACTCTCTGCACTGTTGGGGGGAGTGCAAACTGGTCCAAATACTATGGAGAGCTGTGTGGAGATTTCTGGACCTACTAAACATAGAGCTTCCATATGATCCAGCAATTCCACTCCTAGGTATTTACCCAAAGGACACAGAAACATCAATTCCAAAGAGCACCTGCACCTCTATGTTTATAGCAGCACTATTTACAATAGCTAAGCTTTGGAAACAACCCAGAGGCTCAAAAATAGATGACTGGATCAAGAAGATGTGGTACATATATACCATGGAATATTACACAGCATTCAAAAAAGATAAACACATGCAGTTTGCAGCAACATGGATGGAGCTGGAAGGGATCATGCTCAGCGAAATAAGCCAGAAAGAAAAAGAAAAATACCGGATGGTCTCACTCATAGCAGGAATCTAGAAAACCTAAATAAGGGACCAGGAAAATGAATAACTATAAGAAAGTGAAAATCAAAATCGACAAATAACTATGAACCAGAGACACTCTATGGGGGGTGGGGGGCGGGGAAAGGAGGGCTTGGGGTCAAAATAAGGGGGTTGTAATTGTATGGGGAATATAAAAATAAAATTTAAATTAAAAAAAGACATAATCTCTCCATTGCAGATATGTAGAAGAAATCTACAGAATAAAAATGAAAATGACAGAAGAAAAAAAAAAAAGAAGAAATCTCCACACAGCTTTCCATAGTGGTTGGACCAGTTTGCACTCCCACCAACAGTGCAGGAGATCATCTTCATTCTAAATATTTCAAAAGAAAAAGTTCTTAGAAGTATATGAGGGTATACGAAAGACATAAAATTCACTGGAGACACTGAGCTTAGACTCATTGCCAATTTTCCTCTCATTTAATCCTAGATGAGAAGTCAGGGAGTTTGGTAGAGCTTTATGAAGTCTCTAAGGAGTGAAGGAAAACAATTTGATAAAGTGTGCTAAGTAGCTTGCTAGATTGTTAATGGATTTCATCTTGCCATTTGAATTTCATCGATTGAACATCACCCTAGAATATGCACAAATGGTTTTCCATAACACATTATTTTCTTCTGCTATAGAACATGTCATAGGAAATTAGTAGTTAAATTATAGAAATATGCATGTAAGAAGAATTAATTGTTCAGGCAGTAGCACTTATAACTTGATAGTTATTTTAATATTTCTCTTATTAGGGTTCTTTCCAACTCAGCATTGCTTCGAACATCAAACATTTTTTTTTGGGGGGGTGGATAGAAGGAAATTTTGTAATTAAAGAATATATGCTTTAAAATTATGGGCAGTAACTTTCAAATTGCCACCCAAAGACAGTGTAGCTATATATAAACTCACAAATGGGGTATTAAGTACCTGTTTCTGCATATCCTCTGTGACACTGGATGTTTGTAATCTTACTTTCTCCACTGTGAGGAGTAAGGTGGTATTCCCTTTTTGGTAAACAATCCCTAGAAAACAAGTCCTGCTAGGTTTATGGGGAGTGTTATTCCTTCTATGGTCTGAGAATGACATTAGAACAATGTCTTTCCACTAATACAGGATTTACAGCAGCAGTTTTCAAAGTGTGGTCTGCAGACTAGCCTTGGCATCACCTGAGAACTTACCAGAAATGTAAATTCTTTCTAATAATTTGGGGATGTCAGGATGGGATCAATGTATTTTGTATCTGGAATAGATGTGAATTTGGGGGTGCAAAGGACAGACTGTACTGGGTTGAATGGTGTCAAAAACCCCATGCCCACCAGAACCTCAGAGAGACAGGAAAGAAGGCCATGTGAAGACAGGCAGAGACTGGAGTTCCACAGCTAGCAGGTAAGAAACGCCAGTGTTGCTGGCCACCACCGGAGCTCGGAGAGAGGCATGGGACTGTTCTCCCTTAGAGCATCCAGAAGGGGCTAGTTCTGCCGACACCTTGATCTTGGACTTCTCCAGAACTGTGAGATTATAAATTTCTGTTTTTTAATTTGCTCAGTTTATGGTAATTTGTTACATCAGGCTTAGGGAAAAACTAACACCATAGGTGTTCAAGTGTCGATGGGTATGTCTTCACTACACTTTAAAAATACGTCTTTAAAAAAAAGATGGACAGATATGTATGCCTTTTGTTGGATAGCTGGGTCACAAACAATGTCTTTCTGCCACTTAGCTCTTCACTTTGTCTACGATACCCTTGATGTATGTAATTTTAACTTAAAGGGTATAACCCATTTCCTTCAACTCGTATGCAAGTTATTTGGTCCAGCCTTAGCCCTGGTGAAGCTGAAATTGAGAAGGGGCCAGACATCTATGTTAACAGGTCCTCCCAGGTGGCTCTGATGCACTCTCAAATTTGAGAGCTGATCACTTAGAAAAGGCAGCTTTAAAGTTTTAAAAAAGATGGGAGATTTAGTTAGATACAACATTGTGATCTTTACTCCCTAGCTGGAAAAGCTAATAGGAACTTAGCCTTTGGTAGTAGGGTTGGAAATATACTTAATGCTCAGAGAGGCAAAGAAAATAGAACATGATCTTCTCAAACGGTCTCCTTCTTTGCCTGTATCTTTGCATATCAAGGGCAGCGGAAGCTCGAGCGCAAGGCCGTTTATTTTGCTCCCCAACTATCTCTTCTGTTTCTGCCTCCTGCTCCTTGCTGTCTGTTGTATTTGACTCCTGGTGGCAGCAGTGAGTCTGTCACAGGTTGCTGCTCTCACCTGGGCCCTGGTCTAATGCCTACAGAGGTGCCTGCTGGCCCGGACCATTTGCCTCTGATTGCACAGTCCCAGCCCTGAGGTCTTGTGCTCCAACCCCACACCTCCGCTGGTGAGTGCAGCTTTAGTGACTCCTGTTCTGCAGCCTCCACACTCTTCGGTGTCAGAACTCCCAAGGCTTCATGCCCAGAGTACTGTCTATACTCCATGTGTTCAGTGCCTCCCTGCCATGCAGTACACCCAGGTCCCCTGGTGGGTAGCTGTGCGAAGGTCTCCTGGACCTGTAGCTTCTCAGCTCCCCTGGTCATGCAGGGCCACCCCACATACCCCATGTCTAAAAATTTAAGAATTATAAATTAGGGGCCTCCCTGGTGGCGCAAGGGCTTAAGCACCACACTATGAACAATCCACAGCCTTTGCAGCACGAGTTCGATCCTCAGCTGGCCAGGGAGCAACCCACATGGCGGGACAGACCTCTCCTGCCGCCCGCTGCTCCCCTCAGCAGTGTATTTCGTCAGTCTGCCTGTTCCGCTCCCTACTCTGTCTCTGGTGAATTCTCTCACCGCTCCCCCACCCACTGCACCTCTAGCCTGTACCCAGCTCTTGTATGCATAAATAAATAAATCTTTTAAAAAAAGAATTATAAATCAAATTAGAAAACTGTATTTTCCCTCCTAGACAAACAGAATGACAGATCTGGGAAAAATGGCAAGTCATTATGAATAGCACACATCTGCCATAATTGATGTCCACGCCACACAGGCCCTGAGATGGCCATGGCAGTGACTGGTGTGGCTCAGTGACAAAGGAAAATGATGTCTCCCTGACTGGCTGGCTTGCCAGCCCTGGCTCCCCGCAATCATGGGAAAGCCCCAGCATAAGCCTCCCCTTATCTTCTCAGAGGGATTGTAGGGGTAGTCCTGTGATTCACCCCTGCTTCATCTGTCCTACATGCACCCCTCCCCCCAAAGTCCATCTTTACTCACACAGTCTGTCAGGAATCCTTAGATCACAGCTGTGCTCAACCCCCTACCTCACCTCAAAGGAACCTGAGGCTGGAGGCGGGGTTCAGGTTTGGAAACCTTGGTCTCTTCAGGGTTCCCAGCCCACAGCCTCCTGCCCTCGTGGTCCTCCACAACCGGGAGCTGCCTGAGGCTTGCAACCAGCCCCCTGTCTCCTCCCCTTTCCCCAAACAGCTGTTCCTTCGCACCTGGAACTTGGGGTACAGAACTTGGCAGCACAGCCCAAAAAGGAACCAACGAGGAGGAAGCTGACACAGACCCTGCAGGTGGGCTCAGGCAGGAATCCTGGGATCCCTGCTGCAGAGTCTACAAGGAGCCCTGCCAATTCCTCTCTTGAGGGGAGCAGTGGAATCTGGTCCACGAAGTGCAGGGTCCCTCTTGGCCAGCTGAGGCAGCCTGCAGTGTCTCTGTTCTCAGTCTCCCCCGTGCCCGCCTGGCCGCTGCTAGGGGTGCTGCACGTTACCGCTCTGCTCCACGCTTTGCCCAGTCTCGGAAGCGATGCCATTTCTCTCCTGCTTGTGGCCATTTCTCTCCTGCTTCATTTCCTGAGTTCTCGTCACCACTGACTTGACATGTCAGGTGGAATTTAAGAAATACAGGAAATTCCTTCTCAAATGCTGAAACCTGACTTGATTCTTGTTTCACTGCAGACTCATAATCTACACATTTTCCCTCCTTTTCTCACAGCTCTGATTTCCTAAACCCTTAAGGGTAACTGCTCCCCCCCTCCCCCACAATAAGAAATGCAAAGGCAAATAACACATTAAAAAAGTTCAAAGTTCGCTTTCCTGCCACAAATTTTAACAGCCAGGGCAGTGACGAGGAAGAAGGTGGTGTCTGCCCTGCGCTCTTGGCCAGGACGGCCCTGCGGGCTGCAGACCACACACAAAGACCCCAGGTGTGAAGATGGGGCTTTCCGGTGGGACAAGAAATGTCCCCTTTGTCATAGTCAGGGCATGAAGGGCTGTGGTGTGGAAGAGGGTTGCGATTCAGTGGCAGCTGCAGAGTTTCTGTCTGAGTGTGAGGGCGGCTATAGTAAGAAGGTGCACGTCAGTGGACCTGCCTTGCAGTGATGTGTGTGTCTTCACGTTCTCTTTACTGTACATTTCTGCAGTGGTCTTTAAGATTACAGGTTAGTCTTAATGTATGCCCTTGGAGAGCCATACTTTGGCTCTATTGGTAACTCGACTGATGGAAGCTTAGCCTGCACAGCAAAAAATATTTGCCGAATGATGGAATTAATAAATGCCTTGCTATGTAGAAACATTTTGCACTTTGCACCACCAGAGCTGCAACAGGCTGGGATGGTTGCCTGCTCTGGAGAAGGTGAGGCATAGCGGAAAGCAGGGATGGATGACCACTTTCAGATGACAGGTTGTCACTCAGGCATGAAAAAAGACCCATTTCTCTAAGATGTAAGCATTTAGTGCCTCTGGTGAACAACCCTCGTTTTCAGAGTAAACAAATCATCCTAGGTGACGAGGAAAAGTTCCCTTTTAAAAAATTCTAATTTCATAAATGAAGAAGGGAGAAATAACTATTTTGCAAATGCGGATTCTAGGCAACAATCATTGGTGGATAGTGCAGCCACCAAGAGGGAAGTTGATGGAGAATATTCCATCACCGGAATCCACCGTCCAATGCCAATGCCTCTAACACTGGAACTATGAGATGTGAGGGCCTCTTAATCTAAGGCCCTGTACCATCTATAAAGTATCCTTGCCAGAAAAGAAGACTGAAGCTAATCAATCTGCTAGATCTCACGGGAAATGGGAACAGATGTGACCCAAGAGGAAGCAGTCAGCCCTGGCAGACAAATCTGGCTTCTCCAACCAGTGAACAGCGTAAAAAATGGAGGGGACAGAGCAGGTGGATGTTCTAGATTGAAAGAAATTTAAGAAGCAGAACCATTCAACATGGGCTTTGAACAAATTAACTTTTGAAAGACATGTGTGAGATGACTAAGGAAATTTAATGAAAAACTGGAAATTTAGTATTGAGTTATTTTTTATCTTGTGATAATGGTTTGTGTTATATATAAATTTTTTCTCATGTTATTCATAATTTGAATTGACAAATTCAGAGCTGTGCTTTATTTTACAAGACTATAATGGAACTTGCTTCTGAAGCTTTTTATTCAGAAGGTTCTAGACAGGAGTTTGTTTTTTTTTTTTTTTTTTAAGCACCACAAGTAATTGTAATCATTAAACAGGTTTAGGAGTCACTATCTTAAATAACTCAGAAGTTCCTTTCTAACACGGAGAGAATGTGGGCTAAAGGTAACTTCCCCCACTATGTCCCTTAAATAGTAGTAGGGAGCAGTGTCTTTAAGAGGCGGTTGGGTTTCTAACAAAGCTATCATTGTCCTGGGAGGGTCATCAGTAGTGGGTAACCAGAAGATTTAGAAAAAGAACTAAGGGGCCCAAGCCCTCTGATTTCCTGCTTCAAGCCTACCTGGATGAGTCTACAGCCAGCACAGATGAGGGAAGATGTTTTTACTGAAAACCTGCAAGAACCAACAGCAGGCATGTGCTAACATTACTTTATGTCCAAGTGAGGCCATAGAGCTCATTCCTAAGAGGTTTCACTTAAGTCATAAGAGATTGCAAACTGAGTAGTTACTGTTGAATGTTTAATAGTCACGTATTTATGGAAGAAAGAACACATCTTCTTTGCTTATAAATATAACACAAAACAAAGCAATCCAGCAAATGTCAATAGTCAATATCGCATTTATTTGGAATATGCTTTGCCCCAGACTTCTACCACAGGGAGGTTTTGGGGGGAGAGAGAGGAGGGAGTGGGCATCAGTGAAAGCTGTCTGCCTGTGTTAAAAACAAATGTCTTAATTGTCTTGTGTTAAAAACAAATCTCCAGTTCCTTTTTATTTTTTAGTGTTACATCTCACTGCAGTCATACTCGCTACTGTCTGACGAGAGGGCAGAAACCGTCCATTGGAAAGACAATTGAAAAAAATTGACAGATGGCAAATTTTTTATTTCAAAGATTTATTCCCAGACTAACAGCCTCTAGGTAATTTAGTGACCTGGGTTTAAACTTCAGCAGGCCTAAAGGCGTTCCTCATTTCCTCTCAACACACAGTCCTAGAAGAGCTTGAAGGCTAGATGTCCTGGAGGGAGGCCCTTGTCACTGCTCACACCAGCAGAACCACAGGTGAAAGGCAAAGCTCACCAGCACCTATCAGACTTCTCAGACTTCAAGACAGCTGTCTTTTCTTCCACCCCTCTCCCCCAAAAGGTGAGTGATCATATCAGAAAAAATTTTAACAGGACAAAAGGGGTTTTGCAAGAAGAGCTCACACCCACACCTCACCTTCCATCCCCCAGTTCTCTGCAGAGGTGATAGGTGTGAGCAGTTTCCTTTCTAGAAATGGGCCTGCAGGTACAATCGTGTGCATGTTTTTCACACGCACACACGTGAACCAAAGACAGCTGATTCCACAGAAATTAGCATTTCATTCATTTGACATACCCTAGCATTTTCCTGTTCTGGATATCTGTCACAGAGTTTAGGGGAAATGGCCAACTTGATCATATTTGTTAGATCTGGAGAAAAGACTAAGGAATACCTTAACCAAATTCAGTGTTAAACAGTAACAACTGGGAAGTCATAGAGCAACATGTTTGCTTCCGACTCCTTCCCTGCCACATTTCTCTCTGAGCCCAATCAATTTGGGCTGCTACAGAAACACCACCTGCTGATGTGGACTGGGCCCACTGCAGAGGTGAACTAGAGCTGAGATTTCCACTTTCAGACCCTTAATGCTTGAGGAGACAAGGCCTCGGGCTGTGACAACCACCAGTATGCACTGCTCTGGGGTAACTGGGCCACTTGTTAGGACTCTGGTTTCTTAGCAGTAAGTATGGTTCTGACAGCACAGACTATTTGGTCTGGCACTACTTTCGTACCTTCTTCACATCATAGAACATGGTATGTTCTAGAAAAATGGTATTTGTAGGGCACCTTCCAGAAACCCAGGTGACAGCTTATGGGCAAAATCCACCACCATCTTGGAGGCTCTGTCAGCTCAGGTCCCCTCCACACCCTCCTCTCAAAGAGCTGGCGGGACCATTCTTGGCACACAGGGAATCCACTCAGATGCTAAAATTTTTATTCCTCCTACCTAAGGGAGGCCTGCAGGCAGCTTGGTTGAGCAGCAGCATCCAGAGCCCATTAGGAAAGCTGACACTCCCACCCATCCAGTCGTCTACATTTTAAGGAGCAACCAAAGCAAGTTTGTGGACGCTGAAGTTGGAGAAGTGTTGGTTCACAGGGCAACGTCTGCCTCCTCGGTGTGCTGGGTAAGGTCCTGGTGTGTTCCACCCCTGCCACCACCATTCTAGCCTCACCTTGGGTCATCTCCTCACCCCACCTGTCGTGGTGAAGCATCAGTGTTACTGAAGCTGTCTCCCCATGCCACAGGCTGGCTCTAAGCCTGGAGTGCCCATCACTGGCCCTTCCTCCTTTTACTGTCCACTGAAACCTGCCCTTGCTGAGCTAGGCAGAGCTAGCAGAGCTAGGCCCACAGTCAAGTCTTCCTTCCTATTGCTCCCGGGTTCTGACGGTGCCTATGTGTTGGCCGCAGCCACAGGGGACAGTCATCATCTGTTTACTGTGGGCCTCCTGAGCACGCTGTGCTCTTGGCATCAGCAGCTTTGGTTCATGCATCTTTGAATTACTAGGTGCTATCACAGCACATGGTACATGTGAAATCCCTGCTTATTGGATACATCAATCAGGGAATCTTGATGGCTGATTCTGCCAGAGAGCTAGACCTCTAAAAACAGTAGTGTTATGTGGTGTTTGTAAATTATTTTGAAATAATGCTGTTGCTATTCCTCTGATTTGTGGCCAGTTTCATAAAGACAGGATAGCATATAATCCCATTTCTTATCCCACAGGCCAGATGTAAAATAATGGGCTATCTTTTCAAGATTTAATGTATTTTAACTGTAATAGCTATTGCAAAGAAAAATTAAATCATATCAGAATAAATTATAGATGGACACCATCTTCAGATATGACCTGTCTACAAACTAAATCATTGTTCAGTGCTTGATTTTCAAAATGGCAAGAATAAATGTTGATTATTCACTGTCTTTGCCTGAAAAGTACTAAGAAATCCTATACCTAGCTGGTCTATATCTATTTCAAAAATTGCATTCATGTATTGTATGACTTTTTCTTCCTCGTTGTAAACACACTCCACACTCATCCTCAGCCAGCCTTCAGCACATTGTTTTTCAAATCCCCATCTGGATGCTGGGCCAGTCCACTGTGGTAGGGGGCTCATGGAAGGAAGATGTTCTAAAAGACTAACTTCCCCTGGTGGCTGAAGGACATAACTTGCCACACCAGCTGCTGAATAAAGCTAAGCAGATATGGTTTCTTTCCTCTTAGGACTTCAGGAAAGTGAGTATATTTATTTTTTTTCTTTTTTATGTGCACACCCCTTAATCCTCTTTCCCTTCTGTTAATCATTAATTTGGACTTACAGTCTAAGAGTATTTTTGTTTTATTTAGTTCATACATTTGTTTTGTTTCTTTATGTACTGTACATGAATGTAACAATATGGTGTTTGTCTTTTTCTTTTTCTTTTTTTTTTTAGAAAGAATATTTATTTTTTTAAATAATAAATTTTATTTTTATATTCCCCATACAATTGCAACCCCCCCATTCTGACCCCAATCTCTCCCCTCCCGCCCCCCATCCCCCAAAAAGTGTCTCTGGTTCATAGTTTTTTGTTGATTTTGATTTTCACAGGAAAGTGAGTTTAAAGCGAAGAATTTTAATGCTTAGGCCAAGATCTTGGCACCTGTGTTTGAGAGAACCTCCTAGAAAGTGCAGCGGTGCGGTGACAGTGCAGACTCCAAGCAGACAGAAGAGGCCCCAACCGTGGGCTGCTCATATGCCTCAGTAAACATGGGAAGGGAGCAAGAAATTACAAAATATACAGAATAAAACACAGCACAAGAAATGACTGGTAACTTCCAGTTCTGAACACTGCTTCTCTAATATAAAGAGTTATTCGAAAAGAAAGAAATCACAATTGGGCTTTTCACAGTGCCTCAAACTGAGGCCTAGAGGCCTAAAGAGTTAGCAGAGCTCCTTAAGTTTCCCACAAGGAGGAATGGCCAGAGAGTATCTTTCTGGTCTGGTTCACATCTTTTCTTTTTAAAGATTACTTATTTATACAAGAGCTGGGGTATAGGCCAGATGTGCAGGAGGGTGAGAGGATCCACCAGAGACAGAGTGGGGAACAGAACAGGCAGATCTACTGAAGTACACGCTGAGGGGAGGAGCGGCTGAGATAGGAGAAGTCTGCTGCGCCATGTGGGCATCTCCCCAGCCGGCCAGGATCGAACCTGCACTACAGAGGCTGCAGACAGGTTCACAGTGCTGTGCCCAACCTCCTGCGCCACCAGGGGAGGCCCCAGTTCACATCTTAAGGGAGAAGTGCCCAGTCTTACATCAAAAACTGTAAGAAAATACCATTAATCTCCATTGTCCTGACCAGCTAATCGGTCATTAAAAGCAAAAAGAGAAACCTCGAGGCTGTTAGATACACTCTTCTAGGAGTGCCAACATATTCCATAGACCAGGAAATCCTGCACTTGTCTCCCTTCTCCGTTCATGTCTCGGAGACACAGGTGTAAGCCCAGCTATTGAACTGTGATTTTCCTATTTGTTTTTTTATCAAAGCTCCTTCATGTTCCTCCAGGAATTGGGCCATTGAGCGTAGGATTTACGTCCTGCCAGAAAAACGGGCTTTAGTGCACAGGTGCCACTGCCTTCCCAAGTGAGCCCTTCCAGAGTGCCCTTGGGGCTCTCTGAGATCCAGTGGGCAGAGCCCTGCAGAGCCCAGACACATGTTGTCCCATAACCCGACTCACCTGTCCTACAGGTCTTTGCCTAGGGCTGAAGAGCAACTTCCTGTCTGGAGATGCCTTTCCTCCAGCTCCCTCAAGCCCTTCACACATCTGCCCAGGCACAGAGCTGCTTGAGCTGAAATGACCTACCCATCCAGCTGTCTCTCCACCCACACCACATGGCCTTGAGCATGGAGCTGAAACTTCCTCAGTTACAGTTGTCTTGGTGCTTGGTGTGCTTCTAAGGTGCTAGTCAACGTTTGTTGAATTGACTAGAATTGAATTCATCTATATCATTTCCCATCCATCCTGCAACGACTCTGGGAAAAGCAAACCAACAGGGCTCCCCACCCAGCTCTGCCCCTATCCTGGTGACCTTTGGCAAGCCATTGCCTGCCAGCCCCCATGGCTGCACAACGCCTGCATCATAAAATGTGCCATTGCAACAGCAGAGGCAATAAAGTATGGCAGGACTGGACTAGAATTGCCTGTGTTCGTGTAGCAAATTTTTTTCTTTTAGAAGTTTTTGATTTATAGAAAAATTGAAATGATAGCATAGAGAGCTCCCAAATATTCTGCACCCACTGCCCTCTCCCATTATTAATACCTTACATGAGTATAGTCTGTTCACTTCAGCTAATTAGCCAATATTAATGCATTATTATTAACTACATTCAGATTTCCTTAGATTTTACCTGGTGTAATTTTCTGCTCCAGATGCCATCCAGGTTTCCACAACATATTTAGTTCTCCTGTCCCCTCTTGTCTGTGACAGCTTCTTTGGCTTTCTTTATCCTTGGTGATATCACAGTTTTGAGATGTGATCAGCTACTTGTTGTCTGTCAGTTGGGATTTGTCTGATGTTTTCTTCTTTATGTTGTTTGTTTCATGTCTTCCTCTTGTTATACTGGGATTATAGGTTTTGGGTAAAGATTACAGAAGTAAAGTGCATTTTTATGCTTTCTACTTTTAAAAAATCCTATGTCAACCCTCTCCCTACCCCCACCATGTTTTTCCATCAATAGTACCTGTTAGGATGAAGGAAATGAGACTTTATTCTAGTGTGCATCCTAGGAAGCCGTTCTCACCCACATTGGATGTCACTGGCAGGAATGGACTCAGAAAACAATTTCCTTGGAGAAGGGCCGCAGAGGCACAGAGAGAGAGGGCTGAGGGAAACCCATGGCAACAGGCCTTTGGCATGGAAAACAGAACTTCTTGATAGTTGACCTGATAGAAACACTGCCTGGGGGCTTTTATAAGCCTCTGTGAGAATGAAAGTTTGGAATGCAGACTAACCAGTGATAAAATGGGACTTTTTTTTGAGGTACCTGGTTGAAAGAAACACTTCCACAAGCTTCACAGTGCTTGAGGCTTACAGAGTAAAGGCAGAAAGTAGAAATCTCATAAATGTGGCAGATGTGGGGCACTCTCCTGGCTCTGCCACTTCCTTTCCTGGTGACTTCGGGCAAGTTACTCACCGTGTCTCAGGCAGACCATCTCCGAAGGCTGGATATAATCCTATGTGCCTTGTAGAGTTTGGGTGTCAAATGAGATGAGTAAGTTAATAGTGCCTGACCCATAGTGAGCACCCAATACATATTAAATGTCATCACCATCATCATCATTATTATATTAAGATTGGAGTGGATGTCATTTGGAAGGCATCCTAAAGTTAAAACCTTAGGGCTTAGAAGACTTCTAAATAAACAAGCCGAAAAAGATTTCAGACTCCTGGAAAAGATTCAGAAAATCTATCTGTAAAAAAGAGACCTACTTACAACCCATATGCACCTGCTTCAGGTGGCAAACACAGATGCTTGGAACTTACCAGGAGCTTGGCCGAGTTAATCTTTTCCTCATGGTCTTCTTCCACATGTTTGAACTTGGAATCATATTCAGAGGGCAATTAAGCAGGGCTGAGTATAATGCACTGTCTGGGCCCATGAAGTGGAACCAAGCCAACGAGCCCTGATTGGAACAGTCATCCTGGACTCCAGCCACCGAGCCAGAAGGCTAATGAGCTGCCAGTGCAAACCAGCTTGAACATTCACCCACATCTCAGAGCTCTGGTAAGGATTAGAGGAACTCAGGTATATGAGAATGATTCTTCATCTGTAAAGTGTTTTTAATTGAGGGCTCTCTGTGTTCAGTTCAGCTTGTTGACCTCAAACAAAAAGCACTATTGCAGCAACAAAAGGGGTTTATTGGAAAACAACCAAGAAGCACTTTGGAAAGTGCAGTCTCATGGAGACACACATATAATTGCCAAGAACCAACGCTGTGATTTAGCTATCGGAGGGGCTGATCTAGCCTTTGCTCCATAAAGAGGACCTCCTTTTTCCTTCTTCTGGGACAGGGAAGCAATATCACTTCCTGTTTAGACACAAGGCATGTTGGGCCCTGTAGTTTGCTGACTGTGCTTGTGTGGGAACTCTTCTGGCCTCCCAACCTCATTTAAACAGGGTTTCAGTAAATTAATTTTCACAAGCTCTTTGCCCAGGTCTCTGCCTTGGAAGAGTAAGGCAAGACATCAAAGTAACGCTTTCTTTTCTTGCATACCCCCTTCCTTTCACATTTATACTCCAGGTATCACATTATAGATGGTGCAAGTGAATAATAGTAACAGAGAAGATTAATTGCTCTGGGGGGTGATGAGGGGGAGGTCTGTTCTGGTTATAGTTTGAAACTCTTTAAGCTTCTTGGCTCATTTAATCCTTATGATAACTCTGAGCCAACAGTAGTACAATGTGCCCATTTTTACAGATGAGTGCTGAAACAGAGAAGGTAAATGGATTGATAAAGGTCAAGTAGCTATGAGTCAGGCTGTGGCAATTGGGACTAGGTTTGCTTGCATTTAATAGAAAACCTTGATAACAGGACTAAACAAGTTAATTTTCTCTAGAGTAAAAGCAGGTGGGAGGCAGTCCTTAGAAGCAGCCCCCACCTTCATGGGCTCAGCCCTCTACTCCAGTCATCTCAGTGCAGGTTCTTCTCAAGATCCAAGTGGGAACTGCAACGCCAGGCATCAGAGCTGTGTTTCACTTAAAGAGAAGGAGAGAACACAGAAGGACTTGCCTGGAAGCCACCTATTAACTTCCATTGACGTCTCACTGCCCCCTGCAAAGAAGGTTGGGAAATGTGTTTTGCTTTTTTTTTTTAATTAATCAATTTATACAGGCACTGGGTACAGTCAGAAGTGCGGGAGGGTGAGAGGATTCACCAGAGACAGAGCGGGGAGCAGAACAGGCAGACTGATGAAGTACACTGCTGAGGGGAGCAGTAGGCGTGGCAGGAGAGGTCTGCGCGCCATGTGGGACCCTCGCTGGTGGCCAGGGATCGAACCGGTGCTGCAGAGGCTGCGGGCAGCTTTGCAGCCCAGAGCTCAACTGCTGCGCCACCGGGGAGGCCCTGTTTTTGTTTTTGTTTTTGTTTTTTTTAAGTTGAGCACAGTTCTCAAGTCTCTATAACAAAGTAGGGGGAGAAGATTGATTTTGGGCCCATGCATCATAAAATAGCTAGAACTAGAACTGTGGTGTGCTTGGCAGGTGAAGAGAGTCTATATTACTCTGGTGGTGGGCTACAGGCTCTTTAGTGGTGGGTGCACTGTGGTAATAATAACACCTGAAGGGGGGATCCTATACTCCCAAATTATAAGTAATGATATTGACCAACATTACCCCAATTAATATATATAATATATATAAAATATATATAGAGAGAAAGAGGCTGTATTACTGTTTATAATTTCTATTTGTAGTAAATCACTTGGAAAATACAAGGTAGTGTATGTGATTTTTAAAAGTTAGAACTCTGCTGAGATTTCCAGTGTTTCCTTAGCCACAATTGAGAGTGATATTTGATCAGATTCTGTGTGACTTCATAGTATTTAAATGGTTACTTTAGGGCCTCCCTGGTGTCCTAGGGGTTAAGTCTGAGAACTAGCACACTATCACTGCTGTGGCTGAGTTCAGTCCCAGCCAGGGAGCTGACCCACATGCTGAGACAGACCTCTCCTGTCAGGCCCGCTGCTCCCCTCAGCAGTGTATTTTAGTCAGTCTGCCTGTTCTGTTCCCCACTCTATCTCTGGTGACTCCTCTCACGCCCACCCCCACCTCCTGCACTTCTGGCCTACATCCAGTTATACGCAAAAATAAATAAATAAAATGGTTATTTTAGACTCTTAAGAGCATAAGCAAGACAGAAGTAGCATTTAGATAGAATAATTTTATTTTCTAAATTTTTAATCTGATGGCTTTTTTCTCCCACAAGACATTGCTCTCAAATTTCCTTCCAAAACACAAAAGTCCAATATTAAAGCTTTCATGTGGCTTTTAAGGAAAGGAAGGAAATGATTATTAGAATTAGATGTTTAAAGAATTCTTAAATGGATTATATTCTGCTTGATCATGGTTAAAACCTGACTTTTCACATTTGTTTCTTCATTTGTGAAGTAGATTTTTCATTCATTCATTGAATGAACACTTGTGGGCTTAGTAGATGTTGAATGCTTTATATGTGATCGTCATTTTGTTTCATTCTTAGCAGATATAACAAGTTATTTAACATTTGTTACCTGGGGAGTACTTTTATAGTTAGGTGGCAAATACTTATTTTCATGTAGGTAAACCAAATTTGTTACATTAAAAAAAGAAACTTAAAACTCCTTTTGAAATCATGCCATAAAAATATATATTACACATAGCAAAACCTGTCATGAATCTTTATGCAAAATAAGAGTAGTGGAAGATAAATTTCACCAATTTTCCTTTTGAAGAATAAACAACATAGGGGGGCCTCCCTGGTGGCCCAAGGAGTTAAGACGCAACCTATGAAGCTATCTGCAGCCACTGAGGTACAAGTTTAATCCCCAACCAGGGAGCACCCCACAGGGCACAGCAGACCTCTCCTGTCTCACCTGCTGCTCCTCCTCAGCAGTGTATTTCAGTCAGTCTGCCTGATCTGGTCCCCACTCTGTCTATGGTGAATCATCTTACCCACCCCCTTCGCCCATACCTCTGGCCTACACCCCACTTCTTGTATGCATAAATAAATAAAAAAATCTTTTTAAAAATACAATAAACAACATACTGTGAAATGCCTTTGTGAAATACAGTGCTCTCCCCTGGCAAACTAATGTAACTCTAAAATAGATATATTTGCAGAAAATATTCCTCTCATTTATATTAATGTAGCCATATTGCTTCTCTAAGGAAATATTTATAAATATTGCTACTATGTCCCCGAAATGTGTTAGGAAGAAAATTGTAGTAGAAGAATCCTCTTTGGTAGAAAATAATTGTGATAATGTTTCCCCTGATAGAATTCAAAGTTGTGCATGTCACAGTCTGAGATATAGGAGTTCAGAGTCACAACCTGAGGCTGTGGCTGCAGTGTTGTGGTTTGTTTTCAGTTCGTTGTGAATTCCAATTACCTCTAGCACTGCCAAGACATTCACACTGGGGAATCTTCATCTCACTTGCCTGAGAACAAGCTAACAGCAGCAGCCGGGGCCGAGCAGGCCATGGGGAATTCAGGAGCACTTGGAGGCTGCAGGGCTACATTTGGAGACTTGTGTGAATGTGGGCATTGCGGGTGGGAGCCCAAAAGTGGCTGATTCCTTAAAATAGACTATATTTACTTCTAATTACAAAAGATGCAGAACTTCTACCTCAATTATGAATTCAAATTCGAAGCAAATGAAGCATAGCAGAATCTTTGAGAGGGGAGGCAGCAAGAGCACTAAGAGAGGGGTGTTCAGTGCAGAGGGATGAAACTTGGCCTTTATGAGGAAGCAGCAAATAGGGGCATAGGTACAAGTCTCAATATACCGTCCCTATTGTGCCCCTGATCATCTTCAGAAAAAGATGATTTTGAATTTTGAACATGGATCATAGCTCCTCTGTGGGCCTTGACTGGCCACTTTGTAGTTTGGGGACAGAAAAAAATGTGCCTGCCTCTTAGCCAAAAGCTTGTCCTTCCTGCTTCTCAAAGGCAATGTTATTTTTACAGTATGATGCACATCGAATTCTTTTCTTAGCATATTAGTATTTTACCCTCTATAAATTTTTCCCCATTTATTTCCCTCCTCTATAATAGAACAATAATGCTCTAGCCCTATCACATACTTAGACTAATCATTAAGTCAGTAGCCTATTGGTGGTGTTAACATTCCTAATTTCACATTAATGGAGATATGAGCTATGCTCTATTGAGGAACCCTGGCATAAGATTTTTGAAATATGTCAAGGTGGCAAAATAGAACCATAGACACACTTGATCACTTTTGATAGGGAAAATCAATTTCATGTCTGATAGTCAGGTAGAAATTAATGCTATGCCAATTGTTTCCTCTTAATATATCCACTTTCCTCCCTCACTGACACCAAAACAGTACTAGTTCTGACTCTGAGATCCTGTAAATTATCCCTCATCCTTCCTCTCCCTGTCTTTCCTTCCCCAACACTCACAAAACAACCTTCCAAAATAAATAAGGAATGACCTGAAGATGCTTCTCAGAGCCAGCCAATTAACCTTAATACCAGAGATAATAAGTTACCCCCTTTCACTCTGGTTTATGACAACTTGAAGCAAAAGTGCCCTGTGAGCCTTTGGGATGAAAAAAAAAAAAAAAAAAAGGATGCTTAGTCCTGAGGTCAGAGGAATAATACAAAGTGCGCTTTTGACTCAGGAAGATAATGGAGGTACTGGGAAGAGGAGCTTTAGACTTGCAAATAGCAAACTTTTGTGGCAGTAATACAAGCAGGCATGATGAGAGAAGCAGATCAAAGAAACTAAAAACAGAGTATGTGAGTAAATTATTTATGATGATACCGCAGCTGTATTGATCAAAGGCAGGTCTCTTTCTTAACCTTCCCTACCCCTTCAATACTTATTGAAGCTGCCATCCCACAAAGACTTGGGCTACACTGTGAAAGTGGGCGCAGAGGGGCTGTGAAGGGGTTACCGTTCAGGGCCTTACTTAAGACAAGACTCTTAGCCAATAGAGTCTGCCCTATCTAATGACAAACAAACTGATGATCTCTTTGCCTATCTCATTTCCTAGGAAAGAAATGGTATATCATTTCACAGTGTACCCTGCAGGAAAAAAAGGTTGTGCCCTGCCTACCAAGATCATGTTACTGCGGCATCAAAAAGCCTAATTCAAAATTGAAGCTTTGAAAACACAGTACAGGTGTTCAAAGGGCATTTCTGTTTTAAGAACTTGTTTAAAGTTCTTGCTTGTTGCTGAATCTGCACCACGAGGAGATGCCAGGCACATAGTAGGTGGTCAGTCATCTTGAATTAGTGAGTCATGTGGTGTGTTGACATTCAGTGAATGGACTTAGAATTGGGTGCTGAAGCCTGTGTTCTCAACGGGGGGTCTCGGGGAACCCCACCCACCCTCCTGTGCAAGCCTGGCTGGGCCTTCCTGGGTGCCCTCCTGGGGATAGTCTTACTTGCAAGAGATATGACTTATCTCTGACCTCTAAGGCTGATGATCAATTTAGGATATGTGCCCACAGTTCCAACTTTGCCATTTGGGACACTACAAATCAAAGGATTGATCCTTTGTCCTTACACAAACAATCCCAAGGCAGTTTGCCAACCACTTTGGGGTAAAGATTATGGTAAACTTCTGAGGGGGAAAAAAATGATTGAAAGGTACAATGTCCTTTTAACCTCAAGGGAAAAGGGACTTGAAAAGAAAATTCTATTTTTTTTTTAATTTATTTATACAAACACTGGGTACAGTCAGAAGCGCGAGAGGGAGGGTGAGAGAATTCACCAGAGCCAGAGCAGGGAGCAGAACAGGCAGAAGGACCGAAGTACACTGCTGAGGGGAGCAGCGGGCGGCAGGAGAGGTCTGTGCGCCATGTGGGACACTCGCCTGGCAGCCGAGGATCAAACCAGTGCTGCAGAGGCTGCGGGCAGCTTCGCAGCCCAGTGCTCAACCGCTGCGCCACTGGGGAGGCCCAAAGAAAATTCTATTTTCAATGCTACTAAGATAACCAACACTCCATCTGGAAAAAAAAAAAGTTCCTACTTTGATGTAGAAGAGAAAAAAATATTGGTAGCTGACCAGTTTGGCTCATTCATCGAAAAAATTGTAAGGTTTTGTCCAGAATCAACATTGAAAACTCACTTAGGGAAGATGTGTCTTGATGTTCTAGACAACTTAGGTTAATGTTCTTTCTTCCTAAAAGTACTTTATGCAGTTAAACTAAAAACTACATTATTGGAAGAAAAGGAAATGATAGGGAGGTGTTCCTAATCTTGTGAAGATATTTAGGTCTATTGGAGAAAACTGTAAATAAGCAGGGACCAGCAAAAACCTAAAAATGCCATAAATCTTAGGTTTCAGACAAGGTAGAGGGCAGAGTTCATGCTAAGGCCTCTGACCTTCCATCCCTGGTTCCTATAAATAACAAGCTGTTTTTTCCACCCCCCATAACAATTCTATTTTTTTAATGTGTTTTTTTTTTTAAAGATTTATTTATTTATGCATACAAGAGCTGGGGTACAGGCCAGAGAAGCAGGGGGGCGATGAGAGGGTTCACCAGAGACAGAGTGGGGAACAGAACAGGCAGACTGACTGAAATAGACTGCTGAGGGGAGCAGTGCAAGACATGAGAGGTCTGCTGTGCCATGTGGGTTTTTCTCTGGCTGGCCGGGTATTGAACTCGTGCTGCAGAGGCTGCAGATTGCTTCAGAATGCGGTGCTTAATCCCTTGCGCCACCAGGGAGGCCCCATAACAATTTTAGAACACAAATGGATACATTTGGTGGGCCAGAAATTATTATAAGAAGTATGCAAGGCAGATGGAATAATATTAAAAGAGAAAAACTACTACCTACAAATGGGAATGACTTCAAATGTGCTGCTGACTCAGGAAAAGCAGATACAAGAGCCCTCAGCCACCAGAAAGGGATCAGATGGGGAAAATATGGACATTCCTCAAAAGTGCTGAAAAGAAAGTTGGTGCATTTGATTCCAAATGTATTTATAAGAATATATTAATATACGCGAATTGAAGGTATTAACATAACAACCAAGCAGAATTTATGCCAGGATAGATTCAACATTGAGAAAGAAAAATTAATGTAATCCATTCTATTACCATATTAAAACCGAAAAAAGAGGAAACCATAGGCATGTAAATAGATGTTCAGAAAGGAATTTTAATGGAATTCAACATATCTAAGAAATTTTAGGGATATTAGGAACAGAAAGAACCTTGTTAACACATTAAAACTTATTAACTCAAAATCCTTAACCCCAAAAGTCCCCAGCTACACAGGTAAACTATTAGGATGGCTTCTAATAAAGTGAGCAATAAGAACGGCTGTGAGACTTTTGTGATTGAACAAAATAAATTGTCTAAAAATAAAATAAGACAAGAAAAATCATCTCTAAATATTGACACAAAGAACGGGGAAAATTACCTAAATACAATTTTTTAAAATCCCAGGAGAATCAGTTAACAAACTATTAGAAATAAGAGAGCCCAACACCATGAGCAGAAACAACATAAAGTCCACAGCTGTCCAATGTGCTGGCATAGCCACCTTAAGGGCATTGATATAAATTGAAGGTTTGTGTCCTCTCAGAACCCCCCAGTGTGACAGTATTTGGAGGTAGGACCTTTGGGAGGTGATCAGGTAATGGAGAATGACATTAGTGACCCTATATAATGAGACCCCTGAGGGCACAGCCAGAAGGCACTGCAGTCTACTTGTGTGGGGGTGTTCCCCTTTCTTGGGGCTTGCTGAGTTTTTGGATCTGTAGATAGCTTTCCATCCATTTGAGAAGTTTTTAGCCATTATTTGTTGAAAATTTTTTTTGCCTTCTTCTGTTTCTCCTCTCTCTCTGTGTGTGTATGTATTTATGTGTTTGTATGCTGTACTGAGTCCAAAGTGTGGATATTGTGAAGTTATTCAAGCCTTCCTTTATAGGTGAAAATTAAATTGCTTGCAGATTTTTAGCATTATAAATAATGCTGTAATTAACCTATGTGCATATATAGATACATATATAATATTTTGGACTTACAAAGTAATGAAAAGATATATAAGTACACGTAATGTTTATATATGTGTGTGTGTGTATATGTGATATAATTAATAGATACTGGGAAAGAAAAATTGTTGGGTCATTTACCATATTAATCACTGTGACAAATTGCCCTCCAAACTAGCTATTTCAATATTCAAACCCAAAAGTTTTGAAAGAGGTACATTTCCTTATATTCTCAAAAAATTATCAATTATTTTCTGATAATCTGATGAATGGTGGTGTCTCATTATTTTAACTTTTTTTTTAAAAGATTTATTTATACAAGCACTGGGTACAGTCAGAAGCGTGGGAGGGTGAGAGGATTCACCAGAGCCAGAGCGGGGAACAGAGCAGGCAGACTGACGAAGTACACTGCTGAGGGGAGCAGTGGGCGCGGCAGGAGAGGTCTGCGTGCCATGAGGGACCCTCACTGGTAGCCGGGGATCGAATTGGCACTGCAGAGGCTGCAGGCAGCTTCATAGCCCAGTGCTCAACCGCTGCACCTCATTATTTTAACTTTTGTTTCCTTTTTATTATTGTCCTAGTGCATCTTTTCGTGTTTATTGCTTGTTTTTTCTTCCTTTACAACTAGTTTGTTCATATCCATTACTCATTTTTCTTTTGGGCTGTTTGGTACTTTCTTATTGATCTATAGGAGTCTATGTATTTGTTCTTCAGCACGTCCTTTATATGTTGTACATAGTTCAAATATTTCTCCTAGTCTCATTTACTTTGGCTTGTTTTGATACAGTTTTTCTTGTCACTATTTGATTGGTTCATACTTTCACCATTGATTTGGAATGTCATAATTTTATTACTTGGCAAATAAACTGGTAAACATCAACTCTTTTAGTTTCTCAACCTTTACAAATACAATAATGGTGTCCACAATTTAAAAAAAAAAGCTTAGAATGTGTATTTTGTCAGTGTTATTTGTTACAACTATCATATATTACGTTGTTGACCATCAGAAAGAAAATAGTATGATATGGATAAAGACTAATTCCACTGGGGATCTGTAGGTCATAATTATTTGAAGAATTAGTGTGGCAGTAGAGCTTTTACCCACAAAGTTTTCCTCCATTAGATGGAAGTTGGCAATTAGCAGGCTTACCCAGCATGAGACCCTTTAATATCATTGGTCTTCTCAGTGTGACAAATCCCCTCATCACATAATCCCTTTATTAAATACCCACCTCTAGGTGGGGGAAGTTTCCTGGGAAGCAGCATCTGTCTTGTTAATTTTGAGAGATGCGAATGAACTTTTTCCTTTCCTTAATTTTTCCTTTGGGGAATGGTATTAATCTTATTTTGTTCTTAGAAGAGAAATAATAGAACAATTTTTCTTTGCTGCAATTTTTTCTTTGACTATCTAACCCTGTGTTTTCGATGTCCATGCACAAAATTTCAGGGGCCATGGTTTTCATTTCATACGCCTGTCATTTCTGAGTCTTCAATGCTCCCGAGTTCTCTTCTCAGGCTGACAGCAATGCAAAGTGGCCCACACCACCAGGCATCGGATGTGAGGCCTCAGCCCAGGTTCTGACTTCCGAACCCTGATGTGGACCCTCATGGGTGATTCCTCTCCCTGTCACTCTAGCAGCTGATTCTAGCATCCTTGTCCCTATGTCATGATGGTCTTGGGTAGGAATCAAGGACATTGATAAGGGTATTTTTCCTGAAGTACTTCCTAGTAGCAGAGATTAGCACAGACCTTCCATAAAGGCAACTTATTCAGGAAATAAAAGGGCCAGCTAGTGCTGCCAGGTGGCAGAGGGAGCCACAGATCACAGATCTTATTAGCATCAAGAACAGGAAGGGGTTAGAGACCATGTAGCTCACAACCGGTCATTTTACGGAGGAGAAAACTGACACTTAGGAAATTGAATGGGCCTACCCCAGAGGGTGTAGAGACTAAGAGTTTCATATCTAAAATCTGTTTCTTCTTCTTTCTTACTAACAAATCTTGGATTTCGTTTAGTGTGGCAATGTTCCCAGGGTAAATTAATCACCTTTCCAGGCTTCCTTGGCAGGGTTTTGGTGAAATGTTTGAAGGGGACTCATCGGACCCGTAATGCCCCCGTCTGTCCTTTCCTTCCTGCTTGTAAGGCAGAAGATTAGGTGTTCACTTCTAATACTGTGATTTTTTTTAAAGATTTATTTATTTATGCATACAAGAACTGGGGTATAGGCCAGAGCCATGGGGGGCGGGGGGTGTGGTGAGAGGATTCGCCAAGGACAGAGCAGGGAACAGAACAGGCAGATCCACTGAAATACACTGCTGAGGAGAGCAGCGGGCAAGTCAGGAGAGGTCTGCCGCCAGCCTGCTCCCTGGCTGGGGATCGAACTTGTGCTGCAGTGGCTGCAGAAAGTTTCATAGGTTGCGTCTTAACCCCTTGCTCCACCAGGGAGGCCCTAACACTGTGACTTGTATCATACACACGAATCCATTCTCTGTGTGAAAAATGTCCACTCTTAGAGCAATACCTTTTGATAGCTAGTCAGGTATTGCTAGTATTAGAGAGGAACCCACTCATGGATGTTACAAACCTTATCTGAATTCCACTAGCTTTCCCTATGGAGGCAAAAAACATATGTAGGTTATAAAGAACATGAGAACAAGAAGCTCCTAAGCAGGAAACATTATGAGTGGGTCTCACCTCCTACTGAGCCCCAACTGTGAACCCCCAGCACATTTGACTTTTGCTCCTCGCTCTAAGAGGCTGGCAGCACCAGCTCAGACACTGAAGAAGGAGCAACATTAGTGGTGCCTTAAGGAGTGGTGTGCAGGGGGGAAAAGGAAATTGTGCTATACTTTTGGATTTCTGGACCAGAGAAGCGATGTTAGAAATTGATCAAAGGAGCAAAATTCCTATTGATATAGGGCAGCCCCGATATTGAACGGGTTCCTGGCTGTGGGTCCTCACCCGCGTGCTTACAAGGGACTTATGAATACTCCACTACAGGCACACACAAAAGGTTAATAAAAGGTTTATTTACAAGGGGAAAGGAATTGAGGAAATGTACAACTCAGGGAGAAAATAGGGAAATAAAGTCTTTAATGCGTCCTACCCGATCCGCCGACCTGGAAACCCAAAGGCACTCTCAGAGCTGGCCTGACACGAGCTAGTGGGGAGCCAAAATGGGGGATCCCCTCCAAAGCCCCGGTGTCTGCCTTATACCAACCTGGCTGCTGAACCCCACCCTCAGGTCCCAGCCACCTTCCCTTTGGTGGTGATGGGGTTTGGAGTTCCCAGTGTCTTTGGCTTTGGCCTGGGATGGGGGTGGAGTCCACAAAGCCTGCATGAAATTAACTTTAGGACAGCCTTTTCCCCCTAACACTACTACCCAGCCTGCAAAACTTACACTTGCCTGCAAAATAGGTCATTTCCAGCTGCCTGCCAGCCCACCAATGCTGAGCCCAGCACAAACTGCCAGCCTGCTTAAGGAGAGTGGCTTCTCCAGTGTAGCGGATCTTCCATTGGTGTCTAATCTAATTATCGCCGGCAGATTTCTTTTTTGAGAAAAAACTCAAGCCTTATCACTTTCCTTCTTTTCAAGAAAGATAAGAGACTGCCTACAGTGGAGTAACAGACGAGGACTGCTCAGTGCAGCCAAGTTTTCTTTTCAAGAGCAGCAGATTGTCAGGTATGAATGAAGCAGGGAGAGACCCAGAGACCCTTCCAAATGCAGCCTCCTAGGGGAGCCGCTGTTTTAAAAAGAAGTATAAAATGCGGGAAGCATGCACTGAATGTTTAACGCAATCAGAGAAACGAGAGTCATTGCCAAAGTGAGCTGGTCCTCACGGAGGGTGAGCAGTTTGCCTAGGAACCTTGCTGGCAGGAATTTTATTTTCTTTTTTAATTAAGGGAAAGTTGAGGATCCAGAGGACGCACAGATACCATCCGATCTTACACTCTGAGAGTGCTGAAAACACAATCCTTGGCATTGTTCTCATCTCAGCAGCGCTGGGCTGGGTCTTTGTTACCTATTCGATTTCAGGAAGGCTGACTTGAGAGGCCGCCGTGCCATTTCCTGGGCCTTCACTTACTCGCCCCCTTGGGCGCTGGCAGCCAGCTCCTTTGTTGTGCCTCTTCTGTATTCATCCTCTGCCCTCGCACCTCCAGGCTGTGCGCTGGGGATCGTCCCTGGTCCTCGCGCTGCGAGTGCGCCCGGCCACCTTCTCCGCGCCTCCATAAAGCACCGCTGCAACCACCCAGCGGGCGCCGGGCCGGTGGGCGCCACGCCGGGAGCGCCCCGCTTTTGTGCTGCTGTTTGTCTCTGCAGCTGGGCGACCCCGGGCGGGAGGCGCGGGCCGCGACCCCCAGGAGGCGGGGCCTGGGCTTGGGCTCCGCCTGGAGAGATTTCACGCTCCGCGCGCGCCACCGCCCTGGTTTGTTCGGATACCTCCCGCTCCCCAGAGCCGAGCGCGCCGCGCCCCGCTGCACGGGAGCCCCCCATGGCCTTCGTCCCAGCCACCCCTGCGCTTTGCTTTTCACTCCGCTTTCTCCCTTTTCCTCGTTAACAGCCCACTGGCGTGGCGCCTGGCGCAACTCAGACTAACACAGAGAGAGGGAAACCAGCAAATTCGATGCGCCCGCCCTGGTCCTCCCGTTGGTGAAGGGTCGCAACCATGTCGGAGTCGGGGGAGATGAGTGAATTTGGCTACATCATGGAATTGCTGGCCAGAGGCAAGGTAGGTGCCGAGGCGCACGGGGGCGGCGCGGGTCCCACTCCGGGCGCTGCCTGCCTGGTGCCTGCGGGCGCCCCGGTCCCTTCCCGCGCCCCGGGCGCGCGGGGGCAGGATCCGGGTGCGCGCTCCGCCGGCGGTCCCAGCTGTCACCGAATGCAAAGTAGCCGCCGTTTCTTTATTGCGCGGCGTCTCTGCAACCAGCCAAGGGCGCCTTCGGCCGTGTTTGGGGCCAGCTGGGCGGCTGCGGGGCTCCGCCTGCCAGCATGGGGAGGGGGCCGGGCATGGATCGAGGGGCGCTGCGCGACGCACCCGGGACTGCCCGAGCGTGGTGACTTCGAGTGGGTGTTCTGACCAGGCGCGGGGCGCGAAGAGAAGGTCCATCCATTGGGGGAGAGCCCGGGGGCGGGATCCGGGGGCCCGCACTCAGGACCCTGCATAGGGACGGGACGCCCGTTCTCCCTGGTGTTTTCAGCCCTCTTTGCAGATTTTTAGTCGCTGCCCCAGGCCAGGAGTATTTCTAGCAGCCTCTTTGGGTCGGGAGCAGGATGCTGAGGAGCCAGAAGCTACTCCGGCACCTGTCCCGGAGGCAGCCTTTGGAAATGCAGGCTGGCTCACTCGGCGACGCCTGGCGACCACGCCCTCGGCCCGGCCCGGGTGGCGCCGCGCCCCGGCAGAAAGCTTTGCGGGGAGGCTGCCTGCGCGTAGCATCCGAGAACGCGCCCCAGGGGGGCTCCTAAGTGGTTTGCGGGCGGGAGGTGTCGGAAATGCTAAAGGTGCCCGGTGCGCGCTGGGCCTGGAATCGCAGGGGAATTCGAGAAACGGCGTGAGTTTTTGCCCTCGGGTCCCGGAGGGTGGAAAAGGGGTGCAGCACAGAGAAGGGAAGGCCTGCCAGCGCGCGGCCATCAGAAAGAGAAAGATGAAACACTGAGAGGAAAGTGGGGTGAGCACCTCAACTCCACACTAGTACCCCCACTAACTCCAACCCGAGCATACAGAGTTTGGAGGGATTTTAGCTTCTGGCCAGGTAGTCCAGCTGCTCCCAGGACTGGGGAGCCAGTGAAGGCGACTCGGGATATGTTTTAACTTTTCAAAGGTGGGGCCTGTGCTTAGGGCCACCCCTACTGCTTAACGACCAGGGGATGAGAAGTACACTTGGAAGACCCGGGTCACGCCTCCCGCGCACATCCAAGATCCGAGTCTCCCCGTTGGCAATAGGTTCTCCTTAGCCACCTCTAGGGCCCAGGGTGTGCACCACAGCCCGCACCCCCCAAGTCCCCTCCCCCCGCAGCACTGACCCTGGGGAGACAGTCCTGAAGGCAGAGCTGCTGTTCCAGGACAACCTGGCCTCTAAAGCGCACAGCGGGACACTGGCTACCCTGGCACTGGGGCTGGGTGAGGGTGAGAGGATGCTTTTTGTTGACTGCAAAATAAACCACCCATACTTGATGGACCGGGATGAGTTAAGGCCTGCAGTTCATTTTCAGAGTCATGCAGAATTGTACTCGCTGGTGAATACTTTCCTGCACTAGCAGGCAAAACCAGGAAATCTAAGATGCATATTGACACCCCACGTTATTATGAAGCACACAGGTGGGTTTCCCCTGCATGCTATATGCGGGTGGAAGGCAGAACCAGTAGTGAACCTATGAACTGCTTGTCATCAAGTCAGGGAAACACAAACAAAAACAAACCTCCAAGACCAAGTAACGTGTTAACCAAATACATTGCCTGTAATGGAAAAACAAAAACAAAACCACCTTCTGACTCCATCCTCTGAATACCTCTGCCTCACTCTCCTCTGAATTTGGCAGTGGGTCTGCAGGAAACACCTGCACATTTTCAGGTGATTTCCAAAGTTAGGGAGGCCAGGTACCCCTGTGGAAATCTGTGAGGTTGGAAAGCAGGCTTCCACAGTGAGGACTGAGGACTGTCCTTTCTCTGCCTTTTTTGGGGAGGGCTGGGGCATGCAGAGCCGAGTTTGCTTAGGAATGAATAGCCTCCTAACTCAGCTTTATTCCTTGCTCACTCCCCATACTCAACTCCGTTTAAAGCCCTTTTATATGTGTGACCTTACAGGATCTGGACATGGACGATCTGTTTGGGTGTTAGCCCTGGAACAGTAGACCTTTGAGGAGTTAGGTTCCATTATGTAGTTCAGGTTCGTAATGTACAGGTTAATGTGAGACTGGTCTAATTGTGCCAAGTTCTCTGTTTATTTATTTATTTATTTGTATTTATTTATTTATTAATTTTTTAAAAGGTTTTATTTTATTTATTTATACAAGCACTGGGTATAGTCAGAAGTGTGGGAGGGTGAGAGAATTCACCAGAGGCAGAGCGGAGAGCAGAGCAGGCAGACTGACAAAGTACACTGCTGAGGGGAGCAGCGGGAGGCAGGAGAGGTCTGCGCGCCATGTGGGACCCTTGCCCAGCGGCCGGGGATCGAACCGGCGTTGCAGAGGCTGCGGGCAGCTTCTCAACCCAGCGCTCAACCACTGCACCACTGGGGAGGCCCAGTTCTCTGAATTTAAAGGGGCAACTGAGGCCCATAATATATTTTCTCTGAAGACTTGAAATTTCACAAAATTAATACATGCTTGTGGCAGAGTATTCCCCCTTTACAGAAAGTTTTACAGAGTAAAGAGTGGAACTTCACTGCCACCCCCAATCCAGTGCTTTTGCCAGTGGCAGCAGCTTGTATGTCTGTTTTAAATTGAATTAGCTTACTGAATGTTCTCTCAAGTGGGAGGTGAGCCTTCCCTCTCAGGGTAACCTAAAACCCACCTGGCAAGCTGGATCAGCTTATTTTACTTTATTGTGATGATGTTGTTAATATTTAAAGGACACAGTGATCTCTGCCATTGAGGTCTTTATCTTCAACAGCAACACCCCATAGTGTAGTTAGTACTTATGATAATTCTTGAGAGGCTTAGAAATCAATGTCAGTAGACTTCTTATATTTCACTATCAGAGATATTTTGGGAAGCTGTTTTTTGTTTTTTTATTTATTTTGCAACTCACCTTTTTTTTTTTTAAAAGATTTATTTTATTTATACAAGAACTGGGGTATAGGCCAGATGTACAGAAGGGTGAGAGGATTCACCAGAAACAGAGTGGGGAAACAGAACAGGCAGATCTACTGAAATACACTGCTGAGGGGAGCAGCGGGCGAGACAAGAGGTCTGCTGCACCATGTGGGCATCTCCCCGGGCGGCAGGGACCAAATGGGCACTGCAAAGGCTGTGGACAGCCTCATAGCGCTGCACTTGTCAACCTCCTGCGCCACCAGGGAGGCCCTGTAACTCACCTTTTGTACTAAAAGAGAGCTTCCAAATCTGTGGTTACTATCAAGGATTATTCAAAGCAGTGTCTTCGAACTGTTGATTTCTAGAAAGATTTGGCTGTTTAGTTGTTTTTTTGTTTTTTTTTTTTTAAAAGATTTATTTATTTATTGATTGATTGATTTATACATACATACATACAAGCACTGGGTACAGTCAGAAGCGCGGGAGGGTGAGAGAATTCACCAGAGCCAGAGCGGGGAGCAGAGCAGGCAGAAGGACTGAAGTACACTGCTGAGGGGAGCAGCGGGCGGCAGGAGAGGTCTGCGCGCCATGTGGGACCCTCCTCCGGTGGCCGGGGAGCAGCTGGGGATTGAACCGGCCCTGCAGAGGCTGCGGGCAGCTTCGCAACCCAGCGCTCAACCGCTGCGCCACCAGGGAGGCCCTAGTTGTTTTTTTTTAATTTTCATATACATCTTCCCTTCACACTATCACACACTCTTCTGGAATCATATAATGAAGGTTTGATGACATGGGACATAAAAAAGTTTAAATTTATTAGACTTCATTATATTTAGACTATATTCACATTTTTATATTTATGTATGAATAGCCAGAAAGTACAATAGTTTGAGCAAAATAAAAATAGCTTTGGAAAACTTACATTGAATTTTGATAACCAGGCAAATAACCATTTGATAACCATTCTATTACTTTTTTTTAAGATTTATTTATTCATTTACACAAGAACCAGGATACAGGCCAGATATGTGGTAGGGTGAGAGGATCCACCAGAGACAGAGCGGGGAACAGAACAGGCAGACTGATGAAATACACTGCCGAGGGGAGCAGCGGTAGAGACAGGAGAGGTCTGCTGCAACTGGCCGGGATTGAACTGGCGCTGCAGAGGCTGCGAACAGCTTCACAGCGCTGTGCTCAACTGCCTGCGCCACCAGGGGAGGCCCGATTTTGTTACTTTTTTTTTTTTTTTTTAAATGGACAAGAGACTTAAATAGGTTTTCACAAAATAAGATTTCCAAATGATTCAAACACATGATAACCTCATCAGTCATCAGAGAAATGTATCACATTGTGGTACCACTTCAAATACATTAAAATGGTAACACTAAAAAATTGATAACGATTTTGTTACTTTTAACTGAATCTTCAAGACACGAAAACCTTCAAGATCTTTTATAAACACAAAAATTATTTTGCAACACCAAGATACTTATGCTCTAAAAGAATTAAGTTTAGAAAGTCCTCAAATCTGAGTAATGTAAAGTCTTAACTATCTCCTGCAACCAATACAAAAATACTACCAAATGATCTGTTTCGGGAGCCTCAATTGATAGTTGCTCACACAACTGGACTCTAATCTGGGTGATAATACTAAGGTTGTGTCCACTGAGAGTGCTCTTCAAAATACCTATTTTTTATACCTTGGGAGTGGGTAAGATGGGTGTGTTGAGGGTGGGACAGGGAAGGCAAACTAAAAATACAGACATTAGCAATTGAAAATAGCCAATTCATAAACATCATTGTACTATTCTTCTGATGTTACCACATTGTTCAAGAGATAATCAGAAAGAAGCATTTATTACTTTACTGCTTTAACTGCTTTGTCAGAAATTTTTTTTATGTTTTTAATAGTGTTTTCTATGAAATTGTAAATTGCATGTTTTATACTTATCTGTGGGTAGTGGTGTGGGAGAACCAGGTCTGACCCCTGGCTTTTTGTTTCTGGGTGTGTGTCACCTTCAGGCGTTCACTTAATCTCTGGGTGGAAGTGTAGGTGGAGGGGCTTGGTGATTGTTAACAGGTCCCATTGAAGGGGATTACATCTGTTCCACAGAATTTTTGTAAGAATTAAATGAATGCTTTATGCATAATGCTAATGCTCTTACTGGCACCTCATAGGCCCTGAGTAAATGGAAGCTGTTACATCTAGCAACTTAAACAATAGAGTTAGGCCTTCGGACCCCTTCGATCCCAACTGTGGTCATTAACAAGTAGAAGTAGGGCCCTCCCTGGGTTAAGATGCAACCTATGAAGCTATCTATAGCCACTGAAGCGTGAGTTCAATCCCCAGCCAGCGAGCTACCCACATGGCACAGCAGACCTCTCCTGACTCGCCTACTGCTCCCCTCAGCAGTGTTTTTCGGTCAGTCTGCCTGTTCTGTTACCCTCTCTGACTCTGGTGAATCCTCTCACCCCCCCATACCTCTGGCCTGTACCCTGATTCTTGTATGAATAAATAAATAAATCTTTAAAAAAAAAGTAGAAATAGAGTTGCCAGATAAAATACAGGACATAGAGTTAAATTTGAATTTCAGATAAAACTTATTTTACTTTATTGTGATGATCACATTAATATTTAAAGCACACAGTGATTTCTGCCATTGGAGTTTTTATGCTCTTTTCAAAAACAAAATTTTTATTTATTTATTTTTTTTTAAAGATTTTTTTTTTAAATAGAGGCATGTTTTATTTATTTATTTGTTTGTTTGTTTGTTTATACATGCACTGGGTACAGTCAGAAGCGTGGGAGGGTGAGAGAATTCACCAGAGGCAGAGTGGGGAGCAGAGCAGGCAGAAGGACCGAAGTACACTGCTGAGGGGAGCAGCGGGCGGCAGGAGAGGTCTGCGCACCATGTGGGACCCTCCTCTGGTGGCCGGGGAGCAGCCGGGGATCGAACCTGCGTCGCAGAGGCCGCGGGCAGCTTAGCAACCCAGCGCTCAACCGCTGCGCCACCGGGGAGGCCCCAAAAACAAAATTTTTAAAGTAAAGTCTCCCCCATCAATATTTGGGACATTCTTACACTAAAAACAAAAAACAAACAAACAAAAAAAAAAAACAGTGACCAATATATAACATTTTAAACACAATGTATATTTACTATATAGTAATAAAAACATAATAAACATTGTAGTGTGTCTCTGAAATGCAAGTTTAACAGCGTGCCCTGTATTATTTTCTAAGCCTAGCAGCCCTAAGTATAGAACTCAAAAGGTGTGGTCAGAGGGGACCTGCTATCAGCTCTAAATATACTGGTGTTGTTCACCTTGTGTTGGCCACCCCTCTGCACCCCCGCCTCGTTAGACAGCAGTACCGCCCTGCAGGGTATGGGGAACTGTGGTGAGCTGCATGGTGCTTCTCTCATCCAGTTTCCATTTGGTAGAAAAATGGCTACTGCATTTTGTCTTAAAGCAGACAAACAAAAGCTGAAGTGGTTAGGAAGAGATGACTTACAAAGCAGGGAGCATTATCATATGAAATGAGCAGCTGTAATCTTGTTAACGTGAGTAACACTAAGTGCTGCAGGAGGTCAGAGTCAGGGGAGGTGATCAATGATAAGTCAGTGAAGGAATAGGAAGCAGGCCCTGGACCTGCAGCTTGCCAGATGAGTAGCACTGGGCTGGGCCTTGGAAATCTGAACTTCCTGGCTTCCTGACTCTTCTTCCCTGAGATGGTTCCCATAGAAACGCTTTATGACAGGTAAACGTGGCCTGTGAGAGACTTGGGTCAATCATTGACACCGCCGTCCCTTTCCCTGCATAAACTTCTGTGTTCCCAGCATGGGGACAGCGCATTGCTCAGCCATTTGCCTGCAGCCCTGTGATTTACTGCATCTCCATCTTCCTTCTTTCCCTCTGTCTAGGGGCTCTCTTGGTTTGATCCCAATGGCTGGCGGTTTGCAACAGAGGGCAAGGTCACGGGTATGTGACCTTGTCATCTTGTTGCTACTTCTTATTCCGGGACATAGCAAGAGAGTGGTACCCTGGCTGCACTCTCAGACTAAGCAGATTAAGGTCCCTGATGCCTCCCAGCACTGACTGAAATGTGAGCTTGGTCATTAGGGCCTGACTCAGCAGGAACTTGATCTCTTGCTGGGTATCCAGAGTGGGAATGGAGGGAGACCAGGTCAGTTCACTGAGTAGCATGTCGCCTAAAAGGTAACAGGGTTATATTTTAAATGGCAGGAAATGAACATCTACTGAACCTCTGTTTTACCAAATCTGAATGGCATGTGTGTGTGTGTGTGTGTGTGTGTGTGTGTGTAGTGGCAGTTGTTAGCAAGTGAAGTAGGAGAAAATTGAGGACATACTTCCCTGCCCTTTTGGACTTCGTGCACTAGATTGGAGACAGCCACAACCTTGTGACAGAAAGAAAAGCAGAGAAACAAACCCACAAGCACCTGGTACCATATCACAGTGTTGACAGGAGTGTACTGAAGTCCTGTGGAATGTGTGTGTGTGTGTGCGTGTGTGTGTGTGTGTGTGTGTGAAGGGGGGGTATAAAATTACTGCCTGCACTCCATTTTGACCCATATTAAAAAAAAAAAACAATTGGAAAGGGAGTTAGGATATTTCAGGCAGGGCTAGGACAGCACATGCAATTCAAATTGGGCAGTGATTTTTAAAACATGCACACTAAGAACTTTCATGTCATTCTCACCTAAAAGCCTTCAAAAGCTTCCCAGCAACTCCAGAAGAGCAGCACGGTAGTCCAGGCCCTCCACACCAGACTGCCATCACCGAAGTCTTCCCTTGCTCTGCTATAACCCTCACCCGACACAGACATCATCACCTCCCGGGTAGATCCCCAGGCTAAGCTGCTGTGTCAGGACCACAGCTTATCCCGCCCCTGCGCCGAGGGAGTGCACAGCAATATGTGAGGATCAGAAAGGGCTTTCATAATAAACAACAGGATTTAAGACTGACCAGAAGCATAGGGGGCAGAGGAGAGGGGGTTAAAAAAGTATTCACAAGATTTTAACTGGAGCAACTGGGAAGGGTCTTGGTATTTTTTGATAAGAGGCTGGGGTGTGTTAATGTTGAAAGAGACAAATTTGATGAGCCAAAACCTGGCAGCCAAGGGAGGGAAAGTAGGAGTGACGTAAGAGTGGAGTGTGGTGGTTTACAAGGGTCGGTTTCATATGTACCAATATGCCCCTTCCCGGTTTGCTTTTATTTTTTATTTTTTAAAAAGATTTATTTATTTATTTATATAAGCACTGGGTACAGTCAGATGCTCGGGAGGGTGAGAAAATTCACCAGAGCCAGAGCGGGCAGCAGAACAGGCAGACTGACGAAGTACACTGCTGAGGGCAGCAGCGGGCGGCAGGAGAGGTCTGCGCGCCATGTGGGACCCTCGCCCGGTGGCCGGGGAGCAGCCGGGAATGGAACCAGCGCCACAGAGGCTACGGGCAGCTTCGCAACACAGCGCTCAACCGCTGTGCCACCAGGGAGGCCCCCCCCCCCCGTTTGCTTTTAAAATCTTATGGAGGGGGCCTCCCCTGGTGGCATAGTGGTTGAGCGCTGGGCTATGAGGCTGGCCGCCGGTGAGGGTCCCACCAAAAGGAAAAAAAAAAAAAAAGCTTATGGAGGGCCTCCCTGGTGGCACAGGCAGTTAATCCTCAGCACTATGAAACTATCTGCAGCCACTGCAGCATGAGTTCGATCCCCGCCCAGGGAACTACCCACCTGGCACAGCAGACCTTTCCTGACTTGCCCGCTGCTCCCCTCAGCAGTGTATTTCATCGGTCTGCCTGTTCTGTTCCCCACTCTGGCTCTGGTGAATCCTCTCACTCCCCGGCACCTCTGGTCTGTACCCCAGTTCTTGTATGCATAAATAAATAAATCTTTTTTTAAAAAGCTTATGGATTAAAGAATTTAAATAAATGTGGATTAAAAAGTTTCTGGATTTAATTACACTAGAAAGTTTCTATAAGTTAAACATGCCCATATTGTAAAATGCCTGCTATACCATGTGAGAAATTAGTCCCTCACACCTCCATCTTGTTACTTCTCTGAAATACTGTTACTACTTTTTGGTTTCTATTTCAGAGACTTATTTTATTTCCATATTTGCCTATGTTAGTACATATACCTGTCTCATCTTCATTGCCAACATGGTCACATATAGAATCCATGTGGTTTTGTAGTTTAACATTATATTGTAGATGCATTTCTCATCATTCCAGTCATTGGGATGCATACTATTTCCATAGTGTGGATGTACAATATGGATGATAGGTATTTAGTTGCTACAAATAAGGTCTCAATAAGATTTCTGTGTGGGATTTTGTGTGTACGTGCACATATTTCAGTAGGAAAAAAAAATCTTAGACGTGGAATTACTTAGTTAAGGGTATAAACATTGTAAATTTTTGATGAGATCTGCAGAATTTTCTTTCAATAAGCTGTGTCATCTCTATTCTCACCCAACAATGTGAAAGTGCTTATTAGTTCCTCACCTTCTTGCCAAGTGTATTTTTGCCATAGTTAAAAAAAATATTTATTTATTTATGCATACAAGAGCTGGGGTACAGGCCGTAGATGTGGGGGGTGGTGGTGAGAGGATTCTCCAGAGAGAGAGAGTGGGGAACAGAACAGGCAGATGGACTGAAATACACTGCTGAGGGGAGCAGGGAGTGAGACAGGAGAGGTCTGCTGCGCCATGTGGGTTGCTCCCTGGCTGGCCCGGATCTAACTCATGCTGCAGAGGCTGCAGATTGCCTCATAGTGCGGTGCTTAACCCCTTGTGCCACCAGGGAGGCCCTGCCATATTTTTTTTTAACTTTGAGAATTAGGTGGAAAATAATCTCTTTGAAGTTTGATTTGCACAAATTTATGTTCAGTTGAGTATTATCAGTACCAGTTTTATCTCCAGTTCTTGGTTGGTTTGTTTTTACGTTTTAAAAGGACATGTTTAGGGCCTCCCTGGTGGCGCAAGGGGTTAAGCATCGCACATTGAAGCAGTCATAGCCTCTGCAGCAAGAGTTCTATCTCTGGCCAGCCACTTGGTGCAGCAGACCTCTCCTGTCTCGCCTGCTGCTCCCCTCAGCAGTGTATTTTGTCAGTCTGTCTGTTCTGTTCTCCACTCTGTCTCTGGTGAATCCTTTCACCCCCCTTCCATGACCTGTACCCCAGTTCTTGTATGCATAAATAAATAAATCTTTAAAAAAAATAAGAGGACAGGTTTATGAGGAATAGGAGATTAAGCGAGGCACCTGCATAGGCACAGGTGGGCCGGAGAGCTGCCTATCTTTAGTTTTTATTCATGAAGCCTTCCAATGTTCTATTCTGTGAACTAGTTTTGGGCCAAACCACTATTCAAATATGCTCATGTGAGTTTGCAGTTAATTGCTTAATCCCAACTGCAGTATTAAAAACACAAACTGACACCTGATAACTTTTTAATGGTCTTGCCTTTCAAAATCTATGTGGGAACATGGTGTCAAGACATGATTTAGACATCTAAATTTTGCCAGCATTTATTATTTTCCTTCTATCCCTCCTGGTTAAGACACTTCAGCACCCGTGGGGTGGAAGTGGCCTCAACTCCACCTCGTGGGGCCACAGAAGCGGCATTAACCCGGATCATGGTGTGGTCATCACTTGACAAGGTGTTAACCTCTCTGCACCTTGCTGTAAATTGACGTTATTCCACTGAAGACAATCGCTCCGGTCCCTAGGTCCCTGACTGTTCTTAAGGCCACACCACTGCACCGTTGTTTAAATGTCGGGTTGCAGAGGGTACCCCTGGCAGCAGTGCTGTGGGAACTTGCTACAGGCAGCGACTTCTCCCAAATAGGAAATAAAAGTGGGGAGCATTTCCAAACTTAAACGGGATGCCCAGGTACTGCTCCATGGCCCCTCTCCCCTGCTGTTTGGAGAGCCGGTTCTCTCCATGTCTAAGTAGGGATGGAATTATTTACACAGGGAATGCAGTGGTGTGATCTAATAATAATGCTTCCGCCCATCCCAGGTTGACTTGTTTTCTGTTTGCTGGAGAACAAGCCAGAAGAAACACGCTTGCCACTTGGCAGGTGAACGTTGCGCCGCCGGTCCCCAAGCTGGGTGGGCAGCGTGGACCGTGGCACTAGGCGGGCGCCCAGCGCTGGGTACTGGGCAGCCCTGGCCCGCTGTCCCCAGCGCGGTTGTGGGGACAGGGGTGCGGGGGGGGGGGAGGGGGGGAGGGGGGGCTGCAGCCGCGGTCTCTCGATTTCAAGTCCTGGCCAGCACCCAGGCGAGGGACCTCGGAGCCCTCGGCCTTGGCCCGCGCCTCTCGTGCCGGAGCGCATCGCGCGTGGCGGCCCCGCGGCGGGGTGTGCAGAGGCAGCAGCGGGAAGCGCATTGAGGGGCGTGTGGGCAGTCGGGGGGTCGCGCTGCAAGACGAGCGGGCGAGACGTCTCGGGGAAGCCCGGGCCCGGGCGGGGTGCGCGCGCTCTCGCCCTGGGCTCGCCGGCGCTGGCTGCGGTGCCGGGGGAGACCCGCGCCCGCATCAGCCCGTCCAGACTCTGAAAGTGGGGTTTGCGGGTGATGCTGGGCGCCGCCGCGTGCCAGAGCTCAGGTTAAGCAAAATAAAGAGGGGAGAATGCGCGCCGAGCAGGGGTTGGGGCGCAGCCAGCTGCATCTCCGCGGGGCGGCCCCACCCCTGACCCGCCCCTCGCTTCTGCCCCCGCCAGGCCGGCTAACCCCGGGGCCGGGGCGACACGCGGGAGAGGCGGCGGCCTCCGGAGCCCCCAGGGCGCCGCACCCCCAGCCCGGCTGCCCCGCCCGCTTTGTGCGGTGGTCGCTGTTGCCCGGGCGACGGCGCCGCCCCGGCCCCGCCCCGCCCCGCCGCGCCCAGCCCCCGCGGCCGCCCGCCCGCCCCGCCGCAGACCGCAGGAGCCGCCGGCGCAGCCGGCCGCGGGCGGGATTCGGGCCGTCGCGGGAGCAGAGCGCGCCTCTCCGGCCCGTGCCGTCGCCTGCCCCGGCTGCTCCTCGCCGCGTCGGTCCGCTGGCCGGGTCCGGCCGCCCAGCGCGCCCTCGCCTGGGAACCCGCGCTCCGCGGCCGGCGCAGGGGCCCGCCCACCGGCCCTGCCCGGGACCCCCGCGCGCCCCCCGCCGTTGATGACACCTGGAGGGGGGCCGCCATGGAGGGGGACGGCTCGGACTCGCTGGTGAGTGGGGCGCCACGCCGGGGGGCCCCGCGCGCCCCTTCCTCGGCGCTGCGCCGGCGCTGCGGCGGGGTGGGGCGCGGCGGGAGCCTCCTCTCCGAGCTGCCGGGGCGCGCGTGCGGTGGCTCCGCTTCCTCTCGGGGTGCCCGCTCGCGCCCGGAAGAGGCGCCGCTGGGGTGCGGTCCTCGCCCACCTGAGCACCGCGGGGAGTCGGGGCGGGGCTCGTAAGTGGGGCGCAGGCTGCAGAGGGAACTGGCTTCCGCGAGTCGGGTCGGGGGCCGCGCGCGGCTCGGGGCGCGCGCCCCGCAAGGGCTGCCCTTTGTCTGCAGCGCCGTGGGGCCGGCGCTCGAGGCCCCCCGGACCCCGCGGGCGGCGCTGGCCGGCGCCCGCTGCCCAAGGCGCCCCCCAAACCCCACGATGAGGGGAGGCCGGCTCGCGCAGCCAGCTGTCGGGGTGCTGCTGTTTTTGCCTGAAGGCGTCGGACCCACAGTTTCCCAACTTGTTTCCTCTTCAGCCTCATCTGTTTTCAGACAGCTTGGTCGTGGGACCCACCACGTTGCATTTCTCTTAATCAGATTGTTTCCCCTCGATGAATGTGGAAGGAACACCCATTTTTCTTTGGAGTGAGAATGTTTTCTTTTCTTTTTTTCTTTTTCTTATTGGTGAGGTGATACTATGATTTATTTGTAATTTTTTTTTTAAGGATTTATTTAAAAAAGAGCTGGGGTACAGGCCAGAGGTATGGGAGGGGGGTGAGAGGATTCACCAGAGACAGAGCGGGGAGCAGAACAGGCAGACAGATGAAATCCACTGCTGGGGGGAGCAGCGGGCGAGGCAGGAGAGGGCTGTGCGCCATGTGGGCTGCTCCCTGGTCCACCGGATGGAACTCGTGCTGCAGAGGCTGCAAATTGCCTCATAGTGCGGTGCTTAACCCCTTGCGCCACCAGCAGGCCCGTGAGTAAGAATATTTTCTATCTATGGCGATTAGAAAGGTTCTATATTGCTTTAAGTACCGGTGGAATGGAAGTGGTTTTAGATCTCCCATGGGGGAGAAGCTTTTGAGTTAGGTGTTAACCTGCCTTCTTGAAATGGGGCAGATGTGACTATTCTGCATTTTTTTTATGTGCCTTATTGAGGTGGGGGCTATCTTGCTTCCAGATTTATTAAAATTGTGACAAGAGGGCTCTTACTAAGTATAGGTTGGGTGATGCATGAAGCCATGCTGCAGTACAACGCCCATTGACAAGGATGAGCTAATAAAGCTATGAAGCCCTCTGTGGCATTTTAGAATAAACCTGCATACATTTGTATTTAATTAAAATAAGTGAATTAGGTCGGTTTGCAATTTCTGAATATTTTCAGTAGTTGAAATGACTGTGTAAAGTTTATGAGAACCTTAGACTACTGTCTTTAGAATTCCAGGGATAATAAATATAGACTCATAGCCTCCCCAGTTTGGGCTACATGGGTAGAGAAGCTAAATGGGGGTGGTAGGGGGCCACAAATCTTGTTAGTTGCACTTAGTCTAAAATGTTTCTCAGTAAAGATAATGCAAGCCTGTGGTGTTGAGGGCACTTATGATCATGCCTTGGAAGCCCCGACACCCTTTTAATATTTATACGTGCTTTTAAGTAACTGCTTGGATGTGCAGTTTGAGAATGTCAAGCATTTTTTCCTGGTTTACTTTTGCAGCATATGAAAAAGCAGCATGCTGAATGTAGAAAACTGTTGATAATTTAGTTTCTAAAGATTTCAGTGGGACTTTGGAGCACACTGGTCAACTCCATTTTTACTAGTTTGTGATATTTGCCAGTCACATAATGCATTAAATGCAAGTACGGTTTCCTTTTTGTGCTACATTCTTAATTTTTATTGAAACACTATGCATTTAGGATTTCACTGAGTTAGTAAGTTGTAATGACTGCATAATTGTTGATCGACTGTCATGGTCCCCTAATATTTTAATTTTTCTCATATTTAAATTTATTTATTTATTTATTTATTTATTTATTTATTTTTAATTAATAAATTTTATTTTTATATTCCCCATACAATTGCAATCCCCCCATTCTGACCCCAATCCCTCCCCTCCCGCCCCCCACCCCCCAAAAAGTGTCTCTGGTTCATAGTTTTTGTTGATTTTGATTTTCACTTTCTTATAGTTATTCATTTTCCTGGTCCCTTATTTAAGTTTTCTAGATTCCTGCTATGAGTGAGACCATCCGGTATTTTTCTTTTCCTTTTTGGCTTATTTCACTGAGCATGATCCCTTCCAGCGCCATCCATGTTGCTGCAAATTGCATGTGTTTATCTTTTTTGAATGCTGAGTAATATTCCATGGTATATATGTACCACATCTTCTTGATCCAGTCATCTATTTTTGGGCATTTGGGTTGTTTCCAAAGCTTAGCTATTGTAAACAGTGCTGCTATAAACATAGGGGTGCAGGTGCTCTTTGGACTTGATGTTTCTGTGTCCTCTGGGTAAATACCTAGGAGTGGAATTGCTGGATCCTGTGGAAGCTCTATGTTTAGTAGGTCCAGAAATCTCCCACTTCATGTCCCTTCAGTTCTAGACTGTACTTTGAGGGATGCTGATGGTATAGAATTGTACCTACACAAAAGGTGTTAATATATTTATTCACTAAGAACCTTTTGACCTGATTTCTTTTTCTCAATTGAAGGTTACCATTAAGAATATCGAGAGAGAGCTTGTTTGCCCCGCCTGCAAGGAGCTATTCACCCACCCGTTGATTCTCCCCTGTCAACACAGTATTTGTCACAAATGTGTGAAAGAGCTCTTACTCGCGGCTGATGACTCGCTTTGTGACATGGGATCAGACAACTCCAATCAGAGCAGTCCCAGGATCCGGCTCCCCTCCCCAAGCATGGACAAACTTGACAGAATTAACAGACCAGGTATGTGCTAGAACCGCGGGGTGGGGGAGCTTAGATAGACATTCAGTGATAACTCAGGGAGGGAAATTAGTTTTGCTATTTTCTGTTGTGAGGGTTAATCATTCCAGTTGAATAAAATAATAGTGTGCTTATAAAGGCAGCTTCCCCTCTTTTAAGATGTTGAAATGAATTCTTACTGACATTTGGTATGGGCTTAGATATTGGATACCGAATACCACTTTTGTTCTAAACCCCTTATTAGTGTGTCTGTATTTTGGGGCTGCTTTGACCCTGTGACATTCTCTAGATGGGTAAAATGATGGGCTACTGAAGTACTTACCAGGGAAATCTCTACGCACAACGCATGTAAATAAATATACTGGGTTAAGGGGGGAGGCAACCGAATGACTAATTCTATAGGACTTTTTTAGAGGACTAATTTAGCATTTCAGTTTTATTTTTTTCAGCCATTTGTAATCCATATTTTAAAACAAGGATTTGCAACGTAAGCTAAATAGTGGTGGAATTCTGTAGCAAAGTACTGGAAGGAGATGTGATTAGATTTATAGATCCAGTGTTTTGCTTGTTTCCTATTGGGATAATGTTTCTTTCTTGACATCCACGGCAGGGTTAATGTATATCAGAATTAGTTTGAAATCACTGGGAACAGACCATTGAGAAATAAAGGATCTGCAGTGAGGACCACGGCGGGTGGAAGCTGGGGTGGAAGCACCCCAGCATCACGTTAGGCACCCCTTTCTGTGAGGACAAGGACTTGGGCACCCTGGGAAATGAGCTTTTCAGGTTTTAAGCTTATCCTTCTAGTCCACTCTGTCCATGGCTCCCTCTTACAGGATAAGACTCTAACTTTTTGATCTTGTAAAGCTTTTTATTTTATTTTTTTTTAAGATTTATTTATTTATTTATGCATACAAGAGCTGGTGTACAGGCCAGAGATGCAGGGGGTGAGAGGATTCATCAGAGACAGACTGGGGAGCAGAAAAGGTGGATTGACTGAAATACACTGCTGAGGGGAGCAGCAGGCAAGTCGGGAGAGGTCTGCTGTGCCATGTGGGTTGCTCCCTGGTGTTTGGGGATCGAACTCATGTTGCAGAGGCTGCAGATTGCTTCAAAGTGTGGTGCATAACCCCTTGTGCCACCAGGGAGGCCCTTGTAAAAGCTTTTTAAACAAGAGTTTCTCTCTTTAACTACAAATGCCATCTATTGGTCTTATCAAGATAGTGTCTCCTGGGGTCCTAGTATGTCTGTGTACCCATCAGTGTGGATGAGGGCAGACTGGTTCTAACAGTGGAGTCTAATTTAAAAACTTGTATTTTTCCTGAAATGGTGATCACCCATTGCTTGGGAGCTATTTTACACATATAAAAATCATACGTATATGCAAAACACGAGTATCAGGTCCCAATGGGGTGCAGAGAGGATGAAGTCAGAGAGGGTGCTCTGTTCATTGTGAAGTCATCTCCTTAGTGTCTTTCCCTGCCTGCGAGGGACCTGGGCCCCAGAAAGGAATAGCTGTGATCGATAAACTTTACATTCTGGTAGATTTTTATTCTCTAGGGACGCCTGCCTCACCAACCCAGGGAAATTCACATTTTATATATTTATATTCAGCACAGGCCATTAAAAGGAATTTTAGATATGTACCAATATTTCTATTTATAATCCGGTTGAACTCACATAGTGTATTTCTTGAAATCCTGTATTTTTAGAGGCTTTCAGTCTTAAACTTTGATTAGTTTTTATGTGGGATTGATAGGAAAGATGTAGTATAGTTAACTAGGTGATGTCTGGTTAACTTTCTGTTTTCAGGAACTTTCTGCACTACTCCGTAGATGTTTAGTAAATATGTGTTGGGTGGATATTAAATAATGTCTGTGCTATGAGATTTATGCCTATAATGGCTTTTATTCAATAATAATGACTTTTTTTCCTGGAACAAGAGATGCCCTTCACCACGCTTTACAATATCTAGCTCTGAAATCGAATTACTGAGCTGTGTTCCTCTCTTCTTCAGGAAGAACGCTATTAAGTGTGATTATATCCTGAGGGAGGATATTAGAAAACTTCTGTGTGGAGATCAATTCTAGGAATAAGAACATTTGACTTGGGGAAGGTATGACCGCAGAATATGATGGCTGTCTTGTGGATGACGCAGGTGTCTTCCGAGCGGAGATTCCAGAGCAGCAAGCAGAGGGAATAGGAATGCCACGTTCAACCTCGTACTAGAGACAGTGAACCCTAAGGCTGTCCAGACAAGCAGTGGACCTGATTTGAGCAGACCCCTGTCACTGCCAGTGTCTAAGTTAAGGAGTCAAGCTGAGATGCAGGGGCCAAAGAGGTACATGAAGCAGGTCCGAGGCATAATACTGCTCCATGATTCTTTGATGTAGAACAGCCACCACTTTGTTTCCCATTCACTGCTCTAAGAAAACCAGCAGTCACCTCCCTGATGTCCCACCCCACCTCCCCTGTTGGAGGCTGGGTGCCTGTTTCAGGACTGTGGAGATGAACAGGATGTCTTGCATGAACGGGCTGTAGCCAGTTGGCGCTAGTGAATTATGTGGAACTGGGGTGCTGGTTGGTCACATTCTTTAAAATTGCTGTGCCAGCTCAACTTAGGGGAGGGAAGTCAGAACACATCTTTGTGACCCAGCCAACTGTTGGGCCATCAGGATTTGGAGTCTTTGTTTTACACAGTGGTGGGTCTCTACCATCTACAATTATTGTGGAGGGGATTTCTGCTTTGGGTTACAGTTGGAGCCAGTGTTCTGTTAACCACCTTATATTCTCCAGCCCTGAAGTTCTATGCCTTATTGCATGCTAGGTACATTGTAGGCTGTACCTGCTGGTTACCAGACAATGCTGAAGAGTAATGAATGACATAGATGTGTCCTTCCTTTTTATTTATTTTATTTATTTTTATTTTTTTAAAGATTTTTTTTTATTTTTATTTATACAAGCACTGGGTACAGTCAGAAGCGCGGGAGGGTGAGAGAATTCACCAGAGCCAGAGCGGGGAGCAGAACAGGCAGACTGACGAAGTACACTGCTGAGGGGAGCAGCGGGCGGCAGGAGAGGTCTGTGCGCCATGTGGGACCCTCCTCCAGTGGCCGGGGAGCAGCCGGGGATCGAACCGGTGCTGCAGAGGCTGCGGGCAGCTTTGCAACCCAGCGCTCAACCGCTGCACCACCGGGGAGGCCCTGTCCTTCCTTTTTAAAAGAAGCATCCAGCCTAACATTATGCAGAGCTGCATAAGAGATGCACTAATTAGAACACAAGCCTTCACCATGAGTGAAGTACAGAATTCGTTAACAGACGCAGGTGGGGTGCTTAGGGGGAGAAAGCTGCCAGTATCCCCCTCATTCCTGCAATTCCTTGGAATTCTTAGCAAATGAATGCACATTTTAGGATCTCCTTCCTTCTCCTTAGGTCCAGTTTTAAACTAACTGGAAGTCATTGTATTAACAATAGGTTGTTAATTATCTTCCATTTAATGGGAATTTACCTATAATTTTTCTTTGGGTAGTTCAAAGGTAATTTCAGGGGTAAGTAATATTCCTTTTCCCCCATCATTGAAAAAAATTTTTTTTTCATCAATTAGAAGGAAACCAGAAACCCTATTATAAGCAGGTGATGTGGAGGAATAGAGTGCTAAAAACTGGTTTTGCCCTTGCTCTAATAAAGGGATTAACTGGACCTGTGCGGACCTTTCTAGTAGCCACTAGCCTTCACAGGCTGTTGAGTCCTTGAAATGTGCAAGTCTAAATTGACATTTTCTCATTATAAAATACACGCTTGGGATGAAAAAAAATCTAACTGTCTTTAATAATTTTTGTATTGATCACACTTTGAATAGATATATTCTCAATACATTGGATTAAATAACATGCATTAAAATTAATCTCACTTGATTTTTTTCTTTTTTTGATGTGGCTACTGGAAAATTTAAAATGACATACTTGGTTTATACTTTTGACTCACATTCCTTTTGGGTATTGGTCCTTTGACATTTTTTAAAATAAAAGGTTGCTTTGAAAAGAGAGTAGTAACTTTTGTTCATATAACCTAATTGCATATTCAGTTATATGAAAATAAAGGGCTGTATTGATGTGTATTTTTGGTATTTAGGCAAGCTCTCTCCTCATTTCGTATTTCTTCTTGTCAGATAGTTCATTTTAGTAGGGTTTACTTGTAGTGTTCACTTAGATCAGTAAAATATCAAACGAAAGATACTTGATATTACTTAGTATTTCCAACAATCACCAGAGGTAGTAGGATTGTGTAAAATAAAAGTCTGTCGAATAAAGTGTCTTTCTTAAGTGCTGTGGCAACAGGAATGAATTCTGAACTCTCATAAGATAAGCTTGAACATTTTATGTTGGTGGCTCTCTAAACACCGCATGTACCAGGAAAAATACTTTTTTTTTTTTAAAACACTGTTAATTCAGTAATTGTATTTTGTGTAGGACACAGTTACTGCTTTATCTTTTGTTAACAAGTTGTGAATCTTCTCTTTGAAACTGAATCCTAAATCCAGCTTTCTGTTCATTGTTTGCAGCATCACAACGGAGATCTTTGGGGTGGAGAGGTAGAAAATGCTTTATCGCTTGTGTGGCCGCAGGCAGTTTAGATTTAGATGTAAATTTAATAACCTTGTATAGATAAGGCTTTTAAACATCAGTGGTCAAGTCTTCAAAATTGTTTAGAAAGTTAACAAATTGGACTGAAATGACTTAAAGGTCAACAGGACTAAATTTCCAAGGATGTTCTGGTGTTTTTAAAGGGAGCACTGCTTATCAGTGCTAGCATTTTGCCAAAGCCATATATTTTTGAAGAAAATGGCATACCATTTGTTGTTATTTTTTTTAATGTTGCCTTAAAAATCCTTTACATTGTCTTAGTGGAACAAAGCTTACATGAACAGCTATATTGCTGCCTTGGGAAAGTTAAATAAACCCTTAGTTTCTTGTATGTTTAATGTTTGCTTAAAGATACTGATCATTTTTGTCGTTCATAACAATCTTATTTTTATGCATATGGTGTCTGCTAATATGAAAAAGTCTTTGCAATCAGAGTTTTATCTTTGAGGTCTTACCCATTGGTGGGTAAATACTGTATACTGCTTGTTTTAGACTTTCTGAAGTATTTAATCCTGTGTGAAAGATGGACCAACCTGTTATTCAAAGGATTTTTGTTTATTCCAGTTGACCTTTAAAATAAAATTGGCTACTCTTTTTGGAATGCTGGTGATACCTTATATTTTAACTGGAGAGAATAAGCACCGGAAATGTTATCCCTTTTCTGTCTTCCTCTGCACCGCTTCATCTAAAACTCACACCTAGAAGCCTCATATAATCCTCTCATACTCTTCAGTGAGTCCCTGAGGCTTTTAAGGGTTGAAATTTAGAATTACAAGGAAAGATAAGAGCAGTTTGCTTAAAACAACGATGCTTATGTTTGATTCAAGGGTAGTTGACAAAAAGTTTGTGCAGTTTGGAAATGCTGATACCAGAAGGCATTGGAACTCACAGGCATCAGCCAGCCAGCATGTGTCAGGAGAAAGCAGGAAGGAGGCAGCATAAGCCCTCCGCAGGTGGTCAGACACCTAGCAGCCCCTGGGAAGGGGGGCACTCACCTGCCAGGCAGAGCAGTGGCGAAGCCTTTTGCAGCCAGAGTGTGGCCGAGGATGCAGCAGGCACAGGATGCAACTGGCACAGGCTGGGAACCTGTTACGAACTGACCACCTTTGTTTTAAAACACTCGATTCTCTTTTATCATTTTAATGGTAAAACATATATGACTGAGAGTTGACAAATTGATGAGATTTGCCACAAACTGAGGAGAAATTTGGGGCAGTCTTCTTTCATACTTGCTTGTCTTTGAAGTAAAGCATATGGGGAAAAGAACTGATTCTGCAAGGTAACAGTACTGAAATAATTTGCCAGTGTTACTACTCCCTGATCCCCCACCCATGCAGTTTAAGTTATAAAGCTGCATTGTTCAGCTTGCTTAGCTCCCTTACCTTTCTAAGTTGTCATTACTTTTCTTTGTGTTGTAGAACACTACTATCCCACAGTGTCCAGGGTCAGGGGGGTGCATGACCCTGCACCCTACAGGATGGCATCAGTCATCTCTGACTATTGAGAATTTGAAATATGCAAACCAGGAGCCGATTTTTTAATGTCCATTTTATCCTGAGTTCCACTGTCTGGACATATTTTTCCCATTAGGTTTATATCCCAAAATATCCTCAGATTTGTCCATTTTATTGGCCTGGAATATTCTGTTGTTTTTAAGAAAACATGGTGGACATATGAGAAAGGTGAAAGAACTTTCACCTAAAGTTCTTTAGCATTAATTTAAAAAAGCTGGAGCTCTGTTTAGAAAAATAACCAAGATCTATTGATTTTCTGATTGAAGAAGTTCGTGTGATGCTTTATGTTTAAAGAGGTTGACAGAAAAGGGATGAAAGAACTTTTTTGAAAATTCTCCCCAGGAAGGCCAGAATCGAGGTGTCACCTGTGTACATGTTAAAGCACCATTTTGTTGTCATGATGTAATTTTATTTTACCCCATTACTTAATGGATCACAACCTTCAATTCCTAAAAGCAGTATAATAGCCCATGTTAAAGAGCACTGTCGAGTTTACTTATCCATTCTGTTTCTGTCATCCAGTTCATGCATGGAAGCATGCAACTGAACATGAATTTCCATTTGTTTAAACTTGACCACTGCACTTGCCATTTCTAGAATTATTTGGCTTGTCTTGTCACTAAATGAAGTTTTCATTGGCATGTGTTTTAAAAGTAGCTCTGCAGCTTATTTCATTATGTGCCTGCTGTGGTGTGAAACATCTTGACTGTCACTGCATGTTTTAGAATGGTTGCAAGAATATATTTTATGTAGAATTATTGAATTTTTATGGGGCAGCCTTTCTGTAATTTTTTCTCTATGTTTAAAATGATCAAGATTAAACATACATTTAAATTAAAAGGTGTTACAAACATGCTGCATGCTTGTTGCCTTCCTAGCTCAGCGCCACCTAGCATGCTGTAGAGCCCCTTCATTAATACTCTTGTGGGCTGCCTGCGGGGTGTTCCCTGTGGGATTTCACCTCAAACATCTTTCAAGACCATCTCTTAGCAACGATAGTAATGTGATGTAGCGACTGTCACACAGCTGGTCATAGACCTTTTCGAAATGTGTGGTGCAGTAAGTCTATCCATTCATTCTGGGTACCAGATAATGGTGTGGAAGGCTGTAGGTTAAGAAGTTTGTGCTTATATTTTGGGAGTTATCTTGTGGGCCAGCAGCACAACCTATCTAAGAATAGATCCATAAATAAAAGGCCGGAATGTGATGCTCAGTGGACAAACCTGGATTCTTGTCAACTGCTGGGTAAGAACTGTCACGTTTGACTGCCATTTCTTCCAATCAGGATAATAATGAACAAAAGTGTGAGGTTTGAGGTTATTTTCTGTATGATTAGATGTTGTAAAATTACTTGTAATTTTGGGGGAGGTACATTTTGGCTTACTGAAGTCAGTAATCTTAGTGATTGTTTTTTTCAGGTTATAAGAAGATATTAAATGGTTGGTCCCTCTTAAAGTTCCCAGATTCTGGATCTGTGAATGAGCTTTTCACTCTTTATTTATAGATTACACTCTACTTACTCATGATTTTGCCTACTGAGCTTTCAGAAATAAAACAATACTACAGTGGGAAACCCCCTATTGCAACGGTTCTTAACAATTTCTACTCATTTATTCCTGTGCTAAAAGCAATGAAGTGTTTAACCAGAAGGCATACATAGGTATTCAGATGCAGACATTTTCATCCAATTTCAAATAGTCTGCATGACGATTTGGATCTGTCTGCCCATGGACTGCAGGTGAAAGACTCCTGCTTTTTAATCCATGAGCTCCCTTCCTGTGAGCCAGCCAAGACCTTGTCCGTTGAAATGGACACCAAATTCCTTTGGCTCTGAAATACAGAAAAAAACTGTAGCTGTTGATTTTTTAAAGTCAGTGGATTCTGACCCTGTGTAGTATTGTATTAAATGTTTTGTTGTTTTATCTGTTTGACTTACGCTGATTTTGGTATGGAATTTACTGTAGAATGAATCCTTTCCTCTTTGATTTAAAAACTGCTTAGTCATAGGGGCTTTCCTTTTGTACACCAAGGGAAAAACGTTTTCAAGAAAGCATTTCCAAAATACTAATTAATTCAAATTAAGCCTCTTTGAGTATTATGTTTTGGGAATCTATTTTCCTATATGCGTCTCCCCAAAACATGACTCCTTTTTCCTTCGTTCTATTCATTTTCCTGCTGATGTAACTAAACAAAGGCTCACTAATACGCAGGCTGGAAGCGAAACTCATTGACTCCCAGGACAACCACTTTTCCTTGTCCTGGGTGTGAGCATGATGTGGATCTTGGAGAACGCGGCATCAGTGGTCTGTTCCGAAATTTCACTTTGGAAACTATTGTGGAAAGGTATCGGCAGGCAGCCAGGGCAGCCACCGCCATCATGTGTGACCTCTGCAAGCCACCGCCTCAGGAGTCCACAAAAAGCTGCATGGACTGTAGTGCAAGCTATTGCAACGAGTGCTTCAAAATCTATCACCCCTGGGGTACCGTGAAGGCTCAGCATGAGTATGTGGGTCCAACTACTAATTTTAGACCCAAGGTAAGTGAAGTGTTTATTCAGTTAGCATATTACACTTCAGATTATATTAAAAAAATTATTAAATTCTCCATAGAGGGAAAGACATAGCTTTGAAAGCAGATACAAGAAATTAAAGTTTAATGGTTGTTTTAAGGATGCTATTAAACATCTCCACTGCTTGGTAGGGAGCATCCTGGCTCACCCTGTTAGGATGCCATGTAGTCAGCACGATGCATGGACAGTTGTGCTGATAACTGACTCACAGAGCAAGATGGTTATCCTCATCGTGCACAGAGATTGAGTTGTTTAAAGCTGAAATGCTTCTGGGTCATAGTGTGATAATGTGATGGAATTGGGAAGCATTTTTCTGGCATCTGTAGTTAGGCACAATTATATTATGTAAAAGTAATCTCAGATTAGTAGTATTTTGAAGCTTGTGATATGATGACTATATTATATTTGAAGTGGATGCACGTTTCTTAAAGATTATAATTTCTCTATTTATACTCAAAAATGTTATGCACTGTTGTTTGCCCTGTTACATGACTGAAGAACGATGATTTCTAGGTATCTTCAGCTACATTGCTTTCTGATTTGTGCAGACTTAAAAAGCACTTTAATTGACTCTCTTAATTAAGGCTCATATTCATGATAATCCAGTAATTATTGAGTATGAAAATCTGTTTTTTTGAGCTTAAAAGACTTCATTTGTAATTAAAAAAATGGGAAAAATCCTCAGTTTCTTAAAACTCTGAGCCAAGTGTTTTCTTACAGCAGATTTAGCTCAGGACTAGTAGACTAAACTAAAAGCAATTTCTGTTACCATATTTTGAATGACTGTTCTCTCAAACTCTTAACAAGGAGTTTTTAGTTATCCATTATGTTCCTTATCTGATTTAAATGCTCAGGGTCATAGATTTTTAACAATTTATGACTCAACCTCATGTTTTCAGGTTTTAAAATGAACATGCTTCCATAATGAAAGGACTTGTGCTTATTAAATGAGTTGGGCTTGAGATTTTATGAGTTAAGAATGATTTTGAATATAAATAGCAGTGTTGTTCTATTCACAAATATAATAAAAGATTGTTTCTGCTTAAAACAGAGGAACAGGAATTACTGATAACAGTGTTTTCTTCCAAGTCACCAGCTTTAGACAATATTGTAGAAATCTAAAAGATGTTCCTTCTGACAGAATATTTGCCAATAACTTTGAGTTCTTGTGATCATCCCTTGCAGAAAGTAAAATTTCATATTGTATTTAATTTATTTTAAAGATTTATTTTTATTTACTTATGCACACAAGAACTGGGGTGCAGGCCAGTGGTACAGGGGGTGTGTGTGTGTGAAAGGATGCACCAGAGACAATGGGGAGCAGAGCAGGCGGATTTACTGAAACACACTGCTGAGGGGAGCAGCAGGCGAGACAGGAGAGGTCTGCTGCACCATGTGGGTCAGCAATCTTGAGGGGGATAGAATTCATGCTGCAGGGGCTGGCCATAGCTTGATAGTGCTGAGACTTTAACCCCTGCACCACCACAGAGGTCTGTCTTGTTACTTCTGCTCCGATCGTGGCAACACATTATTTTCTAGTCCAGACACATTTAGCCTTATTTAGGAAAAAAAAAATTAGAGTATTCTTTAAAAATAAATCCTTCCATTTGATTTTATGTAACATCAAATGTACCAATGGTGGTGGTTTACAGAGGAAATAACAAGGTCAAAAGTAAATTCAGAAAAATGCAGTTCTAAATTTGAACAGTGTGTGTGCCATTAATTTGTAAAAGCAGACACATTTGGAAGCTTATAAAGTGTTTCAGGAGTTTCTAGAGACAGGAACAGAGTTCTGTTGAGGATAGGGAGGCCATGGCTTCTCATAGCATGTATGTTATGATGCCATATTAAAGTCACCGACCATCATGACTACCTACCTACCTTGTCACTGGGGTCCGAGGACCTGTCTCGCTGGCTCAGCATTCCACTCGAGTCTGATAGAAATGAACATTTCACCTTCCTATCACCAAATTTAATGGAAATAACATCCACACATCTAACTAACCCTTGAACTCTCAAATTTAAAAGCAAGTAATTCTAATACAGGGGATTTACATGTGCTGTACAGGTGCTTTTATTTTGGCTAGCACTTTTTGTCCTTTAAATGACTATTTAGTGACTTTGTAAAGCAAATCTTTGTGTTTGGGCACTTTCTCTGATCACTGGAAACCTTTTTTGGGTGCCAGGTTAGCTATGAAGATCCTTCAGAGCACTTTTTTTTTTCCCTTGTCGACAGATTCTAATGTGCCCGGAACATGAAACAGAGCGAATCAACCTGTACTGCGAGCTGTGTAGGCGGCCCGTGTGCCACCTGTGTAAGCTGGGTGGCACTCATTCTACGCACCGCGTCACCACCATGAGCAGTGCCTACAAAACCTTAAAGGTAGGACCTGTTGGTTTGGGGAGCTCATTTCAGTTCTTTATAACTGTATTTGACTTATGTCTCCAAGTTCTTTCTGGGTCCCCCCTATAGTCCCCAGAAGTCTAATCCCCCTGCCTAGCAAGGCTTTCTCTATCCCCCTAGTCAGCCACCCAGCCAGAGACCTGCCTCCTGTTCCTTACAGTGATCCTGTCCTCCAGGCTCTGTGAGAAATACAAGATGATGAAGTAGGAGACTCGTTGCTTAAATTCCTAAAAGCTGGCTCTCTGCCCACCTTTTCTTACTCACCCTTTTTATTCAGGTCATCTGCAGTGCCTGAGAAATCTCAGCTCCTCCTGTCAGCACTGTGGCTTGAGAGGCCTTTGTGTTTTAATATACTCCAGGCACATTTACATATGTGCTCTGGACTAGACTAGGGCTTGCATCAAAATCTATGAGTTTGTTTCTGGTAAATTTGGCTAATTTCAAAATTATTAAAAATTTTTTTTTCAGCAAGCTCTGGATATAACCTGTTTTTCTAAGTGTATATTTTTGGTACTGTTGAATGAACATTTAGGGTTGGATGGGATATGTAGATTATTTTGGAATAATCTTTGTTATCTTTATTATCTTATCTTTGTTATCCTATCCATGTATTTGACAGAAATAATTATAAAATTTGTTGGAGGATATTATCATTTCAATTGCCTCCCTTTGATTTGCTTAGAAATCTTAGGAGGAAGCATTCTTAGAATGACGATGAAATACGAAAAATGTGTTAGTGTGTATTCAGAACTTGCATGAATTAACCTCATAATGTCCGTCTTCACTGTTCATCATGGGCTATATGAGAGGACACGTACTGTGTGATTGAAAAACAATTTCTGAGACATCTTTGGTAAACTCTTCTTTCTGCCTATCTGTGTTTTTACTGTGTTCCAACAGGAAAAGCTTTCAAAGGATATTGACTACCTTATTGGTAAGGAAAGTCAGGTGAAGAGTCAGATTTCAGAACTTAACTTGCTCATGAAAGAAACTGAGGTAAGGGTGTCCGTTTTTCATCTACTCACCTAGACATTTGTTTTCTCAGTCCTAATGTCCTGGGATATCATGTGAGCGGGGAGTCCCTGGTTGTGTAGATGTTACCATGCTTTCCTGAAGTCACTTAACCTTTGTAAAGAATATTCTGCTCTGTGGTCATTGCTGGGGTTGAGGCAGCAACTGGCTAATATTGGAGCATGAATAATGGCCAACTCTTTTTAAATGTGGCAATTAGAAAGGACTCAAAATTGACAGTGACAGGGAAACGGTAGCCTTTGCAATTATCTGTCTTGTAGAATTTATGAGGAAGATTCTGGAGAATGTATGATGTGGGTAAGAACAGGTTTATTGAAGGTTCCAGATATTCCTGAGTATATGCTCTGCAGAAGACAGCCATTCGGGCCTCCCCTGGTGGCGCAGCAGTTGAGCGCTGGGCTGTGAAGCTGCTCACAGCCTCTGCATTGCCGGTTCGATCTCCGGCTGCCGGCGAGGGTTCCACATGGCGCGCAGACCTCTCCTGCCGTGCCCGCTGCTCCCCTCAGCAGTGTATTTCATCAGTCTGCCTGTTCTGTTCCCCATTCTGGCTCTGGTGAATTCTCTCACCCTCCCATGCTAATGACTGTACCCAGTGCTTGTATAAATAAATAGACAAACAAACAAATAAATCTTAAAAAAAAAAAAAGACAGCCATTCCAGCCTTCCTGCTTGCATTGTTTGTGGTGGCCACAAAGTAGAAACTATAGTGAAACATAAATTGCAGAAAGAAGAAATAGCTACAAGTATTTCCAGCAGTGCTACTAAAGCTTGCAGTAATGTTGAGAGAGGTACTATGTTATTCATGTGATGCTGTCCAGAAAGTAGCAAAGAAGTTGAAACTAGGCCCTACACTTCAGGATGGAGAGGGAAAGAATTGGTTTCTGGAAAGTTGATGAGTGGATTCTGGGATGTGGTGATGTTCTACTCACTTTGGATGCTCGTTAGTGGCTGTGTTTGCAAAAGATTCCTCAATCTGTACACCTAAATGTTACATTTTTCTATTTATTGTGCTTCAATAGGAGCTTGGAGAAAATGGTAGTTATAAAATTACAAAATAAGCCTCAATCAAGGTGCCAGTCATTCTTCGCTAAGCGTGTTTGATGCGAAATTACTGAAAATATCAGAGTCAAACGAGATTTTTTTCTGTACAACATCTGCAATTGTTTTGTTAACTTTTGGTTATTACGTCATCATGTAGATGCCCTGTAGACTTGGGCACAAGGCGTGGATCTAGCAGATGAGGTAATGCTTTGTTTGTTCTATGCTAGTGCAACGGTGAGAGAGCGAAAGAAGAAGCCATTACACATTTTGAAAAGCTCTTTGAGATTCTAGAAGAGAGGAAATCATCTGTTTTAAAAGCAATTGATGCTTCTAAGAAACTAAGATTAGACAAATTTCAGACGCAAATGGAAGAATATCAGGGACTCCTTGAGAACAATGGGCTTGTAGGGTATGCGCAAGAAGTGCTCAAGGAGACGGACCAGTCTTGCTTTGTACAGACAGCAAAACAGCTCCACCTCAGGTACTCTTCCTCCTGACCCCTAAGAGCGGTGGTGTGGCCCCTTCAGCTCTGAGGGGCTCATCGTGCAGCACTGGGAGCACTTCCCTCTTCACACCAGACTCCATCCGGCTTGAATGTTTTCTTTTTTCTTGAAGTAATGCTGCATTGCGGTGTGTGAGCCTCGGCTGTGCTTGGTGGGCATGAGCCGAGTCCACCCTTCATGGAGGTCACCACTGAGACCTGGGGAAGAAAGGATTTCCCAGTGTGGTGTTATTAGCAAACTGACAAAGATGAAGAAAGACCCAGACTTCCAATAGGGCACGGGGCTTGGCATGAAAGCCTGGCCTGTATTTCTCCCTCCCACTCTCTTCCAGCTCCCAGGACTCTCTGTGTCCAGGCACCTTTGTGGAGAGCACATATTGCACTACTGTGCGTGCTAGGCCGAGACCTTCTGAAGGGCAGCTGGGCTTACTACTCGGGCTGCTGCTTTCAAAACCTCCACCTATGCAGGGGCCGGAGGGTGATGATCACCACTTAAGTCCAGCTCTAGACTTCCCCCACCAAGGCCCTTTTGTACCCATACCCACAGCCCCTCCCCCTTCCCTGATGAAGATTTTTTGTTGTTGTTAATCATTTTGTGGATATGTAGATTTTCCTTTTTAAAGAATTGTTTTCATATAAAATGTAATTGTCTGCAGAATACAGAAAGCTACAGAGTCTTTGAAGAGCTTTCGACCTGCAGCTCAGACTTCTTTTGAAGACTATGTCGTTAATACATCTAAACAAACAGAACTTCTCGAAGAACTGTCCTTTTTCTCTAGTGGTAAGTTTTCATAATGACAAAACCTCACTCTTTCAGTCGGAAATCATATTCTGTAGAAAAATAAATCTCTTTCTGTTTTTTGGTCGACATTACAAAGCAGTATCTCAGTGATTAGAATCATCATAGCTTACAGTCTTATCCTATGAATGTTTCTGTTAACTGTGTCCATATGTGCAAAAACTATTCCATTGGTTCCTTTGTTTTTAAAAACTGTATAAGTGACATTGCTTTGTATTTTTCTTAGTTTTTTTTTTTAAAGATTTCTTTATGCATACAAGAACTGGGGTACAGGCCAGTGCTGTGGGGGGTGAGATAATTCACCAGAAGCAGAATGGGGAGCAGAACAGGCAGACTGACTGAAATACACTGCTAAGGGTAGTAGCCAGCGAGACAGGAGAGGTCTGCTGTGCAATATATGTGTTAGCTGCCACAGTGGCTGGTGATAGCTTGATAGTGCTGAGACTTTAGCCCCTGTGCCACCAGGGAGGCCCGGTGTTGACAGATTTTAAGTATGTTAATGTCGACTGTAGGTCATTGCTCTCTCTAGACCTTGTCTGCCTTAGCTGAAGCTTTTTGCCTGGTGAACTACCCTGCTCCCCTCCCCCTACCTCCTGGGGACCGCCATTCCACTCTCTGATGTTAGGAATCTATTTTAGATTCCTCATCTAAATGGAATCATGTGGTTAGTACTTGTCTGTCTGTGTCTGATTGATTATACTTCATGTAATGTCCTCACTATCCAGCCGTGTTACATATTCAGGATTTATTCTTGTTCTTGTACAGGGTATTATAAATTTAGAAAATTCTTGGACAGACAGGCATCAATGAGTATTGTCAACAAACTGTTTTTATTGCAGAAACACACGACTTCTGAAATAACAATATTTTAATTTTTTCCCATATGTTTTTCAGGCATAGATGTGCCAGAGATCAATGAGGAGCAGAGCAAAGTGTATAACAATGCTTTAATAAACTGGCATCATCCAGAAAAGGATAAAGCGGATAGCTATGTCCTCGAATATCGGAAGATTAATAGAGATGAAGAAATGTTGTCTTGGAATGAGATAGAAGTGTTTGGCACAAGTAAAGTGATTTCAGACCTAGAAAGCAATTCTAACTATGCTTTCAGAGTAAGAGCCTACAAGGGTTCGATCTGTAGTCCGAACAGCAGAGAACTGATTCTTCGCACTCCTCCAGCTCCAGGTATTGTGCATAGTGCAAAGGAAAATTACAGACCTAAATGAGAACCTGGGAAACTAGTTGGTGTCTCATGTAGACCTACCTGGACACAGGCTCTCATTTGTAAGAGTGTTATGGGGTAGGGGAGTGGGGGTACCCCAGAACCCCCAAACCTGCCCACTCTAAGTATGTTATGTCATCCACCACATCAAGACAAAACTAGTGTATAAGAACTTCTATGGGAAGGAACTTTAATATAATTAGTGTGTAATACAGAAATGGGAAGAATATAATTTCCAAATCAAGCACCCAGTTACCCATCCCCTCGTGGGTAAGTGTCCAGCCAAACAGGGTTGGCCCAAAGCAGGGCCTCTGAGGCCTGAAAGCTGCCGCAAGTCTAAAGCTCCTTCCAGCAGGGACTCATAGGAAAGGGTCAAAAACAGCCTGACAAGCCTGGGAGGAGAAGAGCAAAATCCAAATCAAGATAAACGCTGCCATTGTTCACCTTCCCATGGGTCTCTCACCCACATCTGTTTCAACTAGTCCAGGGCCAAAAAGCAAGCACAGCTTCTTCATGTGTCTCTCTGCTCCACGTGTCTCCTCCAGGCCTCCTCCGTGCTCTCCATCCTGCTTCCTTCCTTCCCCAGGCGCCTCTCCAGCTTCTCCTCCCTGCTCAGCTCCACTCTCCCTTGGGTATGGCAGAGACCCTGCACCCTCCCCTGTCCCTGGGGACCACACTGTGACAATAGGTTTTAAAAGCTGGATTGCATGCCCAGCTAGGGTTTAGAAATAGAGATTGGGTCCTGGAATTTCACCTTGTAGACTGAGAACAGGATTCTATTTTTCACTGATGTCAAATATAGAACAATATGAAAAGGAGGACATTTCAGTGAGCAGGACTATTAAGTTTGAGATTAAAACAGCAACTCTGAACTAGCATAATTCTGTAATTTTTAAAGCAACTCATAGAAATTTCAGTAATATTGGAATGTTGATTCCCAGCATGTGGGGATGGGTGGTGTATCAGAACCACACAGGTAGCTGCCCGCCCCCCCCATACTAGCAGCTCCTTCCCAGCATCCCTTACCCACCTTCCAACTTACCAACCACTGACACTTCTTAGAGAGTGCTGTGCATGTTGTAGAATGGGAATGACCTCTAGGGAGTTGATGTTCACTCCATTGTCTCCAGGGACAAGGACCTTTATTTTATTCTTTTTTTTAATTACATTTATTTATTTTCTTATATCTCTGTTCATTTTTGTACAGTATTGGGTTTCCCCCCTGGGGCATGGTCCCTAGTTGCCCCACCACAGCCCATGATCCCACACCAGAGCCCAGGGGCCAGGGACACTCAGACCCGAGATTGTGCTCACTCTGGTAGCAGGAAATGATTTTGCCTTGGAGAGTCCTCCATTTGGTGTTCAGATCCTGTTGCCCTGCCTTCTTGGAGAGATTTATCTTCCCATAGTCTCTGCTCTCTGCACTTCCTTCCCTTTTTGTGCAAACTGTATTATCCACTGTTAGTTTACCATGCACTTTTGTGGCTACTTAAAAAGATGAACATATGCAACTGAATAAGGTCAGCTAAAATTATTTCCTGTACAACTTTTAAGAAGATGCTGTGGAGTCACCTAGGTAGAGTCCCAAATATTAAATGCATATTTTCTAGCTTGTGCAGCTTCTGCTTTCTTTTCTAGCCTGACTGAAAGTGGAAGAGAAAAGCAACCTCACAGTCTTTGCTGTTTTCAGTAACAGCATGGGGGCAGGGAGGGAAGGAAATGCAAAGGGCTGTCTTCCTTTTCTCTAAGAAAAGCCACAGGAATAGGGTGATCGTTTAGATTTATGTTGCATGTTGGCAGACTCGAGGTGATTGAAAGGATGATTGTCATACCAGGAAGAACGGCAGCTGGCAAGGGGCATGGTTACAGCTTTTTACTGTGGTGTGCTGTTTCTCACTTGGACCATTTCTGCACATGCACACCCATGGCATCAAGTACATTCAGTCTTGTGCTACTGTCACCTCGCAAGTCTCTAGCAGTTTTCCATTCTTCCAAATGAAAATTGTGTGCCCATGAAACAGTTCCTCATTGCCCTCACCAGAGCCTGGAAGGCCCTCTTCTACCTTCTCCTCTGCCTGTTCCAGGTACCTCGTATGAATGGGTCCATGGAATCCTTTTGTGACTTGCTGGTATTCAGGTTCATCCATGTAGCATATAGCAAAGTTTCCTTTTTAAGGCTGCACTGATAATCCCTTTTATCCATTCACCTGTTGCTGAAAGAACGTTGGCATTGTTTGAGCTTTGGGGCCAGCATCCAGTGTTGGGCTTAATGAATTTGAGTTGACAGAGTCTATAGGGAAGCAGTTTTTTTCTTCTCTCCCCCCTACCTCCAATATGCCATTTGGGCAAAAGATGGGTTACACAGGAGGGGCTCTGAAGATTGTGTGGAGGGTACTTCTGGAAAATATTTACATGTAATCACTGAAAGGGCAGGTACTGGCAAAACTTTAACTTCTTTTCCTGGGAGAGGGCAGAACTTAAATCTGCAAACCTTTGTTTACTGTGCCTTCCCCTGTAACCTCCTTAACTGACCCTCACCCTTTCTCAATCCAGAAATAGTTCTTAGTTATTTAAGTTGGCTCTGAAGCCTAATGGGTGAGTCACTTAGCTTTATAGAGCTACACGTTATTTTAAACTTCTTTGACTTTTTCTCAGCAGTTTGTCTGATGCTTGTTTTGTTAGTCACCAACCTTCAAGAATCCAGAGGGGTCTGGGGTGGTTTCCTTTGCATCCCAGTAAGAGAAGAGTGGTATTACCTCTATTCTGCAGTTGAGGAAATTAAAGTTTAGGTTAACCACTGCTTAGCGACTTGAGCAGGGGCTCTGCGCAAGGTCTCAATTCCAGGTCTCTCTCAACCTAAAATCTTGCCTTTTAAAAAAAGCAAAAACACTTTACACTGTTTCTTATCTCTTATTATATTGACTAAAAAGGAAAAGACTGGGCCTCCCTGGTGGCGCAGCGGGTTGATCGCAGCGCTGTGAAGCTGTCCACAGCCTCTGCAGTGCGGGTTCGATTCCCTACTGGCCAGGGAGATACCCACATGGCGTGGCAGACCTCTCCTGTCTCGCCCGCTGCTCCCCTCAGCAGTGCCTTTGGTTTGTCTGCCTGTTCTGCTCCCCGCTCAGTCTCTGGTGAATCCTCTCACCCTCCCATGCCTCTGACCTGTACCCCAGCTCTTGTATAAAACATAAATCTTAAAAAAAAATAAAAATAAAAATATGGGAAAAATATTTAAGAAAGTATATAGCTATTTAGAGAAATGTAGATCCCCTTATTTTAGGGCTGGAGAACAGAGTCAGTAGTGAAAAATACTTAGTGGAGATTTTCTGTATCTATTCCAAGGAACTGTTTTCATCAATTTTTTCATACACTTAAGATATTTTTTTCTGCTTTTATATCTCTGAGGAATTTTAAGTATCAGGAATATATTACATGTTTTTTCTTTTCTTTTTTTAAAGATTTATTTATTTATGCATACAAGAACTGGGGTACAGACCAGAGGTAAAGGGGGGTGAGAGGGTTCACCAGAGCCAGAGTGGGGAACAGAACAGGCAGACTGAACAAAGTACACTGCTGAGGAGAGCAGTGGGCGAATCAGGAGAGGTCTGCCGCGCCATGTGGATAGCTCCCTGGCTGGGGATCAAACTTGTGCTGCAGTGGCTGCGGAGAGCTTCATAGGTTGTGTCTTAACCCCTTGCACCACCAGGGAGGCCCTGGACATTATTTTTTGGGTACGGTTTTGGTTTCTCATAATTAGTCTGTAGACTAATTTGGTTTCTCATAATTCGTCTAGGTAGACTGACACATTCTTCTTCCTCTCTAGTCAGTCATTTCTATATGAAGATGCTATCATTGAACTGTAAATTATAGACATGCTAGTGAACAATCTTCAGACTAATCTTAAGCTCTATTTATAGTTTTCAGTTTCCTCTTTGATGAAAAATGTGGGTATAATAATGAGCATCTCTTACTGAACTTGAAGCGAGATCGTGTTGAGAGTAGAGCCGGGTTCAATCTTCTCCTGGCTGCGGACCGCATCCAGGTGGGCTACTACACGAGCTTGGACTACATCATCGGCGACGTGGGCATCACCAAGGGGAAGCACTTCTGGGCCTTCCGTGTGGAGCCGTATTCCTACCTGGTGAAAGCAGGAGTGGCTTCCAGCGATAAGCTCCAAGAATGGCTGCGTTCTCCCCGGGATGCCGCCAGCCCACGGTAGGTCCCTTTCCTGGCCTAGAACTTGATGATTCTTCTCAAAGTAAGTGCCCTTGTTTTTCAAGGTAAGAGGACTGCAAGATAGACGTGGAGGTAGTGTTGACATTCAGAATAGGCATTTCTTAGATTAAAGGGCGGTGTCAATGCGAATGAGGCGGCCTGAGAATTTACACAGTGAGTGACAATTCTGGGCAGTTCAGTTCTGATGCCAGGAGGAAATGTGTCTGTTTCAGATACCTCTCGATTATGATGTGGCTTCATAGTTGGAAGCGTGAATATCTTTTTACATCAATTACTTTAATTATGTGGCAAAAATGCCTGTATATTGAATGGGCATGCTGCCGCTGTTAATGAGCTGCTCTTTTCTCATGGAACACAGTTTCTTTAAATTCTCCCATAAACACTATACTAATTTGGGTCAAGGTAAACATGTTTCCACAGCAAAGAAATTGAATTCCTTAAGAGATTGACCATTTATTTATTGGAGATTTTGCAGATCTTGCAGTTTCATTCATTGGGTATGGTGCAGGGTGAATTAGCTCACCTAAGTCATCTTCGTCCACTTATGTGAGCAGAAATGCCAGGTGAACAGTCTAAGTGATAGCAAAAACTTTGTCACAGATGTAAGAAATTGAAATCTCACTGACTGTTTTATAGTAGAGAAATAGCAGGCATAATGGGTAGATTATTAGTCTTAGTAAATGCTGAAAAGTGTGAGACATATTTTAGCATGAGAAATATTAGAAGTGAAAAAACCTCTTTAACCTGGTTGATGGAGTATCATCTCAAATGTGTAAAAAGCAAACAAATTTTTCTGTAAGATGCTACTATTTTAGAGCAGAAAGAAAAAAACATCTCCATAATACTTGCTTACCTCAGAGCTCCAGAGAGAAACCCCAACCCGTAAAGAGAGTTAAGAGAACAGCATTATTTTGCAGTTCTCACTGGTTTTACTTCAGCTGCTAAGTCCATGGGTTAGGGTGTCCAGTTCTCTTCACCCCCTGACCACTTGAGGTTTGCTAAGCCAAAGTGATTATGTTTAGCTCCCCACCTGTGTATGTGCCCAGGTAAAAGTGGATGATGCTTGAGGATAGAGAACTTGAGGCTGAATCGGAGATGCCATCCTAAGTGGCTCTTGTGGAATCCTGGTGTTTGTTTTAGTGGGAAGCTTTTGATGTATAACTCGTTTTAGTTTCCAGTCTGTCTGTGGCGAAAGTGCTTTGAAGGCCCTGCAGCCTGCGGGCGGCGGTGCAGGTGAGCCTCTGTGTGTTGTGTCTCAGGTACGAGCAAGACAGCGGCCACGACAGCGGAAGCGAAGACGCTTGCTTTGACTCTTCACAGCCCTTCACGTTAGTCACCATCGGCATGAAGAAGTTTTTCATACCCAAGTCACCGACTTCTAACGAACCCGAAAATCGAGTCCTCCCCATGCCCACCAGCATCGGGGTCCTCCTCGACTGTGAGAAAGGCAAGGTGGCTTTCTACGACATGGACCACATGAGGTGCCTGTACGAGCGCCAGGTGGACTGCTCGCACATGATGTACCCGGCCTTCGCGCTGATGGGCAGTGGCGCGGTGCAGCTCGAGGAGCCCATCACTGCAAAATACCTTGAGTACCAAGAGGCCGTGTGTAGGGCGAGCGTCTGATGTGACTGGGGCTGGACGATGGCAGAGAAATGCCTCGGTGTTCACCTTTGTAACTAAATACATATCATCTACGTATCTGTCCCCAGGTTGGTTTGTTGTGTGTATTTCTTCTTAAAACACAGAAAACCTGAACAGCCCGGCTTTTCCCAAGCGGCAGGTGCAAAGACGCTCTTTCCTGGTTAACTCCCAACTGGTTAAGTGTGCGTCGAGATTGCCTTTCTCCTCTTATGAACAGCACATCTAATTTATTTATGTCAGTTGGTGTTGCTGATGCACACACTTCTTTCTTTTGGAGGAGGAAGAGGAGTACAAAAATATTTATTATGCTTCTTTCGTGTTTGGGTTTTCATTTTTCTATCATGTTTATGTCCTAAGAGGATATTTTTAAAACTGCCTTATGGATAGAAATAAGTAATTAAGTGCTGTGTCTTGCATTGGTCTAGATAGATAAAAAGAAACGGACAATAGAATGGTAGTATATTTAATGGAGAATTATGTATTTTGAGGTGTATAACTAATATTAAGAGTCTATTGCCTGGAAAATGAATACTGCTGTTTGTTTTTTAAAGTCACAAATTGTATTGTGAAGGATACTTGTAAGGTCCCCTAATTGTGATGCCCCCCCCCTGCATGTGTAGCAAAGTGGTTTCTGGCAGGAACCACAAAATACTCAGTTAACACATGAAGCTCTTCACTTCATGTAAATTTTTTCAGGGAAATCTGTCTTCATCAAATAATTATTTTACATAAATATTAATGAAGGTACTCTGGTATTTGCCATTTTTGTTCTTCTGCCCTATTTTTGTGTCTTGTGGTTTTTGTTGCTTGGCACAAATACTGCCCGTCAACTGTCCTGGTTTATGTTTACGTGATTGAAAAGTTCATGATATATTTTTAATGTCATTAAATATATTATAAAATGTGGAGCAATTAGTCAGCTGTCTGGAATTTTCAATGGGTCATGATTTGGTAATAAGCATTTGTAATATAAGCAAGTAAAAATACAAATTAAATTGTCTAGGAATAATAACAAATCTTAATGACTGTGTTCCCCTTTAAAAGTGAAAAGTTCTTTTAATCAGAAAAACAGCATTTTATCTAAATTTTGTATTTGTGAAAGATGTTTTATTGAAGCTGCTTATATTTTTAAAGTTAAAATGTGCAGGAACTAGACTGTTACGCATTTCAGCACTAATCATTTTGATATGTTTTTGATATCCTTTTAATAGATTCACCAAAACTCTTGGGCCAGTATTTTGTTTTGGTATATAATTTCTTCCACTGGAAATGTGTTATTCAGGCTGGTCGTCTGCTAAGTTAACTTTCTACCCTAACCCATGTGGAAAATATCATGGAGAATTCCTGAGTTTGGTAGCCTTTGTTGCTCTCCCACCTAAGAATAGCACTTTATGACACAGTATGAGTTAAGGAAATATATGCAGTGTTACGTGGATGTTTGTGCAATAAAGCTGCTGTCATTGAGCTTGTGGTCGAGTGTGACAGTCTTCAGTGTGTAAGGCATATGTAGACATTTCCAACATGAAGCTTTAGTAGGAATAGGAAAGCCATTGAAAACACTGTATAGTTGTGTATACGTTGTGCTGCTGGATTTCTTTTATTTTTAATAAAGATTAAAAGTAAGTCAAGTGTAATTTTTGAAATCTGCATTCCAGGAATTCTCAATATGACCATATGGAAAATGGAAAATTGTTTGTGAAAAGATGTTTAGCTGAATATATGAACTTAGAGCTAAGTTTTATATGTCATTAGTTGGGACATTGATCGGTGTTAATTCTTGTCAATGGATTATTGGAAGAGCTTAATGTGCAATGAATACTTCAATTGATTGATTTCGCTAATACTTTCTGGTCCATAACAGATTCCAGTTTGATCCCATGAGTGTTCCTTTAGTTCACATTCTTACTCAGTAGATGGGACTCTGGTAGCTGCAGGCAGTTGTGGGTCACGATAAGTTGTTATTAATGCTTGATATGGGTCTTAATTACAGAAAAAAAGGGTAGTTGATTGCAGGCTATCCCTGTGAGGCTGTATAATAACTGAATTCCCAGAGTCACCTTTGTGCCAGGGCACAAAGTAGCAGGAGTCAGCTGCCTCCTGGGTTGGACACAGTCTGGGCCTGGTCATCCTGTCATCTGATTAGGCTCCAAAGAGTGTGTCCCTTGTGGGGATATAATCACTCACCCCATTGCTACTGAGAACAGTTGAGAGCCTGCAGCCATTGCTGCCTCGAGAGCAAGAAGGAAAAGGGACAGGTGTTTCTAGATGTCAGGAGAGTAAAGATGAAGAAAGGTATGCCTGATGGAACTCAAAGTGCCCTGGAGGCAGCTATTGCCTGAGCTGTGATGCCAAGACGGGGAGGCAGCCAGAAATGTCCACCCCAATCTGCTGATGCTGCCTCATGACCAGACCCAGCTGGAAGCCAGCCTGCTGGGCTCTCGGCTATTCTGACAGCAGGGGTCGGAGAAGGGACAGTGTGGCCTGGTGGTGGGTGTAGGCTGGTGTCCTTGCAGAATGGCTGGCACAAGTGGGAAGGAGTTTGGTGTCTTTGAAGGGAGAAGAAGGGAAGCAGTTGGCCATTATGTTGATGGCTTTTATAAGGGTATAATGTACTGAAAAGGGAGAAAACACAGAAATAAACCAACTGCCCCGAAGACTTAGAAATCTATGTAGCTTGCCCCTTTCAGCTTACTGGTATTTCTCTTTCTTGTGGGCCTTTCCACACTGAGATTGTCTGTGAGGCAGATGGCATTGCTGCTTTCCTGAGTTTGAAGTCTTGTGTGAAATCTGACTAAGAAAAGAATAATTAAGGGCCTCCCCAGCCTCTGCAGCGCCAGGTCGATCCCCGGCCACCGGTGAGGGTCCCACATGGCGCGCAGACCTCTCCTGTCGCACCCGCTACTCCCCTCAGCAGTGTACTTCGTCAGTCTGCCTGTTCTGCTCCCCGCTCTGGCTCTGGTGAATTCTCTCACCCTCCCGCGCTTCTGACTGTACCCAGTGCTTGTATAAATAAATAAATAAATGTTAAAAAAAAAACTTAAAAAAAAAGAGAATAATTAAGTGCTTTAAGAAGAAAAGTGTCTATTAAAGTTCTGGGTAGCCTGATAGCTGCACTAGCAGTAAGATTGTAGAATGCTGTTAACAGAAATGGAAATGCACTGTGAATTATGTGGTCTGATGAGCTGTAGACAGTAACTCTTTAATGCAGTTCTTCCCTTTTTTTCCTGATTCCTTTGCTTAATGTATCTGCATTTCATGCTTGGTTTTGTAAGTGTCACTATGTCGTGGTTTTAGATCTGAAAAAGTTCCTTGTTTCTGCTGACTAGTCAGCACGGTCAGTACGGGCTTTTGGTTTAGATTTGCATCTGTTTGTTATCTAATAGCTGTGTAGTCTTAGACAAGTTATTAACTGTGACCTTCATATTTTGCTTTTTGTAAAATGGTTCTAGTACTCTGCACTTCGGGAAAATTAGATAATGCACAGAAACAGTGTGTCTGATATATTGTTAAGTGTTGTCTGTATGTTGGCCTCACATACACATTGTGTTTTTCTTTTTTTTAAAGAATTATTCCTTTATTGTAAGATACTTATTTTGCATAGAAGACCTGGATGTAGGCCAGAGGTGGGGAGAATGGGGTTAAGAGGATTCACCAGAGACAGAGTGGGGAGCAGAACAGGCGGATATAGTGAAATAAGCTGCACCATGTGGGTTAGCTCCCGGGCAGGGGATCGAACTCAGGTCATCTAGGTGATAGCACTGAGACTTAACCCTTAGACCACCAGGGAGGCCCTCCATTCTCTTTTTCAATAGTGTTTCTGCAGGGGGGAAAAATTAACCCCATATACCTTTTACAGGTGATGAGATGTTATTTTAACACACAATTGTACTCTACCCCAAAAAGTGGGTCCTTAGCCACTAGGGAATGAATTCACCAGAGTGCCCTAGTGGTAGCTGAACTAGGCAAGGCTTTATTAGAGATTCAAGCATGAGGGAGCCAGTTTAGAAAGGCAGGATATAACGTAAGTCTCAGAAGGGTGTGCCATGGGGCTATTTAAAGGGTAGGCCTTTAAATAGCGGGCAGGAGGAGATCTAGCACCTTCCAGGCTTGTCCTGGGCTGGGCTACACCTCGGCTAGGCTACACCTAGGCTGGGCTACACCTAGGCTGGGCTGCACCCGGGCAAGTGCAGACCGGTCACACACCAACCATGAATGAGGGCTCTGGGCCTGGCCCACCTGGGAACCTTTCGTCCTGATCTAACCCTTATCCGCCCCAGGTCCGTGCAGCGGCCCAGCTCTTGCATCAGCCACCTGTGCGAACAGCACCTGTGCAAAAGTACCCCCAGCTGGTGATTTTTCACCCGGACCCTTTCACTGACGGCCTCGTCAATTGCGTCATCGACTTAAAGGCCCAAGCCGAGTCAGAGAGGTGTAGGCACCATGCAGCTGGGGGATAGTTCAGCCAGTCAGATGAAAACCGGATCCAGTTTCCTGGGAGAGCAAGATACCAGGGTCCGGCAGGTGTTTCTGTTTCCCGGGACTCGGGCGGAGCGGGCCTGGCTAGGCCATGCAGCATCCCGGGTAGACACCGTCCAGGACACGGTTCCCTGTGGCCCCTGGAGCCTGGGATGGGCTTGCTAGTGACAATGCCTCGTGGCCCCTGGGGCCTGCTCAGGAGAGGAAACCTGAGGCCATTTTTGGGGCTCAAATGATGCAGCACTACCGTCCGACCCAGCCCCCCAGCTTCCCAGGTAATGCCTAAAACGTCTTTTTTTTTTTTAAAGATTGATTTATTCATGTATACAAGAACCGGGGTACAGGCCAGGTGCAGGGAGGGTGAGAGGATTCACCAGAGACAGAGCAGGGAACAGAACAGGCAGACTGACTGAAATACACTACTGAGGGGAGCAGCGGGCATGTCAGAAGCGGTCTGCTGCACCATGTGGGTTGCTCCCTGGCTGGCTGGATCGAACCTGCGCTGCAGAGGCTGTGGATAGCTTCGCAGCGCTGTGCTCAACCGCCTGCGCCTCCAGGGGAGGCCCTAAAACATATTTTAAAGAAGATTTGAAACACCTGGGGCACTTGGGGGAACAGGGAATTGAAACGCACTACCTGTGGGCCTCACACTGGAGAGTTTGGGCTTCGTGAGCTCCAGCACTTAGCCCGCAGTGTGCCCTCACCAGGGCTAGCATGAACCTTCGGGAACATGTCTCTGGAGATGTGCTTGGCCCTGCACGCTGGTTCTTGGTGAAAATAGAATGGGTTCATTAGGTTCATTAGGGTATTTTCACAATTTACCGAAAGGTTAATTACATGGGATTTAGCTCAAAAGTTGATTGTTCACTGTTGTATTTCAGCAACTAAATGGATTGTTTGGCTGGATCTTATTTTTTATTTTATTTTATTATTTTTTACATCATTTTTCATTTTCTCACAATGTATGCATTTTCATCTTGGTTATAGTCCCCATACAATTCCCACCCCCCTTCTTGAATTCCCATAGCTCGGAGAGGATGCTGTCATTTCACTGTACTCAGAAGGAAAACAGGAACAGAGGGTGACCTGCCGAGGGGGTCACAGTGTATCCGTGGCAGAGCTCACACCTGAACCCCGAACCAACCTGACATCTACCTTTGAGCCATTTTCCATCTGTGTATTAAATCTATATAAATACTTAGGACTGTTTGTCAAATACATTGATGCAATTGAAAAAAAGTCGTTTCTATCATTAATTCTTAGAAAACAAGTTCTTAGGACTGCATGAAATTTCATCGTTGGAAGGTCAGTGTTTGCTCCTATACATAGTGCTTCAAAGAGTGTTTCCAGGCCCAGGGGCCTCAAGGCAGCCGCCTCAGGAGGAAGATTGTAGATTTGTCTTGTTTCCTCACCTGTAAGTGGGGAAAACACCCATTTTCTCAAAGAGTTTGAACTGCAGTCCCTTTCTGCTTTGGGGCTACCATTTTGGGGTCGCTGCACAGTTTCTCACTTGCCCTGGCTCTGAAAGGTTTTCAAGCCTCGCATAGCCACCAGGGGAGGCCCTTTTCATTGTCTTTTTTTTTTTTTTTTTGTTCATCCAACTACCTACAGGGATTTTATTTGTTGATGATATTATTTGGAAAGAGTATGTTTTACAGTCATCAGAATATTCTGAATAAACCAGTCTGCTGTGCTAGACCATCCTCAATTCTATTTGCATATACATTTTGGTATTTGCTTAATTATAAATTTGGGAAAAGGACATACAGTTCCTTTCTTGAGATAAATTGACCTTGATATGAGGAAGACTTCTATTTCCTATAAGCTTTCATCCCTTTAACTCTACCTTCCATCTTAGTAGAGTTATTATTCATTTATTTGAAAACATTCTCCAGTTTTAAGGACTCAATTCTCTTCTCCAAAAACTATTCTTTTAATAAGGACATGTGGTGTGTCCAATATGAAAAACAGGATGTGTGGGATTAAATCCAATTTGTCATATACTCTCTATCTAATTTGTTTTACCTTCATATACAAGAATTATAATAGCTTCCAAATAGAGCTGTGAGAATTCAATAATGTATAAAAAGTGACTGACAAAGAGTAAGGTTTTAGTAAAAGTTGTTTCAATAGAAACTATACAGTTAACAGTGTAGTGATTTGATAATTTTTGGTGGTAAGAAATCACGTGCAGGGGGATTTTTCAGATTTAGATGTCCGATTCTGAAATGGATAGAATTGTTAAGCACTTAATGTGATCTGGACCCTTTAGGAAGTAGAGAGTTTTCTTAGGTAGCTCTTTGTACAGTAATTAGTAGGGATGTATATACATTGTGGATGGTGTCTCTAAATTTGTCTGTTTTCATTATTGACTTAGTCCCTGTAGTACTGTAGGGTAAATGGAAGTTACCAGGTTTTCCACCCTCCGGCCATTAGCATCAGTGAGTGACACCTGTGGTCTGGTGCGCATGCCTGATGGTGGCACCTGGAATATGGAGTGGGCATGCGTAATGGACACACCTGAGCCTGGAGGCATCACAGAGGACAAAAAGGACCAGACTGTAGTGCCAGCAAGGCATGGACAGGTTTTCTATGATATGGGCAGATGGGTTAAGGAGAGTCCTGGTTATCCATGCATACACGAGCTGGGGTACAGGCCAGAGATGCGGAGGGGTAAAAGGGTTCACCAGAGACAGAATGGGGAGCAGAACAGGCAGACTGACTGAAATACACTGCTGAGGGGAGCAGCGGGCACGGCAGGAGAGGTCTGCTCGCCATGTGGTTCAGCTCCCTGGACTGGGATGGAACTCGTGCTGCAGAGGCTGCAGATTGCTTCATAGTGCAGTGCTTAACCCCTTGCACCACTAGGGGGGCCTCCCACCCCCTTTTTCTTTACCCTAAAATATAAGTTGCTTCAGGAGAGATTTTAATTTGATGAGTGAATAGTCTTTTGAGATCTACTTTACTTTCCCTAGCTCCCCCAAAGATTTGTTTTCTTCTATCAGTTTTAACTCAACCAGAAGCCACACAGTCATCTCTCCCTGGAATCCTTAACTATGACTGCCAGCAAGGCTTTCACCCTGTCCACACTTCATTTTTATGTAGTTTGAGAACTAACATTTCCTGATACTTTAAAAGATTACTTATCAATCTGTTGATAGAAAGGTTTCCAGTCTGTATTACCTTCCCTCTTATCTTATCTCAGCCTTTTATTTTTGCAAAGTTCGACTTAGGGGCAAGAGAAATGAAGGAAACATTGGAGTAAAAGAAATAATCACAATTGAACATGGTGGATGGAGTGAATGATGATGAAGGAAATGCAATAAAGTTTAATCATTAAATTGCAATAGTTCCTAAATTAATCTAGGATTGTAACGTACTGACCTACACTTGATTTATGGACTTTAATATTCGTAGATCGGTAAGCTATGAGTTTTACTCTTTCCCCCCATTGATTGTTTTGTGGTGAATATTTCTTAGTGTTTCCAAATCCAGACTCCCTGTGAATAAGCACAGCACATCTGTGACTTTTGGGTAATGATTGATATGGACCTGGGCTCTCGAGAAGTCTACACTTGCATTAATAGGAGCACTGGGTTCAGTGCTGTGGGGGAGCTCGGAGAGATTAGATTCTGACTTAGGCTATTGAAATATTAATTGAATCTAGTCTGGCTGTCCTCTCTCCTTTCCCGAGAGACTGGATTGCAAATATGAGGCGATGCATTCTAGATTTCCTATTCACAGACAAGGGAAATCTTTAAAGGCAGATTAGAGAATCTAGATCACTGTATTTTGTACATATGGACATTCTGAGAGGATGGTGAGTCATTTTAGACCATCTGTGTTAGCTTTTGGATTTTTAGGATTTGTAATTCCCTTCTAGTGCTTGACTGACTGTACCAGCACAGTGGAGCCACAGCTCTCACAGCAGCCTGACCCCTTTGTCCTTGACTTTAGTAGCCATCTGTTTGCAGTGTTGCCATAGTTTCTCTGAGCCGCACACTGTGTCTGCACCACCTACAAGGCGCAAGTTGTTGAATGTCTCAAGGGGTCATTACCAGGGCTCTTGACGCTTGCTCTCCCCAATTAAATATTTTATCTTAAAAGAATTATTGAAAAATGTTTTACTTAATACAAGTAAAACTTTTTTTTTTAAGATTTATTTATTTATTTATGCAAGCACTGGGTACAGTCAGAAGCGCAGGAGGGTGAGAGAATTCGCCAGAGCCAGAACGGGGAGCAGAACAGGCAGAAGGACCGAAGTGCACTGCTGAGGGGAGCAGCGGGCTGCAGGAGAGGTCTGCGTGCCATGTGGGACCCTTGCCGGTGGCCGGGGATCGACCTGGCGCTGCAGAGGCTGCAGGCAGCCTCGCAACCCAGCAGTCAAACACTGCGCCACTGGGGAGGCCCTGGGAATTGACTTTAAAGGGTGGTTCACGCTGTAGCTTGCTTGGTGTAAGCCTACCCTTATAGCAGTTGCTCAGCAGCTCCACTTGTCTGCCGTACAGCTGTCATGCCCACATTAATTCTGAATCTGTCACTCTTAACCAGAAGTATCAGGCATATACTCAGAGTTAGGTTTGCTCACTGGCTTCCACTATTATCTCTAACTCTCTCTGCCTTTAGCAGCTTATCGACACAGAGGAAATACAAAAGATCAGTGTACATTTGGAACTATGTAAGATCATTTTGAGATACCACTAATAATAGATTGGCAAAAATTTTGAAATCTGACAGTACCCAGTATTCGGAAGGCTAAGTATGGATCAACAGGAGCTCATGTAGCTGGTGGGAGGGTAGGTGGTACAGCCATTTTTGGATAATATTTTATTATTTAGTAAATATGAAGGTTTGCATACCCAATGATCTAGCAATTCTGCTCGTAGGTGTCTGTCCTAGGGATTTTAGACTCATGTCCATTTGGATGCACATCCAAGAAAATGCATAGTCCCAACCTGGAAACGACTCAGTTGTGTATCAGGATAGGATGAAGGAAAGTGTGAAACATCTGTGCAATGAGATATTACAGAGAACAATGGAAATGAACAGGAGACTGAATCTCGCCATACTGTGTAGAAAAATAAGGTGCTTTGTGACTGAACGATAAATCAAGTTCAAAAGCAGACACACGTTTCCTAGCGGGCAAACCCCAGGAGGGAAAGAGCATTGCTATTGTTACCAAACTCAATGTTTCTCTTGTAGAGCCTAAGCAGATTAGACCCAAGGTTTATCAGGGAAAGAGACATTGATTTTCTACAGATAATGGAGAAAAAGAGGGAATTTTCGCATAGTCTCCTTGAGTAAGGGCTGGGAATGGTGTTTCAGGAGAAGGAGGGTAAACAGGAGACACAGGAGTCTTTGGTGACTGGATATTGGAAGTGCTGGGTGTTGCTGGACATCTGCTTGCTCAGGTGGGGTTCAGCCTTCTACATAGGAGGCATATTCAGGAAATGCTGGCTCAGCTCCTTGCAGGGATTTCGATATGGTAATGAAGACGATGTGGATTTTGGGTCAGGAAGGAAGGGTCTGCGTGCGCTGTGGATTTTTTAATAGGCTGATGGACTGTTTAAGTCAGATGGGGAGTTTGGATTCTACTTATCTGCACAGACCCAAATATATGACTTAAATTAGATAGTATTGCTTTAGAATAAATCTGTGAAGAATTTTATTAGCCCTGCTGGAGTCAGTAATGAGAGGCCTTAACTCTTTGTTTTCTGCTTCTCTGAGGGCTTGGTTTGGCAACACAAGTTATTATTTCCAGTGGTTGGCCCAGAGCCTGGCGCAGAAGCTCAGTGAATACTTGTGGACTGACCTTAGCCATGTTTCTTAGGCCCATGTAGGTTTCCAAACATAACAAACCTTACGGTCACAGTCAGAGAGGGTCTCCTCTAGGGCCAAGGGGCAGAGTGGTGACTGAGAAAGAACCAATGAGGGGGTGTCCTGAGGGCTGGTAAATCTTCACCAGTGCTGTTGATGGGAGTGTTCACATTATTTGTTATTCTTTTTGTGGTGTTTTATATGCAGTATTTCACAAAGAATTAGCCAATGAACAACCTTCTAGTTTATCTGGCTTCATTTCTACAATTGTTCTAGAGCATGGGCATGTGGGTCGGTGGAAAGGTCACATGGAAACTATTTTTGCTGGCATGGTCTTAATGTGCGGGGCTCAGGATGACGTTGGCAACTGTGGACTTTCTTTTTCTTCATTTCTCACTGGGGCATCTCGGCAGTGGCTCAGGTGCTAGACACCTGGCTTCATGTCCTCCTTTACCGTTGTGACCTGGGAAAGCTGTGAAATGTGGGTAACAGGAGCCACCTCGCAGGTTGTAGTGATTAAATGAGGATAAACAAGACAGACCATCTGGCTCTGGGGTGCTTTGTGTGGATTTGAAAGGGCACCCTCTTCTCACAGCGCTGCTGAGGCCCTTGTGTCAATGTGGGTGACTTGTGTTTTCTGACATGGAGGGGGGGCTGCTCCCCTGGAAAAAGGGGAATATGTTCCCCAAGCATTTAGGGAAGTGGGGAGAGACTGCTTGGTTCCTCTAACGCAGCTTAATTTATCAAGTTCCTTTCCTCCCTGCTTCCCTGCAGCAGCACCATTTTGTTTAACCAAGTCACATGTATCACGGAGAAACTTCAACTTTATCTGCCCTTTCAAATTCAGTGTTTTGAAAAAGAGATTTCTGGTTTGATGACTGGTTGACGGACAAATGACAGCAGGTTCTGGGTTTTGCTTACAGAGCTGTTCTCACTGGCAGCGGCAAATCCTAGCTGCTTACCTAAAAATCAGAATCAAGGAGGTACTTTTGGGGGTTTTCGTGATGGTGGGAAAGCCTGTCAGCGCTCCACAGTAAATTCTGGGTGGCCTTTAATTTCTCTTCTGACCTCGTTGGATTCTTGAACGGGGTTCAGGGGATGAACCCCCTAGTTGGGAGGAATAAAGCAGCAATAAAAACGTGTGAGGTCTGTGCAAGAGGCAAGTGGATTCTAAGTGGAGAGAGCTCCCCCTAGTGCCCAACTGCAGCTCCTCCACGAGGCCTCCTCGCCCTCTGCCAGCACCCTGGCAGGTGGGCGCCGAGCTTGCTCTCCATCGTGCTGGGAACCCTCAACACTACTGGCCAGGTTCTCATTTACTTGGGGGTGCTCCAAAGCATTGATGGTAAGGACACAATGGAAGGGAAATCTGCACTTTGCAGTAACCTGTGCCCCTTTGGGTTCTGGTTGGAAAAGAAACGACATTTTCAGGGCAGGGCGGGTGGCACCTTCCGAAGAGGCAGCTCATTCCAGTGGCGAGTTTGGACTCAACAAGGTTTTTCTTTTTCTTTTTTCCTTTTTTTAAGATTTATTTATTTTTATATTCCCCATACAATTACATCCCCGTTATTTTGACCCCAATCCCTCCTCTCCACACCCCTCTCCCCCATAGTGTGTCTCTGGTTTATAGTTGCTTGTTGATTTTGATTTTTTTCTTTATTAGAGTTATTCTTTCACGTGCGTGGTAATGGCTGCTTTGCTGTAGGAACCTTACCACTGCGCTACGGTCCCTGTTGTCCTTGAAGGGAGATAATCTTACCCCTTTTATGTGCCCTGTCTTACATTTCACTGGCGTTAAATTCGGTGTACAGTGGCAGGACCCTGGATTCAGGTTTGTCATCTGGCAGGCAAGCCAGGCAACAGGTTCTAGGGCTTTTGTCATCAGATTGCAAGTCTGTTAAAATGATCCCACCAGGAGACAAAAACCACACAGTAATTTGAGGAAGACAAATTAAGCATAATGAATAAGTATTCCTGGGCCTTGCAGTAGCAGGGAATTGGCCAGTAAGGAGTAAAGAGGACATTGAAGCACACAGGACCAGCAGCCACCTGGATCTGGGCAGAGATTCAGGGTTCTCTGTAGAGTGTGGAACTGTGACCCGCTCCGTTGTGGAGAAATCACCGAGGTGCCTGCTAGAAACAGGTCTTCTGGGTGGTAAAGGAAAGCTGTTCAGAGGAGGTGCCTTGCCTGGAGCCTCTGGGCATGGGGTGAAGAAGGAGACGGGAGGCCCAGGAGCTGTCAACGGCCCACCACGCCTGCTGCGTGCACCAGGAGTCAGCCTGGAGGTTGCTGAGGGGAGCCCCCTCCTCCTGTGGTGCCCCTCCTGACAAACCTTAACACTGCGCCAGCTGCGAAGGACAAATGCAGGTTCTTGCTCTTGTTTTTCTGGAGTGGGCACAGAAGGGCGCACACGGGTCTGAGAGTCCGTGCATCATTACCAGGCACATTTCCTACATTTCCCAATATTAGAACCAGCTCGCGTTTCCCCTCTAACACGCGTTCCTTCGTCAGTGTGCGGGCCTTGCTGATTAGCGATAATGGTGCATACAAACCTGCTTCGACACTCACCCGTTTCGTTTTTCTCCTCTTAATTATACCAAAGCCATAAATTCCCTGAATTTAAAAATGCAAAGGCCCGAGGGAGATTCCTAATAAGATGCCACAATCTCCTGCTTCATGGATACCCGTCCCCGGCCCACTTCTCAGAGGGAGACGCTCTGCGCATTTGATACCGAGCGCCGGCCTCAGTTTCCCTCAGCCAATGAAAGGAAACAGAGTTTGAGGAAAAGGAAGTGGTTTAATTTGTCGACAGATGAGGAGGGCGGCAGACTCAGGTCTGAAAGACCACCGTCGTGCCCTTTGGAGGAGTACAGGGGTGTTTATACAAAGGCAAAAGAAGGGGAGATGGTCTGCAAAGGGTGGGGACAGGGTGAGCGCAGAGACAGGTGGGCACCAGAAGACAAACCTGTCAAACATGTGGGAAATTGCAAGAAATATGGGAAAGACAAACTTGTTAATGCATATCTGAGAGACCAGTCATTTGTCACGGCATCGCCACCTGTGGCCTATACCCCAGTTCTTCTACGCAAAAATAAATAAATAAAACCTTAAAAAGGTAATAAAAGAACAACTCATGAAATCCTGGAGCGCCCCCAGAGGCTGAGCGGGAGGAGTTCTGTCTGGACAGTCTGTGTCTGTCTCGGGTCTGTCTTAGCTAGGACTCCCCAGGGGGCCTACATCCAGGCCAGCACGTCATGCTCTAGTAATCAACTTCCTCTAGAATCTAGATGAGTTTTCTCCCCAGCGACAGCAGGTCCTCACTTAGCATCTGTGAACATATTGTGATTATTGTGAATGTTCTGGAACCGTCCCTCTCCCCCTAGTCTAGCAGACAAGAGAGCAAAACCATCTGCATAGGCTGAGTCAGAACAGACTGTCCTGTTCTGTCATACAGCCATGTGGGGATCTGCTGTCGGTGGTACCCAGGGACCCCAAACTTAGGGGAAAAACCCATTTTTCATGTTCTGAGGGTTAAGCCATCTGCACATAGGCAAAGAAAGCAGACTCTTAGTGTGAAAGAGTTTTAATTGGTGTGCATATATATAGAGATGCACACACACATATATATATATACACATAGATATCCACATAGATCTCTATCTGTCTAGAAATTTTCAAGTAAAAGATTCCCAATCCCACTTCTTGGGCAAATGGTCAGTTAAACAGTTTTGGCCCAGTGGAGCAACTGAGGCCTGAAAACTTGCCACAAGTCAAGGCACCTTCTGGTGGGGAACCACAGGAAATGGGTTCGGCAGGTCCAGAGAGCTGGAACCAAAAAAGGAATCTGAAATGTAAGACATCCCATATAAGCCACCAGGATGACGGCGGCCATTGTCTCTGCCAAGAGCCAGAAGGAGCCTCCCCACATCTCTCTCGCAGGTGTGTCCTCTGCAAGTTTTGTCTCCCCTTCTTCGTTCCACCTCAATTTATATATTCCCTTTGCTCCTTCCTCTTCCTTCCCAGCCGCTCCTCCTTGCCACCCCCCATTTGGGAAGTCCAGTTTATAGCCCACTGGCATTGTAATCCAAGGTGGCTGCCTGTAAGTGGAGGCAGGGAAAATTGTGCCCATGCACCGTGCTGCACTGCTCCTCCTCTGTTCACAGAGATTCTGTGACAAATCACTCTTTCATCACCCCCCCTCCACTAATGCCAAAGGAACCAGATAAAGAAGATTTAAGTGATGGACTAGGTTTTGTGTCTCCACAGTGTTTTCTTTAGAAATCAGAAAAGGGATTAAACCCCAGCACCTGTCCTCTGCACACAGATAGGTTAACATTTCTTTAGGTCAAGATGACTTAGGAAATCAAAAACTATAGACAAAAGCCAGAAATCCCTGTCAAGGATAACTGCATATTTCATATCAGTGACTCGCTGTGCCTCCCTGTATAAACCGATCTCACATTTGAGATTGTTGGAACAGCTCTCAGAGTAAAATAAGCAGCACTGCTTCCCAGGCTTGAGTCCTTGCTTGGATTATGTCATAAACTTTTGGTCAAACTATCTTGGAGACTTGTTTCAGTCAACACGTCCAGTGTCATTTCATCATGACGTTGACAAGCAAAAGTTGCAGGGTGAGGTTGGATGCCATTCTTTGTTATTTGATAACTGCTCTTGTTATACAGAGTTTTCTTTAACATTGCAGTTTTCAAGAACCTGTAGACTTGTGAAGTGAGGACTTAGTGTGTCTGCTTGCTGATGTGCCCCTGCGGGGTGGGCAGGTGTAGCCAGGAGTGCCCTGAGTGGCTAATGTGCACTTGCCCCGCCCAGCGTGCTCACCTGACATGTGTACATTCTCCATTCTCTTCCCTTGGGGCCTGGCTCTAAGTTGCAAGAGAGCCTCCCCTAAAGGCCATAGTTGCACATGGCTTTAGATTCACATTCTCGTAGCTATTTGCATAAGAAACTGAAAGCTTTTAGAGTCTAGGCAATAGATAACAATTCCACAAAGGAATGAACCCCTCCCAAAGAGGAGAAGCTGCATCAGTATGATTTCTGCACTGGCATGAGGCAGCTCTCCTGCCCTCCTGTAACTATGCAGGTGATTCTTTGCACCAAACTTTTCTCTTTGCAAAGCAGCAGAGGCAGCTCTCCTCCCAAGACTGCCGCCTGCGTCTGTGCAGGCGTCTCCTTTAACAAACCTGTCCCTTTCAGAGGCAGTGCTTTCTGCCTGCTTGCATTGTACAGTCCTTTCTTTCTCGTGATAAACCTGCCCCTTTGGTTACCATGAAGAAAACAAGCAAGAAAGAAACAAAGCTTTTGCAATCTCAGTGAAATAAATTTTAAAATTGAATATCGGTGGAGGAAAGTTGGGACCTGGAACTTCCCCCAAAGCCCCCTGGAATTTTAGTCCTGGTGCTACTCCCTGGGGTTACCAGTCCCTTGGGAATCTGCAATATTGAATTGAGTTCTGTTCTTTATCTTGTGTTTTTTTATGTTTATCAGAATAATGATCTGATCTTTTATTTTGCGATTATTTACAACCTTGCCAATATTTTATTTTGTGATTCTTTCCAACCTTGTCAAATAAGAGACACACACACCCATAGGATTGGTGGAACATTTGCTGATGAAAGGCAGAGCTTTTATTGAAAGGCTCCCCTGTTACTGGTTCTCTCCGTGGTGTGCTAGGCCTCCGTTGGCCTGCAGGGAGCCCTGGACAGCAGGGTTATGCATTGTTCTAGAGTTTGAATATGTGTGTTTGGCCCAACATGATGCTTCTCCTTGCCTTGTCAGTGTAAGACTTAGGTGGAGATCCACCCCTCTCTTCCCTGAATCTCCCTGCTCCCCATTTCCAGGCACGGCACTGTCATTGATAAATGCTGACTTCTTTTAACCAGGAAAAGCGTTTACAATTTCCTCTGAAGTCAGCACAGAACTCCAAATATCTGCTGAGAGCTGACACTCTCTTTCAGGGCAAATACGTTGGTGAAGCTTATGAATAAAGATTAGCCACCATCTGTCTCTTGTTTTTATTTATTAAGACTCTTAACCCTTTGCCATAAGTATTACAAGTGCTTTTTTCCCCACTCTCATCATTTAGTTGTTGACTTTCTTTTTTTTTTTATTTTGCCCCCCAAAATGTCCTAGCTTTTTATGTGGTAAATCTTTTCCTTTTTTGTTTGTGGTTTGGCCCATGACGCATGCTAATCTGGTTTCTCTCAGTAGAAAGGAAACATTTCAGAGGCCATTTTGGTGGCGCACCTTCCGCTGGCGTGTGGGGCAGGAGGATGAAGCGATGACTTTCCCTGCTGAAGATCCTGATGTGGGAGTCACACTTTTCTTCCAAATTGGCCTTGTTTTACGAGGGTTGTGGCTGGCTGGTTCGGCCTCTCCCATCAAGGCTTCTGCAGCCACAGCGGGGTCCCTGTGTGTCCCCAACGCGCTCTGGTGAGCAAAGAAGCAGGCCCTGGGTGAAGGCCCCTGGCCTGCGTAGCCGCACTCTTGTCGCTGGTTTGTGACTTGACGCCGAGGGCTTCGGGGCGTCTCTGGGCACAGAGTGCAAACCTCCACAGGAGGTGTCTGCCTTGTCTTACCAGAACCTGGCTTCTCCCTTCCCGAGAGACATTCTCTCCTCAGCCCCAACAAAGCAAGGCCTGTCCTGCGTATTCCCTTTGTAAGCGGTGCTTTCGCTGCTTGTGGCTGTGATTAGAGTAGACAGTCCATTATCAGGCAGCATGGGCGTCTCTCCTCACTCCTGCACACGTCCTCACCCACCACACATCATTCTATTCATCGGATATGTGAAAATTTCCTTTTTTCTCTCACCCCGGGTTTCCCCTAAGAGTCAACCATTGTGAAAAAAGTGTTGGAAGTTGGTCTGGGGAAGCACTGCAGGGAGTAGGGAAGTCAGGCGTGACTGTTGTAGCTACATGAAGGCTTACTTGTGGGGGCCACCGGGGCTCAGTGTCATGGAATCCAAGGTAACTGTGTGAAATGCAGCATTTTCCTACCAAGAGGTGAGGAAGCAGGGCTCATTCTCAACGCCACTGCCTTGCTTGAGAGTCACTCCTGGGTGCACACCCCTGCTCCTTCCGGCCCGCCCCACCTGTGGGAGCGAAGATTCCAGCACACTCCCAGCTGGAGAGACATAGGACATGATGTGCCCTGCGCTGGGCTCCAGGCGACCTTTGTTTCGGGGTGTGTTGAGGGGCTGTGGCAGCACGAGGGTGTGTCTTCCACGGTGCTCCTCTGACCTGCAGCGGGCAAAGCTCACGGCAGCAGCTCCCTGCCCGTCCCAGGCAGTGATCTTGTGCGCCCAAGAGGAAGGCACACCCATGATGTGCCGGGCAGGGGCTGAACCCTAATGCTCACACTCTCACTCCCCTTTAATCAGCAGATGTTCCAAAAAATACCCTCCTCAAGCTCCCATAACCTTATGTCGATAAATCAACACATCATGCACATCCAATTTCTCTGGAAGAAACTTTTCAGCCAGTGAAGGACCATTGTCTGGTTCCCAGTGTTGCTTTATTTATTTATTTATTTTTAAATAAATTTTATTTTTATATTCCCCATACAGTTGCAACCCCCTTATTTTGACCCCAATCCCTCCCCTCCCCACCCCCTTCCCCCCATAGAGTGTCTCTGGTTCATAGTTTTTTGTTGATTTTGATTTTCACTTTCTTATAGTTACTCATTTTCCTGGTCCCTTATTCCAGTGTCGCTTTAGAGAGACACAGACGTCGACAGCCGCTTAGGGCGAGGACTGCCTTGGTTTCCCCGCTCCCCTGGTTACCTGGCAGGTGCAGGGCTTGGAGGGGCTGGAACGCTCACCTTTGGCCGAGGGCAGCTCTGCAGGCGCGTCCGCCCGCGTCCCTGCGCTCGGGGCTGTGCTTCTGCTCGTGGCCAGTAGGGGGCGGGCCTCGCCTGGGAAACAGCGAGAAGGCGAGGCTTGCGAGGCATCGCTGAGCTCCTGCAGGGCCCTTTCCTGCAGACGTGGGGTGCTGTGGCATCTCCGAAGGAAGCTGGAGGGATTCTAGGACGGATCTCCTCAGGCTAGACGGAGGGCCAGCTCAGCAGTAGGAGTTGTTTTTAAAATAAATGCCCCCCCACCTTAAAAATGTGTACTAGGAAAGCCTCACCTCCTGCATGCTATTTCTGGCAACTGGTTCCTGGGATGAGGTTCCAGACTGACCCACAAAATTGCTGTGGAATGGTTGAGGAAACTTTATCTGGGATAGAGCAGGCCCCCAAATTGGAACTGAGGTTAGAAGAACAGGGATTGGAGTCAGTTTCTCTAAGTCAGAACCGGGGTGACCAGCCTCGTGGGAGGAGGCCAGAGGAATCCTGCTGACAGACTCCCCTCCCCTCCCCACCAGGCCTCCTGGGCAGCACCGGCAGTTGGGGGGCCCTGGCACCTGCCCAGACCCAGAACCAGGTTCATCCAGGCCTGCCAGTCTGCTTCTTGCCAATTGTGTCTTGTGAGGCAGGAAGAGCTTCATTTGGGGCTCAGAGAACCTGTGAGTTGGGGCATGTGGCGCCCCTTGTCCAAGCCTCTGACTCTCAGTAGTGTGAAATGCAGAATTTTCCTACCAAGAGGTGAGAAAGCAGGGCTCATTCTCAACGCCACTGCCTTGCTTGAGAGTCACTCCTGGGTGCACACCCCAGCTCCTTCCGGCCCGCCCCACCTGTGGGAGCGAAGATTCTAGCACACTCCCAGCTGGAGAGACATAGGACATGATGTGCCCTGCGCTGGGCTCCAGGCGACCTTCAGAATCACACTCAGTTAGCTGGAGAGGCCTTCTACTGTCCCTGGGATCCAGGAGGTGCTTTGTAAGCGGTATCTGCCAGTATAGGCTGTCATGTATTAACGCACCACGAAACGGCAGAGAGAGGCATCCCGGACATGTGCTCTGTTTGCAGGGGAACTACATCTGGGGAAACAGCACTCAGAGGCCTGTCCTGCTGGGGGTGGGGGCGGGGTAGCCGCCCTTCTGCCTAAACTCAGCTGGAGTTGCAGGTGCTCCCCGGGGCATGGCATGGTGCCTGGTGGTGGCCTTCGAAGGTGGAGATCAGCACAGGGAGGGATAGGGTTGGGATCTCCCTGGCTGTCTTGTTACTTCTGCTCTGATGGTGGCAACACATTACTTTCTAGTCCAGACACATGCAGCCTCATTGAGGAAAAAATTTAGAGCATTCTCAAAAACGCTTTTAAATAAAATAAGGGGGTCATCTATGGGTGCTAGCCCCAAGAAACAGGGGCATTATATACCCCTCTAGTTCTGGGCTTCCCACCTAGTTCCTCTCGCCCCAGGTGGATAGCTGAGTAGCGCGCCTGCCTCAACTGTGCAAAGGTTTGGATAGTTCCGTGGATGGAATGTCCTCTTTTCTCTCAAGCTTTACTGATTTAACATAACCATGTAATTTGGGGAGGACAGCTTTACCCCTGCGTCGGTGCATGCTTCCCTCACCTGCCACCAAGGCTCCAATTTCCTTGCCCTCTCTCCTTCACTCTGCTCCTCTCCTCTTTCCCTCACCCCCTCTGGGAACCAATCTATTTTTCGCAGAGCTAAAATTTTTTTTTTTTTTTGCTATGCTTTGCCAGTTTGTTTCCTTGGTTAATTATATTCCTCAGATGAGTGAAACCATCCCTTAATTGTCTTTTACATTCTGACTTAATTTACTTCACAAAATCGCCTCCCGAGCCATCCATTTTTATCTCAGAATGCACTATTTCATCATTTTACACGGCTGAGTAGTATTCCCCAGAGTGTGGATTCCACAGTTTCTCTATCCAGTCACTGTCACTGGAGCCTTAGGTTGCTTCCAAGTCTCGCCTCTTGTGGACAGTGCTGCTATAAATATTGAGGTACAGACATCTTTTCATGTTAATGCTTTCAAATTTCTTTGGCTACATACCTACCAGTGCTATTGCTGCATCAAGGGTATTTCCATTTTTATTTTTCCCATGTTCCACAGAGTGTGCACCAACTGACCTTCAGTGGATAGAATTTCATGTGCAGACGTTTGTTGTCATAGCCTGCTTTTACCATCATTGATTTGGGAGGTAGACGCGCTGGTTTTCAAATTTCACACCTCTAATTTGGTTGTACTTGAGCTTGTTTGTACTATTCAATTAGGACAAAGATGGTCCAGTCTGTGTACTTTGTAGGCTTTTCTATTTTGGGGGAACTGGTGGCCTACTTCTGAATATTATCTGGGATACAGTGGGTGGGCTTGAGTGACATGGAGATGGAGCTTCTACCCCCACCGCCCGCCAGTACTGTACTTCAGAGATAAACTACCCACACCCACAGGATCCTCCTGAATCCAGTGGTATGGGGTTTGATCATAGGGAGACATAACGGTAAACGTATGGAGGTGAACATCACAGCTAAGTAACTGTTAGAACCAAGGCATGTCAGTTGTGTTATCTGTTTACACAAAGGCCAGCACCCTCTGTTAAAATACATACTTTTATGTTTTCTATTTACTTTTAAGATTTTATTGAACCAGTTCTGTGAAAATGTCACTTCACATCTATTTATGGTTTGAAAAGAAAGCAATTGTTGATTTGATTTAAGAGTTGCTTGGGGAGAATTTATGAGAGTAGCATTTCCTTTGTTCTTTGGATCAAAAAAAAAAAACTCAAATGGCAAGTTTCTGATAGAATATTCCTAACTAACTGCCTACCTAGCCTTGGAGTACAGTCCCCTGAAGCCATAGAGGAGCTTGAACTGAATTGGTGCTGTCTATGTTTTCTATTACTAGACATCCTTTTATTACTATCTCTGCTGCCAGGGCCTCATGCTATATTTTCGAAAGCATCCCTCTTTTCATTTCCATTTTATCAAATATGCTTGTCTAATATGCTGGCTGCTGGACCTTCCCGGTGGCACAGCAGGTTGAGCGCAGCACTGTGAAGCTGTCCACAGCCTCTGTGGCGAGGGTTCGATTCCTGGCCGTTCAGGGAGATACCCACATGGCACAGCAGACCTCTCCTGCCACCCGCTGCTCCCCTCAGCAGTGTACTTTGTCAGTCTGCCTGTTCTGCTCCCCGCTCTGGCTCTGGTGAATTCTCTCACCCTCCCGTGCCTCTGACTATACCCCAGTTCTTGTATAAATAAATAAATCTTTAAAAAAATAATATGCTGGCTGTACTTTAGCATCTTTGTGGCTGTATAGTTGGTAAACTGTCTATGTAGACTTTTGGTATACAAAAAGATTGTTCCCATTAATTTCTAGGGGTTCAGGAACCTGTTTGGGAATGTATGCCCAATAGATCCTGTATTCTCTGGGCATCTTCTCCCTCCCTGACCCTATCCTACCCCTATCCATCTATCTTTGTTTCTTCTTCCTTCCTGTCAAACAGCCTATCAGTGGAACACCTTAGTTCCTGGAACAACAGGAACTAGGATACAACTTAGGGTGTATACCATAGGAGACGTTATTGTAGCTGAAATTAAGATTGTCCTGGGAATTCTTAGACACATGCTCCTGTTAACCAGCCTCGTGATTTCCGAGATGGTATCAGGATGTACGGAGTCTTAACCATACTTCTTATCATCAGTTTATTTTATTTTATTTTTTTTTAAAGATTTTTATATTTATACAAGAACCAGGGTACAGGCCAGAGATGCGGGAGGGTGAAAGGATTCACCAGAGACAGAGTGGGGAACAGAACAGGCAGACTGAAGAAATACACTGCTGAGGGGAGCAGCAGGCGAGACAGGAGAGGTCTGCACGCCATGTGGGACCCTCGCCGGGCGGCTGGGATCAAACCCACGCTGCAGAGGCTGTGGACAGCTTCACAGTGCAGCTTTCAACTGCCTGTGCCACTAGGAAGACCCTTTCATCAGTTTATTAACAAAATAACTGTAGTTGTTGCTAGTGTCCTTGCGAATTTGCTATCTTTGGGACACTCTGCTAGGTTCTTTAGTTGTACCACTCTTACCTCTGCTAACATGCAGTGATGGAGGTGACAACTCCATTTGCCTAAAGAGGAAACAGGTTTCAGTCCCACGGCCAGGAAGAGGAAGAAGTAGAACCTGGTCTTCTTGACTCTGGAGATCAAGCTCCACCAGCTTGAAGAACTGTAACCTTCCTGTGATTTTCTTGCATTTTCTGCCCACAAACCAATCACTAGACTTTCTCATGACTTTTTTTCCTAAATTTATTTATTTTCTTATATATCATTGTTAGTTTTTGTACAGGATTTGGTTTCTCCCCTTAGGTGTAGCCCCCATAGCTCTCCTACCTCCACAGCACCTTGTGTTCTTCCTTCCCATTGTGACCTTCTCTCCTTTTCCCCTGCCTCAGGTCTGTGTTCAGATTGCAAATTTTGTCTTTTTTGGGTGACCTTTTGTTCGATTTCTCTATATTCCATATGTAAGTGAAGCCATCTGCTATTTATCTTTTTCCTTTAGACTTATTTTGCTGAGCATGATCCTTTCCCGCTCCATCCATGTTGCTGCAAATGGCATGAGTTTATCTTTTTTGATTGCTGAGTAGTATTCCACTGTAGATGTATTGGATATATACCACATCTTGATCCATTCATCTGCTTTGGGGCATTTAAATTGTTTCCATATCTTCGCTACTGCAGTAAACACAGGGATGCACAGTGTTTTTGTGTTTTTGAATTAGTGTTTTTGTGTTTCTTGGGTTGATTCCTATGAGTGGAATCTCTGGGTCATGTGGTAGAACCATTTGCAGTGTTTTTAGGATTCCCCCACACAGCTTTCCATGGTGGCCGGACCAGTTTGCACTCCCACCAGCAGAGTAAGAGAGTTCCTTTTTCTCCACATCCTCGCTAGCATTTGTTGTTACCAGATTTTTTTTTTTTTAATATGTGCCATTCTCACTGGTGCAAGGTGACATCTCACTGTGGTTTTGATTTGCATTTCTCTGACGATTAGTCATGCCTTTCTTTAAGGGGCAGCTCAGGAACTCCTAGTTGTGGCTCCTCCGTAAATGGAAACAAGACAACTTAGGGTAGAGAAGTTTGCTTTTGAGCTCATTTCTTTCCAGAGTGACAAAGCACGGAGGGTGCCATTTGTAATATGTTTTCCTTGACTTCTGGGTCTGCTTTCTCCTCAAACAGCCTGATCTGCCCACACAGTGCAGCGAGGAGAACAAAGCCTCTGACGGGAATTGGGTTGCTCTTCCTTGCGTGGCTGTTGGTTTCATTTAATAATATTTGAGAAGAAAAATATTTTTCAAGAAAACCTCTGGGAAGCAGCTTAGTGATATTTGGTTTGGCTTCAAGCGTTCTTCACCTGATAATATTTGAGAAAAAACCTATTTTCTCCTGAAAACCTCTAAAAAGCATCTCCATGTTATTTACATTTAACTTTATAGGTTCTGGTTATTTGTGTACAAGCTGGAAGTAACTGTTTTTCAATTCTCCAATGATTTATATCTGTGCCTGTATTTGTTAGATCTATATGCTTCCATCTGTCCATCCATCCATCCATCTATCCACCCACCCTTTTATACCCATCTCTCCCTATACCCATACCTGTATCTCTCCATATTTCTAGCTGTATCCATATCTATAATTATATCTATTTATAACTATCTGTCTGTCTGTCTTTTAACTTGCTCACTGGAAAAGTCTAACCATCTTTTTTGTTCCAGAGAGGCCTGATGGGATCTCACTTTCCTTGGCAGAATTTATTTGCCATTCAGAAGAGTCAGGAAAGTGATACAGAATTCTGGATAGTTCTGAACAGCCAGAAAGTTGTTTTTATTTGGATTAAAATGGCTTTTTACCTTCACTTTTGTTCATCTTCTTCACTCCTCTGGGTAGGTGGGATAAGGAATGTCGTTGGTCTTTGTGCTACGTGCTGAGTTCTGGCTCTCTGTTTTCAGATGGCCCCCTCCTTCCTGAACATCCACTTTATCCTAAGGGTCTCGGGGTCCTTTGTGCATGAGGATGCCCAACCAAAGGCCAGGGGGCAGACTGTGGGATGAGAAAGAAGGGAGAGAGGAGGCTGTTTCTGAAGAGCAGTAGAGAAATGAATTCTTATTTCATATAAGAAATAGAGTGAAGTGCTGCGCTCCCTGAGCCCATTTGGCTATTTTTTAAAATAGGGAGTGGAAGAGTTTCAAATGATGTTGCCCATATGACAGCTGCATGCTTTGTTTTACAAATCGAAGGAATTAATTTTCACTCCAAGGGAGTATGTGGGTTCTAGAGGAATAAATGTGCCAAATGGTACCTAAAAATCCAGTCTACCCAGCATTGTGCTCAGAGAGTTGGTGAAAAGACCAGACTCTAAAAGTAGGGCAGGTTATTTTTTTTTTATTGATCTTTGTTATTTTTCCCCCGTTGTTTTTGCTGATAGGGGCCACTTATTAAATTTGGGACAGACAATACATCTAGTTCATGGCTTTAAAATCACATTACAAAGTCTCTACCAGGCAAGACAGGACTAAAGCAACCAGGACAGAGTGGTGAGCACAGTTATTCTGCTTTTAGCATCAAGTACTCATTCAGATTTTATATCAACAACCAAGAGTCCTTTTCATAGTCTCTGTGAAGTAATTTCTCGCAAGGGAGCTTTTCTGATCAGGGTTTTCTGATCTGCCTCAACCCTTGCAGCAAGACTTAAAACCAAGAGAAGCAGGAAGAGGCTATGAAGCAACAACAAATATGACTCCAGCAACAAGAACTGGAGTCTGTGGTTTAATAGAAATGGACTCATGTTTCTGAAGCTTGAAAACAGCTTGAGAAACTGTAGCCTTCCTGTGATCTTCTTGCATTTCGTGTCTTCAAAATAATTGCCAGGCTTTCTTGTCACTGCCTTTTGGGGCTGCTAAGGGCAGGAGTCCAACGCAGCACTGATTGCTCGAGGACATGCCAATAATAGGTGGTGGCGTGGAATGGACTGTGCTTGGGGTCCGAAGGGGCCTTTCACCCACCTCAAACACAGCAGGGACCATGCGTGTCTGGTCAGGACGATGACTGTGGAGAGCCCCCCACTCCTGTTTTCTCTGCCTTGGGGCCTGTGGTCCCCAGGCCTGTGCCGTGAGCAGCATGAGGATCCTTTTCTCTGAGAACACTGACCTTGTGCCTTGGTCTCAGTCTAGGTTTCGTACTTCAGGTGACTTATAGTAACAGACTTGTTGACTTAACACATCCCTGGAAAGGATCTGGGAACAAAGAAGGAAATAGGAGGGAACTGCATTTTAGGGGCCTAGGGAAGTTATGGGAAGAAATCAATGCTCAGACTGAAATATGAGGCCAAATCAAATAAAGCCAAATCATGCTTTATTTTTTTCTATTGATACTGCATTCTTTTTTTTTTTTTTTAAGATTTATTTATTTATACAAGAACCGGGGTACAGGCCAGATGCGTGGGATGGTGAGAGGATTCACCAGAGACAGAGCGGGGAGCAGAACAACAGACTGACGAAATACACTGCTGAGGGGAGCGCGGGCAAGACAGGAGAGGTCTGCCGTGCCATGTGGCACTCTCACAGGCTGACTGGGATCGAACTGGCGCTGCAGAGGCTGCGGACAGCTTCACAGCATTGTGCTCAACTGCCTGCACCACCAGGGGAGGCCCTGATACTGCATTCTTTTAAGTAGCAGTAACAATGGCTCACATTATTGGTTTTGTTAGTATTTTGTAATTATGGGATCCCTCCCGGGGATGGCCACCACAGCGCACCCTCCACCAAGCTGCCCACAGCCCATCATCATAGTCCATTGTGCCCCCTCCCCACCGAGTCTCGCTCCCTCCTGTCCCCTTCCCTGCCAAGCTTCAGTTCTGTAGTCAGCTTTCATCTTTATCTGACCCTTAGTTTTGTTTCTCTGCATTCCACCTGTAAGTGACACTGCCCGGTGTTTATCTTTCTTCTTCTGACTTCTCTCACTTAGCATTGTCTGTTCCAGCTCCATCCTTGTTGCCTCAAATGGCGTGAGTTGATCTTCTTCAGTCGTGGAGTAGTGCTCCGTGGTGTCTACACACCACCTCTTCTTTTTTTTTAAAGATTTATTTATTTATTTGTACAAGCACTGGGTACAGTCAGAAGCGTGGGAGGGTGAGAGAATTCACCAGAGCCAGAGCGGGGAGCAGAGCAGGCAGAAGGACCGAAGTACACTGCTGAGGGGAGCAGCGGGCGGCAGGAGAGGTCTGCGCGCCATGTGGGACCCTCCTCCGGTGGCCGGGGAGCAGCTGGGGATCAAACCGGTGCTGCAGAGGCTGCGGGCAGCTTCACAACCCAGTGCTCAACCACTGCACCACCAGGGAGGCCCACACCACCTCTTCTTGACCCATTTGTCTGATTCGGGGCCCTTAGGTTGTTAACGTAGTTTGGCTATTGTAAATATTGCTGCAATAAACAAATGTTTTAATGAAACTCCCATCTCCCATGACCTCTAAATTGCCTTAAAATTTTTGAATTTTATCTTTTATTAATTGATGTTGAAGGTAGAGCAACAAACAGGGCAAAATTGTGTCTCACTGGTGCCAAATCATCACCATCTCATTGGTGCAACAAATTGGAAGTGCAGGGAGTTTCCTCTGTGTCTGTGTGTGTTTGTGGTGAGGGCATTTAAATTGCACACATTTTTTTTTAAAAGATTTATTTTTTTTTTTATACAAGAACTGGGGTACAGGCCAGATGCGCGGGAGGGTGAGAGAATTCACCAGAGCCAGAGCGGGCAACAGAACAGGCAGACTGACGAAATACACTGCTGCGGGGAGCAGTGGGCGAGTCAGGAGAGGTCTGCTGCACCATATGGGACAGCCTCTCAGTGTGGCGCTCAACCGCTGGTGCCACCAGGGAGGCCCTAAATTGCACGCTCTGAAGCAAATGTCCAGACTCTACGTGGCATCACTAGATGTAGTCGCCATGGTGGTCAGTACGGCCCAGACCTGGTTATGGATGGAAGTTTGTGCCCTTAAGTCCGTAGCTCCCAGTTCCCTGCACCCCTCATGCTCAGTACCCGCCATTCTAGTCTCTGCAGCTTTTTCTTTTTCTTGGAGCTGCTGCTCTTGCTCCCGCAGCCCCTTCAGGTCCCTGCGGAGCAGCTCCTTCCCAGAGGAGCATTTCCTCTCTCTTGGAGACAGCCCTGTCTCCTGCCTCCTCCTGGTGGCTGCTGGGCTCCTCCGGGGAAAGGACTCACAAGGCTTTCCTGGAGTCACCAGTCTTCCTCCTGGGACTGCCTTCCAGCTGCGCTTCAGCTTCCCGATGGCCCCGCCTTGAAAAAGTTTTCTTTCTCGGGGTTTCCAGGAAGAGACACATGGCTCTTCCATTCTCCTGAAGAACCTTCTGGGACTTTTGATTTTTTTCCTTTGGGTCTTTCCCTGGTTTCCCCACACTCCTCGGGTGCTCCTGCTTTTTCTGAAGATGCGAGGACACAGGCCGGCAGCCGCTTCTTTGCCTTCTTCCAGCATTTCCCCCCCTGTTTCTCCAGCTTCCTCATAATCTCAGCAGCTGCCTCCTCTTCCTGAGCCTCCACATCCCTATTCTCCCTCGGACTCTCTCCGGTCTCATAGCACGGCTGCTCCTCAACTTGTTCTTGAAGTTTCTCCCTGTTGCGCTTGTGGGTACATCAGAGAATCAGCCAGTTTGGGGAGCAATACTGCACTTGCTTGCCAGGTGCCAGGGGACACTGCCCAAGTTCCTGGCAGCTGCCCGGGGACTGAAGGGGAGTGGGGCAATAAGCCCATGTTTTTAGTGGGGGCGGGGATCCATGAATGGGCATTAGCAGTGGCAAGATGGCACCATGGAACCCGCCCTCCATACCCCAGGGGGCCATGACAGGGTTGACTTGGAGGTCAAAGGCCCTGCTCGGGTTAAGCTGGATTCCTTTTCCTTTTATTTGCAAATTTTATTTTACACCTTGGGCCCACCCACCCACTGAGTTTTCTCTGACTTTCTGCAGCTGCTGCTGTTGCTCTTCTTGATTTTCCTCCACTAGTTTCCCCATGATGAGGTCAAGGAAACTTGGGATTCCTCCTGCATTTACTTCCCGGAGCACATTTCTGTTCTGGGCCATAGCGCTGCACTGACGCTCGCAGCGGGGCGTAGGGAAGTACACAATTTATTTTTGACTTATTGCCTGATTTCTCTTACCTCCCCTCACCCTACTCTACCCCAGGTCTGGATTAGTCTCACAGAATCCCACTACCTAGTGCAAGTCTAGATCGCTGAGTGGGAGGGAAGGAAGGTGTTCATGCGAGTGAACTATACGCATTCCAGAAGAAGCTTCTGGAACATAGCTATTTGGATTTCCTGGACTCACAAGGCTTGGGCCGGGTTTACCAGTGCTGTGTGGAGAGAGAGAAGAGAGAGCTCAGCTAAAAGGCAGGTGCCCAGGCTGCCCTGGGGCCAGGAACTCGCCCAGCTGGATGACCCCGGGGCTGACGAGTAGGGGTGAACTGTGGGGTGCAGGGCGCACCTCAGGGAACACACTGTGAGTTCCCAGTACATGAGGTTTATCTCTGTTTTAGTTTTTTTCTAATTAAAACAAATGAACCACTCTGGTTCAGAATAAACTGTAAGCTAACTTCAAGCCTGAAGTGAATCTGCTGCTTTTCTTTGGGGAACTGAAAAGCCACCACGTTTCTTTCGCTTTCTTTTTTCACTTTTAAGGGATTTGACCAAGTGGCCCCTTCATAGAGTCTTTGTTTCATCTCTTGTTTTTCCCACCTGGAGGGTAAGGTAAAAGCATCCCGCTTTTCTGCCCTCCCGCCATCAGGAGGGATGACGGAACCCTGCGGTCCTGAATGCAGGCCTGATGGCGGGCACCTGGAGAAGGGTGTGGGCACAGGTAGATGGGATGCACCTGGGCTGAGACTGGGCTTTTAAGGGTGGCACCCGCAGGAGCAGCTAGAAGCAGAGAAGCATGAAGAACCACAAGAGAAGCAGAGAGAAGGCCGGAGAGCCCAGATAGAGTGAAGACTTGCTGGGGGCTGGGAGGCCTGCCAGCCTCCTGCCCCCCAGAACCCCTGCCTGCTGTGTAACTGGTAAATCCCAATAAAAGCCTGAAAAGCCACCGAGGGCTCCAGGACTCACTCCTTCACCCCGTCCGCTGGATCAGAAAACCTGCTCCGTGGCCTGTTCCCGCCCCGACACCACCTCCTGAGCGGACCTGCTTATTCATGAACTGGAAGCACCGGTGCTCTTGGCCTTCACCTCCGGCGCTTGGGGTGCAGCAGGTGGGGGTCTAGGGAGAGGGCCTGTGTCCACAGGCCTTGCCACGTTCATGGGTGTTCCTGGCCCTGAAACACAACATGAGGGTTTTGCAGTGACTCTGCCCAGACAGCGCTGCCTCTCCCGAGTGTGACTCTCGAGGTCCTGCCTCTCCCGCCTTCTCTGTTCTCTTTGCAGGCCCGCGGCTGAGATTCTCTTCCCTTGAACTTTCCTCATGGCGGACGTCATTCGCTGAGAAGACACAGTCCTTCACATTTAATTTGGTTATTGCTGGCAAAGCGGCATCTTTCTTTTTTAAGCATTTAAGATGAATGTCATCCATGACATTTACAAGGAAAAAAATCAGGAGTGCAGAGGTCTCTGCATCCGTTGTGCTCTGATCTGGCGCATCAGCAGCAGAAGCGCCTTTCGGGAGCACTTACGTTTTTCCTGCAAGGGAAGGAGGAGGCATGAGCCAGAGCATCTCGCTGTGACCCTAGTCCCTGCCATTGAAGTGGGACCAGATAGGACAAAGGCCTCTGTACAGAGTAGTGGAACCCACAGGGCCCCTGGTTAACAGGGTGTCTATGACGTGATGACCTGTTGTTACACTCAAACCCTCTGTCTCCCTGTTCAGGGGCTGCATGCCCCCCACCCCATTCAAACACCACACGCCTTGCTCTGTGTCCACTTATAATAAAATATGGTCTTGGGGCCTCCCCTGGTGGTTGCAGCGGTTGAGCGCTGGGCTGCGAGGCTGCCCGCAGCCTCTGCAGTGCTGGTTTGTTTCCCAGCTGCCGGCGAGGGTCCCACAAAAAAAAAAAAAAAAAAAAAAATGTGGTCTTGGATAATTCCAGAAATTGGATATCGTTGAAACCAGGAAGGACCCCGTGTAGAGAAGTAGGTTTCAAGGACCGGCAGACCTGCTGGGGGGGGGGTGTGTGGCGGTGTGCCATGCGTCTCAGAGGTGGGGTGGTAGTTAGACAGGAGGGGTGGCAGGGAAAGTCCTGGGTGATCTTTGACCCTGTGTGAGCTGGTGCCATATCACCCCCTTCATCACCATATCCCCCCGCAACCACTGGACTTTGTGCTCTCGCTCTTCCTGTTCTCTCTTCATTCCTGGGATGTGCTGTCCTCTCTCGGCCACCGGGCCTTTGCACATGTCCCGTCAGCCTGTGTTTCTCCCTCCCTTTCTCCCTACTCTCCCCTCAAGATTTCCTCACAGCTGCTTCCTTTGCTCCACTCCGCTGGGTCAGATACCCATCATGTACTTTTTCCTTCTTGGTGTTTAGAAGAGTCAGCAGTTATCAAAGACAGTTTCACTGACCCCTCCAGGGAGCAGAGAGCTTGGTGGTCATTTCCTGTAGGAGTGACCGAGTCTCTGTTGTAAATGCATCATAGTTCAACTTCTCCTTGCCCCTCCTGCTGCCAGGGCTCTGTCTCAGGTGTCGCCCCCACGAGCACCCCGGCAAAGCAGCCACATGGAAATCTGCACCTCAGATTCTGTTTCCCAAGGAAGTGAGCGAAACAAGATGGCTCAGTGATATGTCAGATAAATAGCTGAAAATAGGAGCTGGCATTTAGCAGAAAGATCTGTGCTGCAGATAGAGACTTGGATGTCATCCATCTGAAGACAATAGTGCAACTCTGCTCGGGTAAGACTGCTCCGGGAGAAGGCTAGATGCTGATAAATAGGAGGAGGACATCTGTTGTACTAAAGTCGAGGTCACAGCAATGTGTGGGTCTGTGGAATAGTTCTGTGTAGTATTTGGTAAGAAGTTTTGTGAAAAGGAGGGAGGCAAGCTTGCAGACCTTAGTCCTTGGCATTTTAAAAGTTATGTTCAAGTATGACGTCCAGCAAGATTATGAAGGAGAAGTAAAAGGATATGAGTAATGGTGGGAAAAGAAGGAACACACTTAAAGTGGGACCAGATAGGACAAAGGCCTCCATATAGAGTAGTGGAGCCCACTGGGCCCCTGGTTATCAGGGTTAGTGGTCTTCCCTTTAAAGTCATAGTATGTTTCTTTTTCCTTCTGGCTTATTTCACTGAGCATAATTCCTTCTTGCTCCATCCACGTTGCTGCGAATGGCATGAGTTTATCTTTTTGATTGCTGAGTAATATTCCATGGTGTATATGTACCACATCTTCTTCATCCAGTCATCTGTTTTTAGGCATTTGGGTTGTTTCCAGGTTTTACCTATTGTAAATAGTGCTGCAGTGGTTTCACTTATAGCAGGAATATAGGGGAACCAAATAAGACATCAGTGTAAAAAAATAGTAATAGTACAAAACAACTATTGTCCAAAAATGGACAATAGTAAATCAGAGACATCCTGCAGGGGAGGAGGAGCAAGAGGGATCAGAGAGAGGGAAGGAGGAGCACAGGGGACTGAGGTGATGGTGCACAGGTGCGTTGGGGAAGGAAACTCTATAGGGACTATACCTGAAGGGTTGGGGGAAGCAAACATTGTTTAAAAATGAACAATGATGTAAAAAAAAAATAAAAAAAAATAAAAAAAATGATAGTATGACAAGGACAGTGAGGAAAGGACGAAGTTTGGTTGTGTTGTCTCACTTTGAAAAAGAGGAATTTGGGAGGGTTGTGAGGTGGTGTCTGACTGAGACCACAGGGCTGGGGGTCTTGGAGCTGTAAATAAAGCACAGGATTGAGCTGTTAATGCTTCTTGTGAATTTCTTATGCACTAAACTTCGCATGTCCTGTCTCTTGCTGACTCCAGGTCAGTGGAGATAAGGTCAATGTTTGTGTGACTCTGTGTTGTGAGATCTTTGTCCCTTGGTGACCTGTGTTGCAGGGGATTAAACGTCAAGACTTGTGAGAACGTAGAGTTTGTTCTCCTGACGTGGGGCTTTCTGTGAGCTGACTTGGGTCTAGTGCCAGCTGTCTCTCCCAGGCCCTTGTCATTCGGAGGCGCGCCACACCTGAATGGGGTGAGGACCGGAAGATGAGAGGCAGCAGAGAATGTGTAGGTTGAGGCGTGGGGAAGGTCTATGATGAATCTATATTTTCCCTCGAGGGCTCATTAACAGCAGCTAACACTTAAAGGCTTTTCTCCCCGCTGAGGCCCCCTCTTACTTGAATCTAGTTTCAGAGGAACACAGTTGTGTATTTTCCCCTCCCGTCTCTCTAGATTAGTCTTCCCCTCTTAGGCCATGTTCATTTCCCAAATTTGAAAATCTGTAACTGCTGGGAGCAACGTGCCCCACCCCGGGTGAAAGAAAATACACCCACATGTTGCCCCACACCCAGAGGTTAAAGAGGGAAGGCAGCTGGCAGGCGGTAGGCATTCCCCTCAGGCCCCTGGGGTGCCTTGTCCCAGTGCCAGAAGACGTCGTTTCAGGGTCATTTAGAGAGAGTGACGTATAGATGGGTAGGTGTGGAGTGACCAGAAATCCCACTGAAATTCTGAGAAAACCCAGTATTTTCCCAAGGAGGCAAAACGAGAAGATGTTTTCACAGGACATCAGACCTGGTTGCTTCCTGTCCAGCTGATTCCAGGGATCTTTCTCAGGTATTAACCCTTGGCTGGCATTCTCTTTCCCAGGGCACTTCGAGGGATGCTGATGGTCCACACCTTAGATCACTTGCCTTTCCCTGCCTTGCTCCTCCACCCCGATTTCTGCCCTTTTCCTCTATTTTTAGGGTTTTCTTCCCACACTCAATTGTTTTTTGTTCTTTACCTGTACTATTGGTCTTTGTCTGTGTGAGTGAAGACTGTCCACTTGAAAGTTTGAAATGGTTGGGGCCTCCCCTGGTGGCGCAGCAGTTGAGAGCTGGGCTGCGAAGCTGCCTGCAGCCTCTGCAGTGCTGGTTCGATCCCTGGCCACCGGCGAGGGTCCCATATGGTGTGACAGACCTCTCCTGCTGCGCCTGCTGCTCCCCTTAGCAGTGTATTTCGGTCAGTCTGCCTGTTCTGTTCCCCGCTCTGCCTCTGGTGAATCCTCTCACTCTCCCATGCCTCCGGCCTGTACCCCAGCTCTTGTATAAAAAAATAAATCTTAAAAAAAAAATTCATCAATTTTCTCAGATAATACAGCCATTTACAGAAAAATATTAGCAGATTTTAAGAAACACATAAATCATATGGCAACAGTTTTGAAGGTAGTACCCTACTACTAACCTCAAGCTGAAAATTTTTGCAAGGAATTATTATTTTAAGTGAAATCACTGTATAGTGTAACTTTATACTATGATTTTCTTCTTTTGCATAACTATACTGGGGATGTTTCTGTCTCAGAACCTATCATTTAGGTTTTTTTAATGGGTGTATAGAATTCTATTCATAGAGGCACCCAAAATTACTTAACTAGCAACATATGATGGACATATGGTTATTCCCAGCTCTTTGTTACAGTCGGTGCTGCTGTGAACATATGCTGTGCACATGGATTTTATGCATTCATCCGAGTGTTTCTATAGGATTAATTCTTAGAAATGAGAGTGATAGATTAAAGGATATAAACATTTACTATCTCTTTTGAATGTATCACTTCCCTCTGAAGGTGCTGTATGCATTTGTACCTTGTCGACAGTGCAGGCGAGTGTCTTTGCTCTGACTTGACCCATACCAGACATACTCAGTCTTTTTTAATGCTTGTCAGGTTACAAAAATAATGAGATCTTGTTTTAGCTCTTGTTTCCTTATTAGTGACATAGACCATCTTACTATGTGCTTATGTGGCAGCTCTGTTGCTTTTGTGAATTGCTAGTTTGTACCTTTATTCATTTTGCTTTTAGGTAGTTCAAATTTTCTTTTATATGCCTTAGTTGAGTTTTCATTTTTCCTCACAAGACTGTCAAAGGCGCCCTTTAAATGTTCCTCAGCAGAGCATAGACAGAGTTTAGGTGGATGAGAGCAGACATCTACAGAAGCCATGTTCTAATTGGGTGGATTTGTCTGGCTGTGTCTATCATAGTGCGAGACATGAATTCTAGCACTTACTGCATTTTTTTAAGTCTAGAGTCGTGACTTTATCAATGAACAAAATAGTGTCCAGGCTCTGAATTTGTTTTACCCAGACTCCATTCAAAAAAACTACTGAATAAACTGTATAGACCATCAAATTAAAAAAGCTATTATAATATGTAATATACTACAACATATAATACAATACAATAAATATACAGTGCAAAGAAAAATAGTACATAAATGTTAACATATCCATGCAAACAAACACTGACTGAGCACCTGCTCTCTGTCAGGCATTGCACTAACTGTGGAAGACACACATGTTACTAAGAAGTGACTCTATTTCAAAGTGCTCACGTTCAGGGAGGAAGAGACACATCTACACACGTAACTGCAGTCAGATACTGTGGGCCCTTGATGTGCAGGCTGGCGCAGGGAGGAGGCCTTTGTAGCAGCGGAGATGTCAAGGGACGGCTCCGAAGCCTTTGATGGAGAAGCGTGTCTGAGCTGAGTCAGAGCCCCAAGAGTTGGGCGGGAAGGAAAGGCCTTCACAGAGGCAGGGCAGTGAGCAAGGGCGTGGGGGGCCAGGGAGCTTCCGCTCCCTTGTGTACATAGTCCCAGGGGGATCTTGGGTCGCTCCTGTGGTTTCCTCTCCTCCCTCCTTCTCTCATCTCCTGTTTGCCGGCGGCTCTCATATTTCTCTGCCCAGATCTCTGCTCTGAGATCCCACCAGCTGGCTGCAACTTGGGGGCCTCATATTCAGTGTACCCGAAATGGAGCTCACTGTCTTTCTCAGCCCCGCGCCGGCCCAGGGGTCCCGCTGTAAGGAATGGCCTCGCTGCTGGTGTCAGAAACCTGGGAGAAGTCTCCTCTCCATTCTCACCCCTCACCTTCGGCCTGTCTCCATGGTCTGCTGATTCCAGCTCCGAAGTCTCTTATGCTTCCTGCTCTTTCTCCTCTGCCAGGGATTTGTTTGGATCCCAAAGATGTACAGCCTCCATGAACACGGCCATCTCCCAAGCCACCTCTCTCCCCGAGTCTCCTGTCTCCCCCAGTCCCTTTTGGAAAGCCCTTGAGGTTGAACCTTCTAAATACAAACCTCAGGTCCATCTTTTTCTCTTGAGTCCAGTCCTTCTCCGTGATTCTCACACTTCCAGACACATTAGGTTAAGAAGTAAGGCCCTGCTTCCAGCTCAGTTTCTGCCAGGCTCTCTCCTGCCCACCGCTTTGCAGCTATGTGAAGTCTGCATTTCCCCATCCTGCTGTGCCCTTCCCCGTCTGCCCCTGCCTGGCATGTCTTTTATTCCTGCTTGCTGCCTTGGGCCGCTCCTTTGCTCAGCCTGAGCAGAGTGTCTGCTGGGAAGCACCCCCTTTGGAAAACAAGCCCCTGGGCAATCAGGGCTGCTCCTGCTTCCCGCCACTGGCACCCTCGCTGTGCACTGGGCCGGGTCCTGGGTCCTGCTGCCCTGGGAGCACCACGTGAGCGTGCTCCCTTGGTGCTCCTGCCCCTGCTGAATCCTGACCGCAGAGGTGCTCCGCGTAAACCAGTGACTCCGACAGCTCAGGCTCAACCAGGGCAGCCTGCCCTGAAGGCCACATTCTTTGGCATATTTAGAATCTTCTACTTTATGATTTTGCTCCGGACATAATAACAGCAGTGGGTGCGTGGGCTGGAATAGAAATGACATCACCTCGTAATGCTACATCGGAGAGGTCCCAGTGCAGCAGGGCACCAAATTGACCCAGTGCAGGTTGACCCAATTAAAGATGACGTTGCATCCCACTTGGGAAGGTCAGCAGAGAGAAAATGGATACAGTTCTAACCCCGGATGTGAGTCTTTCTCAGGACCCACATCTGGACCTCACCCCTGGGCTTGGCAGTGGAATAAGTATAGCATCTTTAAGTGCTTTCAGGGCAATTACAGAAGGACTTGAAATATAAAAATCAAAACCCATTTCCTAACGTAAAAGGGAATAACGTGTATTAGAAAAGGAAAGTCACGTGAACAGCCCTGGAGCTGGACCAGAAATTAGTGTTGCAGCTGCATTCTGGACCAATTATAAGCTAGAAATAGAAAGCAGAGGAGGAGCCACTCACAGCTACGAGAATAATCTGAGCAAGAATTCCAGAGAGTGTGGGACCAATTTTCAGATGGATGAGTAGCTGCTTCTGACTTTGGTTCATGGGGCGATGCTGCTTTTCTGTCTGTGCCTGCTCTGGGAGGACGTGGCCCCAGCCGCGTGATGTCATGATGTCCCTCATCATCCCTCATGATGTCCCTCATCATCCCTCGTGATGTCCCTCATCATCCCTCGTGATGTCCCTCATCATCCCTCGTGATGTCGGTGGTGCAGTTGGGCCTGGCTGCCTCCCATGACCACTGGCCCTCTTTAAGGGACCCTTCACCTTACCTGTCTTTTTCTTGCTCTTTCCTTTCCCTGGCTCACCACCTTTTATTTTTTATTTTTATTTTTTTTAAGATTTATTTATTTATATATAGCACTGGGTACAGTCAGAAGCGCGGGAGGGTGAGAGAATTCACCAGAGCCAGAGCAGGGAACAGAACAGGCAGACTGATGAAATACACTGTGAGGGGAGCAGCGGGCGCGGCAGGAGAGGTCTGCGCACCATGTGGGACTCTCGCTGGCAGCCGGGGATCGAACCAGCGTTGCAGAGGCTGCAGGCAGCTTCGTAGCCCAGCGCTTAATTGCTGCACCACCAGGGGAGGCCCTCACCACCTTTGAAATAGAGAGTTTCAAGGAACTACTCATTATCTATCTTGTTTGACCACGTAAAACACTTCTGCCTTTTTGCAGTGAGTCGAACTGGCTGTGGCCTCGTTGCTGGGTAGAGAGTAAGCTGCTGTGGACAGACATTGCCGTATCCATCTCTGTAGCTGCAGTGCCTAGTCCCCTGATAAGTGGAACTGAAACAAACCCTAATCCAGATAGTTTGATTTAAAACAAAGGATTAGGTTCACAAGTTAGAATGAAACAAGTAGTCATTTCCATCACAATATTTGGAATTTGTGCACGTAGGTAAAACCTAGAAGTTCTTGAAGTCTAAATGAGGTGAGACACAAATCATATTATAAATAGTTTGGAGTTCCTGAAGGTTATTTTTAAATGTTGCCCCAGAAAAAAGGGAAATCTCTGAGAGAGGAGATGTGGTAGACAGGCGCTCGCTGTGCTGAAGGAGCATCTTGCAGATAGCAGCTACCCCAGGTTCAGCAGCGAGGTCCTTGTGGGCTGTGTTGAAGGGAAAGGATTTGAGTTGGATCAAAGAGTGGGTGATATTGGAGTCAGAACATAGGCTGGGGACAAGTAGTATCTGAGGTGAAGAGTAAGAACATACACCTTGCTCTTCTCCCTTAGCATTGCCCAGCGGGCCAGGATGACAACAGGCCAAACACCTTTTGAACTGCTAAAGAAAAGTAGGGCAAATGGAGGCGCATTTTCCTTTTCTACATCCCAAACAGAGAAGAAGAGAGATCTGAGCGTTTGTTGAGATGAGGCTGACTGCAGTGTCCCCACACATGGCCTCAGACCCAGCCTGCCCAGGCCAGGTCTTTGAGAAATCAGCTTTGCAAGGAGGTAGGAGATAAACTCCAATCTGCCTCCTCTAAAATGAAAGGAAATTAGATTAAGTAATGAAGTGAAATTTAACCTGAAAAGCAGATTGGGGCAAAGAAATGTGCACTGAAGTCCGTGGTCCTTCATACACGAAGTCTGCAGAGGCTTTTCTTCAGGTAACTGGAGTTTTGATTTTTGGTTGGTGGCCTCTTGCCTCTGGGTCTCCCCTCCTGCTCTCTGCTCCGTCTCCAGCAGGCCTAGGAGCTCCGCCCAGGACTATTTGCTTCTCCTTGCTGAGACCATGTTAGATAAGGCCCAGGCTCTGCTGTCTGTAATACGATTCAAAGGGAAGAGTTTAGATACGTTTTCTTCTTTTTGGTACTTTCGGGTCTGAGATCACGTCCACCATTTAGCCTTGGCTTCAAGACAATTATAAGCAACTAGGCACTCTTGCTTTTTCTCTGTGGAGTCCTGGACTCTGCGTAAGCCTGTCAATAGGGATGACAAGTGTGCTGTTTGACAAGTTTCCAAGTAAACATTTTATACTGAATGTGCTTATTATTTGTCATCCACATCATACCTATTCTATAACATAAAACTTCCTTGAAATAGCCTAGTTAGCAGAGAAAAAGCAAGAGGGTGGATAGATTTAGTTGGTCAGGTTTTGGTTCTCTCGCCTATCAGGGTTGAAGCTGCAGGAGGCGCTGTCTCTGAGCCGTGAGTCGCTGTGACCCCCGTGTACTGCAGGGAGATAGACAAGACCTCAAGACTAGTTCTTCCCTCTTTATGGCCCGTACTCCCCCTTCACAAAGCCTCTCGGCAACCTTAGAGTCAGAAACTGCAAGTGTTTCTTGGTGTCCCTTCAGAGGGGACAAATGAAACCAAAAAAGCAGAGTGAAATCAGCTGTCTGTGCTGGTGTTTGGAACTTTTTCCTTTCATCCTTTATGCTTCCCACCAGCGATACCAACCACTACTGTTTTAGGGCCTCCCCTTTCTGAATACACTGCTGAGGGGAGCAGCAGGTGAGACAGGAGAGGTCTGCTCGCCATTGTGGGTTGCTCCGAGGCCGGCGGGGATCGAACCGACACTGCAGAGGCTGAGGACAGCTTCACAGCGTGGCGCTCAACCGCCTGCACCACCACCAGGGAGGCCCTGTTTAGAGATTCTTTCCAGAATTCTCCATCATTGTTCCTTGAGTCACCCAGTTTGCTGAGCACACACTAGTTAACGATAGGCATTCTGACCTTGGTTATAGAATTGCTCTCAGAGATGGTTCCTGAACATCCCAAGTCAAATTCACAGCATTTTGTCTGCAGTAGCATGATCCTTTGATTTGGTATCAAAATATGATTCAGTGACTCTCAAACTTTATTGAGCATCAGAATCCCTGGCGTTTAAACCCATGAATCCCACCTGTTGAGCCTGTAATTCATAGATTTGGGGTGGGCCAGAGAATTTGGATTTCTGGCAGTTTTCCTGCTGCTGCTACTACTGTTGTGGGCAGCAGACTTTGAGAACCAGAGATCTACCTGTCATAGAAACAAGTTTCTTTCTTTTTTTTTTTTAAAGATTTATTTATTTATACAAGCACTGGGTACAGTCAGAAGCGCGGGAGGGTGAGAGGATTCACCAGAGCCAGAGCGGGGAGCAGAACAGGCAGAAGGACCGAAGTACACTGCTGAGGGGAGCAGTGGGCGGCAGGAGAGGTCTGCGCGCCATGTGGGACCCTCCTCTGGTGGCCGGGGAGCAGCCGGGGATCGAACCGGAGCTGCAGAGGCTGCGGGCAGCTTCGCAAACCAGCGCTCAACCGCTGCACCACCAGGGAGGCCCAGAAACAAGTTGCCAGTGGTTTCTGATGCTTCACTAAATTTAAGAGTTGACTAACTCTAGAAATGTTTTTTGAAGTTGTCTTCAAGTTTTAGAGAGTTTAAGAGTTTCGGTAATTCCCCCTGAGTCACCATGGACAAAGGCTGTGCTGGCAATCCAGCTGAAAGTTCTCCAGCAACTAGAGGAAGCACTGACCATGTCTCACAGAAACAGGCAGTGCAAAATCGTGTGCTCTGCTAGACTCATTCCAGGAACTGGACTTTGTATTTGAATGAAGATAAAGAATTCACATGTCATATTTGGAGCAATGCCCTTCCCAAAAATGATTTTTTTTTTTAAGATTTATTTATTTTTATACAAGAATCGGGGTACAGGCCAGAGATGCAGGGGGCGGGGTGAGACAGAGCAGGGAATAGAACCGGCAGCATGACTGAAGTACACTGCTGAGGGGAGCAGCGGGAGAGACAGGAGAGGTCTGCTGCGCCATGTGGGATTCTCGCTGGCTGGCCGGGATTGAACCCGCGCTGCAGAGGCTGCGGACAGCTTCACAGTGTGGCGCTCAACTGCCTGCGCCACCAGGGAGGCCCCCCAAGAATGATTAAAAGTAGGAAACCAGTGAAGAGTACCTCCTGTGTGAGGTATCACAAGGTTATTCCTGCCTTAAGTGTCTGTAACAGAAGCTATTCCTGGTCTTCCATAATTTCCAGTAGCTCCCAGATCCTTAATAGGTTTCCCTGATATCTATTTTTTTTTCCTGCTATAATGCCATCTAGTAAACTGTTGCCAGTAAAAATCACATTCATGTCATTCTTATATTAGCCTATTTATCTATTTAAAGGAAAGTACTAGGTTTCCCTTGAGCCTTTTTTTTTCTTTCTTTTTTTTTTTTTAGGTAAAATAAGTCCCATTTCCTTATATTTTCCCTTACAAGGAAATGTTTCCTAATCATTTTCATTGTGCATTCCTGGACCCCCTCCGAATTTTCTGTATCACACTTCAGTTGTTGAGCCAGTAAGTGGGCAATTAATAAAATTTTGACCAGCGCTGAGTAGGAAGGGCGGCTGCCCATGCTTCTCACTTATGTAACAAATTATATATCCTGTGCTGTGATGTGGGGCCTATTCCCAATGAGGAATCATCTAGTTCCAAGCCTCCAAAAATGTCTCTTAGTTCTTCAGAGCCTCCCAAACACCCCTGCTAGATCTTCTCAACAAGGAAGCCTCATATTTTTTCCTTGCTTTGGGTTGATTTTTCTGGATCATCCTTGAAGCAATGCTTTGCTTTAACTAAAATTTTATGTATGTGTGGGAGGCTTAGGTGTGTCTGTTTACTTATTTTGCACCTGTCTGTCCTGTCTTCTGTCAATTACAAGAAAAGGAAGGAACTTATGGCCTCCTGTCTCTGCCTGTGGCCCTGCCTCTATGTCATTCCCTACTCTCAGCAGTGCCCCTGGGAGCTCGGCAGGACAGTTATATTATTTCAGTTTTTACTGTTTTGGTCAATGGATCTGAGGAAACTCAGGGCTTTCCTTGAATAGTGGGGTCCTGGACAACCTGGAAGGTAGAACAAACACCCTTTCCTCCCAAGCTGGCTCTGAAGCAGCTGGGTTAGTCCCTCCCCTCCACACTCAGCAAGTTCTCCATGGAGCATTAGCCGCTTCAGCTCCTCAAGGGCACTGAGAATAGGACATGAAAATCATTTCATTAGCTGCAACCTGCCAATGCATTCTCTATCCTGATGACATGTAAAAAGTAAACTCACACATTAATCAAAACGGTATGCAAACACTGGCCTCGAGATGTACTGGAAAGAAAAAATGTTGGTAAGTTTCAAGTTTCCACTGATCAGTACCCCTAACTCCAAGAGCGGCGCTGGCCTCCATCCCCCTCAAGGGTTAAATTCCTTGCTTTAAACTCTGCTCAGAGTTACTGCTGCTTTAGCATCTTTGTATTTCTGGAACTCCGTGTCTGACACGCTGGTAAGATTATCTGCAAACAGCTGGTAAAAAACATCTGCTTCATGATTTGAATGACTTTCTTTTTTTGATGCGCCAGAGTTTCTCATTTCATATAAGAGCATTGTTATTGATCTTTGGAATAATTCCTCTTTTAGCAGAAGCTCATTGTTGTGGAGGGTGAAGAGAGGGACAGTGTGTATGCATTATGATTGCTATGAAAGGGTTCAGTTTCTTCATCTGTTTTAAAAAATAGACTTTTTTTTTAAAGATTTATTTATTCATACAAGAGCTGGGGTACAGGCCAGAGGTGCAGGGGGTGAGAGGATTCACCAGAAGCAGAGTGGGGAACAGAACGGGCAGATTGACCAAAGTATGCTCTGAGGGGAGCAGCAGGCGAGTCAGGAGAGGTCTGCTGTGCCATGTGGGTTGCTCCCTGGCCAGGGATTGAATGCATGCAGCTTCGTAGATTGCATCTTAACCCTTGCGCCACCAGGGAGGTCTCCCAAATTAGACTGTTTTTAAGGGTGGTTTTCAGCAGTTTGCAGCAAAATCGAGGGGAAGACAGAGATTTTCTGTCCATCTCTTGCACCCACACAAGCATGACTCCCCCATTCTCCGTGGCCCTCACCAGGGTGGCACAGATTACATCAGTATCACCCAAAGTCTGTAGTTGACATTATAGTTTGCTCTAGGTCTTGTCCTTTCTGTGGGTTTTCACAAATTCGTAGTGATGTGTTAGCCATTACAATATCATAAAGAGTATTTTTCTTGCCCTAAAAATCCTCCATGCCTACCCCTATCCACCCCTCCCCTGGCCCCTGGGCTTTCCTGTCTCCAGGGTTTTCGCTTTTCCTGACTAGCATGTAGTTGGAGTCATAATGTCATGCATTTAAGGCTCTTCCATGTATTTTTCTGGAGAGCCCATGTTTATCCATTCACCTGTTGGAGGACGATTTGGTGCTTTCAAGTGTTGGTACTATGAATGAAGTTGCTGTAAGCATCATTTCTGTATGGACATAAGTTTCCATCCCTTTTGAGTATATACCGAGGAGTGTGATGGCTGGGTTGCTTCATCCCGTTACAGTTCTTACTTTCTTCCATGGCACAGAGCTGTCGTGGTGAAGGCCTACTAAGTGTCAGAATTTTCCACAGAATGTCATATTGTTCTTTTTACTGCCTTGCAGTATACCTATTTTCAATACCCAAAGGAAATGATGCCTATAAAAGTTAAGCAGTTGGCTCAAGCTGACATTTGAACAAACTGAAGATGGAAACAGAGAGCTTTCTGGTCTCAATGTTCTTTTATTTTCTCTGAGTGGACACACCTCTAGTATTTAAGGGGCCTGGGAGAGGAATACATGGAGGTTCATACTGGCCAGCTACCTAAATCTTATAAAGGAGTAGATCAAACTGTCAAACTTTAAGTAAGATATTCTGTCCTCCTGCCTTGACAAGGCCACCTCACAATAAACTAAAAGGCTAAATTAGAAAGCTAGAATTCTCTGATGCTCAGAGTTCGATGCCTGAAAGTCCAGAATGGGATAAATTTCCTCTAGCTCCACATGGCATCCCTTAGTCACACATTTCAAGGGGCCTTGCATGGACACACTAGTCCACAGGGCCAAGTTCCATCCACATGGATGGCCAACAGCTGTTCCCCATCAGGTCTAGGCTGTACACAATGGGGTGTGTTCATCTGTTGGGAGAGAAGACCTAAGGAAGAGATGTACTGACCTTGGTGTGGGGATGATGACCACTGAGCAGGGAATTTGTCTATAGCACCATCTGTCACACAGTATCAGCTGATGATTGGCTAGAGAAATTTTGGTATAAATACCCAGTGGGATACTACTCAGTTATAAAGATGAAATCCTGCCTTTTGTGACAGCAGGAATGGAGCTTGAGGTGATTATGCTAGGGGAATTCAGTCAAAACTGAAAGACAATTAGCAAATGGTTTCACTCATTTGTGAAATATGAATAACCAATGAAAAGAAGCTGGTTTAAAAAGAAATAGGTGAAAAAAGGGTATGTTTCAGATGGGTGTTTGGGGTGAACAGCATTCCTATAAAACACAAATCTCTATGTCCAGTTGATTCAGGGCCACTGAGAGAAAGGCCAAGAAACAAAGCTTCTTTGGGTTTTAAGAGACTGAGAGGCCCCGCTCTCAGGAAGCCGTGGGGTCTGATGGAAAATGGTGGGATTTGGAGTTGAATGCCAGCTCCGCACCCAACAGATGTATGAGCCCCTCCCTGGCACCTCCGTGTCCCATCTAAAAAATACCAGAGTGATAGCATCTTTGCCCAAGTCATGCCACAGGGCATTCCTAAGAGCCAAAGCAGATAGCAGATCACGTGTACAATATGATAAATAAAGTGCTGTTCAAATGTTCAAAAGGTGTCTATTTGGTTATTTATAAATGTGTGAGCCAATAATCTCAGGAATTAACTATGCAGAGTAAAAGCCTACATTCTAGAAGACATGACATGGAGTTTCAATAAACAGAAGGCTTCCTTCAGCACATCCGACAGAAGGGAAAATGTATAAAATAATCTCAGCCCTTAATAAGCTGGATTTCTAAAGCTGGTGACTCATTTATATGCAAATCACTGCAAACATCTGCCAGTTGTTTGAACTGGGTTTATGTTGATCACATTACTAATTGTGGTTTCTTGGTTAGCCTGTTGACTCATACAAATACATCAGTAAACTGACCTCTGTAGAAAAGAACCGGGAAATTATTTGGCAACTGTTGTGTGGTTGGTGGTCCTCGGTGTTTCTGATGCACCTTCAGAAACCTCCTGAGTGCTGACTACTTTGTAACTTCACTTAATGGGTGTGTGTTCACCTTAGAGCACCAAGTTACTGCTGTGAGCACAAGGGACTCCCTTGGGCAGGTTTTCTCACTCTTGGGTGAAGCCGACTGAGAGGGAATGAGTTCACAGAAATGTGCAGATAAAGTAACCCAGTGTTGTAAAACCAAGCTTCTGAAAAGGCTGAGAGTTGAGTAAACAAATCCCATTTTTTAAAAAAGATTTATTTATACAAGCACTGGGTACAGTCAGAAGTGCGGGAGGGTGAGAGAATTCACCAGAGCCAGAGCGGAGAGCAGAACAGGCAGACTGATGAAGTACACTGCTGAGGGGAGCAGCGGGTGCGGCAGAGGAGGTCTGTTGCGCCATGTGGGACCCTCACTGGCAGCCGGGGATGGAACTAGCGCTGCAGAGGCTGTGGACAGCTTCACAACCCAGCGCTCAACTGCTGCGCCACCAGGGGAGGCCCCCCATTTTTTTTTAGAAGAACTAGGGTGTAGGCCAGAGGTACAGGGGGTGAGATGACACACCAGAGACAGAGTGGGGAGCAGAACAGGCAGATCCACTGAAATACACTGCTGAGGGGAGCAGCGGGTGAGACAGGAGAGATCTGCTGTGCCATGTGGGTAGCTCCCTGGCCGGGGATCGAACTCAGGTCATAGAGGTGATAGTGCTGGGTGTTAAGACTCAACCCTTAGGCCACCAGGGAGACCCTGAACCCCCCCTTTTTGGTGGAATTGTCAGTAATTTACATGGCAGAGAATGTGGGTAAAGGGTGACTAATTAGTGCTATTAATTTCATTTCACTGCAGTCACAAGTTTAGTAGATTTTTCTTCCTTCCTGTTCCTCAGTGCCTTGTCCCTCTAGTTCTGCCCCTTCTTCTCACATCCAGCTTTTACCGTCTGAGGGAGATGTTGATGATTCCCTCATGTGCATTCTCTACCCTTGAGGGACAGGCGAGAAGAAGACCAACGTCTTAGCAAGTCCCTGGCCTCCTCTGCTCTATGGTTGAGCTCCTGATCTCTTGTCTCAGTTCCACAATTAGAAACAAGTAGGCCTGCTCGTCACCTCCATCCTCTTGCCTTGGTTTCCTAGGAACTGTGCTTGAAAGCGCCTATCCAACTTTCCAGCTTCATCGCACCCTTTCCCAGGTCACCTGATAGCCAGAGCAACTCTGCTCTTCACTCCTTAATCCTTCCTATTTTTTTCTCATCTTGCGTCTACCCCATTTGCCCCCTGTCTCTGTTTGCAGGAACTGTATTCCCCCTTCAAGATGTGCCTCAGGCGAGTCTTCCTTTCACAACGGGCTCAGATGCCCCTTCCCCAGCAGCTGGCTCTCCTTGAAAAGAGGAAATTCATGATTCTTTCCTTCTGCTTTTCCACAACATTTGGCACATTTTACCTTGTGATAAGGCATTTGTTTGGTTTCAAGGTGACTTAGCATTTCCAACAATTTTAAGTTCCTTGAGGGTGAACTGAAATGTGGCTGTCTCAGAGTAGACACTAAAAAGGTCTGCTGAAGGAGTTAATGCTTGTGTGAGTGTGACTAAGGAGGGGGCGTCCTTAGCTCTCACAGCAATATTTTGAGATCCAGGAATTGCTGCTTCAATCATTTGTGTTCACAGGGAAAAAAAACAAATCCCCTTCCATTTACCTGCATTATAAAGGGTGATGTCAGTCAGCAGCTGAGCCCGAGCTGCTCCTCACCCACAGGGAAAGAGCAATTTCTTCTTCAACCCAAAGCCTTCTTTTGTTGTTTGTTTTTACGCTCTTTTTCTAAAAGGATGCCTGACTCTGGAGAAGGAGGATGTGACTCCTGGTGGTTTCCTGTGCTCTTATGGAGGGGTTTCACTCCTGCTCTTGAGAACAGCACTTGAAATCTGGCACTTGCCTCTGCTTTCACCCTTACTCCCAAGCCCCACACCCTCTCTCTGCCTGGCAGATAGTCTTCCTGTCTTGCTCGTCCCACCACCTTTTGTAGGTGTGGGCTTCATCTTTGTAGGGTCTTCTCACCTCTGTGGGTCTTTATTTATTTATTTATTTTTAAGATACATTTGTTTATGCACACAAGAACTGGGGTACAGGCCAGAGGTGTGCGTTGGGGAGAGGATTCACCAGAGACAGAGTGGGGAACAGAACAGGCAGACTGACTGAAATACACTGCTGAGGGGAGCAGTGGGCGAGACAGGAGAGGTCTGCTGTGTCATGTGGGTATCTCCCTGGCTGGGGATCGAACTCGTGCTGCATGGGCTGCGGATTGCTTCATAGGTTGTGTCCTAGCCCTTGTACCACGAGGGAGGCCCTCTATGTGGGTCTTCAGATTGAGTTTTGAGTTCACCATTGTTCCCAGACAACCTTCTGGACCAAACCCAGTGAAGTGGGAGTTAGGGCTGTTGCAGTAGGTCTTGCTCCATGTCCTGGCCTCCCACACCGTCTGCCCATGGCGGTGCAGCAGCCATCTGTGTGGCGGGTGATGCCAGCCCCAGCCTGGGCTCTTTAGCATCATTCTCCCGCTTGCTCCATGTGTTCCCTAAGTCTGCATTCCATGTACTTACTGCTGATTGGGCCTAGGCCCATTTTTAGTTCTTCTTGAGTTTGAACCATTAGGCTAATGTTTATTTTATGGCTAATTTGTCTTTTCATTGAAATTGTGAATGCTTTCCAAGGCTTGCTATCTCTAATTCACGCTTGTGGCCCATTTTGCCACTTGTTTTTTCAAGAGCTATTTTAATTGGAATCAGCTGGAATTTATGGCCATGGTTTTCTATTTAGTCTTCTCATTTCCTGCTTTGCAAGAAAGATAAGACCAGAGAGTTGGTCATTTCAGTGCCATGGAAACTTCTGAAATTACATTATTCTTTTTGTGTGTTTAACCAGAAGAGGTTTTTATTGATTAGCTCTTAGTATATATATATAGAGGCACAGTTTCTGAAGGTAAACTAGTATTTGTCAGTCAATGCATAGATTTCAAAAGGCTACTGCGAGTAGACACCAAGAATTAGAGAGTGAAGATTAGATTTGCTTTCTGGTTAATTTCTTTTATGTTATTAAGTGGATAGACCTGTAAGAAGATAGGATATTTATTTTCTCCAACATGCTCTTTTCTTTCTACTTTCCTCTAAAATAATGAGGCAGCGTACTAGAGTGTTAGCAGCATATTGTTACAGGGCAGACTGAGGGGTACCCTGGAGCCCCCAAACCTGCCTGCTTTAAATAGGTTCTGCCATCCAACGCATCAAGACAAAACACACTCTAGTGCATAAGACATTTAATAGAAAAGAACTTTAATATACTTAGTGTATAATAAAGAGAAGAGAAAGAATATAGTTAAAATAGTTCCCATTAAACACCCAGAGTTACTCATTCCCTCATGGGTAAATGCTTAGCCAAACAGGGTTGACCCAAAGTGGGGTAGCTGAGGCCCAAAAGCTTGCCATAAGTTCAGGGTGCCATCTGGTGGGGACCCACAGGAAAGGGGCAGAAGGGGCATGACACCTCTGGAAGGAAAAGAGCAAAATCAAAACCAAGATAAAGGCTGCCATTGTCAGTCGGGAGACTGTGGGTCTCTCACCCACATCTCTGTCTGTTTCAAGTGTCTCCTTCCATGTACCCCAAGTCCCTTGTATGAGTCCAAGAGAGAGAAATGAGCAGCTTCTTCACATGTCCCTCTGCTCCATGTGTCTCCTCCAGGTCTTCTTGATCTCCTTCCTTCCTGCTCCCTGTCCTTTCCAGCTGCTCCTCCCCACCCAGCTGCACCCTTCTTAGGGTGGCACGGGGAACCTGGGACCTCCCTTTTCCCTGGGGATTACCCTATTACAGGATCAGCGTCCCTCAGTTATTTATTTATTTTTAAAAAAGATTTATCCATTTATTTTACACAAGAACTGGGGTACAGGCCAGAGGTGTGTGTTGGGGAGAGGATTCACCAGAGCCAGAGCGGGGAACAGAACAGGCAGACTGATGAAATACACTGCTGAGGGGAGCAGCGGGCGAGACAGGAGAGGTCTGCTAGCCATGTGGGACCCTCGCTGACTGGCTGGGATCGAACCGGCGCTGCAGAGGCTATGGACAGCTTCACAGCGTGGCGCTCAACTGCCTGCGCCACCAGGGGAGGCCCCAGCATCCCTCAGTTATTTAGGAACTCTGGGTATAGTTCATGGACATACTAAAATAATACTTATCCTGATATCTTTATTACTGCCAAAGCTGTCTTGATTCTCTTGTTTGATTTTGTTCAAATTTTCACATGCGAAAATATTGTAACTAGAATTTTGTTCAGGAAACATGATAGGCAAATGAAAGATAGAATATAAATGCTATTGATAAATAGCATTTATAAAATTAGGTAGAGTTCATCCCACATAAAATTAGGAACCTACTTGGATAGTACTGTATAGCAGTTGCACATTTTTAAAAATCATGCTTACAACTTCATTCACAAAATAATGAGCAGGGACAGAGTAGATACTATAAGGCAGATGACCACTGTGTGCTAGGAAAATGCTCTTCACTAACACAACCTTTCTCCCCTCCCAAGGATAACCACAAACGTGATATATTTAAACCGAAGAGTCTGTGAGATTTTCAGCATGAATCACAAAGAAGTGAAAGCTCATTGTTTTCAACCTTAAATATAAAGCAATAGTGTCATGTCTTTCTAGAGATTTTATAAGTTCCTAGGAGTAGTTGTTATTTTTAAGTCTCTATAATTCATTGAAAAAATGATTTTTAATGGTCACACAATTTTTCATTTTTTAAAAAAAGATTTATTTATTTATTTATACAAGCACTGGGTACAGTCAGAAGCATGAGAGGGTGAGAGGATTCACCAGAGCCAGAGAGGGTAACAGAACAGGCAGAATGAAGAAGTACACTGCTGAGGGGAGCAGCGGGCGCGACAGGAGAGGTCTGCTGTGCCATGTGGGACCCTCGCTGGCAGCCTGGGATTGAACCAGTGCTGCAGGGTCTGCAGGCAGCTTCGCAGCCCAGTGCTCAACTGCTGCGCCACCAGGGGAGGCCTGAGACTAGTTCAATTCTAAGAGGAAGCAAGAAGAGTGAGAAATACAGAAGAGTAGAGAAAAACCCCTTGGATGTCAGGTTTTAATCTTGAGGGAGAAACAGATCGGGTAGATGGGTTCCTTTGCTAAAGAATGTACAAATCTTTGTGAGAGAGGTTACATTTCTTATTAAATTATAAATTTTTAATGGAGTTCTACTTAAAGTGTATTGCCGAGACACACCTCCTTCAATGCCTACACTTTAAATTGATCAAGTGGAAAAACCATCTGATTTGGTTTTTGTCTGTAGAGAAGAGTTGATTTTCCAAAAATAGCCATTGGCAGTGTGATGCCATTTCTCACTGGCAAGCAGCTGAAATGGGTTTTTAACCTAGTGTCTTCTCTATTTTTGGTAGGAACTCAGAAAAAGCACAAATGTAAGCATGACTTGGGAAGTATTGGAGGGTTTAGGGACTTTGGGGTGTTAAGTGTTGAGTATGGAACTTTGTCTTTTATCTAGGGGAGTCTATCTAGAATAGCATTCTGCTGATTTCCTGTAGAGTCTCTGAAAAAAGTCTTCTCTGGTGTCCCGGCAGTTACCATGCCCCACCACACAGCCTCTAGAAAAACCCATGTTATTTTCAGTTTCTTTTCAGGTACTCTCCTTTTTTTGTTAATATGGTCATCTGCAACTTGCAGAGCTGAAGTAAACCAGGAGAAAGCAAGCAGGGAAAAGAAACCTTCTGAGACTCCCAATGACCTTGAAAAACAGCCACAGGTAAGGGAAGAATGCTGGGTAGCTGGCAGGAGAGTGCCTGTGCCCAGCCTGTCTTCCCCATTCTCTGACGTAGGTGGGCATGCTCACTCTCCATCCTTGCTGGTGCTTAGGCAGGGTCACACACCACAGCCCCCTCTCCAGTGGCATGAGAGCTCCGTGATGGGTGCTGCAGATTTATCACGTTGATCCTCTGTGTGCTGATTTCCATGGAGCAGGAAGCTTTGCTCAGGACCCAAGTCAAATGCACCCTACCACAAATATGTGAGCTTATTGGAGGGGGACAGCCACACTACAGCAGCACAAGCATACCAGTCAGTTGGCAATAAAAGAGGGGAGGGGAATGCCCACCTTGGAAAGGCTTAGGGGATTGGCAATGCAGGGGGGCAGTGCAGAGGGGTCAGACTGCTCCTGTGGCCATCTATGCACAGGGAGGGGAGGGCCACTTCTCAGAGTGACAAAACCTGAAGTCCATAAGCACCTCAAGTTACCTCAAGTTCAGTGACTTTTTTTTTTTAAAGATTTATTTCTTCATTTATACAAGAACTGGGGTACAGGCCAGATGTGCGGGAGGTTGAGAGGATTCACCCGAGACAGAGCGGGGGACAGAACAGGCAGACTGATGAAATACACTGCTAAAGGGAGCAGCGGGCGCGACAGAGAGGTCTGCTGCACCATGTGGGACCCTCGCTGGCCGGCCGGGATTGAGCCAGCACTGCAGAGGCTGCAGACAGCTTCACAGTGCGGTGCTCAACCGCATGCACCACCAAGGGAGGTTCTCAGTGCCTATTTTTCAGGCCACTTTTAAGAGGGTTGTAATGAGGACCATCTGTTAATTTGACTTTAGGTGGGGCCACTCAGCAGTTTCTATGTGTCCTTCCCTTCCATGTGTCCGGTTATCAGTGTCTTCATAAGCAGGTGATTACCCCTTAACACATAGCTGCCTCATTTGCCCCCACCTCTTCATCAGTCAGGGCCACTCCAGTATCAATACACACGGCACCTTGGCCATTCAGGAGCATGACAATATCAAAATACATGAGAGCTACTTCTGGGTTTGCCCGCAAAGCCACCCGTGACATGTGCTCTGCATTCTTCCTGCAACTAAGTAAAAAATCAGCTTCCCTGGGCCTCCCCTGGTGGCGCAGCCGTTGAGCGCTGGGCTTTGAGGCTGCCCGCAGCCTCTGCAGCACTGGTTCGTTCCCTCACCGCCGGCGAGGGTCCCACAAAAAAAAAAAAAAAAAAAAATTCAGCATCCCTGTCTTTGCTCTTTGCTAATCTTGGTTTATAGCTCTGAAGTAGATAAGTCTCGCCCTTCTTCCACATGCCTCTGTTCAGATTCTGTTCAGGGGTCTTTGCTGTCACCAATGAATCCACCCCAAATTTAGAAAGAAGCGGTGGGTTTCCAGTGAGGAACTTTGGTGTTGATCACACAACAGAAGAGGGGCGGCTGGTGCCTGAGCCACGCTTTTGGCCTGAGAGCAGCTGATCCTGGTTTTACTGGGTTGGGGACCAGGGTTGGGGATCTGGGAGCTGCATCTTAGTGTGTTCTAGGCTGGCTCCATGGGCACGAACAGACAGGTTACCTGCTTCTTCATATATCACATGCCTCATTAGCATCTTAATTCTCCACCCAGGGGTGTGCATTTTAGCAGGCTAGTGAGCCCTAGGTCATTTGTAGATTAGGATTTCTCCTGACTGCATCTATGGGGCCATCCAATTTCAGCTGGCTCTGGAGCGATTGCCAGAAAGCAGGAAGGCTCTGCAGGGCGGAATGTGTGTTTCTCCCTCCTGTTAGCCTGGGGGCTCAGTACCACATAGATTAGGTGAGCAAAGTCTAACTCAAAGGGGTTCTGTCATATTTCTTAAGGGTCATTTTAAATTCTAAATATCTGTGACATTGAGAAAGGGCTTTGAATGCCCTTTCACAGTGAATTCGTGATTAGAATTAAGAGTTTCCAGATTGATAGAGATACTTGATTAAGTATCTAAGAGAGGCAGGCACATGTGGGTGTTAAGAATTCACATCTGGGGCCATGCTTTCCAGGTAGGATTCTGCCCTTGCTTTTTAAATTTTAGTTTCACAGCAATAAAATGGAGATAATAATAATTACTCACAGGATTGTTACGGAGATTAAGTTTATATGTATGAAAGAGGGAGCAGGGATTGGGGAGAGAGGCAGATGGGGGATTGGCCTGGGTGGTTTGGTGGAGGGCGAGTGGATCATGCACATATGTGGAAGAGCAAAAATGTAACCCCTCAAATAAAAATAAAAATGCACATGAAAGTCTTGAAAGAGTACTCTAAACAAATGCACTCAATGAATGTTTGTTATCGCTATCACTATTAATACTTGGACATGAAACAGGCTAACAGAGCAGGAAATCAGCCACTGAATCTGACAGCTCACCTGAACACCATGGGTAATGATCAGTGACCTCTCCCTGCACGTCCCTTTTTTGTCTAGAGCTAAGTCTGTGTCATCAGTGATAATTTCAATTAACTCTTAACCTGTCCGCTCTAGTAGGAATAGAACAAAAAGATGAAAATCTACCCTGGCAGATAACAAATAGGTTTCTAGAAGTAAAATATGGGCCAAAGGGGATCTGTTTAAAACTCATTGTAATTCTAGCCTCATTAGTGCCTATTAATTGCCAGGCTTACTCCTGACACAGTTGGGGCCTGAGAGATGCAGTGTGTGGGGGAGTGCATCTGCCTGCCTGGCTCTTGGTCCCTGTGTTGTCCATGGGGGGTGTTCTAAACAAAGACGCAGTGAACATATTTCTGGGCTACAGAAATTCACCTGTCATTTGCCTGTTATTTTCAAGCTTTCTGGAAAAGGAAAGAGTAACTCTGAAAACCCAAAGAAACACAGTGGAAAGTCCCACAGGATTTTTGTGTAATATGAGATACTGGGTTTGCATAACAATGAGTGAGGTAAATTAGAAAAAAAAAAAAAATCCCAGTCCTTTCACTGTAGAAGACTGGCTTCTGTTATTGGGCAGCATAATTACAAGCTTTAAGACTGGAATCTGGAGCCCTTTGTGTGCTTACTGCATCATCTCCTATCTGCTGCACCGAAAAGGTGTGTCCCTACATTGGCCTCACCTGGGTCTGCAGGCCAGGACGCCTGGCCAAGTGGTGGAGAGTAAGGCTTTCCTCCTGCTGTCTTTAGGAACTTGGTCATTTTAGCCATGCTGAAGCCTTGGTTTCTTTATCTCATTTATTCATCCCACAGGTGGGCTGTTGTAGGCCAAAGGTGCGGTGCATGCAAAGGGCTTCACTCAGTGACCAAAACTGAAGAGTTGAGCACATGGTTACTTTTACAGTAGTGGCCAGTATCTCAGCATGAGCAATCCCGATTCCTCTGGCACATGAGTCTAAGAAACCCAGGAAATGTCACTTTGAGATTTGAGAGTGCATTCTGGGTATTGTAATTTTCTTATGTATAAAAAATGTTAATTGGAGGTTTCAGGAATGATCTATGTCTAACAAAAGAAATCGAAAGCCTAGAGAGTTGCACATCTCCAAGGCTATGTAAAAAAAAAAAAAACCAAAAAAAAAAAAAAACACTTGCATCCAAAAGGATACATGGTAACAGCTCAAATTCTTCAGTTACTAGGTTATTGCTCATTAAGATTTTATAGCTGTGGAAGTGGTACCTACACCCTCATAACTCCTGGGGTTCATGCATTCACTTCTGTTCATTGGTTCTGCGGATGTCTAATTTAATTCTGAGTTGGTGTCAGGCAGTGGGATGGATGCTGGAAGTATCATGATGGATGAGGCAGATGTGTCTGCTCACAGGGAGTTAGCATTTGAAGGGGAAATACAGGAAAAATTCTTAAGAAAACAACTGAATGATTAAAAATAATTATAAGCTAAGCTAAGGCCTATGAAGAAAACCAATAGGATTTTAAGATAGAACATAGTGGCAGTAGAGTAAGGGGCAGCTGCTTAGTACTTGAGAAAGGGTGGGAGAAAATAAGCATGGAGAGACTGGAAGGGAAGATCATTCCAGAAGGGAGGAATAGCACGTGCAAAGACAGTGAGGCTGGAAATGGGTCAAGCTAAGGCAAGCAAGGCCTGCAGCCGTGATAAGGAGTTTAAATTGTATCCCACAAAAGGGAAATCAGTGAAGGAGTTGTTTGAGCAGGAAAAAATAGACATGCTGTCATGTTATTTGAAGATTGTTCTGGCCTCTGAGTGGAGAATGTAGGAAGAGGGAGGTTCAAGAATGGCAGCAGGATGGGCCTCCCCGGTGGCGCAGCGGTTGAGCGTTGGGTTGCGAAGCTGTCCGCGGCCTCTGCGGCGCTGGTTCGATCCCCGGCTGCTCCCCGGCCATGGGAGGAGGGTCCCACATGGCGCGCAGACCTCTCCTGCCGCCCGCTGCTCCCCTCAGCAGTGTACTTTGGTCCTTCTGCCTGCTCTGCCCCCTGCTCTGGCTCTGGTGAATTCTCTCACCCTCCCGCGCTTCTGACTGTACCCAGTGCATGTATAAACAAAACAAACAAATAAAAAAAAAAAATGCCTCTATTAAAAAAAAAAAAAAAAAAAGAATGGCAGCAGGGAGACTACCACAGTGTTCAGGTTTCTTAGCTTTGGGGTGAGGGCAGCGCAGATAGAGAAAAGTAAGTTGAATCAATCAGTCATTTATCAGGATTGACAGATCTTGCTGAGGAATTAAATGTTGAGTAGACAGTTGGATCTATGCGTCTGGCGTGAAAATGAAAGGTCTGAGCTGAGGTGTGCATTAGGAGGCACTGACAGACAAATTTTAGTGTTTAAAACCGTATGAAGGAAAATACCACCTCGGAAGTATGTGTGCTGAGAGAAGAGAGTTTAGGGAAATGCAGTGTTTTATGCTCAGATCAAGATCAGCAAAGGAGATTGGCAAGAGAGTGTTTAAAAAGGAGGGATTTATCAACTGAGTTAAAGCCGGCAAGAGGTCAGTGAGATGAGTGCAGAGCCAGTGTGAGCAGGCCTTGGGGGCTAGGGCTGGGTGGGGCTGGGTGGGATTGGGTTATACTGTGTTTAGATCACATTAACATGAGTTGAAGAATGAGCAGAGATGAATAAGTTGATATAGTTTGAGTTGTCTCTTTTGAGAAGCTTAGCTATGATTAGGTCAAGGAAAGAGGAGGGCTCTGGAAAGATGGGTTTTAGAAGAGCTTATTTGCAAGTGATAGGACTTGTTCCTCCAGTGAGGTAATAACCAAAGAAGAAAGGTCCTCAATCCAGGGCATCCGTGAAAGGATTGCTTATAAAAGAATTGGGAAAACTTTTAGTAATAAAAAGGAAGATAGACTTAGGTGGATGAAGCAGCCCATGGCATGTCCATTTGTCTGTGCTTTATAAATAAAAATCAATAAAGAATGATGCAAGACCGTCAGGTGAGGAAATGGATAGAGGAGGGAACCTGGAATATTTCAAAGAATCAGAAGGTGCAAAATGATCAAACCAGACAATAGGAAAACAGACCTCAGAAAAAAAAAAAAAAAGGATCTCTTGCCTTTCTTAAGTGCGCATTCGAGTTCATAAATTTCAAGTGGACTCTATCCATCAGACTATATAAACTCCAGGAAGTGTCTTGCTTCCCTTGTTTAGGAAGTACCTGTGGTACCTGGACAGGGTCTGGCGAATAGCAGATGCTCAAGCACTATTTATGAAATGAGTGAGTGAACTCGGTCTTTAACTTCTTCTGGCAGTATTCTACTATTCAGTGAAGGTGCCGAGAAGGCACCAGGTGAGACTCAGAGGCCCAGGGTTTCCCACGTGGCTGCCTGTATTAGGGATATAATTGAGAAAAGGCCAGCACATCTGCAGGTTGAAGGGTGTAGATGTCCGTGAACTTGAGGATTAGAGGGATTTAGGTGCCTATATAGCTTGACAATGGCGGCCTATCTTTATTGCAGCCAGGCTCACAGTCCCTCTTCATGCCTGGGCACTGTAAACTCTCAGAGGACTAGGGGGTGAGATAGCCCTAAATTATTGGAAGTTTCACTGATTAACTGAGAAAACCCTGACTTTATTGAGATAACATTCTTCGTTTCCAAATTGGATGGAAGCTGACATAATGAAAAATAACCCACATTTCCCATATAGTTGAATATATGGATTGAAAAATTCATACCTATTACATAAAACACCACTGCCCATTTTAGTTATGATATTGGCATCCCGCCAAAAAAGACCCAAACAACAGAAGCATAAAGAAGATAAACATTTGCTTTTCTTTATATGACAGTGTAAACACAAAAGTCACAGGACTGATATGGTGACTTCACAGAATTGTAGAACCAGGCTCTTCCTGTCTTGTTGCTCTGCCATCCTCAACACACTTTTCCCATCTTATACTCCGAGATGGCTGCTGTGATTTCTGCCATCACAGTCACATTCTGGCTGGTGAGACGCGGAGTAATGTGGAGGGGACAGTCTGTAAGTTGCAAAAATCATCCCAAACCAGAACGTAGCCACATGGCACGGAGGGCTGCAGGGGAGTGTGATAAGGCACGCTTGAACTGATCAGCAATATGTCAAGTTAACATTGGGGAAAATGCTAACTGCAGGAAAAAAGAGAGAACATATTTTGTGCAACAGCCAGCCATCTCTGCCTCTCAGTGCATGGCTGCCTTGGGGAGCTGGATGAGGTATGAAAAAGGAGTGTGATGGAGAGCATGACTGATCCTTTGGTAACAAGGGCTGAATTGCTGCTACTAATCTATGGGTGGAGCCCTGTCCCCTGGGCCCAGAATTTCGGCTTCTAGAGTGAGCTCATGTCTGGCTCCATTCTAATGGCTTCTTCACTTCAGTGCTAAGTGCTAGAAGCACAACAAAGGCAGCTCTTGGATGTCTGTGCCCGTTCATTTTTGGTAGCTTCTAGATAATGGACCTCTTTATTATTTTATAGTACAATTGTCAATAACTTACAGCTTCATGAACACACACACATATATATAATATATATATTACATATTATATATATAACAATGTATGTGTACATCTTTTTACCTTAGTACATTTTTTGCTTATATCTGTGCTCTGATTTGATCTCCACAGAGTTGTTATTCCTGGGTACCTAAACATTGTATGTTGCCACTTTCCCGATCTCAGGTTTACAAATCCGTCAGCATAACCCAATTTCCTGTTTCTCCATTGAGGACTTTTGGGTTTCTTTTGCATGCCTCCATTCTAAGCTACTTCCGGTGCTTCTTTCTGGGGTCTCCTGTACCCACTTAGTTTCCCAGCTCTGCTCCCTTCTAATCCTTTTCACCTGGGTGTCTTTCAAATATAGTCGCTTCTCCTTATCTCTGTTCATCTTGGTCATTGTCCCCTGTTGTTCAGAAAGATTCTTTGTTTCTACCCACATCTCCTTTCTGAAGCACCTTTAACTGCCACCCTTTATTTTGCTGCAGGAGGGAGTGTCCCTATATCTGTAGGTTATCCTGTAACCAGATGTACCTATTGCTTTATCATCCTTCCTTCTTGAAGGTGGCCCAGGAGGTACCTCCTTCTCTGGCTATAACCCGGGCTTGTAATTTGGGTCTCTGTGTATGACAGCTTCTCAACTTTCCCCCTAGCAGCTGCTTTTCAGAGTCGAAAATCTTTTTTTTTTTTTTTTAAGATTTATTTATTTATTTATTTATTTATTTATTTATTTATTTATTTATTTATACATGCACTGGGTACAGTCAGAAGTGCAGGAGGGTGAGAGAATTCACCAGAGCCAGAGCAGGGAGCAGAGCAGGCAGAAGGACCGAAGTACACTGCTGAGGGGAGCAGCGGGCGGCAGGAGAGGTCTGCGCGCCATGTGGGACCCTCCTCCGGTGGCCGGGGAGCAGCCGGGAATTGAACCAGCGCTGCAGGCAGAGGCTGCGGGCAGCTTCGCAACCCAGCGCGCAACCACTGCGCCACCGGGGAGGCCCGAGTCGAAAATCTTAATTGAGCTCTCATTTCACCTTTGATGATACTCCCTCAACTCCTGTTTCACTTCCAGCCTTCTGGTCTACCCTTTCACTCCTTACACCTGTCCAATGAGAGAAGAGCATTCTCCTTCTGTGCCCCTGTGTTCCAATCTTCAGGACACTGGGGCTGTGTTCCTTCTTTCACAGTGATTATATTTTAAATCTTCTGATTTCAATGACTCAGAAATTCCAAGGAACTGGGACCTGCACCAAATAATGTCAAAGCATTAACCACTATGATCCTGCCCACCACCTGAACTATTCTGGGCCCAGCACTGATGTAACTAGCTGCTATGGAGAAAGAGCTTGTCATACTAAATGGTGAAACTTCTGTAGTTTCACCTAACTGGAATATTCTATATTACATTCTTTTTATTATTTTCTTCATAGTGGAAATGTGGACCCACGGGTGGCTTTAGTGCATTTTAGTCACCTTAATCATGCAGGGCCCTTAGCCAAAAACCCTTAAAAATGGGAACTCATAATGCTATTTCCTTCCTTCAGTTGACTCAACTCTAGTGTCTTTTACTTTTTTTTTAAAAAAGATTATTCATTTGTTTGTTTGTTTATTTATTTATTTATACAAGCACTGGGTACAGTAAGAAGCATGGGAGGGAGAGAGAATTCACCAGAGCCAAAGCGGGGAGCAGAATAGGCAGACTGACAAAGTACACTACTGAGGGGAGCAGTGGGTGGCAGGAGAGATCTGCGCGCTATGTGGGACCCTCGCTGGTGATCGGAGATCAAACCGGCACTGCAGAGGCTGTGAGCAGCTTTGCAGCCCAGCGCTCAACTGCTGTGCCAACTTTTGGATACTCTCGATCAGATAGTTAATTTTCCTATTTTTTCAGAGATTATAGTGTTATCTGTGGTTGGGTTGGTGTTACAGAATTTGCTCTGTCATAGACATAAATAGGCACTCTGCTCTCCCTCCCCCTTAATGTTTCCAAGCTAGGTAAGAACTTTATGGATTGGAAGGGAGAGAGCAAAGCAGAAGAAAGTAAAGAGGGCTGAATGTGACTGTGGGTGTTGCTGAAAAGGGACCTTTTCCACATGAGGGGTAGTGTTGGGGGGAAAGGATATCCTCAACAAACTCCACAAATAAGTTTTATGGATCCCACCCCCAGACCAAAGAGACCCAAGACACCAAGGACTACAAATCCTATACTGTGGTCAACACTGAAGGGAGGGTTGCTTGAGAACTCAGGGTGGAGTTAAGCAGACAGGTTTGGTCTATGACCAGACATGTGGGACTTGGGGGTTCTTGGATTTTTGCTGGCTTTCAGCATGCTATTGGGGTTCCAGCTCTGAAGAACTGGTAGGACACATTCACCAATTTATCTCTCTCTTTCTCCCTGAGTTATTCATTTCTTCATTTCCCCTTTTTGTAAATAAACACATTATTAACCTTTTCGTGTATGCCTGCAGTTAAATCTCATTATTAAGTCCCTTTAGGAGCACAGGTGAAGACCCACAATTAGACCAACCCTTTTCTCATTGGGGTTGCCCTGTAACAGTAGCAGGTTAAGAGACCATGTGACCCAAATGTGGGGTGACTCGTCCTTCATTCTGAGCAAGGACCTGGAAAGCCAACAAGGCATAGTCCCGTACCCCTCATTGTGTGGCAAGAGCAGAAGAATAGCAATGTCCTGACACAGCTGTGAGATTTCTTATAACCTGAGGTTGACAGTGGAGAACAGTTCCCATGTACTGTGGAGAGGGCACGAGAAAGAGTTGAGGGAGGACCCAGGTCAGGGGGAGCCTCTTGTTTGGATAAGGGGTGCAGAGACATGCCTGGCATGGAGAATGCCACTGGTCAGGGACCATAATGGTGGTGCATGGGTCTGTAGGTGGCAGTGGGGAAGATGCCAACCGGGCTGAACAGAACCAGGATGCGGTGTGGATATCAGTGTAGGCAGGAAACCATCACGGAAGACCGTTCCCCATGCTGGTGTGCTAAGTATTACAGCCTCTGCCCTGTCTTTGTCCTTCGAACACAGTTGCAACCTCAGGGAAAGCTGTCGTGAAAAGGAAACCCTGGGTTGAGGTTGCCCAGGACTGTCTGTTTGAAGTTTCAGCCAGAAGACGGAATGGAAAGTTTGAGACAGAAAGTAAAGCCATGCATAGAAAATAAAGTTGAATCTTGGCGCACGGGTGTTCTGTGGATTGCAACTCTGTCCCTCCTACACGCGTGGAGTGTTACTGCAGCCAGGAGCTCAGCCCTGACTGGCGGTGGGGAGCCCAGGTGGTGACTTTAGAAATGCAGGGGCGAGAGTGGGGTTTTGTCTTGGCTGCGGTTCTCCAAGCATGGAGTTTTGGGTTTCATTTCAGGATTCTGCTAATGTCCCTTCAGCCAACCAGTAATCAGGGCTTTATTTTCCCTTCTTGTTCTCATTTATAATGCCCATAATTTACATATATTTGCATTTTAATTTTTCTAACGGAAAGAATTGAATAAATGTGCCGTCTCTGCATACCATGGGAGCATAAACACATCAAGCTCCAGTGTTATGAATAAAGGTCACTGTTGACATACTCCTTACTTTAGCTCAAAATTATTTTCTAAGCTTTGGGTATACTTTCCTTTTTGGCACTTGAATCAAATGATGTCATTCTATTTTCATTTTTCCTTATGTTGCTGAAAGATCCTAGACAAGCAGCCTAGGGGGAATTCTTTATTGTGCAGGTGAAAAAATGGGGCTGTGGCACTGAGGTCATAGCCGTGACCTCTAGCGCGGCTGGTCAGAGACAGATGGATGGCCTTCGAGTCCAGGCTGCGGGCTGCAGTGCTTTTCGCCTCATTCCCTTTGTCACCTGTGCCTCATCTGGAGGCCACGTCCTATTTGGAGAAGTGAACTTTTAGAGCATAGCATGTGAAAGGCATGACGTCTTGTTTCTTTTCTTTTTTCTTTTTTTAAAGATTTATTTATGCATATAAGAGCTGGGGTATAGGCCAGAGATGCGGGGGGTGGGGGTGAGAGGATTCAGCAGAGACACAGCAGGGAACAGAACAGGCAGACTGACTGAAACACACTGCCGAGGGGAGCAGCGGGTGAGACAGGTGAGATCTGCTGCGCCATGTGGGTTGCTCCCTGACCGGCTGGTTATCCAACTCATGCTGCAGAGGTTGCAGATTGATTCATAGTGCAGTGCTTAACCCTGTGTGCCACCAAGGAGGCCCTTGTTTCTTTATTTTTTTAATAGTTAAAATATGTAAAAGTTAAAAATTTTGAAGAACAGAAGTGCAAGTTCTACTAACAGAGGTTGAGATATGTCAGACCTGAGAAAAGGCAGAAAAGTGATAAGGAGGCCGATATCCTATCCTCAAAGTGAGGAGGAATCAGACTATTGCATTAAGCTGATAGAATGATCAAAAAGTTTCAGTAAAATATACAAGGCAACAACATTTTAATAATTGTTAGGATAATAATTTCTTTCCAATCTAATCTAATCTATATATCATTACAAGGTACTTAGGAAAGGCGGAAATTATCAAATAAGAAAAAAATTCCGCTTCCTAACTTGTGGGACTGATAGATCTGTGTTAAAGTTGTCATCAAAGAGGAGAGGAACAGCAGGCAGCCATGTGCCAGGAGTTAGGGCAGAAGCAGTTCTGGAGGTGGTAGGACGAGACTTGGTTACAGTTAAGAGGTTGTCCTGGGTTGGGGTGGGAGGTGGGGAAGCTGTGATTGGGAGTGGGCTGGGTGGGAGAGTTCATTTTTACCATAAATACTTCCATATTCTTTTGTAGGTTTGCCTAACCATGTATTGCTTTGGCAAGAAGTGTATGTATTTTGGGGGCCTCCCTAGTGACACAGTGGATTGAGCACCATGCTGTGAAGCTGTCTGCAGCGTCTGCAGTGTGGGTTCGATTCCTGGCCAGGCAGGGAGATACCCACATGGCACAGCAGACCTCTCCTGTCTCGCCCGCTGCTCCCCTCAGCAGTGTATTTCATCAGTATGCCTGTTCTGCTCCCCACTCTGTCTCTGGTGAATCCTCTCACCCCTACACCTCTGGCCTGTACCTCAGCTATTGTATAAATAAAAAATAAATTAAAAAAGTATATGTATTTTATTTCCTGATTGGTGCTTGCCAGTATGCCCTTTGAAAAGTCTGAACAACTTAGATTCACCAGGAGATGACTGTACTCTTTTTCCCTGCACACATGCTATGTGCCAGAGTGGTTATTTGATAGTCATCGACTCTTGCTACTGCCTGCTTATTTTTCTAAATCCTTTATGTGCACTTGAAATGAATGAATATTTTTCAATGATTGGAATTTGTTCATTTAGATGTTTAACCTGCCTTTATCTTTTTTTGCTAGTAGTTTTATTACATTAAGGTATGAATCATTGAGAGAGATATTAAAACATTCCACCATCAATGTGGATTTGTTAGTGTCTCCTCAACATCCTGGGAACATTTCTTCTGTATATTGTTAGGTAAACAGAATAGAATTCTTATATTTTCCCTGTGACCTGCTTGTTTCATCATTGCATGGTGAATCTATTGATAGTAAGCCAGAATGCCTTTGGCTTAAACAATATATCATGTGCGTGCACGCAAGATACATACATATATACATACATATACATGTATGATGTATATATAATATAATGGAGTGTATATAATATATATTTAATGAGGAGTCCAAAAATGAGCAATATATATATCTGTAAATGATCGAAGGGCGTAAAGGGGAGAGTCATGAGAAGTGCCTTGCACACCTCTGACTGCGGAGCATGGTAGACTGAGGACCTTTGCTGTCATGCTTTTCAAGCCTTTGCTGCATTTTCACCTGAGTCTTGCTTTCTCCAGTCTGCTCCCAGCCAGCCACCGGCCAGTACAGAGACTGAAGCAGACCCATTTTTCATGTTTCCCCCAAGCCCAACTGAGTTTTGCAGGGCAAACTTAGACCTTTCCACCCAACCACTTCCTTCCTACCCGCCTCCTTTGCTGGGAGTCAGGCTTGCACTGCAGTCTGACAGCTTGCCCGGCTTCCTAGCTCCTGCTCCTTTCCTTAGGAAAACCCTTGTGCATTTAATCCTGTCTAGGTGTTTCCTCTGAGAAGCTACAGATTGAGACCGGAGGGCTTGTTTGTGCATCCAGCCTCTCGACTTCATGCTGGTACCCGAGTGTCCCGATTGCTCCCTTTGCTGTCCTCAGTGTGTTGTTTTGCTCTCAGGCTTCGCTCCCATCACCACCACTGTGGCCGGGCAGAGTCACCGCTGCGGGCTGCACATGCAGGCACAGCAACATCCAGAGGGAGGAAGAGTCACGTTTTCCCATGTCTATACCTGTGAAGATCTTTCCCAGGAGCCCACCAGCAGCTTCCTTTATTTCACACTGGCCAGAAAGTGGCGATGCATCTGCTTCTAGATGCATTGTTGGCATGTGAGAAAGACCTCAGTGATGGAAAGACACAAACGGATGCTTATTCCAGAGCTGGGCCTGAGTCCCATGGTAGAGAGATGGGTAACTGAGCAAAAGCAGGATTCTGTTTGGAAGGAAGAAAGGAAAAGTAGGTACTGGGGTGCTCTCAACCCTCTGCTCCGCTGAGTAACACTTGTGATTTTAGGATCTATTTCATCAAATATCTGTCCCCTTTCTGTTGGTTAGTGTTGTTAGTATACTTTTTCTTATTTCTTCATTTTTATCACAACTTTATCAGTTTATGTTAGCCGCCCCTGTTGTGAAGAGCATATGACTAGATTTTGTTTCAATTTCATGTCCCCCGGTCCTCAATCTCAAAGACATACTTTTGGTGTGATTGGTATCTTTACACTAATTAGGATTATTGATTTAATTTGATTCATTTCTGTCATTTGATTTTCATCTTTCTGTTTCTTGTGCCTTTTTTTTTTTTTTTTAGCACTTCACCACACTTATGGCCTGAAATTTTTTTTTTTGCCCTTTGTTAAGTAATTTAAATATATATAAAAGTAACAAAAGAGTATGATAAATCTCTGTATTCTCCTCACATAGACATGACAATTATCAATATTTTGCCACACACTATTTAACCCTCCTTTCTCTATTCTGCTGAAGAATTTTAAAACAAATCATAGATTACATGACAGCTCAGCTTAAATGTTTTTGCGTGAGTGATGCATCTTGCTTCATTTTCCTTTTTCTTCTAATTGATGGCAAGTAGAGCCTGGAAGCCTTAGCTACGGTTAAGCCTGAGTGCCAGCTTATTGACTGATACTATATTGGGAGGTTGCTGGTCTCTCACTTGCTGTTCATGCCTCAGGATCTCCCCACCCAGGGTAATCCTTAGCTGGACTCCACCACAGTGCTCTGGTTGCAGTGGGTCAAGTGCCTGCTGAAAAAGAATCAGAGGACTGTGCTTTGGGGGAAACTCAAAACACTGCTTGTCCACTAGGTTGACTACCCCCTTCTTTGTCTTGTAGTAGCGAGGAAGCTTTTGACAACCAGAATCAGAAAATCATGACTCAAAATGATGACTCAACAAGGAAATTTATTATCTTTCATGCTTGCGTAGATGTTGCACAAAGCAGTGACCCAGCAGTCAGGAAGGGTCTTCCATCTCTCCACTTTGCTTTGAGGGTCTTTGTGTTGGCTTCCTTCTAAGGCTAGTGTGGCCTTCAGTATAACTGGGACTACCTCTCTGCCTTTCCATGTCCAACTGCCCACTCTGGACCAAGAAGGGTGGTCAACAAAGAATGCAAAAATACTGCAAAAATAAAAAATACTGCAAAAAAATTGCAAAAAAAAAAAGGAATGCAAAAAGCTGAGGTCTATGTACTTCTATGTTCATGCAGCGCTGATTGCTATAGCTAAGTTATGGAAAAGTCCTAAGTGCCCAAGGATACAGGAGTAGACTAGAAAAAAAGTGGTATATAGACACAGTGGACTACTACTCAGCTATAAAAAAAAGATAATTTCTTGCCATTTGTGACAACATGTTTCAAACTGGGGGAGATTATGCTAAGTGTAATAAGTCAAAAGGAGAAAGACAAATGCTGGATGATGTTATACGTGAAATATAGAAACCAAAAAAGGGTCAGTAAAAAACAAATCAATAACAAACCCTAGAGAACTGACTGTGGAATTGAGACTAAGGGCTGGGGAAGAGGAGGGAGAGGGGAAAATACTCAGTGTGGAGGGGCCACAATGGACAATGGTGGAGGACTGAGTGTGAGTGCCATGATGGGGTGTGGTGTGGAGACATGCCTCAGAGGAGGTGTGATCCCATGCCTCAGAATCATAGTGTTGTAGACTAGTGTTCCCTCAACTGAAAAAAAAAAGTCACAGTGGTCAGGGAGATATCATTCTTTCTTTGACTTAGAGTAAGCATTCTTGGATTTGTTGGTGTGTGTCAGGGTACATATGATTGCAGTCTGTCCCTCTGCAACTGTCCCTTAAGAAACCTGGTGGGAGGCAATGTCTAGTTACATAAAATGAAGGTTCTGTTACGAGGAAAAAGGAAGACAGTACATGTTGGTTGGCACCAGGAGTGTCCATTACATACTTTATTGTAGCAATGAAAGAGGAAAGCTGTGTCTATCTATGAATTTGATGGGGGACCTCATACTATCTTGCTAGCAAGGCCATTTCCTGCAAGCAGTAGTTCATCACTCTGAGAGTTTTCATGGTCATGTGAATTCAGGTGAGTCATCTCAACTTGTCTTTAGTGGGGGAAGAACAAAATGTTGAAAATGTTCGTTTGGTAGTGAATGTCTTGTCTCAGATCTTAATTTGGGCACCAGCTCATGATACTATATAAAGGGAACATTTAGACTAATCCTTGATTGACACGGGGGATGTCAGGCAGCTCCGGAGCTTATGGAATAGTGGGGGAGCGACTGTATGACATCCCAGCTGGTGGGTCTAGAGATGGAAGGTGAAAATTTTTGCAAGTCACTGAAGATGGTATAAAAATTGAGTAGGCAGTTTGTGTACTAATTGCATGAGTAGAAAAATCAATCAGAAAAAGAAGTGCCCTGCTTATGGGCTACCTGATTTGCAGTGTGCTTGTAGTTGTGGGCATCCCTTCCCCCAAATTAGAGAAAGTGTTAGACTCATAATGAGTATGAAGCAGCTGTTCCATCAAGCTGTTTTCCAAATGGGCTTTCACCATTATTGTTGTTGTTAGACAGAGAGGGAAGTGATTTTAGTGTGAATGTGAAAATGAATTAATGTTGCCTGTCAGGAAACAAAACCAGTGCCAGGAGATCAGCTTATGCACAGCTGAAGATTGAAAAAGAAAACTTAGGCAAATCAGAGCTGAGAGACAATGATCCCAAATGTGCACTAAGTCCTGGCAGCATGGAAGTCACAATGCCACCTCTGAGATGGACACAGCTCCAGACAAGACAGTGTAGGTCCCCAGATCCAGTCAGACTGGCCAAGTACTGGAGACACGGGCACCAAGACTGTCTCATTCCCCACCTGAGCACCAGATATGGATATTGATTCCTTGACCTTTTAAATCAGTCTGGGGTTGCGTTGCCAGATATAGCAAATAAGAAACAGAATGTCTGGCTAAGTTTGAGTTTCAGATAAACCATAAATAAATTGTGGGGGTAAGTATGTCCTAAATATGGCATGGGTTATAGAGACACTGAAAATTAGTCATTGCTTGTGTGAACTTCAGATTTAACTGGGTACCCGGTGGTAACCCTAATCTGGGTTGATTAATCACCTCTTCCTGATTCTTAGAACATTATGATATGGGTTCCTCCCCTTACCCCCTTTTATCAGTTTTGGACTCTCACTAACCATGAGTGGCAGATTATATGATGCAGTCTCACCCACATTGTTTTCTGATAAGGTGATATTGACATTCCTGTTTGAGAAGTGGGATCTGGGTGGATTTTGCAACTGTCTTGACCAATAGAGTGTGGTACAAGTGATACTGAGGCTGGATTATTGAGGGTGGGATGAACTCTAAAAGGCTCTCTGTCAGTGCATGTCCTTGGAGTTCTGAGCTGATAGTTATGAGGTGTGCTACATAGGATGCTGGGAGCCCAGGTATTCCAGCAGCCAGCTCCTTAGTCTCCTCTGTCTAGATGACTCCAGTTTCAACCACTGTTTGACTGCAACCTCATGACGGATCGAGGTGCACTGCCCAGCCAAGTCCCTCCCAAATCTGTGGCCATAGGAACTTAGGAGTTAATTAATCACTACTGTTGTTTTAATTCACTGTGTTTTGGGTTGATTAGTTACATACCACTCATAAGTAATATATACTGATTTTTGGGAAAAAGAACAACATCCCTTTTTAGGTTAACATCTTTTGTAATAGTCTATAAAATCAAGTAGCTTTGTTTTTGGGGTTATTTACATCATTACATGCTCAAATCTTGTTTATGTCAGGTTTTAGAGGTTTTGTTGTTATAGTTTCTTCTGCTGTCATTTTTTAAGTAAGACAAATGGGGTTTGTGCTATAGGAGACTTGAATTAGGCATAAGAAAAAACAAAAAGACAACCAGAATTGTTTAATGAAACAGGAGATCTAGGTTGTTGTGGCTTGGCATTAAATAACTGTTGGTCTTTGAGCAAGTTATTTACCCTTTAAAACTCAGTTCTTTTTTTTTATAAAGTATTTACTTATATATATTTATTTTACATCATTGTTCATTTTTGTACAATGTATGCTTTTTCCTCTCTGGTGCAGTCCCTGTAAAATTCCCACCACCCATTCATCCTGCACCATCACCATAGTCCCTGGTGCTCTTCTCTCCACTGTTGTGATCCCTTCTCTTCCCATGCTCTGAAGAATGTCTCTGGTTTATAGTTGCCTCCTAATTTTGCTTAAATTCAAATCTATTGTTCACCATATATTTGGCCCCTTTTACCTGACTTATGTCCCCTCCACTGACAAGTCCCCAATCCTTCTAGTAACCACTAATTGGTCTTACAGCCTAAGAGTTTACACTTGCTTGTTTGGTTTCTCTACACATCACATATGAGTGAAATCATATGGTGTTTGTCTTCCCCTGTCGGGCTCAGTTCTTGTGTGTTTAAAATGAGTGATTCTCTTAGATGAGGAATAGCAAATACATAGCATGTGATCTACCATTCCCCTAGCAGGCACCTGATGATTGTAGTGTAGAGTTCATCCCATAGGAAACGACCTTCAAGTCCTTCCCAGAGCAGCCAGGAGCCATCAGTCACAGTTGGCAGTAGTGACACAATCTTTTTTTATTCTTTTTCTTTCCCAGAACTTGAACATGCCTACTATTATTTCCAGTGTTGAAATTCAGTGAATCTATTACCTAAGTGATTTACCCATGTTCTTAAAGAGTCACCAAAATGATTATGGGTGTAATATTGGAAATATTTAAAGAATCACAGAATCATAGAGCAATATAATGGACTGCCCTGGGTGTGAGATGACTCTATATGTCTTATGATAGATACGTTGGTGAACAAAGTTCTAAAAGAGAGAAAATAATACATACCAGTCGCTCCAAATGCGACAGTTCAGATCAGACCAAGTTTGTCTGGATTGCTGGCTGAGACCACTCAGCTGTGACCTTGCGAACAGTGTTAAGAGGGTGTACTGATGCTCAGGGGAATGCTTTGTTCACCTTGGGTGGAAATGTTTCTGAAGGATCAGCTGCATAGCAGCCCCACATGCAACCCTGACTGGGACAGAAGCCAGTCAGCGGCGCTCTGTTTCCTCTGCCTGGGCTTCTCTACAAGGGCTGACCCTCCTCTGCAGTGCTGCTGGCCGCTCTCATCTCTCTCTCCTTTACACGTGTCTCTGCTTTATTTGGACCTTCTTTCAGCTGCATCACCCTCTGCGTGTGTCTCTACCCCGGACCTGGAAATCTCCCTTTAAGGCCATCACCAACCCCCCTTCACATGCTCTCTTATTTGATCACTATTTTTGTTCTTATCCCTGTCTTGAGTCAAGTTTACCAGTGTTTTTTCTCCAAGTATATGGCTAGAGTTCTTTTTTCCAAATTTGATGACGTTTCCATTTTTGATTTTACATGACAGATTTGCAGCTATTCTAATCGTCCTAAGTGTACATATTTGGGTGTAAAAATCTCAATACAACTCTTTTGAAGCCTTGAACGATGGGGCACAGGACTCCCATTTTCGTATCTGCAAAGGCCACATAATGAATCTTGATCTCTGCACCTCACCCACCTGACATCTGAACCAATAACAAAGTAACTGATCTCAGAACACAAAGGAGAGAGAGGCCCTTTTTCTTGTTGGGGGAACTGGAGAGGGAACTCTGGTGGAGATAGCATCTGTCTTTGACTTTGAAGAACAAAGAAGAAGTCAGAAGGCAGAAGTGGGGTGGGGTGAGGGAGAAAGGGGACCATTCCAGTGTGAGGGAAAAACAGGAGCAAGGCATGAAGACAGAGGGGAGAGAGAAATGTGTATTTGTCTGCAGCATTGAGGTCATTGAGTAGAGGAGAGGGGACAGAGGCCATAGGGCACAGGCCCTTGGTGTCTATGGGTTGGTTAAGCAATAGGAGGCTAGTCCCGCTTCTCATGATTTTGGGGAGTAGGTGATATATTTGCCAGTGTTTCTCTGGTACTGTCTCTGTTCTATTTTTGAAAATTAAGGTTTGAAAAGGATGGCTCCCTTGCCTATGACACCAGCCTTCTCTGTAGGAGACAAATGTAGCAAAGGCAAATATTCAAAGTGATGGAGATTCACTGTGCATTTAAATGACCGTTTTAACAATCTGCCTGGAATTCTCTCTTTTCCCATTACATTCCCTAACTCTCTAGCAGTTGATCCTTCTAGCATACACTAGAATAAATGTATATAAATTGGGCTACTGGGGAGCCTCTAGAAAAGTAAGGTTGACTGCAAAGGACACTGTCTAGCTCATTCTCCCCTTATTCAGGAAATGTTTATTGAGCACCTGCTAGGTACAAGGCTCTAAAATGGATATTTCATACAGGTTAATATGCAAGATAGATCATCCTTTGCCTTAAGAGGATGAGCTCCCGAGAACCATGTTAGACATAACCCTTTGGGAGAGGCTGACCTCCACCAGTGCCTATTATGACAAATGCCAAGAAGGAAACTAACAGACTGTAAAAACAGATGCATCAGGGAAGAAATTGGGAGATTGGATCAAGTTGACCTGCTTTAGTCAATACCAACCTCAATCCTTAGAATTAACAGAAAGGCCCTTTCAGTCAATGTAGTACATACTACAGCTAGCTGCTGTAACAGATGACCCCCAAGTTCTCACTGCTTTTACATAGTAGAATTTTATTTCTTCATGTCACGGTGGGTGTTTGTGATGAATTAGCAGCTCTCCAAGAGATGAATAAGAGTGCAGACTCCTTCTAGCTTGTGGCTTTGTCACCTTGGACATTTGGACTCCAAGACCATTGTGTTCATCAGCTCAAAGCTTAGGAGAAAAGAATCTCATAGATCAAAAGAATCTCATAGATCAAAAATACAAAAAGTCTTGTATTTTATTGTCAAGTTCTGGCACTGGACACCTTACTTCTTCTTGTATTTTGGGGCCATACTTGCCTGGAAGGGAGGCTGGAAATGTTACCTGACTGCATATAGAAAGAAGAGGAAACAGTTTTGGTAAATATTTTATATATATATATATATATATATATATACACACACACACATATATTTATACAGATATATACACACATATATATACACACATGTACATATATGCATACATCCACACACATGTGTGAAACTATCAAATAGACCATGAGTTAAGCCATGAAGGAAATATAAACCAACATGAAAAAGGGAAAAATCAAAATCACACAAGCCATATTCACCTTCTGTAGCACAATACAAGCAGACATTCTCATCAAAGAGTAGCTCCTAATCCTGAAAATTTCTACAAAAATACCCCATTAAATAATTTTTGCTCACTGAGATTATAAAAACAAAAAGACAGGGTATTTAAAAATGAACAACACAGAGAACAGTGCCAATGAAAATCTGTGCTTTCAGGTATGGCCAAAGTAATAGGCAGAAGGAAATATATAGCTTTCAATGCATGTATTAGCAAATGAAAAAAGTAGAAATTAAACCTGCTATTTAATACAAGAATGTAGAAAAATAAGAAAACTAGTTAGAAAATATTAGAAGTTAGAACTAATGAAGACAGAAAGAAGCAAAATAGAAACCGATCATAAATACAAACTCATTTGAGTAGATCAAAAACAAAATCTTTAAAAAATTAAAATACTGTGCCTCCCTGGTGGCTCAGTGGTTGAGCACTGGGCTGTGAAGCTGTTCGCAGCCTCTGCAGCGCTGGTTTGATACCCGGCTGTCCGGTGAGAGTCCCACGTGGCGCACAGACCTCTCCTGCTACCCGCTGCTCCCCTCAGCAGGGTACTTCGATCCTTCTGCCTGTTCTGCTCCCTGCTCTGGCTCTGGTGAATTCTCTCAACCTCCCGCGCTTCTGACTGTACCCAGTGCTTGTATAAATAAATAAGTAAATAAATAAATAAATCTTAAAAAAAATACTGGCAGTTTTATCTAGAAAATATGTAGAAGATGTAACTATAACAACAATAAGAATGTAAAAGGGTACATAATTGTAGATATAACAGAAATTTAAAGCTGTGACAAATAGGGAAATATGTTACCAACACATCTGAATATTCAATTATTTTTTTAAATATAAAAGAAGAAAATTGGATAAAGAAGTAGAAAACTTGAGTAACTCTAAAACCATAAAAAAATTTAAATGCACAATGGTTTTCTTGAGACTCAGGCAATTTTATGAGTAAAGTCTTCCAAAAGGTTAATAGAAAGATTCTTAGAACAGAGAAAAATGTGGCATGGAGATCATCTTATTTCAAGGATCTAATGTTTCCCTATCTAAAAACTGGACAGAGGTATCAGACCTATAAGAGAAAAGTGTAACAATCTCACTTATGAACATGGGTACCAAAAATCTGCATGACATGTTTACAAATGTAATTTAGAAGCGAATTAAAGACCATTCAAACATGTTCAGCATAGAGGTTATTACAGAGTCAACTTTAAAAAAATCCATTAATATAATCACTACCTTGAAGAATTAATGAAGAAATATCACTTGATTATTTCATTTGTCATCTCACTTTACATGGAAAAGCATCTGATAAGAATACTCACTTTAAAGAAAAACCTGAGAGTTAGAAATAAATGAAACCTCTCTAAGTGAGGCAAGCATCAACCTCAAACATTCTTCCTGGCATAGATGAAGACACAGGGCTGCTGCTGACATCCCTATGTCTATACCCTCCCAAACTTGTCTATTTTTAATTTATTTTTTTGAAGTTGAAGTACTTTTAGTTTATATCCTCATTAGGGTTTTGAAAGTGTAGGATTTCCCCCTTCAGGCGTAGTCACTGTAGTGCGCCCAGAGTCCTCCACCACAGTCCACTGTGCTCGGCACCAGCCTGTTCTCACCCCAAAATACCATTTAGAACACGAACATGTATTATGCCTTCAGGATAAGTAAGGAAACCTATAAAATACATATTGTTTAGTACATGTTGAAACAGCTGATGCATTAAATTTCAAATTACCTGTTAATAAAAAAATGAAAGTGCCCCAGTCCTACTGAGTGACTGCTCTTGCTTCTGCCACAGTGCTGCTTCATGGCAGCTAGAGCAGCAAAGAATAATCCTGAGTGAGGCAGAAGTGACAGCTAGTTGTCTGCGGGAAATGCTCCAGTTACCACTAGAAAGAGAAAGTTCCTTTCAAAGATGGAAAGAATAAAGAAAGGTGCTTTTGGATTAGAGCATTTGCAGGAGGGAGTCTTGAAGGTATGTATGATAGGGCGTGGCAGTCTTTCACTTTTTTAAAAAATACTTATTTATTTATGCAAGCACTGGGTACAGTCAGAAGCGGCGGGGGGCGGAGGGGTGAGAGGATTCACCAGAGCCAGAGCGGGGAGCAGAACAGGCAGACAGACGAAGTACACTACTGAAGGGAGCAGCAGGCGCAGCAGGAAAGGTCTGTGCGCCATGTGGGACCCTTGCTGGTGGCTGGGAATCAAACCGGTGCTGCAGAGGTTATGGGCAGCTTTGCAGCCCAGCGCTCAACTGTTGCACTACTGGGGAGGCCCCCAGTCTTTCATTATAAAATGTGTTTTTTGGGGGTAAGATTTGGTTTACAATGTGTGTTTTAAGAGTGTAGGTTTACACCTTGCCTCGTGTATGTTACCACACCACACCCACCACCAGAGCACCCCTACTCTTGCACTGCAGTCCCTTGGGCCCCCTCCTTCCTTTTTCTCTACCTCTCCCTTCTTCTGGTAGGCTCAGCTATGCAGTCAGATTTGTAGTGTTAGTTTTTGTCTATTCCTTTGCTTTAAAAAAAAATAAAGATAGCTTCTGGATGAAGAGGGCAAAAACGATATGAAAAGGGGTAAAGGGAAGAAGGAGAGGTAAAAATTTAGAGATGTTTGAGATTCTATATAAATGTAGAGGTTCTATATGCTTATAATGAAGACGGGAACAAGCCAGAGGACCACAATTTGCCCTCCAGAAAAAAGGGAAAAAAATCAACCCCCCAACCAAGCAAACAGTGATAGGAAGTAAGAAATTTCTTAAAAGTAATGGTAATACTAAGTGGACACTTTGCACCCCACTGCACCCAAAGAAACGTTTCCTTACTGATGGCACAGACGGACAGAACCAGGAAATGTTACCCCAAATATCCAAAGCAGACACAGGAGCCAAGTTGAAAGAATTAGTCGTGGCCAGAGGTGGGATACTTCGAGCAACAAAGTAATGTAGTATTGGGTTAATAGCCAAAGTATAAAGGTTGGTACCTGTTGGTACAGATAAGTGATCAGATATAAATGGAGCATGGAGAAGACACCTTTTAGTTCCTCTCTCCTTTCCCCTACCCCTCTCCCTCATACACTCTCTGTCTCTTTGTCCCCCTCCTTTGTTCATACTACCGTTGTTTTACCTCCTTGGTGCTGCTTTGATAGTACAGAATCCGCCCTCCTCTGTCACTGTGGTGCTCCCATCACTGAGGCACACATAGTTCTCCACCACAGCCCACTGTGTGCATCCCTCCTTCTTGCCTAGCCCTGTCCCCTGACTGTCTCAGAGCCATGGTCTGCTTTCAGGGGTTAGTTTTACTGTCTAAGACACTTTTTTCTATGGTAGGGTTCCAAGTCCTGTCTGTGGGTATTCCCCTTTCTAGGATGTAGAGACCTCAGATCCTCCTCTTTTTGACGGTGGACTGGACTCTTGACGTTTGCTTCCAAAGTATAGGATATGGAAAAAGAAAAGTACTAACTCTTGAGTGGAGATTCCTGGCAAACATTACCTTATCCAGGTGATCAGTTTGAGATCACTGATGTGTCAGGAGGCTATCCTGTACTTCCTGATGTGATATGCTGAAAAAAAAAACCAAAAAACCACTTGATCTCTGTGGTATTTTTTTTCTTTTTTAAAGATTTATTTATTTATACATGTAAGAACTGGGGTATAGGCCAGAGCTGTGGGGGGTGAGAGGATTCACCAGCAACAGAGTGGGGAACAGAACAGGTGAAGTGACTGAAATACACTGCTGAGGGAAGGTCTGCTGTGCTATGTAGGTAGTTCCCTGGCTGGGGATCGAACTCATGCTGTGGTGGCCATGGATAGCTGCCTAGGTTGCGTCTTAACCCCTTGCGCCTCCAGGGAGGCCCTCTGTGGTATTCTTTACAAAGGTCTTTGTTCTTTCCAAACTCATTCCTGCTATAATCTGAGAAAAACATCGGTATTATGCAAACATCATAAGCTGGGCAGGTTTACTATTGATTAGGGCTGATAGAAAAAGAATCTTGTAGTCTTGGTACATCTGACATGCCTTTAATGCCAAGAGGGACCAAATACAAGGCAGACAGATAGGCAGAGAGAGACAGAATAGCAAGTGAGTCTCCTAGCCCCCTCTTTTGCTGTCTGTGCCCATAGTGACACAGCTGATAGATTGTTGTGCTTGCAAAACTCTCTCAAAGTTATGAACTATGGTTGCTTGCTGAACATGGAAATGTGGAAAACATACTGATATATTTCAAGGTTATGGGCTGTCTATTGTTTGGAAGGTGAAAAAGAACCTGATTTAACCCATTTTCCTTACAATCAGACAGATAGAAGTTGAGGTACATTCCACAAGATATCTGACTAGTATGTCTAAAAACTGTCAAGGTCATGAAAAATAGGACAGATCGAAAAAAGTGGATGCTAGGTGGTAGCTTGGATTAGATCTTGTTACAGAAAAACACATTAATGGGAAACTGTTGAAATGCCAATAAAATCCAGAGTTCAGTTAATAGTGATAACTTAAACTAGCTGACCAATGTACAGGAATCTCTCTGTACTCTTTGCAACTTTCCTACAAACCGAAAATTAGTCCAAAATAAAAAGCATAAACAAATAACAAGCCAAACACCAAAAACCCATCCGCTAAATGAAATGGGCTTTATTCACTGATGGAGGATGGTGCCTTTAAATTAGGAGTTCAAAAACCACTTCAAGTACATAAAAATAAATAGGGAAAATGGGACAATTCTAAGTAAAATTACTGTGTCAGAAAATGAGTATCAGGCTACCTTCGCTGCTGAAAATTCCTCCTTCTACACAAATGAACAAAACACCAAGGAGCATAAAAAAACTCTTAAGTCAACACTCCAAACTGTGGAAATATACTCAGAGAAGCAGTTTGGGATATGCTAGCCTATCTTGAATCAGAAATACAAAAATTAAAAACAGAAATAGATAATGCCACAAAAAGAAATGAAGAGAGTTGATTAAACTCATGAAAGAAATAGGAAAAAAAAAAGAAGACCAAATCATCTCACAAATAAAGACTAAATTACAAGTTGCCCAAGGGAGAACAGACTTAAAAGGAAATGAAATGGAGCATTCAAGAAAGACAAAAAACAGCCCAGAGATTAAAAATGCAGTAAAGATAGAAGTAAAATGGGTCAGAGAAGAAGTGATTGAAATGGAAAAGAAAGAAGAAATGATAAAAATTCGATTAAAACCCTTGAGGAAGAAATGAAACAATAGAACTAAATTAGTATTTAAAACTGTAATTCAAGAAAACTTTTCAGAAATAAAAGAAGACCTACATATTAAAAGAACACCCTAGGAACTAGAGGAAACCGACCCAGAAAAATGAACTTTAAGAAGTATCTGAGAAAAACAATTAGACTTAAGAGGTAAAACGAGTCCTCGAGCCTTCCAACCATAAAGTTCGAATGACGAAAGGAGTCAGACTGGCTTTAGATTTCTTTTCTTTTCTTTTTTTTTTTTAAAAGATTTATTTATTTATTTATTAATACAAAAACTGGGTATAGTCAGAAGCGCGGAGGGTGAGAGAATTCACCAGAGCGGGGAACAGAACAGGCAGACTGATGAAGTACATTGCTGAGGGGAGCAGCGGGCGGCAGGAGAGGTCTGTCGCACCATGTGAGACCCTCGCCAGGGGCCAGGGATTGAACCGGCGAAGCTGTGAACAGCTTCGAAGCCCAGCGCTCAACCGCTGTGCCACCAAGGGAGGCCTGCTTTAGATTTCTTAAAAACAATAGAAAAAGCATGGCAACATTGGAGTAGTATTCTTTTAAATAGAGTCAATGAAAATGTGGACCAAAAAAATTGATATCTAGTCAGGCTAACCTTCCATTCCTGAGGTTATCAGGAAACAACTTTAAACATAGAAGAATTTAGGGAATGCCTGTTATTTCTACTACTATTTGAGATTTTGTTGGAAGCATTGGCCTGGGCAACTCAACAGGCAGAATGAACTGGGGAATGAAAATCAGTAAAGGAGAGGTAAAATCATTCCTATTGCAGATGATGAGGTAGCATATCTAGAAGACCTTAGAGAATCAATGATGAAATTCACTCTAGCAATAAAAAAGTAGTAAAGTACCAGGTTATAAAATTATCATACAGAAGCCGATAGCCTTCATTTTTACACACACTCACACACGTGCACAAACACACTGTGATTTAGAGGTTATAAAGGTAGAGAAAACCAAACATATGATAGGAATAAAGAAAACTAAATGCTTAGAGATAAACAAGAATGGTATGGTTTATTTGAAGGAATACTAGCATATTCTTGGAAGACTCCACACTATTTTTGAGCATGTAAGAAAACATACCCTGTTCTCGGAGAAAATGGTCCCTGAATGCATGCATAAGTTCAAAGCAAGTCCTATGAAAATACCAATATTTTTTTTCTGGAACTAGACTCAAGCTAAAGGATTCTAAATATCATGTGGAAAAACAAACATTCAAGAGTACCCAGGAAAGCAACAAATAAAGGAAAACGTGGGAGACGAACATTATCAGACATTAAAAACATAATAGAAAGTTTCAATAATTAAGGCAGTGTGACAGTGGTAATAGTGAAGTAAAATAAGTTCAGAAAAACAAAACAAGTCCACAAGAACATTCAATATTGATAAAGATGACACCTCAAATGACCAAATCCACACTAAATTGCTGAAAAAGACTGGTGAGTCCTTTTGAGAAAGATAGTATTAGGTCATTCCCTCAGACCACATGTAAGAATAAGCTTCTGCTGCATGCTGTTTTAAACATAAAAAATAAAGTCAGTTAAGTAGTGGAAGAAAAATTGGTGGCCAGTGGCATGGGCATGGAAGAATTCACCAGAGACAGAGTGGTGGGTGAAAAGGCAGATTGATGGACAATACTGCTGAGGCAAGCAGTGGGCAAGACAAGGGTGTTCCTCTCTCCAGAGAAAGGGTTTAGGGCTCTCATTTATATTGTTTTTGTGGACTGTTCATGACTGAGGGCACCTGTTTGCTCCAGTTGTTACCTGCTGGGGCTTCTGGTGTCGGTTTAGCCTTTGACACATGTGTCCTGACTGCTTCCACAGTTCTCAGAACTCAGCTCGCTTTCCTCATCATGGTCTGGTCTTGTGGCAGAGATGAAAAATTTAACCCTAATGAATGATACTTGGACAAATTCCTGTGTAACTTGGGTTTTAGGAAAGGTTTTCTAACTTTGATTCCAAATCCAGAGGCTCTCAAAGAAACTATTTTTTTGAAAAAGATTTATTTATTTATTTATTTATTCATTCATTCATTCATTCATTCATTCATTCATTTATTTATTTATTTATTTATTTATTTATTTATTTATACAAGCACTGGGTACAGTCAGAGGTGCGGGAGGGTGAGAGAATTCACCAGAGGCAGAGCGGGGAACAGAACAGGCAGACTGACAAAATACACTGCTGAGGGGAGCAGCGGGCGGCAGGAGAGGTCTGCATGCCATGTGGGACCCTTGCCTGGCGGCCGGGGATCGAACTGGTACTGCAGAGGCTGTGGGCAGCTTTGCAACCCAGTGCTCAACCGCTGCACAACCAGGGAGGCCCCTCAAAGAAACTATTGATAAATTTTACAATGTAAAAATAAAAATTTGTATGTTGGAAAGCACCATAAACAAAGTTGAAAGACAAATGACAAACTGGCAGGGCTGTTACATTTTTTTTTTAAGATTTATTTATTTATACAAGCACTGGGTATAGTCAGACGCATGGGAGGGTGAGAGGATTCACCAGAGACAGAGCAGGGATCAGAACAGGCAGACTGATGAAGTACATTGCTGAGGGGAGCAGCGGGCGCGGCAGGACAGGTCTGCGTGCCATCTGGGACCCTCGCAGGCACCCAGGGATCGAACAGGTGCTGCAGAGGCTGTGGGCAGCTTTGCAGCTCAGCGCTCAACTGCTGTGCCACTAGGGGAGGCCTGATATTACAACATTTATTGTAGGTAAAGGGTAATACCTCCATTAAAGAAGCAGTTCTTAAAAGTTGAAAGAATCAAATCCAAAAAACTTGTGAGGAAAGAGCTAATGACATGAACTGACAGAATAAAAGAATAAAAATTGCCCTTAAATTGATGAAAAGCTCTTCAGCTTCACTCCTAATTGCGGAAATGTAAATTAAACTACACCGTGATATCATTTCTCACCTATCATGGTGAAAATGAAAAGCAGTATGACTAAAAATGCTGTTGGTGATGCTGTGGGGCAACCACCACTTTCAGACATGATTGGTGAAAATGCAAACCCGCATATCCTTTTGAAATGGAATTTGGCAAAACCTAGCAAAATGATGTATGTACTTACCTTCTGATTGAGCAATCCAGAGTTGGAAATTTACCCTAAAGATATCTCCCCTAAAATCTCAGAATACATATGCGCATGGTTATTCATGATAGCATTTTTTAAAATTGTAAAATGCAGGAAACAACATAAATAGCCAGATATAAGAGAGTGTTTGAATAAACCATGGAACCCCATCATGCAAGGAGGAGCCACAGGGAAGGGCTCTGGGAATACAAATATGCAATGATTTCTGGGGGTATACATTTTTTAAATGCATGCAAGAGCTGGGGTACAGGCCAGAGGTGCAGGGGGTGAGAGGATTCACCGGAGACAAAGGGGGGTGGATTGACTGAAATACACTGCTGAGGGGAGCAATGGGCAAGACAGGAGAGCTCTGCTGTACCATGTGGGTAGCTCCCTGGCCGGGGATAGCTTCATAGTGCTGCGTCTTAATCCCTTGTGCCACCAGGGAGCCCTGGGGGTATATCATTAAGAGAAAAACATAAAAAGCAAAAGAATATCTACACCATGCTATCTTTCAGAGAAGAAAGAAGAGAAAACAAGAAAAAAGTACATGGATCTGCCCATTTGTGTCCACTACTGCATACATGACATGTAATATATATATATATATATAAATATATATATATAATGTACTGTTTTTATAATTTTTAAAACTTGAAATTATTTGAAAATAAGCACTTAAACATTCACACAAAAAAGCCTTCTTTTTTGTTGTTATTTAGTTTTTATTGTGAATTTTTTTTAACATCATTGTTCATTTTTAAACAATATTTGCTTCCCCCACCCCCTCAGGTGTAGTCCCCATAGAGTTTCCTTCCCCAAGGCACCTGTGCACCATCACCTCAGTTCCCTGTGCTCCTCCCTCCCTCTCATCCCTCTTCCTCCTCCTCCCCTGCAGGATGCCTCTGCTTTACAATTGTCTGTTTTTGCTTTGTTGTGTTTTGTACTGTTACTATTTTTTTACACTGATGTCTTATTTGGTTTCCCCTATATTCCTGCTATAAGTGAAACCATCCGATATTTTTCTTTTTCCTTCTGGTTTATTTCACTGAGCATAATTCCTCCTCACTCTATCCATGTTGCTGTGAATGTCATGAGTTTGTCTTTTTTTTTTTAATATTTATTTATTTATTTATACAAGCACTGGGTACAGTCAGATGCACGGGAGGGTAAGAGGATTCACCAGAGCCAGAGCGTGGAACAGAACAGGCAGACTGACGAAGTACACTGCTGAGGGGAGCAGCAGGCGGCAGGAGAGGTCTGCGCGCCATTTGGGACCCTAGCCAGTGGTGAGGGATTGAACTGGCGCTGCAGAGGCTGTGGGCAGCTTCTCAGCCTAGTGATCAACTGCTGCGCCACCGGGGAGGCCCCAAGTTTATCTTTTTTGATTACTGAATAATATTCCATTGTGTATATATGACACATCTTCTTGATCCAGTCATCTATTTTTGGGCATTTGGGTTGTTTCCAGGTTTTGCCTATTGTAAATAGTGCTGCAATAAACATAGGTGTACAGGTGGTCTTTTGAATCAATGTTTTGTGTCCTTTGGGTAGATCCCTAGGAGTGGAAATGCTGGGTCGCATGGTAGCTCCATTTTTAGTAGACTGAGGAACCTCCGGACAGCTAAAAATGCCTTCTTTTAACATCAGAATTAATAAGTCTGTCCCCATTGATTTCAGTACTGCCACTCTCTTCTGTCCTGGTGTCTTACTGTACACCTGAGGAGAACAAAATATATAACATGCATTCATGGTAGAAAGTAGAGCCATCACATATATATGCAGATGTGTTTGTCTACTTGAAAATGAAAACAGAACCTGGTGACTTCTAAGAGTAAATTATAACAAAAATACAAAATCTACAGGTCTCTTATGCAGTCAACAAACAGAACATAGGGGGCCAGGTTGAAAGGGATTAAGGAGCAAATGGGAAGCTGGTTATAGAGACTCTGTGCAGACAATTTTTTTGAGAGTTCTGCATGTAAAGATGTTGTAACTCTACTGGCGTAAAGGTGTGGTAAGGCCAAGTTCTGAGGCTGAGGATGGGGTAGGGAAATTTGAGGAGAGAGGTGAACAGGTGAAAGTAATTTTAGAGAGCTGGTAGTCAAATTATTATAGAAAGGAGTAGAATTGCTGGGAAATTGAAATTCTATTTGAGATGTAAAAGTATGAATTGTAGTGAAACCATTTTCCCTGTTTGTTTGTATTTGTCTAGCAGTATTAAGTTCCTTTCGATGCAGCACAGAAAATGAATTGCTTGGCTTCTAGATTTTGGCTTTTTCTAGGTGGGCATAATGGAGGGAGAGGAGGCATTTACAAAGGTATAACTGTAATGATGGAATATTTTATTTAAACTGAACAAGGAGGGAAGTGAAAGGAGGTTGAGGCTGTGGATAGAAAAAAAATATTGCAGGACCAATGAATTTGAAGTCATGATGGAGTTGAAACTTTTTTTTATTTATTTTTTTAAATGAGGTACCATTGTTTGACATCCTTGTTAATATTTTAACAGTATAGGATTTCTTCCTTCAGGTGTGGCCACCATAGCTCTCCCACCTCCCAGCATCCATAGCCCTCTGCCACAGTCCACTGTACTGTCCCCCTGTCCTATCCTCACCCCTGCCTCTTTGGATGACTCAGATCTATGGTCATCTTTCCGTGGTTGGTTTTAATGATTGTCTTTGTCTGACCCTTTGTATAGTCCACATGAAAGTGACATCATCCAGTATTTATCTTTCTCCTTCTGGCTTATTTCACTTAGCATCATCCCTTTTAGCTCCATCCATGTTGCTACAAATGACATGAGTTTATCTTTTTGATCACTGAGTAGTATTCCATTGTGTATATGTACCACATATTCTTGATCCACTTACCTGTTTTGGGGCACTTAGATTGGGAAGCAATTTTTATTTTTATTTTTTTAAAGATTTATTTATGCATACAAGAACTGGGGTACAGGCCAGAGGTGTGGAGGAGGGTGAGAGGATTCACCAGAGACAGAGTGGGGAACAGAGCAGGCAGACGGACTGAGATACACTGCTGAGGGGAGCAGTGGGAGAGACAGGAGAAGTCTGCTGTGCCATGTGGGTAGCTCCCTGGTTGGGGATTGAACTCATGCTGCAGTGGCTGCAGGCAGCTCCATAGGCCTTGACTTAACTCCTTGTGCTGCCACCAAGGAAGCCCAGGAAACAATTTTTAAATGGTGGTAGTTAAGCACAAGTGCACACTGGATTGGAGGTTGTTTGGAGATTAAAATGTTTACATTCAGATGTCAAAGTTCAATAGTTTTTGATGATGACAGGCAGGGTGGAACCATGAGAATAGGGGGTGATGGTGAAATACAGTCAGGTCATAAAATAAGGTGATCAAGAACTTGCATCTCTAGGGTGTCAGAGAGGTCTTGTGTATATACATTGGTGTTACGGAAAATGATTCAAGGAGTTGGGATGGAGAGGAAGGTTGTGAGCCAGGAGCAAGTTGGTGCACCCAGATGGTGTTGCCTCAGTACACAGGTCTTTGTAAGAGGGTAGAGGTGCAAGGGAATGGACAGGGCAATAGGAAATGTGGAGCACAACCTGCCCTCCACCCTATAAAGGGTCTTTGTAGGGGAAGGCTATACCAGGAATACTTTGTTCTCAAGAGACAACCATATTTCAATTAAATGAAAAGCTGGAGGAACTATTTCAAGAAGTTGGGTATGTAGGATTGCTTGCTCGTCACCAACCTGACTGGGGGCTTGGTTCAGACTGGAACTGGACTGAACACTGAGTATAAGGGTTTCTGTAAAAGGGATTTGAATCATGATAGCGTTTTCTAAGGGGGCATAAATATGGTGCACCATCTTAGAGTGAAACAACTGTCATTATTTTTTCTGTTTGATGCTATTTGGCTCCGAGTCCTTGCTGCCTGTCTGTTAAGAAATGAGTGTGCAGGTGTGTTTGGTGACCCCTTCTATTCTCTGGGGTTGACAAGGATGGAAGGTTCTTATACTATTCAGGAAGTTGGGGTGGGCCTTCTGGATTCTATATCATAATTAATCTTGATATACTGCTGATTGAGCGAATAATGTTTCATCTGAAGTCAGATAGTGATGTGTAAATTTTCACTTGTGTCACCCACTGTTCTGCCCCATGAAATCTGTACTTGGCCCCCAGGACTGTGTCCATCCTAGGAGCCTACTTAGCAGTGTTATGAGAATCACTGGTACTTCCTGGCATAGTGGCAGGGTTTGGGGTACTCACCTCTGTCTGGAGCAGAACCCTCTGTCCATTTAGTCCTCCAGATCTTCACAAAGTCCTTCTCAAATCTTGATGTTGAAAAAGCAACATTTCAACTGTTTGTTCCCAAGAGTGTAGTCTTTGGAAACAAATAGCTTATTTTTTCCCAAGGCTTAGATCTGAAAGGCAAAAAGCAATGCTCGTCTAGTGGTAGAAGGAAGAGAGAAAGATTTGAATTCCCCCATGATGAGGCTAGAGGGACATTTTCCATCAGGTTATTCTCAGGTGCTGTTGGCACTTGAATGGGTCCTCAGCTCAGGTCCCGTCCTCTGAATGTATGCCCCTTGCCATGGAAACATCCAGGGCAGTTGTCTCTTCTTTTAAAGGCTTATGTGGCCATACTGAGGTGGTGTAGGGAGACGAGAGGCCCTGCCCCTCAGAAAGGGCAGGCGCCATGCCACGCCTTCAGGGTCTGGCTCCCACTCCCTGAGAAACTCGCCTGGCATGTGGAACTGCAGAAACAGGAAAGCCTTCCCCAAACAGGCCTCTGGGAGTTCTCCACCATTATGCAAATCAATTAACACCAAACAGTTGCTGTCACAGTCATGCAGTCATGGTGCCCAGAGTCATCATTTCCGTTCCCACCGTTGGGTGGGTGTGAGAACGGGGCTCATTTTAAAACATATGACTAATGAGCGTGTATCCGGGGGGTCCATCTGGTACCCACAGGGCTGATCTGAACAACGAAGGCGCCGCAGACCAGGCTCAGAACGCAGCGTATGGGGGATTGACTGTGCCTTCATGGCTCGGGGGGCTGGGGATGCGCAGGGCTTCACGCCTCCTATTTCTCTTAGAATAGCTTCCCATTTGAGAGCGTTGCGGTGAAAGATTTCCAGCAAGTTAGTTCTGGAATCACTTCACCACCTTCTGTTCCTGGGAACGTACAAAGGAACGCCCTGTGGTTTTGTGTGGGTGCGCCTGTGGTCACCCCAGTCAGTGCCACTCAGCATGTGTCGTGGGCTCAGCAGGTCACCATAAAAGGACCCTCAGCTCCCGCAGGAGAACTTGTTGAGTTTTATACTTGTTGATTATATTCGTGTCAGGGAAAGAAAATTCCATCATCCACTTCAGTAACTGAGATTATCAAACAGAAATTTTTCTGATAAAAGCAACATATACAAAAAAACATACTTTACATTTCTATCATACATCAGTGAGGGAAAAGAGGATAGAGAAATTATACATCAAAGAGAGAACCAGAGAAGATGATAAATAGAAGAGAGATTAGGGAAGGGAACGTGAGAGAAAAAGTAAATTATCCATACTAACAAATACTCACTGTCATGGAATATTATTTAATTATATTTTTCTTCTTGTGGTTTCAGTCACCTTTTTTTACTTCTTATTTTTTTCTGGTTGAATTATAGACTTGGATCAAAATCAGCTTCCTGTAGTATCAATTAAAATGAGTGTTTCTGTCTCTCTGTCCATATTGCTTAGTTGGTTTAGACTGATGTGATTTTCAGTCTTTGTTATTACCGGCACTTCCTGAGGACACCCCACAACCTGCCTCCTGCGCCCCTAGCAGGGTTTCCTCTTGCTGCCCCAACAGCAACACAGACCTAGTGTGTGATCTGTTAGTTCTCAAGGTCAGAACTAAAAGGTCCCAGGCGAAAATCCTGGTGCCTGGGCTAAAAGCAAAGTGATGCAGAGCCGCGCTTAATGTTGTAGGAAGAAAATCTATAAATTTGTTTCCCTGACTTATGCAGATTCTAGAAGTAGCCCACATTTCTTGGCTTGTAGTCTCCACTTCTATTTCTAAAGGCTGCAACACTGCATCTCTCTGACTGCCCCCGCCCCACCCCGGCCCCGACAAGGGCTCATGTGATTGGACAGGTTCCATTTAGAAAATCTAGGATAACGTTCCCATCTCCAGGCCGGCTGATGAGCAATTTTTTTTTGATTGATTGATTTTTTTATTTATACAAGAGCTGGGATATAGGCCAGAGGTGTGGGGTGTGGGGGGTGAGAGGATTCACCAGAGACAGAGTGGGGAACAGAACAGGCAGACTGACTGAAATACACTGCTGAGGGGAGTGGGTTTGGGGGGTGGCCAGAGAGGTCTGCCGTGTCATGTGGGAATACCCCTGGCCAGTCGTGAATCAAACCTGTGCTGCAGAGGCTGTGGACAGCTCCACAGCACTGTGCTCAATCCGCTGCACCAGTGGGGAGGCCCCTGAGCAGCAGTTTTAATTACTTCTTACCTAATTCCCCTTTCATGTTAAGATTTCACTTTTTCTAAAAAAAGATTTATTTATTTATGCATGCAAGAGCTGAGGTGTAGGCCAGAGGTGTGGGGGGTGAGAGGATTCACCAGAGACAGAGTTGGGAGCAGAACAGGCAGACTGGCTGAAATACACTGCTGAGGGGAGCAGTGGGCGAGACAGGAGAGGTCTGCTGTACTATGTGTTTCAGCTCCCTGGTCGGGAATTGAACTTCTGCTGCAGTGCCTGGTGATAGCTTTAGAGTGCTGAGTCTTAACCCCTTGCACCACCAGGGAGGCCCCAAGAACTCACTTTCAAAGGTCCTAGGGATTAGGATGTAGACATTTTGGGGTGATATGCCTATCTCAACTTCTCTTGCTTTACAGTAATTTGATTACTTCTGTCTTAGGCCTATGGGAACCTCTTCTAGTGTGCCTGGAAGGATTTGTTCACAGGGAATGTCAAAATAGGACACTGTGGCCCTAGAAGTGGTTCACTTTTATGGAGAAGTCACTTTTTCTAGCCAAAGCATCACACATGCTGTTCAGGATTGTAGAAATGTTGGTCTGCTTGAGTCACAGTAAAATATGACATACTGCAATTTATTAAGTGTTCCTTCGTGTTTGCCAGCTAATGGTTTTTGGAATTAGCCTTTCTGGTATAGACAGAAGCAGGCAGAGAGACGATCCCTTATGATGAGGTAGAAGAATCTGTGCCAGGCACTGGCTCCTGGTGGTCCATTGCCACGGTCCTATTGGCAGGGGAAATGTCTTGAAGTGCTTATGACTGTCCCTTGAATATACACCAGTCTTTTCAAAGAAAAAATGTTAACATTAATGATTTTGTTGATACTGTCTCTGGTTCAGAATTTACCAGGTGATTTTAATTCATTTGACTTGATCATAGCAACCATAATGAGCTACATGGAAAAAGCTTTGCGTTTTTTTCCCCCTTCCCTATTTCCTTTACCACACCTATTCCTACCCTTGGGGCTGCTCTGGGGAAGACACTTCTTTTTTTTAAAAATTATTTAATTATTTATTTATTTATACAAACACTGGGTAAAGTCAGAAGCGCAGGAGGGTGAGAGAATTCACCAGAGCCGGAGCAGGGAGCAGAGCAGGCAGAAGGACTAAAGTACACTGCTGAGGGGAGCAGCGGGCGGCAGGAGAGGTCTGCGCGCCATGTGGGACCCTCCTCTGGTGGCCGGGGAGGAGCCGGGGATCGAACCGGTGCTGCAGAGGCTGCGGGCGGCTTCGCAACCCAGCGCTCAACTGCTGCACCACCGGGGAGGCCCAAGACACTTCTTTTTACAAAGACTCTAGGACACTATTTAGTTTTGCCTTTCTGCTCCCACCTCCACATCCACTAAGAGTATTCCTCTCTGCACAGACAAAATTAGAAACTGGAAAGAGTAATTAATAGTGTCCAAGGAATGATGTCAATATTCATCTCTAGCTCAGTCAGTGTGAAGGGCTCAATGATTCTTCCCACCTCGTGCGCATTATAACCTGGTCTCTACAGTTTTGGAAAATGATATCTTCTCATCTGTCCTGCAGTAAATGGTCCATGTCAGAGACAGACCTTTAGAGTGCTTTTCGGCGGGCCAAAGATTCAACCAAGAAGTGAAATATAGGCAATCTTTTTAATGCTCGAATTCTTGCATGACGTCTTCTGAAAGTCTTGATGCTTTCTAATCAGTTTTTTTGAAAAGGCTGGACTCAGAAGCGTGCACTCGAGAAATAGCTTAATTTTTCTCGCATTCGTGTCTTTAAACCTATCTCTCGTTCCCAGCCCTAGATAATATCTTGGATCGATTTCATCGTTTTCCAGCCACCGATGAATGTTTGAGTTGTCTCCTATGAAACACACTTTGGAGATGTGTCTCAGTAGTCCAAAGACTCTCCTTCCCCCTGGTGCATGCCCTTGTGTGGGCATCAGGGAAAGAACATGTGTGGTCTGCTCACTTACTCTCCTTACTCCACTTGTTCTTCTACTTGAGATTGGTAATGCAGAGGGAGAGCAAGTTCAGGGGTGAAGACACATTTTTTATCATGCTTTCCAGAGACTGGCACTCTCTCATGGCCACTGGGTTGCCTGTTTTGACACTTTTCTGCTGCGAACTTCCACACGGCCTGTTTCCCTATTAGCTGACTTCCCACAACCACCCCTTGCTCCCTGAGGAACACATCTGGCAGATGGATTTTCAGCCTGTGTGGAAATATACTATCATCCCATTGGCTGCTGGTGTCCATCTTGGTTGTTTGGTGCCACTCTCTAACTAGTAGTAAATATTTTAAATATCATCCCTCCTTCTAAGTTTTCTTCCTCTGGGATTAAGCTTCCCAGCATGCCATCCTCATGTGTGATCTCCTCTCAAGATGACTCAAGTCCTTGGTGACTCAGATCAAGATGGCTCAGAACCGTTCTTTAGGCCCCACTTAGCCGATGGGACTGCGCTGGCATCCTTGAGCTGCTGCACAGCCAGGCTTTCCTGCAGACTTCTCCTGGGATTAATGAGGCACTGACGGCCACTGTGTACCCCTCCAAGCCCAGGGGGCAGGTGTCAGGACTCCCCAGGGGCTCCTTCACTTCACCCTTCTCCAGGGCTGCACCCCAACATCAAAGCCAGGAAAGTTCCTCATTTGAAAGGACAAGAGAAGAGTGGAGAGTGTATATCACTCTCTGCTCTTAGGAATTCCTGGGAAAAAGGAATGTCTCAAAGCATCTCTAGCTTTCTCCTGCATGCAGGTAGAAGCACAAGTTGCAGATCCTGTTGGACCATATCTTGGAAGATTCCTCTCTTTCAAAGTTGTGGGTATTTATCAGGCATGGTCCTCAACTTCCGGTCCTAGGCAGAACTCTGAGGAGACAGCAGGAAAAGTCCCTCTGACCTTGGTCACCACCAAGGACAACCTCAGGAGTTGATACAGACAGGCATATGCTTTGTTTACTTATAACTTTTCAGTGTTTTTTTCCTTTTTCTTGAAATAACATTGTATTGTAACATGTAAGTTATCGTGTTCATTGTGAGAATCAACCTATGTACACACTGCATGAGGCTCACTGCTAGATGCCCAGATGTGCCCCTACTCCACCATGGTTCCCTTCATCCCGATTTACTCACCACCCTTCCACCTTCTTTCCTGGCAACCACAAGTTGGTCTTAGAGGTGAGAACTTCATTTTTCTTTGTCGGTTTTCTCCACATACCTCCAAGGAATTAAATCATACGGTAGTTGTGTTTCCCCATCTGACTTAATTCACTAAGCATAATACCTTATATTGATCTTTGTGATTTGAAATGGCCGGATTTCATCTTGCTTTTTTTTTTTTTTTTTAATAACTGAATTGTATTGACATGTTTGTCCGTTGGTCAACCAGTGGACACTTAGGTTGTTTCTGCTTGTTGGTTTTGTAAATAATGCTACAGTGAACGTGGGGGTATAGCTGTCTCTCTGAATATGCGTTTTTATATTTTCTGGGTAAAAGGTACATGTTTTAAAGAGAACACCCCCATCCCCATTTGCTGCTTCAACAGTATTCACTATCGAATTCTGGTGTCAGAGTTTTTAGGCTCCACCCAGAGTATCCACCATGAGCAGGAAGGTGCTGTGCTAAGCGCTGCTGAAAAAGCAAAGATGATTTGGTCCTCTGATTGTGCCATCGGCGAGCTTATGGGGGAGAGGGTGACAAAGATAAGACCTTGGCACAAATAACCTCAAATCTGGTATCATCATAGCACAGGTACAGCAGATATGCGATGCAAATTCAGAAGAGAAGTTATTTTCAGCTCAGAGGATCAATGAAGGTATCAAAAGAGAGGTAGTGTTTTTCATTCAAAAAGCAGGAAGAGGTGCCTCCCCTGGTGGCGCAGCGGTTGAGCGCTGGGTTGCGAGGCTGCCCGCAGTCTCTGCAGCGCCAGTTCGATCCCTGGCCACCAGCGAGGGTCCCACAAAAAAAAAAAAAAAAAAACACCAAAAAAACAAAAAACAAAAAAATAAAACAAAAAAAAAGGAGGAAGATTGGATGAGCTAAAGTAGGGGTTCTTAATCTGAAACCCAGCAGCAAGCATTAGAGAAAGTTAATTCATGAGTAACAGAGCTAGCATTTTTTGAGTGCTCACTGGGTGGTAGGCTCTGTGCTATTTATAGGGCTGCCATTTAATTTTCACAATAACTTTATTGCAGAAGTGCCATGGCTTCCTCCACTTAACTGTTAAGAAAACTGAGATGAGTAAATCAGCTCCACCAAGGATGCCCAGCTCGAAAGTGGTGGAGCTGGGATTGATCTGAGTCCAGGGTTCTGACTTTAAAGCCTACAGGTTACAGTCTCCTTAACAGGCAAGTGTTCGCACAAATGAAGGCATGAGCTCCTAAGTGAAAGGGAATCACACCCTGGCCACACAGCTCTGCACTGTTGATCGAGGAGCGACCTCTTCACCCTCCCAGAGCAATACTCACCCCTGCTTCTGGATCTATTTTCACGATTCTCACAGCCTCAGCTGTTCACCCCTCTTTCTCTGTTCAAATCCCTCCCTCCTACAGGACTTCGTGACTGCCAAGGCCGCTCCAGCGCCACTATCCCCACATACCAAGGTTGCTCCACTTCCTTGTCATAATTGTCATTCTGGTTTGTATCGCGGAATAGGGGCTGACCTACTTCCTCGATTAGTTCTCATTTCCCTCCTCAGATAAACTGTAAATTCTTGGATGATGTTCCTTTTGTATTCCTTGTAGTGCCTGTAGGTCGGCTGATGGATTATGGAGTGTGGGGCTATTTTTAGAGTAGAACTAATTGCTGGTATATAAGGTTCTGCAGGAGAGAGATGACCTTCATCTGACAAAACTCATGGCAGGATAAAACTACAGGATTGAGAACCTTCTGGAGAATTTCAGATGCACCAGGGTGTAAGGAAATGGGAAGGAGGCTGCAGTCATTAAAGCTGCCCCACAAGGGAGGGTGCTGGGCTTGCTGAGCACCAGGAGACAGCAGGGAGAACCCAGGGATTCAGAAGACCAGTCTGCACAGAGGGGTGCGAGGACGACGCAGGCTTGTTGTTTTTGTCACAAGTGTTTCCCTTCTCATCCCACAAGCCAAGGGAATATGTGGTTGCCGGGCATCCCTTCTGTTCTGCAGCTTTCGTGACACCCCAGCAAATGCAAAGTATTGTACGTGCGTGAATTTCTTAGTTGAACAGGAAGAACTTGGGAGGCAATGACAAATACTTCACAGCGCCTCCCTGGCAGCTGAGCCGGGTTTCTGAGAGAACACGAGTTCCTCCTCAGTGGATCCTCAGGGGGACATCTGTGGGAGGAGCTTTCCGTAGCAAATATGTACAGTCTCACCAGCCCTGCAGAGCAAATGCCATGAGACTCCAACGTCTGGTGCAAAGCAAGCACCATGACGGGAGGGTTAGGGAAGTCTTGAGGGAAACTTGTGAGCATGCACCTTGCAGTGAACACTGAGTGGTGAGTGTGTAGCTCGTCCGCGACTTGCAAGAAAGCATGGCGCGTGAAGCTGCAGGTGGAAGCTCAGGGAGGCAGCGGGCTGGGGGACAGTATGCCATCGATGAGGAGGTAAGAAGCAGCTTAGGGACATCGCTCATCTTGAGAAAGATGACAGTGTCGGTCTTTAGGAAAAAAAAAAGACAACCCCAAACATATCAGTCTTCACACCGCAGCAGAAACCTGGATATGGCTTTAGTGAGTCCCCCCTCCCCGAGTGACACCGGCGTCACATGCCTCTCCAGCTCCAGCGCCATGGCTGCTTGTCTTCTTGGCAGATATATTTAGATTTTGTTCAGCACATGCCTGGTAAAGTGATACTTGCCAAATTAATTAAAGTTGGCTTGAAGAAGAGCTTAGTCATGTGGATCTCAAAGTGGATGGAACTGATTAATAATAAATGTCAGGAATTTAAAATAATGAGCGAAATGTAAGAAGTGCAGAGAAGGAGGCAGCTTCTGGTCAGTTTCTCTGTCCTTTGGCATGGTGTCTGCTGGCGCCCCGCTTGCCAAGGGGCCGGGCCAGCTGCTGGGCGCGAGGTGGCTGGAGAATGGTGGCTACTTGGGGGCTGTGTCACCCCTCTGTGCTGGGCACGTGTGTGGGGATTACACAGGTTTTTAAGTTCTGGGCTTACCTGAGTTCTGATTGCCTTGTTGGATTCCTTGTCCACGCTGCCTAGTACCGTGGTGAGGCACAGGGAGGATTATGCCAAACTCTCCTGGCCCGAGATGTTGCCAGATGTCTCCCCTCTGCTGTGGGATGGTCCTTCCTCCAGCTCCAGGAAGACTGCGGGGAGCCTCGTGTGGTGGGAGCAAATGAGACAGAGCTCACAGCCTTGGGGACAAGGGCAGGACACACAGGATGTGTTCCAGGTGTGCCCAGCATACCATGACCCTGGAGGAGGGGCCTTACTTTGGCCAGGAGAGCGTAGAGAAGGATCAGGGGCACTTTTTGGAGGGGATGACGCACACAGAGATGACTCTGCTCAAGAGTGAGAAAAGGGCATTCTGTTCATTCACATCTCACCCGTCTGTATGGACCTACTAGATGCCTGACATTTGACTGGCTGCTGGTTAAATATCAGTAAATAAGAGCTGATGTAGGCCAGCCCAGACATGCAGTCAAACCAACAAAGAGCAAAGTTCTTTAAATCTTAAATGACTCCATTTGCACTCTGAAGTGCCATGTTTTTTTCCCGCCAAGGGTGGAAGGCATGGAGTAAATGTGCCATTTAAAGCTTGGGATTTCCACTCCTGGGTATTTACCCAAAGGACACAGAAACATTAATTCCAAAGGGCACCTGCACCCCTATGTTTATAGCAGCACTGTTTACAATAGCTAAGCTTTGGAAACTGCCCAAATGCCCAAAAATAGATGACTGGATCAAGAAGATGTGGTACATATACACCATGGAGTATTACTCAGCATTCAAAAAAGATAAACTCATGCCATTTGCAGCAACATGGATGGCGCTGGAAGGGATCATGCTCAGCGAAATAAGCCAGAAAGAAAAAGAAAAATACCGGATGGTCTCACTCATAGCAGGAATCTAGAAAACCTAAATAAGGGACCAGGAAAAAGACTAATTACAATAAAGTGAAAATCAAAATCAACAAGCAACTATAAATCAGAGATACAATACGGGAAGGGGAAGAGGGAGTAGAATCAAAACAAGTGGATTTGGAATTGTATGGGGACTATAACCAAGATGAAAATGCATACATTGTGCAAAAATGAAAAATAATGTAAAAAAATATATAAAACAAAGAAAGAGAAAATGATAGAAAAGTACATTATGTTAGTAGCATTTGCTACTTAAAATCTTGTTGGCTCGCTTCTCCATTGGCTTACCTTTGTCTCTCCCTTACTTTGTACCTCCCAAGTAAGCTGTGTGAGGTCATGTAAAGAACATGGTTTAGAAAAAAAATAAAGCTTGGGATTTGCTTCCCTTCAGTCTTTTGTAGATTAGCTCAGTCTCTTGGGCACCAGATAAGGCTTTCAGAGACCCTCCCTCGTCTCTTTCCCTCTTACTTCCTCTATCCCTCCTTGACAAAAATGAACAACATCTGATGTTACCATGATGTGGAGTTAATCTTCTAGCTTTGGTTTTTTTTTTTTCTTGGTAGTGGCCACCTAGTAGGTTTGAGGTGATGTCTCATTGTATTTTACATTTGCATTTCTCGAGTGGCACATGCTCATTGGAAATTTGTGTACCTTCTTTGGAGAAGTATCCATTCAAATCCTTTTGCACATTTGAAAGTCAGATTCTAGATATGACCTGTTTATCAGATGTGTGATTCACCAGTGTTTCCTCCCTTCTGAAAGCTTTGCCTATTCAGTGTTTCCTTTGATAAGCAGAAGCTTTGAAGTTTGAGGTAGTCCTATTTGTCTGTTGTTGCTTTGTTGCCTGTGTGACTCCATACTATTTGAAGTCCAACTGCATAGCCCTCCCCTCAACTGATGTGATGGGGTGTGAATACATACTACTCAATGTTGGAGCTAACCTCTGTGATCCACTTTGGAAAGGAAGTAATTTTTCCAGGCTCAACATGGGCCTTCACCTGCTTTTGACTGAAATGCTGCTGAACTACTCAGCTATTTCTTTTATATTTTTTTTAAAAAAGATTTTATTTTTGCATAGAACTGGGGTGCAGGTCAGAGATGCAGGGGTTAAGAAGATTCACCAAAGACACAGTGGGGAGCAGAACAGGCAGATTTACTGAAATACATTGCAGTGGGAGAGACAGGAGAGGTCTGCTGTGTCATGTAGGTTAGCTCCCTGGCCGGCAATTGAACTCTGGCTGTAGCGGTGATAGCACTGAGACTTAACCCCTAGACCACCAGGGAGGCCCTACTCACCTATTTCCATAAGACAAAAGCAATCCTATTCCAAGTTAGAATTACAGATGTTGGTATAGCTTTGTGAAATTTCTTTTATTTATTTATTTATTTATGTATTTATTTATTTATTTATTTAGAGGCATGTTTTCTTTCTTTGTTTGTTTTTGTTTATACATGCACTGGGTACAGTTAGAAGCGTGGGAGGGTGAGAGAATTCACCAGAGCCAGAGCGGGGAGCAGAACAGGCAGAAGGACTGAAGTACACTGCTGAGGGGAGCAGCGGGCGGCAGGAGAGGTCTGCGCGCCATGTGGGACCCTCCTCCGGTGGCCGGGGAGCAGCCGGGGATCGAACCGGCGCCGCAGAGGCCGCGGGCAGCTTCGCAACCCAGCGCTCAACCGCTGCGCCACCGGGGAGGCCCTTTGTGAGATTTCTTTAGAATGGAAAAGTTTTGGAAATTTGTGCACGATATGGAAGCCCTCATTTCTCATTTAATGCCTTGAGATTTATTCTCTCATTATCTGTAAGTGTCTGCACACATGGTTGGAAACTTGTCTAAAATTTCAGTCAAAGAAATTATCATTGTTTCTCTAAAGTTGCTAATTAAATTCAGGGCTGAGTTTCTCCTTGGCCTGAGGTTGCCAAACTTTGTGTGATATTTATGTAACATGCAAGATTCCCCCCTGGTCCATATATTACCATTTACTATTATTTTATTCTTAATTTAAAAAAAAGACTAAATGGATCCTCAAAATTCTACTTAACAGTTCTGAAATCATATTTGTAATGCACTAAACATACAGCTATTAGAATGTGTGTATCTTAAAATGATGCGTGTGCCTCTTCTTTTGCTCACTAACATCGGTTGCTGCCTTGGAAGCTCAAAATTAATTAAAAACTCAGGTCGCATCAGTGGCAGCCACTCCCACCACACTCTCCCAGTGGCCGATCTAGGTGCCCCGGGGGCCCAGGAGTCTTCTAGAACACTTCCCCCTTGCCTTGCTCCCAATCCACCATCAAGTCTTGTCAGTTCTCCCTCCTAAAATCTTATTTCTTGAATCCATGTGTTTTGACTTCCATTACTGGGCCAAACTTACTGATTTTCAGTTCTCATACTACTTTGTTTTATCAGACTTTCCAAAGTCACTGTTTCTACATGTAGTTGTGTGATTATTTGGTGAATGTTTGACTAGACTATAGAACAACATGTGTGTCTTTGTTCTCTCTTGTAAAGCAGTCCCTCTCATAATTCCTGCCATAGGATGGCCTCAATATTTTCTGCATAAATGCGTTGGAATCTGAGAAAGATACAGACTGCAGGACTTGCCAAGGGAAGAGATTCAATGAAAATCAAGTTTTAAATTTTCCCCCAAGAACATGTTACATAAGCAAGGAACTGGTTGGGAAGCTTTCCTCAGTAACTCTAAAGATTGATTGAAACAGCATCAAACATTGAGTTTGACAAATGTTTCCAAGAGATGAGGAAGGAAAGCTTAAATAAAAAGACAGATATTGATCAACAAGGGCAATGTTGAGAAATTGGAGGAAGCCTGGATGAAGCGTTGAAAAATAGGTTAGAGGAAGAATCTGGGCGTCAGAGCTGAAACCCGGGTTTATTTAATTGGAGGAATGGATGACAGGGGTACCATTTAACAGATGCATGTGTAGCCAGCAAGAGAAAATGGAATGAAATTGTACCTAGAGAATTCTGTCTCATAAAAGATGGTCTTCTTGTCTTTATGGATGATTAACTCGTGGAACAGATTGATAGGGAGGGCTGATGAATCTTACTTGGAGATCCTTTAGGAATGAAAGAGAGAACCATTTATCTGGAATAAAGACAGGGGATAAACTCTGCTAACTCTCAAGTCCTTTGTGTTTTTGGAGTTGATGGTTTTCATGCTAAGGGATTTTCCTCCACGTTTTCTTCTCAAATTTACTCATTGGTAAGAATTTTATCTGAGAATCACTAGTAAAAGGCATGCTTTTTTACTGAGGAATATTTAACTCAAGTAGTCTGATTCCAAAGTTTATGGTTTAACTTCACCAAAAATCAATGATGATTAAATGAATTTAAAAAGCATTGGAATATATACCACCCACAAGCCCAGCATTTGCTTGGAGGGTTTTATTTAGCCCATGATTTATCAATCAATGTAAATTGATCGCTTCCCTGTTCCTTAAGGGCTAGGAGAGTTCTCTGTTCACTTCACCCCAGGTTTATTGAAATGTAATTCACAAAGCTTTATTTCCTTTCTTCACCTTTGCAATTGCATTTTTCTATGCTAGAGACGATATCTCCCTTTGCTTGCATTTCTGTAGCTCTCAGCTTGGAGATCTGTACCTCCAGGAATCTGGTTGGGGTGCCTCTGAACCGGCCTACTGTGCTGACCTTGTCTTCTCCTCCACCACCCCCAAATCCCATGGTGATAAAGATATGAGCTGCATTTATTGTGCATGTCCAGTCCTGGCACACAGTAGGCAATCGTTAATTATTTGATGATAGTTAATGATTTAACTGTTATTGCATGTAGTTATAAAGAAGCCGAGAACATTTAAGTGTCTTTTGTTGATGGATAGGAGAGGTTGGAGATAATTGACTCTGTCTGGCCTTTGCTTTTTCTGTCTGTGCTGGCAAAACATTTTACGTTTTATTGAGAAATACTAAAAATAATGACAGGGCTTTTATGGACAATTAACTAGAAGTTTCAGAACTTTCTAAGACTTAGCTTGATGGCTACATTAGCTTAATTGATATTTATTAATTTATAATAAAGTCAGTCCTAAGTAACATTCTTTCATTTGAGGTTCTGCCTCTCTTTTGTAATTAAAAAAATTAAGAAAGAAATAGCCCCTTGAAGCAAATAGTTGCCTTCATTCCTTTATTTATAGAGCATGGCAACTCCTGTTGGTGTTCTTGCGCCGTGAAAGGCAGGAGGCTGCAATGTCCTGTTCTGGGCTGTGTCCCAGGCACCAGAGGCAGACAGCCTTGGTGCATTCATAGTGGAGGAGTCTTGCTTAATACCTTGCTGCCCTGGGCATGAACAAGAGGGCAATGTGACGTTACATGTTCCGATAATGTCCCTTTTTGTAAAATACTTCCGAGCCCTTATTTATAGGAATTCTATCAAAAGGACTTGGAAGTGTTGTCTGCTGAAACCCCTGTGAAAGATACATGTTTCTTGCTCAGATTTTATTTTATAGCTATAATATCTCAGCCTTCAGTTTCTTCATAGTTAAATGATCTTTAGATTTTGGTGTTTTGAGATTTATTTCAGATTGTTTTCATGTCTGAAAAACCTATTATGAAAGCTTTTTAATGAGACTACTTTAAAAATAATTTTAAGAATCTGAAAAGACACAGATACTAAACATAGGAAAATATCAACCAATCACAAAAAAGGTAAATGAGGAAAATGGATGAGGAATATGAATAATTTCTAATATAAAAATATTAACTGGCTAATATATGTAAAAAAGTTCAATTATGCTTACAAGATAAATGCACATTAAACCACCACTACTACCGAATTGGGTAGAATCAAAGAGATAAAAAGCTAGGAAATTTAGGGACACTTTCCAGTGTTGACAATAATAATGACTGCGGCCACTGAATGTTTGCCCCATGCTGGTTCCAGTGCGTGTTCTTTATCTTAACCGCTATACTCTGTCATCATGAAAAACACATTAGATATTCTTGTCAGAGAAAATTCTATAGATAAGCAAGTGATGGCAGAATGATGATGAAGAATTGCACAAGGACATACCGGTATAGCTAAATCAGAGGTTTGATATAACTATTCTATCACACGACTCTTCAGACTATTATGTCAATAGATGCTGCCACAAATGGCTAATTGGGGGGGATGTTTTGCCAATGTTCTGGAACTCACTTTGATCTCACGTTGCGCTGTGGAATCTCCAGTTTAGCTCTGTAACATGATTACCTCTGCTTTTCTTGCTCAGAAAACCTCTTTATTTCTTTTTTCATGTTTCCTTTATCCTTTTTGTTCCCCTAAATATTATCACTGTAACTCCATCTTGCAATTTTATACCCCACATCAACAAGCCTGCCCAGGAATTTACTGACTTAGGTAGTCATCTCTCTTAACTGTCTTATTTCAAATCAGTTTTACCTCACAATAGCTTTCCTTCTTCAGTCCAGTTACCTGTGGAACACACAGGGCTATAGGAAAGTATCACTCTGCAGATAGAATGCCATAAATCCTAAATCTTATTTAAATTTACTGTGAATTATTTATCATCTCACGAGGCACCAAGGATGGATGACGATGTAATATTTGTGGGATTGTTTTGGGAAAGACAGCCTGTATCTGGAGGCGATGATGAAGAATCTGGATATTTGGGGCCAACGTAGGATTTCTGTACTTCCAGAAATTAGAGCAGGAAGAGACAAGGCCCCCACTGGGCTGAATGAGCCCTCCTAGAAGACATGGGATTGTGCAAATGCCACACTTTACAACTGGGTCTTCATGCGCTTCTGGGCTGGGTGGACCCCTGTGGCTGTTAACTCAGAAATAAGGGAGTCGTTGTCCTTTGGAGTTGGCAAGACTCCAGTGACTCCCCGTGTGGACAGCTCTGTTAGAGTCTTCTTGTCATAGAGAGTGGTGTTCCTCAATTCAGTTTTGCTCTTCTGCACACAGGCTGCTGCTTAGGCAAAATACACCTCTAGTCATGAGTCATTCTCTGCATCTCTTTCTTATTCAAGGTGGATCAGATACTTTTTCAAGCTACACTTCCCCCCTCCCCTCATTTTAGCATACACTGCCCCCCTTAGGAGTTTCACTCCCACGTGCACCTGGAGAATTACTGCTGTAGATCAAAAGAAAAAACTTTGGGAAAATACCCCGTGGTATATTTTGTCAAATCAGGACCTTCCGAAATTTACAACACAACAAAACAGATTTATCTGTGCTCCTCCATATCAAGCTGCTCAAGGCCTGGGAGACAGATGCGAACTGATCTGATCGCCTTCCCTGCAGCCTCCCACCCAGCGTCTGGCACCGAGATTCCTGTAAGTGCGGCGCTGCTGCATTAATGACAGTGTAGCCCCTGCTACTTTATTTCTAGATCTATAAACAGTGCCCAGGAACATTCTCGTGGACTATGCTTATTTGAATATGGATGAGCTTTAATTTATCACAATTTTGCTAAATGACTTAACTTTATCTGTAATGGAGATAGGAGAATGCAAGGAGCATTTCTGAGTTCCTTACCTAAAGGACTTGAGTTTGGATCCATCAGAAATGGCATGCTCCTGATTAACTCTAGTGTCCACTGAGAGACATTTTTCTAGGTGGTGGAGCAGTTGGGTTCTGTTTGAGTATTCTGGGAAAAAAAAAACAGCTTCTATGCATCACAAACAACATGGGAGAAAGTTTGTTTGGTTTAAGAAATAAGAATCAGAGGAAGTAAATTTTGGACTTGGCTAGAAAAAGAAATAGTAATTAAGTAGAATTAGCATAATAATTAATAAATGAACATTTAACCTCTGTGGATTTGAGCAAGTTAAAAGAGTTGAAAGCCAGAAACCCAGTCATTATTATGTTAACATTAAAAAAGAGGATTATTGCCTTCGTAAACTTTGTTAATTTGATAATGAAATTGTTTTTACTCTCATTGTTTTTACTTTGTTTCTCTGATTACTCATCTCTGAACAGCTCATTACAGGGTCTGTTTCTCATATGTTCATTCTTCTTTTTTCAGGCTATGCTCTCTTTTGGGAATTGTCTGGAGCCTTTGCTCTTGCATCTATTGAAGTGTTGTTATTTTTCCAATCAATTTACCATCTTTGTTGCAAACATGCTTTGCCCTGTATTTCATGGTCATATACACCAGCTAGCACATTACATGTGTTCAATCAATATTGATTTCACTGAGAAAAGACAATTTTTAAATATTTAGCAGTCTTCTTTCCTTTGCATGACTGATTCATTTTATCCAGCACACAAATTAACTATCACTTTAAAGTATATTCCAAATTTGTTTGCACACCAGCAAAGCATTTCCTTTGGAATTTTTTTCTAATTCTAAAACTTTCCATGAGTATTATAAATGCAGAAGAAGTTGAAACTGTTTCACAAGGCTGAGAGCTTTCAAAAAGAAAGCAGACATGTCTGATTGGGAGTGTTCCTCTCTCGTCAGGGGATGCAAGTTATTATGGTGAAGGGGAGGTGGTTGAAACTGGGGAGGACTGTAATATATTGATAACAGAAAAGGTTTTAAAAAGTGATCCCTTATTTGTCAAAGCATTAAAATGACTTAATTCATTGAATGGCCTACTGGGCTTCTAGAGGCAATAACTTCTCCCAAGTTGGTGTCACAAGTCTGAATGGCTGTTGCCACCTTCAAGCTTTGCCACCTTCAAGCTTTGCTGGCTAGTGAGTCACCATGACAGAACATCAGGTGGGATCATTGCTTGCCTTATGTGTTGAGCTCGTGTCTGCTACGCCTTCCAAGGGATTAGATTTCTAACCCTGAACACAGCCAGACTTGTCTTCCTGGAACTGACCACCAGTGATTCCTCGAGGCCATCACCAAAACTGGCCTTTCCTGTCTGTTCATCACCTGGTCTTCACCTGTTCTTCACCTGTACCTACCACCTGGGTTATCTCCCACAAGCAAATTTTCTGATTCTGCCTTTCATTTCAGATCCATGTCTCTAAATGCTTGATGAAGTGCAGAAATTGAAGTAAGATCCTGTAAAATCTTAAGTCTTCTTGCGATAAGTTGTCATGACTGATAGACTCCATCTGATCAATGAAGACAGACTTGCTACCTTTGCTGTTGATGATCGGGCCCGTACTGACAAGCAAGTCCAGCATCCCCATGATGGCTTTGAGCATGACAGAGGCCAGCAGTGTCTGACATGAATCGGCATGATCTCTTTGTTCATTTCATTAATGTACTCACATCTTGATTCAGTGAAATTTGAGGGCTGGTCATGTTATATTAAGCCATCCGGAAGCTGAGAGGAGAGGGAAGATGCAGAGCTAATCACAATAAAATAATCACACAACCAGGAAGCAAAGGCAGTGCCTATGGATGCCATCGTGGCTCAGTGCAACGCATTCTGAGAGCCTGTCATGAGGATATTGACTTAATTTAGGTAACATTTGCCTGCAAATCTCACACTTGATCTGGATATGAAGACTGAATCATGTTAAGCAAGAGGGAGAAGAAAGAGCAAGAGTAAATGTATGGAGAAGGTGAAGGAAAGACAGTCTTTGCCTGAGATATATAAAATGTCTTCCCAAGTTTCTTGGGGAATTACTAATAGTCCCAGGTATGGGACTGTGAGGTGTGCTCTCGAGCTCCTTCTTGCTCCTCTGTGTCACTGTGCCACTCCCCAAGGCTGTAGGCACATACCTTCTCTCTAAGCTGGGAGCACACTAGGCAGCCTACTAGCCCTCTGAAGCACAACCAACTTTTTGGTAGCCGAGTCTTCTTTTCATTGCTGCAGTCTCATCCTGGCCTTTGCTGAGGCCGCAGGTCTGACTTTGTTCTTGGTCCTGATCTGTCTGGAAGTCAGTGCTGGGAGGGAGTGGAGGGGTGCGGATGTGGGGAAGTTGGGGTGAACTGTTGACTGCGCACACAGCGACCTAGGAGGAGATGGGTTTGATGCATTTTCCTGCTGTTGCAGTCTCAACAGTGATTCCAACTTCCATTAAAAGAATTCAGGATGTTTACATAAGAAGGTGAGGTACTAGATGACAGCATTGGAAGAGCTCCATGTTGAGGTCGGAAGGCTGGGTTAGTGGCTGAAGTCAGTGAGCCTGCCTGTTAGGCCACCTGCGTATGCACATGTGGATGATTTAGCACTGAGGAAGAGTCAGTCCAGGCTAGCCAAGGGCAGGGAATGGACAACTGTGGCATTTGTTGTATCTCACCATGGCTGCTGGAGGCCCCTGTCTGCGCTGGTCATATCAGGCCCCCCTGTCAGTGTAGTAGTGAGCTGTCTCAGGCCAGGGCCTGCTTCCCAGGGTGCCTTCTCTGCAGAAACATGGAAGGGCTATTTAACCCAGGCTCTCCTTTTAGGGGAGGATTCTGTGTCTTTTTAAAGGCCTTGGGAAGCTTGACAAAAGCAGTAACCATAGTTATCTGAAAGATTTTGTGATGCGAGGGGAGCCTGGAGTGCGTTCATGCATTGTGTGGTTTAGTAGAGTGTAGTTCTTGGTGGCCTCTTAATTTTGTAATAGACTTGGCTTCTTAGCTTTAGTTCTGAACATCAAACAGTTTAAAAGAACACAATTTATTTATTTATTTTTATAAATTATTTTATTTTAGGTAATTCTTACATCATTTTTTATTTTTGCACAATGTATGCATTTTCATTTTAGTTATATTCCCCATACAATTCCCACCCCCCTTATTCTGACCCTAATCTCTCTTCTACTCTCCCCCCCACCCCACCGTAGTATGTCTCTGGTCTATAGTTGCTTGTTGATTTTGATTTTTACTTTATTGCAATTAGTCTTTTTCCTGGTACCTTATTTGGGTTTTCTAGATTCCTGCTATGAGTGAGACCATCCGGTATTTTTCTTTTTCTTTCTGGCTTATTTCACTGAGCATGAGCCCTTCCAGCTCCATCCATGTTGCTGCAAACTGTATGTGCTTATCTTTTTTGATTGCTGAGTAATATTCCATGGTGTATATGTACCACATCTTCTTGATCCAGTCATCTGTTTTTGGGCATTTGGGTTGTTTACAAAGCTTAGCTATTGTAAACAGTGCTGCTATAAACTAGGGGTGCAGGTGCCCTTTTGAATTGATGTTTCTGTGTCCTTTGGGTAAATACCTAGGAGTGGAGTTGCTGGATCATATGGAAGCTCCATCTTTAGCAGGTTGAGAAATCTCCACACAGCTTTCCGTAGTGAAGAACCCAATTTAAAATAGGTTTTTAACTTAATGTTCAGAATTATAGAGTTCTTACCAATGTGTAAGCTAATAAACTAAAAAGGAATAATCTCTCATACTTTCTTACACTTCCTCCTTTGCGCCGATTGTTAATAATTTCTTATTGCCTATAATTGTTTAGAATTTAAGTCTTAGCTTTTATATCACCTCTTTCTGTACAATCATAAATATGTTCAGATATATAGACACACACATAAACTTTCTAAAAAACATGAGAATGTACATGTTAGAAGGTAAAGGTTTTTTCAAATTCTAGCATTGACGTCCTTTCATGTCAGAGTAGACAGATCTGTAATTGAATCTGTTGAATGAGGCATCGCATTCCTTGTTTGAACATTTCAGGACCTATTTAACCAGCCTCAAATTGACAGTCATCCACGTTGATTGCCATGGACATCACTGGGCCCTTTATTTGGGTTACTTGAACAAGAACTTCCTTGGGTGCCTAGAAGTGGAATCACTGGGTCAAAGGTTGCCCCTATTTAAAACGGGTAGATCCTGAGGACAGAACACTAGCCGTGTGGAAGTACCTCCATGCCTCTTTTCTCCCCCCGGCAGGAATGTGTCCACACTGTTCTCCAGAGCCCTGCTGTGCGTGCTGTGAAGAAGAGTCGGCCGGCCAGTTCTCCTGCCTGCTGCAAGAGTCTGAATTTATAACCGGAGAGGGTGAGATTGAATTTGTTATTACTCATGCTGTTGTAAAATTGCTTCCCAAATATCACCAAGGAATTTGCTGTGTTTTCCTAGTGCGCTTGCAGATAGTGCAGTCCCCCCGACCTGGAGGGGGGTGGTCTTCTGGTCTGTTAAGTCTTCCTGTCGGTCAGCTCTGACAGTTTCACTTTATTGAATATTTTTGGCCTGTTGCTTGTCTTGGGTTTCCTAATAAGTAATGACTTTGCTGGAAGTCTGAGGCTTCTTCTGTGGCTCATTCCTGCCAACTGCTCTGATACTATTCATTTCTTTTTAAAATTTCCATATATATATTTTAGATCATTCATTTTTGTGTAGTTTGCTTTCTCCTCTCAGGTGTAGTCCCCATAAAATGCCCACCACCAAGTCTCCCATGAACTGTCCCCATAGTTCTTTGTGCTCTTCTCTCCCCTCTTGTGATCCTACTCCCTCCCCTACTGCATGTCTCTGATTGAGAGTTGCCTGCAAGCTTTGTCTCCTCCCCGATCCCTTATTTGGTTCCTCTATATTCCTCCTGTAAGTGTGATAATCCAATATTTTTATTTTTCCTTCTGACTTATTTCACTGAGCAGAATCCCCTCCAGCTCCATCCATGTTGCTGCAAATGGCATGAGTTTTGTTTTTTTTTTTTGATTGCTGCATCATATTCCATTGTGTATTTGTACCACATCTTCCTGACCCAGTCATTGGGCATTTAGGTTGTTTGCATTTCTTAGCTATTGCAAACAGTGCTGTAATAAATACACTGATATAAGAAACATCGGGACAACAAAACAAAGGGAATTTATTTTTTTTAATTTTTTAAAATTCTTTTATTTATTTATTTATTGTTTATTTATTTATACAAGCACTGGGTACAGTCAGAAGTGGGAGGGTGAGAGAATTCACCAGAGCCAGAGTGGGGAGCAGAGCAGGCAGAAGGACCGAAGTACACTGCTGAGGGGAGCAGCGGGCGGCAGGAGGGGTCTGCGGGCCATGCGGGACCCTCCTCCGGTGGCCGGGGAGCAGCCGGGGATCGAACAGGCACTGCAGAGGCTGCGGGTAACTTCGCAACCCAGCGCTCAACCACTGCGCCACCCGGGAGGCCCAACAAAGGGAATTTAAATAGAAGGAAAGAACAGATAGGCTCTCCTTTGTGTGCAGACTGTCGAGTTTTCTGTGACAACCCTAGTGACGTGGGTGACCTTGGTTTATTTCTCTTCCCCTGGTTTTAAGAGATCCGGCATTCTTGTTAAAACTAGAATGCTGTTTTTGCATGTATATATGGAGCTCAGACACATAAACTGACTTGTCATTACCTCATCAAGTCTACGTGAAAGTCCACATTGTTCTCCTCACTGCCCTTTAGCCCCCTGCAGCATTAGCGATTCCTTACTGTGGATATGTGTTTCTGCCCCGTGTGTGTTTCCCTCATTGCATACTTTTTCTTTTACTTTCTATTACTCTGAAAACCATACTCATTCATTATAATCCATTTGGAACACACCTAAGTGCTATTTTCAGAAAGTCACTATACCTCCATGCTTCTGATTGATTGTTAATATCTTGTGTAGTTTCTCTCAGGATTAATTTTTTTTAATGCTGCAGAATTTGAAGGATTCTCTTTCTTTATATTTTTTCTGTGTACATTGATGTACCATCTTTTGGGGGGCATTATTTTATTATGATGAAATATACATACTCTAAAATTTACCATCTTTGCCATTTCCAAGGGACTCTTTGGAGGTCTCGTGGACACTGGTGTGGTGGGCTCCCATCCTGCCATCCAGCCAGAGCTCTTCCCGGCCCTCCTACCCCCAGCCCCGGGCCACCACCATGCTCCTTGCTGTCACTGTGAATTTCACAATTCTTGATACTTTAAGTGGAATCATGGCATTTTTCATGTTGTATGTGGCTCATTTCACTTAGCATATAATGTAAAGCTTCACCCATGTTGTGACCTGTCAGAATTTCCCCCTTTTATGGGCTGGATGATACTCCATTGTATGTACATACTGCCATTCCTTAACCATTTATCTGTTGCTTTCTACTTTTTTGGCATTTGTGAATATGAGTATTCAGATATCTCTCCTAACTTCTGACTGATAGCCTTTTGGATGTGTACCCAAAGTGGAATTGTGGGATCATATGGTAATTCTGTCTTTGATTTTTTGAGGAACTGCCATACTGTTTTCCATCATGACTGCACCATTTTACTTTCCCAAGAGCAGAGCACAAGGTTCCAATTTGTCCACATCCTTTGATGCATATTATTTGAAAATTTTGATGCAGACCAATTTGTTTATTTTTCCTTTGGTTGCCAATGGTTTTTTTTTAAAGATTTATTTATGTATTTATTTATGTATTTATTTATGTATGTATGTATGTATGTATGTATGTATGTATGTATGTATGTATTTATTTATTTAAGAATCTGGGTACAGGCCAGGATGCCCAGGAGGGTGAGAGGATTCACCAGAGACAGAGTGGGGAGCAGAACAGGCAGACTGATGAAATACACTGCTGAGGGGAGCAGCAGGTGAGTCAGGAGAGGTCTGCTGTGCCATGTGGGACCCTTGCGGACTGGCCAGGATTGAACCAGCTCCTCAGAACCTGCAGACAGCTTCATAGTGCTAAGCTCAACTGCCTGTGCCACCAAGGGAGGCCCTGGTTGCCGATGCTTTTGATGTCATATCCAGGAAATCATTATTACCAAATCGAATGTCATGAAAATTTTCACCTATTTTTTAAGGCGTTTCATAGTTTTAACTCTTACTGTTTAGGTGTTTGGTCCATTTTGAGTTAATATTAATATAAGGTGTGAGGTTTAGTTCCTGTTCAAGTTACACGTCCTTCATGGGTTGGTAGGGGGACTTGTCCCACACAGTCATTCAGGAACCCAGGCTAATTGAGTCTCCTTCATTTTCTGATGCATAACCTGAAGGTTATAGCACTCCAGAGCTCTATGATTTGGGAAGAAGAGAAAGCGTATCACATTTAACTGCTTTAGTCTGGAAGTAAAACATATTACTTCCCCTTGCAGTCCATTAGCTAAAGAGGCTGGGGAATGTAGAGAAAGTAAGTGGAAAATTTGAAGGGCAGTAACTTTCTCTGCTACAAAGTCCATGTACCCAAGTCTATAACCAACTGATACTATAACAGTTGTAACAGTATTTTCTGAAAACCTAAGATCATGTTTCTTTCTTCTTAGGACCTTTCAATGGCTTCTCATTCCATTTTGTATACAATTTAATTCTTCAACCATACCTGTGGAGGCTTTTTAGATTTGGCTCCTATTGCATACCTCTCCAAACTTACCTTAGTTTTCTTTCTCTAATCCACTCACACCACTTTCCCTCTGATCTCATGCACACCAAGCTTCTTTCTAACTTTAAGACTGTCATTTCTTCTCTTGCTTCTCAGAGTGCTTCTGCCGTCTCTCCTCCTCCAACTCCATTTCATCCTTCAGGTCTGAGGTGAAACATTTACTTCTGGAGGAAGAGACCAAGAGGAAGATAACAGGCCTCTAACTCAGACTCTGGTCTGCCTTCTATGGCCTTTGCAGAATCCCAGGAAGAACTGAGTCCTAACTTGAAAGGGAAAACTTACAGGCAGAAAATAGACATTTACTATATTTTTGAAAGACTTGTTTAAGAGGACAAAGTATGTAAGGTAATGTTCTGAATAGACTTGAAGAAAATGGATCATGTTATTTAATTCCTTTGTGACAATCAGCAATGGATATTTGTTGTGTGAACATTCTGTAGACATCTGCATTATTACTATGATCGTTACTGGTAGGTTGATTTATAAATATTCCTGTTGCATAATTTTTTTTCCTGTTGAATAGCCCAGCTTCTAGGCTGGTCTGCTGTGTTTCTGTACTTTTGAACGTTCTAGCAATTTACTTATGACTGATTAATTCAATCATTTATTCATTGACACAAATGCATTGAGCCTTCTACATGATAAGTTAGTGTTTTTTTAAAGATTTATTTTTATTTATTTATACAAGCACTGGGTACAGTCAGAAGTGCAGGAAGTTGAGAGAATTCACCAGAGCCAGAGCGGGGAACAGAACAGGCAGACTGATGAAATATACTGCTGAGGGGAGCAGCGGGTGCGGCAGGAGAGGTCTGAGCGCCATGTGGGACCCTCGCCCGGCAGCTGGGGATCAAACCAGCACTGCGGAGGCTGCAGACAGCTTCGCAGCCCAGCGCTCAACTGCTGTGCCACCAGGGGATGCCCTCTACATGATAAGTTATATGAAAATTATAAAGAAGAATAAGAATCAGCTCTGTCCTTTGGGCTGAGTTTGGTGAGTGAGATGGATTTGGGCAAAAAGTTCTGTCCTGGTATCCAATATGAGAACCAGGTAGTAATGCTAACCAGGTTTCACTCTTATAGGGGAACAAAAATCTGCCACCCCAAAATATGTCTTTTTCATCAGAAGATTAATGGGAGAGCTGTGAGTGTTGAGTGGAGGTTGCTTTTGAAAAAGACATTTATAGGTTAACTATTACTTGAAGGGGTTCTCCTGGGAAGAGCTCATCTCCTCTCTTTTGGGTAGAGAAGACAGAACTTAAATCTGCACACCTTTCTTTATTGTGCCTTCCTTTATAAACTTCCTACCTGACCTTTCCTTCCTCTGCTTCCCTTTCCCTGTCCTCCTATTTTAGCTAAGCTACTTTAGATGGCATCTGAAGCCTCGCGAGTGAATTACCTCATCATGCTGTGTCTTGCCATGCATTACAGGATGTGCACGTCATTATGAATCTTCCTTTTGACATTTTGTCTTCTCAATATGTCTGATGCTCATTTTATTATTTGCCAGCCTAGAAAAACCCAGAGGGGTATGGGATGATTCCCTTTGTGCCTAGACACTATAGAGGTGGAATACAAACAAGTCCTGGAAGGGAGAAGAATAATCCTGGCAGAGTGAATAATATAAACCAGGGCAGGAGGATAGTGACGATGCACCTACAGGAAGAATTAGAATGGTTCAATGTGACTGGAGTGGAAACTGTGAGGCAGAAGGGGAAAGGCAAAGAGGAGAGAAATCTGGGTGGGACCAGATATTGAAGGAAGCCCTTGCCTGCAATGCTCGTGTGTTTGAATTTCCTCATGGACTTGATGGCCGTGAGAGGGGCAATGATCTCATCCAGCTAGTGTGTAGAGACACGATTCTGGAATCAGTGTGGACAATGGTCTGGTACCAGTCATGCTGCATTGACTGAATTAATTGCATTATTTACTTTCCCAGGTGGTGAATGAATAGAATCCTTGGTTGTCACCTAAAAAATAACATAGCCCTCTCTTTTTATGGCAAAGAAAGTCAAATGATAATAAAGTAGCTGAAGGAAAAATCATAGTGACGAAACCCTCTCTGTAAAAACAAACATCATCAACTGAAATGGTTTATCTGAATCAAATTACTTTCCTCTGCCATTAAAGGTTTATTTTTTTTGTCCATTTAAATATTTCACTATAGTTTTTAAGACCTATGCCTTAAAACGCTGAATGATTATATGCTTACCACACTGATTTTAAACTTGTTTTTGGCAGAGGAGAAACAAAGCAAGCACTTAGGTGTTTACAGCATAATGTGTCTGTCAAGAATAAAAAAGCTGGAACTCAAAGGTTTCTGCGAAGGCCTTTTAAGGTCCATCACTCCCTCTTTGCGCTTGTTCATTGAGAACATTTATGAACAAACTTGGGGGATTCACAGTCACTCCCCAACAGTCAATGCGTACACTTATGGGTCTAAATGAAAAGAAAACTGCTTTATGAGTGAAAATTGCCCTTGCAAGAACGGAGAGGCACACAGCTGTTTTGGCAGCCGCCTTTTATTGCTTTTCTGTATCCATGGATCTAAGTAGAAACGAGGGGAAACAAATCACTTTGGTGCTGTGGAAGCCTTAGCAGTCATTCTGAGAGAAGGAAACATCAGGACTGGTTTTGCTTCTTATAAAAGGTCACTCTCATCAAAGATTTAGAGTCTCTTTTGAAGAAACATGGTATTTTTGAGAAAAAGGATTTCCCAACCGAGTAGCTGAAAGATATGCTGAAGTCATCTTCACAGCCAAGCATAAAGAGGCCAATGAAAAATGCCTATTGTCCTTTTAATTTTTTTTAGATTTATTTATTTATGCATACAAGAGCTGGGGTATAGGCCAGAGGTGTGGGGGATGAGAGGATTCACCAGAGACAGAGTGGGGAACAGAACAGGCAGACTGACTGAAATACACTGCTGAGGGGAGCAGTGGGCAAGACAGGAGAGGTCTGCTGTGCCATGTGGGTAGCTCCCTGGCTGGCTGGGGATTGAACTCGTGCTGCAGAGGCTGTGGATTGCTTCATAGCGCAGTGCTTAACCCCTTGCGCCATCAGGGAGGCCCTTGATTTTTTTTTTAATTGTGGTAACACTGGTTTACAACATTGCATGTGACACAGAGGCGTGGGTCACACCTCCTCAGATGAGTATCTGCACACCCACTGCCAAGGCTCCCTGAGCCCTCCACCATGTGCATTGGGCCCCTCCCCCTTTGCTCTCCCCTCTGGTAGTCTGACTTTTTACAGTCAAATTCTGAGGGTTTGTTATGGTCTGGTTTTGTGTGACCCTTTCTTGTATTTCTCTGTATTCCATATACAAGCAGCACCATCTGGTATTGTCTTTGTCCTGATTTATCTCACTTAGGAAATGCCTATTTTCTTTCTAAATTTTCCAGAATCATTTTTGGTTAGGAGAAATGCTAATCCAGTTAGAGAAAGAACTCCTATTGATGTCTCTGTCTAGTTGTACAGTCTTTCTTCATTTTTGATTTTTCTCTTTATTTGCTCAATAAATATTGTTGAGTTTTGGTTTTTGATTTCTGTGTTCCATCTCAGTATTTGTGAGTCTTGGCAAATCCAATGAGGTGAGTTACTGGATGCTGGACAACAATAGAAAACTTTCAGTGGGACTAGCATGCGGCATGTTTTGTCCCTATTTGTGGGAAAGTTCAGCTTCTTGGCCTTCCCCGTCCATGGCCTGCCTCTCCCAGGGGAAGTCTTCCTGCACCAGGCAGTGGCAAATATGAGGCCAGAAAAGCCCCCTTCTTGCCCTGGACTGGGCAACTATGAGCTCTTCTGTGTTGTTTTAGGGCTGACAAGAGTGTCTCTATCCACGGTCATTTCTTTTTTTTTTTTTTAAGATTTATTTATTTATTTATTTATTTATTTATTTATTTATATAAGTACTGGGTACAGTCAGAAGCGTGGAGGGTGAGAGGATTCACCAGAGCCAGAGAGGGGAACAGAACAGGCAGACTGATGAAATACACTGCTGGGGGGAGCAGCAGGCATGGCAGGAAAGGTCTGTGCACCATGTGGGACCCTTGCCTGGCAGCCTGGGATCGAACTAGCGCTGCAGAGGCTGTGGGCAGCTTCGCAACCCAGCACTCAACTGCTGTGCCACCAGGGAGGCCCTAGCAGGGACATTTCAAGGAGAAATTATAGTTTCTTTGGAAGGGTTAGATTTTATAGCAGAGATTGTTAAATATTTGAAGTAAATCATGGTCGAAACCCTCAGGGTTAGAAGTTACTTTCATGTAACCTCATTTGATGTTGAGTCTCCTCCTCAACTTTTCCAGTCAGTACCCACTGAAACCTTCCTTCAGTCACCCCCAGCCTGTCTGGGCCAGCACTTGTTTTGGCATTGAGACAACATTTTTCTTATTTCTGTCCGATATTGTAACTTTGAACCTGTTTTTCTTAATCGTACACTCTAGAGTCTGGGTTGGCATTGGATGGTTTGGACCAGGCTTCTCCTGACTTGAGCATGTTGAAGAAATTGTTGCAGTGCGGCTTTCTGGGGTCCGCCCCTGAATCTACCCCTCCTGGATTCAGGAGGTAGGAGTTCTGCCGGAGGATTTGCAGCCCCCAGGTGCCTCGGTGCAGCTCTGTGAATTCCCCTGAGCTGCTGGCTTGGACAACCCATGACCTCTCTGTCTGCCTGTCTTTGGGGCTGCATCTGGTTTTTCCTTTGGGGATGGACTGTCTCCTTCTCCAGGCAGCCTCTCCATCTGCCATCCGAGAGGTGGCAATATGGGCCAGAGGGATGGTCCCACTCTAGAATATGAAGCAAGGGGAGAAAGTATGATCTGCACCTGTCTTCGGCCTCACCACACTCTAGGCCCCAGGGCTGGTGGTTCTGGCTCCTAATGGTCCCTGCCCGCTGGCTTCTGAGTCCGATTCTCAGGTTTTCTAGTCATTCCTTGGTCAACCTCATGTCCTTTCAATAAATGATGGTTTCCTACTTCACTTTCCATTTGTGTTTTATCCTCCTGTTCTTTGTTCTCCTTTTATTCCCCTTTTTCTTCTCTTTCTTTTTTACAACTGTGATCAGACCAGGACCCCAGAGAACCAGAAAGCAAATGCTCAATTGTTTGACTGATTTATTCCCCTAAGGCAGTTAAAATGCCTGATTGATTTACCTTAAACTGTCTCTCCAGGTCCCCATCACCTCTTCCTGGCTTAATGCAAGAAGGGCCCAGAGCAAGTGTAGTTCTGACCCTGAGCAACCAGAAGCAGCCAAAAGCCTCACCACCGTACTAAAAGCACCCAGGAGGAGCTCAGCCACTGTTTTTTCACCCGGTGACACACGAGGAAGCTTGTTCTGGTCTCAGCATGCCCCCAGCTTCCAAGCGCCCAGCTTCCAAGCACCTGAGACTTCTTTCTTCAACTTTTACTCTTTCCCTTGGAAAAAGCTTTTCAAATCCTTGATGGGAGAGGCAGTCTTTGGAGATCTCTCTTCCTACTTCCATTATTCATTACAAGTCATAACATGGGTCTTTCTTTGCCACCCCCTTTACATTTAGTAGTGTACTCAGGTAGTTTCTGCTGCTGTTTTTCCCTTTTTTTTAAAGATTTATTAATTTATTTGTTTATACAAGCACTGGGTATAGGCAGAAGCACGGGAGGGTGAGAGAATTCACCAGAGCCAGAGAGGGGAACAGAACAGGCAGACTGACAAAATACACTGCTGAGGGGAGCAGCGGGCACAGCGGGCGCAGCAGGAGTGGTCTGCGCACCATGTTGGATGGCCAGGGATCAAACTGGTGCTGCAGAGGCTGCGGGCAGCTTCGCAGCCCAGCACTCAACCGCTGCGCCACCGGGGAGGCCCTGCTTTTTTTCCTTTAAACCACATATATGAGGTGTGCTTGACATACCAAAAGCTTTCATCTTTCATGTACACAACTTGATGAGTTTAGAGCTATGCACACATCCACGAAACCATAATCTGCCACCAACCTGTGTAGCCATCCCCTCCAGAGTTTCCTCTTTCCTGCTATTATTTTGATGTGTTATAAGAAAACTTACTCTAATAAACCCTTCCAGTAAATTTTTAAGCATAGTTTCAAGCTCTAAGTTTCTCCTGCAAAGAAGGCACCCCCTCTCTGGACTTCAGCATGCGCTGCCATGTACAATGCCTGTGTTTCTTCACAGCCCGGGGGCCTGAGTGCCTTCATTAGTTCTTAAGTCTCCACTCTTTCACACTTTCTGGTGGTTCTCCTAGTTGCTAAGTATGGTGTAGTGAGCAGAAGTAAATCCAGCTTGACCCCGATGCTAGAGAGGAGGGGGCTGTGGAACCCCAAGCTGTGGGCAGCGAGAGCAAGGAAGAGTGGCTGCTGTGCAGTGTTCATGTGGTCGGTGTCAGCTATGGATATAGATCGTCCAGGTTCCAGGGTAGATCTGAATCAAGTAGCCAGTTTGTGATTTCTCTCCTACCCTTTCTGCTGTGTAGACCACACAGAATCCCAGACTTCTCTCCCTTCTGCTGATGGGGAAGCAGAGCCCTTGGCCCTGGATGGCAGGGAAAGCTAGGGTTTTCTGGGCCTTAGGGTTAGGGTTGGGTTGATGAGCGGGGAGGACCTGGCATGAAGGGCTCAGATCCATGCTTGCGAGCTTGGGGCTGGTGGTGGCAGATTGAAAAGTATGTGAAGCAAGAGGCTCCACTGGGATTCTTCTTCAATGCAGACAGGACATTGATTTATGGGCTTCTAGACCGCCTTCATTCTGGGCGAGCTAGACACGTCTGAGAAGGCACAGGACCTCAGAAACATTAGGAATTTTAAAAAGCAAATTCCTATTGTTGTTGCCAGGTCATGTGAACACCCAGAAGTCTCACTTGGCTATTTGAAATGCATATTCACAACTGACCACTTTGAGGGCTGCTACTTCTCAGGCAACAGCAATATTCCTCTTTGTCCTTGATAGTGATTTTGAATTTAAAACAGAGTGTCACACAGTCTCTAGTTATTTCTGATAACGGTGGCTATCAGAATACTCAGCATCTGGAGTTTTCCTCTGATTTCCTTAAAATTGCAGTTATTTTCTCCTGAGATTTGGGGTGCACCTACTCCTGTCTAGCAGAGGGATGAATTGTGGTTATCCCAACTTGAAGGCACAGGGCTGAGCATTTGTCATCCCTTGTCCCTGGGCACTGGGTGTGACTCCTTGATACAGGGCTGGGAATGGAGAGAACAGGGCTCCTGGCCTTATGCTGGCACTTATATGCAGTGCCTTCTGGAGAACTTGATTTCTGTAGGGTTCTGTTTCTTAGCTTGAAAACTGGGATATTAATGCCTATTTTAGCATCCTGACACTTTATCACTCTCTCTCTCTGCCCCTATGACCTGATTCAAGCCCAGCAGTCCCTCCAGGGCCACTGGAAGCTGGCCTCCTAGCTGGTTCTACTCTTACTTTACAGATGTAAATTACATTCCATCATGCTCCTGCTTATTTCCTTCCCATAGCTCCCCTTTGGATCTCCCTATTTGACATGGCCTGTGATCTAGCCTCTGTTTTTTTCTTGGTCCTCTCCTCTCATGTTTTTCCTGGTATACCAAGCTGCAGTCATCCTGATGTTTTGTATGTTCCTGCAACGCACCAGTCTTTGTTTCTGCCCCAGGACCTTTTCATTGCTGTGTTCTCTGCTTGGAATGTTTTTTCTATACTTAGCAACCTCTCTCTGTCATTCAGGGAAAGTTCATGATATCTTATTTAAAATATTCCTTCCTCCCTGGCCCTGATCCTTCTTTATTCCATTATCTGAAATGGACAAATAATTTATCCATTTACTAGGTTTTCTCCTGCTACAATTTGAGCTGCATCAGGCAGCTTCACTAGTCTGCCTGCCTCCCTCCTGCACAATTTCAGTCCCTAGGCTCCCAGAGTAGATGTCACTAATAAGATATACTCAGTGTTTTTGCTAATTTCACAGTGTTCATAGAGCCCCTAGTCTGTGGTAGGTGCTGTTTTAGCCCTGAAGACTAGCAGGGAAAAAAATCAACACAGACCCTGCTTTCATGGAGCTTCTGTTCTATGCGGGCTGGTTTGAGGGAGAAATCAGAGAGTATAATAAAGACACCAATGCGTGTCAGGTGGTGGTGAGATATTTAGAGTACTGTAGACAGTGGAAGGAGGTTTGGAGCATTAGGGCAAGATGGGGGTCAGGAGAATCCTTGCCCCCATTGATGGGTGACTTGGTGTGTAGGAAGCACGCCATGAAGGTGGGGGGGTAGGTGGGAAAGAATGTTCTGGGCAAAAAAAGGCCCTGAATGGGTGTGTACCTGGTGTGATAGAAGCAAAACAGAGAAGCTGGTGCTTCTGCCACATGAGCATCGGGGTAGTAGACGTCAGAGGTGGGGGATCAGGTCTGGGCAGGCAGGCTTGGTGAGGCCGTGCCAGGGTGTGAGCATAACTGAGTGAGAGAGAAGCCTTTGGAAACTTTGGACCAGAAGTGCCTATGCTGGTCTTACTTTCTAAGAGTTATTCTGTCTATTGTGTTCAGAACAGAAGTGGCACAAATAGGGAGGGACTTCAGAGACCACAGGAGGGACAGACAAGTTATAGTCCAAGGTGAAGCTCACAAAGCTTGTGAATAGATGCAGCGTGAGGTGGGAGAGAAAAGAGCCACAGTGGATTCCCAGGTTTTGGCAAGAACCATTTAAAGAATAGAGATGGAGGAAGTCTGTGGGAAGAGCATGTTGGGGGAAGAATCAGATAGCATGGGGGTGGGGGGCACAGAATGATAGCATCTTAAGTTGGTGTTTTGTTCTAGACCAATGGGGGACCCCTTGACAGTTCCTCTAGTTTTCCTAGCTAACATCCTCTGTCTTTATTTCAAAACTATTCTTAATTTGTAAACTTCTTAAAAATATGGGTGTGTGCATATGTGTGTGTGTGTGTGTTTTGTGGCATATGCGTACAGGGCACATGCAGGAGGGCCTGGATAGGGCTCGTCCTATGTCAATGGGAATCACTGAAAGGAGAAGCCTCGCATGGCTGCCCTCCCCACTTACCATTTTGCATAGTGCGACAGCAAAGCCTGGGTTGGTGAGGTGGTTTGTTTGCCGCCAAACAGATACTGAGTAAGTGGGCCAGCCTGGAACACAGGCACCCCTCTTGCTGGCCTTTTCCCCTTCTGCAAAATCACCCCAATTCTCTACTGTCTTGTCTCTCCACAGCAACTGGCTTCTCTTGGAGATCAAGAATTAGAGCTCGGCTGTGTAAAAATACACGTGTTGTTAAAGATCCCTGTGTCCTGAGAAGTACTCAAAATCTCCCCAAAGCCAGGGATCCAGGGGAAGAGAAGGCAGCGTGAATGTTTACAGTCGCAAGATGCCAAGCACTCACATTTGCCTCTAACTTACCAAAACCCTTGACGATGTATTTCCTCTTCTTTATGCTTGTAAAGCAGCAGGAAGAGACAAGCTGTTCCATTCAGAACCACAGAAAAAAAAATGCTTCTGTGGTGGGAGGAAGTCTAGCCTATGGGATAAGTTCTTTGCATTTTAGATGCAAACAGTCAACAGCCCTTCCTCCCCTCACAGAGCTTCCGCTGGGGGCTGGGGAAGCTTGGCACAGTGAGCTCCTGCGGGAGGGAAGGTGGCATCTGAGCTCCCCCCAGCCCTCTCCACTCTCTGCAGCGGAGGGCTTTCCTTTGCAGAGCTGAGACAGGCCGATAGGAAACTAAGCACAGTGAGCGTTCCCCACGGATGTTTGTAAGGTTGAGAGTGAATGATTAAATAAATGTCTAATTAGGGGAGAAAGAAACTTGCACATTAAGTCTTGGTGGGGGCTTGGCCGCTTCTGCTGTCTTCCCTGTTCCTGGCCTATCACTTTCTAAGGGCGACAGGTCACACCTGGAGCGCTTCACTGCCCTTTGCTGGGACTTTCACTGACACGGAGGTGACTTGGGGTCCAGAGTCCTGCTTCCAGTCCTTTTGCCATACCCCCCAACCCCCGTGGGAGAAGGCCACCCATTCAAATCGGGTCAAGAGACAGGGTCGGCCAGAGTCCACAGACAAACAACTGTGGGGGTGGCGGTAGATTCCTGGCTTAGAAGGGGTGTGGGGTTGGGGTGGGGCTGCTCATGCTGTCCCTTTCTGAGGTTTACTGTCCAGGTGCTTCCCGGGTGTAGTTTTTCAGCTCATCAGCAGGTGGAGGTGGGGTCCACCTTCCCCCCTGTAGGTGCTCCTCGCTCTCTCAGGCTCTATCAGCTCTGCCAAGTGCTTCGGGGTCCTGCATGTAGGTGGCTATTTAATTTCCCTTCGGCGTCTTCTTCCCTGCTCTAACTGGCGAACAATTCCTAGTTTTGCTAGAGGTAAAACATGGGGTCAAAGGCTATTTAAAAAGAGAACAAAATCCCAAGCAGTTCCCACTGTGAGGGTAGCACATTGTTGGGGTGGGGGGTGTCCCTGATGGTGGCTAATCACCAACTCTCCCTTTCCTTCATTTTTTTTTAACTTATATTATTTTTTATTGGGGTAAAAATGTGGCTTTACCACTGTCTATGATTCAGAGGCGTAGGCTCACACCTCTTCAGCTGTGCGACACCACACCCCGCCCTCACAGAGAGCAGATCTCAGCTTGTCTCTCGCAAGGTGTCAGGGAGCAGTGGCTGAGTAAGACATGCACGGTTAGCAATCACAGCGCTCACATTTGGGGAAAGGTGTTTAGTCCCCGCCATGTAAATGAGCCTTGCTTTCCAAAAAATATCCCAGGTAATTCCAAGGGAAGACTGGAACAGGAGGCTTGGTTAAAACCCCCACAGGGTCCAGGGCCAGCTACCTTCTGAAGTGGAGAGAGGTGTGTTCAATTTGGACCTCAAAGAATGCTCCCTAGGCTGGGAGCCCCCAGAGCTGCTGGTGGGAGGTCTCGGCACCCATTGCTTATTTTTTTCACTCCCCGCTGGGAAAAATAGCATTAAAAATCAAACCAGGGCCTCCCCTGTTGGTGCAGGTGGTTGAGCGCAGCGCTGTGAAGCTGTCCGCAGCCTCTGCAGCACAAGTTCGATCCTGGCCAGCCGGTGAGGGTCCCACATGGCGCGGCAGACCTCTCTTGTCTCGCCCGCTGCTCCCCTCAGCAGTGTATTTCATCAGTCTGCCTGTTTTGCTCCCCGCTCTGTCTCTGGTGGATCCTCTCGCCTCCCGCATATCTGGTCTATACCCCAGTTCTTGTATAAATAAATAAATAAATCTTTACAAATCAAACCAGACAGCTGTTGCTGGGATAATCCAGCATCGCATGCACACAGGGCAGCGCAGCTGACGGTGGGGCCCTCCAAGAGAAGCAGGCTATCGAGGATCCCAGCCCTGTGCTCCTGCAGCTGCTGGGGAGCCGCCCTCCACACTGTAGGCCCCTTCACCGAGTAAGAGCAGCTGCTGCCGCCCCTGGGAGAGGAAGCACGTTTGTGCTGCGCAGGCCAGAGGCAGATGGCCGCTTCTTCTGTTAGGGCAAGGGCTGTGTGAGCGAAGTTCTAGTCACGCTCAGGGTGGCCATGCTCACAGGACAGTGCCTTCCTTGCAGTTCCCATGTCTCCTTTCCTCGGGCCCTCTTGAGCTCACAGATGGACGTTCCACTGGAGGCAGAGGCTAAGCCACTGGCCTCCCTCCTCGGAGTTCAGTCCAAAGACTTGGTCTGCCACTTGCAGTCTCCTTTTTGTCTTTTTTAAAAATTAATTAATTTTTAACTGAAGTAATAGTGGGGTTTCCCCACCAGCTGTGACCATCAGAGAGCATCCACCACACAGGCCATGTTCTCCATAGTCAGCTGTCAAGTGTTAGTTTCTCAGCTTGTCTTTATCTGACTAGTAGTTTCTCTCTACTCCGCTTATTCGTGACTTCAGTATTTCTCTTTGTCCTGACCTATTTCACCTAGCATTATCCTTTCAAGCTCCATCCATGGTGCTGCACATGGCATGCTTTTATCTGTTTTGGTCTTTGAGTCCTTTTTTGGTCTTTCTTGGAGATCATATTTTGGTTTAAAATCATCAGAGGGCCTCCCTGGTGGCGCAGGCGGTTGAGCGCTGCACTATGGAGTTGTCTGCAGCCTCTGCAGCACTTGTTCAATCCTGGCTGGCCAAGGAGATACCCACATGGCACAGCAGACCTCTCCTGTCTCTCCTGCTGCTCCCCTCAGCAGTGTGTTTCGTCAGTCTGCCTGTTCTGTTCCCCACTCTGTCTCTGGTGAATCCTCTCACCCCCTGCACTTCTGGCCTGTACCCCAGTTCTTGTATAAATAAATAAATCTTAAAAAAAAAATCATCAGAGCAGTAACACATGCTTCCCACACCGGAGATAGTCGAGTGAAACAGCGCGTCGATGGAGGCAGTAGCTGGGCTACAGCGGAGGATTCAAGGCCATGGAAGGGACTCCGGGATGGGTGGCCGAGAGGGCTGCTCTCTGTCTACAGGCCTGTCCTAGGCAGAGGTTTGGGCACTTGCCATCACTGGAATAAAGTCCAGCATGCACGAAGTAGCTCTGCTCGGGCCCCTCAGGTGGCATGGTGCCCACGCTGGCCTGCTCACACGTGTATGTATTCTCTCCAGATTTCTGGAACTCTTTCTGTACCCGTGGACACCTTTGATAGATTCGTGGGGGTGGAAATGATCTTCAGCCACTCTCTGCCTAAGCCAGGAACCAGTGATTTCTTTTCTAAAGGTCTAAGTGCTGCCCAAAGCCATTTAACAATTATCTTGTTAATTGGGAGACGGTAGATTTTGTTAATTGGGCTTTAGTATTCCTCCATACCCTTCCCAATTAACCCAGTTTTATTTTGAGACCAGGAAATTCCCCAGGGGAGGTAACCCTTTCTCGAGTAAGCTTCTCATCGCTGACAGCTCCCCCCAGCCCCTATTTTTCTAAGAAAACAAAACAGTCCTGAGAAATGGTCATGAAATGAGCCCAGAAAAAGTTGCCTGAGCAAGCAGTGACCTTCCTAGCTGTGGCGGGGCCAGTGGCCAAGTGACAAGGATGGACACCAAGGGTGAAGGCCCCCTCTGGTGCAGTTCATCCAGAGCTGAAGTCCCAGGGCCTCCAAGAAGCAACAGAATAAAGAGGGAAGGAAAATAGGAGGAGAGGGAAGCCGAGGAAACCCCAGCCAGCCCCGGGCGCAGGTGATGCCCCCGAGGGTTCATTCTGGGTACGGGCAAGTCCCGAGCTGGTTTATATAGACCTGTGCATTTTTTTCTAATAGATTCTCTGTTACCATTCTCATTTCCCTTGATTCTTCAGCTTCATGTCATATTTATTTAAAAATGCTTCCTGACTTGGTGTTCACGTCCCGTGTTGGGGTCTTTTCCTCTCCCTGCATGGTCCTTGGTTTCTTCTGCCTTTTCTTGTTCACTTAGGTTATTTTCACATTTTTTTAAAAGATTTTTTTATTAATACAAGAACCGGGGTACAGGCCAGATGCACGGGAGGGTGAGAGAATTCACCAGAGACAGAGTGGGGAACAGAACAGGCAGACTGACTGAAATACTCTGCTGAGGGGAGCAGCGGGCAAGACAGGAGAGGTCTGCCATGCCATGTGGGTATCTCTGTGGCCAGCCGGGATTGAACCCGCGCTGCAGAGGCTGTGGACAGCTTCACAGCACGGCGCTCAACTGCCTGCGCCACCAGGGAGGCCCCTATTTTCACTTTTGGGTGATTTTCTCTTCTCCCACTTTCTTGGACCCCCATTCAGTATTTGTGGATATAAGAAATGGTCTCCAGAGCCTCGGGATTTTTAATGATTGAGAAATAGTTCACGGTCTATAATAACTTTTATTTGTCTTTGGTCCCTGAGGCAAAGCTGGCTTATTAGTTAATTAATAGGTATGCGTTCAGTCAGGATTCATAGGGTAGCTGTGGGGTTCTAGCCGAAAAATAAGGCCAAAGTGCTGGGCTATAAACCATTTCCGTATATCATAAAGTAAGTCCCAGTGACAGGCAAAGACTGGACATTTACATAGGGGACAACTCGATAAAGTAAAATACTTACAAAAAACAGTTGACATTAGTAAATGAAATGGGGTTCTGAGGTTAAGAGGGAGGGGAGCCAGCTGGAGAATGGGTCAGAGGGATGTGGGGGATATCTGTGGGGAAAAAACACAAAATGTGCTGAGGTCAAAACATTTCTAGACATTGGCATTCATGGTCCAGCTGTGCTGACCAAAGGCCTGCCTGTCCAGGGGGGAGATACTTGGACACACAGTTGGTCATGTAGCACACTTTTTTGTTTCTATAACGTGACAGATACTGTGCTAGATGCAAAAAACAAACATACAAAGTAAAACCCTCCCAAAACCCCAAAAAAAGTCCCAGGCAACAAAATGCTGGGGATATGCAGATGCAGAAGGGGGTTTTGAATAGGGAGGATTTTCAGCTAGTAATGGGGATGGAATACCAAAAGGGGCAAAGAGAATTTTAAGATACAGGGATGGCAGATGTAGGACATTATCTTGAGGGGTATATTCCCTCGGTTTGAGGCACAGTATCCACATGAGTAACCAACTTGGACTCGGACCGCATTGGCTGGGGTCAACTGGGTTGTCCTGCAGTTTCCTGAGGTGCTGGCTCTGGGGTGCCAGCCAGCCTTGCTGGGAGGCCACCTGTGAGGTGTCTGTGGACCTCACTGAGAATGAAGGTGTGGCTGTCGTGCATAACACCCCAGATGTGGCCAGATCTAGAAAAGGAAGAAAGTAGAGGAATTTGGAAGAGCAGCACCTTTCTCCTACAGGTCTCTCTTACTCCCTCAAGTGATAAAACCTAACATGATTCCAGCTGGGTCGGGCCCAACTTCATATTAGTAAACAAGCAAAGAAGGGTGGATTAGAAGCTGAGAGGCAAAGCATTGAGAGCTGGCACAGGAGCTCCCCCCCACCCCCAACACACATACTTTTCTCCACGGTGGCCATGGTTTGAAGAAGGTGGAGAAAGCTGTATCTGACGTAGTTGGGAGGACCAAGCAAATTTCTTAGGTCAGGGGTTGCAGGGACAGAGGGCTGAGGGGTGAGGAGGAAGAGGGAAGTGTTGGGGTGAGGGAATTATAGGGAAACCGAGAGGCCAGGAGAGTTTGAGGTCAAGTTATGGGCAGTGCTTTTGTTGAGCTAAAGTATTACACAGAATTTAGGTCTCAAGCTGGGGGTGGGGGGTGTCTCAGGACCTATTATCCATCATACATAAAATTTTTGCTTTTCTTGACATCTTTTAAAACTGAGAAACCTATTGCTAAGAACCTAGATGCCTAGTTTCTCTCAGCAATCTGCAAGAGTTGGCAATATTTGGTCCACATTCCTTCCCATGGAGTGCCAATTAGCACGTTTGAGAGTGAGAGGGAGAGTGAGAGAGAGAGAGAGAGAGAGAGAGAGAGAGAGAGAGAATGCAACTCGTACTTGGAGGGTGGTTCCATGGGCCCCAGCCCCCCACTCCACAGTGGTGTGTTGACTACATGTGCTCACTGGCTGGCCTCCGAGGGCCTCCCCTCAGTGTGCCCACCTATCAGCCCTGTGTGGCTGCTTCTCTAGTTGTGTCTCTAAGTCCTGGGAGCATATTAGTGTCTCCCAGGGGCCTGAGAGGCCATGGCATAAACCCAGCACGTCATCCTGCTGTGTCTATTTCCCTGGATGTCTCTGGTGGGGGAGATATGGGGAGCGTCTATAATTTAACAGACAAGTTTGGGACACTGTTTTCTATGTTTTTAAATAGACAGTGAAGTTTCGGAGTAGAAGGGAATAGAATAAATAAGTCACGGCGTATGATCAAGTAGAATGTAGTTATGGGAGAGAATGTTTGTGAAACTCCTTAAAAGCAAAATACTTCAAAGAAATGACAGCTACTTGGGCACCTCTCGGTGGAAGGCTTGAGAAGAAAAGTCTACAAAATTGTGCTGTAAGTAACAGCGGGAAAATAGAACCTGTGTTCAACCATGGTGCTTACGGTCGATGTCCACAGCCACGGTCCTGAGCGCTGTCCCGGGCAGCAGGTGTTCTTTAGTGATTTCAGGCATGAGAAAGTGAAAGGACTTAGTTGATGTTGGGCTCTTGCACGACTGTATTTAGTGCTAGTGTTAAAGGCAAACACATGGTGGAAATTTGAACAGACTGACCCAAGCAGATCCTGGAATCTCTTGAACTCTGAGAACTTGCAGGACCTCAATGAAGGATGGCGGTCCTTGACCTCCACCCACCACCACTCTATATGGTGCTCTGTGGGGTTCACTGACCAATGCCATTAAAATACACGGTTCTGAAAGGTGTGTCTTTCTTTCAAGGCAGGCCACTTCATCATGGAAAATTTTTTTTAAGATTTATTTATTTATGCGTACAAGAACTGGGGTACAGGCCAGAGGTGTGGGGAGGTGAGAGGATTCACCAGAGACAGAGTGGGGAGCAGGACAGGTGGATCCATTGAAACACACTGCTCAGGGGAGCAGCAGGGGAGACAGGAGAGGTCTGTTGCGCCATGTGGGTCACCTCCCTGGCTGGGGATCTAACGCGTGCTGCAGTGGCTGTCCATAGCTTTGTAGTGCTGAGTCTGCTTGTGCCACCAGGGAGACCCCCATCATGGGAATTTTTGCCAGGTTGGATAAAATCAAATTTGGAGCATAAAATGGTAAGGAATATTCCCAGTTCCTCTGAATTTACCACCTGGTCTTGATTCCTTTTTTGACATCAGAAAGGACTGACAACCTGAAAAAATTTTGTTAACATCTCAAATGTGAAGAAAGACCAGAACTTGCACATATGAATGGAGACAGGTGTGAACAGAAAGTAGTGCCTCTGGGAGATCTTTCCCACAAGCAAACTCCCCTCAGTGTGCCCACGTAATTGCAAACTGATGTCTGCCCAGTCCCAGTCACTGTCCACACCCCCGGCGGGTGCCAGGACCCAATCACAGTTAAAATGGGCCTCATTCTGTCTGCAGGAGTTGTCAGATAGCTCACATGTGATTAGCATTTGCTCTCATGGTATATGGAACCAGGTGACTTATTTAAGCACAGGAGAGCTCTATTTGTGTTTATGTTCCAGTTAATCTTTTTACTCTGGGAAGGTGTCGAGCTCATAGAGCTCATAGTTGAAGGAAGGTAGTGACTGGAGGGTGTTGCGGAGAACTGCCTAGGTTTTATGACCTGGAAGCCTCTGAAGGTCATTCATTGGTGAGGTAAACAGCATTTCCCCAGGCTAACGCTGTGACAGGGTCATCCTCACAGGGCCAGGATGTGGCCAGCACGTTCTCAGAACAGGTGGATCTGGTGGCTAGCTAGATATTAAGGCCTGAGTTATTCTACAAGTGTATCTGGCACTTGCTGTATGCACCAGCCCTGTTTCAAATGGAAATTTCTTTTAGATTCTCCTAATTTCTTTCTCTGTGTGAGCGGAGGTGTCAGTGGATTCATAAAGTACTCCCAGGCTTGAGGGTGGGAAAAATCTTAAGTGGCCAACCTAAAAAACAAAGACAAAAGAACGACCCTCTTTTTTGGGTCATTTTCTGTTCATTTTTCCCCCTGGAAATGTAAAAAGGTAGATTGGAGCAGCATCTTTGGAAACTTCTTCCATCCCACAGGAAAAAGTGTTGGTTAGTCCATACTGACTGTTGGGTGCATGGCTGGTTGCTTGTTAATGACTCCGTTTCTGGTAGGGAAGTACAAAATAGCATTGACTCAGGGCATGCAAGGCAGATCCCACCCCAGCGACCTTTCTCTTCTCTTTCTTGGTCCCAGTGCTACACAAAAGCTCATGGATTCAGAAGGCTGGAGCTTTCTTTGTTTTGTTTTTCTCCAGAGGCAAAGCACTGCACTTCAATGTTTGTGTTTGTGAGATTAGAAGTTACAGCTGATACCATCAAGAGAAGGTGAGGGTCGAGTGTTTCCACAGGCCTTCACGTACTTGATTTGTTTTCAGTGTACATTTGTTCTTTTAAAAATAATAAACATGATTTCAAATTTCAAGCAGAAAATACGAGAAGTCTTTTAAAATTTTTTTTAGTGAAAGGCACAAGATTTATTTGAACTGAAGAGACACAGGAGTATAAAGTCTTATTTTCTGAATCTGGTGATGAAATGCCAATTCTTACAGACCTCAAGAGGTCTAAACAAAGCTGACTGAATGGAGACTAATGAAGCCAAAAAAGGAGAAATCTCCTTCTGCCTGTTCGGTGTGTGGCTGGTTTTCTCTTGCATATAGCTCTGCCCAGGAGGGAACTGAAGGGCTTCTGGTGTGGAGCTCATCTGGAGGAAAGGGCATTCCCTGCATAGGCTCTGCACCCAAGGAGGAGTTTGTGGAATATTCTGGTAGCCTCCAGTGCTCACTTTGCCTCTCTCAGATTTCATTGCTTCTCCAATGGGATAATCTTATTTTTTCTATTCTCTTCTGACACTGGGCATATAGCCCTAATGCAAACTGGGCTTTATACAGGGTCTTAGTTATGATTTCCATCATGTTTCCTGGCTTCCAAGTGGCTATTAGAAGACAAGGCTCTTGTTTACTAACACTGGCAAAGACACACAGGTTGCTTGAGCTGCTGTTTATCACCTAGGTTCTAGCATTGTCTTCCCTTTGGCTCTTCAACTTTCATTTTCTTTCAAGCTCAAGTTTGCATTCCAGTATGTGAACAGTTATATGTTAGGCAGCATTTCTGTGCTTTTGATTTTTGTGTTGGGAGGGGTTTTACTTTTTGTGGTGCCTAACATAACTATTTGTATTAAGCAAGCTAAAAATATATGTATTTGTTGTATTTCGTATCTATATTGACTCCAGAATGCTTATCACATTCATTGTCAGATGGGCAGCTGTTACATAATTGGGAGGTGGAGGTACTGAAAGGGATGAGTGGCAGTTCGACTCCATGGGGGGAGGGGTCGGCATGCGATTCACATTTATTTTGTTGCTTTTACATACTGTGGAGTATGGGGTTTACATGCATATAGTCATATATATTTGTAATTTATATTAGCTAGTTAAAGCTAATACCCACAAAATGAACATAAAGTTTTTTTTTTTCAAATTTTTAAAAAAAATTTTTTTTTATAGAGGCATGTTTATTTATTTATTTGTTTGCTTGTTTGTTTGTTTATTTATTTATACAAGCACTGGGTACAGTCAGAAGCACGGGAGGGTGAGAGAATTCACCAGAGCCAGAGCGGGGAGCAGAGCAGGCAGAGGGAGCAAAGTACACTGCTGAGGGGAGCAGCGGGCGGCAGGAGAGGTCTGCGCGCCATGTGGGACCCTCCTCCAGTGGCCGGGGAGCAGCCGGGGATCGAACCCGCGCCACAGAGGCTGCGGGCAGCTTTGCAACCCAGCGCTCAACCACTGCGCCACCGGGGAGGCCCATGAACATAAAGTTTTAAAAGATTCTTGCAAATTAACCATAGATGGGAACAACGTTACGAGCGAAAGCACATGGAAGCAGCAAGACACAGTCAGAACTGACATGCATATTCCTAGCATGAGATCATCATCAGTCTCCTTTTTTTTTTTAAGATTTTTTTTTTTAAAGATTTATTTATTTATATAAGCACTGGGTACTGTCAGAAGTGTGGGAGGGTGAGAGAATTCACCAGAGCCAGAGCGGGGAACAGAACAAGCAGACTGACGAAATACACTGCTGAGGGGAGCAGCGGGCACGGCAGGAGAGGTCTGTCACGCCATGTGGGACCCTCGCCCGGCAGCCGGGCATCGAACCGGTGCTGCAGAGGCTGTGGGCATCTTCACAGCCCAGTGCTCAACCACTGTGCCACCAGGGGAGGCCCATCAGTCTCCTTTTTAATCACTCCCTAAGTTACGGTCACTTTTATTTTCCATGCAGTAAGTCTTTTTGGTATCATTTCCAGGTCTCTGAAATGCTTTTCTTATGTATCTTCCCCATGATACCCATCATCATATGGAATAGTGTGGTGGGCTTGAATATATTTGAATCAGACTTCCTGGCTTTGATCCTGCTCCATGCCTTTCTTTTTTTTTTTTTTTTTTTTTTAGAGGCATGTTTATTTATTTATTTGTTTGTTTGTTTGTTTATACATGCACTGGGTACAGTCAGAAGCGTGGGAGGGTGAGAGAATTCACCAGAGCCAGAGCGGGGAGCAGAGCCTGCTCCATGCCTTTCTAACGCTAAGACTTTAGCAAATGCCTCAATTCCCATAGTTTCAGTCACTTATAGTAGTATCTACCAAACAGACTTCTTGGGAAGATGAATGAATTTGGGTAAAGTGCTTAAAACATACATAGCACAGCCACAGGCTGCAAATCACAGCCTCTTCTAGGAGACACAGGTGATGCAGTGTGACTCCTCATCCATTCAGCTTCCAACTGCTCTTGTTTGGGAGCCACTGGCTCAAGTCAGTAGTGGCCAGTGGGCAGGCACTGCCCCTCTCTCATGCATACCAACTCTCCATGTTCCCTTTCCCCATGCAGTCCCCAGTTTTTAAAGCCCCTATGTGACTGTGTGCCCTTGAGCTAACAACAGCAGAGAGGTTCTGTATGACAGTTGCCCCTTCTGCCCCTGAATTGTATTACCCTATAACCCCCAAATACAATTTAGTTGCAATTTTTCCTATTTCTTTCTTCTGTGCCATTGCTGTGGATGCATATAATGGTGTTCTTTTATCTTTCAGAGGTTGTTGTCTTGTTTTGGCTGTAATTTGGTTGTAAATATGTGGAGGAGGTGAGCCTGGCATCTTCACTTCACCACCATCTTGCAGACTCTCTAGAGAACATAAAACAATGTCTGGTACATAACAGGTTTACACAGAGTGAGATCTCCCTTTATTTCCCTATCACAGGAGTTATGAAGTGAAGATGAACAGTTGTCTGTACAGTTCGTTGTCAAAGGAGAAACAGTATAACACGAGAAAGGTAATTCTCTAAACCAGGTACTTTTCTCCAGAGTACATCAGAGTGATTGAATGGAGAGGAACTTGGTTAGCAGAAAAATGTTTAGGAAAGTTCTGGTCTAGTAGAACAAAAGAAAAAATAGAAATTGTGTTATTCTGCCAGCACTATGCTTAAAATTGTTTCCATTCAAAGTATTATATTTAATATCTCATTTTCTAGGAAGATTAGAGAAAATAATTTCTAGAAAATACTGTAAACTTTTAAAATCCAGTTGAACACCACTAAACCTTTTTGAAAAAGAAACAAATATTTGAAGGTAATTCCTGACCTTCATTAGAATTAAGACCTTCTCTTTCAGTTAATATTAACAATATTTAAATTGTGGTAAAATACACATAACCTAAACTTAACCATTTCTGAGTGTACAACTCAGTGGTTCTAAGTTTATTCACATTGTTGTACAACTAAGATCCAGAGAATTTTCGTCTTGAGAACTAAAACTATACTGGTGGAAGACCAAGTCCCCTTTCCTGTCTCCTCCCACTCTCTGCAAGCCGTCATTCTGGTTTCTGCTTGTATGATCTTTCAATCAATTTTTTTTTTTAAAGATTTATTTACTTAGCCACACAAGCACTGGGTACAGTCAGAAGCACGGCAGGGTGAGAGAATTCACCAGAGCTAGAGCAGGGAGCAGAACAGGCAGACTGATGAAATACACTGCTGAGGGGAGCAGTGGGCGCAGCAGGAGAGGTTACCCTCGCCTGCAGCAGGGGATCTAATCGGTGCTACAGAGGCTGCGGGGCAGCTTTGCAGCCTAGTACTCAACCGCTGTGCTACCAGGGGACGCCCCTTTCAGTCAATTTTTAAAACTTCAGGCTGTTTAAGTAGACTCAGTGGCTAAGGAAGAAGATGCCTTCCTTATGCATGTATTTTATGATTGTGGGGCATCATCCCACACATGTCAGAATCGCTGAGATTCTTAGAGACACATTGAGCACCCTGGTCCCAGCCAATGCCAGGACACGTGCTTCCTTTAGGACTGACTCAGCCTGGAGAAAACTGCAGAAGTGTTGAAATCCTCCTCTGTGGTGCTTACTTGAGGATTCTTCCCCGTGAACTCCCATTTGAAAGTCCGATGGCTGCCAGCCTGGAACTCACTTCCTGAACCAGGAACCAGACCGCCCTGTAGTGCTCAGCTTCCTCTAGTCATGCTGTGGGGCATCCTTTTCATTGCAAGACCCAACAACACCACTTTTGGGGGACAGTGACCAGCCATTTGAGGAATCATACAATGTTTAGATTCTTTTTGTCATTCAGTTGTGATGACTCCGAGAATTTTTCAATTTCTAGAAATTGCAGAGTAGAATAAGAATAGATTAGTATCCACTATAGTCGCTGGTGCATACTGTTTATAATGGATAATTATATGCTAATGACCTATTAAACTTATTATAATGTATGCTTTTAATAGGACATAAAACAAGCTGAATTTATGTCCAGTCAACAAAGTTTGATTCTCTCTTTGCATCTTCCTTTGTGGCCCATTCTGGTTTTCATAACTTATTATTGCAGCAGAAAAAACCTGAAGTGTGCAGATGCTACAATTAATGAGTACAGATACATCTGCAATAATCATACAAATCATGAAAAACATTGTTATATTAAAGATACATGGTGCCAGACAGCCACTGTATGTTTCTAACCATAAATAAGAAATTGTCATATGGGGTAATTATAATGACATTACATCATGCATTAGTACCTGTAAACATATCATTCACAAGGTAGCCACATAGGACATGGAAGTATTTAGATTTTTTTTTTTAAGATTTATTTATTTATTTATACAAGCACTGGGCACAGTCAGAAACGCGGGAGGGTGAGAGGATTCACCAGAACCAGACCGGGAAACAGAACAGGCAGATGGACCAAAATACACTGCTGACGGGAGCAGCGGGCGGCAGGAGAGGTCTGTGAGCCATATGGGACCCTCGCCCTGCGGCCAGGGCTCAAATGGACACTGCAGAGACTGCGGGCAGCTTCGCAACCCAGCGCTCAACCACTGCACCACCGGGGAGGCCCAAGTATTTAGATTTAATAGGAAAAGTAGATTTGGTGTAGGGTTGGCATGGAGTCCTTGTCACAATGTAGTCTTGCCTATTTTCACCTCACAGAAATGAAATGTGTGGCAAATTTGGCCTCATTATCCTCCAAACTTCCCCATGTCTTAGAGCCAGAGGGCCCTGTATGGTCTCCCTGACCCTGGCTGCTGTGTGGCTTTGGGGCCAATGACCTGCTGTCTCTCTGCTTCTCTTTCATCTCCACATGCACAGAAAGATGTATCACAGTGTCTTTCCTGAGTGTTCCTGGAGAAGAGAGGGGCCATTTGCTTCACTTTCACCTCGAGGACGAATATTTTATCTCCCTGTGGTCATTGCCAGCAAGAGGAGCTTGTCTCTCTCCCAAGGGCCAGGCCTGCTCTTGCCAGGCAGTGATAAAGGCCTCTCGGTAGCAGGTCATTATCAAGGTCGGCACATTCATCTCTTTGTCTGCTTTCATTGCCTATTCAAGGCAAACCTGAGCTCTCCCCTCAGCACCCCCATGGATCTTCTCTGCCTGTGGGCGCACATCAAAGAGGCAGAATGCTCTCTTAATCATACCCCACACTCCTGCCAATCACACCCCGGCCCTGCAGTTCCAGTCGGGCTGCTGACAGACACACAGCTGGCTCCTTCTAAGCATCTTTCTTTTGTTGAAAAAGATCATCTCCAACATTCTCTGATACAATAAAAAAAGGAAAAAAGAACCAGAGGCAGTGGAGTTTTAATTATGTCGGATTATTTCCCGGCCAAGCGTCTGCCCACAAACTCAAAGAATACTTACCTTAATGCCACTGTGTGTTTTAAGATGTGCTTATCTGACTTTGTTTTTTTTCACTTTGTCTTCTGAGCAAATGATGATGATTGGTAAGGGCAAGGAGAGGAAAGAAACAGAGACTCTACACTAAAAAAAAGCGGAAAATGAGGTTTGCCTGAGTTACCAGACTCTAGCAAATTCTCCGTCCGGTTCTGTATGTGATGACTTGGGTTGGGTAAAGGAGGATGGGTGGTACCATGTCTCTTCTCCTCTTCCAGAGGTTGTGCTGGCACTGGGTGCTCTACCACTTCGAGTGTGTGACATTAAACTGGTGACTCTATTTCCTAAGCCTCAGTCTCCTCCCCTCCAGAATAGGGATAGTAACAGCATCCTCCGGGCACTGTGGTTGGAGGGAGGATGGAATGAGACAGTGTGCACAAAGTGTTAACTCTCTTACTCTCAGACAATAAACACACAATTAATAATCACTTTTACTAGTTGCCCCCCTCACTGTACTTTTTAATCAGCTTCAGAAAGGCTCAGAATAAGTTCTGTTTTTCTTTTTTGCTCTGGTCTCTTCTCCCTCCCGAGAAGGCTTTCAGTGAATCTTGAGTCTAGGACATAGAGATGACTATGAAGGCGGCAGTGATGGTGATGGTGGGGCTGGTGGTGATGATGGTAATGATGGTGGTAATGATAATGCTGTAAGGGGGACATAGAGAGGAAACCCCCCTACAGTGATGACAGATGTGCCTGTGGGCCTTTAGGGCACTCTACCAAAGTAGGTGCATGGCAGGCAGATGCTCAACTTCATTCTCTCTCTCCATCAATGCCACAGGAAATATACAATTTTCTACCCTATTTTAAAAAGGAGAAAACTAAAGGTTAGAAAGCCAAGGGACTTACTCAGTGTCACCAGGTGAGGACACTTGTCTAACTGCCAAGTCCACAGAGTTTTGCAAAGAGGGCAAGAGTCATTTCCTCTTCCTCACCTGAGCTCCAGCCATTGCAGTGGGCCTGGGATTGTTCCGAGGACCGGGTCACCTCATGGCATCTCGTGTCTCCATTGGCCCTGTAAGATGGAGCTGAGCAGAAGTGAGCTGGACACAGAGCATTTCCCAGGAGTCTTTGCTCGTGAGGCATCTCCATCTATACCTCTGCTCACCCCCTCTTAGAAGGAAAGGCTGCTGGAGTCTCTTTCCCTCAGTTCCTCTGTTCAGACTTCAGTTCTCTAGGTTTAGTAAGGGTGTTTGAAAGCTTTTCTGATGTTTGGATCTTAAACACTCAGGCAGAAGTTTTAGTAATATGTGACATGTTTTTAGAGATGTGAAATTTCGATTGCCTATGTTACAATGTTGTTATTTCAATTTTCTTTTTAAGAAAACATAATAAAATTGTGGTATAAATGTCAGTGAGACAGATTCTGCTGAAACAAGTCTGGGTGTTTTTCTTTTTTTTTTTTTGGAAATAGTAAAGAAGTGACCGATTGCTAAGCTTCTCCTGTGGACGGAGTCTGTAACACTTGTCACATAGTTTGCTCCATTTAATTTCTGAGACACTTCCACATCGTTATGAACATGTGAATGAATTTTTTTTTTACACATGAGATAATGGATGTGAAGACATAAAAATACTAGGGAACATCTCTGTTAATCAACCAACCAACCAACCCATCAACCAATGAAAACAGATTCTTTCCAGGGAAAGAATCTGGAATGTCTACAAAGGAGGGCTTTGGAGGAGGCTGCTGTTGGAAGGAAGGACTTCAGGCAGGTTTTAAAACTCAGTTGGTCCAGCAAGCACATACATTTGATTTTGTTTGTATTTGGAGTATTTATTTTCTGTCTGTTTGTAGGTGCTGGTAGAGATAGTGGAGAGAGAATAAAGCCCCCCAAACCACTTTTTTGCTGTCCCAATGTTGCATGAGCTTCTGGAGAAACACTCCTAGAGGCAGAGCTGACACAGAAATGTACTTAATTTGACTCCTTTCATTCACCCTGCGTGAGTCAGCAGCAAACAGAAAGGATGAACTGGTTAGTCAGCACTAACATCACACAGGAAGGGTGGGCTGCCCCTCTCCCTGGCTCAGATGTCTTTGGCAGTTCTGCTTTCTTTGGTAAGTGGCTGAAAGGTTATGGCTGTGGCAACAGCGTGACTGGCTACAGGCTGTTGACCTTCGGGGAAAGGACTTCTGAGACAAGGTTGAGAGGATTAATGATGATGGTAAGACTAGCTGTAATCATGAGCACCAAGGACTTTTTAACCAAGGTCTGCTTTAATGTTTAATCCTATCAAGTAGGTGCTATTATTAGGTTGGGGAAATTTAGGCTTACGCACGTTGCATCACTTGCTCTGTCACATAGGAAGTCATCATCACGAAGCCAGGATTCAGCCCTGAGGCCCTGAACCTGTCTGACTTTTGAGCGACTCTGTGTGACAGCTCAGCATCTGGATGGCTGGTCACATCGCAGAGTAACAGTCTCTAAGGGGATGGGAGAGGAATTGGGTGGTGAGAGAGTTGATGGCTAGTCCTGAGGATTTTGATATGTTCCCTAGGACTATTTTATTTTTTGTTCTTTTAATCACAAGATTGATTTTAAAAAGGACAGTTAAGGGGGAAAACAAGTTAGCGTGGGCCTCAGTTAACCATAGCAGTGTTAGAATACAAGTGTTTGTATAAATGGTTCCCAAACTTTGATGTCCCCCCCAAAAAAAAATCACGGGAGAAGGGCATATAGATATGTAGATTCCCATTTTCTCCCTTCAGAGATTCTGATTCATTATGTATGAGATCTTGGAATTTGCATTCTTAACTAGATTCCTAAGCACATGGAGGATACTTTTCAAGGTCCTAACATTAGCACTACCTGCTGGCAGCGTCCTCTAATTGCAGGTTAAGATAAGTGTCCAGAAGAAATGACTTCCCAAGGGATAGGAGGGCAGTTTTGACCTCCAAAGGAATAATAATGTCTCAGTAGTGCCCCGTTGAGTTATTGTGGTGAATATGATGTAGTGTGTCTCTTTTGACCTCAGGATTTTGCAACTGTTTGCCAGAATGATTTAGGATTATTAATTTCTTGCTTAGGGTAAAAAAAGAAAAATGCAGTAGTCAAAGATAAATAGATTTCCCTTTGCTTTCCAGGTGAGCTATAGACAGACCAAATCAAAATCTTTCTAAGTATCTAGAGATTGCCTTGCCTAGTGTGGTGAGTATCAAGATGTGCTCAAGTACTGTATCTCTGGATAAATGAGGTTTAGATAAATTAAAGGGGTTTTCTAGTCTGCTGGGAAGCACTATACCTCTTACAACAAGGGAAGAGCACTCCAAAGAAGCTGGAGAAACCATGGCAGAAATACTAAAAATTAGTCTCTGACTTCAGATGACTTTTTATTTTCATAGTGTTACAATTAAAGCCTTTCTACCAGGTAAGACTGAATTGCCAGTCATCAGTTGGCTGAAATGATCATTTATTTAATCTTCAATGTGACCCCGGCTAAGCCACTCTGTCCCTTAGCAAAGAGCAGACCAGGGCTCGAGGGAGGGCTGTCAGCAGCTATTACCAGTTTAGCTTGATGTCCTGTATTACATTTAAAGATCACCACTCAGCAAAGTGCAGTGGATTAACTCCACACTCAGATGAGAGCCACTCACAGTGCCTCAGTAATCGGGACTTTCACTCATATTTTGTAGAAGGATATGAGAAATGCTCTAACATTGGAAAGCAGGATGCACCATAATTTCATGCAATTAACTAAGGACTCCTTGTGTTAGTGTGCAGAATGAAGGTTACCCTGGGATCCCCAAACCTACACTCTCTAAATGAGTTCTGCCATCTGTCACTTAAAGATGAAGCATACTCTTTTTTTTTTTTTTTAAAGATTTATTTATTTATTTATACAAGCACTGGGTACAGTCAGAAGCGCGGGAGGGTGAGAGAATTCACCAGAGCCAAGCAGGGAGCAGAAAAGGCAGACTGACAAAGTACACTGCTGAGGGGAGCAGCGGGCGTGCAGGAGAGGTCTATGCACCGTGTGGGTTCCTCGCTGGTGACCGGGGATCGAACCAGCGCTGCAGAGGCTGCGGGCAGCTTCGCAGGCCAGCACTCAACTGCTGCACCACCGGGGAGGCCCTGAAGCATACTCTTAATATGAAAACACTTTAATAGGATTAGTACATAGAGAAAGGAGAGATGAAAGGATAATAGTTTCCCAATGAGACTCCCAGAGTTAAACATCCCCTCATGAATCAATGCCCAGACAAACAAGGTTGGCCCAACACAGAGCTGCTGAGCCCAAAATCTTGCCATACGTCTGGGATGAAAGGAATCAAATCCAAGTACAAATCAAGGTCACAGCTGCCATTGCCACACTCCCCATGGATTTCTCACCCTTGTCTTTTCCAAGTGTCTCTGCATGTCTCAACTGCATGTGTCTCCTTCTATGTCCCCCAAGTCCCTGGTGCAAATCCAAAGTTGGGAAGCAAGAGGGATTTCTTCTTCACATGTCCTCTCTCCACTTAATACATCTCTTCCAAGTCTTCTACAAATCTTCTCCTTCTTGCTCAGCTGCAGCCTTCATTAGGTGGGGCAGAGAACATGGAACCTCCCCTGTTTTGGATATTACACTCTGGAGAGCTTGGGCAGCAGTCCAACGTGAGACTTGATCTGACAGGGCAGCAGAGGAGAGAGAAGGAGGGAGAGACCTTATTTTAGCTGTCGTAGGGGGGAAAACCTGTCAAAGGTTGAGGCTCGTGGAAGAACATCATGGATAATGACATGAAAAGCGGTTAAAAATCATACAAAACTGGGCCTCCCCTGGTGGCGCAATGGTTGAGCGCTGGGCTGTGAGGCTGCCCCCAGCCTCTGCAGCACCGGTTCAATCCCCGGCCGCCGGCGAGGGTCCCACCAAAAAAAAAAAAAAAGTCATACAAAACTGCTTTCCACTTCTGGTGCTTGAACAGCTGCCCACAGCATTCATCTTTCAACTATTTTGTATAATCCTGTTGCCCCAAAGCCTCCTTCCAACCCTTGTGTCTTTGTATTTCTTAGCTGCTGAGAGTGTGACTGGAAAGGCCAAAAGTGACAAATTGAAGAGAGTTTCTAACAAACCAATTACTCACTTTAAGGTGGGAATTCACTGTTCTCTACAGAACAAAAAGAAACAACTTTAGGACAATGATTTTATAAATTCTTCCTATGACTGAGGTAGTTGCATAATTGGGAAATAATTCCTGGATATGAATAACTGATAACTGCCTTTCTAGGTATTTCCTCCCTCTGCTTGTTCAGGGTCAACGTTATCTATGGAGAAGCCAGCACTTACATGTCACAGGTACTGATTTCACATAAAATGCAAGAAGTCACTTGGAAATCTAGGCTTTCCTTTCTGATATATTTTCCTTACTTGTAAAACTGCTTCACATGACATCAGCACATTGTGAGGTTGGGGACAGCTTTCCTGTAGAAGATGGAATCCCCAGCTTCCCAAAACTTTGAGAATTTAGATGTTTGTGTGCAAAATAACTACTATTAACTATGGGGAGATTATTTCAGAAAAAAACCAAACATCTTTTAAGGGAAAAATGAGGGTGAGTTCATGAGTACAGAATTATAAAGGAATGAAAAAAAACATCATATAGCCTCTTAGAAGCTGGGGCACCCATTCTGTGAACACTCAATGAACATACTTGGCATTGAAGGAAACAGGCCTATGAGAAGTCAGGGGAGGCACTTCTTCACACAAGACACTAAGGTATCATTCTAGAAATCCAAGACTTAAATAACCTTGTAGTATCTGACTAAAGCTTTGGTTCCTATTCACTGGCATTTTAGTTTCAACCTGTTGATGCCACCTTCATCCATTACAAGGCTACTAGTACCAAGTAATTCCAGATGTAAAGTTTCATCTCTACTGTCTCTTTTTACCAGTGTTTTTTTTTTTTTTAAGATTTATTTATTTATTTATACAAGCACTGGGTACAGTCAGAAGCGGGGGAGGGTGAGAGAATTCACCAGAGCCAGAGCGGGGAACAGAACAGGCAGACTGATGAAATATACTGCTGAGGGGAGCAGTGGGCATGGCAGGAGAGGTCTGTCGTGCCATGTGGAACCCTCGTCCAGTGGCTGGGGATCGAACCGCACTGCAGAGGCTGTGGGCAGCTTCGCCACCCAGCGCTCAACCGCTGCGCCACCGGGGAGGCCCAAAGGACAATGTTTTCTCTTGATCTAATGCATCTTCATATTCTGCTCCCTGGCTCTGGTGCTGTGCGTTTCTCCTCCTGCCTCTCATATGCTGAGTCCAAGTGGAATGTGATCACTAGGGCAGTTAACACTAACTTTATAGGTCAGGGTCCTGCAGGGCTCCCAAGCTGAAAAAGTGCTGTGTGAAATAATTCAGGTATTCGGCTTCATTTTCTCCCTTTCCTTCCTTCTTTTCATTTCTTTTTAGACATGTAAAGGAACCTGAATTGTCTTTTCAAAGTCTCCATAATGTGTCATAGATCAAAAGTTGCAGTGGCCACGAATTTCTTGGGTGTGGTTTTCCTCTTTAGCAGAAGGACCACTTTTCAAAAAACCAAGATGTTATGAGGGAAGGGTGATACACAGCACCGTGTGTAATTTAGGGGTCTGAGTTCACGCCTTAAAAATGTGTGTCATCGCAGCAGACCTACTGCCCACGCACCACCCATCCTCCACCAGAGGGCAGCTTTGGAGGTAAGTTACTTGTGTTGGATGTTGTTTGAAGTCAGTTGGAAAACCAAGTTTCTTGGGCCTCCCCTGGTGGCACAGTGGTTGAGCGCTGGGCTGCGAAGCTGCCCACAACCTTTGCAGCGCCAGTTCAATCCCCAGCTGCCAGTGAGGGTCCCATATGGAGCGTAGACCTCCCCTGCCACCCACTGCTCCCCTCAGCAGTGTACTTTGTCAGTCTGCCTGTTCTGCTCCCCGCTCTGGCTCTGGTGAATTCTCTCACCCTCCCGCGCTTCTGACTGTACCCAGTGCTTGTATAAATAAATCTTAAAAAAACAAAACAAAAACAAGTCCCTTGTGGGACAAAGGAGGAGCCTTGTAGTAGAGGGCCTGTGCACCTGCCTTCTGGGCTGAGCTTTCCTCCCCCTGAAGGAAAGTCTCCCCTTCCTGAGAGCCTGCCATTCTGCTTTTAGCGGGAATGGATTTACCCCAGACTACTGAGTTCCAGGCTGCTCCTTCCCTCTCTTCCCCCTCCCCACTCCCTCTCACCTTTTCTTCCTCAGTCCTGCCCTCCGTGTCTTCCTTTCCTTCAGCCTCTCCCTGTTCCTTCTTTCCCTCTTTTCTGCAAGCATCTATCTTTACCTTCATTTTCTTCCTCTATTTTCTAAGGGTCTGTTATTGTTCGTTTAGGGAGACAGAGATCAGCAGCATTAACTGATTTCCCTAAGATTGCACAGCAAGTGGCATAATAAGAGCCAGAAACATCTTGAGGATAGTGCCTCTCTGTTCTATCACAGGGTCTGTGTTTCCTTTCTTGCTTCGTTCTGGGGCTGATCCTGAGGACTCTATGAGGCCATCCAAAATGAAAAATAGGTGCAGACAATCAGACTGTCTTTTTTTTTTTTCTAGAATACAAGAACACAAGAAAGGATCAGAAAGGGTGGGTAGTGAGAACTGCTGTGCTTTGTCCCTCTGAGCCATGGGGAAGGTCAGGATTGGACAGCCTAAGAGAATCCTGGAAATATTTGCTCCCAGGAGATGTGGGAATGTCACTGGGACATCCGGTCACTGGAACTTAGTGAATTACTTGGGGAACAGCAGCCACCAAAATCATTGAAACCTACATTCCAAATGCTGGCTGGGTGACCTCCAACAAATGACTCCACCCTTGTCTTCGGGCCTTAGTTGCTCAAAAAAGTAATGATCTATTAAATGGCAACATCGATGATGATGATGATGATGATGATGGTGATGGTGATGATGATGACAACACAGTGTCTGCCTCAAGGCCTCTGTCGTGTAAGATTTGATTGTGTAACTGAGAAATAACCTTGGACAGACATTGTCAAAACTGAAAAAGCCTGAGGCACTGTGTCACCCAAGGATTAACAGAACTGGTGGGAACCAGGTTTTTATTAGTCTGAGCTAGAAAATGAAAATATCCTTTTGTACTTAAAAGACAGTCCTCCCCACCCCCACTTCTTGCTCTCTGTCACTGCATGGCACTTATAATTAGAAGTGAATTAAAATAAATAGGTAAACTATTTCCCTGGTCCTTGGCCGGCACCTGGTAATACCGGGGTCCAATTGCCTAGACCTGTGAGGTCTCCCTGACTTTTCCTGCTCCATCTCTGCAGCTGAGTGCTGTCCTTTTCACTGGACAGGCACTGTCTTCTGGACAGGCACCCTTTCCTCGTACATGGCTGTTGTCTCAGGAGATGCCACAGCGCTGACCTTCCAGTGGCCTTCCCTGCACACTGACAGGTGGTGGGGGGAGTCCTGTCTGGTGTCCCACACTTCAGGGGTGCCTGTGTACCATGTGCTGGTGCGGCTGCTCTGGTCAGAACTGCTACTTCTCTCTGGTTGTCTTTGTTTGCACTTCCAAGTGGAGTTGGGGAGGATGAGGAGGCTGGGCCAGGAGACAGCAAAGCCGGGTGAGAAACACTGGACACTCAGACCCAGGCTTTGCTCCTGGACCAAGCATGGCCAGATCTCTGCCGGCCACACTCTGGGATTGCTGAGACTGTGCAGCAGCTCAGCCAGGGGCCTTAGAGCGACGTAATCAGGACCATCCTGGGAAGACCTGGATGGGGTGATGCTCAGGTCTCCCTGGGCACATGCTCTCACCAAGGGCTTCATCCGAGGCCTGGCCGCTTCACCCTCAGAAGCTCAGCAGTGCATACAGCCTAGACTCTGCTGAGGCCTGCTGTTTCCTGTTTACCTCCCTGTTAGGGTGGAATGACTCAAATCTGAATTTCTTTGTTTTCCTTATTCAGAGAGACCCATTGAGCCTGGTAATGACCCAGAAGAGACCACCTCCTCACGTGGTCTGTCAGCAACAAATCATGGCTGAGTGCTAAGAACTCACAAACTTCATCAAATATTTATGAAATAGCCCACAGCACCCTACGCAGACCTCGACCTCTTTAGGGCAAACTTGGGCTCTCTTCCTCCTAACAGAGCAGAAAGATTCTTCACCTTTCCAAACCTTTCCCTTGGAAGTAGCCCCACCCTCAAAAGGGGATTTTCATTTCTTTTGTCCCTGCGCTAAAATGCAGCGGCATTATTTTAAGCAATACCACCTGAGAATTTGAACCAAACTGGAAGCTTACAGAGATCAATCAGCTTCTCAGTTTTATGTTTTTCTTCTAAGCTGTGGGAAGGTCATTTCCCCTGCTGCTCATTGCAGTGTATTTAATTACAATGCACGCAGATGTAAAAGCAAGTGCTAACACAGGTTGCAATTAAACCATCATGTCAAAAACCATTGAGGTGTCTGTGATGGTGGAATCAGAGGCTGGAGGAGGCTTCGGGGGTTACGTAGCTCACACTCCTGGGTGGCGCCTTCATGCCACATTTACGTAAAGCTCTGGAAACAACTCTTCTGATCTTTGCACCATGAGAAGGTAGAAAGGGGCCTCCCTGGTGGTGCAGGCGGTTGAGTGCAGTGCTGTGAAGCTGTCTGCAGCCTCTGCAGTGCTGGTTTCATCCCCGCCGACCTCGGAGCAACTCACATGGCGAGCAGACCTCTCCTGCCACCCCCTGCTCCCCTCAGCAGTGTGTTTCGTCAGTCTGCCTGTTCTGTTACCCGCTCTGGCTCTGGTGAATCCTCTTACACTCCTGCCCTTCTGACTGTACCCAGTGCTTGCATAAATCAATCAATCAATCAATCAATCAATCAATCAATCTTTAAAAAAATAAATAAATATAACTAATGTCTCTGTTGAGGCCTGGAGCTGCTGTTTCTGTAAGGGAGGTAGGGGAGTGAGTGATGGAGAGTTAGGGTCGTTCTCTGTCAGAACTTTCCTGCTGTTCTGGTGCTCAGGAATCTGACTCTAAATTCTGGCAGAAGACGACCTTTTTAGTGATGGTGCTGAGCTGTGATGACCTTGAAAGCTGTGCCTACATTTTCTTGAAGGAGGAGGAAGCGCAGGCTGCGTTAGCAGAGGGTTATGAGATGTTTGCGAAGTAGACATAAATCCCATTTTGTGAGAGTGGCGATGTTTTAGAATAATGCCAATAATGCTTTGTTGGCTGGTGTTTCTCCAACTTTAGGTCACATAAGAATCCAAAGGACTCTAATCAGTCCCTAGTTCCGACCCCTAGATAATCTTGTAGGTGGCCCTGAGAATTCTCATGTCTCCTTAGCTTCTGGGTGATGCTGGGGCAGGGAGGCCACAATGCTGAGCTCCCCTTGGGCACCCTGCATGGATGCACTTGCCAGAGGTAATCTGGACCTCTAAGCAAGAACTGACTGGGGAACCCCACAGCCCTGATTATTCAACATGGCCATGCTTCTTTATGGTTTTTAATTTTCTGAAAAACATAATTTACGAAGAAAGAACTAAGGACTTCTACCAGTAGTCCATCTGTTTTTGATTTATTTCCATGGTAGACAAATGTGAATTCTACATTTATTATATGCATAAATTGGGTTATCTGATGGGTGAAATCCAGTCTTCCGCAAGATGACAATCGCACAGCAGATTAATACTCAGCAGTAACGTTATTTTCCTCCACAGTGGATGCAGCAGCTTTTTATGCCAACATGAGTGTCTGCAGTAATTTTATTGTTTTCTGTAGAATCCTGTGTCCTTCATACCAGCTTCTGATGTGAGCTGACTTTTCACTAACAGCTCCCACCTTGCTGTTCTCCCTCTCCCTCAGTTCAAGGAAAAATAAAAGTCATGGACAGAATTATATTTACATGGTACATTCTTTTTGTTAGTGGATTGTCACTCGTCAGTAGGTGTGTAATCCTGGCAACATACAAAGAACAGTTCTAGTAAAGAATGACTAATTGATGCCAGGGATTGAAGGCTGAAGTAAGGACTCACCTTCCAGACTGCAGCTTCTCCTTGACTTCACTTGCAGAATCCTCTCTCCCCTGACCCTCCCCCACCCCCCCAATATATAGGGTGGAAAAACCGTGGAGGGAAGGAAGCACTGCCAGAGAGAATTGTCCCCACTGATAAACATGATTTCTTTCTTTCACCGACTACTTAGGGAAGGAATAAATTCAGCGAAACAGAAAAAGGAGCTTCCAAATCATGCATTTTTAATTACCAGAATGAATTGAGGCCACATGAAGAAGGCCTCTCAACAGCATTCCTGAATAAATTTGACAAACAAGTTGGTGAAACTCAGGTTTACTTGTAAACTTTATCCTAAGCGTGGCCTTCTTTGAGAAGTTAGATCTGATTAGCAAATAGAAAACTGCTTGGTCCCTGGGTCTTGGGAGAAGGCCAGAGGGTGAGGAGGGAGGAAGCTGTGTTCTTACCTTCCTTAACATCTCCTGGGCCCAGGCCTGCACGCTCTTTCTCCTCCTCTCTTGAATTATTCCATTCCCTTTCTAGTCGCGCTTTTATCATCCTGAATCAGGGGAACGAATGTTTCTTCTTTTATGCTTGGCTATTTTGGGAGGTATTTGAGGCTGTCTTTGAATCTTATTTTACTTAAATTGTTTTTTCATGCAAATGTTTGTTCGCTCCCCAAGTTTGGTCACTTCTTTGCAAAGCCCTTTCACAGAACAAAACCAAAAATAGGTGCTAGTGTCACGAGGGGACGTTGGCTTCCCAAACGCCCTAATTGCTCTAATCCGGTTCTCTCCCAGCAGAGAACTACAGCTGCTAGTGGTGTCGAGACAGATTATTTCCCTGCTTCTGACAGAGTCTTCCCTTAGTGTGTTAATCCCAAGTGCTGTCATTATGGTGAATGGTCTTGGAGTTATGACGCTTAGAAGAGCTGATCCTTAAGCATCTCGGTTTTCTTCCGGCAGTTGATTATTTTGTAGCCTTCTTTCTTATGAGCAATTGCCTAAAAATATTGTCAAATTTTGAATGGTTATGATGGATCCATGAACTGCTGTATCATACCCTCCTCTTGGCCATTCCTCAATGTCGAATATGTGTGAGTTTTTCTTCTTGTATGTGAAGTGTTTCCTGTTTTTGCTTTTATTTAATCAGGAGACATCTCCAAGAGTGAGCTTATTGGGTCAAAGGGCTTTAACATATTTGGTAGCCCTTGAAATAATTGGCCAGATGTATTGTAATGTGTAAATACAGTTTCACCATGATGTTGCCAGAATTTGTTGTTTCTACCACTTGTGTGTTTTGTAATCTTTTTTTTTCTCAAAGATTTATTTATACAGGAACTGGGGTACAGGTCAGAGGTGAGGGAGGGTGAGAGGATTCACCAGAGACAGAGTAGGGAGCAGAACAGGCAGACGGACCAAAGATGCTGCTGAGGGGAGAAAAGGTTGAGGCAGGAGAGGTCTGCTGTGCCAGGTGGGTATCTCCCTGGCCGGCTGGGAGTCGAACCCACACTGTAGAGGCTGCGGACAGCTTCACAGCGCTGTGCTCAACCCTCTGTGGCACCAGGGAGGCCCTGTTTTGTAATCTTAATTGATACGAAACGGTGTCTATTATTTTTCAATTGTCACAGCTAGTAATGCCATAATAGTCTAATACATTTATTTGTAATTTGTATCTATATTTTTAAATGTTACTTTATGTTGGTAAATATTAGTTCAGTGCCTGGTGAGTTTATGGCTTCATTCTAGCCATGGGTGGCATGGGAGGGAGCGAGAAGGAGCAGGATGGGAGGGAAGGGACTTGCATAAGAAAGGAGAGCTCCTATTCCAAGGAAAGTCACTGGCAGCGCTTGACCTTGTCCAAATATGGTGCCATCTTACAAAACCTGTCCCCAGTTTAAAATTAGACTACCATAGGGGACAGTCCAAATGCACAGGCTTTAGGAACCCAAGCCTTCTGTTTAACTATTCTTTGCTTCTTTGTTATGAATGTGTTTCGTGCTACCATATGCTCTTCTCCCTTTGAGATGGGCGATTTGCCATGTGTATAACGCTTTGAGACTATTAATTACTCTGTATGAAATAAGTTATATTACTGTGATTCTCTTCTCTGATAGTTCCTGTCCTCCAAGAGAGCTGAGCTTTTGTTTTGTTATAGCTTTTAAATAAGCTGATTCTTATTTGGAGTCTGGTGCAGGGACAGGTAGCTGTGGTGTGCTTTCATGAGAACTCAGCTCTCTGGGGTCTGCATGATTCGGGGAAGATATTTGTCACAGGTGACACTCCTGGAAGACTCGAAACCTACTACATGGCTTCTGCTCAGCTTGGAGGACATTCAGCATCCAACACATTTTTTTTTTATAGCTGGTGCTAGTGAGGATGCGTAGATGCATAAGAGGGAGCCATCTATTTCTCTGCCTCTAAGTAGGCCAGCCAGCAGGTGGGTTTGTTCAATCATTTGTTCAATCATTCATTAATTCGTGCATGAATCCAGCTCATGTTTATTGAAAAACCGCAGCGTGAGGCATCCTGCTAAGAACGCTGAGGCAAGATGGTTGAGAGAAGGTGCTGCAGCCTTGCTTGCCCTGGCCATCATCATGCCAATTCTGTAATGGTTGTCCAGGTGGTGGTCAGAAAATAGTGAACTTTTTCTAGCAATCCAACCTACCCTTCCCCGCCCCCCCCCCCCCCCAGCACACATAGATGGTACGATCCTTGAGCCAGGAAAGGAGTCACAAGAAGATATGTGGCTTCAGGAGCTGAACATGGAGGCCTCATCAGAAGTGGGACTAGAGGAGGGAGAGTAAAAAATTTATTATTTCCCAAACATTGGACCCTCTATAAAGAAGTAACTTTTCTATAGGAGTTACAGAGATTGACAAATATAAAGCCTCAATGATCTGATATGCATTTTCAGAGGATCCTTGACTTTTCCAAGGCTTGGAGTTGTTGCTCTTGATTGAACTATAGAGGAATGAGAAGCTGCGAGCCCGGTCAGAGATTGTTGGATGGTGGAGGGTGATGTTGCTGGCTTAGATCAGGCTGTGGAGAATGAGAAGTGGAAAGAGCTCAGATATATTCTGGAAGCCAAAATGACTATAGTTGCTGAATGATTGGATATGGAGGATAAGGCAAGGGGAAGAATGTTGACTTTTTGGTCCAGGCAGAAGCAAATAAATGTTGCCGTTTATTGAACCAGAAAGGTTGGGAATATAGGTATGTTGTTTCGGGGGCAAGTTTGAGCCTGTGTATATGGGGTAAGAGGAAATTCTGGGACCACCTTTTTGAGAAGGCTTGCCTATAAAGTTTCTCCTGACAAGTAGGAGGGAATACATTAGTTTCTGAAATGTGTGCCATCTTACTCAAATCTTTCTTGGTTGAATATATGGGTTAGACTCTCAATGGTATCTGTAGACTGCAAAAAGTTGTGATTCTGTTAGGCATGGGAGAAAGCCAGGGCTAAGTGAAGAGGTGTATGATTCAATTTTCTGTCCCTGGAATTTTCTATTCAGTTATAATGGTATGACTCACATTCAGGCAGCACTCACTCTGTGCCAACCACTGTTGGGAAAAAAACTCATTTAATTCAGGTATTGCCTCCTTTAATCCTCACGGTAAGATCTGTCATTCTCAGGATCCCCGGCTAGTTATTTCTACCACTGTCTCTAGGTGGTAGTGTTTCCCCTTTCCACCCAGTAAGTGCTCTGCATCCTTGTAATTCCTCATAACCCTGATGGAGGTTCTGGATGAAGATTAGATCTAAATCCTCACTGAAAGGCTGGGGAAGAACTGAAAGTATGAACTGGAGAAAGTGGGTTGGAAGATGAATGAATGAATGAATGAATGGATGAATACAAGTGGCTGTTTAATATTAGAAGTGTTTTGGGTGTTTATTTAGAAGTTTAGTGACATCTCTGTGACCAGAAAGATGCTATAGGAACTTAACTCTTATTCCTGTCAGTTAACCTATGGCCAAACAGGTTTTGTCATACATTGCTCTGCTGAAAGTTGTAGTTTCCAAGTCCATGTCGACGTTATGGGCTTATTGTCAGTGTGATTTCTAGTTTTGAGCTTTTCTGTAAATAGAGAGGCAGAGACAGAAGATGGGTAGAGGTAAATGTACCTCAGCAATAGGAGACTTTTGGGAGGGAAGAAACTCCAGGAAGTTGTGAGAAGTTCACAAGGAACCTCAGTTTCTTCATTCTAGTTTCAAGCAGAAAATGATTCATTCTTCCCAAAGGAAGTTTTGCTAAAACATCCTTCTCTGAAGACTGCGCACCTGTCTGGCACAGAGGGCTCTGAGGAAGGAGGCAGGGAGCTGCAGGGCCTCCAGCATGCAGCACCCTGTGGGCAACGCTGAATGGTCAAAACTTACAGCAGAAGGCAGACGACAATACGCCAGACAAATGTAACAAAGAGCAAGACTGAGTTGTGAAGGCTGTGCCACAGGGTGCTTCCTCAGGGGAAATTGCCCTTCTCAGGAAAGATGCAGACTGAGCAGCCCAGAGACTGTTTCCTTGGGGCATGAGAGGTCAGGCAGGGCCGGGCACTCTAGTTATCATTACAACTGTACTATATTTGTAACTAAATTTAAAATTTTTATTGCTCTAACACCAGCTACAACACTATGACTTGGGGTCTAGGCTCACACCTCTTCAGATGTGTTTCACCACACCACACCCTGCACCAAAGCACGCACAGACCTCCACCACAGTCCAGCCCCCCTTTACTGCTGATCCCCCCCCAACCTGCAGAGTTGAGTAGACTCAACTCTGCAGTCAGATTTCTAGGGTTTCTTTTGGTTTAGTTTTATCTGTTTTTACTGTGTTTCTTTATATTCCACATATGAGTGAAATCATCACAGTAGTATTATTTTATGTAAAAACTATTTTTTACAATATTTTAATAAAAAATTTTAATCAACTATAGAAATAGACATAATAGTACACCCATACTGTTATCAGTTCATAGTCAATGCTGTTTCATCTGTATCCTCCTTTGCCTCCATATCATTTTTTAAAGCATACCCTAGACAAACATTTCAGTGTACTTCTATTTAACATCTAATCAGCATTCAAACTTCTAATTGTCACATAAATATCATTTTGGTTTGTTTTGTTTAAACCAAAACCTCATAAAAGATACTCATTGTGATAGGTTTGTACGCATTTTGGTCTTTTAAAACCCACAGGTTCAAAGGGCCTCCCTGGTTAAAGCCAGTACTATCAACCACAACAGCCCGAGTTCGAGCCCCGGCCAGGGAGTAACCCACCTGGTAAAACCCACAGGTTCACGTCAGTATCTTTTTTTGGTTATTCTTTGCAGTGAATTTATAGATGTTTAAGTTTGTCTAGATGTAAGCACTCTGCTTCCTCTTTCTTCTAGGCACACACTAAACCAAATTTCCCTGCCTTCATTGCAGATAAACGTGAAGGGAGATGGGTTGAGGGATGGGAACTACACGTGCCTTGGCCATAGAGCCCTCCCATGTTCTTATGCAGTGGGTAGTGCTAATAATTAAAGCAATTTTAGAAAGTTTAGAAATATACAAAATCAGATGTGAAAGAGGATGTGAAAGAAGCCTATGAACTAATATTTCCAAATGATCAGTGCATGCTTTTGCAAACCACCTGTCAGTAAAAAGTCCCTTGAAGTGCAAGAGGGGCCAATGGATTTCCATGTAATGGAACACAAACATGTTTAACGATATGGCTCTGCAATGCAACCAGTCTTAAGAAACTACAACTTGTGAAGTTTACTATAGTATAATGCATGGCCGTCGACAGTTAAGTTGGAACAGCTATTAAAATATTCGTCCCTTTTTCAGCTACATGTGCTATCCATCCTGGATAGCACAACACAACAGATTGAAAACAGAAGTAGATGTGGAAACCTAGATGTCTTCTTTCAGGGCAGACATTAAAAAGATTTGCAAAATTGTAAAACAATCTCTTCTTCCCAGAATTTTTTTTTTGACTTGGAAAATATTTATTATTTCAAAAATATGTAGCTAAAGAAGTTATGAATTTGCTGTTGCTAATTTTAAAACCTTTCCAGTTTTAATTCCTAATATGTTCCTAATATGTTAATGATGTAGCCTACCCCCTCAACCCTCCCCTCCAAAAAAAAAAAATTCATAAGGTGTGAAGATTTCCTGAGACCAAAAAGGGCTGAGAAATTCTGCTTGAACCCATTGCCTCTTTGTTCTGATGGGGAGGCTGAGAAGAGGTGCGATGCAGAGATGAGATATTAGCCATCACTGGAGTAAGTTGTCAAAATTAAATGATAATGCTTCTTTTGCTGAACATAGTGCTTTCAGACAGCAAACAAATGCACAAAGTATTCCTTTCTAGAGTCTGTTTTTATGACCTGGAGGTGCAGTTGTCGTGAGTGGAGATTCTAAGCTTGAACATGTATGGCATAGTGCAGCTTACCAGAAATAAATGATTTTCTTTATTTCTAAATTTAAAAACCTTCAGTATGGATATCCATCACTTGCCCTTCTGTAAAAGTACAAAAGGAAATCGCAGCAACAAAAAAGAGCAAGAGGCAAAGAAAATGGGCAACTTTTGTTAATTTGAGCTGGGGCCAGAGGTTTACATCCTGGTTGTCAGCTCTGATGATTATGGGAAACCATCGGAACAGAAAGGAGGCAGTCTGCAACAGTATTCTGCTGAGAGAGACAAGATGGGGAGAACGGGGTGCTTTACAATGTGTTTCCTGCAGGCCACATCGCTGTCAGATAGGAAGGCATCAGCAGCTTTCAAGGACCAGTGACGCTGAGCTTTAAGTCATGTGGGATTGCTGGGGAAGGTAGGCAGAAGGGTTCTAAGTCTCTGGAAATGCAGAGAATAGGGTGGTGAACAGTGTGGCCCTACTGTATATTCCTCACCCAGTCATTGAATATTTTATTTTTTGTGGTGAAAAGTTCATATTTAGAATTAGCTAGCTGCACTGAGATGATTCCAATTTTGTTGGCAGCATCCAAAGTATCTGTCCTTCTCTTCTCTCTGTCAGGTCTGATGGAGGTGGGTGGCGTGGGGGTTGGCCTTGGCCATGTCATGGAGCTTCTTCACAGCCTGTTTGATCAGGTGCTTCTTGGCCTTGACATCCAGTGTTGTCTTCTGTCTTGTTCACAGCTGACTCACTTGTCACAGGGAATTTAATAATGGCCCAGTGGTCAAGCTTGTTTCTCTTGGGGGCGCTCTTCCAAGGAGAGATGGCTGCCTTCGGAGGCTCAGTGTCCCGGGCCATTGGAAGGTGGATGACATGTGGAACTTCTTTATCTTGTGGCTGTGGATGCTTGTCAGGATTGCTTTCTTGGCCTTCAAACTTTTGTTTGGTGTCAGCTTTGGGAGGGCCAGGAGCTTCCTCCTTGACCTTCGGTGCCATCTTCACAAAAAGCCTGTTAGTGAATATTTTAGTGACAGAGCTCAAGGTCAAGAATGTAGACTTGGACAGGAGGTGCCCTGTACCTTGGAGGCTCCCAGTCCTGCTTCTGCTAGCTGTGAACCTCACCACGGGGCAAAGAGTCCACAGAGCCAAAGGAATTCTCCCCCACATGGTTCATTTGGAGGTCACGATGGGGTCCTGGCTGGGACTGTGCTGGGATGGGCAGAGCACGCACATGTGACCTAAGTCTGGGGTCTGGCTGGGGTTGACTATTGAAGGGAATGTGGATGGAGCTTGGACTCGTGCACAAGATGGAGTCTAGAGCCAAGGGTGGATGTCATCCTTCAATGGTGCTCCTGCAGGAGCTCTTCAGAGTGTCAACACTCTAACTCTGCACCTGCCCCCTCTAGTCCATCATGTTGTTGTTGTCAGCATAAGGAGACAGCATATTTTTTTAACAGTGGGACTCCATTTATACTCTCGTCTGGGGCTCCACAGATATTAGGGACGGCTCTTCCCAAAACTGTGTTTGCAAACAAGCTGGCTAACCTTTAGCTCTGGAATATTCCTGCTGAGCCCTAGTCTCTGTTTCCAATCATTTCTTATCCAGAAACTCAAGCTGCAAGATCATGACCTTTTCTTGCTTGTGAATTGTTGGCAAAATAAGCAGGGGTATATCTAGGCATTATATCAGAGAACTTTACAAGTTATTAGAGTTGGCAAAGGACCAGAAACCTCCCTGGGGGAATCAACTGGGCTTTGAGCTGAGCCACTGCACAGTGTCCCGAGCTGGTGGGCACAGAGGGGATACCCTCTTAGGCAGACCCGGGACTCTTGCCTGTGGTGGCTGGAGTCTTCCCCATACATCAGCGCAGAGCCACGGCAGCCCCAGAGTGGGGTCATGACTTCTGTGCAGCTTATGGGGAAGCAAGGCTGCTAATTCAGTGACTTGCAGACCCAAAGGAGGGGTGCAGGGAAGCAGCGCTCCTCAATCATGACGCTGTCTGGGTGCACGCCATCCATTGGAGAAATGCCTGTTCACTCACCATCCTAACAGCAGATGGCTCAATTAACAGTCAGAAGTGTGGCTACCGTTGGGAGTTAAAGATGTGACATTCTAAATCTTTGCAAGTCACTCATCAATAGAACTGCCAGGGCGGAGAGCTCCTCTATTCATACCATTCTCATAACTGATGCAATAAGCACAATGTTTAATTTCATTTTACAGTTGAGGAGACCGAGACACAGTACAGTTTGGTAACATTTGCAAGGTTGTACACCCAGTGGGGGCTGATGGTGGAGCAGGAATTGAGGCTATTGGCCTCCAGGACCAATATCCTTCATCCCCCAACAACAGTCCAGTTGTTATGGTGGCGTAGCCGGTGAGAGTAACCTGGTGTAGCCTAGGTCCACTAGGTTGGTTGGACAGTGAGCACTTCCTTTCAGTGGAGTTCTTGGTGACCAGGAGTTTGCCATACAATGAAAGACTTTGAGCATTGTTGAGGTCAGGAACTCATGCCATTTCCATTCTCTGCAGTGAGTAATTTGGGATAAGGGCCAGCAGAGGGAATGGGAGAGGCCCCCAGGAGGTCTTCAAAACATGTGTGATCAGTGAGAAGGAAAGATGGAACTTTGCTGGGGACTGAATGGCTCCTTGTGGCTAAAAACGTGGGGGCCTGGGTTAGTGAGTCAGTTGAGGATGTCTTGACCAGGCCCAAGAGCTTGGAAATGAAATGAAATGCCACACCCCATCGTGCAGGGGAGAGTAAAGGTTTTGGAGACGTGTAGCCCCGGGTTTGAATTGCATCTCCATTGATCACTTGGCCTCCGGCTCCCTTCAGGGTACCGTGAGGACAGTGGTGCTGACCGTGCTGGTCTGGAGCCGGTGGCCAGAGGAGACCAGACAGTGCTGGTTTCTTTTCCCTCTCTCCATTCAGAGCCCTGCGCATGGATTCTGAAAGGACCCGTAGAAAGCTCCCTGCACAGAGAGATTTGGCAAGCGAAGAGAGAGTTGTGCCAACTTCTCTGTCCCCTGGACCCCGGAAAGCGGAGGCCTCCGTGGCCAGCAGCGTGGCCCGCTGAGTGCGCTGACGCAATGGCTCGGGCACCGGCCCAGCTCCGCCTGGCCCCTGGCCTGGGCTGCTCCAACCAAAGCGCAGGGCCAGTAGGCTGGGCTGGGGCGGTCCAGAGCCCTCAGCCAGTCTTCCTCTTCAGCCAGGACCTGCCTCTCCAGGCTCAGGGGGGTGCTCGGGGAATTTGCAGAAGCAAAATGGGGAAATGGATGCCAGCTCTCTCTTTCTCATTCTCTTTGGCTGAATTTATTTTGTGTTATGGGATAAACACCAATGAGCAGTAAAGCCAGTGCTGAGGAAAAATCGGATTTAGCCATGGGCCCCCTGGGCTGGAGCTGGGAAGGACAGGGACGCGGTCATAGCACATGTAAAAAAAAAAAAAATTCTTTTAGAGAGCATGAGTTGCCCAGGTCTTGAAATATTTCTGCAGCATGCCCTCCTCTCTGCCGGCTTGGCTGGGAGGTAAGAGAGGGAGCAGGAGCATATGTTCCGTATTGATTTGCATTTGCACACTTTTCTGCCTCCATTATCTCACCTCATTAGGGCTTGGAAGGGGAAGCTGAGCTGAGTGCAGCAGCAGCACGCGCTTTCCTGCGCCCTGTGGAGAATTGTCCCAAACGGTAAATGAAACAGTTGCAAGTGCCCGCCAGGCCCCACAGCGCTGGCATCATAGGGCGCCGGCCCAGCAGCGCCCCACCGCTACCGAGGGTCTGGCTGTGCTGGTCACATGGCCTGGAGGGGGCATCCCGGGACAGGTGCCTCCTGCGTGAGGATCCCCGAGCCCCCAGGCTCCGCAAGGCCTTGCATCCTCACACCTGTACTTGTGGGGTTTGCATTCCGCACTCGCTGAAGCTAACACCAAGCAACTCCTCCCCGCTTGCCCTGGTGGGAAAGACGACCACCTTTCAAAAGTGGGAGTGTGCAGAAAAGTCTCCCTTAGTTCTTAATGAGAACAATAAGGAAAATCCCCAGGTCATGGTTGATGGACAGACAGGGTGTGAAGATGGGCAGGAAAGGCCAGGTTGTCTGCATTGAATTCATACTCATCTCGAATTTATAACCAAATGAGCCTCTGTGCTCAGCTGTATTCTGGACGTGTGCATTACAGATGGCCGTCAGCCTGTCTGTCTGCGTTTGTGCATGTGTGTAATCAACCAAACCATCAGAGCCAAGAGTTGGCCCCCCTAGACCTCCCTCCAAGGTCTGGCACCGACCGCCCTCGAATGTCTGTGATTGTCACTTTCAGTCCTTTGATGCCCATGTCATTGTTGCCTCCTGAGGCCTTCTCTCCTTGAGTGGAGACCTGGTTTCTAGACCGAATGTGTGTGAACGGGAAGCTGACATTTGCTTCCCCTTGGCCTCAGCCAAGTGGCTGGCACCATGTTGGTGAACCTCATCCTGATGTTGAGATTTTGTGAAAACAAATGCCCACCAATCTGCTTTTATGACGAGCACGTGCTGTGTGAAAGTGCTTGTAAAAGTGGAGCGGCGTCACCTAGAGGTGCAGAAAGTCTAGACTAACTCTGGACCTGCTGTGAGCAAAATATAGTCTTTGGGGGGAAGAAAGAGTCCTTCCTAGCTTTACCCAAGGGGCAGAAATTAAGCCAGCTAAGCCATCCAAGGCTTATTGAACCAGGGTCTTGACGCAGAGAGGTGGTGATGATTCTTGTCTCCGGCTGGGGTGGGAAGCGGGTGGTGGCACATCTGATGAGCTGCCCAGGGGTCTGAGAAAGGGATCCGGCTGCAGGTAGAAAAGGAAGATTGTGGAGAATCCATGTGAAGAGGTAAAGTCAGCCACAGACCACCACATGGCCCAGGCTCAGGGGAAGGCAGGGGGTGGGGACCAGGAGTTGTTGCCTAGGTTCTGAGTCGCTGGGACTGCCTTCCCTAGGGCTCAGGCTGTCAGGCTTGTGACTTATCAGTTCCAAAGGAAGGGAGGCCACTTGCTTTAATGTATCTTGAAAAGAAATCATTAGGCCTTAGAACACACAGTACAGAAAAGCGGGGTGATTAGAAAGTCAAATCAGGAATCAGATGACAACAGTTTGCCCTCATGGAAGGAATATTCTGCCAACTGTTCCCATATACTTTCTTTCAAACATCCCCTCATTACCATTTTAAAACATGTGCTTATTCAGCTGCTCTCTGATTCTGCAGTTTGGCAAAGTAAAGTTGGTAGTGTTAGGCCTTGTGCTGTAGCTCAGGTGCAAGCCATGCTGCGTCTTCAGCAACTCGGGACAGGGTGAGGGATAGAGGAAGTGGGAAGGTAGTGTGTGGGTCCAGGTACAGACCCCAGAAGCCCTTCGCCCCGAAGAGGCAGCGGGCACAGGCAATGGCCCTGGCAGAGGAGGATGCAGGGAGGGTACCAACCAGGGGACCAGGCCGCTGTGCTTCCTAGGAGCATCCCACCTCCAGCTTGGAACATGGAGCCTCATCCCTGGAGGGGGTCCTGGGGACACAGAGTGATTAAGTATCCAGACCAGCTGAATGAATGGTGTCCCAGGTTGAGCCCAGGCTCTAGGCAGGTAGCCAGCGGCACAAAGGAGCCAGGGATGCCTGTGGCATGCCAGGATCCAGGAACTCAGCATAGCTTGGCTTAGGGTCCAAATGGACCCTGCTATGCCTAGGCTGGACCTGCTATGCCTAGGCTGGGTGGAGGGGTCCCCTTGGCAGGCCTAATAAAAACCTGGCAGTCCTGATGGAGCAGCTAGTAACAGTTCAGAGCCCTATTGGTTGGCCTTGATTGTTTGGTGATTAGATCAGGGACTAGCCCAAACTGGAAGGATGGAGACCTCTACAAATGACCCTCCTAAGACTTTGAGGAGGTGGAGGTAGACCTTGGGGGATAATATGGCTCTTGCAATTATAATTTGCTGGCATTCAGGGTCAGGTTTACAAAGCAAAGGTGTCCTGTTTGGAATGACCTTCTCTCACTCTTTACCATGCCGCAGATGAAGATGGAGCACAGACAGATTCTTTGGGCACTTTACTATTCCCCCCAGTTTAGGGGCCTGGAGTGGAGAGCAGTCCATGAGCATGACATAAGGTGAATTTATTAACTTATGGTTCATAATAGGACTTTTGGCTCCAGCCCAACTGCCCACTTGGTGGGAGGGAATTTCCATAACTGCCCCTGCTTGGAGGAGGCAGAGGCAGAGCACACAGGGGCCTGTCATAAATTGGGGATCGGGGGCAAGGGATAGAGCACAGGGCAGCTTGGGCTGGGGCTCAGCATTGTGTAACTAGCAGGACTTCACTTGGAAGTGATGGGATTTGCTGCCACAGTAATTTTGCTTGGCCCTCAGGGGGAGAGAAGTCAGTCTGGCTTTGACAGGGTTTTTGGTTGTGCACCTGGTTCAACTGAATGCAATAGACATTTTATTATGTATATATTTTTAAGTTTCATGCTTACAGGGCCTGGGCTAGGCAAGGAAGGCCTGCCTGGCACCTGCACAGTGAGCTCTGTGAACCCCCACCAGCTTCACATGACCTATAAATAATAAATAACGCTGATTGGGATGATGATAATAAGCACTGAGGTACATTTCCTGGACCTCGAGTAATAGGTCATTATCTTGCTGAGGGAGCAGCTTCCTGTTGGATTGCTAAATTATCCTTTTTATTATATTTAAAGCACAATGTTTAGTGATTTACTCCTCTTTGTAATTAGACTGGGTGATTAGAGAAATCTTCCAGTGCCTCTGTTCTTTCCCTTGAATATCATACTCTTGGGGGGTCTGAAGGTGACACTCCACTTACTGGGCAGAAGAGCATTCATCCTTAGGTCAGGCCATTTTTGCCCAGTGGAAAGAAATCTAAATCTTCTCTAGAGATTACTATCTGTGCAAATAAGCAGTGAAACTCCCACAGTCAATCTCCATTGAAAGATGTCTAGCAAAATAACAGCTCTTCAATAAGCAAGCACTTCACCCGGGGTCAGCTCTCTTAGATTTCTTCTAGAAGGCAAAATCCGGCATGAGGATGGTACCATCTTGGCCTCACCTGTGGAGATTTCCTTTTTGAAAGGGACCTATATCCTTGTCTCTTTGATTCCAGGTCACCCATATCATCCCCTCACACCCTTACTGTTTTGCATGGCAAAAGCCATCCTGAATATAGTGGTTTGTGGGAATATAGTTGACTGTGATCTAGTTCAGAAACTAGATCTGCAGCCTTTTCTCATGCAGGAAGTTTGGAATGTGGGGAAGAGCCGGCAAAAATGACGTCCTTACATCACGTTTTAGTTAGCTCCAGACCCAAGCCACTTGTCTCGCGTGTGAGTGTGCATGTATGTCTATATGTGTGTGTTGGGAGGATGAGGCAAAGCAGGTGGAATGCAGAAGGAGACTCCACAATGGGATTCCTGGCTGCAGTTCCCAAATCCTTCTGCGGCGAGGCTCGGACAAAGATAGAGCTAATTGTCAAGCCCACGTTAGTTCTTGGATTTTTATGTACAAGGCACACCTAAGATTTTTTTCTCTTTTTTGATTGCTGAGTAATATTCCATGGTGTATATGCACCACATCTTCTTGATCCAGTCATCTATTTTTGGGCATTTGGGCTGTTTCCAAAGCTTAGCTATTGTAAACAGTGCTGCTATAAACATAGGGGTGCAGGTGCTCTTTGGAATGGATGTTTCTGTGTCCTTTGGGTAAATACCTAGGAGTGGAATTGCAGGATCATATGGAAGCTCCATCTTTAGCAGGCTGAAGAATCTCCACACAGCTTCCCAATCAAAAAAGATAAACACATGCAATTTGTGGCAACATGGATGGAGCTGGAAGGGATCATGCTCAGTGAAATAAGCCAGAAAGAAAAAGAAAAATACCGGATGGTCTCACTCATAGCAGGAATCTAGAAAACCTAAATAAGGGACCAGGAAAAGAATAACTATAAGAAAGAAAAAATCAAAATCAACAAACAACTATGAACCAGAGACACACTATGTGGGGCAGTGGGGAAAGGAAAGATTGGGGTCAAAATAAGGGGGTTGCAATTGTATGGGGAATATAAAAATAAAATTAAAAAATAAATTAGCAATAATAAAAAAAAAAGATTTTCTTTCTCCACAAGTGCCTTTTATATTGAGGTGTGTCATTTTGTTAGTTGATTTATCTAAGACTGCACTCTTCCTGTCTCCAGGTACAGGGGTACCTCATTGGATAATAGCCACGGCCAGTAGCCAGTGAGACATCAACAATTGAAGTGAGTCATGTGATTTTACCATGGTGAGATGTATGATTTCCATTGACATTTTTGAAATACTCAAAATAATTTGATGATTTATATTGTTTCCTTTAGATTCTTAGGATCCACACCGCCGATGCAGGAAAACACTCTCTTACTCTATGTGGAATGTTCAGACTGCCTTACAGATTGCATTTGTGGGACTTAAACAATTTCACACTCTATGGGGTTCATAGAGCATGTTTTTCCATACACAGATTCTTGGGGTGCACAGCTTCAAGTTCCAATTGTCTTTGTATTAACTGCTACATATTCAGCTGTTGAATTGTGTGACCCTCCAGTGTCTTCCCTAAACCAAGGCTCGTGTGGCCTAATGTCAGAGCCCCGATTCAGCACAGTGGGTTTTAGTTGGATATTGTGTTTTAAAATGTTTCTTGACATTTGTTGGATGATACATCATGGAAGAATCTCCACCTGCAAGATACCTGGCACATAGCAGCTTTTGGAAAGTCTAATTCCTTAGTGGTTATATTAGCAACATTGTCATCCTGGTGATTTTAGTCTTAAAAATGCAATTTTATTTTTATATTATTTAGGTAGCTTTCCCCCTAGGGTTAAAAAAATTACCTTATGGTATGTTGAGAGAATTGCATGCATTAGTGGACCTGAGGGTTCTTGTGAAATGTTAATGGGAGTTGGCACCCTATTTGCTCATGACAAAGATGGCAAACACAGTATGTGTTTGGTGAACCAAAATAACATGATCGTTTCCATTTTGACATTTCCTGACACCCAACTCCAATAATTGTCCATTTATGCTAGTCACGGGTCTTAATTTTTCTTGGTGTACCTCCAGCACTCTAGGAAAAGTCACTCACGTTAAAGGTGACATTGCTCTCTCTTTTGGAACATGCATTTGGCAAGGAATTCATTAGCAAGGCAGGTGTTTATGTCACTGTCAAATTGCAATTGCTATTTTTTTCCCCCCTCTGCCTATGGGACTAACAGAAGCTATTAGATGTTAATAAGCAGCAACTAACTTTCTATGACCTTTTCTAAGTTTAGGCGTCTGCAACAGCAGTCATTATTTCAAGAGTTGCTTATTCTCATTGTTTTCTTTCTGCAAATTTAAAAACTGATGAGTATACTTAGGGGAACGGTGGAAAAAGTTATCAAGAGCATAAAATCAATGCCATAGGCAATTGGGGAAGTCTCCTGAGAAGGAAAAACATCAACTGACACAGGAGAGAGCTGATTGTTGCCATAGAATTTTATCGCGAGGGATAAGAAGGGGAAAAGCAAGGGGACTAGATTAGCAAGAGCACTGGAGGAGTCTGTGCATGAGTCAAATAATCTGGATGGAGACTGAAAGCAAGGAAGGCAGGGCACGGATTATGTGCCATCATGTCACAGAACCTGGCATGGATTGGCACAATTATGTCAGCAAAAAAACAAACAAACAAAAACCTAGAAAAAAAAAATCAAAGATGTCTCCAAGATTAAGACATTCTCAACAAACAGGCAGTGCCCACCAGGACAGGGAAGAAAAGGAGAGATGGTGAGGGAAGAGGCTGTTAGTCACTCCCAACGACAGTGACACTTGGGAGTGGCCAGTCCAGAAAGTCAGGGCTATGGTTGCTCAGATATCATCCTGGGAATCCCAGATGGGAGAGGCAATGCAGACAAGGTGCTTGAGCTGACCTGGCTACTTAGTGACCCCCTGGGGGCTACTGTCTGTATTTCTGGGCTTGTATTTTATACCAAGGTGCCTTGCAAATTCTTCATAGAAATAAATGTACGAGAGCAGGATGTATAGTATTTGGGGAGGCCCAAAAAAGAAGGCAGGAGTGGGCTGCTGGTGTGGACCCCACCGGCATGACTAAGAAGCAGGGATTAGGAGCTGCTTCTTTAGAAGCAGGTGTGTGAAGTGGAATATAAACTGGAGAGGACATCTGGACAAGAATAAGCCTCAAACTTCCAAACTGGGACTGAGTAACTTCAGGTTCTTACGTGTGTGGGGACCCCTGGGGAGCTTAAACCTGAGAAAGAGCTCAGGGTTTGGGGGACATGACACAGATTATGGGGCTTATATTGAGGGTTCTCCATGAAGCTGTAGCATACCTAAGAATTTGGAAGTGATGGTGTGGGGACCTCTCGTTTCTTTCCCCCACCCCGCGCCATGCCCATGAGTTACAGTGTTAGGACAGCTGTATGGTTGCTTTGGTTACTCTGTTATTAGAGATGTAGAATAAAATTAGCATGGTGAACTTGGGTACTCCCCCTGAACTCACAAGTAACACCAGAGAGGACTCTGGGGCCTTAGTTAATCTGGGAACTGGTCAGAAGCCAAGCATGGCTATTTTGAGAGCTCCAGGTCTTCTCAGGGGGACCTAGGGTACGGCTGTAGTTAATAGGCACTGGCTCTGAGCATTGGCCTCGAGTCTTCAGGGACTGTGTGGGGCAATCTGTGTCTATTCTGAGCTGCAGAGAGTCACCCAGGGTCTCAGATGGAACCTTCCCTGTGAGGCGTTGCTGAGGGGAGCTTCCTGCTCTGCTCACTTCAGCAGCAAAGATGAGCTGGCACTGGGGAGAGAGGGCAGACACAGGGCTTAGAACCACATCATAGGAGCCTATAGTCTGCTGGGTAAATAGGGCCCAGGGGTGGCTAGGAAATGCAGTCTCATCTTGAAGCTCCCTCTTCTGTTTCCCTCATTTTCTCTAAACTCTGAATCACCTCTGTCCATCTGCTCTTCACTACAAGGCCTTTGGGGGTGGGGGTGGGGGACAAGCATGTGGTAAGTCAAGAGAAGTGGTCTGGGTTGTGTGGGGAATCATGGACAGCTGAGAATCATCCCTTTACCAGCTCTGGGTACCCCATGGGTGAGCACTAGGGGGAGAAAAAAGCCAGAGCTTCAAGTGGTCCTTATTTTCTAAGTGTTTCTTACATGCTTCATTTGTTCAAGTTAATGTGGAGGAAGAGACATTTTAAACACTGAAATAAAAATAATTTATTTGACAGAATTCTTTTCCATTGCCAGTTTTCTCAGCTGCTTAATAATTGTTTCCTCTCCTAAGACAGAAAATCAGTTGAAGGAGACATTCAGTGATTGCTGTCAATTGATGGGACAGGCTGACATGTGTCACTGCTGTGGAGACAGGCCCTGATTCTGGTGACATGTTCTTCCCTGAATCAGCGCATCTGGAGAGATCTGAGCTCCTCCAGCATCTTCTTCCCAGAGATCACAACTGCTCTCATTCTATTATCAATTATTTTACATCTTGGGTCTCCTAGAGATTATTCTACAAAGTGGCACAGGATCAGTATAACAGTTCCAGATCTTTCTAGTGTATTAGTTTTCTTTGCAGGGAGAGAGGGAGTGAGGCATTCCAAGATAATCCTCTCTCTTTTTTATTCATACTGAAATAACATTAGTTTTTATAACATTATGTAGGTTTCAGGTGTATAGACTTATGCATCTATATCTATTTCTTCATATTTTTAATACATACCAGTATCAACTTCCTTGGGTTGTTAACGCTATTTCTTCAGGTCAATCTTACCAAATCTGTGGTCAGACCTGGACTCTCTTCCCTCCCATCAGTAGTTCTTTTATGATTTTCCCCTTTTTTCCACTTAAATAACATCTGCAGTGATTGACAAGCTCTGCTGTGAGGAAAAATAGCAAGAACTTCCCCATAATCTCATGGGTCCTAATGAATACTTCTCCTAGTAAATAAGTTTTCCGTGCCAGAACACAAATTAAAATGCCTTAAAAATGTAAATTATATATTTTTAATATCTAACTTCCTTTGAAATCTTCCTTTCATTTGCACCTAGAATACGTGTCTTAGTTGGCTATGAACATTTCTTTTTCTTAAACATCAAATTCTACATCCAAGACTTAAAAAGCAAAGCACCACAAATTACCAGCTACATTTTTTTTTTGTTTGTTTTTGGTGTTTGGTTCTAATTTTCTTTCATTAGAATCCTATCTGACAATTTCCAGCAGTGCCAGAATGTTTGGCCCTTACTCTGAGTGGTCTTTGAACATTAACAGCCTTCAAAGTGACTCCTGCTGATAAATTTGTTTCTTTAAAAAATATTTAAAATTTTGTTTCTTTTTAGGTGATATGTTCATATCATTTTGGCAAGATGAAAATCCTTTAAATATACAATATTGGGTTTTTCCCTAAATGCAGACCCAATGACATGTTTCAGTTAAGTAGAATATGTGGGCGAACAGTAAAACAACCCCCAGTCAGTAGCTGGTCACCCAGAGGTACAGGTAACCACCTGAGCGGTGACTGTCTTTGTTGCCTTCTCAGAGGCGACTTGGTTGTATTGTTTTTATTCTTTTACATAAAATATCTCCTAGAATATACTTTTATTTTTTAAAGATTTATTTATTTATTTATACAAGCACTGGGTACAATCAGAAGCGCAGGAGGGTGAGAGAATCCACCAGAGCCAGAGCGGGAAGCAGAACAGGCGGACTGATGAAATACACTGCTGAGGGGAGCAGCAGGCGCGACAAGAGATATCTGCGCGCCGTGTGGGACCCTTGCTGGTGGCCAGGGATGGAACCGGTCCTGCAGAGGCTGCCGGCAGCTTCACAGCCCAGTGCTCAACCTCTGTGCCACCAGGGGAGGCCCTATCTTGTAGTGTTTTACCTATATTTTCTTCTATATATTTCTATATATTTTATGGTTTCAGGTCTTATGTTCAGTTCTTTTACTCATTTTGAGTTGATTTATGTGCATGGTGAGAGATAGTGGTCTCGTTTCATATTTTTGCACGTGGAGGTCCAGTTTTCCCAGCACCATGTATTGGACAAACTGTCATGTTCCATTGCATATTCTTTGCTCCTTGGACTGTTTTTGTAATTCAATTATAGTTTTCTCGATTCCTTTAAGTTTATAGGTATATGATGCTGTTGTCTGAAAATAATGATAATCTTCTCTCTCCTCTACATTTATGGTCTATATTTTTATTTTGTGGCATAGTGCATTTATTACCAAATAAATTCATTTAATTATATATAAAAAAATAAAGGGTTGTTTACAGGGGAGCGAGAAGAGAGAGCAGATTAAGATGGAGAAGATTAATTGTCCAGCACGTGACTAGATGCCGTTTGTCCCAACAGCAGTCCCAGGTGCAAGTCAAAGCTGAAAAAGCAAGGGCGTGAAGCTACCACCTTCAGTCTGCAATTGTGTGGGGAATATAACCAAAATGAAAATGCATACATTGTGCAAAGATGAAAAATGATGTACAAATTATATAAAATAAAATATTAAGAAAAAAATAAAGGTCAATCTGGCTGCTCACTTCAGTCCCTAGTTCCCAGCAGCCCTCCCCATCAGGATGTACATGGAGCTGTCAGCTCTGTCACCTCTCTCTGGCCTGGCCTGGCCTTCCTCACAGCAGGGTGGTCGTTCCTGAAGAACAGTTGCATGGGGGATGGGAGAGCGATAGGAACAGAGAGAGACTTCAGGTGGAGAGTGGGGGCTGTGGAGGGGAGAGTGAACTAGTTAGAGGGTATATCCATGGCCTAGCTTCAGAAATTTGATGACATCGCTTTACCCTGTACCCTACTCCATTGGTTGGGGCCATCACACAGGTATCCCCACCCCTACCCCAACTCAGAGGAACGAAATCCAGACCCCCCTTTTCTTGGTGACGTGAGTACCAGGTGCATTGTAAGATGGGTTTGTGGGAGGGATAAATACTAGATGTGGCCACCTTGGGAGAATACAGTCTCAACCCACGCTAAGGGCACCGCAATGTAGATTCGTTTTTGTGTAGAATACATGCATCTTTCTGCCTAGACCCCCCAGGCATTGTCTCTGGCTCAGGGCTGGGGGTGGATGGTGGGCTGTGGGCATCAGCCTGCAAGATCCCCTGTCTCCTTGAATCCCACCTCACCTGGTTTCTGTCATTGTGCAGTTTCCCACCTTAGTCAGGTCACCCAAATGGCCCAAAGAACGCAGCAGAACTCATGGGGTGTGAGTGTTCAGGCAGCTTGTAAAGGCACTGCAGCTTGGTCTTTGTTGCTGTCTCTGGGGTGTGAACCCCCAGGTTGGGAGGCACCACCCGGAGGGGAACTGAGGGTCCCCAGCAGCTGGGGGCACTCACTCGCTGCTGTGAACTGGGCCCCCTGGGACGCAGGTCCTCTGTCCCCAGCCATGTTGCCAGAATGACTGCAGCCCCAGCAGGTGTCTGCAGCCCCAGCCGGTGTCTGCTACAGCCCTGGAAACTCTCTCGAGCCCAGCCAGAGCCACCAGCCAAGCCTCTTTGAATTCTTCTCCTGGAAGCCACTCAGTTTTGAGTGACCTGTTCCCCAGCACTGGAGAGAGTACGGCTCTCCAGGACGATCTCATTCGCACTCAAATTTGAGAACCCTGGTAGATGACTTGGCTCGTTAAACAGGGTCACAGCTGAGGCAGGGAAAGCACCTTTCCTCAGTGTCAACACTGTACTAGGAAGAAAAGGGGCTTCCAAAGGGGAAAATGTGAGTCAGCTTCTGTTTTTGAGGTACAGCAGGGAACGGGACGAGGCTTTACCCCAGAAGGAGGTAGGGAAGTGTTAACCACATTTTCAAGTATTTTGGGAAGAGTCATTCTGAACTGCAGATTCTTCAGGAAGACAACTCCACGGTGGGCAATTTTATTCTCAGATTTTGATTTGTGTTTGTGTGTGTCTTGGCAGGTATTAGCCCTGGATCCCGTCAGGAATAGAACTCTAGAACACCATGTTTAACTCTGTTACTCCTGAGATTAGGTCCCCATGCAAATAATAGTTTCCACCCTAGTTGTTTTTCCTGCAGGCTGCTTGTCAGTAGTAATTATCCTCTCAGGGAAGTCTCCCAGGCTGATTCAGAGCTCCATGTCCCTACAACCAGGCAGGCATTGGTGCTGGGAGGATGTTTTGGAAGGAGTGGAGACAAACTTCCAGTGAGAGGGTTTGTGGTGACACCAGCTGCAGGATGTAGAGTGACTTTTGTCTGTTAATGAAGTTTTGATATAGCTAGCATCCTTAAAGATTCCATGATTTTTTTCCTTTTGAAAGAGAAATGTCAGTTCTGTGATATGTTCCTGTGGTAGGGATGATACAAAGTGTTTAAAAAAAGGCAGAATAAATAAAACAGAAAATGCAGAATAAATATATATAAATATATATAAAAATAAATATATAAATATATAAACACATATTTTTATATATAAATATAAATATATATATACACACAGAGAATGAATGAATGAATAAATAAATATATATACACACACATGCACGCATACACACACACACACCCAGAGGTAGTGGGAGAACTAAAGAAGAGGTATAGAAAACCCAAAAGAAAACTAAATACAACATTTTCATCTACCGCTGGGCATTGCCATTTGTGTCAGCAGCCTTTGTGCCCCCCACAATAATCTCTCTGATGGTCGAGGGAACATCCTGCCTGCTGATGCTGGAGGACTCACATCCTTTAGGACATGCTCAACCAAATAACTAAGGATCTTGCAGAAGAAATAGAGACATAGACAGAGTTTTCTATGGTACCAGCTCCAAGTGATGAATGTGCTAAACGAGGGCTTGGATATCAGAAAGGAAATTGCTTAAGAACTGACATAATAGCTTAGAGTTTTGAAAGTTGTGAACTAATACATATTTATTACAGAAAATGTAAAGAAAAGGGGATCTATTATTTGATCACATTGAAATAACTGCTGTTGACAGATGAGTGTATATTCTTATACTCTTTTCCTACCTGTCTGGTTATCTAGATACTGTCAATCTAGTCACTACATTTAAAAAATAAAGCTGAGGTTATAGTATATATATATATATTCTGTTATTTTTTCTTAATATATAGGGACTATATTTTCATATCAATAAACACCTCCTTAGAACATCTTTTAAATGGCTGCATATTTTATTATTGAATGTCCTATTACTGATCATTCAAGATGTTTCCACTTTTCCCCACTATTAGCAGGGTAATATACATGTTTTTGTACCTGACTTTTTGTGTGCTCTCATCACTTCCTCAGGATAAAAGCCTAAATGTGAAATTTCTGAGAAAAAGTATATGCAAAATTGAGAGCTTATTGCCAGTTGCTTTCCAGACAGGCTGTACTAATCGCACTTCCAATAAGGGTATGTATAATTTTTATAGGAGTGGTGGAGAAGGAAGATATTGCAGGCACAGAGGGTGGTGTGAGAAATGAATTGACAAAAAGTGTTGAAAAGTTTGGCTGGGAGCTCAGATTATGCACAGCACAGCAGTAAGGGGAAAATTAACAGGGAGATTGCTAGGTTGTAGAGGCTTGTCTATGAAATTGGCCCCCTTTTTAACCTTTTTTAATAGGCAATTGAGAATCACTGATTTTGGTAAGAGACTGACATAATTAAAATAAAGGGCATTATCCTTTAAAAATAAAGTGAGATTGTCGGAGAGACCATTTGGAAAATTCAACAAAAAAAGAAAACAAACAACCCCAATCAAAAAATGGACAGAAGAGCTAGATAGGCACTTCTCTAAAGAAGACATACCGATGGCAAACAGGCACATGAAGAAATTTTCATTACTTATCATCAGGAAATGCAAATCTAAACCACAATGAGATACCACCTCATACCTGTAAGAATGGCCCATATTAAAAAACAAAACAAAACAAAACAAAACAAAACAAAACAAAACAGAAACAAGTTCTGGTGAGGGGGTGGAGAAAAAAGAACCCTTATTTTTTAATATTTTATTTTATATAATTCTTAAATCATTTTTCATTTTTGCACAATGTATGCATTTTCATTTTGGTTATATTCCCCATACAATTGCAACCCCCCTTATTTTGATCCTAATCCTTCCTGTCCTCCCCCCACCCCCACCATAGTGTGTCTCTGGTCTATAGTTACTTGTTGATTTTGATTTTTACTTTGTATTAATTAGTCTTTTTCCTGGTCCCTTATTTAGGTTTTCTAAATTCCTGCTATGAGTGAGACCATCCGGTATTTTTCTTTTTCTTTCTGACTTATTTTGCTGAGCATGATCCCTCCCAGCTCCATCCATGTTGCTGCAAACTGCATGTGTTTATCACTGTTGGTGGGAATGTAGACTAGCCTGGCCCCTGTAAAAAGCAGTGTAGTGAGTCTTCAAAAGACTAAGAATGGATCTGCCATACAATTCAGCAATTTCACTCCTAAGTATCTACCCAAAGAACACAAAAACACTAATTCAAAAGGAAACCTGCACTCCTATGTTTATTGCAGCACAATATACAATAGTCAAGATATGGAAACAACCTAAATGCCCAAAAGTAGATGAGTGGATCAAGAAGATGTGGTATGTACACAATGGAATGCTCTTCAGCAATCACAAAAGATAAACCCATGCCATTTGGAGCAACAAAGATGTAGCTGGAAGGAGAAAGATAAATACTGAATGGTTTCACTTATATGTGGAATATAGAGAAACCAAGGAAAAGATTAAAACAAAGACCAGCTATATAACAAATCCTTGTAAGCTGACCATAGATCTGAGGTATCCAATAGGGAACCAAGAGAGGGAGAAAGAGAGAGAGGGAGAAAAAAGGGTGGGCAAGAGTACAGTGGACTGTGGCAGAGGACTGTGGATGCTTAGGTGGTGGGAGAGCTACGTGATCACAACTAAGGAGAGATGTATATTGTCAAAAGATATAAATTGATGGTAGTTCATTAAGAAAATTAAGAGACCATTATGGAGGTCAAACTTCAATGGATGAAGAAAACAGGACATTTTCTTAGAAAATATATGAAGTATATGTGAGCTGTTTGGAATATGAGAAAGCATACAATATCAAAAGTCACCATTGGTCTTGAGATCTGTGTGAAATGATCCTAATATTGAGTTAGTAGGAGCCACTAGATTATAGTTGAAATAAATGTTGGAGGAAATATCTTTGGGGAATTTTATACTATAAGCTCCCAGGTGCTAGGAGCTCAGTGAATCTCAAGCACAATAAACATGAAGAAAAACACATCAAGACAAGCCATTTAAATTGCACAAAATCAATGATAAAGACAAAATCTTAATAACTGTCAGAAGAAAAAGACATTACCTATAGAGGGACAGAGAAAAGGCTACAGAAGATTTCTCATAGGAAGCAATGCAAGGAATGAGACAGTAGAGCAACTTTTAAAATAACTGGGGAAGAAAAGCTGTCAACCAAGAATTCTATATCCAGTGAAATGGCTTTCAAAAATGAAGACAAAATAAATATTTGTAAAGATATGCGAAAGCTGATAGAACTCATCCAGCAGAACTGTACTCTAAGAAATGTTAAAATAGGTCTTTAGGTAGAAGGAAAATAATACCATCAGAATATATGGATATACACAAAGGAATAAAGAGGCCTTTGAAAAAAATGAAACATGGTAAATACATGTTTTTTTAATTAATATTTTACAATGTTGCCCCACTGTTCAAACAAAAACAAAACCAGTGCTATGTGGCATTGGTAACATATGTAAATTAACAGGTGTTACAAGGATAACACAAATGTTGTAAGGGGAGAAATGAAAGCATACCATTATAAGGTTCATATGCTAAACATGAAATGGTGTAAGGGCACTTGAAAATATATAAACTGAGGCAATAACTAAAATTTGCCAAGAAAGAATAAATTATAAAATAACTAAGAAAAAACACAATGGGACAAGTGAAAAACAGCAAGATGATAGATTTAAATTTTATTCTATTACTGACTACATTAAGTATAAACGGTCTAAAAAACGCAATGAAAAGGCAAATATTGGCAAAATGGACAAAAAAGCAAGACCTAATTCTATCTTGTCTACAAGAAAGATACTTGAAATGTAATAAAACAAATAGGTTAAAGGTAATAGATGGAAGAAATGATTTCTGTGCCAGCACTCACTGAAAGAAAGCTGAAGTGACTATATTAATAGCAAAGTAAGACATTAGGGCAAAGAATATTTCCAGGATAATAAAAAGAATATTACCAGGATAAGGGGATTTATTCATCAAGAGGAATAATAAACCTAATGTCTGGCTTAAACAATGAGATGTTCCCTTATGTGACAGGAAATGCAGAGGAACCTGTTTCCAGGGTTGAGTAGCTTACCAGCTCAAAGCCATCTTCAGGGCCTCAGAGATGACGTCTGTATATCTGCTCTGCCAGCCTCAGGATGTCAATTTAGTGCTCCTTGCATCTCCTTCATGAATGCTGCGACCATATGAGGAATCACATTCAGTGGAAGAAAATGCAACTTCCCCTCCAGCAGACTTCTCTGCGCCATTTATCAACTTGGGGTTGCTTATCTACCAGTAAACTACCCCAAACACTGACAGGTCGTATGGTTCTGTTGCAACTACTCCATTCTGCTATTGTAGTATGAAGACATTTATAGAGGGCAAATAAATGAATGGCATGATTGTAGCACAATTTTACTTATAGAAACAACGAAGAGACTGGATTTGATTTGTGAACTGTTGTTTGCTCATTCCTCATTTAGAAAAATCAACTGTGGTGGAGACAAGGCTATCTTCAGGGTTAGAAATTTAACAAAATTAGTGTTCTCTAAACAAAGAAGTTGGAAGGAATGACTGTTGGGTAAACAATCAGCAGTACCTGTTACATGCCGAGTGTCTTCTCTCCTCTACGGTGCCTGGAAGTTATTGGGTGCTCATGAATATTGGTGGTGTGGACCGAATAGAGAATCACATCATAGTAGCATGGTGATGAGTATCTCTGCAGACAGACCTCTTGTTTGACATTTTGAAGCTCAAGGAGTTGTTTCCACATTCTCACCTCTTTGCCCTAGGGCCCTGCAAACCCTTGAGATAAGATTCATTCTCCTTTGTAGTTCTTGAATGATACAACTTGGGTTAGTTAGAAAGAAACCAAGTGAGGGAGAGAGATCAGGTACAGAGGCGACATCCCTGCTTCCCTAAGATGACATCCTTGCCTCCTTCCAGTTCCTTACATCAAAGCTTCCCAGAGGTAGAAGCACAAATAATAAATTAAAAGGGAAAAGATCAAGCATGGTAGCACATGCCTGAAAGCCTGAAGTATGATGTTACCAAGAAAGAGAAAGTGAGTCTCCCCACCACCCTTTTAACCTAGAGTTGTATTTCTTCCTCTGCTGGTTAGTGAAACAGTTCTGTTATTTTCTGAAAATGTATTCTCTCTGAACTGAATGTATACATGCTGTGAAAATATGTGGGTACCTGCAAGGATGATTCATTTTCCCCAAATATCCAGTAATTGGTGGAGTCACGTCACCCCAAATAATTGCAGGTTCGGGCACCCCTTTCTGCAGCTAGCCAGGAGTTATCATAGTCATCACCCATTAGTTGTTCAACCAGCCAGGATCCCCGGGAACTCTGGGGACAAAGGCCCTTTTCTCTAGAAATGACTCAGTGGATGGATCTTAAATAATTTAATATTGGAGTGAATTCTAGGAAAGGAAATATCAGGGTTGCTTATAAAAACCAGTTTGTTTATAAAGTTCTTAGGATTGTTGCCGGAAAAGTCTCCAACAAGAGCCCTTTACTCTCAGGGTAAGAGCTTTTCTGGTAAGATGCCTTTAAGACATGGGGAACACTGGTCTTTGGACTCAGCAATCTGGGTTCACATTTTTGCTCAGTTATTCACTAGTATTATGACTGTGGTCAAGTCACTCTAACTCTCCAGGCTTCTGTTTATTTGCCTTTGATACGGTCTAACACTGATGGGTCCTGTGGTGCTGAGGGGCCCCAGAATCTCTTGATTTGGGTAAAGGAAATAATTTGTTTGCGAGTCAGAATATGTGAGTTAGAAATGAAGTTTTTATTGTAAGTAATAGCATGCACTCAAGAAAAAGAGTGTAAGAAGGTTCAAGAGAGAATTGTGCCTTGAGCCTTGAGGCTGCTAATGTATTTTTGTGTGTGCGTGTGTGTGTGTGTGTGTGTGTATTAAATTATTTGAGGCCAGAGTCTTACCGATGGGTTCCCAAAAGTGTTTAGACATGTTTTCTTTGGCAGAACCTCTGTGGCATAGCATTCCTGTTGGCTAGGGAAGATAGTAGTAGTTCTACAATGAATGATGCTCAGAGGACAAGTGAGATAAAGGGCATAAATTAGTAGAGTCTGGTCACTTTGCTCTGGATTGTGCACAGATGTTTTTTCAGAATTACTGGATAGGGGATAGGGTGGTGTGGCAGCCTGCAGTGTCTGAGCTAAATTCCTGACCAACTTCATTAGCCCCCATCTCTCAAGCTTGAAAGATTCCATCAGGTGAAGTGCAAAGGGGGAGGAAGGAACTGAAGTGTGGACAGGTCCAGGACCACCCTGTCTTGACAAGCCATGGGAATGTGCTTCAGTGGCTCCATTCTCTTCTTGCACTGTTCCCAGGCCCACCTGATCCCTCCCAGTGGGCCTCCAGGGAATGTGGTGTTCTCTACAAGAAAGAAAGCTGGAGAGTGTTTCCTGAGCAGCCTGGCTGAGGAAGTAAACAGAGATGTAAGCATTTTGCCTCCATCTGTCCCAAGGGCCAGTATAACTGGGGGTCCTGTGAGTGTGCAGACTGAGGGGTATCCCAGGACCCCCAAGTTTGCATGCTCTAAAGGGGTCCTGTCATCTGCCACATAAAGAGAAAGCATACTCTTAGTGTGAAAGAACTTCATGTATTTATTATTTTTTAAAAGTTTTATTTATGCAGACAGGAGCTGGGATATAGGCCAGAGGTGTGGGGGGGTACGGTGGGGGGAGAGTTGAGAGGATTCATCAGAGACAGAGTGGGGAACAGAACAGGCAGACTGATGAAATACACTGCTGAGGGGAGCAGCGGGCGAGACAGGAAAGGTCTGCTGCACCATGTGTGGGTAGCACCCTGGCTAGGGATTGAACTTGCACTGCAGCGGCTGCGGATAGCTTCATAGTGCTGAGACTTAACCCCTAGCTCACCAGGGAAGCCCCATAGTGTGAAAGAACTTTAAAAGGATTAATGTGCATAATGATTTTCTAATCAAACACCCAAAATTACCCATCCCCTCATGGGTCAATGTCCAGCCAAACAGGATTGGCCCGAAGGAGGGCTCAGGAGCCCAAAACCTTACAAGTCTAAGCCACCATCCGGGGAGGACACACAGGAAAGGGGCAGAAGGGGCCAGGCAAGAATGGAAGCAAACTGGAGCGAGATCGAAGTACAAATCAAGGTAAAGGCTGACATGGTCAGGCTTCCCATTGCAACAGAGTGTGTGATAGCCACAGAAAGGGGAGGCTCTGCTTCCCTGCCCACCCACGGGACAGAGAAGCTAAGCAGCAGGGAGAAGCTAGAAGAAGTGGGAGAAGAAAAGTAAAAGAAGAGAAGAAGACTTGGAGTTTGGAGGAGGCACTTGGAGCAGAAAGGCATGTGGGGCAGAACCTGCTCTGCCTTGGACTTGTACCAGGACTTGGGGGGCTGGAAGACGTGGGTGAGAGACCCCTGGGGAGGCCGACAGTGGCGACCTTTATCTTGATTTTGCTCTTTACCTTCTAGACTTGCCTTGTCCCTTCTGTCCCTTTCCTTTGGTTCCCCATGGGTCCCTCACCCCCAGCTTTCCAAGTGTCTTTGTGTGTCTTGACTCTGCGTGTCTCCTTCCATGTCTTCCTAGTCCTTGGTGCAAGCCCAAAACCAAGAAGCAAGTGTGTCCTGCTTCACATGCCTCTTCTCCTCCTGTGTCCTCCAAGTCGTCTTGTTGCCATTCGGCCGCATCCTCCACAGGGAACGTGGGACCTCCCCTTTTCATGGAGAGGACACTCTGACAGTGTAAGGGGCAGAGCACAGAAGGGAGGCCCCTCTTCTGGCCAGGTCAGCTGAGGCCTCTGTATTGGGCTTTTGAGGATTTTGTTTTCCCTTTGCCTCTTTGCAAAGTTGGGCCAACTCAGAAAAAAAAATGCAAATTTCTGAATTTACGTTTTAACTTACATAAACAGTGCTTTTCTCCACAACAATAGGCAGTATGAGGCAATGTGGGGGATGTTTCAAAGAATAGCAGAAGCATTACACATAACACTTCACAGTCCTATGAATATGATAAATACCAATAAATATTCATTTTCTGCTGAGTCTTTTAATTTCAGCTTATCTACTCCAACCACTTCGATTTACATGACTGTGTTTGGTTTCCTGAATACATGACTATCCTCCGTGTGGGATGACTCTCTTAGCCACGTTTCCCTATTAGCTCTATACCTCCGTCTTAACGCAGACGTGAAAGACATTGTGCATATTTTTCTTTCTTGTAGTATTTTTTTAAAAGATTTATTTATTTATACAATCACTGGGTACAGTCAGAAGCATGGGAGGGTGAGAGAATTCACCAGAGTCAGAGAAGAGAACAGAGCAAGCAGATTGATGAAGTACACTGCTGAGGGGAGCAGCGGGTGCAGCAGGAGAGGTCTGCGTGCCATGTAGGACCCTCACCAGGTGGCTGGCGATTGAACCAGCACTGCAGAGGCTGCAGGTAGCTTTGCAACCCAGCACTCAACTGCTGTGCCACTGGGGAGGCCCCATGTTTTTCTTTCTAAATATTGTTCTCACAGCCTCTTGAGTTGGCATTGCTCTGGCTCACCACGGCCAAAGTGGGGTGAGCTTCTCTGTCCAAAGTTGTTGACATACTGTTATTCCTTGTCATTCGGGGAAGAGCATCAGTTGGGTTTAGTGTGGGCCTGGTGCCTGAGTGTGTTTTCTGAATCATATTCTGTAAGTTACCTTTAGTGCCTCCTTTTGTGTTTAGCAATGGGAGTCCATTTCACATGGGAACTTCTGTCACTTTGTCAACTTAAATAAATGGGGGCAGCCCAAATTCAGTGAGGTTATTAGAGAATCAAGCATGAGGATCTGACCCTGGGAAGCCACCCACAGATTTTCACTCTGTGACATGTGATTTCCAACAAGCACAAGGCTGAATTGACTTTAGGTAAGGTATGAATGGTGAGTCATTAAAAATATAAAGATGTATTCACACAAATACTAGGTCCGCATTATTAAAAATCTTTATATGGCTCCTTGGTCATTAGCGTGGGCTGCAAACCTAGTTTACCTGCAGGCAGCAGATTCCTGCCAAGGCTACATGGTGGAGTCTGTTCTGACTGAAGTCTGTGTGGTAGGCTTTGCTCCCCCCCCCCCAAGAATTATTTATTTATTTATACAAGCACTGGGTATAGTCAGAAGCACGGGCGGATGGGAGAATTCACCAGAGCCAGAGCAGGGAGCGGAACAGGCAGACTGACGAAGTACACTGCTGAGGGGAGCAGCAGGCAGCAGGAGAGGTCTGCGCGCCATGTGGGACCCTCGCCCAGCAGCCAGGGATCGAACCGGCGCTGCACAGGCTGCGGGCAGCTTCGCAACCCAGCGCTCAACCGCTGCACCACCAGGGGAGGCCCCTGCTCTCTTGCCTGTTGGGGGAGGAGAGGACCGCCGAGTTTTTCTATAGGTTCATGGCTTAAATAGAAGGGGCTGACACATACATACATCACAGCGAGGAGAGATAATCCTGAGTGTGAAGGCCAAGACCCACCACCATTCATTACTAATAATCTTGTTAGTGGACAGGCTGAGACCCTGGGACCTTGTGTGCTCTAAATAGGTTCTGCCATCTGCCTCATAAAGACAAAACATGCTCTTCGTGCGTGACACCTTCAATATAAAAGAATTTTAATAGAATCAGTGTACAAAAGAGAAAGGAGAAGAAAGGATAATAGTCCAGTAAAACATCCAAATTTAGCCATGCCTTCGTGGCAAAATGCTAGGCCAAGTAGGGTTGGCCCAAGCAGCGTTACTGAGGCTGGAAAACTTGCCACAAATCTAAGGTGCCGTCTGGCGGGGACCCACAGGAAAGGGGCAGAAGGGGTCAGGCAAGCCTGGAAGGAAAGGAACAAGTTCAAAACACAAGTCGAGATAAAGGCTGCCCTAGCCAGCCTCCCCACAGTTCTCTCACCCACGTCTCTTACAAGTGTCTCCTTCCGTGTCCCCCAAGACCCTGGTGCAAGTTCAAGGCTGAGAAGCAAGCCTGGCTTCTTCACATGCCTCTCTGCCCCCTGTGCCTCCTCCAGGTCTTCTCTCTAAGTCTTCTCGCAAGTCCTCCTTCTCACTCCTAGCTCCACCTTCATTAAATGGGGCAGGGAACACGGAACCTCCCCTTTTTAGATTACTGTGTTATAATTTGATTGTGAGAAAGACCACATGTGTCTCTGTTTTATCTGTACAATGAGAATAATTTCAGCACCCGTGTTGCAGATTAGTTGAAAGCAACAGTTTTAACTTTCATTTGTCTAGTGATCTTTGCTAGTGGTCTGTCTAGTAATGCAGAGTGTTGTGAACGTAATAAACTTTACTGGGGACACCCCAACTCCTCCCTACTCCCAGTCTAGCAAGGGGGCATGAGCACAAAGCCATCATAATGGACTTACAGTGTGACAGCTCTGTCCTATACCCCCTACAGGAATCACTGCCTGGAGGGAAAGTTAATCTCATGCCCACTGCTGACCAAGAAGCTATAGAAGGACGCTGTAATAATGGGTATCCAGCTTTCGCACTTCTGCAGTGTATTTTTAAAAAGAAATTAAATCCTGCATCGCCTTCCTCTATCTTCAGCGTATCTTTAGGCAGGGACTACTTAGAACGAGAAGCCCCTTCTGTCAAGAATAATTACATTCTTAATGTCAATGACTCACTGTTCCTACCTATAAAAACTAAATTCAAACTGTGTTTATCAGAGCAGTTCTCGCAGAGTATAATCTGTCGGACTGCTTCCAGGGTTGGAATCCTCACTTTGGTTATCTAATAAACTCTTTGTATAACTATTATTGAGACTTTATTTCCAGTTAATAGGGCCTGTTGCCTCCATACTTCCTCATACCAGTAAGAACAGCGCTTACTTCCTGCCTCCGAAGCTGTGGCCTGATACCGCCTCGGCCATCACTTCTGATCCTACGAAGTCTCCTCCATCAGATCCTTTCTCTCTAGTCTCTTTCTCCTGGTTTTACACCCCCCCTCCCTGTTTGCTTTCCCATAATAAGAGCTTCAGGATGGCATTTGCAATACCCTTAACTACCAGAGTTAAAATTGGCATTCCCTTCTTAATGGATTCTTTTCCTTGAAGGAATGCTTTTTTTCCCCCCAATAATTTTTTTTAAAGACTTATTTTATTTATACAAGAATCAGGGTACAGGCCAGATGTGCAGGAGGATAAGAGGATTCACCAGAGACAGAGCGGAAAGCAGAACAGGCAGACTGACTGAAGTACACTGCCAAGGGGAGCAGCAGGCGAGACAGGAGAGGTCTGCTGCGCCATGTGGGTTGCTCCCTGGCCGGCTGGGAATCAAACCCGCACTGCAGAGACTGCGCAGAGCTTCACAGTGCTGTGCTCAACCCACTGCACCACTGGGGAGGCCCAAAGGAATGTTTTTAGTTAGAGGTTCACCAAACCCTGGGAAACATTTTATTTTTGTCAATTTCCACATCACACTTTTTTCCTGAGGTAACAGCAGCCTCATTCATTGTGCAGGAGTGGCTATGTGGAAGAGGAAATTGCGAAAGGAATGGGATCCTGTGATGCCTTTCCCTTATTTATGCAAGTGGAGGTCATTTCCTCAGCAGAGGGTTCCATTTGGAGATGCCTCCCAGAGGCCCCACCCATCATCAGGTGAACTCTGCCCCTTCAAGGAACAGCCTGGTTCTTTGAAATGTTTCCATCCCCCCTTATTTTGTTTGCTGTTTCTTGCTTTCAGGGTTCTCCTTCTTCAATAATCCCAGCTGCGCTGTGACCCTGAATAAGAAAATCATTCACGAATGCATCTATCCCCTTATTCACTGACGTAATAAAAATGCGTTGAGAGTCCACTTTGTGCTAGAGCCGCTATTATGCCCTGGAAATAGAAATGTGAGGATAAATTAGTTCTAGCCCTCAGGACTTCCAGTCTTGCGAGGCACTGGATAAGGGGCTGGGTGCTCGAGCTGTCTTCAGACTGTTGCTCTGAGGGAATACTAATGGCTAATCTTTAAAAATGTTCCCCATATGTCATTCCCACCTTTCCAGAACTCCGCTTCTTTGGGCTTGGCCTCAGAAGACTCAGGGTACTTCTATATGGCGGGGCTGCTTTGTGCCTTGCTGCAAGGCAGCTTGAGGTTTCACAGGGAAATCAGCACCGAGAGGAACCCGGGACAGTGGGCCAAGTCCTATCCTCATCATGATCTTTGTCACTGTGATCCCAGATGCTATTCATCAAGTGCTTCTGCAGCTCAGTGTTTTGAATGTGTTAGCTCCAATCTTCTAACCATGCAGCTGTTAGCACATCACTAAGGGGCATCCAGGGGCTGCAAACAAACAGGGTGTGTGATCTAAAATGGGGTCCTGCCCTCCACCATGTAAGGACAAACAATGCATATTCAAAGTGTTTTAGCTCTTTAATAGAGTTGGTGTGCACAGAGAAAGAAGGAGAGGATAATTCTAGTAAGTTTTCCAACACCCCCACCCCCCAAATAACCCATCCTGGTGTGGGCAAATGCCCCGTCACACCTGGTTGGCCAGAAGCAGGGCCACTGAGAGGAAATGAGAGGTCCTAAAAGAATGCAGGGGGAGGCTCCAAGCTTGCAAAAGCTGCACACATGAGGAGGTTTTCCAGTTTACTAAACATTTATCAGGCACCTGTTATGTACCTGGTATTGTTCTAGAAGTTGGGGATTCATCAGTGGAACAGAGCAGGCAAAGCTGTCTGCCTTCAGAGAGCTTGTATTCAAGTAAGGAAGACTTGTATTCAAGTAAGTAAAAAGGAGAAATAAGAAAATAAAATAGAGGGTGTGGTAAACCACGGTATCAGTGCCACAGATAAAGATAAGACAGGATGGGAAATGTGTGCGTGTATTTCAATTTTAGATTTGAAGTCCAGGAAAAGTGTCCCTAAAAATGTAGCATTTGTTTAAATTCTAAGGAGGGTGATGGATGGAGCTAGAAGGGATCATGCTCAGCGAAATAATTCAGAAAGAAAGAGAAAAATGCCGGATGGTCTCACTCATAGCAGGAATTTAGAAAACCTAAATAAGGGACCAGGAAAAAGACTAATTATAATAAAGTAAAAATCAAAATCAACAAGCAACTATAAACCAGAGACACACTGCGGGGTGGGGAGAGGAAGGATTAGAGTCAAAATAAAGAAGGGGGTGCAATTGTATGGGGAATATAGCCAAAATGAAAATGCATGCATTGTACAAAAATGAAAAAAGATGTAAGAATTATATAAAATAAAATATTAAAAATTTTCTAAGGAGGAGAGGATAGGAGAGGTGAATTCCGACGTGGGGACAAAGGAGGACAGAGAAAGCAGATGGCAGATGCAGCCCTGAGCCAGGGGGGCTCGTCCCTTGTTCCAGAACTGACGAGGGGGCCGTGTGGCTGAGACAACTGAGCTGGGGCAGGAGGGCGGGGGGGGGGGGGAGGTCAAGGAGGTAGGGCAGGAGCCATAGAATCAGGCCATCAAGATCACTACAAAATCCTTGCTGTGTGGAGTGGCCGGGGAAGTTGCTGCAAGGCCTTGTGGGACTGTCACCTGACCACTATTTGAACACCATCACCTTGGCAGCTGTATGGAATTGAGGCGTCCAGCAGGGAGCAGCCAGGTAACTCAGGCTGAGAGATGACCTGGCTCGGCAGCGGCCCTGGTGGTTGAGTAGTGCTTCTGCCCTGCGTGCTGCGTGAAGGTGGACATGGAAGTGGTGCTGCTGGCTCGCATCCCACGTAAGAGGTGAAGCGGGGAGTCCAGGGTGGGGTCCGTGTTTTTGGCCTGAGCACTTGACACACTGGCCTGGCCCTGCTCTGCACGGAAGGTCTGCGGCGTGCGAGGTCGGGCTCAGGCTGTGAATGTGGTGTGATGTGAGCCCTTCTGTGCCCACCTGCTGGGGCGGGAGAATACTCTGCCTCACCTCAAGTCAAAGAAAGTGAACCAGTGTAGTGGCACTTCTTAAAGGTGACAGACCAAGCACATGCTTGTCGTGTCCCGTTATGCTGCTCACATGTGCTGGTTGACACGCCTGTGGCGTGTTGAAGGCCTGTTGCAGGGGGTCACTCAGCCGAGCTGAGCAACATGCCCTTGAGAAGTGATGTCTGGACTCACAGCACAGAGAGAGGAAACATCCATGTTGTGTGCACAGCTGGACTTTGCTGTCCTTTTTCTCTGGTGCCAGGAACCTTCGGGAGCCAGTTAGCAGCTTGGATACTTTAGAGAACCTCCTTGTTGTTCGCCATTAGGAAGCCAAAGCTCCTCATAGTCCATTCATGCTGCACAGGTTGGGGAGGCCTGGGGGTCAAGATTTAGGGCAGATCTGGTTTTATTCTTTACTCCCCACCTTCAAATGAATTGCCAACAACTTCTTACAAGGTGAATTTGATGATGCAGTCCTATCCTTTGGGGAGTGTTTTTAGGCCACTGAGTCTGACCATATTAATACAAAAGGGTATGAGGATAGAGAAGGCAAAGCTTTGCAAATCCCTTATTTAAACAAGGACTGTGCTTATCACTGGGGCCAGATAAATTTAACTGCACTTTGGAATCCCAGAAGAGTTTAAGCACCTTCGCCTAGAAGAGTGTTTACTCCAAAAGAATCCTATCAGTTACATGGATTTTTGAGGCAGTAAATGTTGGTCTATTGCACATAGAATTGTAGCTTTAGGTAGAGGAAGTCTCTTTATATGTGACAGAAGGGTTCTGAAATATTTGCATGTCAAAAAATTTTTTATTCCTCAAAAAATTAAACAGAAGTTCCAGATGACCCAGTTATCCTACTACTGGGTATTTACCCCCGAAATACAAAACACTAATTTGAAGAGACATATGCACTCCACATTCATTGTAGCTTTATTTATGCTAGCCAAGAGCTGGAAACAATGTATGCGCCATAGATAGGTGAATGGATAAAGATGTGGTTTACATATGCATAATGGAATACTACTCAGCTATTAAAAAGATGAAATCTTGCCATTTGCAAAAACATGAAAGGTCGTAGAAGGTATCATGCCCTGTGAAATGTCAGATGGACATTTGACACCAAATGGACATCCACAAATGACACCAGATGGACATCCACACCAAACGCTATGGCTTTAATCACCCGCGGTACCTACAGAAGACAGATCAATGAATTAAAATAAAAACAAAAAAGAACTTTTAGACTGTATGATCAACTAGTGGACCCCAGAAAGAAAAGGGGGCAGCAAAGGTGTGGGTGGAGGATAAATTGAGTATCAGGGTCCCTTGTGGGGTGGAGAATAGAATTGAAATTTCAGTGCAGCTGAATGCAATGTGCCCACATGTTAATTTGTAATCATGTGCACTTGAAACTTTCATAGACAATGTTATATCAGTTAAAAAAACAATAAACCGGCAGTTATCAGACAAACAAAAATTTGAAAAAACCCAAACCAAACCCAAACCAAAATATATTATCTAAATTTATGAAAAATGAGTTCCCTGGTTTGCCATAGAGGAAAATGGAATCACATCCAGTTCTTAGATCAGGACTCCCAGCGAACTCCTAGGGAGCAGTAGAGGTGACAATGTTCCATTAAAAAGCGTGGTTCCTGGACATCAAATGCTGTGGCAGCAAGCAGAGCACTTCGCTGTGGTGCAGACATGCCTGAAACTTGGCAAGCCATTTCTAAAGGCAGAGGCCAGAGCACTCGTCACTCTGAAGAGACCAGAGAAATAGTTGCTTGGTAAAACTTCCAGGCAACCTATGTGTGTGTTGCATCCTCCCATTCATAGCTTGTGGCTGCTTTTCACCAAGTGGTGAAAGGAGCAGCAAGTCTTGTCTCCTAGGTCTCTTGCAGTGAGGAGGACACAGATGGAGATAAGTTAAGGGGTCTCAGAGCAGTCACCTAGGCTGAGAGGGAGAGAAAGAAGGCCCCTTTGGGGTGGCATCCACACCAGGAGGGATAAGACTGAAACCATGGTGGTCGGGATGAGACTTTCCTGTTGCTGCTTATCTTATGAGAGCAGTAGGGTGGACTTGCAGGAGCAAATCTATGGCACCCCCCAAGTCCCCCATCTCATTGGAAATGAGGAAAAACAGATTGTTTTTTTTTTTTTAATTGACAGGTAGCGTTTCATAGCACAGGGCCAGGAGAGTTTTGCTGTCTTTGAGGTGACCTTGCCGGAACAGAGAAGCTCTTTGTAAGACAGAATCGAGATGCCTGGCTGATGGTTAGATGAACAACATTTAGCAGTGAGGGGTGTTTCGTTTTGTTGCAGTTCTGGACCCAAATTTGAGTCATACCATGATTCAGCAGAAAGCAACCAATCAAACTCGACCAACTTGCATTTTAAAAATACTTTCTTTGTTCCTTCACTCCATAAATACTGCCCACAGCCCCATCCTCAGGGAGACTGATTTTAGCCTCTAGTCTCCTACCAGGTGACCTTGCAATGAACTGACTCTCCTCAAAAACCGGTGGCATGGGCTTTGGCTTCTGTGCCAGTTCAGCAACAAGATTTTCCTGTGATGTAGCTAATCTTCTCCCTGTGTAAAGCACAGTGGTGCAGGAGGAGTGTCCTCTGATCTTGGAAGAGAGCTCTACAATCCCTGCCTGCCCAGGGAGGGATTGATGAAACACGAATTAGAATCCTAGGGAAACAACATTTTCAGGTTACCAAGTTACCAGGCTACAGAATGGCAGAAAGCTTGATATTAATTTAGCAAAAATCTTTTCCCTCGAGGGTGGCAAGTAATTTAAGGAGACTCTGGGTCTGTTCTGTGTCTATGAGATCTGTTCTGGCCACTAGGCTCATGTGACTATGAGATCTAAATTCAACTAGGGGAAAAAAATACAGTATTCAGCTTCTCAGCCAATTTTCAAGTGATCTGTAGCTGAACGAGGCTATTGGTTATTGTTTTGAACGGCGCAGGCACAGATCGTTCCGTCCGCACAGAAAGTTGTTGGTCAGAGCTGCCCTGGACCTTGAAATTGGCCACAGCTTCTGTTTCCCCCCAGCACAGCAGACACAGGTGGGGACTGCAGAGCTCACCGCGCGAGCAGGGCGCCTGGAGTCTGCGCTGAGGGTTCACAAAGTAGGTTTTCCTCCTCCCAAATATTTCTGAAAACTTAAGGTAGGTGTAGGGTCAGGAATGACCACTGAGCAGGTTTTCTGATCCCATGCAGACCGGGTAAAGGAGGAATCAGAGTCTTCAATGGTTTTGCAGGTTTTTATTGGGATTACCAGGTACATGGCAGGCAGGGGTGCTGGGGGGCCGGGAGGCTGGCAGGCCTCCCAGCCCCCTTCACTCTGGGCTCTCCGGCCTTCTCTCGGCTTCTGCTGCTTTTGCTTCTCTCTCGGCTTCTATTTTGGCTTCTGCTGGTGTCCCCGTGACACCGCCCGTAAAAGCCCAGTCTCAGCCCAGGTGAATCCCATCTACCTATGCCCACACCCTACTCCAGGTGCCGCCATCAGGCCTGCATTCAGGACCGCAGGGTTCCCTCATCTATCCTGATGGCGGGAGGGCAGAAAAGCCTGACATTTTTCCTTACCCTACAGTAGGCACCACCATGCTTACTTCTTTTGAAGGGGTGGTTCGTTACAGGCCTGTAGAATTTTGTGTAGCTCTGGAACAGAGCTTTTCAAACTCTGGGTTTTGACCCACAGGTTGTGAATGAAACTTACTGGGGAATCAAATGGAAGAGATGGAATGAAAATGTCAGCAAGCTCAGTGGTAAGAAGAAGTAAATATTATTTTGTACATTTTATTTCGCCTTCAGATATGTACCTATCTGGCGATTCTGGTTCACGGTGTAAAAAAATGTATCTTTTACTCGGAGACGTGTTTAAATCATTTCAAAAGACAGTTCTGAAGTTGAAAAACTGAAATGAACCGTCTTGGGCCCTAAAGTAAATGGTAAGTGAAGGCGTAGAAGCTCATCTGGTTATTTATATCCAGCACCACTATGAGTTCTTACTGTGAAGCTGCTTCTAGAAGCAAAGGGGAGATGTTAAGGTGAGCGCGCCATGGTAATGGGGCAGGAGAGGTGGGGTGGGAGGGTCGCTTGTTGTCTTAAGCCCTTTAACACCCTCGTAGCAAATGCATTTGAGGAAAAGGCAGCTTGCAGATAGGCAGCCGGTGCAGTGCATGGTATTTCATTCCGTTAGAGGATTTGATTTGTTGGCAGCACTCTTAGCACAAGAGTGGTCGTCTTTTGATTCTGCTGAATCTGCTGGTTTGTAAATATAATTTCCAGGTATATTTAATCTTAGTGATGGTAATAGTCTCTGTAAAATCAGGCCTGAAGCTGGCGTGGTGCTGAGAATTCGGGTTTCAGGTACAAAAACACCTGTTGGTTTCCCTCTTGGTCCTAAAAAGTGTGACTCTACGTTTTCCAGAGCTGGGCATGGGAAAAGTATTTTTTCTTCTCTAAATGCTGTGTTTTCTCCAGGATTGGTCTTTTTGCCTCTTCAAAGAAGTGACTTGCAACAGCCTAATAGGTGGCTGGACCTGTCTTGCTGGCTCCATTTCTGTACCAGCCAAAAGAATTTGGCACAGTCGAGAATAGGTCCCAGCGCTCTTTATTGGAAATGCCAGTCTTGCCCTAGAGAGTTTGTGAGAGGACCAGAAAGTTCCCCTCCGGTTACTTGCTTGTGGGCTGCAGTCATTCACTGGAACCTGAGCTTGTGAATGCGGCCACTTGATCTTGTTTACTGCAGTCCCCGCGCATCTGCGGCCCTGCCTGCGCCATCACAACAACTCCGAGCAATTGTTGAAAGCAGCGAGTCTCTGGGTGTGATCCCCAAATCAGCCACTTCCCCAGCTTTGGGGATTTGCTAGTGAGGAACGTTCTAGGCCCCAGCCTGAACTCCAGAATTGCTGGAGGTGGGGCCAGTTGACTGTGTGTCAGACCCCCCGGTGACTCTGATGGACAGGGTGTTGGACAGCCTTGGGTTCCAGCGGTCCTTAAAATAAGGAGAGGGCATTAGTAGGACATTTTGTATGCTTTTAAAATGAAGGGTGCCTTTTTTTAATTCTTTGTTTTCGTGAGGTAATATTCTCTTACAAATGTAGGTTTTCCTAGTGAGGTTTTTACTGAAGGTCTCAAAGAGTAGGTTAGAAAGTGGGAGATGTTGATTATTAGAAACAGCCAGTGAGCTCGACTCTTGAAATGCTCACCTGAGTGTCTTTGAAGACTTGAGTAGAACGACCTGTTCTGTGCATAGTGAAGAAAGAATACCAAAGACGAGGGCTGTGTTTGATGATGCAGGCCTAATATTTGACCAATGAAATTATTTAAACCAACTTTAAAATACATATTCCAACGTGAAATTGAAATAATGGGAACTAGCAATTCTGTTTGCAAAGTTCTGTGCTATGTAAATTGTAAGAAATTAGATTATTGCTGTTACAGCTTTTGTCTTAAATTTCTTGCTATATCCTTAGAGTTTTAAGGGGCAAGCAATGCTTAATACCTAAAGGTTACTTAAAGCAGTTGGTATGAGTATGTGTGTAAATAAAATGGTAAAGAAAGAAGATAGGAAATCGTAAAAATAACATCTTTCTGGGGTGATGTAAGAGACTTGCTTTCCTTTATTTTTTGATTTTCAATGTTTTTAAAAATTTATATTAATTTGATTACATTTGTATTTTTAATTTTATTTGTTACAGAAATTAAAAAATTAAGAGGAAGAAACAGCCACTGTTTTAACATAACTCATTACTCATAATTCTTAGTTCAGTATTATTGTATGCTTGTGTTTTATAATGGGTTGATCTATCACATTTTGGCATGTGTTGTGAGGCAGCCAGTTTTGGTGGGTAGCCAGGCTGGGAGGCTAGCAGGCCCCACAGCAGGTCCTCAGCAACTTTCTCTGGGCCCTCTGTGGTCTCACCTCTTCTGTAGACAAGTAGCTCCTCCTCTTGCAGTCGCCCTGTAGGCCTGACCTCTAGGCCCAGGTGTGCAAACTTACACATGCGTGCACACCCACATGCAGGTGTCCACAATCAGGCACATGTGCCCCACGTCCATGCTCCCAGCTGCCTCTGGCACTAACACAATTAAGGCAGCAAGTGATAGCCACAGAGGCTAGTGGTGCAAAAGCCTTCTAAATTCACTTACCCATCAGCATTTTATAAAAATAAAACGCACTTTGAAGTTTATTCTGTACAGCAAGACTTGAAACTTTGCAGCCATTCCTAATGTTTTCTGTCTCAAAATTATGTTTCAGAGTTGAAGATTTCTTGGTTTGATTGAAACAGTTTCAGAACATTCAGTGCTCAGAAGTTTATTGATCAAAGAGCATGTTGCCTAGAACAACTGTCGGTTCAAGAGGTGCACCTAGGGGGTGTTTTGTAAGTAGAAGAGCATGGAACTGAATTAGTGAAGCCAACTTTTCCAAATAGAGATGAGAGGACAAGGGCAGAGCAGAAATAACGGGCGAGAGGATGGGCAGAAGCCTGGAGGAGCTCCTGGAGTTAAGGCCCCCTGCCATGAGGGTGGGTGTAGGCTAAGTGGAGATTACGCAGGCTTATGGGCTGCCGGCCTCTCCTGCCCACGCCTGTGGCCTTGAATGTGGGAGGCATGTGGGAGGTGGGCGCGGGGCACTTATGCCTGATGGTGGCACCTGGAGCGCGGAGTGGGCATGTGTGAGTGGGCGCACCTGGGCCTGGAGCTGAGCACTTAAGGGTGGCAGTGGAGAGCGGCAGGCCACCCTGGCCCTGCGTCTTGCTCCCACAGCAGCAGATGGAGCACATACCATGTCTATTTAGCATCTTAAATGCCAACATGGTGGCCCAAATAGTTTGCACTTTTATTGCTGTTTCACTCTAAAACCAAAATTTCAGTCTTTGATCTTTTGGAAACTTTTACGAGTCTAGGAAGTAAAAAAGCTTCCCCCCCACCCCCCTGCCCCTTTATTTTGTTGGGCAGTGTAGCGGCAGGAAGGCCACAGGACAGGATCTCTATAATCCGAGCAGACGGTTGAAGGGGGTGGGACTAGGAGGCTGGCAGGCCTCCCAGCCCCCAGCAAGTCTTCCCTTTTACTGGGCTCTCGGACATTCCCTGTGGCCTTGGGTACACTTATATTTTGTGAAATGGTTGTTATAGAAATATTACACTATTACAGTACAATATTTTCTAGATTTTTAATACTGTGCATTAAACCTCGAAAATTTTTAGTGTTTTACTTAGCTTACTGCTTGGAATGCAACTTCCCCAAAACACGTACGGTCAGACCGATCATAACATCCAGACTGGCCTCAATGGTGCCTCCTCCATGAAATTCCCCAACCTTCCCTGGTCTGATTAGTAGCTGCTACCTTTGTTGACACATCATGTCCACTGATCACTCCAAAATAGTCTGTCTTCTCATTAATCTAACTTACTAAAGAACAGAGTCTTGACAGTAATTTACCTTCTGTGCCTCCAGTACTTGCACTCTTCCTGGTGTGTAGGAGAATGTTCCAGTACCTGGCCAGAAGAGTGGGCGAGTGCCTCATCATGGTGATAAACAGGGAGAGGTTCAGGTTGAGTGATCAGGGAGGTAACTGTTGAAACAAGCAGCTGTGTGTTGTGGGTTATGATGGGCTTACCTAGTATTGTGACCTCACAGCAGCCAGCGCTGCCTTGTTCTGGGGTGAAGGGGAGCCTTATGTTTATCAGGCAGCGCAGCCCCTCAGAAGCTTCACTTGTGGCCCCTGCTTGCTTCGTGCTCCAGTTCTCTCTGCACTGAGGCTGAACTCTTGGCCGTGCATCCTACCCGGAGTGCCGGCTCTGGGGCACAGAGGTTACTCTTAGTTTTCATTTGGATGCTTTCTTGACTGGGTGTGCAGAACCTTCCATTTCCTCTCATAACTTACCACAGATAAATATGAAACAAAAGGGGATCACGAGTAAGATTTTGAGGGAACGGTTTGGTGTATCTTAAAGACAAATCTTCCTTTCCTGCGGAGGTAGAGGATGATGCATCATGTGGAACTGGTGTGGTTTCAGAAGTTTGAGATGATGGTGATTAACAAGCAGCATTGGCCACTGTCAGTCCTGTGGAACTCTTTTGTGGAGTTCTGAGAATACAGCTCGGAGACGCACTGACACCTGTTGCTATGTGATGTGTCCAGGAGCCACGGGGCTCCCCCAGGACTTAACAGCGTCTGATCTGAGTAATGTCGATTGTCCTGATCACTAGCAGCTCAATCAGGGAGGTGAGAAGCCCCTGTGCAGAGCAAAGGAATGGCTGGGCTCGTACGTTGAGTGTCATAGGAGAGGCAGGAGGCACAAGGGCCTGAAATTTCTGTGTGAGGAGGTGAAGAAGAAACTGAGTCAGTTTTGTTGGGTCTTCATGGGCATCGACGGCTTTCCTCTTGGTCTGTGTGCTGTGATTTTTTTTTTGGCCAACGACGTGTAAAGGGAAAAGCATGTGGGAGAGGAGCAGGCTAACATTCCAACTTCATGGCATAATTATTCACTGGAGTTACTCACTTACTTCATGATGAGCCTGTCAAGTAGGCGACATTATTAGCTCCATTGCATGGGGAAAGAAACCAAGGCTGAGTTAGGGCTGGTGACGTGTGTAAGTCGCACAGTCAGTACTGACCACTCCCAGCACTGACTGAGGCAGCCACCTCTGGAAGCTGCCCTTGTTGCTACTCTACCCCTCCCAGCTTGAACCCCTGTACCCTGCAGAATTGCTCCTGGAGAGTTGATCTCCCCGAGTGTCCCGTCTCAAGGGCCACAACAAGGTGACCGGGGGGGGGGGGGTGTAGATTATGATGGCAATGAGCAAGGGACAAGAAACCCAGGCCAGGGGAAAAGCAGGAGAGACAGGACATGTCTGTAAAAGCACGAGTTGCTCAGCTGAGTGATGCAGAGATGGGAAAAGGCTGTGGCTTCCAGGAAATACTTTTGATTAAACCCTCAGAGACTAAGACAGTCCCCAGCACCTAGAGTGACCTGCCAGCAAAATGGCAGGTGATGTACATCCCAGCCTGTGGCTGTCCTGGAGAAGAACTTCAACATGAAAAGCTGGAGTTACAGGCCCTCTGGCGTTTCCTTGGGAGTAAGAATTGTGATTCACGGTGTGAAGGACTGGCAGGTCCAGTCGACAGGAGGGGCCTCAGAATGGACAACATAGAAATTCCAGCTGTCTTGTGTCAGTTTCCACTTCTTTGACTTCTGAAGTCAGTCTTGAAACAGGTTTGGAAGTGCACAGAGTCCTGTACTGCTTTTCATATCCAAACTTTGCAACATTCCTTACAGGAGGGACTCCGGTTTCCTCTGATGTCAAGATCCTGTGGTTTTACAACTCAGGATTGGCACTCGGTGCTGGGGACTTATCTAGGCCATGTTTCATGATTAATGTAGTCTACCCTCAGGACTTAATAGATTCTTCTCACTGAAGATCAGATTTTTTTTTATTGTTAATGACCTTTTAACCTATTTTCATATAAAGTAAAACTTCTCCTCTGGGAATGACAATTCCTTAATAGATTTAGGCGCTGAAGTTCTTTAAAGACAAAAATACTTTTCTTGGGGTGGGAGGGAGGGAGAGCATCTCTCACAGTTTCCTCATGTTTAGAAAAAAGTATAGTTTGGCCCATTTTCAAGTAATGAGAACTCTAAATAGAACCCTACTCCTTTTTTTTTTTTTTAAATTTACTGGTTCAAAAAAAAAAATAGAAAGCTTGCTCAGATATAAAAAAATGTAAATGGAAATAAAAATAGGAACACAAATGAGTCCCAGATTTAGCTAAGTTGACAGCCCTCTTTAATGCCACCATCCTAAGCCACTCTTTGCAAACTCTTTTCTGTTATATGTTTTTAATGGAAAGCAGCTGCCTTGGAAGGCATTGTTTACAATGGATCTCTGTCATGGCCCTGCGTTGTAGCTATAAATAATGTCAGCACGTCCTCCTATCCAGCAGCTCATGTTGATGCCACCCCTCCATACCAGATGAGGTTATATTATTCTTCCCCACACATATTCATTATCATCTCATGCTGTCCCTGTCCCTAAGGGTAATGACGACCCTTTGTGCCACCATTTATCACTGTCTGTGATTGTCTGCAGCTGAGGCTGGTGGCCTGCGGGTCCTCTGCCCTCTCCACTCATCTTCTCTGTTGCCCAGAGATAATAGCATGTCTATTCTGTCTTCTTTTTGATCTGTTCCTTTACATTGTGTTCTCCTTTTTCACTATGGACCCATAACTGGGGAAGCAAAGCCCATGGAATCACCTCTAGTCAGTAGTTGACACAGCCATGGGGCTGACTGGGCCCTTCAGCCAGGGGGGCATGAGCCACCACTGGGAAGTCTCGGCAAGGTCTGGAAAGTGAGGAAATCTGTGAGGTGGGGAGTTTAATGTTTCCTGGGAAAAGCTGGAGTGACTGGAGTTAGATGAGAGAGTTTCCCTTCTGGCCCTTCTACCCAGCTGGTTGGTTGGTGAGATGGGGGTCATTTAATTTTGTCATTTAATTTTGGATTCTTGGGTTTTGAATTACATACAAAGATAACAAGTAAATATAAATATAGAAAAGATAACATAGTGAATGACTACTAAGAAAGGGTGGTGCTCTCAGTTGAAGAGAATGTGTAGGCTGCTTTAAAGAATGAAGGCATGTGGGATTAAATTGGTGGGGAAACTGAGCTGAAAGCAGGTATGGAGGAAAGTGGCAACTTTGTGTGCAGATGCATTTGGTGGTTTGGGTATCAGGCATAGACTCACTAGAGGACAGGTGTTTGGGTCTGTAGGTGAGGTAGCTTGACCTATCACCTTGGTCTAGCCACTTGTAGACACTATGGTTTCCTCCCCTCAAAGGGACAGAGTGTGGTAAAAGTTCACTAAGCAGACTAGCAATGAATCAAGCACACAGACAAGCCTGCCATGAGATATCCACACATTTGTGGGACAGATAACATCAATGCAACAGAAGACCTAATTACTGGGATTACAGTGGACTTTAAAGGATATACATTTATTGTCTTGCGTGAGATGTCTTGTAAAAAAGAACAGCTGTGTCATACAAAAAAACCTTAGAGGCCTTGACACTGGGAAATAAATTACCCTAATTAAAAAATCAAAAGCTCTGTTAACCTGAGTAGCTAAAGGTGTACAATTTATGCAACAGATGAGTGGCCAAAAATATGAGCAAAAGAACTTAACAAAACTAGCACACGAAGGCACATAACCAGTTTGGGGGAAAAAGTGAAATAATAAGATAGACTGAGAATTTTCAGAGTCTAAGCAGCTCCCATAGAAGAAGACAGAAGAGACCACTTAGATAAAGAAATAGTAGACATAGCTCCCCACGACTAAGAGCAGGGACCCTGAACATGCATGGACACACCCAGGCCTGGCACAATGAAAGAGCCACCAGGTTCTCCCTAAATATACCATACAGATACTCACTAAACACACCAGGAGGAGCTTTCAGAGCACTGAACATAAACAGACACTTCAAAGAGAGAAACCAGTTTATCCATAATAGGAAAAAATGAATTGACATATTTCTCAATGGCAGTGTTAATACAGAATGTGTTCCATTCATTGCTTGTCTGTGATGGAAAAAGTAAATTTTTTCAAATGTATTTAAAAAAGGTAAAAACTACCACCTACAGACCCAAGGGAGAGAATAGCTAGTGTGTATTCCAGCAAAATGAAAAATACAATGAATGGGAAAGCCATGAATTACAAGAAATCAAAGAGAGAAAGAATTCAAGAAAGATAACACTCTGGTTATACCTGAATAATTATTAGAAAAATCAATCAAAACATTACTGATGTACCTTTACAAATCTAAACATAGGTTAAGGTATACAAAACAATAAGATGAAATATTTAAACCAAATGTTAGAACTTAGATCAAGTGGATAAATTAGATCATAATAACATCCACAAATTTGATTTTAAAGATTTTACATATGAATTTGTAACCTAAAGAGTATTGAACTTATTCACATACACCCCTCCCCCTCAAAAAAAAAAAAAAACTGGGATGAAAAGTCAAAACTAAGCAATCATTAAAAAATCAAAATGAAATGATTTTGATAAAAATTTTAGATGCACATATTCAACAACTACAGATTTCAATCTTAATAAAAAAACACTTTTAAAAAGGAAAAGGAAAAATCTACAAAGTTGAAATATAAATAAGTAAAAAAAATTATAGATCTTATCAATTGAAATATAAGATGTTTTTCTTTAAGTAGATTATAGACTATTTTGGGATACGTCTCATCAGAAATAGGACAAATAACCAAATTCTTTCAAGAATTAAAATCTGTAGAATTAAACATTTTAGGAAGGTGAAAGCATAGTTAAAATTTTTAAAAATCTCTGATAATCTTTGTGGATAAAAAATAATGAGGAAAGACTAATCATCATGTAATTGCAAGTGCAGTGAGTGTTATAAAAAGGAAAGCAAAATGCTCTTTTTCTGTAATTTTGCTAAAAATTCCAAAGAAAAAAGCCAAATTGTTTTTTTATCCCTTTTCAGAAAAACTTTGAAGTTCTTAAAGAATTTGACAACGATACTGTTTTCCACCAACCCATTCCCAAACACTTGATTATCCAAAGAAACTAGCAAAGTAGTCATAAAATAATCAGGAGAAAACAGTCTTGTCTTTTTTTTTTAAGATTTATTTTATTTATACAAGAGCTGGGGTGCAGGCCAGAGGTGTGGGGGGTGAGAGGATTCACCAGAGACAGAGTGGGGAACAGAACAGGCAAGACTGACCAAAATATACTGCTGAGGGGAGCAGCGGGAGAGACAGGAGAGGTCTGCCATGCCTCGTGGGTATCTCCCTGGCCGGCCAGGAATCGAACCTGCACTGCAGAGGGTGCGCACAGCTTCACAGTGCTGCGCTCAATCCTCTGCATCACCAGGGAAGCCCAATCTTGTCCTTTCTTTTTAAAATTTTATTTCTTTTTGGAAAACTACAGGCCAATCTCCCTAATGAACACTGATGCAAAAATCCTCAATAAAATTTTAGCTATCAGAATCCAACAATGTATCCATAAGATAATTCACCACGACCAAGTTGGATTCATTCCAGGGGCACAAGGATGGTTTAACATCAGAAAATCAATCAACGTTATCCAACACATCAACAAAAAGAAATATAAAAACCATATGATAATATCAATAGATGCTGAGAAAGCTTTCGACAAAGTGCAACACCCATTCATGATAAAAGCCCTTGAAATTCTTGGGATACAAGGAACATACCTCAACATCATAAAGGCCATCTATGACAAGCCAACAGCCAGTATCATTCTCAATGGTGAAAAGCTGAAAGCAATTCCATTAAGATCTGGAACAAGACAAGGATGTCCACTCTCACCATTGCTTTTCAATATAATACTGGAAGTCCTAGCCAGGGCAATAAGACAAGAGAAAGACATCCAAGGAATCCAAATAGGAAAAGAAGAAGTCAAACTATCACTATTTGCAGACGATAGGATATTATACATAGAGAACCCCAAAAACTCCACAGAAAAGCTAATTCAACTCATCAATCAGTTCAGTAAAGTGGCAGGATACAAAATCAACACGCAAAAGTCAGTAGCCTTCCTATACACAAACAATAAATCTGAAGAAGAAGAAATCAAAAAGACCATCCCTTTTGTTATTGAAACAAAAAAAATCAAATATTTGGGAATAAATCTAACAAAAGAGGTAAAGGACCTATACAAAGAAAACTATAAAACACTGTTAAAAGAAATAGAAGAAGACACAAAGAAATGGAGAGACATCCCCTGCTCATGGATTGGAAGAATAAACATTATTAAAATGGCCATCCTTCCAAAAGCAATATACAGATTCAATGCTATTCCAATCAAAATTTCAATGTCATTCTTCAAAGAAATAGAACAATTATTGATGAAATTCATATGGAATCACAAAAAACCCCGAATAGCCAAAGCTCTCCTGAAAAAAAAAGAAGGGAATGGAGGCATCAGACTCCCAGACTTCAAACTATACTACAAAGCCATAATCATCAAAACTGCATGGTATTGGAACAAGAACAGACATACAGACCAATGGAATCGAATAGAAAATCCAGAAATAAACCCACAGATTTATGGTCAACTAATCTTTGACAAAGGAGCAAAGAATATGCATTGGAGCAAAGAAAGTTTGTTCAATAAATGGTGCTGGGAAAACTGGGTCGCTACATGCAAAAGAATGAAGCTTGACCACCACCTCACACCATACACAAAAATCAACTCAAAATGGATTAAAGAACTAGACATAAGACCTGAAACCATAAAATATATAGAAGGAAATATAGGCGAAACACTACGTGATTTGCACATCAAAGACATCTTTACAGACACATCACCCAAAGCAGTGATTGTGAAGGCAAAGATAAACAGCTGGGACTACATCAAATTAAAGAGCTTTTGCACAGCAAAAGAGACAATAACAAAAACAAAGAGAAACCCCACCAACTGGGAGAACATTTTTGCACCCAACACTAATGATAAAGGACTGATCACAAAAATCTGCAAAGAGCTGATGAGACTCAACAACAACAAAGAAAATAATCCAGTCAAAAAATGGGCAGAAGAGCTTAAAAGAAACTTCTCTGAAGAGGAAATGCAAATGGCCAACAGGCATATGAAAAAATGTTCAACATCACTTGTCATCAGGGAAATGCAAATCAAAACTACCATGAGATACCATCTTACACCAGTGAGAATGGCACATATTAAAAAAACTAGCAACAACAAATGTTGGCGAGGGTGTGGAGAAAAAGGAACTCTTCTGCACTGTTGGTGGGAGTGCAAACTGGTCCAACCACTGTGGAAAGCTGTGTGGAGATTTCTGGACCTACTAAACATAGAGCTTCCATATGATCCAGCAATTCCACTCCTAGGTATTTACCCAAAGGACACAGAAACATCAATTCCAAAGAACACCTGCACCCCTATGTTTATAGCAGCACTGTTTACAATAGCTAAGCTTTGGAAACAACCCAAATGCCCAAAAATAGATGACTGGATCAAGAAGATGTGGTACATATATACCATGGAATATTACTCAGCATTCAAAAAAGATAAACACATGCAATTTGCTGCAACATGGATGGTGCTGGAAGGGATCATGCTCAGCGAAATAAGCCAAAAAGAAAAAGAAAAATACCGGATGGTCTCACTCATAGCAGGAATCTAGAACTTAAATAAGGGACCAGGAAAATGAATAACTATAAGAAAGTGAAAATCAAAATCAACAAAAAACTATGAACCAGAGACACTTTTAGGGGGGCGGTGGTGGGAGGGGAGGGATTGGGGTCAGAATGGGGGGCTGCAATTGTATGGGGAATATAACAATAAAATTTATAAAAAAAATAAATAAAAAAAAAAATTTTTATTTCTTTTTAATGGAGATAATAGTGGGGTACCCCTATCAGGCATTACCACTGTAGTGTACCCATCACCAATTCATGCAGATTCTACCACCAGAGACCCTTGTGTTTCCTTCCCTCTTTGTTCTTACCCCTCCAACACCCCCCGCCCTCCCAGTGCTACAGTTCTCTAGTCAGCTGTCAAGGGTTAGTTGTTAACCTTGTCTTCAGCTCTTAGAAGTTGCATTACTTTATATTCCACATATTAGTGACACCACCTGGTATTTGTCTTTCTCCTTCTGGCCTTGTCCTTCCTTTAGTAACATTTGATCCCTGAAGGCAAGAAGCAGAGTTGAAAGTAGTGGTAATCATATGGAAAAGATAACCTGTAATATAAATTCATACAAAAAATGATGTGTTCCTTTTTCCCCCCATAATTATCGCAGAATGGGGAACATATGATAGCATTTAATGAGTGAATTAATTTTTGACAGTGTTCAGATGATGACAACAGTGTTGGAATACCAAGGAACACAGGGGACACACGACAGTCCTGTGAGCATAAGTGATGAAGCGTCAGGTGGAAGTTACATTAAGTTTGGCACACGTCATTAAGCAGTGTCTGATACGAGCAGATGCTCCATTTTTCACACTGAGGAGGTGGTTCAGGAAATTCCATTGTAACATAACATGATGCAGTGGCATAATTTGCCATGAAAGTAAAATGAGCCATCCCTCTTGACTGTGGCAGTTGGTATCTGTTTGGGAAGCATGGAGATGACTTCCGTGTCGCCATCTGCAGTGGAATCCAAAGAGTATGCTCAGGTCTTACATACCCCTTGCCTGCGTTTGTCGCTCTCGACCACTTCGTGTTGACCCAGTGCCATAGGTGGGCAGCACCTTTAAATGTCTAAATGCTATAAGTGGTGCCAATGGAGACTCATTTAGCCTTGAATTGAACATTGCATCATTTACGAGTCCTGGAGTCACGGTCCTGGGGACTCGTTGCTAATATGTGAATGGGCAGCTACATTGAGGCTCAGCAACCTGAGCTTTTGCTCCCCTCAGCTGTGTTCTCTAGTCAGCTGTTTGGGATGTTGAAGTGCATCATCCTATCAGTTCATTTTTTTGGCATCAGTATCTTAAAAAATGAAAGAGCTGATCTAAGAATGAATATATTCATTCGATTCTCCAAACGTGGAGAAGTGATAAATAACAAGAAGAACGAAACTTCACAAATTCCATTCCTGCGGCATAGATAGAATAATCAAACTGCCCAAATCTGGCATTACCAGAACATGCAAAAATAAGCATGAAATCCCAGGATGCAGCCTCCTGTGCTTCCTTCCTGCCCCCAGCTTTAAGGGGGCTCCGTGGACAGCTCAGCAAACAGCTGCACAGAAGAGAAAAAAATGGGGATATAGCTGTGGGGGACATCAATACAGGAAAGAAAAGATTATGTGAAAATCTAGAAAAAAATGTAGTGATAGGCCATAGCAGTGACTAGGGAAAGGACTTAAAAGGATGTTTGGGGCATGAATTGGAGTGACAAAGAACAAAAACAAAAAGTAGAACAGATCTACACAATAATATTTGTAACTATAAAAATAACTCTGGCTGTAACAGACTTGAATCTACCAATTGAATGGATTCATTGCCACTATTATAGACTATGACTTAATAGTCAGCTCAAGATTGTCGTCTCATAAAGAATCCTTAGAACTAGATGGAGTAACTTAAGGAAAGCCAACTGCACAGGCATGAGACTTTTCAACAACACGAAGAGATGTAATGAGGGGGCACCATTTTCCAGAAACTCAAGAAAAGTGTGGACCAAAGATTTTCCTTCTAGTCAAGCTTGCCTTTAAAAATCAAGGCCATAGAAGAAAAAATTTAGACACCTGACTTTAGGGAACAATCTACTCATGAGTCTTCATGAGTTAAGAATCTATTGGAAAATGAGCTCCATTTAATCAAGGAAACCAGGGAAATTTTAGTAAATGGAGTAATGGATAGCATTTAATAGATTAATTGTACATCCAAGACTAAAACAAAGATCAGTAAGAAGTGTTAGGACATATGCCAATGGATCCTGTGTTCTGATAAAGCAGAAGGAATGTGATTACAAAGATGCAACTCATTTCATTAATATATAGTTGCTACGTGGAGGTCAAGGATACCATTAAAAATTCATAGATGATATAAAAAAGCAAGAGAAAAAGACATTTGTTTCATTATTCTATCATTGTATATAACTATTGGAACAAAAATACAAGCCTTAATTACCAAAAACAAACTAAAAATCATGTGGAAAGTATAAACATTGTTGAGATCAAAGGAAACAGTCTCACCAGTCAGTATCAGTGGGCATAACTCATGTATTAATAAAAAAACCCATTCTATCTGGTACACAAAGGAAGGTGCACAGGTATGCTGTGTATCGTAGTAAAATGATCAAAATGGCTCACAAGAGGTCGGTCATGGTTTGCCAGGCAGATGTAAGCAAAAGATTGGGCAATTTTGTATGATATTAGTTTGCTAAAGTAGGATTTCATCCAGAAACATTAAACATATAAATGAAGGACACTTTTTAATGTTAAAAGACGTAATTCACAACGATATAAGAAATTTGTAAAATAAGACATAATACATGGTTATTAGGAATAGCTTTCAAAATGACAAAGCAATGACCTTTATAAAGAGGAAACTATACAAATGCTACAGGTCCTTTGTTTGATTTGTCCTAAAAGGTCATATTACTAGAAAACAAATCAATTTGACAGAAAAAGGAAGGATATGAAAAATCTAAACATCATAACCTAAAAGGTACATTTTAAGATACTTTGGATCTTATACCCTGTTATAGTTGGTACTTGTTCCTTTCAAGGGCAGGTGGGCCACTAAAAAAAAAAATTAGACACAAAGGAAACACTACCAGAAATATTAAATATTACAAATAATAAAATTGATTTATAATGGACTAAAGGTAAAAATTAAATTTTAAACAGGCCGCAAAAGCCCTTGCACCTGCATACTTAAATCAGGGCTAGGTCCTTCCAGCTCTTAAGCATCATCTGTCACATTTATTTAGTGATAATTTTTTATTGCAGTAACATTGGTTTATTATTTAGAGGTACAGGATCTCCCCCTTAAGGTGTAGTGACTTTTTATTACACCGATCTTGATTAAAAGGGAAAATACAATATAAAATAATAGTTTCTAAAAAAGTTATGATTACAAAATATATAATTTATACCATGTTCTACATATTAGTATAGGTAGACTACATTTATAGCAGTGATAAGTAGGGAATTTAGTGGCACAAAACACTTTTAGCAATAAAAAGATGAAATTCCAAGTTCAAAAGTTAGAAGAAACTTCAATATAAACCAGAAGAAAACACGAAAGAAATAATGATGAAAGCAGAAATTCATGAGGACAACAGAAGTGGCGAGGGAGAAATTATCAGTGAGTTGGGCAAAATTTTAAAGTATCAGCAGACTCTTATGTAGACCTCTCAGCAATATTTTTGAAAATGTAGATTAAATAGATAGCTTCCTAGGGAGATAGTATACCGAACTGACCCAATTAAAGATAGAAAGCTTACACAGACAAATTGCCCTAGCAGCAACTGAGGAAGTGATCAAGGAAATACCCCACAAAAAAAAATACCACTTCCAGATGGGAACTCACAGGGGAATTCTAGACAACTTGGAAGAGCAGATGGCTCTGCTGCGCTCTGTATTATTCCAGAGCGTTGGAAATGAAGGAAAACTTGATGTTTTGGAGAAGCAAGTACAACAATAACATTATAACCTAGTGAGTTTATTTTAGGAATGCCAAGTTAATTTAATGTTTAGAAATCCATAAACATAATACTCTTAAATACTATGTCTATGGTAAAAATAATCAAGGATTATCCACACAGATACTGAAAAGCTTTTTACTGAAAATCCAACACCTATTTCTGGTTAAAAAAATATAAACACACACACACACACACACCCCTTTTCTCCACCCACCCCCCACACCCTAGTCCTGAGACTGGCATCTTCTGGAATGGGAAATTTCCAGTAACATCAAAGAAAAATTAATAGAGAATCTGGGTGAAGGTATCTCCCAGTTTTTCCTTTTGAAATCCTGTCAAAATGTTTAAAAATAATGGACAACAAGGTTACTAATGCCTCTTTTCTTAATCAGGACCTGGGACAGATACTTCTGTTGACCTGCTCAACATCTATTTCTCTCATCTTTTCCCCCAAAACACTTTTATTTAAGGGAGGTTTGAGGTAATAGACTAAACTACCTTTCTTAACAACTCTGGATGGTGCTGGATTGGACTTAGACTCACAAGGAGGAGAGGCCCAGCTGAAGCTAAAGCAGCAGCGCTAGATACGGCGTGGGTTGGTGTCACTGAGTCGTTTCATTGCCATTTGCAGCCCACTCCTGGGTGTTCCACCCAGTAGGAGCAACTCTCTTCCTTAGCTCATCGCTGGTTGGATTGAATGTTTCCTGCAGCTGTATGAATTCAACAGGTTTGTTCGTGTTGGTGTGATATGGACTTTAAATGCCACAGGATCCTTTGGAGGAATGAGAAAATTAAAACACTTGAGGACCACTACTCTAGACACAAAGATCCAGGAGTAACTCCCAACTCCATCTCAAAGTAAAGCTTTTAGAGCTTGAGAACCACTCCAGTTCCCGGGAAAGATAAACAGAGTGCAACAAATTTAGGTAATTCTTTTGTCCCCTGCTGTCTCTTAGAAAGTCAGCCCTATTTGCCTTGAAACTTCTGTTAAGCTACTGAACATCTATTTCTCCTATCTTTTCTCCAAAAGCACTTTTATTTAAGCGAGCTGTGGAAAATGGAAAACTAGAAATGTTTCTCACCAATTCACAAGAACCTTGTAAGTCTATTAGAGAGTAGCAATGACTTAATATGTGAGGTTATGGGAAAAGTGTCAATAAGCAATAGAGGTGGTGCCCCGCATGTGAGTTCAAACCAAGTGCTGGCCTGAGTGCAAGAGAATTCATGGAGGAGGCACTCTCTGAGGAAGTCTTGGCAAAAAGATAAAACTTGGATCATTGTGAGAGAAATAAATGCGAAGGCATTCTTGGCAAAATGAATGGCATTTACCAGTGGGTGACAGTTAGAAAGAGGGATATTTAGGGACAGTAAGGCAGCCAGAATTTTGGAATAGCATTTTTTTCGTCATTATGAATTCTTCAGCAGTCATACAGTCTAACTGAAGTAGAATTTTAGAGTTATCTAATATGTAGGATGAAATAGAGGAAGCTTAGAGAAAATCAAACAGGATGATAAATTTAGTCATGTTATCATAGGTGGCGGAGTAAGGATGGGAAAGACAGATTCAGAGCTATTTCTAAGGGAAAATTGACATGCTTTGGTACTTTATCAGATTTAGGGATGAATCCTAAAGTGTCCTAAACTTTTTTAAAGTCATTGCTTATAAAAATAGTGTCATTGATGGAAACTGGGAATTGGAAATGGAGCTTCTTCTCTGTTGGAGAGAGAGCAGGGACAAGAGTAAGATGGTAATGATGGTGTTAATTCTGCAATGCTGAGACTCTGAGCACCTGTAAGTGTCCAGCACTTAGTTGTGTGTATCAAGTGTGCAGCCTGGAAGAAAGGTCAGGCCTCCAGATATGGACTCAGGTGGCACTGGAATGAAAGTGAGAGTTAAACTGGGCTCGACTGCTCTACAACATGAAAGGGGTGAGAGCGGCCCCTTCCTTGTAGAGATCTGAGCACTACACACTGGGCACCTCTATTTGCTCAAAGGTCAGAGCAGCCTGTGCAGCCATGCAGAACTAACCAGGAGGTACTTATCCTGGTAGACCGTGGTTACTCTTACTGAGCCATTTGCCAGTGCCCCAGAGGTGGATTTTTCTATAGCCCACAACCTGTATTTTAGGCTAGATAACAGAACTCTAAACTTGTTGGAAAATCTGTCCAACCCTTTTTCAGGTTTGGTAAGAAACAACAGCTTAATTTTACTTTTGTATTATTTGATATTTTGTTTGGTGTTTTTAGAAAAGCTAACAAATTAGTTTCTTTTAGTATTTTTTTTACATACATTCTAGTTTTTAACTAGTTACAAACATATTAGTTCTTCAAGTTTATGAGAATAAAGGAGCATTTTGTGTCGACTCTGCATTGAGACATGTCTCTTGATGAACATGTTTCATTGTATTGATATTGTAGCATGAGAGCATGGTTTTAAGGGTTACATTATTAAATTTGCAGCCAGATTCATTTTGCTTTGGGGACATATCTCTGGTCATTTCTAATATATTTGCTACCTGGTTCTTGCTCAAAAATGCTGCCCTGAAAATATTTCTCCAGTCGATGGAAACCAAAACTTGGTAGCAGGGAGGTAACACAGGCAGCCGGAGGGACTTTGCCAACTCTGACCTGCAGTGAGTCTGCACTGTGAGCAGTTACACAGACCTGTGTGTTTCAGTATTTTTAATTCACTTACTTACAGTAGCTTAGGCCTTTCATTGAAATAGATTGTACTGTTTTTAAGATTCCTAAGCAGGTTCTGGATTCTGTCCTAGGAATAGCAATGGTGTTAATAAAATATGCAACCAATCTCCCTTTTAACATTTCATATGTATTGCACTTCATTTCTTAACTCACTGGATAGAGTTTGCTATTCTGATGAGACTATGGTAACTGTCTTGGTTTCCTGGAAATATTGCTTGGGGACTTTGGCAATAAAGTAAAATAGAGTTGAGGGATTGCACAGGGATTGTACTATTATTTATTGCCTTTGTGATGTGGACAATTGGACTTAGCATTTCTAAACCACCATATTTTCATCTAGAAGATGGATGTGTGGTACCTCCCTCATAGCTCATGTGGAAGATTAAATAAAATATTTATTAAAGCTTCCATTTTCTGAGAAAAGCGGCATAGATATTTTCATGAAGATTGTATTTATAGTTTTTAAGTCTCCAAGTATCAGTCCCAATCAATAGAATACATTTAGAAATTTTGGGGAATCAATGTTTGATTCTTTTCATTTAAGGCACAAAGAAAAGACATTTACTTTGAATAGTCTTAGCATAATTTTAATGTCATTACCTCTGACTCACTGAGAAGAAAGCCATTCTGTACTAGTTATAAAACCTTAAATACAAATTTTAGTAAATAGTCAAAAATAATTTATAAAAATAACCCCCAAACAGTAGTTTTTTTTTTTTTAAATTTAATTATATTTGTCCAGGTAACAATTCAGTGCACTGTATGATTTAGGGGCACAGGTTCCTGCTTCTTCAGATGTATGTTTATACACCCACTTCCAAACTCCCAGTAACCCTCCTCCATGGTCCATTGGGCCTCTTCCTCCCTCCTCCACTTTACCTCTCCTCTTGGTAGGCTCAGTTCTGCAGTCAGGTTTAAGACAGTGGTTTTGAAACTGTGTTCACTGGAGATGCAGGTTCCCCACTGCTGCGCAGGCAGTAGAATGGGAGAGCACCATCACCACAGTCCCTTGTGGAAACCACCAATCTTACGTGCTTCATGTAGTGCCCTAGCTTTTCAGACATATGGAATAGACTTAAAATAAGTACTTGAATAACTTTTTCTAATTCTGATATCTGTCTGGACTATGGGTGAATTTTTTTTATTAAATTTTCTCTTTTGTGTGGCATTTTTTTCTGCATCTTTGCATGCCTGGCAACCTTAATCAGTTTTCAGCTATAAATTTTTCTGACAACTTATTCATCAATATTATTGTTCTTTGGATTTAAATAAATTATTGTTCTGATCTAACCCCCCTTTGTAAATTTTCCATATTTTTTGACTTAGGTTTCTGTTTTCAAATTATTTCTTTGCAGGAATCTCTTAATTATTTTATATCATTTGTTAATCTAAATATATAATAAAAATAATCTGATTCTATTTATAAATGGTATATATATAATATCCGTTCATGTTTTCACTTAGAAGTTTTATTCTAATTTTCTCTTTTTTGATATCTCTATGTACAAGGATATATGAGTATAATATTTTAAATACCTGATAATGGGAGATTTCTTAGTGCTTTCTTACTGACTACAGCTTAACTGCTTATAGAATTATTAAGAATTAGGTGTTAGACTTTAGATAAATATTTCCTTATTGCCTTCTGTCTGTCATTTTGCGTAAGAAAACACAATTTCTTGAGAAATTTCTTCCTTCAAAAATACTTCCTGCTTTGCTGAATTTTCCCCTTGGTGTTGACATTTAGACAATGCATGTAAGTATGTTTATATCCTCATTACTTTTAATAAATAATATTTGGGGGGACTGATAGAATTGCTTCCAAATTGTTATTTAAATCTCTTCATGTCAGACTGTTAGTTTTGATTTTTGTTTTCCCTGATGTCGTCTGTTACTGGAAATGGCAACCAAACTCTCAAATACTTAAACATCTACCAGAGTGGATGCATTTTATTTTACCTTTTTTTTTGTAAATTCCCTCTAGTTTATACTTGAGATAGCTAAGATGTTAATATTATTACCTAGATATACTGGCAAATCGTATGATCAGTCAGAATGAGACATTCCAGAGGTTGAGTAGTTGTTCTCTCTTTACATAGCAATTATATCTGTATTTTAGGTGTTTCATAATACTTATTATTTTTTTAAAGATTTATTTATTTATTTATTTATACAAGCACTGGGTACAGTCAGAAGCACAGGAAGGTGAGAGAATTCACCAGAGCCAGAGCGGGGAGCAGAACAGGCAGACAGTCAAAGTACACTGCTGAGGGGAGCAGCCGGCACGGCAGGAGAGGTCTGCGCGCCATGTGGGACCCTCGCCGGCGGCCGGGGATTGAACTGGCACTGCAGAGGCTGCGGGCAGCTTCACAACCCAGCGCTCAACCGCTGCGCTGCCGGGGAGGCCCCTCATAAGACTTATTTTTATAAGGACAGTTTATGACATGGAACAATTAACTTTTTCTGCAGCATCAAAAGGAGAAGATAGGTTTTCTTATCATACAGATACTTTTTCAATAGCAGTAGTTAGAAGAACATATGATTTTTAAAAGTGCTGGAATTCATTTGCATTAGTAGGAAAAGAGACCTGTGTCAGGACCTAAAAGCTAACATCAAACATAAGAGGTCAAAATAAATTTATCAACTCATGGAATATGAAGCATGTAATGCTTTGCAGTTGCATACTTAAAAATACCTGTAATCTTTAGACTGGCTTCATTGTTTCTCTTCATATCTATATTTATAGACATATATATATCTGTTTTGCCTCATAATTTCAGTTGTTTTGTCTGAGAGGTTTGAAGTTTATCTTCCATGTAACTGATGCTGAAGCTGGGAGCTTCAACAATGTAAATTATACTATCCATTCCTTCCCCCGTGCATCGTAATTCTAATGTTGCATTTAAATTTTATAGTCATTTCTAATCCCATCTAACTTCCTTTTCATTTTGCCTCTATTTTGGTTCTAGTTAAGTTTTTTTGTTATGTAAGTTTTTCCTTAATTTTTGCATCATCTCTCCTAGTATACATATTTTCAGAAGAAAGTTTTTCTTCACTTACTGAGTGTTGTGTCTCCATTTCTGTTGTAGAATCTCCAATAACCTTGCGTTGGTTTTTTCTGGAGACCTGACTAGAATTCACTTTATCCCCTCTGCCTTTTCATATGTCATTTGACAATCCCCTAAGAAGTCACTTGGACGAGCAGATAGAGATTCTTACCTCCTTATCAAATTCCTGGTAGATTTTCCTGATGTAGATTCTGCTAGACTGAGGAGGGATCTTCTCGTCCTCCTGGGACTTCATTGTCTGCTATCATTAGGGTATCCCATTTTCCTCCTTGTCATTGCCAGCGCGTCCTAACTGCCAAGAAAGCAGTACATCCTTGGCTCTTTCACTTCTATCCTTTCATCTAGCCAGGCTCTACCTGGGGGGTGGTGTCTGCCTGCTGGCTTCCATGACCAAATAAGTTGTATGCCTCAAGGGGATGCAGTCAGAGCAGCAGTGACAGGATAGTAGGGGCCAGAAGTGTCTGTCTCCAGCCCCAGCCCATTTGAGCAGTAATTAGGTAGCTCATCCATTAGGCCAGAAATACCCTGTATCTCTGTGTAGACTCAGCAGTGCTATGCATGGAAATTTCCTATGTCTTCTGTTTTGGGTTCTTCTATTTCAGATACATTTTTCTCTCTTTGTCAAAATTCCTTCAGGGGTATTGGGAACAGCTGTTTAATATCACCTGTGCTGCTCTACTTTGGAACTCCTTGAATATTTCTTCTCAGAATATTTTAATAAGTGAATGAACACAGGAAAAACAGGTGGTTCTTATCTGCCTTTGGAATCAAGAAATCTAAAATGTTCTTTATTTTAACAGTTACCATGGTGTTAGGGACTTGTAGGCTCACCAATAACTGGATTCATCTGCATTTGGTCCCGGTGCCACAGAACAAGTCTGAACATTGAACTAGAGCCAAGGGAAGCCCTCAGTCACCTAGGAAAGCAACAGGCATCTTACTCAAGACTTGGTCTGATGACACGCTGCTGCACCTGTCACATGTGGGTTACCTAATGAAAATCCACAAACTCTCCAGTAGGCCGTGGTTCAAAGCAATTACGTCAGGATTGTTTATTTTTGCAGAGAAAGAGAATCTGAGAGGAGAATTTTGATTTCTTGGCTGAAAAGAATAATGGGGCTGAAAATTGTCTTCAGGGATCAGAAATGGACATTCATGGTGTCCAAAGTATGAAAATTAAGCATGGGAACAATCCTTGACTGGTATGAAAAAGTAAAAGCTGACCTCTGTAGTTCACCCATGTGGGTGTGGAAGTTTGAAAACTGTTGTCAGCCTTGCCAGATGCTATGTGACACCCTCCTGGAATGTATATCCGTAGTAGCAGCTTTCTTACAATGATCTTGGGTTGCTCTTAGGACTTTACATTTACTCTAGTATCTGTTTCCATGGTATTGTGTATGCTGCTTTTCTACCTGATTTTTCTAGAATTAGGGTAAGTGGTACTTGGGGGTAAAAGAAGGAACAGAGATGAGAAATCTAGAAGGGTCTACTCTGGTGATGTGTTGCTGTGCTGACTTCATCACTTGAGAGTGCTTGTCCAGCACTTGGACTGTAGATACACATGCGTTCTAACCTTGTTGCGTCTGCAGGGACATTCTCACAAATCCCAAGATATTGAGGAAATTTTTCCTGACTTCATTTAGCAAACCTTTGCTGTATCTTTCCGGAAAATAATGGTGGTAGCAGAAGATAGATACATTACATATAGAATACTGCTGCTGGGAAGGATCTGTACATGTCACCTGGCTCTCTCCCTCTATTTACAAACAAGGAAATTGAAACCAGGGCAAGTGAAGTGGTTTCTCCAAGATCAAGTGTGAGTTTAAGAAGCAGTCAACTCTTACTGCTTTTGTGTCCAACTCTCCTTCATTCTCATCCTGCACTCTTGTGTTTCCCCATACTTCTATCAGGAGAAGCCCCCTTAGGAGAGGCACAGATAATTGCCTTGAATCTTAAAAGGTGCCATTATTTGGGAAAGTGAATAAGCAGTCAATTAAGGAAAGAAAATTTCTTCTTTAGATTTATAGGAGCCAATTCAGAGTGGAGGCCAAAAGGAGAAACTTTCTTACCACACTTTTCAAATCTCCCTTGCTAGTGATAAAATATCCAGGCATTCTTTTTTAAAGCACAGTTTAACCCCAGTTGAAGAGTAGGCCTTAATAAAAAGTTATGGGCCAATCAATCCTGGGTCTGGAAAATGTCAGTTTCTGCTGTAAACAATTCAGTAGTTTCAACTTTTGATTGTATCTTCTACCTCTTATGTTAGCCTAGTATATCAGTATGTATTTGTTTAAATAATTTTATTGTTATAATATTGTTTAAATATTGTTTAAATATTATGTAAGTTGATGGGAATACATAAATGCATTGGCTTAAAACTCCCTTTATTTGGCATTCTTTAAGGTCTTTGTTTTCATACTTTTCTCTGAATCAGGTCACTTTTAGATTCAAAAGTGGTTTTGAAATATTTCCATAAACTCTTGGTGTCACTAGGATAAATGATAGACTCTAAACAGTAAAAAAATAGCTTACATTCCATTTTTCTAATTTAAAAAGAGCAGCTTATGGGGGGGGGAATGGTGCATTCTGCCTTAGTTTACTTGATGAGAAAGTACATGTTTCATCCTCAGTGCTGAAGGAAGGAGAAAGCAAAATCTACTCATGGCCCAGCCATAGGCTTTTGAATTCATCTGCTGTAGAACAAAGGGGCAGAAGATTTGAGGAGAGCTCTGCATGAGGATGGTATCCCCCGGGGCCACCTTCTTTCCCAGAAAGGCTTCTGGAGTCTGAGTCTTGAACACACAGACTAATTACAGAGTCTCCTGGGAAGTGCATAGACTGGAAGATCATGTGGAGATGAACTTCAGGTCTAAGATTGTTGAAGGAGGACTCTTAATGTGAATGATCCTTAATAGAACGGGTGTGCACAGAGAGAGCAATGAATAAGAAAGGATATTCCAGGGCCTCCCCTGGTGGTGCAGCAGTTGAGCACTGGGCTACAAAGCTGCCCACAGCTTCCGCAGTGCCGGTTCGATCTCCAGCTGCCGGTGAGGGTCCTGCATGGCGCGCAGATGTCTCTGCCGTGCCCACTGCTCCCCTCAGCAGTGTACTTCATCAGTCTACCTGTTCTGTTCCCCGCTCTGGCTCTGGTGAATTCTCTCACCCTCCTGTGCTTCTGACTGTACCCAGTGCTTGCATAAATAAATAAATCTTAAAAAAAAAAAAAAAAGAAAGGATATTCCAAATGAAAGCCCCCAAATTACCTATCTCCTCATGGGTAATTGCACAGCCAAACAAGACTGGCCAAAAGCCGGGCCACTGAGACCCAAAAGCTGACCACAAGTCTAGGTTAGATTCTGGTGGGGACCATAGCAAAGGGGTACTGAAGCAGGTCTCAGAAAGCTGAGGTAAAAGGAGACACCACATCAAATCAACAGCTGCCATCTTCAGCCTCTCTCCCATGTCTCCCCCACGTGTCTCTTCCAAGTGTCTCTGCATGTCTCCTTCCCAGCAGGACCTGGGAAAGTCAGGTTGCAAAAGAAAGAGGCCCTCCTTTTCCCACCTGCCTTCTGAGTTCCACAGCTTCCCCTGGTCACTCAGCTCCACCCACATTCCAGGTAGTCTGTCCCGGGGCTGCATGCAACTGGCAGTGGGGAACATGGCACCTCCCCTGGTATTTCTTTGTGAGCTGTAGCCAGTCATGGAACTTCTTTTGCCTCGTGTTTTTTGACCTGAAAAATCAATGATGCTCTTTACCCCTCTTGAGGAGAAGAAATGAGGTACGTGTGGAAATGCTTTGAAAAAAATAACAGGCGTTGCACATGCAGCTGGTGATGCTCCAGCAGCCATTCCCTTTGCCCAAACTGGTGGGCCCCTCCTTTCACTGGAGCCGTACCTGGGGCGTCTCCTTTCACCATCTCTGTTCTCTGCTCCTCACTCATCTGTGACCCCCCTCCTTTTTTGAGGTGTGGTTTTTCTAGCATTGACGAATTGGGCCTGGCTAATAACATGGAAAAGCAGGTGTTCTCATCACATGAATTCTCCAACTGCCCCGATATTTGGGGGAGAAGTATGTTGATGGCTCTATTTTCAAACCAATCATTCAGGAAGTCTTGAAGATTTCCCATGAACCATTGCTGTTAATCAAATTAGACATGTGGCATGGAGAGGAAAACTTCCCCTACCCCTCTGGGTTCTTCTCCGGCTGGTCGAACAATCAAATTAACAGTAGACAGATGAGTGGGAGGAAAAGCAAAGCAAATTTCATTATATCTGTGTAGATGTAGATTCCAAAAACAATAAGGCAAAGCGGGGAGGGTGGGTCAATATTGTCATCTAAGGTACGGGATAGGCGTCCAGGGTTTTAAGAAGACAGAAGGGGACTCAAGTGACAAGGACGGAGGAGTCATTAACTGCTCTGCTATGAGATGTTTGCTCTGTGATGTTCATGGGTTTCTTCAGCAGAAAGGGTGTTTCAGGTGAGCTTCCTCCTTCTGGGTAAGACCCCAGTTTTCATTCTGGTAGGTTGGTAAGGGGGTGGGTGCAGTTGCTTATGAGTCTGCAGGGCCTTGACTGACCTCAGCTTGAAATACGCTGCATGCCAAAGTGACCTGTTTCGGAAAGGCCTGCTCTGGATGTTTTGGGCAGACATAGCCTCCAGACACAGACTCTTAGTCCATGGAACACATGCTGTACCCCAGAGATTTTTCTTTTTTTTGTAACAAAAGAATTATCCTCTAGTCTCTCCTGAAGTGTCTGGGAGTCCTTCAGTTAACTGCATCAGGAGAGAGTGTGGAGGGAGTGGGGTTTAGTGCAACCGTGGTAAGTGGTGGTGATTCCTTTTCTGAGAGGCCTGGAGGAGGAGGCTGAGTGCTGTGGGCACAGGGAGAGCATGCTTGCGGATGCCCTGGGGGCGCAGGGGCTGTGCACACTGTTCATCTGAGGCAAGAATAAAGGAAGCAACTTTAGGCCTTCAGAGTGCTGAGGAAGCTAGAGGTATTCTTACTAAGCTAACTATTTCAGAGCCCTTGCTTTCTGTGTGAACGTGACTCGTGAAAGCCAGCTGAGGTGAGGGCTCTCGTTGCCTCAGAGGAAATGCAATGAGGAATCAAGTCACATGTCATCATCTACGGTCCTTCTCCTGCACCTGCAAGGCCACCAGCACCCCAAGTCAGAGGCTCAGAATTTTTCATTTTTGAATTGTCTAGAGAAAAATTAAATTTGAGGGATAAAGGGAACTGGGGTTTAGTTTGTCTTTCCAGTGGTGACCCTTGCAGGCTTCATTGTGGGCGCTGGTGACAGCTTCCTGGGAGGAAGGGTCAGTGCGGAGGGAGATGGCTTTGAATTGTAGTGTCTGAAACAAAGACTAAATGGAAGGGAAGTCCCGTCTGCTTTCCAGGGAAGACAAGAGACTTAAATTAACTTGTGACTTCTCTCTTCCTTTTCCTCAAATGTCAGGACTAACTTCTTCTCACTGCAGTAGTTGTAATCATTAGTCTTTTCGTTCCCCTCTAACAGTCAGTTTAGTTGGTGTTTCTGGTCATTCCCAGATAAGGTTCACGTCAGTGGCTGCACGCCCTTCCCATATAAGCACTGAAATTAAATTTGCCAGGTTTGGTTTGTCAGCTTGTTAAATGGTGAGTTGTTCACCTTCTTTTATTGGGTTCAGCCTTGTGAACTCCTGCAGATTGCAAATATATTTTGTCTTTAGGACAAAATCTTATTGCTTTTGTAGGAGAGGAATACTAACTTTGGAGGGAGGCACCAGAATTTTGTTCTCTGTTCCTATCTAGGTTTGTGAGTTACTTAACCTCAGTGTAGTTTCTCATGATAAAGATAATACTCAACGATAATGATAATGATCATTCTAATAGATGGTTTTAGCACCTTGCATGCATTGATCTGCTGAATCCTCACTTCTATAGGAGGTGGGTATGACTGTTATCAGTATATTTAAGTCACTGTTGATGAAATTGAGGCACATAAAATTGTAAATTTAATCCCCCAGGTCACTCAGCTAGTATGTGGCCGAGCAGGAATATGTGTGTAGGCGGTCTGGGCTTTGTCAGGGTGAAGGGACCGTCACTGGAAAGATTTGATGGAGTTCATTTCCCATCTGTGCAAAGAGTGGCTTTGCCCAAATTCCTCCCAGTATGTCTTACTCAATATTTTTCCTAATTTTTTATGGCAATCTATTATATATTATTCATATACACCAAACGGCTTATGTTTAAGTTTGCTATTGAATAAATGTTGACATATTTATATACCCATGAAGATCTCACCATAATCAGGATAACGGACTTCTCCATATTCCCGGGAAGTCACCACATACTCTTTCAATCCTAATACCTCATCCCAGAGTGACCCTCATCTGCTTTCTGCCTTTTAAGATTAGCTGCTGTGTTTCAGAGTACTTTGTGAATCATGCTGCGAGAATTCTTTGTTCTGCTTTCTCTAAACATATCCAGCATCATTATTTTGAATTTCATCCATGTTGTTGTATGTAACAGTTGCTCTTTTTTATTATACTAAAAACAATTTTGTTGTGTGGCCATAGCATGACTTGTTTTCCATTCAATTGTTGATGAATATAGGCAGTGCTGACTGTTACTTTTTGGGGGGATCTTACAGATAACAACTGTTACGTCTGTCATAGACAGCCTTCCCCCCACACTCAGTTTCATTACAGTATTACTGAGACCCCCAACTACAGCAGTTGTTTGAGAGGCCCCCAAGCATCAGCAGGGAGCAGCTGCAGTAGCCAGAGGTGGTGGCCCCACCCATGAATTACCAGCTTCATCTGGAATCACATCAGCTACAGTTTCAAAAACTAGATTAATTCCCCTTTATTCAATAGGATGGGACAAAAAAGAGGAACAGAGAAGGCTTGGACTATTTCTTACTTCTATTCACTCCCAGAGATTACAGGAAACATTAAAATGTGTGGACAACCCCATTCCCAGATGAAGCACAGTATTTTTTAACTTTCCTCCAGATAGTTCCTTCCAATGGTGTAATCATAGCAGATTTTGAAAAACAAAGACAGAAATTCTTATGCTAATGCTTATTAGCTTTAAAAGTAAATTGTTTTAAAATTTCTTCAAGGAACAGACCTTTTTCTGAATAGTAAACACAATTCTACTTGGGAAAAAAAATCGCACATTAGGTTTGTGGCATAATTTATCATATTCATTGTCAGCAGTTTAATGCAAGTGAGAAACCTGCCTCCCCACCCCCAAGAAAACATTTCAGGGCCAAATGGCAGAATCATTTTCAATTTCTTCAAATATTTGCCTCAATGTCATCTTCTGTTTCTAATAATGATAGGATTCTACCTAAACTTATTTTTTTTTTTATAGAGGCATGTTTTATTTATTTGTTTGTTTGTTTGTTTGTTTATACATGCACTGGGTACAGTCAGAAGCGCGGGAGGGTGAGAGAATTCACCAGAGCCAGAGCGGGGAGCAGAGCAGGCAGAAGGACCGAAGTACACTGCTGAGGGGAGCAGCGGGCAGCAGGAGAGGTCTGCGCACCCTGTGGGACCCTTGCTGGCTGACCAGGGATCGAACTGGCACTGCAGAGGCTGTGGGCAGATTTGCAGCCCAGTGCTCAACTGCTGTGTCACCAGGGGAGGCCCCTGTCCTAGGTATTTTCTATATAATTTTGGTTGTTAAGATTCTAAGTGGAAAATATTACTGTGAACTTAATAGAAATTCTTATTAAATCCAGTCCTTGAATTTTTTTTAATCACTTGATATAATTTTTTTTTTTATATCACTTGTAAACTTGTAAATCCAGAGTGGTTGCTCTGAAGAACTGGTGACTAACGTTGTGCAAAGGGTCCTGTTGATGAAATTAAACATTTTCATTAAAGTTAAGCATAGTTTTAAAAATCAGAAAATACATTATTTCTAACTGTTTTAAATATTTTTTATATTTGTCCGTTGCTAGGGTTTTTCTTCTTACTAAAATTTCAAAATGAATAAAAACTGCATAATGCAATGCTCTGCTTTTAAACACTTTTTGTTATTGACTAAGTTTTTTTTGAGATTTGACTTGTTTTCTTGATTGCCTTTTAAGTCACTTAATTGCATTATGTATTTTGTCTCACAGTGATTCTTAATAGCATGAGCTTGAAAAAAGTCACCTTTTTTTTTTTTTGCAAAGTTAAAAATTTTGAGATTTCATTTGGACATTTTAAAATGTGTGTGAAATAGAAGGAATAGTATAAAGAATCTCAGTTTGCCTGTTTTTATGATGGGGAGAGTAGCAATGGTACCATTCTAGATGATTAGGAGAAGCTGTTCCCTATAAAAACAGGTGTGCTGATGTCCGAAGGGGGAAGAGATTTGCTGCACAGGCAAAGTCATAGATGTCTACTGTTCATACTTATCTCTAGCACCCAAGGGAGTATTTGCATAGAGCAGACATTTTCTAGATGAATCAATAGAATCACAAAATCTGATTGCTTTTATGCAATGCATCTGTGTGTGGAAAAAATCTGTTCCGACATAACATGCTCCATGAAGTCAGGTTAGCTTTCTTTGCTAGTGGGGTTCTCCAGTACTCAAAACATTTACTTAGAATTACTGTGTTTTTCTTTTTCTTAAAAAAGAAAAAAAAAGGCTCTGCTCTAGCCTGTACAGGTGCTCCAAGGTAACTGTTCAGCCTTTATCATGACATGATTTCTCTATAACTGAAAGTGAGTCATCTCAGACCTACCTGTTTCAACATATCTCAGCGTGTTGATGAGCTCCGTCTTTCCTCTTGGTTATAGGGCCTACCTGCCTCTCTGCCATGTTTCTGGGTAAGAGGCAACGTACATTAAGACTAAGTCAAACAAAGTCTTTTTCTTTTCAACTTGTTGAGTGATCTTTTTTTATTCCAACACATAGAAAACTGTTTTTTGCCCCCTGAGGCAAGGAAAGACCACACCCAAAGTACCTGTCATTGTTTTCTGACCTTGGGTACATAATTGACTATACTGATCATTTTATACTGATCATTTTAACTCCCTGGTACCTGATATTGCCGACCTGAGCTAAGATTACCTAGTAAGAAATTATGTCCCTAAATTCATCCTTCTTATGTAGATTCATTCAGATAACTTAGAATGTTGAGAATTTCTAAGAAGGAACAGTGATTTACATCAATGGCAGAAATGTACAGTATTTTTTCCTAAGTGAATGAAATCTTTCTGCAATGGATGAATTAAAACAAAAATCTGTGAGTAAATGCACCATAAAATATTTCACATAAAGCATAGGGCCTGTTTTCCTTGAAATTGTTCTTCACTTTTAGAATTTTATTTGGGTTTCCTAGCCTCATCATAAAACAAAATAAATTTGGAATCATTGAAAAAAAATAATCCTTGAATACTTAACATTTTATTCTTAACTATTTTTGATGTGTGTTGTCAGAGAATTTCACATTTAAAAGGTCATGGAGTGTTGAACTTATTATTCCCTCTCTCCCCTCATGGTAAATGTTCACTGAGTTGATAATGAAATCTGCAACAACATCACGTTGTTTTCATGGCTTGAGATGCAGGAGAATTTGGAAGCCAATAGGCAGTTCATTTAACTTGCGCCCCATCCATCTGCTTACTGCATCTCCCAGCCAGCCAGCCTGCTTCTTGCTCCTAGAGTCTACAGAGATCATTAACCTGGAGGAAGATTTCTGGCAGCCTCAATTCACTTCCTGAATCTTCCACACCATCCAGAATTTCCCTGGTGGAGCCTGGTGGGATATCTGGAAAGGCAAAGAGGCTCTTTTGGTCTCAGAGTAGACAAATGTCAGCTGCTGAACTACCACTTGGGAGATGACTTCAGGGTTCACAGCTTGTTAGAAATAAATTTCAAGTCACCAGCTAACTATTAATATAATACAGAGCTATCAAGGAGGGGAACTTCTGCTCTTTCATGATTTAACTGTATAACAGTAGGTGGATACTTTCTCAAGTATGATGTGCCAAAGGATGATTTGTTATTAAATCTACTTAGAGGACAAAACAGTTGATTTTACCCTCTTTTCTTCCTCACTCACACCAGAGAGGATCTTGAACTGGAAGACGCATTCCTCTGGACGATGGGTGACATGCTCTTTGACATGCGTTGGGACACCATTGTATTACGATCGATTGTGTGGCATCAGCCAGGGCAGCAATGGTAACTTAGTTTGAGGGCGTTGACTCTTCGCCGAGTGAACCGCAGTGTGGGTCTGCCCTTCTGTTGGCACCATGGATGTGAATCAGGGCTCTGCTCTGCCCTGCCATTCTCCTCCATGAATTTGCTTTTAGTTCATCATGTCCAGTTGACCTTGGAGCTGTGCAATTGCTAGGACTGTTCAGTTGTTCAAGTCAGAGTTTGCAGGAGTGTGAAGCCTTATGGAATGCAGGCTGGCACATCCAAGAAGGGAAGCCCTGTGGCCATCAGCCCTGAGGCAGTGCCACCCCCACCCCCGGCTCTTGTCACATTGCTGAGGCCCTTTCTGTCACAGTGCACGTTCCTGGGACAGCAGTCAGAATGGTTCCTGGCAGTCACATGTGCCTGTGTACAATCCAACTGCATTATTTTTTTAAATTGGGCATTTGTGTTTCTTCTTTACTGGCAACTGTGATATATTTTTCTGGTGAAATATTTTTCTGATGAAAGTTCCCAACATAAACAAGAAATGAGGAAGACAGGAGAAAATGGAAAAGGCAGTGTATCCAGACAAAGATGGTGGTCTTAGGATGAAAGCCCATACACTGGATTTAAGTGAAGGCATCTCATCAGCTGTGATCAGGCCCCTGCCTCAGACTCACGCTTGTAGGGTCCTTCACCATCCTCTGCACCACAGCCCTGAGCTGCCCCTCCCCTCTCAGAACTGAGGGGTTACTCCCACTTGTTTTGGTTGCCTCCAACTGGCCTTTTAAAGTACCATGTCTGTCTCCCTGGCCCTTTCAGGCTGCCCCAAGCCTTCTTACCACAGAGCCGCCCAGACCGTCCTCTCTCAGACTGCTGCTTCACTGCAGTCTGCACCTCCTCAGGCCCACTCAGCTCTGTGCCTTGTTCCTGATGCTCTCCTGCAGCTGCACCACTGAAGTGTTAGGGAAAGAGCATCCCTGGTTGATTTGCAGAGGCCCCAGGACGTCAGTGCTATCAATACCTGAGAACTTACCAGAAATGAAGAATCTCTTTTAACAAGACACCCAAGTAATTATTATTCTTATTCATGTTTGAGAAAATCGATCTGTTCCATACCAAGCCTCAGGAAAAAGAAATGCTTTATTGTGTCAGACTTCTGGTGAAAATAGGAAAAAAAAAATGCTGACCTAAGTTAGAATATGAGAAGCTTCATGTAGGGCAGTGTCTCTCAAAATTTACCATTTATAAAAGTCTGGAAGGCTTATTAGAACATATCCTGGTCCCAAATCCCCTCAGAATTCTGATTTAATAGGTCTGGGGGGAGCCCGAGGCTATGCATTTCTAGCAGGTTCCCTGGTGACTCTGATGCTGCTGCTCCAGGGACCACCTTCTGAGAACCAGTGACATATGGCAGTGGGTACAACAGAAGCCACCCAGGCAGGTTTAGGCCCGTTGAGAGCAGGAACACTGTTAGCCCCTTGGACACCTGGCCTCAGGTGTGGAGTAGATAGGCAGAGTCCCTTCTCTCAGGGAACCTGTATTCTGGAAGGTGTGGACAGATGATAGACAAGTCAACAAATAACCCTATAATTGAAGATGGTGGTAGGAGTCAGTGCAGTGTGACCTGAGAAAGAGTAAGAGGAGAGGCAAACACTAGTTTTCATAAGGGAGTCATGCAAGTCTCCAAAAAGGTGCCCCTGGAGCTGAGTCTTAACAATAAGAAGGAACTTGGAGTTAAGATTAATTACCGTCAGTTACTTAGACAAATGAGAACAGCGTAAGTACTAAGGTCCTAAGTCAAAAAGGTGTCCAGTTCTTTTCTAAGAGCTGAAAGGAGAGCAATTACAGAATTAAGAGCAGAAAAAATTATGATGGCAGCAATTCCTGTGACGGGTGTATGGAGCACTGAGCCCGTCCAGCTGGGAGCCTCACTTTAATAAGCTGCAAAATAATAAGCTGTAACCAATGTCTACTATATCACAGGATTATTTTTATTGAGCTCTATTCTTATGAGTATACCATAGTACATTTAACTAATAGTCTGTATAGAAATTGGATTGCACAGAATCATTTTTTTAATTTCAGGAATGCCCACTGTCTCAAAAGAAAGCCATAACCACCAGGGAAGCATCTCTAAGAAAGCAGCATAAAGATCCTGGCAGCAAATCAATGTGGGTGGGAATCACCAGGAAGGGGAGTTCTGCTTTTCGTCTAATAGTTCCAAAATTATTTTAGGGTGCTATTCCTGTTGCTCCAGCCATACTGTACATTTATCTTTTTATGCAAACTTTTTATTTCAGAGTAATTTTAGTTTTACACTAAAGTGGCAAAGATAGTGCAGAGAGGCTCCCCTTGGGTGATGTCTTACCTTAAAATGGTGGCCAGAGCTCAGAAACTGACATTTGTTTTTTTATGCTTAAACTGCAGACTTCAGTAGGATTTCACTAGTGTTGCCAGTCATTCCCTTTTTCTACTCCAGGGTGCAATCCAGACTACTGCATTGTCTGAGTCATCGCTGCCTTCTCTTTCTGTCTTGAGCTTCGTGATTTTGGGAAGTCCTGGTTGCTTGTTTTATAGAATGTTTCTCGATTTGTGTTTGTCTTTTATTTATTTATTTATTTTTAATGTGAGACATGAGTCCTGGGAAGAAGACCACAAATGCGAAATGCTCTTCTCCTGATGTCACAGAGAATAAGCATGCAGCCAACCACCTTACGGCTAGCAGTGCAGCCTTGATGGAGAGCTGAGGTGGGCTTTGCCAGGCTCTCTGCTGGAACACTGTTTTGCTTTCCCCTTTCCATTCTCTCCACTGGAAGCAGGTTGCTAAGTCCCACACATACTTAGTGAGGTCAGGGGTTAAAGGTGGGTGGGAAAGAGGGCTTAGCCCCTGCCATACCCATCTCCTGGAGGGGCACATCTCTTCTCCCCTGTTTGTTTGTGAATCTGTTTGTTTTTATTAGTGGGAATGCACACACATTTTATTTTATTTTTAAGCTTTTTTTTAAAAAAATTTACTTATTTATATAAGAACTGGGGTACAGGTCAGAGGCGTGGGAGGGTGAGAGAATTCACCAGAGAGGGTGGGGAGCAGAACAGGCAGAGAAACCAAAGACACTGTTGAGGGGAGCAGCGGGCGAGTCAGGAGAGGTCTGCCAAACCATGTGGGTTTCTCGCTGGCCGGCTGGGAATTGAACCCGCACTGCAGAGGCTGCAGACAGCTTCACAGCGCAGCACTTAACCCGCTTTGCCACCAGGGAGGCCCACACATTTATTTTATACTTTGGCTTGCAATCTGTTATTACACTCAGTTTATTAATTAAAATGTTCCAGCATTGGCCATTGGGAGCTCGCTCAGGTTGGCTCCTGCATGCCGTAGACATTCTCTAGTTCTTTTGTTTTTTGAATACGTACTTTCTCCTCCATTTTTATCTTGTGTTTTTCCTGCCCCCCACACAGACCCAGTCAATTCTCTATGGTGCACTCCTTTGTTTTTTAGGAAAATTCTATTTAGAAATAAAAATATGGGCAGCCAACAGTCTTTGGACAATTTTCCATCCCAGCTTTACCATTGTTGCTCTCAATATGCCCTGAGCTAACTTTTTACCCATATCCATGCTTATTCTTTATGACAGACGTCTCAAGGTGGCATTGTTGCGCTAAAGGGAATTTTAATATCCTTTAAATTAATTTATAAATTAATTTTAAGGCTTTCTGTTTATTGCTAGGTTGTGTTCTAGAAAGAGCATATCCACTTATATGACAATGTGAGGTAATTATTTATAGTTTAGGGTTTTGAACACAATACATTTCACTTCCTTGTCAAGTGAACTCATCCCACTGCCAACACACTAGCCTAAGCCAGTCACCTCCTCCTAGACCCTTGCCTTTAAAGAACAATAAGCTCAATATCTTGAAAGTAACAGTAAATGAGACCATAGTCCCTTCTCTGAAACCCAGAGTGCTTGAGGCATGGCAGTAAAATGTAAATCTTTAATATGGGTATAAAATCCTAGGTTGTCTGGGTTCTGCTTCTCTCTCTGGTCACCTTTTCTGCATTTGTCCCCCTCACTCTCTAAGTCTGAGGCAGGCATTGGTCTTATAGTTTGTCCAACACGCCTACCTGTTGGCTGCTTTGTTGCTTCCGCATGAATTCTCCCCCACTGGGAAGTGCCTGCAGGGACATGCAAACAAATAATTATGATGCCATGTGAAAAGAACAAAGCTAGAAAAATTACCGAAGTGTTCAGGGCATTGGATAAGAGAAGCTGTCATAGGCAAAGAGAGACCTGATTTCAGTCTTGGAGACTGGGCTGGCAGAAAAAGTCCAGGTGGATGGTCTTTGGGGAGTCACAGCACCTGAAGAGGGCATGTGCTGCGGGAGGGCCAGTGTAAGCGCAGTGCTGCTGGATGGTGACGTGACTGCATGTGTGGCTAGAGGTTGGATTGGCAGGGGCCAGGTCATGAGTGGCTTTAAGCATCCACTAAAGAGCACATGTGATGAGAATTCTTGTTATTTTACTTAGAGACCAAGGATGTCTTCCAAAATCACTGGCTTTCTATGGAGAGAGAGTTTCCTTTCTAAAAAGCCAAGGGGTAGAAATGACAAAATGTTACAAAGAGAGGCAAGGGTCCTAGTTGGGACCATCCTGTGGTAAAAGTGAGAAGCAGGTGGCATTTAGCTTCTGGTGATTTTCCGTCAGTATTTTCAGAATCCCAGTACAGCTTTCCCAGGCTCTACAGGTTTCAACTCTTATATAGAAGCTCAGGTTGCCATTCTCTTCACTTTTCCTCCTCTTTACTGATTTTATCAACCAAGGTGCCAGTGTTTGTGGTTTATTTGCTCATACTAGACTGTGAAGGTGAAGAGGTGAACCAAATATTGACCAGAAGTCCTGTTTGAGAAAGAGTCATGGCCTTGGAAGACATACGTGGATGCACTGCGTGGAGTCAGGGTATAAGCAGAAGCAGCGTAGAGTTCTCACAAAACAGCTGGGACTAAGAAAAGAGGAATAGGAGGAAGGGAAGGAAAAAGTAAGAAGAGAAAAACAAGGCAGAAGGCAACAGATGACTCTGAGCTTTGAGATGTCACCCAGATCTTCAAGCGAAAGTTCACTGAACTCCCAGAGCACTTGGAGAATGGATTGGATGTGCATGCATTCATAAATCATTGACGAGATCAAGGGTCACATGAGAACTAGTACTGGAAGGGAAGTCTAGCCAGTGGCCATGAGATAGATAAGGCCAGAAAGACCTGGGTCCTTTGAGTGTTAGTAGAATTCTTTAGGAGGACATTACCCCTTTTCTGGATGCATTAAGGCCAATCCGACCTTTGTTTAAGGAGAGTCGGGAGGGTTCTCATCCAACTAATGATTGCAGTTGCATTTTAACAAGGGCGGTCTGGGAATATCAAAAGAATAACTGTAAAGTGGAGAATATCAGGTGTCTAAGAAGATAAGTTGGAGGGCAAGTGGAACTCTGACATGTCTGTTCCAAACCTGGCCCATGTGCACAGACTGAATATATTTTCACCCATTAAAGCCAAGTTCAGGAAAAGTGCTTTCCTGGATCTTCAGGTTAACTTTGGTCTTGGAGGACTTGTGCCCTTGGGTAACGTTATCTGTGTACTCTACAAGAAACCTGCTAAGACAGCCTTCTCTTCATGTGTTGCTTCAAATGGTGTGACCTTGCTCCTCTGCCTCCCCAGGTGGATGCCTCACAAGTCAGGAAAACTCTGATCAGGTGTCCTGCTGTCTGTTGCAGGGGAAGTGCAAGCAAGCAGTGGGCACCAGCCCACAATTAACTGTACCTGCCGGGAGGTATGAAAGGTGGTTTCTTCAAGAATGAAGGAATTCTCGTTTCACTCCACATGGGAATCATTGGAGAAAGAGGTAAGAGAGCAGACACTGTCCTTTGGGATTTTCTATGTCATACCTCACTGCTTTCAAGTGATGGATTTTGTTTTGTTTTTTGAATGATGAATCTTGAAAGAGGAGAATAAAAGAAGAAAAAGAATTAAGTCACTCAGGCTCTGATAGAGATAAAAGATGCCCTTTCTGTCTTCCCCTCTGGCTGGGTAAACTTGGTGACTGATTCATAATTTCGAGACGAGATCACTTCTGGGCTTCTCTTAGAGGCTTTCCCAGGTTTTCTTGTATTTGTGGATGATGTTAATTTACATGGTGGCAAATGACAAAGGTTTAAGTGCAGATTCCTTGGGAGTAAAGGCATATAAGAAGCATTCTTCTAGGGTAATAGTGGTTTTAAATGTAATTCATGGGCAACTTACTTTTGGAATCTGTTAATATAAGAAGTAAATGAACAACTAATCAAACTTGGACAAGTTTATGAAAAATACTCCCAGTGAGTTTGTATTTGTCTTGATGGGATTTGGCCTGTGCTAAAACAGTAACTAGAGAGTAACCAAAACTTGGTACTTTTGTAAGTACTCATCATTCTGCTTGGAGTTTTTTTCCTTAAGTCAAACAATCATGCAAGCTGCCAAGGCCCTTAAAAGTCAAAATTTTATTTCTAACATCTAAGATACTTTTTTCTAAGACCTCAACATTTCAAAAATCTAAAAAGAAAATTGCTTGAGAAGATGAATGTGCGGTTTCTCCGTCAAATAAATATGTTCCTTATGGAAATATAGAAGATACTGGATCCTATGTTTATGAAGTTTTGTTTTATGTTTTATTTTATATAATTTTTACATCATTTTTCATCTTTGCACAATGTATGCATTTTCATTTTGGTTATATTCCCCATATAATTGCACCCCCCTTATTTTGACTCCAGTCCTTCCTCTTCCCGCCCCCCCCTTCCCCTGCCCCCCTCCCCCCGCCTCCCTGTAGTGTGTCTCTGGTTTATAGTTGCTTGTTGATTTTGATTTTTACTTTGTATTGATTAGTCTTTTTCCTGGTCCCTTATTTAGGTTTTCTAGATTCCTGCTATGAGTGAGTGAGACCATCCGGTATTTTTCTTTTTCTTTCTGGCTTATTTCGCTGAGCAGGATCCCTTCCAGCTCCATCTATGTTGCTGCAAACTGCATGTGTTTATCTTTTTTGATTGCTGAGTAATATTCCATGGTGTATATGGACCACATCTTCTTGATCCAGTCATCTATTTTGGGGCATTTGGGTTGTTTCCATAGCTTAGGAGGGATTGGAACTCATTCGGACTTGGGATGAGGATACTTGGTAGGTGATGAGGAAGAAATCCCGGAGAGTTGCAGAACAAAGGTAGCAGCCACTGCTGAGGAAGGCCTGGCTCTTGGGGGTGGGGGGGGTTGGATTGCAGGAGCTTCAGGTCCACAAGAACCCTGGGAGATGGATTAGACTGTACGAGGATGCTGGTAACCTGAAGTGTTTGGAACAAAAAGTAACTTCATCAAATTGATGGGATGTCTTCCTTTCCCTTTCACATACTCAAAGAACTCTATTGATGTTTAATAGTTTTAGTGATATCACACATTCAGGTAAATAGGTTGTTGCTTAAAACATTTATTCATTGGAGGATATTCCAGGATTATGTAATATTTGAGTCTATCTTTCCCTCTTAGACTCACTGCAGCATTTCTTGAATGGAATATTTTTCCATGTCATAGGAAATCCTCCCATAACAGGAGGTGAGCTTCTGCTTGCTGAAGAAGTACCCGGTGTGGAAAGGTTAATGGGCCGTGTCGGGGTGCTTGGTGCACTGTTTGTCTGGAGTTGGCACCAGAGGACATATCTTTTAAAAAATAACATATGTAGGATTAGAAATCTCAGAGCTGATTGCTCAGACCAGCAATCTCATGCACTTCCACTTCGATGATTTTTATATTCCAAAAGAGAGAAGATTCTTCCAATCCTAAAGATTATGTGGTCCCTGAATCGGAACCAGGGACACAGAATGATGTCCTTGAGTGTTTGCCTTTCAAGTTCTCCCTTGACTTCATGTCCCCTTCTCTGTGGTGTTGACCCCCCAGGGAGCATTGAGAATCATTGAGAGTCAAGAGTGGCCTCTTGTCCTGTCTTCGAAGTAGACACTGCTCCCCAAATCTGCATGCCCTTCTTGGTTTCCCACCTGAACTGAAAACAGAAAATAGGGTTTGGGCCTCGTCGCACAGAGTTGAGGTTTCAATTAGGCCCAGAGCAGCACAGCTGAGTGTTTAGTTAGTCAGCCTCCCTTTAAGGTTGCTCTGTTGGAAGCCTGACAGGCAGTGAAGATGACGATGTTTGTCTGCTCCATTTCCTGAGTCAAAACAAAAACAAACTCACCTAATTTTTCTGCTTGAGTTTGAGGTTGCAAGCCCTTTCCAGTCTTGTGAGTCTTGAATCAGGTTGCTGCTCTGTTCTGGGAATAAATGGTCCCATCTGAACGTCACCTGAATTTTATCTTTAAGGTTGATATCCCTGGAGGGGTGAGGAGTGGTAGTTGGGATCTTCATTTTAGCAGACTCTTCTGTAGTTCTTGTAAGAAGAAATTTTTATGTTTGCTTCCCTGAGATAGGCCAGCCCTGCTCTGCAAACTCTATTTGGTGGTTGTCTCCCCTGTTCTGCAGTGGGCTGCTCTGCCATGGTACTCAGCTTTGAAAGCAGCTCTGCATTTCTGTCAAAGAGAATATTCATACCACCAGCTTCTAGGACTTCATCTGGCCCAGGAATCAGTCAGGAGGAATATACTCAAGCAGCAACCCTGGAATTTAATTGCTTATTTGTTGGAGTCTGAGAAAGAAAATTTCAACTCGCTAGCAATTTGACTTCTTAGGAGGATAAAGAAATTATATACATTTAACTTAATAGTATTATTATTGCTATGTTATGAATCTTATTACTCTAAGTAGTGGAAGAACCATGTGGAATGCCAAATAATAGCACTGCATGCCATTTCTTTGAAAACATATATTGCTAATATAAATATAGCTAATATAGCATTCAGTTATAATTGTGATTGTACTGAAATTGAATGGTTATATGCTGATTAGACTACTCCTAAAAATGTAATTTTTATTAAATTTAATGAACTCAGTGGGGAGTCTTTAGAATCTGTCAGTGTATGTTCTTTGAAAATACTCCATCACCAGATGCATATCTACCTCTAAATGGGTAGGGTCCTACAAAGCAAAAATTTCATCAAGATGAATGAAATCAGATGTCCACGTTTACCTTTTCATGATCTGGTAGCTCTTCTTAATAGGGTTTCCCTCTTACTGAAATAAGAGGTTATGAAATGGGTTCTGCATTGATTTCAGGAGGAGTGGATTACAGGGTGTCCTCTGCTTTTGATGAGCTGTGGGACATTGAACCATGTTTTCTTTCTCAAAGGCCCACGTGTCACCTATAAAATAAAGTCATCCAACCAGTGAGTCAAGGGACACAATGATGGAGAGTGGAGACTTGGCCTATTATATGTATGACACTGGAACCACCTAGATTGATGGAGAGGGAGTGACAACGGAGATAGAATGACTGAAGTTATCGATTAAATAGTAACCACTTGTTATTGAAAACACTAATAATCAGACATACAAAAGGCAGGGACACAGAAAAACCTGACTGTGCTGAGAGGCCCTGCCTAAATTAAAAATACCTAGTGGTCCTGATAATAGTGACAGAAGTATGGGCACCAAATCTAAGGCAGCTTGAGATGCGTTGGTACTCCATGACCATCATCCTGACGCCTTCTCCAGACTTTGGCAAGAGCTGCAGGTGCTCACTCTGAGCGAGTAGTGGCCCTCCCTCCCTGCAGACAGCTGCTGGGAGCTCCCAGACCTGCCCACGTGCACTGCCAGGCTCCCGAGCTTTGCCAAGAGGTTTGTAACCTTCCCTCTGTGGGCTGCCGGTTGAATTGTGCACTTCTGCTGTCCTCAGGTGCATTTGTATCCTGCGCGCTTATGTCTTGGTTGTATGCATTCGGCGGAATTAACAAATGTTGGCGAGGTTGTGGAGAAAAAGGAACTCTTCTGCACTGTTGGTGGGAGTGCAAACTGGTCCAACCACTATGGAGAGCTGTGTGGAGATTTCTGGACCTACTAAACATAGAGCTTCCATATGATCCAGCAAGTCCACTCCTAGGTATTTTCCCAAAGGACACAGAAACAGTAATTCCAAAGAGCACCTGCACCCCTATGTTTATAGCAGCACTGTTTACAATAGCTAAGCTTTGGAAACAACCCAAATGCCTGAAAATAGGTGACTGGATCAAGAAGATGTGGTGCATATACACCATGGAATATTACTCAGCATTCAAAAAAGATAAACACATGCAATTTGCAGCAACATGGATGGCGCTGGAAGGGATCATGCTCAGCAAAATAAGCCAGAAAGAAAAAGAAAAATACCGGATGGTCTCACTCATAGCAGGAATCTAGAAAACCTAAATAAGAGACCAGGAAAATGAATAACTATAAGAAAGTAAAAATCAAAATCAACAAACAACTATGAACCAGAGACACTGGAGGGTGGGGGGCGGGGCGGGGAGGGATTGGGGACAAAATAAGGGGGTTGCAATTATATGGGGAATATAAAAATAAAAAAAAATTATATAAAATAAAAAAAGATTAAGTGAAATCTTCCTGCTGAGTGGAAGCTTGCGCTCCAGAGATCCCATGCCTGATGAAGTCCGGTCCCTGTTCTCAAGCAGACAGGATTGCCAGAGCGGGCGACAGACAAGGAAGTGAGCAGGACGGCTGCATGTGGTCAGCGATGCTGTGAAGATGACAAAAGGGCGCAAAGCATTGGCACGCCTCTAAGGGGTACCTGAGGTGGTCAGGTTCCACGTGACATTTGAACCAAGATCCAAATGACCAGGAGGAAGCAGGCCGCGAAAGGGCTGTGGGGAGGCATGCAGAATGGCCAACAGGCAGACGCCAGGCTCAGAGCAAGTGTGTTTTGTTCAGAAACAGAAGTGAGGTCAGAGCGCGGGGTGCCTGGGGATGAAGGCACAAAAGGGGAAAAGCCACAGAAGGCAGAGGGGCAGCAGCTGATTCTGTGAAGTGTGGAAGGGCTTGCTAAGGGTTTCTTTTCAAGGGAATGAGAAGCCTTCGGAGGCTGTCAAGCAATTGCACGCTAGCTGGTGATCTGTTGGCCTGGGGCAGCCTATAGCATGGGTGGGCTTGCTCACAGATTTCCCTTCTCAACCCACCGAGAAGTTACATGTGAACTTGGATCCATTTCTTTTGCCTTTGAGGGTACAGATCTTCTCTAAGAAAAATGTGCTTTTAAAGTCACTTGAACAGCATTCTAAATTCTCAAGAGATTCTTCTGTATTTTGAAGATTAACCAAGAATTGCCTCTCGTCAGGAATGGGAAGACGTGAGAGTTTGCCCTTCCCTCTCAAACTGTTCAATTGCTTCCTTTAAAAAAGGCTATTTACATTTTCTTTGCGTATCCAGATCACCATGAAAACCAAGGAAAATGAAACATGAAAGAAGACAAGTTTATTAAAAGCCCTTTCTTTTCTGTTGCTTGATTCTTCTGTTAATCCTTGCACCACTATTACTTTTTTGAGTGTGACATGATGGTGACTTCATCTTGGCGGCCTTAAAGCACTCTATTAACTATTCCATTTCTGAAATTCAAAGATTTTGTAGTGTATTTTGTTAGCTGCTCATTTTAGAAGGAGAAAATATCAAAAAGTCAGTAAGAAAGACTTCAGGCTCTTAGGAAATAAAACATTTTTTCTTATCCTTCCATTTAAATATACTAAATATTAACGGAGATAACAAGTAGGAAAAGTGCACCATGCCAAACAATAAAATAACAAAAAATATAGTAGCAAATTCACCATGAGAAAGAAGAAAAAAATAGAACACAGCTACAAATCCCAGACATAAAATATAAAAATAATCTGCTAAATAGAGTAAAACATAGACTGAGAGAAAGATGAAAAGAACACCACCACTTGACTCCTTCCTCTAAAACGTGGGGGGCAGAGGGAGGTATAGGGGACCAGCAGACTCTGAAGGCAGTACAGAATAGGGGTGGGGGAGAAATGGCTTTGCCGTCTGAAGACAACAGCCAAAGCTCAGAACCAGCCAATGTTACCATGCAGAAAAATTGCACTGAGCATTGCCAGATCATCTGACTTTTAAAAAAGAAGCTGGAAAGATGGATCTTTATATGAAATGTTCCTATCTTTCAAAAACTGTGTGGGCCAAACAAAATTATCTGCCAGCTGGATTCCATCTGTGGGCTGCCAGTGTGTGATCCCTGCTCCAGAAGTAAGTGGTGTAATTCTCCAAGGCCTGTCTAATGACTCTTTGATGAGGTGGAGGAAGTCTGGGCGTGGAAGAGACGTGCCCCCTGAGATGCCTAATGTGGAGTTAGGTGGAATTGTTTATGGCGTGGCTTCTAAGCCTGGGGATTGCATTAGGTGAGGAGGGCAAGAGAGGGCTCTGATCAGCCGAGTGTTTGGGACCTGAAGGCTTCATTGTGAGCTGCTGACTCCCCAGAGCGTGAACACTTGAGGGAGATGTGACTTGTGGCAGTTTGGTTGCGTGTTGGACACAAACTTAAAACTGCAAGTACTTTGGCTGGTTCTCAGTGAACTCCACCCGCTGATGTTTTATGGAGCCCACCCCCCATGCTAAATGAGCTCCCAGCTGCCATTACTACAACTCCCATCATGCCATGAATCTGTCATTTCTCTTGACTTCCTGAAAGGGAGACTGTTGGGAAGTAAGGGTAGAGTGAAGCAGCTGTGCTTGGTGCAAAACCAAATGCGTGGGTCTGTGCACGCTTGGTTTTGCCTGCCTTCTGCATATTGTTGGGGTCCCAGCTCTGACATTCTGATGGTGTTACTGGTAAAATGTATTGGCCAGTTAACATATACCCCCTTCTCTCTCTCTCTCTCTCTCTTTTTCTCTCTCTCTGGGTTCCCACTCTTTTCATTTCCCTTATAGGTAAACCTTTTTATAATCTTTCTATGTATGCCTGTACTTGGGTCTTTTTCTAACTTTTTTTTTAAAGATTTACTTATTTATACAAGAACTGAGGTGTAGGCCAGATGTGTGAGAGGATTCACCAGAGACGGAGAAGGGAACAGAACAGGCAGACTGACGAAATACACTGCTGAGGGGAGCAGCGGGTAAGACAGGAGAGGTCTGCCGTGCCATGTGGGCATCTCCCTGGCCGGCCAGGGATCAAACTGGCACTGCAGAGGCTGTGGACAGATTTTTACCGCTGCACTCAACTACCTGTGCCACCAGGGAGGCCCTTGTTTGTTTGTTAAAGTGGGTGGGTGAGGACTTACACCGAGGCCACCCCATTTCCTCTTGGGGTTGTCCTGTAACAGCTTTCCTCACCCTGGCCCTGCCCCTCCCTGCTCTTTACAGTCATTGGCTGGAGGGACCTGCTGCTGGGGTGATGAGTCACTGCATCTATGCATCGACATAGCAAATAATAGCAAGTGAACTGGCACACATTCGTGCCTACCAGAAAATAAGGGATTGACTTCAAAGGAAGAAGAATCTTCGTTGGGAATCATCCTAGCATAAGAGTTGAGACAGGTGCTTCTTTGTGATCCCCAAAAAATTAAGGCCAACAAATAGTCTTTGAAACAAAACATGAAGAAGAAATGTAAGAAACAAACAAAAGTAACCTGTAAAAGATAAGTTTATCTTTATCAACGTGTTTTTCCAAAAACCACTAATGTGAGGATTTGCCTCTCTGCCTATAGAGCTGTTCCTTCTCGCTACTTTTCCCCCATGGCGGTCCTTGAGACTCACAAACACCTCAGTCCATCCTTGTGTCTGCTTCCCTTCCAGCCATTTTCCCTTCCTTCCCTCTGTAGTCAGCATAGATTTTACAGGCCGTTGTTTCAGTAACACTACCTTGTTTGGAGGTTTAAGTTCACACCCTTATTTGTGTTTTCACACCTCCCCTATTGGATTTTGAGAAAACAAGCTATTGGTTACATTATCTTCTGCATTCAACCTCTCCTGAATGGGAGCTTATCATCTTTTAAAAAATTCTCAAATCTCTCGTTAACACACACACACACAAAATAATGACCCCAACAACAACAAAAACACAAACACTGCCCCCCTTTCACCTCTAATTACTGCATCTCTCTGCTCTACAATTCACCATCTTTCTTCAACTTCCTGGATCCTTTACTCTTTCCAGATTGTCCTGCCTCTCCTCCATTTGCCTTTGCTAAATTAGCAGTGACCCCTGTACCACTCTATCTAGGTTGACATTTTTCTAACTTGTCTTTTTGGTTACATTCTACCACTCCACCCACTTGAACCACCTCTTCTCTTGACTTCTAGAGCTCGTCACGTCCTCTTGTTACCCAGCCTCTGGTTTCTCCTCCCTTGTCTCTCTCAGAGGCTCATTCTTCTCTCATGGCTATTGCACTCTTCTGCTGGACTCCGTCCTCTCTGTGGGTGGCAGCCATCACCGCTTTCATTATCACATGGGAGCCATTACTCTTGGAATCCACGTCACCAGCCTTCCCTCATTTTCTACGCTGTGGTCTGCTCTGGGGTGATGTGCACAGCCTTCTTCCAGAGCCGTGGTTTGTCCCAACACAGGCTCTTGACAGGTTCTCCTTCCCAGTGGAGTGGTACCCTTGAATCTCTGTGATGAACCACCATCTGTTTTTCAGTTTCCTAACCCATCAGAGACTGATGCTTTTATAAAGACAATGAAGATGAAATAGTAGCAATGTAAAATGAATAAAAAAGAGACAAAATACAAACTTTATTTTTTATTAGATGCAAGAGGTATTAAATTTCTGTGTCAAATTGCTCTAAAAACTAAATGCTTCTGCTCAATGACTGCACTAATGCAGTGGCAAGTAGCCAAGGGCTGCAATGGGTCTGAAGACCCTGCTTTGAGTAAATCCCTTGTGCCCCTTTGCTTGGTGTACCCATGAGAGAGCAGAATATTCTAGTCTGGGGAGGTCTTTCCTGATGGCTCTCAGCTGCTCATACCTCTTGGTTATTCTCCAGTCCACGTGCTTTCCACTGTCGTGCTTGCATCGTGCCCATTGTGTGCGCCACGTAGGCTCTGTGATGGCAGAAACTGGGTCTCTTCTGTGCACTTTTGTATTCTTGGCACACAGTGAGAGCTCAAAATTGCTCGTTCATTGTGCAAAGAGGACAGGCATGCACAGAGTCAGGCAAACACAGAGAAAATAGATAATTCTTCCTAAAGGTTTCGGGCACATTGGTGTTGGCATGAAAGTTCCAGATACACATAGGGGACATAACATTTTAGGAAGTGGTATTGCTGTATATGCAATAAACAGACTTGCAAAAACATAGAGCTTGTCTGGGGAAGAGTATTTGGGAAGAGCTACAGTGTGAAGTGTGTTGCTGCGTGGAAAAGGACTACGATATTGGTGTTTGGGGAGAGAGATTCAAAGAGAGCCTCTGAGGAGGTGAAGCTCTTGGGTTCCAAAGTAAGGAGTTTTGATTTTCCTACATCTACATAGAAAGCCATCTTGCTAGTGATGGGCAGCAGAATACATGATTATCATTGGTTTTTCCTCAGTCTTGGTGCTGATGTGGAGGCAAGATTGACAGGGTCAAGATAGGAGGTTGTTGGAAAAGTCTCCTTCACGTGCACCTGAGTGGCCATGGGATTGGAGGAAAGGAGGTGGACTGGAGAGGTTCCAGAAGGTACCAAGTCTAGGCCGTCTGGCTCTGTCCTAGGGACCCGAGTGTGAGGAGGGGCCACTCTGCTTTCCTATCCTGGGGAATGGTAGCATCGTGTTTCTGCTCCATGCTCTGTAATCACAACAGTGTCTGCGTGGATATGTCTTAAACCTCCCTGGCATCATTTCACCATAATGAATTGTGCACCATCTGATTGGAAATGTCAATAATGGCATTTATACTTTATACCCTTAGAAGTTGACAATATCTTCACAAGGATCATTTCCTCTAAATAATAGTAGGCAATGGCAAAGTCAGCCTCTTGCTCCTCGGCCATGATTAGATAGTTATATTATGATCTGTGTTTCCACTCTGATGCCACTCAAGAATCAGAGTTGGAATCTGAACCTCACAGATTTTGAAGAAGTTGTCTCATGTACCTCCAAGTGTCATTTCAGGTCAGTCATTCTGTGCTTTTATCATCCAGCAGTGGGTCCCTTGACAATGAACCAGGAAACATGAGCCCAGAAATGACACAGAAAGGCAGGCTTGGAGGAAGCCATGGTGGGTGCAAATCATTACCCTCCCACATGTTTATGATTGACATGTGCTTATTAGCATCCACCTCCCACTTAGCCTTCAAGACAAGGCAACTTTTCATTTCCTATTCCAGCCATATTCTACATATGCCTTTACTAAAAGTTGTGTTATACTCTCTTTGGAAGTTTGTGGGTTGTACATTCACCATCCCAATCTTCATGGGTATGTTTATATGTTTATAAATAACAATAAATCGTTTGACATCATCTGCTGTACTGGTTTTCTAAAGAAAGAATTGGTAGAATTCTAATTCCCATATCTGACACCTATCGGGAGAGCTGGGAGATATGGGCTGAAACTGAGACAGAGGCATTTTCAACCTCAAAGGAAATTGTTGTGGAAAAATTTGACAGAAACAGATGAGCTGATTCAGCTTCATGTGGCAGTGAGAAATGTACTGTGCCTTTCCTAGGCGATGCTCACTGCTTCCTTCTGGACCTTGCTCCTGGCAGCACTAGAGCTGAATTTGCCTCCATCAACAGGAACTTCCAGAAATTGACATGATGAGCTGAAGGTGAGGGGAGCAAGGGAAAAAATCCTAAGGAAACGCAATGTAAAAGTTGGGTCTGTTCTTTCTACCACCTGGATTTCTGCTCCCTGGGAGGGATCTACACTCTGGATTCTTCCTGTTCATGCACAATGGATGCTTGATTCATTTATCAAATTTCCCTAGCAGCTAAATGAGGCCTGTGCTCTGCATTCCTACTGCTTCCAGATGGAGATCGAGTCTGACAAGTGAACCAGCAGGCTTGGAAGACAGTTCTTCTTCATTTGACCTCAAGGAAAGGCGTCAGCAGGTTGATACCACATGGCGTGGCCCTGGACCCGAGCTCCTGTCTGGGCACAGTCAGGGGTGGAGGGGCAGGAAGGTAGAGAATTTCCCCTTTCCTTGTAGTACCAGCTACATGAAGAGTCTGTGTCAGCTGGCATGAGGGCCTGGGAGTGCAGCAGGCAGTGTTCTTACGTATGTGGAGTCAGTGACTGTCACCCCTGTGTATGTACAGCGAGTTCTCCCAGCTCGTCCTCGCTCAGCTAATGTGAGCTAAATCACCCTACAGGTAAAGCACCATTTGGTAATCAGATTTGGTCAAGAAACATAAAGGAGAACCTAGATGCCATAAAAAAACTTAACCATTTTGGTCTTGAGATGGTCTAGCCCAAGCAAACATTAAATATCTATCTGGAAAGGCTGAGAGTCGACTTCTCTATCTGCAGGTTTTGTCCTAGGGGACCAGAAGAATTCTCTCAGAATGTGATGCAGGGGTGAACCCTTTCTTCCCCTGGGGTCCCATGCTACTTGGCCTTCATGTTCATCTGACTCTTACCACATTGTGTGATGGTGGCCTTTTTCTCTGAGCCGGACCCCTTTCTAAGCAAGGACTATTGTTTACTCATCTTTGTGTTCCAAGGTCTTTCCACAGAACAGGGCTCAGCTTTTGCATTCTCTAGGCCTTTGTGGGATTAGCTTACTGATGTTGACTGCTCTTGATTGTCCCCCAAGGGACTTCAGGCCCATCTGTGTGGTTGATCCAACCGTGGCCTCTCTGTGGGAGGGTCACCAGGACTGCATTGGCAGTAGAGTCGAGCCTCCCTGAGGACTCATCTTGAGCTGACATGAGTTATGTTTCAGAGCCCTAATCATTTGTTCTGAAAAATCTACAAGGCTCCTCCTAGCCACGAACTGCCCACATTGTTGTCCAAGGCAATGTGTGTTCATGTGCCTAAGTTAAAAAGGGTTTATTACAGTTAGGTGACTGTTCTGATTCGCTGGTAATAGACCCTGCAGCTGTGTGCTGCAGGTAACACTCTTTGCTCAAGCCACGGGGCCTCAAGCCATGCCTAGACTGTGACCATGCAACTATCTGGGGACAAACCTATGGTGTCCTACCCTGGCTCAGATCTTTATTTCTACTCATCCACTAATTTTCTGTCCAAATCCAACCACTTAATGTCCTTCTCTGTCACAGAATTCCACAAATACTACTTTTAGTTACAGGGACTTTTTTCTGCTTCTCTCCATTCACCAGATACACACTTAAGTAATCCCTTTCAATGGGACAGGGTATAGTTGAAGTATAATCTTTCCTCTTAATTAAAAAATGAGGAGGCTACTATGAATTTCCAATATGACGTTTCAGATAAGTAGACAGCAGGCTTGGAGACTGGAGACAGATGGCGTGACCGCATCTAATATGCTGTCACCCTGTGTGGAGGTGTCGGTGCTACTTCAGTTAGCGTGTGGTCCACCATGGAGCACCTTCCTCTTCACATCGTGGGATTTTGGGTGTCTCTTGCCACTGTCCATCCTGTCTTTCCATTTCCCTCTTCGTGGGAGGAGCATGGTACTACTGCATGGGCTTGAGAACCTCAGGGGGCATCTACACAGGAGATGAGGATGCTTTCGCTTTGCCTGGATGAGTTGCATCTGTAGTGTTATCTTTTGGAACGCTGCATGTCTCCTTCCTAATGTATGACTCATTTTAATTAACTCACAGTGAGACTGTAGGACAGTAAGTTCTCTCTCTGGGTTTTAAATACTGAACACTCCGGTTCCCTCTCAGCAGGCAAGCCTCCTGATCTTCTGCATTAGAGTTGTCAAGCATCAATAATTTACTCATAGAGATTGATGATAGGACATTTGCCTTACTCTTCTCTTTTCTGGCTATTACCAAATTTCATTTTCTAGTAAGTTAGGTAGTGTAGCCAGGTCGAATGGATTCAATCTATGAACATGGTTTCAGTGGCAGTTTTGCGTTCTTGTCTCAACTGAGCAAAATGCTCCGTGTGTATTTGAGGCCTGTTGAAGATTGGTTGAGCATGTGAGGTTTGAGCTTGGGGGAAGAAAGGACAAGAATCATGGGGAACTAGGATAAGATGATTGAACATCATCTCTGGAATTCATGGCTGATCACACAGCTAACCTACAGGAGACAGGGAGGTGGGTATTTGGAGTTGAAGGTGGTTTACTGTTCCCGCTCCACTAGGCCAGACTGGTCAGACTCTCACCTCCTGAGGTGTGCTGGAGTGTCCACTGCATGCCCAGGTGGAAGGCAGATCACAACCTTTGGGTTCAAAAATAGGAAGAAATATTGCTTCTTGGAGTTGTGTTTTTGTAGTAGTTTTTTTTAATTCCTATATGACGAGACATTTTGGTTCACTTTGCATAAATATAGAAAAAGTTTCCATACATTTTTGAAACATCATCTTTTAAAGCTACTTTTTATTACAAAAATTGTAAAACACAAAAATAGTGTCAGTTTGTATTTCCATAAAAATTGATATTCCAGATTCAGGATTTCCTGTCCAGGTGCTGAAAGTAGTTCATTAATCTTTCATCGTATATAAGCACAGGGTGTATTATGTTGTTTTGCAAGCTTCACTGGGAAGTGATGAGGGTAAAGGCCTCGATTCCTACCTGTCAGACTGTTTGAGTTCAAAATCTGGCTTTGCCATTTGCTAACCGTGAGGCTATAAGCCATGCTATGTTCCCAGCCTCGGTTTCCCCATCTTTAAAATAGGAATAATATGAGCCCGTTTATCACAGAACTTCTCTGGTGAGCAAAGTTCTCAGAATAATATGACTCACAGAAAGTATAATATAAATCCTAACTACTTTTGGTTTACAATTTTTTGTACGTTTCATGGGTAGGTAAAGCTTAATTCCAAAGTTCTTTTTTTAACCTTCTTTGCCATACACATTAATTCCATAATATCTTTTCATCATGATCAAAACAATCAGGATGGGAAAATACTAATGAAGAGACTCCTGGAAAGCTAACTTTTGGGAGAAGGTATTGGCAGTTAAATCCTTTTGCTTTTCTCTCATTCCTTCTCGTGCCTGTTCTGCTTCCCTCCCAGAACAACTTTCAGAACATTATGAAATAGGAGAATTTTTCATTTCTTCACCTTTGTCACCCCCACCTCCGACATACAGCTAGACTACCAGGGGCACCTGCACCTTTCTGGCCCCACCCCAGGACTATAGCAGGCTCAAGTCTGCTTGGTTTTCCTCACTGTTGGAAACAGCCCTGGTTTGGTCCCTGACCCCATGTGTTCCCGTATCCGGGGCTTCCCATTCTGTCCTTGAGTCTGAGGAGAGGCAATACCGTAAGTGAATGAAATGAATCCATGGTGGTATTTCACGCGTCATGTCATGGCAGCTGCGAAGGTTATTTTTGGGCAGGGCCCCTTCTGAGCATCCCACAGAATGTGCTCCGTAGGCTGCTGCCCAGCCCACTCAGCGTTCCCTTCTGCTTCGGATGGTGAATGAAGCAAAAAGAAGAGATGGCTCCTTCAAGGGAAGGTGCTAATACTGTTAAATAAATATTTAGCTTTTCTCCCCTGGATGGGGTCGAACCCAGCCTCTGAGGTCAGTTGGACAGCTGATAGGCAGGATGAGTCCGTCCTCCTCAGGAAGGGGAAGAAAGAATAAGGACATGAATGTGTTCTTTTCTGAATAGCCAGGGACTGCAATTCTCCATAAAGGAGTTGAATGTTCAGACAGGATAAATTATTCCAGTCACCTCCTGAAAAGGGCTAGCCTAGAGCAGGCAGGGGAGGAGGAGTTTGTGAGTAGGAGACCCAACTGTGGAGGTTGGGGACCTGGGGTGGTTCCCTTTGTCTTTCTAGAAGATCCAAGCTTCCCAGATAAAAAGAACCAAGCTTTGCCTTTGCTTTAATAGGCCTCTTTGTCAGGGTGGGTGTTGAATTTTCTTTGTTTTCTGCCAACGGACGCTGTTGACTGTGAAGCAGTGCTTGTTGTGGTGGGTGGTCTCCAAAAAGTAATCACCTTGTAACCACATCAAGTGGTTAGGTGTGAGCCCTTGGCTGACCTTGGAACTCGCCTTGACCCAGACACTGCATTGCAAGTGATGCTCTGGGATTTCTGAACGGTAAACTGCAGGGTACAGGGAGCCCCCACTTGCTTTCTCTTGGATCCCAGTGGCTTCATCCCCAGGAAGCCCACAGCAGACTGTGACAGACCCTGGCGGAGAGAAGAGGTTATGTCAGATATTCCTGTCCCAGTTGAGTTGGGGTTGAAAGCCACCCCATTGCTGGCCTCAACTCAACAGCACAGAGCAGAATGGCATAGCTGAGGCCAGCTCACAAAATTGTGAGCAGTAACAAATCATTGCTACACACCTCTTTCTGCTGAGGTGGGTTTTAATGCTGTGACTGTTAGCTCAGTTTTCCTTTCTCCTGTACTTCACCCCAGTGACTTATCTGAGGTGAGTGGATCAGGAAAGGCTGCTGTGAGGCCACCTTCAAGAAAATCCTAGCAGCCCTTCCAGTGGGTGTGGGAGTGTGGAAAAGGATTCATTGTCTTGCATGCCTGCCTTCTGGTATGGACGTTATGACTGCAGTGCAGTGCCACCACTTTGCTGGGCATCTCTACTGTGGCTGCGGCCTACTGACTACTGGTATATTTGGCAACTCAACCATAAATATAATAATTCATGCATGGCAGCAGTAAATTGAAATCCTCAGATGTGTGTGTTGGTGATGTCCTTCATTTTTCTTTTCCTGTCATGAGCATTTGGGAGAGGAAATGAGAGCCGATTCACCTACCTATAGGCACTTCAATCTCCTTGTGCCTCTAATGAAAAGGGACAGGGTTCTTCAAAATAGTACCCTCTGAAGGGAGCGTTCTATGATAAAGGATGCTAATGGCTGTTACATGGAAAAGAAAGATTTATGGACACTTGGGTTTGGGGAAATAGTAAGTTAAAAACTGTTAGAGCAGAGTTTTATTCTTGCTGGATTTTTTCAAAACCTTTGATATGTAAACATGCCTTGGTGACTCTCCAGGAGGGGTTTCATTTTACTGTTTATAATTGCATGTGACCATTTCAATTCTCTTCCCACCTCAAGAAGAAAAAAGAAAAGAAAAGAAAACAGCATGTGTAGAGACCAGTGTTTCATGGACAATTCCTTGGGCACTGCCCATTTGTAACAGGAGAGTTTTGGCGGCATGTGGAGCCATACCGTTGAAACTCAGTCACAAATTTGCATGAAGGAAGTGCAGATGTTATGATTAATTATCTCCTGAACCAAGACAACAGCAGAATTGATATCCTGCCAGAATATCAGATGAACACCTTTTATGGAAATCAGTTCTTTTTCCATATGGAGAGGGGGAGAGTAAAGGATCCTTCAACACATGCTCCTTCCTTGTTCTCTTCTTTGAATATCCTGCTCTATAGCAAAATGTCACGAAAATGTTTTCACGGTCTGTCTTGTCACTTAAATGTTTGGGTGGCACTTGACAAAGTCATCCTACTGACCTGAGGCCTGGGATTCACAGGCTTTTTTTGCAGGACAAGAGGCAGAGAAAGTTCTGCCTCTGGTCTCCATGTCCTGAGGGCCCCATGGTCCCTGAGGCCTAGCCTTTAGGGCCAACAGTAGTGGTTCAGAGCTACCTGCAGCGGGCTGACTGTGTCCATTGACCGATTCTGAACTTCAGTTGAAGGCTGATGTTGAATTCAATCTTATGGCACATTCTGGGTGCTGACCCAAACTGGTCCCAATCTCACTGTGTCCCCAAATTTCCTCAGCATTGGCTAGGCTGCTGGGGAGACTCCTCACACCCAACTACAGGAAAAGGCACCTGGGAGGGTTGTCCATTCCTACTCATGGAGTAGGAATGTCTGCAAGCGACAGAACCGTTTCTAGAAGACAAGTAAATGTGATGAAAGCCCACTGGTGCGCTAGCATTTCCCAGTCTAAGGCAGGATTGGCTTGTGTTGAGGCTACCTGAGCCGCCTTCTTCATCGAGGAAGTCCAGGGCTCTTATCTGAACGATGACCCTAAGCTGAGGTTGTGAAGAAGCCCTCTTAAAGGTCCGTCTGATGAGAGCTTATGTAGGGAGCCTACACTAATGGAAAATGATGGCCTTCTAACTCCAAGTGCCAGGATTAGGCTTATAAACCAGCACAAAAGGTGAATCTAAGGACTGAGGCTGAATTTGAATAGCCTTTTGTCTCCTCTGCTATATTGAAGACAACCAGAGTGCTGGTGTTGGCATGAAATGGGTATTTATTCAAGTTGAATGACTAAAACCATGCCCTGCTTCAGAACGTAGGACATAAGGAGATGAACTGGCAGAAGTGGCCATGCCCCCCGGTGAAATGTGGTGTTCGGAAACATTAGACCAGTGACTCCTCTAGCCTTGGTGAGGACTGAGGAGGAGGGGGGAGCTGAAACTATAAGTCAGTAGAAATAAGAGGTGGGAGAAAATGAATAAACATCTCCTTTCAGCACAAACATGTCTTTTTAAAAATTTAAATCCCTCCCAGCTCAATGAGATGGGCAACACCCGCCAGCCATTTGCAGATGCTGTGGCCTAGAAGGAGAAACTAATGAAGTTGGCCCATTTCAGTGCACACGTTCCAGAGTGTGCAGGCTGCGTGGCTGTGGGACTCCTTCGGGAATACTTCCTTACTTAGGGCTCATAATCATCTCTGTTCAAAATCTTGGCCCCTTCCAGATGCCATCTGGAAGGATGACATGAACCAATAATGTCTGCTTAATTTGTCTTTCGAGAAGTGTCTATTATCTGGTGATATGTCAGCGAGTACCAAGTGATAGAATTTCAGACACTTCAAGACAGGAAAGAAAAGCCACAAAGTGCAAAAGCTCAAATACATTGACACTTAATAGTGTGCTTAGGAGGATATCAAACAGCCTGTTGAGGAGATGTGAAAAGAAGTGTAAAGACCAAACCCACAGATAATGACTAATGAGCGTGGGGCGAAAAGGATGTAGCTAAATTAGAGTTGCTTTTTGATCTTTGGACTTGTAGGTGAGCCAGCGATAGACATTTTCTTTTACTGCCTTATGCCGGTGGAACATTCTCAACATTTCACAATATGCAAACCACACAAAACTTCTAAAAGAAAGGCTCACTTTGCAGAGAGGAAAGGGACTCAGAGGGGTTAGAGAGACCTGTTGCCGGTTGCTCCGCCCAGCAAATTAGAATTCTAATCCAGAGCTTCTGACCCCTAAGCACTTTGCTCTTCAGTATTATCACACCTGCCTTGGTTTTCCATGTGGTTGATTTGCTGCCATGTCCTCCTGGGTCCATCCCTGATGTCCTTCCTCTGCCTCCCTTCTTAACCGAGCCCCGGGTAGGAGAGAATTGGATGGAATGGAGGGCAGGAACAGATTGGCAGAGAATGTTCTCGTAGAGCCAGTCACAGGTTGGATGCAGGACTGTGGATGGGACTATATCTGGCTGAAGGCTGGTCCTTCGGTTCTGTCCTTTTCCATGGGGTTCGCTCGCTGTCTCAGTGATGACGTGTTGAGTGGGGAGTAGAATATTTCCAGTCTGTTTATCTTAATATATGGGAGGTAATAATTTTTTTCTAAATATTTTATATAATTCTTATATCATTTTTCATTTTTGCAGTGTGTGCATTTTCATCTTGGTTCTATTCCCCATGCAATTCCCACACCCCTTATTTTGGCCCTAATCCCACCTCTATTCCCCGCCGCCCCCCGTTTAGTATGTCTCTGGTTTATCCACAAGTAACTATAAATCAGAGGTAATAATTTCTTAAATGGAAGTGAGCAAAATCAAAGTCCCAGCTTTTCTGGTAGTTTCTTTTAAAACTAGGCTTAAAGGTGATAGTAAGAGTGAAAATAAACTCATCCAGCTTTGTACCTGCTCTTTGAAGTCTGTCACACATGAGGCCCCTTGAGTGTAGAATTAATCTTATTTATTATATTTTCCTGTGATTTGAGCTGCATGAGAGGCGAGCAAAACCACTTGTAATTTGTTTTTCAAGGAACATCAGATTTTGATGGAGACACAGAGGGGAAGGATATTCTTCCTGAAGCTTCAGTTCCAAAGCCTGTAATATTACAGGAAAGCTAAAACAAGCTCGGCTCATTCTGCATGATTTTCTCAAATGAAATTGAAGGGTTTATTGTAAATATCATATTTTGCCTTGTCAGGGAGCAGAATGAAAAGTCTGCAGGGGAAGGGAGCGCTTTACAGCATTTTGCAAGATGTGTTGATAATTGTGTAGGCTGAACTGTCTTCTGGATAGAATGGATCCAGCACCAGATAACCTGCATCATTTTTTTATATGAAATATTTGAAAAAGTACTGAGTAAAACAATGAATAATGTCACCAGGGCGGCTTCTATCAAATGCTACTATTTTGACATACTGTTGCAGTATATTCTTAAATAAATGAAACATGACAGGAGAGGGGGACCCCATTGATACCCCTCCTCTCTTGCAATCCCCACCTCCTCTTCGTCATTTGTTGCCATACTTAGAAGTTGGTGTTCACTCTCCAGTGCTTGCTTTTTCCTTAAGTAGACTTTTTAATGGAATCACATGTAGAGAAGTGAGCAAATCATGTGACACAATAACATGCTATACATATAATGATCGTATTCACCTAAACAGGTGTTTTTTTTTTTAAGATTTATTTATTTATACAAGAACTGGGGTACAGACCAGAGGTGCAGGAGGGTGAATTCACCAGAGAATTTGCCAGAGACAGAGCAGGGAGCAGAACAGGCAGACGCGGACTGAGGACACTGCTGAGGGGAGTGGCAGGCAAGACAGGAGAGGTCTGCTGTACCATATGGGAATCTCCCTGACCTGCCAGGAATCGAACCCGTGCTGTAGAGGCTGCGGACAGCTTCACAGCGCTCAACTGCCTGTGCCATCAGGGAGGCCCCCTTAATGGGTGTTTTTTAAGAGAATACACCTATGTCGCTGCCACCCTGAACCAAGATAAGGTCTTTTGCTAGGGCCCCAGATGCGTCCCCCGCACAGCTGACTGCTGTGGAAGCTGATTAGCCTTCTCTGTTTTTAAACTTGGTGTGAGTGGAATCTTGTACTATTTAATGAGACAGATTTCTCTTTCTTTAATTGAAGTGACACTGGTTTCTAACACAATTTCGTTGTCAGATGTACAGTTTTTAAGTCAACATGGGCAAGCTCTGCCTTATGTTTGCCGCCAAGTTTCCTTTCATCATCACACAGCTGACCCCTTTTTACCTGATTTGCACCCCCACTTCCCTTCTGGTAAGTTTTTGTTTGATGTAGTTCATTCTTGTGTTTCATTATCTACCTCATGTGAATGAACTCATACAGTGCTGGTCTGTCTTCACTGTCACAGATTCCTTAGGCCACACATTATGTTTGTGAGACTAGTTGTTGCGAATCACTAGTTCTTTTCCCTCCTGTGTGGTGAGTTTTACAGGCAGTGTACTTACTTCTACAGTTGATGGATGTTGGGTTGTCTTCAGTAATTTGCATACTATTGCCAGGAATAGAGCTAGGGAGAGGAGTTAGGGGGAGACAAGAAAAAATCCTGGGTGCAAAAATTAAGCAAGTGCGTACGCTCAGCTTTGCGCTGGCATTTTTCATGCCCCTGGCTGTGAGTGCCCCCCTAAATGTTGAGTACGAGCTATCCCTTACTTTATGCTGCTCCTGGTGCTGGCCAGGAACAACCTCGCCATGTATTTGTATTCCTGCAATTCTGTTGGTTTTTACCTCAGCATGGACATAATATATAATGAGGTCTATGAATGTCTAGCTTTTCAAGTTGCTGCTGAATTATTGGAACAACTGGACAACCATGTGCAAAACAAAACAAAACAAAAATCCCCCCAAATCCAGGCATAAACCTTATGCCCTTGACAAAAATCATCTTGGAATGGAATAACTCTAGTCACTAATTTTCCCAGATTTATCGGTCCACATTCTTTTGGTGCTACTATTAGGCACAGGGGGTAGTCACTATTCTTACTAAAAGTCCTTTGCATTTTCAGGAAGGCTCAAATATGTGTCCTTCCCAGGTATGATCAGTGTGTGACAAGGGACCGGGTCTGTGAACACTCTTGACAGAGGACAAAGCCTCAGAGAACAGGAATCACCTCTGAAGCAGAAGTTTCCTAACCCCTGCCTGGTTTAGCCTGTTGGTTTGCTTTGTGGCCCCCTGACTTGGGGTGTCTCTCCACGTGATTGTGATGATGGCTGGCTTCTCTTTGCCTTTGCTGTTGGATTGACCCCTCTGTTTTTCCAGAGAGCAACTGGGCAGGCTCTTCTCCCCCATTCCTATTCACGGAGGCTGGACCTGTGGTCTCTACCTTCAGCCCTCCCTTCCCCAGCACGTTGCGTTACACTCGCCTGGTTGTGTTTGTATGTTCTTGTGTAGCAAACAGAGGATTTTAGAGTACATAAAGTGATCACAAGTACATTTTTTTTCTCTCGGATCTAACAGACTTTGGGTTGTCCGTTCTTATAAACATCCTCTCTGGTGGGTAGTAGATCCTCATCCCACCTTCACTAGTGTTGCCAGTTGCTGTAAACCTATAACTCTTCCAGTGGTGTGTGTGTGGTGGTGGGGGATGGTTTTGTGGCCATAAACTTTTGCCAGAAGCTCCTTGGCATGGCTAAGATGAGACATTTCTCCTTTATTCTCCTAAATGCATTGATCTTTCAACCAACTTATGGATCCTTGAGTTTCTGTTTTAAATGGTTTCAAATGAATGTGAATCCCAATACCTTTCTGATGCCAATATTTTGTTAGCATTTCTGTTCAAGGCACCTTTTAGGGACTAGGCTGTAGGGTCCATGATACAATTACTGGCTTAAAGTCCCTGAAGCAGTCACAGAGTTGTTCCTAATGACGCCAATTAATCTTGTAGCAATGGAGAATGCCACTGCATTGACAGGGAGCTGTATGCTCTTGAGAGTCACCCCCATAAAATATCTGGCCAACAGACATCTTTTTCAAGTTCATGAGTAAGGTTGATTTGGTGGGGGTGAGTGTGAGCAATAATGACTTAAAATAAGTGAATTCGTTACTGTGATTAAGACAGTGTCTAGCACTCCCATCAGAATAAGAAGTGCCTCAATATACTTAAGTTTTTTTCTCCCATAAGAGATTTGTTGAGACTTTCTGCTCAAGAAATTCTTAGCAGTAGTTAATCTGGCTTTATCAGTAATTCCTGTGGTGCACCGGGCAGCACGTCAAGTACAGCGGAGAGAGTGTGAGCAAGACCACTGATGGAGTTCGTGAAGTTTCCAGTGGAAAGGGAGTGGAGACAGCATGTACACAATACATGCTTAATTATAATTTTGTAAGGTTTTTATGGAGCATACGAAGTGCTGCAAACACATAGCAGATTCCTCTGTTCAGCTTAGGGGAAAGAGATTGCGCAGTCACTGAAGGGTCCTGCATGTTAATCTGAGGGAAAAAGGCCAGGAGTGTTTTGGTGAAAAACAGTAAGAGGTGAGCACACCGGGTGGAAATGGGCTTGGTTTCCACCCAGGAGTGTGGCATGGGGAAGGGGAGAAGAGGCCAGTGCAAGATGTTTTGGGGAGAAAGTTTCAGTTCCATTTATTTCCAAGACTATAATCAATGCTAATAACCAGTTCAGACTTTCTGGAGTGGAGGTGGGTGAAGAATGTGGAGACTCTTTAATGGGGATGCATGTCTGGGCCTTTGACATTCCCCTTTTCTTCAGTGCAACCATTAGAGTCAACATCTTCTAAATGGTTTGTCTACTTTCTTTTTTTTTTTTAACTGTTATTTGTTGTTGCTTGGATGCCTGAAATATGACAATATAGAGCTTAGAGAGAAAGGTTTTCTAAAATGTTCTCTGTTTTTCTACTTGCCTGAATAGCCATTTAATAAGTAGTTTCACTTTTAAAAAGGGAGGGAGAGAGAAAGGTAGATGATCAATGAAGAGGCTTCCACAAGGAGCCAGATGGGATATAGTTGTAGGATATGAATGGAGGGATTTGCTGGAGCAAAGTTGGAGGTGTCAGAGATGAGTGTGTGTGTTTCAAAAGCAAATAATTAAGGACAGCTACAGTAAGAAGGCAGAGAACAGAGTTAATCATCTTAGTTTCTCAGTTGGATCATCTGAGGGTGAGCTACCTGTTAAGAATGATCAGAGATCTTGAAGAAAGCAAATGTTTGCAAGGTGCCTTGGTTTAGAGTGATCATTGATTGAGTTGGTTTTTTTTGATGTATCAATCTCAATATTTAAGTCTTTTATATTGATAGAGGGTGTTATCTTTGGGAGATAGTGAAAGAACTCTTGTGAAAGCACTCTATTCTAGAACCGGTAGATGTAACGTGGACATTTTGCATTGAATATTCCCAGCTGCTCTACTGTATAATTTCTTGATATTCTTTGATCTTGCCTTGGCAATGACCCCTAACACACTAGCTTCCATTTCCCTTTTCATGCCCTACATTGAATTTCTATGAAATACTTATCTCTAAGCAGTAAAGTAGAGAAGGAGCATTCTGAATATGCTTGGGGCACAATTGTTTTTTAAGTTCAATTGTTACATGTATTTTATTGACTGGCATATGTAGAGCCTAATGCCCAGAGCTGCTTTGCTAACCAATGAAACCCAGTATAATATTGTAAAATAAACTTTGAAAAGTACTACTTAGAAATAAAACATGTTTGTAAAGGAAGGAAAAGAGAAAGAAGGGAAGTTTTTGTCAGTCTCCTGTAAATACTTTTCTCTTTGAATCTGGTGAGTGGAAGCCAGTGAAGTACATAAGGATTTTTTATAATCATCTTCTTCCAAGAACTTGACTATGACATCCAGTCTTCCCCAGTGGCTCAGAAACTTGGTTTTGGTGGACAGAAAGCATTCATTTGTCTCATGACATTGAAATGAAACCTTTAAGACTGAATGACTGCAGAGTAGAATGAATTACAGCTATGCCTGGGTTGCACACTCTCCACACTCAGGTGCAGGGTCCCTGACCCTGTTGCTGCACTGTGAGACACAGACATGCTCTCCCAGGCTCCTGGCTTCCCCACTACTCTCTCTCTCAGTTGATCTTCTGTGGATTACATCTTCTGAACCAAGAAATCAGCCAACCACATCATTGGAAGTTACCTGAAAAATTACATTAGGTCCTTAAAACATGTAAATTTGTTTTGTTGATACTTATTGATCAATTCTCATTAATTTTCTTCTTTTTGAATGATCACTAGAATATAATTCTAGAAACCTGTTGTTGATAAGCTATGGAAACAGAATTGCAACTCATGAGGATGTGTATTCCAATGACAATGTATTTCTGTGTATTTTTGGTGCAGGGATAGTCTTGGACCAAGGCCAGGGCACAAGCTTCTTGCTAAATTATCATACATGATGGCCTCTGGAAGAACCAGGTCTTTTGGGTACTTTTTAGTTGGGGCTTTCTAAAAGCAGTTGGCATATAAGGAAATGGCTGTATTAAGAATAGTTTGAAAAATTTGTACCTTTATCATTGAATTCATTTTCAACTTGTCTGTTACATTCTTTGAAATTTAGATTATTCTACTTAAGCCATTTTATATCAGTTCCTTTCTAAGATGCATCTTCATTCTAACAATTACCTAATTTCTCTATGATTATATCATAGGATAGGTGGTCTATGCATTTGGCTTAAAAGGTCTTACATTCTTATTTGCATTTTAAAGATTTATTTATTTGTGCATACAAGAACTGGGGTACAGGCCAGAGATGTGGGGGTGAGAGGATTCACTAGAGACAGTGTGGGAGAGCAGAACAGGCAGATAGACTGAAATACACTGCTGAGGGGAGCAGCGGGTGAGTCAGGAGAGGTCTGCCACGCCATATGGGTATCTCCCTGGCCGGGGAATGAACTTGTGCTGCAGTGGCTGGCGATAGCTTCATGGGTTGTGTCTTAACCCCTTGTGCCACCAGGGAGGCCCTTATTTGCATTTTAAATGGAGAATTTACCCCGACTTTGACAGGCATCATAATCTCTCATATCCACAAATGTAACTGGCAACTGTTCTCTCCTGTGTGCATCCGTGCCCTTCATTCTGCTTTGGGACAGTGAGGAGAGTCTTCTACAGAGCATGTTCATTTGTAGCCAGGGAGGCTGACAGGTTCATGAAGAAGTGACTTTAAGAACTTCAGACGCACAACTTCCGGGAGTGGAAAAGTCGGCCAAACCAGGGTTCATTGTGAAAGCCTCTTCACAGGCCAAGTCTGCCTTTTTTTGATATATGCTAGTTTTGACCTGTTAGAACTGAAACTGATCCTTTAATTGATGGCCTTGTTTTTGATCACTTCCCATGAGCCAGGATTATTTAATAACAACATTATAAATGAAATCATATAAAACGGAGAGTTGTAGGGGAACACTATCACTGTACTCTTTTGACAGTTACAAACTGAGGCTAAAGAAAATAAGCAAAGATGAAGCCCATGTATCCTGCTGAAGATCTCACAGCCAGTAAGAAGTGGACCCAGGGTTTAGACTTAGCCTGGCTCCCTGAGCCTAGACCCAACCAAACATGCTTCCTTTCCTCTTGGTCTGGTACAGTGCAGTGTTTCTTCACCTTGACTTATTCATGGGCGCTCTTACCAAAAAAAAATCTCCTTAACTCCCAAAGTATATTTAAACTAATTCTAGACTATTATTTAAACATGTATAAACATAAAACGAAGAATGATCTCTAAGCTAACACCATTTTTATAGTCACAAAACTGAATGCAAAATATGTCTTGTAAGAGAACTCCAAAAGCAACTTAAGATGAGCAGTATTAGCTTACTGTTATAGATAACACCACTGGTGGCAGAGTTGTCAATGGTGGGAGCCATAGTAGGAGAAGAACACATTCTCCAAGCTGAGGTTTTATTTGTGGTCAAGTGGGCCTGTTATTATTTTGGGCATGATTGATGCTGTTATTCTAAATTGTTAAACTTAAGCTACTAATACATTATTTTGAAATGGTAACGTAGTAGGGTACCATTCCGAACAATACCACTTGGTGAATATTTTCTTTAATGTCTGCACACATACACTTAATAATATCTACTGAGTCACCATTCCTTTATAAAACCACAATTTCAGGGTCCAGCTTCACCTCCCCTGTCACATGCCTATCATTCACTCACCACCCAAGCTCTAATGCCATCATGCTGTGGAATCCACACCTTCCCTTCCTCACTGATCATCCCCTCGCTTTCCCCAGTTTTTTTTTTTGTTGGATTTTGCCAGTTTGCTTTATGTACCAACTTGATTTCTGATAATGAACTCTTTCAACTTGGGGGAGCAAAGATGAGACACATGTGTCCTGTCCCCCTAGTAGGGTGAATGTGATACTGAGTGTTTGGGGTACACTTCAAGTCCTGTGTGCCCTTGTATGACTGGCGAGGACTCCAACACCTGAGCATCAGGACTGCATGACCCAGCTGTTGTTCTGCTTTCTGGAGGCCATGTGCCCTTCACTGGTGCTAGCCAGAGGGTGAGCTGAGGTGGAGCACTTGACATCAGTGCTGTCGTTGGAGTAGTGTGTGCTCTTTATGATGGTAACTGCATAGTGACATTACAGGTCAGCTGATGGCCCCCTCCCACTGCACAGACTCAGTTTCCACCACACAGTCTCAGAAGAAAGTTTTGTTTTGCTCTATTTTGATAAATAATGTAAAGGCTTTGAGGCCCCTCATTTCTCAGTAATGTTGGAGAGTCAGAAACCTATGCACACAGTGGAGGACTGTTCTGCTATAAGGAAAAGTGAAATGTTGCTGTTCACAGCAAAATGGAAGGACTTCAGGGAATTTACAGTAGCAAAGTAAGTCAGAAAGATAAAGGCAAGCATTGGATCACTTTATATATTTGAGTAAAACAAATATATCAAAGCAGTGGACTGATAAAGCAAAGTAATTATAAACTAGTGGACATTGATACAAAAGTGCGGTTTCTGACTTTTGAGGGAGTGAAGAGGATGAAAGCATCAAAGGAGGGGTGTGGGTGATGGTGGGGGCAAATTTGTGTACAGGGATATTACCACAGGCGTGTGCACACGCACACATGCACACACACTCCTGCTTCCTCGCTTACCTTGAGGCAGACAAGGGTAAGCAGGTACCTTGTCTGTTTTGAGGGCCATTAAAAGTGCTTCTGTCCCAAGTGCTTCTGTCTCCCCTTTGCCTTATAATCTCTCCTGTTTATTTTCCCATGAAGTCCACTTTCTCAAGCCTGCCTTATTTTATGTTAAATACAAATCCCCCTATAAAGAGGCAAAGTAGCCACAGCACCATTTTCCAAGAGGTTCTGTGATACTATTTGCCTCTGATAGTGGAATATGAGGAAACCTAGAAGCATTGTTTTTTTTTTTGGGGGGGGGTCAAAAAAGGAGGAAGATTTTCTAAATTCCTGCTATGAGTGAGACCATCTAATTAGGCACCAGGAAAAAGACTAATTAATACAAAGTAAAAATCAAAATCAACAAGCAACTATAAACCAGAGACACACTATGGGGGAGGGGGGGGTAGGATCAAAACAAGGGAGGTAGGAATTGTATGGGGACTACAACCAAGATGAAAATGCATACACTGTGCAAAAATGGAAAAAGATGTAAAATATATGAAATAAAAAAATATAAAAAGGAGGAAGAACCAGTGAGGACAAGGTTTTGAATTCTTTCCTGGAAGCAGCCCTTGCTGCATTCAGAGACGGTTTTGCTGTGTCTGATGGTCTTTGTGGTCTCATAGTTCTGAAGCCTTGGTCCCAGGGGTGCTGTTCCATGGGCAAGAAGAAAACACTCTGATCTGAGCAGGAAACAAGATGATCTTACATTTTCTTAGGTGCCTCCTGTAAGTCCTGACCACAGCATAGTCTTCAGTCTCCTGGGTTTGCTGGGAGGAGGCAGGTCTGACGGCTGCTCTTTCAGTCCCCACCCGGCACCCAGAGCGCAGCCGGCAGTTCAGAAGTTCTGGCTCTGCTGCCCTGGGGCTCAGAGAAAGGAAGTTGGGGTGTGTGGGTCCCTGCCGGGCTCCTTCTGGGAGCCCGTGCTTGGTTCTGCCTCAGCCACGATTGCTGAAGGGAAGCTTCCTGCCGGGAGACACGGATGTGTGCTGGGAATGAGCCCTGGGGCCCGGGTGCCTCCACATCACGCTGGGCCTGTCCCCCACTCTCCTCCCCAGCACTGTCTTCAGTTCCTCCTGATGGTGGCGGCCGGGGGCACTGCCCTGGAGGTCGTGCCTTGAAGTTCCCTAGAGCCGACGTGGTGCCTGTCCAGCATGTGGCCCTTTCTTCATTCCTGACCACTTGTTGGAGTCCAGATCACTTGTCTGGCTGGTCAGCCATTACCCCCAAATGCAGAAGCCTGTGGCTCCCTACTGCCCCCTCGCCCCACGGTGGATCTACTCTCCGGCTCTCTGCTGTCCGTGAGCGCCTCCTCTGTGCTCTTGCTCCCCCCCACCTGCTCCCCTCCCCACATCGCTTTGCTGTCTCCCCCCCCCCCCCAAACCAGAGCTGAGCATCCCCGTTGAGCCCTCTCCCTACCGGTGTCCACTGCCCGTGATCTCTGCCCCAGAGTGGGTACGTGCAGCCTCGCCTGGCCTCTGCCCACCGCGCCTCTGCCTGCCTGTAGCACAGTGCTTGCCTTAGGCCTCACCTCCCGCATGTGAGAGTGTCTGTTATTTAGGAAGGTAAATGGAAGAGGGTGATAGAAGTTGAAAATAGGGCAAATGATTCAAATGAAAGCAGAGAAAAATATAAGGATGGAAGGGAAACTAGTGCCAGGGGATAGAGAGGAGGGTCTTCACAACACTAAGACTTGAAATACCATACGATCCAGCTACTCCAGGTCTGGGTGTTCAGCTGGAGACTATGGAAACACTAAATCAGAGAGATAGCTGCACCCCCATGTTCATGGAAGCATTACTCACAGCAGTCAACATATGAAAACAACTTGAGTGCCCATGGATGGACGAGTGAATGAAGAAGACATGGTGCATACACGCAAGGGAATACCGCTCAGCTATAAAAAAAAAAAAAAGACAAAGTCATGACTTACAACAACAAAGAGAAGAGAGGTTTCTGGAATTTGGAGCACAGAGTCCCAGAGCATACAGAGACGTGGAAAGAACATGGTGTTAGGAAGGTCCAGAGGCTGCTGCAAGAGAGCCTGCCCTACACGGGGTCCTTTTCTATCATTGTCCCTGCAGGGCAGCAGGCCGCTCCAAGGTGACGGCTCTTCTCGAAGTCTGCAGAGGGTGCCTGTGCCTTAGTGATGGGCTTCAGAAAGAGAAGCACGCATTTTGCAGTGGATTAGGGTATGAGGTGATTACGTTTGTTCTTGTGGTGCTAAACTTAGATGTGGAAAAAGGAAGTATGATGTTAAAAAAAAAAAATCGAAAAGGTTCACAAAAGCTTCCTGAGAAACCCATTTTCCATTATAGCAAGAGAAAGGTAAAAAGAACATTCCTTTAAAAATTCATAAAGGCAGCCTTATGCCCAGTGGAAACATTCCTTCGAAAAAGAACAGAGGTTGGCACTTAAAGACACAGTCCCCAGCATTTGTCAGAGTCTGCCCAGGAAGCGAGCGCAGGCCTCTCTGCAGATGGCAAGGGGTTTAAAGAAACAGGACATGACCGGCTTTATGGTATGCCTATGAGGAGAGCGGGCACAAGGGACTTCTGGGATGGTGTGGCTAAAAGGCTTGCTCATATTGATGGCTGACTGAGGGCATCTGCAGACAGACTGATGGACAGTTCAGTGTGTACGAGCTGAAGAGTCATGTCAGAATTTCTTAGTCCCTCTTTTCGAATTGTGCAAAAATTCTGAAGATACTGGCATGCATTTTGGTTGTGTGTGACACACATGGGCATGCTGCTTCACATGTGACCACTGTGGGTTTGTGTGTCATTCACCTGAGTTGAAAGTGGGGTCCTGGTGCAGATAAGTGAGGAAAGACAAAGCAGGTAGGACTGAGTGACCTTCTTGCTTCCAAGTCTTTCTTTGGGAAACCCCACTAGCCTTGACAGTCCTCCCAAACCCAGATGCATTCCAATGGCAGTGCATGAGCTGCTCTCTGACCTCGATTAGCCTGAGATTGTGTCTCAGACACTGCCGAGGGCTTCTTTGTTTATTGCAGATGATTGTCATCTTGATGTGGAATCTAAGTATATCTCTACTAAATCCAACAGCTGGACCTGTCCTTGGGGTGGTTGTGACACTGTCTCTTTGTGATGCTAAGAGATTTGAGACCCAGGGAAGAAAATGACATACATGAGACCTCTGTGAGGTCACATGACAGGGAGGGGTAGAACAGGGACTCAAACTAGAACTTAGGGATGGTCTCTGCCTTTTCATCCTCTGTGCCCAATGACAAACTCTGCGGCACCACATACTGTAGAAATGGATTTAGACAAGAGCGCCTCTGTGATGACTTCAAAGACTGATGCAGACTGGAATCCAAGCTTACTCTGAAATGCTATTTTTCTAATTGATTATATTATCATTTCTCAAACGTGAAAAACTGTCACATGAGTGTGGTTATTCATAATGTCTTAAACTATGGTTTTTCTGATATTGCCTCAAGTAGAAACTAACACTTTTAGTTCTATTTCAGAAAATTAATTTTGCCCTAAATGCTTTCAAATATAATAAATGACTTTCTGTTACTCAAGAGTGCCCAAGGATAGATGATTGGGGGAGGAAGATGTGTCCATTGAAGCAATGGATACACTTGCATGTGTGGCAACATGGGTGGAACTGGGGGGATTCATGCCACACAAAATACAGATGAAGGGAAAAGACAAATACTGGATGGTTTCACTCATTGTGGAATATAGTGAATCAACAGTCAGATAAAACCAAACCAGTCACAAACCTAGAAATCTGGGTGTAGAGCCGAGGCTACACTTTCTCTGGAGAGAAGGGGAGGAGAGCAGAGCATGGGTGGGAGGCCCCGTGGACTGTAGCAGAGGATTTGGGGTGTCTTGGTGGTGGGGGTGGTGTGGTGACATCTATTTGAAGGGTGGGATCCTACACTTCCGAGTCCTATAATATACTGAACTAATGTTACAGCAATAAGAAAACAACAACAACAACTACAACAACAAAGCAAAACCACAGTCTCACATCTCTATTGAAAAGAATTATTCCTTATTAAACCGACCACTGCTGGAATACAGCAATAATGTTCTCATCCTACCTGGAACTGGAATATCTTTTCATACTTTCACCTTCCATAGCTTCCTCACTGTGACACAAACCACTGAATCCCGACACAGCCTAAGGCTTCTGTGTCCTTTTTCCAGGAACGTCTTTCCTTTTCTTAGGGGTTTCCCTGGAGACTTTGGTGGTGGTTCCTGTAGGCTTCTCCCTTGTCCACCATCGTTGTTGTATTCACCAAACAGTTATGGAGAGTCAGCATGCTTTCATTGCTTGTCGACCATATGCAGCCTGCTCTCAGAACATCTTGAGAGACTGAGTGCTGGGCCAGCCACTGGGACTATAGTGGGGGACAAAGAAAACTTGGTGTTTTGTTGCCGAGAAGCTAACAGTTATAAGAGATGAAAGAGAAGAAAACCGAGAGGTCTTTGTGAATGAAACGAGGGAGCTCACACCAGCACATGTGAAGAAAGAAGATTCTGGGCAGAACAGGGATCAGGATCGAGTGCAGAGCCCCCAGGTGGGGGGTGTTTTCTAAGTTCCAGTTTCTGACAGGGACACAGAGCACAGAGGAGTGTGATAAGACATGAGGTCAGAGAAGCAAGGAGTGGCCAGATCCCACAGGAAGCTGAGTTCATAGCGAGAGCAAGGATTCTTAAACTTGTTCGAAGGGCATGAGCCTCAGAAATGGCATTCTGGCACCCTGGAAGCAGAGGCACATGTTCCTCAGAGACACATAGAGTTGACCCCACTTAACCCCTGGCAAGTGAGTTTTACCACCTGATGAACTAGGCAAGATTGGGGTTGTCTATGGCACCCTACATTGGGAACCTGTACATGGTCTATGATGTAGATTCAAAAGTAGCACCCGAGAGACATGGGGTCCTGATTCCTGAGAACTCTAACTGTGGCCTTATTTAGAAAAAAAGGGCTTTGGCCGATGTGATTAAGGATTTTAAAGATGGTCTGCATGGGTCAGGGAAGCCGTTCACACATCAGGGAGGGGCTTAGGGGACCGTACACGCACAGAACCCTTGGAGATTAGAGCGAGGCAGTCACCAGCAAAGGAAACCCGTGGCCACCAAGAAGCTGTAAGACACCATCGCTCATGGTGCCCTCCTGCTGGTTGATCAGGGATAACTATCTCAGTCTGCTGGCCTGCGCATATGAGAGAACCTTCTGTAGTTGTCAGTCATCAGGTTTGTGGTTACTCGATGCAGGAGCGTTTACAGTCCATATAAATATTTCTGGAATGGTGATTTAAGCTCAAGTAGGGCTTATTTAAGGGCAAATAGGGCTTTCCTCATTACACTGACAGAAGCCTGGCACCCCTATCACTATTGTAGTAGTGTTTGGGAGTCAGAATAGGTTAACCTAAGAGTCAGGGCACTAGTCCCTGCCCTTTATGGCCACTAAATCCTGATAGGACTTTGTATCTTGTCTCCCTGGAACCTACAAAAATCCCTGTGGAGTGTTTTAAGTAGGGCTTCTCATCGTGGGTTGATAAAGATCACTCTGATGGCTGAGTAGCGTGGATTGTACGAGAACTGTAACGGGAAATGTTTAAAAGGGTGCATTAGGTTTTAGAGTAGTAAGAAATAATGATGCCTTGGACTGAGGAGTTGGCACAGGAAGGACAGAGAAATAGATGGGTTTCTGATATGGCTTACAGATTGAGTTAAAATGGACTTGCAGAGGACTGAGCGGGGCTTGTGGGGGAGGGAAAGAGAAGAATGTAATGTGCTGTTTACTTTTTTTGGTATTACCATTGGCTAAGGCAGGGAAGCATTGGGGAGGACCAAGTTTGAGGAGGAAGTCAAGTTTCATCTGCGCACATGCTCTTCCATGAGGTGTTGCCCATGGCTGCTTTCTCTCCGCGGTGGTAGAGTTGAGTGACTGTGACTGAGGCCATCTGCCCGTGAACCAAAAATACCTGCTGTCTAGCCCTAAAATGAAAATTCCTTTGCTGAACTCACATCTAAGAGAAAACAATAACCCGATGAGCATAACCAACCCAAAGCAGATTATGGGAACGGACAGATTAAAGTTAGTGTTAGAGATGCTGAATATATTGAAGGCCTAGCAGAAGCAGTTAGCAATGTAGAAAAACAATTAGTTCAGGGTAGACGTGCCGAGGCAAGAATCAGTGAGTTATGCTCACCATTGGGCTAGCTGAGATAAATGCTTGATTCTTTCCCTTTATTTGCCAAGTTTCTAGATAATAAATACACTGGTTCCATTTCATGATGTGAAGTTTCCCAGTTAGTTAATTTATTATCATTGTGCACTTATGGACATCGGTATCCTGTCTATCAAACATCCTATCATATCGATCAGAAATTTCCCCCTCAATGAAGCTGAAATTTCCCACATTTGATCAGAAGTCTCTTCAAGTCAGCTGTTGAGTCTCTTGACCTGACAAAAATAGGATCCTCTTGAGAATTTTCTATTCTGGATCAGGAATCAGCCTTCCCCAAGGAGCATGGGTTTCTTGGGGTGGGAACTAGGATGTTGAAACCACATCCTGGATGCTTGTCTGTGTGTATATATCTGAGTTTGTCTACATATACATATATACATGTATACATATATATATATATGTACATCTTTCAAGAAGTTTATCTTTTTTGTTAGTTTCCCTTTATTTGATCTGTAGCATAAAATCCCGGCACACAAAACATACGAAATTTATAATGGTCTATGGCAGATGGGCTTAGACATCATGAGAATGTCTGTTTCTTCTTTAGTGTTTTCTTTAAAAAAATGTACTCTTATCCTTTATGGAAATAAACTGGTGTCCTCTGTGCACCTTCTATTTTCCTAAAATTTCAAGAAAATTATTTTAGTGAACAAACAAGACAAAACCAACAACTGCGCCTTGAACTTTTTTTCTGGGGAAGTTGAACACTCTCATTCCAATGTCTTGGTTAAGTCTCTTGAATCTGTGACTAAAGACTTCATCCTCCATCCCATCACCTGCCCTAACACAGACCCCTCCCCTTCCCCCTCTTCTTGCCTTCTCAACAAGATTTTTTATACTTTTTTTTATAAAGTGCCATTTTAATTGAACTAATATTGCTTTATAACATCACACATGCTTTAGGGGTTTATGTGCACACCATTACATGTATGTCACCACATCTATCACCAAAGCATCCAAAATCCACCACCATAGTCCATTGGGCCCCTTCCACACTTTGGTCTCCCCCGCTCTCCCCACATTGCCCTTCATGTAGACTCAGTTCTGCAGTCAGATTTCCAGAGTTTGTTTTGGTTTAGTTTGATCTGTTCCTTTGCTTTGTTTCTTCATATTCCACAGCTTTTGTTATGTCTTCCTACTTCTGACCTATGTCACTTAGTATCATCCCTTTGAGTTCTACATTATTGCAAATGTCAAGATTTTATGTTTTTTTTTATAGCTCTGTAGTATTGATTTGAAGGGATATATCTGCATTCCCATGTTCACTGGAGAGCTGTCTACAGTAGCCAAGTTATGGAAACAACCTAAGTGCACAGGGTAGATGAGTGGATACAGAAAAATGTGTTATGTCTATACAATGGAATATTATTCAGCTATGAAAAAGAAATATGACTTACAGCTTTCTGTACTCTGTTCCCTTGCTCTGGATTTTTGCATCTATCTTCAGTATTTTCAGTTTTCCCCAGAATTTTAATATTTATTATAGTTTTTTAAAATTTATTTATGCATGCAAGACCTGGGGTACAGGCCAGAGATGTGGGGGGTGAGAGGAGTCACCAGAGACAGAGTGGGGAACAGAACAGGCAGATTGACTGAAGTACACTGCTGAGGGGAGCAGAGGTCAGAACAGGAGAGGTCTGCTGCACCATGTGGGATGCTCTCTGGCTGGCCGGGGATCGAACTTGTGCCTCATGCTGCAGAGGCTGCGGCTTGCTTCATAGTGCAGTGCTTAACCACTTGCGCCACCAGGGAGGCCCTAGTTTAATCTTCATTTCTAAAAAAAATTTTTCTTTCATTTAGTAATTTTTCCTGTGTTGTCACTTCATTTCTACATTATACTATTTCAGATTTGCGCCTGCAGTATCTCACATCTTGTATCATTTCCTTAATTAGTTGAGCTCATTGTAAAACAGGGTATTATAGCCTCATTTTCTCAGGCATGTCTTTTGCATGTGCATTCACTGTAGGCATGCTATTCTGCTTTTTCTTTTTTATCTGAGAATCCTTGAATTTTATCCCTTCTCTGAAATTTAAAATGCAGCTTCTCTTTCTCCGTGTTCTCTCTTTTCTTTCCACGTGGTCACTGGCCCCACACAGGTCTGTGTCTGCGGGTCATTTGCCCCAACCACTTTGCTGTCTTGGACTTCCCCAGACACCTTGTTGAGTAGTTTAACTGTAAAAGTACAGTTTTTACATCCGATTGTTTATTTGAATTTAGTTTTCAACTGCCAGTGAGGTAAAAATACCAAAATACAACACAAATAAAGGAATTTATAAAGAAAACATTTAAAAAAGAGAGGAAAAAAGAAAAGAAGGGCCTCCCCTGGTGGCGCAGGCAGTTAAGTGCCGTGCTGTGAAGTTGTCTGCAGCCACTGCAGCGCTGGTTGGATCCCTGCTGGCTGGCGAGGGTCCCACATGGTGCAGCAGACCTCTCCTGTCGTGCCCGCTGCTCCCCTCAGCAGTGTATTTCGTCAGTCTGCCTGTTCTGTTCCCCACTCTGTCTCTGGTGAATCCTCTCACCCTCCCGCGCATCTGGTCTGTACCCCGGTTCTTGTATAAATAAATAAATAAATAAATCTTTTTAAAAAAGTAGAAAAGAAGAAAATGAAGTCCAGTCAATAAAACCAAGGCCTTGGAAAAACTAATAATGTACTTTTCACTGGAAAATTTTTTTAAATATGTCACACATGCAACCTCGGAGACAAAGATGCAATTTGATGGACAGTAATGTAACAGTTAATTTGAAAGCCCAAGCAAAAGAGATTATTTTCTAGGTGAATATAATATAAAAAGTAAAATGTAGAAGACTAAATAGACTAATGCACAGGTCAGAGTTACCGTGGCACCCCAGGACAGCTCTCTCAGAAGCAACTGGGCTCTGAGATCTTATTCAGAGCATGACCCTTCCCCGCCTAGCTGGGAAGCGTTTCCAAGCTGTTCAGCTGCTTTTGCCAGTACCCTGATTTGTGCAGAACCTGCTTTCCTTCTGGAAATCTGAAATTTTGGATGTGCTACATAAAAGGTAGCTGTGTGACCAGCACCCCCATAAAACTATAGAACACTGAGTCTCTAAAGCTTCATAGAGAAGAGATTCTGGAATTGTTAGTGAATTTTCCCTGCTGTGGAAGGAGACAGCCTGATCCCTGTGGGTGTCCTCCCACAGGAGGGGGCACTGAAGGCTGTGTGTGGGGTCCCCTATACTCCACATGTCTGCCTTGCTGATGTGCTTTCATTGCAAGAATTCTTCACAGTGAATACAACTACCTCCTACTAGTAACGTTCAGCAAGTATTGTCCTAGTGGATCATGTCCCAGCAACCCTAAAATAAATCGAAAGGCTAGGCACATTTCTGCCTCCTTCCAAATAAAGCCTGTTTGGGTTCAGTTAGTTTCAAAGACTCTCTTTACCAAATCTTCAGACTAGCAGGTTTGTAAACTCACTGAAACCCTCAGTTCTATTTTTCTCTTGATGTGTGGATTTCTGAGCATTATGTATGGATTGTTCACATGCAGTTTTCCCTGTCTTTCACATTTGTTGTTAAAGTTACATTCATGCTTGGGGCCTCCCTGGTGGAGCAAGGGGTTAAGACACAACCTGTGAAGCTGTCCGCAGCCACTGCAGCATGAGTTCCATCCCCCGCCAGGGAGCTACACACATGACACAGCAGACCTCTCCTGCCTCACCCACTGCTCCCCTCAGAAGTGTATTTCTGTCGATCTGCCTGTTCTGCCCCCCACTCTGTCTCTGGTGAATCCTCTCACCCACCACACCTCTGGTCTGTACCCCAATTCTTGTAGGCATAAATAAATAAATCTTAAAAAAATTGCATTCATACTTACTATATTGTCTAATATGTTTAACTCAATCTCTGATTAGAATATCTTTTTTTTAAAACATGCATTTTCATTGTATTCCTTGATAAAATGAATAATAATGCAAATGATTTACATTATTTGAGCCCGTTTGCTCATGTGTCAAGTACTAAGAGTACTCCTAAATAATACATGCAGTTTACCTAAGGTTGATGTGAGGACTAAATTAGGTAATGCACTTACAAAGCTCTATCAACAACTAGTATGCAGAATAATTTGAATATGAAATATAGCAGTGGAGGGGAGATTTAAACCCACTGACATTTATTCTAATTACATTTGGATAATTTCATCCTATTAAGAGTTACCCTGACATAAATTCATTCATTCATTCATTCATTCATTCATTCAATTATCTTATGTGCCAGCTGTGATTTTGGGCCAGTGTACTATAGCAAATAGCAAGATGTGATTGTATTCTCATGAAATGTGCATTCTAGATGTTATTGAAGCACACAGCTTAATGAATTGTCAAAAACTGACGACTAATACGTAATCAAACTTCCAATCAAGAAACACTATCCCGACCCTGTTGCGTTCCCTTCCCACACCATTGAAGTGGTGGCTTCCCTGTTCCTCAGTTTGATGTTAGTGGAATCATAGAATAGGTTACTTTTTTTCTTTTTTCTTTTTAAAGATTTATTTATTCATGTATACAAGAACCAGGGTACAGGCCAGAGGTGTGGAGGGAGGTGAGAGGATTCACCAGAGACAGAGCGGGGAGCAGAACAGGCAGATCGACTGAGATACACTGCTGAGGGGAGTAGCAGGTGAGACAGGAGAGGTCTACCACGCCATGTGGGTTTCTCGCTGGCCAGCCGGGTTCAAACCCGCGCTGAAGAGGCTGCAGAAAGCTTCACAGCACTGAGCTCAATTGCCTGCACCACTAGGGGAGGCCCTACTTTTTTTTTTTCCTAACTTCCTTTCATTCCACATTAAGTTTGTAAGATCCAGCAATCGTGTTCAGTGTCATTCTAAGATACTCAGAGTAGGACTGTTATATGAATGTGTTTTGATTGATGTGTCCATTTCCATGTTGAAGTATATCCGGGTGGCCTCCAATTTGAGACTATTTTCAAGAGTGCTGCTGTGATTATTCTTACACAGACATTTTAGTGAACACATATGGCTGTTTCTGTTGTGTGCACACTTAGAGGTAGAATTGTTAGGCCATAGCACAGGCATAAATATTTAGCTGTAGTAGATATTGCCAAGAACTTTCCAAAAAGGGATTCTAATGACCTAATCTCTTAGGCCCAAACTCAGAGCTTTTAGTCTTCTTTGGTTTTAGTCAAACTGATGGTTCTGTGTCCCATTGACACCTTTTCCTTCTTCATTATTTTTAATCTTCTAATTTTGGACTAATTTTAAATTTTGTAGAAAAGTTCTTAAGTGAATGGATTTCTATATTTCTTTTACCCACATTTCACAAATGTGAACCCCCACGTATATGTACATGTATACACACGGTTATACTAAGCTACCCCTTAACACAAGTTGTTATTTAGACACAACACTTTTTTCCCACTAAGTGTATTAGAAATGTTCTTTTGAGATGCATAGCAATTTGGATAAAACTCACAAACTGTGTAACTGGGAGACATCAAAGCAGTAAGAAAAAGCTAGATGTCACAAGTACCTAAATTATATGTTGATTATCATCTGTTTCATCATATATTACTTTAAGCTATGCATAAATCTAGTGAATTAATGCTCTATGCCATTAACATTTTCAGTATGGCCACAGTGAGGCAGTTGCATTCAGCATACCAGGATGCATGAAGAAACAACACGCTGCTGCTTCATCAGCAACAACACGTGCATTGCTCCACCTGTAAGTGCAAATGGGTTTCCTCTCCTACTCTTCGTTTTTGATGTTTAGCCTTAGTAATATGTGTAACATCTATTCTGTTTTGTACCCTATAAGACAAAACTGATGTAGTTATTGACAGACCCCCATCAGCTTCATCTTGTCAACAGAGGATGTTTTCGATAAATATAGGACAGTAAATCTATTTTCTCTTCCTTATAATTTTTAAATATTTTCTTTGGCTTACCGTATTGTAAAAATATATACAAAAATCAGTTAACATGCATGGTTACATAAATGTATATACTGCACCTAACCGTATATGGTGATTGATATTGGTAAGACTTTCTGTCAACAGCAACTACTAGTAAAGTTTTGGGGGAGTCAGGTTGCATGTAGATTTTCAGTAGCACTAGGGATCACTTCTGTAACTTCCATGTTCCAGGGTCACATGTATGTGTATATTTTGAACCGCTTGAGAGTAGGTTGCAGGCAACGACCCTGTGCTTCCTAAATATATTTATTTTTATTTCTTAAAAACAAAGGCCTTCTCTTATATAACTGTAATCCAGTGACCAAATATGAAACAAACATTAGTGCAGTGTTGTTACCTGCAGACCTTGCTTGATTTTGTGAGCTGTCACACACTTGTCCTTTGTATACATCATCTTCACTCTGGTTGGAGGGGCTGCACTTCGCTTCTGCCACACCTGCCGCCTTCTGTTCCTCACACATGCCTAGGTCCTTCCAACCTCAGAGCCTTTGCCCTGCCAGGTCATCTTCCTACAGTTTTGCAACTCGGTAGGTTTGCCTCCTCTGTCTGAAGTCTTGGCTGGAATATTACCTCCTCAGGGAGAGTGCTCTGGAACAGCAGCACCCACACATCCTCTTCTATTATCCTACTTTAACTCTCTGCACCCAGCTCTTCTGGCTGACTCGCAGTGAGTGTGTCATTTACCTCAGTTAAAAGGGGAGCTCTGTGAGAGTGGAGAACTTGGTGTTCTTGTTCTTGATTGTATTTCCATTGCCAAGATTAATGACCAGCTCATAGTAGGGAATGCAGACAGATGTGCCACCAAGTGAATGAACTGGAAGGTGTTACCCATGGATACCAAACTCTTCTCTGTATCATTTTATCCTTCCTTGACAGTCTGCCTGAAATACTTGAAATAGAGTTACCAGGTTTAATATTAGCAATAACCAGCACTAAGATGATCTCCCAGAACAAGTAACTGTTACACAGAAGAGGGAAGGTCTAGGACATCCCCTGAGTCTGAACAGCAGGAACTGAATCAAGCTACAGTTTCTGGCACTTTCTACCCTGACAGGGCCTAAAGAAGGGGGATGTACAGTTTGTTTTCTGTTCATCCTTTACTCAGGATAAGTCTGCCTTTTTTTTTTTTAAGATTTATTTATTTATACAAGAACCAGGGTACAGGCCAGATGTGCAGGAGGGTGAGAGGATTCACCAGAGACAGAGCGGGGAACAGAACAGGCAGACCGACTGAAATACACTGCTGAGCGGGTGCCACAGGAGAGGTCTGCTGCGCCATGTGGGACCCTCGCTAACCGGCCGGGATCGAACCGGCGCTGCAGAGGTTGCAGACAGCTTCACAGCATGGCGCTTAACCGCCTGCGCCACCAGGGGAGGCCCAGGATAAGTCTGCTTTAAAATTCAAGTACAACTTTGCCATGTAATTGGGTTTTTATAGCATACACAGGCTTTGAATGACTTGGGTTGGATCAACTCTGTTCTATTTCTTGTTTTTAAACTGTGGCTAATTAATCAAGTGGTCTGGAATAGTAAATTGTATCCATTTTGATAAACTGGTCGCTAATCACGAAAGCTTGTTGCTCAGAAAGCAACCTGGGAGAGAGGTTTTCTGTGTTGTGTGAATGCAAATGTCACAGAGGCAACCTGCGAGGTCCTGCCCAGCCTGACACCATGCGTGTGCTGGAGGCAGTCTCTTCTCACAACTGCTCCACAGACGTGCGGGGAGGGGAATGGCGTGCTCAGAGTTCTGCAAGAAACTCGATGGCTGTTTTCCATGGGACAGTCACCTCCTTGTGGCTTCAATCAGAAGTAACGGTGTTTTCCACGTTTGTGGCTTTGGGCCTCTGCTCACCATTTCTCTGGCTAATATATTTACCTCAGTGTTCACTCAGAGTACAGCATTTTCTGACACATGTAACTGAGTTGTTCTGTGAAAACCTGGCACTGTTTCTGTTTTACAATATGAAAGGTTCACCCCTGACCCAGAGTTTCCTCTTTCTCAGGTTTTCTGTATATCAGAGTCACCCTAGGGGAATTCTGACTCCTGGGCTCTGGAATAGGACCCAGTAATGGGTGTTTTTACCACTCCCACAGATGCCTCACTAACACTGAGGACTACTGCATTTTAAGTCAGAACCCCCAGGATGGTCGCCTCTCCACTAAGAGAAATGAAAATTGTATCAGGAAAGGGATTCGTCTCTCTACTTCCAGCTCAGAAAGAGTTACTGAAATTAAGCTCCCTGCTGCAATAATCCCTGTATGGAGACAGCTCAAAGAACAGGTATTCAGAAGTAGCTTTATTTATTTTTTTTAAGATTTATTTATTTATTTATACAAGCACTGGGTACAGTCAGAAGCGCGGGAGGGAGAGAGAATTCACCAGAGCCAGAGCGGAGAGCAGAACTGCAGACTGATGAAGTACACTGCTGAGGGGAGCAGCGGGTGGCAGGAGAGGTCTGCGCGCCATGTGGGACCCTCGGTCAGGGGCCGGAGATTGAACCGGCGCTGCAGAGGCTGTGGGCAGCTTCGCAACCCAGCGCTCAACAACTGCGCCACCAGGGAGGCCCAGAAGTAGCTTTATTTGAAAAAGCTTTTGCTGGGAAACAAGTGAAGGAGAAGAAGCCTGTTATATGTAGAGCTTCTGTTTTTTCCCCCTCTCACCAGGTCTTAAGCTCTCTATTGCCCACACCTCATCCTCATCAGTCTGGCTGCTGTTTTCCTGTGCAAACTTAGTGAGCCAATGAGGTGCATATTTCTGGGGGTTTTTTTTGGGGTATTTTTTTTTGGTAATCAAGTAACATTTCATTTATTTATTTTGTTAATTTTTTTTCTTACATCATTGTAGTCCCCATAGAGTTCTCCCACATGTATCATCAGTGAACCATCACCATATTCCCTTGTGTTCACCATCCTCTGTATCCCCTCCTGCCCGCTCCTTTGCCGGATGCCTCCATGCTATGGTTAGCTGCTAGTTTTGACTTTTTCTTGACCTTTTGTTTGGCTTCTCTACATTCCACATGTAAGTGAAACAGTCCGGTATTTATCTGTCTCCTTCTGACTAATTTTGATAGCATAATCCCTCAGCTCCATCCATCTTGCCACAAATGGCATGAGTTTGTCCTTCTTGATCACTGAATAATATTCCATTGTGTAAATATATCACAACTTTTTGATCCATCCATCTGTTTGGGGGCATTTGGGTTGTCTCCATGTCTTGGATATTGTAAATAGTGCTGCAGTAAACATAGGGGTGCAGGTTTCCTTTTGAGTTAGTATTTTTGTGTCATTTGGGAAGATTCCTAGGAGTGGAATTGTTACAGGGCAAGGAGAAGGGCACCCCAGAGCCCCCAAACCTGCCTGCTCTAAATAGGTTCTGCCATATGCCACATCAACACAAAACATGTAAGACTTTAATGGGAAGGAACTTCAATACAATTAGTAAACAATACAGAAAAGACAAAGAATATAGTTTTCAATCAAACACTGAAAGTTACCCATCCCCTCGTGGGTAAAAGTCCACCCAAGCAGGATTGGCCCAGAGCAAGGCCCAAAAACCTGCCCCAAGTCTAAAGCACCTTCCAGTGGGGACCCACAGAAAAGGATCAGAAACAACCAGACAAGTCTGGGAGGAAAAAGAGCAAAATCAAAATCAAGATAAAAGCTGCCATGGTCACCGCCCCACGGGTCTCACCCACATCTGTGTCACCCAGTCCACGGCCAAAAGGCAAGCTCAGTTTCTTCATTTTTCTCTCGGCTCCATGTGCCTCCTCCAGGTCTCCTTCTGGCTCCATCCTGCTTCCTTCCTTCCTCAGTCTCCTCTGCAACTTCTCCTCTCACTGCTCAGCTCCACCCTCCTTTTGGTGGGACAGGGAACCTGGAAGTTCCCCCTTTCCTGGGGGCCACCCTGTTACAGAATCACTGTGTCATATGGTTGATCCAGTTTTTGTGTTCCAGGGAAGCTCCACACAACTTTCCATAGAGGCTGGCCGGTTTACATTTGAGGTGGGTATTTCTAAAACCCAGTGAGAAGCTGAAAAGAAAATGACTGTTCCTGGCTGACCCTGACAGGAAGAGGGAGCAATCAAGTCTGTTTACTCTGTGCACTCTCAAGCCCTTGGGTCAGGTCATAAGCCATTGAGGAGGCAGACCTCTTGGAAGCTGGAGATACACTGAGCAAAGCATGTAGAGAGAAGGGCGCTCTCATCTTTGGTCTCCATTCCTGACTATCAGAGTAGCATCCTCCGGCTCTGTGCTGTGTGCAGGACATGGCCATGAGGAGCCAGAAGAATATGTTGGGATGGTTGACATTCTATTGAGTGGCACACAGGCCTCAGGAAGGTGGTAGGGGCAGTGCCTGGGGAGAAATCCAGGCTGGATCTAGCCCTCACTCTGACTGCTCTTCTGGTATAAGTTTCCACATCTGGGAAAAGTGTTTTACACACACACACGCAAATACACACTTAATTTGGCTTTCATGTGCTTTTTTCTGCCTGTCTTTCATCTACTTCTTTCTCCATCTTTCCCTTATTCTCCATCAAATTTAACCCCAAATCTAAATATAGTTGACCCTTCAACAATGCAGTGCAGTTCCCCCCCCCTCAATTGGTGGAATCTATATTCACAATTCAACCCACCTTGGAAATGAATTAATTGAATCTATGGATGTGGAGCCCGACACCAAGGGGCGGCTATAAAGAACCTGAACACCTGCAGATTTTGACGAGCGTGTGGTCCTAAAGCCAAGCCCCTGTGGGTGCTGAGGAGTATTTGTGGTTAAGTTTCTGAGGAGTCAAATGTTATTCACAGAGTTTTGACTGCACGGGTTGGCTCCCTGCAGCCCTCCGCTGTTCTGGATGATGAACTTGTAAAGTCGTGAGAACATGCTCGCTGTTCACAGTCTCTAAGGAGAGGGCCAGGGTGGTGGTGCCAGCCCTATTTTCCACATGGCAACTGCTGCTGCCTGAAATGCACTTGTGGCAGTGCAAAGTGTCTGCCAGTCCCTGCTGCCCCCTGGCAGCAGCACCCATTGCCCGCTCCCACTTGCCAGCATGTTGTTGTTGGTCCTGCATTGAGAATTCCTGCTCTCTACTTATGTCTCTGGAAAAATGGTGAAAATAAAAGATAAAACACAAAGTCTGCATATGACAAAATAAAGGAGTGGTGAGCGAGGGAGAGGACATTCAAGTCGCTCTTTTCGTGAACTTGTTCACATCTCCATCGATGTCCTCGAAGGAAATAATAATGTCAGAGTCAGAGTTGCCATTTGCATTTAGTGGCATATGCACATGTCCTCCTCATGCAGGAGATGAACTCCTTGGCTCCATGTCTGCAGAGGACCTCGTGAGCTCTGTCCCTCCCAGGGGCTGGCGGCTGCCTGGAGCTCTTGAAAGCAGGCACTCCTGGCATGCTGTTCTGGCTCTGTGTTTTTTGCCTTTTTTTCCTCTTGGTTTGGTTCTTTCACAAAATATGGGGGCTAAAGCATTTAATTTCTTTTTTTAAAGATTTATTTATTTATTTATACAAGAACTGGGGTACAGTCAGAGGGGCGGGAGGGTGAGAGGATTCACCAGAGACAGAACAGGAGGCAGAACAGGCAGAGGACCGAAGACACCGCTGAGGGGAGCAGTGGGAGGCAGGAGAGGTCTGTGCACCATGTGGGACCCTCACCAGCCGGCCGGGGATTGAACTGGTACTGCAGAGGCTGTGGACAGCTTCACAGCCCAGCACTCAACCTCTGCACCACCAAGGGAGGCCCTAAAGCATTTAATTTCTGATAGAAACCAAATGCAACCTTAGCTCCAGGTGCTACATTTTAAATCTCCCAAGTTGCTGTCTTGCATCTTAGTCATTCAACAAGCATTTACTTAGTATCTACTGTATTCCAGGATCTGTGCTCTGCTTGGAGACAGAAAGAAAAAAACGAAGGCCCTGACTCAGAGGCTGGTGAGAGTGAGATGAGAAAACCCTCCCTGGTAGGGTGATGCCCAGGATGCTCGCAGAGACCAGCAAGTGGGCATCATGGTCATTGTAGTTGGTCGCGATCATAAAAGCTGGGTTTTTCAGAGCAAGACTGAGTCTCAACCGAGACCCCAAAAGGAAAGTGAAGAGTGACATCCTAAATCTGTATCAAAATGGTGTGAACTTGAACCTGACATGAGGTGGTTTTGGGGAGACTCACTGGGGCAGTGAGTGAAGTGTGGGTGCAGATTGGGCAGATTTGTAACTAGGTGACCTTCAGGACCACTGAGTGCTCTTGCATTTAGCATCCCTGCAGCGGGGCGTCAGCTGGGCTCAAGGCTTTGATAGCGCTCCTGTCGTGAAGCTGCTGATTTCCACATCTACTGAAGAGCTCAGGAGAGCCACAGAGTTGTCTGTTCTTACTGAGATTCAAACTTTTCTTTTTACTTTTCAGTAAATGTTATTTGGAATTTTTATAGATCTTTGATTAACTTCAGATTCCACAGAAGTTGCCTTTGGTCATGCTTGCCTCAGTGCTGGTGCTTTAATGGAGGAACAGTCTTTTTTAAGAGTGGGTCTCCACATTGGAAGTGTTTCTCTAGGATTTACTTTCCCATTGGCTAGTCTAGGGTCTTACCTTGAAGTACCTCATACTGCCTGGATCTGAGGGAGCAGGTGTGGAGCCATTTTCAACTTGGTTTTTCTGGACATGAGCTTTCGGGACAGAATCTGTTTGGTGGGTCCCAGTGCATCCGGTAAGCTGGGATCTGCTGCTTTTCTCAGTTTCCAGGTGCTTTGACAGGAGAGGTGGTGAACAGAGTCTGGGTTCAGAGGGAGTTAAAAGTGAGATGGGTGGAGGAGCCTTGATGGAGGAAATGGTGTTCAAGAAGAGGAGGGAGGAGCCATGTGCATGTGGATGTGCCAGTGCTGAACTGGGGTGTGTCCGGATCACTCAGCAGATAATTATTGAGCAGCTGCTGTGTGCCCGACTCCATTTCAGACCCTTAGGATATACCAATGAACCAAAAAAAAAAAAAAATCACTTCTTTCATGGAATTTGTGTATTGGCACTGGGGTGTGGGTGGGGGACAGAAAAAAAAAAACAGAAAAATGTAGAAATGTGATAGGTACTGAAGAGTGCTTGGAGCAAAATAATCTAGCTGATGATGGAGACTGACCAAGTTTTTTTTTTTTTTCACACGGTCACTGGGTGATTTCTTTCTGATAAGAGCAGAGACCTGAATGTAGTGAGAAAGCGCAGCTTCTTAAGGTAGAAGGCTCTGAGCGTAAACCCTGGCGGGCTCCATGGAAGCAGTGGAGTCAATCGGCCTGGTTTACAGAAGTGGCAGATTTGGTCTTGAGAGGGTTCAGAGGAGAGGCAGGCGTCCTGAAGAAGTTCAAATACCACATGATTTCACTTAGATGTGGAATCTACAAAACACACAAAATAAAACACAGCAAAATTCATAGATGAAGGGAATAGAATGATAGGGTGGGGTGAAATGGGAGAAGGTGGTCAACAGATATAATCTTCCGGTTATCAGATAAACAAGTCCTGGAGATGTGTCTATAGCCAACAGTAGTGTAATGCTGATTGGAAAGTTGCCTAGAGAGTGCATCTTAAAAGTTCTTTTTTTTTAATTTAATTTAATTTTATTTAAGATTTATTTATTTATTTATACAAGCACTGGGTACAGGCAGAAGCGCGGGAGGGTGAGAGAATTCACCAGAGCCAGAGCAGGGAGCAGAGAGGGCAGAAGGACCAAAGTACACTGCTGAGGGGAGCAGCGGGCGGCAGGAGAGGTCTGCGCGCCATGTGGGACCCTCGCCAGTGGCCGAGGAGCAGCCAGGGATCGAACTGGCACTGCAGAGGCTGCGGGCAGCTTCTCAACCCAGCGCTCAACCGCTGCGCCACCAGGGAGGCCCTTAAAAGTTCTTATTGCAAGAAAACAGCATCTGCAGCTTTGTGGGATGAGGCATGGAAACTGGACTCAGCGTGGGGGTCAGCTCGCAGTGCGTACAGAGACCAAATCTTCATGCTGTTGCCTGACGCAGAGCTGATGTTACCATGTCAGCGGTTCGTCAAGAAATTAAAAAGCTCCCGAGCCCTTGGTCCCCTGGGGGAGCATGAGGGGTGGGGTGATTGCAGCAGAAGAGGCTATAGTAAAGACGTGCAGATCTCTAAGAACGTAATAATATAATCTGAATCATAATAATATAATGTGAATTTAATGTTAAAGAAAAGAGGTATTGATTGATCTTTGGAGGGGCAGACATCGCTGCATGTGACCTGAGGAAGACAGGGAGAGGCAGTGGCTTCAGTCCTGGGGATTCCTAATCTGAAGTTCTCATCGCCCCAGTAGGGCTGGGAGGTCAGGCCACAGCCTTACTTCCCGCCCCCCAACCCCCTCACCCCCTGCCTTGCCTCTGTGACTGTTGTATGAACTACCCTTCTTTTTTTTTTTTTTAAAGATTTATTTATTTATGCATGCATGATCTGGGGTACAGGCCAGAGATGCAGGGGTGGGGGTGTAAGAGGATTCACCAGAGAAAGAGAGAGGGGAACAGAACAGGCAGACTGACTGAAATACACTCCTGAGGGGAGCAGCGGGTGAGACAGGAGAGGTCTGCTGTGCCATGCCGGGTGCTCTCTGGTTGGCTGGGGATCGAACTCATGCTGCAGAGGCTGTAGATAGCTTCATAGTGCACTGATTAACCCCTTGCACCACCAGGGAGGCTCCTGCACTACCCGTCTGAAGGGAAGAGAACCGTCAATGTCGGTTTTACAGGGGTCCTCTGTCCAGGGCTATTCTGTTCCCAAACTTGAAGAAACCCCTTGCTTGATCTGAGACCCTCCACCCTCCCCACCCGCAGAGTGTTCAAATCAGACACTTGAGCATAGCTTTCATTGGGAGCTTCTCCAAACAGAGCCTGAGCTTTTCTACATTTTTTCCTTATAAGACTCAAAATCTCTAGAACGGTGAATAAAAGATCTTTATTAGATTCCTTTAAAATTTTTTCATTTAATCAAGAAATAGGTTTTCAAAATCTTCCACCGAATCAGTAAATTAACAGTTGGAAAAAGTAATCCGCCTTGTCAGTGTCTTATTTGAGTGCATTTGAGTTTTTGTGATGTTTTACTAGAAAATTATTGTTTATCTGCTCATTCCCTGCTATAGTCCCTGCGCTAGAATAATAGGCACTCAAAAAGAATTAGTGGAACTAATAAATCTTTTAGAAGTGGCTTTTAAAACCTGTTTACTGCATATAAATGTGATCATTACCTCCTCTCCTGGTGTTTTTAACCTTTTTCTCTCCAGAAGCCCACTTGGTTCAGTCTACACCAGCTGGTCTGTCCAGCTCCCCACCCCTCAAATGTCCTCCTGTGGATTCTTACTCCCTTGTGCTTTCTACACTCTCTCCTTTAGCTCAGCATTACCGCCATGGCCACTGCCACTTGCATATCTGTAATGCTCGATCCCGTGAAATAGACTCTTGCTTTCCAACAAAAAGCAGTTGATGATGTGAAAGTGCCAAACCCCAGCCACTAGACCACCAGGGCGCTGAGGGCATGGCGGCCTTGTTTGATTTCATATATGGATACAGATAGAGATAGAGTCCTCTTTCAATTTTTCTTATTTTTTTAACTTGTATGACTTTTTTCTCTTCTAGTTCCCAAGTCTTTCTCTGAGTCTTTGTCCTCAAACTTCTCTTCCTCAGCTCGTTCCTTAAATGTTCTTCCCCCAAGTTTTGTCCTTAGTCTCTTCTCTCCTCTCTGGCTCTGCCCAACTCCTGCAGAAAGAAGCTGACTCCAAGGAAGCATCTGAACTCACCTCCACACCTTGGCCTTGCATTTATTTCTTCTGTCCAAACCCTCCTGGAGATTTTTTTTTTAAAGATTTATTTTTATTTATTGACATATACAATCACCTGGTACAGTCAGAAGCACTGGAGGGTGAGAGGATTCACCAGAGCCAGAGCGGGGAACAGAACAGGCAGACTGATGAAATACACTGCTGAGGGGAGCAGTGGGCACAGCAGGAGAGGTCTGTCGCGCCATGTGGGACCCTTGCCAGAGGCCGGGGATGTAACCAGCACTGCAGAGGCTGCGGGCAGCTTTGCAACCCAGCGCTCAACCACTGTGCCACCAGGGAGGCCCCCTCCTGGAGATTTTGTTGTCCTTTCTTTTTTTCTCTCTCTTCTGCGTTTGCCATCGATGTCCAAGGAGCCGTTAGGAGCTGCTAGTTCTCGCCTTGCATGCCTTCAGCCTTCGTTATTCACTCGGTACCTTCATTTAGAAACTCGTGGGCTCTGGTCTGTATTATTTGGTTCATCTCCTGACTTGCCATCGTCTCTTCTGTTCTCCCTCCAATAAAGCGACTCAGCTCCACTTAGGTGCAAGAGGGTTATGTAAGAAAGGTCAAGTTGACATCCATTAGAGTATTATTTTTTAATTTTCCTACTGCTCCATCAATGGCTGTAAAGAGGCAGAAATCTCCCTGGTCTTACACTTCATTTGCTCATCATACCCTTCTTAGATAAGTGGCCAATTTGAGCAGTGTCCAATTTTATCATAATGGATCATTGATCCGGCTCCCTCCTCTCCAGCACAGAGTACTTGATTGTGATGGTCCAGAGACCTTCCTTGTGCAACAATTTGGTTCCTCTCAAAAGCTGTTCCCCTCTTCTTTCTTAATAGCACCCATTTTCCACCCATCTGTGTGCCGCTGGGCAGCCAGCCTCATTTCCAGGATGAGGGCATGAATGCACAATGCAACGAAGCCACCCCTGGTGGTCCTGTTACACCCTCAAGGGTCGGTGTGGGCAAAGGCACTGGTAAGAATTCTGGCTGAGACTCGACATCTGCTGGGAATTTATGGGAACTGTTTTTCTTGCAGACACAATCAGAACACAAAAATGGAAACATGGGTCCTGCCTGTATTCCTATTGGATGTTGTCATGAGGATGAGAAAATACCCATTTGCGAAAGGTGACACTGGCCAGATGTGAAGGACCAGGCCTTGGGTGACATTATTCGGTCACACTATATACTTCTGGAAACCTAGTGAGAGAGAGAAAAGAAATCCCTTTCTTGTTTAATATAGTTGCACCGAGGATTTCTTTTCCTCCAGGTCATACTCCTTCTGTCTGATAGCCTAAGGCGTGTTGTCTTTCTTCTCCACCACCTCATACCTCCTTTCTCCGTCCCCACGCAAGTCCATGCAGCCATCAAGAGCTGCCGGCCTACTTCTTGTCTTTGACTTGAACCTTCTGTGGTGTGGTGACATCTGCTTGGTAACTGAGTACCTCGTTTTCATTCTAGAAGTCTTGCCTCAGGAATATCTTTCTCCCTTTGATTTTCTTAAAAAAGGTAAAAGTCTTGAAGGGAGTGAAAAGTGATTTGCGAACTCTAGCTCAAATTCTGACAGCCTGGTTCCTGTTCTGGAGCTGGTGAGGCATGTGTAGGTAAGCCAACACTAAGTTACACTTCTTTATTTTGATACTTTAAGAAACTGGGGTCTTAAACTAATGATCTCCCCATAGTAGCAAACTGGCATCAAAATCCAGGTTTCTTCTTCATTCTCTACTGAGCGTGGATTCTGTCTCCTCCTGGTTTCATTCATACTTATCAATACTTATCAATATCGTGTCACCCCGTGGCCAGTCCTGTGTCCTGCCAGCCAGGCAGGCTCGCTTGTTTGAGCACCATGCTCGATCATCATGCCGTGCCTGCAGGTGGCCGCTCTTGGCACCTGGGATACTAGAAAGTGTGTGTAAGTGGCTTTGACCCCAGACAAAGCCTTTGGTTTTTTGAAAGTGACAGCCACATCACTCTGAGCGCAGGTCAAGTTTTGACACTTCAGCGTTCGAGACGATTGTTGATTGACTATTGACTAGTTTATACTCATAAGTGAACTGCAAATCCTGGCAAATAATCCAGGTTGTTTCAGTCAAGAGAACGCACTGGACTTCTATGTTTTTGATCTTAGAGACCCAGAATTTTGTTTCTGTTTCCAGTTACATCAGTTCCCATCATCCTGCATCCAGGGCTATCTTTGACTCTCCCTGGAAGAGCCCTGGCTCGTAACCCAACATGGGCAAAGCAGAAGGAGTCTGATAACACCAAGCCAGCTTGGGCTCTGTGCGTGGCAAAGGAAGCAGGAACCGACAGCGACGTGAGTCCCCAACTCTTGAGTTTGGCCTCTTCACTTTCATCCGAATCTCCATGGGTTCAGGTTTCACAAGGGCCTGCAGCCTTGTGAGCAGCTGCTGCCGTCACAGTGCAGAGCGGTCTTGCTCCTGACCTTCTCTGGTCTAAGTGCTCCCCCTGCAAAACCATGCAACCTTCCACCAGGAGCTCATAGGCCTCAGGATTAGCGTGCAGAGAGAGTGGAGGGGGAGAAAAGGATGGGGCTGTGCTGTGTGAGTTAATTGAATTGCATACATATTTAACATGGAGATCCCGGGCAACCTAATTTAAGCTTTCATTTGGTGGACTGGATAAGACATTCATTAAGTTTAAAAGGGTACTTTGGATTTCACTGGAGGTTCAATTTCCTTGTGCCGTGATGTCCGTGCTGAATACCATCTTGCCAACTGTTGTGACAGCTTGATGACCAACACTAATGTGTGTGCAGCCTGGAGGGGGCTGCAGAGCAGGCAGGGCTTCTGGGATGTGGCCGCCTGGCCGTGGTGGCAGCCTGGGAGAATAATTTCTGCCACAAAAGAGTTACTCCACATCATATCATTGAGCAAGCTTCTGTGTAGGATTGGGTCAAAGCAGACCTTAATAATTTGAGTGTGTTTGGTACTAGGTAAAACATAATATTCCATTTTTGTTGTTCTTTTTTCTAGTCATGTGGCCAAGACCCTTAGACAGAGGTAGGCAAGAAGTCATGTTTTATTTTTCTTGAGGTAACACTGGTTTACAATACTGTATGTGACTTAGGAGGACAGGATCACACCTCCTCACCCCCACACATCCACCACCAAAGCCCCAGAGTCCTTTACCTTAGTGCTTCCTTCCCAGTCCCTGTGATGGAAGTAGCCGTTGTTTTGTGTGTTAAGTGACAACTGAGTGGTTTGTCTTTAAGAATTACACCTTAAGAGTTTTTTCTTGCTTGCTTCCCTGTGCTTCATAAGCCATCTCTGATCTCTACATTATGTGAAGAAATGCAAAATCTGAAGGGTTTTTCTGCATGTTTACTTAGCTGTTTCTTTGTAGCTTGTCTTTGTGAGATTAACAGATATGGTGGTGGACAGTATTCAGCTTTGCCAAGTCCAAATCTTGTCCTGTTTTGGCTAAACACTCTCTTCAAGGGAGACTCATGGGAAGGGATTGTGAGTTGGGAGGAAAGCATGAGAACAATTAAGATAGTCTCCCAACGGGCCTGAGCGGGGAGAGAGGGCTCCGGAATATGGTAAAATCGCTCCCTCCCTGAGCAGTCACCGCCTCCCCTGAGCGGGCCAGGCTCAGCCGGCAAGTCTTTGTAGTCCTCTTTTCTTCATGAACCTGATCATTTCTGCTTCAGAGAGAAAAACCAAACCCTGTGTGAGTACAGCTCTCTTCCCTGCGCACTATTCCTATATTTAGGTGTCCTCAGATCCTTGAGGGGCCTGGAAGTCATCTAATGTGGGCCCGGGTGCTCCTCTCTCCCTCCCTCCCTCCCTGTCTGGGTCACTCATTTCTACCCAGGGTCTTCCATTGCAAGGTGTCGTACAGTGAGCCCTCAAGAGACAAATAAGCATGGGCCTCCCCTGGTGGTGCAGCGGTTGGGCACTGGGCTGCAAGCTGCCCACAGCCTCTGCAGCGCTGGTTTGATCCCCGGCCTCTGGCAAGGGTCCCACATGGTGCGCAGACCTCTCCTGCCGCGCCTGCTGCTCCCCTCAGCAGTGTATTTCGTCAGTCTGCCTGTTCTGCTCCCTGCTCTGGCTCTGGTGAATTCTCTCACTCTCCCGTGCTTCTGACTACCCAGTGCTTGTATAAATAAATAAATCTTAAAAAAAGAGACAAATAAGCTTCAGAAGCTCCTGGTACCGAGGAAGATAGCATCTGTGTCCCTACAGTGAAGAAGGTGATGGGGCCTTCAAGGCGATGAGAGGGGGAGGAGGAGGTGAGAGGATGGGTTGTCTCTTGCAGTGGAGGGAATCTACCTAAAAGCGTGTGACAAGTTTGGATTCATACAAATCCTAAGAATCCTCTGTTTCACTATCATCCCTCCTCATGTCCTCCCCAATCCCCGCCGGCAACCTTTTTATTCTATACTATACTATCTCCACAACCCATCCATTCTGGAAAAGGCAAGGCTGTGGAGATAGTATAGAATAAAAAGGTTGCCGGCGGGGATTGGGGAGGACATGAGGAGGGATGATAGTGAAACAGAGGATTCTTAGGATTTGTATGACTATTTTGACTGCATGTCATTGTATATTTGTCCAGACCCATAGCATTTACGACACCAGCCGTAGGCCTAGAGTGGACTTTGGGCTGGGATGGTGATGTGTGCGTGCAGGTTCATGGACTGTAGTGCATGACACGGAGATGGCACATGGGTGTGTTGATGGGGGTGGCTGTGTGCGTGCAAGGACAGGGATCTGTGGGAAATCCCTACTCTCCACTCAGTTTAGCTAAACTGCTCTAAATACAGGTTGTTGTTGTTGTTGTTTTTTTAAATGAAACCTCTATTGTCATGTTAATTTTTTAAAAATGGGGAAAACAATGATCAGAATTAGAGCAACCTTCCAAAAGGCTGTTTCTGTCTCTGTCCCAAATAATTTTGTCCTAAGACTGTGGAAACTGAAGTTGTAAACGTGGCTGAGCAAATGGGCAAGAAAAATGACATGCACTTTCTAAAAGGGAAATATTAATTTCTTCTCCCTTGTGGTATTTGAAAAGGTTCCTCTTCTCTCCATCTTTAAATGTGAGTACATTCATCATCCTCTTTCATTTCCTCACATTTCCCACCCATGTATTTTTTATAAAGGTAGTGATGACATAAACAAAAGCATTCATCTACTCATAGCCTGATGTGAGACAATTAATTAAAACTTTTAAGTTAGGATCAATTTCTCAAAACCCCAGATTCAGTGAGGGTTTTTAAAATGTTACTGGTATTTTCAAGGCCTGAACCTGCCTATTAAAAAAAGTGTTGCTTCTGATTATATTTTGGTGATATTACAAAAGGAGACTAGCAATTCTGGATGAAAACAGAGAAACCTTTTCCATGCAAGCCTCCCTATAGAGGAGGACCTTATAACGCAGGACAGCAGCATGACGTGATACATTTTTTTTTTTTAAGATTTGTTTATTTATTTATTTATACAAGCACTGGGTACAGTCAGAAGCGCGGGAGGGTAAGAGGATTCACCAGAGCCAGAGCAGGGAACAGAACAGGCAGACTGATGAAATACACTGCTGAGGGGAGCAGCTGGTGGCAGGAGAGGTCTGCATGCCATGTGGGACCCTCGCCCGGCGGCTGGGGATTGAACCGGCGCTGCAGAGGCTGCGGGCAGCTTCTCCACCCAGCGCTCAACCACTGCGCCACCGGGGAGGCCTATTATGTGATATGCTTAAGACACCCTGGACTGGTTGTATTCGAAGTTGAGGTAATGCCAGTGTGGTTAGTTCCTCTCCCAGGAGGAAATGCGGGTGTGCTCTTGCCATGCTGCCCAGCCACGTCCGGTCAAGAGACTGTTCCCGCACGTGCAGAATCAGCCAGACTCTGCAGAGAGTTTCCATTCTTTCCCGCATCCAGATGCCCGGGGAATGATTTAGACTCCATGATTTCCTTCTTGCAAAAAGAGGGAAAAACAGGTTAAGGAAAGTTCCAGCCTCTACAGTGGACTTGACAGACTGTATTACCAGAGTGGAAAGGGTGATCCTTTCGATGACGGTTGTAGACAGGTCCTCTCGGATCTTTCAGAATAAGGTAGCTGAAGACAGTGTCAAGAAGCGTAAACTGGATTCACGTTCTCTGGGTGCTTAGGTAAGCCTTTGTGCAGGCCTGGCCAAGGCCTTGCTTTCATCTGCCTCTTGCATGGGTCAGTTTCTGCTCACTTCCTGATAAAGATGCAAGAGCACAAGTCCTACATCCCTGTTCAGACACTGCTTTTCTCCCAAAGGGTTTGTGATTTAATCCCTGGAATAGCAGAAGATCTTGCAGTTAGTGAACTTATGGCCGCCCTCTGCATATCACGATAACGCTAACCAAAAATCTGACTGATTAAAATCAACAAACAACTATAAAACAGATACACACGGGAGAGGGGGGCAGGGAAAGGAGGGACTGGGGTCAAAATAAGAGGGGGTGCAATTGTATGGGGAATAAAAAATTAAAAAAAAATTAAAATTCTTGCTTTGTTGAGTATCTTTGTACACTTCGACTTGCTGCACACATTAGCTGCATAGATGGAACTTCATAAAATAGGTGCAGGTGTTTACCTACTTCACAAAAGGAAAAGGTGGCTCAATAGTTCTGGTTGTAACGTCCATTAGGACTCACATTTCTTGGCAGCTCAATCCTGCACCGTCATTTAAAACTTTTGTTACATTAATAAGAACATTAATATTTTGATAAAATATACAAAATGTTAAAAATAGTATTATAAAGAATTACCCAGTGACCAGACAGGGGACTCAGAGGGTTTTAGGGGGAGGAAGACGTGATCTGTCTCACTCAGTGAATAAACTGTGGTTTTTCAGTATTTCATTTTTAGCGCCTAAAGAAATAAAATTAATGCTATCTTTGATCTACTTCACCAAATCATACTGTATTTTCAATCCAACACTTTGAGCTCCCGAAGAAAAGTGATTACAGAGATAACTCTCCCCCCTTCCCCAACCCTCAGCAATTTTTTCTTGTTTCCTGGTGAGATTCTTGCCCACATTGACTAAATCCAGCCCAAGACCCACACACATTGTGCTCACACGTCTGGTCATTGATAATCATATAGATGGTTGAACCCACTCAAGGCAATTGCTCCCTGTTCTTTGTGATGATGAATGTGCTGCTGAATAAAAGAAAGAAGTGAATTTTACATTAGTATTGGAACCATGTATATTGTTTTTAATGTTAAGCGGGAAAGCAGAATTACAATATGATCTTTTATTTCTGTTTCTGAGCTGTGGAAAGAGGGTTGAGGCTCTAAAAATGTTGCATCTGGATAAAGCTAGGGGAAAGTTATATTGTACATTTCTTTTTTTTTTTTTTTAAGATTTATTTATTTATTTATACAAGCACTGGGTATAGTCAGAAGCGCCAGAGGGTGAGAGGATTCACCAGAGCCAGAGCAGGGAACAGAACAGGCAGACTGACGAAGTACACTGCTGAGGGGAGCAGCGGGCGGCAGGAGAGGTCTGCACGCCATGTGGGACCCTCGCCCAGTGGCTGGGGATCGAACCACTGCTGCAGAGGCTGCAGGCAGCTTCGCAGCCCAGTGCTCAACTGCTGCACCACCGGGGAGACCCTGTACATTTCTTTTTAAGTAATACACTTATTTCCTCCCTGACTTTCACAAAATAGTTTTGTAAATACAACCAATGGATTTCCATCTTCTCAGCCAACTTTTAAGCACATAGTTCACTTGCATAATACTTAGGTGTGGATTTCCTCTGTAGAGGCACCAAGAATTCCCCTTTTGTGAATGCCTGGCTACCACTTTTCTCCTCCCTGCTGTCCAGGTGCTCCCAAAGAGGATGATCTTAGTATTGTAAATCTTCCTGGGCTTTTGATTTAAGACTTTTATAGATGACAAGGGAAAGGAAGAATGTCTGAAGCTCTTTATACTGAACAAAATGTCTTGCTGGTGGTGGTATGGTATCTCCCTGCTACCTAAATTTCCTCTGCTGGGACCCTGCACTGCTCTGCTTGGCTCAGTTAGAGACTCATCATTTCTCCATACTCACATGAAAGCATATAATCAAATTGAAAAAATGGGCTCCAAACACAACCCAGTTGTCAACTTTCCATGAAAGTGTTTCCCAAACTTATTAACTGGGTCCCCATACACCTGTGGTATGTATCTCTGTCTTAGACACTTAACTGCTGCACTGAGATGGTCTGAGGCTGAGTCTTTTGTAGCAGTTCCTAGAAGGTTGTGCATAACTCCAGGGAAACATTTCATATTTGTTGTCCTGGTGGATTTGTCTGTTCCTCATAGCACTTTCTAGGTGTCTGGCAGTAAAGCAACTTGAGAGAGGGGTGACATTTTCTTTTTCCTAAAATGGGGAATTTGGAGTGTTCACTGTGATTTGGATGGTCATTTTCATTGCTTTATCCTTACAGCACAGAACTTGACGGTGTGATGTGAAGTTTAAACAGAAGGTTTGTGGGGTTAATAAGGGACCGAACATACCTATACTCTAATAAGCAGCTTTCAAGTCAAAGTACCCAGTTTTTGTTGAGTTCCAAATCTGTAATCTTCAAATATTTTCCCAAGTGGCTGAATACACATGTATTTAAACTTTCCTGCACTTCTGACTGTGCCTTTGGCTCCATAAGACTTTGACTTCTTTATAGCATATTCATTTATCATATTCTCAGACCAGTCATCCAAGCACAACAATAGGCTGTCAATTGAGCTGACTTCTGGCATTATTTCAATCTGATCCTGTTTGGTCTTGAGTTTCCCCCCTCTCTTAAAATGATGGTTTGTTTGAAGAACATCAATTAAGTTCCCTTAGATGCATTAAATCCAGTGCTGTTTTAATTAGGTCCAGTCAACGGTATTGATTAGAAGTCAACCAGAGCAGCTTTGGAGAAGAGAACTCGTAGGCTGTATATTTGACTGTCTTTCCAAATTGGGTTATAATTTAACGAGTATACACCAACATTTGTTTAGAAATGTTGCCACCCTTTATTGTAAATAGTGGCATTTAATTAAAATAGCACATGTATAAAAACTACTTACTAAATATTAACTAGGCATGCTTGTAATGAGTACCAGGAAATAAACTTTCCTATTTACATGAATTTGTTTTTATAGTAAGTAACAAAAAGTAATATAGAAGACCCCTAAATGTATGCTCTTTCTTGCTTTTGGAAACAAAATTATTATTCATGTCAGATTTCTTAAAACACAAGTGGTTTTTATGATCAGTAAAACAGTATAAAATACATGAAATTATAGTACTCCCTTTGACTTCCCTGTGATAACATAGTGAGCCTTTCCGATCATTCTCGCACATCAACATAGATGCAGGTGTAGGTTTGTCCATCAGCATGAGGTCCTACTATATGTTTCTGACCGCTCCCATTTTACACACACACACATGAGAGTGAGTCCTCCGCAGGGTGGCCGGGATCTAACTTGTTCTTTTCTACACCCGCACTAGATTCTTTTGACTCATGCAGCATACTTGATGCAACCATTGTCTTAGTCTGAGATAGCCTGATGGTTTGCCTCTATGAACAGTGAGAGATTACTTGAGAGATTATCATTTTTAAAAGTTGTTTTTCAAAACAGTACAAAATACAAACCTAACTTCTGTGAGACCGATCTCCATAAATCTGTATTAATGATTGTATTTTTTTTTTAAGGAACTGCTACTTAGAAATGTGGACATAAACTGGAGTTCTATAAGCGTGAATTAAGATACCTAATTTTACCTTACAGCATGCAGAAATTAAGCTCAGAATTCATAAAATATAGCACATCAAGTACAAAATAGTAAATTCCTGATTCTAAACCATTGCTAGGTATCACATCCGTATTCATTATGAGCAGGTAGCTGATGTCCTGCCAAGGAGTCTGTTGGGCTTACCTCTGACAGGGAAGTTCTCTCTGGATGTTAACTCCATCACCTCACAGGGGTGGGTGTATTTCATGACCCCAAGGGGAAAATGTGGCAGTGGATTGCATGATAAGCAATGACTCAAATTTTACTGGTGTTTTTGAAAGCTTAAAGCTGTGATAGGGTGTGAGTATATCTGCTTTCAAAACTTGCTTGTATGCAAGTGCTTCATTTCACTTTGCTTGTATGCAAAGTCCATTTTGTAAGACCTGACTCTAAATTTTGTTTGTACCGGACGTAGAGTTATCTTAATATGACCTCAGAGAAATACAGCTAGAATATCAAAAGCATGATTTCACATGCATTTATATGTATATACCTGTGGATATATAATATGTGTATTGCTTAAACCAATATTAAAGTTCAAAAAGTGAACTTATTGAAAGAAAAATGTTAAATGTTAGTGATATATATGTTCCCTTTTTTTAAAATTTAACATATCAATTGAAGACTTACCATAAAATAGATGTTATTCCAAGCGCTGAGGATAAAATGTTACCTTGATTCCAGCCAAATTTATGAAGTTGATATAAAAATGACTGAAATTGACTCTGTCATCTTGGACACATCCATTAACCTGTGATTGTTTTCCTGTTAATACCAAGATGATACATAAACTGCCTGGTGCTATGTGTGCAATAAGTAAGCACTCAGTAAATTGAAGTAATGAATAACAATACTAATACTAATTTCCAAAATTGTGATTTATTTTAAGTGTCAGATACACATGAAAATTTGGTGTAAAGCAAGTTCTGTGTGCATCTGTGTGTATTCCTAAGTTTAATAATATTTTCTTGCTTAGAGACAATTTTTTTTTACTGGTTAATATTTGGCTTTTATCTTTCCTCACCTATTCTATTATTTTGACCTCCCCTGTTCTAGGTACTGACTGGTTACCTGCTGTGTATCACTACTTTAGTGTAGCCAGGAAGCTTTCCTTTACAGTGAAGAATCCTGTTGTAATGCAGACCATCACTTCATAGCTACAGATTAACTTAATACCTGGCACACCATTGCCTTTGCAATGGATTATACCACCAACTTCCTCTAGCTTATGCTTAAAGCTGTGACAGGGTGTGAGTATATCTGATGTACTTCTTATAGGTTTTCTTAACTTGGAATCATTTATGTGAGGAACATAAAGGGTCACCATCTGGTATTTTTCTTTCTCCTTCTGGCTTATTTCACTGAGCATAATCCCTTCCAGCTCCATCCAGGTTGCCACAAAGAGCATGAGTTTATCTTTTTTGATTGCTGAGTCATATTCCATTGTGCATATATTCCACCTCCTCTTTGTTTTTGGATACTTAGGTTTTCAATATCTTGCTTTTGTAATAAGATATTCCTATCTTGTTATTGTGTAGTGCTGCAATAAACATAGGAGTGAAGGCTCTCTTACAAATTAGTGTTTTTGCATTCTTCAGGTAGATACCTAGGATTGAAATTGCTAGATCATATGGCAGATCCATGTTTAGTCTTTTGTGGAAACCTCCACATTGCTTTCCAGTCTACCTCCCCATCAATAGTGCAAGAGGGTTCCTTTTTCTCCATACCCTCCCCAGCACTTGTTTCTGTTTCTGGTTTTTATTTCCCTGATGATAAGTGAGAATAACATTTTTTCATGTGCCCACTGGCCATCTGCATGTCTTTCTTGGAGAAGTGTCAATTAAGTTTTCTGTCGATTTTTTGATTGGGTTGTTTGTTTTCTTTTTGTTGAGTTGTATGAGCTTTTTGTAGAAAAGATCTACTATTTTAACCAGTGGAAATAGACACACATATTTATATACATACACATACATGTGCATACACACATATCTGTTATGTTATAAGGTCATGGTGGGGAAAGGAAGATTCTGTGTTCCGTCATGGTAATCGGAGAGCAGTACATGAAATAAGAAAGATAAAAGAGAAGGCCTGCAGGCTGGTTAGATTGCCTAAACTTTTTCATGGTTGTAAGAGCACCTTCAGAACAGCAAATGAGTGATTCTCCAAAAAGTGAAGATATGTATACAACCCCTCAGTATGCAAGCCCACTACATCAGGGAGTGAATTGCCAATTCAAACTCATGATACACAGACTTCTGCACCACTAAATTTACCTTGCTTAAAAAAAAGATAGAGATTAAAGCATAATTGCAGCTGTTTCACCAAGACTTCAGATACTCAGACGCACATTCTCATGCCCCAAATCACTGTTGCCTTTGGTCACAGTTTGATGACAATAGACACAAGAGTGGCTCGCATTGGCATAGGGATGCAGCTGATTTTGGGGAAACTTTAGATTGGATACCCTACTACCTAGCTAGTCCCTTCCTCTGTCCTTGTTGGTTATGGGTTTTGGGATTGGGAGTTATAGTATAATTGATTGTTTTTGTAGAATTTCCGTATCGCTTCCATTTTTGCTTCTCTGAACATATTTTGTCATATCCTTCCATCTTTTAAGGATAATCACCATTTTTTTTTATTTTACAGCTTTTTGTATTTTAGTCTGTATTTCTTTGCATTCACCACGCTTGGGTTTCATAGTCTTCTTAAATATGCAACCCGACCATGTTTCTTCAGTTTCTCATGTTCTCATGTTTTAAATATTTCTTCTGTCTCATTTCTGTTTTGTTATTTTTTTTTTAAATAGGATTATACTACTACACATAATACATTTTGTTGACATTGTTCCTCTTACATTCTTTGGTCTTACGGTCTTTATTGTCTTTTACTTTTTATGTGCTTTTAGCCTTTAAAATCCTCCATCATAGATATTTTCTCTGACATCTCATCCTATTACCCAGTTCTCCCTTTCATGATGTCTAATCGGCTTTGCCTTTTAAATTCTTAATATTAGTTATTTTCCAGTTTAAGAAATTTCAGTTGATTTTTTCTATTTCTGTGAAAAATTCCATCTCTTTTTGGAACACATATACTTAATTTAAAACCTATATCTGATAACTTTATTATGAAGGTCTTCTGTGGGTTTATTTCTATGACCTGTCTTTTTTTTTGTTTGTTTGTTTTTGAATTTTAAAAATGTTTTCCTCTCTATGTAGCTGGTCATTGATAAACTTAGATTTAGGATATAGTCTGTGAAATGATTTAGAGATAATCTGGAGTGTAAAATGATGTTTTCTATTTTTGTTATCCTTTGCAGAAAATTAGTTTTACTTCTCACAAAAAGAGGCACCAGCAATCTGAGTCATCTGATTTGAATTAAGTTTGGAAATGATATGAATCTCGGGGGGCCTGGGTTCTAAAACAATCTAGTCCACCCCTTTTGCTAAACTGTCACTCGCTTTCACGTTGTATACTTTGGAGCTGAATTTGTGTTTGCTCTTTTTCCTCTGCTCGTCTTCTGTGTCAGCAGCCTCTCACAGGCTGATATCTTGAGCAAAAGCAGGCCCAAGCATTCTGCTCAGTTGCTTGCCTTTCCTTTGTCTCCTAAACACTGAGCTGTAGTTCTTCTTTTTAAAGATCAATGATAACTTCAAATGGAGGTTCTCTTACAAGTTTTTTTCTATCCATAGTATCATGCAGAAGGTTAGTCGAATTTCCTTGCTTGTCGTTACCAGAAGCGAGTCTATGTTTAGCAGGAATTTGACTGTGAGAAAGAATATGGCCTGAACATGACATGGAGGAAATCAAGCAGATTGGTCTGGTTCACTTGCCTAAAATAAAATGCTGTTGGGGAGAACGAGAAGAGTCAGTGTCCGTGGGGGCCAGATGGTAGGTGGGCTTCGTGTGCACAGATAGAAGCTTCGGCTTAATTCTGCTGGTGAGTGGTGAGGATTTTGGAGAAGGGGAGAGAAATGATTTAAGTGGCATTTTAGAAAGATGACTCTAACAGAAAGCCGTCTCTAGGCGTTGATGTCTCAGAATGTTGTATGTGTTGCCAAGAAAAGACCTCAGTCTCTCCGGAAGAACTTTATGCTTTGAATACCATCACCAGTTCTTATGGTTGCTTTTGCCCAGACATTAATTTCTCTGAATAAAAGCGATCCTTTATCCATAAGGGTAATATGTATGTAGCACAAAATGTAGACTCTCCACTGATGTTTTAGAGAACATGGTTTCTCTAAGAGTGGCGTGGGATTCGTGGTGGTGGTATTTAACTTTGAACAGAGACCTTTTAAAGAGCACGTGTAACATTATGAGGTGAAAAATCTTTGGGCTATGGAAACCTATGGCAATTAGTTCCCTAGGTATTGTTTTAACAACATGGAAGTGAAGAGCTGCTTGGTCCACTTTTATTTTGAGATGGGCATGAATCCGGTTCATGAAACAAATGTCCACTAAGCAATGCCATAAATTCAGGCATGAAAGAGACTCGCTTCCAAGACTGAACTGGTAGGGAGAAGCTCATTGCATCAGCTCCATTGCTATTTAGATCAAACTGACTGTGATTACATGTTAAAAGTTCTAATAAGAGAGATAAAGTATAATTCATAGACGATGAAATGCACCCATTTTAATGCAGGTGAGCTGACACGTGTACGCACCATGTAGCCACTTTCAGATCAGGATTCAGAAAGTTTCATCACCTGGAAAGTTCCATCTAACCCCCTGTCACTTGGTTCCTCTCCTCCATCCAGGCCAGCACTGTCCAAGTGTATCACTGGGATTAATTTTACCCCTCAGCGATGGAGGCAAAATATGGGCTCTGGTGTCTACTTCTGTCATCTAGTGTAATTTTTTTTTTTTTTTGAGATTCCTCCATGGTGCTGTTGACAACATTTCTTGTTCTCCTGGGTAGTATTTCATTTATGAAGGTGCTACAAGTTGGTTGTCAATGTGCTTGTTGGTGTTTTTTCCCCCTAGTTTTTGGTCTCTATGAACATTTACCAAGAGGCGTTGGAGGCACATACTGTCTTTCGTGGCTAGTCACCTAGCCATAGAATGCCTGGATTATTTGATAAGTAGATGTTTCCCCTAAATGTCAAGATGTTTTACAAAATAATTGTCATATATTATTTATACACACACACACGTACATCTACACACACACATACACACACCTGTATGTGTATATGCATGTGTATATGTGAAAGGCGGTCCTTGAAATTATCTATTGAATGCCAGAATTTTTTTTTAAATTTCAGCTTGTCAATTGTTTAATGCTTCATCCTTTTCGTGTCCTGTCTGTGGTATCTTTGACCATCAGGAGGTCAGAAAGACTTGCTATTCTAGCGTAACTTAGCAGTGTTATAATGTTGGTGTAGCTAAACAGTGTTTTTGTATGTGGTGTGAAGGCAGGGTCAGCTTTATTGTCTTTAATGTGCATCTTCCAATCGTCAATCCTACTTGTTAAGAAATGATCCTTTGCCAGTTGAATTACCTTGGCATACGGGCACATGCACCTCACATGTGTGTTTATACACATGGCATGTAAACACGGATGCATTTATATATTTATGGTGGCTGCGCTGCTCCCTTGTTTTCGTAGCTTGCATTGTAAGCCACTCTCACACTGCTTCAAGTAAATCTTGAGGAGAACTTAATTTGACCACCCCATTCTGTTCTTTGGCATGCCCATGTACATTTTTTCATCAGTCTGTTGGTTTCTCTAGAAATACCTGCTGGGATTTGAACGGGATGGCATTGAGTCTATAGATTTATTCAGGTGGCATTGACATCTCAACAGAACCACCAGCGCTCCCGTGAATCAACACTGCACCCTTGGAAAAGGAGAGAATGAAAGACAGGAGGCCCGAGCAATGATGGGGTCCTATGTCGTGATGGGGTCCTATGTCGGCAGAGTCAGAGGGGGCCAAAACAGTGGCCGGCCAGCTTATCTGACTCGCTCCGCTGGGCCCCCGCAGGTGTGTGCCTCCTGCTTGCTCATGTCTGGTTTGATGTCCAGTCCTCTCTTGCCTCTCAGAGGGCACTGCCCTCCCGGTCTTTCAGCCATGTCAGCTAGGATGGGGAAGTGGTTTCTCAGCATGCAGCGCCCTGTACTGTCTAAAGGAAGGGAGGCAGCGCCCCTGAAGGAATGGTTTCTGGAAGCACTGGTGCCAGGGTGGCGGTAGATCTGCTCTGATTGTCGCTCCATCCAAAAGTAAAAGGACTGGAGGCAGCTGAAGGGACATGCAGCCAAGCTTCCTGTGTGAAGAAAGCATTTTCCTGCAGAGGGTTTTCGGGTGGTGCCTCATCCAGATGAGGGACTGGAGAGCCAGGCTGATGTAGTCACAGGCCCCTCCAAATGGGGGCGATTTGTCACCAAAACACGGTGGTGCAGAGGGAGGTGATAGTGCCAGAAGAGCGAGCCTCTCCTCTCTCTCAAGGTTCACATTCAGAGATTTATTTCTTTAATTCATCTCGAGCCACCCTTAGCTGAACCGCTGAAAAGAAATTTATTTCCCCCCTGATTTTGAAAGGCACTCAGCAAATCAGGTAGTTTCTCTGAGCCTCTGCTTTAATACCCAGTGATTCTTACGACGATACCTGAAACAATATGTTAACACGACAGACACCAGTGGCCCTGAGCCTTGATGCAGTTACTTTGCTTACCTGCGCCCTGCCACACCCGCCAGACACACGTGGGAAGAGAGGTCCCAGCGCTCCCCGAGGGCTTCCAGGGAGGAGGGAGCCACAAACTAACTCCACAAACAGAAAACTTCCCGGGGATTCTCCCGAGCCATGCTGCTCCCCAGCTCCCGGTGGCTTCTTCCCTTTCTCTCGTGCTTTCTTTTCACTTCACTCCTGCATCTTCTCTTCTCCAGATGCTTCTGGTTATTTTGTTGGAATCATGTCCTCACCCCTTTGGATTTGTGTTTTCATTTCTGGTTTTTTCTGAGTTCCTTGGGGGGCAGCAGTGAGCCCAGAATCAATCTCCTCTTTAGAGGCAGCCTTTGGGAATGTTGATGTTGGGCTGCTATTATCTCCACCCTGAGTGGCACGTGGAACTGACGGATGCTCTGGTGGGAGAGCTTCTTGATGGGGGTACTCAGCTCTGAAATGGAAGAGGCTGAGTAGAACAAAGGAATGTGGTTCTTTTGCTTCTGAGCTGTGGAAGGGTGGGGACCTGGACACCCCTGGTCTCTGGCTGGGTGACCACTCAGCTTGAGGCGCTGACCTTTTCAATGTCTGTGCCAAAAAATACATGATTTTGTAAGTTATGATATTTTTTTGTTGCGGTAACATTGGCATACAACACTGTATGTGATTTAGAGGTACAGGTTCCCCCCTCTGCAGATGCATATCGCCACACCCCACCCACCACCAAAGCACCCGAGACCTCTACCACGGGCAGTGATGTTTGTTCTAGATCATCAAAGGTGGAGGTTTTCTTGTCAGGAAGGAAATGCACCTCCTGTTAGTGTTAGGGGTCAGGTAGGAGACACACACGCAGGGCCTGGGGTGCTGAGGCAGAACAGCAGGGGCGCTGGGGCAGACTGGAGAGTGCTTCCTGGGCAAGACTAGTCGGGCTCCAAATACATTTTCAAAAACTCTTCTGGCCAAATAAGCAAGACTCTGTGGGCCCATGGCGGTGACTCTGTGCATCCTGTTTCAGGCCCATGGGGTGGGAGCCATGAGGGGGGGGGTGTTGAGGCAGCACAGTCTGTGGAAAGTGAGAGAGAGAAAGGACGTCTGGGCCGAGCTCGGAAGGTCTTCCGTGTTGCCCTCAGGAGTTCGGAAATGACCTTGTGGCCAGCCAGGAGGCCATTGGGGTCTTGGGTTGGACAGAGCCTCATACCAAGATTCGTTCTGTGGGTAATTTATCACTCTGGAGAGAAGAAGGCAAGTGGATTGGGTGCCTGGAGCTCAGAAGCACTTTGCACACATCCCCGTGGGTGGAGGTGAGGCCAGAAGCGAGTGTGTCGGGGGACTGTGGAGGGCGCAGTGATAGGGACAGCTTCTGGGGCAGCGTGAAGGCCGTCTGCTTGGAGGATTGTCAAAGGTATGTGAGCAGAACAACTTGTCACCAGAACACGGTAGTGCAGAGAGGGGTGAGAGTGACTCGTTAGATGGAAGGGGTGGGCCTGGGCTGGAGGGCCTGGGCTAGAGGGCCTGGGGATTCCCTTCCTACTCTGCCACTGCCTTGCACGCACATCTGGGCAAGGAAGTGTGACTGGGTCACTCTGAGGCTGACCTGATGGTGCATCGTCAGGCCCACCCTAGTCTAACTTGACCATTTCGTCTGGGCCTGTGGCCTTTGGTCTTCCTGCTGTCCCCACGCGTGGCTTTTTGTGTCCACATTTAATCTTCCTCACTAAGAGAAAAAGCTAAAAAGAGCAGACACTTATATCTGCAGAAATGTTACTTGATGTTAAAAAAAAAACACACACACACACACACACACCCATACATCTTACAACTTCTTGCCTGAATCTGTTAGGCTGCTGCCATAGCAACCCCAGCAGAAGGGATTCAACAAATCCCCACCCCGGCTCTTCCCGAAGCGTCTACCTGACAGTCACCCTCCCGGGGAGGCTGTCTCCCTTACATTACACCCACTAAGTGAAGATCCAAAGCAAAGAGACAGAAAATAACATCTTCTAACAATCTGCTTGTCATTTAGAAAAAGCTCCCTGTATAAATGTCATGGAAACAAGCTGTTCTCGCAGAAGGAAGAGAGCCCTGCCTCACTGGCTTCCCTTTCAATTTTAATCTTCCTAATAAAAGGGTAACACAAAGCAAATGTTAAGTGTTTGAAAGCAAATATCCCTGGAGCTTGGCCGCGGTGCGGTTTGGCTATGCCCAGCTGCGGGTAGACCCCAGATCACGCTGCCCATGGAGTCAGCTGTCCGCTCCCGCCGCCAGAGCACACCGGGCCCTCGGAGCAGGCTCGTAGGACACAGCGCGTGTTTCCCCTCTGAGTGGCACAGAGCGTCCTTACTAGGATCCCAGCTGGAAGGCTGAGAACTTTCTCTGTGTTAACATTCACAGGCACCTAGCGTGAACAATTAATTCACTGTGCTTTGATTCTGTGGGGATGCCCAGAGAATCGTGACTCTGTTCCTGGGGGAGAGGTGTCATAGCTGTCGGCTGCAGCAGAAGGCAGGGTGTACTATGCGCTCAAGCAGAATGTTGTGGAAGCTAAGAGCCCGAGGAAGGAGTCTTTATTTTCAGCTGGGATGAGCAGGGAAGGTTCTATAGGAAGGAGCACTTGAACTGAGCCCCTGAGCAGAAGTAAGATTATGACTGCAGGATTAGGAGAGCAGGGAATGGCAGGAAGACCTTAAAAGAATGCAAGGCCAGGCAAGCGCCAGGGGAACATGTGAACACAATCATGGATGACCATGAACAGGTATGGTGCTACCTGGCTGGGTGGAGATTCAGGAGCATGCGGGATGGTGCAGGGGCAGCAGGCGGTACTCATACTTGGAAACTGTTGATTTGCTTAAGGCTGTAGGCCTTTTTGGGAAAGGAACTTGAATCTTGCCTCTGCTTAGGGTTGACCTATAACGATGGACATGGCAAAGTGGTGGGTGAGGTTACAGAAACTAAATTGTAGAGAGAAATGCCAGAGCCTCTGGAAAAGAAACCTCCAGAAAGTGAGAACTGAAGCACAGTGAGGCAGACTCAGCAGAAAGGTGGAGATGTGATTGCCAAGCTTTTCTAGCTCGGGACTCACGCAGCCCTACTGTGTACCTTTTCTAAAGGAGATAAACAGAGAGTAGAAATATTTTTATATTTTAATCACCTCAAAGGCGATGGCGTCTGTGCCCAGCCATGGAGGGATGAGGGACTGTGAGAGCAGCAGCACCCAGAGCAGGAGGAAGTGCCAGTGACAAAAGCCACGGCCTGGGAAGGCAGCAGCCATGCAGAGAGCAGCCGGCAGGAGACTATCTCGCACGAGTCCTTCCGGAACCAGGCTGTGAGGGGGTCTCTGCAAGGCAACGGTTTGTCCCAGAAGTCATCAGGCCGAATATGGCACCCAACTGGAGAATGAGGGGTTTTGTATGTGGATACACAAACCAACGATGTTCAAGGAAGTCTGGACTGCGTAAAGAACTCACACTGGTTCCGTGGGCCAGTGTCAGTGACTGCAGAACACCTGTAAGGAGCATGTGTGGCCGTGGGCCATGTGTTGTGCGCGGAAGAGCGCACAGTACTGATGAGCGGACCTTTGCAGAAGACCAGGAGCAGGGGTAGGGGCTGGGCGAGGCAGGTTGGACGCAGCGGGCCAGATAAGAGGGATAGAGAGACCTGGTGCTCTGAAGAAACATCAAACAAGGTACAGACTAGGTTCTGACCTGGTTAGTTGCTTGACTGGGCATGAGTAAAAGCAGAAGCAAGAATAATTAAAGAAATTGTTATGAAGGTTAAAGAGATGAAAATATATAGCAAGGCGGTGGGATGATTGGGCTTTAGAATCTGCTGAATTAGTTCCTGCCTGGTCCCCTCGACTAGTGTAGATACCTGGACATCCCTCAACCCTCCTAAAGTTTGGCCCCTCATCTGTCAAAGGGAGAGAATGGTGTTGATTTCGCAGACTTTGCTCTAAGATTAAGTGATGTACTTCCTGTAACATAGTTGCAAAGATATATGCCATCAAGAGGAATCAATTTTTGGAAAAAACTGATGTTTTAAACAAAAATAATTTTTGGTGTTACAGGACTGACACTTCTTTGTGATGTCTGAGTGGTTTTGGGGGATACGTCTTATGGATTGTTAATGGTCTACCGTAGTATTCCTCAGCTTTGAATAAGGACTGAACTTTTATAGCTACTTGGCTTTGAACTAATGATTCTCTTTGTAATACTATCTAGACATGTAAAAACAGAAACTAAAGATAAATTCTTAATGCTTATGGTTCTTCTACAAATATAAAGCTAAAACACACTGATGTATAAAATATAATTAAAGCTGTGTTGGTGGTGAGTGTGGTAATATACTTTTGAAGAGGGGAGATGTTATGTTTCTGAGTCATGCAGAGTGGTAAACCATACAGCGGTTGAGCACTGGGCTGCGAAACTGCCTGCAGCCTCTGCAGTGCCGGTTCAATCCCCAGCCACCAGCCAGGGTCCCACATGGCACACACACTTCTTCTGCCACGCCCGCTGCTCCCCTCAGCAGTGTACTTCGGTCCTTCTGCCTGCTCTGCTCCCCGCTCTGGCTCTGGTGAATTCTCTCACCCTTCCGCACTTCTGACTGTACCCAGTGTTTGTATATAAATAAATTAAAAAAAGCAACTATGAAGTCAGAAAAATTCAAGTCATAAGCAATAGGGCAACATGCCCAATGATGCTGAAATCACATTGTTATGGGTATTAGAGGTAATAGTAATGGTTTTGGTTACACATCCCCACCTGTGTTTATTCTGCTGTGAACACACTAACACAGATAAATGCATCAATTATTGTTAGGCCTATTGATAAAATTATAGTGTGTACAACAGTTCAAAAACTTCAACTTGTTGGCTAGTTGAGGAAAATTCTCACACTTGAAACATTGTTAATACAAATAGGTGGAGAATTGTTTGACTCATTAAAGACAAAGTTCAACGTTGCTATTCCATTAAAATAGGTATTTAGATCTCGCCAACCATTGCTGGAGTGAGAAAGCACCAAATTTTTCATTGCTAATTACTATTACTAGTTACTAAATAACAGGATAATACTCAGGGAGGCATTTCTTCTGGGGTGTTGGGATCACATTGACTTTTTAGATCTACTAGATGATAAATGGTATCTTCATAACATTGAATCATCCCATCCATAAATATGGTATATCCCTCTAGTTAGAATTTTTGAAAAATAACTGCATACACTATGACTAGTGTAATTAATGTCTGATTGTGAAAAAAAAAAAACTTTTTTGGTGCACATCTTCTTTAGCTAGTGATGCAGTGGATCAGTTTTCCTGCTCTGTACTAACTATTGCTAACCTTTTACATGCTGTGCTAAGATATCTTTTGGTCTTTTTTTGACTAGAACATAATTGCAAACTCAAATGTAAACATGGGCCCTGAAATCACTTGGCGGTTATCACTTTTGAAGCATTATGCTCTAAATGATGCAGAAAAATTCCTATGATGAGTACATATTTTCGGTCTGCTAAAATATTACTTCTGTCAATTGGAGCTCCCCTGGGATTTAAATAGATTTACCTCTTAAGTTTCAGGGGGTCCTCATAGGCATCAGAGGGGTGCATTTCCTCCTTGGGGTGCCATTCAGACTGGACACTGCTGAAGTGCCCTTGTTTCTGTCTCACTGCCGACGGTTGCTCCATGCAGACCACTTCACATCCTCCCAAATGGGCAAGTGTTTGGGCCATGGCAGGGTCTCTCACAGGGATATATTCTGCTCCTTGGTGAATTTGAGCTTTGTTGACAGCTTTGCTTTCTTGCCTTGCTCTGGCACATAGATCATTGTGCTGCTCCATTGCCAAAGGATGGTGTGAAGAACACTGTGAGCTTATGTTGGGCTGCATGGTGAGATGTGACATGCAGACATTTTGTTTATTTCTGCACTATGACAGGAGGGGGGGCTGTTGGAGACTCACCCTCTCCTTAAGGTTCCACCTGGGATTGGCCACCCAGCCATTTTATTCTTCCTCCAAATCTCTTTGGGGCTGCTGTCATCTCTCCAAGTCTTGGCCTGAGTAGCAATTGATTTTAGGATCCATTCTCCAGGACATGTGAGTGTCTAAGCTCTTCCCTCCACCCCACCATGTTTGAATGCTTTTCCTATAAATCTTGCAGAAAATTTATTTTTCAAAAACCTGTTATTTTTACTAGTTTAGTGGCTGTGTAAAAGGTAGGACATAAATGTATAGCTCAATGGAACCAGGATTGATTCTTTTTTGCAAGTGTCAAGTAGGGAACCATATTCCTCCCCATGCCCATTACAGCAGTCCAAGTGACCACTGGTAATATCGTCTACTGAACAATCTTTTGTTTTCTCTAGTTCTCAGTGACACATTAGCTATAAACCCAATGTCAATAACTGAGTATGACAGTTATTCTGTATAGACTGTCTATTCCTCTGCCAGTGCCACTGTGTCTTTAATTACTGTGCCTATATGATAAATGTTGACATCAAGAAGTGAAAGACTTGCAACTTTTTAACAATGATCTGGTGTCTTGACTATTGCAGTCTTTTAAAACTGTTGAAACTATCAGGGTTCCCAAAAGTTCTTCTTGGGCACTGGGATCACACTGACTTTTTAGGCCAATTAGATGAGAAATAGTATCTTCATACAACTGAACCATCCGATCCATGACTATGGTATATCCCTCTAGTGAGGCTGCCCTTTTTAGAAAATCTTAAAGCTTCATTTTCCATATAAGGGTCTCTTAACCCTTCCATTAAATTTACTCCTAGATATTAAACATGTTTACTGCCATTTCAAGTCGTATTTTAAGAATAGTTTTACATAGCACACAAAAGATAAATCGGAGACCCTTAGCAGGAAAGGGATGGGGATTAAAATGGGTGCGAAGAACACAAGAGACTATGGTAATGACTCCCAGGTGACTTGGTATTGGGAATTTTGTGGGGACTACACCTGAGAGGAACAATGATTTAAAAATAAATACATATATAAATACAAAAATATAAAAGATCAGAAAAAAATAATAGTTTTATAGTTATTTGTGACTGAATGACTTTCTATATTAGCTTTTATCCAGTAAACTTGTGGACCCCTCTCATTAATTGTATCAGTGGTCTACACATTTTTTTTGGGATATTTATGTACATAATCAATGTCTATATCATCATGCTATCCAAATAATATTGTGTGGACAGTATTATTTCTTCCTTTTCTACTGTTTACAAATTATTTTATTTTGCTTTATTGCATGGTCTAGATATTCTAGATAAGTGATGCATGAAAGTTATAATAATAAAGACAGCATGCAGGATACAGATGGAAAAAACAATGTGAGGTTAGGAGACATGTATTATAGTAAGAGAATGTCTAATGTTAAACTAATGGAAATTTCAGTAAAAGAGAATAGAAAGGTCAGGAGGAAAAAATATCAATCTTCAGCAAAATAAAAAATGGAATTAATATCTAGAAAAGTTATACTGAAACTCAGCTCATCATAATCCTACATTCAAAATTAGTGAGAAAAAAAGTTGAATTATTTTTAAAAATTCACTAGCAGTTGCATTTCAGTTACAACTGTAAGTTAAAAAGAAATGGAATCTTATAGCAGGGATCAAAGAACTCACACAGATCATTAAGAGAATGAGACCTGTGTATATAAAAAAGAGCTAAACTTCACTATCGATCAGAAAAATGTGAATTAAAACTATATTTAGTTATTGACACATCAACTGGAACAGCTAATACTAAATTAGCAAAAAATAACTAGTATTCCTGACAGTTCATAGTGTCTAGAACTCCAACATACCACTTTTGGGGAATCCAAATAAGTATGACCACTGTCCCCTTCTTTCTGCTTTCTGTAAAGATCTTTCTGTAAGTGCCCCTTCTTGATGGACATTTAATTTCTCATAAAATTTTATTTTGTTATGATTTCCCATTTGTAGGAAAGAATACAAAGAACTTCTAAATATGCTATCCCTAAATTTGTTAATTAACATGTCTCTGAATCGCTCTTCCAGTCCCATCAACTTTTCCTGCTGTACATGACAGGGGACTTTCTCTGCACCGTTTAAGAATGAGGTAAAGATACCCCAATCCTTTATCAGTTCTTGAATGTCACTTCAAAGGAAAAGAAGCACAATATCATTAGCCAAATAAGAAAATTGAAGATTGACACTAGAACTATTAAGTAATCTATTGGTCATACTCAAAATCTGCTCCCCTTCCTGTAATTTCTTCTGCATTTTGTTTTTTCCTCTTCATCAGGGGCTAATCCAGAAAGGTGAACTTTGACTTTTTTTTTTTTTTAAAATCATTTCTGATTGAGGTAACATTTGTTTACAACACCAAGTGTGATGTTGGGTTGTCAGTTCACTCCTCTGTAGCTGTAGAACATTGACACTTTGGTAGAGGATAGGATAGGATAGATTTTTTTTTTAATTTTATATATTTTTACATCATTTTTCATTTTTGCACAATGTATGCATTTTCATCTTGGTTATAGTCCCCATACAATTCCGACCCCCTTGTTTTGATCCTACTCCCTTCTCCTCGCCCCTGTAGTATGTCTCTGGTTTATAGTTACTTGTCAATTATGATTTTTACTTTATTATAATTAGTCTATTTCCTGGTCCCTTATTTGGGTTTTCAAAATTCCTGCTGTGAGTGAGACCATCCAGTATTTTTTCTTTTTTCTTTCTGGCTTATTTCATGGAACATGATCCCTTCCAGCTCCAGATTTGGTCTTTTTGGGATCAGCATTTTGTTTTGTTTTGTTTTGGTATGGCAGAACAAGTATTTGCTTTATTTTTTCTTTAAATTTCTTAATTGAGGTACCATTAGGAACCCCCTTCTCAGATATTGCTACCCTATACCACCCACCTCCGAACACCCATAGTCCACCACCTCTACATCTAGGCTTGAGAGGAATTCTCCCACGCTGTTTTCTAAAACTCAAGTAGTTTTGATTTCACATCGAGCAGTTTGATCCAGTTGAACTCTAATCTTTTATAAGGGCCTGACTATCTTTTTAGTAGTATTTATCCAGTTAGCTCAGGTCATTAATTCAGAAGTGTGTCTTTGCTGCAGTTACTTGAAATTTCCCCCCTTATCATGTAATGAATTTCCATATGTACTTCGTTATATTTCTGGACTTTCTATTCTGAATATTTCACAGTTGCTTCTTTCTACTATTGTGGCAGTGCCATTTATTTTAATTATAGAGGTTTTATAATATTTTCAATTTTCTTGACAGAAAGATCATTACTGATAGCCTTTTCAAATACAAACTTTTTATTAAATTTATTTGGTTAAGAATAAATTGAAAAATAATTTGGTGGCTGCTCTTGCTGCCCACCGCAGCCACTCTAAGATCGCTAAGCCCTTTGTTACCAGGGCTCTGTTTACAGACTCACCCTCCGTGTGTGCAGTGCACTTGCAAGGCCTACAAGGTTAGTTGTTAAAGAAGCAAAGTGAAACAGACCTTACCACCTCATTTAAGGAGGTGTGTATTTCCTTCTTGTACACATTTTCTTTTTGCAGGGTTGGGCCTCCCTTGGTGGCACAGCAGTTGAGCACTGGACTGCGAAGCTGCCCACAGCCTCTCCAGTGCCAGCTCAAATCCCTGGTCACAGGCGAGGGTCCCACATGGCGCGCAGACCTCTCCTGCTATGCCCACTGCTCCCCTCAGCAGTGTATTTCGTCATCTGCCTGTTCTGTTCCCCACTCTGGCTCTGGTGAATCCTCTCACCCTCCCGTGCTTCTGACTGTACCCAGTGCTTGTATAAATAAATAAATCTTTTAAAAAAATTGCAGTGTTGGCTCTTTGTTTTAATTCATATTCACCCCCACCCCCAGATTTAACCAACAGGAAGGCTATTTGGGACTTAGATGTGCAAAGTCCAAAGAAATATGAATGTTCAACCTAACAATTCCATTGACGAGCAGTAAAACCAATGAAAGTTGGACTACGCGAGCTGTGGGAATGATGGTTTCCTGTGGGTCAGCGTGACACGCAATCACACTGTGAACAGAGGATGGGAAGACATGGGCGAGCCCTCCTGCAGCCCCCAGAGGCTGGTGGGCGGCACTGTAACAATTCTGGCCTTTTGGATGGAATAATGTCCATCGAGAATGTGAGGGGCAGGAGGTGTCAAATTTTTGCCATAGATCTTGGCAAGTGTCGTCTTTCCAAGCAATTTTGATTTTTCTTTTACTGTGAAGATAGTTTGGTTGTCTTTACTTCAGGATCTCTTTGCCCCTCACGCGCCATCTGAGAGGCCTGGCACCTTCGGCCTCTCCCAGAACATAAGGCTCTGGCCTGAGGGGGACTCAGCGCGACTCACTGGCTGGCCAGGCTTCGTAGGGGAACAGGTGCCCTCACCCTCTAGGTGGCCACAGCGAGTTGCATCTGTCACTGCTTTGATTCCCTTATAACTTGTTTTTTCCAGGGGAGGAGAGTCCAGAGACGTTAACTCTGCAGTTGGGCCACAGGGAATGGGCAGAAGGCTTTCCTAGCAGGGAAGGAGGGGCGATTTACCAGCCAATGGAGGGCTGGGGAGAAAGTGTCCCTCTGTTGGGGTTTCTGCCTGGGCAGCCTGCTGGCAGCGGCGCACTCAGACATTCTGTGGGGTCCAAACTCCAGTTGAGCGAGCTCCCCGCAGCAGCCCCGCCACGGCAGGAAGAACAGCTCATCGGCGAGCTGCCTGTCATTGTGGCCCAGAGCTGTGGGGCAGAGTGAAAACCCAGCACTAGAGAGAAGGCCACCATCTGAGGGAAAAAAATTCAAAGTATTTCTAAAAATAGAGATGGGAAATACCTGGGATGGCCTCATTTATCATTGCTATTCAGGGTTCACGGGCTCCTCTGTTAGACACAAGTGCTATTCTGCAGACTTGACTGGCCTTTTTTCCCCATTTGGCCTCAGAAACTGAAAGAGGGCCTGTCCATCAGGACGGCGAGCCCACCATGTTCCACACGACGTGCCCCTTCGTCCAAGGGTCCCAGCCCCACAGCATCTACGAACTGTATTTGTCAACCAGCTTGATCTTTTTTCTTAGTGTGCGGAGTTGACAGTTCAGTGCAAACACAAAGTGCATCCGCGTGCTTCCTGGGCCAGGAGGGGGATGCTCGGGCCCGGCAGCTGCGCAGGTGGACCTGGGGATGCAGGGGACCCCTGTGGGCCCACCCAGGGGCCTGCCAGCACTTCCACAGTCCACATGGTCCTGCACACAGGGTGGGAGCACCTCTGCATCGCCCTCCGGTCCTGTTTATGAAGAGACTGTGTGGGTGGCAGGAGGAAGAAAGAGATGTTGGAGTCATGAGTTACTGATACTCTAGATCACTGCAAACAAATGGGGGGGATAGAATTTGGATATGAATAACCTGAATCTGAGTTTAGTCATGAACTTTAAGAGCTGTGAGGCAGATGAGATGGGTGTGGAGAGGTGTGAGGAGGAAGGCAGGTCAGGAGGGAGACTTGTGATCTCTGCCTCCTCCTGGGGCCAGAGCCACTGTCATCTGCCATCATTGCGCGCAGTAGGTGTCCGGCTTTGCAGAGCCCCGCTGATGTCTGGCTTTCTTTTTTATTTTATAGATGACAAAAAAGAGACTGAAAAGGAGTCACATAGAAGGCTGAGGAGAGGCTGTTCAAGTGCATGGGGCGAGCAAGCAGTGGGACCGCTTTCTCAGAGCACCCAGGTCTGCCTCTCACCCACATGCTGCTTCTGTTCTGTCCTCCTGCTTCCCCAGGTGGAGCCAAGTGGAAACCTAGGAGGGCTGTGGGCTTTTAGCTCTTCCCTCAGAGTTCATATTCACCGCTGCCTCTTCTCACACTTCCCATAACTGTTTTGGACCATGGTTATTTGACTATCACAGATGATTTGATGAAGACTCTCAGAAAATAACCAAAGGAGAAGAAATTAGGAAGAAAACATATGATATTTTCTAGATTCTATTATGCATTTGGTTGCTCTTCATTTCTTTAAGAGCATGGAAGGTTCTTTCCAGCAACTCACCTGCCTTGCTCTATATAAGGGAAATTATGAGACTTAGCAAGGGAGGTAGTGTCATTGCAATTGCAACTAACCCACGGTTAGCAAATGCCCGGTGCTGGCTGTGGAGGCGGGAACTGTGGCCAGCTAAGGGGTAACAGCAAACTTTCTTATTGTTACAAGTTTTGAAAAACAAAGAGCAAATTACAGCAAGGCACGTATCAGCACCAAAGGGCCGCTGTCCCAGGAGCTGCAGGGGAGTCAATGTTGGGAGTCCCCTGGGGACATGGGGTGTCGGGTGATGAAGGGTTCATCGGCAAAGCACCGACCACCAGGCCCACATGACGCACGGCTGCTCTCCTCCTCTTTCAAACTGTGGTCATTTGGTGTTTTTTTTAAAGCACAGAAACAACAGATGATGTCCTTCTGTTGGAAATACGGTCTTCATATGCGGTTTACAACAGAGCAGAAAACGCAAGGTCCACTTGGAGGCTGAAAGAACAACAGTCCTTCTGAGCTGCAGTTAATCAGAGAGAAGAAAAAGAACGCGAGGTAATGCAACCTCTCGTCAACAAGAGGCGCAGTCCATTGTTCTTTCTCTGGTCTTCTGGTACTCTGGGGGGGGTACTACCTGATCTGTCAGATGATAATTAATGCTCTGCCACTCAGCCTTGCAGTGGCACACAGAGGAACAAATGCAGGAATAAACTTCCTCGATTGCAACAGATCATTCCTCTTTTCAAAACTGCTCCGACACCCAATGTTGACACCCAATAATTAATAGATTTGTCTGTAACCCGGAATAAATAAAGGAAGATGTTAATTTTATCCATAAAGAGAAATCTTGATGCAGTGTTTTCAAGTTTATTTAACCTGAGAGTATGATTCTATCCATCAGTGGTGCTTTAATAGTTTTCCTGTCACTTATTATTAAGAACTTCCCTGAACCTAAGCTGACATAAAATATGATGTATGTGTGAGGTTTTCCCCCCAGCCACTTTGGATAGGTAATAATTGGTAAGCAGCCTTCATGCCATATAAAGAAATCTTGCTGATGTGTCCTCGATCTGAAAAGGATAGATTTGATTTCCTGCAGGTGCTGTGCACAACATCAATAGTCATGATACCATTAATCATTTAAGTATGCAAGGTGCTGACATCTAGTCCTGTGTCCGGGGAGAAAAGTGCTTGGTAGACCAGCCAGTTGCAACGTGGTAAGACAGACACCAGTGGTTATGGTGTAAAATATAAAGAAGGCAGGCAAAAGCAAATTTCTCTGAAAATGAGAGCTCTCGAGGGTTAGACCAGTGCGGGCAGGTTGGGTCCTGAGCTATCCAGATGAAGTCTTACCCTTGTGAAGCGTGCCCCTGCCCCCCAGGGCGGACCAACTCTTCTGAGCCTCTGGAACCCACTTCTGTGTGAGCAAAACCTGCTGCTGCACCCCAAAGATGTTTCTCTGAGCCCAGTGGATTCTTGGGGTGAATTTGGAAAGAGGTGTGTTTGCAATCTAACTACTTGTTCCTTTTCCAGAAACCAGCCGTTACCCAACTGCAAACGAGAGGGACACATCTTGTGAGTTGCACTGGGTGCCGTCGACTTCCTGCCCCCCGTCTGTGAGCACAGACCCTGCACTGTCTCTAGGTGGAGGGTGACATGCTGTGCGTGAGGCGCGTGCATGACCATTTGCTCTGGGAGTCGGTGAGTCAGTGTTCATAATAGAAACGAGGCTTCGTGACCCTTCATGGTGAATGAATAAATGGGAAGACATCCCAGAACTAGTTTAGAGCTAAAATTGGGCAGTATCAGTTCACAATGCTGCTACTTTCTTGCTGCAGAGTTGCTCGTAAACTGGTAATAATTTTTTTTGACAACATCTGTGCTCCTTGTTTAAATATATATTTACATATACAGAAATATATTCATTAATATATTAAATATGTAACTATATTTATAGGTAAATATATATTTATACATGTAAGAACAGAGAGAGAGATATATATATATGTTTTGATCTCGTTGGCTCATTTCCCACATAATTTGGAAAGAATTAAATTAGAGATGAGACTCTAGCCCTAAGAAGAGTAAGCTGGGTTGGGTAAAGCGATCGTGTATATAATATCTCCTGAGAGAAATGTGAATGGATTAACTGGCATTTTACCTTGAAAATAATGGGAGACACGAACCTTTAAAATGTCAAATGAGTGAACCAATATGTGCAGAAATTAACTTTTTTATTATATATCATATAATGTAGTAGTAAAGTTTGTTTGAAGTGCATGAATAAAAAGTTAGTGAAATTACAGGAGGAACAATCTATAGAGCAGTAATAGGTGCATTCCCTGTGCATCTGAAAGAAAAAAAAAAAGAGTTTTCACTCATTTTGGCCTAAAACTTAGTGTTCAGGTCTCCAGGATTCTGACATCAGAACCCGGATAACGCTGATTAGAACCATAGGGGCTTTACAATAAAAGCTAAAATATTGACCATATGATGGCAAAAAGTCTTATTTTGTGATTAACTGAATCTCTCCTAGCTGCTCTCTGAGGAAGTCGGTGGCGCCGTGGAGGAGGACCGCCGCCTCCGGGACGAGGACCGCGAGCGCTCGGCGCCGTAGGGGCCCTGCTCGCCGTAGCTGTCCATCTGGGCCTCGATGAAGTCCCTCTGCTGCTGCCTGATGGTCTGGCCGATGAGCCCGGGCAGGGCGTGGATGCTCCCGATCAGAGTCTCTAGTTTCGTTTCCAAGGTAACAATCCTTTTCTCGAAGTCTTCACTCCTTTCGTTTAAGTCGGATATCATGTCGTACATGATGTTCTGGGTCTGGCAAACGGGAGGGGGAGAGAGACACACAGAGAGAGAGAAAAGGCCATGGCTCAGTGACACTTGCCCGGAAGCAGACGGTCAGCCCCCAGAGCTGGCGGCTGGCCACCTGTGGTGACACACACAGCACCAGGGCATCAGGTACCTGGACACTTAACACCTTCAGAGAAAATGTCCTGTCTCTGTCCAGAGCCAGGATTTAGGAATGTACGGTCTCGGGCACCCTGTGCCCAGCTGCAGGAAGCGTTGCACAGGCAGAGGTGGTAGGTGGTGTAGACACATACATTTTGATTCAAAATGTTTAGGTTTCAGGGGTTGTTACAATAGCTGGTACATCAAAATCATTTTGCAACTTGTTAATATAACTGTGACCAGACTTAAATTTTAAAACAAGCATTTTTAATGAACAATAAATAATAGTGCAGATGGTACTGGGGTTGAGAAGAAGTTTTGAAGGTAGCCTGGGAATGCCCTGGGTATATTGATTTGACCAAGTCATCTAGTTAACTTCTAAATATGCTTTGACTTTCTAGGGTCCACATGATAGGCTCTCTATCCTGCTAAATGGCAGTGTTACAGAGAACCACAGACAGAAGAGTAGTGCAGGGGACGCCACTAGCCCTCCTGGTTGGTCTTGGCATCATCAGCGCTAAGTGGTTTGAAATAGAAGGGATGTTTCTGGTGCCCTAGCAAATCTCACAACAGATTGTGTTCATCAGAGTCTCATACTTCTTGACTGTCAATTACCATTCTTGAAGTTTTCAAGAGATTGAGAGAAGAGGGTGGTTCAGAAGGCTTTAAAGCCTGTCCTCTTCAGCCTGTTTCCCTTTATAATAAGACCTCGCGCCCAGCTTAGCAGCTTCGTTATGATAAACTGACTATGGACGTTGCTATTTAGAGCACAGGCAGCCCATTTTAATTTGGCCACAAAGACAGTATATTCACCGTATTTTTACTATGTAGTCTTGAGACTATGCTGGAAGCATCCATGCATTTAGAAAATAATGAAAATATTCCCTCTGGGTGGAGGGAATATCCCGGGTCACCACAAGAAACATGGCGGGAAAGAAACAGCATCTTACATTGTAGATATACTCAAAGGCAAATTATTATCATTCTGTACTGTGTATGTAGATACTAAATATTTATATATATATATATTTTTTCATATATTTCTAAGAATACCCAATGTCTTTCATTATTTGACGGAGGCATGATGCAAGGGCCTGCCCCATCTCTGGTGGTGATGGGGTCTGTGAAGAGTTGCGTGTGTGGTTATGTAGAGGGGTGTCTTCACGACCCACTCTGCGTGGCTCAGCTGGCATGCAGGATGCAGGCTGTCCCAGGGCCAGGTGTTAAGCACTGATCTGCTACTTTGAAGAAATGAGATATTGATCCTCAAGACACCCCTACAGTAGGCTTTCAACTGCCGATCTTGTCTGGGAATGAGGCTTCCATAGCAGGACCTGATAACTTACAAGTTACCCTGACTCAGAAAACACGGGACTCCTCATCCCTTGAAGTTTCTTGTTTTAAACCTGGCCCTGGCAGGTTATCCTTGTCCCCAGCCCCTCCCATGGCTCCAGCGCATCTTGGAGCTCTGCCTCTGACGTTGTGTGCCTTTCCTTAAGATGATTCTGAGTCATCAGTGTGCTCAGGAAATCCTGTCATGCTGTCTGAGGCCTTTTTTTATTTGGGTATTTGCCTGTGACACCATCACTGCAAACAGGAACAAAGCACGGGGATCCTGCTGGTGCAAAGGTGGACAAATCTGCACTTTCTGCAGGGCCCACTGCCAAGAGCTAGCTGCTTGACGGGGACATGATGTGCTTCTTCTAAAATCTCCTTTAGGGGTTGTCCCCAGGGTCAGAAGAAAATCCAGGGGGGCATCAGCCTGGAAAGTCAGCACCATCTGGTTTCTCATGCTGATGCAAAGCAACAGGAGGGGGTGCTGGCGAAGCACAGGCATCGCCCCTCTCCCTCCATGGCTGGCACATCTGGGACACCCCAAGTGACCCCTAAATAGGGGCAACAGAGATGGCTCAGAGAAGCAGCAGGGCTGGAGTGGTAACTGACCAACCCCTCCCCAAATTCTCTTTCCTGATGCAGGCAAGGCTCATGTCCTGTTTCAGGTGGCACAGACATGTAGCCAGTGAGATCTCTGAAAGTACGTAATCACCTGGCATACTGAGTGTTGTGCCCCCCAACCTGACCACCTGACCTTGCTCTGTTCTTGTCTAGGGAACACGCTGGAGAAGGTTGCAAGGAGTTTGTAGAAGCTATTCTAGAACTCTGGAGAAAGAATGGGCCCTTGGAAGTAGCTGAAAGTGAGGTGGGGAGCACTGAGCTGATTTGGGTGTGGCCCATGCAGCCCTGGGGAATTTGTTTTATGAGACAGCTTAGAATTCGGAGGCCCATGGCCCACGCAGGCCATGTTTGAGGTGGGGGTGGAGGTAAGTCTGTTAAATTGTCATGGGGGAACTTAAGAGTTGTGAAATTTTTTTTTATTACTTTAAATAGATTCTAAATGTTTGATGTGTAGAGCTCAAATGTGACGGCATTAAAGAAACCAAATTTGGCAAGTTTCAGACTTGAGAATTAAAGATAGTGAGTTTTCCGTAGCACTGCCAGTGAGAGATGCAAATGAATCATTTCTTTTAGCCATGTATGTTACTGCTGGTAAAAAAATAAACACATTTATCATTTGCAAATTACACCTTTTTGGATATGAGGGAGGAAGAAATCAGTGATTTTCCATCCTCCTCAGGAATCCCGGACTTCTAAAAAAATTTTTTCTTTTATTTCTTTTCCATCATTGTGTAGTCCCCATAAAATTCCCACCAGCAGGTCACTGGTGAACCATCACCACAGTCCCTTGTGCTCCTCTCTCCCTGTTTTGATCCCTTTTGCTCCCCTCCCTTGCAGAATGTATGTGATTTGTGGTTGCCTGCCAGTATTTTTTTTATTTAATTTTTTTTTCCTGATCCCTTATTTGGTTCCCCTATATTCCTTCTGTAAGTGAAACCATTTGCTATTTTTCTTTTTCCTCTGGCTTATTTCACGGAGCATGATCCCTTCCAGCTCCATCCATGTTGCTGCGAATGGCATGAGTTTATCTTTTGTGATTGCTGAAACGCAGCATCCTGTCACAGCTCCCTCCCCTCCCTCCTGCTGCTCAGCGTACCCCAGTCCAGCCATCACAGGGGCTACATCAGAGTTTGGCCAGTATCTTCTGTTCCCAGAAAACTTGATGTCTTCTATGCTATTTGAGAATTGATGACACCTACAAGTTCATTAATTTGCTTTGAAAATTCAAAGCCTAACATTGTATGGGGAGTTTGGTTGTAACCATGGATTCGAAGTCAGCTAGAGTATCTGACAGGGAGAGGCTGGAAACTTGCAGGCCATCATTCTCCTTAAGATTAGAATGATGAGGTTCTCTTACACACACCCCATTCTTAAAGATGCCACGTGTTTGCAAAGATTTTATTCTAGTCACTACATGCTGCTTATTTTTCAGCATTACTTTTCTTCTCAAATTTTATTGAGAGGATGTACAGTAAAAGGATCACTCATCTGCTGTGGGTGGACATGTGCAGCCTCCATGGAACTCAGTATGGAGACGCCTAAAAATTTTTTGAGAATTATCTGCTAAAAATGCACTGTCCTGATGGTTGACAGCAGTCCTGTTTTGTAAACTGGGTTTACTTGGGATAAATGTTATAAACTTGACAGCAGAATCTGAAGAGTCACAAGTTATAAAAAGTGATTACTTCTTTTGAAAGACAACTCTCATGTTAAGATAGAACTTCTGGTATCTTGTAATTGGAACTTGACAGTCTTCTGAGTTTGTTTGAAACGTGTAAAAGTAATTTCACTAATTGGTCCCTATTTAGGATTCATGGCAACCTCCTAGTCACACCAGGATGTAGTGCTGCTCTCACGGAGATGAAACTCTACTACAAGAGGATTAGCAAAGGTATCGTCCCACATTCTACTTCTGTTTCTAATAGTCCTTCCAAATTATGTCAAGGAAGACAGCTTTATGAATAGGTGGTGGCTAATGTATGTAAGGGAATAAGAGCTTTAGACAGATTCTTTTACTGTGTTTGTTGCTTTGGTTTGTGAATGACATCGGACTGGGTTCTCCTGCAGTGTCACTCATTTCCATGCAGCGGTTTGGTCCCGCAGACAGTCGGGGGCTGAGCTGCCCGAGCTTACCTTTGCCAGATCCACCAAGGTATTTGCTTGGTCATTCAGTTTCCTCTGCTCCATTTTTACACTTCTTAATCTAAAAGACAGAATCTGAAGTGAGAAAGGTTCCTTGCTTCCTCTGGCTCTCAAACGCCTTCCAAAGAGCATGCACAAAATTGACAAGAGCAAGTAACTGCATGGATAATGCCTTGAACACTTGGGGTAAAGTCCAAACTGGTTATGTGTCTGGTACAATGAGAAGCATGCTTCCCCAACACCGCAAAAAGGAAAGGAGAGAGAGTCAGAGATGAGATGTCCTTAGGACAACAATGTACCAGGTAGTTAAAGTTCAATTGAGAAAGGCTCATAAGGTTGTAACCGTATGAGAAAAGCCAAAACATTCCTTCAAGCCCCAGTATCGTGACAAATAGACATAGGAAGAAGTATGCAAAGCAACTGGAATTTCCACAATGTTGGAGCAGCGAGCACCTTCCTATGCCTACGTGACTAGATACAGGTATTAGCCCTGTTTAGTCTGAGATGGGTTGGGTTAGGTATTTGCACCTGATGAAACACAGTGATAAGTGAGATTCTTAGTAGCAAAAAGAAAACTTTTATTCAACCAGCAGCAAGATAACTCAAAACATAATTCTCTTATTCTTCGTTGTCTTTCATCTCAAACTGCCATCGACTCTGGAGGGGAGTCAGACCATTGCCTTGGGAGAGCTGCCCTCGATTTTTATTGTAGATAAAAGTCAGAGAACAATTAAAGTGTCTGACAGATGGGATCTCCACTTGCAAAGTTACTTTTAGATTCTTTGAAATCTCACTGCACGGATAGGATTGCTAGTCGAAGGTTACTGTTCAAAAGAAATTGCTTTCTGCATAAGATCTCTTACTATTCCTTATTTACTGGAATATGTCAATGCATATACCAAGAAATTAAAATTTGCCAACAAAAGTTGTTTGTTTTTCCTTAAGCCAGAATTGCAAAGTCTTGCTCAAAAAGAGAACCACGTCTCTCTGAGCTACTTACTGGGGAAAAAAAAATTCACGCTCACCTTATTACCTTGGTGGTGATTCGTTTTATAGAGAATAGTGTTAATGCTGATGAGTGCTTTTTTATGATTTCTCAATTTAAATGAAAGGTAATTACACAGAAAGAATAAAAATTCACAGGGCAAGATTTTACTGCCAGGGAGATTTTTATAACAAATGTTCATGATGTTTAGTGATTTTGTTCTCAAACTCGGATATCCAATATGTCACCAAATCTGCTCTGCAGTGACAGTCCCTCCTGCCAGGAAGAGTGTCACTGGCACCTGCCCACACCACAATCTTTAACAATGTAAACAGCTGAAGGTTAGAATTTGTCACTGCCGTTCCCGCTCTGTGCATGTCTATGAGAAAGCCTAGACTCTCTTGGTGTCATCAGAGAGGTGGAATATGTTCTCGTCTAAAAGATTTTCACATATTTAAATCCAATGTATTGTTGAGAAGCGTTTCTCTAAGTACTGACAAGGATTTAAATTGTTAACGACTGCCTTGTGAAAACAAGCAAAAAAAAGGATGGGGCAGTGTATGAGAGAGGACAGGTCAGGCGTGGGCTCCTGTCCTTCCTGGGCCCGATCTGACCTCAGTGTCCCCAGGAACGAAATGGAAAGGGTAGAGCAGGGCAGCCTTTCTGGCCGTGCCCCCCAGAGGTGTGCTGGCCGGCTGGAGGCGAGTCTGCTCAGTGACAGGTGGAGTGTCACGGAGACTCTGAAATTCTCTTGAATCCTCTTCCAATTTTTCATTATTACAAGAAAAGTGTCTCAGGCTGGGTCTCTCCAGCCTGCAAGTCTTAACTTAACCTGCTCTTCTCTGCCTTTTTAAGGAGCAAGCAGGATCGCCGCTCTGAGCTTTTCTGCAGGCCAGAGCCCACGGCTGAAATTCCCTGTGTTGGAATTGTCGCTTGGCCTCTCCTTGGTGGGCGGGATGTATCTTTTTATGTCCTTATGACGGGGATTCATACCGAGCTTTCTTTTCAGTTAAGTAAGCTGGCACACGAGCGACTGATGTTTGGAGACACCAGAGCAGATGCCTCCAGCAATGTGTGAACGCGGAAAAACAGTCCTAACTGCAAGTCTGGTGGGAGGGCCAAGGCTGGTCTCTTAGCCGGGGTGAGTACTTTATTCCCCCCCGACGGCAGGGCCGCACTCACTCCTCAGCTCACTCTGTTAGGTGTCTGACAGTAGAATTTTGCCCATTTCATTATCTACTAACCTGGAAAGCTGACAGAGTAGCCCTATTTGATTGACATTCCTTAGCTCCCTGACCTTCACTCCCCTTGCCTGTCCCTCCTGGGACTGCCTGTCTGCAGGGAAGCCGATAGGAACGCTCTACGTAAAATGCAGCTGCCAGAATAAAAGGTCACATGCAGATGTGTATATACCCCCTGCCCCCCACAAAAAAGAAGAATAAGAAACATATGTTGATTTCTTCCTTGTGAACTTCACTTATCACAGGAAAATATCATGATTTTGGATCACATTTCCATAGCAGCAATCAGACTACTAAAATTCACAAATAAAGGATCCACTTGGGTGCATGCAGCCGGTAGAGAATTCTGCAAATGTTGAACGGAGCGCTTCACACAACTTACTTCCGAGCTCTATTTTCATTTTGTTGAAATAAAAAGACAAAACAAAAGAAAAGAAACTGTAAAATATTCTGGAACAAAGTCACACAGTGTGGAGTTCAGTTGTGCACAGGGGGCTCGATTCATTAGCTGGAAGATCCTGTTACGATTCTGCAGGGTTTGGGCATATTGATCAGAGAGAACAGTTTTCAGTTCTCTCCTCGGCCCTCTGCAAAGCTACTCTGCGCCCCCCCATCTGGAAGCAGACCGCGTCCTCCAGAACCAGAGCTCAGGAGGAAGCGCTGCTGTAAAGCCATCTTGGCCTCTGTGCTGCGTGGAATTCACGGGAGTCACTGGACACGGATCTGCCTGATGCAAATGGTTAAAAGGACGTTATGTCAGACAATAGGATTGTAATATTATTATTATTATTATTATTTTTTTTTTTTTGCAGGGGAGACATTGTTTTCGATGCAGGGCTGTTTTAGAAGTCTGCTTTCTGCGGGGCTGGTAATCATGCCTGTTACAGCAATGACGTTCATGGGATTTCTTAGCTCAAGTTCATGTTGATTGATGGGTCCAGAGTTGAGATAAAAGAATGATTTCAAGTTCAAGGTGCTACTCGAGAAAGATTTAAAGTTACAGAAACAGAATGCCTCATAGCGATAAGTGACAATCCAGAGAGACAGACAGTTTACCGAAAAGAGGATAGAAGCCAGGAGAACTCGGCACCCATCGAGACCAGAAAGGCCATGTGTTGGGTCGAGAAGCTGTGAAGCTTGAAAAGGAGTAAAGAGTTGAGCGAGAGGGAGGCTGCAAGAAGGGGAGAGAGTGTTACTGGAAAAGCTCTTGGGTGCACTACACCAGAGAACAGGAGAGGCCAGGAGAGCTCTCTAGCAAATGAGTCAGTGAATTTATCAATTTTTCCTCAGCTCACAAGATCGGATTTCCCCCAGTGCTGACAGCAAGGCTGGGAGGCACTGGGTGTGCCAGGTGGGCAGTGAAGGCTTTGCCCTTAGGAATCGAGCCCTATGTGCTTCCCCTTTATGATGCCACTCACCCAGTTACAATGCAAGGTCATAATGCCCCCTTAGGACAACCTCTCCCTGCCCAGCCCACTGACACTCTCTGGGCTTCACAAGTGCCAGTCCCCTCCCCCCTCAGCACCCCCGAGATGAAGTCCCAAAACAATTCAGAACATTTTGGAGTTGCTTGAAGCTCCCCTACTCTAGGAGCACTCAGTGCGACACACAGAACACAGAGAGAAATGCCTGAGAGAAACAGAAAAATCACGCACGGTTCCCACCATCACTGTCCCCCCAAGCAGGCGGTGCTGAAGCGCGTGTCACCGACATGGAGGGGCCTGGCAGAGGCAGCCTGCTGTGCGGCAGCAGTCTGCCCAAGCCTTTGTCTCCCGCACGTTTTACCATCCGCTTTCTCGGACTACAGCAAAACCGAGAGACTCTTCAGGTGAACATGACTACACTGCTCCCCAATTTTTACAGTGTTCGTGCATTCTGAACTTGAGCGTTCTAGGACGACAGACAGAAACACACCCAGCACTTACACAAGGCTACCGAATTCTGTGACAAAAACCAGAAAAGCTTTTTGTCTTTTGTAATTTTTGGTGACATCAAAATGCATCGAAGGCATCCAAGGCACACACCACTGAACGGGTCACACTGACAGAGACCGGCCTCGCTCACACCTCCCGGCCCTGGACACGGGCGTGCCTTCTCACACACTATAGGTTAGTTTTGAAACATTAAAAGTGCAAAGAATGGGTTCTCTTCAGCGTAGCATGCGGCCCTCTTCCATGAATTTGGGGTTGCAGTGTTGTAAGATTTGGGGGTGTAGGAATGACCCCTCTGCCAGTAGAAGGGTACCAGGTGACCCTTAGCAAACATGTCTTTACTCACTGGACTTCCTACGGAAAGTCGAGGTGCAGGCTCATCACCTCTTGGGGACCCTATTCTCTTAGGTCTACGCTTCAAGGAGTCGCCCTGTCTTGGCAGAGCTTCTAGATGGTGGCACTCGTTACAAAGGTAGATGGGAGCTTCCTCTGGGGAGCCAGACCTACTTGGACTTAAAAAGTATTTATATTCTAGCCTTATCTTTTTTGGGTTGAAAAGCAGAGTTGTGTATACAGTCAAGCCACAGAGGAGGGATGACATGGTCTTGTCACGGGTGGCAGGGGATATGGGCCCAGTGGTGAGGAGCAGGGTGGGCCGCTGTCTGCACGCACCCCCCTGCACGCTCAGTCCCAGGGCACTTGGGCCTGAAGTTCATTTAGGAGCACCAGTTTCCATAGAAGGGATCCTGCCCGCAGTTGCAACTGCGCTGTGCATTGCCAGTGATCCGTATGTGAAAAGGGCAGGAGGATGGACTGCCGGAGGGGTCGAGAGTATGAGCATTTTGTGTTCCCCCCTGAATGGTGGTGTAACGCTTTAGCGAGGAATTTTACTCAAATGGGTCAAATAGAACCTCAGCCTCTGACTTCCTCGCCTGCTGCATGAGTCAGCCGCCCTCACGGCTTCCTCTGGAGACCTAGTCATTCACCTGCCTTTCGGCTATGTCCCTGGTAGGCTGCACGGAATAGGCCACTCATCTGACGCACAGCCGTGACCCTGTCTGCTCTTCCCCACAGGGAAGCGGTGGAGAGCAGGGGTGCAGAGATCCTGCCCGGCACCACGAGAATGTACTTACGGTAAGGCCGGCACTGCCTGGGGGAGCAAGACCTAGGGCTTTCAAGTGACGGTGAAACTTAGAGTCATATGTGAGATGTCTGTGAGGGTTACACGGTGTCACGTTGTCATGGCAAAACAAAGAGACAGAACCAAACGAGTAACACACTCTGCAAGTCTGACTCTATATAGAACTGTGGTAATTGTGGGTGGAGGAGGCCCAAAGGAAAGGTGACATGGTATGACGGACTTAACCGGAATAATGGTGGTCTGGCTGATGTCAAAATAATGATGAGAGGTTAAGATAGTTGAGATAGGCGCTATCAGCAGAAACACAGCACATAGAAAATTCCAGCATTATGTCAATTGTACTGCCTGCATAGAAAGATGCTTAGCAGCGTGTTAAAGATTTGCAGATATATCATAAAATGCTAATTTTTAAGACTCTGCAGCAGATACAAACTGAACATCTCAGAACGAACTATATGAATAAGTCATTTAAATTAAGAAACGTAATTTTAACTGAAATTATTGCTTCGAGAGAGCAATTGAGAAGCCGTTTTGCATAACACAGTAAATGACTATTCGCTACCAAATCAATGATTTTTAATCATACACGCACTTTTTCTCAGGATTTCATGTATGGAGTGCCTACACCGCCAAAGAACGTCTTCTGGGAACCAACAAGACACTGTCTCCATTTTTCTCCCTGATGCAAGAATAGCCCAGCGGAAGCATTCAACCCGAGAGGCACCAAAGCAGGGTAAAGAGGAAAATAGTACTTACTGATGAATAGCTTGCAAGAATTTTCGTTGATGTTTTCTGACTTTTGCATGATCTATCTTTTTTACTAGCTTTGTATTTTTGTAAATTAGCCATGTCTCCCTGAGTACATTGGCAGCTGCGTTTTTCACCTGTGAGGAAAACAAACAAACAAAAGGAAGCAGTTGATAAACTTCAGAGGAGAAATCCCGCGGAGCTTGGTTTGGGATCACTTTCCTCATCTTGGTGAGCTCTAGCTCGAACAGTGTCTCAAACAATGATTTCTCTTGACTCTGTGCCTTTCTGACAGGGTCTGTCTGTCTAGGACCATCAGTTCAATTGAAGTATGAGGGAACTACTGGTGTCTTTTTGGGCTAATCTCCACCCTATCCCATGAGGAACAGATTTTATCATCTTCTTTGCTCCCTTGTAGGAGCCGGTGACCCGACTTTTCCCTTGGGTTTGCGGTCAGCTACTTATTCTAATAGGTTGTTCCAGCGAATTCTTTGCAGGGATGGATGAAAGACAGTACACAACAAGGACTGCAGGCTGCTTGGGTGCTGGTTGGGGGAGAAGGAGTTTCGGGGGCAGGCAGTGTGCAGGGGACACGCAGCAGAGGGCTGCTCTTGAAGAGCTGCTTCTACGTCCTGGACCTTAAACTATCAAGTCAGGTCATGGAGACTCACTCCCAACCGTGTGGCACATTAGTTCTCTCTTCTCAAACATGGAGAGTTAGGAAGGATCAATATAAAAGCCCTTTTCAGCTCTTAGATCTTCAGTAAGAGTTTGAAGTATGAAACCATGGGTTCCAGTATGTATGAAAAATGCCCATTTGTCATTTTAGCAAGGAAAGCACCGGATTCGCTGACTGATGGTGACTCCTTTTTTTGCAGTGCTGAAAAGTTTTCCTTTTGAGAAAAATGCTATTGCTAGAACCCATTTTAAAAAAAGGCCTGGTTTATTGAAATAGCTCTTAGTTTCTGTGGTTCCCACTGCGCTGTCTCTGGCTATTCTCTAGGCGGTGCCAGGGGAGTGCCAGGAACTGAAGGGAAAAGAGCGGACACGCTAGCTGCAGAGCACCACGGTGCCGAAGAGAGACTTCACGCTGACCTCGGGAGAGGCCCACAGCATGCCAGCAAATCTGTGCTCTTCGTCCTTAGAGAAACACATCTGCCTTCCTCACGGAGGTAGGAGTCAGCACTCATAAGGCTGCTCTACCCTGACATCCTTCTCAAAGGCCAGGGAATGGCTGTAGCATTATGTGTTGAGGTGAGCACCTTGTTTTTAGAGAGCAAGTAGGGTGGGAGAGGCCTTTCTGCACCGCTGCAGCCCTGGCCTGACCGGGGCCTAGTGGAGGCTGCTTTCTGACTCCCCAGCTAGGTTCCTCTGAGCGGCAGCCTGGAATCCAGACTGGTGAGGCAGCTAGAAAACTGGGTAGAAACTGAGATAGGAACACAGGAGAAGAATATGTCGATGTTTGGAAGAGAAATCAGCAATTGATTTTTGCTTTGGATTGCCTTCCAGAAAGAGCAAATGCCAAATCACTTTTAAAGTGTATGAACGATGACATAGATGCTACACTGCCCCTCCTCCAAGTAATTTCAATGACTTTCTCTTTGGGATGGTGGGGAATGGCTAGGGGTAGAGAACTTCACCTTCAGAGGTCAGTGGGTGGGGAACGCCTTTGAGGCTTCTGTTGTAGGATTTGCATTTATTAATCACTTATTTCAGTTGACACAGTGGAAAAGATTCTGCATTGAGAATGGAATCCCTGCAGCCCCTTTCAAAAACTGTTCAGGATTATGCATTTATGGTGAAACACCCCCTTTCTAGCTACCTAACAGGTTTTTGGACATAGGAAGAAAACTCATACAACAGCACAAGTAGCCGCTATTTTGCAAAACGGCAGCCACAAGTCAGTCAGCCCAGGATAGATGAGCACAGCCTCCTAAGAGCAGATGTGTTTCTCATAGTAGGTAAATCCCAGCCCCTCTTAGGACTGAAAGGGAACAGTCAGCTACAGCGAGGAGGTGGGGTGGAAAGCACCACAGTGTTTTACAGGCTTGAACAATGGGGAATTGTTACATAAAAGTGATTTGTGAAAACTACAGGCATAACTGGAGAGAAGTGGATCTATGTGCTTATGACCATTTAAACAATATGGGAAGTGGCTCTGGAAGGAGGTTTTTTTTTTTTTTTTTTTTTTTGGATGCAGGTCAGATCCCTGCCCTACAGTCCTGGCAGTGGAGCAGCCGCCCCTTCCAGGTGTGAACCACTCGGGGCCAGGCCACCCATCTGTGTCTCGCTGGGACTCAGTCATGTGTCTGCTATTAAATTTGGCACTCATCTATATCATTTGCACCATACAAACATTCTCCTAAGATGCATATTACTAACCCCAGGTCCCTCTTGAGAAGAATGTTATACCGTTTAGAGACCTGGGGTGTAAATGGGTGGGTAGGTGAGTTTCCATAAATTAATTCAAAATATTTCCTGAGTGTGCACTACGTGGTAGACACTGTGATAGTTGGTACAAGGGGTTTACAGACACCCCTAAAAAATTTAGTAGCTCTGATCCCTCCACTATGTCATATAGCCTCTTATGCTTTAAAAAGTGAGGGGCGTCCTTGCTTAACAGGATACCCATGCTGTTCCCCGCTCCTGCCCAGATAAACACAGGAAAATATTTGTTCTATCTCACTAATTAATGCTTAACTCTAATTAAAATAGTTCTTAGAAAAATCTTGAAAGGCACATTAATCAGAAAATTGTTTGAGAAGAACAAACCAACGATACTGTAAGTAATAGCACTTGTCCAGAAGCTTCAACACCACTTCACCAGCATAAAGGCCAGGAAATGCCACACTGATTACGAGGTAGTGACAAAATACTAATGCCACACGTAGAGTGAGATAGAATACATCTAAGTGCAATAATATTTTATGAATCACTGAAAACTGATTGCCTTTTAACTGAAGCTTTATTTTTTCAAACCTCCATGCCCCATGTATTTACAGCATTACCTCACAGGCTGGTTTGTAGTTAGTGCAGAAGTAGGACAGAGGAAAGGAAAACTTAGATTTCTTTTCCTTCTTGTGTCTTCCTTCAAAGGATTTTTATGTTTTGCAAAGAAATAACTTATCCTTGAACCATACAGGTTGGACCAGCTTGGCAAAGGCTCCAGGGCCTTTGCCCCACAGCACCAAGTGCTGCCCCTGCAGAGACCCACGTCTACATCCAACCTCTACAGATAGCGGCTTTCTTCAGACCAGGTACCTGGGGCCAGGTGGATGTTGTGGCTGTGGGCTGGGGCAGTAGCGAGGAAGCCATTCAGTTTTTTAACTCTCTGGGCTGGGCAGTCTGGGCTAACCGTAAAAGCCATGCCGAGTAAATCCTTTAGAATTTTGGTTCATTTGTTAAAAGACACTCAGGAAATAAAATTACCTAATTGCATAATAGTGTTCTTATTATGGATCTTATTGAGCATTCTTAAGAGGATTGGATACACCCACAGTGGACATTAGTATGTATAATTACCCTTTGTGGTACATCTAGATACTTTAAAAATTATGTCTGCTATCAAGTTTCCAAACCAAAAGCCTACAAAACGCCAAACGGGAAAGATTTCCTTTCTGGTTCCATCTCAGAGAACAGTAGTAGCTGTGTCTCAACCAATATGCTAGATGTGGACAGGTTTCCTCGGAAAGGCGTGACTACTAAATGGCTGGTCTTGCCAGCCAGTGTGAAGTTCATGCTATTGTGCCTTCATTTTTTTTTTGTTTGTTTTTTTAATTAATTTATTTATATAAGCACTGGGTACAGGCCAGATGTGTGGGAGGGTGAGAGAATTCATGAGAGACAGAGCGGGGAACAGAACAGGCAGACTGAGAGCAGAGCAGGCAGACTGACGAAGTACACTGCTGAGGGGAGCAGCAGGCGCAGCAGGAGAGGTCTGCGCGCCATATGGGACCCTCGCTGGCGGCTGGGGATTGAACTGGCGCTGCAGAGGCTGCGGGCAGCTTCGCAGCCCAGCGCTCAACCGCAGCGCCCCCAGGGGATGCCCTGTGCTTTCATTTTGAAATCATCAGATTATTTGGGGCATGTGCTCCTATTGGCCATTTTTGAATTGCAGAGTCCTGTCTGTGTGTAGGGTGAGAGAATGCACGTCCTCGTGCTACTGCACAATGCACAGTGTCTTCTCCTTTCACACAGGGTATTTTATAGGGCTCATGTCATCTTGCAAAGAAATGTACATTTGCTGAATGAGTATTAATATCCCTGGGGGGAGGAGGGTCATATGCCATTGGAAGTAGAAGTCTGGGAACCCCTCAAAGCCTTCAAAGGCCGTATACTCTAGCCATGTAGCTGTGGTGTGATGGAGATTTCTCTATCTCAGTCCTTGCCATCTGGTACAGGTGATCAGACACAGCTAGAGGCCATTAGTAAAGAAAGGGAGGTTTTGAGGTTAAGAGGGAGGTGAAAGGGTCAACAAAGTGTTTGTGATTGTGTCTTCGTCATTTAGTGTCGAAGAGATTTACATGCAAGTAAGTGAGCCCAATTGTATCTGAATGTATTTTTTGCTTGCTATCTTAAGCATGGCTTTAATTCCCTGAAAATTGTATCTATGAAAAATGATGAGGATTGCACCAGAGACTATGAAGGGTTGTTTTGAAGTGGCTGAACTACCCCAGCAGGCTGAGGGTGAGATACAAAAAGCATCTACCCCAGTTGGGTAAACCATGCACTCCATCTGATACGCGTGCACATTCCTTTCTAACTTCCCTCCATTTTGCATGTACTTTTCTGTAATATTTAGAAATGGGCACAAGTTGAAAGGAAATTATGCAGAGGAGGAGACGCTCAGTGATGGTAAGTCCATGTGGGCCCCCTGTCGTGTCTACCTCAGGTAAGGCCTGGCCATTGGAATTCATTTCTTATTACAGAAGTACTATCCTTAGAAATGAATAAGTCCATTAAACTGACTGAGCTCTCAGGACATACTTCATGTTACTTTCACACATACAATCAAAAGTGGGCAAAGACACAGAACAGGAACTCTGCGGGAAATCTCTTATTCTACTATGGATAACCCAACCTACGGGGTTACCCCAATTGGATTTCACTTTGGAGAGTGGTCATATATAGCAAGATGCCTCTGCTATCAAGTAATTTTTAGTTATTTTGGTGTCTCAAGTGGCTCTGCAGAGAGGCTGAAGCTGCGCTAGCGAGATAAAAACCATTTTCTTCCAACATGGCTTTCCCTTTTCCAGCAAGTTATCTCACCTCTCTGTGTCTTGGTGTGCAGATTTTTAAGATGGACATGATAGCACTTCCCTCAGAGTTGCACGGATAAAACAGGAATGTGCACATGGTGTGTTTAGAGCAGCAGCAGGCACAGAAAGTGAGACAGTAATTGAGTGTTGCTCCTAATGAGGGGGACCCCATCTGGAGGCTGTTCCACTTTCTAGGTCTGACCCCTTCTTATCATGAACACAGTCTGTGTCGACCCTAATGTTGGGGTCCAAAAAGCTAGTGGTTGTTACTTAGTACAGTGACTGGCTTACAGAAGATCAGGAATAATGGTTCTGGAGGCACCGTCCATAAAACTGCTAGTTACACTGCCCATGTGTTCTTTTTCCATCCCATCTAATAGGACTGTCTTCTGGGCTGCTCAGCATGCCTTTTTATTTAGGTTTATATGGTCTTTTATACGGTCTGTTCTGGCCTCTAAGTCATACCATGGCTGCCCAATTATTTTGTCAGTGTCTGGGTAAGTCAGGAATGGTCTGTTCTCAAAATTGAGTTCACTGGGCCTCCCTGGTGGCACAGTGGGTTGAGTGCAGTGCTGTGAAGCTGTCCACGGCTTCTCTGCAGCACGGGTTCAATTCCCGGCTGGCCAGGGAGATACCCACATGGCGTGGCAGACCTCTCCTGCCTCTCCCGCTGCTCCCCTCAGCAGTGTCTTCGGTCCGTCTGCCTGTTCTGCTCCCCACTCTGTGTCTGGTGAATCCTCTCACCCTCCCATACCTCTGACCGGTACCCCAGTTCTTGTATAAAATTGAGTTCATTCCATTAGCACTCGGGCTTCAACCCCCGTCATCTCTGCATTAGAAGTTACAGTGGAAACCATCGTGCCCAAGTGGAGAACCACGCCACGCTGCTCCTCTTGAGGGGGATGGAGAAGACTTACTCTCTTCGTCAGCTGAGTGTCCATCATGAAGTTGTGCACATGCTTTTCTGCTTTGGTAAGTTCTAGCTTCCTTGCCACTACGGCGACCACCAGGGCTGTGCACCCAGCACCCTGAAAAGCAGGAGAGAACCCCAAAGAGTTAATGCTTTTTATTTGTTTTGAAGCGGGGAGACAGGGAAGGAGGGGCAGGGGGTGAGACTGGAAGAAGGTTTGGAGTCTGGATGATGACTCGGGAGGTGGGGGCAGGAATAGAAATGACACAAAGAGCTGGGTCACTGAAAACAGAAACAAAAATGACAAACCCTTAGCTGGACTAAGAAATAAAAGAAGAGTCAAAATCAGCAATTAAAGAGGAGACAGCAGCCTTTGTATTCCTAGTGTCAGGTATAATGAGACACAGCTTTGAACAATCATATAGCAACAAGCTGGGTAATCTGGAAGAAACTGACAGACTCCCAGAAAGAGGTAACAGACCAGGACTGAATCCTGAATATATCGAGACCAGAAAGGAGATGGAATCAGGAATCAACAATGTCCCAACAAAGAAAATCCCAAGACTAGGTGGCTTCACTCTAATGGATTCACACCTCTAACAAAAAAACAGTGAGAGGCAACACTGCCAGACTCATTCGATGAAGTCAGCATTGTAGCAACACCAAAGCCAGAAAGGACATGGCAAGGGAAGAAAATTACAGGTCACTCTACCTGCTGAACAGGAATAGCAAAAACTCCCCCTTCAAAAGAACATTTATGTAAGGGCAGTGAACATTCAGGAGACTTGTTCTCTAATATGGGCTGTGATGTGGTAAGGAGGAGGGAGCTTTTGGCCCTCCCCCAAATCAGAACAGCATAGTAACTTGGGGTACTTACAGCAGATCATCTTTATGAAGACAAAGAAGGAAACTGGAGATAGAGCAAGCCCACACATAAAGTGCCAGGGAGGAAATGACAGAACCAAGCTAGACGTCAAAGACTTCCTAGATGAAAGTGCTTTTTTGTGGTGAATTCGGTAAAGCAAATTTTAAACACTTTCTAAGAAAAATCTTGAAACGTGGTTACCAACTGCCTATCTCAGCTGTGACGGGGACTATGTAGGAGGTTTGGACCTCTAGGGACGTCAACTAGCTGATCCAAATTTTAATAAGCCACATTTATATATATATATATATATATATAAATTGTTGCTGTATTTCAGTGGCCAGAGACCAAGACAATGTTAAGAAACTGGACTTGATCCTGGGCAGTGGGGAAACAGCTAATTATGAGTTGTGCCTCATGTCAGAGGAGGCAGCCTGCCACTGGCCCTTAGTCTCTGCACATTCCTGCCCAGCGTGCACTCTTCCAGGGCTGCTTCTGCTGCAACTCATAAGAGTCCCCAGCTGGGGTGCAACCCACTGTGTGCAGAGCCCTCACCTTGGGGCTCCCTGCCATTAGGACACATAGGCCTTGGGGCAAGAGAGACTGAAGGACGCACCACACACGCACCCACCGGAGGGAGCGAGCGCCTGCTACACTCGATGAGGGTTAGCTCCTGGCCGGGGATCAAACTCAGGCCGTGGTGGTGATAGCGCTGAAGCTTAACCCCCTAGGCCATCCGGGAAGCTGCTAACTGCGGCATCAGGAATACCTCTTCAGGAGCTGCAGCTAGACCCTGCCGTGAATAAGGCTCACCAGGGGCTGCAGACAGCCTCGCCAGGGCCAGATGCACCGAATCAGCTAAACTAAGGTAAAGCATCTCACTAACCCTTTCTAAATAACCCGCAAGTTAGGAGTAATGTAAATCACAAACAGAGGTGCATCACGCTTTCAAAGACTCCATGTAGGCTTGGTTAATTCAACTGCTAGTCCCACAAATTCTTTTGAATGAATCTGAGGTGCCGCGACTTTTATGAAATGAAGTTTCTTTGTTTGTATACAAAAATGAGTAAGGGTGTAGCCAACAAAGAGAACATGGGCCCCATGAACTCTGGTGCGGAATCACTGACACCTTGGAGATAGATGTGGTGTAGTAACATACATTGCAGGAGGTGTGAACCTAGAACCCTAAAACATACACAAGGATACCTCAAAATATTTAATATAAAACACACACACTCATGTCACTTGCTGTGCTGAGAGCCATAATCTTTGGTCTGACCTAAGCACCTTCTATCTTCTGGTAGCTTCTGAATAACGTGTCATCTAATCCTAGACTTGACAGCATTTAAGGTGTAACTGAACAGTGTTCCCAACACTGCACGTTTCTGCAAAGAGTACGTTACTCCCTAGTTAGAAAAAATCCTTTCGTTTCTCCTTCAGTAGCACCTCGTACAACAGAAAACAACGCATGTTCAGTCTTCCTTAGAAATTCTGAGCATTCATCTGTTACTACCAAGAACTTCTACATTTATTCTTTTCCTAAAGCAAAGTTGCTTTACGAAGGAAGGAAGGCACCTACCTGCCTGCTCCAGTGCTGAGAACTGGGGGCTGCAAGGCCAGCAACCAAATGCCCTTCCCCACACAACACCCCCAGGTAGGCACACACTGGCGGGCACCCCTGCTCACGGCAGTGAAACCCCCACCTTGGGTGTGCCGCCCCAGAGGCCCACCACACCAGACTCCCCGATCAGGAGGCCCCTGAGGTGGCAGCGCGTCTTGTAGGGAGGCATCGCATCCCTGCCCTAAAGGAGAGACACCTTTCCCGTACCAACCAGTGTCCAGAGGCTTGTTGGCAACTTTAGGGTGATGCTGAGTATCCCCTCTAGCCTGGACAGCTGGGAGTCTCTCTGGTGGGATGGAGAAAATGCAAGATGGGGAGCAGACAAGGGGACCCTGGTGGCCAAGGGACAAGGCGGCCACCTAGGGAGCAGCGCCTGGGGCTGCAGGTCCGGGAAGAGGCGCTGCTCGGAGCCTCCTGCTCCCCACAGGGACCAGACCTGCGCCCCGCAGTAACCCTTAGGGAAGCGCGTAGCTGGGAAGCAACACGATTACACCTATGAAGTTCTCAGAATGTCGGGAGGCCAGCATGGGATCTAAGTGGCGTGCTGCATCTGCGCAGACATGTCAGAACAGCAGACCTGCGAGGGACCACTCACCATGACAGGAACACGCAGCCGATACGTTGGCTAAAGTATGCCTAGGAAGGAAGGACTAGTGTCAAAATAAGGGGGTGAGGGTACAATTCTATGGGGAATATAACCAAAATGATAATGCATACATTGTGCAAAGATGAAAAAAGATGTAAGAATTATATAAAATATTTAAATTAAAAAAATAAAACATCTAACTGGGAAAAAAAAATAACACCCCAGAACCTTCTCCCACACTCTATCCTGCAGGTCTTCAGTCCCCTCAAATGGGATGCACCAGCCATGAGCATGCACACACACACCATCTACACACATGCTCAGCCTCAGATTGTTCCAGATGCCGGTGGGGAGGGTCAGAGTGCCCCAACCCTGCACCAAGGACTCAGTGCTGAAGGGCAGGAGGTGACCCTACCCTGCTGGAGCTCTATGGCCAAGCTGTGCAGTCATGTGGCCCTGTGTGGGGCCTGCTGAGGGGCCAGACCAGTGATGACACGGAGGCTGAGGAGTTCGCCCGCCCCAAACTCGGCCCACCCACGCAGAACCTTGCATGTGATGGTCCACGTGACACACATCTCCCCCCGAGGCATGCCGTCCTGGGCAGTGCACACCATCATCAGAGTGTGATTATCTGTATTGAACATGGACTTCTAAAATATTTAAAGAGGCAACAGAAAGTTTACATAGGCAAATATTCTACTTACATTTTTTAAAAACAGGATCCAAACTGGGGAATGGAAAGAAATAACTTTTTTTTTCACAGTTGGCTTTAAAAAGTAACAATTTGTGCTTTAAGAAAAACACCTAACCTTTCTTACCATTTTTGACCTTAAAAATTCAAGCTAGGAAAAGGCTTTTCTATGTGTGCCATACTTTGTTCCCTTATAGACTTAATGGGTGAATCATGTTTATTTGAATTAATAAATGATTTGGCCATGCAATGATGGCCCAAAGAATGAATTTTGGGGTCCCCAAGTAAATTCCACCTCTGCCAGGTTTATGGCTGCAAGAGTAAGGAGAAAATATATACACTGGCCCCGTCTTGCTACCACTGGCTCTGTGCTTGTAATGACCATCCTGTGTGGTTGCACTGTAATGCTGCAGGAGCGCCTCCATACCCGCGCCCACATCTGGGCCCTCAGGGAAGTTGATCTGTGGAAAAGGCTAGGCAACCTTTACATGTCCTCTGGACTGACCCTCTCACTCTGGATGTGACACGACCAAACCAAGTCTGGTGATCTCTGTCATGCCCTTGACCAGCACGGATGTGCAGGCCTCAATCCACACGCCTGCTTCCTTCCATGACAGGCTTGGGAACGCACTGTATTTCACAGTAAAACAAGAAATTCAAATTCATCTCATTTTAGATCCTAACTCTTAAGGTATGAAAAGCTTAAAAATGTTACTGTTTCTTAGTTGATAAGGTCCAGCTTTCAGGTGAGCAGGTCTCAACCTTGATGTCAGTTCAATCACTTGGAGAGTTTGCAAAAATTCTCATGCCGAGAGATAGTGTGCCCGGATAATTAAATCCTTGTTTCTGAGAATAAAACATAGGTCTCAGAGTTTTTAAAAACTCCCCATGTGGTGCCAAGCTAGATGCTCTGCTTGGGATGCAGAAGGCTATTTAGGTGATATGGAGAGCTCCGCACATGTCTACTTTACACAGCAATTGAGCGGTTCCTAGCAGTCACTGTACTTACCAGTGCAGACATTCAGGAAATGAGAAACAAGGATTACCTAGGGAGAGGGCAGAGTCCGGGCCCAGAAATGTCTGGGCAAAGGAAGGATGGTGATTCCAAAGCTCCCCATGGTGTGCGTGCAGTGGCCACTCGCAGCACGTACACTCATTTTGTTGACTTTCAAGCATCTGCCAGAAAATCTAAATTGTTATTCTATGCTGATGCAGGAGTGAGCTGAATCAGTGGCCACTCACCATGGCCATCTGCACCTAGAAGTCCTGCCTGGCTAGCATTTGCTTGACATACAGGTCACCTGTTGCCTGGATGCACCCAGGTACTCCTCAATCTGTGACTTATGGACGATTCAAGGCCCGATTCAAGGCCCGCAATGGTTCTTTAAAAAGGAGAGAATGTGAAAGCTGAGGGGCTTCTTTACTGCTAGACAGAGCACTATAAGTGGCACTTGGCGCAGTAAGTTGCATATTGTTCTCTCCTGGAGGGTGGCCTCTGCCAAGATCCCTCTGGAAAGAACTCAAAATCCTAACAGCAGTGGAAAATCACCAGTATCGAGAGCCTTTGAAAGTTGAATTTTGTGTTTATTCTGGGGCTCGCTCTCTTCCCGCTGCTGTCCAATTCTTGCTGAAAGTTTTATGCATTAAAATGAACACCTTTATTGCAAACTGGAGAAGCAGGTTAATCTGACAATTTAGTCACTATCAAAGCTATTATCTATATGCTCCTCACTCCACTGTCCCAAATATACCCTTTAAATTGTACCTTAAACAAATTTTTTTGTAAAAATACAAAAGGTCCTTTACTTCCTCTCCATAGGTTTTATTTTAAATCAGGGAAGTCACGAACTTTTAGTTCCCCAGATTCTTCCTAAATTTGATATGTATAGAATCTGCTTTCAAAAAGATAACTTATTCTTTCTACTTTTTAGAATTATGCAAATGAAGCTGGCTCACCTCCGAAACCCTTTGAGGTTCACGGTAAATGCCTGACAATGTGTTTATGCCTATAATAATTTAAATAATGACAGGATGTTACTGTCCAATCAATGTCTATTTCCAGGAGCATTCTGTTTCATAAAGTAAGAATGAATGAGAGCAAATGCTTTTACAACATTTCCCCCAGAGCTTGCCATCATCACAATGGCTGCAGAGACAGTTGGGACTCACATATGTTACTCTTTGGAATTCAGGTGCCTGTGTGCCTTTAATAAGCTCACTCATGGTTCTTTCATCAAAATCAGAAAATGTGTCCTGGTTGCTTTTCTCCCACTTTGTTATGTAATTAGGGAAAACCCCAGCAGATAACCGACTGCCCCTTAAGATGCTCAGGCAGCTCAAAAGTAAATGAAGAAATAAAATCGACATGTGAAAAATGCCAGTTTGTCCTCTTTCATTCAAATAAAATATATCGGGCAAGAGGGGTCTCATCCCATCATCCTATGCCAGACCAAAGGGAACAAATGATGCAAGAAAATGCTTTATTTTCTAGGGACTGGTGTGGGGAAAATACAAATTCAGGTACCTCCAAGATCAAGATCATTTATCCTGCAAATCCTTTCCAGAATCATTTTTGCAAGAGCACTTTGGGGTCAAATAGACCTCCAGCTAAAAGAAGGTAGCAAGGGACAAAGACGGACATTCTGTGTATAGCTATAGATACACACAGAGACCTCCAACACAGGAATCCCAGAATAGACCGAATACTAACAGATCGAAAGGGATACAGTGACAGCAATGCAAGGATTGTATTGGACACTGACATTCCACTTACAGCAATGGATAAATCATCCAGACAGAAAATTGACAAGCAAACAATGGACTTAAATGACACATTAGATGAGACAGGCTAAACAAAGTAGAAAGAAGAAAAAGAAAAATAGAAGGTACACTGGATCTTTAGAGAATATTATAAACACCTGTTGGCAATAAATGGTACAACCTGGGCTGCAGCAATGAAACATGAGTAAGAAATTAAAGCGATAATCAAAAACATCCCCAAAACAAAGTTCTTAAAGCAGATGGCTTCACTACTGAATTCTACCACCTATGCACAGTTAAGACCTAGCCTCAGACTCTTCCAAACAGGTTTTATGGAGAGAACTTTACCTTAACACCAAAACAAGACCAAAAAAATAAAAAAAAAATCACAAAGTTAAATATCTCTGGTGAACATAGATACAAAAATCATGATCATTGGAATAGATACAGGAAAATCATTGTATTTACAGTGATTTAGCACCCTGTTGATGATTAAAATCCCTCAACAAATGAGTCTACAAAGAATACCTTTCTGTAAATGACAGACTCACAGCCAACATCACACAACTAGTGGAAAAATGAAAGCTTTTTCTTTCAGATCAGGAACACGACAAGGATGACCATTCTCACGGCTGGTACTCAATATAGTGCAGGGAGTCCCAGCCAGAACACACTTCTTATTCTTCCTTTTGATCTGAGAACCTTTCAGATGATCAGAAATTTTCAAATAAGAAATCTCACTACTGGTATTCAGTATAGTGTTGGGAGTCCTATCAAGAACACTTCGATTAGAAAAGGATATAAAAGGTATTCGAATTAAGATGGGAAAAAGTAAAATTATCACTATTTACAGCTGACATCATAGACACAGAAAATCCCAAAGAGACCAGGAAAAATGGTTATTAGATCTAATAAACTGATAGGATACAAAATACACAATGACCTACAGGGTTCCTATCAGCAAATAATGAACTTGTAGGAAAAACAATCCCATTTACAATTGCATCAGAAAGAATTACATACTTGGGAATAATTTTAACCAAAGAAATGCTCCAAGTATTGGAAGAATTAACATTGTTAAATGGCCAACTTAACCATAGGGACAGGCAAGCTCAGTGCAAGGAGTATCAGGAATCCTATGGCATGAAAACAGTTGCATGGCAGGCTAGGAAATAAAACAAATTATGTCATTTCCATATGCATATAATGGGCTAGTGAAAGAGAAGATAAGGAAAACAATCCCATTTGTTACCACCTAAAAATAATTTTTTTTAAGATTATTTATTTATGCATACAAGAACTGGGGTACAGGCTAGAGGTGCGGGGAGTGAGAGGATTCACCAGAGACAGAGTGGGGAGCAGAAGAGGCAGACTGACAGAAATATACTGCTAAGGGGAGCAGCAGGTGAAACAGCAGAGGTCTGTTACACCATGTGGGTAGCTCCCTGGCTGGGGATCGAACTCGTGTTGCAGTGGCTGCAGATAGCTTCATAGGTTGCGTCTTAACCTAAAAATAATTTGATACCACATTGGAGCTCAAGTTCTATCTGGAGGGCACATCACTTCCAGAGAGCAAACCAAAAATCACGGTACTAGAATTGAAAACACGCACAGGATTGGAACAGAACTGACAGCCCAGAAATAAACTCATACAGATAATCTATAGGCAAAGAGCTGACAGTATCCAGTGGAGCAACGGAAGTCTCCTCAATGAATAATAGTGTTGGGGAAACTGTACAGCCAGATGGAAGGGAATGAAACCAGAGCGCCATAAACAAAAATAAAATGAATGAAGGAGATGCATGCAAGACCTGAAGCCATAAGGCACAGAGAAGAAAACGGTACTATGTCCTAAACACCGGCCTTAAAGCTGCCTTTGGGGACTTCACTCTCATGATAAGGCTGACAAGAAATGCAACAAGAGGGCCTCCCCGGTGGTGCAGTGGTTGAGCGCTGGGTTGCAAAGCTGCCTGCAGCCTCTGCAGCGCTAGTTTGATCCCCGGCTGCTCCCCGGCCACCGGAAGAGGGTCCCACATGGCGCGCAGACCTCTCCTGCCGCCCGCTGCTCCCCTCAGCAGTGTACTTCGGTCCTTCTGCCTGCTCTGCTCCCTGCTCTGGCTCTGGTGAATTCTCTCACCCTCCCGCGCTTCTGACTGTATCCAGTGCTTGTATAAATAAATAAATAATCTTAAAAAAAAAAATGAAACAAGAAATGAGAGGAACCACATCAAACGAAAGGGCTTCTACGTGGTGAAAGGAATGATCATCAGAACGTACAGTCATCTTGGTCATAGTCCCCATACAATTCCCAGCCCCCCTTGTTTTGATCCTACACCCCTCTCCCCGCCTCTGTAGTGTGTCACTGATTTAAAGTTTCTTGTTGATTTTGATTTTTACTTTATTATAATTAGTCTTTTTCCTGGCCCCTTATTTAGGTTTTCTAAATTCCTGCTATGATAAAAAACAAATAAATAAAACTCTGAAAAATAAAAAAAAAGAAAAAGAAACATTAAATGCAATTTAAAAAAAAAACCAACAACCTGCAGTCATCTTCTGAGTGTGAGGGGATAAATGTAAATGACCCATCCAATAAGAGGCGAATAGCCCAAATATATCAGCAAAAACCCAGAGACAAAACCCAAACAACTTGATTTCAAAAATAGGCAAAATATCTGAATAGCTACTTCCCCAAAGGAGACTCTTACAGATGGCCCCGAAAAGATGGTCATCATCTCTTATTTTTAGTGAAATGCAAATCAAAACAACAAGGAGGGATATCCCCTTGCACCTGTCAGAACAGCTATTCTCCAAAGTGGGGGAATGCACACATGCTGGGAGTGCAGTGGGGAGAGAAGCGCGCAGACCCCGGGAGGATCCCTCCACAGAACATGGTGCAGGATTCCCAGGAGCTCAGGCACCTGCCGTGTGATGCAGCCATGCTCGCCCGAGCACCTGCCTGTACAACCCAAACCTCTGCTGAAGGGTGTGCACTCCTTGTGCTTAAAGTGAGGTGAGTCAGGCGAATGTGGGGTGAATGTGCAGGCTATGGTCCGTGGACTTTCAGGGCTGCCCTTGACATGGCCTGCGCACGTGCTGATGGACAGTGACGTGTGCTGTGCGTGTGCCTGTGCGTCACGGGGCAGTGCAAGGCTCCTTCAACGAACATTTTGAAAAATAAAGAGATTTAGAATTTGGAGGACAAAACCCAGACTACCCACCACCTCAGAGAATGATGTTTGAGAGTTTAACACATTAGTTATGTCATGAAAGTTTATCCAAAAATGTTTAATTTGAAAGAAATCAGGCTTTTTAAGCTGTCAAAATGTATAACTTGAAAAACCATGTTTTACTGCGTTTTTTACTCTATAATACACCTAAATTAATAACATGGCTTTAAGACTAATTAAATTTCATTTAAAAATACCAGCCTTTCCTCCAAGAGGAAGGTAAAATGAGTTTTTGAAAACATGCATTTTTCTGTCCCTGGGGTTATCTGGAGTGGATATCCTAGAGACATAGACATTTTTACTGCCCTTGCCTGACATAAATATTCTATAAAAATATGTAAAACTAGTTCTGGCCAACAAAATTCTATAAAATGCTCAGTTTTAATGTTATCACTTCATTGGAGCTTTTCCTAAGATCTCTGGTCAGGCACATAAGGAACAATGTCCCACCTCCGTTTCCACAAACAGAGGTTGATATTTGCTGATAAGGGGTAGAGGTCAATTTCAAATGCCTTCATCCTGAGGAACAGGGTGGGGTGTGTGTGGTTTCTGGAGCTCAGTGATAAACCCTGGCTGGGAACCCTGACTCTCCCGTGCTGGGGTCTGCTGCTCGGCCCGCTAGAACAGGAAGGTCATGGTGGCCAGCACTGTTTTGTCCTCTTTTCGTCATGCCGGGTTTAAGTCTCCTGCTTAGCGGTGGGGCCAAGGTGAGCGCACGTATTTCAGACAAAAAATGGGGAGCACTGCCAATGGAAAATGCTGAGAGTTTAGGAAAATGAGGAATTGTGGAGTCAGTGGAAAGCTAGAAGGTCACAGCAATTTCCAGAGCTGCTGGCCTGTACCTGGGAGAGAGGGCATGTCTCACTGCTTAAGAAATTTTCCTGGAATCCATCCACTTTGGAAACTGTCTTGGAGAGGTCTGAGGGTGCCCTGAGGGCAGTGGTGAGGAATTTAGCCTCACCACCCTCCTGCTCTGCACAAAACACACACTATTATTGTAAGAATTTAAAGATACACTGGGCCCTTATTTGATGAGATTCAACAAACACCAGAAGCATCCAAAAAAATAAATAAATTAAAACATGTCCAAATGAATTGATAGTAAGTTGTGTGAGACCTATAAACAGGTTCTGGAGCTTTCTGGCTTATTCACATGTGAGCACCCCAGAATGGCTTCAGTCTAGTGTTTCAGGATTTCTATATCCTGCGGCATAGCAAAAACATCCTTCAGTGGAAAGATGGAAAACAGCAGGAAAATAACAAGGCCTTAGGGTTAGCCCTCACTTTCTCTAAGGTCCAGCTAATTCAAGGCTGTGTTAGAGCATTCTCTGACTGAATTAATAATATAATGCCACCACCCTTCAGGATGAAAGCTACTGAACTCTGACCAGCAACTGAGTCACATTGTGATCTTAAATCAAGACTCTACCACTGGCTAAATTTGACACTGACAGGATTATTAGCAAGTGTTCTTATCCTGAGGTGGTGTGAAACCTTGACTACATTTTTCACTAGCTCCTTGAGCAAAAATTTATAAATCATCAGGAGCTGGGAGCTCTTTAGCCATAACTTTTGTATGAATGGGATGAAACGCACCCTCATGCTGGCTGCAGAATCCATGATAGACTTTCTGAAGTCTACTGGCTTGTAGATCACTATTCAGAGGAACACTTAGCAGAGACTGTTCAGTGTCACTAGAACAGACAAATACCAGACTAAACAGAAGGCCCATAAGACTTTGCCATAAATTCACAGGAATAGAGAAGGGAAATTTATAAAACTCTTGCCTTCTTGCTAAGATAAATGATACTCTTGCCAGTGAGGATTCTCCATGGTTGAAACAGTCGCTGATGTTCATGGGTAAGGGAAAGCTACAGCTTTCAGCATGTTACAGCTGCATGTACAGATAGAAAATGGCAGACAGGATAAATTGTAAAACGCTAAGTGAAACAATTGCTCTCTGTTGCAGAGTTGGAGGACGATGCAGATCTGGCTGATGCTGCCCAAAGCCACGGCTCTGACCCACAGCGCTGTCTGCCCACCTCCTTCACACAGAAGAACAAAGTCCTTTCAACTCATCCACTGTTACCAGCACACCCCCAATCATAAATTCTCAGGTCCTTTGCACCTGCTCAATTACAGGTGGGGGTGTAAAAGAAGAAAAAGCAAGCAAAGACAACCTTGATGGTTAAGAGTGACTTTGTTAGGGAATTCTGTGATCTCATGTTTTAAAGAAAACTGAAAGGAAAAGATGTTTGTTCACTTCTGATTCCTAAGTAGATCTGAGTAACAAGAAAATTTCTACTTGACTTGCTTGAGTAGAATTCTTGTTAAAGCATTTCAGTATCTCAGATCCACATATTTCAGTAGTTCCATAATTATCTATGCATATAGCATTATACACTAACCTAAAAATTGTAAGAACAACTTTGCATGATTGTCTGGGATCCATGGTTTCTATTTCAAGTGAAGAGTGGTAATTTTTAGATAAAGTCATTTGGTTCTTACAAAAATGACCTCTCTTGGTGGTTTAACAATTTCTGCCCAGAGTACTGTAGATCGACCTGAATGTCCTTGGCTCCCCAAAATGTAGCCCATCACAAAAAGGAAGGTATGGAAAAATTTTGAAATGACAACTTAACTTTTTCCCCAATGAAATGTGAAGATCTAAGATCACAGCCTGGAATAATTCCTTAGTTTTATAAATAAAATGCGCATTGCTAATTTCTTTGGCATTTAGATCTACTGGATTTTACTTCAAAATGAAAAAAAGGCACAGAGGCCTACATTCCATCAAAATTTCATAAATACAAGGAAAAGGGAATTCAAATATAATAGAGCACCGAGAAGCATCAGAGATGTGCAGCAAGATGATTCAGGATCATCCGGGGCTCTCTCAGGAGTGTTGTAAATTGTATTTCATTTTCACAACTGATTAAAGGCCAGAGTGGGAGACAGACAGAGACAGAGAGATGAGTCATGGGAAATCTGACATGGTGCATTTTACTTAAGCACGCACTGCAGAAGTCCAAGTGGGAATAAGCAAATGAAAGCCTGAAATAAAAACAAGTCATGTCTAGTCTTGATAACCCCAAAGGGACAGGCTGGTGTTTAAAATTCCTAAAATCAGAAGAAAGGAAAAGGAAAGTTTGTCTGACAAAATAGAAACAAATTTCATTTTAAGGAAATTGACCTTTTATCTATAGTCAATGAAAAATTACTGTCTCCTCTTAGGAATCTATATTCTCAGCCAAACACTCATTAGTTTTAGTTTCTCTCTAGTAGTACTTTGCGGGAACCTCCATTCATATTCTCCTGATCCCCAGGAAATATACAGGGTATACAATCCACTAGCAGAAGCTCACCCCCCGGAAGACCTAGTTCCCTGGACTGGAACATGGAGAGAGTCAGACCCTGCACAGATTTTCAAATAGGGGGCTTGGAGCCTGCACAGATTCTCTGGATGCAAGTGTGTGACTTCTGCCCCGGTCAGCAAAGCCATCATCCTTATGAGGAAGATGGAATGAAGCTCCTCCGCTTGGGAGCAGACACACTATGTCACCACCAGCTCAGTGGGCAGAGATGGAGTCACTGCAAATTGCACCACATACAACACCTCTGTCGTGGCTAGAGACTAAAAGTCACTCAAAACTTCTATTTTTTTTTAAATATATATAAACCTGGTTTTATTGATAGGTAATCTATTCATCAACATTTATGCAGTATCTGCCTTTTTAAAATTTTTATGTTTTATATATTTCTTACATCATTTTTCATTTTTGCACAATGTATGCCTTTTCATCTTGGTTATAGTCCCCATACAATTACATCCCCCTTAAGATCAATCATGAGGCCCGAGCAAGGAAGTAGTTCCAGCAGCCAGGGGAAAGCTGAGCCCATCATATGAGGCTTGAAGGAGCAGATCTGCAGACCACAGCAACAAAGGAAAAGCTTGGAGAGAGAGCGCCCTTGCCAGCAAGGGGAGCCTGGCACGGCCCAGTGAGCCTGTTCACACAAGCCCTGAGTCACACCTCGTTTTAGAACAAAAAGGGGGATGTGGTACCAGGAAGGGAGACCAAGGACGTCGTTTCCATGGGCACGAGGAGGAGACTCTACAAGCACCAGCTCTGCTTTTACAAATAGCATCACTCATGCTCTCTGGGCCCGTGATGGGCCTTCCAGACACGCACCCATGCATATTTAATTCCCCAAGGCTTTCCACTAGACAGTAAAAGCTGTCTTTTGAGGAAAATGGGGAAAGTGATCCAACCGTGAACACGACGGGCCAAAGGGACCGTCATGAAGAAAAGCAAGGTTCACTGAAGAAAAATAAAACCCAGAACACCTGTATTTTTCCTTTACAGGCAAATAACATTGCCCTGTAAATGATGTCCCTCAATGAGCTTTTCCTCAGTTGGGTCTCGAACTCATTATCTCATGACGACTGCTGGTGACCTGAACGCTGGCCGGGGATTCATTTTCTGAGCGTGCTGCCCAGCCCCGTTTCGGACCACCTGGCGGGAGGCCATCGCCCCCGCCTCGCTGTCTAGGAGGGGCGCTCTGTCCTTCCGCTGGGGCTGGCCCTGCAGTCCTCCTGGGCAGCTGCTGCGTGGGCACAGGCCACACTGGCCAGCGCTCAAAAGCCCTTGCATAGAGAGCCTGCTTCTCTCCTGCCGCCCGGGGGTGGACACAGCAGGGTGTGGGTGGGGGTGCTTAACTTCAGAAATGCTGGGGATTTCCTGCTCCGGGCCCTCCCAGTGCGGCCCACACCCTTATGTAGGCAGAAACCCAGCCAGCCCCAAAGCACGCTCTGCTGTCCCTGAATGATCAAGGGGTGAGCGATGAATAGGGCAGGGCCCTGAACATGGCGCGTCAATAGGACACTGCCCGGGGCTCCACACCATGTTATCCCGGAGGCCTCGCGGGTCTTCCTCTGGACAGTGGTGCGCACCAGCCCGGGCCCAGCCAGTGTGTCTGAGCCTGCTGGGTGGCCAGAGGCAGCGCGCCTGTCTCACCTGCTCCAGGAGACTGGCCTCCCTCCTCACCCTTTCTCACTTTGCCTGGCACACTCCTGGGCCAGGGGCCTTGTGCCTGGGTTTTAAGCTCCTCCTGGCTGCACTTCCTTCCAGGGAGCTCTTTCCTCCTCCTGGATGTTCTTCCTTTCCTCTGGGTGCGCCATCCCTCCCCACCTCAGCTCCAAAACCAAGTTTGCTGGCATCAGTTTCTCTGCCTAAGATCCTATTCCTCTCCCTCAGTCCACAGATCAGATCAGAAGCTTTGCTTCCTAATACACTTGTCACGAAGGTCCTTAATAATCGTTTATTATTTATTTTAAATATAGATCTTTCCTCAAAGCACCCGAAAGGAGGACAGGGAGAGTTTCTGTCTTATTTTGCTGAATTTCCAGGACCTAGGATAGCGCCTGGCAGCTAATTGGACCCAGCAAATATTTTAAAAAATAATTAATACAATCTAATATACTAGATGCAGTATCACGGTATTTGTTTAACCCTTTGAAACACCTGACGACTGTCTGACGATCCACGTTATACCAGAGAGGAGAAATTCACTCAAATTCACAGCAGGAAATTAAACTTAAACTTAGAACTTAAAAGAGCTGCAGCTGAAGCACTCGGCTCAGATCTGTTCACCACGTCAGCGCATCGCCCACAAATAGCACTGGAGCACCCTGTGTGAACAGAGCTTCGAGACAAGAATTAAAACCGTCGATGTTCTCTCCCAACATAGAACCAATTTACTGACACTGATTTCCTGCTGTTGAGAGTCCAGATGTCTTATAAGGACTTCTACACGAAGCCCCAACAGCTTAAGTGCCTTCAAAAGTGTAAATAAAGAGAAAATCAAAATCCACTTACCATGATTCCAGTAAGCAAACAAACTCCTTTCCCACAGTAGGTGTTAGGTACCATGTCACCGTAGCCAATGGAGAGAAAGGTTATTGATATCAACCACATCGCTCCCAGGAAGTTGCTAGTGACGTCCTGTTGATCATGGTACCTGGAAAACAGCATAGAAGCCAGGGTTTTACCATCAACCTGCAGGTGGGTCCCCGGGCAGGTTTCCTCCGTGCAAGGAATTCACTTTGTAGCTTCTCCAACTGCTCCAGTCGGAGGCTTGCAAAGCTTGTGATTACAAATAAAACTGAGGTCAGACCCAGAAAACTGAAGGGAAGTTGCTCAACTTTAAAAATAATCAGAGAGACGGCCAATACCAAAACTGCTATTCTCGCCGGTGTGAATGGATGGATGCCCATTTGTCTTTGACAATGCTCTGTCCCGCCCTGAGTTCTCCCAACATGTGTCCAATGGAAAGGATGAAACCTAGTCTCAGTCCACACCTTCCCAGGAGCTGTGCCTTTTCTTCAGCTAGACTGTCTTTTGCCATATTTATTTCCTGTAGGGCCCAAATCCTTGTCATCCTTCAAAATTAATTCAAGTGGGGGTCCTTTCCTGCCTGCTTTTCTCCTGCCCCAGGCTCCCTCAGGACCCAGCGGAGACTTCCACCCCAGGATTTTATGTAACTACCCACCCAGAGGAATTGTACTACAAGCCTATAGTCATCAAAACAGTATGGCACTGGAATAAAAACAGACACATAGACCAATAAATAGAATTGATAGCATGGAAATAAGCCAACTTTTATATGGACATAATGTACCACAAAAGAGTTAAGAATATACAATGGAAAAAAGAAAAGTATTGTTAACAAATCTTCAAAAATTGGGAAACTTAGACAGTCACAGTAGAAAAACAAAACTACATTACTCTCTCATGTCATACACAAAAATTACTAAAGATGGATTGAAGACTTGGATGTAAGACTAGGGACCACAAAATATATAGGATAATATATAGGCAAAACACTATGTATGTCTTCAGTCATGTCTTTGGGGACTTCGTGCCAATGGTAAAGAAAATGAAAGCAAACAAACACATGGGACTATGTTCAACTAAAAAGGCTCTGCACAACAAAAGAAACGATCACTAAAATAAAACACATCCTATCAAATGGGAGAAAATATTCTACACATCATGACAAGGGGCTCGTATCCAAAATCTACAAAGAACTCCTACAACTCAACAAAAAGAAAATGAAGAACCCCATTCTAAAAGGGACAAAAGAGCTGAAAAGAGGTTTTTCTAAACAAGACATACAGATGCCGATTGGGCACGTGAAAAACTGTTCAGCATCATTTATCTTCAAGGAAAATCCAATCAAAATCATGAATAGATAGCACCTCTCTCCTATGAGAATGGCCCATAAACAAACAAACAACAACAAAAAACCAAACAGAAATAACAAATGTTGGCAAAAGTGTGAAGAAAAAGAAACCCTTGTACACGGTCGGTGGGAATGTTGACTGGTCCAGTGCCAATGGAAAACAATATGGTGGTTCCTCAAATGACTAAAAATGGAAATACAATGTGATCCAGCAATTCCAACTCTTATTTATTAAAATAATGCAAAACATTGATTTGAAGGGATTTGTGCACTCCTAGTTCACTGCAGCACTATTTATAGTAGCCAAGTTACAGGCCCAACCTAAGTTGATAGAGCAGCTGCTTCAGAAGACAGGGCACATATACATGACGGAATACTATTCAGCTATAAAAAATGGAAGAACTTTTATCATTTGCATCAACATGCATGGGACTGGAGAGGATTATACAAAGTGAAATAAATCAGGAGAAAGAGAAATACTGGACAATTTGACTTATATAGAGAGAATATAGAGAAACAATACAAATCAACTAACAAAACTACATGGAAAGAAACCCTAGAACTATGATAGTACAACTGAGGCTGCTAGAGGGGGAGGGTAGGAGTAAGGACACAGGGGGTCCAACAGCCTCTAGAAAAGTAGAAGGATGCTTTGGTGGTGGGTGTGGTAAGCTGTTCTACTTCTGAGGAAGTGTAAATCTATTCTCCTAAATAACACACAGTATCATAACTCAGTGTTACCTCTAAAGTATAAAAGCAAATAAAAAAATAAAAACGCTACCTAGGTGGAACTGGAAGGAATTATTCTAAGCAAAGTGAGCTAAAGGAGAAAGACAATACTGGAGGGTTTCACTTCTATGTGGAATCGAGAGAAAGCAAACAAAGGATCAGACAAGCTGTAAGAGTGACCCTTGAAAGCAGCCAGCTTAGATCTGAGACAGGAGGGAGGGAGGGAGAGAGAAGTGGGGGTGGGGAGTTGGGGTAGACAGGGCAGTACGTGGTGGAGGGTGGTGGAGGACTGTGGGTGCTTTAAAGTTGTGGGACTGGATCAAGAAGATGTGGTCCATATACACCATGGAATATTACTCAGCATTCAAAAAAGATAAACACATGTAGTTTGCAGCAACATGGATGGCGCTGGAAGGGATCATGCTCAGTGAAATAAGCCAGAAAGAAAAAGAAAAATACCAGATGGTCTCACTCATAGCAGGAATCTAGAAAACTTAAATAAGGGACCAGGAAAAAGACTAATTATAATAAAGAAAAAATCAAAATCAACAAGCAACTATAAACCAGAGACACACTGTGGGGGGAGGAGAAAGAGGGATTAGGGTCAAAACAAGGGGGGTGGGAATTGTATGGGGACTATAACCAAGATGAAAATGCATACACTGCAAAAATGAAAAATGATGTAAAAAAATACATAAAATTAAAAAAATAATAATTAAAAAATAAAAAATAAATAAAGTTGTGGGGACCCCCACCTGAGGGGAGAAATCCTATATGAAAAAATAAACAAGGCTGTTGAAAAAAAAAATAAAAATTTGTAACCTAAGAAAGAAAAGAGACAGATGCAAGGGAGATGCTAGAAGTTATAACGACACAAACACAGCCTTAGGAACTTGAGGCTGCCAAAGAGGAGGTCACATGAGTGCCACTGAGAATGGAGACACAGGGTCAGAGGCAGCGGTGCCAGGCTACCTGCGAAGTCCCTTCATGGGGCTTCCGCCAAGAGTCAGTTTCCATTTCCATAAATTATACGATCCTTTATTCACTCTAACATACCACAATGAGGTTTTAGTCATACTTTGAGTTTATTTGGCCTGTGAACCCTACTTGGAATTTTTCCTTCTCTTTAGTTCATTTGGAAAAGTTAAATAGCTGAACATCTCTCTCCCCACCCCTCCTGTCCCTACCCCTTCTCCAAACCCTATCCTGTGAGAGTGTATATATGGGGGGGGGTCGGATTCTATAAAATCTTTGCTTTTTTTTCCCTGTGTTAACCTTGGCTGGTGAGGATCTCATTCCGCCGACACAGCTTCCATGGTGGGGAGAGCCACGAGCAGTGATGTTGTGTCTAAGAGCATAAGCTTCCTTTAAAAATAAAGCTCAAAGACACAAAAGGAAAAGAGGCGGAGAACCCAAAAATGTGGGTTTTCTGACTTGAAGAATTACATTATGTTTCCCTGAAAAGATGACAGAGTGTTTGTTGAATGACTACTCATTTAGGCGTTTTTGTCCATGTTAAATTGAGTTCAGAAATGACGTGCCTGTCACTAAGTTAAGTCTTAGCTCTCAAACCGAAGCAATTATTTGATAACTATGTTTAAAAACTATAGAAAGACAAATAGCAGATGATTTCATGCATATATGGAATATCAAGAAACAAAGGAACAGACAGAGCCCGATCAAAACAAACCCTACAGGTCCTACCGCAGAACTGAGGCGCCCGGAGGGGTAGGAAGGAGGAGATGTGATGGACACTGTGGGTGCCTTGGTGGGGGGTGTGGTGTGGTAGCATGCACCTGAAGAGGTATGAACTTGTACCCCTAAATTACATACAGTGTTAGAAACCAGGTTACCACAATTCAAAAAATGGTACAACTGAAAAAAAAAAAATAAAACAGTAAGAACACGGACAGTGTCACATTAACATAGGCTAAAGAGTCCTGCAAGGATGGACCAGAGAGCTGTGCTGCATTCAGAGGCTCTGATAAAGGGGCTCAGCGACACATACCGGCTCTAGGCAAGCTAAGAAGCCCAGGGAAACAAGGCACGATGAGGGACAGAGACCCCAGGGTGTTTCCAGGCATCAGAAAAGACGTCCCTGAACTGAGAGCTCCACAAGGCTGTAGCTGTCACTTCCAGGAGACCTGGGGTGCTCTTTGAATCACCCAACCAACCAACCTACCTGCCTGCCTGCCTACCTCTGTGTCTGTCTATCTTATCTATTTTTTTTAAAAGATTTATTTATTTATACATACAAGAGCTGGGGTACAGGCCAGAGATGTGGGGGGTGAGAGGATCCACCAGAGACAGAGCAGGGAACAGAACAGGCAGACTGACTGAAATACACTGCTGAGGGGAGCAGGGAGTGAATCAGGAGAGGTCTCCTGCGCCATGTGGGTTGCTCCCTGGCCTGCTGGGAATGGAACTCGTGCTGCAGAGGCTGCAGATTGCTTCATAGTGCAGTGCTTAACCCCTTGTGCCACCAGGGAGGCCTTATCTGTTTGTCTTTCTACTGAGCTGTCAGTCTACCTGCATTTCTGTCTGTCTGTCCTTCCATCCATCTTATTTATAAAACACCCTTAATAAATAAGGTATTATAAAATGTAATCTCCTGACTGTGATGTGGAAAGGAAAAAACAAGTAACTTGCAATAAATCAAGTGTGTCAGTGTCTAAAAGCTTGAGCAAGGCGCGTAGCAGACACGCGCCCTTAGCCCCGTGCCCCTGAATGTGCAGCAGCGAATGCAGTTGGAGCAGATCAAGTGTTGCTCTCGCAGTTCTGATGCCACCGGGCACTGCCATAGCTGCTGAGAGTTTGTGACATGGGAAAAACTTTGGATCAAACTGCAGAGAAAAGAAATTTTCCTTCCATTTACACACTAAACAGATTTATTTAAATCCCGTCACCTGCAACCACACGGACAGACCTGGAGGGCATTAACCTTCGTGAAGTCGGTCAGATGGAGAGAGACAGACATCCTATGATTTCACTCAGATGTGAGGCATAAAGAAAGAAAATGAAAGCACTAAATGAAACAAAAATTAACTTTTTGACTAGAAACCAAATGAGTGGTTACTAGAAAGGAAGGGGCGGGGGAGGCTGGAAGGGTAAACTGGGGTACAGGGGCCAGCAGGGGTGAAGGGCAGCACCGGCCTTTCAGTGACGAACATGAATGATGACACACCTGACGCTGACATCATGCTGATATCAAATGAAAAAATTCAAATAACAATGACGATTAAGTGTCTGTTACAAATGAGCGAACATATCTGGTTTAGAGTGAAAATGGACTTAGGTCCACACTATGAAAATTACAAACAGGGCCTTCCCTGGTGGTGCAGCAGTTGAGCACTGGGCTGCGAAGCTGCCCGCAGCCTCTGTCGTACCGGTTCGATCCCCGGCCACCGGCGAGGGTCCCACGTGGCGCATAGACCTCTCCTGCTCCGCCCGCTGCTCCCCTCAGCAGTGTACTTCGTCAGTCTGCCTGTTCTGTTCCCTGCTCTGGCTCTGGTGAATTCTCTCACCTTCCCATGCGTCTGACTGTACCCAGTGCTTGTATAAATAAATAAATCTTTAAAAAAAAAAGAAAATTACAAAAAGACACAGAATGTCTAGCAGAGCAGCCAAGGTCAGGTGGGAGGCAGAACAGTTCTTTGTTGGGTCCAAAGTTTCCCACGCAGCACAGATTTCAGGACAACCATCCCTGAGCCCCCAGTGACCAGCAAAATAACCCTTCAAATGCCCCCTGGGCAGGACCACTGCAGCTGAGGCCCTGCATCCAGGGTCTCAAGGCACTTGGGACTCCTTGTGGCCCCAAGAAAATCTGGAGCTGGCCTCATATCAACCAATCTGGAGAGCATTAAAACTAGAAGCCCTCGCATTTGGGACAGATCACACTCACTGGCCCCTGCTGTGCCCCTCGAGAAGGTCTTTCAAGTCCTGAAAGATTTTCACTAGGACAAACATTTCTGACCCGCTCCTCACGCCACCCCTTCCCTTGAGTAGATCCCCCCCAGCACTCTGTTTAAGCTCCCGGGACCACCTCAGTCCCTGCAGCTCCCAGGCTAGGCCCCTGCAGGCACTGAGGGCTCCTGCAGCCTGAGGGGACTGTGGGTGGGGAGGGCCGGGGCACGTGAAGGAGCCATGCTGATCCGTCAGGTCCAAAGGTTCTCTTAGCAAAAGGTCACTTTGTCACAACACTGCCTACAGCGCCTGTCTGCCACATGCCCGCCTGTGCTGACAGCGGACAGAGTCTACACTTGCAGGCCAGGGCGCTGGCAGGCTGCACGGCATTTTCCACAGGCTGGTGGCAGTCCGGGACTCACTTCCCTTCTGGGAGGACTAACGAGCAGCGGGCGGCCGTCACTAGGTGGCAGTGCCACACCAGTTTATGCCAGGGCTGCTCTGCGGACTTGGACCCTCACCTTTCAGAGTCAAGGTTGCCAGGGACTTGGTTGGAAGGCCGTGGTGACAGCCCCCCTTCAGGGTACCCCAAAGCAGGTGCTGTCGCTGCAGGGGAGACAGGGGTCATGCTGAAACAAACAAGCCCAAGTCACTCCCAAGCAGCTTGGGGGTATCTCCTGATAAGTGTATGTGTGTGTCTATGTATGTGTGTGTGTCTATGTGCGGGGTGTTTTGCAGCCTGTGTGTGGTCTGTGAGTATGTGGCTGTGTGTGTGCAGTTGGTGTGGCGTGGCTGAGTGTGGGGCATGGGGGGGGGGATGTGTCTGAATTCTTCTTCAGATCGAGCGTCCCGCTAATGTGGTTCTGAGGTGGCAGCAGACCTACACAGTTCACCCCCCTGAGGTCCCGCCATGAAAAACCAGACCTCACCTCCTGAATCTGAAAGGGAAAAAAAAAAGGTCCCCATGGATTTTTCTAACTAGGCCATGTTGGAATCGAACCAGCACTGGCGGCTCTGAGGGTCGGGTCTGGCTCCCTTGCTGTGAGGCTGCGCCCCCTCCTAGCTCCGTGTGCCCCGGGACTGAGCCTTGTGCCTGAGCTCCCTCTCCTTGAACGTGGGGTCCCTACCACTTACTTCCCAGGGTGGGGGGTGCCACTGAGATGAGGGGCCACTCCATCCCTGTATCAAGACCAATCTCTGCCCCACACTGAGCAAATGCTTCCCTGTGGGTGTGAAGGCAGACGCAAGGGAAGGCCTCTACTCTGGGGACTGCAGCTTCCTGCGCTTGCTCACAGGTGAAGTGGCAACTCCGCGGCCTTTAGGTTTTCTTCCCTCTGTCCCGCGCTGTGGTGGCACCGAGCACAGTGTGCAGGGCCCCTATGATGGCAGAGAACAGAACAAGGACAGGAGAGGGGCAGAGGTCAGCCCCCAGCTGCCCTGGCAGAGCTGGAGCCTCCAGGGGTGGGGGTTCATCCGCTTGCAAGAATGAGGAGGTGGGGGGCGGGGGCGCTGCTGGCCATGAGCAGTCTACAGGAGAACAGAAAACTACGCAGGCATCTTCTCTCTCCCCTGGGCACCTCCTCCCACCTGCAGGGGGCTTTGTGCTCTTGGGGTGCAGGGGAGGTAGCTGGCTGGGTCTGCCCTCAGTCCTGCATTCCAGGGAAATTTCCCACAGGGCTTCCCTTTGGGCCTTCCTGTCCAGTGAAGAATGCACCGCCATCACCCACATCAATCACGCAAAGGTGCCGCATCATCCCCAGGCAACGATCAAGAATGGATTCTGAATTGTTAATTCTCTACATGCAGCCAACGAAGACTCCGACCTAGAGCCCACAGAGACAGGCCTAGCCGCCAGCCCTGCCCAGTTCCAGACGAGGCTTCCAGGGAAGCCAGGCATTCCCCAATGTCGTCCTTCAATCCCTTGGCGAGAGAGGAGCAGCAGAGTCAGAGAACTGAGCCCCCAAACCCAGGGGGAGCGGAGAGAACACCCAGGGATGCGGAGCTGAAGGTGACTCCAGCAGGGCTGGGGAGAAGGATCGCACATTTCCCGAGAGGAGCAATTTCAAGGTTTACCCCCGAAATTTTCCCTCTTTCTTTCTAAACATTCGGCTGGGAGTGCTTACTAATTGCCCCTGGCTTGGCTCAGCACAGGCAGCTGAAGTACAGACTGTGGGGCCCGAGTGTGCTGGACTAGGGGAGACACAGCCAGGTCATGCAGGAGGGATGCAGCGGGGAGTAGGGCCGCTCGGAGGCAGCCACCCCCACCCCAGTGCCCGGCTACCCACAGCCTGCCGCTGAAACACCGTGCTCTGTGACACCCAGAAACAACGCATTTTCATACAAGCAGAAAACCAAAGAGCAGAGAGGTGACAGGAAGAGAATGGGGCAAGAGGAAAGAGAGGCTGCCAGGGATGAAAGTGAGCAAAGAGTAAAAATTCCTCTAATAAAAATTTGAAAAAATCTAAGTAGACGGTGGGGAAAACAATCACAACAAAAACCATGAAAACTCCAAAGGTTTGATTCTAGCCAGCCTCTGGCTAACTTTAAAAAATTAAAAAATTAAACACCACCTGGGGCCTCCCTCGTGGCACACAGCGTTAAGACACAGCAGGAGTTCGATCCCTGGCCAGGGAGCTACCCACGTGGTACGGCAGACCTCTCCCGACTCGCTCGCTGCTCCCCTCAGCAGTGTATTTCAGCCAGTCTGCCTGTTCTGTACCTCACTTTGTCTCTGTTGAATCCTCTCACCCTCCTGTGTGTCTGGCCTGTACCCCAGTCCTTGTATGCATAAATAAATCTTTAAAAAAAAATTTAACAACAGCCTCATGGTCCAGCTTCATGCCCGAAGAGGTCCCCTAGCTTCCACTGGCTCCTACTGAAGGCTCCAGCTACTCCAGAAAAAGATAAATGAACGAGTTTTACTAGTTAAGGGTTTTCGAAGATCATTAAAAACACTTCTAGGTTTCAAAGTGGGGGCGTGAAGAAGTGAGGCGGGGTCTGGAGGGCAGGGAGGCATTCCTGTTCAGCTGTCCTGCCCAACGCAAGACGGCCACACCCAGAAACACGAGGCCCTTCCATGACCACACTGAATACATCAGGCTCAGAACACACTCAGACCTGGCAACGCCCGTGCCGGATCTGACAGCAGCGTCCTCCATCCAAGCAGTGACATGCTGACGGGCTAGCTCTGCAGGTGCATGTCAGTCAGATCCATATTGGGGTTCGCTTCTACTTTAACCGGCAGGTTAAGGATAACTGGGCTCACAGTCCAGGAGTCCCAGGGGTGCCCCAGGGGATCACGTCTTTGTGTGTGCTCCACACGGGCCTCAAGGCAACTTCCAGGGACACTGTGTCCTGACAACACACACATGAGCGCAGGAAGCAGGAGCAGCGTGGGCCGGGAGCTCCCTGCAGAACGGCGGCCACGCTCAGCCCGGTGCTGTCCACGCAGGGCCACAGGCCGCGCCTCTCAAGCACGCAGAGCGCGGCCGGCACAAAGGAGGGACAGAGTTGTTAATTTTCTTGCACTTTAATCGATGCCAAAGTAAACTGAAATAGCCACAAGAGGTGAGTGGAGATGACACCGGGCAGCAAGGGTCAGAGACAAGGTTGGGCGGCGGCAGAAGAGACGCCCGCCCTCCAGCCCCGGGCGCCCAGGCTGACTCAGCTCAGGCGTCAAGCGCACTGTCGCCACCAAGCCTAACTTCTCGCCAGGATCAAACGGAATTGAGGAGGCTCATCCATGCCCCGTCTCCCAGGACCTTCAGCTGCACATACATTTGACACGACAACCCACAAGCAGGCCTGCAGGGTTGCTGATTTTGCCATTCCTTTTTAGGGGATAAAAGTGGCCTATTTTAAAGAAATAAACAGAATTCTGATGGATTTCAGTACATGGATTCATTCCGACATGCCAGAGCCCCCTGCCCCGGTTCACGGGAAGGCTGTTCCAGAAGCCGAGGTGGGAGGCAAGAGGGGTAGTGAAGGATGAGCTTCAGCGCTCCCCGCAGGCAGGCAGAGCACCCCTAATCTTCCCAGTATACCCACTTGAGTCACTTTCCGTGATCCACCCACACGGGGGGGACACTGCCAGTTCCCAAGGGGGTGGGAGGAACGCAGTGAGATTACTGCAGGCAGGTGCCTTTTGGATTTACTGTTTTCCAAGTCCAGCAGCTTGAACATGAGCACGCTCTCTCCCTGCTCAGGATCCACACCCTGCTCTCGGCAGCTTCTCGAAAAAGAACCGCAGAAGCAGGGCCTCGATGCACGCACGTACAAAAGAATTCTACTTATAATAAGCTCACTGATGTGTATGTTGATAGCAAATTACAGGAAAAGTCAGGAGCAGGGGCGCATAGATGATCTTTTATTACCTGGCATCATCTGAGGTCTCTTGAACTTATTTCAAAGCACATATCCCTGCGCTGTATTTTATTTCCACAGTTGCTGAGCGCAGAGAGACAGCTCGGAAGGCGCGTGCAGAGGGATGCAGCCCACGACGACTTTCTTTTGCTCCATTGGATTTAATAAACACATTTGTTTCTTGACTCGTAAATTTTACTTAAAAATAACATTTTCATAAAGTCTCTCACGGATGGAAGGGGAGCTGGACACTTTATCAGAGTGTTGACTTCTAAAATTAAACAGGGCGCTCAGTAAGGACTGCCACGCGTTCTTCTTAGTGAGTGGTGCGAGGCTGTGTTGTAGGTATATATATTATATTTTCGGAACTTGTTTCATTCTCATTATATCACACACGCAATATTAATCTAAGGGGTGCTGCTCCTGAAAGCACTCGGCAGATGTCATTCCATGGATTTTCCAGGGTATCTTTCAATGCCACAAACCCATTTACCTACCTCGACACAGACAGACCTAGCTACACGGATGCACCAGATGGCAGCAGTATATAGACGCTACATCTCCAGGACTTAAAGATTTGTGATCTCCATCATAACAACTCAGGGGCCATCTGAGCTTAGCTTTCTGAGAATGACCACCCCGGGCACCTGCCAGCCTCACCACAGAGGCTGAGGAAACAGAATCTGACACGGAGAAAGAAAATGGGCATATTCTGGGGTTGACTAAGAGCAGCGATGGGCTCTCTGCAGCTGCGTCCTCACCTCCTGACTCGACTGGGAGACAGGAAGTATATTATTTAGCACAACAGTTGGGGTGCACGTGGGGATCTAGGGAGGCTCCATCAGAAAGCCCCCAGATGTACCGATGGTCTCTGTCTCCAATCAGTGCCATTAATGCAGCCCACAGGGGTCTTCCCTCATCTCCTCCTTCCTCTGCTAAGGGTGCCACCAGACACCATGCAAACCCAAGGCAGCCAAGCCGGGGTGGCCTTTATCTATGGCTCATCCCTAACAGCAGGAGCCACAGCACTCTGAGCACCCACCTTCCAGTTCCCTACCCGCTTCACTTATCTTGGCCCAGAATCTGCAAGCCTTTCCAGTCTGGAGTCTTCCTCGTCTCTGACATGCAGTCTAAGCTCCAACTGTAGTGCCTGCCACTCCTGGGGTACATGTTGCTCTTACCCTCCTACTTTCTGCACACACTGTCCTTCTTATACTCCCAGCTCCCTTGTGGCCTGGCTCCTTCTGCCCCTGTTGTTTGTAACTGTGGGTCAGGTGCCCCCTCTACATGTCTCACTGCACCTGCAATGGGCCCTCCTGGCCCTCACAGAGGGGCTTAAGAGGGTGCATTAGGTCTGTTCAGGCTCTGCGCAGGGCCAGTGAGCATCATGATCACACATGCAGGCGCTCAGACACGCACCCACTGCCAGGTGCACGAGTGACCCTTATTCTAGGGGGGAGTCAGTAGAGGTTTAGTTGCCACAGACATGTGACCAGTCTCCAGGCTCACTCTGCACCAACCTCCCCAGTTTTCCTGGGTCTTTCTAAAACATAAACCTAACTCTGTTGCTTTACCTCATACCTTGGGTAGCTCCCCACTGCTTGCAAAGGAAAGTCCCACCCCCTCAGCATTCTATCCCAAGCCATTTACATTTGAGTCCCAGCCCATTTTTCTGGACATTTCTTCCCATCAGGAGTGGCAAGACGGGCACCCTTATTGTTCCCACCACATTTCTCCATCTTCAGTGCCCTCCCATCTGAGAGGAATTCCTACTTCCCCAACCCATCGGCACATCCCAGCCTGTGTGTTCCTCCCAACTTTATTTACTTAGTTTTCTCTCCCACGTGTCACTGAGCACCCAGGGTCTGCTGCCTCAGCAACCCCATGGACTCTATAAATGCCAGGAAGAAGCCAAAAAAATGTTTGCATGATCAATTACAAGGCATTCAAATCCTATCTACGGAACCACTAAGGAAATGCCAATGTTAGAAGTATGCTCCTGAGCATAACGGCAGGACAGCTTGACCTTAACAGACCTGTATTTTTGTCTTGAAGCCAAATGGTGAGATAAATTACTTCGCCCATGTCCAGTGTACGTTGTTTTGTGTTGTGATATGTTGCAATCTGTTGTGTGCTTATGTCAATTTCCACTTTAACGCATTTAATGAATTTTAGGAAAATCAGGATTTTTAGATTAAGGTGGTTTAATATTTTCAACCTATCAAGTGAGTTAAAATTAGATTACCTTTAATTGAGTTTTATAACACTATGTAGGTCTCTGGTGTACCGATTTATATATCCCATCTATGTTAACCATCCTATGCGTGATTCCAAAGGTGAAGGTCTCATCTGTTACCTTAACTGTGACCAATTTCTTGATCACTCCTCTTTCAACCCCCTTCCCAGGGTGAAAGGAAAAATTCCTCAATGTGTAGGATATGACCTCTTTCACGCATTAGCTAATTTGGATTCTTTTTTTAGTTTTCATTCCTTAGTTTGATTTTGATTCTAGAAGATTTTCTTTATATAATCCCAACAAAGCAGTACCTCATGACTCTAAAATTCTTTCCACAAGTGAGCAATGGAGATTATGTGTCAAAAATGCTAGAAATGCCTCTAGGACTAACACACAGAAACAGAGAAGACAGTTTAAAAAAACAAGTGTTATCGGGCCTCCCTGGTGGCCCAAGTGGTTAGGCACCACACTATGAAACTATCCGCAGCCTCTGCAGCACGAGTTCAATCCCTGGCCAGCCAGGAAGCAACCCACAGGGCGCAGCAGACCTCTCCTGACTCACCCTCTGCTCCCCTCAGCAGTGTATTTCAGTAGATCCACCTGTTCTGTTCCCCGCTCTGTCTCTGGTGAATCCTCTCACCCCCCCCACATCTCTGGCCTGTACTCCAGCTCTTGTATGCATAAATGGATAAATCTTTAAAAGAAAAAAGTGCTATCACTGCATTAAATACAGCGCGTGAGCACCACATGGTAAGACAACCAAGAGACTGCCTCCATTTGAAAGCTCTGTGGACCGCACAATCCCAAAACAAAAGTTAACGGGGATTTGCAAGAAATGAAGGAATAATGCAGTGGCCTGATTTTAATGGCAACCAGCAGAACAATCCAATATGTAAAACAAGATGTGCCACAGGTGGAGAAAGACCGGAGAGACTACCAACAATCCATCCCCTCTCTGTCGCTTTCAGTCTGGAGAAAGAAGACTTGAATACACTAGTGACTAAAATTCACATTCTTCTCCCCCAAGTTGTTTCTTCCTGTATTCATTCTGATTTCCCTATACGTATGGGCTGGTAAATGGACCCCAACAGCCATCCAATTCCAGCTGCTCATTTCAGGATGAATCCCAGGCTGAGAAACAGGAGCTGGGTGTCCTGCCTGAGGTGAGCAGACTGGTCAGCTTCGGCTGGGAGTGCGAGCCCAGGCCGCCTTCCCTCCCACCACCCCCTCAGGCTTCCCCTGCTTCTGAGTCTGAGGTTGGCCAGCTGGCACACAGAGTTCTACACTTGCTACCCACAGCCCCACTTCGTGTGCCTTCTGAGGCGATCTCTACTATAAAAATTTCAAAAGCTTCTAAAATCAGTGCCCTTCATTAAGCTGCTTTTCTGAGAGCTCTTGAGGGCAGAGAGATGATTTTAGTAAAATCCACTTATTCATAAGAAATTAAATATTTTATGCAATGGATAATTTAAGATCCTTGTGTTCTTGTTCTTTTTTAACTCTTCAATCTGATTTAGACTCGGGAAGCAAGACGTTCCTTACATAATCCCCGTGAAGCAGCTCCTGAGGATTCCAAAGTTCTCCATGAGAACAATGAGCATTATGTGACCAAAGGCTGAAAATAACCACCGAGGCTTTCACTGAAGCAGAAGGATTTTAAACTGTTGGTACTTATTAAAGACCCCCCCTGCTCTAAGCATTTAAATAATCAGCCATTATCTTGTAGAAAGCACTTCTTAAATCTCTCATGCTGACTGGCATTCAGGGTCCTCTAAATAAAATTCTGAACTACACTGTAGACTGGATCTTTACACACTGTTCTCAAACAGAATCTGCGACTCGTGTTTCTCACCGCACCTCATCTCCCGGCTCAAAACTGTGTCATCTTCTGAAGGTCCAGTGCAAATGACACTCCCTACGTTTCTGGCCCCTGTTGTGAGCATCTATCCCTTTCCAACTCACACTGCTGTTCCTGGTACTCATGTCCCACCGATCCTTCTAGACTGCGAACCTGAGAGTCAGCTGCAGGCCTGAGCCCACGGCACTCACTGACGTCTACCAACAGAGCGCAGATGCTGCACATTTTAGGTTTCACTATTATTTTCTAAAGATTTATTTATTTTTATACAAGAACCGGGGTATAGGCCAGAGATGCAGGGGGGCGAGAGGATTCACCAGAGACAGAACAGGGAACACAACAGGCAGACCGACGAAATACACTACTGAGGGGAGCAGAGGGTGAGACAAGAGAGGTCTGCTGCGCCATGTGGGACCCTCACCAGCCGGCCGGGATTGAACCTGCGCTGCAGAGGCTGAGGACAGCTTCACAGTGCGGCGTTCAACCGCCTGCGCCACCAGGATGAGCCAGGTTTTATTATTTTACTAGTTACCCTTCTATCTCTCAAAAAGACACGCTTGACTGTAGAGGGTATACGGTCCTCAGTGGGTTTTCTATAGAGTCCTTCTTTCTGAAGGGTATGCGTTAGCAGCCCTTGCAAGGAGCTCCCTTTAGCGGTGGGGAATGCTCTCACTCTTTCACTTGCTTTTATTTTGACCTTGATTTTTATGGATTTTAAATAAAATGCCTTATTTTGACCTTGATTTTTAATGAAAGTCCGGTAGGTATAGTATGCTGGGTGGACTGTTATCTTTTCACAGTGCTTTGAAGATACGCCATGGTATTCCAGCTTCTATTTTTAAAGTGGGGATTTCCACCTAAACAGGAACAGTAATCAGTGTGACATTTTCTTTTTCTGATTCCTCGTGAGGTCCTTTAGTAATTGTACTGCAAGGTGTCTAGATTTCTTTTTCTTCACCCCACTAAGAACTTGCTAGATTTGCCATAAATCCTCAACCTGAGGCTTTATAGCTCATTCATTAAAAAATGTCCAGGCCACATCCCGCATTTTCACTACGTTCTTCTGGAAGTCCAACCAGAAGTACTCACATGTTTTCACTGTGCCCTGGTGTCTCTTCAGTTCTTTCATATGCTCCATCTACTTGCAGAGATAAAGGACACCCAACATTCAAGAATGCTTTCTTTGGCTCTGTCTTCCGCTTCAGCAGCTCCCTCTGCGTGAGCTGTGCTGATCATGCTCCTGAACTGCTGAGTACTTTGAAATTTTTGGTACTCTGAAAGTTTTTCCTGGTCTTTTTGATAGCATCCTTCTGTTTTCTGCCGTTTATTGGCTCTTTCTTCAGTGAGTGTAGACTTTCTCCCCCACTGTACACGTGAAATTCTGGGGGGCCAAGGTGCTGACTGCCCTGTTCCTTGTGCTTACACTCTTGGTGGTGCATATCCATGCACTTTGGGATGGTTGGTGAGGGGAGGGAAGGCCTCAATCTCCTGGGGGGAAAGACATCTTGCTGGTGTTATCTTCCAGGGATTCCTACGTTGGTTTCTCCACACGTATTGCAGTGTTAATGCAAAATCAAATGTGATCAGGCCTGTGATGATGGTGGTGTATTCTTCATGGAAACCCCTTCTCCATGCCCAGTCCCATGAAGCGCACACACCACCCAATCTGCTAGGGGGTGTCTTCTGTTTTCCCTCTTCGGTGCAAGATTCTAGTCAGTGTCCTCTTTCATTAGAGGCCTGTCCCCTTAGAGACATGTTTTCCAAACTGTTGTCAGGTCCCATTAGTAGGCTGTGAAATCAATTTAGTGCTGCGGTTCTCAACCTGGGCAATGCATTAGAATCACCTCGGGAGCTTTTAAAATTCTGACTCCATGGCCACAACCCCAGATCAATTAAATCAGAATCACAGAGGGTGGGACCGGCAAGGTGTATTTTTATAGCTCCCAGGTGACCTCAATGCAGAGCCACATTGAGAACCACCATCGAGAGCAGCGCTTTGTCACCCAGCAGAATGGACAGCAGTGGAACAGAGCACATTAGCGCGGGCCGTAGTGAGAGCGCACACTTCGCTGCAAGATCTGCTGCTTGGGTGTGCGATTATGTATCATGCTCTAGGATACACTCTATTCATTACCCTGGCTTTCCCATTTAGAAAGGCATCTAAAAAAGTTAAGCCTCTTGGTTACCGAGATGGGAAACAATCCTCAAGTAGCTACAGCTTGAGAGCCAGTTATTACCTGAATTTCCACTACATTGTACTTTTTTTTTTGGCATGCTGAGATTTCCATGACATTCTGGTATAGTCACCGATGCATTTCCTTTTTTTCCAGCTCCTCTAGATGTTTTGGAAAAGGCTATCAGGTTCTCCAATCTGCCATATTATCGGATACAGAACTCTGGATTCCCTTATATACTTGTCTTCTTTGAAGACAAAAAACTTGCACTATTCAAAAACTAGCAGTAAAATGCCTAAGTTAATTTGACACTTAAAATATACTGTAACTCCACTCCTTTGAAATTAATATCGTCTACAGAGCTATCACAGAAAAGCATGAAATGTTGCCTTTCCAACAAAACCATTCAGCACCAAGGCTGTCATTTCTGTATATAATCTTTACTATGTGTGTGTACATACACATACACACATATGATCTTCTGTATCTTTATAGGTAAATATTTATTGACTTATCTATTTGTATACTTCCCTCCCTATCTCCCCACCCATCCATCCATCTGCTCTGCAGTAAGGGATTCTCTAAGATTTCCAGTTTTCATTGCTTACTTAACAAGATTAATGGTAGATTTCAGACAGGGAAGTAAGAAAAACAGCCAGAACACAAAGGGAAGAAACAGGACATAATTGCCTTATGACCAAGTGCTGAGGCAAGATGGTTGGTGACCTTATTGCTTCTCCCAAAGAGGAGGAGGCATCACAGAGACAGTGTTTGTTGTTGCTTTTGCTGGCATGGCTCAACTAGCCACTAGGAGCATTTGGGCACCTTCCCAAAGCCCTTATGGATATGGAGATAGGTATATGTATATGTATATGCATATAAATGAGAGAGGATTTAGGGGTTCTAGCTGTTAAGCCTGTTTTCGATCCTGTCCCAACACATCAAAAAATAGAACAGAAATATTTTTCTACTACAGCCATGTTCCATCTCTGGAATTCAACACCACTTTCGCCTATCTTAATCCTCACAAATGTCACTGACCTAGTCAAATTCCAGCCAGCCACATGGAGGGGTGGGAATTTACCCACAGGGTAGCTTGTACAAACCAGGCAGGTACTCAGCATGTCATGACCGAGGATGTTCAGTGTCCCTCCATGTTACCACTGTGGCACCCCCATATTTTAAGCTTAAATACAATCAACACGTTCTCCTGGAATTATTATGTTCAGAACTGTCACACCCAGACCATACACTGAAATCTGGCAGATTGCTGGCAGTCTGTGTTCTCTTCCCAAGGAAGTAAACAGCTGCATAGCTGCTTTAGAAGCACTAAGGAGATAAAGGTGAAATGAAATATATCAACAGATTGAATGAAGCAAGGTGCTGCTTTGTGTTTTGTTTTGCTTTGGCTTGACTGGTCAAAACATTTAAATATGTTACTATGCCCACAGAACTGGATGGTAATCCTTTGAGATAGAAAAAAAAAAAGCAAGAGAAATATAAAACTAAATCACAGGAGCATAAATAGCTGGAAAGATTCTCCAGTTCATCGTAAAAAAAAATTATTATGTAGCACTTTCAGCAGCCCCCCAAATCTATAATGTAAATACTTATTGTCTACTTTTAATTCTTTCCATTTTTAAGTTGAAAAAGAATAAACTTAATGAAGAACTAGATTTTGCATCATTTATTTAACTTTAACTCATGAGTTTTCTCTATATGGAGCAGGTATATTAACCTCCCTCCTAGTGTATTGGAAAGCCAACCTAGTGTAAGTGTCCCTACCAGAATGTCTTAAATGTCGACAGGTAAGTCTACATTCCTCCACATGCTCCACCCCCCTCCCTCCCCACTGGGCTACTCTCCCCCTCTCTTGTTTTAGAAGACAGTTTCTTAGACTGCTCTTCCATTGTTCTGGGAAGAAGTCCACTTACTGCCCTGTGCCATAGATTATGTCTTAAATGATCTCCTGGCCAATGCTCACAGATTCTATATGTAGCCAACTCCATAGTTTTTGTGCCAGTTTTTCTCCTCGATAGCTTTTTTAAAGTGAAAGACATGTACTAAGAGCTCAACTTTTCTTACAACACATGAATACACACACATACACAATTTTATAGACACTCAAAATAATCCAACCTGCCAAAGAACAGAAATGTAAATCTAGATGTACTGTTCAATATAGTAGCTACTAGCTAAGGCATCCACTTAAATTCAAAATAAAAACCAGAAATATGTTAGCCACATTTTAGAGTCTCGACACTCATACACGGCTAGTGGCTCTCAAAAAGAACAGCAATTTCACTGTAGAAAGTTCTATTGGGGAGCACTGCTTGAAGGCATCTATAGAACTTGAAAGTAATATGGGAAAGCAAAAAGAGCTGACTCACTGACTTTTTTCTTCTTTGATGTGCACATGCCTTCATTTAACCCAATGTCAACTCCAAGGACACGTCTTTCATTACATATCAAGGTTGCATATAGACCAAAAGGTGGAGAAACAGGGTATGATGAGGATAACAAGTCAGCCACACTTGGCTATGTATCAAGGTGGTATTTCAGAATAAACATCAAGACCAAAAGTAAGGATTGCCAAAGCTGACTTCATGAAGTTGAATTTCTAAAGATTTATCCACCAAATCACATTACGTGCCGGTAATACCAAAACTCCAAAACAGTTCCATTTCAGGCATTCTCTGCCTTCATTTTACAATACCTGACTTGTTCCAGAAGGGGAGGGTTGACAACCACCTGAACGGATTATTGTCATGTACATCCACTGACATCCACAGTAGTAGTATGTTACAGTCTATTTAGAGGTTGATAGAAAACCATTCCTAAATCTATGACACTGAATATCTAAAACTGTAAAATACTACAAACACCGATATAAGGTATTATAACCACTCTGTATTGATCATCTAACCTACAGAAGCTTTACTTGAAGGCAATTCCTTATTCTCAAGTTAAAGGCTGATGAACTTCACAGTATCTTTTTATACTTCACCTATGATGAGATAAGCTTGCATGTTCTAGAACGGGGAGTGTGAAATGTGCTCTTCAGAGCCCCAGCCTGAAGAAGAAAACAAACAAGCAGTGCTGTTACCCAGTCCCAGCCTTTTAGAGGTAAGAATGCATGGCTGGGGACTAGCAGAATTGAAGACAATCCTTACAAAGAAACTTAACAACTAAAAGCTAAAGTTCAAAAGCTAACTAATTCACCTAGTTAATGAATCTTGCTTTCTTAAAGATAGCCCACAATAAACAATGTTTCATTGTAGACAGGATGACTAAACTTTGCCTTTATATTTATGAACAAATTTAACATTACAAAGACTTTAAAAAGACAATCATGTAGAATTTCATACTTATTCCTGAAGATAAGTGGGAAGACTCTAAAAAGCTCCTATTACAGTTAACACACTGGATTATAAACAAATAACATTAAACAGGGGCTGGGCAAAAAAGCAGAAAATTCTCTGATATTCATGCTTGGGTCTTTAATTAAACAGAAAGAATTTTTTCCTTCTTTCCAAAGAAAATTTCTTCATGACTTAGACATAGATCCATGCGATGGGATATTATAAGTAATTAAAAATATTGCTTCTAGAATTCCAGGTTCTAGTCTGACATGTAAGGAACTTAGACAATGTTAGTCCTCTCCTCACTGTAAGAACAGGGCAAAAGACTGAAATTGAAAGTTCCAGCAACTCTTTAGAGATGCAGCAGATACTTGAGGACATGGCACCAACTATTGCCCAGAAAACCACAGACCTGGGTAGACACAGAAAACCAAAGCTCAGCTGTGAGCAAACAGCTCTGAAGCCAGTGTCAAGTAGGAAACCTAACAGGTAACTGACAAGTTGCTAGAGACTGGCCATGAAGTAGTTGAGAGATGAAAACCTGAGGCGAGAGCCTGGTGGATGTGGGGAGCATATCACACTTCACACCCATGGATGGTGTGTGGGTTTGACCTTGAGGAGACCCTCCAGGATCGTAGGGGTAAGATCAGGGAAAAAAATCTCCTCTTGCTTCCAGCAGGAGGAAGGGGAAAAAATAACCATTTTATCACCCACCTAGAGTATTTTATTCCTGGTAACAAAATTCTATTCTCATAGGAAACCATTTTGCCAGCACCTAACCAACCAGGGAGAGGGGAACCACCAACTGTTGTCACCCCAAAGTCTGACAATGGGGAAGGGACCTCCAGTCCCCTCCAGCCTCCCGGTTTCACCTTAAAGGAGGAGAACAACTGTGAAGCGCTTGCACAGATGTCAGCGCAGCGCAGGTGCCTGGGCACACGAGAAGCCTGACACCTAGTCCCCTCCCTGCCTGTTCCTTCACCGCCACATCAACAGAGCTCCGGTGTAAGAACAGCAAAAGGGAGGCTTCTTTTCATGTCCAGCTTTCAAAATAAATAATTTTAAAAGGCAAAAAACAAAAAAAATGAAGACACAGAGCAAACATCAACCAGACTCCGACATCACAGGAATGCTGGAGTTACCAGAACAGGATTTCAAGTAGCTATGATTAACAGTCCTTTGGGAAATGGAAAATGATAGAGGTTAGCAACTGAGATCCAGATAAAGAGAAAAAAGAGGACTAGAGAAGGAATAGGTGAATGTAACATTTTTGAAAAGGTTTCATTTTTTTTCCCTATTCTCAATTTATATAACATATCGGTTTGCTCTAAATAATGATGCCAGTAACGTATTTGGTGATTTTAGACGATGGATAAGTGAAATCAAAGATAGCAAAGATGTAAACCAACTATGTCAGTAATGACTTTAGATGTCAATTCTAAACACACAATTAAAGAAATAGACCTTGTGAGATGGATCAAAAACCAAGACTCAATGATATGTTCTGTACAAGAGACCCACTTAAAAAGACATAGATTAAAATTCAGGAGATGGAGGACGATATACTATGGTAACAGTAATCAAAAGAAGAGTAGCTATATTTATTTCAGACAGAGCAAACTTCAGATTGAGGAAAACTATATGGGGTAAAAACGGTGGTTAAATAATGATAAAAGGGTAAATTTTCCAAGCAGCCACAACAATCTTTAATGTGTATGAAAGCAATAAATATATTCGACATTATGTGTAAGAACCCAACAGCGCGTCCTCACACATGGGAAGCAAAACTGATGGAACTGCAAAGAGAAATAGATGAATCTACTATCAGAATCGAATTCTTCAACACCTCTCTATCAAGAAGGGAAAGATCTAAGAGGGAGAAACTAGCAAGGGCACAGCTGGACGTAACAGCACCATCAATCAACTGGATGTCACTGATGTTTACAGCATTCTTTACAACTGCAACAGAATACATATTTTGGTCAAGATTACACAGAACATTTACTGACAGATCACATCCTGGGCTATTATAAGCTCTTTAACAAATACAGTAGAAATCAGACAATGTCCGTTCTCAGGAATTAAACCAGAAATCAATGAACAGAAAAATAGCTACAAGATTCCAAGAACTTGGAGATTAAATGACATACTTTAACAGCACATTGGTCCTAGAACAAATCTCAATAAAAAATTTTAAAATATTTTTAACTGAATGGAAAGGAATATACAATTTTGCAAGATTTATGAATGCAGTAGAAATAGTCTTTACAGGAAAATTTATAACAGTAAATGCCTGCATTAGAAAAGAAGAAAGATCTAGAAAATAACACAGCTGCTACCTTATAGAACCAGAAAAAGAAGGGTAAATTCAATCCAATGTAAACAGAAGGAAATAGTAAAAATTAGAAAAGTTAATGAATTCAAAGCCGTAGATTACTAGAGAAAAAAACAACAAAACCAAAAGCTGAATTCTCAAAAGATCAATTATTTCTCAAGTATTTGGGGAAAAATACGTGCAAACTCTTATTTGTTAAAGGTCTGTTATCAAGATATGCAAAAAAAATCTTAAAACTCAACAATAAAAAACGAACAATTAAATATTTTATTTTTAAAAAGATTTATTTATGCATACAAGAGCTGGGGTACAGGTCAGAGGTGTGGGGGGTGAGACAGAGTGGGGAGCAGAACAGGCAGATTGACTGAAATACACTGCTGAGGGGAGCAGCGGGCGAGACAGGAGAGGTCTGCTGTGCCATGTGGGTGGTTCCCTGGCTGGCTGGGGATCAAACTCACGCTGCAGAGGTTGCGGATAGCTTCATAAGTTGCATCTTTCCCTCTTGTGCCACCAGGGAGGCCCACAATGAAATATTTTAAAAGGGCAAAAGATCTGAACAGACATCAAATAAAATATACAGGTGGCAAAAAGCGTAGCAAAAGATAAACAAAATCACCTTACTAGAAACTGTTAAAACAACAGCCAGATCTCACTCTACACCCATTACAATTAAATACAAAACAGATTAACACCAAATGCTCGTGAGGTGAGCGTGCAGAAAAAGAAACTCACTCACCACAACTGGGGATGCAAAAAGGTCAGGGCACTTGGGAAGACAGTTTGGCTCTAAACATACATATCAATCACACTTCCAGCTTTTACCCAAGCAAAAGCTTATGGCCACACAATATTTATGAATATTTATAGCAGTTCCCCTCATAATTCCCCAAACTTGGAAGTGACCAAGATGTCGTCCAGTAAGTGAACAGTGAGGAGACAAATGAACTGTGGAATACCCAGGCGGTGGCAAAACATACTAGGAAGAAATGAAGACATTGATGAACCTAAAAAGCATATGGTGAAGTGAAAGAAGTCAATCTTAAAAGGTAATGTACTGTGTGAAACCACTTACATGGAAACAGTAAAAAAAAAAAAAAAAAAAAATCAATGATTGCCAGAGATTCAAAGGGAAGAAGAGAGGATGAACAGGAGGTGCACAGGGATGCTTTAAGGCGGTGAAGCGTCTCTGTCGAGACTGTAATGGCAGATGTATGTCATTATACGTGTGCCCAAGCCCACTGAATGTCCCCCAAGAGTGAATCTTGATGAAGCTCTGAACCTGGCTCGATAACGGTGTGGCAGTGCGAGCTCATTGCCTGTCACCAGTGCACCATCTAGTCCTCCATGATGGTGGTAGGGGCGGCTGTACCTGCTGAGGGGATAGGAGGCAATTCTCTTTTTGCTCCATTTTGCTGTGAACCTAAAACTACTCTAAAAAGTAAAGTTTATTTGACATATAAGTTTCCCCATCACAACTGATTGTTATAACATTAAAAAAAGCACAATTTTATATCTAGTGTGGCATTAGCTAAGTAAAAATGATTACATTAAGCAGTAGGGAAAGAGCAATGAGTCAAACCGATATAGTCCTTCTGCTCCAAAGGCTCTCAGTTTACTGGGAAAACAGTCAGCAAAACAAAAGTTCATGTAAATAAATACAGAACTTCAAATGGTAACATGGATTTTAAAGAAATGTCCTCGGAAGCCCCCAATGGGACCTAACTCAGACGGGTGGTTGGAGGAGGGTGGTAATGAGGGACAATCTGATTTTGAGGAAGTGACCATGAGGCTGGGCCCTAAGAGAGGAGCAGGGATTAACTTGTGCAGATCTGGATGAAGGAACATGCAGGAACAGCCCAGGAGCGCAGATGCGGGCAAAGGCATGCTAGAACTCATAGGCCAGATGTGCACACAGTTGCACAGAAGGCCTCCAGACCAGTGCTGGGAAGGAAGAAGTGGAGCGAGGCATATGGCACACAATCAATCATGAAACTTGACAACACCAAGCAGCTTTCAAAGGCGGGTACATCTCAAAATATCTACTTATTAAAAAAGGAATGCATGGCTACCTTTGAAGGAAAGGGGAAGAGAGTCGTCATGGGGTTTGAAGAGGGAAATGATAAATTAATAAATAAACACAAATCAGGATGGTTGGATCTCTGACAAATTCAACTCCAATGGAAATGCAAAAAAAAAAAAAAATAAAAAAGAAATGAAGAGGATGAAGGTGAGATGAGATGTTCCAGGAGAGGAAGCATCCTATTCCAAGGCACTGAGGCCAGAGGCTCTTAGCTTTTGGAAACTCCCAAACAAACAAAAGACTTGGGGCTGCAAACGCTGGGGAATGGAAGGGGAAGAGAGAGTAGCTAAATGTGAAGTTGGCAAGTGAAGGCCAAGTCCATGCAGCCTCAAGACCTCCTGATGGCTGCAGAGGTCATCAGGAGAAATGAAAAGCCTTACAGTCTTGAGAAATGAAAAGCCAATGAACAGAAATGTTTCAGTTTTGAATGTGTATTAGGAAAGACAATGCATTTTTCATTGGGTTATTATTGAGGTAATATTGCTTTACTGTGCTACCTGGGATTAAGGGGTTTAATTTCACATCACTTCAGATGTATGTTACCATTACCACAGCAACCCCTGACATACCCATAATCTTCCACCAGAGTCATTGGGTCCCCGCTCCCTCTCTCTCCCCACCTTCCCCACCCCCTGCTGGACACCTCAATTTTATAGCCATATTTAGTTTTGTCTGTTCCCTTGTTTTGCCCACATATGAGTGAAACCAGTGGGCAACTGTTTTTCTCCTGATTTATTTTGCTTAGCACACCCTCTGCCATTCCGGCTATTGCAAATGGTAAGATGTCATCTTTATTTTTATTGCTGAGTAAAATTCCATTGTATATGTATACCACATCTTTTTAAGATGGTAGTATTACATTGATTAAATCTGGATAAATGTAATTTAGTTGACTGTACAAAATTTGTACTTGTGTTCTTAAAAAACTTTTATCATACACTGTATCACTTTTATATACAGGAAATTAATATATGTTGGCAATGTTTTTCTAAAGGTTTCAAAACTAGTATCTTGTAGATTTATGAAACACAATTAGAATTATACATTAGATGAAATCCACTATTCCCTGAGTATAATAATATTGCAAATATGCCTGAAAGAACTAGAACTTTCATTTAAAGGATGGCACACATTCATTTAATACTTGTCCCTTTAAAGCATTTATTGCTTTTTACATAATTATTATTAAGACACATTCTTTCATTATTCTAATGAGAAAATCCTCATAAAACCAGGACTACAATGAAAAAGCACAGTCTAACAAAATTACTTTGTAATATTAATACTGAATACAGATAAAAGAGCTATCATCTTTTCCTTGAATGCATACAATACAGATAAAGAGAAGAGAGAATCTTCATTGACCAGCCCCTAAGTGAACTCAAGTGAATATGGTTGACAGAAATAGGCCTCAGGTATTTAGATTAACTCTTCTTTATCCTCTCCTGAATATATTGTCTTTTTCTAAGACAAATATTCATTACGATGTATTCCCATTTCAAGAGCAATGGAGACACATACAATTTACATCTCAATAGCACTTTTAAGTTAGAGCTGCTAATTTCTGTATACATATCTATGAAAACACCACTTTGTGATGATGCAATGATAAGCAGACCAAAGATTAAACAGAGTAAAATACTATATCCAAAGGCCTCTAGGTAATTTAGCTCAATTCCTATTGTATGAGAAAGGGTATACCTTAGCATTTCAAATAAATCTTCCAAAATTTTTCTTTTCTCTGGGGAATACCCTACTTATTGAAAACTGCCCAAAAAAACCCCAAAAAAACTCTCCAGGAGAAATCATTACACAAGAGGAACAGTCTTCCTTGGTGCTTTTAATACCAACTGCAGTAATCAGCTTTAGAAAACCATGAGACCAACATTAACTTTTTTCAGACTGTAGCAAACCTGAGTGGGGTGGCTATAATGGGAATTTACAAGCTGAGAAATACCTGAGAAAGGACTTGGTCTGCTGTCCTTATTTTTATCCCCCAACCTCACCTACAGGACAAGCTTTCTGTCCCTCCACCTGACCCTATTTAATGTCTCTCCCTTCTTTTCTTGCCCATTTGTGGTGTCACCACTTCTACTGCACCCTCTAGTCAAATCTTTTTTTTTTTTTTGTTATCGTTAATTGGAAAATACTTCAAATAAGTGACAAGATTTCTAAAGTACACGGTAAGCAGAAAAGAGAAGTTGGTAAGCAGAAATCAAGAAATCAAGTTTTCAATCAAGATTGCCTTAGGAAAAGTCTCAGGGTGAGAATAAAAAGAAGGAAACATGGTGTTTGCAGGGGTCCTTCAGAGATAAACTAAGGTTCTGCGGGTCAACAGGCCACAGGAGTGTTCTCTATCCCCAAATTAGCAAACTTTTCTTGTGGTCTATGAAATGTAAAACTCACCCTTCCTCTACAAGACTTATAGTACCTTCAACCCATGAAGAGATTCAGGAAAAGTTAAGTTTTATAAACTTCCATTAGTGAATCTGCCTTACAACTGCAGGGAGAGAGTGAAAGGAAAATTATCACTTCAAAAAGCACCCAACTGCTATGAGTGAGACCATCCGCTATTTTTCTTTTTCTTTCTAGCTTATTTCGCTGAGCGTGATCCCTTCCATCTCCATCCATGTTGCTGCAAATGGCATGAGTTTATCTTTTTTGATTGCTGAATTTAGAAAACCTAAATAAGGGACCAGGAAAAAGACTAATTACAATAAAGTAAAAGGCAAAATCAACAAGCAACTATAAACCAGAGACACACTATGGGGGTGGGGGGTGGGGAGTAGGATCAAAACAAGGGGGGTGGGAATTATATGGGGACTATAACCAAGAAGAAAATGCACACTTTGTGCAAAAATGAAAAGTGATGTAAAAATATATTAAATTAAATTAAATTAAAAAAGAAGAAAAAACATTAAAAGAAAAAAGCACCTATGTGCACATGATGCCACATGAACAGACAGGTCATTCTCTCCCCTCTCCTACAAGTGAAACCATTCAATAGGCAAGTCTAACAAAATTCTCATTTCCATGCTGTTCTTCATCCCACAATAGCAATGCACCTACTACCATTTTTTAAAAACCTAGGTATATAAATAATACTGATGTCCCAGATGTTTCCACGCAGCATAAGTTCTAAGAACAAGCAAGTTGGGACAAAAAGCCAGACAAGAGGCCAGAAGAGACAGCAATGAATTCTACCCAACATTAAAGAAGAACACTTTCAAAAAAGAAAAGGAAACATTTCCTAACTCTTTCTATTATCTAATATTCACCTGATACCAAAGACATCACAAGAAAAAGCTTTAAAAGACTATTTCTAATGATGATACATGCAAAGTATTAAAAAAAAATAGCAACCAAATTCAGCAACAGACAAAAGGAATTATACAACATGACCAAGTAGGGTTTATCCTAGGAATATAAGGTTGTTTTAACACCCAAAAATCAATTAACATAATACCATATTGATAAAATTAAAAACTATGTGATCATCTCATTGGGCACAGAGAAGTATTTGACATAATCTAAGACCTTTTCATGACAACAAACCAAGAAGAAGAGGACTTCCTCAACCTGCAAAAAAAAAATCAATGAAAAGCCTGGTTCTAGGCAGTTTTTGTTCTAGGTAGTTTTGGCTAAGCAATTTGTGGCAAGAATTTCCACCACAGAACTAATTGACTGTAAGGCAATTTTGCTGTTGAATGAATGAATGAATGACACTAATTTAAAAAGACATAATGAAATACTTTTTTCTTTTTCAATAAAATGTCTTCTTTCATCAAGAGAGGTATACATTTATAAATAGTGGGATGAATATTTGAAAATGAGCTTTCTATTATGTTGTGAAAGTCTCCTACACTGTTGTTTGACAAACAAGGGGTACTATTTCTTTTCACGCTATGTAATGGATATAGCAGGTAGTAAATATCTGAACTACATATAACTGTTATACCACATGCCCAGTTCTTCTATATCACCAAGTCATTTAAGTAACATTCTGCGCCAAATACCAAAATTCTATCCACCTCATGTTCTCCACTCTCAAGTAACAACAGTTGTTCACCATTTTCAAGAAGCTTACACTCATTAGGAATCATACGAATATTTCTTTTGGGGGAATTAGGAAGAGTGTGATTACTTTGCCTCCAATTTATAATCGTGGTGATAAATATGGTAAAGATGTCATCAGACAGTAGGGTTGTTCCTAAATCAGTGAAAGAATTGATTATCAATGCTCTTGAAGATGGTTGTGAGTTACCCGATACTTCTTTTCTGTTTGCTGTAATTTGGTAAACTTTTGGTTTTGATGTGTGGGAGGGATGACTTGCTTACTGAAAGATTTGCAAACTGATATGCTATCATTTTCTAGTATAGTAGGCAATCTGGGTGTATACTCTCATAGTTCACACTTTCAGGAAGTTATATTGCCACATTTATATAATATAAAAATGAGAGTACTGTGTCAGTTGAAACCAAACTTGAAACCAACTGTCAAACCAAACTGTCAAACTAAACTGTCAACCAGTTATTTTATCTTTCATGGCAAAACTACCTTATGGACAATTAGTTATGCAGTGAAAATGTTTGCAGTGAAAATGCTTACAGTGAAAATGTTTGTAGCCAAGAATTTATAGTGATTTTACTGGACACAAAAAGATCCTACAGTTAACATCACAGTTAATGGGAAAACACTGGACACTTTCCCTCTTAACTCAAGAAAATGACAGAATGCCCATTCTCACTACTTCTACTCAATATTGTACTAAACATTATAGCACAGCGATTAGCCAAAAAAAGGGAAAAGAAAAAAAAAAGGGTATCATATTGAAAAGGAAGAAATGCAATTCCATTTGTAAATGGCATAATCTTGTATGAAGAAAATCCTTCAGAAATCACTAAAACATTATTAAAACTAATAAAGTGAGCAAGGTGGCTAAATTCAAGCTCAACATGCCCAAACTGTATACTTGTTATGAACAACATGTAAAGGAAATTAAAGTAACAATTCCACTTAAAAGAACACAAAAGATCAATAAAATATTTAAGAATAAATTCAAGAAAAGAAGTGTAAAACATAAGCCATGAAAAAGTACAAAGCACTCTTGAAAGAAATTAAGGAAGATTTAAAAATGAAAAGACATACCATGTTCATGGATCAAAGACTTAATCTTGTTTAGAAATACTCCACAAGGCCTCCCCTTGGTGGTGCAGGCGGTTGAGCGCAGCACTGTGAAGATGTCTGCGGCCTCTGCAGCGTGGGTTCAATCCTGGCCAGGCTGTCGAGAATCCCACATGGTGCAGCAGACTTCTCCTGACTCACCCCCTGCTCCCCTTAGCACGGTATTTCGGTAGATCTGCCTGTTTTGTTCCCCGCTCTGTCTCTGGTAAATCCTCTCACCCTCCCACACAACTGGCCTGTGCCCTGGTTCTTGTATGCATGAATAAATTAATCTTTTTTTAAAAAAAATACTTCTCAAATTGTTCAATGTAATCCTTATCAAAATTCGAGGTGATTTCTTTCGCAGACATGAAAAACTCATCCTCAAACTCATCAGGGATTTCAAGTGACTCAAAACAGCCAAAACAATCTTGAAAAAAGAGAAACAAAGTTGTGGACTCATGTCCCAATTTCAAAACTTACTATCAAGTGACAGGAAACAAGACAACATAGTCCTGGAATAAGACTAGACATACAAATTGATGGAATAGAAACTGAGAGTGCAGAAATAAACCTACCCATCTGCACTCAACTACTTTTCAAAAAGGGTACCAAAAACATCTGATGGCCGAAAGAATTGTTTTATAACAAACCATTCTGGGACAACTGGATAACCACATGTGTAAATATTTGGACTCTTATCTGATACCACATATGAAAATTAACTCAAAATGGATGAAATATCTAAGTTTAAGAATTAAAACTATGCATATCATGAAACTGCTAGGGAAATGCAAATAAAAACCATGAGACAACACTTAACATGAAATTGAAAAAAAACTGGAACCTTTATATACTCCTAGTAGCAATGTAAAGTGGTGCAGGCACTTTGGAAAAGTGTCTGGAAGCTCTTCAAAAGATTAAACATGGAGTTAGCACATGATCCAGCAATTCCACTCTTAGGAATATACCCGAAAGAACTGAACACATGTCCACACAAACACTTGTCCATGAATGTTTACAGTAACATTATAATAACCAAATGTGGAACATGGATACAACCCAAAAGCCCATCAGTTGACATATGGATTAACAGAATACTGTCCTTGCAAAAGGAATGTTTCTTGGGCCTGAAAAGTAATGAAGTGCTGATACATGTGAATTGTATCTTAATAAAGGTGATTTTATAAAACAAAGATCAATGTACAGAGTTCAAGAAATACAGATTGTCATTAGCATGACTCAAGGGTATGAACCAGATTAATGGGAAAAGATGCAAAGTCAGACTCTCAGTCAGAGAAGTTGTTGTAAGCAGGTCTAAAAATTGAAAAGGAATTGCAAAATAAGCAGGTGAGGAAGGGACCTCAAAATGAGAGTAGGGGGGTGGGAATTAATTCCATCTGAGGAAGGGGAAGGTGGCCTTGGGTAGGTATACTGGTCAGATGAGTACTGTGTCTGTGTCCCATGGCTGACCTCAGGTAGTCAGGGCCACTAAGTACTTCAGGCTGTCTGGGAGGGGGGAAACTCTCCTAAAAGCTTGCTAAATGTAAGAATATTAATTAGTTTTGAGATTTAATAATGCCTTATTTGTCAACCACTTTGGATTATATACTTTTAAAGTTGTTAAGGGATCATCCATGATTTCTACTAGAGTTGTGATTTTATGCCAAAAGATGTTAAATAACTTGAGCAAGTTTGTAAACAGGGTTAGAATATTTAAGTGAATTTGCTTTGCTACATGCTGTTTAATAGGTTAATAAGAGCAATTTAAGTGTTACGGAAGTTTGGCTTGTTTGTGTTGTAAATGTTTCTTGTCAGCATCAGAATGCTTACAAAAAAACCCGAATATATTAAAATATAACAGAACTTAAAACATTGAGGGGAATTTAATTATCTTATTTTGTAAATGAGATGGACTGTTTAAGAACTTAGCCTGATTGGCTTGAATTAATCAACCCTTAATCAAACAAAGAACAAAGCTGCTACCTTATTATTTTGCCATATTCATCCATAGTATATTGAGATTTGTAAGTTGAGCTTAAATTCTTTTTTTAAATTTTAATATTATTTATTTATATATATGTATATTTCACATCAAGCCATTCACAGCAACATGAGCTTAAATTCTTCAGGGAAACTAGATTTCAAACAGCAGTGTTAAAAAGACCTGTTAAAAATTTACAATCTAAGTAACATATTCTTTTCTGATGTAAAAAAGGCCCCACTCAAACTTTCATGAAAATACTAATTTGTACATAAATCACTTCAAAGAACTAAATGATGTTTTTAAATAAAGCAGAAAACCAGCAGGATTCATTCACTCCACAAATGCTCTGGAACACTGACAAAATGCCACTTACGGTTTGAGGGGTGGGGCTACAGCACTAATAACTACAGGAACAAAAATTAAGTCCTCAACCACAGGGAGCTTACATTCTAGTTGGAAAGATACGCACCAACAAACACCTATTTATATTTAATATTTCCAAAAATACCTTTGCAATCCACTTAAGAGTAGCAGGAAGAATAGCACAGTGACTAAGAACACAGACAGAAGCCAGGTAGCTGAGCTCAGGTTCTGGCCCCAACACTTAAGACTCTATAATTTCAGTAAGAGACTTGAACTCTTGGTGCCTCAGTTTCTTCATTTGAGAGACAGGGAAATAAGGCAGTTACCCCGTGGGGGTTATTAAGAAGTTCAGTGAATTGGTATTTGTAAAGATGGAGAACAGGGTGTGGTGCACAGAAAGTGCCAAGGACATTTTGATAGAGAAAATGTCAGGTGATAGCCCAGGAAAGGAGAGAGGAAGGGACCAGTTTGCAGTCAGGGCACACCTCCCTGGAGAGGGAACACCTGGTCCAGACACTGGGTGTGAGCCAGACCAGTGGAAAGGAGGCAGAGCTCCAGCCAAACACAGGGAAGTTGAGAGCAGGGACTATGGTGTGAGATGAGGCCTGAGCAAACCCAGAGGGCATTCGGGCAGAAGAGGAGGAGGAGAAGGTGTGATGAGGTGAGGAAAGCAGATCACAGAAAGGCCTCTGGATTTGCCCCAAGTGTACAGGGAAGCCACTGGGAAGTTTGGATTAGGATAGTTCTATGATTCTGTTTACATTTTTTAAAATTTGAAAAGGTTCATTCATTTATTTAATTGTACCCAACTTTATCCCTCTTTCACTTCTTCCAAGACCTAGACATTTTTTTAATTAAAAAAAATTTATTGGGGGCTCCCCGGTGGCGCAGTGGTTGAGTGCTGGGTTGCAAAGCCGCCCACAGCCTCTGCAGCACTGGTTTGATTCCCAGCTGCTCCCCAACCACTGGGGGAGGGTCCCACATGGTGCGCAGACCTCTCCTGCCACCTGCTGCTCCCCTCAGCAGTGTACTTCGTCACTCTGCCTGCTCTGCTCCCCGCTCTGGCTCTGGTGAATTCTCTCACCCTCCCATGCTTCTGACTGTACCCAGTGCTAGAAAGAAAGGAAAGAAAGGAAAGAAAGAAAGGAAAGAAAGGAAAGAAAGGAAAGAAAGGAAAGAAAGGAAAGAAAGGAAAGAAAGGAAAGAAAGGAAAGAAAGAAAGAAAGAAAGAAAGAAAGAAAGAAAGAAAGAAAGAAAGAAAGAAAGAAAGAAAGAAAGAGAGAGAAAGAAAATGCATACATTAAAAAAAAAGTATTGGGCCTCCCTGGTGTCGCAGGCTGTTGAGCGCAGTGCTGTGAAGCTGTCCGCAGCCTCTGCAGAGTTGGTTCGATACTGGCCAGCCGGGAAGATACCCACATGGCATGGTGGACTTCTTCTGTCCTGCCCGTTGCTCCCCTCAGCTGTGTATTTCAGTCAGTCTGCCTGTTCTGCTCCCCGCTCTATCTCTGGTGAATTCTCTCACCCTCCCGCACCTATGGCCTATACCTCGGTTCTTGTATAAATGAATAAAAAATCTTTAAAAAAATTTTACCGAAGTAATGTTGATTATAACCTTATGTACATTTCAGATGTGCATTATTAATTATAAATCAATACTTGTAACTGTGGTGATGGTGCATGGGTGCCTTGGGGAAGGAAATTCTATGGGGACTGCATGTAAGGGGGTGGGGGAAAGCAACTTATGTCTAAAAAATGTAAAAAAAAATTGATAAATGTTAAAATAAAAAAAATAAATCAATACTTGTATACACTACCATAAGTTCATCACTAGAAGTTAAATTCTACCCTGCAACTCCTTGTCCCCATTTAACCCCCGCCACTTCTGATAGCCACTAACTGGTCTTATCATCCAAAAGTTTATTTTTAACTTTTTATTTGGTTCATCTGTTTGGTTTCTCTACATACCACACAAATAAAATCACATGGTGCTGGTCTTTCTCCATCCGACCTATTTTTCATTTGTAATCAATCTTTGGGTGCTGGATGAAGATTTTACCTCAGGGACAGGGATGAAACCCAGGTAGAAAGCAATTGTAAGAATATTTTTTTTCCTTTTTTTAGAAGTAGAAAAAATATTTATAATTGACATTACTATCTACATAAGAAATGTAAATGGATCTACATCTGTATGTACTAACAGCAAGTTAAATGGATGAAAAGGTGATTTTGAAAATAAATTTATTTTTGCATACCAGCAGCAGAGTGTTTGAAAACAATTTTTAAGTGATAACTTGTAAAAGTCATTGAAAACATGAAGCTCATAGGAAAACACCTAACAAAACACTCACTAAACACTAGGGGAACACATTTTATTGAAACAAATTAGAAATGATCGAACTAAGGAAAGTTAGACTATATTCCTGGAGTAGCAGACTCAATTTCATAAAAAAGAAGTATGCAGAAGTCATTATTTACTATCTGTTTTCTCTTTTTATTTTATTTTTTATTTTTTAAAGTTAACAAAAGGTTTATTTACAAGGGAAGGGGAATGAGGACATGTACAACTCAGGAAGAAAAGAGGGAGATCCATTCTTAAATGCTTCCTACCCATTCTGCCGACCTGGAATCCCAAATGACCTGCCAAGACCAAACCTGCCCGGCCAACATGGCTGGTTTTATTTACAAACAGAGAAAATGTCTGCTTAACTCCGCCCTTAGGTATCCGCCACTTCCCTTTGGGGATCCTGGGATTTGTAGTTCCCGATGTCTTCATGGAGTGGGGGTGGCATCTACAAAGCCTGTATGGAATTAGCTTCACTTTTTGCCATCATTTCCATGGTGTTGAAGATCCAATGGATGGATGCTGGGGTACAGTCTCAGATGAAAATTTTTCTCAGGGTTCCCACTGGAAAGCAAACCAGTCTCTGAGAACTGGGGATGGCCGGAGTGACAGCTGAGCAGGTACCGCAAAGCAGAGGGACAGGGAGGTAACCAGGAAAGAGCCAGTAGTCTGAAGGCAGAATGCTTGACAGTGAGGAGCCTTGTTACTCAGAAAGAGCCCTTGGACCAGCGGCATCAGTGGTGCCAGGGAGGGTGTAAGAAATGCAGCATCTCAGGCCCCTGAATCCAACAGGCAAGTGACCAAGACCCCCAGGGATCTCTGCTGCTCCATAGTCAAGGTGAGAGGCCCCAGCCTAGGGGCTGTCACAGGTGCGGGGGACAGGTGAACGAGAGGCGGCACAGGGAGCTCCTGGACCCCGCAGTCTACTCGGGGGCATGCTGTCTGTGTGGGCACAGTGGGCATCAGGAGTGATGGCAGCAGGAAGTAAAGCATCCTGTCCAGGAGCAGTGCCCGGAGGAAAGGAGAGAATTGTAACAGCTCCAACACTTGAGCCACAGGAGCTGGGGCATTCTGAGGCATCTGGAGAGAGGGCAACAGGCTGGAGGGGCACCAGCAGCCCCTCTAGGGAGGTGGTAGTTGAGGCGTGAGAGTGAGAATGACCACCCCCTGATAAAGCCTCCTGAAAAGCAGTGTCCTCAGAGAGCCAGTTTTGGCCACCAAGGGTAACACCGCCAGGAGCTGACCCACAGCTGCCGGGGTGCCTGCCACCCAGGGAGGGCTCTGCTGCTTGGTTTGGATTTTCTTGATGACTCAGACACGCCATGCAAGTATGACCAGTTCTAGGGACCCCCAGGATGGGAAGGGAGCGGAGCATCCATAGTCAGCACAGGCACGATTGTTTTTACTGGACTCTGAGAGAATTTCGGTGGCTTTAAAAATGGAATAAATTGGTCCAATGACAGAAAAGGCTTCTTCAGGAGTCGGGAGCCTCTCTTAAGGGTCCGAGCAGGGCTTGAGTGACCTCTGGCTGGTTGACAGGATTGAAGAGTTCCCTTAATATCTGGACAAGGTAACCTTCAAAGTCCCTCCCACCCTCATTCCCAGACACAGAGCCGTGAGCATTTTAGGGCTGTGTGTGCAGCTCCCACAGAATGAGGAGAGGGTGGGACCCCTCCGACCTGTGCAAAAGGGGTTGTCATCTGGAGCTGCAACATTCTGAGATCGATGCAGCCCTTGTGACATTTAAAAGCACGACAGTTATGCTCCTTCTTCATACCCTGGGCTCTGGTAGAACCAATGGTCAGTTCTTGAATTTCGCGTGTTGTCATGTCTTCACCACGCTTGCTTCCCGCCCCTGGCTTTATCCTCCTTCCATCTTGCAGAGATCGGAGGTCAGCAGAGGGGAAGCCCCTCCACGTCCCTTTCTTTGAGCTGAGCCTTCACCTCTTTCCCTCGCTGAGGATGAAGGCAGCACTGGAATGGTCTTAAACAACTCCCCTCTTTCAGCATTTTGGGGGGAATCTCCAAGGTAAAGTCCCTCATGCCTCCTCAACAGCTCTCCCCTCCTGTGTTCAGTCCCCAACAGTCCCCACTTCACCCAGTTACACTCTCAGGCCCCCTCCAAAGCCTTCTCTCAGACCCCCGCGCAGTCACTGGGTTCTACCTTCTCGGTACCCAGCACACGGAGGGTCCACCCGGTACCAGCTCCCTCCCCTCTGGCCTAGGTGGTCTGTGAGGGCCTCCTGGCTGGTTTTCCAGCGCCCAGGGGCCCTTCACAAAAAGATACTAGGGAGTGTGTTCCAAAGCACGGGCAGCGCCCCCTCTCTCATACCCAAAGCCCTTCAGGCCCGTGCCCAGCAGTCTCCAGCAGCGGGTCTCGCAGGGCTGCCCTCAGGCAGGGGCGGGCAAGGCCTGGGAAGCACTTGGGGTGAATTTTGCCAGCCTAGAGGCTCAGGATTTAAAACTCTCATGTCTTCGTAAGTCATTTACTTCCATTTTGATCTTCTTTAGATTTCCATGATGCAGCTAAGAAAATGCATCAGCTTCAGTGTCGGCAGGTCAGGATGGAGCCTCAAACACTGATCATCTCCCTTGGGAGCAGACTCAGAGGCTCAGCTCGGCTCAGCAGCCAAGGAACCGTGTCCAACTGGAATTTAATAATGGCATTGCGTTTTGTGGATTTATTTAGAGCAAGTAATAGAGGTTTACTATTTACAAAGTAAGTTCCCTTTTAGGATAAGGTATTCCACTGCAAAGCCAGGGGAAAAAAAGGACGAAATCTTGCCATTTTTTGACAACAGGGTAGAAATGAGATGATGCTAAGTGAAAATCAGAAGGAGAAAGACAAATTCCAGATGATCTCACTCAAGGGGAATCTGGAGAAACAAAACTAAGGAACAGACAAAACTAAGCCCTAACAAACCCTGGAAGTCCAACTGCAGAACTGAGGCTACCAGAGGGAGGGCGGGGATAGGATTGGGGGGCCCTACAGTCACTGGTAGAGGGCTCTAGGGGATCTGGGGTGGGTGCGGTGTGCTCACATCCATCTGAAGACGTGCGAGCCTATTCTCCTAATCACACACAGCGTTGCAAGCCAATGGGACCTCAGGAAAAAACACAACTCAACAAAGCACACAACAAAACAAGTACTTGAAAACCAAACAAAAAAGAAAAGTTTTCAAGAAAGATCAAGGTGAATAGAACACAAGTTCTAATGAAAAATAACAACTGGTGACACAGACGTCATGAGGAAGGTTCTTGGGACCAGCCCCGTAGAATGCATCCAGGCTCCTGTTCTCCCTCACGCCATCCCGAGTCAGCTTCTCCTCAGGGCGATGCCTCTCTGCCCGTGACTTCTCCCCACGCCGGGCTGCTCCCCACCCTGCCCTGCTGTCCCTCCGCATGTGCAAGCCTTCCTCACTTCCTTGCTCTTTGGAATTTTTGAGGTCCCAAGTCAGAATTTTCTTCCCTGGGAAGTCTCCCCTCAGTTGGATAGTAGGACTTCACGAGCCATGTGCTAGTCCTGGGTGGTGGTTCTTAGGTCGTTCCCGCTCCCATTTAGGTTTGTGGACACACTGACCTCATTCTACTGTAAAGCCCAGGAGGACAGAGACTGACCATTTTTCAAACATGCTCCCCACAAGCGAGCAGGAAGGTCAAGCACATACTGCAAGTGAGAAAATGGGTGGGGGTTTTCCAGGTCATCTCAATGTTGTCCTGAGACTCATTTGTGGCAATTTTTTTTTTACTTAATAAGTGAGCACATCAGTTGTCTTCATATAAATAAGGGCAACTCTAACAGCTGACAAAACCCCCACCTGCTCCCCGAAGAGGGAAGCCATTGATGAGTCTCATGCACACTCAAACAATTCCGCTTTCAGTTTATCTTTTTTGTGAGATGAGTGGGTAGGGAGCTGTGTACCACGCTCACTAGGGCCGAGGACTTAAAAGTTAGCACAAAGATCAAAAATTAGTCACCGATTCTCCCAACCACCCACTGCTTACTGACCGCGGGAGTTCTGTAATGCTTGGTGCCAGACATACAACGTGGGCCACGAAAGGACCACTTGTGTACTTCTCTCTTCTGACTTTATTTCCCAGCGCATATGATTTGTGATTTTCTCTCCTAAGACAGTATCTTCCCAATCAATAACAATGACTCTCCACGGCTCATAAAAGTATGAGCTTGAGTGATTATGAAAGTGCTAATTCATCTGCCTGGTAAAATGCCAACCCACCTTCATGGAACATGCTTTCTGAGCAATTCCAGGCACATTTGCAGCATCTATGAGTCTCTGGAGACAGTGAGTCTCTGGAGTCTCATGTCTGCAGTGCCCAAGGCACCTCCAGGAGACAACACAGGCTTACCAGCATGGCCTCGTCCCCCGGCGACTACAAAGACTGATCTCACACTGGTTTGAAGGGAACTGAAATGATAGTGCTTAAATGATGTGTGTGTGTATGTATGTGTGTGTGTGTGCGCGCACGCATGCGTGTGTAGATGTGCATGCCTGGATGTGTGCTGGCACATCTGTGAGCCTGTATCTGTGTGTGCATGTATGCACATCGTTAGAACAACCAGGCCTCTGGAGTCGGGAAGAGACAGCCACACATCCAGCTTCTGCTTCTGTTACCCTGGAAGACCAGGAACATCTCAGCAGTCGCCTCAATATGAAGACACCACCTTGTGCCACACACGATCTCTTTCAGATTGAGTCACTTTCTCCCTCTGTGCCTAGTGGTCATTTCAGAAACGCTGAGCTGGAAGGGTTTTAGCAGAAAAACTGGGAGCCATAGGGCACTCCCCCCGTTATGCTTCCTTTCCAAATATCTTAAGACCATTCATCTCAATTTAAAAAAAGATGGGCGAATCACAGATACATTCTTTTTTAACTGAAGCAACTTTAACAAGCCTTCATGATGGGATGGCTTTTCTCTTTTCTGTTTTACAATGACATGTAAATATGTTGTATCACCAATGCCCCCAACTCAGGGTTTTCTCTTTTCCAACAAAGGCCATTATTGAGGCTGTGAGAGGGAGCTGCGATGCAGGATTAAATGAAGGCTAGTCAAGGCTATGTGCAAAAGAGATTGCAAAGTGGTTAAGACAGAGCTGGAAAGGTACAGAAATCTGCAGCATTCAAAAAATAAACTTGTTTTGAGAAAGAAGCGCCGTTGCAATTTTTAGTCACATCCCACCTATCTGTCTTAAGTAAGAAAAATGTGTCCATCAAAAACATTGGGAAAGAAAGGGAAACATTATTTTTACCGAGCATGAAAACCACCACCAAATGATGGGTTCTGGGGCCACAGCAGGCACAGCTGAAATGAGATGCACCTACAGCAGGTCTGAAGAATCAGCTGGACTGAGGAAGTGAAGAGGGCCAAGCTGTGATGGGACAGTCAAATGAAATTTGGGGAATGGGTTAAGACAACTAAAGACTGTCACTGGAAAGGTACAATAATCTGCAGCAAAATCAGGTAAAAGTACCATTAAATGTCTGGATCTCCCATAAAACATGCCTGGCAAGTGCTTTCTTCCTTGAATATAAACATGTCATCACAACCACGATCCTGACCCAGATACCTAGTATCTTTTTTTAAAAGATTTATTTATTCATACAAGCACTGAGGTACAGGCCAGAAGTGTGGGAGGGCGAGAGGATTCACCAGAGACAGAGCAGGGAGCAGAACAGGCAAATGGACCTAAAGCATTGCTGAGGGGAGCAGCAGGTGAGGCAGGAGAGGTCTACCGTGACATGTGGGTTTCTCCCTGGCCATCCGGGAATTGAACCCATGCCACAGAGGCTGCGTGACAGGTTCACAGCGCTGCGCTCAAACCTACGGCACCACCAGGGAGGCCCCAATACCTAATATCTTTGCCACACCGTAGCTCCTTCCTTTACAATCTTCTGAGAGATGAACATTATGTTTCTGCAAAAGGCAGTAAGGCTTAAGAGAAAGTGCATGCAAACCTCAGGAGAGGACTTATAGAGGCTCATATAAGAAATCAAACAGGAATTAATTTCATCTCTTGCTGGTCAATTTCTGCTGCGTTAAGTGAAACAGGCTTTACTGGATAGAAACAGTCCTGCATTTGGCAGCAGAGGCCACAGGCCACTGACACTCCATTACATAATAGTAATAAAGGTGGTATCCCCCTTCAAAGGCAGGCAGCAAGGAACCACTTCGTTCCTAGTAGCTGCATTTGCAAACAGAGGAGAACACTAGCAGCAAGGCAATCTTAGATTATATTCTAGTTAAAGGACATTCATCCTGCCAAAATTCAAAGACTGCTTTTGGAGGCTTCGATTCTACATCCAACCCCAAATCTGCTCCATGACTTCCAGAATGGATTTCCTAATGACACAGACCTCCACTGACTTCCCCCAAAGCCCAGGAGATGCCACGCCTCAAGAGAGCACAGCACTTCTTCAGTACCTTGTTGCATTGGTCCTGGTGGACAGAGGACATAGCTTTTGACAGTGAATATAAAAGTGATTTTTTCTGGCATCTAGCTAGTGCTGGTCAGCACAACTTAGGTGATCATTAGACCCAAGGCCAGTGTTTGATCATTGCACAAAAAAAGAAAAACAAAAAACTAGCTTCCCATTCAGCCTAATATCCTATAGTCTTTATTTGTGAAAGGAAGTAAAAAAAATGCCCCAATAAAGTCGTGACAAATATATATTCATGGTCTGAACCACACATAACATTTGAAAAACCCTTTGTCATACATAATATCACATTGTACTTGAAACAAATATGAAAAAAAATGATGTTGCTTTAACATGGGGTCAGCAAACTTGTTCTGCAAAATGCCAGACAGCTAATATTTCAGGCCTTGCAGACCTCAGTCCATCTGTCACATTCACTGCTACACCCACCAGTGAGATGAAAGGTAAAGACTGTTCTTAGCTCATGAGCTGTTCACAATCAGACAGTGGGGCCTGGTTTTGCTCTTAGAGTTATCATCCCCTACTTCAGATGGCTCAGCACACTGGAAAAACATCAGGTTCATTTTGTCAATTCTTGATGTTCTCTGTGTCTGTGTAACAACGATCACTAAGAAGCATCAATTAAAACAAAGACAAAATCACACAAAATCTCTAGTAAAAAGTAAAACTGGGTAAAGGGCCAGGAGAAAAACTTTTACTGTCTAGTGGTGACCTGTTCAATAGGCTATTTGGAACCCTTCAGGGGTGTGGTCACTCACAGACAGGGTTGTCTGAGGAGGTGAAACCTGATGGTTTCAACCGCCCCAGGCTTTTCCCCAAAGGCCCTGGTGGGGCTTCTTAGCATCTCTGCAGGTCAGGGCTAGCAGCTCTTGCTGGGTGCACTTCTACCAGGAGGAGCAAAACTGGCTGTCTGCTCTGCCGTGGGGCTTTCAGAAGCACCCACAAATTTAGAAGCACACCAGGAACTAGGCTGAGTGGCAGGGGGGATGAGAGCAGGGATCTGTGAACCCCAACTTTCAGGAAAGGAAAGCTGGAAGGAGGTTCCAGGGCACTGCTGTCCTCTCGCTGCAAGCTTCTCTGTACTGTGGAACCCTTGTTACCAACGCCAGCAGAGGGGGTCTCCTTCTGGCCCCGCTTTGTAGCCACATGGTTAGTGAGAGTCCACTGGAGCCCAAGAGAGAAGACCAGGGAGCTCTGTCAGAAGTCTGGGTGCTTGACAGAGGTAACCCACACTTGCAGGCTGAACTCGGACAGGGGTTTGGTGGGAGCTGTCCCTCGCCTGTCACATTCCTGTGAGCCTTCTGCTGCCTGGCCTAGCACCTAGTGAAGCCTTCAGATTTCCAAGACCAATGTGTCTGCAGTTTTTGAAAACTCAGCCAAGTGCTACTTTTGCTGCTGCTTCCAGGAAATTTTAAGTTAACAGAGGCCGTCCTTAACCTTTGTTAGCTTACTAAATAGTAAAATTCTAATTATTTGCAAATGACTCCCTTTCTAGATGATGATAAAGATGAAGAATTTGTTCCACATTTAACACACACTGTACCTTATCCGTGGTGCTCTTTCTAATGACCCTGGGGATTACTTTAATACATGAAGTCACACACATGTGACCCAGATATGAAAGAGCTCTGGCCTCTGCAGGGATCAAGATGCTGCTAAATATGGCCTTTCTACTCAAGGAGTTTCATTCAAGTGGGGTGCTCACACACAGGATATCAAATGCCATAGGTACTCAAAGAATATCTTTGAACTGGAGGGAGAACTCATCTAACCAAACTCAGGATCAGATAAAAATTTTGAGCTTATCATGCCAGTAACTTCTACTCTAATTGCCTTCCTGGTTTTTCTCCAGACGACACCAAATTTCCTTCATTCCTTTTGCCAACCATCCATCACCACATACCTACCCACCCCAAGCCCTACCCCATATGAGAAATGGTAATGGTCTTGGTAGAACTGAAAGAACAGAGGTCCATAGGGTACGTAGGAGGGTGGTGGCTGAAAAGAGTAAAGGCTACCAGCATGCTACATCAGAAATGGAGAGCATTTAATGAGGAGTATAAAACTTGACGGAGTGGCCTCTGATATCACCCATACCCACAAACTCCTTAGAACTCATTTAAATAAAATCAAAACATGTTACTCAATGGCACAAACACAGGTTCAGACTGTCTACCATCCTGACGGCAGAAAGTCTGGGAATACTCACCCATTTCCAGACACAAGGTGAGCCAGGTATTGTAAGGACAGGCTGTCACTAAGTGAATCATGACTGCTGGCCACAGTTGGTCTCTCGGCACAGGACGCTTCATTTGGTGATGCTGTACCCTCAGGGACAGAAACATAAAGGGACCCCAAAATAAAGGTGGAAACTCAGGATCATTCTCCATAGACTCCATTATAGGCCTGGTTGAGTTCCAAAACAAGAGAACTCATAATCACTAATATACTCAACATATGAGATACTGCAAATGTTGTTTTAAACCAAAAAAAAGTCACCCAGTTTAACTTTTTAACCATCATCACTGACAAAACATATTTTCAGCCCACCCAACTTGACCTGAACAGTCTGTGGCATCCACGTTTATCAACTACAGGTTCAACTTGCCTAAGAGCTTCTAAAACTACAATGCCAACATGTTTTTAAAAATCTTTTTAAGTTGTACCTGCTTCTTCTGGAACATCAAATACAATAAACTGACATGATATATTTCATGTCACACAGAAAGCTTTTAGAACCCTACATCTATGAGCGGAGACCTGCTTGGAAAGATAATGAGCAGCAGTCACTCAAGTCTCTCGCCCCTGAGCCACTGTGGAGGACAGAACATGAGGTACCAGCAGCATGTCCCTGAGCCTTGTCTTCTGTCACTGGACACAAGCTATGAAGCGTAGTCCCAAGGGTCATCTGGGGGGCAGGCCTGGGGAGAGCACCTCCCTGCCAAATGCATGACTGACAAGTGCCATAAAATCCAGCAAGGTCACATAAAGGGAGGCAGGAGCTTGGTTCTGAACAACCTCTAGCTATATCCCTAAAATGGGGCTGGACATATTACAGATATTTGCCCTGTGTCGTGAAGAAAGTTGTGGATCCATCTAAACAATTACAGCCTTAGATGGAAGAAAAAAAGAAAATCAAGACTTTTGAATATTTCCATTGGAAGAAAGTCAGAAGCATCTTCACCCTAAGTGAAAAAATACAAGTGTCCTCTGGACTGCAGTTTTCCTTGCTACTATGGCCTTCAAAGCAATGCAAGAACTACAAGGATTTTTCTAAGGTTTGGAAAAACAATCTCCCCGGTCCTTCCTCTCATTACTAGAAAAGCAAGATTCCGGGGTAGGATGAGGATAGCAAGGAGGAAATTAAGATGAACACAACAGACTGTCCAGGTCCAGTTGGATGGGCTGAAAATATCCAGCAAAATTCCCTCTTTGAAAGAAGAAAAGTTAACAAGAAAGTCATAGGACTCACATTACATGGACTGGCTTTTTTTTTTTTTTTTTTTTTAAGAAGATTTTTTTTTTTTTTTTAATAGAGGCATGCTTTATTTATTTGTTTTGCTGGTTTGTTTGTTTGTTTTGTTTATACATGCACTGGGTACAGTCAGAAGCGGGGGAGGGTGAGAGAATTCACCAGAGCCAGAGCGGGGAGCAGAGCAGGCAGAAGGACCGAAGGACACTGCTGAGGGGAGCAGCGGGCGGCAGGAGAGGTCTGCGCGCCATGTGGGACCCTCCTCCGGTGGCCGGGGAGCAGCCGGGGATCGAACCGGCGCCGCAGAGGCCGCGGGCAGCTTCGCAACCCAGCACTCAACCGCTGCGCCACCGGGGAGGCCCTGGACTGGCTTTTTTTACTGGGTGGCTCTGGATAGTAAGTCCAGGCTGATTAAGGGGAAGTCAGAACCACATGGAACCAACAGGTTCAAAAAAGACAAGAATGAAAATATTTGCAACTCACAGATATGCAACCATAGAAAGAACTGGGAACCAAAATTTACAAAGAACTCTTAGAATTTAAAAAAGACCTTACTTTGAAATGGACAATACAAGTAGATATTTTGTCAAAGAAGATATGCAAGCACATGAAAAGGTATTCTCTATCATTAGTCACTAGAGAATTATAAATTACAGCCATGATGAAATACCACATAGACTCACCAGAATGATTATAACATATAGTCATATTTATGTAATCTTAAATATATAATATAATCAGATAGATTCATAATGTGATATAACCATATATGGGTTTATATGTCTCTCAGAAGATGGACACACACACACACACCCTTCTATCAGACAGTGTTATCAAGAATGTGATAAGAATGTAACCATCTTCCTTAAAACACTAAAAATGGATCTACCATATGATGCAGCCATTCCACTCATAGGAATCTACTCAAAGAACACAAAAACATTAATTTGAAAGGAAATTATCTGTTTACCACAGCCCTATTTACAATCGGTAAGCTATGGAAACAACCTAAATGCCCCAACACAGGTGAATGAATGACGATGTGGTGTCTATACACAATGGAACGCTACTCAGCGATCACAGAAGATAAACTCATGCTATTTGCAACAACATGGATGGAGCTGGAAGGGATGATATTAAGCAAAGTAAGTCAGAGGAAAAAGATAAATATCCCATGTTTTCATTTATAGGTGGACTACAGAGAAACCAAATAAAAGGTCAAGATAAAAAGACAAAACTCACAAGCTGACCACAGATCTGAGGCCTACTGCAAGAGAGGGAGAGGGAGGGGTGTAAAAACAAGGGAGGGAAGAGCACATGGGACTGTGGTGATGGATCACAGGTGCTGTGGTGGTGGAAGAACTACAGGAACTACACCTGAGGGGAGAAATCAAATACTGTCCAAAAATTAACAGTGATGTAAAAAAATAAATTTAACAAGAAATAAAATAAATTTAAAGAAGAAAGGCCCCCTCATATATTGCTATGGTTGGTGGTGTATCTAATAGAGGACTCCCTCAAGACATCTACCTTGCAGAAACAAGAACATTTCATACAGATTTCTGTACCCAAGTACAAAAAAGCCAAAGCAGAAGAGCTAAATGTACATCATTTGGTGAATGGATGAACATAACAGTGCACATCCTGATAACGGCACCATTCATCAATAAAATTAGGACTCGTGACGATAATCCTGCAACATGGGTGAACATCAAGATATTTAAGCTAAGTAAAAGAAGCCAGGTGCTAATGGCTATATTAGCTGATTCCATTTGGAAGAAAGGCTCAGCAAAGCAAATATGTGCAGCCAGTCAGCATGTTAAAAGTCCCCAGGGAATTAATGTTCATGGGGACCAGAGATCTTTTGGGGGTTATAGGGCTCTTTCAAACTCAGTAGTAATAACTGCACAGCTGTAGACACTTACAAAAGCCACTGAATTGTGCATGTAAAACAACTATGTAAATTATACCCCAATAAAGTGGTTCAAAAAGGAAATCCTACAAGGACGAGACTCCTGTTTTAAGACTTGAGCCAAAAAATGATGGTGAAACTCTGTGTGAAGTTGTTCGAGTCCTTTACTTCGTCATCAAACATTTATTGAATAATGACCATGTGCTTGGACTGGCATCGACTTCACCACGATCCTCGGTTTAAATATCACACGACTGGGCCTTTTCCAATATCCCTAGGAATTTGGCAGTGATCAGCCTATTTATTAATCCATGAGCTTTTGAATCAGGGACAGAACAGGGTTGGAACTGGCAGAGTGGGAGAGTTCAAGGATTCACACCCCCTCCGCAGGGCCTCAGGAAGCATACAGAGACTAAAAACTGCTCCACCCGAGGGGTGGCAGGGGCAGAAGTAGCTCATCCAGTCCTCCCCAGGGGGGCCAAGCCAAACAGCTGTCCTCCCAACAGCACATGCTCTCTACTCCAGTGCCAGCTCTAGGCTTCAGGTCTGAACTCCACCTCGTTCAGTTTCCTAGTTGAAGTCTTGCAGCACGAAGCAGGCCCATTCACATGTACACAGGTCGTCAACATTTAACATAATTGAAAGTGATTTGCCCCAACTCAGTGAATGTTCAAAATCTGTCCATTTTATGGCATGAAAAAAAGCATTTTGTCTGGAATTTCTCTCTTTTAATGCTATTTTGCAAACAGCTGATATTAAAAATAAAGGAGATGAACTTCCAAAAGAAACAGAATGTAGAGGGCCTCCCCTGGTGGCACAGCGGTTGAGCGCTGGCCTGCGAAGCTGCCCGCAGCGTCTGCAGTGCTGGTTCGATCCCTGGCCACGGGATGAGAGTCCCACATGGCTCACAGACCTCTCCTGTTGCGCCCGCTGCTCCCCTCAGCAGTGTATATCATGGGTCTGCCTGTTCTGTTTCCCCCTCTGGCTCTGATGAATTCTCTCACCCTCCCGCGCTTCTGACTGTATCCAGTGCTTGTATAAATAAATAAATAAATCTTAAAAAAGAAACAGAATTTAGAAAATGCTGCAGGCAAGTAAGGCACGCTTGCATTTTCCCCAACCAAAGCCCATGTATATTTAAGAAACATATTAATTTTCTTAATGACAAGAGTTTGACTGTCAAACAGCTACATTTAGCCTTTATGCTCTTTCTTTCTGTCCAGCACAGAGGCTCTAAAGCTGAACTGGAAGGGTAGTGTGCACAGGCCATGCCTGCACCCAGCCTGAGATGCTCCATGGGGTGTTGAAAGACCAAAGACTCAGGCCCCGTATTCCACAAGACTTCTCCATCAGCACGGCATCAGGATGGGGAGGTGTAAGAAACTGATTACTGGGCCAGTGAGGTTGCATTTCTGGACTGTTAGGCTCTTCCTTCTCGTCTGCTTGAATATAATCACTACTGGTATTTTTCAAGCTGCATTTTTCAGATCAGGATGTCAAAGCACCTTGCCAACAGATATTAAGCTTCAATGTTCTCTCAGAAGACAGACTCAAAAAACAAACCCCATCTATGCAGGAATGAAGAATAAACTGAACTGGAGAATATTGGCTTTTCTTGAAGACTTCAATGACCAATTTATTTGGCAAACATTCTACTGGGCGCCGATGCTCAGCAAGTCACAGATGTGTGCTGAATGCTCTCGAACTGCTGATGTTTATAACTTGAAAGGGTCCATTTTAAAGTTGTGACTCATTTATGAGCCTGAAAACGCTATATCCGGATGTATGAATCAGACCCTGGAAGTGTAAGTTTACCAAGTATTACATTGCCATCAACCACAAATTACAAATCCATTGATGAAATGCTCAGTTTACTTAGCAACAGCTGAAACTTGAAGTGGTAAGAAATAATCTAATTACCCAGTATACTCTAATAAATCAGAGGCAGGATGTTCTGAGCACTGCCATGCATATTTTATGACCACTTGTACAACTACTGAAGAAATTTGATCACAAGTAGCATGTTTCAAATTTAAGTACATCAACAGGAAAAAAAAAAAATCATCTCTGATGGCCAAGGCTTAAAAAGGAGGCTGCCTTGGACTGGGTCTCCTGAAAATGTGAAATAAAGTCATGGATGGCAGATCAAGAGAACAAGTAAGAGCTTTAAATCTAAGAGGCCACTCTTCACATTCTCCTATAGCAGGTCCTCCGTGAATAATTAAATTATGCAGAAACAAATGAGACTTTTGGATTCTATCCATCTCTTCCTCCTTGCAAAACTGGCTGATGGCACCTTAAAAAAAAAACAACCAAAACTTTTTGAAATGAGAAACTTGAAGATTAGGGAGCAAATCATTTAAGCATTCTAAACCACTTAGTCCATGTTGACACTTAAATGTTCAGTTTCATTTAGAACCATGCCCTATACAGGGGCTGTCACAATGGTCTGACTAGTAGCTAGATACAAAAAGGTAAATACCAGTTGAGGGGAAAAAGGAACCCTCTCATACTGTTTGTTGGTGGGGCTCGTCCAGCCCCTATGGGAAGCTGTGTGGAGGTTCCTCAAAAGACTGAAAATAAATCTGCCATATGATCCAGCAATTCCTAGGAATCTACCCAAAGGACACAAAAAACACTGATTCAAAAGGAAACCTGCACTCCTGTTTATTGCTGCATTATTTACAATAGCCAAGATATGGAGACAACCTAAATGGCCCCAAACAGATGAATGAATTAAGAAAATATGAGATATAGACACACAAATATACACACACACACAATGAAATACTACTCAGCAATCAAAAAAGATAAGCTCATGGTATTTGGGGCAACATGGAACTGGAAGGGGTTATGCTAAGCAAAAGAAGTCAAAAGGAGAAAGATAAATACCAGAAGGTGTTCTTTATATGTGGAATACAGAGAAACCAAACAAAGGGTCAGACAAAGACAAACTTTAAAACCAACCCTTTAAAACTGACCATAGGTGGGAGGCACCACAGGGGAGTGGTGAGGACAAAGCAGTGGGGGCAGTCAATGAACTGTGGTGAAGAACTATGAGTGCTTTGGTGGTGGGAGAGATATGGGGACCACACCTGAGGGAAGAAATCCTATATTGTCAAAATATCCACAAGGATGTCAAACAATGGTACTTCATTAATGAAAAGGGATAGAAATTTTTTTAAATGTATTTAAAGTGGCTCTAAGTAAAGGAGTTGAGTAACACATGACTTGTTACTTAGCTGTGTCTCTGTGTGTGTCTGTGTGTGTGTGTGTGTGTGTGTGTGTGTGATGTCTTAGAGTGAGCTCTTAAGAAGTGAACAATCATTGATGAATATATTGTTGGAGGTGTACAATGATCTCCAAGTTCACAGCACAACAAAAGAAATGAAAATACGTGTTTAGGAATGACGATATGAAATAAATTATATTACCCTTTTACTTATTCTTTTTTTTCAAAATATGTGAATGCTATATGACACTATAGCTGTTCTACATGTTTGTGAAATAGTTTTGTATGTACAGATATACAAATGTATGTGAAATTTAATGTCACCTCAAAAAGGAACAGATAGGCATAACTGTGAAACACAGATGCTTTTCTAAATGATAGTCTCAGATGCCAGGCCTGGTCTTATATTCTTCACTTTGTGTCTAGTCATACCTGGCATTCTGGTTTCAGAATTATTTCTTGCCATTTTTTTTTTATATATTTTTTTAAGATTAATTTTTATTTATTTATTTATTTATTTATTTATTTATTTATTTATTTATTTATACAAGCACTGGGTACAGTCAGAAGCGTGGGAGGGTGAGAGGATTCCCCAGAGCCAGAGCGGGGAGCAGAGCAGGCAGAAGGACGAAGTACACTGCTGAGGGGAGCAGCGGGCGGCAGGAGAGGTCTGCGCACCATGTGGGACCCTCCTCCGATGGCCGGGGAGCAGCCGGGGATCGAACCGGCGCCGCAGAGGCCGCGGGCAGCTTCGCAACCCAGCGCTCAACCGCTGCGCCAGCGGGGAGGCCCTATTTCTTGCCATTTTTATTGATAATTCTAAAAACAGAATTGTAAAAGGACAATCATCTAGGTACCTAATTTCTCTTGTTATTCATATCTTCAGGATCACATGATTTCATTTTATAATGAGATTTTCACTCCATGAAACAGTAAATAGAAACAAAAAAAGAATGGTAACCACTGGAAAGCTGAATTTCTTGGACAAAACAACTGCCTTTCTATACTTGGTTTTACTGGTTCTCAGCAATAAATATATTCATTATGCCATACTATGACCAAGATTGAGATGCTATCCAGGACCCATGTTGAAAATAGAGTGGAACTCTACATAAGTCCTCCATTAAATGATGCTAAAAGGATGGAAACCTATGTAGTTACAAAGTATTCTCAGCCAGCAAGGGCTTTCCTTAGCAACTGCTCCGCCAACCCGAGGTCACAAGATATAGCCAATCCTTATGCTAAGAGCAGCTATTTTCCACAAAATTTATGATGTACATAGTTTTATTACGGGGTATGATTTGATTATAATACTCCATGATAGACTATGTAGTAATAAAGGGAGTTTCAACTGCACTGTAGAAATCATCTTTCAGGCAATTTTTTTAAAAAAAATGTATTGTAAGACACAATTAAAGTCTCATTTGACTAATGAAGAAATAAAACATAATTTTCTGACACTGAAGAGTAGATTCTAAACACAACTGAAGGTGAGGTCTATTCCTCAGGTTGTCTTTGAGAATTTGGAAAATAAATAGCAAACTGCTAGTTTTTAATGATAGAATCTATTTTTTCTAGCAAAAAAATTATTATTGAGGGGCCTCCCTGGTGGCGCAGCAGTTGAGCGCTGGGTTGCGAAGCTGCCCGCAGCCTCTGCAGCGCCGGTTTGATCCCCGGCTGCTCCCCGGCCACCGGAGGAGGGTCCCACATGGCGCGCAGACCTCTCCTGCCGCCCGCTGCTCCCCTCAGCAGTGTACTTCGGTCCTTCTGCCTGCTCTGCTCCCCGCTCTGGCTCTGGTGAATTCTCTCACCCTCCCGCGCTTCTGACTGTGCCCAGTGCATGTATAAACAAAACAAACAAACAAATAAATGAATAAATAAAACATGCCTCTATTAAAAAAAATTATTATTGAGGTAATACTGGTTTACAACACTGTATGTATTCTTGATACATTTAAAGTACAGTTGAGATTATTAAAAGCTATTCAAAATAATAATTCACTTCTCTAATGTCTCCTCTGGAAAGAAAGCAAAACCTTCTTAAACTACCATTTTAAAGAAAGATTTATATTTATTTACTCATGCATAGAAGAACTGGGGTATAAGTCAGAGGTGGGGGGGGGTGTTGAAAGGATTCACCAGAGACAGAGTAGGGAACAGAAGAGAAATTTTTCTTGTAACTAATGAATACTAGCTAATGCATACTTCAGAGCTCTTACAGCTAGAGCAATAAGATAAATAAGAAAAGGAAGTTTACTGGGCCACTACCATATTAACTGAATAGTTCTTTCCAGAGACAGGAACAGAACCAGCATTTCCAGTTCATCCCAGCTTCCAACAGCACCTGCTCTTCAGACTGGTCACTCTGGCATCAAAAACCCAACTCAACTTTCCCCCTCCTTTCTTCTCTCCATCCCAATCTGGAGCCCTTCTCGCACCTGACAAAACTTGTAGCAGAAAGGAACACAACACAGTGAGCAAGAGAATATTTCTTTAAATGCTCAAATTGTGCAGAAAGCTGCGATCCCTTTTTATCCCCAAGCATCAGTGCTACCATTTTCAACTGTGTTTCCCAGAAGACATGGTCACATAAATACTCTTGGATATCCCCAGTGCACATTCACGTAGTCAATGCTGGAGAATCCTTAGATCAAAAAAGAAACACAAAGTTCATGCTGTTCTTTGTGGCATAGCACTAGCCCAACTGCTGGTCCTCACCTAACCTCCCTCAGAAAGTGTTGAGGTTAACACTCTGGGGAGAACAGCTGCCTATGGTCCCTCTACAAACCAGGGAGGCTCAAAAGGTATGAGGATAATTCTTAGTTTCTGTGATCCCAAGGATCTGTGATCCCAGATCCTTCTAAGACAGAAAAGGCTCTGAAGTTTCTCCTGATAGATTTGATTAAATGCCATGGTGCAGGCAGCCCTGAACAGAAAGCTTAACAGCACCAGGCCACACTTCCCACACTACTTCAGAAGAGAGATCTTTCCAGGACTTAGATCGACCTTAACACAAGGCTGGACCAGAACCAGAGAGAAAAGGGACACCATGGTCTGTTCTGGGAAAACCTCCCCCTGACTAGCGTAGGTCACAGAAATAAGGCCAGATACTGTCCACTCTGCTTCCTCCTATCATTCACTCCCCCCAAAAAGGGAAGGAAGTGGGGGGAAGGGAGAGAGGGCAGGAGGGTGGAATAGGGAAAGAAATTTCTATTACCTACAGGGAAACCACAAGTGTGCTCAGCCAGGGAAAGTAAGATGACCAGGGATAGATGCCTCCTTTGGGATGCCCTCACTAGTGGAGGCCATTTTCCAGAAACCTGTGGATGTGCTATGATCAGTGCAAGGAGGGGGATAAGCTGGCAGGACAAGTTTTTCCAGAAGGTCATCTGCGTCCCTCTTTCTCAAAAGCTTTCCCTCTCAAAATATTCTTAGACTTTCCATTAACAAAGAAGAAAATTTCCATCAGGGGTAAAACTCCCTTTAGTAAGGAGAGACCAAAGAGGGAGTTGGTGGGAATTCATTTGAATCCAAATCCCAACCAAGTGTCACTTTAAGTGTTTAGGAAGTCACAGAACAGGCAGGGGGCGAGAAAAGAAATATCCAAAGAAAGAAGAGATGCAGCTGACATCACGTTCAAAATTCCCAACCCTGTGAAAAAGAAAATCTTTTTACATCTTTGCATCTTATAGTCACAATCTGGACATTATGTGCAGCAAAATAAGAAATCTAATGAAAAATCAAATAGGAAAATGCTGGGTTTTTTTCTTTTACACATTTGTACAAGTGTAAAATGTTACCTTTGGAGGGGGAAAGCTTGTCCATCAGTTCAGTGTGTAAATGAAGAGACAACAGCAAAATGATAAGAGCAGGCTGGCATGAACTGCGTGAGTAGGACTAACTCGGGGTCCCAACCCAGTCTGGTCTTCCTCCCGACCCACCATGCCAGGGATCTGTTCCTTCACATAATAGCTGGCAACACTCTCATTTGTGATATTAAATGCACAGTTTTCACTTTAAGTGCTTCTAATCATCTAAGCATACCCCCAAACACACAAACTCAGGGCTGCTAAGAAGGCCTGGCCCAGCCAGCCTCAGGCTTTCTGTATTTAGTGGCAATAGGTTAGAGCAGTTAAGAGGAACCACTTTTTGAAAATGCAATCTATGACACATGCACAGTTTGAGGCTATTTGATTTCATGAGCCGTTGGGAAGCAGCAGATGCTCCAGGGACCTCCCTACACCTGTACAGATGATGAAGCTGCTTTCCTGCCCACGGTTAGGTTGCTATGCATACCTTGTAAGAGTAATCTTCATCAACTAAATAGGTGAATCCACTAAGGTTTTCCATATTTATTCTTCGAACTTTATAGGGGCATCTGCTCCGGAAAATATCATAAGCCTCTAAATACCAGGATTGCTAGGAAACAAAGCGCTACCATAAGGAGTCTACCTTTCTTTAAAAAGAAAACTTTTATTCCTCATATGCCAAGTTTATGGAGGGAAGTTCTACTAAAGGTTCAGAAGCACAATACTGAAAATTAGACTCTACAGAGTGTATGGTAAAAGTTGGTGGGTTCCATAAACGCGTTGGTCTCAGCTTTCCCACCAAGCCCCCATAAGGTGATGATGATTTTAATATAAACAAGCAGGGTAAGCCCACAAAGACAACATGCATGAATGACAAGACAGTCATAAAGAAAGCAGAAAGAAACTGAAAAGCTAATGGACAACTACCTTACCTGGCTTGAGAAGGGCACCTGCAGGACAGCAGTGGAAGAAAACACTACATACAAACATGCTTGCCTTAAGAACCAGCCTCAGGTTCCCACCAGAGTCTGGACATCAATGCCTCTGCGACTGCAGACAATGGCAGAGTCTGAGTATGGGACAGGTTCAAATGCTGCAGACAAGAATTTAGCCTCCTTGATTCCTTCTTCACTCTGTGAGGCTGGATGTGTCTTTTGCCAGGGTACACCAGAAGTATGGAAGTTTATTGTTTACAGAGGGTCAGATGTCAGAGTATGGGTATCACACACTGCAGCGAGCAGGTCTACTATAGTGCAACAAGGAAAATTAATGTTTGCATGTTACCTTTGAATTCTCAGAACACTGTCACCCAGGTTTCTACCATGTTGGCAGGACAGTAGAAAAGACCTCCCAGTGGCCAGTTGGATTGTTCAGAGAAAACAGGAATTATGTAAAGAAACTGAAAGAGGAGTCCTGGGTTCGCCCCCACCCCAATCACCATTCAGGGAAACCCACATTGGATAAGCTTCCAATCAGCTCTCAAGTGCCTCACTCTTAAGTATGGGCAAACAGTCAAGCCTACATAGATATTTAAGGCAAGTTTTTAAATAGAAGCCAAAATAAACGCAAAAACAAATCTTTGGGAAAACCAAAAATATACAAAGGTCAAATCTTTCACAAGTTAACATCTCCAGAGAAATAAAAGAGTACCTCTATGAAAGATACATGTGGTACTATATATATATATTTTTTAACATGGGCATTCAGTGATCAAAAATGAGATACCAGAAACTAACACATAGAGAAAAGAAATAAAAAATCCCGACAAAAAAAGTTTAAAGAATAAAACTGAGCTTCTTTTCCATACATAGGGCAAAAACAGAGATGGACAAGGGTATAGAAAAAAGTGAGACAATTAAAGAAATACTACAGGAGGGCCTATTGTCAAACAACAACAACAACAAAAACAATCATGAAACAAATCAAGAAAATTCCCAAGAACTGAAGAACATTAATTCCAAGATTGAACAGGCCCATTCAATCTCCTGTATACTAGATTAAAAAAATCCATGCCAAGCTGTGTCCTTGTATGCAATTTTAGAACACTGATCCTAAGTATCTAGAAAAAAAGGATTAAAAAGATGAAAAGCATCAAACTGCTAGACCCAATATTCTGGAGGGGAAAGTGATTTCCAATCTAGAGTTTTATATCTAGCCTCGCATTCAATTAATCAGGAGAAAAGAATAAAGACTACCATTCCTGTAAGGACATGCAAAGTATCTCTCTTACCCACTGTCTTTTCTTAAGGTTATTTGAAGGTGGATTTTGCCAAAATGAAGAAAGAAATGAAAAAAAGGAGGAGAAACAGGCTCAAGAAAAAAGGTACATGCAAATAAGGCAAAGGAAATCACCAACCTGATGGCTAGGCAGGTTAGACTGTCCCAAGGATTATTCCTTTAAGGTGAAATTGATCAGTTGCCCAATATATAGTAATCATACAGAAAAAGGATCTTACATACTATGTAAAAACTTAGGGATAATTTCATGGTAATTAGGTAGAAAATCCAGCAAATTAAAGAATGAGCAAGCTAAGCAAATAGAATGAGGCAATTATTAATTCCAAAGGGAAAAAAGAAAGCAAAATAATTATAGTATATATACTATGGGGTTCAACTACAAATGCAATATACATACCCCTAATGATATAAACATGGAATATAGAGGAATGGTTTTTATGTAACTTTTGGGGGGATAGAAATGACTTTGCAGGGTTAGGGTTAGAGAGATGAGGGTTATATGTGAGACCAGTGAAAGGAAATTAACACTCCAACTATATATATATAGATAGATAGATAGATAGATAGATAGATAGATAGATAGAAAAGTTTAGATGTAGGAATGTACACAATTTCATCCAGAAACATAGAAAGTAATTACCTAAGGAATGTCTAAAAGAATTACACAGTGACTGTTTCTGGGAAGTAGAATTGGAGGAACGGTAGGATAGAGTGACTATTTGTTTTGCAACAATTCCCATACAGATAATCTTTCTTCATTAAACATTGTGGCTATATTACTTTGATTTTCAAAACCTAAGTTAAAAATAATTAAAAAATAAAAATCAAGACCAACAGCCTAACATTCCACAGTTCTAGACCCTTCTAGGTCATTCCTGCCTAATTCTGATTCCATCTAGAATTTTGTTAATGAAAGTCACATGAGTTTCACCTCCTCATGACAGAGTTCTTCCTGCTTACGTAATAAGCTATTTTTGTTTGCTTGTTAAATGGCAAATTTAACGTCAGGCTTACTGAACAGCTCCTGAATTCTAAGAAAGTCTTGCTCCTGACCACCAGCATGTTAGACAATAAAACATACAGTACCCCTTTTCATTAATTATTGACAAATCAATAAATATGCACACCAGTAACTTCCTTATCAGGTAATCATGTGAAACAATATAAGCAGACATCACCATCAGCACACCACTCTGAGAAGTCGCCTCAAGGGCAGACCTCTTGCTTCCCCACCTTCCCATTGGATTTCAGTCTCCAAAATAATCAACACATAACCAATGAGTCACCAAAAGGACTCAGTATTTCCATCAAACTAACATTTCCAATAGAGACACCCCAACACGACTTGGAGGTCTCCAAATTTCAACAAAGATTCTAAAAGGCAGCCTCTACTGAAAACCGATCAAGTTGGAGAAGTAAATCATCATGTAAAGGTACTGCTGTACAGAAAAATCCCATAAGCTTTGCCACCCTCATTTAAAAGCATCCCCGGGAAGGATCAAACCTTACGAGACAGTGACTCATTACAGGTGTCGAGTCCGAAAGGTGTTCTTTCTCCCACCTTCAAGAAGACCATATGGCAAATAACGTTCTCAGGAAAAGAAACCAACTTACCTTTCACAAGCTCGCACAGTCCACGCGGCAATTATCCATAAGGAGATACTAAAAACCAAGAGCACAGTTCCCGGGCAGATAGTCATTAGAGTCTTCATAACAAAACGCGTATTGAAGTTTATCTTATTAAGTGCTCCAATGCTTCTAGAAGAGGCATCAGTGAAAAGTTTGCTATGTAAAAGCATGACTCTGGCAATAAGATAGAGTCTTAAGAACATTGGTATAGATAAAATAATATCCACATCAGCGGTGGTGGTAGATGGGGCATAGGAGAAGGCAAGCCGGGCCGTCCACGTGAATGTGTAATTCCCAGGTATGGGGTGAATAGCACACACCAGTATTTCCAAGCAGATGAAGAAAATACGCTCGTAAGTCATGGCTATTCTCCAGTCATCTGCTCCATTGTCCACCATGAACAACTGAAAAAATAAAGTAGAAAATCAGCTTCAGTATGGCAGGAAGGGTCCAAGAGGGTTAGTGCAAATTTTTAAAACACATGAAAGATGACTTTCAGCAATCACAGCAAGCTAAAGGCTAGATCCTTGAAAGGTGGGCCAGGTACACTCTTGCTGGGATTTGTTTTCTTTTTTGGATTTTTCGAACATGGTCGTGGCACACTAGGAGACTTTCATTTATTTATTTATTTATTTTAAAGATTTATTTATTTATTTATTTATTTATACAAGCACTGGGTACAGTCAGGAGCGCGGGAGGGTGAGAGAATTCACCAGAGCCAGAGCGGGGAGCAGAGCAGGCAGAAGGACCGAAGTACACTGCTGAGGGGAGCAGCGGGCGGCAGGAGAGGTCTGCGCGCCATGTGGGACCCTTGCTGGTGGCCGGGGATTGAACTGGTGCTGCAAAGGCTGTGGGCAGCTTTGCAGCCCAACACTCAACCACTGTGCCACTAGGGGAATCCCAGGAGACCTTCATTTACAAAAGTTAAAACAGAAAACTGCCTAGATTGTGGTGTCTGTGCCCCTGGGTTATATTGCAGCATTGGAAAATAGGAAGCCGGGACCAGGCAGTGGGGCACCGCCCCACCCCCAGAGGAAATCCAAATGGACTTGCTTTATAACAAGCTGTTCTTGTCTTTCAGGGGCTGGATCTAAATCCGCAGGCACTTGTAACTGTGTTCTCTGGGCAATCTATTTAGGGTGCCCTGCAATCAGTCAGATCCTACAGTGCGCACACGCACGAGTGTTCTTACTTGAAATCGGATTCATGGCTTCAGTGAGAAAATCACAACAGAACACATGCAAATGTGCAGAAACCTATCTCCCAGCTTCCTCACTACACTCTCTCTTTCTTCTATCCCCTCTTAGTCTTCTCCTGGATTATTCATTTGTTTTCAGCCTTCAACAAAGACTCTGAGCTCTTGTTGTCATTTCCTCATACAACAATTGAAAAAAAAAATCAAAAAGGAAAAGAACAGAAATGACAGAGAGAAAGAGAGAGAGATTTAGAAAGAATAGTGTTTCCTCTTTTCCTTGACCTTCTGGTAACCCAGCCCACCAGGGGCACCTACAAACAAGAGGCATGTGGATATTGGGGTGACACTTCTGACTGCCATGGTGACTGTTGGGGGCTCGTGGCATTTACAGATAAGAAGTCAGGGGTGCCAACCAGTGGAATTTCTGGGAGTCATGTACAAGAAAGACCTGTCTGCCCAGAATGCCAAGGGTACTCACCCCACTGAGAAAGGGGAGACAGTCTTTGCATTTGGGAAGCAGCCAACTTCAACAGAAAGCACGAGATGAAAGCAACATAAGGCACGACAGTGTGTTTAAGTGGGTGGCTAAGCAGGCTTGAGGGCTGGTCTCCGAGATGGCAGGGCTGGCCCTCTGCTCCTCTGGAACCGGTAAATCATACCCCCTTCTCCCACGACAGGATTACCAGCCCCATTCTACTCAACGCTTCTTCAAGTCATAGCTACTTTCCACACTATCATTCAAAGCAGCCACTATCGTCAGTCTTACTTTGGAGGACAAAATTGCCACTCTGGTACCTCAAGGAGATGGAGGTTCAGAGGACTCATCGGAAACAGAGCAACATGTTGACAACAAATGAAGCTTTTGAAAGATAATGGCTGCCCCTCTGCCTTTAACAGAACTCTTCATCTGGAGACCTTGAAGTGTCTGACATGTACCAATGATAATAAAAATCCTAATTTCCCAGTTTCCAGCGAAGAAACAGAACATCAATAAGGCAGGCCAAGTCGGCCTTAAAAATACTTTTGCCGGGTCTCACCATTTTAAGGACGACATTGCATAAATGACTTGAAAGACACACAAAGGACTGTGCAGATACGATGACAGTAGCCTCCTATTTACAGCAGGAGTATTTATGGAGTACTGCCCATTTCTAAAGGCGTGTGACCCCCAAATTTCTTCAGACATCTGCATCCAAAAGATTGTCTCTCTTGATCTCGTCACTTTGAGAGGCTATGCATGCTGTCACTGCTCACTTTGGGAACGGCTACCAAGGCCTAAGAAAAAGGGGTACTGTCACGTAAGAGGGGGACAGTCACATCAGGACGATTGTTATTTAGAACCTCATCTCCACTTGTACCTAAAATGGTATTACCCGGTTTGATGGTCTACTTTCTTCATCACACTTGGCTGGGAACGACTTGGCTAAAAATCAAATCCTTCCCCAAAGGCTAAGGATCACTGAGTCTGACAGTCAGAAGCTGTGGTGCAGATTCTGAGCGGAATTCCTGGCCAGGCTTTCCCCACCTGGATTCCGTTCTAGGCCGGGGCACCCCGACGCAGAATACGCACCTGCCCTTGAGGCCCATGCCAGTGTCTCCCCTGCAAGGACCAGCTCTGCGTCCTGTACTCACGGCGCAATTGCCCCTTTCACCCCCTCTCCTCTCTCTTTTCAGACCACTTTCCCTGTCTCCTCTGCTCACACCTAAATGCAGGGGCTCTCTGCAGTCACTGAGATCCCTTTCCCATCACCCCGGCATGCTCAGCGGCCTCCCCCTTGACTTTCTGCTGTGCCGGCCTGTGGCTTCCAACCTGGGACCTGTGGGTGGATGGGGGCCACCCGCTCAGCTGAGTCCTTTCGTGTCCCCTGTAGTGGCTCCCCCATGCCACCTGCTCAGAACCACTCTTCCTCCTCCGGGACCCCTCTGCTCCCTTCTCTCTCAACATGCCCTCTCTTGGGCCCCCAAAGTAACCCCCAGCCAGACTTAACTACATCTCACCCTCTTCTCCTTGCCTTCCTTCTCTTTTACTGCTCTTGTCTAAAGCCATGTTACCCCTAAATGTAGGTCTCCTGCACCTAGACCCACTTCCTACGCGACCTCAACGTCGTATCAGCTGAGGATCAAGCCGGTTTAAGTGCCTACTTTCACTGAAGACAAAATAACACGAGAAAGGACCCCCGCTGGCTCTGCCTGCCCGGGGTGGTGTTCATGTTCTCATTCTGCTTTCACCCCCCAACACCCCCAGGACTTTTGTCTTCCTCAACCCACCAACACTACCCTTGTCAAAGTCACCGCAGATGGCCTAGTTAGGAAACACACGCCTTCCATCTTAGTTTTTCCCTCACTTGAGCCATCTGTCATTCATCACTCCTTCCTTCCTAAAAGCAGTTCTCCAGAGGTTTCTGGGACACCTTACACTCTTCATCTGCTGCCACTCACAAGGATCCAGCTCAGTTTCTTTTTTCTTTTTTTAAATTTATTATTATTATTTTAATTATATATATATATATATATAACATCATTTTTCATCTTTGCACAATGCATGCATTTTCATCTTGGTTATAGTCCCCCTACAATTCCCACCCCCCTTGTTTTGATCTTACTCCCTCCCCCCCCACACCAGGAGTGTGTCTCTGGTGTATAGTTGCTTGTTGATTTTGATTTTTACTCAGCTCAGTTTCTTTAACACACAAGTACCTTCCTCTCCCCTCTCCTAGAGCCCCTGCTCTGCTAAGGCCATTCTGAGTCTTCCTCACTCTGCCCTGTCCTGGCGATCAGCTCCTGCCTCCCATCTCCGCTGATAGATCCCTCCTCCTGGGAGCTGTCTTCCTCCTCTGGTGCCTCCCACATGTTCCTCGGGGAAGGTCATTACTCTCAAGAGGACAGTCGTTCAACACCCCTTCCACATCCGGCATGTCCATCTTGTCTACCTTCTTGCTAGGCCCTCTGATCACAGATGCTGGAATGTTCTAATCATGTTCCTTTATCTTTGGACATTGTATCTTAGGACCGGAAGGTCTTTTCAGCTGGCAAATTCTTACTCCAGACTCCCCGGCCTTCCTGTTTAGAACATTGTCCGTGCCACAGTCACATCTGCAGACCTTCTCCTCGCCCCACTGTGATGCCCATATGTGCCTCTTCCTGGTGCTGTCACAGAGGACGAGGATTTCTTTACAAGAAAGTCACCACTACTTCTCAGTGAGGCTCCTTGGGGACACGGATGATGTCTACCTACTAGAAAACAACCAGTCCTTCCTAAATCAACTGTCTTATTATTTCTTATTAATACTGACCGCCCCGAATCACTGAATGTTAATGTTAATTACAAATGCTGTGACAGAGGGATACTAATGCACCACTCAAGAGCAATAAATGAATGACATTTTTGAAATGTAGTGCCCACAGCACAAAACAGGCTAAGTCACTGCAGCAGCAGCATTTTGCAAAACCACAGGACACCGACAGACTACCCTCCATCAGTGACTTCCCCAGAAAAGGCATCTATCACGGAGATGCTTTTTATTATCAACAACTGAAATGATATCAATTTTGGTTTCATTTGACCAGAGAACACATTTCAAGGTTAAAGTTAAGAAAGAAAGATTTGTGCCTCGCCGGTGGCGCAGTGGTTGAGCATTGGGTTGCGAAGCTGCCCGCAGCCTCTACAGCGCTGGTTCGATCCCCGGCTTTCAGACAAGGGTCCCACATGGCATGCAGACCTCTCCTGCCGCCCGCTGCTCCCCTCAGCAGTGTACTTCGTCAGTCTGCCTGTTCTGTTCCCTGCTCTGGCTCTGGGAATTCTCTCACCCTCCCGCGCTTCTGACTGTACCCAGTGCTTGCATAAATAAATAAATAAATAAACAAACAAATAAATAAATAAATAAAATATTTAAAATACTTTTAAAAAAGAAAGAAAGAAAGGACTCTGCTTTACCAGAGTCCCTGCCCTTAGTTGGGGCTCACTCACTGCCCTCTGACCGATCAGGCCCCTGGGCACTACATGCCATGCACTGCACCGCACATGCGAACGGTGCATGGAGATGCAGGCGGGGGGGGGGTGCACTAAAGGTGGGAGTAGATGGGCCTCAGCCCAAGAAACGAACTCACGCCATGAAAGGAGGAGACTCAAGAAAGCCCTCTTAGAGCAGTTTAATAAAAAGTAATTATGCATGTGGCGCTGCAAAGGAGGAAACAAATAAGAGATCAAACAGAGAACAGATTGGCAGTGACAGCAGATGTGGTCATCAGGAAAGACATCTGGAGAAAAACCACTTGAGGTGAGACCCGGGTTAAGAGCAGAGCAGTGATGTCAACAGCCAGGACAAGAGCAGCCTAGGAGAGGGCTCCTGGGGAAAAGCTCAGCATGCTTAAGGAGATAAAAGTGGTGGAAACTTAACGACCAAGGGGCAAAGTGAAAGGAGCTGAGGTTGAAGAGACATCCAGGGACGAAACCTGCAAGGTCCTGTTGGCCATGGTATCAGGCCTGGATTTCATCCCAGGTGTCGTGAGGAACCCAGGCAGGGTAGAGGCAGAGTCACGACGTGACCTGATTTATAGCCTAAAGGGCTCATCCTTCCTGCTATGGGGAAGGCAAAGTAGAGAGGCAAGGATGAAGCCAGGAACCCAGTCAGGAAGCTCTGTTGCCTCTGATTGGTTATCGTTAGTATTCCCATGACCTGGACCAGAGAAGTGGGGGTTGCCATGGAAATGGAGATAGTGGGTGCACTAAAGATACAGTCTGGAGATCTTGCTAGAACTTGCTGATGGGCTGCAGGTGGGAGGAATGAGAGAGAGAGAAGAGTCATAGATGGCTGGGTTTCCACTCTGAGCAGCACGGTGGAAGGCAGCGCTGTTTCCGGAGTTCAATGGGCAGGTGTCGGGGTGGGGGAGGAAAGAAGTTCTGTTTTGGCCACAGTCATCTGAGGATAGATGCCAAGTGGGAAGCTTTAACATGCAAGTCACTCATAGGAGAAATCTGGACCGCTGAGATAAATTTGGAAGGCATCGGTAGTTAGGGAGTTCTATGAGCTCAGAGGAAACATTAGAGAAAATGAAGACGAAAGGACAGGACTCAAGGCCAAGTCCTGAGGAGCCTGAAGTGTGGCGGGCAGAGAGAAGGTCAAGCCCATAGGAAGCAGGGAAGGAAGAAGGTGGTGGGCTGGGAGTCCAGTCTACTTCACACACTGTGAAATGATGTTTACCAGGCCTAGGGATAGGTGAATGCACTCAACATCCTCTATAGAAAACAGTAGTACTTTAAATACCACAGTCATTCAACTACTGATGTCTTGCCAAGTATTAAAATCTAACCGTGCAAAATATTCCCATTACCATCCCCATATGAAGGATGTCATATGCAGGAGCTGTTTGAAGCTCACTGGTGGGGGTTAGAGTGATCGGAAGGAGAGCTATTAAAACCTCTCTGTATCCATTTCTCACTTACATACTGATAAAAGCAAGATCTTAGGGCAAAAGCAAAACAGTCTAATCTCCTCTAATTCCAGAGATGGGCGTCATGGTCTTGACCAGAGGCAGAAGTCATGCGCAGGTGGAACAAGGAATATTCCCTGGTCATCTATGCCACCACGAGCCCGCGCTCTTTCCAGTCAAGTGCTGTGGTTTGTTCAGATCCCCTGTCCAGAATGAGCCGGCACTGACAATCATCCCATGGGGAGGTCTGGGTTAGTGGGAGGGCTGTGCCTGAGAGTGAGGGGCTGGTGGCAGAAGTCTTTTGTGCTTTTTCTGCTCAATGAGGAGGGCGGGTCTGGAACAGCATCTCACGTTTCCCGGGTTCCAGGACAATGTTGAGTACGAAACTGCTGAAATGCATCCCAAACAAAAATGCTGTTCTCCACTCATCTGTTGGTGGGCATTTGGGTTGTTTCCAGCTGTTGGCTACTGTAAATAGTGCTGCAATGACACCAGGGTACCCAGACCCCTGGGTATCAGTGATTTTGCAGATGGTTCTGTAAGGGGTGTATATACACAATGGACTGCTACTCAGCTGTAGAAAACCAAGCCAAACCAAAAACAAAACCCTCCACAAAGATGAAGTCCTGCCATCTGCATTAGCATGCATGGATCTAGAGGGTATGATGCTAAGTGAGGGAGACTGAGAAAGACAAACACCCTATGATTTCACTCACATGTGGTATAGAGAGAAATCAAGTGAAAGAAAGAACTCAATAAAAACAAACTTAGACAACAAGAGCAAGTGAGTGGTTAAGAGAAGGGAAGCGGAAGAGTGGTGAGTCATTTGGCTGACAAAGGTCGATTACGAGTTGAAGGATAGAAGTCCAGACTATTGGGGGCAACTCAGTGTAGGATATACACATGCTGATTTATCATGATGGATACCGAAGACACATACAATATTGTAATGCAATGCTACCTCAATGGAAAGAGTATAAAATATATAAGCATAATCAGCATTAAACAAACAGAAAGTGATATAATTTTAGCCATGTATTTATAAAAGTAAATATTGGTATTAACAGCCAGGAAAATTTGAGAGAGGAAGAACAGCAAGAACAGTTACAATAGATTATTAAACTAAAATTAAAATCATGGGTGCTGGCACATAAAATAACTGAGGGGCCAATGAAAGAGAACACCAAGTCCAAAACAGACTCAATACACTGGGAATTTCAAAGCATTATAAGCGCGGACTCTCAAATCAGTGGGGAAAATACAGCTTATTGAAAAATGATTTGGGGGTAAGAGAATAGATATCTGGAGAAAAATCAAGTTGAACCAACACGTCCTACCAAAGAGATCAAGAAAAATTCCAAGTGGATGAACGTTTGAGATAGGAAAATGAAACTGCTAATGTAATAAAAGAAATCTTGTAGGATATATTCGGTAGGCTTATAGAAAGAAAAGTCTTTCAAACCTCAACAAAACCAGCAGAGCCTAAAGACAAAGCTACATTCACCTACAGTCAACTCTTCTCTGCACCTGGACAACACTGCAGGAAAGAGGTAAAAGACAAACACAAAGCCATGTTCACAGCTCATCTGCCTTGCTTCCAAAGGAAAGAGACTTGGAACCCAACAGAAAAATGAACACAGGCTACAAACGCTGGTCCTACAAAGGGAAATTAAAAAGAGGAGAGGCCTCATACAGCTGGATTTTTAAAAACAGCTGCTCTACCTCTACAGAGGAGGAAAATGAGATACTACTTTTTGACCTGTCATGTTGAAAAAGAGCTAAATGTTTGTTTATTTTAGCCTTTTGCTCTTTTTCATGAGGTTATTTTTATTGTTGGGACACCGGTTTACACCCGGTACAGGTTCACACCTCTTCAGATGTGTGTTACTCACCACACCTGCCACCAAGCCCCCCGATCCAAACAGCCCTCTGAGCTACTGAATGTGGGGTACAGGGGCTCGCCTCTACTGTGGGTGGAAGTGCAAACCAGTACCACCCCCCCGCCAGAGGGTGACTAATCAGGCCCTAAGTGCACATACTCCTTGACACACAATTCCATTTCCTTAGATGAAATTTGTCATATCAATATATTTATACATGCAACACTGAACAGACACAGATTAATGAAAGATGAAAAATAATCTGTATATCCAGTAACAAGGCAAAAGGATTAATTTAGAGATGCTCAGAAAATGGAATGGTATGACATTAAGAAAGCAAGAAAGATGGTGATATGCTACTAAACAGCAAGTGGTCCAGTAAGTAACTGAGACAAAAAGAAAAAAAAAAAGCAGATGTTACATTACTACATGGGTGGTTCTGTTAAGGGGGAGAACATATTTGTATTTGGATGTGCGCTAAATATCTCTGAAAGAGTATTCTGCAAATAAAAGTAAGTGATGCTAAAGGAGCAGAAATGCAGGGGAAGTTTTAAAGTATATAATCTTGAATGCTTTTTAAATTTGGAACCATGTGAATAAATGTGTTCTCTGATAATAAAAGCAAAGGGAAATGACTGGTAAAAAAAAAAAAAAACAGGGAAGAATGAGCTGAACAAGGCTATTGGACATTCAAGATTCATCCTAAAAAACAGGCTAGATGTGCAAAACTGCAAAACCCGAAAGTAATAACTGACATTCACAATGACAACCTACAGAACCCCACTCCCTGGATCCAATTTATAGCCCAACTATTCTGCTTACTATGACAGAACCTTGAACCACCACATTACATAACTGTTTGCATCAGCGTGCACAGAAATAAATAAGATTTCTTGGTTAACCTTTAAACCAAATATTCAATAAACCCAAGTTTATTTTTTTCCCATTCAGTGACTAAAGCTTTCATTTGTAAGGTTCTGTGGCTGTAAAGATTACATCTCCTGGTCTGATGAGGAAGAGGACTATAAATGAAGAAGACAGTGTGTGTGGAAGCTGCCACAGGGGACGGAAGAACCAGCCGGAGGTCACACCAGGGCACGTTCTGGGCTGCCCACCCCTCAGTTCCATGTGGCTGCCTGGACTCGTCACATAACTCAGGGCTGTGAACTTCCAAGTTGAATCGGGGGACACTTGCAGGATAATGACTCAGAGGAAAATGCACAGAAATGTGTTCCTCCCCAGCAGAGACCCCTTCCTTAGAAACCAGCTTTGGGATCAAATAGTGGAAAAGCCACTGCAGACACGAGCCAAGTACTGAACCTTTTCTTTATGAACATGGTGCCAAGACTCAGTCAACAAAGACATCAGGCCACATCGCCGGTCACAGTCCAGGTCAAAGCACAAGAAAATGAGAGAAGAGTTGGCAATGGTCTCATTGATTCTCTACCTGGTCTCAATGGTCTCTACCTGGAATGGTAGGAGGAAAAAGCAGGAAAGCTGTGTCCTGAGTTCACCTTCCAGGTCCGTTCCTGAGCAAGACAGGGAAGGAGGTGGCCAGGCTGGTGTCGTCAGCCCCTCTCTGTGCCTCTCTCTGAGGGCCTCATGCCCATGTGTGCAGCCCTGCTTTTCTGTAACACTCCGAGAGTTTTCTGTGTCCAAGATGGAGGATTTGTAACTAGTGGCAGGAAGTGTCAATCACAGTATTTGCATTCTTGGTGTAAATGCCTAGGAGTGGATTGGCTGGATTATAGAATAGATCTATTGTTAATATTTTGAGAGACCTCCAAGCTGTTTCCATGGGGCTGGACCAGTCTGCATTCCCACCAGCAGTATAGGAGTTTCTAACTCTTGCCTGGGTGTAAAGGGCAGGGGGAGTCACTTCCCCAGCAGGCAGGAAATGTCTGCTCGCATTCCAGATATTCTCACTTGGGAAGTCATTCAAGCTCTGCAGACCTTATTTCCATTACTCTGCAAAATAATGTCATCTGCCGTCTCTGAAAGCAGATGTGATGATGAAGTGGACACAGATCGCAGGTGAAGAGACAGCTGTTCACTGGCTAGTGCACTGGTGTTCCTCTCCTGCAAGCTTGCTCTTCTCTGAGCAGAAACAGCCAGTCTCAGACTCTTCTGCAGGTGTGAGTAACCAGGTGATGCACTACTGCCTGGAAGTCCAAAAAAGGTTGCTGGAGGACAGAGTAGAACCTTTTTGGGGGAGCCTTTATTAGATAAGTACAATGCTGGCCTCAGGCAGCCCACTTCCTTTCCTCCTTCCATCCTTCGAGAGCATTGATGCTGGGTCCACAGCAGCTATCTTGTGACCATGAGGAAGATATGTCCAAAGAATCACGGTCATGCCAGCCCTGACCTCCCAAACCTCTGAAATGAAATGGCAGCCACCTGCCCTATCTATTTAAACCACTGTTAGTTAGTTTTCCCATTATTAAAACAGTTAAAAGTATGCCTGCATTTCATTAAATACCCATTAAAGGGCTGTATAAAGGCATAGGAAATATAAAGAAGAAGTATTAACTTACACACAGCATGGAGAGAGCCGCAAATGTGAGAATTGAAAGGGCAGTGACTGTAGAGTGGCGCAGTTAATTCACGGTGGGTGGCTTTTGTTCCTGCCTTTTAAACATCCACCAACTGCTCAGACTATCAGACAGTTAATATCTGGTTTGACCATTTGCTAGCTAAATGGTTTGGGGCAAGAAACAATCTCTCCGCACCTTAGATTCCTCAGCTACAAAAGTGTTAAAAATAATGTCAAGCTGTATGATCATTATGAGGCAACCACTTACACTGCTGACCCTCGTGAAAATGACTGCCTGAAAAGAGCATTCCATGACCCCTCAAGAGGGGCGATTAGACAAAATCAATCTCAACATGAGCAGGAAGAAGGGGTGTCGTAATAGTACAGGATTAACATGAGCTCCGGAAACATCAGCTGTACTTTACTTCTTTTTGAAAGAATTGTCGAAACAAGGAGATTCTGAAATTGCCCTCTTCTGATTTAAGAGCTATGTCTACAGACCAAACTCTAGAAATGTCCACTGAGGCAGAGTGATAGCAAAGGTGATTATAAAAGCAGGTCCTGTTGCTCTGAAAACCTATTTAGAATCTTTGTTAAAAAAAAATTATGTTGATTGAATTAACACTGATACACAACACTGTGTAATTTAGGGGTAAGTGTTCACACTTCTTCAGAAGTATATTACCACACCATGCCCATCATCACAGAACCCCATAATTCTCCACAGAAGACCACTGGACCCCTCTCCTCATTGCTCACCACCTGTCACCTTTCTCCTCAGGTAGCCTCAATTCTGCACACGTATTTCTAGGGGTTTTTTTGTTTGCTTGCTTTTGTCAGTTCCTTTGCTTTGTTTCTTTATAGACCACATAAGTGCAATCATCCAACATTTGACTTTTTCGTTCTGACTTATTTCACTTAGCAGAATCCCCTCCAGTTCCATCCATGTAGTCACAAATGGCAAGTTATCTTTTTTATAGCTCTGTAGTATTCCATTGCGTATATATCCCACATCTTCCTAATCCATTCATCTGTCCTTGGATGCTTAGGTTGTTTCTGTAACTTGGCTACTGTAACTTGTGCTGCAGCCAACATAGGAGTGCATAGATCCCTCTGAATTACAGTATTTGCATTCTTTGTGTAGATGCCTAGGAGTGGATTGGCTGGATTATATGGTAGATTTGTTGTTAACATTTTGAGAAACCTCCACGCTGTTTCCACGGGGGCTGGACCAGTCTGCATTCCCACTAGCAGTATAGGAGGGTTGTGTTCTCTTCTGACCCTCATCAGCACTTGTGGTTTCTGGTCTTTTTGACCTGGGCCATTCTCACTGATGCAAGATAATATATCAATGTGGTTTTCATTTGCATTCCCCATTAGACTCTTTTTTTTTTTAAAGCCATTTTCATTTTTTTCAAGATTTATTTATTTATTTATACAAGCACTGGGTACAGTCAGAAATGCAGGAGGGAGAGAGAATTCACCAGAGCCAGAGCGGGGAGCAGAGCAGGCAGAAGGACCGAAGTACACTGCTGAGGGGAGTAGCGGGCGGCAGGAGAGGTCTGCGCGCCATGTGGGACCCTCGCCCTGTGGCCGGGGATAGAACCGGCACTGCAGAGGCTGCGGGCAGCTTCGCAACCCAGCGCTCAACTGCTGTGCCACCAGGGAGGCCCCCATTAGACTCTTAAATCTCTGTCAGATGGCTCCTCACAGGTAGACCGGGTCCATTTGTGATCTTCCTCAGATATTTCACACAAGTGGATGCACTATCTGGTAATTACTCTCACACTGGCCTTGACATTTATGTAACTTTGTCTCTGAAATTTACTCCTGAACATCTCCAGGAAGATAGAAAACTTATTTTTCTGCCAGAAATCCCATCACAGAAAGCTCTAACTGAGAGGCTGAGGAGCCTAGGCTCCAGAATCTCAACTCCAGCAGATCCAGCTTCCACGCTCAAGTTCTATCACTGTGACAGTTCTGGGGCCACAAAAGTGACGTAAGCTCTCTAAGCCTCATTTTCATCATTTGTCAAGGAGGCCTAATTAGAGTATCTCTCACAGGACCGAAAGACACAGGACTGAGATAGTGTTCGACAAATGTTAATTTCCACCACAATAATTAATTTCAGTGCTGTGTCAACAGTGGGCCTCCCACAAATGTACTCCTGACTCACTGAAGGCAGTGAAAGAAGAGATGGACAATATTGATTGTAGCCACCGGAAAGGATGAAAGAAAAATGAGTGGAAGGCAGGAGCAGAAAGAAAATTCCTCCATGGTCTGTTTTGGACTAATTTTTCAGTGGCATATATGTAAATTGTCTATAAAGTTTTGGTCAGCATCTCAAATAATGTTTGAAAGCTGATGGAGGATAAGTCATAAGTGAAATAAACTGCAACTGATTAGTCCAAAAGCCATAAAGATCTGAGTATGAGCCAACTCATTTCATCCTAAAAATTTAATCTGAAATAATAAAGACTATTTTCATTGGAAGCATTATAGTAATTATTGCTATGTGGCTAAAAATGTAGTATCAGCCCCTGAGTTATTTTAGGCACTTAAAAAGCTACCTAAAAGCAGCTCACGTTTATTATCTCATTTGCCCTTACAGGACACCAATTAAAGACCAGGCCATTGAAAGAATTTGGTCACGGTCACTCTGAGTCACTGAAAATCCTGAAGCTAAAGTTCAAACCTTGCAGCAGCCACATCATTTGCGGGGCCTCACACTTGAAGGGGAAGATGGATGCAAATCAAATATTTATAAAGCAAATAAATGCTCAGTCACTAATTCACAAGATGACTTCTAAACTGTCACATCTCTACCGCCAGGGGACCCCAAATGACAGAAGCTGTTTGGACCTCTTCCTTCTCCTCCTCTGGCAGAAGCAAATATTTCAATGAACTTGTACATCCCATCCAGTGCCCTGTGGGCACAGGAACAGGCTACTTCTGAGCTTTGCCCTTCTCCAAGCTGGAGGCCTCATCCTGGATGCATTTTTAAACCTCAAGTTGCCACAGAACCTGAGAGTACATCTGAAAGTTGTTTTAAAGTGTTTTTAGCTCGCCCTTCTTAACAGTGGCAGGTGCTGCTCTAACCCGACCTGGTATGAATTGATACAGAACATGTAACCACTTGGGGGTGGGGGTGATACTTTATAGGCCCATTTTAGGAATGAGGAAAATGAAGCCCATGGGCTCAGAAACGAGCAGTTTTGTACCACAGAACAGGGTATGAGCCCAAGCAATCCCGCTGCAGAAACTGTGTCCCTGATATCCCCACTGTTGCGTATAACACACTCAGCCACTCAGAGAACAATTTTAGGAGGAAAACAGAGACAGTGCTAGTGACAACACCGAATAAATCCATACATCAAGGTGGATATGCAGGGCCTAGCCTTCAGCAAAGACCAAGCAGAGAACATACAACAGGAAAGAGACAGCAGATTGTAGCAACAGCAGTGAATAGCAGTGACAGCACATAAGAAACACACACACACAACCTAGACACAACACCTCAGAACCCCAGTCTTAACTCACATAATGAGAGACCAAACAGCCTAATCCACCCCAATCACCATAAGGACACTAGTGTATTCAACACATCGCAAGAGCTCTTGATGCAAAGAGTGTTGCTGACGTTAATAGGGACTCTCCGAGATTTAATTCACTCTCTCCTTGAAAGAAAGGCATATACCTTTATCTAAAAGTTGTAACTTTCTATTCAGAGTATTAAAATAAAAAGGAATGTGAATGTTTGATGCTAAACTCCTTCAAAGCTCCAAGAAAAAAGAAGGGGCAGTCTAGAGTGTGTACACAGGTAAACTATCTTTCAGGGGGAGAAATGGTAAAAGGTATTTTCAGACACAATCATTAGGGAAAGTTCACACTAAGGACATGCTACACGCAAGAAGGAACTGGAAGAGCAAAGGCTCTTAATGAAAAGCTCATAAGTCTTGGAAGGGATCATGCTCAGCGAAATAAGCCAGAAAGAAAAAGAAAAATACCGATGGTCTCACTCATAGCAGGAATTTAGAAAATCTAAATAAGGGACCAGGAAAAAGACTAATTATAATAAAGTAAAAATCAAAATCAACAGGTAACTATAAACCCTATGGGGTGTGGGAGGAGGGGGTAGGATCAAAACAAGGGGGCTGGGAATTGAATGGGGACTAAAGCAAGATGAAAATGTATACATTGCACAAAAATGAAAAATGATGTAAAAAATACATACAATAAAAGAAAAATAGAAAAGCTTGTAAGTCTTAATGAAAATTGACTGTATGTAACTATATTCGTCAACATAACCACAGTGACTAATTTGGATCAGTCTAGAAAAGCAAGATAAAAATAAAATATTCTACATCAGTAATATGGGGGGAGGGAGAGAAAGGAGAGTAGAAAGGAGACCACCAAGGTCATTACATTGTGCATAAGGAAGACAGAAATTCTACGTGAACTCAGACGTCATTAAATAAACACATTTGCCCAGAATTGAAGAGTAACCACAGAAAGAGGGGAAGCAAGTTTGCAAAACATCAAAGCTGTCAAGAGTAAAAAGTGCATTTTTAAAATTCCTCACATGACCCTACAGCAGAATTCACTGAAACCAGGGAAAAAGCTCTGAAAGAAGAAAAGCAGCAAAGAAAAAAATATTATGAATTCAAAATAAACATAAAAACATATCCCAAAATAAGTTGTTATAATTAATGTAAATGAACTAGGCTGCCGTCCAAAATGTAACTGTGAGTAAAAAATAAATAAATAAAAAGCAAGTTGTCACGTAATAGGTACAGCATAGAATCTGTGAAATTTACAGAAAACAGGCACAGGGATACTGTTGATTGTTTATAAATACATGCAGAGTGGATGAACGCATAAAAGCAGGGATTGAAAGGATATACATAATTTTCTGAAGGGCAGTTGCTTCTACGAATGGACGGAGGAAAATGAGACTTGGAAATAAATGAGTATTTAACTCCAGCTGTAATGTTCTCTTTCTCTTGGGATACCTAAATGGTTTGGAAACCATAACAAAACGAAACAAACACAACACCTCTACTGCTGATCGGCACAAAGCCCGTGGAAGGTCCCTTTGAAATAGGAGGGGCCCTGGGCTGCAGGCCCTTCTGTCTTTGTTCATGTACAACAGAAAGTCTCTGCTGGGGCTGACACCAGGGAAGAAGCTGGAAAAGAACATGGGCACCGGAACGAGTCTTCAAATTCAACTGCTGGGAGTCTTGGCAACTGGGAACACCTCCCAGATCAAGAGCCCAACATCTGTCCCAACCTCAAGGGAGTATTCTAGTCCTGGCTTTATTTTTTTGCCCTTTTTTAAATTTATTTTATATATTTATACATATCATTTTTCATTCCTGCACAATGCATGCATCTTCATCTTGGTTATATTCCCCGTACAATTCCCACCCCCTTATCTTGAACCTAAACCCTGCTCCCACCCCCCCTCCGTAGTGTGTCTCTGGTTTATAGTTGCTTGTTGATTTTGATTTTTACTGTATTATAATTAGTCTTTTTCTTGGTCCCTTATTTAGGTTTTCTAAATTCCTGCTATGAGTGAGACCATGTGGTATTTTTCTTTTTTTTTCTGGCTTATTTCGCTGAGCATGATCCCTTCCAGCTCCATCCATGTTGCTGCAAATGGCATGAGTTTATCTTTTTTGATTGTTGAGTAATACTCCATTTTTTGATTGCTGTGTATATGTATCACATCTTCTTGATCCAGTCATCTATTTTTGGGCATTTGGGTTGTTTCCATAGCTTATCCACTCCTAGGTATTTACCCAAAGGACACAGAAACATTAATTCATAAGGGCATCTGCACCCCTGGCTTTATTTTCTATTTCTCTGAGCAAAGCTTGCAATGGCCGTTAGTGTGGAGCATCAGGAAGCATTACCACAGCTGAAGACAGCAAGGTTAAGCAAATACACAGTCGTAGCTTAAGCGCTTAATTCTCACACTTCCTTTTTCAAACTTCCTACTTCGCTATTCCGTGACTGCCATGTGTTGTTATATTAATAGTTACTTTCCTGATTTGAGAAACAACATGACATTTCATGGCAAATCCACGACACCTGGCCAAGCCTATAATGAATTCCAGGGACCGGGTCTGAACATGCAAGGTAAGACCAGTCAGGCGGGTAGTCTTTGAATTCGAATCAGTCAGTCTTGCTCAGTGCTCCACGGAGGAGGAAATAATCAGAGGGGCCACCAGGAAGATGGTTTTCTCCAGAACTACTGTAGGGTCCATTTTTTCACTGATGCTACAGGGACTGACATCTACTCAGAAAGTTGTCCACGACAGCCACTTAGTCCAAGGTCGCCTGTTGCATCCCAAGGGAAGATACGGAAAACCAGCTGCAAAGTGAAAAGTCACTTACTCCTTAAGGAAGGGGCTCTATCAAAAGGAAGAACCACCAACCTTGCAGATACCTCAGCAGTAGCACAAAGAGAAAGGAAGAAACTAATGGCAAAAGGATTCCAAGAGACAGAAAGAATGTATCTGATGTTTTGGTAGTCAACTAGTTCTCTACCTTATACAAATGACCTGTCCCTCTTGTTATTCCTCAGGTGGATATGCAAGACATGATATGATTATTAAGAATGAGAGAGAGAACACAAAAAGCATTGATTCAAAAGACCACATGTACCCCTGTGTTTATTGCAGCACTATTTACAATAGGTAAAACCTGGAAACAACTCAAATGCCCAAAAATAGATGACTGGGTCGGGAAGCTATGGTATATATACACAATGGAATATTATTTAGCAATCAAAAAAGATAAACTCATGCCATTCGCAGCAACGTGGATGGAGCTAGAAGGAATGATGCTCAGTGAAATAAGCCAGAAGGAAAAAGAAAAATATCGGATGGTTTCACTTATAGCAGGAATATAGGGGAACCAAATAAGACATCAGTGTAAAAAAATAATAATAGTACAAAACACAACAAAGCAAAAACAGACAATTATAAACCAGAGACATCCTGCAGGGGAGGAGGAGGGAGAGGGATCAGAGGGAGGGAGCAAGGAGCACAGGAGACTGAGGTGACGGTGCACGGGTGCCTTGGGGAAGGAAACTCCATGGGGACTACACCTGAGGCGGTGGGGGGAAACAAACATTGTTTAAAAATGAACAAAGATGTAAAAAAATTTATAAAAAATTTAAACAAAGAATGAGAGAAATCTCACTCTACCTTTCGGGTGACAGGGATTTGAAAGTTACATATTCATTCAAATATATTAAACTGAAAACTAAGGCTTCTACTAAAAGTGATATTAGAGGCATATACATGACTTCTAAATGAGCACAGAATACACAAACATCTCAGGAAAAGCCTAAACAAAGTTTACTGAATGTTTCAACACTCTAAAATCTGTCAGGGTGACAGAAAGATTGAATAGTTTATTGCAAAAAAAAAGATTTCCACCATCAAATTTACTGGAAAAACATTTTGAGTTTAAACCAAGATAGGAATAAATATTTTAGTCTTCGTCCTCTAGTGGAGACATAGAAAAATCGGTGAACCAACCCCTAGCATCAAGGCGCTCACACCACCAGGAAAGAACACCTGGGCAGGCTCACCACGCACATTCTCCTTGAAAAGGCTCCACTCCACACCATGATCCTGGACAAGTCACTGAACTTCTCCATCCTTCACTTTCCTCAACAAGATAATAATACATCAGGTTACAAGACAGTCCTAAGCATGGCCCCTGGCAACAGGAAGGACTGACCACTAACACCCATTGCCTCAGCATCAGTCCATCGACAGCAGTATATGGACAGTGGTATTACTATAGATGCTAGTCAACAACAGCGAGTTCAGTGTGGGGGGTCAGAAAAACCTTGCCATGAGATACCATCTTACACCAGTGAGAACGGCACATATTAAAAAAACTAGCAACAAGAAATGTTGGCGAGGGTGTGGAGAAAAAGGAACTCTTCTGCACTGTTGGTGGGAGTGCAAACTGGTCCAACCACTATGGAGAGCTGTGTGGAGATTTCTGGACCTACTAAACATAGAGATTCCATATGATCCAGCAATTCCCCTCCTAGGTATTTAACCAAAGGACACAGAAACATCCATTCCAAAGAGCACCTGCACCCCTATGTTTATAGCAGAACTGTTTACAATCGCTAAGCTTTGGAAACAACCCAAATGCCCAAAAATAGATGACTGGATCAAGAAGATGTGGTCCATATACACCATGGAATATTACTCAGCATTCAAAAAAGATAAACACATGCAATTTGCAGCAACATGGATGGCGCTGGAAGGGATCATGCTCAGCGAAATAAGCCAGAAAGAAAAAGAAAAATACCGGATGGTCTCACTCACAGCAGGAATCTAGAAAACTTAAATAAGGGACCAGGAAAATGAATAACTATAAGAAAGTGAAAATCAAAATCAACAAAAAACTATGAACCAGAGACACTCTATGGGGGGTGGGGGTTGGAGAGGGGAGGGCTTGGGGTCAAAATAAGGGGATTGCAATTGCATGGGGAATATAAAAATAAAATTTATTTAAAAAATAAATTAATTTAAAAAAATAAAAATAATAAAATAAAAAGAAAAGAAAAACCTTGCCAGAAGAGGGACGCCTTTGATTTGGATTCGAATCAGTCAGTCTTGCTCAGTGCTCCACTGAGGAGGAGCTGGGTCCAAAGACTGATGAGGAATGTGGGACATCTCAGGAAAAAGGCAGAGCACATCCAGATGGAAGGTGAATGGCATTACTTTGGCTCATCCAGACAGTTTAGGATGGCAGGAGAGAGACTGACAGACAGAGGCAGAGAGAGAGACAGAGTGAAAGAGAGACAGAGTGAGAGAGAGCGAGAGAGAGACAGAGGCAGAGAGAGAGAGAGACAGAGGCAGATAATGCACACACAGAAGTGGCAGGAGGGCTGCTAATGAATAATGAGGCTGAAGAGGTGAAAAAGATCAGGAATGGCCACCCCATGGTCCTGGGCAGGAACTCAGTTTTCCCTCCACACTATCTGTCTGCTCAGCGCACTGAAGACGCTTCCTGTGGCTGACATCAGCGATAGAAATGAGGATGAACATGTATTTGTCAATTTCCAATATGAAAGAGACAGAACTTAAGGTTTTCGTGATTAGGGTCTAATTTCTGTTCAACTTTCTGAAAAAAGGGAGGCAGAGAGGGAGGGAGGGAGAGAAAGAGAGAGGAAAAAAGAAGTAGAAGGTAGAGTGCAGCGAGAAAGCGAGCAGAGGCAGGAGCAACGCAAGACTGATGGCCTGGCAGTCAATCCTCACACTCACCCACTTTAGGAAAAGCATCTGGGGCGACCTACCTGCACACCTTTAATGTTGCAAGATCATGCACTCACGACACCCACCTCACTGCACATTCATCAAAAACAAACAACAACAAAAGCCTCTCTGAGACAGGGCCACACCTGAGCATGTAAAAGACGTAAGACACTTTCCTAATGATTATTTTTGGAAGTGACTAGTTTCCATCCTCAAAGGCTCATAATGGCTTTGCACAGGGAGGTGAGTGTCAGTTATCTGCTGAGGTGTGTATCCTGAGCAAAGGGTTGTGGTCACACTGGCTGTCGCTCACCCCACCCCACCCCCCACCCCTTATACTCATGGCAGACGGGGGTTAACCAGTGCAGGTGCTGTCAGCACAGACGTCTGTGGCTACAGCGCCCGTCTACACCTGTGCTGCACACGGTGACAGTCTACGGGCAGCACTCAGTGAGTGAGAAGAACGTAGTATATTCTAGAGGAATATCTCGCTCCCTCCCAGGAGAGAAGGCCCCCCCATGCCACTGGGTTTGGCTGGCAGTGTGGCTACACTGGGGGAGAATGTGAAAGAAAAGCTGTCAGGCACCAACTAGGGGGGTTCAGAAGGGACTCCAGAGTGGAGCGGAGACACCGCCCAGAAGCAGATAACCCCGGATCGCATTACAGCCATCAGCCTGTTCCCTTCACTACTTCACTTTCATGGATAATTGAATATTGGCTTCTGTCCCATCACCGTGGCGCTTTCTGAACAACCCCAAGAGACCAATGAAGATGACTAAATAAGATATATTTTATAGCACAATTACTTATGGATAAAGATTGTTCTACCATAGTCTCCTTGAATCAACTCCAAATGGATGGTAATAGCATGTAAGATTCAGAGGGAATGAGCTCCCTCAAGCATATTAAAGTAACCCAAGTGCTGAACACTATGAAAGTTTCCAGAAGTAGTTTCTTTATTTTATGGTGATAACTGACATGGAAAATAATACTTTTTCCCTATGTTCTAGGTGAAATCGTGCTAACACTCAGGGTATTGTTGCAAAAAGAAAGGAAGTTTTGAAGTCACAGTTCAGAACTTGATTCTCAGGTTTGCTATTCGTTAGTTGAAGAAGAACTATAATCCAAAGGAGAGCAAGACTCTCCTTACACAGGGCACCTGCTCACAGAGAGCCTCTGACACATCCTGGTTATTCTGATAGATTTTTGTTATTTTATGTTTCCAATAAAGCATCCACAAGGCCAGAAGCTAACACACCCTGGTTTCTATTTTGTATCACTCAGTCAATATTCAGGGTCTTCTGTCCCTATGTCTCAGAAGCATTTCTATGGTACTTACTGAGTCTTCTAGTATCTTCCTTCTAGGACCATAGTTACTCATGCCCAGGCAGTGCATCATTTAGGATGCTTCTGCAGGAGTGTCACTTTTAGCTCATCATTACCCTTGTCACTACATCTAATTTTGGAGAGAACCACCAAATATCATATGATGAGAAAGAATATTAACATAATGCAGGCTGGACACAAGGACCCCACGGTAAGCTGAAGGCTCAAATTCAAGAACAGAAGATTCAGACCAAGAAAAATCGACCCACACTCTTTCCATAACTGCACAAAACCAAACTCAACAGTTCTTTCACGAGAAGTCACAGCTTGGTTAGCATCACTTAGCACCTGCCTGGGCAGACTGGAAAACAATTTCCTCAGATACTCCTGTTCCCTATTCACCTCCTGTGCTACGCTCGGGAAGATTCCACATGTTCACACATAGCTCGCTCAGGTCATTGTTAAACCAAGGACATGATATTAATACAAAGAGCCCAGAGAGAATCCTGCAGGTGAGCGCTTCTGATCACATGGATTTAGCAGAACGAGCAGCTCATCCAGGGAGGGGCGGATGTGGCCAGTGTTCGGCGTGGAGCCATCTACCCATTTGTTCTGTATCAGAAAACTGACCAAATTGGCAAGGTGAATAAAGGTTTCCCATTGGACAGTGAAGGGGTGATTCCTGAGAATGAGAGGAAGTCTCTCCCTGCTGGCTGTCATCCAGAAGCTTTCTTTTCTGTCTCTACCATGCAGGGAAACAGGATCTATCTCGAGTGCCACAGAGCAGTTACCCAGGTCTCCTGATGTAATTGTACCGACAGAGACAACAGAAAGGCCAGCACGTGGACACGCACACTCCCAAGGCAGCCATGACGTCACGGTGTATCTACACACTGACCGAATGCAAGTATGACTCAAATTCAGGGTGGCGCGAATCTGTGCAGACAACAGTGCAGGAAACCTCCAGCAGAGAAAGGATGAGAGGTGACAACCAATTTGGATTGGTTGGATCCAATAGGATGGATGCCAGAGATGGACAGACTGAAATGCTAGAAATAGGCATGGAAGGCAAGGATGGTGCTGCAGATTGTTAAGAAAGGGAAACAAAAATAAAACTTATGCCAGGGCCTTTTAAATTGCTATCCACTGTGCAACCATGTCTGTAGGGTAAAGAAAATATCAGGCTTTTCTGCCCTTCCGCCATCAGGATAGATGATGGATCCTTGTCCTGAATGCATGCCTGATGGCGGGCACCTGGAATAGGGTGTGGGCATAGGTAGATGGGATTCAGCTGAGCTAAGACTGTGCTTAAAGGGCGGTGTCACGGGGGGATGCCAGCAGCAGCAGTAGCAGCAGCAGCAGAACCTGAAGGAGAATCCGAAGCAGAAGCAGAGAACACCAGAGAGCCCAGATAGAGTGAAGACTTGCTGGGGGCTGGGAGGTCTGCCAGCCTCCCAGCCCCCCAGCCAGCACCCCTGCCTGCCATATGCCTGGTGAACCCCAAATAAAAAACCTGCAAAACTACTGAGGACTCAGACTCCTCCTTTACCCGGTCTGCATGGGATCAGAAAACCTGCACTGTGCCCAGTTCCTGCCTTTACAATGTCCAATGTCTATTTCTGCACCATGATTAAAATCAGTGAGGTTATATACTTGAGAACATTAACCGCATAGCTCAACAGCAACAGGACAATTGCATGTTGTTCTTTTACAAGTTACAGTTCCCTGGATTTGCAAATGGTATCATATTATTCCAGATGATTGAGTCTGTATAGATATCCTCTGACCCACTGCCCAGCAAGATCCTGGCATCATCAGCAGAAAACATGGAGGGCGGCAGGCCAGGATGTGTAACTGCCCCAGAGAAAGTAAAGAATATCCACAGAAAACAGCTCCGAAAGGCTGAAACTCTCAACTACGCAACGTGGTAATAAATACAAACACGGCTCAGAAAAGACTTGAATAAAATGTCTGAAATAATCAGAAGAGGCTTCACAGGGCAGGTGGTGTTCCTGATGAGGTGAAGAAATCAAATGACAGATGTGAGGGTCAAGAGGCTAAGAGGCCATCAGCATGGGCGACACTGAGACCCACTTGCAGGGACTGCAGGGTGGCCCATGAGGAAGACTCTGCCATGCACCAGAGTGCTGGAAGCTGAGCGCTCACGCATAATAGCCTTCTGATTCTGCTGCCCTCTCTCAAGCCATCAGAACCTCACAAACAGGGTGGTGCAATCATTGGCTAATGTTTCTGTCAGCCAAATCTATAAAATCTGCTGTACTTGCTAGAGCTCTAAAGAATAGGAGCAAATACACTGCTACTGCTTCAACCACTGGTATCTGATTATGTGTTTACCCATTTCAATAGCCACCTGTAATTATTCAAAATCAAACTGACTAGCAGGAAAGGACAAGGGAGTAGAAAGAGCTTATGCTGAGATCAGGCACGTTAGTATAAACTGCTACAGAAGTAGGCTTCCCACCAGCTCCTGTAAGAGAGGTTAATTACACTCACAACCGATTAGGCTTCCGTGAGCTGAGAAGTAGGGGTAGCCAAGGCAGTCCCCTCTTCACAGGTGAAGTCAGAGGCCCCTCCGGCCACTGACATGGAGACTGCAGCACGGGGCAGGAGGCCTAAATGCATTCACTACAGGTGGGCTGGCTGCCTGCTCAGCCCTGGGAAGCACAGGGGAGTCAGAGGAGGCACCTGCCTGCCCCCCCAGAAGCTGAAGATACAGGTAGGAGGGGGGAACCAGGACTAACAAAACCTTCCGTAATGATGGCCTCCAAGAAGCACCAAGAAGGCCGTGTGCTGTACAAGACACATCACCATTCTCTCGCATCCTGATGGTACGCCAAGCCCATCAGACCAACCTAATGAAACCCCCATGATTCTATCCCCATTTTTCTACATGAAACTGAGGTCAATAATGACCTCTGACAACAGTACCGCTTGTGCAGGTCCTACGTGCCCAGCTAGGCACATAATCCCCATAGATTCTTTTCTTTTAAATTTAGTTATACATACAAGAACTGGGTACAGGTGTGTGTGTGTGGGGGTGAGAGGATGCACCAGAGACAGAGTGGGGAACAGAACAGGCAGACTGACTGAAATACACTGCTGAGGGGTGCAGCGGGCGAGACAGGAGAGGTCTGCTGTGCCATGTGGGTATCTCCCTGGCCGGGGATGGAACTCATGCCGCAGCAGCTACAGATAGCTTCATAGGTTGCATGCTAACCCCTTGTGCCACCAGGGAGGCCCCCAATAGATTCTTAACAGTAACCTCATTAGCAAGCCTACTCTTTCCCATTTTCAGATGAAAACCTGAGGCTCTGAGCTGTTAACAGGTTATCAGAAGTCACTGGGAAGAAGCCAGGAGAAGCTGGGTCTGAATGGCAGTGTTTCACATGGGGGCTCCCTATGGTTGTGTTAAACCATGGGGCGACCAGGAAAAGGAGGAGGGGCAGGGTAGAAGAGAGGGGCCAGGGAGAAAGAACTCTTGAGTTGAATTTTCATGCATTAAAGGGATCGGGGCAAAAAAAGGGGGAAAGGCATCGAGGCCTACAGGCATGGAACAGTGTGACATCCTTTGGGAAAGACAAGTCAGTATTGCTGGAACAGGAAGGGGACATTCGGGGGATAAGAACAGATTGAGAGAGGCCAGGTGCACAGGGGCCAAATGTGGGGTCCCAGCGATGAAATATTCATGTTAAAGAATTGCATGAGGATGTCAGAGAGTCGGGGGATCATTTCAGAGGAGTTGTGACAGGGTAAGATTTATGTTTGGCGGAGACAAGGCATTCCTGCAGCAGTGGGAAGGATTTGCGGGGGACCAGAGAGAAGCGGGGTTGGGAGAGGGACACGTCAGACTGGACGTGGGGAGACTTCATCAGTACACATGAAGAGGGACTGGGGCAAAACCCAAGAGAGAAATGCACAAGCAGGTTTTACATGTTCTCCTGAGATGATTCTAGTTTATATGCTATCTATAGTTTTAATTTCTTGTGTATTAGAAACCATGAGCAGGGCCTCTCTGGTGGCGCAGGCAGTTGAGCGCAGAGCTGTGAAGCTGTCCACAGCCTCTGTGGCATTGATTCTATCCTTGCTGGCTGTGGAGATACCCACATGGTGCGGCAGACCTCTCCTGTGTCGCCCACTGCTCCCCTCAGCAGTGTATTTCGTGGGTCTGCCTGTTCTGTTCCCTACTCTGTCTCTGGTGAATCCTCTCACCCTCACACACATCTGGCCTGTACCCCAGTTCTTGTATAAATAAATCTTTAAAAAATAAAAAGAAACCAAGAGCAACTACACTACCCTCAATAATTTCATAGATACTGTTACCTAAGATGCAGTCAAAAGCAGTGAGCTGATTTAAAGACACATACTACATATGGTATAAAATGTACACAACAAAGTACGATATAACATGATACCATATTATACTAGCGTATTTTCTATACACTACATAAAATATGTATTTTATGCTTCATAATATATAACACACAATACGTAATTATTGCATAATTTTCATGTGATACTATATGTCATATATGTGTTCTGTATAAGCATATGATGTTATGTGATTACCTTGCATATTATATGTAATTGTCACAATATACATGTTAATGTGGTATAACATAAAATAGTAATTCAGTGCTAATAGAGCTGAAATTCTAGGAGAACCTGGGAAAAGCTGAAGTTGGGGTAACACAGAACTAAGGCACTTGAGAATAGAGCAGAAAGCAGAGGTGATGCAAAGGACACCAAGGAGGAAATGCCTGTAGGACCAGGGGCCTCCACTGAGGATGACGAGCGAGGAGGAGAGAACAGTGGAGAACAGAGGAGGAGAGAGGAGAGAAGCAGAGAATAAGGATCCTTGATAGGGCCCTGGGTGGAGGGCAGTGCCTGTTATGATGCCAGCAAGTGCAAGAGGGCAAAGCAGAGGCCAGGGGACTCCCATGGGGCCTTGCCAACAGCCAACTGAGAGTAGAGAGAATTACCTACATGACCAGAGCTTAATTGCAAGGGAAATTAGCAAATTAGTAACAATACATTAAGAATTCCAGACCTAAATTAAAAAAAAAAACACCCCTCACTGCTTCCCAACTTAATCTATGATTTTTTTAATGATGAAACATGGCCTTAGAGAGGAGTTTAGTATGAAATACTTTCAGACTGAGGTCACACCCAGTGTTGGGATGCTGTAAGCCACCCGGGGCCCAGTGTTCCCAAGGCCAAGTTTTAGAGCAACAAGGCTGAAGCAGGTCCAGCCTCGTCCCATTAGCCTCCAGCAGAAATGACTCTGAGCCCTAAGCCTCCAAGGAAAGAGGTTCCCACTACTTCCAGGGTACTCACAGGTGGCTATGCAGGGGTAACTTCACCTCAATCCCAGAAGCGTGAGATGCTACAGGGAAACAGAGGATGCGGGTTGACCACAGAAGGACCTAGAAAATTGCATTTCCAGGCTGTGAGCTGAGCTACCTCTGCCTATCACACCTCCATGACTTAAACCAGAGCCAAGAATTACATAACGTTTGCAGCAAAGACAGAAAAGCCACTTCTGCGAATATCATTCTCTGCCTACGTTGACCACCTTGGACTCTAAGCTCCGGGTCAGCAAACTCATTCTGTAAAGGACCTGAGTAAATATTGCTGATTTTGCAGTCGTAGGTCTCTTTTGCAACTACCAAACTCTGGTATTCTGGCATAAAAATACAAGGCACAAAAAATGTCATGGAACAACATGTTGCAATAAAACTTTATTCATAAACACAAACAGACCAGGAGGCCATATTGGACTTGTGGGCAGTGGCTTCCCTACTCCTGTTCTCATCAGATATTTGCCTTCCCTGCCCAACTGCCTTCTTATCAGAACTTGGTTCCGCTACCTTGAAGTATGGTGCTTTATTACCCTGCCCCTCCTATTCTGAGCTCCTTCTAGACTCTCAGCTTTGCTTCTCTTCTCTACCTGCAGTATTTACTGAATACAGCAATAACAGGACTGAACTGGATGTCCCCAGGTAGCATGCTGGTTTCTTCACAAACACTGCCCTCCCAGCAGCCTCAAAACAGTCTAATGCAACGGCTATAATTATCATCTCCAGATGGAAAAATGAGGTTGAGAGGGGTGAAATTTTCTTCTCAAGGACATCCAAGGTAAAGTTGAGTTCTAACCCAAATCTGTCTGGATCCAGAGCCAGGGTTCTTAACTGCCTCCCTGGGCCGCTTGCCAAAGTCGCATGTGGCTGTTTGGATAGAAGGTGTCTCTCCGAAGGCGCCTCCTCCACTGTCTGGGAGGGGATGGTACGCTAGTTGCCACCCACTCCCGGCTGGACAGTGACAGGCCCCAGCAGATGGTAGCGACTGCCTGTGAGCAGTGGCTCTTGAATCTCTCACCAACTCTTTATTTTCAACGTAAACAGGAGTATAAATGCCAGGGAAGATCCGCCAGGACCAGAAAATGTTACTGTTCTGCCTAATGGTCCTTCCTCCAGCAGCGTGACATTCCCGAGGGGACGTGAGATAACAGGTATCCTCCCGCCTCCCTCAGGATGAGAGTCGGCTCAGGGAATCCTGAGGTGGCTGGAAATCTCAAAACACAGCACGTGTTTCCCCAGAATATTCCCCCATGAAAACAAGGTTGTGGGCTCCTAGAGGAATGGGTTCTGTAAACACACAGCGGGAGGGCGAAGACAGGATCCCACAGAGGTACAGCGAAGACAGGATCCCACAAGCAAATTTAAAACAGTCAACCAGATGGTGTTAAAATCCTGCTCCTATCCTCCAGGTAGGGAGGACTTATTCCTAGCCCTTCACTGTAATTGGTAAAGGAGATAAAGGGGGTGGGAGAATTAGCAGCAGCTTTGACCCCATTATGAATGTACAGGTCATCATTAAACCAACTGAGGGCAAAGCAAATGTGAGCAAATGAATGAAAGTTCAGTCAGCCTGGGATCACAGTCAGAGCCCGGTCACGTGGGTGTCTGAGCCCAGGGCCTCCACCCACCAGCCTCCTGTTCTCAGCTACTGCACAGGTTACCACGTGGCGACAGGTGTCACGGCCGGGTGTGGAAGATGAGCCACCACCACACCAATCTGTGCCATGTGAGCCTTGCACAAAGGGAGAGAGAAGCCCTTTCGCTGCTGATCAAACATACAGGGGAAGCACAAGGGGGGAAAGTCCAGAGCAAATGTGCACCCTCTGCCGCATGCGAGGTGTCTGCAGGATGTTCTGAGCTGGCTGGGGGTCGGGGGACGACGACGTCCCAAGCACATGGCTGCTTTCCCTCGGTGGCCAGCTGCATAAAACTGCAGGGAGTGAGACCATCCGGTATTTTTCTTTTTCTTTCTGGCTTATTTCTTTTTAAGATTTATTTATGCATACAAGAGCTGGGGTACAGGCCAGAGATGTGGGGGGTGAGAGGATTCACCAGAGACAGAGGGGGGAGCAGAACAGGCCGACTGACTGAAATACACCGCTGAGGGGAGCAGCGGGCGAGACAGGAGAGGTCTGCTGCACAATGTGGGTTGCTCCCTGGCCGGCTGGGGATGGAACTCGTGCTGTAGAGGCTGCAGATTGCTTCATAGTGTGGTGCTTAACCCCTTGAGCCACAAGGGAGACCCTTGTTCTGGCTTATTTTGCTGAGCATGATCCCTTCCAGCTCTACCATGTTGCTGCAAATGGCATGAGTTTATCTTTTTTGATTGCTTAGTAATATTCCATTGTGTGTATGCACCACATCTTCTTGATCCAGTCATCTATTTTTGGGCATTTGGGCTGTTTCCATAGCTTAGCTATTGCAAATAGTGCTGCTATAAACACAGGGGTGCAGGTGCCCTTAAATACCAGATGGTCTCACTCAGAGCAGGAATTTAGAAAACCTAAATAAGGGACCAGGAAAATGACTAATTATAACAAAGTAAAAATCAAAATCAACGAGCAACTATAGACCAGAGACACACTTGGGGGGGAGGGGAGAGGAGAGATTAGGGTGAAAATAAGGGGGGTGGGAATGGTATGGGGACTATAACCAAGATGAAAATGTATACCTTATGCAAAAATGAAAAATGATGTAAAAATATATAAAAAATAAGATAAAATAAAAAACTGCAGTGAGATGCACTTGATAGAGAAATGACTTCACAGCGGCTGCCCCAGAGCAGTCCGCATGCATAATATGAGACCCGAAGACCGTGAACATGACAGCCAGTGGGCTGGACCTTCATCCCCCATGGAAGGAACACCCCAGGGACATATTCCCGGATGTGAAGCAGAACATGGTCCAAACGCAGAGCTGGAAAGTGGGGGGAGTTGTCCAAAGGGGTGAGAGAGACTGTGTAAAACAGATATGCGGAAGGAAAAAAGAATGAAGACAGAGAAGTGAGCCTTTTAAAGACTACATAAAACTGTAAAAGTCAGCCATTGTAAAATCAAGATTTTAGGGTTTTCAATGTTAAATACAGTTTTGTTGCTTCCCCCTCATTTCACCCCCCCAAAAAAAATCAGAGCGTTCTCTTTGCATCCTATGCCTTAATTTTTTTCAAAGTCTGTCCAAATGCATTTTCATTATATATTCTCTTTTAACACTGACAAATGAGAACAAAAAGTGAGATTCTTGACTAAAATATTAATGGAAAGATGTAAACCTGTAGTCAAAATTTTTCTCAAAACCAGCATTAAAATGTGTGACATGGTCCATAAGCAAGTTGATCAGTGAGCTAAAGCTTTAAGCTAGCAGCATATTTAACATAAATATATCTTAAGCTATTGCCACTTCAGAGGACAGAGAGCAATTCCTCCTCTTTGAGATAGAACTGTGAGAGGATTTACCAATATAAAAATCTGGGCTGTGGCAAGTTGCTAAAAGCCTAGACTATTAGTCAAAATTTCACAGTAAAATCCACATCAACTAAATTAAGTTTCCCATCAATAGCTTTGCTGGGGTGTATCTACAAACACTAACTATATCTTTAAAAAAGCAGGTGGAGTCTGTTCCAGATCCCACAGCCTTCATTCTTCTATCACTAACGCACACGCAACATCAATAAATATCCGACCTCATTATTTTTCAGTATTTTAAATAATTCATGACTGGGCCTCCCCTGGTGGCGCAGCGGTTGAGCACTGGGTTGCAAAGCTGCCCGCAGCCTCTGCAGTGCTGGTTCGATCCCCGGCCGCCAGCGAGCGTCCCACATGGTGCGACAGACCTCTTCTGCCCAGCCCGCTGCTCCCCTCAGCAGTGTGCTTCCTCAGTCTGGCTGTTCTGTTCCCAGCTCTGGCTCTGGTGAATCCTCTCACCCTCCCGCGCTTGACTCTACCCATAACTCCCCTGAACCACTCAGAAAAAAAATTGAACAATTTACTGTTAGTAGTCATGCAGTTCTTTTTTAGTTCTCATGGCAGGAGACACTATTCTGAGAAAAGCACTATCGAAGGCGCAGACCATGGTAAGTGCACTAGAGCGCCGCTGTCTCCTCCCCAAAACTCGGTATGTCGGTGTCAAAACTAATGCACAAATACTGCATAAAATTTCCATGGAGGATCAGGACTTCCTGCCAGAAAGACTACCTCAGTGACCAAACAAATTGCAATAATCAGATTACTTGCAAACAACCCCAACTTAACTGCCACTGGATAACTGTAATAGAGAAACACACAATTGTGGCAAAAATCCTCAGGATAGTCAAGAAAGCCAAGGACAAATTACTGATGGAGAACACTGGCTGTTGCAAATTGTCCACGTGGGTTGGTTCCGTTTATGATGTCTGAATCCCAACAGGTTTCGTAACACTCAAAAGCAACGTCCAAAGCTCACTGAACAATCATGTACTGTCTGAAATGAGAGACTGGCATAAGACAGACTCAACGGGTGAGTCTTTGAAATGAAGTGCACAGGAAGATGTACGCGCTCTGATAAAAAAGTAAACCCAGTCACTGTACCCAGAAGACTTTGAGCTGTTTCCTGTCATCTGCACACACAAAAGTCCTTCTCAAGTCATCCAGGCCACTAAACTGCCAGTGGAACAGCTAGGTGTAAGGCGGGGGTGTTGGCCTAATGCACAAAACTCTCACCAGACATATGTCCAGTTCAGAAAATGGAAAATAAAGTGTTTTTATTCCAATTATCTCTTAGACTCAGAATGACAACCAAGAGAAATGCTGTCAATTACAGTGCTTTACATGCATGTGTTTGGCTGTTTACCATCTCTGATCCTTCCAGTGGGGGGTTAATACCAGAATTTTCCATTACCCAAATTATTCCCTTTGCTCACTTTTCAGAGCACCTTCACTTAACTCTTTTAAGTCACCAGGGTCCTAATTAGTGGTGAGGAGCTGCCGTCAGCTGTGCTCTGGCTGCTGCAGGAGTTGATGTGTGCCCAGTGCTCCCAGCATAAAACCTATGGCAGGTTAACGGAGAAATGGCTATTTTGGTTAAAACTGAAAGCTGTAGCCAGGTGGTGCTTTAATACTGATTTACAGATCTGACACCTAACGGCCAAAATGAACACACAACTCCTCAGACAGCCAACTTGCCCAGAATCTATGATAAGAATAACCTATAACAGGTTATGATAAGAATAACCTATAACAGACTATGCACTGGAGCAAAGAAAGTTTGTTCAATAAATGGTGCTGGGAAAACTGGGTCGCTACATGCAAAAGAATGAAGCTGGACTACTACCTCACACCATGCACAAAAACCAACTCAAAATGGATCAAAGAACTAGACATAAGACCTAAAACCATAAAATACATAGAAGGTAATATAGGCAAAACACTACATGACATGCATCTCAAAGACATCTTTACAGACGCATCACCCAAAGCAGTGATAGTGAAGGCAAAGATAAACAGCTGGGACTACATCAAATTAAAGAGCTTCTGCACAGCAAAAGAGACAATAACAAAAACAAAGAGTAACCCCACCAACTGGGAGAACATTTTTGCACACAACACTAATGATAAAGGACTGATCACAAAAATCTACTAAGAGCTGATGAGACTCAACAAAAACAAAGAAAATAATCCAGTCAAAAAATGGGCAGAAGAACTAAAAAGAAACTTCTCCAAAGAGGAAATGCAAATGGCCACCAGGCATATGAAAAAATGTTCAACATCACTTGTAATCAGGGAAATGCAAATCAAAATTACAATCTTACACCAGTGAGAATGGCACATATTAAAAAAACTACCAACAACAAATGTTGGCGAGGTTGTGGAGAAAAAGGAACTCTCCTGCACTGCTGGTGGGAGTGCAAACTAGTCCAACCACTTTGGAGAGCTGTGTGGAGATTTCATGATCTTCTAAACGTAAAGCTTCCATATGATCCAGCAATTCCACTCCGAGGTATTTACCCAAAGGACACAGAAACATTAATTCAAAAGGGCACCTGTACCCCTATGTTTATAGCAGCACTATTTACAATAGCTAAGCTATGGAAACAACCCAAATGCCCAAAAAATAGATGACTGGATCAAGAAGATGTGATACATACATGCCATGGAATATTACTCAGCAATCAACAAAGATAAACTCATGCAGTTTGCAGCAACATGGATGGAGCTGGAAGGGATCATGCTCAGTGAAATGAGCCAGAAAGAAAAAGAAAAATACCGGATGGTCTCACTCATAACAGGAATCTAGAAAACCTAAATAAGGGACCAGGAAAAAGACAAATTATAGTAAAGTGAAAATCAAAATCAACAAGCAACTATAGGGCCTCCCCAATGGCGCAGTTAGTTAGGCACAGCGCTGTGAAGCTGTCCACAGCCTCTGCAGTGTGGGTTTGATCCTCGCCAGGAGAATCCCACATGGCACAGCAGACCTCTCCTGTCTCACCCACTGCTCCCCTCAGCAGTGTATTCCAGTCAGTCTGCCTGTTCTGCTTCCCACTCTGTCTCTGGTGAATCCTCTCACTCTCCCGTGCCTCTGGCCTGTACCACAGTTCTTGTATAAAAATAAATAAATCTTAAAAAAAAAAACCAAGCAACTATAAACCAGAGACACTCTACGGGGGGAGGAGGGAGTAGGATCAAAACAAGGGGGGTGGGAATTGTATGGGGACTATAACCAAGATGAAAATGCATACACTGGGCAAAAATGAAAAATGATATAAAAATATATAAAATTAAAAAATAAGGTTATAAATAAAATTGTAGATAAAAATGGCAAAAAGAGAAAAGTTAAAATGAAAAAAAACATAATATAATAATTTTTTTAATAAGTGCATGTCCTTCATAGAGATTAAAGTTTTTATTTAAAGCACACACGAGCACGCGTGCACACACGCACACATACACACACTTTCCATGTTGTATTAAGAAACTACTGAACACTGTTTCTGTTCTCTCTCTCTTAAGTCTTACAAGAAAAGGAAAAAATCTCACTGTTTCCCAAAGCCCAGAAGGCTGGGCTCCAATTTCTCCCCTTCCACCCCAACAAACCCCAAAATAGCTAACAATAACCAGCAGCTGACACCTAAATAGCCCTCACTGCATGCCAGGCAGCGTTCTGCCTGCTGCATCTACATGCACTCCCATAGCCCTCATCACAAACCACCGAGAAAGGCACTCTCCAGTCCCCACAGCACAGACAAGGAAACCAAAGTACAGAGAGATGAAGGAACTTGTCCAAGGTCGCACAGCTAATTAGTGGCAGAGCTGGGCAGCAGCCCAGACAGGCTGGCTCCAGAGGCAGAGCAAGAAACCGCAGGGCGATGCTGTGCAGAGCAGCAAACAGGCCCAAGGCGAGTCTGATGGTTCTGCTCAGCAGGAAAGTTTGTAGAGAAAAATTTCAGAGATTATGTTTTTTACAGCTTCCCATAGTCCAAAAAAAAAAAAAAAAAGATTGGGAACACTGGAGGACAAAGTTATCTTCCAACCCTGCTTCCATAGTATTTTAATTTAAGGTTAAATTATTAAACAGGGATGCCTTTGTATAAATCTGGTTTGCCAATTTTTAGAAAGCAAAACCACAGAGAAAGAAGGAAGCACAGGAGGATACACAGAGGCAAATCCCCACATTTGCCAAGGAGTTCAATACTCACACCACTAGGCAGGAAGTGGGAGCAAGACACGCCAGAAAAGAACCTTATCACTGTTAATGCAAAGATTTGTAAACATTTGAAAAAATGGAAGGACTGATAGAGACTTTGGGAGAACAATTCAGCAAACTATCAATTGACTTAAATGCTATCCTTTAATCCACATTAATCTCTTGCTTGGCATTTTATCCTTAGGATAAAGGATAAATTTCCATATGCTAAGGAAAGTTCATTTGCAAGAGTATTCATTGTAAAATTGATTTAAAATAGGTTCTTCGGAATTTTCTTAAGCATCTAAAAATAAGGGAAAGGATTCATGCTTGATTATATCTACATGATGGACAAAAAACTGGAGCTAGTAACAATGGTTAATGGCCTGGGGAAATAAATACAGAGTGACAGCAAAAATACCAAATTTCTCAGCCTCCCTGGTGGTGCAAGGGATTAAGACACAACCTCTGATGCAATCCGCAGCCTCTGCAGCACAAGTTGGATCCCCAGCCGTCCAGGGAGCTACCCACATGGCGCAGCAGACCTCTCCTGCCTTGCCTGCTGCTCCCCTCAGCAGTGTATTTCAGTCAGTCTGCCTGTTCTGCTTCCCACTCTGTCTCTGGTGAATCCTCTCACCCCCCCCTCACACACACACCTCTGGCCTGTACCCCAGCTCTTGTGTGCATAAATAAATAAATCTTTAAAAAAAAAAAAGAATACCAAATTTCTGCACAGAGAAAGACAGCTAATAGCAAGACCACCAACTCACAATGAATATATTCTAACATAAAGAGTGATTTTCCCTGGGGAGTAAGATTAAACAAACATTCTTCACATTTTTCCAATCTGCTAATTGAATAATAGTTACTCACTGTACTCTGGAAAGAAAAATTTTTAAGAGGAAAGGTCTTTGGTTATGCAACATGCATCATAATGCTTAAAATCTTAAGCCCATCATTTCTGTTTCCTTCTCGGGTATCAGGAGTGGCGTGGGAGATCAGGAGATGGCAATCGCCCAGAATCAGGGGACTTCAGCAGGGGCTGCGAGGCCTCGTGACATTCTTGAACATGGGCTGCTTGACTGTCAGGGTTCTCGGGGTTGCTGGACAAACATCATGGCTGTGCTGACGGCTCTCCACAAGAAGGTCCTGCCTCTGAGCTTGGGATGGGGTTCACTCAAGCTTGGAACAGGGGTGCCCAAAGTACCTTCTCCAGGAGACAGCTGGCACAGAGCTTGGTGGAAGAAGCCATGGTGTCAAAGGCAGGCGGGTAAACTGGAGAAGGGCCCCAAATATGGACCAAGTGTCTCCAAAAGAATTGGGTACTGATTTGAGAGCTGGGGGCTTACCAGTGCTCTGGTCAGCCAGTCCATACACTGCAGTATCCAGACCAGTGTCTGTCAAGCAAACCTCAAAGTTACAGATCGAAGCATCCAGACAGGCTCAAACACTGGTCGGAAACCAAGATGCTGTTCGTCAGAGTTAGTACGTGTAAAGTCTTATATTCAGCTCAGGCATGAGCTTACAAGTGTTTCTTGGCAATGGCTATTTCACACAAGTAACAGTTTAATGTAGCCTATTCAATGAAGGGTGGTAATGACCCCACCAGCAGATTCTAACTCACCTTATTTCAAGAAGGAATTAAAAAACACGGAGCAAGGGGCCTCCCTGGTGGCACAAGGAGTTAAGATGCAACCTGTGAAGCTTTCCACAGCCTCTGCAGCATGAGTTCGATCCCCCGGCCGGCCAGGAAGCTCCCACATGGCACAGCAGACCTCTCCTGACTCGCCCGCTGCTCCCCTCAGCAGTGTATTTCAGTCAGTCTGCCTGTTCTGGTTCCCGCTCCGTCTCTGGTGAATCCTCTCAACCCCCCCCCCCCACCTCTGGCCTGTACCCCAGCTCTTGTATGCATAAATAAATAAATCTTTAAAAAAATGGAGCAAGACCAGAAGTATGTGACAAGGGACTTTCTAAGATGACTGGGCTATTCAGAGTCGGGGAGCATCATTAGGAGAGCATTTCAAGGGACCTAGCACATGCTGCAATGTTTGTGTGGTGATCCTGAGAAAGGGCGAATGGATGTATTCTGTTCCACCAGAGACTGGAGTCTGTCTTCTGACTCTACCACTACATTGAAATGGCTCCTGAGGGTCAGCCAGGGCCTTCATCCAGACGAATCCTAAAGGCAAATGTCCTCCTCATAGTCAAGGCGTCACAGCATTCAACATAAGAGCCCTGGCCTTCCTCACCACACTTGCTGTCAGCTCAGGGACAATTCTGCCCTGGCTTTCTCTAGTTCCTCCTTTATTCAAGGTCAGAGGTTGATTGTTGAGGGTCTTCTCATCTGCCCATATTGTCTCTGGGTGGTTTAAACAGTCTCTATGCAGATTATGCCCAAATTTAAATTTCCTCTAGAGAGCACTCTTGGGAGCTCTGGAAGCATTTCAAAGAAATTACATCAAAAGAAATGTCTGGCTCTACATCCTACCCTTGAATCCTGCCCTCAGCACTATACACTCAGTGGCAGCAGCCAGAACCCTGGGGTCATCTTGTGTCACCACTTGCCCTCACCTGTCAGACCCAGCCACCAGGGAGTACATTCCGCCTCCAACACTGGTCTCTCCCTCCACCACTTCCCCTCCACCACAGTGACCACGGCCATGATGCTGCCATCTGTCCCCAGGACATGGCTTATTGAGGGCGTCCCTATTGTCTCCAGACCAAACCAGTGCTTTTTCTCCTGCTCGGCACACTCTGCTTTGCAGCAAATTCCTGTAGATCATGAAGTATTTATACAGCTTTTACCACAGATTTTGCCAAAAGCTGGCTACCTCTTTATCCTTTTTTTTTTTTTAAATGAACTTTTTTTTTAAAGATTAATTTATTTATTTATACAAGCACTGGGTACAGTCAGAAGTGCAGGAGGGTGAGAGAATTCACCAGAGCCAGAGTGGGGAACAGAACAGGCAGACTGAAGAAATACACTGCTGAGGGGAGGGAGCAACAGGTGGCAGGAGAGGTCTGTGCGCCATGTGGGACCCTCGCTGGTGGCTGGGGATCTAACCGGTGCTGCAGAGGCTGTGGGCAGCCTCGCAGCCCAGCGCTCAACCACTGCTTCACCTTTTCTTTTATGTCTCAATTTAAAAGTCATACCTGGTCTGATAGTTATGTCCTCTCAGCCCCCAATTATTTGCCACCTCAGCACTTTATATTTCCTTCATGGCACTTAACACACTTTGTGTCTCTCCTGAAGCCAACGTGCTCGGGATATCAATTCCAAGCAGGGTGTGACCTCACCGTCATACTCCCTATTGCATTTCTAAGATCAGAAACTTCTAAAAGGTTGACTATGGAAGAGAGGATTCACCAGAGAGAGTGGGCAGCAGAACAGGCGGATATACTGAAATACACTGCTGAGGGGAACAGCAGGAGAGACAGGAGAGGTCTGCTGCGCCATGTGGGTAGTTCCCTGGCTGGCTGGGGATTAAAATTGTGCTGCAGAGGCTGGCAATAGCTTGATAGCACTGTCTTTAACCCCAGCGCCACCAGGGAGGCCCAGGACAGAACTTTTGAATGGAGTCTTAAAAAGGGACAATGTTAAAGTGATTACATGGATTACATCTTCTGTATATGGGGTGCCAGTGTGCACCCCATATACAGTAAATCTTGCTAAAAAAAAAAAGCCATCTGACGATGAACTTACACAGGCTAGGCAGGTCAACAAGCAATCTAGGGGAGAGGGTTCAAGCAGGAGGTGGGGGGCTTCTTTTATCACTGATGACACAGAGGTACTTGAGCTGGGTGCAAGACTGGGCCAAGAGCACTTCAGGTCTCCTCCACACAGGTTCAAGAATTCTTAAGGAGTTTCGGGTTAAAAGTGCACTCCCAAAGCAGCAAACATCATATTGTATTTCCTAAGGGGCAGAAAGTCTCTCTAAAAGGTGCCACAAAATGGCGTTAAGCCCTGGTGAAAAGCAACTTCCCTGGAGCAGAATCAGTGCAAGCTCCCTCTACGTGCCCAGCCAGATGTGGTTTGGGACACTGACAGCCCGCGGGACCTTTCTTTCTGAATTGTACCAAATGCGGCCCAGAAACAAGCTGGCTGAGGAAGCAGACCCACTTGAGGGAAACCCAAAGTTCCACTCTTCATTTGCGATGCTGCTCTGTAAACACACCAGGAGGGCTTTATTTAGCGGCACAGCCATTAATAATGCAGAGATCTTTACACAGGCAAGCGGAGAAAATTAGTCCTGAGTGATTTCGTTACTACAGTGTATACACGAAGTCAAAGGCACTGAGAGTCTCATTACAACAGCTGTAGAAGTTGGTGGCAATACAGATATCAGGCAGGGAGCTTGCAGGCCATACAACCAATGATGCAATTCAGGCAAACTTTCTACCTCACTCTCTTAGGGGATCTTACACTTGACCATTAATTATCACTTCGAACACCACAGAGACCACAAAACCACTCCAGAAGCATCTCTTGTACTTTGTAGTTTTCCTCATCTTCACCAACCACCTCCCAGTTTTGTTTGCTTCATTTTTAAAAGGTAAATACTGGCTTTTGATGGCATCATTACAGTATTTATTGAATTTGTCGGCAGATTAGATAATGTATCACTAGGTATTTCAATACATTGCAGATGAGTGTATGAGGTCATAAATTATGCCCTTAAATATTTTTTTCTCCAAAAAAAAATCAGAAAGATAGAAACTTTTTAGACTATAAAAAGTCAAAGATATTTAAAATTTACTTCTATAGTGTCCCATGTTGACAAGGCTGTGGAGGAATAATGTGAGGGGAAGCAGGGAATGTAAACTCTGAAGATGTTTGTGTAGGGTTGTGGGTCATATCTTCCCATTCTAAATGCAAATTCCCTTTGATTCAGCAATCGGACTATGTAATATTCATCATATGTCTGTATTTCAGTGAAATTAAGTGCAGAACAATACTCATTCTATCATCACTGAAAATCGCAAAAAGCTAGAAAACTCAAATTGCCTATCCAGTAAATCACAAGGCAACCATAAAATGGGGTAAGATGATAAAAATAATGAGGTCTCTTTGTGAAAATGAGACAAGATATATTAAAGATATATTAAAGCTCCAAGATATATTAAAGAATAAAGGCAAGGCATATGTTCCTAAATATATTGAAATAGTATCTTGTGGAAATTCTCAAAGAATAATTGAGAAACTTAGCAGTGGTTTCTCTGAGAAACAGGAGTAACAGTATATAGAAAGTGACTATTATATTTGCTTTAACTTCTGCACTGCTTGAACTAGCTTTACTATGTGTAGTTATAACTTAATTAACAAGAACACTAACTATACGCAGTATTTTCTACACATTCTGGATGCATCCTCTTGCTCTCTGCAGAGGTGGGTAAGTGAGCATGCTTTCTCAGACTCCACAAAACGAGATGCAGAGCCCAGAGAGGGGAGACCTAACCCTACTTCCCGACCTGTCCAGGAGCCTTCCCAGCTTGATAAGGTCCCTATCTATTCTCAATCATTCTTTCCTCCTTTGTGTGACCCAGATGTGCAAGTAAAGAGAAACTGTCCTTTCTGTTCTGCTAATTTTATTTTTTATTTTTTAAGGTTTATTTATGCATAGAAGAACTGGGGTACAAGCCAGAGGTGTGGGGGAGGGTGAGAGGATTCACCAGAGACAGAGTGGGGAGCAGAACAGGCAGATCTACTGAAATACACTGTGGAAGGGAGCAGTGGGCGAGACAGGAGAGATCTGCTGTGCCATGTGGGTTGGCTCCCTAGCCCTGGATTGAACTTATGTTGCAGTGGCTGGCAAGAGCTTGACAGCACTGTGTCTTTAACCCCTGCACCACCAAGGAATCCCTCTGCTAATTTTAGATTTACATCATCCCTCTTCAAAAGGTTGAGTTGGAAGACAAGTACAGTTATCCCACTGAAAAGATATCAAAGAAAAATCTGAGTATTTCCTCTCTAGTGTTCTTTCTAACAATATTATCACCAAGACAAAATGAAACAAAAATGCTTTTGATCTCAAAATACAATATCTGCCATGCTAACGAATCCCATGAGAATTGGAAAGACCAGCAAACAGCCCAAGGGACTTTATTTTCCAATTTAGAATCTCGAATCTGCCTATCTCAAAATCCTAAACAACTCTTTCGACTAAAAATGACTTCCTCAAGAGAAAGCACAGTGCACTGAAGAGAAAAGATGAAGTGAAATCTACACTCAAATGCTTTTGATACTGAAGAGACTGAAGACCAAAAGAGATTTGAACTATGTTTCTGTCCTTAGCCCATGAAAGAGATACTTCCTATGCCCCAGAGGAGGGGGGTGGGGGAGCTAATAAAGTCTACTTGACAAAGTCTAATATCTCCTTAGCTGAAAAGCTGCTCCTACTACATCTGATTTTTATACAAGCATTTGATCCCCAAGAAGTGATTTATGGTTAGGGTGGAAGGATATAAGAGTCATTAATGAAATGAACAAAGCATAGCCTAGTGCTTTGAGCTGTCTGTGGTCCTGAAAAATGTGACCAACGCTTCAAAGTAGGAGTTGTGCTCTAACAGAGGCTCCCCACCACACTATTTTAACTTGAGCACTTTAGTCCATGACTCACCTGAGCCATCTCATTTTGTCAGAGTGTGTATAAACACTTTAGGGAAGGTCACACTGACTTGCTTTCCAAGGTCCTCCATGAAAATGTCAGGGCCTCCCTAAACTTGGTTAAGCGATTCCGGAGGATGGAGAGCCAGGGTGTGGGGTACTGTACTTACTTTTCTAGAATACAGTAAGAAATTGTACCTGGTACCAGAGAACCCTGCTTGCAAGCTCTCACTGTGCATTCATCATACTAACATGCTGGAAAGAAAAAGAAATCTGCCATACACAGTCGCATATGCCGGCCACCTGATTTCATTGAGCATCAGAGTGAAGTGTTTTTCCAGAGATACTGATTGCTGTCTGAGTAAATTAGAACAGGCCTACTCTCCCCCTGGATCCTGACAGCTAGCTCAGGGTCTCCACATTGCTTTGATCCTCTTCCATTTTATGTTTTTCAAACAGAAACTCCAGTAAGAATGCACAACTTGAGTTTGAGGAAGAAATCCCTCTAGATTAAACACTGCGTGCAAAAATAATATCTAAAACAACTAAATACCTGAAGTGTGACTGACTTGATAGAAACCCTATAGAAAATCAACCTGACTTACAGTAACATGTAAAACAACTAAGTATTATTCAAGTCTCTATTTTGAAATTATCTTGAGTATGGCTGACTTCACAGAAACCATATAGAAAAATCAACCTGACTTACAGTTAACATTCTGTGATTCTTATATTGCCCCTACCGGGCAGAAGCTTCCGGTGCTTACTTGCCTTGTAGCAATATTCTCATCAATGTGTCCATGCATCTGTGTAACAGAAACAGTCCTCACAATTTGCGAGTGCATGGAATTTTTTTCATATAAACCTCATTTTCTGTAGTTTATACACATTTTAAGAGTTCTAATATGGTATCAAATTTTTTTTACAGCATGGAATTAACAGACATCCATAAGGTATTTAAAACAATCCCCCAATAATCCTCAAAAAGTCAGTGTTTTCAGAAACACACTTTGTTCTTGGTGTTAATATCATGAAGTGTCCTCCATGAACTCTGGTTAACTGTGTTGTGTGCTTTTTCAGAGGGAACAGGCAATTACATGAAAGCTGACATTTAATTAAAACAAACAAATCCAGCAGGCTCCCTTTCCAGGGTGGACCATGTGAAATCACTCTGGTCAATAAGCCAAGAAAAAAAAAAAAAAGAAAAAGAAAAATTAAGCTACTTTCTTTTTTAAAAAATATAGCTTTAAAGTCATCTTTTACACTAACTGTGAGTGCACTGGGAAGTATTGTGGCCTGGAAGCTGACAGCCTGGTCATGCTCTGAGGGTCCAGCTGTGGAGTCTGGCAAGCTACTCCTGACTGTAGATTCTACTGACTCTGTAAACCGAGGCAAAGGACCATACCTATTTTGTTCTTTGCAACTCTACATGTCTACTCTCCAAGCCAAAATGAGCAGGTACCCTTGTAACACTTAAGTTTCATTTAGTATCACTTTAAAATGCTTGAAAGTATTGCCACAGCCCACCATTAGTAGCATTGTGAAGACAGACCTACATAAATTATTAAAATTTCAGAGTTGAAATGTGTGCTGGCTTTCTTTTGCCAGCACAGCTAGACTACTTACCTGTAAATACGCTCACTCAGTCTAAATCTCACTCTCTAATGTCACTGCCTTTCAGTTTTTGCAAATTCGAAAGCAAGATGAAGTGATTCCTTCCTCATCTGGGGTCACCTGTATCTTTATTATGTTTGGGCAATTGTTAAAATCGGTTTCTTCCACATTTTGCTTGTGTTTGTTAGTTACTAACTTAAAATCTAGTAACTAATGCTCAAGACTAAAATGTTTAAGTACCAAGTTCTTTAGAATGTTTTAAATTCAGTGGCAACGAACTCCTGAAAGAAAGCAACCTGAATTTGAGGGTTTCCTAGATCCACTCAATCTCTAACAACGGCTCCCGACAAATCAGAAAATACTTATAAACATAAGCTCTAAAGTGGTAAGTCCCAATCTTTCTCAATTTTGAAAGCACCTGTTATTTTAACCTTCCTTTCATAATAGGTCGCAGCAAAGTGAACAACTCAGAAGGTGACCGATGAATTTTATACAGAGACAACTCTGAAACTGCCAGTAACAGCACAATATAACTACAGCCCTCCTGGCTACACTTAACCAAACAAATATTTTTCTGGCAAGATGGCTCACAAGGGCAGTGGCCTCTACTCTTACATGACATTTATAAAAAATGTGATGATTGCAGCTAAGAAGCTATCAAACTACCAGGCAGGCCACCTTTATGTTGCCTAAATCTAAACTTAGAGCAGATCTTTTTTTTTTTTTTTTTTTTCTGTAATGTTGGGGCACATGGAATGGGTTAGCGCTTTCAAGCCTGAGTATTGTTTTACTCAGAAATATTAGCTAGGAATATCATAAGCCCACATCTCCCAGCTACACTGTAGAAGATGTTACAGCTGGACAGTATCTTCCATCATGACCTGTGCGGCACCCACTAGGAAGAGGTGTATCAAACAAAAACACACATTACTCCACAGATGAAGACTATTGCTTCCCCAGCCTGCAGGGAAATAAAGGAAGTGCCTGATAGGGAGAATTGGCTCTACCTAAAGAAGCAGGAGGAAATCGGCAGGGCTGACAAATACCGCCTGCAATGTGTGTGATAAGCACCTTTACATGCTGCCCTGTTTTTGTTTCAACTTCTTGCAGGAACAGGTCAGGAGCTAGCAACAGAACACAGCTTATGTCTTCTGTAACCTCAGCAAGGACACGAGGACTTGGAAAAAAAGCATTTGCTGCCTTGCGTGTCTCCAGGCTGCCAGAAGGCAGGCTTTGGGTCATTCATAAACATCAGCATCTAAGTTACCTGTATTTCCCTGGCGTGGTACACGATGATCAGACCGAGCAGGATGATCGTGGAGAGACTGATAAGGCATTTCAGAGCTAAGGAGTACAGCGACGCCTGCAACACAGTCAGAACAGAAGCACTTTTAAGAAAAAAGCACTTTTATCCACCTCCCAGGACCCGGTGGTCAGTCAGCTCCCCACACGTGGACCTGAACTTGCGGGGAGGGGTGGGTAGTGCTGTCTCAGCTATGCTTTCTGCCCGATCCCTTGGCCTGAACAGGCAGTCAGAGGGGAGCGCCAGGAAGCGGATGGCCTAGGAAGCGCAGCACCTGGCTCCGGAAACCTGAGTAAGTTACTCCAGAGTTTAAGTGCCTGGGGCTGAAAGCGGCTTCCTAAATCCCGAGCACCAGCAGAGAGGGTCTGCTTTGCCCCACGCCCCGAACCACTCCTCCTAGGTGCCTCCACGCGCCGGGCACCGACTGCTGCAGAACTTTGGCTGCGCGCGTAAAGGCTTCCTCTCTGGAGTTTCCTTGCAGGCTAAGGGCGCGCGCCCGAGTCGAGCTCCCGATGGCCGCGGGCACCTCCAGCCGTCCGGGGCGGGCTCCGGACTGGCTCGCACGGCCCATCCCGACCACCCCACGCCCGGCCCCGCGGCCCCGGCGGGGTGGGCAGAGATCCGAGGGCGTACCTTGTCGTAGGCGCCCCACGACAGCTCGGTTTCGATGACCATGACCACGATGCCGAACATGCCGAAGATGAGCGCGTAGTCGCTGAGCCGCTTGCGCTTCTCAAACAGGGCGCGCCGGTGGCCCAGCTTGTAGCCGATGTTCTGGTTCTTCTTTTTGCTGGACTTGGTGCCACTGCTGCTGCCGTGCCCGCTGCCGCCGCCCGCCCCGGTGCTCCCGCCGCCGGCGGCTCCGTAGAGCGCCAGGTTGTTGGAGTTGTTGTGCTCCGGCTTGGACACCACGATCTCCGGGGCTGAGGACGACGCGGCGGCCGCGGCTCCAGACGGGGAGCACGCGCCGCCAGCGCCTCCGACCGAAGCGGGGGGCTGCAGGGGCTGCGCCTCGGAGTCCATCTCGTGCAGGTTCCGGCGGGACGAGCTCAAGTTGCTGAGCGGCCGCATGACGCCCCCGTTGTACCTGCAGCTGCTCATGGCTATTTCGGTGAAGGGGTTGCTCTCGCGGCGCGCCTGGGGCTGGTGGTGCTGGTAGTGCGCCGGGTGCGAGTGGTGGTGGTGGTGCGAGAGCGGGGGCCCGGAGCCCAGGCTGCCGAGGCTGCCCGTGGGACTGGCGGCGGGCTGCAGGCTGTGGCACTGGTGGTACTGGGAGGCGGGCGCCGGCTGCTGCGCGTACTGCTGCCGGAGCGCACTGGCATGGCTGGACGGCGTCAGCTCGCTCACATTGAGCTGGCTGCCCCGGCGCGACGAGCAGCAGCAGCAGCACGACGAGGCCGAGAGCGGCGAGGAGGTGCGGGTCCGGAAGGCGCCGCCGGGCGAGGAGGTGCGGAGCAGGAGGGACAGGTTATCCCCCGCCCCCGCCCCCGCCCCCGGGGCCCCGGAGGAGGCGCAGCTGTTGCACCGGAGGCATGGGCTGCTGCCGCCGCTGCCCGGCTGCTGGCTCGCGAGGTGCGGGTGGTGGCGAGGGTGCGGGAGGGACGCGAAGGGCGCGCACGGCTTGTCCTGGCTCTGCTGCTGCTGCTGCTGCTGCTGCTGGCAATGCAGGTGCGAGGCGCGCGGCGGCGGCTGCTCTGAGAAGAATCCGCGCTGGAACTGCAATGGGGTTTCCATGTCAGGGCTGTTAAAGCTGCAGGGAGACCAGGCGGTGGTGCACCCTGCGCAATGCGTTATGGTCGGGAGCGGGGACTCCTGCTGCTGGTTCGAGGAAGGGCCCATGCCGGCTCCGGTAGAATCCAGGCGGCGAGTCCCATTGGTCGGGCGCACCAAAACAATGGGCATGACATCACCTGTGGGGATCGAGACCGAGTTTGCGGGCGCGCACGGCTGAGGGGAGCGAATGTGTGAGTGGGGTGCAGAGGGGGGCGGGATCTGCAGGATGCAACCCTAGGGTGCGAAGGCCAGGACGGAGGGAGCGCGGGGGTTCCACCTGCTGATCCGGAGCTTCCAGGAGCACCCCTCGGGATGGGGAGCCGCGGGGCGGTGCGCCCGGGCTGCCTCGGGTGCACAAAAGGGCATCCCTCCCTCCCTCCTGCGCCGCCGCCTCCCTAACAAGCGCGGGACGCGCAGCCCGGATCCCCAGCACCGGGCACTGCAGCACCCTGGGCCGCCCGAGCTGTGTGCGGGTCCGTGCGCAAACGCGGCCGCCGCTCCGCCTGCACGCGAGCCGGGCAGGGCTGCCCACAGCTCCCTCGCCCCACGCCCACCTCTCCTGCAGTCCCGCAGGGTGGGCTGCCCGCCGTGCTCCGAGTCACTGCGGGCGCACCGCTTTGGGGTCACAAAGTTTGGCCACTGGCTCCGCCAGGGCACCAGGGCCGAGAGCGAAGTCGGGGCCTGAGCCCCAGTTTGCGCGCTGCTAGAGCCGAGCGGGCCCCGTGCGCCCCGCGCGCGCCCCGATCTTGCGCCTGGGACTCGGGGTTGGCTGCGCCGCGCGCGCGCCTCAGTGCGCCACGGCGCGCGCAGGGTTAACCGCTCCCGCAGCCCGGCCGGGGAGGGTGGGGGCGGGGCCGGAGGAGGGGATCCCCGCCGTCCGCGGGAGGAGCCCGCTCGGGCTTCCCGGGTCCCCCTGGCGGGGGCGGAGGGCTTTCCCGGCTACCGCCTGCTCACATTTGAGCCTCCCGCGGAACATCGGGGGCTGGCGCCCCCAGCCGTCGGGTCCCTGGCTCCGGCGCCCGGGCCCGCGGGCAGCCCGGGTGGGTAGGTCCGAGGGAGTCTCCGGCGCCGGTGAGGCGGCTCGCTCCGAGGGCCTGGGGGCTGCTCAGCCACCGCCCGCCGCCAGCTCCTCTTCTGCTCCTCTGCCTCCTCCCCACCTGCAGCACAGACACAAAGCAAAGGCGGGTCACGGATGCAAACGCACCCCGCGTCTCGGCAAACCCCACTGCAGCCAGGGGCGCTGGGGGAGGACCTGGCGCGGGCTGATGCCCAGGGTCGGCACAGCCTGCTGGAAAATCGTTTATCGTGATACCCGAGGCTGAGTGATCGCTAGTGCTGGCCTTTGGGTAGCGCTGGTTAAAGCAGTTCTTTATTTGCTCTCTGATGAGCGGTAGGAACTGCATTTTGCATCCCTGCATTTGCTGGGATCTGCCCTATACCAGCACCGAGCTCTAGGGGACCCTTTCGAGGCTTCTTTGTTGCTGCTGCATCTTAAGTCTCCATCCTTTGTATTTCTTTGTGCATTGAAATTCCTGTCTCCCCGGAAAGAACTTGCTCAGTAAAATACTGGTTTCCATTTTAAAGCATACTTTTTTTTTTTAAATGTTAGAGATTATTCTAATGAATAAAGTAGACCGAGAAATTAGAGTGAAAGAAGATAGCCTCATTAGATAATTGGAATTCTCAGCTGGATCCAATTTCTTGATATTCTACTCGGCAGCTGCCCTGAAGTTGCTTACCAGGTACCTGCTCTTTCGAGTGTGAGTGTGTTTTCCATGCCCTGGAGTGAATAATTCATTTTGGGATATTCTTTGGACATGGGTTAGCCAGTTTTAATGTTCTGTACGTGCAAGTAAGTAAGCAGATACCGAAAGAAAAAAAAAAAAAAAGAGAGAAGGCTGTTCTGCCTGAGACCATGAAAGAGAAATGAAGATTTGGCCTCTAGCACAAGGATTGGTCAGAATATCAAAACGGATTTCAGGTGCTTCTGCCTAGCCAGTGTTTTCAAAAAGCTCGTGAACTACAATGTGAACGTGCTGGGTGACCCTGGCCCAGAAGTCATCTTGTTAAGAGTGTCTGTCTGTGCAGAGGAGCTGAGCCCTTATTTAGTGTGATGATGGGAAATGCCAGGAGGCTGCAACAGCTGTGTTTTGTGTTTGCTCTCGCTCCTCAGAACTCTGTTGCTTGGGGCAGCTTACACCACAGAGTTAAGGCAGGGGCGTATTTAGGAAGTTCCCATTGTCATCATTCCTTTTGTCCTTAGAGAATTAGCGAAGGAAGTTTTAAACTTATATGCAGACCTTTAAAATGTGGGGATTAATTGTGCTTTTTTCCTGTGTATAGAGCTATAGAGATATAGGTGACATGTAAATTAGGTGATGAGGACAACACAGACAATAGCCATCTACGTGGATAGCGACTTGCACTTAACAGATCCTCATTTATATTCGTGAGAGCAAGGAGGAGAGGCCAGAGGCAAGGAATGAAAGGTTGAAAGCAGCAAAATGGGGTCAGCGACCTCCAAAGAGGAGCTTGTGAAAAATTACATCTGCTTCTCTTTCTCTCATTAAAAGAAGACTAAGGGTGGCTTGGTGAGGGGGTGACGGGGCGTGGCATGGTAACCTACATTTGGAGAAGTGTATCTATGAATCATGCACAGCGTTGGGTACCAACGTTACCGCCATAGAAGAAGACAATTAAAAAATTAATAAAATAAATGTGCTGGAATTTCTCTAGTTTAACACCAGAGGTCATACTCTTCCACGAAATGCATTTCAAATGTAATCAATTCAATACCTTTATTTCCAGTATCATTTTTCATTTTTTTACTGTAGATCAAAATATGTGCTTTCCCATATTTTCAAAATTTGTCCCCATATCTTTTAGCTTGCAGACATGCACACTTGTACTACATCTTCCCCAACTTTCCTGCTGCCCTCCCAAGCCCTCCCCCACAGCCCCCCACCACCCACACAACCAGACTTCATAATAGTATTAAGGGAATGATATTCCCATAAACATAGGGGCTTAGGGGAAATTTTTGGGTTGTTTTCATCTGATCCCTTATTTTATTCAAACTTATGCCACTGCTAATCATTCCTTTCCATAGCAGTTGTTGGTCTATGCTGCCTCCCTTTGTTATTCAGAAGAAAGCAGTGCTCTCTTGAATTTGGATATTTCTGATCTATTTCCAGGTCAGCCAGTGCCCTTGTGACAAGACTCCATGACATCTGTTCTCACACTGAGTTTCCTGGGGGAAACCTTGAGCTGGCAAGTCAATGTTCTCCTGAGATGTACTTTTTTCCTTGGCCTGTTTGGTGGTGCCAAGCACAGAGGCTGCCTATCTGTTCAGCCTATCTGAACATTTCTGCTAACTTTGCTTAGTGTAAATTCAAATTGGGAATCAGGATAATATCAGAATTTTTTTCTTTGTGTAAGAAAATTCCACATTTCTCAAAACAATTAAAAGACCATAAAACAGTTGTAGTTATATATTGCCCCACTTAATAAAAACACACCACATGTGAGAAAACCATTAGATTAATAATTGTGTGCTTTATTCTTCTGTATTATGAATAGGAAATTTCAAGACCTGTATGGGCTCATTGATGATAGTCGTGTTAGGTTTTAGCAGTACTGCTATTATTCAGGAACTAATGATGGTGTTGGGGCACAATCATTAACTTCATAAACCTTTTCTAGTCTCAGCTTTTTCTCCAACCATTTCTCAGCTAATTAGCATATCAACAGAAGTCTTTGCAGTGCCAGCAAAAAAAGAAAAAAAAGAACAGTTACTAGTTTTGCTAGTAGAATTTAACAAGTGTCCCTTATTTCAATAGGTAGACATGTTGGAATTATGGACTACGGTAAGTTTTTTTTAAAAAAATAGTCTGGATTTTATAAACCTATGTCCCTTAAATGCCAGAGACATACACTCAATGCTACAAAGTCATAAAAACACCTTAGTGGACAGTATATTCTAGTTTATAAAGCAATTTCTCAAGTGTTACTATATTTGCATCTCACTAGAACCCTTATGGATGGTAAGGAAGTGTTCAGCATCTCCATTTCACAGGTGAGGATCATGCCTCAGGTGCGGTGCTTGCTCACCAGGTCACAGCTACCTAGAGGCAGTGGGAAGCTAGACCCACACAGCAGCCTTGTGAGTCTTTCTGGTGACTCCATTTAACCTTCCTCTACAGTCTTCCAATGCAGAAGTAAAACTTTTTGATTCTATCAACTCATCCAGACTTGAACTCCACCAGGAGCTGAGAAGTGGACAGGCCAAGCTTATCCTCAGCTACCATCACCTTTCACTGTTTTTGCATGGCCTCATGGCTATTTCCTGACTAGCCTGATTGAGGCTCTGTGACCCCTAACTACTGCTCTCTAGTAGAGTTCCACTCTTTGACAGAGTCATTTAGGAGTATGGCTCTAAAAAAGGTGTGGATGAAATGGCAGTGCTGTACACATGCAGGCCCAAGATGCCTAACTAAAAGTTATCTGGAAAAAAAATACAAGTCTTGATTTATCCACACACAGTTTTCTGCCTAGTTAGCTGGCAACCTCGACAGGCCTTCTTTTTTGGCAATAGCCCTTGGAAAACCTACCAGCCAAGGAAGACTCCTCCTTGGCACTAGCAAAGGGGTTTTTGTCTGTCATGAGATAGAGGATAACTGTCCTGTGGCTGAGAGGAGCTTGTCTGCACTCTGCAGGGATCCCACCTGGCTCCTGGGGGGGTCATGCTCTGACAATGTTGTCCTCGTGGGGCTTCTCCCTTTCTGCCAGTGACTGGTGGGGGGAACCAGAGAAAGGAAGCGAGGATATGCCACAAGGAGAGAGAAACCAGTGTCTCACTCTGGGGGCAAACAGTTAACAAAAGCAGGACCAAAAATATGCAAAACCTCCCTACAATCTGAGGTCACAGTGCCCACCTGAGGACTCCAAAATTCCTAGAATTGTCCAGAGTTGCTAACTTCTGATGAGGTAATGGAAGTATACATTCTCTCGAAGACTCATGGTATTTTCTCATTGTTTCTGCTCCTCTTACAGGATGAGGGCTCGTGGTACCCTAGCTCTATGCCTTCCCTGGCCACAAACCTGTTAATCTCATTTCCATCTGTTACTAACCAACCCTTTATGTTTTTTTCTTTCTTCCTACCTTTTGCTAAATAGGCATAGGAAGTATTGCCCTTTATATAAATATATATATATATATATATATATATATACACACATACACACACACACACATATAGAGCCATATATATATATCTTTCTGGAACTTTCTATAGTTCTTGTCACCATATAACTGCCTTAGGACAAAGGGATGATGTCCATTCATATAAAGGGAAAGAACCCTGGCTTTCTAAGTTCAATGAAACATTGTAATGTCATGAATTGCGAAGTTCTGTAAAGGCTAATGCATCTTCTTTAAGGTTTGCATATTCAGCCTCATCAAACCAGGTTTTCCTTGAAAGTTACATTTGTTTAGGGCCTCCCCGGTGGCGCAGCGGGTTGAGCGCTGTGCTGTGAAGCTGTCTGCAGCCTCTGCAGCTACAGTTCCATTCCTGGCCGGCCAAGGAGATTCCTTCATGGTGCGGCAGACCTTTCCTGTCTCGCCTGCTGCTCCCCTCAGCAGTGTATTTTTTCAGTCTGCCTGTTCTGCTCCCCACTCTGTCTCTGGTGAATCCTCTCACCCTCCCACACCTCTGGCCTGTTCTCCAGCTCTTATATAAATAAAAAATAAATCTTTAAAAAAAGGAAATTACATTTGTTTAGTGTTGTTGCTGCTTTATTTTGTGTTTCTTATGGCTGTAAATTCAGTGACACTTTACTGTTTTAATCACCCACATCCAAGCATTGTCCATGTGATCCAAAATGATATGCCTCATTCAACAAATCAGGAAAAACCAGAACACCTAGATATGAGACAATTGAAATGGCAGACTCATGATTTGACAGTGTTTTCTCCCTCACTACTTAGGAGGAGTGCTTCTCAAGAGTATTTTAAATTGATTAAAACTGTTGGGTACCTTCATTTACAAATCAAGATATTTTAACTAAGGGCATTTCTTTACTCATATAATGGAAAATATCATAATTAGGGGAGACACTGATGCTACGTAATTAGGAGGGTGAGATAGCATCAGAATTCCAGTTATTTTCCTTATATTTTCTTGTCATGGCCCCTTGTAAACACTTGCTTGATTTGCAGATTAATTTGTGTGAATTATGTGAAGGCAGTAAAAATAGCCGTGACCAGTCTAGGTTCTGTATGCACACTCACATCACCCAAAGGGAGGCTGAGCACCTTCTGTCCCAAGACTGCAAACAACTGTCTCAACTTATCTATTGAATCAACTTACTTTACATGCCCAGTTCACAGCCACCCCTAAAGACTGACCATCGAGAAGTGTGATGGCTCATCAAACAGAAAATACCGATAGAGACATTATTAGAAGGAATCAAAAGAAATTTTGCAGTTCAAAACTACAATAACTGTGCCTCCCTGGTGGACTAGGGGTTAAGTTTCAGCACTATCACTGCTACAACTGGAGTTCTATCCCCAGCCAGGGAACTACCCACATGGCACAGCAGACCTCTCCTCTCTCGCCCGCTGCTCCCCTTACATAAAAATACAAAAAAAAAAAAAAAGAAAAAAAGAAAGCTACAATAACCAAAATGAAGCATTCGCTAGATGGGTCCATAGATCTGAACTGACAAGAAAAATCACTGAATTTGGGACATCACAAGAAAATTACTGACATACCATTTATGAATATAGATGTGAAAATCCTCAACAAAATATTGTCAACCTGAATATACCTAAATTATTACATGTTATGACCAAGTGGGGATTATCATAAGAATGTAGGGTTAGTTTAAAATCTCAAAACTCATTAATGTAATTTAACATATCAACAGAACAAAAGACCAAACAAAAATGATTATCTCAACAGTCACAGAAAAAAAAAATTAACAAAATTCAAAACACTTTACGATAAACACAGCCAACAAAGTAAGGATAGGAGTCTACTTTCTCAACCCAGTAAAAGGAGCTATGAAAAATTCACAGTAGTCTTATACTTACTAGTAGAAGACTAAATGCTTCCCTCCCAAAAATATGTGCTGCTTTTGCTTCTATTAAAATTGTACTGGAAGTTCTAGCCAGCATAATTAAGCAAGAAAAAGAAATGAAAGACATCCAGATGGAAAGTGAAACTCTCTCTGCATAACTCTCAAATTTTTTATAGGTGACATGATTTTGTCTGTAAGGAATTCTAAAGGATCCACTACAATATTGTTAGAACAACTAAGTGCAGATTTCTTGATATAAGATTAACCTGAAAAATCAGTTATATTTGTCTACACTGGCAATGAGTAATTTTTGGATGAATTAGAAAAGAATTCCATGTACAATACAATCAAAATAATTAGAAACAATGCAACAAAAATGTGAAACATATGCAAACTAGAAAATACTGTTGAATGGAAAATTACCATTAAAAGTCAACCCATATTCATGAATCAGAAGCTTTAATATTGTTAATATAGCAATAATCCCTAAATTGAAACACAGATTATTTCAAATCCTTATCCAGGTTCCAGATAATCTTTTGGAGAAACTGACAAAGTAATCCTAAAGTTAATAAAGAAATGCAAATAACCCAGAATAGCCAAAGCTATCTTGAAAAAGAAGAATAAAGTTGAAGGACTCATACTTGCTCAGTAAAAAAGTTAGTACAAAGCCAAAGTTAGTAATCAAGACAGTGTGTAATGGACTAAAAATAAACAGCCAGGTCAATGGAACGCAGAGAGTTTAGAAAGAAAGATTTTACAATATTTATGGTCGATTCATTTTTGACAAGAGTGCCAAGGTAATTCAGGAAGATTAGTCGTTTCAATAAATGGTGCAAAGAAAACTGGATCCGGCAAGTAAAAAACAAACCTCTCCCTTAAGCCAGAAATGAAAATCAACAAAAAATAGACCACTGTCCTAAGACTGTGGTAAGAACTAAAACTACAAAATGCATAAAAGAGAGCATGGGGTGGTTCACTGTGAGCTTGGGTTACATAATAGTTTCTGAGAAGTGATCCTGAAGGTATAAGCTACAAAAGAACAAATAGCTGAATTGGACTTCATCAAAATTTTAAAACATTTGTGCTTCACAGGACACCAATAAGAGAGTGAAAAGATCATCTACAGAGTGGCAGGAAATATCTGCAAATCATTGGTGTGAAAAGGAACTCACATTCATAATATATAAAGAGCTCTTCCACTCAATAACAAGAAGAATACATAACCCAAAGGCAAAGTCTCTGAACAGACAAGTCTCCAAAGATGTGAGTCTGACCAATGAGCACATGGAATCAAATGTCTATCATATGCATACAATTAGACACACTTTGTCACTATTAGAGTGCTTATAATCATAAAGACAGGTACTATCACAATGGAAAAGGGGAACTTTTTACCCTTAAACGTTACTGATGGGAATGTTAAATGGTTCTGCTGCTTGGGAATAATGCTTGGCAGTGCCACAAAAAAAGGAAATGTGAAGTTTTTGTGCTACCCAGCAATGCTACTCCCAGGAAGCTCTTCAAGAGAAATGAAAATGTGTATCTATGCAAAAAATTGCACATAGGGCCTCCCCTGGTGGTGCAGTGGTTGAGCGCTGGGCTGTGAGGCTGCCCACAGCCTCTGCAGCGCTGGTTCATTCCCCAGCCACCAGCGAGGGTCCCACAAAAAAAAAAAAATTGCACATGAATGGCTACAGTAGCATTATTCAAAAGCGCCCCCAAATTGGTGAGAACGCAAATGTCCACTGACTCATGATTATATAGATAAAATGAGGTCTACTCTTAGAGCAGACTATGATTCATTGGTAAAAAGAATTTAAACACTCATATTCACTATGACATGGATGAAGTCTGAAAACAGGTGAAGGAAAGCCACTCACAAAGGACAGGAGGATGACTCCATCTTGAGGAATGTCCAGTAGAGGCAAAGCTGGACATGGTTCTGTGAGCCCCGTGCTGCACTGGGAAGTGGGGGGCAGTAAATGGGAATGGACACAGTGCTGCTTTTTGGGTGATGAAAATATTTCTGCATTAGAATGTAGTGACTGCCAACCAACTGTATGAAATGCAAAAAATTCATTGATTTGTATACTTTTTAAACCAATGGAATGGTGTATGTCAAATCTTAATCAATTAAAAAATGGGTGAATTGTCAGCCGTGGGGATTATATTGTAAGAAAGTTGTTTGAAACTGATGAGACAAGTCCCTGCACAACACTGAATGCTAACATGAACGTATTATTTTAAAATGAATAGTGGTAAGGCAGCATTTCATCTGGAGGGTTAGGGAGAAGCAGAAATAATTTTCCTGAGTGGTTTAGGTTTCCATATCTACCCATAGTTGGACATTCAAGAATTCCAGACATTTCTTGTGAGATTCTATCTGGATGACTAATAAACCCTAACAGTATCATGACTCAGTGAATGTCCTACTGAGAATCTCAAGAGAAGAATGAGCTGTGGCATTTCTATTTTAACTGTGGAGTATAGATTTCGCCCATTGGCATGGAGTAGAAGATCTCATATATCCTATACTCTACAGTGAAAAATCATTGTCATCAAATGATTCTAACAAACAGTGTACAGGTACCAGGACCAGGGGATTCCCTGGAGATGATGAATAATGGTTATTTGGGGCCGTTCATTAATTTTCTCTGTCGTGTCTTGGCTCCATCAACTTCGGTAGCTTGAACACGTACTTGTTCGACTGAAACCTTTGTTAAGAGGTCATCAGTGGCAATGTTGAAAGTATATACTCTCACCAGAGGGCCGCAGGGAAACTACTCTCAACTGCTCTCACACCACACCTGTGGTTCTGCTGTTTGAACCTCATTTTAAAGGACTCAGCAGTCAAGGCATAGCACAAGGCAGGCACTGACAGGTGACAGGGGTCTCATTTGATAATGACAAGTGATTGTTGTGCCAAGATCAGACTCACTTCAGCATTCACTTCCAAAGACAGCCCAAGGGGGCAGGGGCTGGGAGACCTTATCCGTCTAGCCAGAAGCTCAAAGCTGCCTCCTGGATGGTTGTCTCGGGGAGTGTGGAGGTCAGCATTACATTGGACGGCTGCAAAATTCTGACTTTATGTGATTTGCTACTTGGCTTGTGGAGTTTTTGTTTGTGTTTTTAGCCAAGATAAAGCCATGCTTTTGTTTGAATTTATTCAGCACTTGGCTAAGAGCAAAGTAAGTTCTTTTTTTAGTAGTCCCATAGACAATGGAAAGAAGATGTAAAAGACAGAACACTTTGTTCCTGAGGATAAATGGTATAAAGTGGAGCAAGCCATTGAAATAAGATTAATCTGCTGTGGTATTAAGAAAGGTTCCAAGGTAAAGGACCCTGACATTTCCTGTTCTAGATTTCAGCGTCTTGCTTATCCCAAGATCAGGGCTTTGGAGAACAACCGGGCACAGGCAGCCTTGGCCCTGGGCTGGTGTCACCAACAAGTGGCAGAATCTGACATCATGGACTGAGTGTCACTCTCCTTACGTGTCGGAGTATTGACCTTGTGCATAGGAGAGGGGAGGGCTAGAAGCTAGTCTCACGTGGATTGATGCAGGACGGGGCCAAGACATGGACTTTTACTTTACTTTTGTCCCTCTTTCTGATAATAACAGAGAAATTACCTCATGTGTGCATGTTCTGGACTTATAGTCACTAGGATGACCTTACAATTTTTTTTCCCCTTGGGACCAATTTCCAGATTGTCCTAGAAAGAGCCTTTCTTCTCCCTCCTTAAGGAGGATCTTGCTTTCAGTGTTCAGGAGAGGATGAAAACTTTCAGATAAAGAAACCCCAAATATCAGCAGGCTAGCAAGGGAAACAGACAACAGAGTATTAGTTCTTATTATAGTTAGTTCACACTTGGGCATAGTAAGAAATGTGACACAAGTTCCCAAGATGTCCAAAGGACAAGGTACTTTTGCTTCTTTTTCTTTCAATTCTTACATAGGAAAATTACCTCAAATTAATGTTTAGAAAGCTTTTTGAAGCCCTTTTCATATAGTTGACCCCAAATCCTTAAAAATACAACTTGCTAAATACAAGATGCAAAACTACAGAATTAGAGAAAAATATAAGGGAGACATGATGATGATCTTAAGAGGGAGAATGTTTTCCTGAGTAATAGACTAAATCCAAAGGTGATGAAAGAACACTGATTTGCTCTTAGAGCACTATCAACACCCACAGGATCCAACAAACAAAAAGGTCTAAGAAATCAATAAGGAATAAAGAAACACACTTAAGGAAAAATAGTAAAAGAATATGATCAAACAATTCAAAGAAGACAAACTACAAATAGTCAAAGGAAGCAAAAAGACATTGAAGGAATTAAGGAAATTCAAGATGAAACAAATAAAAATGTTGTCTATTATACTGAATGATGGTATCACATAATGCAAGAAAGGATGCAAGACACCATCTTTCTCATACACCAGACAGGAGTATAAATAGGTAAAATCTAATTGAAAAAAAAATTGGTAATTCCCATCAAATGTTCACGCATAGCAAATTTTCACTTAGCAAATCCACTAACAGGAAGTTATTTTTTAAAGCTACTGTGTTTTCAAGACCCTACACAAAGATGTATTTATCATGATGTTCAACGTAGCATGGTACATTATAGAGGAAACAAACAGTAAAACAAGTGGGCATCAAAAAACGTCCTATAGGAGTGTGTTAAAAGGGTGATTAAGACCCAGTGAGCAGTGTTGGGAGACTGTGGGTACCTTGGTGGTGGGAGCAGTGTGATGTCATGTTTCTGAAGAAGGGGTGAATCTCTCCCCTTAAGTGTTGGAAGCCAAGGTGACTACAAAATATGCCATTAAATAATAAGACCCAGGGGCCTCCCTGGTGGCACAGGCGGTAGAGCACAGCTCTGTGAAGCTGTCTGCAGCCTCTGCAGTGCGGGTTCGATCATGGCTGACCGCGGAGATACCCACATGGAGTGGCAGACCTCTCCTGTCTCACCCGCTTCTCACCTCAGCAGTGTATTTTTTTATAGTTTTTTAATATTATGTTTTATTTTTTTACATCACTGTTCATTTTTAAACAATATTTGCTTCCCCCACCCCCTCAGGTGTAGTCCCCATAGAGTTTCCTTCCCCGAGGCACCCATGCACCATCACTCCAGTCCTCTGTGCTCCATCCTCCCTCCCTCTGATCCCTCTCCCACCTCCTCCCCTGCAGGATGTCCCTGATTTATAATTGTCTGTTTTTTCTTTGTTGTGTTTTGTTTTGTTATTATTTTTTTATGACGTCTTATTTGGTTCCCCTATATTCCTGCTATAAGTGAAACCATCTGATATTTTTCTTTTTCCTTCTGGCTTAATTCCTTTATTTCCCTCTGAGCATAATTCCTTCTAGCTCCATCCATGTTACTGCAAATTGCATGTGTTTATCTTTTTTGAATGCTGAGTAATATTCCATGGTGTATAAGTACCACATCTTCCTGATCCAGTCATCTATTTTTGGGCATTTGGGTTGTTTCCAGGTTTTACCCACTGTAAATAGTGCTGCAATAAACATAGGGGTACAGGTGTTTTTTTGAATCAATGTTTTTTGTGTCCTTTGGGTAGATCCCTAAGAGGGGAAAATAAAACCCACTAATTCTGAGGGACGTGTACAATCACGTTCACTGCGGCAATATTTATAATAGCCAAGCTATTGAAACAATCTAAGTGCCCAAGGGCAGGTCATGGGTTAAGACGTGGTGCTTACGCACAACAGAAGACCACTCAGTTACAAGAAAAGATGAAATCCTGCCACTTGTGGCAACATGGATGGAGGTAAAGGGGGGTTATGTGAAGAAAAATCAGTCAAGAGAAAGACAAATACTGGATGATTTTATTCCTACGTAGAATATAGACAAACCAAACAAAGGAATAGAAAATCAGAAGCAGAAAACAAGCCCTAGACATCTAAGGGCAAAGAGGGAAAAGTCCAAGCGGAATATGGAAGAGGGTTACAGGTGTCTTAGTGGTGGGTGTGTTGCAGTAATATGCATCTGAAGAGGGGTGAACTTACACCCCCAAATCATATACAATAGAAATTATTGTTACCCTAATAAGAACAATAATTTTCAAAAAAGCTACAGGGGAAAGAAGATCTGGATTTTAAATCCTGTTCCATTTTTCTTGGCAGATTATTTAACCCTTTGAAGTTTTTAGTATTTAGTGGGGACAGTGTCGACCTTTCTGGAACAGCTTAAGAATGACCCATATCTGACACTTTTAAAGATACCAAAAGGAACTTTAAAACAAAAGTTAGACATGACCTAAAATATTTAAACTCTTTTATATGTACAACAAAAATATTATGTTTCCTTGTCCCTAGATATGTCTGCATATTTAGAAGATATCAGTGGCAGCTTAGACCCTCTTTATCATCACCTCCCTGGGCTTATTACTAATTCATGTAAGTCCTTTTAGCACCAACCAGTTTTCAGTATTAGGATTTCAAATGGAAAAAGCACTTGAATAATTTGCATTCACCAACCAAATTGTGCATGAAAAAATAAAAAGGAAAGCACAACTTAAAATACAGATATAAAAGTACAATGTTAGCTTAATGGACCTTAAAAAAACCTGCTCATAAAATGCCCTGCAAAAGGTACTCAAAGTGCATAGCTGGTTGATTTTATTCAAGGAAATGACTTGCAAGTCTTCGAGAAAAACGAAAACCTAACCGGCCTCTCTAGCTGGCACCATGTCAATGCATCTAATCTTTTATTCCCAGGGACTGTCTTTATCAAAGATGCAATTCAGAGTTGGAGACTTTATTTTATTTATTTTTTTTTGTCCAGTAGTTGAAGGCAAGACACATGTAAATAAAACTTTCAATACACAGGTTTACTGTCTCACAGAAAAGTCCCGTTGACTTGAAGTTAAGAATCCTGTTGAGATCTGCATGTTGCAGTTTAACATGCGAGAGGGATTGTTGTTCTTGGATGAAAACACTACTGACTGGTCACTCACCAAGACAGCGTGAAGTCAGCACACAGCCTGGCAGTGAGCAGGGCACCAGCTACCTTCTGCAACTTGGATATCCGCTCACAGGAGCCTCTGACCTGCGATTCCACAGTCACCTAAGATTTTCCTGTTTCTCAGTCTTATTTCCTCAACCCGGGCAAACAGGGTTCACCTTAAGCATTGTTCCTGTTGTTTTTTGACAATCTGTCACCCTGCCTAGCATGGTGCCAGCAACTTCGGTCAGTGCATACTTTGTACATTTGAGCTAATAAAACCTTTCTTATAGTTGGAAGATTCCTCTGTGTAACTGCATGGGGATGTGGTGTATTCACTTTTCGACATTTATACAGTTGCATATTTGTATAGTTGTATAGTTTTTATGCATATAGTTGGTGAGGGATATGGTGGGGGTAGAGCCTTATTTTCTTCTTTCATATTATCTTCACCTTTCGTTTTGTATCCAGATACTCAGCTGAGTTATTTCTGTTCTGTCCTTTCTACTCCAGAAATGAAGGTGTTTCATCTTCCCCCACTCTAAAAACTTCATGTTCTGAATCTAGGTTCAAAGTCTGAAGTGGTGACAAATGGTTTCAGTTACAGAGCCAAAAATAGAAGCTGCAAAACATCCAGGGGGTTGACCCTCCCAAAGCTGTCTGGGATGGCACGCGGGGCTGCGCCCTCACTGGGAGAAGATATTCTGCTCCCAAGTCTTAGGAGGCTGTGGGGCTGGGTGGGGCCGATGGACTCCTACAAATAGAGACCAGGGTCTCACTGGCACATGCAGACTGGGATGGAGAGAGGCAGCGCCACGTTTATCACATCACCGGGAAAGAGGAGAATTATGCCCATCCTGCCTCCAGCACAAAGAACAACATATCAGTGAGTAGCTTAATAAATTATTCTGCCAGTTGTTGCCCTGAACTTAACTAGCTCTATAACCTCCCCTTCCAGATGTGGTAAATAACAAGCAAGCTCTCGAAATGAAAACGCCACAACGAATGCCCTCGATCGCCAGCCTTGGTGTTGAGGCTGTGGCATAAAGGCAGGACTTTGTCTTTGGATGAATCTTAGATGGTCCACACCTCCCAGCACCTGGTAGGCATTGAAGGATAGTAATAATCCAAATGCACTGCTATTTGTCACCAGAATTGCTAAGCAAAATAAATCTAAGAAAGGCTAACACACCTATGAAATGGAAGTGTGTAGAAGACAGCCAAGTAACTCCCACAATGTTTTCTTTTACTAAAACATCCAACAGCAATAAATGTCATCTGCAGAATACAGACCGCCTCCGTGGGGGATTCCCCTTATAAAGTCACCTACATGAAATACACGGACGTCAGCAGCTGGGCCACCCAGCACAAATCAACTGCACTTTGCTCGGGCAGAAAAGATTGCCCCAAAGAGCAAGGGATGTGTGTACTGTAAATTCACAAGAGAACATATATTTTTTAAAGATTTATTTATGTATTTATACAAGCACTGGGTACAGTCAGAAGCACGGGAGGGTGAGAGGATTCACCAGAGCCAGAGCGGGGAGCAGAGCAGGCAGAAGGACCAAAGTACACTGCTGAGGGGAGCAGCGGGCGGCAGGAGAGGTCTGCGCGCCATGTGGGCTCCTCCTCCGGTGGCCGGGGAACAGCCGGGGATCGAACCATTGAACCGGTGCTGCAGAGGCTGCAGGCAGCTTTGCAGCCCAGTGCTCAACCGCAGCGCCACCGGGGAGGCCCGAGAACATATTTTGAAAAGGGAATATTGATTAATGATTGCCTTCAGTATAAATAACAAGAGAAGCATGTAAGAATAAAATGCAGAACATACTTAAGACAGAACACAAGGATAAAATAACCTCATTTGTGTCCCACATGTCTATCTTTTTTTCTCTCTGTCTTCTTCAGTTGTCTATCCTATCCCATTTTTCATGGGTGATATGCCTGCCAAGTGTCCCCCTCATATCTTATCCCCACATCCTGCCCCTGGCTTCCTTCTCTCTGGTCTATTTAAAATGAGCAATGGTTCTGCTTCTTCAAGGTGCTGTCTATTCTCACATCATTCCTTCTATCAGACTAAAGTTTGAGAAGCCCTCACCATCATGTGGCCAAATAGACCTCACTTTCATGGGTTAAAAAGAAAACACCCACTAAGGTTCACAAGGCCTGCATTACTAACAAGGCCAGGTGTGGCTAAGTGCCCACAGGGACAGGTGGATTTCCCCAGGAGGACTCAGGTAACTCCAACATTGAGAAGACTCCCTCCCAATCATTTCAGGTCAAATACTAGTTAAGACAGGCTTCTGAATGATTTGAGGGAAATGTAGGATAGGTTGTGGATTGGGATTCTGCACAGGTCTAATTCACTGTATCAAAGGCATTAAGGACTACTCAGAGGCTCCTCTCCATGGTTTTTAGCTGATGTCCTTACCCCAGAAACCAAAGGCAGGTGTGTGAGCAGTTACTGCTGTGTGTGTGGCAGTAAATGCCTGTGGTGAAGGCCTGCCGGACAGAGACAAGCCCATCACTGGGGGGCAGGGATGCCAGAGCCCAGGAGCCCTCAGATCTTACTCTGGCTGAATAACAAACCATCCAAACATCACACTCCTTGACAAGACAACTCCGCCATTTCCCCATCTCCCCATCTCTGCTAGTGAAGTCACCACTGTACTCATTTCCCTATCAGATTTAGCAATTCTAAGTTGTTCTGGAATCTTCTGTGCTACTTCCTTTCACTTACAGAGGGTAGGGCAAGGGAGGAGACATTTTCTTTTTAGTCTGTTAAGCTCCTATTTATTCCTTAAGTACACATTGTTGCTGCTGAGGAGCTGGGCACACCCCACCCATGCTGCAGGTCATCCCCTTGCTTGGGGCCGCATCTTCCACTTCTAGCCCTGTACTGATCCCCACTCTGTCTATGACACATGCCCAGTGATCTCTGGCATTCAAACCTGAGAATTAAAAGAACAGCCAATGCAATGAATGAACAGATGCACCCTTTGCCTCCTCTGAACTCCCAGGGCACTCAGGCACACCTCTCCTTTGTGGTGCTTGCAGGTTTTTGTTCTTTGTACTGTGGGTATTCTGGCACACATTAAAACCTCCAGCTACACTCTGAGCAACCTGCAAATGGGTTTGAGCTTGGTTCTTTTGCAGAACCAGCTTGCAGCATAAGTCAAGGTCATCCATACAGTAGGGCAATATGGCTGAATGTCAGAGAAAGATTCTGCTCATGGGTAATTTCCACACAAGTAGCAAACCCCCAGTGGATATGTGCCCATGGGAGCCACAGGACCAAGCAATGACAGTCATCAAAGAAGAGACCTTTGACCTAGCAGGTTATAAGTTAAAATAATGGAAACCAGTGGGTGTCCTGTGAGGAAAAGATGATTCTGCCTTGGAGAAAGATGTGGTTACTTTTCAAGAACTGTATTCCTGATATTTGCAGAAACACTTTTAATTTAAATAATTATGTTAACTGCTGTCTGATAGAAGTTTACAGAGAACACACTTGGTCACTTCTTGAAGAAGAAAATTAATCATTGTTTTTATATAATCAGTGTTACTAAAGAACTTGAGGGTACTTGAAAGCAATAGATTTTCTTAAGTAGATTAATTATTTATACTATAAATTTGCATAGTCAATTTGGCACAGAGCTTAAAGCTACATTTTATAACATCCCCTTAAAAGATCACAGATTCTATATTAGTAGAATCCAAATTACTGGCATTTCTTTGTTTCCTGATGTTGTGTTAATATTAATAAAATACCACACATCTTTGTGGCCTTCATGGGGCTGTTTCATTGCCACGTGGCCTTCTTCAGAGCAGTGGGAAAACAGAACTTTTGTAGATCAGTTCAACTTCCATCAACCAGCACCCCCTTTCTTGGGGACCCCACATCTTCCACTTGCAGCCTATCCACTGATTTCTTCCTGAGTCTCCAAAATGTGAGCACATTTAGATCTTTGTACCTCTCAGATTCTCCTTCATTTTTTGTTTCCAATTCCGCCCCTCTAAGTCAAGCTTTAGTGCTTCCTCCATGCCCCAGAATTCTGCCATGTTTATTGTCTGCTTACACTTGGAAAGTCAAATGTCATACTGAGCCATCAAGTTACCTGTCGACAGTGACAGAAAGAAAACATAATCCACTAGCTTAGTAGGGAACTTGGTGAGGAGTTGTTGATGATAAAGTGGATCTGCTTTGTAAATAAAGATGTACACGAAGGGCCTCCTTGGTGGCACAAGAGGTTAAGACGCAGCACTATGAAGCTGCCTGCAGCCACCACAGCATGAGTTCGATCCCTGGCCAGGGAGGTGACAAACATGATGCAGCAGACCCCTTCTGTCTTACCCGCTGCTCCCCTCAGCAGTGTATTTCAGTCACTCTGCCTGTTCTGTTCCCCGCTCTGTCTCTGGTGAATCCTCTCCCCCCACCCCAGACCCCTGGCCTGTACCCCAGTTCTTGTATGCATAAATAAATCTTTTTAAAAATGTACACAAAGTCATTAGTGATGCTTTTTTCACACTTTGCCATAATTTAAAGAGCCCTGATCTACCAATTTTGCTACACTCAATTGAGATATAAAATGGAGTAGATATATAAAATAGAGCTTTAAGCTCTATCCAGTAGAGAAGTATGGTTAACGTCAGAGAAAGATTCTGCTCATGGGATATTTCCACAGAAGTAGCAAATTCCCCGGTGGACATGTGCCCATGGGAGCCACAGGACCAAGCAATGACAGTCATCAAAGAGAGCCTGACAAAGAAGAGACTTTTGACCTGCACCTCCATGGCTGAGTGGTTGTCTGTGAAGTACACAGAATGAGGACAGTTTTTTCCAAGAAAAGGACCAACTCTTGTAGAGCCTCAGGGGTGTGAGAAACAGTATGTTGACAAGCATTCTTTCCATTCTTACCTAAAATACAGGGTATTTAAGAGTGACAGGAAATGTGGCAAAAAGAAGTTTTTGTAGGATCCTAGGAGTCTGTGAGTTCTGAGGGTCATGTTGTATATAGCGGAAAGTCCTTGATATATGACGGTTACACAGTCTAGCTGTTAGAATATAGTGAAGACCTAGGCATCGCTGTGAACTCAAGAAATGTGTTGAGTATGCCATGAGGAGTGTGTGTGTGTGTGTGTGTGTGTGTGTGTGTGTGTGTGTGAGAGAGAGAGAGAGAGAGAGAGAGAGAGACAGAGACAGAGAGAGAGAGAGACAGAGAGACATATAGAGAGAAAGAGAAAGAGAAAGAGAAAGAGGTGGGGGTGTGTGATAAAGGAACTCGCCCCTAGTTGAGAGGATGGAGGAACCAAATGCAGCCCCTACCTCATACTGGAACTTATTCCTACTGCCAGGCTACTAGAACTCATTTCTATTGCAAGCAACTAGAGGAAGGTCAAGTTTCCAATGGGAAAATCAACTGTGCATAGTAACAGCTGGACCCCACTCCATGACACTCTGGGGCTTTGGGCTCCATCTAAATGAGCAGAGCCCATAGGGACAAAGTCAGTTTCCTCTTCTCTGGGGTAAACCTCTGTGGGAGGTAGGACTCACATGCGATGATTCAGAGTTGTTGCCTCTAGGAAAAGACTATGCCAAGCAGAATAGCAGGAGGAGAAATGATGGCACCCTCATCAACAGGACAGAGCATCATCAAGACCCTGCCATGCCCAGCAGGCACGGGCTGATGGAGTATAAGGTGTGGGAAAGACTTTCTGGAATGTCCGGTTGGTGAAGGAGCTCTATTCCACAGGAACCTGGGCATTCTGCATCAACCAATGGGTGTTGGGTGTCATGAACATGCAGGGAGTGGAGGCTATTCATGTCCATGGAGGGGAGAGTCATGAGAGAGATTTAGTGTATGGAAAGGACCGTGAGCAAGCAATGCAGGAAAGAAATATCAACATGAAAACTGGCTGTGTTACCATGGGAGTATTCTAAGTAAGTAGTGGTGAACTAGGCACAGATAGAGGCTAGGCTGTGCAAACATGATTATGGATGGTTTGAGGTGGGAACACATACTTTTTAACCACAGGAGGGGACTGCTGATGAACTCCTTGTGGCATATTCTATGTCAGGGCTGGCACTGTCAAGAGCAATGCTCAGATGTGCCTACTGCTGCCCACTTGACATTACTTATAGTGACCGAGCTAGGATGAGTTGGATGGACAGGAATCTCTCTATAGGAAGGATTGTTCACACAGGAACAGTAGTTTCTTCTCTTCAGAAGGGAACTACAGTTTCTCCTGGGCCCCAAGGTGGTCAGGTGTTAGACAGCTGGTTGCCCAGACCACACCTGTCAAATAGCTTCACTCAAAGAGACACTAAAGTAGCAAGTTCTCGATTCATCCTACACTGACACATTTGAACTCATGCTTGATGGTTACAAGGGGGAATAAGAGAGGGAACAGGAATAGAAACCTTCCCAGCAGGTCATTCTGGGACAGTGGAATGGTGGCAGCAGGTTGAGGGGATTTGCTCTCTCTTCTCTTGTTTCTCCTGTCCTTTTGTGGGTCTAGTCCTTAGCCATGGCATTATGCTGTAGAATTTGTCTTAGATCCTGGACTATGAGAAGTGGTGATAATTCCTTGTAGGAATCCACCTAGCGTGACCCAGGGTGTAGATGTGAGTGACTCAAAAGTATCTGGCACATATAGGAGTTACTGATGGTGTTAAGAGCATTCTACATGATTAGCACTGTGGTTCAACCGGAGATTTGCCAAATGACACCCACCCACCAAAATGACAACTATGTCAATATTGATAAATAATAAAAGCTTCAAAGAGCTTACATAGCAACTGGGTGAGCCTTGCTGAAGTAGATGAGACATGATAATGTCCCCAAACTCTTTAGGACCTATAACCACACAGAAGACCATCTGCCCCTTCAATTGGTAATATCTATAGGTTTTTTGGTAAAAGCAGAGTCAGATGTTAATCAAATAGATTGCCTGAGTCAGGTTGTCAAACTATTTCTAGAAGTCTATGTGTTTCCAGAAGACAATTAAAATCATAAGAGTACCGGTCACCATGTCCTTATCATATTTCATGTACCTCTTTGATTTATAAAATTGGACTAGCAGAACTCTCCTTTTGGCAGTGACTATCAAAGATCTCTTTTCCCAAGTCCTGCTCCATCTTTGCTCAAAAAGAAGGCATACCACAGAACGAGGAAATACAACTTGATATGCTTCAAATGACAATAATGAGTGACTCACTGCCATGAACAGAAAATTGGCCCCTGGGGTTCTTTAAATTTAGTTTAACCTGGATTTTAATAATTTGTCAGATTCCCAGTGTCTGTACCCCACATAATCGTCTTTGTTTTGGGCTAGTTATTTCTCTGCTTTTATAGTACAGCTGAACTCAACTCAGACATAATGAATCCCTTTCAGGAAACACTTGAGCCTCCTTCTGTGCTTTGAAGCAGTGTAATTATGGCAGTTTTGTGGACACATCAAAAAGCAGTGCACCAACAACGTTTGCTTGAATCCCATCATGTAGTGAAAGACATTCTGGAAAGACAGCTTGGTTCTGTTCTCTGTTCCTGTATAGAACAATTTGGAACAGGACCAACTTCCAAATATCTATTTCCTGGGAACAGATGAGAAAATTAAACCAATGGTGCTTTAGTGCCTACCAATAAGATACACCATTCTTAATATTCCTGGTAGGGTCAATACTGGGATTCTTTGTCAACCTCCCATAATATCAAAACTAAGAATGGCTTTCTTGTGGGGTCAGAAAAAATGCAATATTATATTAACAGCAAAAACACAGAGCTTCACTCTTTCCTGGTTTCACCTCACCTCGTGTGTGTGTGTGTGTGTGTGTGTGTGTGTGTGTGATTTGATTGTCCAACTTTTAATTTATCCAACTTTTGAGCCATATTTGGTGGGAGGTGTTAGGTGGGAAGGGAAAACACGTCCCTTCTGCAGTACATTTTTTAGCTTGTAAGGAGCATCTTCTCTCTGGCCCAAGTCATAGTGCACTAACAGGACAGAACTTGGTATGTCCAGGGAGAAAGGACAGCTAGAGCCAAAAGGAAACTTGCCAAATGGAAAAGCAAGAATGGGAGGAAGAAATTGACAAACTGTAATTTACTTTGAAATGTACTTCCTTAATGAAAACGCTGTGTTGGATGTGTATTGTGGCCAGAAAGCACTCCCGCCAGAGTGCATGGAGAGAATTCAAACTCTGGTGCCCTTTAAGGAGAAATCATGGAGAAGCAGCATTTTCTAGATGGAGTCACCATTTTAACATAAAGACACAGGTGATGCTGGCAACAATTCCTTGTCTACAGGCCTCTGGTGGCTCGTGCTGGTACAGTCAAGCCCATGCTCTCTTGTCTTCCGAAGCTGGCAAAAGCTCCATCTCCTGCTATCCCTCCCAAAAGCCATGGCCTAGCCACCTCCTCCTCCTTGCTGGTTATACCTCTCCCTTTCACTTTGGCTGCTTTGTTCATTTTCCTTCTTTAACCTCTGCTTTCCAAATAACTCAAGGACTTAATTCTGCTAAGATTTCTGCCAGGGGATATCAAGGACTCCCTATTCAGTTTTCCGTGAAAGTGTCCGTTTCCTTCTGAACTGTCACTAATCATTCCTGTACCCCCCTTTCTAGAACACTGTCTTCATAATAATTTAGGTTGTCTTCCAAGAATTTCATATTTTCTCCACAATGTTCCTCACTTTTCAGTGTCCACTGGCTGAGTTATCAGCAGCCATATTCCCACCAATAGCTCGTACAAGACAGTCTGGCTTTTTGCTTTTTAGTTTTATTTATTTATTTATACAAGAACTGGGGTACAGGCCAGATTTGTGGGAGGGTGAGAGGACTCACCAGAGACAGAGCGGGGAACAGAACAGGCAGACTGACGAAATACACTGCTGAGGGGAGCAGTGGGCGAGACAGGAGAGGTCTGCCTCGCTATGCGGGACCCTCACCCATCGACTGGGATTGAACCAGTGCTGCAGAGGCTGCGGACAGCTTCATAGCGCGGTGCTCAACTGCCTGCGCCACCAGGGGAGGCCCGACAATAAAGCATTTTCTAACATGATCCCCAAAGATCTTCTGACTTCTGGGGTCTCCCCTGGTGGTGCAAGGAGTTGAGCACAGAGCTGTGAAGCTGTTTGCAGTGAGTTCGATCCCTGCCCAGGGAGCTGCCCACATGGCACAGCAGACCTCTCCTGCCGCGCCCGCTGCTCCCCTCAGCAGTGTACTTCGGTATATCTGCCTGTTCTGTTCCCCACTCTATCTCTGGTGAATCCTCTCACCTCCCAAACCTCTGGCCTGTACCCCAGTTCTTTTATGCAAAATAAATAAAATCTTTAAAAAAAAAGTTTGTTAAAAAAATATCTTCCAGGGGCCTCCCCAGTGGCGCAGCGGTTGAGCGCTGGGTTGTGAAGCTGCCCGCAGCCTCTGCAGCGCCGGTTCGATCCCCGGCTGCTCCCCGGCCACCGGAAGAGGGTCCCACATGGCGCGCAGACCTCTCCTGCCGCCCGCTGCTCCCATCAGCAGTGTACTTCGGTCCTTCTGCCTGTTCTGCTCCCTGCTCTGGTGAATTCTCTCACCCTCCCGCGCTTCTGACTGTACCCAGTGCATGTACAAACAAACAAACAAATAAATAAATAAATATACATGCCTCTTTAAAAAAAAAAAAAAATATCTTCCGATTTCTACCCAAGTCCAAAGCCACCTCCATATGTCAGCTACTTGTTAAAGCAGCATCATTCTAGGTACCAAACATTCAGTAGTGTCTATAAGAAATTAGCACAAATGTAGTGGCTTAAAACAAAACTTAGAGTGCAGGTCTATAGGAGAGAAACCCCTCCTGAAGCTTTAGGAGTCTGTTTTGTTCCTTTTTCCAGCTCCTCGCACTTGGTTCTGACACCCTTCCTCAGGCTTCAAAGCCAGCAACAACACCTCTTCTGACCCATCTTCCAGACTGACATCTGCCTCTGCTTCTGGCCTCAGCCGATAAACATACTTCACTTGTGAAACCATGGGACTAGACCTAGTCTACCTGGAATGCAGGATAAACTCTTCATTGTAAGGTTCTTAACCTTAATCATGTCTGCAAAGACCATTTTTCCTTATAAAGTAATAAATTCACAAAGACTACAACATGAGCCTTGGCAGGGGTAGGGTGCATTATTCTGCCTGCTACAATACATGTCAGAGTCACAGGACTTGGGATGGCACATAATGAATACATAAAAGTTATTCTTCAACAGAGTTGACAAAAAATGATCAACTGAACAATCAGTTTCATGTGTTGCATTTTAGCTCAACCTCAGTAAACACTTGTGAATTAACACATTAATTTGGATTCTACCAGATAGGGTTTACACTATTAAAGTTTACTGAGCCCTTAGAACACAGTGAGCTTATAGCACTCACTGATTAGATGGCTAAATCTTTTGATATGTTTATATCATGAAACTTCTTTTCCATGTTCAAAGCGGTTTCTGTCATATTATCTAGAGAAAAAAAACCAAATCATGAATAGCACACTGCTTACTGAATTAGAATAATTTATGCTGCCAATGGCAAACTAAATATATATATATATATATATTTATCAAGTAAAGTTGTAGCTTTATTATCTTTAAAGATTTAAACTTAAGGGACTGAATTTTAAGTATCAACTCGAGGCAGATGCAGTTTTGGTGCTTATGAAGGTACCGAAATGAGATGGGTACTATTATTCTAATTTATAGGTAAGAACACTCTAGCACATGGAATTCAAGCAGCTCCACTGAAGCTTTACAGCTGCTTACGAGGATTCCAGGTTTAAATTCAGGAAATGTGGCTGAGCAGCCTGTGCTCCTCACAGTTATGCTTCGCAGTTGAATATATTTCTGTTGACGGCAGCTTTATAGTCAGGAGCCAGGTTCTTCCTTGTCCTGCTGAGCATGGACTCCATGGATAGGGGCAGAGTAGTTATATTGTTTGCCTGAGCCTAAAGATAGAACCATCAAAATGTCAAGCATCTCCAGTCTCTCACAGGGATAAAGGGCGGCTTGCACCGGACCCTGAAGGCTCCCAGTGTCTGGCTGTGGTGCTGTCCTGGAGCCGTGTGCACATGCATGTATGATAAATTTTCACATTTGGTACAAAAGAGCACACAAAATACCTATTTGTAATCTTTCAGCTGTAGTTACTACCGTCCCTTGTAAAATAATTAGATATGACTACATAAAATTGGAATGTCCCTCCAGTTCTAAAAATTCAGTTTCCAAATAGAATTTAGAGGCTGCACAGAGAAAAATCCTGATTTTTAGTTGAAAGATCATTGAAAGCAATTCTATGACTGAAAAGAAATTCAAACCTACTAATGCGTTGTCTTCCATTAAGCTACTCAGCATCTCTGTATTTCAGTTACATTAACTGTTAAGTGAAATGATTCGACTAGGAAAGTTGCAAAGTCCCTTCAAGCATCAACATTCTGCCACTCTCTGGTTAAGTAACTCCTACTCCAGGGTTCTGCAAATAAATTAACTCTGAAATACATGCAAGAAATGGGAAAGGCAAACCACTCTCTTTGTGTTCTTCGCGGTCTAATTGTGGATTTTACTGTAATAGGATATGGAATGGGATTTCAGGTGAATCCAAATTTCATTCAAAGCTACTATGGTGAGGAAACAAAATTAAATCCCACTGTATTCTGGAGAAAGACATCAGATACATCTCTACGGGCCTCTGTCACCCACAGAGGCACCGCCACACCTAACAGCTGATGTGACGGAAAGCAAGAGATCTCTCTGTCCTCCTCATAAAGGATTTTCCGCAGATTCAAACACAGGCATTTCCCCATCCTTCTCTGTGCTGTCCATTGCCTGCCACCAAATCGAGGGAGGGGAGACAGAGGGCGTGACTGAAGAGCAGGTGACCTCATTCAGCCCCCATCCTACACTGTATTTCCTGAGCTATATGTAGACACAGATCGGCCACCACCAGCAGAGAGGAGCATGACAGGCTTCCTAGCAGAGCCCTGGTTTCTGGGAGACTGGGAGCACTGTGAATACATGACTCCTTACCTAGGAAAAAAGGAGGTTGGAAAATATCAGGAACGGCCCTCAACACAAGAGGGGGTAAGGGCAACCATGGGGGCTAGCTGCACTTCCATGAGGTTGATTTGTGAACAAGGAGGGTAGGAAGTGGTTAGGGGCACCCACTCCTGCTCAGCTGAAAACCCACACATCCCTTTTGACCCCCCTCCCCAGTCTAAACTACAGTCATTCCTACAGGAATAAGCAAATAAAACTCTTCTCTGATTTCACCCTGTGAAGATCACCCATTCAATGTACCAGTTGCACGAGGAAACTTTTATGCTTGTTCATTCATATTTAGGGATATGGGGGACGTGGCTGTCTGTTTCTGCTTTTGTTTTTAAAATTCCACTTCAGGGCAAGACTGCGTTGACAACCAATTGCTGGACATTTTTTCTACCACCTGTGTATTTTAAGGGGGGACGTATGCTGCATTGGAAATGGATGAAGTTTTTCTAGGTTTGAGTCTAAGGAAACTTTTTATTCTTTTGACTCACAATGGTGACATAGGTAGAGTGTCTCGACAAACAGATTATGTGAGAATTAGCCCAAAAAATAACTACAGGATGAGACAGAGAATTGGATGGCAAACCAATGGGATCATTACTTTACATTTCTTTTAAAGTAGAACAAAATAGAACATACAACAACAAAAAATAACAGGAAACACCTCTAAGATTTGGAGATTGAACAACACCCTACTGAGCTGCCATTGGATAAAAAAAGACATCCAGGAAGAAAGTTTATAATGCTTGGAGATGAAATGAAAATAAAGACTCAAAGTAGTAGAATGTATGGGCATAGAAAAAGTAATACTCAGAGGAAAATGTGTAGCAATACAGACACACATCTAAAAAATAAGAAAGAACTCAATGAAACAACCTCACCTCTTCCTGTAAGGTATTAGAAAAAGAACAAACAAAACCAAAAGACAGAAGAAAGAAAACAATAAAAATTTGAGCAGAAATAAACTAGAAATCAAAAATAAAGTCCAATGGACCAATGAAGACAAAAACTGGTTCTCTGAAAAATTCAACAAAATATACAAACCTCTAGCTAGATTCAGTAAGAAAAAAAGGGGGGATTAAACCTAATAAAAAGAATTAGAAGTGAAAGAGAAGTTAGAACATTTCAAAAATACAGAGGATCATAAGAGGTTATTACAAATATCTATATGCCAGCAAACTGAATAACCTAGAAGAAATTAGATGAAGTCATAGAATTCTATACCCCTCTGAGACTGAACCAGGAAGAAATAAAATATCTGAATAGGTACATCATAAGCAAGGTAGTTGAAGTGACAGTCAAAAGTCAAAAAACAAAGCAAAATAAATGCCTAGGCCCAGATGACTTCACTCGTGAATTCACCCAACATTCAAAGATGCTATCAGTAATACTGATCCTTCTCAAAGTCTTCCAGAAATCAGAGAAGGAAGGAATGCTCCCAAACACACTTGTGAGGGCAACATTACTCTAATACCAAAACATCATAAAACAAAAAATTACAGACCAATATCCTGATGAACATAAATGCAAAAATCCTCAACAAAATCTAGGAAACTGAACTCAACAATACATCAAATTCAGTCATGGTTCTCCAAGACCTCCTTCAGCTCGAACACTTAAATTGTTCAGTGAGAGCAGTTAAACCAAACACATCACAATCACTGAAATAATATAAGCTTATGTGGAAATAAGACTTTCCAAGGAGCAAAATACAGGGAATATAAAAGAGGACTTAGCAAGGAAGATGATTTAAACTGTAACTTTGAATTACCCACACTGTATAAATTTAGCCAGGAAACCCTGAGTAAATTTATATTACAGAAACAATGTAATTACAGTGTCTGTCAGCCAATGAATAGGCATATGGTATAACAATTAACATATTATATATATATATGAATTATCATATGTAATTATATATTCTTAGGTAATGCAACACTATATTATAATCGTTCTAAGTATATCATTACATATAATGATAATAGAGTTGATTATAGCTACAGTTGATGTATTATTTGAAGTCTTACTCTTTCACACCTGGGGTTATAAATATATAAATGAAACAAAATACATACTCTATTAATAACTAGGCAAGCATCATTCTAAAGATTTTACAAGATAAGGGCCTCCCTGGTGGCGCAGTGGTTGAGTTCTGGGCTGTGAAGCTGCCCGCAGCCTCTGCAGCACCACTTCATTCCCTGGCTGCTGGGCGAGGGTCCCACATGGCACACAGACCTCTCCTGCTGCGCCCGCTGCTCCCCTCAGCAGTGTACTTCATCAGTCTGCCTATTCTGTTCCCCTCTCTGACTCTGGTGAATTCTCTCACCCTCCTGCACTTGTGACTATGCCCAGTGCCTGTATAAATAAATAAATGAATCTTAAAAAAAAATTTACAAGATAAGGTGCTACATAACACTAAACAAAAAAAATAAACGAGTAAGAAGAATGTAGCAATGGACTTCACATATTCCTAACAGAATTCTAGGTAAAATCTACAGATAGGGGCCTCAGAAAACCTTCTTTAAACTGTATTGTCTTTTCCTCAAACATAACTTTATCCTGCCTTAGCAGAAAGAAAATGAAACTAATAAGCATTTCCTGAAAATGGATACATGACAAGTCCTTCCCACGGGAGCAGAGAGGAAAGGAACAGGGCTTGAACCCACCGCAGGGGGTGGCATGAGTCTAGCCCTGACACTCCATACTAACAGCCAGCTGTCCTTCCCTCAGTAGCTCTGGCCACGAGCTGTGCTCCCTCTGGCCCCCTATCCTCTCACCCCTTCAGCACCTGACACCCCATTTCTGGTCACTCTTGTGAAGATTGGCAGGCACGGTACCCACAGCGGGCAGTCCTTGGCAACATGTAATGCTCAATATGTGACTACTGTGGTGGGGGCTGAGTGTAGTGACCAGTGTGTGAGCCTCTCCTGTGCTGTTTCTTCTCTCTGTTCTGAATCGTCACCCCCATTCCCTGATCTGCTTCTTGCTGCCTCCCACTTTACTCCCACTCTGTCCTGTGGGTACCACCAAGAGCCTCTGGGTGCTACAAGGCACTTTGTCTCACCGAGTCCCTACTTCTCATTGGAAAATGGCATAATAATTAGAAAAAATCCCCAAAGGTCCTGTTTAAGACTTGCTGGGGTGCATACCTCACAGATGGACTCTTGAGAGTGGCCAGCACCATCATGGGGTGACTATCAGCCCCACAGGGAGGGCATGGTGCCAGACACAGAAAAAGTAAGGTCCCAGGAAAAATCAGAGTCAGAAACAGGTCACTTTCAAGCCCAAACAGGTCCGACAAGCATTTCGGTCTCTACTGAAAACAAACAGATCAAGTGAATAAGACTACACCTGAGACTGTAAGACCAAGTGGTTACCAGAAGGGAAGGAGGTGACAGAGAAGGGCAGGTAAATCAAGTGAAAAGGAGATAAAGGCAAGGTAGTGGATAGAATTGTACTTTTAGTGGTGAACTTCATAAAGCATATGCATAGTTTATGTAATACAATGCATTATGTCAATGTGAGCATCAAAACAACGGGTTTGAAACAACCCATTTATAATCGAAGGAGGAACAGTTAATTTTTGCTGCCATTGGAAGCTTTAAACAAGTGATTCCTAGAACTGGCATCAGTCATTAGTGATCTTTTGATGAAGGGGCTGGGGTCGCTGAGGTTGGAATGACTTGGAGGGGGGTTGCTTAAAATGCATGGAGCAACAATGCTTTAGAAGGAGTCTGCAGGCTGGGTGAAGGAAGCTTTGTAGAACGTGTGTTCATTTAAACTGGGTTTCAGACATTTCACAGCTGGCTTCCTGGAAAAAATGAGATCAATAAACTTCCAAATTTCTGCAGCTCAGGCAAGCTTCTATTTTCTCTTTATTTCGATAAGATCTCAAGGGGCTATGTCTCAAAAGCAGAAAGGTACAGCAGAAGCAAAGGGCCAGTCAGGGTTCACTTAGAAGAGAGATAAAGAAAAATACCGGATGGTCTCACTCACAGCAGGAATTTAGAAAACCTAAATAAGGGACCAGGAAAAAGACTAATTAAAATAAAGTAAAAATCAAAATCAACAAGCAGCTATAAACCAGAGACACACCATGGGGAGTGGGGGAGGAGGGGTAGGATCAAAACAAGGGGGGGTGGGAATTGTATGGGGACTATAACCAAGATGAAAATGCATACATTGTGCAAAAATGAAAAATGAGGTAAAAATATATAAAATAAATTATAAAAAAAAAAGAAATGAAGCAAATGCCGGCCCCTCCCCACCCAAAAAAAAAAAGGCTAGAGAGAGAAGCTAAAAGGATGTCACGTCTCTGAAAAACCCCTTCTGGAAGGCATTTGTTGGTCTCAAAGGGCTTTAGCATGAGTGCAGAATCTGGAATTTATTTCATAAACATTTGCTAAGTGACTGCAGAGAACCTTAGAGTGCCCTAGACTGCTCTTCCCTTGCCGTATCCCTGCGTGCATGTGGATGGTTCAGGTGTGATTCCTACATGCCTATGTTTATACAGGTAGGTTTACAAATGACATACATGAGCCTTAATATTCTAGCAACTCTGCTGGAGCAGGTTTTAAAGGGTTGCACTAGATGACGATATGAATTACATATTTATACATGTTTTTAAACGTGTTTGGCTGTGTTATACTTTCTGCATGGATTTATGTCTCAGCTGCGGTTCAGCATTTACACATACCTGCATCACTGCTGAGGGCCCTGGGCATCTGAACCCACAATAACATGGGACCAAGTGAAATAGCCATTCAGCATTTCCTTGGAGCCGGTGTAGGGGAGGGGAGTGCTCAGAGCACACCTGGAAGACACTTACTGGAGCTGGGTCATCTTGAATGGTATACCTAACCTCTCTGAGCCTGTATTTGGGGCTCAAGGCATATAAGTCAATCTAGTGAGTTCCCAATCTTGATTTCTGAAGTGCTAAGTTTCCTCAGAAGTATCAAAGGCGCCTCCTCAGAGTTCAGGTGAGACTTGGGTGACCTCTGTCTGATTCCAGGACAGTAGTTCTGCCTCTGTCTGTCTTATATATTGGGACTCTGCACAGGATGTCATGGGGGATCGGGGGTAAACGTGACTGCTAAAAAGGAATGTATTATAATCCAGGCCTGCAAATTCTAGAAGGTACCATTGCCTAACCCCCACAAGGTTAGATAGACCTGGTTGTGAAAAAAATGCCAAAGCAAATGATCAGAATGACAAGATCACCTGCCCCTGGTGCCGTAGGCGGTTGAGCGCCACACTATGAAGCTGTCCGCAGCCTTTGTAGCGCTGGTTTGATCCCCGCCAGCCACAAAGCAACCCACATGGCGCAGCAGACCTCTCCTGTCTCGCCGCTGCTCCCCTCAGCAGTGTATTTCATCAGTCTGCCTGTTCTGTTCCTGGCTCTGTCTCTGGTGAATCCTCTCACCATCCCGCACATCTCGCCTGTACCCTGATTCTTGTATAAATAAATAAGTAAAATCTTTAAAAAAAAAAATGACAAGATGTATAAAATACCTGATGAACACCTGGGCACGCAGTTTTTCTCACGCTGCATATGCATATTTGGAAAATATGTCTCAATCTGAAGTCCTTGGGCCAGTGGTTTTGTTGCATCCCTTCAAATCCCACCCTCAGGCTAATACCTGGTCCCTGACAGCTTCCCTACTCTAGGTACCCACAAGTCTTAAACAGGCCCTGCTTCTGGGATTAGAATGTCCCAAAAAAATCACTCTCCAGAAAATCTCCTCTGTCAGAGGCCCAAAGAACTCCTAAGTGTTCTCTGGCTCAATTATATCTTTCTGGATATAACCTTATTATATAAGTTAACAAGATTACTGTATTTCAAGAAACACATCATTTCAACAATCAAAATATTTGATTAGCCCAAATCCAATAAGATAAAGAAATTTGCATAGTTCCTAGAATGTGTAGTAATGGGAGCTGACAACTATTATAGTCTATATTTAATCAGTGTTACTTATTCACAAAAGATGAAGATACTGTAAAATATTTCCTTTTTAAACTAAGCAGAAAAGGAGCAATAAAATGTGAGTACGAATCACAAATAATGAAAGCAGGCCCTTTTTTTTTTTTTTTGTCAAACACAGCACTGAGATATAAAAGAAATACATTTCTGCCTTCCATGGGTGATATGCTATAAAGCTGTTTATTTTAGTGGTGTTCCGTGGAATGTGTTAAACTTGTCTTGATGGCTTTGTAAACTAAATGCCAACACCACATTCGACCAGTTATCCCAAGAACTCAAATTATTAGGTGCCTGTAATTGGTGAGTGTGTACTTGAGTTAATTGGATTCCAAGTAACAGCAGCAGTTTATGAGAAATATAACCCACAATAACACAAGAAAAGGGGAGAGGCTTCTCTTTCCTTGGGGCAAAAGTTATGGTTGAAGCAACAAAGCATTATTGAAAGGATTCTGATTTCTATTTGTTTCCATTGTAAGATTCTTAGTTTGGGGTCACCAGTAGTTTCTAATTCTATGGATTTCATATCCTAGAACAATATAAGCCGAGACTGAGCAGGAAGGCCATGCAAGGTGGGATTCTGCTGGTGAAAACAGACTCAGCGGCATGCTCAGGCCTGATGGTTTCAGCTCAGCTTTGGCAACTGTGGATTTAACCTCGTAGTTTCGAGGATTCTCAATAACACCTGAATGATCCAGGCTACATAGCCACCGATTATGTGGTTAAGGAATAAAGCAGAAGTTCCTACTCCCAATTTTACATGCAGGAGGGAGTCACTTAGCAAGCAAATGGGCCTAACTGGGTCGAGAAATACCTGCAGCACAGGGTATTCTGTTGTGCAGGTTTGTGACGTTTGCAATCACTTTGGGGGCTAAAATTCATATTCTTCTTGCTTGTTCAGAGATGAAAATAAGGGGGATTTAAGTTAAAGGTGTGGCTCCTAGCCAAAATTGGTTTTTTAAGATTTGAAAAGCTCGATCAGAAAAGGAAACAGATGGTAAAAGGATCAGAGAGATGGCAAAAGGATCAGGATGAAGAGGGTGGGAATCAGGCAGTCTGAAGATCCTGCGCTGGTGATCAGATGCTCCTGGGTGTTGTCGGAGTTCATAGGACTGCACACACCAAGAGTGAGCCTCTTGTCATGGACTTTGGTTAATGACAATGTTTTTTTTTTTTTTTAAGATTTATTTATTTATTTATACAAGCACTAGGCACAGTCAGAAGCGCGGGAGGGTGAGAGAATTCACCAGAGACAGAGAGGAGAGCAGAACAGGCAGAGTGCTGAGGGGAGCAGCGGGTGGCAGGAGAGATCCTCACCTGGCCACGCTGCAGAGCTTCACAGCCCAGCCCTCACCTGCTGCGTCACTGGGGAAGCCCAATCTTTTTTTTTTTTTTTTAAAGATTTATTTATTTATTTATACAAGCACTGGGTACAGTCAGAAGCGCAGGAGGGTGAGAGAATTTACCAGAGCCAGAGCAGGGAACAGAACAGGCAGACTGACGAAGTACACTGCTGAGGGGAGCAGCGGGCAGCAGGAGAGGTCTGTGTGCCATGTGGGACCCTCGCCAGCAGCCAGGGATGGAACCGGTGCTGCAGAGGCTGTGGGCAGCTTCGCAGCCCAGCGCTCAACCACTGCGCCACTGGGAGGCCCTAATGACAATGTTCTTTCCACACTGATTCATCAGCAGAAATAAGCATCCCAGCACGACAAGATAAACAGGAAAAACCATGTGCTGAAGGTGAGAGGGAACACAGGAACTGTACTTTCTGCTCAATTCCCCCTTGAACCTATTATATAGATCAACTATTAATAGTTTACAAAGATAAAGGGTATTAATTCAAGAAATTGCATGGGATCACCCCATGCAGAGTGGAAATAGGGACCCACAAAACCAACCCAGCCAGTGCTGCACCCCTGTCTAAGACTGCTGACCACATGAGACAAAAAAAAAAAAAACCTACCCAATTACCTTGAGTTTTGTGTGTGTGTGTGTGTGTGTGTGTGTGGCAAATGCCCTTTAATTGAATAACAATTTTGGAAGACATCAAAAGCCTCAACAAACATGTCTATGAAGCAACTGGTACGACTGAACTCACTTCCTTGAGCAAATCTGAAGAAGTATTTTTGGAAGAGTTTCATGTTGTGAATGGAATAAAATGCCACTTAGCTGCAAAAACATGTCCTCAGTGTGGAGGAAATGGACCTATATTAATGGAAGATGTTTCTGTAAATGTGCATATTCATAAAGGAAGTAGCAGTTTTGGAGGGTAACATGCATGAGGGCAGCCCCCCTCCTGTGATATTATGTAGACGCGCCCCCAAACTCAGGGTACCTTCCCAAGTGGCCATGACCTCCTCCCCTCTTCTGTGTTGGGCACATCATCTTCATCTTCACTCCCGTCCACACGCCAGGACACTTCACCATCACAGTAGTGGTTTGGTTGAATCAGGTCACTGGTAAAGGACGGATAATCAAAGATCGGGCTTGTTTCAGTGGCTAGTGGTATTTTAACATCTATCTACACACATGTGACTTTGCTTAAGTATCTGGAATGGCTCAGGGCCTCCAAGAATTCAGTTAAAAATTTCGACTATAACTGTCCTATGAAAAGGGGAGACAAAATGTTACCAGAAATTAATCAATGAGGGATTCTTGAAGGCCTTGGGAAGGTTCCTTTTGAATGAAATTTACTTTGTTTTAAAGGAGGTGACCATACTCAGTGTCCGAGCAGAAGGAATGTGCAAATTCTATTGTCTTTCAGAATAAATGTCTGAAAGATGAAGCTCAGTGTACAGGAGCGATGTGAGTGGAAGCCAAATGAACAAAATAAAGGAAACCTACAATTGCAACTCAGCTTACATCGACTTTTCTGCAGACAAACAAGATTCTACAGAGGCAGGGTAGTTTATAAATATAAAAGCAGTACAGCAAGGCAGGGGAAAAAATATGTTTCTAGCTTAAAATATCATTAACTAGGCACTTCCCAATTACTGATAACTTGTGGTTTGCAGACTTACCATAAATCTTTCTTCAGCCACTTGTTACTGAGAAAATTAGCCATGTCACATAGCCAGAACATCGATGGCAAATGCTTTGAAAAACACCCACATAAACAGTGTCTTGAAAAACTGGGAGGTTGCTAGGAAATTATGTCAAGTACAATCCTTTCCAGTTATATCTGATTTTTCCATTTTATATCTTCCTCAATCCTTAGGGCTTAACCCCTACAGGAATTCACATGAGGATAGCTTACATACCTCTGCAAATATAAATTTTCCAGGGGTTCCATTAGATCCTTAGAAGGCCTTAGGCATTAGTGCTAAGAATTTTGGCTAGGGTCAGCTGTTCTGGAAAAGGGTAACGCTAGGTTCCTGACCATATGGGGGCTTGCACAGAGAGGAAAGGATGCAACTAGGATGTCCCGTGGACATTTACATTTTCCTCTTCTATTTCTACAGAATGAATCAAGGGGGAAAGCTGAGTGGCAAGCCAAATCAAATGATTTGAGTTATTTTAAGTAGAAGCAATTCTTTGCACTCATTGCCAAACTTAAAATGCCTGGACAGCCTGTTCAAAGAGCCAGCAGCATGAAGAACAGAGATTGTGCCAGAAACACATGCCAGGAAGCACTGGGAAGGCTGGGGCAGCCCCCTCCGGTGAATTAGCATTTCAGTGGTCCAGCCCTTCAGGGTGCTGAGAAAGCTGGGAGGTGGCTCAGCTACCTCTGTTTCCACAGTGGGATTTTAAGATCTTTCCATTCATTCTCTCCACCCTCTGGAGGTGGGTCCCTGGTGCACTAATACAAATAGGAGGAGACAACACAAGGGAAGAATTCATTGTGAGCTTCAGATTTTTCTCTCCCTCGGTATTAACAGCTATTGCTGTATGGCACTTTACAGAATCCAAAGCATTCCTGCGTTCGCCATCTTACTAAATCTCACAACGCCCTGTGAGCTGGTATGGTTTTTCCCATTTATACATGAGGAACTGAGATGCAGGCAAAAGGTAACTGACCTAATATATCATCATAATGAATGGAAAGCAGGAACTTGAAATCCAAGTCAAGTGTCCTGAAAATGAACCAAAGGGCCATTCCTAACCCTTGCAGAAAGCCTTTCTCAGTTATGATCACCAAGTAAATATACTGCATGTTAGACTACTTGAGCCTTGTTAAAATAAAACAAAGTGAAAGAAAAAAAAAATCTTCACATCAGCACAGGGTCCATAGTGGGTTTTCCAGGAGCGAGAGACAGACAGAAACTGGCAAAAACAGCGAAAATAAACTTTTTACAAGGAAGTTTTAAATTCTGACCTGACTGTAAATGAAGATGACTCTGCCAAAGGGTGCTGGCTGAAAGCAGTCTCTCCCTGGATAAATTCCACATTCATGGTCATAGCTATTAAGTGGCCGAGACTCTTATTTTATAAATCAGTTGTTAATAGAGTCACTTTAATTTCTGGGCTCCAAAGAGTATCTTCATCAACCGCAAATGAGACTGTAACTGGAAGGCTATTTTATTTACATTTTAACCTCTTACTTTGGTAACCACAAATATGTTGGTCCAAGTCATTCCTGGTCAGTGCCATTATCATTTTGGGAGCAAATGTGCCATTGCCTAACATTAAAAAAGTGCGCTTGATAGAGATATACAAGGTCACTTCCAATAAAATTCACTTAGGCTTAATGTTTCTATGAGCCTTGTTTAGCCAGTCACTGGCCAAATTTGTAAGGAAGGAAGTTTTTCTTCAAACACAGATTTTATGAATATATGCACTATGTTCATTGAAGCATTATTCACAATAGCCAAGCTCTGGAAATAACCTAAGTACCGAACAAGAAAAGAATTGATTAGGATGATGTGATATAATGACACAATGGAATACTACTCAGCTATAAAAAAGGATGAAACATTGCCATCTGCAGCAACCTGGATGGAACTGGAGGTGATTATGTCAAGTGATTTAAATCAGAAGGAGAAAGACAAATAGTGGATGATTTCACTGTACTCTTATATGGAATATAAAGAAAAAAAACCAAAGAAACAACCCAAACCAAACCCTAGAAATCTGACTACAGAACTGAAGCTTCCAGAATGGGAGGGTGGGGTTGAGGAACAAAGGCAGCAGAGGGTACAGTGGACTAAGACAGAGGACTTTGGGTGCCGTAGTGGTGGGTGTGGTATTTTAACATACATCTGAGGAGGTGTGAGCCATAAATCATACAATTCTGTAAAGTAATGTTACTTCAATAAAAAAAGAAACACAAAAGAAAAAAAGCAGCGCTGTCACAGTCACATGAATCTAGGCTCCTGTTTTATAGATCCACTCAACCTGACTGGGTTTTAATAGACAGGTCACTGCAATTTCACCTCCTTGTTTTCATGCATCCAGACAACCCTTCCCAAACTGATCATTCACAAAATACCTAAGTTCTATATAGTCACTGCTGCTATGAGCTATTGCCCCGTTCAGCATTTTCCACTTTTCTCTGAACACATTTTAGTGAATTGTTATTTGAAAAAAAAATATTGGAATATTGGAATATTTTTTGGAATATTTTAATGTGGAGCCTATAGAATTCCCCTGGAATTTGAATTTCCAGGAAATTGGATTGTTATGCTGTCCTATGTTTATTAGTAAAATGACAATTTTAGTTGACAGCTGGTCCTCTCCTTTAATGTGTTTTATAACTATTTTTCAACAGAAGCAAGAAAGTTAAACTGATCACTTTTTCAATGACAGCCCTATGACTGGAGCACTGTGGTTTCTGAATATGACAGAGGTAGTCTTTCTCTTCCCTTCTCTTTCATGTGTTGGTGTGTAAACACAGGAGGGTGCATTGCCAAAGGGCAGAAAGGGGGACTCCATGGGTGCATACACCTCTCAAGGGGAATAAAACAAGAATTGGCAAAATAAGGATCCTGCACTCCTATGTTTATTGCAACACTATTTACAATAGCCAAGATATGGAAACAACCTGATTGCCCAAAAACAGATGAGTAGTTCAAGAAGATGTGGTATATATACAATGGAATACTACTCAGTGATCAAAAAACAAACTCATGCCATTTGTGTGCACCATGGATGGAGCTGGAAGGCATTGTGCTAATTGAAGTAAGTCTGAAGGAAAAAGAAAAGTATCAGATGGTCTCAGTTATTGGGGGGGATTTAGGGAAACCCAAAAAAGGATCAAGAAAAAGATGAAACTTGCAGGCAAACCATAGATCTGTGGCATACAGCAGGGAAGGAAGAGCTCAAGGGACTGTGGTGATGGTCCGAGGTGCCATGGTGGTGGAAGAATTATGGGGACTACACATGGGGGAGAGATCAAACATTGTGCAAAGATGAATCATGATGTAAGAAAATTAAACAAACAAACAAAACAAAACAAAAAAAGCATTGGCAAACTAAGACCAGGACAAAATCTGCAATGTGGGGTGCTCTTTGCCTGCTTACTCCTCCACTGACTTTTCTCTCTTCCGCACTCATGCAGCCATAGCCTGACACGATGTTATAAATGCTATAGAAGAGGCAGTGAAGCTTTAAGAGGAGGTGGCTCCTGCCACTTGAAAGAAACAAGGAAAGGCTCTGTGAGAAAAATTCTATTTGGATTTGGGCCTCAACAATGGTAGAGTCTTTCTCTTCACTTAGCGTGCCATTCCACCTGGATGCACACTTCTACAATGCAACCTGTTCCTTCAAGGCTCAATTTGGACTCTACTTTTTTGTAGAGCCAGTCTGAGGCCACATCAGAACCAGTTCACATGTTATTTCCGCTCTGTGCTTCCTCTGTGGCATCTATTACTCTTTTTTGTATCATACTCATCTGTGCATCTAATGATTGACTACACACACAAAGACCTTCTAAAGTAAACTAAACTAAACTACACTGCACAGCCAGTTCTTCCCACTGTTCCATACCCTTTAGTGGCAGGTGAGTCTCTCTGAAAAATGAATTATTTTCTCTGTCCTCTTTATTATGTTCACTGACCTGCCCCCCGCCCTTTTATTTACAAAAAAATATAATCCAAGTTCTGATTGCCTCTTCTTTCCTAATGCTTGGGAAAAATACATTCAGAAACTTTAACACATGTACAGGACTCAGCAAGAGGTTGTAATCTGCATGTTGGTTTCTTACAGGACTGCACATAACTCAGGAGGAAAATCCAGTCTAAGAACCCTGATGCTGTATTATTATACTGCTTCCACTGGGAAATCAAGCTGAAAGCTGGACTTGGCTTTGATGATTGAGTCTAGTTATGCTACGTATGGACCTGATTTTCAGTTTGAATTGCTATTTTCCTCTGAAAAACACTGTCCCAATTTTGTGTACCTCAGAGGAAACTGTTGGCCCATGTAAAGCATTTTAAAGGTAATATGAAGACTCTCAAGTAGACAGAAATGAACAAGCATAATTGCTGACATGCACTAAATTAAGTATATTTGTAGCCAGTTCACTTGATAAGAAAATAAATCAGAAGATAAAATTAACTGAATTTTCAGCTCCTTTAGGCCTAAACCAAGTGTTAGAATTCAATATTCTAGTTTCTTAAATAATCTTGATGTCCTGGTCTAAAGATAGCTGTGCATTTATTCCATTGACAAAGGGTTGTTAGAACAAGGAAAACAAATTTTCTGTGTATTTTAATTTTTAGCAAAATTTCACTTTCCCTTTCAAAAAGAGAATAATTTAGCATCAGGTTTTGTTATGTAAATTGAGACATGAAGCAGAGAAACAGGACTAATTTACTTTTTCTTTAGTCCTAATCCATCCATATACCCATACACACATGCACGCACCCATCCGTCTGTCAATTTGTCCATCCATCCATCCATCCATCCATCCATCCATCCTGGTATTAACCATTGCTATTTTCTGCCTAGTGATTTTGGACAACAATTACATGTCATTTCATATCCTTTCAACCCCAGCAATTCTAGAATCTCTCTCATCACCTGCTGCTCTGTGCTAGCTTTAACTAATTCCATTCATGCTATGACAATGCCTCAATTTGAACAGCGTACTCTCCCTTCCTGTTCTGAGTATTGTCTGATACTGGAGTGTGAAGACATACTCAATGGTCACACGAACATCACTGAGAATTTCAGTGAAGGTAATGACCATAAGGTTATTCTTGACAAATATCAATCAAGATTCAGTCATCTGCAATGTGGCTAATTTGATAGTCTCTCTCCCTTTCTCTGCTTCTCATCCCAAGCCTTGCACTCCCAATCTCTAGGGTCACTTCTCAAATAAACTACCTCATGCAAGTCTTCATGTCAAGTTGAGTTTTGAGTGGGACAAAGGATAAACTGTTAGGGACCAACCAAGACTGGCTATAGAAAGATGTTATAATGGAATTTTGGAATTGGATCACCTACCAGTTAAACAGCCAAAAAGACCTGTTGGTGCAAAGTAGGTGGGAATTCCCAGCAAAGAGTTGCTTTGCAACTACTCTCAGATGTGATGGACTGAGATAGGTTAGGAGAAAGCCTCGCTGAAGTCTGACAGGAGAGACAGAGTTCCTTCTCTGGGAGGTAACATACAAAGAAGGAATCAGCTAGCATGTGTCAGGAGGTGGTAACTGTGGGATGGTTCATCAGGATTGTACACTACAATATGCAGGGGAATAATCAACTGAGGGATGTGTATGAGGAGGGGTGCCTGGCAGGCATCCCTGCATCCAATTCTTATTATGATCCTGGGATCTACTTGGACATTGGCCTCAGTGATAACCTGCAGTAAATGAGGTGGAGACACTGAAATAGTGTTGGCAGAGTATTGAGATTAGATGGCCTGAGGAAGTAAGGGTGCTAGGAAAGATTTATTATATACAGTCACAGAGCTCAAACCCTGACAGTTTTTCCAGCAATACGAATAATGTATTGATGAGGGAACAAAAACATCTCTGAGAACCACAGTGCTGACTAATCTTTATAGGGCAGAGTTTACAAAAAGATTCTTCCATGGACTTGGCTCCACAGCAGCCATGAGAACACAGTTTTCTAGAAGATCAGAAGTAAGGTAGGTAGCATCTAACCATGAGAGGCAAGGTTGATATAATTTCTATAATGGGCAACAAGACCAGATTGTCTATCAAACCCGTAGTGACTATATGTAGAAAATGATTAGGAACTATATGTATAAAAATAATGACTACCAGTGTTACTTTTTCCTTGCAACCAGAAAGTGGCAAGCAAAACTCAGATGTTAGTTGCTGCAACGAAATAAATTCTAATTCTTCATCCAGTTCCCAGATCTAAGTGAGTTCACAAACCCAGAACCACTGACTGATGAGGTAATCTTGCAATGCTGCCATAAATGCGTATGATAAATATTCCCGTTTTCCTTCTTCAAAGCCATTTATAGCCATTTCCTAGTAACTCAGCACTAAGGGAAAATTAGTATCCAAACTTTGCAAGAATTGCGGATACTAGGGGGTATCAACACATTCTCACAGCCACTTTATTAAAGTGGGGGCTAAAAGGTAGGTAGGGGCCTCCCCATATGGCGCAGCGGTTGAGTTGCGAAGCTGGCTGGGCTGCGAAGCTGCCTGCAGCACCAGTTCGATCCCCGGCCACCAGTGAGGGTCCCACATGGTGCGCAGACCTCTCCTGCCATGCCTGCTGCTCCCCTCATGGTGTCTGCCTGTCAGTCTGCCTGTTCTGTTCCTCACTCTGGCTCTGGTGAATTCTCTCACCCTCCTGCGCTTCTGACTGTACCCAGTGCTTATATAAATAAATAAATAAATCTTAAAAAAAAAAGGTAGGTAGGTGATAAATGTATTTCTGCCCTAAGAACACAGGATGCTCAGACCCAACCCTTGATTATTTCCCAGGGTCCTCCATATATAAATCGACAATGTGTGGTTAGTAGTTAGAAGAATTCTCACTTCTGTTCTCTGCCCAGTGACGTATGATCCATTTTTTGTAGAAATATCAAGTGCAGCTTCAGAAACTGCCCCACCCCATTACAATGGCTAATTAGAAACAATACCAGCAAGAATTGCAGGGATTAATACCTCCACCAAAGAGTGACAGGATAGACAGTGTTTTCCATGATTTCCCTATTCTGTTTGTCTGTATGGCATCTGCAAAATCAGAGTGTGATGGATGGTAGTGGCCACCCATATGCCAACAAAATTGCCACCCCACTCACAGCTGCTGTGCAGAATGAAGTGTCCTACTGGACAGAGTCTGCCAGTACAGACTCTGGCACTTGGCCAGAAGTCACAGATCTTGCTCTGTGGCTGGTGCATGTGTCATTCTTAATCATCATCAACAAGAAAACCAAAACTGGTTTGCTTTGCCGGGTAAAGATGTGAGATCACATTCACTGACTTGCTCCAGGGCTATGACAACTTTACTTTTCCCAATATTGCTCTCTATCGATTGTCAATGTATCTGCAAAGACCCTATCACCTGGACAGAACATCATGGAGTTTCACTATATTGATGCTAAGAACTCAGACTGATAATCAGGAAACATGCATCTCCTGGGATGAGGAACAAATCTCTCCACTCGTTATAAACATATCACCTTAGCTCTTTGGGGATAATGCGCTGGGGACATGACAATAATTCTCCTTTGCTATGAGTAAATGCTACTTTGTCAACAGAGGGCGCTAGAGGGACATTCTAATCCTGGCCTACGTGTGCTGTTGTTTTTGCTGCTTTCTGAGCCTACTATGCAGCTAGTAGAAATGTAGGGGGACATCCAGCAGTCCCTTGCCATAGCTGCATGCCCAGAGTACACAATCCCTTGGGGAGACTTGCAGTCAAGCCCTGGCCCAATGACCACCTGCCTGAGGCTTTCCAGACATGGACAAAGATTATGAGCCTTATTCTACCCTTGGGATGCGCAAAACCATGATGCCCGGCTGCCCCAGTGATCCTACCCACCAGCTGTCACCTGCCTCTATCCTGGAGAGACATTATCTGTTTACCCAGCAACTATGGACCATGTGTGGCATGAGTAACACAATAAATGCCCCCGCCATTCTGTGACCACACCTATTTCAAGAATGCCAGACTTGGGGAAGAAGCCCCCTGACAAGTTAGCTTCTTTCTTTCAGGTTCTCCCTCATCTCTACAGTATTCTTTTGAGTTTCCTCTAAACCTTTATAGTTATTTTTAAGTGATAGTTAATAATTCCTAATATTAAATTTTCCTTTTCAAATTATTGTGGTTCTCCCTAATGATTACACCCGATTAATACACCCTCACACAAGGTCAGGGAACTATGACATTGGCTAGCAATTTAGGAGCCAGCACGCATGGCCTGTGGCATCCTGGAACCACCTCTCAAAGAGCAAAGGGGCGAGTGGGGCACCTCCACGCCCTCACATTAACACTCAGGCATAGCACTTGGTGCATCCAATTGGATTTTGAAGGTTCTATATGTAACATATCCAGGTAACTGGTTAAAATGAAACACGGAACCATGAACACCCAGTGACTGTGTGACCAGAGCTCCCATCATGGGCTGTCATTATAGGATTCATTAGGTAGCTATCCACCATCTGGCAGAGAAACTACATTTGTGGTTAGGTCTGAGTGGGTTGAAGTTGCATGATCAGACAGCCCAGACTCCCATGGCACCTGCCTCTTCTGTCCAACTCGTCTCCACTCGCTCTCATGTATGGCCTCATAAGTTCCCCACAGCTAACGGACAAAGGAGGAAAATCTCAAGCCTGCATCACAAATGAGTTGATTCAACATCCTGGAAATCTGTGAAATGAAGAGTTGTTGATATACCTTCTCTGGTGTGGTCCCTGAGGTAGCAATGAAAGAATTCCTCCAGTGTCCAGAGCTGTGATCCATACACCTGATGTGTGAAACCATGTGAAGATATAGTACACATGTGGACCAGATCTGTGGTCTTCTGGGTAATGGTGAGTGGCTCAGCTGGTTGGTAAGGGGCCTGGAATGAGTATTACTGAAGCAATGGAAACAAGAAGTTGAGGAGAAGCAGTATAGAGATGAATCTCTGGGAGAGGATTTTTGTTTTATCTCAAAATGCACTAGGGAACATTCTTTATAGACTCCTACCAGCAACTTTTCTCAGAAACTCTAATGGTATCGCACCTGATGGACTCATAAATAGAACAATCAGGACAGAAAGCAAATAGGGGTTACCTGGGCTGCTTCTCGTGTTAGCCCCTGCTCCTAGAAATGCAGAACCTGTCAGTAGGAGAGACCAGTGATAAACTTCAGGATCATACCCTTCCTCAAGGAAACTTGGTTACAAGTTGAGTACATTGGAAAGACTCTTTCTTACCAGCACTTGTCCAAAAGAATAGTTTGCCTTGCCCCCTTCCATACTTCTGCAAATATCATCAACGAGGACTTAGAAGAATGCTATCTACTGTATGAAATCCCATAGAACATTACCTCAATCCAAGAAACCCGCTGTAGGGTTAAGCAGTTCAACAGGTAAATGATCAAAGAGTCCACTAGTCTGGCCTCATGTCCCAGAAGCAACTGGTCCAGTGTAATGTAAGAATGCCTTGCCAAAGGCTCAGCAAGACATCCATTTAGGAAAAACATCCTGGAGAACTAGACACCTTTTGAGGAGTTCCACAGAACAGCCTAAGAACGTCTCTATGGAGCAAAGTTTGGCCTCATAGGGGGTTAACTCCTCCATATCACTGGCCAATATATGTGTATTGATTGGTTGCTCATTCTTAGGATCAGAGAAATCACCAAAATAGGACTTAAGGGGATAGAGGGGCTACCATAGAACACAGAATATGTACAGCTGTTCAAAGTCAGCATGGAACTGGCCTCTGTACTGTAAAAGTGGTGGGGCTGAGAAATCAGTGATGCCTGAGTGACACTCAAGCTCACTCGTGAGGTCCTCTCATGCCCTTCAGCAAGTTCTCAAGATTATCTGCCACAGAATCTTGATTTAGCTCAAGTGGTGGCCAATTGTATCCACAAATCTATGTATTTGCCTTCTTTTTTCCTTTCTTATTTCCTCTAAATCTTTATTCCTGGGATCACATTTTAAATAATATACCTGCACTCGGGTGTGTGTGTGTGTGTGTGTGTGTGTGTGTGTGTGTTATCCTTTGTCTTTAGCTCTGATTTTTATGGACAAACTGCCCAAGATATTTGACTTCCTATTTTCCACCTCAAACTTTCTTAATATTGCAATTCATCATATAACTTTTATTTTCCCAATGGCAGTGTTGTCTCACATCCCAAACAAGTTTCCACCACTTGTACTTTTGAGCCCACTACCTTCCACCCCCTCAGAAGTTGCTCTGAGAAATGGAGCACCAGAAAGACCAGGAGCGGGTGAGCCCAGGAATGGGCTGTTTCAACATCAGCATCAGAGAGGATTATTATTTTTTTAAAGATTTATTTATTTATAAAAGAAGCAGTTTACAGGCCAGATGCGGGGGAGGGTGAGAGGATTCACCAGAGACAGAGTGGGGAACAGAACAGGCAGACTGACGAAATACGCTGCTGAGGGGAGCAGCGGGCGAGATAGGGGAGGTTTGCTGCACCATGTGGGTATCTCCCCGGCCAGCTGGGGATGGAACCGGTGCTGCAGAGGCTGCCGACAGCTTCACAGCATGGCACTCAACCACCTGCACCACCAGAGAGGCCCGAGGATTATTATTTTCTTAATTATAATGAGAATATGGAATTTATTTTGTACATTAATTCATATTGAAAGGTGATTTCTTTGGGAAAGGTAATTATTGATCAATTTTCTCCTTATTGCTGTATGTGACTAGTTACATAATATTTTCCTTTTTATTATTATATTTTAATTTATAAGGGAGGACTTGTAAATGGAGAACAGGTCCAAGAATGAAACCCTTGCAGGCAAAGGATGAGGGGAATGACAAGATGGACATTTCTCTAGTGCTAGCTGATCATTTTAACCACGAATGAAAGTAGATACAGAGGGAATGTTTTTTACTCCCATTTCCCAGAAAAGGAAACAGAAGTTAAATAAGCATCCAGGGTTATGGAGCCAATAAACAGTAAAGCAGTAACTCCAACTCCAGGAATCAGTGAGTACAGTTCCCAGGAGAAGATGCTCATTATCTTATTTATAGAGTAATGTCAGGGCTCCTGAGAACAGGCTTGAAAACAAAGTAAATAAATTCAAACCAAACCAAAAACTGCTTATTGAAGAAACTAAAATTTTCCTTTTTCAAAGACTTTTTCCATTGCGAATTATCACTAGCAAGAAGAAATGTACCTTTGTTTCTTTAAAAATACCATCTAGAGAAAATGAGGAAAGATCTCTGTGACCAGAATTTTGAGAAATGCTGGCAGAGTCCTAGGCAGCCATGCAGGTAGTACTGGCTAGAGAAGGCAGGGGTGTGAGAGAGTATGAGAGGCCTAAAAAAGGCAAACGAAGTCTTATAAGTACTTTCTGAGTACGACACTGAGTATGTGAAGTGCCATTATAGATGGAATATTTGTGTATTTCCCAAATTTGTGCTAAAACCTAACCTAGAAGTGCTGGTAATTTGGAGGAGGGGATCTTACAACACCCCTCTTTTAACCAGAAGTGGGTTCCCCCAGACAGTAAGAAGGCTCTCACCTTGACCTTGGACTTACCTACCTCCAGAACCATGAGGAAAATTCCTACTGTTTATTAGTCACCCAGTCTATTTTATTTTGTTAGATCTGTCCACATGCACTAAAGCAGGTACCACTTGAGGAATATAACATTTGTAGGCCATCATTCTACCTACAAATAGGTTGATTAGCTCCTGACTGAGCTCTGTTATAGAGGTTTATCAGAGAAATAATTCTACTATATAACCCATTGTAACAAAGGCAAGACATCAAAATAAATCCATTTCTCTTATCCTTTTCTTCTTCTTATCAAACTTCTACTCATCCTTCAAGAATGAGCTCAAGCCCCACCACTTTCATGCATAATATCTGATTACCCTAGCTGCAACTTAATTTATCTTTTCTTTGAACCCTGATAGCGTTTGATGTCTGTATCATCTTGGCATTTATTATGGTAGCAAGACTGTTTTGAAATAATCCTCAAGGTAATTGCATTAAGGCTGTATTTTACCCTAAAGCCCTTCTGCAATTAAAACTAGGCTTGGAGACTGAGACTACGGCCCAAGGGCACAAAAACCAGCAAAGAATTCAATGAGAACAAAGAGTTGATTTTCAGGCATTTGAACTCTAAATTAGACTTTTAAAACCTACCAAAGCCAATTGCCCTGAAAGTCACTTTTTAAGACAAGAGGCAGGGACAACAGAGTGAAAATGCTTTAGGAATTTTCAAAACTTTACTTGGAAACTAAGAGCCAATGCTTGAAGGAAGCAGTCATAAAGTTTGTCCGGAACCAAAATATTACAGAGAGAACCAATGGGTTGTAGGAAGGAGGAAATGTTAGAAGAGAACAAGAGGGTGGGGATGAAGTGCCACACCAGGCTTTCCAGGGTTTAGCCCAGGAAACCAGACCCCAGTAGAGGAGGCTGCCTTCAGACAGGGGCCTGTGTGTGAAGTGATGCCTGTGGTAATGGGGGGTTAGTTTCACCAAAGGGTCAGGTAGACACTTCTCAAGATGCCCCTAGCAGGTCCCTATTCACCATGGTATGGGAACAGGAGGATATCCGAAGGCCCTGGGATTCTCAGGAGGTCTGTCACCACCACTACTGAGTGGAGACTGCTGAGAGCAGAGAGGACCCTGGGAATTGAGGAAAAGCTTTTGTTTTCCCTGAAGTCCTGTGCTCTGCACAGTGATGAAGACATCATCCTGTCCTAAGCTTATGCCCCTTCCTAACCAGAGAAGCAACCACTGCTCCCCCTTTCATGACTCGAAAGAATGCAGTTTGCAGGCTCTCAAGTCAGTTATAGGTGTTATCAGTGAATATGTCCTCATTCTCTCTGAGAATCTCATCTCTACTCTCAGGGTGAAGATAGGTCACCCCCCCCTTTTCTCTGTCTAAAGAAGTCTACAGGTATCACATATGACAAAGCAAACTGTCATTCCTTGTAGTGGACGTTTTGGATTATATGTGAAATACTAATGTTATAGGGCAACCTCCATATAAAACGGGTTGCCTGAATGTGGGTCCTCACCCATGTACTTAAAGGGGACTTGTTAATGCTAAACTGCAGAAACACAAAAAAGGGATAAAAGGTTTATTTACAAGGGAAGGGGAAATGAATACCTCAGGGAGAAAAAGAGGGAGATAAGTTCATAAATGCATCCTACCTGTTCTGCTGAACTGGAATCCCAATGACCCGCCAAGTTGGCGAAGAGCCAAGCGTGTCTCCTGGCCAAGACAGCGACACCCCCCCCCACCCATGGCTGGTTAAATACTCAAACAGAGAACACAGCTGCTTAGCTCCGCCCTCAGGTCCTAGCAACCTTCCCTTTGGTGATCATGGGATTTGTAGTTCCCAGTGTCTTGATGGAGTGGGGGTGGAGTCCACAAAGCCTGTATGGAGTTTGCTCAGGACATGCTTTCCCCCTAACACTAAAAATACAGAATATGGAAACAAAAGAAATTTCAAAGAGGGCAAGCATTGTATGATTTCACCCATATGTGGTATAGAGAGAAAACAAACAACTAAAATCAACTTTTGGGCTGTGAGACTAATTAGTGTGGACAAGGAGAGGAGGGAGGTGGGTAAATTGGGCTGGGGGCATGAGGACAAGTTCCAGCAGTGGGTGAAAGACAGAACTGGATGTTTAGCACTGACTTTACTTTAGTGTAGACAACTGATGGCCCTGGGTGGTGCTCCCCTGAGACCTGGGTGATGTGATCATGCAACATTATTTCAGTAAAAACAAAGGACAAAGAAGTCACCCAGGGTCTTACTACCCAAGAGCAAGTTTTTGTACATTTTTGGTTTAACTTCTTTTCTAGTTGGGATTATTTCTTTTAGCAAATTTGTAGCAATAGTTTATATCATGATTTTTCATCTGGTTTTCTCACTTGTATGTATTATTTGAATGATTGTATTATTTTAATATTTGAATTTGAATGACTGAGGTATTTATGAAGCGTTATAATATTATAAATAAATGTATATTTAAGATTGATTTATTTATACATACAAGAACTAGGGTACAGGCCAGAGGTGTGGGGGGTGAGTGGATTTACCAGAGACAGAGTGGGGAACCGATCAGGCAGACGACTGAGAACACTGCTAAGGGGAGCAGCGGGCAAGCCAGGAGAGGTCTGCTGTGCCATGTGGGTAGCTCCCTGGCCGGGCATCGAACTTGTGCTACAGTGGCTGAGTATTGTTTCATAGGTGGTGTCTTAACCTCTTGTGCCACCAGGGAGGCCCATAAATGTATAACTAAGCCCCAATTGTGTAATATTTAGGTTGTATCAATTTTTAGTTTCATGAATAATGTCACGATGAATATATCTGTACAGACAAATTTTCTGTATTTATGATTTTTTCCCAGGGTATACTTCCTCACAAGTAGAATTAAGTCTAATAGTATGACTATTTTAAGACTCTTGAGGTAAACTGCAAATTACTTTCCCAAAATGTTGTGTCAATTTACTTCAACAGCCAACTAGGAGAAAGACCTCTTTCACCAAATTCTCAGTATCATTATCCCTTGTGGTATTTTTTGGTTAATCTGTTATGGATGATAAAAAGAATAATATTCAATTATTCCTTTTCTGGTTTGTTTTTAGAAGTAAATATTTTAATAATTAAGCAATGTAAATAAAACAAAAGTTGTAAACAAAGTTAATACCTTCAATTCAATCTTTTACATCACTATTACTGAAGTAATGTATCAGTAATAATTAAACAGGCGCAGCAGACCTTTCCTGTCATGCCCGCTGCTCCCCTCAGCAGTGTATTTCGTCAGTCTGACTGTTCTGTTCCCCGCTCTGTCTCTAGTGAATCCTCTCACGCTCCCATGCATCTGGCCTGTACCCCGGCTCTTGTATAAATAAATAAATAAATAAATAAATAAATAAATATTTTTTAAAAAGAAATTAAAGAGCTTCTGCACATCAAAAGAGACAATAACCAAAACAAAGAGAAACCCCCACCAACTGGGAGAACATTTTTGCACACAACACTAATGATAAAGGACTGATCACAAAAATCTGCAAAGAGCTGATGAGACTCAACAACAACAAAGAAAATAATTCTGTCAAAAAATGGGCAGAAGAGCTGAAAGAAACTTCTTTGAAGAGGAAATGCAAATGGCCAACAAGCATATGAAAAAATGTTCAACATCACTTGTAATCAGGGAAATGCAAATCAAAACTACCATGAGATACCATCTCACACCAGTGAGAATAGCACATATTAAAAAAACTAGCAACAACAAATGTTGGCGAGGGTGTGGAGAAAAAGGAACTCTCCTGCACTGTTGGTGGGAGCGCACAATGGTCCAACCACTATGGAGAGCTGTGTGGAGATTTCTGGACCTACCAAACATAGAGCTTCCATATGATCCAGCAATTCCACTCCTAGGTATTTACCCAAAGGACACAGAAACATCAATTCCAAAGAGCACCTGCACCCCTATATTTATAGCAGCACTGTTTACAATAGTTAAGCTTTGGAAACAACCCAAATGCCCAAAAATAGATGACTGGACCAAGAAGATGTGGTACATATACACCATGGAATATTACTCAGCATTCAAAAAAGATAAACACATGCAATTTGCAGCAACATGGATGGCGCTGGAAGGGATCATGCTCAGTGAAATAAGCCAGAAAGAAACAGAAAAATACCGGATGGTCTCACTCATAGCAAGAATCTAGAAAACTTAAATAAGGGACCAGGAAAATGAATAACTATAAGAAAGTGAAAATCAAAATCAACAAAAAACTATGAACCAGAGACACTCTATGGGGTATAGGGGGCGGGAGGGGAGGGATTGGGGTCAAAATAAGGGGGTTGCAATTGTATGGGGAATATAAAAATAGAAATTATTAAAAAAATTATAAAAAAGTTAAACAGAATCTTTTGATTATATTATTATTATTATTATTATTATTTAAGCATCTTGGTTTTTTTTTTTTTTTTTTTGCAATATAGGATTTCTCCCCTCAGGTATGGTCACCACATCTTTCCTACCACCAAAGTGTCCACAGTGTCCAAAGTGTCCACCAAAGTGCACCACCCCCCACTGTGTTCTTCCCTCTCACCCCAACTCTCCACCCCCACTTCTCTATTCTCTCCCTCCCACCCCTCCTGAGTGTCTCAGATCTAATATGGTTGCTTTCAAGGGTCAGGCTGACAGTTTGTGTTTGTCTGATCCTTTGTTAAATAGAATCTGAATGCTGCTCAACTACACCAACATTAACTCTTTCATCAATATAACACCATTTACATTTAGACACACCCACTTATGTAAAATGACCTGCCAAGACTCTATGTAAATGGAATTATGTCTAAAAGTGTGCTGGGTACCTCCCAAGAGATAATATAAAGAGGGACAATTAAAAAAAAGTGTATTATCACATTTAAATATCAAAGTATGAAAAAGTGTCTCAGAAATGAAATAACAATGCTCACAAATTCTCCTACTGAGCTTCTTGATGTGGACTGTAACTTTTAAATGCCCTTCCTAGTTGATGATCTAAACTAGAGCCTAGAGAACCTATAAATAGTTCCATCCACTCTGCACCCCGCTCCCTCTCTGCCCCTTGAGTGCTTTATGGCCTCCCATAGGAATGTGCTTGGGCCAGATGGCCTTCAGCCCAGTTTCCTGTAAATATTCATTTTTAATGATAATAATTAAAAACACTAATTTGCTCTTACCCAAGGCCATTTCTACAGAGACCTCTTGGTGCTGCACAAATACTAATTAAGTCTCAGAAATTAGACTTTCTTTTCTCGTCTAATGCAGTGCCTAAGGGGTTGTCCCCAAAGTGATACTCTAAGTGTAAGCAATGATGTCAGCATCCAAGATGGGGTTTAAGCCTCTTGTTTCTACTAGGAGGTACTCTAGGAAACCAAGGGTAAACTTGCATCATTTGACTCTAGTTAGGGCCCAAAATGCCAGCAGAAGAGAACATTAAGTCTCTTCTTAATCTGAACTGGAGATGACTTGTGATGGCGGTTCTACCAGGTTGCCCACTTTCCTTCTTTTATGCCCGGGGGGGACATTTACTGATGGCTTAGAGCAGTTTTTCAAACTGAAGGACAACCCCATTAAATAAAGGTCCGCAGATCTCCAGAGTGTCTGGGAATAGAATTCAGTCCATCTGTTATCTTGAGTGAGAAATAACTGACATCTTCATTTCCCTAACCTGTAACTAAAATGTATTATTTTCTTTAATTACTATCACAGTAGTTAATAATACTTAGAATTTTGCCACCAACAGAAATCACAGATGCTTTCATATCACATTAAGTTAGGTAGGTATGTTGAAATACTGCTTTATATGCATCATTACTTTCAGATTATGGTAGGTTAATATTTTATTTAGAAGCCCATGTGCCACATAATCAAAAATATTTTAGTAACTGTATTCTAATACTTAGCTTTCCTTGAAAGTTTTACATACCTTATTTTCTGCATAAAACCATAATAATTATAGAAGTACCCATGGAACATTTCTTAAAAGTACCCATGGAACATTTTCAAAGATAGACCATACTTAAGGCCTAAAAACAAATGGCAAGACATTTAAAAAGACTACAGTCAAAAAAAGTATCTTTTTCAAGAGCAATGCAATGAAGCTAGAAGTCATAAATGAAGAAAAACTGGAGAATTCGCAACTATGTGGAAATTAAACAATATACACTTAAGTATCAGTAGATCAAAGACAAAACAAAGAAATTTAGGAAATACTTAGAGACATATTAAAACAAAACTTATCAAATGCAGCAAAAGAAGTTCTCAGAGGGAACAAAGAGAAATATTTCAGATTAATAATTTAATGCTTTAGGGAATTAGAAAATTAAGGACAAACCAAAGCCAAAGCTGGAGGAATGAGAACATGACCAGGAGGTAAATGAACTACAGAATGATGAAATATTCCGATAATCAATGAAAACAAATGCTATTTCTTTCAAAAGATGAACAGGAGTATAAGCCTTCAGCTAGACTAATTAACAAGAGAGAAGATACATAAAACTAAAATCAGAAATGAAACTAGGGATATGCTATTAACCTTCCAAAAATGAAAAGAACCTTAAGAAAATACTATAAACAATTGTACAACAATGGCGAAAAACAGAAAATTTGGAAACGCCTGTAAGTAAAGACATTAACAAATAATTGACTTCTTAACAAAGCAAAGCCCAGTACTAGGCTCCCCTGATGATTTCTAGGAAACATAAAAAGAAGAAATAACACCAATCTCTCTCAAACATCCCAAAATACCATAACAAGAGGGAACACTTCCTAATTCATTCTATGAGGCCAGCATTAGCCTAATACCAAGGCCAGCCAAAGATACCACAGCAAAAGAAAACTGCAGACCCAAAGACCCTTATGAATAGTAAATAAATTCACCAAGTCACAGGCAATAAGGTCAACACACAGTATCAGGTGTGTTTTTACACCAACAGTGAATAATCAATAAGGAAAATTAAGAAAATCATGTTATTTTTAACAGTATCCAAAAGAATAAATACCTAGAAATAAAATTATACAAGGAAGTTTCCTAATTAATTTTAGATGGGGATAATAAAAATACCTACCTCATTGAGTCACTGTGAGGAATAAATGTGTTGATATAGGTGAAGCAATTATAGCAATTCATGGCATTTGTTACTACGCCTGCATGTACGTCTTTACAAATATGTAAAACTCCTTTCTTTTATCAATGTCTACAATAAAACAAAATATTTTTATTTTCTCAGAGTAACCTGAGAAACAGTTCCAGACCCTTCTAGAATCAGAAGAAAAAAAATTGCTTTTAATTTACGCATTTGCCATGTCAAATTATTATATTCTATAATGTTATCTTTGAATCTCTTTATTGTTGGCTTTTAAAATAAAGTTGCAATTACTCAATTAGATAATTGGCACTTGGGCATTTTTACTTTCCAACAGAAATTATCTCATGGCATCTAAGATGAAGTGTTACGAGATTAAGGAGTAGGGCGACTATGTCTTCTGATGGAGAGAATGCAGGAGCCTGGGAAATCATAACTGACTTAGTAATAAACAGATTAGTGTCTGAAATGCTCTAGTTGGAGAGGCAGACAGCAGACATAATCAGATGAATACTCTCAGCACAAGGTGCAGGAAGTTATAAGACATAACCAAAAGGAAATACTGGAAATTACTTAAGGAAGCAATTTAAGGTTAAATTAGGTCAAAAAGCTAGGGGCCCCGATCTAAAAAAAAAAAAAAAGACAGTGTAAGCTGACATGACAGATGACAGAACTCCCTGGGGATAGGATTCCTAGTACTTTTAATTTTCTTTCTTTGTGATTCTCCTTATTTTTAAGTCCTTGCATTGTCTACGCAATTTCATTAATGGTGAAACTGTTCCAAGAGTGTTGTGAGTACAGGCTTATCAGGTCTAAAAACACAAATGACCAACTTTCCGAGAGTGGGTGTAAAATGCGACACATTACAATAAAACATCTGTTACATAAACCATAACAATTTCCACTGTGCTTCAGCTTCCTATATATCAACTGTTTTGGAATAAAGGTTTCAAAGGTATCAATGAGAGAGACTCTTGATAACAGGCCAGAAAACTCAACTTTTATAATATGCCATCACAATCATGTCTTGAAGAATAAATATCATGGATATTCCATCTTTTTAACATGTTATATAGCTAAAGACAACCGCTCTGGACATGTTGATTTGGGTGACATTATTCGACAATAAAAACACCACTTTGAATAAGAGTTCGTATGATTATTTATTATGACCTGTCACATCAGCAAGAACAGTATAAAATTCTGTCTCAATAGTAATAAAAAGTAGATTGCCGGAGCAATCTGTCTGGGTCATATGCTTGTAAAAACAGCAGAAACCCTTAAAATATGAGACCAAGGAAGCCCCATCTAGTCCTTACAATAGGACCTTCTTAGGACTGTCCTATGAATGGAAATTAACCAGGAAAATTAGAGAGTGACTATTTGATTCTTTCTCTTTGATGAAGCTGGTATGTGTGTATTCCTCTGAATTCTGAATCTAAACAGATTAAACAGTAGGAATTATCCTTTCACTGTTACTAAAATAAGACCTGAAATAGTCAAATTATTTTTTAATATGAATGTGGTATTTTTACATTTCAGCATCTCTTGGAAAGATTTTCATTTTCATTGCAAGCTAAGTTTTTCTTACAGTCACTTGATCCTAACCCTTGGGTTTATAAATGCACCTGGGGTTTATGGCCAGATTGTGTGGGCTCCTAAAACAACCTGCAAGCGTGGGTTTGCTTGCATATGTAATTATCTGAGAAGAGGGTCTACAGTGCTTAGGACATCTAGAGTTTGGTCTATGAGGGCCTTAATAAAAGTGCAGAATCACTGGGAGAAAACTTTAGAGAAAGCTTAGCCCTGTCCTCCCTTCAGTGCAATCCATGGAGTAGGCTGATGGTGAGGCTGGGGTTTGAGATCAGAAAAGGGGGCTAGAAATAATAACTGAAACTTGCATCATGCCAAATGCCTTCAGAGAAGCTCGCATGTTAAGTACAGCTTCAGGGCAAATAGGGGCAATGCAAGACAGAGTCAGGAGAAGGAAACTTGCACTGGAGGTCCTGCTGGGGTGCTTGCAGAAAATGGCTCCAATTGCTTAGAGAAACACAAACGACAAGGAGAGGCCAGTCATGGAGGAGAGGCACTCTTATTTCACATGAACACAGCTGGCAGGAAGAGCCAATAAGCTTTTGAAGTATTTATGGGTGAGTTCATGACTTGAGGGCAAACCTTGTCAAATGGAGGGTCCCATGTGTCTCTCCACTCTCCGGGGATCCACAATGAACCCCAACCCCCAGCTGTGTGGAGTGACTTCTTATTATGGACCCCCTGCCTTGCTAATGGAGCAGCCCATCTGTCTTCATATTGTTGAGTTGGAAATTTCTCACCTTGAACTCTGAGGCTGTAAAAAATATGAAATAAACTACTGTTACTGGGCTTGACTGTGCTGTTACCAAGAGCCACTTCACAGACTCTAGATTTAATGGTTCAATCTGGGCAGGGAAACATCCCTGAGACCTGGCCTCAGCCCTCCAACCTGTTTCTGCAGGGAGGCTCTTAACAGCTAGGATCTCAACTCTTCACGAGCACCTCTGACCACGACCTGTTTCCTCCACTCTTTGGATTCAGGTATCAGCTTCACAAGAACTCCTCCCTCCCATGAAAAAGTGAAAGGAATCAGGTTAGCCTTGTGCAAAGGATTTTTCACATGAACATCTCCATTCTGCGGGAGGCAGAATGTGGAAGAGCCTATTAGCTTGGCAGGTCTTCAGGCCTTATGCTTATTTTTCACATTAACCTTGGGGATGGAGAGATGGAATCCAAGTCTAGAAATTCTACATAGAAAGGCCCATAGCCATAAAGAGGCATATTAATAATGAAATGCCTCTGTGTTTCTGCATTTCTGCAGAGAATAACATTCTTTGCTTCTGCTCTTGTGCTGTCCTGCACTTTGGCTCAGCTGGCTTGCCAAGACACCTGAGCACTTGAGAGCGTGTGTGCACACCGTGAGGATTTAGGGAGCCAAGGACATGATTTGGGAAGCATCAGGTAGGACTTGCTGAGGGCAGAGCAGGGGGAGGTGCATATCAGAGGTTTTGGCCCAGCTGGAAAGGGAGCTCCTTGCCAAGGACAACCCTTCTCCCAGAAAGAAATGATGTGCATAAAGCTTCAGGAGAGAGAAAACAAAACGCTGGTTTTCCACACTGAGAATGAAATAATTCAGCGGTCATTATTGACTCAAAAATGCATCTACATCCAAGTACTTGAGCTGGCTACAATTTATGTGACTTAAATCTCACTTTCATATAAATATCAGCCAGATAGGAAATTCTTTTTCCTCCTCAAGGGAAAAAAATCCTTTCATCACAATTCAGGGAATATTGTCTCCTTAGGGAAAACATGTTGTATCAAAGAGGACTCAGAGCAGTAAAAAATTAACAAATTTGTTCTGTTTCATTAAGTAAAATTACTAGGTTTCAAGATATGAACACCAATATAAAACAATAAGTTTCCAAATCAATTCCATTTTAAATTTCAGGGTCAGTCACTGCTTTTCTGTGGCCCTCATCCCTTGGGAAGCTGAGAGTCCAGATAGTTTTTCTCTTGATATTTATCACTGTCATTGAGGGTGACATTGTCTACCTTCCAACTCACACTCAAGGAAAATGCTTGGCACCAAGGACAGTTGTTAAGCAGGAGGAGACTCAGATTATGAAGAATAGGGGTGGGTGGTGAACAGACCCAGAGATGTCGCCATGGGTGAGGCTGCCTGGACTGTTTCACCAAGAAATACAAGGAAGACTGTTCACAAGACATCACAGCAGCAGCAGGTCCAATGGCGCAAGGAGAGAGGCTCACGGGAAATGGAATTCTCACATTCTACTCAGCGTATGCAGTGGGGATATGTAAGTGATCCTCAGGGGACACTGGAGAGCTTTATCTCAAAGGCAACTTCTGGTGACAACTCTAAGAGTGCATAATATTACGTACACTTGATGGGACTGGGTTGTTAGCAAAATCTTGGGACATTTAAGAACTCTCCTCCTTGACTGTTTTGCCACAGAAATGTGTGTACAGTGTGACTTGACTCAATCTTCTGTACACTGGTTGACACCTTCTCAGTCCCAGGAGATCCTCATGTAGCTTGGACAGTAAATGTGACACAGGAGGGGGTGACCTGTGTGATGCAGAGCACCAAGTAATAGCTAGGAGCAGGGTGGCCCAAGAATGGGATTATTCTGGTCCAGAAAAAAAAAAAAAGAACAAAAAAGCAACCTGATAACCATGTAGTTCTGGCAGTTTGCAGAGGAGACTAACTGCCAGTGAAATAGTTTGGCTTTTCCTACGCAGCTTGTCCTCAGACATTTCACTTAGACCCTCTTTGCATTCTATGAAATCCTCCAAACAGGTGTCTTTCTCCCAGACCCAGTCATGTGGCTCTAGACCCACAACAGAATGAGACAAGCTACTTGAGACAGAGCATCCACAAAGACCCTGCGACTACACTGTCCTGACCAGTGGCCACCAGCCCTGGGAGGCTATGGGCACATGAATGGGGGCTGGTCTGAAAGGACACACTGTGCAAAGATTCACGCCAAAAATACAGTATCAAACAGCTCACTAAAAATTTTTAGGTTGATGACATATTACAATAATATTTGAAAACACTGGGTAAATTATTATGTTTCCTTTGAAAATATGGCCACTAGAAAAATCTCAAAAAAACATAGCTACTGAAAACATAATATTAAGCTCAGATTATTTTATTTGTGGCTTATGCTCAGTTTCCAAAGGACAGCATTGTTCTAGAGGTCCAAAGAACATTTTCTCTGGATGGGGAGACCACTCGTGTACTCTCCATGCCAGGTACAATAAGCTTTGCTTGCTTGCATCTTTCCAGTGCCTGGCAGAGAGCTGAGCACAGGGTAGGCAGCCAACGAACACCAGTGCTGATTGGGTAAGAACTACACACCCCGTGTGTGATGAAGGCATGTGGTAAGCTCACCTGTCAACCTGAGCAGCCCATCTGGTGCCTAGACACATGGTCAAAGGTCATTCTGGTCAAGTTGTGGAGGGTGTTTTGATGTCACTGACATTGGTGGACCAAGTAAAGCTGACAGCCCTCTCTCATGTGAATGGGCCTCATCCAGTCAGCAAAGGCACACATAGAACAAAAAGACTCAATAAGAGAAATCTCTCCTGTCTGATGGCCTAGAACTGGGGCACTGGTCTTTTCCAGTTTTCTCTGGAGTGAAACATATCTCAGGCCAAACGTTTTGGATTAGAATGTGCACCATAGCCCATTCTCAATTCTCAGGTCTTAGAACTCAGGCTAGAATTACACATTAGCTCTGAGTCTCCCACTTGTCTGCTTCTCAGTTTCTATAATCCTGGGATCCAATTTTACTCTCTCTCTCTCTCTCACACACACACACACACACACACACACTCATGATCTCTTTTTCTGGAGAACTCTGATTAAAACATGGGTAACACTGAATAATTTTATAGTATACTCTTCCACAATTTTAAAAGTTCATGAATATGAGGTTAGTGTTTATAAATGGGTCCATGACTGACTAATTTGGGGACACAGAAAAGTCACTCTCAAATCTCATACATTGGGGCCAGGAGAGGGGCCACTCCTGTGCTGTCAATAGGGAAAACAGTACCCCATGTTCTTTGGGGGTAACTCAAAGCATTAAATACAGTAAGGTCTGTCTACACTGATGACAGAGACTGACCCTGGTGAAGGCCTAGCTAAGGTGACTCTCTCCCTTCACCCAGAGACCCAGCAGTTCAGTCCATCAGCTCTTAATAGCTCATAATTTCTGCAGCATTGCCATGACTCTGTATTTTATAAAACAGAGATTAATTTCTATAGTTTTATATTTATATAAATGAAGCACAATCAAAAGAAAATCTCAGAAGTAATGAGATTATGGGTTACGAAAGGATGAAGATAAAAGCCGGGGTTATAATCCAGAAGTCACAAAAGGAGTATCGTTAATAATTCTGAGTCAAGTATGAAGAAAATGCATAGTTATAGAAATGATGAAAAGGATGAGGAGCTTTAAAATCTTGGGAGAAAGACAAACTGCTTCTAGCTATAAAGGCAGAGTCCATTGTTAACGAATATTAAGTTGGGAGCTTAAATAATCAGCTAATTGGAACTATGTTTTCTAATTAGTAAATCAGGTTTATGTGCGATTCCTCATTAAGCTTCATTATATAGCTACGGGGTAAGGAAAGTTACCAGGCCTTTGAGACATGACTTTGAGAGAGTAGAAGTTCAAGGATTTGGTTTGCCTTGGGGCTGAGCTCAGAATGATTGAGGGGATCTGTGTGAACACTCTGCCCAGAACCCACACACTTCATGCACCGTTTAGACAACAGCCCCTTAACGGAGAAGGATAGGCCTGAAGCAGCCAGCTCCTCTGGGAAAGCAAGGGGTATATATGCCCAGTGTGTAGGACACTGGACAAATTAGTTATTTTAGTACTTGATCATTTAGTATTTTAGTGAATAGAAGTGACTTTCAGGAAAAGGAGGATTTCCCATGTGAGAGAAATCTTAAAGAGTGAATTTTCTAAACAAAGATTTTAGGAACCATGAAGAGTTGTCTTGCTGGATCAGAGAGAAGCCGGGTATTGCATTGTGCCAGTCTCCCAGAGGAGCTGGGTGGGAAAGCTATCAAGACCAGAACTCAGGTTGAAGAGACACTGCAGGACCTCCCTGGTGGCACAGGGGTTAAAGACACAGCTATCAAGCTATCACCAGCCACTGCAGTTTGAGTTTGATCCCTGGCCAGCCAGGGAGCAACCCACATGGCACAGCAGACCTCACCTGTCTCGCCCGCCGCTCCCCTCAGCAGTGTATTTCCATCAGTCTGCCTGTTCTGTTCCCCACTCTGTCTCTGGTGAATCCTCTCGCTCCCCCCCCCATACCTCTGGCCCACACCCCAATTCTTATATGCATAAATAATCTTAAAAAAAAGAGAGAGACACAACAATCCACCCTCCACCCTCCCCTCAGGGTGGGAAGGAGAGCGAATGTTTTGTCATAGGGAATGTCTGACTGCTAAGGTCTTGCACACTGTCAGATAAGCATGGAAGAAACAGCTGTCTAGGTTGCAGTCCTGCGAGGGACAAGGAGCCGTCTCTTTCTAGAAAAGCCCACTGGCCTGCCTTTATGCCACTTCTCTTGACCACGACCATCTCAGCATTCTTGAGACGAGACACACCTACACATCATGTCACCCACCCACCTCTACACAAACCTCAAACCCTTCTGTGAACCGTTTATTCTCAAAACGTTTTTCCTTTTTCAACGTCCTACCCATGTGCTTGCCAAGAGCCTGACCGGCCCAAAAAGGAACAAAAAGGCAAAGGGTGGGGTTAAGGAGGAAAAGTCAGTGGCCCAGCCTGGACGGAGGGTTCTTGACTTGGAGCCAAAAGAAATTGCAACACAATCTCTCCTTCCCATTTCCTTTTTGTTATTTTTATTATGTCCTTTTGAGACACCCTTGGAAAGTAATTTCTTTAAACTCTATAACAAGGAATGCGATCAAGAATCCTAACATTTCGGTATTCTAAGGAAACTTGGAAACGATCAAGGCCAACCCCCCTTTTCATAAATAAGAGGACAGAAAGCCTGCAAGCTCAGCTCATTCTTTCAAGGTCACAGAGCAGGTTGGTAGATAAGCCACAAGTAGGCCCCTGCATTCTTCCCATGCCAACAGGCTTCCTGTCTGCAGAAGTTATGACGAAAGGTGACCTTGAAAATATTGGTAACAATTCATTTTCTGAAAACACACATTTCAGTCGGCATTTTAAACAATTCTCAGACCTAACAAAATTCAATTTTAGATCAACCTCCACAAAGCGATTAGTAATTTTTTTTGCAATCTGAAAAGGGAGGCTGTAGTGCAGAAAATCCCTTTCTTTCCCTGCATCCCACAACGGGCCCTTATCAGGACCTCCGACTTATCAGGGACTCACATTTGGGCAGGGAGGCTAGACCGTCCCCCTAGAACAAGGTTGGTGGGGCTTATGCAAGGTATGGGAGTCACAGACCATTTTTTGTATTTCAACTGCCATTGGCTCAAATGAACCAAAACATTAATTTGCTAACATTAATTTGCTCTTTAGACATAAATTCTCCCCTTTCAAAGTCTAAGGCTTATGAAAATTTGTACTTCTTCAAGATTAACTACAACCCAAAACCTAGTTGAGCCTCACATGGAAGGAGACTGCTTTCTGGAACAGAGAAGTTGTAAAAAGTCTGCAGTGAGGAAAGTCTGGCTCTGGAAAGGTGCCTGAGCACAGGAACAAGCCAGATAGGAACATACAGCCCGACCGGCATGAGCAAGATGCCAGCACATGCAATCGTAAATGGAAACCCACACTTTCTATGCGGGTAATCACTGCTAAGGCCCTCACTGGGATCACTTTTCATAAACACTCTGTCACTGTGATGATCAGAAAAGTGGCACCCGGAGCTGTGTGCTTGAAGAGCACAGTTTTCCCAGCACAGGTTGCCAGATGTGGCTTAGGAGTGACCAGCCCAGGCAGTCAACACCATGTGCCCCGCCTTCCCGAGCACCCTTGTGAATGACAATAACCCCACTGGTTAGGCCTGATGCAAAGCTGCCAGGCCAGGGACTGCCAGGCTCTGGCTGGCATGAAGGGAAGCCACATAAGCCACCACCCTTCACTGGCTCAGGCTCTGTCATGAATGCCAGCGCCCCCGACAGCTCACAGGAACAGCTCTCTGCCCGGCCCCTCTCACCCCACGGTCAGCAGTAACCGCAATGGAAATAATCCCCCAAGCACAAACATTTTGTAGGAGGCAGGTGCGAAAGCATTATAGACCCTGTCCTCATCAGCTCAGAGATATTCTTTTTCTCTGCCCGGTGGGCACTGAAAGATTCAGCACACAATATTGTGGTGGTGCCCACCTGCCCACCAAGTCCTGTGCCCGAGGTTTATGCTGAGGGCTCGCTGAGGTCTGCCCCTCAGGCTTGTGTTGGCTGGCAGCTTTGTTCACACCTGGACAGAGAGCGCAGGTCCTGGCCCTTGGGAAAGGGTAGAGGTACCAGTATCATATCTCTGGCCAACAGAATGTTTTAAATGCTGCTTATTTCATGCAGAAAAATGTGTCATCCCTGGTGCTGATGAGTGAAGCCACCCACGTTGTCTTGAACTTCAGAGATTTTTGGAGAGGTGGATTCTTGAATATGACACTTCTGATGTGAACCCCTGGGAGAGTTATTTACACACCATGTATTTATTACATGTTGACACTTTAGTGTTTGAAAGCAAGTGGCAGTTTACACAGCCCTATGAGGACGCCAACAGTGCAGGGAGGGCACTGCCAGGAGGGAGACTCATGCCGTGTGGTCTTTCTTAGTGGAAATAGTCTCTTTCCTTCTGCCTTCCAGTCTCACCTGGTAAGGCTCTGAGCAGATTTGTCACTGCCTTACTCCACAAAAACATTGCAAATACAGAAAGGCAGGAGGGTTGCCAGTTTTCCATTTGCAAACAAAAGCCACCTGCATCTCCTGGAACACTCTGCTGTAAGGGGAGCCCTCAGGCTGGGAGAAGAGGCAAACCAGATGAAAAGGAAAAAGGATTCCCCTGAATCTCTGGAGCTAAAGGCCCCCAAGACAGAGTGCTTTTCTTTATCCATTCATCCTAAAATATGTTTATTCACCACCACTAAGCTCAGGAACTGCAAGAAGTGGGATGGGGCAGAGGACAAGATATTTAAGGTTGTCATGCTTGTAGATCTTACACCATGATGGGGAAATACATTTAATTACTGCACATATGAATTCATATCACAGTTATAGATGCTGGTTCATCACATGAGCTATAAACCACCACCTGTCTGACAAGGAGGAGTAAAACCATAAAGTGACCTAAAAGAACATTCCAGACAAAGAAGATGGGCTGAAGCTAATGAGAGTGAGCTGGGGAGAATTTTAAGGTTAGGTCAGGGAGGTAAGCAATGGCCCTGCTTTACAGACCAGGGGAAGGGTTGGGGATTTAATTCCAAACATGAAGTGAGGTGGTTAGCTGGGGAGTGATACAGTCTGCTTTAGGGCTCTGTCCTGCTGAGCAGAGAATGGATCCTCGAGGGACTAGGGAGGGCAGAGGTATGTTGCTGGGAGCTGAAGGCTCGTTTGGACAAATTTGGTAGAGTTGAGTGGTGGAAGCGGAGAGAGTGTAAAGCTGCAATTTAGGACAACTTTCAAGGTAGAACTGAAAAGGCTGGCTGGGAAACTGGATGTGGGCATTCCAGGGGATAAGAGGAAGCAAGGATTTTCTTTTTCCTCTGAAATCATACATTTTTTGGATCTGAAACTTGGAGGCCAAACATGAACCTTAGCTTCACTACGTTCTAAATGTCCATCTACCCTATGGCCTCCAAATTGCCCAATTTATGCCTCTATCATCTTAGATCTGACAGTTAAAGTAACTCCAAACTGCCTCCTCCTTCGCCATTCTGCTCCCTCTCTCCTGCTACTGAGCTCATCTTTACAGAATGAAAGTCTAGTCATTGTCCAGTGACACCCTCTGCCTCTCGGATACTATCCACATTCCTTGCAGAAGCATCCAGACCTTGCCCAACCTGGCTCCCACCTGCTCCTGCCTCTCTTATGCTCACCTTGTGTTCTCTTGCATGCCCATTTCTGCACACCCTGCTCTCAGGCCACAACCAGCTTTATGCAGTTCCCAAAACACACCACTCCTCTTCATCTTGCCCTCCTGAGAACATAATCCATCTCCAGCATTCCTGTATAACAGAAGGAAGTTTCCCTGCAATTCAGTCTTAGTCACAGTAGCTTTTCCAGAAGCCACAGAATCAGAATCAGTATCTGCTGGGCTCTTAGTCAACCCAGAGAACATTCTGTACTCATGCCATTAGTTCAGTGAAGCCGAGAACAGGAATCTTTATCTGTAATAACTTCTTCTCATTAAATTCATCCATCACCCAAGAGCTTGCTCTACTCCCCCCAACCTTTTATATTTACCTTTTCTTTCCCATCTACTCCCTCCTTCCATCCTCAATGAATTAACCCCTGAATTTATTAAACAGCAGTGGGCCCAGCAGGGTTAGCATGGCTTCCATCTAAAACTAGGCATATTTTAGAAAAGAGACTATTTAGCTTTTTAATTCAAATTCAGAATTTACTTTGGTCTTCCTATTGGTGAATTAATTCACTTTCACGTTTTCTAAGCCATCTGAATTTCAAAGTCTCCTTTTTCTGGAGGGTAACTGGCCTGAGGAGACTATGGGAGTGTTCATGTGAGAGCTAATTAGTCTAGAAAATAAACATGTGAGCAAAAGTAGGGTTTGGGACTTGGTGAAGGTATTTCCCAATTTGGACCATTTAGCTTTTTTTTTCATTTTTTTATTTTAATATTTATCATTTTTTACATTTTTCAGACCATATTTTCATCCCTCCAGCCCCTCAGATTGAGTCCCCATAGAATCTCCTTCCCCAAGGCACCCATGCACCATCACCACAGTCCCCTGTGCTCCTTCCTCCCTCATCCTCCCCTGCAGGATGTCTCTGGTTTATAATTGTCTGTTTTTGCTCTGTTGTTTTGTACTGTTATTATTATCATTTTTTTAACACTGATGTCTTATTTGGTTCCCCTGTATTCCTGTTATAAGTGAAACCATCCGATATTTTTCTTTTTCCTTCTGGCTTGTTTCACTGAGCATAATTCCTTGTAGCTCCATCCACATTGCTGTGAATGGCATGAGTTTATCTTTTTGATTGCTGAGTAATATTCCATTGTATATATACATATATATATATATATATATATATATATATATATATATACCACAATGAGTATAGATACTCGGGGAAATGAGTCTTAAGGTAACAAGTCTATGGCACATGCCCAAGAGAAGTGTGTCAGACTTCCAGTCACTATTTGGGACCTTCAGGATTTCCACTATTTACCCAATTTTCTGCCTCCTTTGTAGAGCCCCTTTATAGAAGAAGGAGATCCTCGAACACCACACTTAGGGAATGCCTTTTCAGCTCTTCCTTCTATTGCTCTCCCTTCAACTCTGTACCATCACCCCTCCTCCTGACCAAATAAAAAGGACTGGGCAAACAAAGCAAATGCTTTTCCCAACTTCAAAGTCCTGTAAATTGGCATGTTATGCTCTGGAAACAAACCACTTCTTAAAAGCGACAGACCAATGAATTCTTAATGATTTACCAGACTGAGTAAATCCAGCTTCATAAATTCTAACGCTTAAAATTTATTTTTGGTAAAGCCAAGCCTATACATAGGTACCGGGTGGGAAGATCAGATCATTCAGCATAATTGTACTGAATTTTCCAGAGTTAATTGAAAACATTACCATTTCTCTCCAAGTAAATGAACTCATTTCAAATAAGTATTTTTTTAAAGTTACAATTTTAGGAGATTAGGGATACAAGGATGAACACTGGCAATATAAGCAGAGAATGAATGTTTTAAGCACAGATATGTAATGACTTAATCTAAGTGCCATATTAAAATTCAGGGGGAAAAAACACTATAAGCTAGAAGGATCCAATACTTATTAAAGAGTGCTTATTTTTTGGAAATATTTACTATGATAACTTCTTTATAAGCACCATTCCTGGGATAATGGGAGTGCTTCAGCTTAACCACCCAGCTCTATCAAAGAATTTTTAAGACCTCTCTGCAAAAATTAGATTACATATATACAAGGGTGTATTTCAGACATAACTAAGTCTCAATTTTAAAGAAATAAAACCAATCTGTCTATTCCAAGGACACTGATATCTTCTCCTTGCAACCTCAAGATCAGTAAAATATATATTTCTAATCTATGTAGGTACAGGACATGGTGTTTGGAAGATTATTTTTCCCCCTTCATGTAGAAACATTTAATAGTCTTTCATAACACCTTTGCTTATGAAAAAAAAAGAGTGAGAAATGTTGAGTATATCTCCTATCATTTTGTATTACTTATCATAGAAAGCCTCTTCTCATAGTCTATGGCAAAATATTTAATTACCAGGGTTTCTTTCCCCCCTGAAATATTTTCATAAGATATAAATTTTGTGTGTCTCTCAGAATATAAGTTCTATAAGCTTTATAATTAAGAACAACATGAGATGTCAAGTTCTCCTGCTGAGCATCTTTGACCTTTGACCTTTCCCCACAGACAGCAATGATGGGGTACACTTCTCGATCCGAAAGCAGAGTATCAAGACTCACATTTGAACTGCACAGTAAAGACCCAATAAAGCCCTTGTAAGCATCTAACAATCCAACATGGCCATGGAACTTCCTGAACAAAAATCATAAGAGACTCGTAACCTGTAAAAAAAATCCATGGTGCAAAGCAAGCAGAGGTGGCATCACTGTCATGGGAAAAGACAAGAGATGAACATAAAGGGAGGCTTCTTCCTCCTCTTAGAATCTTTTTCAAAAACTTCCCAACAAGTGCCCAAAGCCCAATGGTCAGGGTGCATGTCCAGGGGCTGTCTGCGAGCAGTCCAGGTCAAAGGGCTCGCTTCACCTGCTGTGAGGCCTGCCTCTGCTTCTCTGCCAGTGGAGGCGGCTGGCTCCTGACCCACGAGGACCTCAGCTCATCAGCTCAGCGAGCTCTGCCCATCTGACACTCATCTCCCTTCTGACTGCTAATTTCAGGCCCTCCTTACGTAGGGGGGACGGCCCTAGAAAAAAATATTGAAGCTCACTGCCTGGGTGTCCAGGATAGAGTGGAGTGGAAGGCAGTTGCTGGGTTTTGCTGAGGCAACAAAGAAAAAGAACCTCTACTTTGCTGTACGACCAGAAATGGAAAGGACTATAGTGATCTTTCCAGGTGCACAGAAAGACTATTCCAGAAGCTTTGTCCCCACTACAGAGAAGCAGAGACTTTGGGAAAAAGGCAGTTTTTAACAAGCCAGGGGGAGGACGGTGCTTAGGCAAGAGATGCTGGGGACCACGAAGCTGCCTGGTGGAGTGGGGTGGTGGGGTTGCAGCAGCCGCCAGGCAGCCAGCCCTGACCCCAGCTTCTCTGCAGCCTGGCCTCTTCCGCTGTAACTGTCCACACCTGTCATCACCTGTCAAGTCAACCTCCTGCTACACACACACACACAGACACACACACACACACACACACACACTTCTGTTAGCCATGTAAAAATAAAGTCCTCACTCTGGAAGAAGCTAGGGGCTCTCTGGCCTCTTCCCCTTCATTTGGGGTTGACCTAACATAATGATATTTTATGTTGTAAAAGAAAAGCGAGAAGGAGTATATCCCACAAACATGGGCCTGCCTATCCAGCATCTGGAACACGTTGTGTATTTCCCATGAGTTTCCTATTTGCCTCAGCTGGGAGGAAATGTAGAAAGGAATTCTCTGCCCCCTCAAGTTTCTGGCTCATCTGAGGAAGGTCCCTTCACATCTGTTTCTCTCCATTCTGCCATATCTACTATATACTTTTGATTTTTGTCAAATATAACAATCCAACTCAGATGGAATACAAAGAAAGAAATGTTAACTGGGCAATATTTTAAAATAGTCTAAGAAAGAGACAAGTTCTACAAACAGCACGTAGACAGTATTGCTATATTATTCTGTATCTCCACTGGAGTCTAAGAAAAACTCATGTGAAGAGGGGAATATATTTTTGAGGAAAAACACCAAAATCACCAATGAAGCACGATGTCTATATGAGAAGATGCAAAATGTGATGCCAACAGGTGGTGGGGGGGGCACACAGTTTTTGAGTTCTTGAGTTTTTACTGTTATTAAAGAAAACACTTCAGGACCTAAGTTACCTGACTAGCCAGGCCAGCAGAGAGCAGTGCTCCTCTGGCCGGCTCCTCCACTGTCCATTCCCTTCACTGCTGTTTCCTTTTTAAAAATTCTTTTACTATAAATTTTCTTGGATCCTTAAACCACCTTGCAAGGTAGACACGAATATTCTTCTTTTGTGACTATAGAAGGCAAGATTCGGGGCCTCCCCTGGTGGTGCAGGGGTTGAGCACTGGGCTGCGAAGCTGCCCGCAGCCTCTGCAGCACTGGTTCGATCCCTGGCCCTGGGCCGAGGGTCCCACGTGGTGCGCAGACCTCACCTGCAGCCCGCTGCTCCCCTCAGCAGTGTACTTCGTCAGTCTGCCTGCTCTGCTCCCCGCTCTGGCTCTGGTGAATTCTCTCACCCTCCCATGCTTCTGACTGTACCCAGTGCTTGTATAAATAAATAAATAAATCTTTAAAAAAAAAGGCAAGATTCCGAGAAGTTAAGTAACATATTCAAAGTTAAAGGTATACGCAGAATCAAGAGCAGAGAGTGCTAAATGAAGTTCTGTTTCACGTGGCTTTGAACATTCCAGAAGCCACAGAGTCTTCTGGACCATTCGTGCAGACCAGGGTTACAACATCGAATGCTAAGAAAAGCCAAGCAGGCAGTGAAGAAGTGAAGACAGGAGAAGCAGCAGGTTGGGGTCAGAAGTCGGGTGGCGAAAGCCTCTGCAGACCAGAGCTGAGTCCGAGCACACAGCAAGCCGTGTGGACCCTATAACACAGGAGCTTTGTTAGTCCAAGACTTGTGTGAAATCACTCTATTTTCAAAGATGGATGTCTTAAAACCTTTTCAAGCAAACCACACCAGCACCCTGTGCACCATCCAGTCTGGACACATCCTTAAAACTGTCACGTCAGAGTTAACCTGCTTCTTTCTTAAGGTCAGGGAGTCCCAGCCTGCTCAGCAGGAGTGGGAAATGAATGATCTCTGAACAGCCGGAGGGATGAGTTCAGCTCCTTTCAAATAGTTCCAGGCTGACTCAGGCGGGAGCGGCACCTCAGACAGACCCACACGGCTGTAAGTGTGGCTCAAAATAGCCCATGGCAGGGCTTACCCTGAAAGCTGCCTGCATATTTCACAGGCTCTCACCTTCATGCAGGGGACACAGACTTCATTATATCATTTATAGGATCCAATTACTAGCCGTCTCCGGGATGCCATTTTCATCAAACTTACTGAGATGTGCCCTGTGCACTATACATTTTCGTATTATCAACTGACATTTCCATGCAAGTACTGCAAATGTCTCTAATTTGGTTGTGACACATCAAAGCAGATATAGCAGCCTTCCATTTTTAAACCTCTGGTCTCAGAGAACCTTTGAAAATGAGCTCCACACTAAGTGAGTGCTCCCTCTGCTCCTCAACAGAGGAGACTCTTCCAAATCCTCCTGAGACCTTCAAGGGAAGGCTCAGAAACCCAACAGATCACAGTCCCGATGATGAGACTCCATCAAGTCCCCCAATCCTAAACACAAACCTGGGAAGGTAACAGAGAATCAGGATGACTTTGGGGAGAGGCATCAATTAGAACAGTAATGTAGCTTGTTTACAACAGGATATGATATAATATGATCATGCCATATTCCTTGTTGATAATATAATATAGTATTCCTCTATACTCTTCAATAAAATGCTCATAATAGACTGGGTATTTGCAATCTCTTTAGAATACTATAGAAAGCAGGTATAAATTCACAATGACATTAAAAAATGTCTCTGATTTTCCTTTTATCAGGATCTCACAAGGAATATAAAATCCATAATTTTATTTACATCTCACAGTGAAATCACTAGCCACTGGGAATCCAGGCAAGACTCTGAGTTACTAGAAAGCCCACATAAGGGGAACATAACAACTACCACAATTCACCAGGATAATACTGCGAGATGGAACAAGGCTACTAAATTGTCAGCCTAGCTACTCCAACCTGCAGATCTCTTCCTAGTCATAGCCATTACACTTTTCGTGGAAAAAGCCAACTTTGCATACCTTTGGTTAAGAAACAAAATGTCTCCCATTAATTTCTTTTGAAAGTTAAATTTTTTCTATTTTTAATGTTTCGAGGAAATGACAGATTTTTCATAAAGGCTGCACCAATTATTCCACTGAGAGAGCAATAGTTGCCTTTTCACCACATTCTTACCAACACCTTTTATTTATTGTCTTTTTAAAGCATAGTTACTCTAACAGATGTGAGATAGTGCTGCAATGGGGCTTTGATTTGCATTTCCCTGATGATTAGTGATGTTGAATACTTCATTTATCTGTTAGCCATTTAACTATCTTTCTTAGAAAGATGTTTACATGCATCCTCTGCCTATTTTTTAATGGATTTTTTTGTTTTTGCTATTGAATTATATGATTTGAAAATTTTAAATGTTAACTCCTTATCTGAGTAGAATCTGCAGATATTTTCTCCTATACACCAGGTTATCTTTTTCATTTTATTGTTTCCCGTGTTGGACAGAAGTGTTGTTTTTTTTTTTTTTTTTTTTTTTAGAGGCATGTTTATTTATTTATTTATTTGTTTGTTTTGTTTATACATGCACTGGGTACAGTCAGAAGCGCGGGAGGGTGAGAGAATTCACCAGAGCCAGAGCGGGGAGCAGAGCAGGCAGAAGGACCGAAGTACACTGCTGAGGGGAGCAGCGGGCGGCAGGAGAGGTCTGCGCGCCATGTGGGACCCTCCTCCGGTGGCCTGGGGAGCAGCCGGGGATCGAACCGGCGCCGCAGAGGCCGCGCGCAGCTTCGCAACCCAGCGCTCAACCGCTGCGCCACCGGGGAGGCCCGGACAGAAGTGTTTTAATTTGACGTAATTCCATTTCTTTACTAAGTATCTTGTTGCCTTTGTCTTTATTGATGTCAAATCTAAAATATTATTCTAAGACCATTGTCAAGGCACTTTCCCCGAATGTTTTCTTCTGGTAGTTTAATCCTTTTAGGCCTCACTTTTGAGTCTTTAATCATTTAGGTTAACTTTGTTTATGGTATTGTGATAATTTCCAGTGCTCTCACACCATTTAATTGAAGAAACTAGTCTTTCCCCATCATGTATTCTTGGCTCCTTTTCTGTAAACTATTTGACCATATAGATGTAGATTTATATCTGGGTTCTCTATTCTGTTCCCTTGATCTATATGTCTGTTTTTATGGCAGTAACATACTATTTTTATGGCTACAGCTTTGTAATATACTTTACAAGATTGCTCATCTAATCTGGGTCTTTTGCGGTTCCATATACATTTTAGGATTTTGAAGATTTATTTATTTATTTATACAAGCACTGGGTACAGTCAGAAGTGTGGGAGGATGAGAGGATTCACCAGAGCCAGAGTGGGGAACAGAACAGGCAGACCAAGGAAATACACTGCTGAGGGGAGCAGTGGACGCAGCAGGAGAGGTCTGCATGCCATGTGGGACCCTCGCCGGTGGCCAGGGATCGAACTGGCACTGCAGAGGCTGCGGGCAGCATTGCAGCCGAGCACTCAACTGCTGCACCACCAGGGGAGGCCCCATTTTAGGATTTTGGATTCCATTTTTCAACACCACTGGAATTTTGATATGGGTTGTATTAATTCTGCAGATTGTTTTGGGTTGTCCGGACATTTTAACAATATTAATTCTTCTATTCCATGACCATGGGTTAAATTTCCATTGATTTTTGGAAATTAAAAAAACAATTCCATAGTTGTTTAGGTTTTTATTCATTCAGATGAAGTTCAACTTATGCCTATTTTAATAGGTGGGTTGGTTTTTATAAATTGTCAGTGGAAAAACTCTGTTTGGAAAAATCAGAATACCTTGCTTATGTCCTTCACAAATATAGCCCACAGAGTTTCAAATTCATTAAAAAAATGTTTAGTCTTCATTGTCTGGGAATCATCTGCAGAAATTTCAAAATTCCTGCTATTTTGATAATCCACACTTTCCTCATAATTTATTTTATATAAAAACCTGTCTCTTTACCCCTTTACTCCTGAACATTTCCTACCAGCTTAGATATGGAAAGAGGTGGCATGGAATATGAGCTCTGTACTGACCATGCATTTCTGTTTTTACCAGGACAGTCTTGTCTTCACCTGTTGTCTTGGCATCATAATCAACAGTTCCCCCTACACACCTGAAAGTGTTCCAGTATGATGAATGGTTTGTTAAATTCTCAGTATATGCTGTGACCCTCCTCAGAGCACTTAAAGGGTATAACTTCCATGAATTTGGAAGTGAGCCAGTAAAGTATTTGTAAATGCTTGCTTTCAATTGTATACATGATCAAAGTCCACAGGACAAACAATTGCTTAAGTTTAATCTTAAGGATTATGTATTCTCCTCCCTGTAAATATACATTACACCATTCTCCATTGGGTAAATGAGACTATAAAACTGGATATCTGTTTTTTTTTTCTTTAGCTGCTAGTTCAACATAACTTATTGCATAACTAATATAACCTTCCACAAAAGTGTTTAGAAACATCTATTCCCTCTGCTTCCTTCAGAAAGACTCTGAACTCTTTCATCTGTAAGTACCTTTCTTATTATCATCATCCACCCCATGTATTTGGAAGTTGGTCCAGTACACATTTCATATTGTGTAACAGTCCAAAAATAATGGTGCCTCTCATTAGACTTGCCAGTTCTGAGATAAAATGAAAAGAAGTGCCATTCAGTGGTAGAACCTCCTTGTGGTAGAGTTCTATTGACAATACCAGGACATTTCTTAATATCATTAAGAGGATAATACCTGGGCCTCCCCTGGTGGCGCAGTGGTTGAGCACTGGGCTGCGAAGCTGCCCGCAGCCTCTGCAACACCGGGTTGATCCCCGGCCGCCAGCAAGGGTCCCACATGGTGCGCAGACCTCCCCTGCTGCCCGCTGCTCCCCTCAGCAGTGTACTTCGGTCCTTCTGCCTGCTCTGCTCCCCGCTCTGGCTCTGGTGAATTCTCTCACCCTCCCGTGCTTCTGACTGTACCCAGTGCTTGTATAAATAAATAAATCTTTAAAATTAATTAATTAATTAATTAATTTAAAAAAGAGGATAATACCTACTTGCAAGCTGAAATCCTGTATATCTAAACATACTGAACCCCCAATGTTTCCTGTCCATGTGAGGATATGGCAGCAACTTACAATATTATTACCCAAGAGGCCTAGGACTGAGAGCCAGAAGGAAAACCACTATGACACAGTTGTCATGAAGAAAGCGTGAGGCCACGGCAGCACTCACCCAACTGGCAAAGAGTCTAGCATCCTGCCCTACACCAAAATGGAATGCAGAAGGAAGGGTAAGCTCGGAATTTCACGTGGAAAACCAAACAGTGAATACTGAATTCTGAGAATAACTGGGGTGAGAGAGGTGCAAAGAAGGATTCAAATTAAACTCAGAGAAGGTAAATATTGCTGAATCTAGATAACTCACCCAAAACATGATCTTTCTCCTGGAAGAACCCCGCAATATCAACAAACTCCTATTGAGTACTTCCTCTATGTCAGACACTGCTGTTAGCAATTCCCTTGGATTAAAGTGTTTACCACATTTCAAATATCTAAGCTGTCACTGATTGTAAGAATGTCATTATATTGTGTACTACAGAGAAGGCAAAAAGAATACCTCAGATTATGAATGACACACCAGCGATTATAATATGGGCTGTGATTTCAGAAATGGTGAAAACATTTTTTTGTATTGTGTGTCTTTCTATTTTTTAATTTGAGGTAGAGTCTTTCTTATAACTACATTATGGAAATAGGCACCATTTATGATCTGACTTACAGATGAGGAAACTGAGAATAATCATTTGCCTGGATCAGATAACTACTTAGTGGAAAAGTTAATATTCACACCTCTGGAGTGGTTGTGCTATAGCCTCCCTCCAGGCTATAGACCATGCAAATTCCACTATCCTTGATAGTGAAATCACCATTGTCAAAGGCAGTCCATTACAGTTTTGGACAATTCTCAGTGTTGGAATACCTTTTTCTTTACTGAATTGAATGATAATAACAGCAGCAGTAGCAGCATCAGCAACTGGCTACCATTGCTCTTATAGGTAAGATACCACGTGTTTATCAAATTCTAGAAGCAGACCCCAAAGCAACCCGGCTAGGGTGAACCCACAGAAGTCCTATTCATTTCCTCTTAAAAATAGAGCCTCTAATGCCCTGATCATTACCGTGAGTTTCTGGTTCTGCAGGTCTAGGGCAACAGCTAGAAATTAGATAGTTTCGAAGAGGTATGAAAAAACATCATTTTATCATTTCAGCACCCTACAACATAGGTATAATTAAGCCAAAACTGTAGGCACATCTAGGCACAGGATTACAATCTCCCAATTCTAAGGAAAAAAAAAAAAACTTGCCATGTTTTCTAAAATAGGCAAATGAATGCTTTGTGGCTTCTAGGAGCTTATGGTTGTCAGGGCATGAAAACAACTGAGGAAAAGTTCACCCCAAGGTTCGGCATTTTGATTCCCTTACGGCCTTGGGCATGGAAGAGGAGAGCACGGCCCTTCAGACAGCTCCTTTATAGCCTTCACACTGGAGACATGAACCACTACTACCCTACCATGAATGGACAGACCGAAGCAGTTCAGAAATATGCCGCCTGAAAATGTGATGCATTCACAGATTAATAACTTTGAGGTGAAGGCACAAGAAACAGCAGATGCAGGAAGGGCTCTCCTACCTCCCCGTTTCTACCTAGAAACAGGTCACAGAATTTTCCATGATGAAGCCTCCCTCCAAATACCAGGAAAGGCACAACTTTCTTTTCACCTGAGATGGGACTTGACAGGGAAATGGACATGCAGACATAAATCCACTAACAGAACCCTAATCTGCCTTTAGTGCCTCCACATATTTCCTAGAATCATTCTCCCACAATTTACTGCCCCAGTCCAGGTTCTTTTCTTTGTCACATCCCCTAAAATCTATTGTGTAAGTGTATGCACTTAATGCTTCTTAGGGTCATTGTGTTCCTTTGAAGACTGCAAGTGTACAAGTGAAAACATTAAATAAAATTTGTGGTTTTGTCCCGTGTATCTGTCTTATGGCAGTTTAATTCTTAGACCCAACTGCAGGATCTGAAAGTTTAGAAGAAACTTTTTCTTCCTCTGTAAATTTGAAGCTTGGCCTGGGAGTTGGATGCAGAGAAGGGTAAGATGGTGCTGAGAAAAAAAAAAAAAAACCTGGCCAAAGAGCATCTGCCTGAGTGCATGTTTATGCTGGAATTTTCCTCTCCTGAGATGAGCATCTGTCACTATGTAGCAATGCAATGAAAAGCATCCAAGCCTGATTGGGACTGGAACACTCAAAAGCACTGAACAAAGCCACTTTGGCAGCTGGCAATAGTGTTTTTTAATTTTCTTTCAAACACTGGGATACTGAACCTTTAAACAGTAATCTCCTGTTTAACTCCTCCATCCCCATCTAGGAAACACAGTTGGCTTCCTCCACCAGCCTCTCCCAGACTCTTTCAATTCCCAGCAGCCACAGAAGGGAGCAGCAACAGGCACCTGCATGTTACCTCTGGTCTACCCCAGCTGGACACAGCAGGAATCCAAGCCAGCGGGTGCCTAGGGGAAGAAATCCACGGGATAGGGGAGATCGTGAGGGTGTAGGAAAGATAGTCTGGGGGCCCTGAAAGGTGTCTGGAGCTGTGCATGCTCTCTTCAGGGTGGTTAGGCAATAAGAGGTACATCACAGATGAAGGAAAGCACCTGTTCCCTGCCTCCACCCTTAGATAATGTCAAAACTTCAGTTCTCTTCATAGTCTAATTCTTCAGGATAAACAACCCAAATAGCACAAGTTCATAGAAACAGACAGGAAAGCCATTGCAGCACATAGGACCCCTAAGATTTTATACCCAACTGTCAATATTTGCAAAAATACAGATGATAAATACTAAACCATACCAACAGCAGGGGGGATGTTGGGTCACAATAACAAGCAAGTTCAAAGATGCTTCTTTATGCTTCCATAATCTTCATCCCTCTGTGAGAACGATGAATGGAAATAAGGTTCTCTGGAGACTGCTGTTAGGCAGTTTCTCCAAATACTCTTCCAGAAAGTTCTCTATATACCTTTGCTACTTTTTCTAGAATTGTCTGTTTATGGCCTGGACAGTTATTTGCTACCTCAACAGGTCACTGAAATTCTTTTTACAGTTGAAAAATCTCATGGAGGACCATAAAGACCTTTAGAGCCTTTCTAAAGACACCCTTGAAGATGTTTCAGGCACATTCCTTTAAGATTGAACTTTATGTATAGATCATAAGCACTCCCAAAGGAAGAAATAATCATATTTCTCAGACCACACCAACAGAGGTGGGGAGTTGGGTAACGATATGAGAACCTAATTCTGTCTACCTCTATCCCCAGCGGCCACTGCAGGATCTTTCTTCTAAAACCTTCACAAGGGGTCCCGTACAGTATTTTAGGATGTCCTCGGGGGGCAGTTCATCTCTGCTTACCAACACCAGCCTCTCAGGCAATGCCTGAAGTATGCCGTTTTCCGCACAATTTCTCTATCATCCTTTGGTGCCTATGCTAGCACAACTAAGTGCCATCCGCTGGCGATGACCCCTCTTCCCAGCTGCTTCTGCAGGACAGAGATGCCCTGCTGTCAGCTATCTTTGTTGCTCACATTCATGAAGGCAGGGTTTACCCTCATGGCTAATTCAAGCAACAGAGCTAGGAGACCAGAGATGGAAACCACAGTGCTGCATGGAAGCCTCCAGAGCACCCTGATTCTGTCTAACGCCCAGTCTACTGAGGATTCTGTTTGTATATAACATCCCTGAGGGATCTGAGGCTGCACCTGCAAAGTGAACTCCTGTGAGTCAGAGGAGGCAGTGAGAACACAGCTCTCCCTGGCTTTGTGCAAAAGATGCCAATTTGTTCCCAGCTTTTCCCCATTTTGCTAAACCACATTGGCAGAGTTGATGGGCTATCCTGGACTTTGCTCTCTTCACCTGTAAAGTGAGCAGCTCAAACTATGTTATCTCAGATTTTTAAGTTTTAAGTTTTTCCTTTTTTTTTTTAAGACTTTATTTACTTATTCAAGAACCGGGGTACAGGCCAGATGCATGGGGGGGGGTGAGAGGATTCACCAGAGACAGAACGGGGAACAGAACAGGCAAACCTACAAGACACATTGCTGAGGGGAGCGGTGGGTGAGACAGGAGAGGTCTACTGCGCCATGTGGGTTGCTCCAGGGCCGGCGGGCATTGAACCGACACTGCAGAGGTTGCGGATAGCTTCACAGCAATGCGCTCAACCACCTGCACCACCAGGGAGGACCTCCTTTTTTTTGAGGAAGACTGTTAGGAGATGTGAAAAAAATCACTTTCATAGTTATTTGACTGTCAAATTATTCTGGAGCAAACAGGCACACACTTCATCAGAGGCTGCTTTAAATAAAAAGACAGAGTGTGGCTGAAAACATGCTGTGCAGGAAATTAGGAACTCCACTTCGGATCTAGTTTCCATGTAAACCTGGGCAATTCGTCTTCTGTCTCTGAAGTTCCTTTTAGTAACAATGGCTTTGGGAAGTGGAGAGAAATAATACATGAGAACCTATTCGGTGAAGTATAAATTGCTACACAAATGCAAGGTGTCTCATTATGCACCTGGAGAGATAGCACATCTCCTCCGAATTTGAAAGTTCAGGCCATTTTAAGTCTGACCAGACACCCAAATCCTTTCTACCTCCTTCACCAGCTGACCAAATGCAACATAGTGATAGCAGAAACAGAGTTTTTGATTAGGGAAGAAAATTATCCTGATTTTTTACCATGGGATATTTATTGTCATCAACTTTGACACCTTAATCTTCCTTTATTATTTTAAGAATTTAAATATTTTATCAGTAACTGCTTTTGTCTGATGAATTTGTTTGCAACAGGCTGAGCGCTTTAATTGACAATTCTTTCTCAACAGCGAATGCATTGTAAGCCCATTATTTCTTGGCTTTTATGCTGAGTAGTTTGACATCCATTAACATATTTTGCTCTATTTTATTTAAGGGTTTTACCTGCATAGTTATCATTGAATAATAGAATAATCCTGCAGTTCTAGAAGCTCCGAAATGAAAGCACCATTTTAAATAAGCAGGCCCACTAAGAAAATGAATTTGAATTTATGGCTTTAGAGACCCATAACCTGTGCTATTAGACTCAATGAGCAAAGCTTCAGAGAGGCGCAGTTAAAGTCATAAATACAAAACCAGGCAGCCGTGGCTGTTGTGCAAAACTCCAGCAAGGAAACCAGAATCTGGAAACTCCACATGCTTTCATTCCTTCCTCTTTGTCGCTGTCTCTTCAAGAAACCAGTGAAATGTAAACTTGCACTCCTGCATTCACTGCAGCACTATTTACAATAGCCAAACATTGGAAACAACCTAAGTGTGCAAGGACAGATGAGTGGGTTAGGAAGATGTGGTACAGATACACAATAGAAACTACTCAGCAATCAAAAAAAATAATAATGCCATCTTCTGCAACATGGGTGGAGCTGGAGGACATGATCCTAAGTGAAATAAGTCAGAAGGGAAAAGACAAATACTGGATGATGCACTTTCATGTGGACTATAGAGAAACCAAAGGTCAGATAAAGCCAAACTAAAAAAATAACCCTTGAGGGCCTCCCTGTTGGCGCAGGTGGTTGAGCTTGAGCGGTTGAGCACAGCACTGTGAAGCTGTCTGCAGGCTCTGCAGTGCCAGTTTGATCCCCGCCGGCCTCAGGGCAACCCACATAGCACAGCAGACCTCTCCTGCCGCCCCCTGCTCCCCTCAGCAGTGCATATCGTCAGTCTGTCTGTTCTGTTCCCCACTCTGGCTCTGGTGAATCGGTGAATCCTCTCACCCTCTCGCACATCTGGCCTGTGCCCCAGCTCTTGTATAAATAAAAAAAAAATAATAATAACCCTTGAAAGCTGACTATAGAACTGAGGCAACCAAAGAACAGGGAGTGGGGGAGAGGGTGAGGTGAGTACAGAGCGGGGAGGGAGCACCTGGTCTGTTGAGGAGGGAGAGCTATGAGACTATGGGTCCTTTGGTGATGGGTGAGCTATGGCAGCAACACCTGATAGGGTCCTATAATTCAAAAATACAACAGTGTAAACCAGCAATACCTCAACCAACCAAAAAAAAAAAAAAGAATGAGAGTAGATATGCATGACTTCCAAACTCATAGTATTGTATTGCAAATATTTTCATGAAGTTTATTATTTTATTTTTTCCCTGTTTATGCTGTTATTGGGATAAAACCCTCCCTGGGTCTGTTTATCCACAAAAGCATACACTATCCTTGAGAGGATGTTGGTACTGAGAACACCATGGCAGAGATAGGACACCCTCTGGAGCAAAGAGTAGGTCTATTTATTGTCCATTATTAAAATTCATGTTCCTTAAGGTCAGGGTACCTCTCACTGCTTTTGCAGTAATCACCTGAAATTTTTCACATCACTATGTGGAAAATTGGGCTCCAGAAACCGACATGAGATTATGTGGATTCTGCAGATTTAAGTCTAATTTCTAATGGTCTCTTACCCTCCTAAATTATGTAAATATAATGATAAATTTTTATCTAGTATTATGTTTTCATTTGAATACTTAACATACTGTATTTTTATACACTGTGGAAGATAAAGGTCTTAGTTTTTCTCTTCCACTTAATGAGATTGATTTATTAATTTAAATAAATCACTTTATTAAATTAAAAGCTTATCCTTATGTTTTCGCATATCCACACATACCTGAATCTATTTTGGGATAATGTAAGGTTTCAGCAGTCCACTTACTTATACTCCTACGAAAACAGGATAATTTTTAGATTATTGTAGTTTTCTATATTGCTGATTTTTCCTAAGGTATGATCATCTTCACTATTTTTATTTGAAATTTCTTAGCTTCTTTCAAACATTTATCCTACTGTATGAATTATTTATTTATTTAAAGATTTATTTATGCATACAAGAACTGGGGTATAGGCCAGAGGTATGGGGTGTGAGAGGATTCACCAGAGACAGAGTGGGGAACAGAACAGGCAGACTGACTGAAATACACTGCTGAGGGGAGCAGCAGGCAAGACAGGAGAGGTCTGCTGTGCCATGTGGGTAGCTCCCTGGCCGGGGATCAAACTTATGCTTAGTGGCTGTGAATAGCTTCATAGGTTGCGTCTTATACCCTTGCACCACCAGGGAGGCCCTGTACGAATTATTTAAAGTAATTTAAATTTACTCGTAAAAGAAATCTATTGAAATGGGGAGCTGAATTACATTAATTTCTGTAATATGTTTGGAGTGATTCCTAGTGACATTAGTTTTACCCAGGCATTTGCCACTTGCATTTTAAGTGCTTTTGTTATATTTCATAATTTCCTTATCATATAAATTATTTTATATTTATAGGTATTTATTTTTTCTTTGAATCAGGATATATGTGTGTGTATGGGTGTGGGTGTGTATATATATATGTATGTTTGAATATATATATATATATATAGACATACACACAGACCCACACACTTTTTTCCTCACACTTTTTTCCTCACACAGTTGACCCATTTTGTTGAGGAAACCTTCTGAGAATTTCATTTGCTGTCACAGGTATTGAAGGTAAAGCCTTCAAAACATCAGCAACAAACACAAAACAAGCTATCAGTCACTATAGGAGTTAACAGAAACATTTCCCTCTCAAAATAATCTTTACTAAGTATTTCAAGTTTATACAAAAGTTACTAGCTTATTTATACACATATTTATTCAGTCATTTTTATCAATGCGGTATTTAGCCTACGAGTTCTACACAAAGCCTTTTGAGGTTTTAGAGGTAATTACATATCAATAAATTTTGAAATATTTTTAACAATTTATATTCATTTTTCAAGGGTTTATAAAAACATTTTGCTGGACTACATTAGGTATAATTGTCAATTATGTGCTATGGATAAGTGCTAGGCTCTGTGTTATTCATGATTTTATTGACAGTGCTTTTAAGTGTTCCTTTTAAAATATGTTACAGTAGGTATTTACATAACTTTAGTATATTTAAGGAATTTTGTTCTTTCATTGTTTTTATGAAAAATGTATGAAAATTTGTCAGTGGTTATAGTTACATCATTAATATATACTTACGTTTATCAGTGGAACCTTATAACACAATAATTAAAATTTTTTGACATAACATTTTGTACATGATTTCATCACGTTCACCTGTGCTTATATTCCTGAAGTAAGTTTGACTAGTTCACAGATAATTCTTTTCATACAGGCATGTCGGATTCAGTAACATTTTATTTGGATTTCCACATCAATATTCATAATTAAAATTTACCTTTTCATCCAAGGGTACTATTTCTATAAAGTTTTAAAATGTTCATCATAAAGTGTTAAATTTATGGTGGTTTCTTAAAATGAATTAGGAAGCTGCTTCTTATTTAAATAACACACAAATGACATTAAAATATTTTGTTAGAATTTAGCTAAGATATCTTAGACTCATACTTTCAAAATTTCAGATTTCTATCGATAAACTACCTTTCCGTTAACTCCATTGGTGACTGACAGCTTGTTTTGTGTTTGTTGCTGATGGTTTGAAGGTTTCACCTTCAATACCTGTGACAGCAAATGAAAATCTCAGGTTTCCTCAACAAAATGGGTCAACTAAGTGTGAGGAAAGAAAAAAACCCCACCAGAAATCTGCTCATTGCTCTCCTCCTTGGATATGGTAACAGCTGGAATAGCAGACTCAACAACCAAACCTCTCAAATTACTGGACAGGAATTTAGAAAACCTAAATAAGGGACCAAGAACAAGACAAATTATAATGAAGAAAAAATCAAAATCAACAACTAACTATAAAACAGAGACACACTACAGGGTGGGGGAGGGAAGGAGAGGCGGGATTAGGGCCAAAATAAGGGGGGTAGGAATTATATGGGGACTATAAGCAAAATGAAAATGCATACATTGTGCAAAAATGAAAAATGATATAAGAATTCTATAAAATAAAATATTAAAAAAACAAAACCAAAACAAAACAAAACAAAAAGATTTGAATCCCAACTATGTTGCTTAAAGGCAGTGTAACCTCATGCAAATTCATGACCCCTCTGAATCTGTTTTTCTTAGAATATTAATAAGTAATAATAATAATAATAATAAGCTACCTTATAAGATTGCCCTTCATAATAAATGTGTCTTGCACAGTGAGTGCTTAGCAAAAAAAAAAAAAAAAAAAAAATTACCGAAGACAAATAAGAAGGCTTATTGGGGCCTCCCTGGTGGCACAGCGGTTGAGCGCTGGGCTGTGAAGCTGCTGGCAGCCTCTGCAGTGCAGGTTCCATCCCCGGCTGCCAGGTGAGGGTCCCACAAGGAGCAACAGACCTCTCCTGCAGCGCCTGCTGCTCCCCTCAGCAATGTACTTCATTAGTCTGCCTGTTCTGCTCCCTGCTCTGGCTCTGGTGGATTCTCTCACCCTCCCACACTCTGACTGTACCCAGTGTTTCTATAAATAAATAAATAAATCTTAAAAAAAAAAAGAAGGCGGCAGCTTAGGCTTATTGGTATCTTCTCCGGTCCTCCTTTGCAGGAGAGACTCGGGAAAGTAAAATGGCCCTATCCTATTTGCTTTGTCCCCTAATCTGTTTTCCCAAGCTAGACTCCCTTTTAATGCATACAATATTTTTTGGCAAGCATCAAAATAACATTTTGATAGTGATTTGATTTTATTTTTAAATGAAATTATGGTTTTTACAGAGAGAACCTTTGTCTACCGCACTGTGTATGATTCAGGGGTACAGGTTCACATCACTCAGGTGTTATCACCACACCACACCTACCACTAAGACACCCCCAGTACTCCACCAGAGCCCACTGGGTCCCCTCCCCACTTGCCATAGTGTTTTCTGTGCTCCTAAATATAGGTCTCTAAATTACTGCAGTAAGTATCTTCCCTCTGCCCTCTATTCCTCATCCCAGTTAACTTTTCCTCTTTCATTTCTGTCTCCAGTGGCTTTTTTATCAGCCAGCTGAAGCTTGTCTTCTAATGCCAGTCATTTCCTCCATCACTAGGTTTATAATTGTGTCTTTCCTTCTTTAGCCAAACTATTTTCCCAATTCCTCCTTCAGTTACACCCCCACATTAGAAATGGGCTTCTTTTCATTATTCTCTTACTGTTGCTTTGAGTCACCAGAATCACCCCCGAAGAGCACACTAACTCAGCAGTGGCCCCTTCCCAAAATGATTTAATTGCTTCTGAAGCAATCTTCAAATCCCTCCCGACATCAGCCATGTCAAAATTAAATCTGTTGTTTCACAAAGTGAACCATATGGAGCACATTGTACCACTAGGAGATGAGATGCAAAACTAAATGACAAAGATGGTGTCATCAAGCTTAGAAATTCAATTAAGTCACATCAAAGACGGTCAGAGAGACAGTTTGTACTCTGTGTTCTCCTTCATTTCAGTACAACACAGAAGAAAACACAAGTACACATTTCAGGAGAAAAGGGTCTTTGCATTTTGATCTGTAGATAAGGAAATAGTTTGCTCAGGCTGACATGCAACTGTCTAGTGGAATTAACTCCTAAATTGACATAGATTGCTATACCCATTCTCCAGAGTAGAAGCTGAGGCATTTTTTAAACTGATTTTTAATACAAGAGAGACCAACAACCCATTTTGTACTTTATCTCCCAAACCTAAAAGAAAATTATAGATCCTCATGGGAACATGACATATTTCCCACAAAACAAAATACTTCATTAAGCTTGAAAAAAAGGTTAGTTGATGTGAGTATAACTAAGTACGTTTCTAAGGAAACGTCTGCTTTTTCACTATATCTGGGTTTTTCCTCTGATCACTTTGCCCTTTTGCATTTGAACTGTACTTCCTGTACTTGGAACATGTGCCAGAGTTACTGTGTACCAAATATTCAATGAGTTCTCCCACACATCCCAGCTTCCTATGTATTTGGTTGGTTGATGTGACTTGATTTGGCAAACAGGCTGTGAAGTCAAGTGTCACTGCTGAGTGAATTACAGGTGCCTCCTCTACCCTTCTCTTCCTGTGCTGTGAACACCTAAGAGGCCACAGGTTGAGACCACAGCATCACAAGATTGAGAGAGCTGTGTTCTGGGCGACCAGATGGAAGAGATCCTCTGCCAACCCGATAGCAGACTACGTGAGAGTTACAAACAAAACTTTGGGCCTCCCCAGTGGCACAGCAGGTTGAACGCTGCACTGTGAAGCTGTCCACAGCCTCTGCAGCACAGTGTTCGATTCCCGGCTGGCCAGGGAGATACCCACATGGCCAGAGATATACCCACATGGCGCAGCAGACCTTTCCTGACTTGCCTGCTGCTCCCCTCAGCAGTATCTTCGGTCCGTCTGCCTGTTCTGTTCCCCACTCTGTCTCTGGTGAATCCTCTCACCCTCCTGCATGTCTGTCCTGTACTCCAGTTCTTGTATGCATGAATAAATAAATCTTAAAAAAAAATTAACCTTTGTTAGCTAAGTGTCTGAGACTTGAAGCTTTATCAACTGTAGGAGACAGCAACGAGCAAGTGATATGAACCTAAGACTGTGATTGATTCAGTTTGGAGCCTTAGGTGTAAAGGAAAAGAACAATGTTAAAGGTTTTTTTTTATTTTTTTAAAAAAGCAAAACTTGTTTCCCTACCCTTATAAGCACACCAAACATACAATTAGGTACTTGGTTTAAATATAAAAGAGAAAGTGAGTGACTATCTGATAATATCAGAAGCTTTCACAAAGATCAAGAATTCTTTTGGGTGATGTGAAGAAAACAAATAGTAAACAATGTCCAATTTAAGCATAACAAGAGATTTTCATGACCCCCAAAAGCAGAAAAATATATATGGCCCATTCGACTATGGCTGTGTACAAATACTCATTCTCTTCTGCACAAGGGAGAGGACAGAAGGGAACCACAGTAGTTGAAGCAGTTAGGTGGCCTTTGAACGTGCTCCACTTTTCATTTCACATCCTGTACGCCAGGTCAGTGTGCTTTGCTTTGACTATTTTCCTCTTCCAACCAGTTGGTTAATCTTATGCCTCGCGCCCAGCCTGCTTTTAGTCCCCAGTTTCCCCATGGAAAGTTCTGAGTATTATAGTGGGGTCCGATACTAAATAATGTTCCAGAAAATGGTGATTGAATTTTAACCTCAATGTAGACGAAAAAAGGAAAAGAAGATTATGGAAATGCAAACTCAGTGATGCTGCAGGCAAGCTACAATGTAAAGAATCAGGTGTATTGAACAGTTAAGCTCTTCCAGCTATCCTGGAATCTGTTTGTCCAGAAACAAAGAGAAAGAAAAATACGTGTATACTTGCACTCTACATGTATGGTTTAGAGACTTTCTATTGAATAATCGATGTTCATTTATAGAATGGTTTGCATTCCAGAGTAATTATTTTGTTCTCTTTGGCGCTGTTATAATGAAGGTAATGAATTTTTGTCTTCATTTTTGGGCTAGAGTTCCATTAAAACATTTACTAAAATTAGGGGATTTTTAAACCATGAAAGCTTAATTGCATTAATTATCTTCTCTCACCCTCCAATGTTTTCTAATGAAACTAAATAATGGATGTAATAGTGAAGCAAAGGACAAGCTGGATTTGCATATTGTATAAACACACTCGGGAGAGGGACGGTGCTATTTTTTTTTGGAATGAGAGTTGGGTTAATCATGTGTTGATGAGAGAGTCCAATTCCTTGGGGCAGAGAGAGGTGAAGAGGGGTGACTTTGAAAATATATCCTGCATGTCCTTTGCTCTTAGGTGGGAGAAAAGGAGACAAGAACATTTACAAAAGAATATTCATGTTTACTACAAAGTTAATTGTGAAACAAAGCCGATTTTCCACTGCCCCACATGTGGTATACGAGTGCTTAATTTCCTGAGAGCAAATTTCGATAAATAGAGACTATCCTTTTCAGGTTTTAGCAAATAAAATATCCTGAACCTGATTCATGACATAAACATACAAAGGAATGGAAGATTTGCAGGAGGCAACTCTCATATAACAGTGTTGGTAAACACCGTATGATTTTACTCATGTGTGCTAGAGGAAATAACTAATGAACCAAATGAAACAAAAATAAACTTTTAGATTGGGAGGCCAATTAGGGTTATCAGAATGGAAGGAGAGTGAGCTCATGGGAGGGACAATGGTATGGTGAAGAGCAGAACTGGACATCTAAATAGTGAGCTTCACACATATACACACTCTGAGACCAATACACTCAACCAGGCTCTGCTCCCCAAGTTGGATCCAGAGAGGCCACTACTGATCGGGTTGTTATGCACTCTAAGCACTGGAAACTATGCCTCCGGGTGATTACAAAGCTATCCTTCACCTCTCATCCTTGCTCCCCTCCCAGCCCAACTCCTACCATCCCTCAACACATATGGCTGAGTCTGTAGATACTCCCAACTGTGATGGAGGCAGCACAATGTTTCTAAACAATTAGTGGATGAAGAATCTGTGAATAAAGAAATTCCCTAATTCTTCTGGAATTTCTTTTTATGTATGACTGTTTTCATTCAATATAACAGAGATGACAAGGCCATGGGTAAGAAAGAAAAATTGCACCCTAGTAGATCAGAATATACAACAGGAAACTCTGACATATTTTTAGAATTTCAGTGGAAGCTATCTATATAACTGTGCTCCCTGAGCCCAATTGGTATAGTTGAGAAGGAAAACTTTCCATCATACAGGGTAAAAGAGGACAATTTTTGGCAACATTCTAATCTTCCTTTGTTTGAGAATGAGAGAGAGAAAAAAATTACATATGACCTGTGAAAAATATAGGGAAATAAGGCAAAGATTCAGAAGACAAAGAATGCTTTTGATAATAATTTTGAGCTGGAATCAGAAGAAAACTTGCAGGAACTGTTTGACATCTTCAATAAAGTTCAAGCAACATGAACACTCAAATAAAAGGAGACTGTTATAATAGCTACTTGATACAAAAAACAAGTCCAAAAAATGAGATAAGGATGGATTGCTGGGGATGGTGGGGATTTCATCATCAAATTGAAGTATATGTTGGAGACCATAGCAAGAAGAGATGGATCTAAAGAGATATAAGTTAGTGCAAGTATATGAAAAACTCAAGCATCTTCTCAGAACTCAGAAAACAGGCATAATGAAAATGATGCAAGAGGGGCCTCCCTGGTGGTGCAAGGGGTTAAGACTCAACCTATGAAGCAATCCTCAGTCACTGCAGCATTAGTTCAATCCCCAGCTAGGGAGGTGACCCACATGGCGCAGCAGATCTCACCTGTCTAGTCTGCTGCTCACCTCAGCAGTGTATTTCAGTCAGTCTGCCTGTTCTGCTCCCCACTGTCTCTGGTGAATCCTCTCACCCCCCACATCTCTGGCCTGTACCCCAGCTCTTGTATGAATAAATAAGTAAATCTTAAAAGAAAAAGAAAATGATTTAGAGATGACTGATGTAGTAGGTGGAAAACAGAGAACAAATGTGAGTAAGTGGTTTTCTTAACAGTGAGAACAAAAGAATCAGAACAAAGTCATCAGAGATAAAACACTCCAAATATTTTATAAGCAAATGAAATTGCTTTGTGTTCTGTACATGATATATTAAATGGATCGACTGCTCAGTTTTTGAACTATTAAAAAAAGAGAATTCTGGTGTTTTAAAATCCAATAAAAAGTAGTCTGTACATATTAGATTAGAAAAAAAGCTCACCTGTACTGGCTGAGCTCCAGGCATTTGCACCATATCATAACATACAGACAGATGAGGAGGAAACACAATTATTTATGAGAAGTCTGAGGTCCAATCTTTAAATTAATTTTGTGAAAGCTTATTCCATAAATTAAGGCGGAAATATGTTCTTAGATATGTGAGTGATCAGATTATTTAGTATTTGTTTCTTTTTCTTTCTTTTTTTTTTTTTTTTTTTTTTGTGGAACCCTTGCCGGCTACCAGGGAACGAACCAGCGCTGCAGAGGCTGCCGGCAGCCTCGCAGCCCAGTGCTCAACCACTGCGCCACCAGGGGAGGCCTAGATATTTATTATTTGTACATGAAGCTGAATGAAGTAAAAAGCCAACTGACCCAGACAAGAAAGCCCAATCGAGAATTCCAAATTGCCTGTCACCTCACTGTTGGAAGCAGTAAAACCAATTTTATTCATTTTTAAAGATTTATTCATTTATGAATACAAGGACTGGGGTACTGGCCAGAGGTGCGGGGGTGAGAGTTAAACCAGTTTTAAAAGACATGACACTAAATTATTTTTGTATCTGCTAGGAGTACTAAATAGACTGTAAAACAACAACAACTACTACTACCTTTGAAAATCAATAATGGCTATTTTTTTCTTTCAATAGCCCCCTCCTGCTTCCAGGAGCAATTGGATTAATCCAGCGCCTGCTGAGATCTTATGAAAACTTAGAATCCTTCTCAACACAGTTTTCATTACCATTTAGTAGAACTGATCTTTAAGATAAAACTATGTGACACTACAGGGTTAAAGAACAGGACTTCTTAAGTTAGAGAAAATAATTCAATGGGAAATCTTTGTTAAAAACTCTCACAAATGAGATCATATAAAAAATAGAAGATCTGAAAATGCTTTCGGGAGTCTGATTTATAGTGCATTATTCCCCATTGTGAATACAGTCATGCCTCCTCGTGAAGACCACATAAAAGCCCTTTTTCTATAAATAGGATGTTATAAGGCTGCAACACATATAGAAAGACTGGAAAACAATATGCAAATTTGAAAAGATTATGGATGATTACCAATGACTTTAGCTTTTCTTGATGCAATTTTTATAATTTAAAAAGGAAATACTGTATGATTTAAGACAGAACATTAATTTTAATACTTTTCATAGCACTAATTTAGAATTAAATTTAATAGAATAACTTAGAGTAAATAGGATTGATGACATGCTCTGACCCTATTTCCAATTCAGACTGCATCATTTATTCTCTATTCAATGGAACCCCACATCTTAATAATTTACTCCAGTGAGCCATCCTGTATTTCAACCTAACTAATAAAAAATGTGGCCAGATCATAGATTCTCAGTGAGATATAAAGCTTCTGGGATTCTCACAATTTCTGCAACATTATTTTTCTTTGGGATATCAGTGCAAGTCTTAAAAGTATTTAACAAAAGGAAAAATATTAAAATTGTATCAGTAACTGAATAAAGACAATTCATTAAAACATTTTTTTGCCAACTCAGATTCTAATGGCCTTGAAACCATTTATCTTACAGATCTGTCTACTGTAAAAACGGAATATCAAGTAGACAGTTTAAATAAAAAAGAAACAAAACAAAACCCACGGCCTTTCACGGGAAGGTGAAACTGGAGAGGAAGATAAGTAGTGATTATGTCATCCAGGGATGGACATGGCTTTGGAGAATTTTTTTTTCATTATTTTATATATTTTTACATCATTTTTATATCATTTTTCATTGTTGTACAATGTATGCATTTTCATCTTGGTTATAGTCCCCGTAAAATTCCCACCACCCATTCACCCGTGAACCATCACCATGGTCCCTTGTGCTCGCCCCACCCCTGTTTTGATCCTACTCCCTTCTCCCCCGTTGTAGTACGTCTTTGATTTATAGTTGCCTGTTGAACAAAGAGCTGATGAGACGACTTAAAAGCAAAGTAAATAACCCAGTCAAAAAATGGCCAGAAGAGCTAAAGAGAATTCACCTTTTCTTTTCTTTTATTTAATATATTTTTGTTTTATCTAATTCTTACATCATTTTTCATTTTTGCACAGTGTATGCATTTTCATCTTGGTTATGGTCCCCATACAATTCCACTCCCCTTATTCAGACCCTAAACCCTCCACATGATGGAATATTACTCAGCAATCAAAAAAGATAAACTCATGCAATTTGCAGCAACCTGGATGGAGCTGAAAGGGATCATGCTCAGTGAAATAATCCAGAAAGAAAAAAAGAATTCACCTTTTCTAATTATACAAAATTCAGGCAACCAACTCAGCCTCAATTTTCTCTCAAATCACTGCTAAAGCTTTTAAAGCATAACTGACAAATTTAAACTTGGGTTAGAAAATTATTGTAAGGCTAATAAATGTGAACATGGTGCTCATTATCAGCATAGCAAATCTCAGTGTCATTTACCATTATGTGAAGAGACTGAATAAGTCTGTTTTTCCAGTCAAATTTACAATAAGGATACCACTGCTTCTTGGATTTAACCATTATCAATTTCTCTCAGAAACCCTTCATAATTCTGCTTCAGAAATAAATTTAAGGGCTTCCCCAGTGGCTCAGCAGTTGAGCGGTGGGTTGCGAAACTGCCCACAGCCTCTGCAGTGCTGGTTGGATCCCCGGCCGCCGGGCGAGGGTCCCACATGGCGCGCAGACCTCTCCTGCCGCCCGCTGCTCCCCTCAGCAGTGTACTTCGTCAGTCTGCCTGTTCTGCTCCCTGCTCTGGCTCTGGTGAATTCTCTCACCTTCCAGCGCTTCTTACTGTACCCAGTGCTTGTGTAAATAACTTTTTAAAAAATAGAAATTTAAATATTGATATATCTTTAGTATTTTTAAAAAAACAAATGACTCATCCATCTCAAAAGAAATGCAACCGCTTAGTTGAGCGCTGGGTTGCGAAGCTGCCCGCAGCCTCTGCAGCGCTGGTTCGATCCCCGGCTGCTCCCCGGCCACCGGAGGAGGGTCCCACATGGGGCGCAGACCTCTCCTGCCGCCCGCTGCTCCCCTCAGCAGTGTACTTCGGTCCTTCTGCCTGCTCTGCTTCCCGCCTGGCTCTGGTGAATTCTCTCACCCTCCGTGCTTCTGACTGTACCCAGTGCATTTATAAACAAAAACAAACAAACAAACAAATAAATAAAAACATGCCTCTATATAAAAAAAAAAAAAGAAATGCAACCGCTTAGTTTTAAGTCAAACTTGTTAACATCTACTGTGGCTGAGCCAGTTTTTCCCTGCAGTCTACTGTTGAAACCATCTGTTGTATCTGTCTAACATGCCTGGCCTTCAATCCAAGCAAAAAGACAAAGGATCTTGTCATGTGTTTCAAGTGCAGCCCTACCTGAAACTAAGGCAGGATAAAGGCAAGCCCAGTTCTCCTGGTGTCTCCACTCCTGTGTGTAGCTAAAATGGAACTTATTTCTCTGTCCCATCTTCCCCCTGGATTGCACATGGATTCAAAGATCCAACTCTTCATGTTTCTTGTAACACCACAAAGTAATTAGACCTTCTCCAGTAGTTGAAATGGAGCAAAACAAGGTTATTTTGGTTTTTTTTAAAGTGTACATTATGCATGTGACCACCTGTGTGTGCATATGTGTATATGTTACCCCTATATTTTCATCTTCTTCTTTTTTAAAAAAAATATTTATTATTTTTGCATACAAGAGCTGGGCTACAGGCCAAAGATGTAGGAGGGTGAGAGGATTCACCAGAGAGAGAGTGGGGAACAGAACAGGCAGACTGACTGAAATACACTGCTGAGGGGAGAAGGGGGTGAGTCAGGAGAGGTCTGCTGCGCCATGTGGGTTGCTCCCTGGCCAGGGCTCGAAGTCCTGTTGCAGTGGCTGCAGATTGTTTCATAGTGTTGTGCTTAACCCCTGTGCCACCAGGGAGGCCCCTTATATCTTCATCTTCTAAATGAAATATATTTTCAGCTGCAAAGTCATCTACTCGGTGAAGCTGGTGACTCTCTTGTACGAGAGGCTTCCTCATAAATGCCTGGGCCACCCAGTCAACCTGTGCTCAAAGTCACTCACTGTCTGTCTGAGATGGCTGTTCCTTCTTGGATAGTTAGCTCTGGAGCTTGTGGGACAGAGTAGGCATGTTGCAAGCCAGTGACAGACTCGGATTAGAGAAGTCACCTTTCTAATTACACACAATTCTGACAATCAACCCACCCTAACTTTTTGTAACCAGTCTTTTGCTTCCTGGCACCTCGGCCCTCCCTGGAGGTCACCCCCTTGTGCAATGGACTCCCTCTCAGGCCTTTACACACCTCATCTCATCCTGACAGTGAACAGTTATAGCCCACTGCTCAGCACCACTGAGGAAAAGCGGGCAACTGACTGGCTCTCCTCCTTAGAAAGGAATCACACTGTCACAGACCTCAGTGTTCCCGGAGCCTCCCTGCTTCTTGCACACATGGACTTGAGGTCGCTGCTCCCTGGGAAGCGTTCCTGGCTGCAGAGGGGAGCCCCCTCGCTCACCTGTAGGCTGGGCCGCTGCTACAGTGCTGAGCTGCACAACTCAGATTCATCTACTCTCTTTTTTCCCCATCTGCTTTTTTCTGTAATGGAGTATCTTTTCATAATATAGCTCATAGTATTAAAAATACATCCCTTTCAGCTGTTTTAAGGAACTGGGGAAAAGCACACGTACAGGTTCAGTCAACCGTCCACCCAGCTACTTTCTTAACACAACTTTTCAAGTAATCAAGAAAATAATTTTCTGGAAAATGATTACTTTTCCCTAGACTGAAAGCCAAATGTGTCGAACATACCCCTCATGATATAAACATGTAAGGACTAGCAAGACAAGGAAGTTTTTATTTTTTTCCCCCTGTGTTCTCTATTAAGCTATCACGTCTGTGCTTCAAACCTATTCGCTTTCTGTGGTTCTGTGGATAGGACTGCAAAGCACGCCGGTCCCAGCTGGCTCACTGCTGGGCTCTGCCAGAAGAGGGCACTAGAGAGACAGCAGACAGTCCAGGAGAGAGAGGTGATACTGTCCTTCTGGTCCTTTCCAGTCTGTTTGCATCCCTGTTACTCTCAACACCACCCAACAAAGACTCACCTGGCGTGGTTGTTCTAGTGCGACCTTGATTCCACTTTTTTTGGAATCCCAATTCCAAAAAAAATTTTGTTTTTCCCCCAATACTAGCTGAGCCAGCACTACCGTGGCCCTGCACAGGCCCCAGTGGCCTGTGACAGGGCTACCTCCTCAAAGGTTAGGTGACCAGGGGGAGGGAGCACCCTGCGGCCCTGCTGAGGTAACAATATACCCCCTTAGATGTCTGGTCCACGTTTCTAACTTTTAATAATCCTAACCTCTTTTTCCTCTGAACCCAAGGGACTTCCTGTGAAAATTTAGTTGTTCTTTTTAGATGTTCAGCTCCTGACTGACAAGTCCTCATCCTCAATCCTCTTGTTCCAAGGGCTGCTCAGTCTCCAGCTCTTCAATGGTCGCTAAATTACATCCTTCCTCATGCTCCCAGTTCCCTGTAAGTGCTCATAGAGATGTCTGTCTTACTGTCAAGATGACATTCTATGTATGAATTCATTTCACCACATTGAAAAACACCATACTATTTATTGAAAGATTTTTAAATATGATTGAAAAAAAATAGACAAGGGTCCCCTCTCTCATAATTTCAAAGTAGGCAGCTCAAGATGACTTTGAAAGGGTAAACAAAAGCATTTCCAGGAGATTTTTTTTCCCTCCACAGTTGATTTGAAACCCCAAAGCACTAGAATCCTTGCTGTACGTGTTAAAAAATGTATCAATTCCAGTAGACTGACCATGGGCTACTGCCCTACCCAAGCCCAGGAAAGTGCTAACAGTCAAATGATGGATCCTATCAACTGAAATACATTGCACCCAAGTGTTTATTATATTTACCTTTGTAAACTATTTACATTTATTTTATTTTTAAAGACTTATTTATGTATGCATAGAAGAACTGGGGTACAGGCAAGAGGTGCGGGAGTGTGTGAGGATTTACCAGAGAGAGAGTGGGGAGCAGAACAGATGTACTGACTGAACTACACTGTTGAGGGGAGCTGCATGTGAGACAGGAGAGGTTGCTGCGCCGTGTCAGCTCCCTGGCTGGGGATCAAACTCAGGCATTAGCAATGGCAGCGCTGAGACTTAACCCCTAAACCATCAGGGAGGCCCTACATTCAAATATGTAGCAAAAGAGAATGAAAGTGATTAGTTCTCTATTAGGTTTATGAGTTTTTTGGTTTTTTTTTTTTTTTTTGAGAAAATCAGGGGATGCTAACTTAGCAATAAGAAAGATGAAGGCATGAAAACTGAGCACTGGCATTCATCATGCTGCCCAAAATGATTAAATATTTAAGTCCAAATATATACCCCACGGCAGCTTACTCTCAACAGGTAGCTATGCCACCAGTTTAATGGCCAAAAACTCCAGATAAACCAATCACAAAACAACAACAAGACCTGGACTTTTGCATGAACTACCAATGATATCATATTCAGCTACATGGAAAGTGGGGGGTTTTAATATTAATACCTCACTCAGACTTCGAAACCATGACAATATGGACAAGAAACTATGCCTCTCTAAGGTAATCAGAAAATTGAGGGAAGGACCTTGCCTGGTAGTGCTGGCACCCTTATGCCTGACTGCTGACTAGCAAGGTGATACGGAGCAAGTGTGTAAGAAATGGACTCACTCTGCCAAGACGATCAGACAGTAATTTCACCCCCAGGATGGGGCTGCTAAGCCAACCTTTGAGAGGACCCTAAATAATAATAGGGCAGCCATTCAGCCTGGACACAGAAATTGCTTTAAGACTGAGAAAGTGAAGGTGAGCTTACGTCTGTTCCATAAGAAAATAACTAGGTGATCTATCCTGAAAGAATACTTCAGTAAGAACTTTATCTTTAAAAACGTTCCTCCTTTCTAACCAAGAACCATAGTTTTTGTTACCAGGAAAAAAAGTAAAAAAAAAAATTTAACCTAAGATTCATTTAAGGTTTTAGAAGACAACTCCACAGAAAATGTCACTGCCAGCATTATTTTTTGAATTTTGCTATTATCTCTTTAAAGACATTGTAACATGTATTTAAGTGCAATTTCATTTCTATCACTTGTCTTATGGCAACCAAGGATAAGGTTCTATGTGCTAAAAAAGAATCCTAGCAAAATAGTGTCTGTTATAGGAAAGTTTTCTTAAAATTTAATTTATATATTTATTCACTCAAGAAATATTTTTGAGGGCCTCCCTGTTGGCACAAGGGGTTAAGCACCGCACTATGAAGCAAACTGCAGCCTCTACAGCACAAGTTCGATCCCCGGCCGGCCAGGGAGCAACCCACATGGCAGAGCAGACCTCTCCTGACTTGCCCGCTGCTCCCCTCAGCAGTGTATTTCAGTCAGTCTGCCTGTTCTGCTCCCCACTTTGTCTCTGGTGAATCCTCTCACCCCCCACACCTCTGGCCTTTACCCCAGTTCTTGTATGCATAAATAAATAAATCTTTTTTAAAAAAAGAAATATTTTTGAGCACCTTTTATATAATAAGCACTTTTCTAAGCATTCGAGATTTCCTCAAGTTTTACACAGTTATTTTATATTTCTTTTCACATTATTGAAATTTCAACTATTTATCTTTGCTTCCTATAATATGGCCTGTTATTTAGAGAAATAAGTAATGATTGAGAAAGACTAGCTCACTATAGTGAAAATAGTTGAAACCATAGGCAAGGAATTCGACTGAAGTAAATTCAGTTGATCTAATTTTATAATTTTCATTATAAATAAGGTACAGCAGGTCCTTGAATAACATCCTTTGTTTAAAGTCATTTTATTATAATGTGAATAAGGAAAAAACAATCTTCACCTGCATCATTTACAGGTCCTCTCAATTAAAGGTGCAGTTTCCAAAAATCTATGAGTCTGGTAAGTGAGGACTCAGTGTCCATGTTTTACTCACCACTATTGCTTATATCCCACTCCATTCCTGGGGTTCACTTTCTCTCTGGCTGAAGTCCATCCTTTTGTAGCTCTCTCAGTAAGAATCTGTAAAAGGTAAATTCTATTAGGTTGCATCTAAAATGTTATTTTGTCCTTTCTCTTGAATGGTCATTTAGTTCTGTAATGACCTTTAGGATTTAAGTCGTAAGCATGAAAATATTTTATTCTTATGCTTCTAGCATGAATAATCATTAAAAGACAGTAACAACAACTAGAGTCAGCTTAATTGTTGCTACTTTGTAGGAAATCTGTAAAACAGGTCATAATTAGATTCTCCATTTTCACCTAGGGTCACACCATGTAAGTTCTGTGATTCTTGTACTCTCTCACCCAAGGACTATGGCTAATGGGACAAATGGGGGCTGAAAACTAGTTGATGGGTCACGCATGCAAGTTTTGAAGCGAAAAGCAAGAAAGCACTGCCAGAAAGCACTGCTTTCTATTTCACACACAGTTTTCACATAGGCAGAGGTCACAACAGTGAATATGGGATTGAATGTTTATTTCATATTGACCACCTGGCTCACTCTCTGAGGACATACATCTTTGATGTAGAAGATACTCTCATTTCTTCAAATATATGCTCTTTCCAATGATTATAGATATTTTTAATTTGGGGACACATATTAGGCATATGGCATTTTGGGTCTTCAAGATTTATTAATTATCTCTTCAGCCGTGTTCACCTATGAATTAAAAATGGCCATAATTTTTAATTTATGGATTGCTAATGGTTCTTCTTTGTTTTCCTGTTCCTAAGTCCTATGTTTGTATTTCATGAATCTTTTTTCTTTTTTAGTGGACGCTACCTATTCCTGTAGCCTTTTTGGAATTTCACCAACATTTATGTTAAAAATCTCTTTTGCAAATTTGCCTTTGTCTTGGTATTTTTCTAAGTAATAGTTGACCTACTTAGTGAATTTACTGGCCACCTTTCATGAAGTTTCATTTTCCTTTTAGATATAACCTTTCTCCCCTCTTCATTTGTTCTCTGCCATATGATATAACATCCAGATACCTTAAATATTTTAAAATATTTTACCCAGCATTGCTATGTTGGGAATATTAAGGGAGATGATTAATGCAATGATTAATATAATTTTAATCAGAAGTTTCAAATATATTTTCTAATGTATTATTTGCTATACCAGAAAGTGCTCAAAAGTATTTTACAGGTTTTGTTTGTAAGATGTGCTTTCATAACTTCATTTCTAAGACCAGTATTTCTAATTGTACTATCCAGTAATCAGCATATTAAGATTCGCGGGCTCATCCAACCTGACACCTGCTTTTGTGAGGACAGTCTACTGAAAATGGTTTCTACATTTTTTTAAAGAATTATCAAAAATCAAAATACAATATGCAAAAGAGAGCATATGTCCTCTACAAAGCTTACAGTATTTACTATTTGCATCTTTATAGAAAATGTCTGCTGACCCCTGAGTGTAATGTTTATGGGCATAATAATCCAGTCATCTTTTCTTGATTTTTTAAAAATTGATTTCATTTTGTAGAGCATTATTAGGTTCACAGTAAAATGGAGTGGAACCCCCTAAATTTCCCAAATGACCTCTGCCCCACACATGCACAGGCTCTCCCATGTTCATTTCCCTCCACCAGAAGAGCACTTTGTTACGTTTGATGAATCTATGTGGACACATCATCCCTCTCCAAAGTCCAGAGTTCACTCTTGGAGTTGCACATGCAGTACGTTTGGACAAATGGATAAAGCATCTGTCGACTATTATAGAATCACACAAAGTACTTTCATTGCCTTAAAAATCTTCTGCGCTCCACCCGTGTGTGCCTCCTTCCCCTAAACCCTGACAACCAACAATCTTTTTGCTGTCTGTGTAGTTGTGCCTTTTCCAGTGTTGTGTAGTTGGAATCACACAGCATGGATTCCCCTCAGGCTGCCTTCCTTCACTCAGTAACATGAACTTAAGTTTTCTCCATGTGTTTTCTGGGTTTGATAGCTCATTTCTTTTTAATGCCCAATAACATTCCATTGTTCATACCACAACTTATTTACCCACCCACGTTGAAAGGACATCTAGGCTGCTTCCACACATTTTTGGCAATTATGAATAAAGCTGCCATAAATATCAGTGTGCAGGTGTTTGTATGGATATAGTTTTTGACTCCTGTGGGTACATATCACGGAATATTACCACTGGATGGTATGTTAAGAGTAGGTTTACTTTGGTAAGAAACCACTAGACCATTTTCCAAATTGGCTATAGTATTTTGCATAACTACCCATGAGGAATGAAAAATCCCATTGTTCTACATCCTTCCCAGCTTTTGGCATGGACAATGTTCTGGCTTTTGGACTATTCTAGTAAGAGTAGAAACATGACTCATTTAAATATGCATTTCCCTGATGACTGAAAATGTGGAGCATCTTCTCACATATTTGTCACCTCTATATCTTCTTTGGTGAGGTGCTCATAAGGGTCTGTGTCCTTTTTTTTTAAGATTTATTTTATTCATGCATACAAGAACTGGGGTACAGGCCAGATGTGCAGGAGGGTGAGAGGATTCACTAGAGACAGAGTGGGGAACAGAACAGGCAGACTGACTGAAATACACTGCTGAGGGCAGCAGCGGCTGAGACAGGAGAGGTCTGCTGTGCCATGTGGGATTCTCACCAGCCGACCAGGATCGAACCCATGCTGCAGAGGCTGCGGACAGCTTCACAGCCCTGCGCTCAATCACCTGCACCACCAGGGGAGGCCCTGTGTCCCATTTTTTAATCAAGTTGGTTGTTTGCTTATCATTACATTTTAAGAAATCTTTGCATATCTCGGATAACAGTCCTTTATCAGATGTTCCATTTGCAAATATTTCCTTCCAGTCCGTGGTTCATCATTTAATTCTCTCGACAGTCTCTTTGCAGGCAGAAATTTTAAATTTCAAAGAAGTCCAGCTTCTCAATTCTATCTGAATTGTGGTTTTAATGTTATACGAAACAGTTATTGCCAAACACAAGGTCATCTAGATTTCTCCTGCTATTTTCTAAGAGTTTTATAAATTTGTATTTCACATTTAGGCTTGTGAGACACTTTGAGGTAATTTTCATGAAGGATGTGATGTCAGTGTCAGTGCTATTTTTTTCACACGTGATGTCCAGTCATTCCAGTACTATTTGCTGCATCATTTCTCCATTGAATAATCTTGCTCTTTTGTCAAAGATCAGTTGACTATGCTTATGTTGAGCTATTTCTGGGTGCTCTATTCTATTCTAGAATATCTCATGCTGACCTGTTTACTTTTCACCAACATCACACTGTCTTGATCACTAAGGCTTTGTAATGTCTCGAAACAGTAGTGTCAGTCCTCCAACCTTGCTCTCCTTCAGTATCATGTTAGCTATTCTGGTTCCTCTGCCCTCCACAGAACCCTCAGAATAGATTTGTTAATATCATAGAGAAATAGGTAGAGGGACAGATAGAACTAATACACCTTGTTCCCTCTCGTCCTAGTACACTGAAAATTATTTTGAATGACTACTACATTTTATCAAATGTATTTCCTGCATCTACTGATAGCATACTGGTGATTTTAGTTTTAAAAATCTGGAGTGAAGCATGGGAATTTCTCCTTTATATCACAACCTTGGATGATTCTGAATCTAAAATGAGCCTAAGATCATACTAAGATATATATACCCTGTTCTAGAAAATTCACACACACTGGCTTACGAGATCTGCCTACCTAAGTTTTCCCAAAGTGTTTATCCTTGAGTCAAATCAATGGATTGATGGAGCATTGCTAAGTGTCACTAGTTAGAACACTATACTAGTGGAGAATTATCTTTTGTAGCATGGCCCAAACACTATATAAGTTCAGTCCCCCTTCTCAGAAACAGTGAAAATAAGTTACTTTCTGGTTTTGTTTGTTTTTTCCTCACATTGTTGAAATTTCAAATGACTTTTCTTGGTGTAATAATGTCAAAGAGACATGTTATGGGTTGAAAAAAAGTGAATCACTCAATCAAAAACATTTGAAAACCACAGAGGAGAACCTGAATTGAAGTAAATTCATCAGACCAAACATAATATTCTCTTCAACAAGTTAACTGAGTTCTACATTTAAATTATGAAGAAGCCAATGCCACACTTGTTCTTGAGTATCATTTGGATAAGAAGCTAGTTAATAAAAATGCTTTCAATTTTAGGTAGTAGAGCCTTAAAACTTTTTTTTTTTTAGTCTTATTTTAGGTACTAAAAACTGCTGAAAAATTTTGGCCTTAAGGGAAAACATTCCATGGCAAATTTATATCTATTTTCTGTTGTCAAGTTACAAAAAGAGCCACTAAAAGCAGCTTTCATAGAGTAAGGCTACAGGTGACTTACAACTGGTGCTGAGCCAGCAATCCATCCTTGCCACTCATCTCTTTCCAGAGGCAGGAGGGCCAGGAAGTAATCAATGCAGAAACACACGGTGGAAATTCTGATGTGCAGAGAGAACAGCTCAAGGAGGGAAGGCAAAGGGAGTTGTGAGTTGTAACATAGTTTTGTGTCTTGGGTTCCAATCCGATTTATTGATTTACCCGTAGTGACTACACTTGACTATTTTTCAAAGCCTGGAGACAGACAGCACAAGCTTCCTGCCTTGGAGTTTTAGTCCATAATCATCCTGAAAGGGGTTTGTGATCCTGAGCATAATAAGAATACATTTCACAACGAAGAAAAGTAACTCTCCTTTGCTATTCTTTATCTAGCTACAGGTTTCTCTCCCTCAGCTGAATATAAAGTACATTTTCCACTTTAAATTCACCCTTTAGAAATTTTGTTCTCATTCACTGTGGCAGAGAAGATAAAAAGTGATTACAGTTTCTATCCGGAGCCTCCGGTCTTGGTTACAATTGACAAGTCTATAGTCTAGTAGGGGAATAAAATCTGAAATGATTGCTATCTTGCTGGCTTCCTATGCAATACAAAGACAAACTGTGAATGGAATCCTTTTGAAAAAATGGAAATATTTCATTAAGTCTGTACCAGTTATATGCTTGGCAAAGCAAAATCTGCCCTCAAACTAGTTCAATTCTGCTCCTTCCTAAATCCTTGGTTATGCGGAGGCAGAAAGTTAGCCTTTTCTCTGACCTTGGTTTGGAACGAACGACAGATGTCAGCTCATACTGTTCATTTGGAACTGACCATAACGTATGTTTCTTTCACCAAAACCAACCCTGTGGTTTTGGTGAAATAAAGGTTAGTTGCTAACCTTTACTGAATTGCTTTACTGAATTGACTTTACTGAATTGCTCCTTTTGATTAACTTTGAAGCGACTCAGACACTTGCTAAACAATTGGTGTCTAAGCTGCAATCACTGATTTTCAGGTACTGTTCATGCATTTTCACTATCTAGTCTCAGAAAGCCATTATCTGACCCAAAGCCATCTGCCCTGGCCAAAGAATGCAGTGATGAGCATGGGAAGAACCTTCAGACGTTGTAGAAAAACTGGCCCCTTCTTCAAAACTGGTGCTACTGGTGTCTGCCTGTCACCTCTGTCAGCTTCTCCCTCCTCCTAGTTAAGTTCCTGCACCTGACTAGCTCATCTGGCAATGCCTGTGCTTCTGCTGACTCTCTGCCTAGGAGCCGAGTGTACTAACCTTTATGGGCGGAACACAACTTAGCTGCACTGGTAGATGTTCATTATTTCTTTTCTTTTTTAATTATCAAAGTTAGGCGAGGACAAACTATGGCCCACAGATGAAATTAAGCACTTCATCTGTTTTTATAAAGAGTTACTGGAACACAACTACTTCATTCTTTATATACAGTCTATGGCTGCTATATGCTACAATGGTAGGGCTGATTAATTATGATAGGGAACACAAGCCACAGGACATTTAAAATATATACTGACTACTCCTGTGAGTACAAATGTGCTGGACCCTGGTCTAGGTCTTGATGCTGTTGTTTAGGACTTTCTTTTTTCTGTGTTGCCTCATCTCCTCCCATTCTGTGCTTATCTCGGCTTTCTCATCTGCAAATTGGGGCTAGTTGTGAGGTAGAAATAACACATGTGACACACTCAGCAAAGGTTCTGGGAAGCACTGAGTAAATGTGAGTGTTGTTGGACTATGATGTCTTGTGAAGCAGCTGATAGGGAGAACTCGCACTTCAGAACTGGCTTCAATCCCTACAGGACAGGTTCTCACCTATGCTATTGCAAATGTGTTTCCGTGCCTCTGCTGATCTGTATCATGGGAACAGTGAGAGCTATCCACGGGGTGATGTTAACAGTGGCTTCCAAGTAAACATGGCAGATGAAATTCAGGCCCCTTCCAAGCCCTCCCAATGCCCGACAGCAAAGACTGTAAATGAAAAGCAAGCACAAACCATAAACTCCAAGAGTTCTGGTAAAGAGATGAAGCAGGTAAGAACTGCCAATGAGTCCTTGCAAGCCAGAAATCAGGTTGTCAAGTGGAAACTGGTTAGAGAAAGCTGAGAGAGGAGCGTGGGCAGCAGGCGAAGGTAAGAGCGAGCCACACTTCAAGACAATGAAAGGATGGAGAAATGGAAGGCACAGGAAATAGCCGGTGGATGAGTGCTGGTGCCAGAAACAGATGATCATTCGGCACCACCTTTCTGTCGTAAGACTGGAGAGCTTGTGCCAGAGTGACACTAACTTGACACGAAACAGTGATATGCACAAGTGGAGGTATGGACACTGGAAAGGGGGAGGGGAGGGAAGTGGACATTGACAGTAGGGAGATTTCCAACCACAAGATGCCTAGAAAGAGGGGAGAGGCTATCTCTGTAGAGACACTTATTGACTTCACTCTGAGCATGGTGACCTGATTTTACATCATCATGCTATTAACAGGCTTAGCAATCACAAAACTTCCCACAAGCTCCTTAGTACCTCCTGATTCACTAAGAACAAATGACTAAGACCCAAAGCCATCAGAACAAAACAATAACATCAATAAATTAAAATGTGAATTTTATGGAATCCTGGATATCAATTTCCTTCTTTTTGGTAAATATAACATCTTCATACAAGCAGGACTTCAAGGGATTTTTAAAGCCCACATCCCATTTCTTGGGAACGTTTGTTGTAAGCCTACCATTTTTCCCCTTTTCTCGGGTTTTGTCACATGTGCCCTGTTCATAAACATGGAAGATGACAGACGTCCACAAAATTGTGTGTTCTTCTGTGCTTATTTTTATTTTCAAAAATGGGCCAATGATGGCGGGAATCATGAAAGGAGGAAGTGGTAAGACAGTAGCTGAGAGAGATCATGTTACTGTCCTGCAGGCAAAAAGCCAGTAAGAGGAGGAGAGCTCAGGGACATAACAGGACAATGGCATGCACCAGGCAGCTCCTCTGAACAGGGTATTCTACAGGGAATGGTTTCCAGCACACATAAGATGCTTGTCCTTGTGGAGTTTCCAGGCTAAAGACTGGCTGTTAGAATCACCTGGGAGCTTTCGAAAAGTACTGATACAAGCGTTTCATCCTCGAAGATTCTGGTTTCCTGGGTTGGCAGTGGGGTCTGAGCACCAGCTCTGTACAAGCGTGCAGGCCGTTCTCATTGTGGCCGGGGTTGAGCACTACCCTTCCGAGGGCAGGATGTGTTCATCAATATCCTCCAGAGCCAAGTCCCCATTATCTACTTTGGACACATCCCCACACCCTTGTAAACAGAGAAGGAAGTCAGCGTGAGCTGGACAGAGAGCCCGAAGTTCACAACCTGTGTTGTCTCCATGAATTCAAAGGCAAAATCTTCTGCTGAGGATGAGGGATGAGAGATTTAAAGGACGAGGAGTCTGCACTGTTTAGCCCAGTGAATGGGAACGAGATAGCACAAATACATGCTAGGAGGAGCTGAGAACTCAAAGTAGAAAACCTTGAATGTATAGATGCACTACTTTATATTTGTGCTTGATTTTCTGTCAGAGATGTGTATGTTCTGTCTTATTAGCAAAATGTGAATTGTTGTCATTTTTCATTTTACTCTGAGATGTCATTGGTAGGACTAACCTGCACAAACTCATGAAGTAGCATAAAAGGGCTTGCAATGCAGTGCCGCTCTCAGCCTAATGAGCTCCCATTAACAGAACTTAGTTCTAGCATTCACTGCCTACATACCAACCTCTCTGGGGCTTTATACAAATTTAGGCCACTTGCCATTGAGAAGTGGCTTTTCCTTTAATGACTGAGATTGCTGTCACTTTGTTTCTTTGTGATAAACCATCCCTATTCTGTTCTAACACGCCTCTCAGCAGGAGCGGCAGGCAGGGGTGGGTAACTGGTGTACTGGGTACCACTGGAGAGACTGAATATCATTTAAGAAAAGAGTCTAATATTTTCTTTCCTGAAACTGCCCCCAAGAGGTAAACATAAGCAGATTTACTGTTCTCAAAAGTCATTCCAAGTCAGACTCAGTGTATTAGGAACATTCTTGTTCGCCCTTCTCTCAAGGACAGGAAAGAAATCTTGCAATGATTTAAAGAGGGCATGGCAGACAATTTCCCCTAACAATATCTTTCAAAAAACTGCTTAAGATGCTGAAAATCAAGAAGTACCTATCTGCAAAAAAATTACACATGCGTCTACAAACAACATACACTGTAATGAGTATGGGCTTGGAAAGTTGGCCAACAATGCATGGCTACAGGAAATATGGGCACAATGACCAGAATTATGGAACCCTGTCGGCTGGACCCTATTTTCAAATTCTTCCTTTCCAAACAAGGACAGAGTTGGAGGCAGCGTAAGACCTTGTTCAAGGCACAGTTAGTTTATTCACCAACCAAAAAAGCACCGAGTACCTATTTTACCTAGTGGTAAAATTGAAGGACAAAGTGGTAAGAAATTGAAGGACCTGAGGCTTCTGCATGTTCTGTCATGCCTGAGCCAGGGGCCTTCCTGTTGCACTGCAAATTAGCAGCTGGTCACAAGGGAGCTTGGTGCAAAGGCACTTCCTTGAGTGTCAACTTTGGAGATGAAGTGATCTACCGGGAGACGCCCGCAGAGTTCATATAAAGAAAGGAGCATGGTGTGTACCTCTGGTGGGCACGGGCAGGAAATTCTAAGTTAGAAATAAGGAAGAATGGCTCAAAATCAGAATGACGAACTACAGTTTTGCAGTTAAAAGATAGGCTTGGCAGGAGCAGAGAGACATTTGGTTAAGAAGCGACACAGATTGAGAGAGAAAACAGAATGGGGCCAGATGGATGGAAATTCTGGAATCTATGGCTGTGATCCTTTTACTCTACTCTGTGGGCAAAAGAAAGGCACGAGAGCGTTACACAGGTGGAAAGCATGGTGAGAGGAAGATGCGGGCAGCTTGCTCTGGCTGCATGGAGTATGGACTGGACTCAGGTGAAGAAGGAGACCAGGCCAGGGGCCACAAGGCCAGGGCTGGAGAACTCTGGAAGGTCTTGAAAGACTAAGGAGGGTGATGAGAGATAAGGCGCGATTTGAGAATAATTCAAAAGGAAGAATGACCTGAATTTGACACTGACAAGCTGCAAGGAGAGGTGGAAAGAAACAGGAGGATGAGCAGTGATTTGGAGAATCTAACACTGGGGCAGTGGAAGAGTGTGTCACGGAGAAGGTGACGCATAGTTGAGCAACTAGTGGAGAAAAGTGGTCACATCCAATTTTGGTGGCATTTATGAGCATCTTAGCATTCAAGTGGAAACACTCACATGCTGGATTGGAGATCAGAAAATAATCATAGAAGGAAGGGGAAGTCTTCAAAACTCTAGACATGGGAGCTTCTGTATTTGGAGTAAAAAACAGAAGTTGCAGACGTAGGTTAGGTAAGTAACCTACAGATGTATTCCAGTAGTCTGGGTTCAGACTGAGTTTAAGGGGTCTTTCAGCATTATCTACTTTGTAAAATTAAAACAAAAATGCAATCATTGAAGAAGGAAACAAACCCAGCTAGTGTCCATGAGAACTGGGCGAGTTTTTATGAACTTCAAACCTGAAACCCTTCCTTGAATGTAAAGAACAGATACTAAAAAATTACTCTTTAGTACTATTTAGTGCATTAACAGCCCTAATTTGAAAAATAACAGCATAAATTGGTCATTTTCACACCCTCTCCCATGTAATTATGGTAGAAGCAGATGCCTTTGAGAAGTAATGAGGGCCTCCCCTGGTGGTGCAGCGGTTGAGTGCTGGGCTATGAAGCTGCCCGCAGCTTCTGCAGCGCCGGTTCGATCCCCGGACACCGGTGAGGGTCCCACATGGTGCGCAGACCTCTCTTGTCGCCCGCTGCTCCCCTCAGCATTGTATTTTGCTGGTCTGCCTGCTCTGCTCCCCGCTCTGGCTCTGGTGAATTCTCTCACCCTCCCGTGCTTGACTGTACCCAGTGCTTGTATAAATAAATAAATAAATAAATCTTTTTTAAAAAAAAAGAAAAGTAATGATTTAGGTAATTTTTGAAAGACTATAGATATCAGACTTAGGGTTTCTAATATATTGCTGAGAGCATTAAGGATCTGGACATGCAAACCAGGAATGAAATACCGAGAAAAAGAACTATGTAGCATAGAGACCATCCTTTGGTGAGGTATATTTATAATTCTTCATTTTATTCAGATTTAAATAAGTCCCCATTTTTCCATGATGGGGAGTTTCTCCCCAAAAAGGAAATCTTGTGAAAGTCCTTTATTCCAGTGGTATGTTCCACTTAATATTCCATTTGCGTTTGTGATGAGTCTACTCTTTTGCTATCCTATACCTCCCGCAGTGACCAAGGCTCATTCCTTTTAATTCATACTTCTATTCTTTTTCCATCGTTTATTTAATACTGCATAACCAGGCAATTAATCCACAACCCAGTGTGTGCTGAGCAGCATGGGAGTGGTCCAAGAAATGCAAAACGAAGTTAATGTAACGTAAAAATGACTGCGGCATAGAAAGAAACCAGATTAGTTGTAAATACTTCAGTGCCATCAGGATGCTCTGCAAAGTAGCTCAGCACACGCCATGTCCTCTGTGGTTTCCATAACACGAGATTTTAAGGCTGATCTCAAATACAGGAAAGAAATGTTTTTAAAGGCAGGACCTCCAGTTTAAATGCATGTCCTATGAGCTCCTTGTGTTACATACCAACTAAAATTTAGTAAATTTAGTAAATTTTAGTAATACTCAGGGATGGACAATGTTTTCTTCAAACAGTGGAATGACTTAGTGAGTCAAAAGAAAAACATGATGCATTCTCTCATGCCCCTGCTTTCATTGACACGCGTGTCTTTCTGCTGTGCATGAGCTGGCCGAATAGACTTGGTGGGCTTGTGAGTTCTCATTATCAAAGAAGCATGCTGTTTTCAAATCTAGGGGTTCCCATAGGAGAGGGGATTAGGGTTTTGGAGGGGAGGGCAGAGGGAGAGGGTATCGACCTCACAGTGGAATGGCACTAGAATTTTGGTGGTGGGTGAGGTGAAGCTGACACAAACAGATGTGAAGGTGTAGATGTACCCCCCAAATGTATATAGTACTGTAAATCACTAGTACATCTTTAAGATTTTAGAGTGAAGAGAGAGGAGAGGGAAGAAATCTCACACATATCCACCCATGTAAGCACAGAACACCCCTGGAAAACTTAGCTAGCTACTTCTGGGGAAGAAAACAGGGGTACTTGGGCCCCCCAAAAGGATGTTTTTACTGGAATATATCTGAAGAGGTATGAACCTATACCTCCAAATCACATATATTGTTGTAAAACTGTGACCTCAACAAATTACAACAAAATAATATATTTAATTAATACAATTACAATATAATTAATACAATATAATTAATTAATACAATTACAACTAGATATATACCCTTAAAGATTTATGTATTTATGCATACTAGAGCTGGTGTGCAGGTCAGAGGTGTTGGGGGTGACAAGGTTCACCAGAGACAGAGTGGAGGGCAGAACAGGCAGATCTGCTGAAATACCCTGCGGAGGGGAGCAGCGGGCAAGACAGGAGAGGTCCGCTGTGCCATGTGGGTAAGCTCCCTGGCCGGGGATCAAACTCATGCTGCAGTGGCTGTGGACAGCTTCATAGTTTTGACGCTTAACCCCTTGTGCCACCAGGGAGGCCCTAAATAATATTTTAAGCCCCAAAACTGAGTATTTGATGTTAAAGTGGCTGGAGATGGGTTGCTTTTCCTGAATTTTCTCAATGACATTAGTAAGTCTCCAGCAGGTTATGCTGCGGTAACACGTCCATGGCATTATCTCACAGGATTATTATCACAGAGTCTGTTCTTTCCTCCTCACGATACACATGTAAAACTGATGGCTGCACCATCACAGGACACTGGCATGTGAGAGCCATGTGGCCACGGTGTGTGCCATGACAAGGGAGGGAGACTGTGAAGAACTTGCTCACTGATCCACATGCATCTCCCAGGCAGCTACCCTGGGAAGCCTTGCTCCAGAAATAAAGAGAAGCAGCTCTCCTTTGCCAGCTGAGCCCTCAAAACCAACAGAGTGAGAAGAGGAAACTCACGCTGTCTACATGCACCTTGGGGTGGAGGAGTGCAACCACAAAACTTGGAAATGAGAGTGGGGACCAGCAGAGAGAAACTAGCAAAATCTATCCTAAGTCAGACTGATTTATCTGGCGAGTCAATCCAGAGATCACTTGCTTTGTGCCACGGAGCATCAGAGCAACCAAAGACTGAATCACAATAAGGGAGACCTCGGGGAGGTGGGCACGGGATGCGAGTGCAGTTCGGCAATTTGGCTACAATATCATCCATCACACAAGGAAGGCTGAACACGTACATTCAGAAGGAAAAGCCGGCAGGCACGTCACAGCGATGGCCTTACAGGGCACTCCGGCTCAGCACAGAGAAGCACCAGGGTTTGTTGGACTAGTAAAGGCTCCATGAGCCTTGCAGACAAGGTGGGAAAGTGCCAGGAGGGCCTGTGTGAGTAGTCAGGACGTTGCTAATCCACAGCCGACATTCTGGCATGTCATAGCCTCTGTGAACTTGGTAAATGTGAGTCCACCCCTGGGAGGCAGGTCTGCTCCCACATATTAATAAAGCAGTCAGGTTTCACAGTCTGGAAGGCGTAAGGCCAGCTTGTGGGCTATGGAGCACAGGCCAAAGAATGCCTGTGGCTATCTGTCCAGACAGACAATCTTTCCAGGACAGTTCATCAGGATTCATTGCCTACCCGCTTCCTACCGAAATGCACAGTCAGGCTAAGAAGAATCCCTGAATTCACACAATATGGTCATTCTATCACACTGCCCAACTCTCCCCTGTTCCTGGTCAGCAACATGTCCCGTGTGGCTTGTCTGAAGCACAGAATCCAGAATTTACATTCCTGGGTTCTGAGAGGTGGACGTGCCCAGCAGAGACATATTATCCATTATCCCCCATCCACTGCCTCAGCCCTGTTTCATTTGTAAATGCTCGTGACCTAAACTAGATGTGGTATATACACAATGGAATACTACTCAGCAATCAAAAAAGATAAACTCCTGCCATACACAGCAACCTGGATGGAGCTAGAAGGAATTACGCTCAGTAAAATAAGTCAAAAGGAAAAAGAAAAATATTGGATGGTTTCACTTATTGGAGGAATATAAGGGAACCAAATGAGGGATCAGGAAAATAATAATAATAAATATAAAAATATTAGTGGGCAATGATAAATCTTGCAGAGGTGTTCTGCAAGAGGTAGGAGGTAGAGGAATCAAAAAGGGGGGGTAGAGCATAAGGGACTATGGTGATGGCTCATGGGTGAATTGGTGGGAATTTTATGGGGATACACCTGAGAAGAGAAAGCATATAAGCATACATTGCACAAAAGTGAACAATGATATAAAAAATACATATATACATATATATACAAATAAAATTAACTGGCATGAATAAATGCCATTAAAAATAAATTATAGTTTTTGATTAATAAAGTGAATCACTTTCCACAGACTTTCTATACTACACAACGGCTTCTGTTAGGGTGAGTCAGACCTCTGAATTGTGAATGACTTTTTCCACCACTACAGAGTTGCAACAGCAGGGCAACGGGAAGAGTTAGACAAGCACCTTTGATTTGAGAGGCTTAAGTTCTCTAGTTATTGCAGGCAGACACTCCAGGTCATAAATAAAGTATGAGAATGCTCTGGGGAAAAAAAACAAATGTCTCTCTAGTAACAGATTGCAGCTGGCAGGGCAGTAATACATCTCGAGCAGCAGTGTCTACACTTCTCTAACTCTTGGTCGTCAGCCTTTACTAGACATTCAAAACTTGACCTAGGCAACCTGGAGCATAAAGTCTGAATTTATCAAAAATTCAAGGCATGCGCTAACGACTAAGATCATGATTACTGGTTACAATAGTTAAAGCTATTAAAAGTAGCTGTTATTACTGCCAATATGTACTGAGTATTTATAATGTGGCAGAAACTCTGCTAAATTCCTTACAGGTATGTCTCTAGTCAGGCTTATTTTAAGCTGGCAGCTCTCTCATATGCATAAGGATAGCATCGTTGGCTTAGAATCTCATTCTAAAGTAGTCTAATCATCGTTGAGAGTCAACCACCTCAGGTTCCATGGAAGGGGGCTGTGGAAAATTACAGCTTTCTCCCTCCCTTAGCTGATCATTCTTCACTCATCAGTGAATAATGAGAGTTATCTCTCTCTCACTGCGAGTATATGAAAGTGCCAGGACCAATGAGCTCTCTATACCAATTTTTTCCCTCATTTTATTTTATCATTGACTATTTCAGACCTAATAAAGATGGCAATATTTAAAAAACTATATACTCATTACCCAGAATTAATCTATGTTTACATTTAATCATATTAAATCTCATTTTTTAAAGAATAGCATTAAATATGCAGTAGCAACTACTCTTTAAATTCTTCTCACATACTTCTATTCTTTCATAGAAACATCTGTATGAATAGACAACATACAAAATAGACTGGTGTTTCTGATAGATCAATGACACTGTACCCCACAACTTGCTTTTTATTTCACTCGAGATTAAATTGGGGGGGTGTTTAATCTCTGCTGACTCATATAAATTAAGTTCATCACACTAACTTATTTTATATACATCACTTATTGCTTTCAGATAGAACAAATTTTCCTTATTCTTCAAAATGTTTTCATTTCCTTGGGTCTTCACTCTTTCATGAGACTTGGAATCATCTCTTCAAAGTCCTCAAAAAATCCTTGGAGGTTTGAATGAAAAATGCAGTGAGTTCACAGATCTGGGAGAACCGAGTTTTGGTGACACTGAGTCTGCTCTCCATGCACAGGTTTTTATTTTTGTCTTCTTGCTCTGTTCCACATTCTAATTTTCCATGTGATGAACTTATACAGTTTCTACAAGGCTTATCCCTAGATACTAGTCATGATTATGAAATTTTATTTCACAAATTCATTTTTAATTTGGTACTGTATAGGAGTGCTATCAAATTTTATATGGATCTTGCATTCCAAAAGCATGCTGCATTCTTTATGAGTGTTAATAATTTATTAGTGTGCTACCTGAATGTTCTTTGTACCCATTCAGGCTGCAGTTGATATCAGGATGGTCTCTTTTTTCTATCCTCAGGCATTTTAATGTTTTATTTTTTTCTACCTTAAGACTTTCAGTAAAGGGGCCTCCCTCGTGGCACAAGGGGTTAAGCGTCAGCACTGTGAAGCTATCTACAGCTACTGCAGCAAGAGTTCAATCCCCAGCCATGGAGGTGACGCACATGGCACAACAGACCTCTCCTGTCTCACCTGCTGCTCTGCTCAGCAGTGTATTTCAGTCAATCCACCTGCTCTGCTCCCCACTCTGTCTCTGGTGAATCCTCTCGCCCCCCTGTACCTCTGGTCTGTACCCCAGTTCTCCTATGCATAAATAAATAAACCTTAAAAAAAGACTTTCAGCAAAATTTTTATATTGACTTATTACCAATCCTACTTGGTAAGATACAGATATATGTTATTATATGATATAAAGATATCATATAAGGTTTGCCTTCACTGTTCCTATAGAAATAGGTCTGTAGCTATTAGACCAGTTAATAGCTCTAATCTGAAAAAAATTGAGATGCAAATGGTTATAGCATGCACCTGGTCCCTCAGTGAAGTCCCCAAGGGGCTGGGAAGGCTGGAGCCCTATCACCCTAGGTCTGTTTGATGCTATAATAAAGGATATAGAACACTAAACATTTTCAAAACCCATAGAATATATAGCACCAAGAATGAACCCTAACATGAATGGTATGTCAGTACAGATTCAGGGATTGTAACAAATGCACCTCTGGTTCGGGATGTTGACTGTGCCTGTGTGAGGGCAGAGAATATAAGAAAATTCAATTTTCCTATGAACCTAAAATTCCCCTTAAAAAGTAAAATCTATTTATTAAAATTAAAAAAAAATCTGTATCTTGGGTCTTTCTCCTTTTAGCCCAGATTGATTGATTGATATGTGAACTGGTCGACTTATTAGATATATTTGATCCAGCCTTTGATGTGTTTGGAACATGAATGATAGGTCTTATATCAGGTCATTGTTTCATATGAACCAGAAAATTGCAGCTCATTTTTCTCTCTGTGACTCAGATGATAGCCTTTTCCTCAGCTTTTTATTCTAATTTCTGATATGTTAATGCGAAAATATACCTTTGTAAGTATTATCAAGTAAAATCTAGTAATTTTTCATGTGGATTTTCTGGGATTGCAAGATTGTAGTCAAGTTATCAGGACTATCTGATGACACAAGTTGTTAGGCAAAAAAAAATGTTTATAAACATGTACTTAGTATAATTGGTCAGAGAACTAAACTGTAATTTTCCACTAAAAGACACCATTTAATACCAAAGAAATTCCACACTTCCTCAGCCAAAGGAAAGTGGAAACTGACGTTATATTTACTAGGAACTAAGTAATTAGTATAATAAAATATACAGCAAAAAGAGTACTATAAATCAGGTTATACTCAATTTGCTCTAAAAATTTGGACCTCAGCTTCAGAGTTCATTTGAACTATTACATGTAATATAAAATTTTCATCTGTCTACTGAATGAAGTCACTGTTCTAATCCAGCCTTTCCCCAAGACGATGCTCTTCAAACAAATAAAAATAAATACTTTACTCAAGCCAGCTGATGAGCACCTGATAGGATGGTCCCTTAGCTTTTGTCCCTACTTACTATTAAATTCCTTGAATCCTATGCCATCATCCAAATTTTGTTGGTGGATCAAGTGCAAGTTCCTCTTCCTATCAATTTTTATCTTACCTTTCAAGATTCTTTTAGGGTCTATAAAAATATTCACACAGAAGGTTGACTAGAATCTGAGAGCTGAGGATTAAGCCCAAGAAACAGGAACTAACTTGCCCCAGGACACAATATGCAGTGAAAGTCAAACCAGCCATAACTGGATTTTATTTCCTTCTAGTCCTGTAATTTTTAACTATATCATGTTTGCCCCTCTTTCCTATTCCCCTCCTTTAATTACAACATTCGGAATCACCTAGAGGATAGTAAAAGACGCTCATGAGAATTAAGAGCTTTTGGACAACAATGGCCGTCTTTCTAAAAACAGAAATAAAGGCCATGAATGCAGCCCTGAATTTAAACACAGAAAGTGGTCTTGCTAGAAAGTAGCAGACTTATGCTACTTTATAATTACAAATTTCAGTTGCACTTGAAAATGAGTTAAAATGATGTGGCTAAATGCAGGTGACACAAACAAAAAACCCAGCACTCAATGAGTATTATAACTATTATAGTATCAACAACACAGAATCTAAAAGAACTTATTTTAGGGATAATCTGAAACCTCAGAAATTATGGTTACTATAGTAAAAGAAAAAAATGGGTAGTCAACTAAATTATTGGAGTAACTATGTTGTATTAGGAGAGTGGTAAACATTTTGCATAATTTGTCTAAATTAACCTTAAAAGGGAATTGTGATAACTTCACTAGGAAGTCCTTCTCATTTTTAAAATACCATGTTCTTAAAGACGAGCAGACATCCTTAGCACTACAGCTACAGGCAAAGTTGATGAAAATGTCAAGGCATATATGTATACACAATGGAATACTATTCAGCAATCAAAAAGATACACTCATGCCATTCACAGCAACATTGATGGAGCTGGAAGGGATTATGCTCAGTGAAATAAGCCAGAAAGAGAAAGAAAAATATCATATGGTTTCACTTATAGGAGGAATATAGGGGAACCAAATAAGGTATCAGGGAAAAAAACAACAAAATTAACAGGCAACTATAAATCAGACATTCTGCAGGGGAGGAAGAGGGATTAAAACAGGGGAGGAAGAACACAAGGGACTATGGTGATGGTGCGTGGGTGAATTGTGGTGGGAATTTTACAGGGACTACAACTGAGAGGAGAAAGCAAATATTGTACAAAAATGAATAATGCTGTAAAATATATATAAATTTAAAAGATTAAAAAAACTTGAAATTTAAAACAAACAAAACAAAATGTCAAGGCAGAGCCCAATCTTTAATAACATGCTAGCGCACAACTCAAACTGTTCATTACAGGTTATTCTCACTAACTAGGAAGAAATGGCATATATTTTGTCCTTTTTTTGTGAGTAAAGCATGTGCATTCAAAACATCTTTTGGATCCAAATACTTTTTTTCATTTATCTTTTTATGATGTTTTGATTTGGCTAAGCAGCTTTATTTGCTAGGTTTACCAGCAATTTATCAAAATTTCTGCCAACATGGTAACATTTGGGATTTGACCAGTTATGGAATCATTTTTGAATTCTTCATCACTCAAAGCATTTCCCAAGGCCCCAGGGGAGTGTTACTCACTTACAGCATTCATTTAAAAGCTAGGCATTGTTTTTAGAAAAACCTATGATACTCTGAATCCTTTGTAGCACATAAGATGCACTCTTTACAATGCTTGGTAACATACTGAAAAGGCTAAGTTATAAGAAGTTTGGACATATGGATAGAGAAAAGGAGGTGAGCAGTCTGATCCTGCTGAAAGCTAAACAGTCATGTCCAAGACACAGCTCCATTGTCATCAAGGTGTGTATCCTTCAGCATGTAATTTTATTTACATAGAAAAGAGAAAGTTTAAACTCAATGACCTGACACATTCACCTTAAAAAGGTAAAGGAGGGCCTCCCTGGTGGCTCAGGCTGTTGCACACAGCTCTGTGAATATGTCCTCAGCCTCTGCAGCATGGGTTCGATTCCCAGCAGGCCAGGGAGATACCCACATGGCACAGCAGATCTCTCCTGTCTCGCTCGCTACTCCCCTCAGCAGTGTATTTCAGTCAGTCTGCCTGTTCTGCTCCCCACTCTGGTGAATCCTCTCACCCTCCCACACATCTGGCCTGTACCCCAGTTCTTATATAAATAAATAAATCTTTTTAAAAAATGGTAAAGCAAAAGGTAAACTCAAAATAATTAGAAGAAAGTGGTACATGTCAGAAAAAAATTAATGAAATGGAAAACAATAGAAACAGTTTAAAAATTTAGAAGTTAGTTCTTTGAAAAGATTGACAACATTTACGAACATCTCACTAGTTTCATCAAGTGACAAAAGGGAGAATACACAAATTGCCAACATCAGTAATGAAAATGGAGTTTTAGCCAAAACACACAGAAATAACAAGATAATGAAATCAAATTCTGCATAACTTAATACAGAAAAAATTCAAATTAGGAGAAATGGACAAATTCTTCAAAGAGCACGATTTCATGAAACTGACAAAAGATGAAGCATAAAATCTGACCATTTTCATATATATCATAAAATTTAATTCAGAGTTCAAAAACTTTCCACAGAGAAAACTCAAAACACAGATAGTTTTACTTAAGGTTTTTTCAAGTATTTCAGAAGGAACAACACTAATCTCACACAAACTCATAAAACAAGGAAGGGGGAAACATTCCAAACTTATGTATTAGGGCTCCATAATTCAGGTACTAAAAAGTGACAGTGATATTTCAGAAAGAACTCTGCAGAAGAACACTCTCATAAAGTCAGGGAGGAAAACTCTTAAGAGAGATTAATCAGTTGAATCTAGTCATCCATCAAAAGGATAGTAAATACACTGTGATCATGTGAGATTTATTCCAGAAAAGCCAGATTGATGTAGCACTGAAAAATAAATCAATGTGATTCATTTTCTTAATATCATAATGAGAAAAATGCTATGACTATTTCAATGGATGCAGAAAAGATACTCCACCAAATTCAGCACTCATTCATGATTAAAAATAAACTACTCTCATAAAGCAGAAAAGAAAGAGAAGTTCCTCAATTTGATCAAGGTCAACTATGAAAAAACCTATAACTAGCATTAAATTTACTGGTGATATAGTAATGCATTCCCCTTCCATTATGGAACAGGGTAATAATGCCCATTCTCAAAACAGTATTGCACTGAACGTTATTGTTATTCCAATAAGAAAAAGGGATAAAAGGCATAATAAGAGGCAAAAAAAATTTATACTGTCACGACGTTCTGATGGTATAGTCGTTTACATTAACAAACCTATAGAATTTGAACAACTACTAGAAACTAATAAATGAATTTAGCAAGGTTGGAAGGTATGAGGTAATATAAAAACACAATTGTATTGCTATATAATAGCAAATAACTGCCGAAAGTGAGATTAATAAAAGCATTTTTATAATTGTGTGAAAACAGAAAACACTCACAATTACATTTAAGAGAGAATATTAAAATCCACTGTGCTTAAAACTACAAAATATTCCTGTCAGAAATTAAAATTTAAAGAAACATTATATTAATGGATTGGAAGGCTCAATATTGTTAAGAGCTAATTCTTCCTCTAAACAGTCAATTCAGTTAGTCCCATGATCACCTTGTTGTTACTTTTGTAACAACGGAAGCAATGATTCTAGATTTTATATGGAAATGCAAGGAACCATGGACTCATAGCAATATTTTAAAAGCACAGAGTTAAAGGAATACTTTCTGATTCCTAGGCTTACTACAAAACTAGAATAATAAAGCCGTATCAACAGACAGGATCAGTAACTAGATCAATGGAACAAAGCAGAGAACTCAGAGATCTATACTCATAGGGCATTTGATATTTTACAATGATATAGTATATGAATGGGGGTGAAGGGATATATCTCAATAAATGATCCTGGCATAAATGGATACGCATACTTAAAAAAAATAAAAACCAGGGCCTCCCCTAGTGGCGCAGTGGTTGAGCGCTGGGCTGTGAAGCTGCCCAAAGCCTCTGCAGCGCCGGTTCCATCCCCGGCCGCCAGTGAGGGTCCCACATGGTGTGCAGACCTCTCCTGCCGCCCGCTGCTCCCCTCAGCAGTATATTTCGTCAGTCTGCCTGTTCTGTTCCCTGCTCTGGTTCTGGTGAATTCTCTCCCCCTCCCACGCTTATGACTGTACCCAGTGCTTATATAAATAAATAAATAAATAAATCTTTAAAAAAAATAATGTATAAAAAAATAAAAACCAGTTACCACCCGATATAACACACACAGAAATGTTAAGTTAGACTATATATCTAAAGATAAAAACTAAAAATAAAAGCTAAAACCTCTTCTAAGAAGGAAACAGCAGGGTAACTTTCAAACTTAGAAGCAAAGATTTCTTAAAAAGGAACCAGATAAAAATCATGAAAGAAAAGAATTGACAAATAGCACTTTTATCAAAATGAAAAATTTTGGCTCAAGAAAGGATATCATTTGGGAAAAGAGTACATACAATGGGGAAGAACAAACACAATGACTGCTGTTCAGAATATAAAAACATCATCAAACTCAAAAATAAAAAGGTAATCTAGCATCATGATAACAAACAAAAACCAACAAAAATTTATCATCAGTCCTCAAGAAAGGTCAAATTATTTGAAAATATTACAAAGGAAGATGTATAAAAAACATTCAAAAGTACTCAATGTCTTATCAGGGAAATGCAAATTAAAACCACAAGGAGAAATCAATATGTACAATGTAGAATGGCTAAAATTTAAGACACAACAAAAAATGTTGGCAAGGAAGCAGATCACCTGAAACTCAAACAATATAGCCATTTTTGAGAAAGGCTGGGAAATTTCTGATAGATTATAGATATGCTTACTCTCTGACCAAGCAATTTCATTACCAAGCATTTACCCAAGAATAAACAAAACATATGTCCACAAAAAGCACTACATGAAAAATATAGAAGAACTTTATTCATAAAATTAAAGAATGGAATTACCTAATGTTTCTATATAATAAGAGAATGGATAAACTGTTATCTTCATACAATGGAATATTATTCAGCAATAAAAATGAATCAGCTACTGATATATGGAGCATGATTTGTAATCCTTAATTATCTTGAATGAAAGAAATATTAAACAAAAATAGAACACATTGTGCAATTTCATTGAGATACAGTTCTAGAACTGTAAAATGAGTAAGATGTTTGGATCCATGGTTACCCTGTAGTTTATGGGAGAACTGACTGAGAAAAGGCAGAAGGGAAATCTTGGGGATAATGGCAATATTCTGTTTCTTATTCGGGTTTGCATTTCAGAGGTACATGTATTGTTTGACTTTACCTAGTAGTATATTTTAACTGTGTATTTGCTACCCTTAAGCTTTGCATATTTACTTGTACATAAGTTTAACCTTAAGGAAAAAAAACATAAAAAGATATAATATGCATTTTCAAGATGGTGTTGGCGAAATTATTCTGATGTCTGAAATTTGCTTCCTTATTAATATACAATAAGTTGATGACTACATACAAATATGAATATAACGATAGCTATGGATAAGGTCAATATAATCATTTTATAACCTTTCTGTATTTTTGAAAATATTTTAAGAAAATGTTGGGGAAAATATGGTTAAGACCTACTTGGTTAGAAGTTAGTGCTGAATCTGATAAATCTTTAAGAACCCTTCAATCTCTTAGTGTAATTTTTTCTTCAAAAAATTCAGTGCCCTAAATTACTAATAGAGATGTCAGTTTTCAGAATGCAAAGATATTAATTTAAAATTTTCAGTCCTGTTCACATATTTGATTTTCTCCATTTAAATCTCAGTGGCCCAGATACCATCACTTGGCCTCCACAGTTCTATAAATAATGTTATAGAGCACAAAACATAGCATGATGCTAGGCAGTAACCTGATTTTTATGGAGAAGGTGGTAAATCATTAGTTTTGGTGACACATTTTAAGCATTAGCAGCAAAATTAGAAATTACAGGTCACCATCTCACAGGGATTGATATTAAAGATTTACAAGGAACTAACACAACTTAATGAAAAGAAAGCAAGTAACTCAAACCAGGGGCAAGGAGTTAAATGGGCATTTTTTTTTTTCAGTGACAACACACAGATGATCAACAGGCATGTGAAAAAAATGTTCAACATCACTTTTTTTTTTTAAAGATTTATTTATTTGTTTATTTATACAAGTGTTGGGTACAGTCAGAAGCTCAGGAGGGTGAGAGAATTCACCAGAGACAGAGCAGGGAACATAACTGGCAGACTGACGAAATACACTGCTGAGGGGAGCAGCAGGCACGGCAGGAGAGGTCTGCCCACCATGTGGGACTCTTGCCGGAGGCCGGGGATCAAACCGGCGCTGCAGAGGCTGTGGGCAGCTTTGCAGCCCAGCGCTCAACCATTTTGCCACCAGGGTAGGCCCTCAATATCACTTATGATCAGGGAAATGCAAATCTGAACCACAGTGACATACCACCTCACACCTGTGAGAATGACCCATATTGGAAAACAAAACAAACAGAAACAGTAAGTGCTGGCAAGGATATGGAGAAAAAGGAACCTTCTCACACTGTTGGTGGGGGTGTAGACTGGTCCAGCCCCCTATGGGAAACAGTATGGGGCTTTCTCAAAAGGTTAAAAATTCCACTCCCAGGTATCTACTCGGGAGGGAAAAAAAAGCAAAACTAATTTGAAGGAAACCATGCAATCCCCCAAGTTCATTGCAGTAAAACTGACAAGAACCAACACACAGAAACAATCTAAATGTCCAAATACAGATGAGTGATTCCAAAAGATGTGCCATATATGCACCATGAAACACTACTCAGAAATCAAAAAAAGATAAACTCAAGCCACTGTAGCAACATGGATGGAGATGGATTACTCTAGGCAAAACATGTCAGAAGGAGAAAGACATACTGGATGGTGTCACATACATGTGGAATATAGAAACCAAACAAATGTCAGATAAAGTCAAACTAAGAACTAACCCTAGAAAGCTGACGACAGAACTGAGGCTAGGGGAGTTGGGAGGGACAGGAACAATGTTGGAGGAGCACTAAGGATTATGGTGGAGGACTATGCTTGTCTTGGTGGTGGGTGTGGTGGAGATAATAACACCTGACTGGGAGATCCTATACTTTTGATACACAAACAATGATCTAAAGCAATGCAATAGGAAAAATAATAAATAAAAATAAAAGCATTATAGGTTAATCTTGGATAAGGAAACTTTGCAGAATTATAGCCATTGTTAGTTGATTTAAAACCAATGATGTCACAGCTTATTTGAGCTGTCTAACTTACCTTTCTGGATCCTAATTCAGACAATGAGTTTTAAAATGACATTTTTGAGGTTACTGGGGAAATTTGAACAATGATTGAGTCTTCAAGGATTAAAAATTATTGTTGAATTTTTTAAATGTGATAGACATTGTTATATTCTTCAAAAAAATATCCCACTGTTGAAAGAATATACAATGCCTGACCACTATTTCCCTCATCCACTATACTGCGGAGATCCCACAAATTGAGTACCTTTGACTTGTGTAGAGGATAGTGTGGTGGATCAGCCGGATCCCTGCTTCAGGACGGAGGTGCTCATTTCTCCAACTTGGGGGTGGGGAAGCTGATGATGACTCATGGTTGTGTTTCCTCCATAGAAATGGCCCTTGCTAAAAGACCTGCCTAGTCTAAGGCTATGCACCCTCCTCTAGGGAAGCTCACATCCAACGACAGGTGGATGATGCAATACAGAACTCACAACCATGCTTTCATTACCAGTGACTCTGAGAAGCCATCACAAATTAATGCTCCCTCCAGGATTGGCTTGACCTCTGTTACAAGTTGATTTAAATTCAACTTCTCCCCCTATCCAGTCTCATTTCCCTAGCTTCTTTGAAAGCTTTACTTCCAAGAGCAGAGCAGACATACAAATCTTTGAGAGTCTGCTTCAAATTCCCTTCCTAAAGGGGCCTAAGACAGGCTATAAAAGAGCAGCAAAATAGATGAATCACCTCCAACGATAAGATTCTTCCTCTACTGAAGAGGACAAGACCAAATATTACTATTTTCCTTCCATATGCCTGTGATGATTCTCCTTCCAACCACCAGCAACAATCCACCAGTTGTCAAAAGTAAATAAATTATTTTTTAGGGTCACAGTTTAGCATGCAGGCTGTTTCCCTGATCCTCTGTCCAGTCACAAGGATTTCTCGATTTATATGAAACCTGAGCAAATCTCTGATTTCCATTTCTGCCAGGATACAAGATACACCTTGCTGGTCAATATAAGCTAATTATACTTTCCCCCTCTACCTCCAAACCATCCTCTGGGAGATCAGGGGTATCCAGCTTGAGAAATGCCTGGCAGCAGAGGCCATCAACTCCAACAGATGATGGGAGTCTTTGACTTTTGTTAAAAAAAAAAAAAAAAAAACAAAAAACCACACATTCTCTAATTACTCCGTTAAAATTTCTGAGTGACTCCTTTTCAAAGACATGTTCCATACAGTTTCTTTAGCGTATTATAATCTTAACATCATGTTTACAAGAAAACTGGAGAAATAAAACTGTTCTTATTAGGGCCTCCCCTGGTGGCGCAGGCGACTGAGTGCAGCACTGTGAAGCTGTCCGCAGCCTCTGCAGCACCCATTCCAGCCCAGCCGATCCCAGCTAGCAAGGGTCCCACATGGCACAGCAGACCTCTCCTGTCTTGCATGCTGCTCCCCTCAGCAGTGTATTTCGTCAGCCTGCCTGTTCTGTTCCCCACTCTGTCTCCAGTGAATCCTCTCACCCTCCTGCACATCTGGCCTGTACCCCAGTTCTTGTAGAAATAAATAAATCTTTGGAAAAAAACTGTTCTTATTATCATATAATTGTGTATGTAGATAATACTAAGAAATCCACAAAAGCATAACGAATGAGCATATGTGGGAAATTCACAGGATATGAGGTCACTTTACAAGAATCAGTAGAGTTTCTGTTAGCAGCTTATTACAAAACGAAACGTAAAATCCATTCCATTTCCAATAGCATAAAAACATAAAATATTTGGAAATACATTTAACAAAGTCACACACACCTTTATGTATTGTTAGAAAAATGGACCACTGAACAAATAGACTTAGATGGCTGAATTCAAGACCTGCTATAAAGCATAAATAATCAAGAAGCTGGGTATTTCTGTAATATGTGACAAATAGGAAAGTGCAAAAATAGAAGCGGACTGACATAGCAAATTGATTTTGAAAGTAAAAGTGCCAAAGCACGTCCTTTCAATAAATGATGTGGGGAAAACTGGATATACACATGCATGAAGAATGAATCTTGATCTATCCTTCATACCACGCCAAAATATCAACTCTGTGGAGAATAGATTTAAATGAGAAAACTAAAGCCATCATGCCTTTAAACAAAAACATAAGAGAAAATCATCTTGAACGAGGAGGAGGCAGATTTGTTAAGACACAGGAAGTAGTGAAATACATTTGATCAAATTTAAAAGTTCTCACTAAACATGCCTTAGAAAACGAGTAAGGTGAATTTATTTATCAGGATAGTACAGCTAAGATCTGTGCAAAAAGAGAAAAATGCTAGTAAATTTTACTTCCAAAAGAAATATCTATTTCATAAAATAGTAAATGTTAAAAGTAAATTGAAAGGCATCAATCTAGGAGAGAGCAGAAATTCCTGAGAGAGAGAACTTCTTCATTAGCCTTTCCCCAGCTCCAGGGCAATTTTCAAGTCCAACCATAAATTTAACCAAGATGTAGTTAATATATAGGAAGTGTATTTTAACAATTACCAAAGAATATTTCTTTTAAATTAATTTACTTAGGGAATATAAAGTAGCCGTTTTCTCTCTTTCTTGGTGTATATACTAACATCTTTGAATTTTATAAGAAAATATGTTTATCACTCATTCAAAAATTCCCTTAAAATTTATGTTCTATTATTTCCTCTAAGCAAGGATTCAAAAGTAGTACTTGGATAATCAGATTACTGTAGGTAGAACAGTAATGTACCAATCAGGTGGGCTAAACTGAAGAGAGGAAACTTTACATGTAATTTGTAGCTTATCTAATTAACTTTAAGTGTGTAAAACTAATTTTAATTCTAGAAAATAAACATCCTGTTTCTAAAAAGTAAACGTCCTTGCTTCTCTAGAGTTACATACTTCAGCATTAATTACAGAAATGTAAAATGGAGTGAATGCAAATATTTTCATCATCTATGAAAAGTGAGAAACAAAAACTAGTAATAAAAATTTCATAGAATTACCTTTTGGCCAACATGAAATGCTAGTTCTAATTACAACTTCCTCTTATATCACAACTATTCTAATGATCGTCATATTATTCTCATAAGGGAATATATTCCCAGTATGACTTCCTCACAGTAGATATCTGTAACTTTTATATATGTGTATATGCTCAGAACTTAACGTGAACTCCTTAAAACCTACTTTCCATTAACTTAGAAGTAATTCCTTTTTCAGAGCACTTAGCTTTCCATTCTGTTTGGTAATTCCTTCCAAAGATGTATTTGTGTCAAATTTATTAAAATAGAGTAAAAAGTTCTGACATTAACCATGGCCCATGAGTGCACTATTTTTTGAGTGTGATATCTTTAACAACCATTTCTAATGTGATACAACATGCTAATGAAATTGTCCAGAGTGGTGAATTGAAGAGCTTTTCTATTACTATTTTATGCCTCCCTTCTTGCAGAGATAAATTTGCTCTCTGTTTCAGCAAAGATTGCCTAGAGGATCCAGACCAATCTTGCTCCACTCACCTAGGCTTTTAAAATTGCAAAGCTTTTTTTTTTTTAAGATTTATTTATTTTATGCATACAAGAGCTGGGGTACAGGCCAGAGATGCAGGGGATGAGAGGATTCACCAGAGACAAAGTGGGGAATAGAACAGGCAGACTGACAGAAATACACTGCTGAGGAGAGCAGCAGGTGAGACAGGAGAGGTCTGCTGCACCATGTGGGAATCTCCTTGGCCGGCCAGGAATCGGACCTGCACTGCAGAGGCTGCGGACAGCTTCACAGCACTGTGATCAACCCGCTGCACCACCGGGGAGGCCCAAGATTGCACAGCTTTAAATTACTCCTTCCACATATTTATAATTTGTCAATTTTCTACTACCACATACTGTTTCTACTATCGCATCCCACTGAACAGAAGATGTTTGCACATTGTATGTCTGGCAAGCTGTTAATAGTTAAGATAGGTAAAGAACCCACACAACTCAGTAACAAAAGCCAACAGCACCACCAAAGAACAGGCAGAGGATCTGAACACACATTTCTCCAAAGAAGATACACAGATGGCCAAACAGCATAAATGCCGTTGAAGGATGAATAGATAAAGATGTGGTATATTGAACACTACTCAGCTATGAAAAAGATAAGACCTTGTTTTATGACAACACAGACAGAAGGTAAAGTAACAAGGGAAAAAATATTAGAAAGAGAGGACAAATAACGGGTGACGTCACTCCCTGGACCATAAAGAACAAAGCAAAGGAAAAAGCACACAACAAAAAGAACTTTTTAGACTCTGATACAAAATGGTTACCAGAGGGGAGGGGGCATCGGATGGGAGGAGCAGGTAGTGAGCACCAGATGCGTAGTGGTGGATAGTTGCAGAACTCTGTGGTGGGGGTGGATAGGAGTGGCATACATATCCTCATAGATGTGTCCTTTTAGACTTCAATGTAATCTTATTTAAGTATCTAAATAATGCTAAATCATCCTGTGCTATTAATACAGTAGAGGCTTCCAAATAGTACTTTTACATGGGACTTACCTTTCACCTAAAAAACAAACAAACAAAAAAAACAAAAAAACTAGAATGATAATGTTGATTTTTTTAAATAAATTATTAGGTAATACATGCAAGTATTTGAATGCAAAGGCCCCAAAATTCAGTTTTTATATGCTTAGTCATAAATATAAAAGTAAGGGATTTAAGAAGAAATATATTAGATTATAAATATTGCCTGAAAGGTACTGTCAGCCATGGTCATGACAATAAAGGATTAGAATAAATCTTGGATACAGCGAAGGTTTAGTTCTATACAAAATGAGGCTTTGTAGTACAGATGACTGGAGATCCATATGGAGAGGATCATGAGCTCAAATTGAGGCTTAAAGGAAAAGAAATGTCCGTGTGGATCTGTGACTCTGGGACAGGGCACAGGGAAGATGAATAGTTGCTGAAACACTTTGCCACTTTTTCTTCAACATTTAACATCTATTCCAATTTTCTGGTTATATTTGCCCGTGGAATGTATCTGTCCTGATACATACATACAGTATGCTTTGCCCTACAAGGGGTCCCCTTAAATTTTTAAACACATATTTAACAGGTTGAAGAAAAGTGGGAAATCTTGCACTAAAAATGCATAAAAAATGAATGGTTTTTAACAGCTTCCTGTGTTTTATTGCTAAATTACCTGAACTCCTTAAAGGTAAAATCCCTATTTTCTATTCCTTTGCATAAACTCTATCACAGCATGAGAATGCAGTAGTTGATTTTCAAAAGGTGTCTAAGAAATGAATTTAAAAAATTACTCAGCAATCAAAAAAGATAAACTCATGCCATTTGCAGCAACATGGATGGAGCTAGAAGGGATCATGCTCAGGGAAATAAGTCAGAAGGAAAAAGAAAACAATCGGATGGTCTCACTCATAGCAGGAATTTGAAAACCTAAATAAGAGACCAGGAAAAAGACTAATACTAAGTAAAAATCAAAATCAACAAGCAACTATAAACCAGAGACACACTATGGGGGGGCGAGGAAGTAGGATCAAAATAAGGGGGGTGGGAATTGTATGGGGACTATAACCAAGATGAAAACGTATACATTGTGCAAAAATGAAAAATGATGTAAAAATATATAAAATTTAAAAAATTTTAAAATGACTGTACAGGTGGTGCTTATCTTGTTATTTGAAATGTTGTGCTGTGAGCAGGAGGGAGGCTGGCCTTGCTGCAGGACGGGCATGTGCCTGGGGCAGTAGAAAGGGACCAAGGAGAACTTTAGGGAAAAGTTTCATTGCTTGTTTTCCAAGTTTAAACACTGACTACACAGGACAGCGGATTCACAAGGTGAAGACAGCAGCAGCGTGAAGCGTGCGGCCTCCTTACATGCTTGCTGGCTCTGTGGCTCTGGGCTCATCAGTGATCTTTGAGCCCCTATTTTCTAGCTGGAGATAAAGTTTTCTGCTGGAAAGCATCATGGGGAAGAAAGAAGGAAGGAATTTCAGGGAAGCACTTAGTAGGCCTTCAAAAATGAGAGCTCTAACAGCACTGCTGCCCTGTCCTGTGTCCCTTCTGTAAGTTACAAGGGTTGGGACCAGTGTCACAAGGCAGATGTGAGATTTGCCACTTCCTATAGGTTACTAAGGACTGTGGCTTCTTTCTTGGGCACTGTCTCATTCTCTCTTCCCTCTCTCATCTCAATAAGGGGGGGGTAATTTTCCCTTTAACTCTTCTGGGGTTTTGACTGAGCCATCATCTGTAATAAAGGCCAGATTAACAGGAGAAAAACAAATTTCATTTCACACATATGGGAGGCCCCAAAAGACATGAGGTTTCTGAACAGTGAAGAAACGGGGCTGCATATGCTACCATATGCCATGGTGTGATGGGGGTTTGTGACTTCACAGGACAGGGAGACACTTTAAAAGAAGATAGAACAAGCTCAATGCTTGGTAAGCACGTTTGCCATGCTACGTAGAGAGGAAGGGACTTGGCATGAACAGGTCTCTCCCAGCGCCAGCTCACACCCTTTGCAGTTGCCCCTTACAACAGTTCTCTGCCTAGGACAGGCCCTCTATCTAAATTCTTTTCATCAGCTGGAGAGCTGGTAAAACAAAAACTTCCTGAGTGTTCTGTTCCTCCAAAATTATCGACATAAAATAATCCTTCTACCATAGAGACAGGGGTTATTAAATTTTGTCCCCCTATCTATCACTCTCAGGGAGACAGCTCCCAGGCTGTCAGGAGCCGGTGCAGCACACAGGGAAGGAAGCGGAGGCCGACAGTGCATGCACGTTTCCTCTGCAGGGAGCTCCAGCATGCATTCCAGCTTGAGCTGGGTCTTGAGAACTGCAGTCTTATAAGAGACCTTAAGCCATAACCATCTGTAGCAGTCACACCAGACTTCGGACCCGCGGAAACCATGACATGATAAAAATGTATTGTTTTAAAACTGCCAAGCTGGGGGGCAATGCGTTACCCAGAAATGGGTAACTAACACAGCTCCGTAAGCCTGTGCTCCATCAGGTGCATTCTCTCCTGGAGGAAACCCAACAGCCCATAGGTGCTAATGTCGTTGCGTTCAGTCTCCAAGAGTTAACCCATTTCCATACTCCCTCTTCAAGTCTCACCGGAATTAGAGGAGATGGAAGGTCATGAAAAAAAAAAAAAAGTAGAAAAGATAATTCACTTAACTCAGAAAATACGTCAACCCAGAACATCAAAGTACAACCTAAATTTAATACAGCCACATGATCTGACCTCCTTAACAAAATGACAAATGAAACCCTAACTCCATGACTAACCTAAATTTTAGAGTGAGATAGATGCAATGGGAAATTAACTGCTGTATTCTTGGAACTGTTAAAAGGAAGCACTTAAAAATATCAAAAGGATACTGTTATATAAAACCAAGAGGAGCCCCACCAAAAGGCTGGATGAACCGAAATGAGAAGGTCATGCATTTCCTATTCCTGTGAAGTCCTCATCACAAGGGAAATAAACAGAGATCAGCTTCGGGAGAAGGAAGAGGTCATGCTATCTGGAATTTTCCATCTGTAGCCTCTGATCAATTTCTACCCGCGTTGAAAATTATTTCTCACTTGCCCAGAAACTATCTGTAATAAGTTTGACCACATGCGTTCTCTTCTGAAAAGCAAGAGGATCCTAGAGCCACGCTGTGTGTGATTTCATTCTCTTCAGACGGGCACGTTCCACCACCAAGTGAAGCAAAGCAGACCAAAGTGGAAAGCAACTGCCAGATGGCAGAGAGTTTATGGAGCTGCCATTGGGCCTCCTTCCATCTGTTTATTATAATTTGTGACTTAGGGGAAAAGTGGAATGGGTATAGTAGTCAGAAGATACATCGAGAAGTGTGTCTATTTCTCAAACACTGACTAAAACGTAAAACTATTTTACTGCCTGAGTAGGGTTATGACCTGCAGTTTCTTGCATCATGGAAGGGGTGGGCAGTAGAGAAGGAAAAAGGACACACCTTTAAGGAAGGTCTGGTGTGCAGTTCATAGCTGAGAGTTAACAGTATCACACATCCCAGCTGCGAAGGCAGTCTAAGTTGAAGACAGACTTACAGGCAGCAGGCAGACTTCTACCCTGGGTCCTAACATGCTATTTTACAAAGATCTCAAATCTGCTTTTTTGAAATTATATGACTTTTCCCTGGGGTAATGGTGATTTATACCACATATGATTTAGGGGTACAGGTTCACACCTCCTGAGCTGCATGCTACCACACCATGCCTACCCCCAGGCACCCAGAGTTCTCCACCACAGTCACAGGGGCCACTTTCCCCTTTGCTCCCCAATACCATCCTCTCCCCCCAGCATCATTTCTGCAGGTTTCCAGATTTCCAAGGTTTGTTTTGGTTAGTCTCTTTCTTTGTAGTTATTCTTTGTTTATTTTTAAATGTATTTATTTATGCATACAAGAACTGGGGTACAGGCCAAGGTGTGGGGGGTGAGAGGATTTACCAGAGACAGAGTGGGGTGCAGAACAGGCAGACTGACTGAAATACACTGCGGAGGGGAGCAGCGGGCGAGACAGGAGAGTGTTGTGTGCTGCAGTGGCTGCAGACAGCTTCTTACGTTACGTCTTAACCCCTTGCGCCACCAGGGAGGCCCTGTTTCTTACATATTCCACGTGTAAGTGAACTCATCAAGTATTTGTCTTTCTCGTCTGACTTTTCTTAACATAACCCCCTCCAGTTCCACCCACGTTGTCATAAATGGCAAAGCCACAGTAAAATATCACCTCGTGGTCATAGAATGGCCCACATAAAAATACAGAAAAGGAAGCCTCATACATGGCTGGAGGGAATGTAGACTGGCCCTCCTGATGGAAAACAGGATGGACAATTATCAAAATATTAAAAACAAATATAGCATACGACCCAACAATTCCACCCCTAGGTAGCTACCTGAAGAATGCAAACACACCACTCTGGAGCACATATGCCCTCCTGTGTTCACTGTAACATTATTCTCAAGAGCCAAACTATGGAAACAACCTAGGTGAGTAGGCTAAGAAGAGCTTCTCAAAAGCAGTTTTGACCAATTCAACATTTACGTATACATATATGTATATGCATACACACACACACACACACACCATGTATACTAATATTTCTTTTTAAAAGTCTTTATTTAATACAATGTCTAACTGATCAGAATTCTTCCTTTTCTTTCCTTATATTTTCATTGATTCCAAGAGAAAGAATATTTTAAATAAAATATAACAACTGAATTATAGGATACTAAAATCTTGATTATTTCATTTTGAACTTGGAATTCTAGATTTTTGCAGATTTAGCCCAGTTTTAATAAAAGCATCCAATGAAAAGGTGTTCTAATTATTAATCACACATAAGTTTCTTTTTTCAGAAATGATTTTAGAGCTGTGTATATTTCATATAAGCCAATTCATGCACCAAAATTTATTGCATCATTTTTTCTTATTTTTTATTAATTTCTTTTTTTATTAAAATATTTTATTTTATATAATTCTTACATCTTTTTTCATCTTTGCACAATGTATGCATTTTTGTTTTGGTTATATTACCCATACAATTGCACATCCCCCCTTATTTTGACTCTGTCCTTACTCACCCCACCCCTCCCTCCATCCCTCCCCGCCCCGTAGTGTATCTCTGGTTTATAGTTGCTTGTTGATTTTGATTTTTACTTTGTATTTATTAGTCTTTTTCCTGATCTCTTATTTAGGTTTTCTAGATTCCTGCTATGAGTGAGACCATCCAGTATTTTTCTTTTTCTTTCTGAATTATTTCACTGAGTATGATCCCTTCTAGCTCCATCCATGTTGCTGCAAACTGCATGTGTTTATCTTTTTTCATTGCTGAGTAATATTCCATGGTGTATATGGACCACATCTTCTTGATCCAGTCATCTATTTTTGGGCATTTGGGTTGTTTCCATAGCTTAGCTATTGTAAATAGTGCTGCTATAAACATAGGGGTGCAGGTGCCCTTTAGAATTATTGTTTCTGTGTCCTTTGGGTAAATACCTAGGAGTGGAATTGCTGGATCCTATGGAAGCTCTATGTTAAGTAGGTCAAGAAATTTCCAGACAGCTCTCCATAGTGGTTGGACCAGTTTGCACTCCCACCAGCAGTGCAGGAGATGCATCATTGTTTTTTTTTTTTTTTTTTGTAGTATTTGCTACATGGGATTCAGTAATTCAAAGATATTGGATGATGCATTTTTGGATGTGAAGAATATATGTGCTTATGATATACCACTTATTCTATAAGTTTTTCAGAAGTGGGTAGAAAGATATGGAAAATAAAATTTCCCTTGAAGGAAGAAACAAAAAAAGTGGAGAAGCGGCAGCTACACATGGCGAGATAGGAGAGAGAGAGATACTCTGGGGTGGAGGAATAAGCATCTCTGTCTCAGAAGAGGAGAGGTTCACACACTATCAAGAGCACTGATGAAAGGTTCAATGCTTTGTGAAGTTCTATGTTAACTGTGGACTTTTACACATTGTAGGGATGCCCAAAAATTATTTTATTATTTTTAATTGCCCTCAAAGTTATTATTTATTTCTCTCCAAAAAACAGTAACCAGTTTTGTGTCTAAAATTTGTTTATTAAGTTGACTGAGTACAGAACATCTCAAAAGCTGTTTTGACCAGTTCAACATTTATGTGAATTAAAGAAATACTTGACATGTGTTAATTTTATGTTTGAATAAGAATTAGGGTTAGTGACTAATAGCGTCTAGTAATAATAACACTACTTTATTATAAATGCACCATCAAAAACAATTTCATTTTTCTCAGTCATCCATGTAATATATTCTTGATAATCTCTAGAATGTGAAGTATTTGAGAAACTCTAACCCATGAGTAAAATGTTTTATAAACCAAACTTAAGATGTGCAGCCTTACAAAGGCAGCCTTTCAAGTTTTTGGAAAAGCAAGTTCAATGTATATTTCATATTTTTGCAGTATGAATGAATAACAGATTATTTCCAAATAAAAATAAAATAGGGATGGAATTTTAAAAAGTTACAATCAAACACGGTGCTACAGCCTGTCTCCAGTAGTTCTCAACCAGGGCCACTTCTACCCTAGGGGCCATCTGACCGTGTGGATGACATGCCTGACTAGCACAACCAGGGGTAGGGTGTTGCTGGCATCTTGCAGTTAGAGGCCAGGTCTACTGCTAAGCTCCCACACGGTACAGCACAGTGTCCACAACAAAGATTTATCAGCTCTAGTGTTAGAGCCACAAGGTTAAGAAACAAGGCTACAGGAGCATAAAAAAGTGAGCTGGGGAATTAGCAGACAAAAACAATGGGGGGCCTCCCCTAGTGGCTGGGTTGCGGAGCTGCCCACAGCCTCTGCAGCGCCAGTTTGATCCCCAGGCGCAGGTGAGGGTCCCACATGATGCACAGACCTCTTCCTGCCGTGCCCACTACTCCCCTCAGTGGTGTACTTCATCAGTCTGCCTGTTCTGTTCCCTGCTCTGGTTCTGGTGAATTCTCTCACCCTCCCACGCTTCTGACTGTACCCAGTGCTTGTATAAATAAATAAATAAATCTTTAAAAAAAATGGGGATGACAACTACAGACGAAATGCAATTCTCCCCAATAAAAAATATGCATGAAAATACTGTATTAGCCTAAGAAAAAACAATCTAGCAATTACCTCTGAAATCTACTCTGTGTTCAGGTAATATAACTTGTGATTCATTTCAGAATTTACGTAGAACATTAAGAATAGCAAATTCTCTTCATTTTTCACAGTAACTTTGGCAAAATGGCAAATTATACAGCAATTCAACTAAAGGCCAATTGCCACTAGTTTTATGGCTATGTTAACTCCCAAAAGAAATAAAGTATTTTATAGATTTAATTTCATTTCTGGTCATTTACTACTTGAATTTTGGCACAGAGTACCTGTTTTTCCCCTTGAAAAGTGTATGTCCTCGAGTACGCCGATATATTATGTCTCCGTTCATCATACACACTGAAATTGAGAAATTATTTCATCTATTTTTTTCAGTGTTTTCACAGTGAGGAATAATCCTGCAGACTTCCCTGACTGAGCATGCCAACAAAATCCTCACCTCTTCAAAGCTCTATACATCCCCTCTGTGTTTTTAGTGGGGCAGTAGGGGGATAATCATCCATTTATTAATCAGGTCTTATTTCCATCCTTGAGGGCCTGTTTTAAATTACCCTGAGCCACAGTAACTGCCTTGTTTGCCTTGGACTATTTTTAATTGAAATATTGGCTCACAATACTGTATGTAATTTAGAGGTATAGGATCTCCCCTTCTAATGTTGTCCCCAAACTATATCCACATCCAAACATCCATAGTCCCCTGTGCTCCCTGCCTGTGCTGTACTCTCAGTTCAACAGAGTTCCAGGGTTGGTTATTGCTTAGGCTTTATCACCTTTGATACCCTGACTCTACACGAATCTTCTTAGAGACTCAAGGTATTATTTTTAAGAAAGGAAACACACGTCTGTATGTCTACAGGATTAGAAATTCATGTTGCAAAACAACTCAGTCTATAAAAGTAGTTACAGGCAGCAACAGCCCTCCAACCCTCAGGGAGAAACTCCATAATACATGTAAGTGGTGGAGTATAACATATTCCTGACACCTTAGAAGAATGAAATAAGAATTTCCCAAAGCAGCGATAGTGAAGGCAAAGATAAACAGCTGGGACTACATCAAATTAAAGAGCTTCTGCATAGCAAAAGAGACAGTAACCAAAACAAAGAGAAACCCCACTGACTGGGAGAACATTTTTGCACACAACACTAATGATAAAGGAGTGATCACAAAAATCTGCAAAGAGCTGATGAGTCTCAACAAAAACAAAGAAAATAATCCAGTCAAAAAATGGGCAGAAGAGCTAAAAAGAAACTTCTCCGAAGAGGAAATGCAAATGGCCAACAGGCATATGAAAAAATGTTCAACATCTCTTGCAATCAGGGAAATGCAAATCAAAACTACAATGAGTGAGAATTACACCAGTGAGAATGGCACATATGAAAAAACAAAACTAGCAACAACAAATGTTGGTGAGGTTGTGGAGAAAAACGAACTCTCCTGCACTGCTGGTGGGAGTGCAAACTGGTCCAACCACTATGGAGAGCTGTCTGGAGGTTCCTCAACCTACTAAAGATGGAGCTTCCATATGATCCAGCAATTCCACCCCTAGGTATTTACCCAAAGGACACAGAAACATTAATTCAAAAGGGCACCTGCACCCCTATGTTTATAGCAGCACTATTTACAATAGCTAAGCTATGGAAATAACCCAAATGCCCAAAAATAGATGACTGGATCAAGAAGATGTGGTACATATACACCATGGAATATTACTCAACAATCAAAAAAGATAAACACATGCAATTTGCAGCAACATGGATGGCGCTGGAAGGGATCAGGCTCAGCGAAATAAGCCAGAAAGAAAAAGAAAAATACCAGATGGTCTCACTCATAGCAGGAATCTAGAAAACCTAAATAAGGGACCAGGAAAAAGACTAATTAATACAAAGTAAAAATCAAAATCAACAAGCAACTATAAACCAGAGACATACTACAGGGGGCGCGGGGTGGAGAGGAGGGATTAGGATTAGTTAGGGTCAAAACAAGGGGGGTGGGAATTGTATGGGGAATATAACCAAAATGAAAATGCATACATTGTGCAAAAATGAAAAATGATGTAAGAATTATATAAAAAAAAAAGCAAAAAGAAAGAAAGAAAATCACCCCTGGTTTTATGAAGGAAAATAAAGCAGACAAAGAAGGAAAAAAAAAGAAAAGAATTTCCCACAATCCAAGCCTAAAGAGAGAACATTGGCTAACATGACAATATTACCCCTTCTGATCTTTTGAGAAAAATACTCCTAAAACCACCATTTAGAACGACCTCTGTCCAGATACACCAAAGTTGTTATTACATCCTGAGGGGGGAAAGGCCCCATGAAAGAACATCCTGGATGTTAAAAATGAGTCCAAGTTCAGGGGAATTGAGGATTTCAATTATTTCCTGAAGCGAGGATTCAGCAAGACTCACCCAACCTATTGCAGCGGCTTTGATTTCTTAGACTGAGGCCTCAAATGAAACTCACTCCCTGCCTTGTTCGGACAGAGAATCCACTCATTTAATTCACGTTTGGCAGTTTGGGGGGCATCCAAAATCATCCCAAGGACAGAATACTGTATATTAATGCATGATAGAGGAAGCAGCCCTTTTGGTACTGATCAGGAATTAAATTCCATGAGATGCTCGCTCCTTGTGAAGGGAAAGACACAAACCCATCTGCAAGAGCGCACTGGTTTCTCCACCGCCTCGGAGCAAACACAGCAGGCCTGACTGAAGCTGGAATCTTTGAAATATACATCAAAGCGAATGCCATACAGAATACATTTTTCCAGTCTTTCTGTGAAGAAGAGGAACTTCCATTTCAGGGAAAGGATTGTTCAGAAACGAAGTCTGCAATACTAGGAAACTTCTGCCTTACTGAGTTAGCTGAGACCATGGACAGGTTAATTCCTATCGTCTCTTGTCTAGACTGTTCTAAACTCTTCAAAAGAGTCATGGCACATTTGTGGTGGGTCTGTTTGTGTCACTGTTTGGCTAGAAAGCAAACAAGAATTGCCTTTCTGCAGGCGGTAATTCTTCGGGAACATTTGGCTGTTACGATCTAACGCAGCACAACATCCAACAGAGCTCATCTATTGTGTGAGGCTGTGACCACCTCCAATAAGTTATATTGGGGCATAAAATCTGCCAGCTGTTGCTGGGTTTCTCTGTTCATTTTCTCTTCAACACTTTTGTTTCAATGGTCATTAACTTTGAGCCACTTCATACTATTAAGAATCATTTATGCCACAAGCAACACTGAATGAAAAAGTGATTTTGGGAAATTGTAGCCACTTACCTCTTGTTTGTGAAAACTAAACAGAGAATGGCTCTTTCCTTAAAACATTTTGTCAGAGATACCACAGAAGAGCTCAAATTAAAGACATTATTTCATAACTACATTCTTACTGAACCTGTCATCCCATTGTCAGAAGCACTGACAATTCTTTTTTTTTTTTTAAAGGAAAAAAATGTTCTTATTTTCATGTTATTTAAAGTCTTGACATAAAAGTTAAATACAATCACGAATGAAAACCCTAAGCAAGTATGCAGACATAAAGGAGGCAATATAGAAAGTTCAGGTCTTTATTCATAACTTCAGAACTAGTGAGTCCAATCTTTAAAAAGGGAAAATGTTCCATTCACCATTTGCTCAATTTCTCTATCTACTGATACACTTAAAATTTATGAATTAACTCTTAGCTCAGGCATACTTAGTTAAGTTTGATCTTTCTTACAGAAACAGGACCTGAATCATGCTCAGAACACTTTAAAACCAGGTAAACAATGTTTGTTTTTCAAGGATGTGGAAGGCATGCATTCCTCTTTCACATTCAAAGCTGTTTCATGGCTTTATAAAGCATGAAGACCATTTTTATTATTTGATATATAAGCTGAATTTAACTTTTTTTTTTTGATTTGGTACTTTTAGGCATAACCATTGATGGATAGAGGGACAACTGGGAAAAAATGTTCTGAGCATATTTTGAGCTCTCATCAATCCACATGAGGTGAAGCACTACTACTTTTAGGTAACTCAAAGAAAAGTAACTGAAAGTTCCCTGACAGGGAGGTGATGGGCCCCTGGGAATTCTCAAAGGTCCTCTTTTGAATTTCTGGCATGTTTTCTTTCCATCCCTGAAATCCAGAGTACAATACAATTTCAGGGCAAAATCTGAAGAACTTTGTGCAAAATACTGTTTTTATAGCTGGATCTTTAATCTTCTGAATCCACAGATAAGTCCTAGAAATGTGCTTACACATGTTTACAAAGAGAATGTAGAAGAAGTCTGTTGCAGCGGTGTTGGCCATGGGAAGAACAGGAGATCATTTCATGATAACAGGAGAGTGGTAGGAGAAATGATGTTATGAACTGAAACATTTGTTGAAACAGCCATGGAAAGGCCAAGGTAAAGTTGCAGATACCAAGCTGGGAACCATCTTAATAGACACTACAGTGAAATAACTGAGTGGAAAAATTTATGCCCACAGATATGCCACACACCCCTCCACATGCCATGTGTAATATGTAATGTATATGTGGAATTACATCATCTCTATTTTTCACAGTTTAAAGCTTCCAAGATTAGTATTATAATTTTCCCACATACCATATTTCTCCTTATTTCCTGAAGGCCAGAGTTATATTCTTTCTTTTTTAAAAGATTTATTTATTTATGCATACTAGAACTGAGGTACAGGCCAGAGGCATGGGGGGTGGTGGTGAGAGGATTCACCAGAGACAGAGCGGGGAGCAGAACAGGCAGACTGACTGAAATACACTGCTGAGGGGAGCAGCGGGCGAGTCAGGAGAGGTCTGCTGCACCATGTGGGTATCTCCCCAGTCAGGGATCAAACTCATGCTACAGAGGCTGTGGACAGCTTCACAGGTTGCGTCTTAACCCCCTGCACCACCAGGAAGGCCCCAGAGTGATATTCTGATAGTTAAGCACCTGCAAATATCCCAGTGATTGCTAGGCCTGATGGAGGAAGGATGGAGGAAGTTCTTTTCTTTCTGTTCTAGAAAACCTGTGCAGCTATGGCTCTTGATGCTCTGGTTTTGGAGGGAATTCAGAATTAAAATATGTTGGTGGGTAATAAAACTGAGCTGGTTGAAGACTCTGACTTAATGTCGTAAATCTTATCCCTTTGTGAACATGTATTAAGTGCTTTTCATGATGCTCTGTTCATAACAGGCATTACATAATAGCTGGACTCCTGAATGGTACCAGCAGCTCATGCTCAGGTGTGGACTGTTATGTTGGGATGTAGGGGAGGGTCATACAGAATTAAGAACAGACTAGAGAAGTCAGTATGATCATTCCAAGGGCCTTGAAACAAAGCCTTTGTCACGGTCCCCTTCCCTTAGACCGGCTTGGCGTGGGGTAGCTCTGTAAGGTCGGTAATACCTCTTGGTGTCTGACACTGACAGACCCGCGTTCTTGTTGTCACCTTTAGTGCTTCACTGGAGCTAGAGGTCCCAACAGTGCACCCCGGGATACTGGAATGCTTATCCTACAGATCTTTCCCCATCCATAATTCAACTGAGTTTCAGGCAACATGAAATCAAAAAAGTCATAAAGGCATGAGCAAACCACCATGAAATGGTCTGCTCGAGGTGGAACAGTACATTGTTCATCACCCTGGGAATAGGAGGTGAGTAGTCACTAAGGCACTGACTCACAGTTAGGGTCAAGGGGAAAGTGAATGTAATTATAGCACAGCCTTCAAAAGAAGCACTTATGTAGATGTGTTTAGAATCTAGAGAGCAAGGCCTGCCTGTGACCTATGGGTTGGGTCTTAGCACTATCACCGAAAGGGTGCATGCCACAGCCTGGGTTCGATCCCTGGCCAGGCAGCTAAGCCCACATATGGCTTAATAGACCTCTCCTGTCTCATCTGCTGCTCCCCTCAGCAGTGTATTTCAGTAGATCCAACTGTTGTGCTCCCCACTCTGTCTCTGGTGAATCCTCTTACCCCCTGCATCTTTGTCCTGTACCTCAGTTCTTGCATGCATAAATAACTAACTCTATGTATGTCATAGATAAGGGAACTGAGAAGAGCTTTCTTTGTTGCTGTTATTTTAAAAAATGTTTAATGTGCAGTGGGATGTAGACTCCTGTCAGAGGACAAAGGTACTAGGCTTTCTAGCACTGTCCTAAAAATGACTTTGGATTTAGTAGTTAGAGTCACTGTCATTGAAGCATATAATAAAAGAATATTAAAGAAAAAACAAAAACCTCAAAATCAGTAGAATGTTAGAATTAAAAAGTGAGGATTAGTACTTGAAAGCCAGACTGACCCACAAAGTTTTTTTTTTTTTTTTTTTAAAGATTTATTTCTTTCTTTATACAAGCACTGGGTACAGTCAGAAGTGCGGGAGGGTGAGAGAATTCACCAGAGCCAGAGCAGGGAGCAGAACAGGCAGACTGATGAAGTACACTGCTGAAGGGAGCAGCGGGCAGCAGGAGAGGTCTGTGTACCATGTGGAACCCTCACCGGTGGCCGGGTTGCAGCCGGGGATCGAACCGGCGCTGCTGAGGCTGTGGGCAGCTTCGCAACCCAGCACTCAACTGCTGCGCCACCAGGGGAGGCCCTGACCACAAAGTTTTAATTAGTTATGAAAATAGGAGAACAATGGGCCTCCCCGGGTGGCGCAGCAGTTGAGGGCTGGGCTGTGAAGCTGCCTGCAGCCTCTGCAATGATGGTTCAATCCCTGGCCGCCAGCAAGGGTCCCACATGGCGCCACAGACCTCTCCTGCCATGCCCTCTGCTCCACTCAGCAGTGTATTTCGTCAGTCTGCCTGTTATGTTCCCCGCTCTGGTGAATCCTCTCACCCTCCGGCGCTTCTGACTATACCCCGGTTCTTGTATAAAGAAAGAAATAAATCTTTAAAAAAAATAGGATAACAAGCATGGCTTTGAGCTTCCTGGAAGACTAAAAAACAATGAAATATTACCACTAAAAAAATAACTAACAGAAAACACAGCAGAGGTTAGGGAGAAATTTCTGTTGTGAATTTTCATAAAGTTGTGTAGTCCGAGTCGGCTTGCTGCTAAAGCTCTTGACGGAATGTTGGCAGACAATTCGAGACATCAACAGAAACGTACATAATCAGGGTTTTAGAAAAATATCCAAAGACATACTTTGGGTTTGGAGGCTCTGTCAGGTACAAGACACTTAAGTATATTGTGTTACTAAGGGAAGAGCCCTATGTTTTAATTTTCAACACACGTAGAGTGGGAAGTGGTTGCAGTCTCTTAGGAAAATGTGTATACAAATATGTGCAAGAAAAAAATCACCCCAATTTCATTAGAAGGTGTGAAACACAGACATCAACAGATAGGACAGAGTTTGTACATGGATGGCATGTACAGGCACAGGGCTCCATGCAAGTGTATGGACCAAATCATTATACCATGGAGGAAGATGCACAATGCTTACCATCCCTATACTGTTGCCTTGATCATGAGTTATGAACCTGGGCTCCAAATCACACAGTGTTATAAACCAATCTGACCTTAATTAAAAATATTATTTAAAAAATAAATTTTCAGTAACACTCATAAGCTCTCATCTTCTGCAAAGACGATCTTTGGTGAATCCTTCAAGATCTATTGGAAGCCAGGCAATGAATGACTGACCTGCTCTGCAGAGTGCTACAAGGAAGTTAATTAAATGATGAAAAATTGTGCCCATAGAATGATGCTTTTGGATTAGGATAGTCAATCTCAAGCCAAAGTTTTTGACAATTATTATTAAATAACAACCAATTTCCCATTTAGGTTGCTCCTAGTGAGTGACAATATAAATACTAAGTAGGGAAGAAGAATCACTTTTCTAGTCACTGTCTCTGGAAACTGTGCCTTGAACTAGCTAACAATCAAACTGTCAGGAGCAGGTTAATAAGAAGAGGCCTAAACTGTATCCTGTTTAACACTGATCAACATTACCTTCCTATCTTAAACAATTTCATCCATCCTTACCCTTTTCAACATCTTAAGTAGTGGGTTCTGGAGGAGTCTCAGAAACCTGGATCTGTATTAAAATGCTATAATTTAGTCCCAACTGTTCCCAGAATTGAGGAAAGGTGAATCCCAGGTCCTGGGCAACATCTCTTTCCACCTCACTGCTCCCTATTAGGGTTAAACAGGACACTTGTCAGATTCAACAACTCTTGCTGGCCAGCAAGTGTGTCAAGGGGCATTAAGAGTCCATGATACTAAGTGTCTGAAGTTCTTCCTCTCTTGTCCCCAAGCTGCAGAGGAGCTAAGAGACCCAGAGGGAATCTGCAGTCCAGCAAATGGCAAGTGCAGCCATATTTCCTGCTTGCCTCTGCTTCATGCTGCACAGTCACAATGTCTTTTCCCCATATAGAGACACAGACTTGCTTGCCTCCACCTGTACTGCTCCCACCATTCCTTGTGGCGACAGGTCAAGAGTCCACAGCCCCAGCCTCTGGGTTACTTTGTCTCCCACCCAGAAAGACCTACATGGCAGTGAGAGAGTTCCTGAGTTAACATTGTTCCAAAGAGATATTCCTTGGGGATCTTCTCTGGCTTACATATTATTTATCTGACCTCTCTCTCAGGATCATTAAATCTCACTCTATTAACATTTTAAAAAAAAAGAGCAATTGTGGGAACCAAGACTGGTCTTTGTTAACATACCCCACAAAGACAACAATGCATTACATTTATCCATTGAGGCTAAGGATGGAGAGCTTAGTCAAGAAAATGTTCCCATCCACAGAATACAGAGAACATGTAAAGCATAAATATTGTTAGGTTTCTTCTCAACAGAGTCTACTACAAGGGAATCTAGTGGTGGCTGGTATCTAGCACCTTCTCTTCATGAGACAGGTACATGAGAACTGAGATTTTCAATTTTTCAAGGACGGAGTTGACTTCGTGATTAGAAAAAGTGCTCAGTAAACCAGAGGTTTACATTTTGAGAAGATTAAGAAGTGGATTTCAGGCAAATATAGCCTGGACCATTTTAAAGTAGATGATTAAGGACAGGGGGCTTATTCTGTTTTAAGGATCTATAAAGGAAAACATGGTATTGGCACAGGGAAAGAGAAACAGGCCTTTCAAATAGAATAGAGAACTTCCAGTAACACATACACACACGGAATCTGTGTGTCACTGTAGCATTTATAATACTACCTGGATTTTATACTTGTATATATGTACGTATATGTGTTATGTATGTGTGTTTATACACATGCATGTGAAATCTACCTGGAAAATACAAACACACACACACACACACACACATTTATACACACATATTTGTTGATGCACCACACATTCCAAACTGGAAATAACCCCAAAACAAAAGTTCATCAATAATATAAATTAGAAAATAGCTATACAATGGCATGATACTTGATAATAAAAAATAATGAACAAATTCTATAGCATGCAAATAAATCTAGTGACAGATCATTGTTTGCTTAGGAATTGGGGTGATGTGTGGGATGGGCTGCAAATGGCATGAGGGAGCTTTGGGAGTTAAATGTTCATTTTCTGGATTGTGGTAGTTTCTCAGATGAATCCAGCAGGTAAAACTAATCAGTTTGTACATTTCCATTATGTGCCATTTTTGTATTGCAATTATACATGAACATTAAAAAAATCAACAAAAAAAAAATCGACAAGTCCAGTTCAGAAGGAGGAGGTTCATTATGGAATAGAAGACAAAATAATTATTAGTTTATTGGTAAGCTAGGCAGGTTACAAGGACAAGATTATTAGCCTTAAGTAGGAGGAACTACTCATCTACCACAAGAGAAAAAAGAGAATGCATACAGGTAGATTTATATGTTTATTGTTGAAAATAAGACAATTTCTTATCTGATTACTTCTGCTTGCTCTGATGTTGATGGCAAGCTTAGCTGTTCAGAGCTGGGGACGAGAATCAGAGTTTCAAAAACAACAGAGGGGCATTTCGGCTATCATTACTGCATAACTAATCAAACTTAGAGGTATGAAATAAAAGCCAAATGTTCAAAAATTGTATCAAGAATTGGAAGACACAGCAGTGATGGCTTTCAGCTAACCCAAAATGATATAAGCTCAGCTGAGAAGACTTGAAAGTTGGAGGTAACTCAATGGTTGAGACCTAAAATCATCTGAAGTTTATTCTCACACATCTGGAGCCTGAAACTGTGGGCTACGATCACAGCTAGGGCTGGCAGAGACAGAGGCATGAGTTCTGGAGGCTTCTCAGAGAGAACAAGGTGGAAACTGTATCACCTTTCAAGACTGACTAGAAAGCCACTTTAGTAACAAGCCTGCCTAGATTCATTCGAAGAGGTAACCTACAGAAAATATCTCTAATGGAAGGAATAGCACAATCACAGTGTTTACCAGCTAGTGGGATACTGTGGGGGCCATGTCTGGAAAAATACAATGGGCTACTGGATGTTTGGAAAACCAGGATTCATGGGGAAGTATGGCAATGAACGAAATGTGGCCGGGCAGCCTGTGAGACCCACCTGGTGCTGGGGTTTCCTAAGATCTAGTAAATCATCTGCTCTACTGATGAGAAAATACATTATTGAGCACATGATATAATAAAGATTCCAGCAAAACTTCCAGCCCAGGTGCAATGAACACTCCAATGTAGGCATAATCAACAAGTTTGCTTACAGCTCCTTCCTTTTCAAGATTCATGGTCAGGCCTCAGCACTCCTATGTAAACTCCTTTCAAAAGCATCCGGTAGCCAGTCAAGCTGGTCTGTCTCTCCTAGGCCACCTCCAGGTATCTGCATCTTTCCCACTTTGCCTGTCCTCCCAGCCTTGTCTGAAGACTCTGCAGCAAATGGTTGTGCCTGCTGAAAAACAATGCTAGCAATGTAACAAATATGAAGACAGTTATGTATAAAAGGAACACATTGTCTTTAAACTGGGGTTCATTCTTTACTGGGCTCCCCAGGTCTGGGACCTCATGCATGAGTAATAAAACTTCTCCTGACCTCACCATTCCTGAAGTACTGCTTGTTCTTCCCCTGCCTGGGGAAAAGGCCACAATTTCTACAACACTACTGTGTGACTTTACTTAGCAATTCTCTGTTGTTATGGAGTAAATAACAAGAAAGCAAACTGTGGGACTCAACAGAAACGAGGGTTTTCCAGATTCAAAAGACAGAGGGGAAAGAATTTAAAGGTACTGGCAAGAGTTTTGAATCAAAGAATTAAGTTCAATAAGAAGTAACTCTTACCTGAAAAGAAGTGCGCCTGTACCCCTAAATCATATACAGTGATGTAAGCCAATATTACTTGCATAAAAAAGTGCAATTTAAAAAAAAAACTTTTAAAAATTGAAGATTGATAGGTAATGAGACAATGCAAAGACTGCTTATTTTTATGAACTAGTAAAGTTAATTTAAAAAAACACACATTGGGAAGAATCTGCAGCAGCAAAGAGCAGGGGGTGGATCCACAGATCCTCAAGCATACTAGCTGGGTTTGTAGCAAACTTTCCTTGTAGTTGCTCTGTAACTTTCAGCATGGTTAAGTTTTCTGCGCCTTGGTTTTCTCTTCTGAGATCACAGTACCTTCCTCATGGGATTGCTATGAACACTGAGTTTATTATAATAGATAAGGTGCTGAATCCAGTGCCCAGTATACAGTAAGCTCTAAATAAGTATTATTAACTATTAGCAGAATTTGAAACAGCTAAACAAACTCTTAGTATAGAATGTATTCATTAGATGCCTCATTTAATTACAACTTCAAAAATGGCTCTAGATATTGTCCTTAATAAGAGGCTGACTTATTCCATAATTCACAAGATGCTTGCTTTACTAAATTTAAATGTATATGCTTATGTATTTATGTCTTAAATGTGCAGCACAATTTCAGGAACTCAAGTCTGGGCACAGAATTCTACTTTTAGCAGACATGTCCTAGCCCTTCTTTAGGCTCTGCTGGGACTTCTCTTAGAGGCAACATGATTATGGTTTGATAACTTCCATTTGGTAAATTTTCAACATTTCTACTTCTTAATTCCATTCCATGCATATGTCAGGTCAACAGATGTCAAATTTAGAATTGTTCCCAATAGTCCTGACTCTTCAGATCAACATCCACAGGGAAAGGATGTGGTCAGCTTCATTCATAGATTTTTTTTAAGATTTATTCATTTATTTATATAAAAACTGGGGTACAGGCCAGGTGCGCGGGAGGGTGAGAGGACTCACCAGACAGAGCGGGGAACAGAATAGGCAGACTGACGAAATACCCTGCTGAGGGGAGCAGCGGGCAATACAGGAAAGGTCTGCCACGCCATGTGGGACTCTCGCCAGCCGGCCAGGATTGAACCGGCGCTGCAGAGGCTGTGGACAGCTTCACAGTGCGGCGCTCAACCTCCTGCATCACCAGGGCAGGACCTCATAGATCATTTTTGATGGAAATAAATATAGCATTTAGCTTTAACATTAGAATAGAAAGATAAAGCTACACTGTGACAAAGGTAAAATTAGACCATCTTAATCCAGTTAAGGAATGCATTCATTCTTAATACCGCATGGTACCAGAACTTCTTATCTTAATTCCTGGTTTGTCCTGGACCCAGATCCATACATTAAAAATAAATTTCCATGGGCCTCCCCGGTGGCGCAGCGGTTGAGCTCTGGGTTGCGAAGCTGCCTGCGGCCTCTGCGGCGCCGGTTCAATCCCCGGCTGCTCCTCGGCCACCAGAGGAGGGTCCCACATGGTGCGCAGACCTCTCCTGCCACCCGCTGCTCCCCTCAGCAGTGTACTTCGGTCCTTCTGCCTGCTCTGCTCCCTGCTCTGGCTCTGGTGAATTCTCTCACCCTCCTGCGCTTCTGACTGTACCCAGTGCATGTACAAACAAACAAACAAAAAAATAAAAACAAACAAATAAATAAATAAATAGAAATACATGCCTCTTTAAAAAAAAAATAAAAAATAAAAAAAAATAAAAAATTTCCTGACTACTGCTGATTCTTGGGCCACTTACGTGGGCTAAATATCTGGTCTTTGCAAATTGTATTTCTTTTGCTATAGCTCTCAGCAGAGTGGTGTCCAGGTATCCTTAGGCAAATGTTTATAATCCTTCCAGTAAGTCAGAGCAGAGTTCATTAGAAATGAGCAACTCACTCATTTTGAGAATCAAGTTTACCTCTTGCCCCTCCCCACACCTTCAATAATAAAACACCTTATTTCTCAATAATCTTCAGTCAAGACTAATAGGAAGCATATTAAAAATAAGAAAAGTTGCCACCTTCTAATTTATATCCCTGTGGCAAAACGATCCCATGTCTTCCAAGCATTAATGAAAACAACTTACTGACCATGTACTTTTGTAGCAATATCTGTAAGGCACTTCCCAGGTCTCGTCTCCCTGACCTCACACAGGTGAGTGCATGAGAGGACACACAGCCCACCTCCCTCTCTCATCCAGAGAGGCACACCAGGACCTCCAGGGAGGATGAGAGGAAACAAACTGCCCAATGTCTTGGTTGAAGGAGAGAGAACAGAGGGAGCAGTAAATGTCCACACAAAACAGCCAAGAGAGCAATGTGCAAAAGCATGTCCTGCAAGACACTTTGCTGCCAGCTGGAGGCAAAGTGAGCCTACAGCTGTACTGGGGTTGATCCTAGCAGTTCAGCTAGAGAAACTCACTTCACTGGGGAGAGGGGCAGCAGAGATCACACTTAAGGAGAGCCGGAGCAGCAGAGATGAATTATCTGCTCATAGGAGCCTCACCTAGAAAACATCTTAACAAGCGACCCCCAAAAGCAACTTTCAGTGCCTCAGAAAACCCGAAGCTTATGTCAAATTACACATTGTACCTGGATGACAGCAATGTTTCTCACCGAAATAATTGGCATTTCCAGCATATCTGGAAACAGGGATACTTGCAGGGCCCTAGGAAAACCAGATTTCTGAGCCTGTTGAGAGTTTCACAAAATCAACCCAGAGGTCTCAATCGTCCATCTTGCCGATTATCCCCAGCGCCTCCCACGCATCACCGCACACCTCCCCTAGAACAGCTTCAGTGCCAAACTGTTGTGCTGAACTAAGATCTCCTCTGTGGCCTGCATTTCCCTGCACGCTCCTTACTATGGGTGTTTCTCAGTCTTTGCTCCTCTTTCTTCTCTCTTCACTGTCTCCCATATCATCTGCTCCTGTGACTTGGTGTGTGGGTCTGCTAAACTTAAGCAGCCTGTTAGGCTGCCATTATGGTTACCTGGAGCTCTGCATCCTATACAAGGTCAGAACTGCCCTTCAGAACCGGTCAATCACCCATATGAGCCAAACCTTACAAGGTGCCTTTCATATCAATCGAGCAGAAAGCTTGATCACCCTGGGAAGGGTGTGCATCAAGAGGTATGACGGGGAATGCCTGAGGGACCGAGGACCGATGTATGACAAGGGACCCCAGAAGCTGATCAGTGGCATGCCTTGTTGATAAGATTAGGACTGTGGCCAGGGGCCTGGGGTCTAGTTTTGATTACAGCACTTGGTCATTAAGCTGATACCATGGTGAGCAAACTCATGTCCCCCAAGCCCTAGATGACATTCCTGAGTTTCACCATCCTTTTCTCCTTGTCCTCCTAAAGCACATAGTTGATGCTCTATGATTATTCTAGCAATCAAAACAGCCAGGATCTTGCTCTCAGAAGCATTCTGCATTATGCAGCCTGCTCCATGACTCCCATGTCTTTGTCAGTGTGGTGTTGCCTGATGCAACACTGATGATCTCGGTATCAGTTCAGGATCCTAGCAATTAAAAGATGGCACCCTCTTATTGGTGCAAATCATGAAGGGCTTCTCTATAAAGAAGCTATTTACAAAAAAGTGGATTGGATACAAGGGAATTTCAAGCACTATCATTACCTGATGCAGTGGGACTGGGAAAAGGATGACTAGGACTTTGCAGAGGGTGGGTACGGAAGGTCACCTCCAGAGAAGCAATGACCTTTGACTGAGGAACAGAACCAGACCAAAGCAATAGAGAAACAGATGCATGTGATCTCACTCTCCTCATTCAATTGGTCTCCTCCTGGGAACTGTTGGGAGAAATGTTCTATGTTTTTCACATTTCTGCGTAACTTGAGGGCAAAGGTGCTGGCTGTCCTTGTTGCAGACTTCCTTTTCAAGGATTCTGTTATAGCATATAGTTGTGGAAGATGAAGGTATGTCTCCCTCCAGAGCCAAGGGCAAACATGCTTTCTGCCTGTTATAAAAGCGTCAGGTCCATGAGCACAAGGATCTTCGCCTGTGCAGGTATTACTAGCCAATTCAGGACAATGTATTGTCTTGAAGACATCAGTGTTTGGGAGACAGACATAACAAAATGCTGATACTCTCGTCACTGTGGCCACTGGGATATAGCGCTTTGTCTCTGATGCTTGTCACATTGTATGCTGGTTTTGTGTCACAGTGAGCTAACGCGAGGGCTTCGGGTAGTACAAAATATCAGGTCCTTCGCCATTCTTGACAAGGGTTCTTATGGGAAGAACCTAATCTGAAGTCACAGGCAAAGATACCTGGTGGCTAATCCACAGAGGTCAGTGTCCTGGAAGAACAGGGAGGAAAAGGGTATCTGAAGGAGCAAATACATTGTTTCTGCCACATCACCTAAAAGCAACTGACTCTCAAATATGTATCTCTGGGCCTGATTGAGTAAATCCTGAGCTCACGCATACATCTAAGTGCTGAGACTATCCCACAGGGTATCCAATTCCTGCTGTCCAGCTGCTTCCTGGGTGTTTTATTCTTGCCTGTGCTCTTCTCACTCCCCAGATCACTCCAAATCGCAACTTTAATTCACCTCTTAGCTGTTTCCCTTCATCCCTCTGATCAACATTCAGGCCAACACCATCTCCCCTTTGTACTACCCTGGCAACTGACTTACACTGTGGCCTCATCCTGACTCCTGCCCTTGAGCACTCAACACTTCAGGCACCCTGATCTTCCTGCAGTTCCTCCTATTAGCCGTGCATCCCACCCCACCCCACCCCACATGCCAATTTTACATACTGCCTTCCCTTTCAAGGTTATGTTTTATTCCTCTCTTTGTGTGAGTAACTCCCACTCATGCTTCAGCTCTCTGATCAATCGCTTCTACCTGCGAGATCCCTTCCCCAAGCCCTCAAGCTTGGCATGTCTTTCCTACCAGACTATGCTCTCTGAGACCAGACACCAGTCTGCTCTTACTCATGATGATCCCAGCTCTGAGCATGATGCCTGACACGTCACATGCGTGAGTGGACAACCAAGTCACAAACAGCATCCTTGAACCATGCATCCTGGCCTAACAGAACCTACACACACAAATGCATCCTCTACGCCTAATGCTAGGTCAGGGGATTTTTCTCAGCTGGCTGGGGTTTTGGGAAAATGGAAAGATTGTTGGAGCAACACTTTCAAGGACAGTGTGACGTTCAGATAAAAGAAATTTTAAGTATCATTTACTGAAACTAAAAGTGCTATCCAAATATTTTCACGCTCTTATTAACATTTTTGAATCCTAAAACATTGCTTAAAAAAAATAGGTGGCATTTTCCCTACAGCAATCTGAATCAAAATTAATGTAGCAGAAACTGAGACCATTTTATTCCTATTTCAAAGCACTTATTCTCATCCATAACATCTGAGCTTTGACTTTCTGGTTTTAATATCTTTTTTTCATATTTGAGAAGAAATGAACCAAATGAAAATTAAGGATTAGGACTGCATGAGTAAAAACAATATAATTTTTCTGACACTATCTTACCATTCTAAGAACAAGAACAGTTTAATTTCCTCACTTTTGTCCATAAGGGTACAGAGTTAACATCAGTGAACATAAGTAGTTTCCTTTCCTGCATTAACTGAGAAATGTGATAAAGCGATCCCAACCCCAGTAGCATCATGTCAAGATTTGAGTTTTCCAGATAATACTTCTGACCTTACAATTAGCATAGAAGTGAAAAAAATCCCATCAAACTTATTTGGGGGAGAAGGTGTCCATATAGCATCATTTGTTCAATTTGATTGGGTTTTCATTGACTTGAATTTTTTTTTGTTACCTCTCTTTTACACTTTCTTTATAGCAATGGACACTATTAAGGATGATGAGAGCAGATAAGCAACTCCAAACCTACTATGAACATTCTCATAAAACTTCTCATCACAGCTCTCTCTTCTGTCCCACCGAGTGAGAAGTTGGGGAACAGAAGTCACAGTTGAGCACAACAAAAACACTGCAGATTAAAGTAGGGGAGTTGATGGGATCCCAGTTTTATCCTATACTTGTTAATATTTCATCTCAATTTTCAAAACAAAAACATGAAAGACAGGAGTAACTTCACCTCCTTTAAGCTCTTTGATTTCAATGCTCACAAGAGAACCAGAAAAAATAAATAAGTTTTTTTCACAACTCTTTTCAGGAGGATCTTAAGAGATGTGCTTTATGGCTGAGACTTTCCCAAGGATATTTGGGTTTAAAAAATAATTAGAATGACAGTAACATTTTGCAACACAGTAACCTGTAGCAATCCATAAAACATTTTGAGGTTGGTTTTTCAATAGTCATAGATTATCACATAGGAAAAAAAGCAAACAAATTCTAATACTAAAATACTTAAAAGTCAACCTGAGCTGGCAGAATTTGAGTTATGTGTGTGCATTTTTTCTTGTTTTGAGTCAATTTGCTTGCTATTATCAAACTAGAAACCTACATTGCGAGCAGACCAGGAATTTCTAGTTAAAGTTTAGGTGCTAAAAGGCAACATGCATTTCTGTAGATGGTGATTTAATTATTTGAATCAAATTACTCATAGCCTCTTTCAGGAATTATTTGTCCACATCTTACTATCAGTTTTATACGGAAGAGCTTTCTGAGGTAAATAGCTCAAAACCTGTATGTTCTTAGTAAACAATGCAAGAAAGTTCCTCACACACTAAGGTCCACTGAGTGTCTCAGGCAAATGCACACACTTCACCCAGCTAACGAGGAGGAGCTGGCTGTGTAGACAGACAATCCAGGACTATTTACCAACAAAGTGACCATGGTTTGGCCACTCGAAAAGAAGCCTCATTCATCATGACAACAAATCTGCAAATTTTAGTCTCAGGATGTCAGGATGGATCCAAAGACAGTCTCTCTCTACACATGATGTATCTACCATTGCTCACCATATAGAAAATTAAATCAAATATGCATCCAATATTAAATATGCATCCAATAATTTTAAGTTAAGAAAATCATTTTATATGAAGGCAAATAGTATTTATATGAAAATGAATTATTTTGTAAAAAAATGTGAGAAAGGTAGCCTTGTTTTATAGATCTCTCTAATGTCTAGCTTAATAGAAAACAAATGCGTTGTATGTTTCTGCATTTGATCTATTTAAATATGTTGCTTTGGCTGAAGCATATGAAAAACAATCTGGTCTCATCCAGATACACAGCCAGAAAAAAGGGCTATTTTAATTTCCTTCTCATAAAATTGTGGCTAGACTAGGTAAACAGCTATACAACCTGAAATAAAACAAAATTTATGATATACTTTGAGGTTAAAACTGCTGGCTGTTCAATATAGAGAGCCCATTCCATTTCTAAAAAATATACCAGTATTTATTTGAATATGCAGGTAAGACTCTGTAGCACAGAAGTTTCATGAAAGTAAATACGGTGTTACTGATACTTAACCTCTATAGCATTTGATATGACTATCTTTATTATTACCCAAAACATATTCAGTCTTATAACCTCTGGGGGTATGATTCCAAAAGAAAGGATGAACGTATTATGGAATTCAATTTGCTAAATTCTTGTTGAGGGTTTTTGCACGATAGGGGAAGGGACTTCATCTTCGACTTGAAAGGATCTGCTTTCCTCCAATGCTCCTGTCTAACACCTGCTTCCAGTAGCTTCTCGCTCCAGGGATGATTCTCTTTCTAAGTCTCAGTCTAGCCGGCTTCCCTCTTCCACAAGCCTCCACTTTGGCATCTCTGCTTGCCTCCCTCTCTACTGAAAAACAAACTCTCCTTTTTTTTTTTTAGCAAGAGTCAATTCCAGCTTTGAGTCGGCATGACAGAGCCTCCAGTGGACACAGCAGAGAGCAGCCTTAGTTACGGATAAATACCCTCCCTGACAGGGTCATTCCGAGGTGTGAGGAGCCCTTGGCAAATAATTTTCCAGTACCCTTGTCTAAGACGCAATTTAACTTACAAAATGTAATACAGAATTCATGGGCTCATGTAAGCTATAGTGATTTTTCAAAGAAGAGATAGACGAATGTGTAGAGAGGCCCATTATTGATTTATTTTCCAATCAGTGCCTGTGAAGTTTCTTTTTAAAGTCCAGGTACCATCTCTTCTTGTCAGGCCCAGGAGTCATCAATTCACGTTTTACTGTCCAGTGCAATCTTCCTGGCTAATTTCATATCGCTCACTATGAGGAAAAGGCAGCAGTGCTATTATCACTCACGATGCCGAGGCTCTTCAGAAGCTGCTTGTGTGCAAAGGTGTACCACTAGGTCTTTTTTGCCTCTGCAGTCTCCTCATCCCATTGATTTAATGCTGGTTACATCACTGCTCCTGACACTACCTCATCCATCGTGCTGCTCATAACACCGGCTTCCCATGGCTGTCTCGCAAGTTTTTATTGCCCTTCACTGACAATGTCCTCAAATGCAAGCTTTCCATAGGGGCCGCAGGAGAACGCAGAGGGTAACTTGTCTTCTGGTCACATTAAAATCTGCTCAGAATTGTATTACAAACATAGACGGACACGTCTCCTAAGTCCATGTCTTCTGAGAAGTTCTAAGCCATAACCAGAGGCTTCCTAGAGCATGATCCTCTTCAGTGTTGCCCCACCCTTGCCTTTCAGACAAAGCTCCATGGGGATTAAGGACAAAGGGAACATCCCATGAGGACATGGACAGTCTCAGCCTCACCCAGCATCTGGGAGAACATGACATCATCCTACTAGTCGGAGGCAAGAAAGGACATCAGTTGGCTCTATTGGCAGCAAAGAGCTGTAGTCCCTTCAGGGAACAGACAGTCATCCTGGGGGCAGCCCAGCATGTGTTGGGGAGCCTCTGGGAGTGACACAGCCACCAGTCTGGGTGCCAGCATCAGGGGCTCCTGGGTACAGGCCGCCTGCCTCTGACCTTGCTGCCTTCAGGTCTGGCAACTGGAGTGACCCAGCAGTCATGACATGGGCAGGCAAGAGCCACTACACAGGTCCATGTAAAGGGCTCAATCCTAAGAGACAGTGGTTACCCACAGGGATCAAAGATGTAGAACTTGCCCTTTATCCAACAAATGGTCCAGAATGAGTATGTGAACACCATGCTGCTAGGCCAATCTTATGAGAGACCAGTCACAAAACAGAGTGCACTGGCCAGCAGCAGTGACCTGCTCACTGGGCTACCTTCTCGAACCAGGCCTAGGCACCTGAGTCCAGTCATGGGGTCTTGGAATGATGGCACAGGTGCAAATTCCTCCATGACCAAGGTATCTTGTCCACATGAAGTAGAGAGCCGCAAATACCCCATGTACAGGAGAAAGTAAGAACAGGGCCCACTCACTCCCAATTCAGGCCCTGGGCATCCTGACTAGATGGCATGGAAAGCCTGCTGGGCCAGCTGCAAGAATTGGAAGAGGAATCAGAACATTTCAGGAAGGTGCAGGACACCTGAAGTCCAGAGGCAGAACAGGAGCACAGCTGCTGCCAGACACAGCAGCTCACACTTTTACATGTGCTGTACTCAGATCATGCAACACACATGCCCAGCTAACATATCTCCTATGAAATTTAACTTACACTAACCTTTTTTTATTTAAATATTTTATTTTATATAATTCTTACATCTTTTTTCATCTTTGCACAATGTATGCATTTTCATTTTGGGTATATTCCCCATACAATTGCACCCCCTTATTATGACCCTAATCCTTCCTTTCCCTGCCACCCCCTTCCCATAGTGTGTCTCTGGTTTATGGTTGCTTGTTGATTTTGATTTTTACTTTGTATTGATTAGTCTTTTTCCTGGCCTCTTATTTAGGTTTTCTAAATTCCCGCTATGAGTGAGACCATCCGGTATTTTTCTTTTTCTTTCTGGCTTATTTCGCTGAGCATGATCCCTTCCAGCTCCATCTATGTTGCTGCAAACTGCATGTGTTTATCTTTTTTGATTGCTGAGTAATATTCCATGGTGTATATGGACCACATCTTCTTGATCCAGTCATCTATTTTTGGGTAACTTACACTAACTTTAATAAAAACATCAGTATCTCTTGACACTCCACAGAATGGCAGGAACTCTTACAATATGAACAAATATGAAAAGTGATTATCAATTTATTATTGACTTTCATATCAATAACACAAAAGCCAAGGCAGATACCAGTCACTTCTACCTGTGCTCACTCCCTGCCACCTATCAGGTTCCGAAATACAGAGCAAATTCTTCCAGTGTGTTTGGGGCAGCGGCCTTGACTTCCTCAGCACAGAAAAAGACGCTGCTCACTGCTGATACACAACCAATATTTTTCAAACAAATGACCCAAATTCCCATCCCATGGGGTGCCTGGAGTTCACTGAGCTCCATCCAGCACCCACAGAGTGATGACACCGCAGAAGTTGATTACTTTATGAATATGAAACACCAAGTTTCAAAAGCAAGCAACTCCTGAAATAAGAGCCTGGCCTCCGACCCTGGGAAAGGAATAAACAAATAGGCAGCTGTGCTTCCTCCAACGCAATCCTATTCATCACAGCAGCCCCAGCATGAAATGGGAGACAACCAAGACGAGGCAGTGCCAGTAAATTAACTTCCACCGCCGCTGTCAGACAAGGAGGAAATAATTCATCATACTGAAGTCTGAAGCTCATTTTCCACATGAAAAATGAACTTAAGTATCATGTAATGAAACCTCAGAAAACAGGTACATTTCCATAATATTTGGGGATTTATTAAAAAACAGTCCAGAGCTTCCTAACTAAATGATGATCAAAGACTGCTGCACTCCCTAAAGTGCAGTTCATTGTAAAAGGGTCATTGCTGACCATCCCTGGAAGAGATTCCTTAGATGCTCATAACTGGGGGAATGAGCAATCGTGCTTGTGTGTGTGTTGGGGGGGGTGCTCCACACACCTCACCACAGCACCAAGACTCCTGCAAGTCTTGAAGTCAAAGACTCACCTTTTCACTCTAAAGCTCACAGAGGACACTGTTTCCTGGTTCCGCAGTCGAGTGAAAGTCTATCCACACAGAGCGGCTCTATGCAACATGAACCTTTGATAACAGCAAGACCAGCCTCTCATCCTTTCTGCAGACTTATCTGTCTGATGTACTCCAGCCTCCACCACTTACTAGCTCTGGGACTGTGGATGAGATAACTCACCTCCTTGAGCTGTGGAGCGTACAGGAGGGAGGGTAGGTCAAGCTGGCACGGTGCCTCGGACACTGAGGGCACAAGGGATGTTAATACAATTATATCTAGGGCTGTGTGGTTCACTGGTTCTTCCAGGCAGAATGTTCCTGCTCCTTGTCTCGTTCTTCCTCAATTTTCCCTTTGCCTTTGAGGACAGATAAGCTATTTCCAAAGGACCCTTGGTTTTGTCTTTTCTGGATCCATGTGCACTTACTGACAGGCTCAGAACCTTCATGACAGTTTCAGAACCGTGTTATTCTCCAGCCATTTCGTAGGCAGATTATCGTCATCCAAAAGCATTTTGCCATTGTTGGAGACAGCTCCCAGGACACTGGTATTGGTTACTCCCAGGTGTTGGGGACAAAGCTGTGATGTTGCCATGTTCACCAGCACACAGAGGGCTGGCAGGGCAGTCTGGGTAGATTAGGAAGGAGAATGGACAGATATCCTGCTCAGTCTGGCTCAAAATAGCTCCTGAGGCTAGTCACATTCTGTGTACGCACACTTCGTGCCAGTACACAAGTGAGGAGATCAGAAAGCCTCCAGATGGGTCCTAGGGCTACAGCTATGTGGCTGCTTTAAAGTAAGCTCTTCTGGTATGTTTACTCATGCCTTACTCTCTCTTTAAAAGTAAAGCCAGAGGGGCCTCCCTGATGGTGCGAGGCGTTAAGTCTCAGCACTATGAACTATCCACAGCCACTGCAGCATGAGTTCTATCCCTGGCCAGGGAATTGACCCACATGGTGCAACAGACCTCTCCTGTCCCACCTGTTGCTCCCCTCAGCAGTGTATTTCAGTGGATCTGCCTGTTATGCTCCTCATTCTGTCTCTGGTGAATCCTCTCACACCTCTGGCCTGTACCCCAGTTCTTATATACATAAATAAATAAATCTCTAAAAAAAATTAAATTAAACCAGAAATTAAATTCCCCTCCTGGCTGTAAGTGCTCATGCGTTCTATTCCCATTGTTTAGAAGGCCAGCGTCAACCACTGAGAAGGTCCCAGAACCCTCCTAGCCTTCTGACAAGCAGAAAAGTCTACACAAACCTTGAACAAGCAAGCACTGCTTGCCTCTCCCCCGACATGACATATATTAGTATATACCCATGGAAGCAATGGCAACTTTATGAGGAATCAAGCAAACTGGCGAATAATTGTTCAAGGCAGTGAAAGATGAGGACACATCCTCATCTCCATCACCCAAGAATAATTCTTTAAACAGCATAAGTAGGCTCCTTTGCCCTTCTCTGGCCTGCTTCCACCAGCCTTGGAGTCCCACTTTATTTCTGTTCCTTTTCTCCTCAATAAACTTTTTATTTCTCTCTAAAAAATAAAAAAATAAATTGATAGTTGCTCAATGTCAGACTTTCAAAACTTTCAATTTCAAAATTTCAATTTCAAAACTTTCCTACAACTTGTCAAAGAATAAATAATGGATGAGGTGCTTGTAGAAATTTTCCAAACTCAAACCAACTGGGGAATGCCACCCGTAAGTGGAATCACTAGATAGTGCTCTCAGTTTTAGCATGTGCCTGACAAATGTGTTTATACTCATTAGCAATATTTACATGACGTAATGGATATCCCTGAACTGCCTCCTACAGCATTTGCTTAAATGGGTTATAAATATCGGGAAACAAATGGGTAAATTTAAATGAATAAATGGCAGCTGTCTTTGAACACAATTCATTTTTCAGCAAACCTCTTCTTCCTATACTGTATAAGTAAGCATCAACCTAATCCTGGCCTCAAGATCACAAAATCAATACTAATGAGATAAAGAAAACAATGATTTACTTTATCTTTTACTTTTCCAAAAATCCACAAAAATCCAAATCCTACAGTGATTCCCCATGGGATTTATAGCTTACTTTTGTCAGAAAATCAGAAAACCTGCCAAATGTTAAAAAATTCTCCCTTTGCCTGTCTCAGTGCTAAGTCTAGCTGTTATTTTGTTTTCCTGTAGTCAGTCTCCCTTCCTCTAGCATTACATTACTCTCAGGTTGATCAAGGATAATCACCTCCCTCCCACGTCACTCTTGATGATTTGGGGGAGTTTGACACCTATCTTGGCTTCTGGGTGGGTATTTCACAGTCACTTCACCTGGAAGGAACTGTAGCCAGTCAGATTGTCCTTCATCTCTTATCTCATCTATTCTCTCACTTCTGTTTCCTCCTCTCAAACACTACAGATCAGCATTCTCCACTCATTCATGTGGCAGCACAGGGCACCCATCGTTGAGAAGGTGAGTTGTTTCAGCCACGTTCTCATGAAGACATTTGCAGGTACCTTCATATCCCAGTCCCAGCAGGCTGAGAGTCCAACAAGCTTATGTTTATCTTCCACTGGACCAAGAAGCTTTTTCCAATAGGGTTGGGACTTATATTAGTATAGATTGGGGTATAGCATTCCCCCTAAATCTGGGATCAAACACCAAAAAGCAGCACCCTCTCTTTAGTGAGGTGACACCCAAAGGATGCATACTATAATCTTCTTTTCCCTTTTAATCACCTGTTTTCCCTCAATGTGCCACCATCTCTCAAATCATCCAGAATGGTGATTTCTCAAGTGACAGCCTACTACGATTCAAACAAGATGGTAGAAGTTTGGAAGTCTGGGCCCCAACTTTAGTTAGCAAGTGAATCTGCTATTTCCAAAGCGACTTCGGCACTGGTGTCATTGTCCATGTTGAGAGTGAACCAAGAGATTAGGTACGATTGTCACAGGGTTTTACTGTGACCTTAACAGATTAAGATTTCCAGTAACTAAGTCACATGTTAATTGTTGTCTTTACAATCGGCACAATGCCAGCCATGGTCTGAGGATTAGTCAGAACATTGTGCAGGTAACAAATGGTGGGTATTTCCAATGATGTTTAAAACGCAGGCTAACAAAGAAAATGGTTATTTGCACAAAGTCTCCTCGAACTTCTGAATTATTGTCCACATTTTGCTACTTGGAAACATATACTTAATTCAGTAGGTTTAGTGAATTTAATGAAAGTCTGATATAATACTATTGATTAAGAGCAAAGAGATTCCCAGAATGAAGAAGTAGATTTGGACTCCTACACATGCTGCTACCACAGAGATTCTCCTAATTGATACAGACACCAAAATTATGCCTACATAATGCATATTCCACCCACTAACATGGTGAAAGGGAAAACAAAATTTATGGAATAACTTAACAACACCTGCTCAGAATTCTAGTCATTCATTCAGCTGTCAATCGGTGCTGCCCTGCAAAATATTTTTTTATTTTTATTTTTTAATTTTTTTTATTTTATATATATTTTTACATCATTTTCCATTTTTGTACAATGTATGCATTTTCATCTTGGTTATAGTCCCCATGAAATTCCCACCACTCAGTCACCCGTGAACTATCACCTTGGTCCCTTGTGCTCTTCCCACCCTTGTTTTGATACTTCACCCTCTCCCCCTAAGATCATGCTAAATGAAATAAAGCAAAAAGAAAAAGAAAAATACCGGCTGTTCTCACTTATAGCAGGAATGTCGAGGATCCAAACAAGGGATCAGGGAAAAAAAACTAATTATAATAAAGTAAAAATCAAAATCAACAGGCAACTATAAACCAGAGACATTCTGCAAAATCTTTTGATGGCCTTAGGTTGTTATGCTACCATCTGTGTTCCGGCTTCCTCTTCCTAACTGTAGAGTTCAAATTTGATGAGCGCTTGACACAACTGAACACTCAATGAATGTTGTTCACAGTATTGATTATACTAGTAACACTGGTGAACTCGCTGAAGCAACTACTTTAAAAAGGAAAAATATTGTTTCTGAATTCACAGTCACCCATACAGTATGTGTTTTATTCATAATCTTTTTCACACGTGTACCCTACATCCTTTAACAGCCTGGCACAGACTAGAGACTGGATAAGCATTTGTTAAATGAGCAAATGAATTACACAGACCAACAGATAGGATCTGTATGCATGCATGTGATGCCACCCCCCGAAACAACCCATCCTTCTAAAGATTTTTGGTTTTTTTTGCACAGAACTGGGGTATAGGCCAGAGGTACAGGGGTGGTGAGAAGATTCACCAGAGACAGAAAGGGAGCAGGACAGGTGGATTTACTGAAATACACTGCTGAGGGGAGCAGTGGGAGAGACACGAGAGGTCTGCTGTGCCATGTGGGTTATAATGCTCCTTGGCTGGGGATGGAACTCAGGCCATAGCAGTGACAGCACTGAGATTTAACTCTTAGGCTACCAGAGAGGCCCCTAAAGATTTACTTCTAATCTAAATAAGAAGCCAGGACAAAAAATATATGCATTACAACTTTGGAAAATGAAGTTTTAAGAAAAGGGCAAACTGTTTCCAACTGTTTCCATTGTGGCTTGTCACTAAGAATGTCTCTGGTAGCTTTTAGCTTTCTTCTTTGTGTTTAGGACATAATTGCACCCTGCTCCTTTCCTGACTTTTAACCTGTGCTGACAAGGCTAACTTCATTAATCTACTTACTTTTATAAAAACCTATTAGATGGCAGCTTCCAGGCAGCTGATCATCATTCTGAAAAGAAGAAATGCCTTCAAGTACAGCAATCATTTGACAAGATAGGAGAAAGAGTTGCTGATAGATTAGATACTGAAAATTTCCCAAGGAAGGGTAATAAAATGGTCCTAGTTAGAGAGCCTTAAATCAAGGAAAGCAAATCTTTTTTCACATTTCTAAAAAGCTCCAAGGAGACCCGCTGTCAGTGGTGTCATCAGACCATCTATCCCCTGAGTGTGGGGTCCCTGTCTCTCGTTGGTGCATCCTAGTCTCAGGCTCGAAGTCAGAACAAAAGCAATTCAGAGTTTGGATAGTTGGCTCAATTCATTTCTGCCTTTTAAGTTGCCAGGTATAAAAATCTATCCATCAGGAGGAATTCCGCCTCCACCCCCCGCCCCCCCACGAACTAATAGGACAGGGAGAGGTGCTATTGCTGTGCACAGACACACTGTAAAGTAATATGCCCTTGTTCCCATGTGCAACACTGAAATTATTCATCTTTTCTGAAATTATTTTAATTCAGTCTGGAAAATGAAACACAATTTAATATAGATACTTTCTGGTTTCTCCACCCACATACTTATTTGCATTTCCAGCCTTTAAGGTTTATAATATAAAAAAAACACTCTTTAAATTCACAGTCCTTTAAGATGGACTGCTTTATTCTGTGTATGCACTTATTAGACTAGTCTGAGAGCCCAGAGTCACCATAAATTATGGTTAAAAAAATCAAATTAGATCAATGTGTTTTTACCAAAGCCCAGGTGACGCATAAGCATTTCTTAAGTGTATATATGACTTTCTGGTGCTTTTATTTCTCTTTCTTATTTTCCAATACTTCTCACTCTATGCCATTTCCTGGATGATCACCCCCATGTCCAGGAATTTCCAAGTACTACAGAATTACTGATAACTTAAGCCTTTACTCCAAGTTTTAGACCCATTTAGGTATTGCCCACCTGACATTCTCTTTTGGACATTTCAAATGCCTGTCATGAGCCACAAAGCTAATTCTAAAGTCACAGACTCCCCCTGAAGTAGAGCCTCTTCCAGTGTTGTCTCATGCAGGAACAAGAACTCACCTCTATTCAGAGCCACAAACCAGAAACACCACATAAGACTGCTGTCTCTTACTTCCACGGGTATCTTTAAAAATTATTTTCTGTATTTCCAGTTACATCAGCCTAGTCCAAGCTATGTTGCCTTCTATTGCAATATCTATCCTGTTATGTTCCTGAACCAATGTTTGCCTCTCTTCTCAACCATGCAGCCAAAACCACATTTTATTTTTTTTTTATTTTTTTTTTGTTTTGACCTAGTAGTTTATTTAGAATTCAGTCTTGCTCGAGATGGTTCTCATCACTTATGTATCAATGAAATTAATGAAAGGGTGATTTTCTCTTTCTTTCTTTCTTTTTTTTTTAATAATAAATTTTATTTTTATATTCCCCATACAATTGCAGCCCCCCCATTCTGACCCCAATCCCTCCCCTCCCATCCCCGCCCCCCTAAAAGTGTCTCTGGTTCATAGTTTTTTGTTGATTTTGATTTTCACTTTCTTATAGTTATTCATTTTCCTGGTCCCTTATTTAAGTTTTCTAGATTCCTGCTATGAGTGAGACCATCCGGTATTTTTCTTTTTCTTTTTGGCTTATTTCGCTGAGCATGATCCCTTCCAGCGCCATCCATGTTGCTGCAAATTGCATGTGTTTATCTTTTTTGAATGCTGAGTAATATTCCATGGTATATATGTACCACATCTTCTTGATCCAGTCATCTATTTTTGGGCATTTGGGTTGTTTCCAAAGCTTAGCTATTGTAAACAGTGCTACTATAAACATCTTGATAATGTTTTACAAAAAAAGTAAAATCCTTAAAGTGGCATAAAATCACCCTTATGACTAAGCCCACCCCTCCATGGTGACTCATAGTAGGGTGCCCCGTGTCACCATCTCCACATCCTAACTCGACCCCTAACTTAACCAACCATGGGTAATCACAGATAAGTCTACCACCTTGCTAGACGAATTGAAGGCAGGCATCATGCATTTTCCACACAATGTTATTCCAGTTTTAATATAGGTCATAGCACCAACAGGTGCTCAACAAGTAATTGTCCAGTAAGCAAGTGGACAAATGACCTTTCATCGAAGAGTAAGTAGCTACATGTAGATATGATTTCACAAACATAGATACAGAGCCTCACTGCCCATGCAATTCTTCTACATCTTCCAAAACACTGGAAATTTCAAGACTAAGGTTCAAGGATTGTTATTCCAAATGCCAAAGACTTAAAATAGAAATGCACTCAGGAGTTCAAGGGAGGCCTATTTAGGCTGTGGAGGTAGTCAATCCAGAGGAAAAAAGGACACTGAAAGGTGGGTGGCTTATGCTGCCACGCCCATTGAGGTCTTGGGGAGTCACCTAACCACAAACTCTGCAAGGTCTTCTCTTTCAAGAACTCCCTCCCCTCCTAACTGCAAGTTTAAATTTATTCTAAAACCTGGTAATCAATTCTGTCCAAGAGCAAGAGAAATTTATGGAGCTAAGAACATCAAGTGTTCTGGGATGCACCTGAGCTGCTCTTGACCTTGGTCCCTTAGGACTGAGATCTGTTTCTTATCCCAAGCCCTCTGCTGAGACTTCTGCACCAGGTTGAGTAATTTGTGCAAAATTCTTATTTCTTAGGATTGGGTCTTTATTTTGTTTTCCTGGCCAACATTGGCGCCTTCCTCTTGTAATTGCAAGTCCCTCCTAGGAACTGGGGTGCTGTTAGAAATCTCCACCCCTTGCAGGGGAGTTACTGCCTGCAGACATCTGCAGATGGTGAGCATCTGCTCACTGGTCTGGATTCTTTCTCCCTGTGCTCTGCTGCTGCTGGAGCATTAAAGAGCCCATTTCACAGGGTCACATTCACATGACCGTAAGTTTAGTGATGAGTTTTTGAATACGACACTAAAAACTTGATGCATAGGGGAAAAATTGTGATAAAAAATAATGTCAAGACAATGGAAAGATTGCCACAGGCTGAGGGCAAATATTTGCAAAACACATAATGGCTGAAGAAACTTTACCCAAAATATACAAAGACTATTCAAACCTAACAGTAAGAAAACAAACAGCCCAATTAATAAAATGGGAAAAAATATGGGCAGCTCCATAAAGAAGATACACAGATGAGAAACAGTATAAGAAAAAAATGCTCAACAGCATATGCTACTAGGGAAAAGTGACGTAAAACAATGATATACAACTACATAGCTAGTAAGATGTAGAAAATCTAAAATACTGACAATAATAACTATGGGCATCAAGAACTACATGCAGAGCAGTAAGAACACTCCTTTACTTTTGGGGAAATTCAAAATGACACAAGCACAGAAGACATCTGACAAAGACAAGACATGATTCAGGAACTGCACTATGAAATGTTTGTGCATTGATGTGAAATGTATGTCCACACAAAAGCTTGCACACCTATGTTCACGAAAGTTTATTCATAATTGCCAAAATTTAGAAGCATGCACTGTTTTTCAGTAGACGGATGGATAAACAAGCTCTGATATATCCATGAATTGGAATATTATTCTATAAAATAATCAGACAGTAAGTGATGCCAAGGCAAGAATGATTCTTAAATGCATATCCATAAGTAAAGTCAGTCTTAAAAGACTATGAAAGGCAAAATTTACATGCCATCACATATAGGATGAAATTATGGATTTGGGAGAGCATAAAAATGGAGCATAGAGGATTTTTTTTAGTGGTGATAAAACCATTCTTTAGTATACTGTAATGGTGTGTGCATCTATCAAAACCCATAGAGCTTTGGAGAAGAAAGAGTGAATTTTAAAGAATGCAAATTAAAAAACATCATTTAGGAGGTTCAGAGCACCCAAGAATGGAATACAGATTGTAGCAAAAAAAAAAAATAAATCTGTTTTACAAATTTATAAAACAGTGGGTTTGAAGAAAAAGGTACAAACTGAAATGGTTTTGAAAATGAGTGTTATTTGTAAGACTAAAGGCAAAAAGAACTACACAGAAGCAATGCCCTCGAGTCTAGGAGCGTGAGTCAAACATCCTGAGACCAATGTTCATCACACTCCAGTGGGAGATTTAAGGACATGGGTGGCTGCTGGTGGGAGCCAATTTCTCACTGTTGGAGCAGAAATTCAGGGGGTGAGTGAGCCACAGTGCTCACTAGTGAGATACATCAGCATGATCTCAGATTTAACTGACTTAGATCTAGATACTGCACGTGTATTTGTGGGCTCATATACATGCAGATATTTCATTGCCTTGTCTGCTGAGAGGACAGAGATACAATGACAACTAGCGAAGTGCTCAGATCTAGGTCTCTAATTACATTCCCCAAGAAAGGAAAGTAGGACTCTGTGTAGAAATGGCAAATGCTAGGAAGAAAGCTGGAAATAAACAAGATGCGTCCAGAGCATCTTGCTAGGCCAGGATGGAACTGCTTAAAATTAAGCAAACTACCAAAGATACCACATGACAGGAATATGTCAGAGGAGCCTTGGGACACGGACTCCATGCCTGCATGTCTAAACTTGGATCACAGGAGCAAAACAAAGTAGGATTGGATTATAAGCCAAACACATAATAAACTTACACATGCCATATTCAAATACTCCTTATTGAATTTACATGTAGTATATCCACATAAAAATCTGTAAAGACAAGGCCTCCCTGGTGGTGCAAAGGGTTAAGATGCAACCTATGAGCTGTCCACAGCCACTGCAGCATGTGTTCGATCCCCAGCCAGGGAGCTACCCACATGACGCGGCAGACCTCTCCTGCCTCACCCGCTGCTCCCCTCGACAGTGTATTTCATTCAGTCTGCCTGTTCTGTTCCCCACTCTGTCTCTGGTGAATCCTCTCACAGCACACATTTCCTGCCTGTACCCCAGTTCTTGTATGCATAAATAAATCTTAAAAAAAAATGTAAAGACAGACTAAGCAGCATAAAACAGAATATGCTGAGAGAGTTTCTAGTCTCAGTTTTGTAGTTAGATTTCTAGGTTGTTTTTGTTTGTTTTACTTTTGTCTGTCCTGTCATTTTGTTTTATTATATTGCACATGAGTTATAAATAACACTATGGAGGGTCCTCAAAATAATAAAAATATATCTAGCAAGTTCATCCTATAAATCTATCAAAGAACACAAAACACTGATTGGAAGGGACAGAGGCACTCCTATGTCCATTGCAGCACCATTTGCAAGGGACAAGTTACAGCAACAACCTAAGTGCGCAAAGACAGAGGAGTGCATTAAGAAGATGGGGCACATATATGTAACAAAATACAACCCAGATATTAAAAAAAAAAGACTAAATCTTGCCATTTGCATTGACTTGCATGGAACTAGAAAGGATGGTGCTAAGCAGAAATAAGTCAGAAGGAGAAAAACTATGAATAAACATACATTATTTTTTGAATATGAAAATAAAAACTTCCCCCACAGATATCCGATTGCCCAGCTCCACAATGACCTAGAATAGTTGCTAAAAAATAGGGAAAACAGAGCAAAACATGAATGGAGAGAAATCAAAGCAAGAAACAAAGTTCCAAGAGCTGTATGTCAGCAGGACAGGGATGAGTCAGCCCTGGCTCCAGCTCACCCCCAGCACCCCTGCACAGGGCCTATGCGATCCACAGTCTACATTCCCTTAAATCATGGATGTAATTCTCAACTTGGGTTTCAAATTTGAATTGAGACCCTTAAGGTACTTTTCATTATTTTTTAAATCCCTTTTAATCATTTTTTAATGATTAAATGTGAGACTGTTGGAAGCTTAAAATTGAAAGTGAAATGCTACGGTGAGTCTGCCCTGGTTTTTCTGGGTGACATTTGCATGATCCATTTGCTCAGACTTGTACTGTAACTGCCCCCATCATTTTGCTCGAGAAGGATTTATTTCCCTGATTTGAAGAAGCATTCTCAACGCGAGAAGGGAGATAAGAAAAAATGCCCAGAAAGAAAAGCTTGTGGATATTTTTTCAAGGATGCCTAAGACAAATACACACGTCTAAGCAGATGGGTCTCTCCCAAGGGCTTTTTTGGAGGCTTTGAGGTGGCACATGGAGAGGTGAGCAGCAACACCCATGCCCGCACCAGGCACTCTGCATCGTGAGCCTTCCCCTGTTGGGAGCAGAGAATGTTCTCTGGATTTCACACACCTGCTTTGTGTCTAGTAGAGCTTTGTGGATGATGCCTGCCAGTGACTCCAGATAATGTCCTACTACCCCGCTGCTGGGGCCCTGCAGAGCTGCCATGCACTGTAAAGCAGTGCCCCCTATCTCAGTGGGAGCAGCTCAGACTGCTCTGCAGTCTCCCAAGCATTGCAGTTACAATGATAACAGGGAAAAGGGAATGCTTTGAAAGGCCAGGTGTCACCAGGGAAGACTGAGAACAGCCGAGAATGGCTGCAGGCCCTTGGGATCCCCCACAGGGCCTCTGGATCTGAGGTGGTGAGCACTGCCCGCTGTCTGGTGTCCAGCATCCAGGAAAACCTCTCCACAGAGCATGTGTGTGGCAAGTGTAGCTGCCCACCCTCCGGGCATCTCTCTGCTACACTGAGTCACACCCCCACAGGAGGTAATGCAAGGTGGTTCTGGGGTCCCCCACACAGATGAACTGAGCTCCAGAGTAGAGTCACAACACCACCTCCAAAGTGCTTCTCCAATGGGCTAGGTATTTAAATAGATGGGTGTCCACTGAAAAGGGACAGCGAACATCTTTCCACCTTCATCCGTAAATTATTTCCCAGGGGAATTCATCATAGCCCAGATTTCTCATTTATCACCAGTAAATACATCTTCCAAAAACTCTTATTTCTCTTTTGGAAAGTTTTAAAGGGGAAAAGAAAAGGAAAGGAAAATGGGAATGAGGCCTAGATCTGAATGAGGAGGTTTCTGTTCTGCCCCAGATATGGTGCACCTCAAGATCTGTCATCCACCCTGGGCCCGCGGGCCAGTGACCAAGCTCTCTGTGCAAGGAGGCACTTTGGTAAGTTAAGAACTTGGATGAGATAATCTCCAAAGTCCTTCCAGCTTTCAAATCACAGCTAGTCTGGCTTTGTCCTAATTATCCCTCTCATTTTGTCTAGTTACGGTGTAGAAGGGGTCATCACATCAGTTGGGACCCTATAGAGCGTAGCCGTGGCCCAGAAGTGTGAGGAGAGACGTCAGCGGGAACAGCAGCTCAGCTGCCCCTTTGGGTCTTGACATCCATGCAACTCTGTGTCCGAGCAGGAATCGAGGCGCGATGTTATCAAGGGTCCACGCACTGAGCCCATCAACCCTGGCCACTGGGGACACAAGGGGCCACCTGATGAGGATGGAAGCAAGGGTGGGATCCCTGAACGGCACTCCTGGGGTACAGGAATTATGGACTGCCGCATAACAAACCATTCCAAAGTTAGAGGCCTAATGGATGACAGTGAACATTTGACCAGCACAGGGTTAAACTGCTGGGGCCACTGACATGCAGAGTTTTCCCTCTTAGGGTTCAACATTAGTGGACAGAAACAGACATGGACGTGGTTGGGTCAGCTGATTCAGAAGAAGGTGGAAGGCAGCGCTCTGGTTGTAGATGCACCCCCGGCCCCCCAATGTTGGTATATTGTTCAACTGCAGTCAAGCTCACACTTTGGGCTGGGCACAGCTGGGTGTTTCTTCGGCTGATCTCACGTGGGTTCCCATCACGCACCAGCTAAGCAAAGCGGGTCTGATCTTGGCCGCGGGGCTGGGCAGTGTGTTCTCGTCATCCAGTAACCTTGCTGAGGCCTCTTCCCAGAGAAGCAGTGTCCTGAGTCCTCAGAACAGCAGAGCACAAGCCCCAACACCAGGCATTTCTCCAGACTTGACTCACTTCAGACATGTTTGCAGACACCTGTGGGACCAGGTCCCCGAAAAGGCTGAGGCAGACTTTCCCCGAAGAGGCCCGGAGTCAGCCTCCTGTCACCTTGGTGTGGAAACTGTCAATCAAGGCCCTGTGTGCCTGGGGAGGTCGATTAGCATTGCTTAAAGAATGCAGATGGTTTTGAGTTAGGCACTGAGGGTCTTGGAGACTGAGGAGAAGCTTCTATTCTTGCCTAAGTCCTTGCACTGCCCCCAATCAACCAAGGGATCAACATGTCCTAAGCTTCTGCCCTTTTCCTAATAGAAGCAGCAATCACTGATGCCCCACTATGACCTAGAAGAATGTAATGGTGGTGGGGGGGTGTCTCATCCAGTTCCAGGCTCATTAGTAAACTTGTTCTAAGACTCTCATCCTCAGAGTAAGAATGAGGTCACCCCCTTCTTGCGCATCATGTGAGGTCTCCCCTTTTCTGTCCCTGATGCCTCAGGTCCTTCAGCACAAGATCAATATTCTACTCCTCTCCATTTTTCTACAGAACTGACAGCCGTGTTCATCCTCACACATATGTTAACAAATTGACAGCTTTTCCTTTACTAACCAGAAAAGAATGCAGAGGAGAAAAGAGGATTTTGTTGTCTCTGAACATGCCCGCCCCCCCTGTAGTATCAGTGGCCAATTCAAACATGGGGCAAGAAAATGTACTCTGTTGCTCGATAAGAGGATTTATACATACAGATACAGATGTAGAGATATAGAGATATATATGGAAAAAAATAAGCTGGCCATTTACACAACCGATCACACAGAAATAGATAAGTTTGTGCCTGTCAATGTGACCTTATTTTTATTGCCTACTTTATATTGCCCAGTAAATAAATAAAATTATCCCTACATTTTACTCAGCAGCATATTTTACAGTAAAAATTTCAGTGAGAAATGAAGTGCATGAGCCTGCAGCTCAGAGAGGAATTTGAATTATTTTTGTTTGTTCGTTTGTTTGTTCTTTTTGTCGAATTATCAGCTTTGCTTATTAACCTTAAGCAGTACATGGAAATGCAAATGTATGGAATTCCTCATGGATGGCTTGCTTCTCATTTCATATTATTCTTGCCCTTCCAGAACCCAACCCCCTGAGCTCATGCCTACAGGCAAGACCTTCAGTGCCACCTGTAAGTCTGTCACTAGTAATCACAGCCCACAGCCGGGCAGAATTTTCCAATCTCTGAAGTGCAGGGCTATGAGATGCATATCACTATTTCCAAGCTGCAATCTGTGGTGCTAATTAAATTGAGCATTAGGCCAGTTTCAGAGAACAACCGCTCACTTAACATACCCTTCTTACGAAATGACAGTGTGCTAGGCCCTGTGATAAGGGTGTAGATATCGCAGGGACAGGAAAGGGAGGAAGGAGGCTGGGAGGTAGGGAGGCAGGCAGGAAGGGAGGGAAGAAAACTGCTGCTCTGGATCTTGGGGTTCGGCAGGATTGTCAACCAGTGATTTATGTAAGGGATACAGCTCAAGAACATCAATTCGTTTTCAAAATTAAAGCGGATTTCGCATTTTCAATAATCTCCAGGGGATCACATCATTTTCTAATAGCCTAACAACTCCTCTCTAGAAGGTTTAAAAGTTAGACTTCCTTCCATTGTTAAATAGTCCCCAAGATCCTTCAGCACATTTCTTTGGGAAGCAGGGAACTGTTCTGAATGAATTTCCTCTCACAAAGAACCGTGCTCTCTCTTAGGTAACTCTGCAAGGAAGGTTGCTTCCCTACACAGGGTGGGTGCGGTGTTTGCCTCCTTGTGGAAGTTTTCATCCATCTTAATAGGCCACTTCCAGGTCCTCCTTGTCCTTCTTCCCCACTGCTCCCCCCCTCTGCCTATCACACATACCATGGCCTTTATCATTCCTCAGAGATTAACTCCACCCAGGGTCTGTAAATAATAGAGTCCCTTGGGTAGAGCTTGCCTCCCCTCAAAACAGATGAGCAACTCAGAAGCCCAGAGCAAATGACTTTTACCTAGTTTGGCTAATCAATGTAGAATTCCTTATTTTTTAATTTTTTTTAATGTATCTCTTTTTTTTTTTAAAGATTTATTTATTTATTTATACATACAAGCACTGGGTACAGTCAGAAGCGCGGGAGGGTGAGAGAATTCACCAGAGCCAGAGCGGGGAGCAGAACAGGCAGAAGGACCGAAGGACACTGCTGAGGGGAGCAGCGGGCGGCAGGAGAGGTCTGCGCGCCATGTGGGACCCTCACAGGTGGCCAGGGAGCAGCCGGGGATCGAACAGGCGCTGCAGAGGCTACGGGCAGCTTCGCAACCCAGCACTCAAGCGTTGCGCCACCGGGGAGGCCCTATTTTTAAATTTTTAAATAAATAAAATCACTATTTATTTGGTCCTTCCTTTTAAATTTTTTGTTTATTGAAGTAACATTTCATGGCAACATGATACAAGTTTCAGGCGTGCACTGAGAATCAACACGTGTATACATGACATTAAGCTCAACACCTAATGTCCAATTCGACCTTGAAATTCCTACATATTTCCAAAGAAGACATACATTGCAACAGGTATATGAGAAGGTGCTCATCATCACTGAGCATCAGGGAAACGTAAATCCAAACCTCCACCTGTCAGGTGGACTGTTAACAAAAAGACAAGAAAGAAATGTTGGAAGGATGGGCACTGTTGTTGAAAATGTAAACTGGGACAGTCACTATGGAAAACAATACGGGGTTCCTAAAACAGTAAAGTAATAGAACTACCCTATCATTCACAATTCCACTTCTGGGGATTTGAAGGAAATGAAAACACTGTCTCAAAAAGATACCTGTTCCCTCATGGGCAGTGCAGCATTATTTACCATAGGTAAGGGGGTGGGGGTGTGAAATGGATAGAGGGGGGTCAAAGCTGTAAACTTACAACTATAAGATAAATTAAGTCCTAGGATGTAATTTACATCCTGCTGCCTATAGTTAATAATACTATATGGACATTTAAGATCAACTCTCTTAGCGAGGTGTCAGACCTCTCCTGCAGCGTCCGCTGCTCCCCTCAGCAGTGTATTTCGTCAGTCTGCCTGTTCTGTTCCCACCTCTGGCAAATTCTCTCACCCTCCAGCGCTTCTGACTATACCCAGTGCTTGTATAAATAAATAAATAAATAAATAAATATTTAAAAAAAAAAAAGAGATCAACTCTCTTAGCAACTGAAAAGTTCTCATCAAACACACACACACACACACACAAAGATAATTACATGTGGTGATGGGTGTTAACTAGTATTGATTTATTGATTTTGCAATACATACAAATATTGAATGAGGCTGTCACTGGAAACTAACATATGTCCAGTATCACTTGGTAAAAATTCCTTTCTTAGATCTTGATGGGAAACAAAATTCAGTGAGGACATTTTGAAAATGAAAAGATAAGTTTTCCTCAAATAATAGAGCAGACATTACAAACATAATCTCAATAAATTCCTGGCAAAATCCTGATTATCGTGAGAAAACCACCTTGAGAAGCTTGAGAAATAATTCCTGCTTTGCACCAGAGTAAGTTCAAATAAAATTTCTGTTAGTGGACAAAGTGCCAGGACCATGTATTGTCTCCTGATATTTTAACTGTTTGCTAAGTGTAGTTCACTTTCCATCACTGAAATAAGCAACGCTATTTTCTTTTCATCCTGAAATGACTTTACCTGAGTATACCATTCAATCTATTTTAGTAGTCATTGAACATCTATCGTGGGCCAGACACAGCTGTAGCGAGGGTACACAGGGATTAATTGAGCTTACAACCAGCTCGATTAAATGGTGAAGAGTCTTTCAGAGGGATGCTCAACTGACATGTATAAACTAGGGATGGAGAATGTGACAGAGACAAAAATAAGAATAGGCAGACGTTTCAGATAATGGATGCCAATCAAGTTTGTGGAACTGTAACTGGTCAGGTTCTGTTTAATCCACATGGAACCAGGCTGTGAAAAGGTGATTACAAGTTAGAACAGTAATAAGTCTAACAAGGAGCCAGCAATGAAGTCCATGCTAACTGAACAATCAGGTTGAAGTCTGATTCAGATTTTTAGGTAGAGTGAATTCATCAATAGGAAAAGCACATGAGAAGTGACTCAAAGGTAAAGGAATTCTGAAAATAAATCAGGAACAATGTGCTCGAGCCAGTAAAAGACATGTCATGTATTTACCACGGAGTCTACAGAAGAGGCAGTGCTGTATTCCTCAGACCAGCTCCTGGGGCACCACTATGGAAATATTCCGGGGACATCAGTTCCTGGAACGGATCAGGGTATGGAAAAAAAGAACAGAGAGAAGACACTGGCTAAGGGTGTAGAGCAATTGTTATGATAGTCTTGGATTTCATATTAAAAAATAAGGTATTTCAGGGATTCCTTGGTCCAAGGGGTTAAGCCTCAGCACTATCAAGCTATCAGCAGCCACTGCTGCATGAATTCGAGCCCAGGCCAGGGAGCTACCCACATGGCACAGCAGACCCCTCCTGACTCACTGGCTGCTGCCCTCAGCAGTGTATTTCATTAGATCTGCCTGTTCTGCTCCCCACTCTTTCTCTGGTGAATCCTCTCACCCTCCACACCTCCGGCCTATACCCCAGCTCTTGTATGCATAAATAAAATAAATCTTTAAAAAATTAAAAATATGGTATTTCAGAGGGCCAATCAATGCAAATATAACAAATCCTGCCTCATGTTGACAGAAAAATCAGTGTGAATAAACGCTGACTGTGTGCTGTCTGTGTATAAGGTGGCAAGAATTAATAGCTATTAATATCAGAAAATAGAACTTAACAGCATGTCTTTTATAAATACTGATTTTTTTTAAGTAACATTTTACATGCTTCTGAAATAATTCTCTACCTTATCAGATAGGTACTATTACCTCCATGCTACAAAAGTGTAAACTGAAGGTAACTAAATTTCTCAAGCTCAAAGAACCAGACAGTGATAGACCCAGGATCAGAACACCAGGAGCCTGCCTCCAAAGTCCACGTGCTTTACCTCTACAACTACACCATCCTATTGCATAAAGTATCACTAGAGGCCTTCCTAGCTGCCACAGCAGGTTGAGCACAGAGCTGTGAAGCTGTCCGCAGCTGCTGTAGTGCAGGTTCAATACCCGGCTGGCCAGGGAGAGTCCCACATGGCGTGGCAGACCTCTCCTGTCTCGCCTGCTGCTCCCCTCAGCAGTGTATTTCATCAGTCTGCCTGTTCTGTTCCCCGCTCTGTCTCTGGTGAATCCTCTCACCCTCCCATGTCTCTGGCCTGTACCCCAGCTCTTGTATAAAAATAAATAAATCTTTTAAAAAAAAGTATCACTAGAGTGCTTGAGTGTGAGAAAGAGAATAAAGCAGCCTACTGGTGCAGGCCAGAGCAGACAGAGGAGCTGAAAGAGAAGTACAGCAATCATGTCAGTATCACCACCTGTCGAGAACACCATGGAAACCTCCATTCACTGTTGTTTTCAAAATGTGATTCATATATTCCATAAATAAGATGTCAGGTGCTATACCAGTGACCTTCATGTGCGAGGCAGACACTGCATCTTCATTCATCACTGCCTCCCTCTACGACAGACATTGGGAGACCTCACACCGCCTTCCACAGACCCCCCTGCTGCTGTGGCACAGGCATGTGAGCTCAGTTTTCCCAAACAGACACACCTTCACAAAATGTCTATGTAGGAAAGAACATGCTAGCTATGAAGAGGTGGGCCCCGGGGGCCTTGCAGGCCATGCCAAGGTGACATCTGAAAGGCTGAAAGAGAAGAATGCACGACCAGATCTCTGCTATGAAAGACGGGGGTGGTGGTTCATGCCCCTGAGATGGGAAGTGGTGGTTGCAGGGGGTAGAAGACAAAGAGTAGAAATGCGAATACACCACAGGTTTGGATCCTAATCAGATTATTGTTCTACTATATTAAGCAGTGACATACTGAGAGCAAAAAGCACCTGGGAGCAATGGACACGAGGAATGATCACCCCAGAATTCACCAAGAATGAAGACACACCAAGTAGGATGCACTCATACTGTCAATAAATCAAACTTCCAATAAATGTAAAGATAGGTATTCAGTATCAAATTCCAGTAAGTCTCTCTCTTACTGGTATCCTTGAGGCACAGCCATGATACCTGTGGACAGGTAAGAACATCTGTCTGCCACTCGTTGCACCTGTGATCTTTAGTTGAAGTTATATGAGGAAATAATTGTGATAGATCGGCACCCATCATGGTGGGTAGGAGGAAAAGTAGGTGGCACTCAATACTGAGTCTGGCACATAGCCAGTGTCCTAAGTCCTCTAAAAGCAGGACTGCGTGAGCAGACCTAGGCAACTGGCCTTCCTGAACAGACTAGAGTGATTCTGAGATTTTTTGCCCTGTAATTTTAACATCACATTGTTGGTGATATGTGGACCAGTGTGGAGACCCACAAGAATTGAGAGAAAAGAAGGCTGATCTTAGAAACTAACAAGCAAAAAAATTATTAGGAAGCCTAATTAGCTCAAAAGTCTTGAGATCTATAGGTGAAGACATTTCCTCTTGAACCAAAACACCTGAACAATGGAAACTAAGAGATTTTGGCACAAGTGCTATAAAGAAGGTAAATCACTAGTTAGCCACTGCCACAAAAACATGACACAGAAATCTTGGCGTGAATTATTTTGGTGGTGGTGATAGGTGATGTCTGAGGGACACAGGTGAGGCAGAAATGAAACTAGAGAAAAGATGAAGCAGAGCATAACCAAGACGGCAATAGCTTCACTAGATAGTTGGCTGCACAGTCTCTTGCCACCTCTGGAGAAGCTGCACAGACTCCAAATCCTGATAGCCCACAGGCACATGAAACAAAGTTCATCATCACTTATCACCAGGTAAAGGCAAATCAAAGCCACAACAAGGTACTGCCTGACTCCCGTGAGAATGGTCCATATAAAAAAACAGCAACAAGAGGCGCTGGCAAGGATGTGGAGAAAAAGGAACCCCATACACAGCTGGTGGGGATGTAGACTGAGCCAGTCTCTGTGGAAAAGTGTGGGTATTCCTCAAAAGGGTAAAAATGGGTCTGTCATAGGACCCAGCGATTTCACTTCCATATTACTACCCAAAGAATACAAAAATATTAATTCAAAATTAAACCTGCACTCCTGTGTTCACTGCAGCACTGTTTCCAAAAGCCAAGATATGAAAACAGCTGAATATCCAAAAAACAGATGAACGCCTCAAGAAAATGTGATGCATACCCAGTGGAATACTTTTCAGTCATCAAAAAAGATAAACGCATGCCATTTGCAATGACATGATGAGCTGGAAGGGACTCTTCTAAGTGAAATTAGCCATAAGGAGAAAGATAAATACCGGATGGTGTCACTTACATGTGGAATACAGAGAAACCAAACAAAGGGTCAGAGAAAAACAAACTTTAACACCAACCCTGGAAAGCTGATCACAGATATGAAGCATCCAGGTGGAGGGGAGGGAGTGAGAACAGGTGTGGGGTTGGGGAGAGCACAATGGACTATGGGAGAGGACTATGGGTGCTTCGGTGGTGGGAGAGCAACAGGCACCACACCTGACAGAGCAATCCTACACTGTCAAAATATTAACAAGGATGGAAAGCAATAGCCATTCATTAAATAAAAAGTAAATAGGTAAACTCCAGCATCTTGGAATAGGCTGCAGGTAGGAGGAGAAAGGCAAACAATTCATCATGGGCTCTTCCTTCCTACCTGTCATGCATCATAGCACATTTCATGATGCAGTAACCCCTTCCCCTTTAGAGTGTTACCTGGCCCCTTCAGGTAGCACAGGAAGGATCTCTGAGGTCTCTCCTTCCTGAAATGGAAGCCACAGAATCAACAGCAGTCTGGGCTTTTACCCGTGGAAACAGTGTGGGCACCTAGGCAGCTCTGGCTAAAAATCTGAGGCCCAGGGTACAGGCAAGGCCTTTACAGACCTAGAATAATGAATCAATAAACATTGGGTTGGCTACAGACCAACACGTAATGCTATAAAAATTTTATAGACCATACATTTTCTGTTAAATTCATATTTTTTCTGTATCTTAGAGCTCAAAGTTGAGTTTCTGCCTAAGTCTGTCTTCCAAAAGCAGCAAAATCTGCTATGTAATATTCAGAAGGCTATTTAATAGTTATCTTCCAAGGACTACTGACTTGTACACCTTGAGGTTAAGTATATTTGTTATAGGAAATACATTTGTTAGAATATTTTGTGTAGAAATTAATTCTTTTCACTTGATCTTTAAATGACTTCAATCCTGCTTAGAAATTAGCTTTTTCACTTAGACTTTAAAATGACTTCATTAGCCAGAGGTTAAATGTACTTAACCATCTTGTGTGATTAACCGTCACCGGGGACCTCTATGACTTTGTTGTAACATTCCCCCTGTCACAAACATATCTAAAAGCCTCCCTGCTGGAAAAACTTAGGTCTTGTTTGTAAAATAAATACATCATTCTACCTGCTTAGCTTTAAAGTAAAACGTATTTCATTCTAACACACTTGTAAAAAAGTACTTACAGTATAAATGATTAGTGACCTCTAGCAAAAAAACTTAATACATGAACAGGGAATTTAAGAATATTCATTAATAGCATGAAAGTGAAGACTAAGAATATGGGGAGATGCTTTCAAATTAAACTGGAGTAAGAAAAGCAAAAACTGTGTAGGTTTTCTAAATTCTAAATTTAGAAATTTAGAATACAAAAATATTAATTCAAAAGTAAACATGCACTCTTGTGTTCACTGCAGCACTGTTTGGTGTCTGAGCCCCTGAAACTTGGGTGCATTTGAAGATTCATAACCAAACTAGACATGCAAGTTCTCACAGTGGAAATCTCCCAGGCAGGGATGGCGACTCCCTTCCCTATAGTGAGGGTGTTAATTATTATTATTTTTTTTAAACAATTTTTTTAAGATTTTATTTATTTATTTATACAAGCACTAGGTACAATCAGAAGTGTGGGAGGGTGAGAGAATTCACCAGCGACAGAGGAGAGAGCAGAACAGGCAGACTGACAGAGTACACTGCTGAGGGGAGCAGCGGGTGGCAGGAGAGGTCTGCGGGCCATGTGGGACCCTCGCCCGGCGGCCGGGGATCGAACCAGCGCTGCAGAGGCTGTGGGCAGCTTCGCAACCCAGCGCTCAACCACTGCACCAGGGAGGCCCGGGTGTTAATTATTCTTGCCAGTCTGGTTCTGTATCCACTTTTCCTGTATCGCATCTGGAATTTCGCTTGGGGAACCTACCCCATGTACACTAAGTTCCTTCCCAAATCTGAGACCGTCCTGCCCATTTGAACTCAACCCTAGAATTTCATTAAAACACACATAAACTTTGGAGTTTAGGTAAAACTGAGACCTATTAATGCATTCATGAAGCTGTAAGAGAAATGTGTGCTTGAGAACAAAGCCATCACAGATGAAAGAAACAAGAAATAGACATGAAATTAGAGAAAGGGAGAGAGTTCTTTATATCACTGCTTGAATTCTGTATACAGTGCTACTCACAACCTTTATATGAGCCAACCAACTCACTTTCAAGTTTGAACCAGTTTGAAGTGGATTTCTTTCAGTCATTAAAGAAAGTCTAAAATAAGACAATATCTGGCAAGGAACTCTCCTGCACTGCTGGTGGGAGTGCAAACTGGTCCAACCACTATGGAGAGCTGTGTGGACATTCCTCAACCTGCTAAAGATGGAGCTTCCATATGATCCAGCAACTCCACTCCTAGGTATTTACCCAAAGGACACAGACATTAATTCAAAAGGGCAGCTGCACCCCTATGTGTATAGCAGCACTATTTACAATAGCTAAGCTTTGGAAACAACCTAAATGCCCCCAAAAAGATGACTGGATCAAGAAGATGTGGTACATATACACCATGGAATATTACTCAACAATCAAAAAAGATAAACTCTTGCATAGATGGAGCTGGAAGGGATCATGCTCAGCGAAATAAGCCAGAAAGAAAAAGAAAAACACCGGATGGTCTCACTCATAGCAGGAATCTAGAAAACTTAAATAAGGGACCAGGAAAAAGACTAATTATAATAAAGTGAAAATCAAAATCAACAAGCAACTATAAACCAGAGACACACTATGGGGAGGGGGGTTTCAGGGGGAGGGAGTAGGATCAAAACAAGGGGGGTGGGAATTGTATGGGGACTATAACCAAGATGAAAATGCATACACTGTGCAAAAATGAAAAATGATGTAAATAATTGACAAAAATAAAAAATAAAAATAAAATAAGACAACATCAGCATATTTCCGCATAGGGAGTATACCTTTCATTCAAGAGCAAGTTAGGTCCAAAGATTTTATCGGTATTCAAAGGGTCAATCAGAAACTCATCTTCAATGAAAGCAGAGACTCACTTGACATGCACAAACCAAATCTCCCTCATTTGTGAATGAGGTGCCCGTCATAACTGCCACTAGAAAAAAATGATTCCAGGGCCTCCCCAGTGGTGCAGCGGTTGAGCGCTAGGTTGTGAAGCTGCCTGCAGCCTCTGCAGCGCTGGTTCGATCCCCGGCTGCTCCCCGGCCACTGGAGGAGGGTCCCACATGGCGCGCAGACCTCTCCTGCCGCCCGCTGCTCCCCTCAGCAGTGTACTTTGGTCCTTCTGCCTGCTCTGCTCCCCGCTCTGGCTCTGGTGAATTCTCTCACCCTCCCGCGCTTCTGACTGTACCCTGTGCTTGTCTGTATGTATGTATAAACAAATAAACAAACAAATAAATAAATCTTAAAAAAAAAAAAAACAATGATTCCACAGGCCTAGGACACTTTCAAAGTCCATTCACAGGCTGTGAAATGGAGGGAACAAGAGCATGAGGCATGTTCCTAACCTTTATATCTTGCTCTAAGCCAAGAGCCTTTCTGCCCTTTCTACAGAGGAACTTTTGTTTATAAATAGGTTCCCCAACTAGGGCAGGAAAACTGATGCTGCTTATCACAGTCAATCCATTGCCGTGGTGAGGAAAGTAAGATGGGAGGAGGCATGCCCTTAGGAAAAGCTATGGCTAGATACATTCTGAGTGTTTAATGATACAAGAAACTCTTTTAGTGAGTGTGCCCCTTAGTAGTTGGTTAGGCTACCCTCATCACCTGCATATATGGGACAATTCAAAGGAAACAACCCTCAAATGACTGAGAAACCAACGTCAACAAATTTAAAAAAAAAAAAAAAAAAGCATATTGAGGGCCTCCCCTGGTGGCACAGTGGTTGGGCGCAGTGGTTGAGCGCTGGGTTGCGAAGCTGCCCGCAGCCTCTGCAGCACCGGTTCGATCCCCAGCTGCTGGCGAGGGTCCCACATAGCGCGCAGACCTCACCTGCCACCCACTGCTCCCCTCAGCAGTGTCCTTCGTCAATCTGCCTGTTCTGTTCCCTGCTCTGGCTCTGGTGAATTCTCTCACCCTCCCTCGCTTCTGACTGTACCCAGTGCTTGTATAAATAAATAAATAAATAAATCTTAAAAAAAGGAAACTATTTTAAAAAAAATGCATATTGAACAATCAAACTTACAATGTGTTCAATAGACTTTGATTTTCCTTTATAATGGGGCTGGCCTGCAAAGTCCCTGACCTCATTAACTAACAAAATATGGCATGGAGTTTACACTCAAAATCTCCTTACCTGTTGGAAAAAAAAACAAACAGGACTAGGAAGAGAGTTAGCAGCTCTTCAAAGTGTGGAGATGTCCTCGGGTGACAGCTCACTGCTGCTTTCTCAAGACTGTGAAGCACACACATTCCATTCTATGCAGAAAGACAGGGGGCTCTGGAAAATTGTCAAGTAAGAACCCCATCCTTGGTGCTGAGGACCACAGCAGGGCTGCGGCAGGCACTTTCATGCATGTCCAGCGACAATGCTGTGTTTGGGGGAGATGATTAGACCAGACAAAACCAGTCAAGACTAATACTGCCTTTATGTTGGGATGCACACTGAGCAGATGGCTAGAAGCAGAAAGGGAATCTGTACTAGGAGATAATCTGAGCCTCCGAATAGAGTTGGCAAAAGCTGTATCGTTAGCCCACAGCGTTTGCATAGGTAAAAACCAACAATGAAACCCAAACCACACAAACAAACTCCTTAGCCACCTGCCCCAGTGCCTTCTCCACACACAGCTGCCTTTCCACCCAGCTTGGGGAAAACAAAGCATTGTGTGGCCTGCTGCTCAGTCAGTGCCCCAGCAGGTAAACTCTCACCAAGGGGAAGAGTACGAGAGAGCAGGGAAGCAGCTTTTTTTCTGCTGTAACTATCCCAAGACACAGTTCCTTCTTACAGCTTTTCTGGAGGAGCCCCAAAGCCAAGCAAGCCCACAGGGAGGGGGACCCCGTGTGTCCCAGTCAGCCCATAGAGCAGCTCATGAGCTTGGGCTGGGTTCATAGGGACCTTCACCCTTCCAAAAAAATGCCTTGGGCATCCCCGCACAGGCAAGAGGAAACTATCTTGTTGTCCACAGTGAGATTTCTTTACTCAGTAAGAATTTCATTCATTAAAGTAACAGCTTTCCCTTCTAATAATCAGTGCTAGGGGTTTGATTTTTCCTTTGCAGTTCGATCTGGAGGAGAACTTATGACTCATTCCTGCCTAGACAGCAGCTTTATGCGGTGCTGGGCAGAGAGCACAAGCAACGCACTTTGGCTTCAGCTATAATGTTCCCTGAGCCCAAACCCAATGACCTGGGGGGAGAGGAGAGGACTTGCCTGTTCTCTTGAGCTCCTCATGCCACCAGGGGTGCTCTGTCCCAAATTGGGCTGCCAGGTGACTGCAGTGGAAGGTCCTCAAAGGTTTCTCTCACATGTATGCCTTGCTGCTGTCTGCTGTTGGCTTCTCCCGGCTGGGGAATCCTTGCTGCCTGTGGACACAGGCCCCTGGGGTGCCCCGCCGGGCACGCCGACTCCCGAGAGGGTGGAGGCCTGGCTCACAAGCCGCAAAAGTCACCCTCACCGAATTTTCTTATCCAAAATCCAAGCAGTTGGGCCTCAGGCCCTCGCTCTAGAAGAGCTGAAGGAAGATAAGGCAGGACACCGGAGAGGGGTGTCTGCCACTTCTGGAGACACTGCAGGTGCGGATCACCTGGCACAGGATGGCGCCTGAGGCGCGTTCACACACCCCTTGGGGGCAGTGGGCAGAACGCTGAGTGTCTTGCCTGCTTGCTCTTGCTATTTGTTCAGTTCCCTGGGCAATTCCGATATGCAGACAAATTCGGGAACCACTGACCTGCCACAACTTAGGAAGAAAGAGATGGAGAAAAGCTCGGTGTGTGGCAGCAGGGCCTCCTTGCCAGTGGAGACATGTCATTTCACAGGCTGCTCAGTGGCCTGCGATGGGTTTAAGTGAAAGTGAAACACCCATCATTTCAAAGCGCCATAAAGCCACCATGTACAGTAGCCTCGTGTGCCTTGTAGAGTACCCAGCTTTGCAGTTTGTCCAGGCCCGAGTGGCTTCTTGGACGTTTTACCCCATGGGGTAAAACCCGTACAGTCTAGGTCAAGCCGCCAGATTGCCTCACCTCCCTGGCTGTGTCTCCTCCCTGGCAGTGTCGCACGCTGGGGAGCTTTCTGAAGCCAGTCTCACGGTCCCCACCTCCGTGTCTTCAAAATGAATGGCCGTGCTCATGTGGACTGCAGAGGAAGGTCCTCAAAGGTTTCTCTCGCATGTGTGCCTGGGTATCAGCATCTGAAGCTCCTTAGAATGGAGGTTTAGGGGTTTCACCACAGAGGGAACTACAATCTCTGCAGCTAGGGTCCAAGGATGTGTATTTTGAAAAGCAGGAACCTGAGAAGCACTGTCCTGGGCTCCATGCATTCCTCTTCATCTACGATCCCACATAAGACAAAAAAAAGATTTCTGCTTCGCAGTGCAGGCATAAAATGCACAGCAGGAAGAGTCCATCCTGCAAACTGGCCAGCGATGCCTTGACAAACAAGTGTAGGGTGAGTGAATTGGTCAGGCTTTTTATGCCGCTGGCCTCTGTGGCGATCACCTGCGGCCTTGATGGTGCTGATGCTGGAGGTGCTTGGGCGCATGGGCACGGGGTACTAGCGCCTGATTAGGGACACCTGGGGTACGGTGTGAGCATGCACGAGCAGGTGCACCTGTACCTTAGAGGTCAGCCATATTAAGGGTGGCGTCTCTCAGGGCAGCTGCGGGAAGATGGCTACGAGAGGATGAGTGATTACAGAAGAGGCAATGTCTCGAGAGAACACCAGTGAAAGAGTAAAGATTCGCTGTGGGCTGGGGGGCTTTGTTACTGTCAGCCTCCTGCACCCCCAAATGCCCCAGCCCTCTGCCTGTCCTGCTCCTGGTTTCCCCACTACAAGCAGCCAGTATCTTAGACACATATGTGATAATCAATTTTGGTTTAGCTTTTGTCATCACTTAGTTGAGAGGCTTATTAGCTTGTTTTACATCCTCAATGGAGGCTGTAGGCGGGACCTAGGGTGCCACGAGCACAGCTGTGTACACTTAGCAGGGACACTGTCTTTCAGAACTTATCAGATAGTAATTTTTTTTCAGTCTGGGAAGGAAACAGATCTCCCTCCAAGTTAGCTGGAAATCAAGTCTCACCTTTGACTGGAAGTTTTTATGCTAAGGAAATAAATCAGGTGAAAAACAAATACAGAATGATTTCACACAGATGTGAACTGTAAAGAAACAAAACAAAGAAACAGTCAAAATCAAAGCAAAACAAACCCTAGTAATGTGACTGTAGAATTGAGGCTACCAGAAGGCTAAGAGGTGAGGTTGGGGGTGGGGGTTTCCATTTGAATTTATAGCAACAACATTTGGGTTTTAGTACTTTAGAAGTGACACTCTTTTGAACTAATGTGGGCAAATGTTCACCAGCCCAACCGAGAGCTCTGCCCAGCAAAGTAACATGTTAACTGCAAGACAAGGGCCTCCCTGGTGGCGCAAGGGGTTAAGCAAGCAATCTGCAGCCTCTGCAGCACGAGTTCGATCCCCAGCCAGCCAAGAAGCAACCCACATGGCGAGGCAGACCGCTCCTGTCTCGCCCGCTGCTCCCCTCAGCAGTGTATTCAATCTGCCTGTTCTGTTCCCCACTGTCTCTGGTGAATCCTCTCACCCCCCACATCTCTGGCCTGTACCCCAGCTCTTGTATACATAAATGAATAAATCTTAAAAAAAAAAGAAACTGCCAGACAAAAATGGATTTTTAACGGATTTCCCTTTTTACATTCAATGTGTGATTACTAATTACACATGCGTTTTACCTATCCACGCAGGAAGAGACTCCAGCATAAAAACACTTTCTGGATACCATTACTGCATGAATTGAAACAAAAACAAAGGTATTTTTTAAATCGCTCACATGCACCGTAATTCAGACTTTTTACTCATTCAGACTGGTCTCCCTGCACTCGAAACAAACATTTTAGTAGCATCCCTTTACTAGTTCATTAGCATATAACTTGATATCTAACACACTGAAGCAAATCGAATTTTAAAAGCCCTTTCCAAAATCACCCTTGATAAATTATGGCTTTTATTTCCCATGTGTTTCACAAACCTCATGCTTAAAGGCAAAGAAAATGACTAGTTAACCAAGTTTCCCCAGCATGAGATAATCTAATCAGTTCCTGCGGAAAGCGCTGAGTTGCTGTGAGAGGAGCTGCTCCCTCTGTGTTTCCCGTGTTTCAGACCTGCTAGAGTCACAACTCTTGCTGCACTGCAGGTCTGGCAGGCGCTTCCCACCCAGACTGCCTATAGGCAGCAACAACAGCCACTACCAATAATCTTCCACAAGGATAAAAACTACAGAGGTAGATTGAAAAACACATGTTCTGGGCATCACATTTTCCCATGTTGTGATCACCTGACAAATGAATCTGCCCCCAAAAAGACTCCTACCACCCTGCCAGAGCACAGACACCTCAGGACAGGGTGCCTGAGGTCTCAGAATAGGCAGCATTCCTTCAAGTCAGGTGAGTTGGAGAGGCGCTGACGGTTAATTGCCTTGAAAAATAACCACAGGACTGTGTGTGCTTCCTCCATGGCAGGCCCTGTGCTCAGAAGCTTCATCCCATTATCTTAGTTGACACTTGCGATGACGACATGAGGCAGATTTTGCTATTAACCACCTTGTCCAGCTGAAGAAAGCGGGCCTCTGGAAGAGGGGACGTGGCCTCTAGGTGGTGGGGCCAGCTTGCAACTCCAGGTCTACTCTCTTGCAAACCCGTTCTCTTAAGCAATACTGAACTCGGCTGCCTGCAGAGGGGTCGTTATGCCTCTACCATCCGTGATAATGGGATGGTCTCGTTTTGACAGACTCAAAGTCAAGCGAAAAGGACAATTCTCCCTCTTCCCTTGGCCCCTCTTCCTTTCGCATCCCTGCACACACACCACGAGTCAGTCCTTTACTGGCTACACGCCAGTGACACATGAGAGATGTACTGGGGATAAGCCAATGAACAGACCAGGGGACCCTGTGAGCCACGGAGACAGAGAGCAACGATGTGGAAGGAGACGCGCTGAGAGGCCGCTGGCTGGGGAACTAGCAGCCCTAAGGGCGGTGGGACGCGGTGATATGGTCATACGGGAGAATGTTGTGGGTACACATGCAACAGAGCACGGGCAGCTCCGCCTGCCCAACCTGGAGAGGGTTTGGCAAAGGCAAGTGCTATACAGGAGGCCTTACAGGGGCCTGGGTTGAGATATCAGGCATGGACAAGCCTCAGCAACCACTTTCTATTTTTTTTTTTTTTAAGATTTATTTATTTATTTATTTGTACAAGCACTGGGTACAGTTAGAAGCATGGGACGGTGAGAGAATTCACCAGAGCCAGAGCGGGAAGCAGAACAGGCAGACTGACGAAGTACACTGCTGAGGGGAGCAGCGGGCGGCAGGAGAGGTCTGCGCTCCATGTGGGACCCTCCTCCAGTGGCCGGGAAGCAACCGGGGATAGAACCAGCACTTCAGAGGCTGTGGGCAGCTTCGCAACCCAGAGCTCAAACGCTGCGCCACTGGGGAGGCCCAGCAACCACTTTCTAAATGAGAAATCACAAAGATAACACAGGGCCTTGGGTGGCAAGGGAGTGGGGCAGTAGGAAGGCATGGGCTGTCCCAAGCTAGTCCCCCCATGAGTACCTAATATGCCCACGCCACGATGGTGTGCAACCTTGTGGCTCCATTTTTGCAGCTGCCTTGGATTCCACCATTCAGTTCCAGCTCCTCTCTCTACCTCCTTTGACATCACTCTGCCCCAGGACCCATGAGGTCTCTGCGTTCCTGGCTGACTTCCTGTTTCTAACCCAGGGCTCTCTCATCAACTGTGACCCCTGCGAGGCTTGTGGCCATTCTGGGCCTTCAGCCTCTGGTCCTTGCCATTTCCAGCTGTTCGGAAGGGCTGTGTGTACCTACACGGGGCACTAGTCTTCAGCCCCCTGGGTTACAGCCTCCTTGGGGGGCTGCCACCATGATCAGACCAGTGTTGGCCTCAGGAGCAACTAAAAACTACACAGACTCAAACTGTAGACACCAAACAGAGCCAGAAACTTGGGACTCATCCTCCATCTCCTCACATCTAAATGTTCCATGTATCCTTCTGTCATCTGGTCCACCAATATTTAATAATGACGTATTCTACTCTGTTGGGGATAAAAACACATCTAAATGTCTCTGCCCCTGAGAAGTTCACAATTGACAACGATATCTAGGCAGAGCAATTTGTTTTCCTTTTTTTTTTTTTTTTTTTGGTGTATTTGACTTTTCAATCTATGGCATACATTTATTTATTTATTTATTTATTTATTTTTAATGACCTACCATTGTTTTAAATTCTTAATATTTTGACAATATAGGATTTCTTCATCCCTCAGATAGAAGAATTTGAACTACATTAGCCTCCTACTGACAGTTCCCACATGTGTGTCTCTTGCCCCAAACTCTCCCTCAAGCTTCAGACTATCCGTACCTGACAGTTACACTTGGCATGTTAAAGTTAACATGTCTAAAATATGATTTCTTCCCTCTTGCTGCTCTCCCTCTTCTCTTCCAACAGAAGCAATATCCTCTCAGTCAGATAAAAAATCCAGAAGTTGAGCCTCCCTGGTGGTGCAGTGGTTGAGCACTGGGCTGTGAAGCTGCCCGCAGCCTCTGTAGTGCCAGGTTTATCCCCGGCTGCCAGGTGAGGGTCCCACATGGCGTGCAGACCTCTCCTGCTGCACCTGCTGCGCCTGCTGTGCCTGCTGCTCCCTTCAGCAGTGTATTTCATCAGTCTGCCTGTTCTGTTCCCCGCTCTGGCTCTGGTGAATTCTCTCACCCTCCCACGCTTCTGACTGTACCCAGTGCTTGTATAAATAAATAAATCTTTTTTAAAAAATTAAATAAAATCACTTTATAAAAAAAAATTCAGAAATTACCTTTGATTCCTCTTACTATCCAGATCTTACTAATCCTTTGACAACCCCTCCTGAAACTAACCCCTTACTAATGCCCTTACCTAATCCTAGCAAGTCCACTCCATAATACCTCCCAAATATGTCCTGAATCCATCTCTGTCTCTTCATGTCAATTCTCACCACCCTGACCCACCATTGGGCTGCTGTTGGCCTACCCTGCTCCTTGAGCACAATGGGAGAAGGTGCACACCTCCTGCAGGCCTCCAAGCAAGCACCAGCACATGTACTGGAAGGGGAGCTTGGGCTGCTTCTGCACTTGACCCCAGGCTGGCACTCTGTGCAGGAATCCCCAGAAGCAAGGTCTGCAACCTCCACTGGCCTCTCTCCTCTGCTACTGCAGTGGATTCCAAGGGCCCCTGCCAAAGTCCATTCTTCACATGGCATCTGCAATAGTTTTATTTTAAGCCCAATCATTTCCTTTCCCTGCTTAAAAGTCTTCATTCTTTACCTTGACCTACGGGCTCTGCATGAGCTGGTCCCAGCCAACCTCTCCTACCCACAAACTACCCTTGCTTTGGCTGCCTCCCCCTTCCTTAATAAGGTCCAGCTCCCTTCCCTCTGACTGAGGGGTCCAACTCCTGTTGTTCCTTACTCTCCTTCCACTTCAGACCACAGTAGCTAGAACAGGGTTTGTCCTAATACCTGGTTCATCATGTGCTTTCATCATTAGTTCATGCAAGGCCTTGGCATATTTCAGTATTTACTCATTCATAATCATGCAATAAGTATACCTGATCCTACCAACCAAAATACACCTGGGAGCTTGCCACAAAGTTGCCTCTAACTAATCATAGAGTTCCCTGCTTCTCCGCTGCTCAGGTAACCATAAACACAAGCCTCAGATTCATCACACTCTTGTTTTCCTATTTATATGATGTTATTATATTACAGCTACACATATTCCTTTGAAGTTGAGGATTTTAGATGTTAATATTATAAACTATTTTCACACTCTATGTAATCTTTTACACAATTTCCAATTAATGCTACATAGCTAAAATTTTATCATATTGTCACTTAGTTTATATTCTTTTTGACTACCGTATAATATTCCTTTTGTGTGATATTACAGTACTCATCCACACCCCAGGGATGACTTTCCAAGTTTTTATTAGTATGAATCAGACATTTCTGAGTATTTATGTACATGTTTCCTGTTGAACATGTGCATAAGCTACTCTGGTTATCCCCCACAGGAGAAGGTGGAGTAACTGCAGACAGTAGATGTTCAGCAAAGCTTAACAAATAAAGGATTTCTAAACTGTTCCTAAACCCAGTGCCCCAGCATTATATGACCCAGAAAGTCACAACAACCTGCCCACACACCCCTTGTTTCCGTCCATATTTTCAAAGCGAGGCCTTGCAAAGTTAGAAAGGAAGATGGCAAGAAAGAAAAGCAGACTGGGTAAGGAAAGTGGGGAGCAGCAAACTAGGCCAAGGAAGAAAGGATGGGCGGTGGAAGACATGCAGGGGAGATGAGGAATTTCCATGGGCCTGTAGCTCGAATGTTAACATGCTAAATTAAGAACCTACAGGGAGTCCCCCCACCAAGCACCATCCAGGGGAATTTTTCTATTTAAGGCATGAATGAGTGGAGGCAGGGAAAGGTAAAGCAGAAGAAGGCTGGAGAAGGGCCCAGGGGCGCAGGGAGGGAAAGGGAAGCCTGGAAGCTCAAGGCAAACTTCCCTACACCATCTTGCCTCGGGGAGGGTGGCCTCCATGAAATCTGGGGTGCCCAGTCAACCGCACCTTAGCCAGGAGCTTACCTTGTTCAGCAACCCGGAGCCCTGCTCCATCTGGAGCCTGCCTTGCCTCAAAGTGCTCAATGGGGCCTTGATTAAAGGCTCCGGGAGGCAAAGCCCAAGAGAGGCGCCACCGAGAATTCCCGCAGCTTCTTTGGGAGAAACTGTTTCCATCTGAGAAGGATCAGGAGTCCTGATGGGGGACCAGCTGCCTCTCCGGGTGTCAAATTCCGGGACAGACAGCTCGCAGCCCTGGAGACAGCCGAGCCCCGGCTCCCGCCGCCCCTGCTCCCGGGCGCAGAGCACCCGCCAGGAGCCAGGCTGGGCGCGCAGCAGGGCCAAGCTGGGGGCCCCAGCTGCCCACTGCAGACTGACCGGGGTCCACCTTCGGAGAACCCAGCTCCTACTTGCCTGTCCGTGCTTCAGCACCGACCGTGCTAAATGCTAAACCGGGTCACTGCCTGCCCTGCCCCACCGGGACTGGGGACTCCCTCCTCCTGGAGTCCCTGGCGGCTGGGCTGAGCCAGAGCAGCGGGGGTCCAAAATGCTCGGGGTACTGCCGACCTTGAGATTACAGAGGGGTGTGCATGCGCCAAAATCTCTCTCTCTCTCTCTCTCTCTCTCTCTTACACACACACACACACACACACACACACACACACACCCGCCCGCGCGCGCGCATTGGCACTTGATAATTCCCTCCCGAGGAAAGTAACAGCATAAAAGCAGAACAGGGGAGGAGACCCAGCCCTGAACCAAATTTGGGGATGGTTTCCATTTTAACATCTGGATTCAAGCGGGGGAAAGCCTTGGAACTCACTCCCTCCAGTGGGTTTCCAGGCCGCATCCCAGGTGTTACCCAGAGTCGCCGAGGAAAGCCACGGAGCAGGAGACTCCACAGGCGAGGGTTTTCCCCACCGCGTCTCCGTTTCCAGGACCAGGCTGCTCGCCCTCGCCCTCCCCGGCTGCGGCGCCCCGGGAGCTCCAGGGTTAACGCGGCGCGCGCGCCTGCGAGGCTCCGGCATCCCCCGCCGAGGGCGCACCGCAGCGGGCGGAGGGGGAACCCGGGATCCCCCCCAGCCCGCTCCCCCAGCGGAGGGCGCTTCCCGCCCGGCTCTATTTATAGCTCTCCTGCCAGCTGCTGCAGGGACTCACCCGCCGCGCTCCGCGTTTGGAGCTGGGAGAGCCTTCCAGAGACAGGGGATTTTCATAAATTCTGTGAATGGCAGCAATATCTCCAGCCTTCTGGATGCTGGTTGCTACTGGGCTGTCTGTCTGGCGTTGGTTCCATCTCCAAGCTACAAAGAGAAATAGAGAGCCAAGTGCATTTTGAAATCAGAGGTGAATGGCAGGCAGGCACTTTGTCATGCTGGGGACCTATTGTTTTCAAGCGCCTAGGAGAAAAATCCTCCGTGGATTTACGGGCTTCAGGCTCATTTCATATTTTCTGTAACCCTCAACCTGCTTGGGGTTTGGTCTGTCATCACGTGGTCCCAAAGAGCTAGAAAGGGAGGTGAAGGACAATGAAACATCACATCTTCTGCCACCTGACTGCCAGCTTACAGGAGAGCTCCGGGGTGTCTGTCACTGTAACTCACACAGAGGGGTGGGCCCAGTTTCAATTCCCACACCAACTCCTCCCACTATATCCACCCCTCAAAAAAAAACCAAAAACAAAAAATAAAACCCCTGCTAGCTGTGGTGGTGAATATGGATTTCGTGCCCAGTGACACAGAAGAAAACAATGCTGCAGATTCTCACCTTCAACAGAAAATGGACCCTATTGCACCCATGCAGAAGCTTCTAGGCTGACGTCTGTTTCCCAAGCTGCTTCTTTCCCCTTCACATAGTCCTTCAAATCCTTCCAGGGCTGTGCAACCCCCCTGGAAGATCCTGGCAGCCACAAGGCACAGGAACAACCGGGTCCCACAAAACCTAGCTCAAAGGGCTGGCCCAGGAGCTGTGGAAAGAAGCCTGGATCCCACCTAAGGGGACCCCTCCTGCGGGTCTGTAGTAGAGGTGCAGTCCACCCACCTCCCTGGGGGCCTTCCCTAGCCTCCACCCCCAGCCTCCCTTGTGCTTTGAGCTGATCCCAAGAGAGTAGGAGGCTTTTATTTACTTATTTGACTACTGAGTCGGGGTGATCCAGAAAGGGGCTTCTAATTAATGGGACTTTCCACTTACCTGTGGGCTAATTGTTGCTGAAATGCTTTCTCCCCTTTTCACTCTCCTGCTCCCCTGAAGAGAAAGTACTGGCCATATAGTTTCCGGGATGAGTCAGCATCCAAGGGGCATCAGGAAAGTGCAGAAGAGAGGCTCTGTGCCCCAAGTCCTGGTTCATTCTGGCTGTTTCTACGATCTTTGGGCTTCAGTTCCTTTTCTGCAAAATGTGAATAATAGTAAGGGTGGATGCCTCCTGGCACTGGCTCATGTACATACGTTGCCTGGCTGGTGGGAAAGTGCAAGAGACATCCTACATGATTACTGCACAGATATGAGCAGAAGTCGATTTGCCTGAAATTGTACAAAGGGGCCTTGCCATAAACTCCACTTTATCTATGTTAATCCACAATATACATTGATCTTTTCATTATACAAAAGCAGATTCCCCCAAGACACCTCATGAAGATGGGAGGGCCCAAGTCACTGACCCTGCATTTTCTCTTTCAAAGAAAGTAAACATCCCCTCCATGGGCCTTTAAAAAGGCCTACTGCTAATCTAAGACACACTCTTGACACCTGGGGTGAAGAATCACCTGTTCCTTGTGGTTCACTGCTGTCCTGGGGATAATACTTTGAGATGTGAGTTGCAGCAAAACACTCCATGAAGTTTTCCGAGGGACTATAAAGTATTTGTATTCTGGTGAAAACTCAAAAGTTAACACATGGCTGTATAGTATCTGTTTCCCCCCTAAACGTTCAGCTGTAGGAGTAGGACATGGGTCCTATAAACAGCAACACTGGCAGACAGGATGAGCTATTGCCCCACTCTCCCATTCTTTAGAAGCGAACCCCTGATTTGGAGACATGCTGCCAGTTGGGGTCTGCATGTTCTCACCAATGACCCAGTGTTCCTAGAAACCTCCCCCTTGGTTCTTGGCCATGGTGGTTGGGTACTGCGTCCCGCCCGTTAAGCTGGAACAGTGTTTTCTGGCATGCCCTTCCCTCTGGTGTTCAGGGCTGGGATGGGGCACAGGGGCTGTCTGAGCCAGGTTGGGAAGGCAGCCATGCTCAGCAGCCACATTAACACTAGATGGGTCTGTGTAAAGTCTGGGGCTTTCAGCCCTTGTACCTTGTCATGGATCTGCTGGTTTACTTTGTGGCCATGACACAGTAGCTAGTGCTGCAGCAACCCTGCTGGATCCTGCTATTTCTCCAGCTGCTGGACACAGTCTGTGTTCAGCCCATGACACCGGATGCCAGCTTCTCACCAGAATCATTGGAGTTGGTGTCTTGGAGGTGATTAGAGGTTAGTGCAGGAGCTACGGAGTCCTCATGGGCTCCAGGGTATTCTTCTCCCTTCTCACGCTGTGTGCATATCACTCAGAGCTCCACGAGGGAAACAGAACCTGTCTGACAGATGGACAGACAAAAGATATATAGATATAGCCAACACACACACATATATATGTACATATTTACACAACACAACATACACACACATATACACACACACACACAAGCCAGCTTCTAGTTTCATTTTACACCATTGCTCTCTCACCTCCAAAATTACCAAACTTGTCTTAGCTCCTTAAAACAATTCCTGGATTTGGGGTGGTTTGGTTTTGCTTTATGCCTTTTTGCCTCTGAGTATTTTTTCCCAATTTTTTTTCTCTGTTTGCAATTGATTCCTCTAATCCTTTGCAACAGCTTGGCCTTAACAAAATCCTTCAGATGTTACCTTTAATCACTTCCTCCAGAAAGCCTTCCTTGGTACCTTTGGGATAGAAGAAGGCCGACAACTATAGATTCTATAGCACCACACCACTCTTCTTTTTAAGACAGCCTTTCTGCTACAGTGCATTTTCCTGCAATCCAAATAAGTTCATATATCATTGGTAGATGTCAGGAATAATAGTTCACTTTGTAAATCAGATCACTCAGAAATGATTTTTTCTCTCCAGCATATTAATGTTTTACACATATAGTAGCATTTGGAGCAAACTAAACTGTTTAGCATGGATGTGAAGAAAGACCCTGAATTCACATGCTGAACTGAGTATTTAGTGATCACATTTAGAGTCTGTGGGAAATAGAATCACAGAACCTTGTGAGTCCTGCACTGTCTCATCCAGTTGAAATTAAGTTGGCTCTATGAAATGAGTGGACAGGACATGTCAGTTTGGGGCAGGAGCATTTAATCGCCAGTGAAAGAACTTCTTGCTTTCTCTTCCTCTTTCGAGTTGCACTGAAATGACATACCATCAGGTGGTGATGAGTAGTATTCCTTTTTGGCTAGACTATAAACTTCAGGATCTTTTTTATATCTATACTTACCAAGAACATTGTACAGTACCTGAGATATGGTAGGTTCTTAAAACTTATTTGGAAAGTGAATACAAGTCTGGCTGGACTCAACAGATTACTGCTAATAAATTCCATTTCATCATCTCAGGACAATAACTTGATTCTCTTTGTAAAGACCTAAAAATAATAATTAAAGTCTATTGCTGCTTAGGCATACCAAAATCACCCATATCTTAAAAAAAAAAAAAACACTTACTATGCCAATATTTTTCATTTTACATACTGGACCAGACTTACAAATAAATACTAAATTTGTCACACACGTAAAACTTAATTCTTCTCATAAATGTATAGACAATGAAAGAAAGCAAAACTTTTCACACCCTGCCAAAGAGACAAATACTCTGAGACAATACTCTGTGTGAAAAATAGAGCCTAGAGCAAATAACGTTTTTTAAAAAAGTCACAAGCTAGTCCATAGAAAATGCATTTTCTAGAAAACAGTGATTTATTTAGAGAAGTAGTAGAGTTATAGTATGCCTAAGACATGTGATATTAATGCAGAAAGTTATTAATTTATAATTTGATGAATGTTTTATCTAAAATGTCATCCTTGCTAATTGATTACAGTAGCAAGATGGTAGGTATTTAATTTATGCTTACAAAATTTGTTTTGACAAGGTTAAATTTTATTAGCTTGTTGGTCAACTTGTATTTTAATAATTAAATTCAAATGTTGGCATTATCCCTCCATCTATTATGCCACAGTATTACGGTAAACCAAGCCGACTTTGACTCCAAATTGTATACACTATCATAATTAACATGAACATCAAAGAATTTTGCTATGTATTTTCTCTGATTTTGATAGAAAAATTCATTGTGGTTTTTCTTTCTGATTACAGAAGTAAAAAAACACAAGACCAAGATGTAAAAGAGGATGAATAGGAATCCCTCTCTAGCATATGCAAATGACTACCTGTGGTTACAGAAAACCAGTCATTTAATAATAGAATTTCTTATAAGCACCTGAATTTAGCATTTGCTAGTTCTCTTTCTTTAAATAACATTTTTTGCATTTTAAGTATAATATGTTACTTAGCTTTTGCATTCTTATAGATCCTTGCAAAGATTTAACAGTGAGACACCCATGGGCTTTTTCTCATTTTCCTAGGACCTAACCAAGGTCAACAGTGATTCTTCTAATCATCCAAGCTATGTTGCAATTCCCATTGTGTGTAAAGCAGGGCAGGTTACTCTCCGGTGAGAAGACAACTCTAAGAGGAGTTGACTTCCCAATAACAGCAATGCCAAGTTCAAAGACAGAGCAATCGTGGTCTTACTGATGATACAAATGATCAGAAAAAGTAGCCATCCAACTACAAGTGAACACTCATTATCTTTCAAGAACAAGGATGACTAAAGACACTTTCATTATCCACAATCCCTTTGTAAAGAAACCTATGGAAGATGCCTCAGGGCAAAGATATAATGATTGGAGGAACAAGCTCAGAGTGGGAGAAGAAAACAGGATGTACAGAATGGCAAGTGCAAAGGTAGCACTTCCCTTTGGGAGTTACCTTGCAGCATTTCCAAGTATGTTTCACTTTTTTTCGAGATCTAAAAATCTCAAGACAATCTGCTGAGAAATTAAGAAAATTAGGGAACGTATAATTGTACTATGAGACTTACAGTTTTAGTAAAACAGAAGGATCCTCATAGACCAAGTAGAAAGCAAAGTCAGAAATATGGACAAGGGCATGCAGCATGGAGAGAGTAGTCCATGTTGCTACAGAGACACGTCCAGAAGAGAGGAAGGGACCATGTTCGTGGTCCTGCTTAATGATGGCTGGAGCTGAGCAGCCAGGTGAGAGTGTGTAACATGAAAAGCAGGTGAGTTCAGGGTGAAAAGAAAGGGATTCCTCTGTTTCTGTGGCCTTACCTACACCCTGGTCCTGCTGAGAAGACACGGAAGGAGACACGTGGAGGAGAGTCATGGCAGGAGGCTGAGAATGGCAGTCATGATCCTGATTTGGTATCTCCTTTTGTCCCAGCTTTCTGGGATCTGCTTCAGAACCCCTTTCCTCTGGTCTCCACCAGAAGGCTCCCTCGACCTGTGGCCAGCTTTCAGGCCTCAGTGGCCCTACTTTGAGCCAACCCTATTTGGTTGGGTATTTATCCACAAAGGCATGGGTAATTTGGGGCATTTTATTGAGAAACTATTAACCTTTCTCTTCTCCCCTCTCTATGCACACTAATCTATTAAATTTCCTTCATATTAAGAATCTGCTTTGTCTTCATGCAAACAGATGGCCCTCAGTTGCTTATAAGCCTTGTTTATAATGTTTCCATGTTTCAAGCATGCCTTCCTGGCCCTGTCCACTGCCAACAATTCTTGCATAAAACAAAGATTAATAAACTTACCTATATAACACTCTCCATACAAATACATGGAGTGGTATTTTTAAAAAACTACAAATTTCGTTAGCAAAATAAATCCTGAAACTGGCAATGTTGATGTGCTAGTTTGTGAAGTGGTGTCAGTCTTGCTAGGAATCCAAACGTTGCCCACCGATGTTTGCTGGTTTATCCACCAGCTACCATCAGAGAGAATAAAAGTGAGAAGATGTGAATGGTGTTATAGAGTTTTCTCATATGAAGTCCAGAAGCTAATCTAAAATCTAAATTATTAAAACAATAACCCAATTCAACAGCAGAACTAACATTGGGGCAAACTAACAAAAATTATTTTGTTGTTGGAAAAGAAGATGAATTTATATAATAGACATGTACTCTAACACCGATTATGCTTTTTCCTTCTATAAAGAGGTGTTGTTTATTCTTGTTGTGGCTCTGAGGTAACATCTGTTGACAACACTTGAGAACAGGCTCACACCTCCTCAGCTGTGTCTCTCCACAATACACCCAACAACGAGGCCTCAGAGCCCTTCCTCAACCACGGCTCTCACATCCACCTGCATCAGGCTTCTACAATGCAGTCCTGCCATCTGACAGTGTCCATTCAAATTTAAGAAATTTTTCTAGAAGTGATGAAATGATCTATTTGTATACATTGCATGACAAAGACATAAAGAATTGGTGGTGTTGTGTGAAGGTGTGTTCAGAAAGGTGAGGAGAAAGTGCAAATATGGCAAAATGTTCTCCAAAAAAAATGAGCTGTAGCTGCAAGTATAACTAAGATACTGTGCACAGAAAATTATAGCCATAATTTCTTATAATAGAAGAAAAAATCAAGAAGAGATGGAAGAAAAACAGGAACAAAAAACACCTAAAAATAAGTAGAGGGAATGCTAATAAACTCAGAAATAAATATAATACATGCAAACGTATAATAAAAAGGATCAACAAAATCCAAGATAATACTTTGCAAAGCTTCATTTTCAAAAATCTCAGTGAAGATTAATGAAGGAATAAAAGAGGGAGGCGTCGATAAGCAAGATCAGTGAGGAAAAGGCAGAGAGAAGGGATGTGCCATGAACGACTTGATCAACACACTTGACAACGCTGATGAAATGCACACGCTTCTAGAATAATAAAAAGTGCCAAATGGATTCAAGAAGAAATACACAAGGCATTGTTTGAGAAATGAGTAGTTAATAATCATCTCCACAATGACAGCACCAAGCCTAGATTTTTAGTCAAATGGATCTAAACACTATTTTTAGAAATAGAACAGAAACAACAGACTTAAACTCTTCCAATAGAAAAAAAAAAAAAAGATACAACTCCACTCATTTTGAGAGACAAATATAAATCTGATATGAAAATGTGACAGATACTATAAAAATAAAGTGATTGGCTATTTTAATAGTGTCTATATAAATATTCTAAATAAACTAGTAGAAGACAAGAGAAATCATATAAATATATATTTACATATATTATGATGAGGTTGGGCTAACCAGAAATGGAAAGATGTTTAATTTTCAGACAATCTATTTCTTTATTCTCAGTGTCTCCAGTATAAGTAATAAAAATATTTTAGGACATAAAGTTTCTTCTGTGTGCTGGTTTGATTATATTCTTATAAGTATTGGTGGAAAGACTTTTCTTATTTTTCAAAATATGTTGATAATACTCCATTTCACTTTTGATTTCCTCTTTGATACCACATTTTTAGTAATAAAGTCTTGTCATGTAATTAAAATTTCAGTAGGTTTTATCGGATTAAAATTAGAGAATATAATCCATAAAGTTTCCACATTTTATAATTTCTTAAACTTTGTTTGGCAAGCAAGTACATGACGAGTTTAATAAAAATAAAAAAATAGCTAGAGAATTTAAAAAACAAAGTATATCCTAGTATGCTGTTCAAAATTTAAATTGATACTAAGTTCTTATCTCTTCAAATAGCTATAAAATATGCATATACATTTATGTTGGTTCTATTTAAATCCTCTCTCTTCTTGAGTCATTAAATTTTGAGGGAATCTATTAAGGAGTATCATTTCCTTTTATCTTGATCTCTTTCTATTTTGAGGAATTACTTATTTTTGCAGTCAGTGGTTCTTATTTGGTAATTATAGTTAGCTGTTGTTTTATCTTCTTGGTGGATTGTAATTTTTATCACTAACTAGTATCCCTCTTTGCCTCATTAAAGGCTTTGAAGATCCTTTTATCACATCATATATGTTTCTCTTTGTCTCTCTTGGTTTTCATTTGATTTATATATAATATTTGATTTTTTACATTTCTTTACCATTGAGTTTTCAATGTAGTTCTGATAGACAACACAAGGACTGGACTTTTAATCCCACCTAACATCTCTGTCTTTAGGTAGAGAATTCAGCATTTCCCATTCATAGTAGCAGCCAAGATACCTGGCATTGTTATTCCTTCCATCTTAGTTTATTTTTACTACTCAATAAATGTAGAGTTTTCATCGCTTTCCTTAACTTTTACAGAATTAGTGAGCTTTCTCTTCATTTTACCTCAATTCCTCAACAGAAATCTTGACCTTTCTTTTGCCCTTCACGCCCCATTTTCACTGGCCAGAGAAAACGCTCAGGAAGTGATGCTTCTATCCTACCACCATTTCCTTTCAATCTTGGACTTTGCCAAGACAATTTAAAATTTTATGGACCAGGCTAACACATTAATCTTTGCATTAACCTTCACCTTACAAATTTCAATCACTTTCATGTACATTACCTCACGTATAAGGAAGGGCTCTTTGCTCATTCCTGCTTGTATTCTATTTCTTCTCTATTCTAAGGTTTCTGTTTTGAGTCAACTGGAGAATTTTCTTTAGTGTTTCCTTCAAGAAATCGTTTGCTCCAAAATAGCCTTGTGACAATTTTCTATTGTCGCATAACAAATGAACAAAATCTTGCCATTTGAAACGACACCCATGATTATCTCAAAGTTTTATAGTTCTAAAATTTAGGCGAATATGACCGGAATCTCTCCTGAAGTTATTCCAAGGTTGGAATCAAGCTGGTGGCCAAGATGGTCTTCTACCTGGATATTCAGAATAAGAATCCACTTCTACACTCATTCAGATTGGTTGCCGAGTGCAGTTCCTTGTGGTGGTAAGAGGTGGAAGAGGATGGGAGGGGATCATTTTCTTGCTGGCTCTAGGCCAGGGGCCTCCCTCAGCTCCCATAGGCCGCCAAGATTCCTTGGCACACCCCCATCTTGAAAGCCAACAGTACTGCAAACCTCTGACTTCCTTTCTTGCTACCAGTTAGGGAAAACTCTCTGCTCCTGGAAAGCTCACCTGACTGGGTTAGGACCGCCAAAACAACCTCCACATCTTAAGGGCAAGAACCCTGGATTTTTAATTACATCTTCAAAATGTCTTTACATCAGTATCTAGATTAGAGTTTGATTAATGAAGGATGAATGCTGGGAACCCATCTTTACCAATCTGCTGCCCTGTCCTCGCCGATGACTAATACCTGGACTGGAACTGACTCGCCTAGACTCACTATCCTAGACTCGCCTCACAGTGTTTTTCTCAATGATTCACACAATTTATTCATTTTCTTCTAGTTCTAATTAGCTAAAAGATATACTAAGTGATTTGAATATTCTTTTCATGTGTAAATTGCATCATTTTTCCCTTCCTTAAGCCTATTAAGAATGTGTCTTGGGGCTTCCCTTGGTAGGTGCAGGCGGTTGAGCACCGCAATGTGAAGATGTCCGCAGCCTCTGCAGCACAGGGTCAATCCCGGCCAGCCAGTGAGAATCCCACATGTCATGGCAGACCTCTCCTGTCGCAGCAGCTGCTCCCCTCAGCAGTGTATTTTGGTCAGCCTGCCTGTTCTGTTCCCCGCTCTGTCTCTGGTGAATCTTCTCACCCTCCCATGCATCTGGCCTGTAACCTGGTTCTTGTATGCATGAATAAATAAATCTTAAAAAAAAAAAAAGAATGTGTCTTGAATTCAGGATACCTGAATACCTCTCCTCATCTATCCTCCAAACCTCTGTCCACTTCCTACATGATATCCACCACTGTATTTTAGCTCACTGTTGTGAGATAATTCTTTCCAAGTACTAATTCTGTGCTCAGAAGAAATCATCCTCTTTTTAAGTTCACCTATGCATTTTTCAAATGCAGAAAGGATTCTAACTGTTGCCTAAGTACATTCAGTTCTCTAGTTTAATCTCCTTGAGAGTTCTCCCAGGTTTTTATTTAAATTTCTCATCATTAGTGCTACTGCATTTGGAGTCATCTGTTCCAATCATCAAGCTCCTGCATTTAGAGTGGTCTCTAAATGCTCTTTACCTGCTCATGGCTAGCCTTGTCTTTCATATATGCTCAGGTCAGACTGTTGAGATCTTGCCACTGTGGCAAACCCAAAGGCACAGTATTGTCCATGCTTGTAGGCAAAATATGTAAAATGTAAAAATCCTATCTTCTACCAAGGTATTGGGAGGCTGTCTCCATCTCTGCATTTCACAGACACCAAGCAGTTTTGTCCAAACCACAGAAACAAGGACAAGTTGCACACTAAAGTACTGGGCTAGAAGATTCAGAGACCCCTTGAAGGACCCCACTGATGGGAGCAATTGGATTTCTCACCAATGGCCCCCAGGGCACCCTCAACTCTACTACCATCGCTGACCCAAGAGAAAAATTGCGTCAAATCTGAAAGGAGCATTCAAGGTGACACATGACTCAGTTGCAGGGCAAGTGTGGTGTGTTAGCCCACATTAGTGCTGTCCAGGGAAGACACTTAATAAATGCTTCTTCAGCCTGTTAATGTGCAGTGAAACAGTCTATCAAGATTACAAGCAAGGCTCATGGGAAGATGACAGCTAAGATGCCTGAGCCGGAAACTGTCTCATTCCTGAATTTCTATGATGCTTTCAGGAGAGAGAACTTGGACAGGCTGAATTCTTGTTGGTTCCTTTTGGGAAGAAGCAAAGTACAGCAGCCGAGAAGAAAGTCTGCCTCAGCAATAATTCTGAGGCATAAGTGACAAGTTTTAAGACTCCTTAAGGCAGAAACAGAAGACAGTTGACAGCAGATGACTACTATGAAAAGAACAGCATTTGAAAAGTGTCTTTGTTGCAGACCTTGAGGAGAGCAAGCCTTCTCCTTTGCCCTGATCCCTGGTTCAGGGACAGGACTACAAAAGTTTCAGCCCCCACACCAAAGCTGTATTTCCAAATAACAAACACCATGTAACAAACAGACACGGAGCACATTTTTCCGAATATAAGGCAATATATTTATAGCAATTCTCTTTCAGTGTTGGAGTCAGAGGTTATGGCTTTCTTCTTTCAATTTTCATGCTTTCTGAAACTTATTCCATCAGTATATATTCTTTTCCCTGAAAAACGACAATATTTTGTATAATATTAGGGCCAAAGTGGGGAAGGAGCACAGTGGACTATGGTGAGGGACTATGGGTACCGTGGTAGTGAGTGTGGTATGATGACATACACCTGAAGGGTGTGACCTTATATCTCTAAATTATGTACAATATCATAAAACAATGTTATCTCAATTAATAAAAAGGAAACTGCCCTACCCACTAAGTAAATCTATCTATTGATGGCTGACTGCTCTGACTTTTTTCGAAGTAGATATAATTATTTGAGTCTCCTGAGAGCACTTGTGTTTGTCAGGGTTTCTAAACTTTGCTATGAGAGTGCCACTGAGCTGTTCACTTCAGCTGGAAAGCCAAAGGGCACAGCATTTGGAAATAGATATCTGCCTTGTTGTTATGGTTAAAATAATTGATGTTTAATGAATATAGCCTTTCCTGGTGCAGAACTCTAATTACTTGAATTCAAAAAGACTTGATTGACCAGGAAATTGGATAGCTTGCTATGATACATGGCAACAAAATACAAAAATTAAGAAGAATTTAGCTTGATATACCAATATTTTGTTGTTCTTTACCCAGCCATTCAACAAACCAGATGCATATCCACCTGCAGATTCACTCAACCATCCGTTCATTCATCATCCACTCATTCATCCCTTTATTCCTTATCCATTCATCATCTATTCATCCGCCTACTTGTTATTCATTCATCATCCATTCATCCATCCATCCATTCGCTATCCATTTATCTACCCATCATCCATCCATTTATGTCTCCATCATCCATTCAAACATCTTTCCACCCACCTATCTATTAAAGACACAGACTGCAAGCGCTGTGCCATGCACAGTGAAGGAGGAGTCTACTCAATGCCCTTATTCTTGAGGATTTATTTTTTAAGTTTTTTTTTATTATTATTTATGCAGTAGCTGGGGTGCAGGCTAGAGGCACAGGAGGGTGAGAGGATTCACCAGAGACAGAGTGGGTAGCAGAACAGGCAGATTGACTGAAATACACTGCTGAGGGGAGCGGAGGGCACAGGAGAAGTCTGCCTCGCCATGTGGGAAACTCCCCAGCCAGCTGGGAATCGAACCCCCGCTGCAGAGGCTTCGGACAGCTTCACAGCGCTGCGCTCAACCCGCTGCGCCACCAGAGATGCCTGATTCTTGAGGATTTACAATTAATTAGAGAAATATCAAATTGAAATTTAGAAGTAAAGCCACTGTACAAAAGAATGATTCTAAATCATAACAGATTAATAATGAGAAATAAATCATAAGATTTAGTTGCAAAGAAGGGAATAACCTGGGATCTTCCTATTGAAGTGGTCTTTCTAGAAAGCAGACTCTGCACTGTTAAATAAATAAAAAAAAGTTTTCTTTTCAGTGGGAGAGAGCAAAATCCTTTGACCAAAAGAAGCAAGCAAGTGTGTAACACCACAGCCAGAGTGACGGCCCCTCTGCAGGTGGAGAATGCCACCTGCACTTGCCCTGCGGGTTATCAGGGCATGAGGCTTTCCCAAAGAACCCGGTTTTCACAACCATGGTGTCTTACCAAGCAGAAAATTAATGAGAGGATAGTTTAGAGCTGATTTACTCTTTGCGATGTTACCAGACTCATCTCTTCTAGCCACTGTTCATTATGTATTCATGAACCAGGCTAGCGATCTTTCATTCTTTATTGTATTCAACAAAGAAAAAAAAAAGCAACACATAAAACCATTTTCCTGGATGAATGGATGAAATAATTTAAAAGCCAATATGTTAGCCTGGCAGCTGGTCTGACAAGCATGAGTCTCTCCTCAGAACAATAATTAAAGTAGCTCTTTCTTTATTATATAAACTTTTCACTCGCTTTTTAACACCAGGTGAATGTTTATATTTACGTGGGGTGAGTACTGAGTTTGGTTTTGCTGTTCCCAAAGTCACCTCCCATCAGCTTGTCACATTTTCATCATGAAAAGGAGACACAGCACAGCTGCTTCCCAGTGGAACAATTACCTTGAACTTAAATAAATATATGAGATTTCATAATGGGATGAATGCTGTGTTTACACGGACGACCTGGCACTGGAAAGGAAAGCAGTTATTCCACGGGAACAAAGTCTCCTCAAGGGCAAAGAAGCATTTTGTGGATCTTCTCCCAGACATCCAGAAAGCACTGATGCCTCCTTCTCTCTGTGGTACAATTCGGGGGGCAAGATGAGGAGATGGAGTTTCTTAAAGCCAAGTTCATGCAATGAGTTAAGACTGCAGCTCTCCCAGCACCATGTGAGGGCTCCCCCCCCACCCAGGGCTTTCCCCACCTCTCCAGCAGTTACACTCACTTGCCCTTTGACTAGCTGAGATGTCATGTCACCGTGACGACGATTCTTGGCTCCGTTCTTCAGTTCCCTTGTCCTTTTCGCTCTGTAATACTCCATGGACAAAACGTCACCAGATTACATCCAGATCTTCATCGATGCTGTTACTGCCAGTCCTTTCACTTTACCCATTATTAGTCAAGTGTGGTGATATTTCACTGTGACTTTAATTTGCATTTCTCTGATGATGATATTGTGTATTTTCCCATATGGATTTACCTATTTGGATACTCTTTCTCATCAAGTACCAGTTCAAGTGTTTGGTCCATTTTTTTTTTTAAGATTTATTTATGCACACAAGAGCTGGGGTACAGGCCAGAGGTGTGGGGTGGGGGTGAGAAGACTCACCAGAGACAGAGCGGGGAACAGAACAGGCAGACTGACTGAAATACACTGCTGAGGGGAGCAGTGGGCGAGACGGGAAAGGTCTGCTGAGCCATGTGTGTAGCTCCCTGGCCAGAGGTGAAGCGTTGGCATTGAGCTCAGCAGCAGCCAGTGCCACACAAGTAAGGAAACGACTATGCCAGTTTCTGTGCCAGCTGCCATGTGGAGTATGAATCCATGAAGTAAGCTGCAAAGTGGCTGGGAAAAGAGGATGACATCTAGGGAAAGAGACACCTTGTCCTCTTGATGATGGAGTGTCTCCTTCAAATGGTTGCCCTCTGGTACACACTGGGCTGCTCCATAAGACCTCCACACCCTACGCCATTCTGAGAAAATCAGCCACATCTCTTTTCCCAGTTTGCTCCTGATCCCTAAGGAGCAGGTCAAGGGGACAGCTCCTGCACATGTGCCCATGTAGATCTGCATCTTGGGGTTTCTTTCCCTTCATGTCAAGTGGAAAATAGACACACCAGCCTAAGTGCTGCCCACTGAGACTTGCCCTTCACCACTGCCAGCCTGCTCAGCACACCTAGGGGTGCAGTCCAGTAGCTATTTCTCCCCAGCCTCTGAGCCAGAGAGACATGTAAGTAGGCCCATGCTTTCCCCTTTTGTTCCAGCCAGTGGAAGAATCAGAGCCACAGGTGCAGAGCGAGAGAGAGGAAGGCGCGGTGGAGAGAGTCACCTCATCATGGCGTGTGCATCTGCCTTTGGACCCGGCTCAGACCTGGTTTCTAGAGTCAACTTCCATGCAATGAGAGAGTGCCGCTGTGTATGTCCAATTTTATGGTTCAACGGATTTGAGACACGATGACCAGTGGTTCAGGAGACACACTCAATTGGTGACCTGTCGTCACGCAGTCAGTCCCTAGGACACAGCAGCGCGCCAGGAGCTGGCGTTTAAGTAGATAGTAGCTATTGGCAAAGGGTGACCATGTCTTACTCTAAATCTTCTGTTCTCTGACTGTAGTTTATGGTAGAGAAACGTGGGTTTTTTTAACCCATTTGTTTACATTTCAATGTTTTAAAGTCAATGAATGACATTTTGATATCACATCCCACCTTAACATGTATTTCTAAATTTACGAGGCATTTCTACTTAACCGAAATAACATGGTTGTACTTAACAAAAGTAAAGCTCCTTAATTTCATTTTACATTCAGTTCATATTAAATTGTGCCAGAAACACCCCTTTTCCTTAACTTAAAACACTTGCAACTTCTCTCTTGGCTAGATACTTTTTAGCTGAACTGAAATACAAGTAAGTAAATTTAGGAGAGTGGTTAACTCTGGCAGAGAGTTATGAGTAAAATCAGTTCATGAAGTCTTGAGGTGCTGTCAGAAAACTATTTTTTTTTTGTTTTTTACTGTATTTTTAACATGTTTATTTTCTTTTTTAATTTTTTTTATTTTATATAAAGAAAAAGAAAAATACCAGATGGTCTCACTCATAGCAGAAAACTATTTCTTGACCTGAGTGATGACTGCATCAGAATTTATTTTGCTAAATATTCACTTAATTATACTCATATATTTTGCATTTGGAAACAAAGTTATGATAAAACATGTGAATAATGCATTAAAATACTTTTAGAACGTAAAGTATACCATTGCTAAACATGATGATGTTAAATAAAATGAACAAAATAGAACTTTCACAGTGTTCCATGGATTTATAGTGATCATCTAAATAAAGATGACTTCTGCAATATGGTCATTAATATAAGTTCAATCTATCAAAAGATGTCTCTGAGGATCTATTTCGGAGGGCAGCATGACAATAATGGCATCTTATTTTATATAAGGTGGCTGGTTTCTGTCATAACTTACAACCATCAATTCTAAATCTTCTTCTGTCTGGTATTCTATTCCATCATTTATTTTGACAAATGTTCTAACAAAGGCACTTTGAAAATTTTGCAAGAAGGCCTGGGAAGTGTTAGAGTTGTACAATATTATGCTTGACAACTGAAAATCTGCTGATACCAATGAAGACCAGTGTGTATCTTAATCTCTTGGTCAAAAGAATTGTCCTCTAACGATATCACTTACAGGAAAAATATAGGGAAACTGAACAAAGGCTCCAAAAAATAAATAAATAAATAAGAGAGAGACACACACACACAAAACTTGTAGGCAACTATAGAGCTAAGGCTTAAAGCAGGGGAGGGTGAGGAATAGGGGTCAAAACATGGGAGGGAAGAGCACAAGAGACTATGCTGATGGTTCACAGGTGATGTGGTGGTGGGAGATTTATGGGGACTACACCAGAGGGGAGAAATCAAATACTGTAAAAAAATGACAACCAATGTAAACAAAAAAATTTTTAATAAAAGGAAAAAAAAAAAGAATGTCTTCTAGGCCCTCCCTGGGTCTAGCTATAGGAGAGCTTACCAAATTGCAAATGATAGATTATTCCCACTTTCCCACTTCCCCAGTCTTCAGATTCCCACATTTTTGGTATTCCAGGGAAGTTTCGATTTTTCTCTTTTTAAAATCTAAGCCATCATTGAGTTTATGCTTAGATTTGCCAACCCTGCAGATGGCAAATATCACTTCCAAGTGAATGAACCAGGACATGCAATCCTGACTCTTTGATGGTATACCCAGAGCAATAAGTTTGGCCCATTTGAACATTATATCTCATCTTGCTTATTCAAATGCCCTTAGAATTCAGCCCAACAAGCTCCCCAGGCTCCTGTTAGAGATTGCTGAGGTCTCACATGTTTTGGCTGATAAGCTATTGGCACTCAGAGCAGGCCTGCTGTTTGAGCCTCCTCACTATATTGGTTTCTGCATCTTGTAACTGCCCTGGGAGCAATGAGAGGTGCTGGGGAAGGTGCTGAAGACAACTGGCACCAATCTGGGAGGCTGGTGCCTCACACACGGTCACTGAAAAGCTGTTCTGGAAGTCCCTCAACATGCAAAGGGAATTCAGGGCAAGTTTGAGATATTTTGGTCATTCAAGTCAACTCAAATGTCTCCACGCTACACCACAGGAATCTCTACCTTCTCCCTCTGGCACCCTCATTTTAGTGAGGGAGCGAGACTGTCAACTCTGCAGCATTTACTGTCTCATATTGGGTCTTAGTCCAGGTACCCCGAAACCTTGGGAGACAACGCATTCCCTCAAAGCATTCATGGAGACCTCAGCTTCTCCGTGCGTGTTCTCTACTGGATGTTGGTGACCTTTAATAATGCCTTTCCCCTATAGATGCTTTCCAGGACCCTGCGAAGAAGTCTGATGAAGCCGCCATCTTTATCAGCCCCTGGTTGTGAATGGCTACATTTCACTTCTCGCTTCATTCTGTGCTGCCAGGCAGAACCACGACACCACTGAAGATGACGGATTATAACCCAGCCCTCACTCTAGGAGGCTGTACTCCTTGAACATGGGAAATGCCATCTGGGAATACCACTTGGAGGACCTGTTCTTTGGAACCACTTTGTTTCAATCCTCTTTGAACTACTACAGATGTGTGTTGTTTTAAGTCGCTGAATTTTATGGTAATTTATTACAGCAACATGAGGAAACCAATGCATGAATGAAAAGCTGTTAGCACAGCCACCTTCCTTCACTATACAGAATGGCCAGCATGTAACTTACCTAAACAGGTAGTTTAAATTTTTTGGTTTATACTTTTGGCTGAGCACTTATTATGCACCCAACTCTCCTCTCTCTTGTGCTCGCTTGCTCGCTCTCTCTCTTCCACTGCCTTCTTTCCTCTCCCTCTCCTGCTCAACAAAATAAAACTATTCTTCTACACATACATGTTTTAATTATAACCCTGGAAAATCAGTGCTATTATTATTCATTTTAAAAACAACACAAACTAGGACTGAGAGTGATTAAGACACCTGCTTAAGGTCATAGAGCTCTTAGATGCCACCATCAGAAATTAAATCCCAGCATGTAGGAATCTAAAGTCCATGTTCATTAATGACAAGGTGAGAAGAGCAAGCAACATTTCACCCAAAGAACTTAGTCAGATTGTGCTTATTTTATTTTTAACATAGCAGCTCAAGAGATGTATATATAATATTGAAACTGAATGTCGATTAAGTAGGATTTGTGGGGAGAGGTTCTACATGTACACCTCTCAGCTTGCTCCAATAAAGCGAAACTGTTAGGGAACCAGAAAGTTTAGTAAGCACAGGATCTAATCTCAGCCACAGCCCTGCACACTATTATATCAGGTTGGATCCACTACGGGGACTCCTAGACCTTCCTTGTGAATTTCAGAATAGAGGTGGGGCCTCCCTGGTGGTGCAGGGGTTAAAGATAGCACTATCAAGATGTCACCAGCCACTGCAGCACAAATTTGATCCCATAATACCAGCTGGCCAGGGAGCAACCCACATGGTGCAGCAGGCCTCTCCTGCATCGCCTGCTGCTCCCCTCAGCAGTGCATTTCAGTAAATCTGCCTGTTCTGCTCCCCACTTTCTCTGGTGAATCCTCTCACCCCCCACACCTCTGGCTTACACCCCAGTTCTTGTATGCATAAATAAATTTAAAAAAGAAAATAGAGGTAAGAAACGGAATGTGATTAACCCCTTAATACAGGCTCAAAATACAACTTTCTGCCTAATAACCATAGAACTGGAAATGTACATTCTAGGAAAACTGGTATACCCATTTATCAAAAACATATTTGTACCTCTGAGTCCACATGAACATCAAGTTGGTATTAATACTGACATCAGTTATAAAATCTGTTTCACTAACATTTAATTTTATTCACTCTTCTCTCTCCTCCACCTTATATAGGTTAAAACTTAAAATGAATTAAAATGCCACACACTACAGGAATTTGTCATGAAGATTCTAAGAGAGTGTGTTTCCTTATTACAATGCGTTCGCTTCCCAATTGTGTGCTCTATATTTTGCTTCTGTAATTGACAAGTAGGAAAAGTGAGCTCACAATCATGAGTGCACCTCTTTGGAACAATGCATCTCCTGTTGTAAATCACAACCATGTCTTCTCCATCAACGGGACCCTGCAAGCTATAGACTCTGGAGGCCACCTGCAGAGAGAGTTGTCAGAGTGACTTCCCCAAGATGAGAACGGAGCTGGGCAGCCAGGGGAGGGGCACAGAGGCCACACCCATCATTGCTATCAGCCCAACGTTCCCCTTACCACTTCACGCCATAAACCCAACCGCCAACCTCAACCTACTACAGTGGCCTCAAACAAGAGAGCAGGTTAAGATGTCACCAACTGCGATTGGAACTAGAATCAATGCATCTGAGCTGGGACAAGGAAGTGTCCCTTGTCAGTAGAAACATCTTTTTTCCAGTGGCAAAAAGAGCAAGAGTGACACTCGGTGGCCAGTACAAGTCATCACACAGGACTCAGCCGGGGACGATCCTGCACACCTGCCTTGCCTGGGAGTTCCCAGAAGGGAGAAGGCTGCTGCACACACAAGGAAGACCCGTGTTTTCAGGAATAGTGTTACTCCTGCTCTGATTAGTAGCTAAATCTGAGAAGTGACACCACACTGCAGCTGTTGGGAGTGAATACAGGCTAGTGTGTCCAAAGGACATTTTAGGAAAGAGGGTGGTGTGGAGGTGAGGAGATACAAAACTCAGAATCTAGGCAAAACTTTATATGATAAACTGCAGCTAACTAAAGCCACTGTCAGCCACTGCTGAACTTGGTCACTCATTCCTACATCCTGAGTTAACCAATTTCCAGGAGCAAAGCTTCAAAGTGAAACCACTCTCGTAAGACTCCTCAGCATAAGCAAGTTCATTTCCAGACCTTTACTTCCTCAGTTATTTACTATCAGGTGAAGCCCAGTGCCAAGAGGGAGCCCGCAGTATCAAAACATTGAGCAAATAAATACATGTACAAATGAACGAAAAAGGTGCAAGCAAATGGATATCAACTGGTTTATGAAAACACACTCCAAATTAAGGAGAACAGATGGACAATTTTTTTAAATGGAATATTACTCAGCAATCAAAAAAGATAAACACACGCAGTTTGCAGCAACATGGATGGAGCTGGAAGGGATCATGCTCAGCGAAATAAGCCAGAAAGAAAATGAAAAACACCGGATAGTCTCACGTATAGGAGGAATGTAGAGGATCCAAATAAGGTATCGGGGGGAAAAAGTAATTATAAGAGAGTAAAAATCAAAATCAGCTGGCAACTATAATCCAGAGACATACTAGGGGTCTGGGGTAGAGGGGAGTAGGATCAAAACAAGGGTTGGGAGAGCACAAAGACTGTGGTGATGGTTCATGGGTGAATGGGTGGTGGGAGCTTCATGGGGACTATAACCAAGATGAAAATGCTTACATTGTACAACAATGGACAATGATGTAAAAATATATTAAATAAAATAATAATTAAAAAAATAGAGCTTTCAAGACACAACAGGGAACAAGATTTTCCCAGCAGGGTACAAGGGACACAAAAACGTCTCCTAGTCCATCCATCCTTGGAAACAGAGAAGCCGTGACATGAGCGCTAATGAGTTTTAGGTATTTGCGCCTAAGATGGTCACAAGGCAGCAAGACCCCCGACAGGAGGTCAACTCCAGCTACGCACCGGACCAGCAAAACAGGTTTCCAAGTGTTTTTAATCCAGACTACAACCCAAACCAACCAGTCAGAAGTTCTGAGGTGGGGCCCAAGCACGAGAACTGTTTACAGACCCCACATGATGCTGATATGGAGTCATCCAGGCTACAAATCACGTGCTGGAAGGGCGTCCTCAAATATTTTGGCCTCAGACTCTCCTCACACTATGAAAAATAACTAAGGATGCCAAGGAGCCTTGAATAAATGGTTCTATTAAATGTAAATACTTAAAAATACTAAAAGAATGGTTTTAATTTTTTTTTTTTTTTTTGGTGGGACCCTCACCCTGCGGTTAGGGATCGAACCGGCACTGCAGAGGCTGCGGACAGCCTCGCAACCCAGCGCTTAACCACTGCACCACCAGGGGAGGCCCGGTTTTAAAATTTATTAATTCAACAATAGCCAAAAACAAAACCTCACTGCATATTAGCAATGGCAATGTATTTTTAAAGAAATGACAATGTCTTCTCAACCAAAAACTTGTTTATTATTATCGAGTTTTTGGTTTTTTTTTTTTTAGTATTGTTGAGGTAACACTGGTTGACAACACCATGCATGATTCAGACTCTCCCCCTGAGGTGTAATCACCACACCACACCACACCTGACACTGAGACACCACGGTCAACCAATCAAAAACATTTAGTAAGAAGAGTGGCTTTGTGGCACAATTGTGCAAATCTATGTCATGTCTGACTTAATAGGAGACACCTCGACACTTGTGAGCTTCTGTCTTCATCGAAGGATTCCAAGCGTAGCATGTGAAGGCAGATTTCAAGTCTGGGGCTGCAACATGACTGCTTCTTCCATCAAAGCCCCTCCCTTTGTACAGACTTTAGATGAGCATCTAATACCAGAATGAAGATACTAAAGGCGAGATACGTCACCTATTAAGACTGTCACTGAGAATCAGACCAAAGCAGTTGGTGCTCTCAGACAACCAATCAAGCAGTTAATGATGGAGAAAATCTCCTCGTTAATTTGTCAGTTGAAAACTCAGTAGTTAGGAGCTTCATGCATTGCTAGCACATGCTCTGTATTCTTCTCAACCAACCTAAAAATTCTCCCACATGACTGATGTGCAGAAATCCTCTCCCTCGCCTTTCAATGGATGCTTTATGTGAAAAGGAGTATTTATTTCAACGCTTAGTCACATCCCTGCTTCACGGACAAGGCCGACCCCTGAAGGGAGAGAAAGGCCAGGCCGCTTAGTGTCCTGGGACTGATGGCACCAGGTCGGGGACCAGCTGGGGTGTGTCCATGGAAGAATGTCCTGCGCAAAATTTCCTTGCTCAACTATTCTTACTGCACTCAACGTGTCATAGATTTAAAAGCATAATTAAGCCTAAAATCACTTCCATGAAATTATGTATAATCGTAAACATTTCCAGGGGTCCAGAGAACAAGAAGGGACCTTAGCCTAGAGGACAATGAGGGATCCTACTGGGGTATCCTCAGGTAACTGCACGCGATTCATGAGAGATGAGTGAACCCAAGGCCGCTAGAGAAGGCGCGGCACCCACTACTCGCAGGATCTCAGACCACATCAGGACTCGGTTCTTCTCCCCTTCCTGCTGCTGGGACAGCATGTGATAGGAAGAGGGAGGTGGGGGCAAAGAAAGGACGGACAGAGAAGCAATTAGGTTAGACACAAAATAATCTTTGTAGGGGCCTCTCTGGTGGCGCAAGGGGTTAAGACTAGGCTATGAAGCTGTCCACAGCCACTGAAGCATCAGTCTGATCCCTGGCCGGGGAGCTACCCACATGGCGCAGCAGACCTCTCCTGTCTCACCCGCTGCTCCCCTCAGCAGTGTATTTAAGTCAGTCTTCCTGTTCTGCTCCCCACTCTGTCTCTAGTGAATCCTCTCACCCTCCACACCTCTGGTCTGTACCCCAGCTCTATTTAAATAAATAAATCTTAAAAAAATAATCTTTGTATTTACAACTTGGAAAAAAAAGAGGAAAATGGACATGGGAATCACAAGTGCTGCAATTTCTCTTTTTAGCTTCTGAATTCTGAAGGGTTTATCTGAAGTTACACTTTTTCTGTGTCCTTTTTTGGGGGGTGCTCCGTGAGATATTTGGTCACTAGGAACATCACCCTCCTAGCCTCTTAGAAAAACAGATTTGGAAGGAATCTAGAAAGATTTCCATTCTGTACCTTCCTCTTAAAAAGAAAAACCAAGGTCAGCGTGTTAAGATGCTTTCCCCAAGGTTTCCAGTTAAATTAGAAGCAGGTCCTTGACTCCTCATGCTATGACATTTTCTTTGCTGTGGATGTGACAAGGGACAGTGAAATATCATGTTCTTGTGTGTCAAGGCCAGTTACTCTGCTAACAAGGCTACCCTGGAGTTTCCCTGAGAATGGGTTCTCAGGATAAATTTGGGAATGGCATTTTATTCTTTCCAATAGAGGTTTGTTATAAAGACTGGTGCTGCTCCCCAGCTGGTGCAGGGATCCTCATGCTCACGTCCAATCCTGAATTTCCCTCGTGGGCCAGCCCCACAGTCCCTATGCCTGCTTACAGTCACCCTCTTTGATGCTAAAACTCGCCTTCCCTGTGCCCGAGTCTCTCAAAGTCTCAGCAAATATTTGGCTCAAAAATCTGATCCTCTTATCCCAGGGACACCAGACGTTTTCTTCACCTACCCCCCACCTGCCTGGCTGTCGGAGTTAAGTGGCAGCATCTGGCCATTCCCTCTTCTGCCCTCAGCACACAGAGGACTTGTGTGAGCATGTGGGGTCTGTGTGTTTTGTGGCATGGGTGTGTGTGTGTGTGTGTGTGTGTGTGTGTGTGTGAGAGAGAGAGAGAGAGAGAGAGAGAGAGAGAGAGAAGTACATAATTCTATTTGCAGAAGAGTTGATGATTGGATGAGTTGATTAATCAATCATGACCAGAAGCAGAACCTTCGTTTTCTTATTTATAACATGGGAAATGATAATTATATGTGCCCTTGCTCCTTATAGGAGCTTTATGTACATCAAATAAAGTGATACAATGAAAACTGTGCCATAGAGGGATAACTGTCATTGGTGCAGCGATGAGAAATTCAGGCTCAGAGAGATTAATTGACAGTTAAATCATCGATCCTGTCAGTATCAAAACTGGGACAACAATCCATGTGTACCAAGCGCCATTCTCATCCTGTTTCAACCACACCATGCAACCCCCTCTTTTTCCAAAGTCTGTCCCCAAGGCATAAGCCATCTTCCAGTTTTATCCAAGTTTGGTGAAACATTGCGTCAATTCAGTGAATAAAAATTAGCCACATGGGTGGTCTGCCTGCGTAGACTTACTGGCTGACTGAAATGGTATGTAAGTGCTTAGAGAACCAGACAGCACCAGCTGTCTTTCACTGATTCAACAGGAAGTGTAGTATCTCAGAGCAGAACTTGCTCATAGGATTCTTTTGGGATCCTTTGTCTTCCTCTGAACAGCACCTGTCCTCTTGTCCAAGTACAAGATGGTCCAGGGAAGGAAGTTAAATTAATTCTTTTATCAAGGAAGTAAAATTTATTCTTTCTCTTTTGTCTCCTTTTATTTTATATTAGAAACTGCTGACTGAAAACAAGGTCTCCTTTGAGTGAGGTGATGTATTTAGCTGACACAGCCCACAGAATAAGAATATGTGATAGAATATGTAGAATAAGAGTATGTGGGGCCTCCCCTGGTGGTGCAGCAGTTGAGTGCTGGGCTGCAAAGCTGCCTGCAGCCTCTGCAGTGCCGGTTCAATCCCCAGCCACTGGCGAGGGTCCCACATGGCGCGCAGACCTCTCCTGCCGCCCGCTGCTCCCCTCAGCAGTGTACTTCGGTCCTTCTGCCTGCTCTGCTCCCCGCTCTGGCTCTGTTGAATTCTCTCACCCTCCCGCGCTTCTGACTGTACCCAGTACTTGTATAAACAAATAAATAAATCCGTAAAAAATAAATAAATAAACCTAAAAAAAAAAGAGTATGTGATCCCTTAGGAAGGAAGTCACAGGGGTCATCCAGATTCCCTTAAAACTGGTGAATTAATCTGGGTTATCTGTCCATCTGAATGTGAGTAAAGAAATGAACAGCAAAAAGAAAAAAAATTTAAAGAGGTTACTCAAAGGACTTACCAAGTTTTACCCAAATTTATTACAGAAGACCTTGAAATCTTTAAATTGGATACTGAACTCCATGAATTCCATGGGGGAAAAATCTGTAGAAAAGGAACAAAATCCCTCAAGCAGTTTCAAGCTTAAAAACTCTTTTCAATTTATACTAAAAGTGCAGCTTTTAGCTAAGTTTTGCAGACTGTGCAAATCTCTCCTTCTAGTCTAAGTAATTCTCATCCTTTATTGATCCTCTTCAGAAAGTGTGACTGATCACTGTGGACCTTGTACTGAGGAGCCAGGCTCTCAGTCTGGTTTCTTTTTTGACCAAACTTGAAGTAGTATGCAAACTACTAGACAGGCAACTACATGCTCAGATTCCCTACATCAATGTTTCTCAACATGTACCCCACAGACTGACAATGTCAGAATCTCTGGAAGTTATTAAAAATGAAAATTCCTGGGCTCCAGACAAGCCATGGATTAGGGACCTCTCTTGAGGGTGTGGAAGATAGACAGCTGCATTAGCATGGTGAGAGGATGTCAACAGAGTAGAGACATTGGGCTTACCTCCTCTACATACACAACTAGACCGTAGCAGAACAAAGTCAGTAACTCCTGTAGGGAAACTAGAAAGTCCATACATGCTAGGAGTGATATCTAGAGAAAGGGACCTTGGGGAGCAAGCAAGCTGGCAGCCTGCTCGGGCAAGTGAGGTGAGCTCTGCCGCCCAGCAGGCCTTGCGAGCAGCAGAATGTAACTGGCAGTCATTACACATTAACCCTCCACAGACCTCAGTGAGCCCTGAGAGAGAACTGGGAAGCAAATCCATTATAGCAGCCCTCAGCAGTCCTGGGCAAGCTCCAGGGTGAATCCTGAAAGCATCCCCTGCAGTGGCAGCCCTCAGCAGAATCCAGTGAGCCCCATGACATGACCTGGAATCAAGACCTAGCAGGCTAGACCTTCTTGCAACCTCAGAGAATGGTGGGACAGGACCTGGAAACAGACCTACTACAGTAGGTCCCAGCAGACCTCAGTGAGGGTCCTGGAAGCATCCAGACATGGTAGATCCTAGAAAAGAGTATAGAAGGTCCTGCCAAGGGGAGCAGATGTGGCATGAAAGCACGTGATGAGGATATTCACTCTCACAACTATTGTTTAACATTGTGTAGAAGCCCTAGCTAGAGCCATGGGCAAGAGAAAGCTATAATACGTATCCAAATTGGAAAAGAACATGTAAAACTGTCACTATTTGCAGATGGCACGACAATATACTTAGAAAATCCTGAAGACTCCACAAAAAACTATTAGAAATAATAAATCAGTAAAGTGGCAGAAATTCTGGGTGCCAAAACAATATCCCTGAGAATAAGGGGGGGTAAGGACCCCACAGGCTGTGACTCACTCACTGTTGAACTCAAATTACAGTCCAGGCATTTCACATCTCTGTAGAGATGGAAACTGAGAAATGGATTTTGTCTGGAGGAGCTGATAGCTGCAAAGGCTAAGTTTTTATTTCTCGGTAGTATTTAACCAACAGGACATCTAATTTAGCACTTAGTCAACTTACTTTGCTTTTATTTATCCAGGGTTTTCAATCCATTTCTTTCTGAATCCTTTTTTGAAAAATTATATTTCCATGTATGTGAGTTAAGGAAATATTTGAAGACCACACTTTTGCAATTGGAGATGCAGGAAGAGCCACTTACACAGGGCCATGGAGATATTGAAATGATCTTTGGGTGCCTTATGGGGAACTGAGGTGAAGAAGGGCTATTGGAACAGACAGTCCACCAGAGTTTACTTCAGTTGGCCAAGCAAGAGATGGAGTCAGGGCAGGGTGCATATCTGTGGAGACAGAAAGAAATGGATAAAATCCAGTCATCTATGTGATATACATACACAATGGAATATTACTCAGCAATTAAAAAAGGTAAACTCATGCCATTTGCAGCAACATGGATGGAGCTGGAAGTTATCATGCTCAGTGAAATAAGCCAGAAAGAAAAAGAAAAATACCAGATGGTCACTTATAGGAGGAATGTAGAGGATCCAAATAAGGATTGGGGTGGGAGGGGGCTTATAATAAAGTAAAAATAAAAATCAACAGGAAACTACAAACCAGAAACATTCTATAGGAGGGAGAAGGGAGTAGGATCAAAACAGCGCTGGGAAGAGCACAAGAGACTATGGTGATAGTTCACAGGTGAATGGGTAGTGGGGATTTCGCAAGGACTCTAACCTAGATGAAAATGCATACATTTTACAAAAATGAAGAATGATGCAAAAAATATATAAAATAAAATAATAATAATAAAAGAAATGGATAAAATCCAGTGAGGCTTGGATGGGACTCGCAGTAGTGGAGACATTTTGTCCTGTGACCATGGGGTCAGAGGGAAGACTTCAAGCTACGATTCTATTAGATCACAGAAGTCTTAGGTAGGAGACCCAGAGTGTGAGGTCTTCTTGTAGGAACTGATACAACATACCTCTACAAGGCTGAGAAATAAGGCTCCTGATACCCTTCTTTTTAGTCTAAAAATAAAATATGTGTCTGGATAAATCAATATGGTAAAAATAAAATATAAACTACATTTGTGAGTAGAAATAGAATGCTTATGGGAGTTTCAGTGCTAAAGTTTAAAAAAACAGACTTATACAGATTAAATACATGGGCAGAAAAAAAAATACATAGGATTCTGTAGCATATATAGTCAACAGTTCTTCATAGATTAGAAAGAAGTTGAGATAAGAATGAAATCTAGGGCCTCCCTTGGTGGCAAAGCTGTTGAGTGCTGGGCTGTGAAGCTGCCCACAGCCTCTGCAGCACCGGTTCGATCCCCGGCCACTGGGCGAGGGTCCCACATGGCGCGCAGACCTCTCCTGTCGTGCCCGCTGCTCCCCTCAGCAGTGTACTTCATCAGTCTGCCTGTTCTGTTCCCTGCCCTGGTGAATTATCTCACCCTCCTGCACTTCTGACTATACCCAGTGCTTGTATAAATAAATAAAGAAATCTAAAAAAAAAAAAATGAAATCTACTTTACTAAATATGTGTAGTAAATGTATGAAAATATAACTCTTGGCACTTCCCCCAAGCATAGTTTACAGAAATATTTTTTTTCTATGAAGGAATTATGGAATTTCAATTTTCTTACCAGGCCACTAGGAAATTCTACTTAATAAAATAGTAAGATTGAGAAAATCCCCACATCACTCCCCAAAATTCATTTACTTTTGCATTTGAGTTCTGATACAATCAAGCAAGTTCTTTTGTATCCACTTCTTTTTTTCCAAGCAGCCAATCAATCGGTTGTTTTCATTCTACTTCTTCGGTTTTACTCTGGCACATTTTCTGACAGCAAAGCCATAGATTGTTAAAAGAGATTATGATACTTATTTACCGTATTAGACCCATAACAAAAGAGAATTTATACTTGTTGATAAATTACATTTTGTTTTTAAAAAGCAAGCATGCCCTCAAATACCTAGAATATGACTTACAAATGAGAAGTCTTTGTTCAGACTAAGTTCTCATACATTATATGTCAAAGTTAAATAAACAACTGCAAATTAAAAAGACAGAATAAAGATATTCTGTCATTTTGGTACATGTAGTGTGAAAAGCATGAAAGCAAAAGAGCTCATCTATCAAGAGGATCGCTGTTGTGTGGTTATTGAACTTTTATAAGCAAGAATCCAAGTGATTACTCAGGGCTGAAGGTCTGGACTGATTACATAAAATATCCATCAAAGCCAAGATGACAAAGGATAAGCAGCTTCTGGGTGATTAATAGGTACAAGAACTCAAAACAAAGGAGATTTAGAAAGCCAATGGGCTTTATTGATAGAGTCAACCTCAACTCTCAATAGGCAGAATACGCATTCAGTCAGCAACCCATTAAGCTGCTTAGAGAAATACTAACTTGCCCAGAATAAGACCTATATGAATTTGTATATGATGATGCAATTAGCAAATTCATTCATGAAGTTCACTGAGAAATATTAGCTGCAACTAAGCATTTTTGTTTCTTAAGACACACACACAGATAAATATGAGCTAGGAGAGTTTGAAGGTAACATGTATGTAGAGAGAACATTTGTCCTTTGCAGCTGCCCAGCATCTAGACTGTCTCTAAATATTAGCACTGAAAACTCCTTTTAGGGAAGGAAGTTTCCTCCACTACGTATAGTCTGATGAGGCTGGTGATTACAACACCCTTCCTAGATATAAAACTCAATCTGTTATGTAGATTGTTATGAATAAACTTCCAAAGGTGGTGAGTCTTATTCTTACTAGCCCTCAGCCTAAATATAAAAACTAAACACAAAAGCTGTCTAAAATATTAAAAATTATAAAACATTTAGAAGAAATATAGGGAAAATCAGTTTTATTTGGGGCAAAATATTTCTTTAAAAATACAAAAAAGCATGAAACACATGAAGAAAATATAGATAAATTGGTCTTTATCAAAATTGCAAACTTTTATACTGCTTAGGAAATGAAAACAGACACAAAAAACCTGGGCTGGAAGAAAAGCTTTGCAAAGAATGTATCTCATAAAAGATCTGTATCCAGAACATTTAAAAAAAAAAAAAACTCTCAAAACTCAATGATTTATTTATTTATTTATTTATTTTAAAGATTTATTTATTTATTTATACAAGCACTGGGTACAGTCAGAAGCGCGGGAGGGTGATAGAGTTCACCAGAGCCAGAGCCGAGAGCAGAACAGGCAGACTGATGAAGGACACTCCTGAGGGGAGCAGCAGGTGCAGCAGGAGAGGTCTGCATGCCAAAACTCAATGACTTAAAGAATGCAATTTAAAAAATGAGCATGAATGGTTCAACATGACTAGTTATTAGGGAAAGTCAGGTAGAAACAAAGGAAAAACATTATCACAACTAAGAGAATACCAAGGATTCATGACAAATTAATGAAATTTGGTATTCTAGAGAGTATCCAGGAATAGAAGAATGAATTCGAGAAAAAATAAGGTGACCTAAATAAAGTATGGATGCTGGCTAATGACAATACATCTGTATTTATTTAACAATTGTAGCAAATGTACCATACTAATGTAGGGTGTCAGGAATAGGGAAACTGGGCGTAGGAGATATGTAAACTTTCCATGTTGTTATTTTCTCAACTGTCTATAAATTAAAATTTTTTTAAAAAGCCTATTAAACACATACACGCATCTACTAGAATAGCTAAAATGAATTAAAAAGACTGACCAGTGCCTCCCCAGTGGCACAGCGGGTTGAGCGCTGCGCTGTGAAACTGTCCACAGCCTCTGCAGTGCTGGTTCAATTCCCAGCTGGCCAAGAAGCTACCCACAAGGTGTGGCAGACCGCTCTTGTCTCACCTGCTGCTCCCCTCAGCAGTGTATTTCATCAGTCTGCCTGTTCTGTTCCCCGCTCTGTCTCTGGTGAATCCTCTCACTGTCCTGCACCTCTGACCTGTATGCCAGTTCTTGTATAAAAATAAATAAATCTTAAAAAAAGAAAAGACCGACCATTCCAAGTGTTGATGAAACTGTGGAGGAATTATTACTTTCATACTGTTGACAAGGATGTAAACTAGTACAACTCCATGTAATAGTTTCACAAACAAATATCTGATTTAAAAAACCTATATCCAGAATCTGTTAATAAATAATTGTGACTCAATAGTAAGAAGACAATCACTAAAAAATAAACTGAAGGTTTGATCACCTACTTTACCAATTGACAACACATGAAGAATATTCAATGAGATCACTCAAAGGGAAACATGGGGCCACCCTGGTGGCCTAGGGGTTGGGTCGCAGCACTGTCACCACTAAGACCTGAATTCGATGCCCAACCAGGGAACCAGCCCACACATGACAAAGCAGACCTCTCCTTTCTCACCCGCCTGTTCCCCTTAGCAGTGTATTTCAGTAGATCCACCTGTTCTGCTCCCCACTCTGTCTCTGGTGAATCTTCTCATGCCTCATGCACCTGTGGCCTACACCCCAGTTCTTGTATGAGTAAACAAATAAAAACAAATCTTTGAAAAAAATAGAACAGTGCCTCCCCAGGTGGCACAGCGGTTGAGTGCTGGGCTGTGAAGCTGCCTGCAGCCTCTGCAGCACCAGTTCAATCCCTGGCTGCCGGCAAGGGTCCCACATGGCGTGAAGGACCTCTCCTGCGGCGCCCGCTGCTCCCCTCAGCAGTGTACTTCGTCAGTCTGCCTGTTCTGTTCCCCGCTCTGTCTCTGGTGAATTCTCTCACCCTCCCGCGCTTCTGACTGTACCCAGTGCTTGTATAAATAAATAAATCTTAAAAAAAAAGAACATAGTTCCAGGAAAAATATTTGCAAGAATTTGACAAGTTAGTGAAAATGTGAAGGTTTTCCCAAGATATTAAAGCTGAAGCACTTTGAAAGATCCATGTAGATGGTAAAGGAAAGGAAAGGGGTGTATGGAGAGAGTGTTCCACCTGGTGAGTGCAGCAAGCACGCAGGGTTGATGGCAGTAGGAAGGTAACAGACTTCCCTGGGGTCTGGGGAGGTGGGAGCAGGCCACAGTGGCTGGACTTAGAAAACAGTGCGAGAGATAAATAGGGGCCAAATTTTACAGTTGTGGGTATAAAAGACAAGGTATAGGTTTTCAGCTTACTGAGCTGAATTAACAGTGGTAGCATCCACCAAGGAAGACACACCAAGTTTGCGAGAAAAGTTTATGAGTCTGTTCTTGGATATGTTAGTATGAGGTTCCTTGAGATTCTATGAATATGACATGTAAGGCTATTGGGGAGTTGAGGTTAAACCATTTGAAGTTACTAATAATCAACCACCTTGACCCACCAAAGGCACTTCCTCAGTGTGGATCTAATACAGTACTGGAACTCCAGTTCAACCAAGAATAATACTGTTACTTTTACACAAAGAAAGCAAATGTAGAAGAGTCTTAAAGTAAAATTATCACAGAAACCATATTTTACATTATAAAGTCATTTATAAAGAATATATGAATTTCCAAGTTGCATATGATGCGAAATACTCTTTATGCATCAAGTATTTTTGGCAGTGGTTATTAATCATTTTCTTTCAAAACAAATTAAAGTAATTATGATCCATCATAGTTGATATAAATAACTAAAGAAATTCAGGGAAGAAGCAATTCACCATTGGAGATTTGCCAAGAAATAAATTCTTCAAGCATGACTCACGGTTCTCCTCCGAGATCAGTTAACTGAGTTGACAAGTCAAGCTCCAGCTTCCATAAACTCAAATAATCTATCAAATTCTCTCAGTTGTAATACTGTTTAGTTCAAGATTTTACCAATCACTTTGCAACTGTACATATGCAAACTACCTGACACACAACAAGGATAAGTTTTAAGGGATTATTAATAAAGGGGGGAAATAAATGCATCACTATTAAGTCAAAAGCATGAAGTTCGATCTATAAATACATCATTTTTATTATATTGTCAAAGATGGAGAAAATATTACAAGCCACATTTGAAAAATCAGGTTTATATCAAGTTGGAATGTTTGCGTGCAAGCCTACGCAGCACGCTCTCTCTCTCTCTTTCTGTAACTATTGTGCTTCAGATCATTGCAAATCTTTGCTTAAAAACTATCCAAAGGATCTAACCTATAAAATCATTTATTATATAACGTTCCTGCTGCAACTGGAAACCACCATTTGAGTCTTGTGTGAGACAAGTTATCTGATGTATCAACAGAAACTTTTATGCTACATCAAGGAAGACTTAGAATTTCTTTGAGAAAAAAAAAAGTTTTCTATTTGCCGTTGTACAATCAAACAGATTTAGCAAACCAAAGAGACAGTAACATCACTAACATGTATAACCTTTTACTATCATGTTTGATGATTTGCACATTTGACAAGACGCTGCTGCAAATGGGGACATTGGGATTTGTCACTGTGTAGACTGGCTTTATGCATTGATACATCTCTTATACTCCCAATAAACTGGTTAATTAAAGGTTACTTAACAATTAAAAGTTAATTAAAACGTGCCATTTAAAAAAATCTGTGACATTATGAGAGGGTATACAAATAAGAGAAGAAAGGGGCCTCCCTGGTGGCACAAGGGGTTAGGACGCAACCTGTGACGCTGTCCACAGCCTCTGCAGCACGAGTTCAATCCCCAGCCAGGGAACAACCCACATGGTGCAGCAGACCTCTCCCGCCTCAACACCCCCCCACCCACAATTAATACTCTAGAGAAGATCTATTTCATTTGTTGAACATCAGTGAATACACTCCTTACAATACACTTGCTCCTTCTGAAAAATACACAAAAGCATCAGAGAAGAGTCTCTGTGAAGGGTGAAATCTCACCTTTCTATAGAGTTAGACCTGGGTGAGAAACACTCCAGTAGCGGAGGGTAGTAACGCAGTTGGATGGTAGGGGGCGGGGGTTGGGGGAGTGGGGAGCCTCTGGCAATCTTGGAACAACCTGAAGGAACCTGGTTACCGATATCCAACCACACTGATACCGGACCGACCGATTATCCTGATTCTTCAAGAGGGAAGAAAGGCTACAAAAATGGGGGGCAAATTCATAAAACATAAAATTTTTCTCTGTTAAGAAAACCAATGCATACAAAACAGAACTGGTCAACTGGGCAGATTCAGGGCCAACCCTGCATGGGTGTGAGCCCTTCCTTCTCCAGCCTACTCTGGGAAATTAGTTTAATTACACAGCGGGGGTGCGTCTCCACAGAAAATGGAGTAGAAAAACATTTCAAAGAGTGAGAGTGGAGGCTACAGACCTCTGAGGGCAACAGTGGATTTTTCTTCCTTGTGGTTAAATAATTAAAATCAGAAAGACATTAATTTTTCGCACCCATTACGGGCAACTTAGCTGGAGGTAGAGGCTGGATCAGACGGGCCCCAGAGTCAACTTCCAGGCTGACAGGGAAGTTTGCATTTAACCTTGGAATAATGACAACACGTTTGAAAACCAGGTCCAAAAAACTATGGCCCATAAATGAAATACACTGAAAAGCCACATGAATCTGATGTGGTTTTGGAGTTAGTGTGGGGTCCTTGGGGTCACCAGGAAAGGTGTCACCAGAGCTTCCCTTTCAGCGGCACACAGCGAGTTTCCCAGCGAGTTTCTACAAGAGACGGTTGTTATATTTAAAGGGAAGGCTTGTTAGGAAAAGGGACAGAAAAATAAAGTGCACTTGCATAGACACAAGCAGGCAGGAAGAGCTGCCCTTCTGTGGGGGCAGCGTTAAATTTTATTGTCTTCTTCTGTTTGGGAGGGGCTCATCCTTGTGAGCCATCAGTTGGCTACCTGCTTGGATGTTAAGCTTTGTAATCTAGGCATCGGAGCCTAAGGATTATAGCCTGAGCCTAAGGATACTAGTTTCCATAACCGTGTGGATGGTTATGCTAATCTCTTGTCCCCCCACCTCCTTGTGTGAGCCAGGTTTCTGGTCTTGTGAAGCTTCCTTTTTCAGTTTTTTTTTTTTTTGCTACTCCTGTCCTCCATCAAATTCACCATGTGCCAAGCATGGGATGGGTGCTGCAACTGTTTCATCCACCTGAGAGAGAAGGCAAAGGAGCAGAGGATGGCCTGGCACTGAGAGCTAGAACATACTAGTCTCTTATTGACCAGTCTCACTGCATACTAACCTCAGACCACATCATATAGAGACCATTGGTTAAAGGAGACAAACTAGGGCACTATGTCATTTTTTTCTAAGCAGAGATAAAAATCAAGGTCACTGTATCAACCACAAAATACCAAATACCCCCTGTCATGGTTAAGATGAGTCACTGCTGCTTCTGACCGGTTAGAGCTCTGAGCTCATGCTGATCTCACCTCTGGATAAATTAGATTAATTACCCAGTCACAGAATTTCCAAATCACCCAGTACAGGCTCAAACTGTCTAATAGGCTCTTCCTAATCTCATTTTTCTTTCTTTTTTCTTTTTTAAAAGATTTATTTACTTATGCATACAAGAGCTGGGGTACAGGCCAGAGATGCAGGGGGGTGAGAGGATGCACCAGAGACAGAGCGGGGAGCAGAACAGGCAGACTGACTGAAATACACTGCTTAGGGGAGCAGCGGGCAAGACAGGAGAGGTCTGCTGCGCCATGTGGGTCGCTCCCTGGCCAGCCAGGGATCAAACTCGTGCTGCAGAGGCTGCAGATTGCTTCATAGTGTGGTGCTTAGACCCTTGCGCCACCAGGGAGGCCCCCTAATCTCATCTTTCTAACAGACCCATAGCTCTCCACAGCGGCTGTTCCCCTGCGCTGTACTGAATCACGAACCCAGGCCTTTTGACTACAGGCATGCCACTGCTGCTCTTGGGCAGGAGGGCACTGCCACATGTGGACAGTCAGCGCAGCTCACCACAGAGTCAACCCACTCAGGTCAAGACAGGCTGGCACTGAGGATGGCAGAAATGACTCTGCCAGCCCTGGCACACTGTCCCTGCACGTACAGGCCAGGTATCTACTTCACTGCATTTCTGCTCATTTCATATTTTTGCACTAGGCAATGTCTCTGTCTCAGATGGATGCAGAGGCTTCGCAGGTCTTTCTGAGACTCATTATTCAGGCAAGAGATGACCAGCGCTTGCTCACCCATGTACTCTTATGTGACCCCCTGCAGAAAAACAATGAGGATAAACATTCCACTAAAGGGTTAAAATTGAGAGAAAAATGATATGGTGGGGGGAAGCAATGCATGATGAGATGCTTTCTGCATTCTCTCTCAGTTCCATAAAAGACAAGCAATTAAATTCCCAAATGCTATTAAGCCTGGCATTTAACAGGGAAATATATTCTGCTGTGTGTGACTTCAGAAGACAACAAATGGAGTTGGGCCTAGAACAGGATGTAATCTGGCAAATTGGTAGACACAAGGGAGTAATTATATTCAGTGTGGGTAAATGAGTGTTAAGACAGTGAAATGTAAATTCAGGACAGCTAGCAGTACTAGAAGCCGGCCGCTCTGTCCTGCTGTTAATCTTGGGTCGACACCGAGAGCTATGTAGACATTTGCTTCCAACTTGGGATAATTTCAGAAATTGTTAAATATTTATGATGGATTTGAAATCAGAAGTACAAAGATAAAAACCAAAGACCTGGGGCATAATCCTGTTGACCTAGTAAATATAGCAAATACGTAGCATAGAAGCCCCAGCAAAGCAGAAAGGTACGAAATAAAATGTTTGTTCTTCCCTTTTGTTTCTAAACTGCTTCCCTAGATGTAACTAACCATTATAAATAAATTGCATGTATCTTCTGAAATCTTTTAAGTGTTTCCAATGTTGCACACTTACTAGAAAGGCTATAAAAATGTTTAATTCCAGATGTGATAACTGCAGGGAAACTGAACTCCCACAGGGGGCTGGTTGGAATGTAAAATTGGTGCAGCCACTAGGAAACATCTTTTGGCACTTCCTAGATATGCACTTACTAGAGGGCCCAAAACCACATTCTTGGGCATTTATCCTAGAGAAATGAAAACTTATAGCTATACCACAAAAACAAAAACCCACCAAAACCCTCCGTGTGAATGATCCTAGAAGCTTTGTTACAGTACAGCAGAAATCAGCAACTGTCCCTGGAAAATAGCTAAATTCTGGCACATCCATGTATAGGCACAAACTAGTAACTCCAAGGAACCAGCAATTTCTGCACGGGTAAACTGATGAGCTCAAAGGCATTATTCTTAGTGAAAGAATCAGTATAAAAAGTTGTTTTCTCATTCAGTTTATATAATATTCTCAAATGAACAAATTCTAGAGGCTAAGAACATATTGGTGTCGAGGGTGCGGCCATGAAGTGATGGCTTGAGAGAGCTTCTCTGTGCTGATGTTGTGGTTATATGTATCTTGAATGTGGTGGTAGCCTCAAAAATCTAGAGATGGAATTTAAACACAGATTTCATATCCACACAGAGGAATGCATGCAAAAATAATGAAAAATGAGTAAGATCTACAATATTGTACCAATGTCAGTTTTATGGTTTTGATATTGTGCTATCGCCACAAAATACACCATTGGGGGATGTAATTGAAAATGGCATGCAGGACTTTTTCTAGTATTTTGCAACCTCCTGTGGTCTATCATGATCTCAAAATAAAATGCTAAAAAGTTTTATATAGGCATACAAATATGTGTGTGTGTGCATGCGCGCGTGTGCATGTGATTTTGGCCACAAGTAACAGAAGATTCCAATTCAATTGGCTTAAAAAAAATAGAAATATTCAACTCTCTTATCTAATAAGAAGTCTGGAATCAGGGGAGTTCTGGAACTAATCCAGTGCTCCTTGATATCATCAAGCATCCAGAACTTTTGCATATTCTGTTCTGTGTTCATTGACATACGATTGATTGTTGGAGTACCTTGCATTATGTCCCCTATCAAAAAGTTACTCTATCCAGTGGCAGAGGGATCATTTCCTATTAGTATCGCTTGTAATTGTAGAGACAAACATTTCTCAAGAGCCCTCCTGCTAAATAACTTTGATGTCTCATTAGCAGAGTTACATCCCAACTTAAACCAAACGCTGAAGATATGGCCATTGGAGAGGGATTGCAGGCCCGGGAAATAGTGCCAAGGAAAGGAAGCATCATGACTGATACAGACCAATCATGATCCACCCCAAGGGCTTCAATAGAAGGTACATTTGCATAACTTAAAGTTAAAGAAGTCAATGCACATACACATTGTGAAATACCAAACAGCCATTAAAAAATGAACTAGATAGTTATGGGATGATGTGAAACTTTTAGTTGGAATATAACAAGATATAGAAAAGCATGTTTGTTGGTAACAGTTCTCACAGATTAAACTATCAGACAGGGCACTATGAAGCAATCAGAAGAAGCCTCTGTAGCACAAGTTCAATCCCCAGCCAGCCAGGGAACAACCCACAAGGCACAGCAGACCTTTCCTGTCTGGCCTGCTGCTCCCCTCAGCAGTGTATTTCAGTCAGTCTGCCTGTTCTGCTCCCCTCTCTATCTCTGGTGAATCCTCTCACCCCCACATCTCTGGTCTGTACCCCAGCTCTTGTATGCATAAATAAATAAATCTTTTAAAAATAAATAAACTATCAATGGCTTTCTGAATTTGAATCCTTATTTTGATTAGAAGCATGTATAATACATGATGCCAGCTGGGTATTTTTTTTTACATAGGTGACAATCAATATATAGTTCTGGACTATATACTTGTATTCCCTCGAAATCTATATGTTGATGTGCTATGCCTCAATGTGATGGCATTAGAAGGTGGGGCGTTCCAGGGATGGTTAGGTCATGAGTGCCCAACCATCTGTAAACCCCTTCTTGGACTTCCCAGCTTCCAGAACTGAGAGAAATAAGTGTTTTTTAAGCCATCACTCCATGATAATTTTTTTAGAGAAACTTCAACTGACCAAAATAATTGTTACATTCAAAGTCTTTGTTTTCACCCTTTCCTATATAACTTTTATTTTATTGGGCCTCCCTGGTGGCCTAGGGGTTAAGTCATAGCACTATCACCACTATAGCCTGAGTTATCCCAGGCCAGGGAGCTGACCCACATGTGGCGCAGGTCTCACCTGCTTCTCCCCTCAGCAGTGTATGTCAGTGGATCCACCTGCTCTGCTCCCTACTCTGTCTGGTGAATCTTCTCACCCCCACACCTCTAGTCAATGCCCCAGTTCTTCTATGCAAAAATAAATATTAAAAAAAGAACTGTTATTTTATTCAGGTAAATATATGATTTATTTAATTAATAGGACAACTTCCTAGAACTTCACTAATTCATTCATTCTCTCTGACTTCATGTGTTTATTCTGTGGACTTGTGACCTTTAGTAATGGGTAAGGCTAAACATTTTTTTCATGTTCTTTTGAAGTAAGACTATTTTTTGATATTTTGATCATTTTTTTCCTTTCACTTAATGAATTATGTGATCTTAGATATAAACCTAAGGAAACTGACTTTTTATCTATCATAAGAGTTACAAATACTTTCCTTCTTTGGTAGTTTTCTATGTTGAGTCAATGTTTATAAAAATTTCTAACTTTCATAATATAGAATTTATTGGACTTCTAAGTCCACTCTGCTCCTCTAGTGCTAAAAATCCCACCATATAGGATTCTTACTTCCACTTCCACTCTCATCTCACGCCCCCAACATTCCATCATCCCAAACTACTGATATGTCCTCCAGGAAGTCATCCTGACTTTGCTTTAATAGTTCCTAACTCCTTCCCTGGCCATTTATGCCTGATAAACAGCTACTCATCTCACCACAATCTTACTTCTCGATCCCCTGTGCTCTCTGAAACTCTCTGCAGGTCCTGCACCCCCTCCAGGACATGTTTCCATATTGCTCACTGTAACCTGGGCACACTGCAATGGGGATATTTATGACACTCATGGCATGTTTTGGTAGAAACATGTATTACTTACTAAATCTCATTCATCAATACCACAGATCATGTATTACTTAGCACATTGCCAGACACATTCATTTTTTTGAATGAATGATCAAATCCATGAGTTAATAACCACAGAAGGACACATTTCCCATTCTGTCCCGTGTTATGAACCGTGACAAGCACATTACCGTGCTCTGCTGATAATCTGGTAATGGTTCAATTTGTCATGAACTGTGAGTCTGAGCTCTGATTGGTGTTTCAGCCACACTACTGACTTCCTAATATATTAAGATAATGCTTTCAAGCTTCCCATATTGTCAAATTATGACCTATTTATTAAGGAGCCTATAATTTTTATCTTTCCCTTGAGTCCTCAGTTCATAATCACTCAGTTCTCCACTCACTATATTCTAGAAAGCTTGGTCTATGTTATTGCCAAAACTCATGCTGACTTGATGCTTGGAAACCATGCTTTGCTGAACATGTATCAAACCTGGGAGACTTAAAACTGAACATCACTTTCGAACCACCACTTGAGTAACTAACATAGAACATTGCTGCCCCATTGAAATGGGGGGTTTAAATAGCTCTGTCTTGAATGAATCAGTGGTTTGGTACAACCCAGCTTTCATTTTCTATGTCATGACCTCGGTTAATTTAAGATTGATTGAGCAAGCTGAGTAAATATAAATTGATTTTTTTCAGGAATGATGCTTTGATCATTTAGCTCTATCTATGGCTAATGGCTACCAGTTAGTATGGAGAGAAACTAAGAAACAGAACTCATGCAATGTTAAGCCCCTGGGAGATAAAAATTACAGGTTCCTTATTAAATAGGTAATGTGTGTGTATAAGATGGTCAAACCAGCAAAGGAGACACCGAATGTTGTGGAACTTAAAATCAATGTAATTAAATACTTGAGTCCAGGTCTACTTTAGACCTGATGATTTAGAAAATAATTTTATCAGTACCTGGGTCCTTTCTTGCGATGTCTAGTCTACATGTAAGAATACGGTAAAATTTCTGATGATGTCATCTGGTGGGAATGTGTGAAAGGACCATGAGGCTGTGTTCTACTTAAAGCACACCAGCTTGGAGGGTCAGCAAAAGTGGCTCCTGGAGGAAGGAGTCTCGAATCTGTGCCTATGGCGGAATAGTTGATACAAATGGCATAATTTGCCAACAACATAAAAGCTTCAACTTCTGTCTCCAGTATGGAAACACAGTACATACTGGAACTGAGCTTTCTGCAGACAACAGCTGAGAATTCTCCTATGAATTCCAGAATTCATATTCAAATTCAAAATGCAGAAGCAAAGCAAACCCATTCAGAAATTAGCTATCGTGTAATGAATAAAAGAAGACTAAATCTGGAAGAAAACCACTAGGAAGAAGGGAATGACACGGTGTGAGTTGCTCATTTTTCAAGTTTTGGGTCTGAGAGAAGTCCATAGACAGAACTGTGTCTTTCTCTAATCAGACCCTTCTCTTGCACAAAATATACAGTGGTTTCTTAGGACCTAAATTATTAACTCAAAAATTCTAAAATGTTAGGAAGTTTTGTCATGATAGGGCCTGCTTTACAGCTTTATATCCTTTCATTCACCTGGTATCTAAAGTTCTGGGTTCCCAATGAGGTCAACCCCCTTTGAAGCTGAATCCATTTCCACTTCCCAGCTCAAGGATATGGCTCTTCCAGGTGTTCCTGTTCTTGCTGCCTCATCCCTCTCCCCCTGTGGACCATTATCCCTCCAGCTACTGCTCCAGCTCTTGGATTTGCTTTATAAGAAAAATCCTGATAATAGTTTATAGTCTATCCTTTCAGGTTCTCCTGAACTTACTTCACTAATTGTTTATCTCCCCAATCCTTCATTGAAACTGCTCTTTTTTTTAATTTTTTTTAATAGAGGCATGTTTTATTTATTTATTTATTTTTATTTGTTTATTTGTTTTGTTTATAAAGCACTGGGTACAGTCAGAAGCACGGGAGGGTGAGAGAATCCACCAGAGCCAGAGCGGGGAGCAGAGCAGGCAGACCGACGAAATACACTGCTGAGGTGAGCAGCGGGCGGCAGGAAAGGTCTGCGCGCCGTGTGGGACCCTCCTCTGGTGGCCGGGGAGCAGCCGGGGATCAAACCAGCGCCGCAGAGGCCGCGGGCAGCTTCGCAACCCAGCGCTCAACCGCTGCACCACCGGGGAGGCCCCCTGAAACGGCTCTTGATAAGGTCACCAATGACCTTACCATTGGTAACCCCCTTCATGGTCCCATCTTACTTGAACTACCAGTAATGTTTGTCACATCTGATCAATGCCACCTCCTTCAAATGCCTTCATCACCTGCCCTGTGGGATAACACACTCACCAAGCTCCTTATTTCCTTAATAGCTGTTTCTTTTCTGTCTTCTTTACTGAATTATCACTCCCTTCTGGAACTCTGAGATTAATCCCTCAGTATCTTTTTCCATATTCGCTTCCTAGGCAACCTCATCCAATCCTAAAATCTCAAATATCATCAATACAATGAGGAATCATGAATTTATGTAACCACCCTTGATCTCTTCCCTGAATTTTCATTTATGGCATCCAACTGCCCCCTCAACAACTCCAACTTCAATGCCTGAGAGACGCCTCAGTTTTAATATCATAAGTCAAATTATTGATTCCAACCTCATCCCCACCTTTCTGTTCACACTGCTCCTCCTGTGATCTTCCCCATTTAAAATGAAACTAAACTAAACTAAAATAAAACTTTGTCCTTCCAGTTGGATTCAGTGCCAACATCCTGGCATCATCTTTAATTTCATTCTTTGTCTCACACTTCAGGATCCAGCCCACCAGTAAAACTTTATTAGGTCTACCTTTAAAATACATACAAAACCTAATGACTTCTCACCACACCTTGATCTGAACTTTATTCTCCATAAACACAAAGGCCAACTAAATCAATTTTGGTAACCATCACTATCAGTAAACTTCACCATCACTGAAACAAAGGGGAAATTCTTCCATAGTAGTTGGTGGACAGGAAACGTCAATGAAACCACCAGTGTGAAAGGAACACCACCCCAGGAGGCCTGGGGGCTTTCTTGACAGATGTGTGCAACACCAAGACAACACAGCTCAACTCACTTTGCCTCCATCTCTAGAATTGTACTTATTAACTTACCATATTGTATTCTATAGATTTATACTTGGGTTTTCTCTGAACACATGATCTTGTAAGGATAAAGGTCATTATTTCCTTCAGATGGCACTTTGGCTGGTCATTAATAAGTGTTTGTTAGTTATGGGTGACATACCCATTGGATTAGGACTACATGATGAGAAGTTGAAACCAAGTTCTGTTAAAAGAATGGTTGACTAATTCAGATAAGAGATCATAGGAAACCAATTCGTACGGAGATTGGAGAAAAAAGGTCTGCTTTGTGTAGTTGATACATTTCTGGTAAAGGTGACAAGACCCAATTAGTTATTTAGATGTAAAGGAGGAGACACTAGAGACCTTCATGTTCCCAGCTTGGGAAACAGATGGATGGCACAGCCATGACTAAGATAGTAAAAGCAGAAGGATGAGATTTGGGGAGCATAGGGATTTAGGGACTGGGAAGTTAAATGTGATACATTTTAGGTATTTTTTTAAAGATTTATTTATTCATACATACAGGAACTGGGGTACAGGCCAGATGTGTGGGAAAGTGAGAGGATTCACCAGAGACAGAGCAGGGAACAGAACAGGCAGACTGACTGAAATACACTGCCTAGGGGAGCAGCAGGCAAGACAGGAGAGGTCTGCTGTGCCATTTGGGTATCTCCCTGCCCTGCCGGGATTGAATCTGTGTTGCAGAGACTGTGGACAGGTTCACAGTGCTGTACTCAACAACCTGCACCACCAGGGAGGTCCCATTTGAGGTGTGTTATTGAGAAACTCTTGAGTATGACACTGAAAATATTCAATAGTAAGTAGGGAAAACAGGCATGGGGAATGTGATGATGGTGACATTGATGGTAACTTGCACTGGGGGTAGAGGATATTGACTAGTGAGCACATAAATAAGAAAGAGTAGTCATACATTCTGGGGAACACAACTCAAGGGTCAGGTGGATAAAGAAAGAAAATTTGTATTTTTAGTATCAAAGAAATAAAATGATAAATGAGCTGCCCAGGGGAAACACATTGGTGCCATGCTGGCTTCATATGTCTCAGCATATTATACCTATGGCAGCAGTGGGGCCATAGAAGGTCACAGAGGCCCTATAACTTATTAATAGGATCTGCCCCCATGAGTCACACTCCAGAGAAGCCAAGCATGTAGTACAATCTCATTATCAAAAAACAGCCAAGCAAGGAATTTCATAGTGATCACGCATATCTGGCTTTATGGATTCATTCAGTCAGCAAGAAGATAGTATTAAACTTAATATACTCAAAATGTTCATGTATATAGTAAGTGTGGTCTCCAGACTCACATATGAAGCATATTTAAACAAAATGTATTTATTTATCCAGACTACCTCCTGCAACTAAAGACAGCAACCCCACTCAGGAAAAATTCTATCCAGTAAAGTGGGAGGCTTTTTAGATTTCATTGGACTAAAAAAGGATGACTATATACTTTATATACAGATGTCCCACATGTTATTTATTTCCAAGGGCCAGTAGAGTGTCTGCCAGTTGAAAATGGCATTGTTCTGGTCGCACTGATGTGCACCCAGTATTTCCCATGATAAAGACCCCTAAAAGATGAAAACTCGATTGTCACCAAAAACCACTACGGAAGCTAAGAGGCATTCCCATGAAGTCTGTAGTGTGATGGAGTGAGGCTTATAAGGTGTGTTCTGCTGTTCTACCACCAATAAGAGAGGTAAATCAATGTTGCACTCCTGCTTTACCAGCTGACTCATTTCCCAATGGCTCCAACTCTGAAGACAATCGTTTTTTTAAGATTTATTTACTTATGCATACAAGAGCTGGGGTACAGGCCAGAGGTGTGGGGGGGGGTGAGAGGATTCACCAGAGACTGAGTGGGGAACAGAACAGGCAGACTGACTGAAATACACTGCTGAGGGGAGCAGCGGGTGAGACAGGAGAGGTCTGCTGTGCCATGTGGGTTCCATCCCTGGCTGGGATGGAACTCATGCTGCAGACCTGTGGACAGCTTCATAGGTTGTGTCTTAACCCCTTGCAAAACCAGGGACTGGTCTCTCAGCTTTTCATTTTATTCCTCAAGTAGGGAGTTCACCGCCCCCATTACATCTGTCAGAGGCACAATCTTCACACCAAACATGGGGCACGGGGCAGATAGTACATTGACAGAGGCCTGGGATGGTCTGGGAGGTGTAGACGCTCCAGCCACTTGCTCTAGCTGGACACAGAAATTCCCTGGCAGGAAAAGCCTGGCTGTGGTTCGCCCTGTAATTATAGCTTCTCGTGGACTGCATCTGTGCAGAGCGTCAAGACAGCCAAGAATAAGGAGCAAGGGGAACTCCCGCCTCAGCACAGCCAAGTTGCCTTAGACAAACACCCACTCAGTGTGAGGAATTTGGCTGGCGGGTGTCGACATCCATCTCTCCTCTAAAGAGCAGCTCTGACAAGGGGATTTGCCTGGTGCCCAAGTCGACGCTGAAGACAGGCAAGAAAATCCCACACATCTAGTCATTTGACAAAGATAGAGTCTAGATATTTCCTGCCTCATATGAATAAAAGAGAGGAAAACAAGCTTCGACCATATGAAAATATGTACTTAAGGAGAAAGGGTGCTCACCTAAAATATCAGAGTTAGTGGCAAAGTAAAATTATTTATTACAAGAAATAGACAGTTACTTTGAAAATTATGTACCCTAAAGGGCTCAGGATGTTATTTGTCTATATAAAGAAAATTACATGTGACAGTCAAGGCAAAAATACAGCTGACTGAGCTGCAAATATAGTAAAGTTAAACAGAGCTCATCGCAAAAAAAAGCACAAACAGATGAACATTTCACCAGATGAAGCAAAATCCTCATTAAAGGAAAATAATCAGTAATAATAATAAGAATATATATAATACAAAAGTTGAAACCACAGCCATGGAAGTGATGTTGGATGAATGAACCAAAGTCTAAAAGTGGAATACTCTTTTGTTGGTAGAGAGAGCATTGAAATAGGAAATTTCATGGAAACTAGAGGAGAGCAAAGTCCCAATCCCATATCCAGATTCTAGCTCCAAATCTTCACCACCGCTTGTTGTTGCTGTTGTTTCTAACATGGGCCATTCTCACTGGTGAGAGGAGCATCTCATTGTGGATGATTTGTGTTTCCCTGACAACAAGTGATGAGGAACATTTTTTCATATGCTTGATGGCCATTTGTATTTCTCCTGTGAAGAAGTGTCATTTGCTCTTCTGCCATTTTTTGATTGGGGCTAAGTGAAATAAGTCAAAAGGAAAATGATAAATGTTGGCTGGTTTCACTAATATGTGGAATGCAGTGAAGCCAAACAAACCTTCAAAGCTGACCACATATATGAGGTTTCCAGGAGGGGAGGGGCAGGAGTAGGGAATGTAAAGAGATGACAAGGGGAGGGGGCAAAGAGCACAAGGGGCTAGGGTGATGGACTATGGGTGCTTTGGTGGTAGGAAATTTGTAGTGACCACACAAAAGGAGAAATCATATATTGCCTAAAAATTAACAATAACATAAGTAAAAATGACTACATTGGACCTCCCCGGTGGCACAGTGGTTAAGTGCTGGGCTTCGAAGCTGCCTGCAGCACTGGTTCAATGCCCGGCTGTAGGTGAGGGTCCTACATGGCGCAGCAGACCTCTCCTGTCTCACCTGCTGCTCCCCTCAGCAGTATATTTCATCAGTCTGTCTGTTCTGTTCCCCGCTCTGACTCTGGTGAATCCTCTCACCCTCCCGCGCTTCTGACTGTACCCAGTACTTGTATAAATAAATAAATAAATAAATAAAGAAAGAAAGAAAGAAAGAAATAAATAAATAAATAAATCTTTTAAAAAATTACTACATTAAAAAAAACTTATGTCTATATAGCATCAAGGGATAAGAGAACAAAGGAACTAAACCCAGAACTTCTGAAAAGCAGCAAAATTCCATCAGTCTTTCAATCCTGATACAAACAACTATCACACAATCACACAAAAGCCAAGAAAAGCCATGGTTTTGGAATAGGGGGAAGCAGGCACACTGGGCTTCATGTAAATGGCAGCTCAGACTCAACTCTGATTTTGTTCCTGACTGAATCAAGGAAATCATCTCTAGTGTATATTTTTCTGGTAGAGGGAAACTTAAACCCTCTCTTGTGGAAAATAACATCAGCTGTTTCTTAATATTTTCCCCCATAAGCAAGTTTCTACATTCAATAACAAGTAATAAGCAGGTCAAGGCATAGGGATCATGTGATAAATGCCAAGGGAAAAAGAGAATCTTTTATTGACTAAAGTCATAGATGATTCAGATCCCAGATACTGGAGCTGGCAGAACCAAATGCTTATTCTAGAACTGAAAAAGGTAATATTGGCATTAATTCCAACAGATACACTCTAGCAGATGGTTTAGTGCATTAGAAGAAAAATTAATAAAAATGTACAAAATGTAGCACAAAAAGAGAAAATGTCCATCACATTTAAGAGAATTGATTAGAAAATGTTTCAATAAAGGTCCTATTCATACTGCAACATAAACCATGGGAGAAATGCACAAGAACTTTATGGAGAAAGATGTAGGAATTTACTAAAGAATATCAAAGAAGGTATGAACAAATGGAAAGCTGTATCATAGCCATATTTAGAAAAAATAAATATACAACCCCCACCTAAATGTACATATGAAAAAAAAAAGTTCTGATAAGCTTTGAAAGTGCCCTTTATGAAGAAATAATCTTCCAAAACATTGGGGAAAGACATAGAGCTTACTAAGTGGAAAGGGGGCAACTGACATTTGGGAAAAAATAGGATTCTATTTCAATATTTTCTCCAATCTGACTCCTCTATATTTCTCTCTGTGTGTGTCTCTGTGTTCACAAATAAGAAATAGGACACTTGAAAGACAAGAAGTGTGGGCCAGGATTTAAATGAAATGAAAGAAAAATCAATGATATGAGTTTGAACATTGTAATCACAATCCAAAACACGTTCAGTAGAATGCTGTTAAAAAAGTTGGATGAATTGCCAAGAATCTCCACTTCCAAAAGATGATAAATTTGAAACAACAAGAAGTCACTGAGGGCAGTTGGTGGAATTCTCAGCTGGCATGAGAGAGGATACTCCAGCAATTTCCCGCTCATGTCCAGCTGGACTAGGCAACGATGCAAGTGCTTATCAGGTAGCACTAGAAATGCTGAGAGGCTACTTTGGAGAACTTCTGTATTTCCACAGCCTTAGAGACATTCACAGAGTGCAGAAAACACTGATCTTTAAAGAAGCAAATTCATTGCAACAAATGTGACATGATACCATAAAAGAGTTGAGCAAAGTTGCTGGTTGGAAAGTCAATACAGCAAAATCAATATTCCAGATCAAAACCAACTAGAAATATAATAAAAAACTATCCCATTCAGACAACAACCACGCTATAATTAGAATGAAACATCATGAGGGCCTCCCTGATGGCACAGGGGTTAGGTCTCAGCACTCAGTGCTATCATTGCTATGGTCTCAGTTCTATCCCCTGCCAGTCTCTGGTGAATCCTCTCATCCACCACCCCTCACACCTCTAGCCTACACCTCAGTTCTTCTACACACACATACACACACAGAGAGAGAGAGAGAGAGAGAGAAAATTAAACATCTTAGGAAACACGAGAAGTCTTTGTAGAGAAAAGGATAAAGTTTATTGATGAACACAAAAGGAGACTTGAATAAATAAATGGCACGTTTTTTCAAATTAATCTTAAAATCGATCCCATCTCAAAAAACTTAACATGGAATTTGACAAGTTGATTCCAAAATCCACAAGGAATGTTAAGTAATAGTTGTAAAGTACTTCTGAAAATATTGGAACAGATTGTAGGAAGAGGGTGGGAAGTATTCTTACCAAATATGAAATGTATTGAAAAGTAAGACAGGTAGAAATATTGTAATGTTGATGCCAGATTAAACAAATGGAGTAGAGATGTGACAATGCAGAAAACAACATAATTCTTACAACACCTTCTTAAAAATGTGTAGATAACAAACCTATGTGTCACATATTCTTTTATGTTTTTGACATTCTGCCTTGATTGTTTGGGGTGTCTCTCTAAGGAAACCAAGTCATACAATCTCTCCACTTGCTGCCACTTCAGAGATAACTATGGTCCTCAAGTTACTATGTAGCTTCTCACATACATGCATGTATTTCTAAACAGCAATGTATGAAAGATTTTAAAATACAACAGTGGTAGCCTTGGAGGAGGGAAGTATTTTCTCCTGGTGAACAGAAGGAATAGGAGTAAGAGGAATAGACATTTATCCTACATAATGTGTGTTATTTTACATAGTAATCATGTACTACTTGAATATTTTATAAAATAAAAATGCTATGGAGGGCCTCCCTGGTGGCGCAGGCAGTTGAGTGCAGCTCTGTGAAGCTGCCGCAGCCTCTGCAGCACGGGTTGGATCCACGGCTGGCCAGGGAGCTGCCCACATGGCAAGGCAGACCTTTCCTGTCTCTCCCACTGCTTTCCTCAGCGGTGTATTTAGTCAGTCTGCCTGTTCTGTTCCCTGCTCTGTCTCTGGTGAATCCTCTCACCCTCCCGCGCATCTGGCCTGTACGCTGGCTCTTATATTAAAAAAAATGCTATGGAGAATGACTGAATTGTCACTAACTATACAGCAACACTGCAATTGCATGTACATTGGTATGGGCACTGACTGCACAGAAGTAGACAAATATGAGTTCATGGACAGTAGGCTTCCTAGCAGTCACCATGCCTTCTTTTGATAGTAGCACCTCTTATACCCCATCAGTCTGTGTAAAATGACCCCTCTACCTGCCAGAGGGGTGTGCCTGGCTACACTAAGCTAGTCAGCACAGCACATCCTCCTGGCTACAGTGACAGGCAAAGTTGAATTGGAATTTCCATTCCTGTCTGATACTAACTTTGCTGGGTGGGGGTGGGGGGTTTGAAGGCAGAGCCACAATCCATTTTGCTCTGGTGTTGGTTGATTGACAATGAGAGACTCGGGAAGGATTTGCCATGTATTTTATCACAAGTAAAGCTAGTGGAGGAATGAAGTCAATACCTGCTTAAGAGCAGCCCAGAGAGAGAAGCTGGGCACGGAGGGCATCGCTTCAGCCAGGAGGTGTAATGGCGCCTGGATTCTGAATTCCATGCAGGTCAGTAAATTCCCTGTAGTCATTGAGTAAATCAATTTTAGTGGGTTGTTTTTCCTGCCTCTTGCAAACAAGAGTCCTATTTGTCGGGTTTTTCCGCAAAGAACTCAATGAAAAGAAATTTAATGCTATCTACTGTTTTTATCTATAAAGGAAAAGAAGAAAATTTCAGGTGCTTTTCCATTTCCTCTGGGATAAACCATATTCCTCAGGCGCTATTTTACCAGACATAGTGGAGCCTGAAGCAAAAGGGAAAGTCAGCCATGCTCATCTTATTCTTATTCAGATTGGATGTTTGGTTCATTGTGGGTGTTTCTGCATTGATTTTGATTTCCTAAAGCAATGCATTAAAATACAATTTATCTTTTTTTTTTTTTTTTACTGAGTTTTTGTTTTTAGTCCCTATTAAATTTTGCACCTGGGACAAATGCCTCACTCCCCTCATTCTAGTAAGTCCCCCTTCCCCAGGCCCTCAGCATCTGGAGCAACCCTAATTATCCAAGCCGAGTGGGGACTGCTGGGCACTGCAGATTTCCACCAACCAGTGAAGGGTTCATTCATTTATCTCCTGACTGCCAGGGCTACTACTGCAGGCAGAGATCTGGCATCGGTGTCCCCCAACTCCAGGCAGTTGCCCTCAGCTGAAGCTAGACACCTTGCCCAAGGTCACACTGTCTTCCTGCAGCAAACCCCACCATGACAATTTAAAGGTATAAAGGTCTGCAGCCTTTTAGCCATCTTAGCCCTACAACTCCTTAAGGCAGGGCTGAAGCTACACCAGCGCCCAGCCTCTCCTGCTATCCAGACCTGCAGGCTTCGCTTCTCAGCAGATGCTGACTCCAAGAGCATGTGCCTGCAAATGTCCCACATGCATCTATTTGTTTCAGAATGTGCTTTCCAGAGAAGCTGCTTACACCACTAAGGCAGTTTCCCATCACTCCCACCATCCCTAACATCTGCCCCGGCTGCTCTCTGTGGCTTCACCCTGTGCTCATGCGTGTGTCTAGTTCTGGAGTGTCCACCCCTTGCCTCTAAAGCCCTCATCTCTCTTCTTGACCTTTTCAATTTCCACTGTCTTTAAGACAAACAAGATCCACTTCCCCCAAAACCACAACCTCCTCCCTTCCTGCTATATCTATGTTCCTACCTTATTTGTATATTCAAAGGGCTGAAACATATATTCAAAGAATCAATTTCCCTCTTCTCTTTTCTTTTTGAATCTCCTGGCCATAGAAGATTTGACCTACTTTAATATCAAACTACAACTGCAGCCCCATGAGCCACAACCCTCCTATTTAAGGCCTGACTTCTCCTGTTCCTTTGTATTTTTAGCGATGATACACGCACCCATTCACAGAATGGAGTCCCCTGGGCAGCCTGCTTCACCTGCCTGGCAGATGGGGAAATGCAATTTGCAGTTCTGTTTTTTTTTTTACTTTTTAAATTTTTATTTAATATATTTTTTACATAATTTTTCATTTTTGCACAATGTATGCGTTTTTGTCATGGTTATAGTTCCCATACAATTCTTTCTTAACCTGTGTGCCAAGGGCATTCTGATGTGCTCCTTTTCAAGTATCGATATCTTGGGCCTCCCCGGTGGCGCAGCGGTTGAACACTGGGTTGCAAAGCTGCCTGCAGCCTCTGCGGCACCGGTTCGATCCCCGGCCGCTCCCCGGCCACAGGAGGAGGGTCCCACATGGCGCGCAGACCTCTCCTGCCATGCCCGCTGCTCCCCTCAGCAGTGTACTTCGGTCCTTCTGCCTGCTCTGCTCCCCGCTCTGGCTCTGGTGAGTTCTCTCACCCTCCTGCACTTCTGACTGTACCCAGTGCATATATAAATAAAACAAACAAATAAAATAAATAAAAATAAATAAAACATGCCTCTATAAAAAAAAATCAAGTATCGATATCTTAATAATTATTTCCTATCACTTAAGTGTATTTTTAATCTTAAAGTATCACACTTGAAAAAATAGAATTAGTGTCACGTGATGATTCTGGAAAGAGTAGAAGAAACTTGAAGAAAAACACAAAGAATTTTTTTCTTAAAGTCCAGAAAAATCAATATGTTATGAATTCAGCCATGGCCAGCCCTGAGATCACACCTAATACACACAATCCTGACATTAATTTAGCACAACCCAGAGTTTCCCCAGAAAAAAGGTCAAAACCAAACAAACTCCCCAAGCGAATGAAATCTATTTCCTTTAAGAAGAGATTTTTTTTCTCATTATTGTATTAATTACATCTTCTCTGGTAAAGGCACTGCTTATTTTTAGTTCATTCGATTTTCAAAATGACTCTGCGAATTAGGCTAATCTGCATTTCACATAAGGAGAAACAGACACCTAGGGGAGGTGAAATTATGAATCTAGTATCTCAGAACTAATAAATGGCCAAGTGGAATCTAAAATGCTACCCTTCTGAAAGTCTAATGCTTTTCCCACTATTTGCTCTGCCCTCAACTGGATGCCAACGACAGGTGCTCTATCACCAAGCTATTACTTGCAATACAAGGTTACAACCTCAGGCATGAATTCCCAAGTGAAAACTCAATTAATTTATGTTAGGCATGTTGGACGTCTACACTGGCCACAGGGATCTTTCCTAGTCTTGAGGGGAACTGTGAGCTTGGTGGTTATCTCAAGAGTCAGATGGGGGACTTTTTCTTCATGTGTACCAAAGAGATGGACAACTGTGTAGGACTTTTATCTCTCTAACAGGTGGAAGACCCTCCAGAGTCTTCTGGAAAGCCGAATATTATAAACAGCTCAGCTTCACCCACCTGAGGTTAGTCCCCACCCCTATTATATGATCTAGCTAATGGAACTCGTAAAGCTGCCAGGATCTGCTATATTTTATTATGTTAATGTAGTAAAAAGTAGTCTTCTAAAAAGAACCTGAAATCTCTTATCCTCATAAATGAATATACTAAAATCATGTCAAAGGATAATGAAGTCTGGATGACAAAGAATATAAGCCTCTGTCTCAGCAATTTGTATGGGGACAAAAATTTCCTCATGGGCTTGAAATTCAGGAAGGCTTATGCTTCTGAATATTCAACCGCAATTCAGTAACACCAATCTGAATCTTATAAAAAAAAAAGGGTGAGTCAACATTTGCACTGTTGATTGCAAATGTTGGGACTTGGAAGAGGAGTGGAAGATGAATGACTTGATGAATGGAGGTCTTTCCACAAGAATCTCCCTAATCTCTTCCTGATTTGGGGGCAGATCACGGTCTTAGAGAATTCGTCTCTGCACAAAGCCAAGACAATCTCCACCTCTCATGGAGTTAAAGTAAATTTCATCTGCCAACAAGTGGCATTCACCTTGATTTTGGTGGAAAATTGCATAATGAGTTGTTATCATGCACGGGCATCTGTTTACATCTAGGTAATTGGCTAAGTAAGAGAATTCTGAAGACTTGGGGAAAGGAACAGACCTCTTAGCGTTGGTTAGTTAGTGCTAGTGGAAATTAGTTCCCAAATTAACCTACTCCTCAAAAGTTGACTTTCCTATTTACTTTCAGTAGGAAGGAAAACAGCTTCCTCAAGGAACTTAGTCTCTCTCAAACGGTCAGTTGTACTTGTGACCTGCTTTATCGCAAGTGAACTGGACAATTACTAGCAATATTAAGCTACAAAGCCCTTTTCATGCTGAACATAAGTTTTTTATCTCCTATAATTTCTAGTTAATCTGTTGCTTTAAAAAAAAAACAAATAATAACAATTTAATTAAACCACAAACTGTGTGTTCATGATTGGGTGAGAGAAAGAGAGTGATTAAACTTTCACCCTTGGAATGGAATTAGAAGTACAGGCAGCTACATTATAAAATGGGTAAATACGAGTTCATATAAGGAGACTAGGCCAAGGTGGGCTCTAAAAATAATGGCATTTAGACCCTGTTATGAAGTTAGATCACAGTTTGTGAAAAAGGATCTAGTCTTTAGGGAAATAAGAAAAGTAGTACAGAGTCTCCAGGTGGCCTAAGGGTTGAGTCTCAGCGCTATCACCACTATGGTCTAAGTTCAATCCCCAGCTAGGGAGGTGACCCACATAGGGCACAGCAGACCTCTCCTGTCTCACTTGTTGCTCCCCTCAACAGTGTATTTCAGTAGATCCCCCTGTTCTGCTCCTCACTCTGTCTCTGGTGAATCCTCTCCCCGCCCCACACACCTCTGGCCTACATCCCAGTTCTTCTACCTCAAAAAACGAATAAATAAGTAAGTACAGATTCTTACACTAGTAAATGCCAGAGTGCCTTTCTTCATTACCCATGAAGGGAGGGTTGTGTTGCTGCTGGTCTTGAATATTTTTTCAAAGCTACCTGGGCCTGGAAGCAGTGGAGTAAGAGAGGAAGAAGTGGCATATTTGCTGTCTGCAGCCTCTGGGAGCCTACCTGTAGACTTTCATGCTGGAGAGACTAATGATTTAAAGACCTCAAGGCATTCGAGTTTTGTATGTATACCTGGTTAGGTTGTATAATATGTAAAATCAATGACTTCATGGCTCAATTGAATGTATCCCCATGGGGATGCAAGCTTTTCAACACCTTATTCCCAGAGCCCAAAATAGTGTTGAGCACCTAGTAAACACTCAATAAATTTGCATTGGGTAAATGTTACTGGGTTTTATCAACAAAGAACACATTATAAAACAAAGCATAGATTTCATTTAGTGGTAAATAATTATTCAGTAGAATGAAAATGGTAGCTGGAAAGGTTGGCTGTTTTGATCTCCCTTAGGAAAAGAACTTCCTAGCCATCTTCAGGGTCTACAGTTCTGAGTACCTTCAGGATCTATCACAACACAGGCAACTACACTATGCTCTTCTGAAGCAGCCCTTGACAATGAAGGAGCAGGTCTAGTTATTTTTCCAAGTGTAAGACCCCGCTATTAAGCAGTCTTTGCTCTTGAGCTCCCTCTTGAATTGGCTAAGACTTTATCAAACTACACTGTGGCTCTCCATTTCTTCTTCTTCATCCTTTCCCTTTCATTGGTGTCACACCTTCAACAGTTTGAAGAGTTGCATGTATAACTCTGCTTCTTCCCTATTTTTTATTTTTCACAGTTGATATCCCCAAATAAACTTCTCATAAGCCTAGTTCTGACTCACTATCTTCCTCCTAGAGGACCCAGCTGACAAAGGAGAGGAGCCCAGGCAGAGCCTAGCAGTCTCTCTGAGCCAAGGAGATGGAGTTGGGAACATAAGAAGGCAAGCTAGCTACAGCTTGCAGGGAAGAGTACCAGAAAGGATTGAGTGGTACAGCCACAGAACTCTACAATCTGCAGAAGCACTGAGTAGTATGACACACACTTAAAGAAAGAAACTAAGCTCAGGAAAAGGACCAGCTAAAAATACAAGAAAGAAGAATAAATTCATTCTAAACAGGAAGAGAAATATGTCCTCTTCCCACAAGCCAGAGTTTTTTTAAAAAAAAATCTCACAGTATCACAGCAGGATAACTAGGAGGCTGTAGTCTGAATAGGGATGTTAATATTTTGCCACCTAACAGAATTTTAAAGCAAGACTTGAAATTATCCAATTGTTTCCAACTGCATCACAAGAAAAAAAAAGAGTTTAAATTGGAGTATAGTACCGAGTATCTAATGATATAAAATCCATGTCTGGTATCATTAAAAAAATGCCAGACACACAAAGAAGCAGAAAAAATATAATTAGGAGAGAAAAAAATTAATCCAAAAATTGTAGACGACAGATAAATAAACCAGGATAATTAAACTCTACTATAATTATATTCCATATGTTTATGATGATAGGAGACTGAGCAAGATACAAGTTGGATAAAAGAAAAAAAAATATCATGCAAACACACATCAAAAGAAAGCAACAGCGTCTATATTAATATAGACAAAATAGAGTTAAAATAAAACATACTGGGCCTCCCTGGTGGCGCAGGCAGTTGAAAGCCTCCATGTGAAGCTGTCCGCAGCCTCTGCAGTGCTGGTTTGATCCCGGCCATCAGGCGAGAATCCCACATGGTGGGGCAGACCTCTCCTGTCGCACCTGCTGCTCCCCTCAGCAGTGTATTTTGTCAGTCTGCCTGTTCTGTTCCAGGCTCTGTCTCTGGTGAAACCTCTCACCCTTCCACGCATCTGGCCTGTGCCCCAGTTCTTGTATAAAAATAAATAAATCTTTAAAAAGAAACATACTGTTAGGAAAAAATGAGGATCATTTTACAGTGATAAAAGGATCAGCTCATCATGAGTTTATAATAATCCTAAGCATTCAAGCACCTAATAAGAGAACAGCAAAACAAAGAAAGAAAAAAATGCATAAAATTGCAGACTAACAGATAAAACCACAGTTATAGAGATTTCAATAGCATTTTGCAATAATTGATTCAAAAAGTAGAAATAGCATCCACGAAGACATAGAAAACTTGAAAACTATTAACCTAAAGGCAATACCAATGACAGAAAAAAACACATACTTTCCAAATGAATATGGAAAATTACAAAGTCAGACTGTATTCTGGAAAATGAAACAACTCTCAACAAATTTATATGAATCAAATAACACACTATATATTTTCTAACAAGAACGGAATTATATCAGAAAGATGTTTGGAGAACTATCCAAAAAATTGAAAGTTGAATGACATACTTCTAAATAATCTATAAAATAATCTTTAAGTTAAAGTTAAAATCAAAAGAGAAACTAGAAGTTACAATGAACCTAAAAAAACTAAAATACAGCACTTTAAAAATAGTAGTTGTTATAGGGCCTCCCTGGTGGTGCAACGGGTTAAGTCGCAGCACTATGAAGCTATCTGCAGCCACTGCAGCATGGCACATGTTCGATCCCTGGCCGGCCAGGGAGCTAACCCACATGGCTCAGCAGACCTCTCCTGCCTCCCCTGCTGCTCCTCTCAGCAGTGTATTTCAGTACGTCTCCCTGTTCTGTTCCCCACTCTGTCTCTCACCCCCTGCACCTCTGGCCTGTACCCCAGCTCTTGTATGCATAAATAAATGAATCTTAAAAAAAATAGTAGATGCCATAAATGCAGTACTGAGAAGGGCTATAGCATTTAGCACTTACATTAGAAAGAAGAATTTTTTCAAACCAACTTCACCAAGAACTTAGAAAAAAAGTAAGCAAAATAAGCAGTAGGAAAAAAAATAAAGCTTAAAGTAGAAATAAAAGAAACAGAAAACAACAGAGAAAATCAATGAAACAAAAATTGATTCTCTGAGAAAATCAATAAAATTAATAAAACCTCTGAACATACCGATCTGGAAAAAACAAGAGAATTTACTAAGATCAGGAATGAAACAGTTGACACCACTATGTATTTACAGAGATGAAAATAAAAAGGACACATTATGAATGATTTTATGCCAATACATACAACAAATTAGATGAAAAGGATAAATTACTTGAAAGATCTAAACTTCCAAAAGCTACTCAAGAAGAAATAATCTCAATATGTCTGTGTTTATTAATGAAGCTGAATTTTTATTTAAAATATTTTCCCCAAAATAATCTTCACATTTTGATGGTATCACTGACAAATTCTAATAAATATTTAAGAAAGAATATCAATCTCATACAAATTATTCCAGAGTATTAATGAAGAAGGAATACATTTGTAGTCATTCTATAAAGCAAAATTACAATGATACTGAAACAAAGACATTAAAAAAGGAGAAAATTACAAATCAATACCTCTCATGAAGATACAAAAATTCATTACTAACTTTTAGCAAATTGAGACACTAATAAGAATTGATCACAACCAAGAGAGTTTTATCTTAGCAATGCAAAGTTGGCTTAACATTTTTTTTAAAGATTTGTTTACTTATGCATACAAGAACTGGGGTACAGGCCAGTGGTGTGGGAGTGAGAGGAATCACCAGAGACAGAGTGGGGAACAGAACAGGCAGTTTGACTGAAATACACTGCTGAGGGGAACAGCAGGCGAGACAGGAGAGGTCTGCTGCACCATGTGTGTTGCTCCCTGGCTGGCTGGGGATCGAACTCATGCTGCAGAGGCTGTGGACTGCTTCATGGTATGGTACTTAACTCCTTGCGCCACCAGGGAGACCCAACTATTTTTTAATTAATGTATTTCACCAAATTGAGACTGAAGGTAAAAAAAAAAGTCACCTTATGATCATCTCAATAGAAGTAGATAAGCACATGACAAATCTAATATCTATCCTTGATTAAATAATAATAATAAAGCTCTCATGCAAGTAGAAGAATAGGGAATTCCCTGAACATAATGACTGACATTTAGTTAAAAAAAAAAAAAACCCACAATTAACAGATGCAATTCTAAAAGCTTTCTACTAAGCTTTCTACTAAGTCACACTTAGAACAGACTAATCTATTCTTGTCACATCTACTCAGCATTGTACAGGAAGTTCTAGCCAGTGTAATAAAGAAAATAAATGAAATGCACTTATTCAGATTGGAAGGAAAGACATTAAATTGCATTTATTTGTGGATAACATAATTGTATATAAAAAATCCTATGAAATCTCCAAAACCCTTCTAGAAATAGTAAGATCAACATTGAAAAAATCAACTTAATCTATTATGCAAGCAACAAATAATCAAAAATCACAGTAAAAAAAACGTTTAAATAGTATCTGATCTGTGAAATAGAGACAAATTTGACAAAAGATAAAAAAAACTATATACACTGAAAACTAAGAAAAATGAATGGAGATATAATAAAGGCAGAGTCAGGCTCTGCCTGTGGGTCAGAACACTCAATATTATTAAGATGTCAATTCTTCCCAGTGTGATATATACATGCAATGCAATCCCAACAAAATCATCAGTAGGAATTTTGCAGAAATTTTGTAGATATAGCTTATTGGTGGTTTATAAAATTAGTATAAAAATGCAAAGGATCCATAAAAAATTTTGAAAATAAAAAGCAAAGTTGGAAGACTTCCAGTACCTGGTTTCAAAGCTTATTATAAAATCAAAGCAATGTGGTAATAGTGAAATGATAGTCAAATAGATGAACAGAATATAATAAAATTCCTGAAATATATCCATATGAATATCATGATTGATTCAAAACAATTATGCAGAAGCAATTCAGTGGAGAAAGGATAATCTCTTTTTTTGTGGAAAAAAAAGTGGTGCAAGAGCCATCTTTATGACAAAAAGACAGAAAGGAAGGAAACCAAATTCCATCCCTCAGAGCAGATGAAAAAACAAAGTAAACATGAACTGTAGATCAAACTAAAAAATTCTAAAGCTATAAAACCTGTTTAAAATGTGGGAAACCTTGTGATGTATGTTTTGAAAATCACTGTTAAGATTTTAAAAAGCAAGTCACAGCCTTAAAAAAAAATTACAAGTTATATATCTGATAAAGGAATTAAACCAAAACAAATTTAAAAACTCTCAAAACTCAGTAAGAAAGCAACAAATCCCATTAAAAAAAATAAGCAAAAGAGGGCCTCCCCGGGGGGGTGCAGCGGTTGAGCCTTGGGTTGCGAAGCTGCCCGCAGCCTCTGCAGCAGCGCTGGTTCGATCCCCAGCCGCGCCTGTGAGGGTCCCACATGGCGCGACAGACCTCTCCTGCTGTGCCCGCTGCTCCCCTCAGCAGTGTATTTCGTCAGTCTGCCTGTTCTGCTCCCCGCTCTGGCTCTGGCGAATCCTCTCACCCTCCTGCACTTCTGACTGTACCCAGTGCTTGTATAAATAAATAAATCTTAAAAAAAAAAATAAGCAAAAGATTTGTGCAGACACTTCAATCAATGAAAACACATACTAAGGAAGAACATGAAAACAGTCTCCAGGTCGACAGTTTTAGAGAAATGCAAATTAAAACCATGATGAGATACACATCTATGAGAATGTCTACAATTGCAAAATACTAACTACACTAAGAGTAAGACTATGGAGGAACTGAAACCTTGCATAGCTCTAACAGAAAGGTAAAAAGGTACAACTTTGGAAAAACAGTTTATCTGTTTCTTAAAATGTCAAACAACCCTATCACATGGACGAGCCACTCCAAGCCTAGTTATTTACTTAAAAGAAGTGAAATGTTTACATAAAACTCATACACTAGAGCTCACAGAAAACATTTTTTGTGACACCCCCCCAATGGAAACACCGAATTACCTACCAGTAAAGGGATAAACTTATTGCTATGTAACTTAATAATGCACTATTATTCAACAATAAAAAATAACTGTAATCATCTATAGTTTAAATGAAACTATAAAGCATAAAGCAGACCAGTGATTGTCTGGTGTGTGGGAGCAGGAAAGCAGGAAGAGAAGGAAGAATTATGAAGGAGCAGGAGAAAACTTAGGGAGTGATGGACACTTACTGTCTTATTTGTGATGATGGCTTTACAGGTGTGAAGATCCATATTTGCAGTTGGAAATTACATCAATTTTACCTCAAATCTGTTTGTTTAAAGCAGCATATCATGGTAATTTTTGATTATCCATCTCACATAAGGTATAGTTTTTTCAAACACAGTCTAACATTATACTTATCATTTTCTATAAAAATTGATTTAGTGGGCATAGGTGAGATTAGATTAGTATTAGAGTCAGTGCAGCATGAAAGTGAAAAGAAATTAGTTCTGGCTTAAACACATGATTTTATTGTCTCATTTAATATGCCCAGAGGTGGGAAGCTCAGGGCTATATAGCAGATCTACAAAGTTAAAAACTTTTATAATGTTATCATGCATGGTGACTTTCTTTTTATTTTTTTAAGATTTATTTATTTTTATGCAAGAGCTAGGGTATAGGCCAGAGGCACGGGAGGGTGAGAGGATTCGCCAGAGACAGAGTGGGGAGCAGAACAGGCAGATGACCGAAATACACTGCTGAGGGGAGCAGCGGGCGAGACAGGAGAGGTCTGCCGTGCCATGTGGGTATCTCCCTGGCCTGCAGGAATCAAACCAGTGCTGCAGAGTCTGTGGACAGCCTCACAGCGCTTCGCTCAACCTGCTGCACCACCAGGGAGGCCTGACTTTCATTTTTTTTAATAAAAATATTTTTTAGTATGAATGTTTACACAAGAAGGGAAAAATCACACTTTCAGTGAGCTACTGAAGGCAGGAAAAATGGGGAGAGGAACGTGTGTGGACAAAATGGTGAATTCTATGTTATCTGAGCTGAGTTCAAAGACTCTGGGACTCTGAAGAGGAGCATCCAGGGGGCAGCTGGACTAGGCTGGAAGTTCACAGGGATCTGGGGAAGACTGGCAGTATTCCTGGCCAACCCAGCCACAGGAGCAGAACCCTGTCTTCTGAGTCCCCACCCACTGATTTTTTTTTTTTTAGAAGAAAGATTTTTTTTTTTTAAGATTTATTTTAGTTATACAAGAACCAGGGTACAGGCCAGATGTGCAGGAGGGTGAGAGTATTCACCAGAGACAGAGCAGGGAACAGAACAGGCAGACTGACAAAATACACTGCTGAGGGGAGCAGCAGGTGAGACAGGAGAGGTCTGCCGCGCCATGTGGGTTGCTCTGAGGCTGGCTGGGATCTAACAGGCACTGCAGAGGGCTGTGCTCAACCACCTGAGCCACCAGGAAGGCCCCCCACCCACTGATTTCTGTCCTACTCCCACCACTACCCAGTTCCCAGCAACTCTTCCTGTGGGGTAAATCTGTCTTCTACTCCCCTCTACTGTACATTTCCTATTTGGGCCATTACACACTCCCCAATCTCTCCATAAAAGTCAGAGTCTTTTGGGCCTGACAGAAAGAATAGAAGCTCTCACACTCATTCCTTTGAAGAGTGAATTAGCAGTTTGAAAGTGGCACAGCTCCCTGGGGTGTCTGCATTAGAAAAAAGGCAATAACCTATGCCTGAAGGTGGATTTTAGAATTCAAGATTCCAGGTTAAGGGATTGCTTTTCCTTGCTTGGGTCTCTTTCTAAATCCTCCAAATTGAACAAGGGCAGCTTTAACCTTTCACTCTAAAGCTGGAAACCAAAGACCATTTACATTCCCAGGGATGAGAGATTTTCATTAATGTGCTCTTTTTGATCTTTCCACCACTCAGAGACAAGAGGAAGCTTAGAATCCCACTCCTGAGAGAGGAACTAGCTCCCTGTGAACTGGGGGTACAAGCAGGGACAGATGAACCCCCAAAAATGCAGTTTTTAAGTATTAAAAAAGTCTCATGTGCTTTTATTTCAGTCACTCCCCTATAAAGTATTTACCAGATTTTTGAAAAGTATAAAAAAGTAACAAATACTGGCTTAGCTTCCTTTTCACATTCTTCCCTTTGCCATACAAGTGCTAATGAGTAACAAAATACTTCCTCCAGAATAGCAACAACAGTCAGGCACTGATGTAAGTGTTTGAGAGGCAGCCTCCTTTAATTGTCATGAAAATCTGCCAGTTAGATGCCACTATGGTCCTCAAGTTAAATGACTTGACCAAGGCTTTGCAGTTCATGAGAGGCCCAGCTGGCAACTGGCCTGCCCAGCGCAAACTACACTACTGCTCCTTATCTGAGAAAGCCAGTGCCATCTGTTCTACACCAGAAAACATGGTCTTTTAAGTGCTAGATAAAGGAAAACTAACTAACTGTAGTTTTACAGATTTCAAAGATTTTATTAAAGCAGTTAACTTAGCAGGTGGAAACAGAGTATTGCTAGAACAGATTACCTTCAGAAAGATCTGTCTTGATAGGCTCAGAAAGCATCTTGTCCTATCATCCATAAAATAACAGCTAGTTGTGTGGAGATTTCTGGACCTACTAAACATAGAGCTTCCATATGATCCAGCAATTCCACTCCTAGGTATTTACCCAAAGGACACAGAAACATCAATTCCAAAGAACACCTGCACCCCTATGTTTATAGCAGCGCTATTTACAATAGCTAAGCTTTGGAAACAGCCCAAATGCCCAAAAATAGATGAGTGGATCAAGAAGATGTGATCCATATACACCATGGAATATTACTCAGCATTCAAAAAAGATAAACACATGCAATTTGCAGCAACATGGATGGCGCCGGAAGGGATCATGCTCAGCAAAATAAGCCAAAAAGAAAAAGAAAAATACCGGATGGTCTCACTCATAGCAGGAATCTAGAAAACTTAAATAAGGGATCAGGAAAATGAATAACTATAAGAAAGTGAAAATCAAAATCAACAAAAAACTATGAACCAGAGACACTTTTGGGGGGGTGGGGGCCAGGAGGGGAGGGATTGGGGTCAGAATGGGGCATGTGCAGCTGTATGGGGGAATATAAAAATAAAATTTATTATTTAAAAAAAAAATAACAGCTAGTATCTTAATTTGCATACAAAGTGATGTTCATGACAGTCCCCCATAAACTGTAAGGTCCCACCCAAATAACAGCAGTAATTACATATGTGTGTGTGTGTGTGTGTATATCTCATGTATATGATATAAATATGCAATTACTTACATAAATATATGTCTCATATATATGATCTAAATATGTAATTACTTACATAACTTCAAAGCGGAACATCCCCAACCCCATACCAGGAAATGGATGTCAGTACTAAAACCGTCTATACAAACAATCCTTACTAACATTATCCAATTCTTCCATTAATCACCTTCATACAGTGACCACCCCACAACTGACCAACCCTAGAGGCCCACGCCTCTGGCTTCTCTTTCTTATCACTTCTCCACAAATATATCCTCCTTTGTTAAAAGGTCTCTAAGATCCTGAATCTAGTCAACTTTTGGGGGTCTTCACTTTTTATAGCTGAAGGCCTCCATGCATGCAAACATCAACAAAGCAGCATCCCATAAAATTTAGATGCTCTCTCCTTTTAATGTGCCTTTTCTCAGTTTAAGTAGCAGACCCCAATAAAGGAACTCAGGAAGCTAGAGGAAAAAAACATTTCCCTCCCTTCATCCTCCAAACACACTTGGTTTTCAGAAATCATTAGCACCACATCTCTGTGCACAACTCATTAAGTCAGATCAGAAATGTTAGGATAAGAAGTAGAAAGAGTAAACCCAAAGAAAATGTGCCAAGTTAAAAAGGAATACTATGGGGCCTCCCTGGTGGTGCAGGTGGTTGAGCGCAGCGCTATGAAGCTGTTCACAGCCTCTGCAGTGCTGGTTCGATCCCCGCCGGCCGTGGAGATATCCAAATGGCACGGCAGACCTCTCCTATCTCGCCCACTGCTCCCCTCAATAGTGTATTTTAGTCAGTCTGCCTGTTCTGCTCCCCGCTCTGTCTCTGGTGAATCCTCTCACCCTCCCACACATCTGGCCTGTACCCCGGTTCTTGTATAAATAAATAAATCTTTAAAAAAATGAATGCTATGCATTATCTGTGGACATAAGACTGTAAGTGTCACAGAACATGAAGTTTACTGCCAACAGACATATTGATCTTTTTATATTTTATATACACATACATAGCTTCACACCACAAATTTTCTTAGAAAACTCATTTTAGCTTAATTAATTCAGAGGACTTTGTACTAGTCTCACACAGGCAATATCTTCACCTTCTGTGGTTTTGTCAGAGGTTCCTTCCTCAGGGGCTCTTTAAACAGCCAGGCAATTTTGATTGGGCCGCTTGGTTTGCAGCACACCCTCTTCCTCCATAACTTGTTGATCAATGAAGAGTTGATCAATGATATATTTATCTGAGAACATTGAGAACATTTTAATCTTGGGGCATAGCAAGCGGGATTTTTCTGAAGTTAAAAAATCCTTTTACATGTAAGACTGCTTCCTTCACCTACCTTTCCATGAATCCAAATACAAAAGGTGCAAGAAGGGAGATAAACTTATCCAATCCATTGAGAATCAAAGCCCCTGAGAGGTAGCATGTCCACATGCCTGATCTGGCCTGGCTGGGTTGCTCCAGTCTCCAGAAACCCACTGGGCTTTCGGGCTTTTGGCAGAGGTGACTCTAGAAGACCAAGCTCCATCTCTCTGAAAGTCACCCCTGCTTCTTTCTTTTCTGTTCCACCCTCCCCTATAGTTTCAGCAGCATAGATCAATTTAGAGTTATTCCTTATATGCAAAACAGTTACTTTGCAAATCACCCTACCAATCTGACTGCTACATTGTTAGCCACTGTTGTGACAATAATTACTATGAAATTTTAGCTAGGACACCTCACAGAAAAAGAGCATGCCCTAAGTTGTTGAGGAAGCAGCACTGTGAGGCTAATGAGTGAGGATTCCTTCATGTTTCTAGAGAACTTCTGACCTAGTTTCTCTGGGACAAGGAATAAGAATATCAAGGCTGCCTATTCCTGCACTTTCCAGTTGAGTTTCACATGCATTTCTTTTAACATCTTAGATCTTCACAGATGAAAAAGACAAGGTCTCCACATCTGAGTACTTAAAGTTAAGTGAGAGCAAGAAAAATAGGAAAAGACATTTTGAAGGTAGTGTGGCAAGGACTAAGCAGAGGCAAATTGACTGTGAAGCTATGGAAGCTTAAGCACCTGCTCCTGCAAGCCCTCTTGAGGAGGAAGGGTCTTAGAAAGCACTGCATTCACATGATTATAGGCTTTGTAGATTATGACTTTAAGATATTTGTGCACACTTCTTCTTAAAAATGGTATCCCAAACTGTACAATCTCCAGAGCTGTGTTATTAAAGATTCACCTTAATGCTGCCTGAGCTTTATATACAGGGCACAATGGATTCTGACTATAAAGGACTTGGAAATCTACCATCAAACCTCATCCAAACAAACAATTGTATAGAGCTTGTCACACAAATACAGTCATGTGTAGTTTAATGGGATGCTTCTGAAAAAAAAAAAAAAAAAACCTATCTTCAGGTGACGGCACCTGCAAGTGAAAGTCACAGGGTGTAATGCAGAGTGTAACTGCATACCTAGGTGACGTGGGATGGCCAACAGGGATATGGTGTCAAATGCAGTCCAGTGGATGCACCATTAAGTGGCCATGAGGATCAGCATGATGAGGTGGCTGTGGGCAGAACCCTCAAACCCAAGGGGGTCGTTTTCTTCAATGTGATATCAAGATAGAATTCAGGGCCTCCCCTGGTGGCGCAGCAGTTGAGTGCTGGGCTGCAAAGCTGCCCGCAGCCTCTGCAGCACCTGTTCGATCCCCGGCCACTGGGCGAGGGTACCACATGGCATGCAGACCTCTCCTGCCGCCCGCTGCTCCCCTCAGCAGTGTACTTCGTCACTCTGCCTGTTCTGTTCCCCACTCTGGCTCCAGTGAATTCTTTCACCCTCCTGCTCTTCTGACTGTACCCAGTGCTTGTATAAATAAACAAACAAATAAACAAATAAACAAACAAACAAATAAATCTTAAAAAAAAGACAGAATTCAATGCAATCCATAGTCAAAGCTCAGTCACCTTAAATCTACTGGAAAGACGAGTTACCTTCCAAGGCTATGAACCTCACTAGAAATGCAGCTTTGTACAGACACTGTCATGAAGGAAAATAATCATGAAAAATGAGGCAAAACAATTCCTAGCACTGACTTGGATGTAAGGGAATTCAGAATCAACAAGCCTTGGGTAGTCCTAAAATATATCCATGTGTATATAACATATATTGACAGGTAGATGGAGAGAATTCAGAAAAACTGATTTCACACACATTATACTCACAGAGAAGAGTTTAATGGTGGCAACCTCAACTCCACGGGTAAGGAAGACTACAAGAAATAACACACTCTCTTCCTGCTTCCCATACAACCTCTGGTACAGAGCAGAGACTCAAAACTCTGTCTCCCTTTAGTACTATACTTAAAATGCTCACTGGGAAATACAGAGGATGGAGAAAAAAATGAGGGACATCAAATGCTATTTGTTAGTTGAATAAAAAAGGGAGAAATGTCTTCTGTAACATCAATGTGTATCGTAACATCAATGTGTATCATAACAACTTCACTTTCCATTTTCCAAATATGAAGGTCTATTCTCCCAGACTCCAGTACAGTCCCTTACATCAGGCCTTGGAGCTCCTGGAGGAGACCGTTGGCTGCCATCTCTGGCTCTCACAGAAGCCAGCTGTTCTAAGAGTATTTACTTCAGGACAGAAACAAGCATGTTCTGTTTCCTGCCTTCTTTGTAGCTTCTCAAACTAAGACCAATAGCTATTATCTCTATTACTACAGCTCCTTTCCTTCTCTTCTTTAGAACTATTCATTGTTTTCCAATCTTAATAAAACTTTGTTTTATTCACCCAGAAAAATGATTAATAAGTTTAAACTGGCTTTCCAAGTTTCTGCCATTTTGTTTTACTCATCATTTTTTTTTTTTTAACTAGATGCCAGTGAGAGCTAGAGCGCCAAGCATGACCCTTCCTCTGGACTCCTTTGTGCTGTGTCTCCGCTCCCACAGGAGCCTGTCTGTGTTGTACAGCAGCTATGGTAAGCTTGCCCAGTATCCCTGAGCAGGCCGCCAGCTCCTCAGAGCAGGGTCAGTGACTGCCCTCCCCAGTCCTTGGCAGACAGAGAGCTTTCCACTAGGAAACATGCTCAGAAATTATTCGGGAAGGAGAGAGGCGAATTTCTATGAGTTTTCCTTATGATAAAGAGCATCCTCCCTTTTGGAGGATAATTGCAATCTAGGAGTTGCAATGTTCCAGTTTTGAAATATCATGTGGCTAGAAAATCAATTCTAGGCGCTACTTCTAATTAGCTCTACGATTTTAGGCAACTTCACCTCACGACTTCACCTTCACCTCACCATCAGAGTGTCCGTATATGAACATGAACATAATATTTCTACCTCATCGAAACACTGTAAAAATTAATTATGAGGTAATTTAGAGAAAACACAGTATCCTTCACCTTTTGTTTAAACAACACTGCTGTAACTGTAATGATGTAAATGCACAGTGCAGTGTCTGGTACAAAGTAGGTGTTCTCATTTATATAAAGAGCTATATTTACTGCTAGGTACTTAAGGGCCTCTGTTTGACTAACAATGAAGAATGGGTCTTGTTTAAAGGTTTAGCTCTCTATACTGGGGGGCAGGGAGGTTTTCAGAAAGGAACACTGTTCCAGCAGAAGGCCTTTCCTGACAACTGTTTGGTTTATAAAACATTTCCAGATGCTGAAACACTACACCTAGAAGAAACATTTCTCCTGACTTACTCGGTGTTCTCCATTTTTCCAATGAAGATGCAATAGAGGATTTTAAAGTGGAGTTCAAAGAGTATTGACAGAGGAGTGAAATGAATTGAAAGCATTTTAGGTTATTAATTGACAGCATCACTCACCTCAGCCTTTTATCAAGGTGCATTATCTGCTGCCTGAGCATATGCTCAGCTGTCAGACCAAGTTCTAGGTCGTAGTTCTGTCACTCTAGTTCTGTGGCTCAACACAACTCATTGGAACCACCAAGTTAAACTTCTAACGTGGGGATGATACTTGCAGGCACACACACGAGTGCATGCACACACATAAGCACACACAGACCCCACAGGGTCATTGTGAGGATCATATTATCTAACATGTGGAGTTTGGATCTCAGTAATGTCAGGACACACTTTTGTAAGGACAGCAGAGCATGAGGAACTATTACTAAACAGATACAACATCAAAAAGACATGATGTGTCTATTCATGTTTCCAATACTTAATCAAATTCTACAAAGATACAAGTTATGAATAAATGTAACCCCAAAACTTCAAAATGAGATACAGAGTATTAATGATTTTTCCAACCCATTATCTCAGAATTATACAAATAGCAAAAGAAAAAAAAAAAACTAGCCTGTCTTAATTCTTACATCTCTACCTAAATTTGGAAATGACATTAATTTGCTTTACATCAACTGCCTCCCTAATGTGTTTACCAACTTATGTGCCATGTTGACTGTCAATATTTCACCTCATCTGTTTCCTGGGCTTGCTGACTGAATGTCTCACCTGTTTGTATGCTGGTTCAGTTATTCTAAGCCTATCACAGATCTGAAAAAGAAACTTCGATCTGAGTGAAGTAGACTGCAAGTCCTCTGCCTACAAAAACAGATATGAGAGGCTTCACTGAACATGAGTCACATAGGAGACACAGAAAAATATCACTTCAAATTTGTTGATTTGAATAAATTACATACCAAATTGTGTAATCTTTCCAATATCACAACACTTATACAACACACACACACATACACACACACACACAATAGGAACTGAATTTCATTAGAAATTATTATTTATATACTGTGAGTTGCTCTTAGCACTGAAATATATTGTTCTTTGAAAAACTGTTCTGATTGTGTGTGTGTGTGTGTGTGTGTGTGTTGCAATGATGGCTAAGGTAACATAAGAAATATCCTTGAGATTACATGGACATAGAGCTGATGGATGAACTATGTCAGGGAATAAAACAGAGGCATGATTATCTTTTTACCTTTACCGTCATGTTCCCACACTCTGAGGCTAAGGAGCCAACAGGTTGACCATCCTTGGGTCAAATTGGGGTCCCCCTCCTAGACTCACAGGCTGGTTTCTGAAATTAAAAACAAAAAATTTAAGTTATTTTTTTTTCTCTGCAGAAAGCTGAAATTAAGATAATTAAATATTAGCCAAGGCACAGATCTGTTTTAGTATGCACAGACCAGGAGATGTTGTAAGGACAGAAACAGAGGAAACTTGAGCTAATAAGAGAAATAAGAAATTCAATCCCTGAAATGAATTTTCCCATACTTTGCCAGTTCCAGTAATTAGAAGTTGGCTGCAACAAAGGAAAAATCTTCTCTGTGGTGATGGGATTCAGTAGGGGTATCCAGGAAGCCCAATAAGGAAATATCAGAAGGCCTGGGGGTAAGACCCAGCTTTTCTAAGTCCTCAATGGGGCTTAGATTCCTGTTCTATAAAACATGAAATTGAGGCCAAAGCATGCTTAAATCATTCTAAAGATGACTTTTAGTGTCCTTTTCTCCAAGTATATGTTCCTGAATCTGCAAATCTGTATTTTATGGAATTGCTAGGAGGTTAAAGCAAGTGAAAAGCTGATTAAAGCCAGTGGTGGTAGGTGGGCTGCAGGAGGCCTTGTGGATCCTCACTGACCGTAGCATGGTAGTAGGGTAGTGTAGATGAGTGTGCAAGCCCAGAAAATATGACTGTGGCTGTGATTCCAGGTGGATCCCAAGGTCACCCAAAGAAAGTCAAAGGCCACAGAACACACAGACATGGGAGATGTAGTGGGGGAAAAGATCCCACAGCTGAGAGTATATATAAGGTGTGAGGTAAGAGTTATCTATTAGCAACATCCCCCTCACTGTTGGAGAAACAAACTGAAGCAAAGAAAAATGGACATGCAACTCCAGCAGAAAAGTCTCCAAAAGCACTAGGTGCTGGGTGTTTATGGAGGAAAGGGGAGTAATTAAAAGCAGAACTGGGAGACCTCCCTGGTGGTGCAGGCGGTTGAGTGCAGCACTGTGAAGCTGTCTGTAGCCTTTGCAGTGCCGGTTTGATACCCACCGGCCTCGGAGCTACCCACATGGCACAGCAGACCTCTCCTGTGTTGCCCGCTGCTCCCCTCAGCAGTGTGTTTCAGTCAGTCTGCCTGTTCTGTTCCCCGCTCTGTCTCTGGTGAATCCTCTCACCCTCCTACGTATCTAGCCTGTACCCCAGCTCTTGTATAAATAAAAAAATAAATAAATAAAAGTAGAACTGGGGCTGGTATTAAAGGAGAGAAATTGATGTATTTTTTTCTCCCAAATGATCCATGATGTTCATTTGTTGATTTTTGCTTCTTGGATACTCTACAAAACCAAACAGCCTTAGCTCTGAGTGAAACTGGAGAAATAAACATTTGCAGTCTGCAGCCTAACCCCCTATGGGCCACGGGTCTCCAGGAGCTCCTGGGCACAGAGACACAGCAGGGCTGTGAACTGGGCCCTGGGAGGTGGCAAATGTCTTACCAGAAGCCACAGCGCTAGCTGGGGCCAGATCTCTCTGGCAGTAGAGGACTGTTCAGGGTGTGTGAAAACGCGGCCTCCTTTCTGAGCGTCAGACAGCATTTTCTCACAGCTGCTTGTTAAACCGTTGACAGGTGCCCCGTCAGCTGACAGAAGAGCAGGAAAATGAGAGGAAGGTGGAAGAATAAAAAGGCAGGTGGCGATTTTCAATGAGTTGGTATCCTCAGGGAAGCTGTGAACAGGTCCCTGGTCCCCGTGCTGTGCTCATGAATGTCACACAGACAATGCCCTGGGCCCCAGAGGCATGCTGAGCCATACCTGAGGGCTGGCAGGGGACAAATGGGTCCATAGGCCTGTGTTGCTCTCTGCCACCGACTCCTGAACAGATGCAGAAAGCCACCAGATGGCCAGGGCATGGCTCCCTCTATTGAACCAGATGTAAAGGGCTGCACTAGGTGTGGCCGCTGAGCCTCGGGACACAGGCCACAGGAGACCAGGAGGCCGTGGAACTTGAGATGTCATCTAGTCCCATGAGGCTTTGCTCACATGAGCTCTTTCTCAGGACACAGAGGGAAAGTGCATGTACCCTCTGTGGCTCGGGGGCCACAGTCCAAGCACAGATCTCCCCTCACCTTGCTCAGCCATGGCAGATCCTGAGGGTCTCTGAGGAGGCACAGATGTAGAACCATGTGAAAATGGCTCTTTCACAGAAGGAAGTCCCGAAGCTGGGGAGGGTAATTAATTGGCTCACAGCTAGTTAATGGAAAGCTGGGATGGACTCAGGGCCCTTGACCTCGCTCTAATTAAGATGCCAGCGCCACCTCATGAAGATGGGCAGGTTGCCCCCGGTGCACTCTTGCTGTTTAAATTGAGCCCGGGCCATGTGTTCCCACAATATGTTTTCTAGTTCAGCTGAAAAGTTTCCAGCTACAACCACAAATGAGAGATAGGATATAACAAGCATTGCTTTTAAATGCAGTACGCATGCTCGTTTGCTAGGCAGCTGCCATAAGAAAGCCCCATGGAGGGGTAGTTTAATCTACTGTCTCACAGTTCTGCAGACTACAAGTCCAAGATCAAGGTATCATCCGGGTTGGTTTCCTCTGAGGACGCTCTCTTTGCTCCTAGGTGGCCACTTCGTCACTGTGTGTGCTCTGTACCTGTCTGTGTCCAAATTTCCTCTTCTTCAAGGACACCAGCCATATTGGATGAGGGTCACCCTGATGACTGCATTTGAACTTCATGACTTCCTTCAAGACCCTTTCAAAAGAAAGCTCTGCAGCAGATCCACACTGCGCTGCAAGGGCTCTATTCTCTCGCCTGTGTGAGCAAGCAGGCATTAGAGCTCTGTGGCTGATGAAGCTGGTGTATAGTCACTGGCAGTCTCCATTAGAGAGACTAAATTCCTGGGACTCTAGAGCAGGGAGCTGCCCTTGCAGCAGAGAATGACTCACCGTTCAAAACAGAACTTTCAAAGAGCTAAACGGTGCCAACAGCAACTGTGGATCCGAGCACTGGACCCCTCTACACAATTTGAGCTGCCGAGTAAGAGCCTCCCTCGCCTGATCTGAAACGCCAATCATGCGGTCAGCAGCACTCCATGGTACCATGGACATGATACCCTGGGCTTGAATGGGTCCAGAAGGCAAGATGAATTTTCATGGTTGAGCAGCTCAGACTCTCAAGACCCCTATTTCAGTTGCAAAACCCTCCGTCAGTCTACACCTATGACCTCACAGGTCCTGCAAGGAGGTCAGTTGCTAGATTGGCCAGTGCTGCCAGAGGGCACACTGGGCCTGTGTCTCACACTGTGTTCCCCTGCGGCACATGGCAGCAGGCCCTCGACCCCCAGACTTAGCAAAGGGTCATGTCTGGGCTCACTTTCCCCAGCTTACAGTGAGGACTAGCTGGTTCAGATGCACTGCAAAGGTGTGAAATTCTTGATTTTGAGGAATGTCCCTGATGTTTTTCTAAGGAAGAAAGAGATCCTGTGCTCTCCCTGGCCTGAACTCAGTGTTTTGCATACCCCCTCCTACCCCCAGCTCACTAAGCTCATCACTACCCAATCTTAAACTCCAGCCTGAAGACCCAGAGGCCGGCACATGGTGGGCCTCTAACTGTGACCCCAATACTGAGCCCATAGCATCCTCTGTGGGTGTCCTAGGCCTCTCACACTCTCTACCTCCCTCTGCACAGCTCCAAGGACTGCAGGATGGTAGAGCCACACCATGGAAGGACTCAGTTCTAGAATCAATTCTGGGGAGGGGTGTTCCACCAGCCAGCAAAGACTGACTCCACTGAACTGGGAGAAGAGATAGGCCACCAACGCGCACATGGCGACTGGCGAGCACAGCCCTACAGGTCACCTCTCTCCGCGGGGGAACTGTCCTCCCACAGAAGGCACATTCCCAGCGCCATCTCCTCCAGCAAGCTCCAAAGACACCCCTCCCTCTCCTGCATCTCCAGGTCTCCCTTAGCTCCAGAATCTCCACATGCTGCTGCACCTCCCGTCTTTAAAACTGGCAAACAGTGCTTGTAGCTGGGTGAGCAGACCTGTAAAAGCCATGTTCCCTCTCTCGCCTTCTCTCCTCCTCAGTGCTTAAATGCATCCAGCCCATTCCCTCTGCAGAAGTTCCTCTGGAGACCCCATGTCACCCATGATGGCCCCTCTCTTCCCCATGTCTGGCACTCCCCAGGGCGCTTCCATTCATTCAGCTACCTGCTGAGCGCACCTCTCCGAACCTTCCTGCTGCAGACAGTCTGTCCATGCCACAGTCACTAAGACCACTGGGTGACAGCGAGGACACTGATATCGTTGCCCTCCGGGCGGCCAGCGGCACAGTCCGCCATCTAAGGCAGGAGACAAGCATCACCCACTGCTGCTGCTCCTTTAGCTGGAGGCCCGCTCTCTTTGCTGGCCCTTCTCCACCCTCCACCCTCAAAACCCTACATATGATGTCGTAACTTCCTATACGCAGACGCAATCCAATTTCAAGTAATTTACATCTCATTAATTTCAAATAAATTCTATTTACTTGCATCCGAATCAATGAATCATCATCTCTCCTGGATGTACAGCCAAACCCTCTGGCATCACTAGCTTTGGGAAGTAAATAGGGACTTTTTATGTCCCAGGTTTAATTTTAATTATCTAAAAGGAACGCATTTTCTAAACAGAAGGAGACTGGTTTCTTCACATTTCATTTCAGTAATGGACATCAGCTGTTGTTGGATCTGCACACTTAATGCGCAAAAACACTACTCTGGAAACAGTGTCCACACTGCCTGCCAGGCCTACGAGCAAGCATTTCTGATGCATTGGGACAGGGATCAGGATTTCTGTGGTTTTACTTATTGTCTGGTTATAGGTTGAAAGAGCCCAAGGCGCACTGGATTGAATGGCCAATGTCAGCCCATCTCACCCCCCACTTGTTATTCAGCTACATACTGTCTGTTGTCAGTCTGGGGGTCGGGGGCGGGGTGCAGACCAGCCTTTGGATGAAACAAATCAGACAATAACCTGCAGGCCTGAAGGATCCTGCTGTCAACTGTGACTCTAGGCCATGCCAAAGGTCACCCTGAAGGAAGAAAAACAAGAACCAGAAGAGCAGGAACGGCAGCAGTGACATTTCTATTATTACCTAAAACTTCAGTTGTCGGTTGTTTTTTTTTTTTTTTTCCTTTTCATTAAAGCACATAGGGTAAAACTGCTTTGGTGTTTTTAATACCTCACATTTAATTCACTTCAATTTAAACTCAGAAAAGAGAGTTTAATTAAAACCACAGAAGCTTATCCTTACACTTCGAGGGGCAAGAAATTGTATCTTCACCACCCGCCTCAGAGTCTGTGTCCAGCGGACGATGACGCCAGGGCCAACACGTTCTCACAGAAAGCACCAGAGGAAAAGGGCTGCAGGTCTCATGGTTCCTTATTAAGGCAAGTGCATCTGTTTCTACTTGATCAGTCAGCAGGGAGGAATTCAACACCCGCCATGAGGATTGGGTAGAGACAAAGCTTTGAGTTGGATCTGAATCCCAAATATCCTGGGCATCTTGATTCCATACCAGCAGCTGCAGGGTAGAAGGGCCTTGTCTCCTCAGAGTGTTATGGAATACAGTTACATATCAGGGGAACAGGGGAAGGTTTCGAGAGAAAAGCTAGTGGAGGAGGTCACTTAGAGTTTGCATGCTACATGACATTTATAGCTCATGAAATTGTACTTGTCCTTATAATAAACACATTTTATTATTCCAAGGAAACAGAATATGTTCTACAAACGGTTGGATTTAAGACAAGCCTTGGGGCAACTCCCTCCAGTTAAGACCTCCAGTTAAGACTGTAGCTGTAATAAAACAATCTGATCCTAAGCACTTGTATTTCTGTGCATTGAATGGCAATACCATAGAAAGGTCTCTAGCTTACGATAACAAATTTAATCTTATGAAGGACATCTTCAGCCCAGCCAAATAATTAATATAATTCCAAGTTTACCATGCTAAGTCAAACTCTTCCACCTTCACCATTCCTACCGAAACAGAAACACCGTTCTCACAGTCACAGAAAGGTGACTTGGAGCATGCACTAGAACACACTCCGTGATGCTGGCCAAGGGTGACTGCTTCATTTGCAGACTGCGAGACCCACAAGTTGCTTCTACTCCAACCTGCATAAGAAGAGACCTATGTGCAGTTTCACCTCATGAGTCTCAAGTAACAGATGTGCACTTTCTGATTGCACAGATTCTGATTGTGTTTCCTGACAAACTCAGCAGTTCAGGACATCTTTCCTAACCTAAGAAGCTCATAATGGGTGCCCCCCTCCCCTGCCGGTATAGGTATTAAGTCTCAGCACCTTCACCTCTACAGCCTAAGTTTGATCCCCAGCCAGGAAACTGACCCACATATGGTGCAGCAGACCCCTCCTGTCTCACCCTCTGCTCCCCTCAGCAGTATATTTCAGTCGCTCCACCAGTTCTGCTCCCTACTCTGTCTCTGGTGAATCCTCCACCCCCAAGCACCTCTTGCCTGTACCCCAGTTCTTGTATGCATAAATAAAAACAAATCTTCAAAAAAGAGAGAAGAAGCTCATAAGAAAAAATATACACATATAAGAGAATGAGAAGTCTACTAGGGTTTAACGATGGACCCTGCCTCACACCAGAGGTTGGAATAAGGAGAGTCCAATGTGACTGGAAGAGGTGGGGAGACCAGGACAAGATGTATGGCAGCCACTGTTTGTCAGAAGTTTCTGTTTTTAAGTCAGATAAGGGACGCTCTAGGGAGATGATTTTCTGCATCTTTTGATTTGCATTTGCCCCCAACTCTAATCCTTATATCAAGTGGCACATTCTGGTCCACTCCACAGCAACCTGGGAATCAGAACGTACTTCTCTATGATGCACCTTTATCAATGCAGATTCTAGCTTCTCATGGACACACAGCACCTTAGCTCAGTAAGTCTTGCTGAGTCGGCTCTAACAATCTTGCCAGGCCTGGTCTAGGGTGATTTCTACATTGACAACTTATTAAATGTATCCGAGCATTTTTGTTCTTTCCACCACAAGTTCCCTACAGATTCTTTGCCCATGCAAATTTAATTGGCTGTTAGACTCCAAGTAACAAGTATAAATTTGGAGAAAGGTCATTTAAAACAAGGCTTGGAAACTTCGTCCAAGATGCTCCTAAAAAAGACACAGAATTGACTTAAATTATCACGGCCTTTCTCTTCACTTACCAAATTAGCAAAGAGCTTTTGATGTTAGCAAAAAAATGCTACCAACATCCCCGGATGACTTTTGGTGTTAAGACAAAGACATTTGGGGAGAGAACATTCTTTTCTTGTCATGGAGGAATGGAAAATTTCCAGTTACCACAGTGAGGGAAGGAAGCTGTTTTGACCAAGTTCTCACAGTGGTTGGTTGCCATAACTTTTGGTTCATTTATCCAACACATAGTTACTGAAACTCACGCTCCCAAGTGCCTCAAGGCTGAACCCAAGTCCCTAATAGGAATGCAATGTCCTCAACTGACAATAAAATAGAGTAAAACAGACGAAGAAATTATCTTCTTCATTGTTTGGGGTCAGTTATTTCAAGCTTGCTTAGAACATGAAAGCTGTGAATCTGGCCACCTTTTTATTGGGAAGTACTGATCAGAAAAGAAGCATTTCCTCCCCACTGCCCCTCCTTTCCAGCCTCCTGATCTATAAACAAACTGAGAGAATAATATGTAGAAGCATGAAAGTTTGTAAAGCAAATGCATATGAAAAAATGACATGACATCTGTATAATAAATACCACAAGATACTGCAAGAAAATATGCGATGGCCAAACAGAGGACTCAGAAGAAGGAGGAATCTTTTGGGGCTGGTATAGTCAGGGGAGGTGATTGCTGCTGTGAACCAGGACCTCAGAACTGGATAACAAAAGGTTAAGACAGTTAATTCCAGGACTTCAAATACCAGGAAATAAAGTGTTGAGGCTCCTTATTTTTGATGCCAGCAGTACCATTAGAATAATTGATTTACTGGAAAGCAGTGTTATCAAACTGAACCATTTATTTCATTCTGTTCAGATAACAGGATTCTAACCACCCCTGTCTGGTTTAAATAGACCATTGGGTCATAACAGATGAACAGCCTGTGCAGACCCTTCCTTCGTGATCTGAAATTCACATTAGCCTCATTATCACATGAGCCTACCTGGGGAGGGGGCTGAGCTGCCATTTTCTGAACATGTGACACATGTGGCAGCATGAATCCCATCTGAGCAAGCAGAAGAGATGCAGGTGGCCAGTACCACCCAATACTTCCGAGATCCAACCACCAAAACCTCCTTTATCTCTTGCTTGCCCTCTTTGTCCTTAAATACCCTTCCCTGTCCTTCCTCAAGGAGACAGTCTGTGGAAAAATTCACATTCTTTGTGTCTATTACCTGCGATAATGAACTTCTCTTTCTCCCACAAAACTAGGGTCTGGTCTACTTGGGCCTGACCCTATTGAGCTCAGTAGTATCATAAAGGACACCTGAGAATACTGGGTGGTTGCATAATGTCCAGAAAGGACAGGCAAAGCATTGGGAAGTTTTCAAAGGAGTGGGTAATGGCCCCACCCCCAGGGGCCAGAGGCAATATCTGGGGGAACTTAGGGTTATTACCAAGAATGGGTGATCCTGCCTGGCTTATAGTGGCTGGGGTCTGGGGAGGTCTAAACTGCTGCAAAACCCATGAAACCTCACACCAGGGGACGGTCCCACCTAAACTGCAGTAGCATATGTCATCTACGAAATATTACAGAATCAAAAGAAAACATCCTGGGTCTAAGAGAATGTATTTTAGACAATGGCAGGCTTGTCCCACTGCTTTGGGATGAGTAAGCTACTCCATCCAACCCAGCTCCCCCAAAAGCACCAATCACCCCCAGAACAGCTTGGGGAAAATGACAAAATTTTCCTCTGTCAAAATTCCTCTGAGAGCCTGATGTCAAATGACCAAATGGACCTAAGGGTTCAGGCAAATAAATGTGCCCTTAAGGCAGTGGTCTCCAAAGATCTTTCAACTTACATATTAATTAATATATTTGAATCATTGTTTTAAAAATGATGGACATTTATAAGTTAAGAGGAAGATAAAGAGTAAGTAGGCATTTCTAACTTCCTCTTGATGGCTTATGGACTGTCTTACCCACCCACCTCGGAGAGCACAGCCCCAAAGAGAAGCCTATCCCAGGGTGCACACCTGGCCTTCACCTTGGCCCCATGGGTCATCCCACTGAGTGGGCAAAGTGTGAAAGGGGGAGTAGGGGAGGGGACCTCAAAGCAATGTCTGTTATCATTTTAAATCCAGAAAATGAGAGGAGTTCTGTGGACCATGAGATCAGATCCCCACACCTTCTAGAAGAACCTGCACTACATTGACTATCTTTTTGCAGCAGAGAAGGTGTGGAGTCCTCCCAAATCTGCAGGGAGAGCTGGGGGATCCCAAGCAAGGTGTGATCAGGCCCACTCCACCTACGGTCTTTTCTGGGTTTTTTTTTGTTTTGTTTTTTTTGTTTTGTTTTGTTTTTTTTTGTGGGACACTCACCGGCGGCCGGGGATTGAACCAGCGCTGCAGAGGCTGCGGGCAGCTTTGCAATCCAGCGCTCAACTGCTGCGCCACCAGGGGAAGCCCTCTTTTTTTTTTTAAGATGTGTTTGTGTTTATTTATTTATTTCTACAATAGCTGGGGTACAGGTCAGAGGCGCGGGAGGGTGAGAGGATTCACCAGAGACAGAGTGGGGAGCAGAACATGGCACTACAGGAGAGGTCTCCCACACCATGTGGGTATCTCCCTGGCCAGCCGGGGATCGAACCCATGCTGCAGAGGCTGCTGACAGCTTCACAGCATGGTGCTCAACCCGCTGCACCACTGGGGAGGCCCCCTATGGTCTTTTCTTAAGCTAGTTTACTTTTTTTGTTTTTAGAGCAGGTTTTGAGTTTGCAGGAAATTTGGAATAGAAAATAGAGCTTCCTTGTATGCCCACTCCCCCACCTCAGTTTCTCCTGTTAGTAATAATCTTGCATGAATACGGGAGCTTTATTAGAAGCCACGAATCAACACGCAGAGACAGGCAATGGTATGTCTGTCTGGGAAGGACATCTAGTTTGACCTATTTTGGGTGTGCTTTGTTTTTTTCTCACCACCATCCCTTACGCCCCTTTGACCCATCTCCCTCCCCGGGATTTTTGACACATTTTAAAAAGAATAATCCATGCAGGGATTGGCAGGCACTGAAGCAGAAATAAATGGTTGGATGCGAACATTAAAAGGCCTTGAATGTCATGTAAAGAACTCGGATTTGATCTAACAGGCAGTCGCAGCCAGTGAAGCATTTTCAAGTAGGCGGGTAACACGGCCAGATGGGTGATTTCAAAAAACAATAAAAGTAATAGGGAAATATGTCAGTTTCCTTGACAGTCACATTTTTAGTGGATTTAAAAGCAGAAGCCACTTTTTAAAATATGAAGGATAAAACTGAAGAGGACTCTGGTATTTATCAACAGAAAGAACCGGTCAGTGATTCATGTGAAAGCATAAATCACAAATGTGGCTTTTGCTGGTAATTTCCAAACAGTGAAGTGAACAGTGAGTCTTCTCTTCCCCTCTCCGCACCCCAGCTCATGCACACAAGCTCATGCACAACTCCCCTGCGACTAGTTCCCTTTTTTTCCTTTTGTCTTAAGGTTTGGAGTTGTTTCTTGCCTGGCTTGCTGCATTGAAAGAACATCTGCTGGTCTCCCCAGGAGCCACAGTGTGTCTCCAAAGGAGCTTCTTGGAAACCTCTGGAAGGCATCCACCTACTTTTATGAGGACCCTGGGAGAGACAAGCTCTGGAGAAATCTCTATTTGGATTAGGAGACAGTTGTTGGCTTCATTTCCCCCATTCTCAGCATAAACAAAATCAAAGAGAAACTAAACTGCCACCTGTACCCACAGCCTGACCTTACATTAAATTGAGGCATAATCAGGTGGAACAAAAATGGTTTGTGGTCAGAAAGAATTTTGTTGGCGGACCGGGTCCTCACTTTTTTGCCGTGACCTTGGCCAACCATCTTAACCAATTTGGTCCTCAGTGTGTTGACGTGTCTAGCTAAACTCACACACCCCTGAGGAGGGTTCAGTAAATGACATCAGGAGAACCAGTTCCTGACCCTCCTGGTCTCTCACAGCGGGTGGGGACCTCTCACAATGAGAGCTGCGCGCTAAGCAAGGCTGCAGACGGAAGTTGACTTACTGCCTGGGTCAATGCTTAAGTTGAACTAGCAAACTTTTTTTTTTTTAATTTTGAGCAGAAAAACTGTGGTTTAGAAAAGAAGTGTGGAGGGTAGGGGGTGAGAAGATTCACCAGAGACAGAGCAGGAACAGAACAGGCAGATCTACTGAAATACACTGCTGAGGGGAGCAGCGGGCGAGACAGAGAGGTCTGCTGTGCCCTGTGGGTCAGCTTCCTGACTGTGGATCAAACTCAGGTTGTAGCAGTGATAGTGCTGAGACTTAACCCTAGGCCACCAGGGAGGCCCTGCACTAGCAAACTTTTAAAGGAATATGCAATCTGCTTCTAGATTAGCACATATACCTTCAGAATGAAAAGTCAAATAACCGTACAATAACCGTGGATGGCACACATTCAATTTCATTTCATATTGGCTGGAGTCCATGATTCTTGCATGGAAGGGTCACTGGCAGTGGCTGCTGGGCTGGGGCAGGAGGGCAGGAAGCTCTGCTTCACCTGCAGGCCAGCCCACGCTGACTCCTCGGTCCTCCCTGACTGTCTTCATGCAGGAGAGACCCTTCTATTCCTGCCAAGGCCAATGGTTTGCTCATCCAGCACCTCCACCCTCACTCCACCATTTCAGTATATTTATCATCTTTGGAGGTTCCTGCACCATTAAGTGTCATCTGTCAAGATTCTTCCTCCAAAAAGCTCCGCTGGGAACAGCGTGTTTGACGAAGTTCTCTTTCGGTTATAATTATGCTCTCTTTCATCATCATCCTTCAAAAATTTCTTTTTTTCTTAATGCCATACCTTTCAAAAGATTTTACAAAAGGAGAATTCCATCTGCCCTTGGAGGTCAGCTGTACATTAGTAGGATGCTCGCTGTTACAAACAATATGGGTGTAGCTCAAGCTAAATGAAAGAAAATGGTAGCCACTGGTCCCCAAACAGAGAAGTGCTCGGTGTAACTTGCTTCTGCAGGTCACTGACATCACCTTGGACCTGATCTCCTCCCTCTTCTGCAGGGTTACCTCACATGGGGTTGGCCCGCTTTGTGGTCTTGAGAGTGATGCTTGTCAACAGTGCCACAGGCTAAGACTTTATCGTCTTCATCTTGCAAAAAGAAAATACAGTTGCCCCTCCAGACCCACAAATTTGGTCTAATTATAATAGTTCAGGTTATAAACTGCCCACATTTGAACCAAGACCGGTAGAATACAACTCACGGAGGCTCTGACTCTGACTACAGCCTCAGGTTCGAGCTCGGCCTAGGGCAAGAGCCAGCATTCCAGCCACCACACGTTCCCACGTGGAAATCTACAACTGTTGGAAGAAATAAAGGAGCAATAATCCTTGGGAGCAAATGGCCACTGCAGTTTGTACAAGTGACACTTTCCAAAGACACAAGTATCCTCAAAAACCTTGGCACTTTTACAAAAACACAAATGTTCAAAATTTTCTTCTCCCTCTCAAAAAAGAAAAAAAAAAGGGGGGGCACACCCACAACTCCCATTCCACCTCCTCAAAAAAGCAGCCTCATTATTCTTTTTTGTCATTCTCTGAAGAAAAGGCATATTTTATTAAGCCCCAATCTCCTTAGCAGATTAACAGCAAAGGTTTGGCATATATTAGTGACAAGTCCAACTAAATATTTTTAGAAAACTAAAATTATTTTAGGTGATTTAGCCTCTTTTCCATCGATTCATCACCCATAACCTGCCTTCTACTTCTGGAGTATAAAACTGCAGCATGTCCTGAATTCCACTGTTCCCAGCGGCAGCTGAGCTGGGCAGCTGGTACCGACCCTGCGCTTTCAGCAGCACGATGCCTTGTCAAAGCCTTTGCAGATGACATCTCCTCCACCTTCCTGCAGGTACAAAGCTCAGGACCCAACAATTCCTTAAACATTGCCACAGTGTCACCATCCTCAGATCCCAGCACTACCTGCTCCTCCTGAAGCTATTCCTTCATAAGTAAGGGTAAGTCAGATGCAAAAAAAGTTCATGATTGTTGCAGAAATATCTGGTTTCAGGCATTTCAGTCTCGCTCTTCACTTTCCTTTGTGACCCAATGAATTCAGGTCCAGAGAAGACACATTTTACTCCTTCAACCCTAAATAACTTCCTTGGCAGAAGAGAGCAAAATGCTGTAGCGGGTGTGGGAAAATCCATGGGATTTGTGGGGAAATTTATCTGAGGTACTGGTTTTCCTGGAAGAAACTTTGAGAGCTGTTGGGCTTTGGAGTATCTTGTGTTTAATAAACATGTATCTCACAGTGTAAGGTAAAGTTTCCGGTAGTGGTTTCCAGTAGTGGGGAAAGTGGTCTATGTGCCAACTGGTGCTGAGGCTGTTTCTTAGGGCAAATTTAAGAACATACACAAATCAACAAAAAAGAAAATGAATAACAGTTTTCTTTAGTTATGAATAAGTTCTTCCCCCCTTAAAATAGTACCTCTTTGCTTTCTTTTTTGCATACTCTATGGTGCCTGTTCTATCATCTTTTTAACTTCAGTTCATAACAGAATCATCCCCTCTCCAGAGTCCAGGCCAGGCAGACCACCATCTTAGTCAGGGATGGGACCAACCACATTCTTAACAAAGTGAAATTTAGGGATCTTGTCTAAAAGAAGATGGATGTCGATGAAAGAGCTGTTTCAGGAGCTGACCCAGAAACTAATAATTAATTATATTCTCACAGGCTGAACTGTCCAGGGTTTTCGAGGGCATCATCTTTTTTCTAGCTTCAAAAGAGGTCGAGAGATTCTTCGCCTGTGGCAGTGAGATATGAATGGAAGGTTAGTCACTTGATCCTTCCACAGAAGCAATAATTCACTGCCTGCAAAGCAGGCTCTGGAAAGGATGGTGTTGAGGGACTGTTTAAATGCTAAAATGGACAGATTATTAGAAATCATTTCAATGGCCGCCTGCTTTCAGGTGAAAAATTCAGATTGGGTGCCCACCTAGACAAAATTCTCCTGAGTATACTTCATCTACTGGGGTTATTTTAGTCTACATACACTCGTGGTATACTGGTTAATATCATGGATATTTATTTAAAAGTGAGGCCTGTGATGAAGAGGATTATAATACTTGATAACGAGTATACTTGGTAGAATATTTAAAATAATTTTACTCTTCAATATGAGGATGCACTTCTTTTTTTGGTAAGTTAATGTAAGGTGTGTGTGTGTGTGTGTGTGTGTGTGTGTGTGTGGACATTGGTTTACAATGATGATATGATTTAGATATAGGATCGTGCCCTTCAAGTGCATGTTGTCACACTACACACACCACCCTGCACCGCCCTCCCCATTCAGGTAGTCTTGGTTGTAGAGTGACATTTCCATTGTTTGCTGTTGGTTTGGCTTTATCTGACCCTATGTTGGTTTTTCTATATTCCAGACTCAGAGAGCCCATGCAATATTTGTCTTTCGCATCCTGGTTTATTTTGCTCAGCAAAATCCCTTCTAGTTACACTCATGTTGATGCAAATTTACACTCATGTTGATGCAAGAGTTTGTCTTTTTTCGATAACTAAATAGTGTTCCATTGTGTATATATACCACATCTTCCTAATCCACTTTTCCATTTGGGGGCATTTAGGTTGTTACCATATCTTGGTTATAGTAGTGCTATAATGAACAAAGGAATGTATATTATCTCTTCTAATTAGGTAGATATCTAGGAGAAGAGTTGCTGGATCATATGGTAGATCCATTTTTAATATTTTGAGAAACTCCATACTGTTTTCCACAGCAGATGAACAAGTCTACATTCTCACCAACAGTACACAAGGCTCTTTTCTATTCTGCACCCTTGCTGACATTTGTTGGTTCTGGTGTTTCAGATATGGGTCATTTTCACAGGTGTGAGTTGGTATCTCATAGACTTCAAACTCTACCACAAAGAGATAACAATTGAAAACAATATGATGCTACAAAAGAACAGACACACACATGAATAGAATAGAATTGAGAGTACAGAAAAAAATCCACACTTGAATGGACAGTTAATCTACAACAAAGGACAGGCCTCCCTGGTGGTGCAGGGGTTAAAAACAGTACTATCAAGCTATCGCCAGCCACTGCAGCATGAGTTTGATCCCTGGCTGGCCAGGGAGGTAACCCACATGGCACAGCAGACCTCTCCTGGCTTACCCGCTGCTCCCCTGAGCAGTGTATTTCAGTACATCTGCCTGTTCTGCTCCCCATTCTCTCTGGTGAATTATCTCACCCCATGCACCTCTGGCTTACGCCCTGGTTCTTATACGCATAAATAAAATATTTTTTTAAAAAATATTCTACAACAGAGGAGCCAAGAGTATACGTTGGCGAAATAAAAGTCTCTTCAATATATGATGGGAAAACTGGACAGCCAGGCATAAAAGAATGAAACGAGGTACTATCTCACACCATACCCAAAATTAACTGAAAATGGGTTAAACACCTGGAAAGCAAGGTCTGAAACCATAAAACACATAGAAGAAAATATAAGCAAAACACTTCACAACACAAGCTTCAGTGATATCTTTGTGATATGTCTCCAACAGAAGAGAAACAAAAGAGCTTATGAACAACTGGGGCTATGTCAAACCAAAAAGCTTTTCTACAGCAAAAGAAACTATCACTAAAACAAAAAGACACCCTTCTGAATAGGAGAACATATTTTCACACCGAACATCTGACTGGGGGCTGATATCCAAGATCTACAAAGAACATACACAAATCAACAAAAAGAAAATAAATAACACAGTTTTCTTCAGTTATAAAAAAAGTTCCTCTCCCTTAAAATAGTACCTCTTTGCTTTCTTTTTTGCATACTTTATGGTGCCTAGTCTATCATCTTTTTAAACTGCTCTTTCATCTTTCCATCTTATTATTTGTCCATCAACTTAAGAATTTCTCTTTAAGGATGAGAGTTTAACAAATTCTTTTTTTTTCTATGCTTAATTGTCTATATAACTCATCTCTCATGATTCCAAACTCAAGGACTATATTTTTTTAATTGCTTAATTTGTTTTGGTTCTTCTTTTCTAATCCAGCTATTCTTTTTCATACTATTTAATTCCTTCATTTGTTTCCAATTCATTCATTGACTTCTATAATTATTTTAAATGCTCTTACTTTACAGACTTTGTAATTTAGGATGTTGGGTTGCTAGGATACTAATTAATCTGCTGGTTCATCTGCTGGATCTCACTTGTATAATTTGTAATTTTTAAACATGAACCCATTTTCAAGCATGGATGCTTATTCTTTGAGAGTCATATGTACTCTGGTTCATGAAATTATTAAAACAGAATGATTTCAGTCTTGCTTATGCTTAAGAAAGGAGTTTCAATATTTCCACACTGTTTTTCATACCCAAGTGCCTGATAGGATGCCAGGGAGGTTTGGGCACAACCCCTAGGTTTCATTCAAACTGCACACCTCAGTAGTCACCTAAGATGGACACCCTATTCCTCCTCTCTCCAGAGCACGTGTATCACACCTGCTTAAATCCTAGCATGCCCTCAGCAACATGACAAATTGCTTCACAGTTATCCTGCTTCCTCTTCTATATTCAGTTCTCTCTTCTCCTCTATTAAGTCCTTCCCTTTCTGTCCTTCCCTTTAGTAGCAAATTTACCCAACCTGGTCTTCAGCCTTATCTCTATCACCTGCACAAATTCTCCCTGCATCTGCATTGTTATGACTTACTATCATCATATTTTATAATTATAAACTAAGAATACCATCAAATGAATTTGACCTCAAACAGGCATACACACAGATTATTTGGGAGGATTGTATTTCATTACAAGATTTATTCACAAATCTAAGGCAAAGTTTTCTTAGGAATAAAATAAAATTGGGGCCTCCCTGGTGGCACAAGGGGTTAAGTCTCAGCACTATGAAGATATCAGCAGCCACTGTAGCATGAGTTCGATCCCCGGCCACGGAGTTACCCATATGGCACAGAAGACCTCTCCTGTCTCACCTGCTGCTCCCCTCAGCAGTTTATTTCAGTAAATCTGCCTGTTCTTTTTCCCACTCTGTCTCTGGTGAATGATCCACTCACTCCTCATCCCCCATATCTCTCGCTTATACTCCAGCTCATGTGTGGATAAATAAATAAAATAAATCTTTAAAATAAATAAATAAAATCGGCCTTCAAAACATTAGCCTTAAATCTATTTCACAGAATAATTGCCATAAACAATAATGGTTCTACAATAATTTAAATCTTAAGAATAGAAGAATAATTACAACTCTAGAGAAATAAAAACATTTCTAGCCAGGTTCTTGAAAACAAATTGCAGGGATATGCAAAAAAGAGCCTAACTCTCAAAATCTCTGAAATGATGGCAGTTATATTTACTGTCAAGTAAACACACAGGACATATAATGAGCATAAATTTGTACTATCTGAGCACTGAAAAAAAAATTGTTGAGTTTCTGAATAGAAAGGAGAAAATTGGTATGTCCACAGCTTCAGGTCAGGAGGGCAACCTTGAGATTTCTCTTCACTGTATAAGTCCTGGAAGAAGAAACCAGGGAGGAAAGGTTGAACTAGAACAAAGCAGAAGTCTCCATGCCCACCCACCATGCAGAGGAGAAAGAGAAATTGGGATCCACCCTATCTATGTAACCATCATAACAGGAAGTAATGCAGGAGGAAAAGATCCAGAGATGGTCAGGGGTATATCCATTCATTGATGTTCATTCATTTATAATAAACATTTGTTGTCTATGTTTACTGAGAACTGTCTGTATAGGTCACCACCATACTAAGCAGGGCAGGAGATGGAAGCTATTTCAGATTGAGACTCTATCCCGTGTAATTTTCTAACCATGTCAAGCAAAAATACAATAAAATATCATGTAGATATCCCACATGAATAATACAGCAAAAGTTTTTAAAAAGCATGCAGCAGATGAAGAAAATTTTTAATAAAAAAATCTGACTCTGGTTAAAGAAAGAAAGCCTAAGGTTATTAGGAGAACTCCACCGTTCCAGGTCAATAATTCCCTGAATAAAGTCAAGTTTTCTTAAATAATTAGTCTGAGGGAGAGTAGCAGCTACAAATTCTATACTCTCCCCACCCCCACTACACATTCAGAACAAAAGAAGGGCATTCTAGACTTTGGAAGCCAGGAAGCTTCTCTGCAGGCCACCTCTCCCTACATCTGCAACCCACAGGAGCTTTGACAAGAAAGCAGCTCCTTGGTCAGCTTCAGTGACTAGTTAACAGCTAGTCATCTGAAAAATGCCAATGTCAGTTTTCTTGGTTGTAATGAAAAACAAAACACCGCACAGAGCTTGTAAAATTTTGCAAAGCTCTACTTGACAATGTCAAACTGCCAGGAATTGTCCACCCCATGGGACATGAAGGCCCTGCAGCGAGATTCCCCCCTGGATTGCTCCAAACACAGCTGGCCTTCTGCTGGACAGTGCCTGGAGCCTCCTGGGGCCCCGCCTGCAGCTGACCAGCAGCACAGCCAAGACTGTCTCTGAAAAACAACCTATCCTGTGTTTATGAGACTGAGAGAGTCTTAGGTTGCCAAGCGCTTTCCATTCTTACGCTGCTCATTTGGTGATGCATTCATGTAAGCTGATTTCAGTAAAACCACAGAGACAGTGGAGCTGCCTTAAATAGGAATTTATTATAGTCTTGCTCTTTGCTTCATCCTGGGTGTGCACAACCTTTGCCCTGCCCTCTGCAACTTGGGTAAATGAGCATCATTTCTCTGCCTTTATCATCACACAGAAAGTCTCCTAATGCAAATGCAAAATGGTGGCCCCTCCCAGGGGACAACGTGCAATTAGATGTCTACAATTTTGCATATACCAAGCAAGCAATTTAAAATGTCAAATAGAGAGCAGTTTCTTTGTGCTCCATAAAAGACTCCTCCTGATTCCCCCAGACAACCCATTTGCAGAATTGCTAGTAAATCAACATAATTTGTTTTCCCTGAGACCGTGTTCTGTTAGGGAAACCTCCTTCAAAACTGCTGAAGCTGCTGCAATTATATAAAATTATTGCATCTCACAATAAGAAACTTCCCTATAATTGGTCATGCAAATGAGGCACAATAATACATATATAATTTAGACACAGAGGATTATCCTTGAAAGGCAGTGTGAATGTTGTCCCCTGTTGGTTTAATTTCATCAGCGTTCCCTTTGCTTCATGAAAGCCGTGCATTCTACAATTCAGCAGATATTAGGAATCCCAGAGACACACACTTTGCTTGGGTGAATTCAAATATTTAGTGTATAATGCATGTCAAATATTTGCAGTATTTGAATGCAAATACAGCAGCACTGAGACGTCTATCACTGCAGAACGGGAGAATAATTAGCCTTCATTTATATGGAGCTGACAGGCAGACTTTTCCCAAAATCTAACAGAAAGCTTGCAGGCAAGTCAATATATCTAATTCCATATACCTGATGCCACCAAAGAAAGCAGATCAGAGCTCAAGGGGGACAGAGTGTCATTTGGGATGCACTTTCCATGAAAAAAGAACTGTTCCAAGACAACGGAAGACCACCCCCCCCTTGTACTGTGCTTGTTTACAGATAAGGATAAAGCCTTGGTGAAAGCTTGTCCCTGAAATTCAGAAAGACAATTTATTCTTTTGGAACAAAGACTACTAAATGGAACCCCAGAAACCTGGAGCCTAACATAGTTTTGTGATGGATGAGCTCCATGTTCACTGTCAAGTCAATTGCTTTTTAATACCCCATTTCCTCAAGTACAAAATGAAGGAATTGAGTTACATGATCTCTACACTATCCTTTCACTATAAAATACTAGAATCGACTGACAATAAATGTTTGCTTTTACGCCAAAGGTCACTGTGGATTTAAGGCAACCATGTGGCCTAAAGATCGACAGGACTGCCAGGTCAGGGGTTGAATACCAGTTTTAAAGTACAGTTATATGAATCCATACAAGGTACTAGCTCTCTGTACTCAAGTTTCTTCATCTAGAAATAAATTTGGGGGAGAACTAAGTTTTCCTGGTATATAGTTATCACTTAAAATCCATACTTAAATGCAACCCTACGCAAGGTTACCTAGAGTCAATTCTCCTTGCATTTTTAAAATTAAATACACCATGGAATATTACTCAGCAATCAAAAAAGATAAACTCATGCCATTTGCAGCAACATGGATGGAGCTGGAAGGGATCATGCTCAGTGAAATAAGGCAGAAGAAAAAAGAAAAATATTGGATGGTTTCACTTATGGGAGGAGTATAGAAGATCCAAATAAGGGATCAGGAAAAAATAAAGTAATTATAATAAAGTAAATATCAAAATCAACAAGCAACTATAAACCAGAGACATTCTGCAGGGGGGAGAAAGGAATAGGATCAAAACAGGGGAGGGGGGCCTCCCCAGTGGCGCAGCGGTTGAGCGCTGGGTTGCAAAGCTGTCTGCAGCCTCTGCAGCGCTGGTTTGATCCCCGGCCACTGGGCGAGGGTCCCACATGGCGCGCAGACCTCTCCTGCCGCCTGCTGCTCCCCTCAGCAGTGTATTTCGTCAGTCTGCCTGTTCTGTTCCCCGCTCTGGCTCTGGTGAATTCTCTCACCCTCCCGCGCTTCTGACTGTACCCAGTGCTTGTAAAAATAAATAACTAAATGTTTAAAAAAAAAAAAAAACAGGGGAGGGAAGAGCACAAGGGACTATGGTGATGGTGCATGGGTGAATGAGTGGTGGGAATTTTACGGGGACTATAACTGAGATGAAAATGCATACATTGTACAAAATGAAAAAATGATGTAAAAATATATAAAATAATACTAAAAAAATAAATTTACAGTCCTGCTCTCATCTCATGCTACTTTCTTCTTCCAACATGATGTCTAAGCCACACTCACATCAGGAAGACACAATGTAGTAGCAGTATTTGTATGAGGCACAGCATAGAGACAAAGAGCATAACATCTAGATGGAAACAGGTTCAAATCCTAACTCCATCTTTCATGCATCATGGGATCCTGAGCAAGTCAGTTAATGTCTCCAAGTTTCCATTTGTGAGATAAGGATGATAATATCTATTTGTATACAGCTGATCTAAGGTCTAAATGACATGCTTAGTTAGTCCTATGCTAAAGAGAGGAGCATCTAATAAACAACGGTGTTGGCTAATATGTATTCTTTCAATCTTATATTTTTTACAACTCCTCAACTTTGCCCTAGGAACATGAACCACCTCCTCTCTCCTGCCTTCCTGACTTACAAAAATCCATGGCAGACTTTCCATGGCGCAGTTGTAAGGTGAGAAATAAACCCTTGTTGCATGAAGCCAGTAAAACCTTGGGATTTATCTTTTTCATCATAACACGCTTTAGCCATCCTAATAGTCTGCTCTATCCCTTCGCTGCTCAAGCTCCTATCATCTTGTGTTGTTATATTCCTGGCACTTAGCACATGTTTGACATCTCGTTAGCACCAGAAGATATCTGTTGGATAAGCAAATAAATGGGTAAAACACCAGCGTGTACAGATTGACAGAATTTTCTTTGAAGGACACACAAAAAAGGAAATCTAAAGTGAAGCCCTTTGCTAGCATTCTCAGAAGATTCTAGTGACTTATGATCACCTGCAATGAGACCCTGAGCACTTTGTTCTCATGGGTGGGGGGCATAGAAGGGAAGAACACATGACAAAGACACCTGAAGTCACACTTCTCTGGGGGATTCCCTTGCTAGAAAATAGAGTAGCAGGGTATCACAGCAAGTATTTCTTAGGCTTGCTTGCCCGGGTTAACACAGAGCTAAGAGACATTTTATGGGTGAGGAAAAATACCTACTAGCTTTCCTTTCAACTAATGACACAAATATATAAAAGACTATCACTGAAGGAAATGATCTTCTGAGCCTTTCCTTTATGATACTAATTTAATAATAAAATATCACCTATTATCTTAATAATAAAATTGTTAAAAGAACAACAATAGATATAAACAAAAAACCTTTTTCTGGCTTGAACATGTTACACATTACATCTCAGAATTCAGTTTCTAAAAAATATTCCTTTGAAAAGTTTATTTAGCATTCAGTGAACTTGGGGGTCATGTTTTCAGAAGGAACTTCATCTCTGTGTGCAGACCCAGAGGAGCAGCTGCCACTCCATGTCGGGGGCCACCCCCCAAATCATTGGGTGGGCAGAGGGCTGGCTGTGTCCCTACATCACCGAGGCTCCATACAGCCTCTGGAGAAGCACCAGGAAGTCACAGGAGCAGCTCCCTGATGGCAAAGTCTGCAAAATTAAGATGACACCCTGACAGCTCATGTCATAGTCGGTCAGGACCCAGAAAACATAATTAAGAGAATTACTCTGAGGAAAAATTTGGCAATCCCAAGGCCTATCAGCCTGATTGGACAGCACACCAGAAGCAGCTCTGTGGCTGCATCCGCTCGCCACATCTTGGAGGAAGCAGGGGATCTGGGCACCCCCCCCCCTTTACACCTGGGAGCCATCAGCCTCGGGGCCACAAGAAAAAGTCCATCACGGAGGAGGAAGCTCCTGCACATGGAACACTCACAGCTACAGAAGCAACAGTCCCACCTGTGATGTGACAGCAAAGAAAGATTATAAAGGTGTGAGTGGGTCTAAGGAGACCTGGCTTTGGCACAGGCAGCCGCTAGCTACTTGGTGACTTGGACCAGAGACTTTGCTCACTGAGCCTCAGTGTTTCCGATGATGAAGTCTTTTGATGGGTCAGCTGATTTAAAACTGGGCTTGTCAGAGTCCCTGTCCCACAGTTCTTGGGGGCCTCTATCCTCCTGTTCTCTTTCACATGCAAAGACCCAGGGTCCAAGGTGAGACTTCTGGTCACCACCCAGCCATGATGCCAGCTTTTCTTTGCTCAACGAGGGTGACTGGGGTTCACTTCCCTTAGCCACATGACGTTAGCACACTCCCTTCCCCAGAGGAGATGATTCACGGGCTGTTCAATTGTGCCAGCCCCCAATAGCAGCCCTCTGAGAAGTCTGCACCAGACAGCTGTTTTGGTCTCTGATGTCAGTCTGTCTAGGAGAACCCCTTCCTTGCGGTGAGCTGCCTGGCTAGCAAATGGCATGATGAATATCCGAGCAGGATTACATCACTGAGGCCCTACCTGTATGGCCTGTCTTCTCTCTCCACCCACTCACAGCTCCCAGAGCAGACTTGTCAGGTTCATCACTGGATTCCCTGGCTCTCTGCTTCTGGTAATTTTGCCAAATGCAGAGTCCCAGCAGGAAATGTTATTTAGGGGGAAAGTGAGGACAGGCTAGGTAATTTCCTGTGGGGCACCTCCTTGTCCCAAGGCCCAGGAGCCTCTCAACTTATTTCTTCCCTATGGGGAGGAATGTTCCAACTCTTCCTCAAGGTGGCCCCTTTCTATGACTCTTCCTGACAGCTCCTTCAGGTTAGTTTCATCTGATTGCAGTGAGAACATTAACATGAACTCTACCCTTTTCAATTGTAACTGTGCAGTGAAGTCTTCTTAAGAAGACTTGCACCTGGTGGTGCAAGGGGTTGAGCACCACACTATGAAGCAAGCTGAAGACTCTGCAGCACAAGTTCAGTCCCCGGCCGGCCAGGGAGCAACCCACATGGTGCAGCAGACCTCGCCTTTCTTGCCCGCTGCTCCCCTCAGCAATATATTTCAGTCAGTCTGCCTGTTCTGTTCCCCGCTCTGTCTCTGGTGGATCCTCTCACCTCCCCCCACCCTGCATTTCTGGCCTGTACCCCAGATCTGTATGCATAAATAAATAAATCTCAAAAAAAGAATGTACAGTGTTAAATATCAGATCTCTAGGAATTATGCCCCTCAACTACCATCTCCCCATTTGCCCTGCAAGCATCGTTACAGTCTCTCTCTGACGATTTTAGATACTCACAGAAATGGTATCAAGCAATATTTGTCCTGTCACCGCTTCATTTCACTCAGTAGAATGACCTCATCCATGCAATGACATATTGCAGAACATCCTTTTTTAAAACAAACGAGCTGGGGTTTTGGATACATGACCTATCTGTAGCAGCTCATTAAATGAAAATCACAGCAGGCTCATTAAATAAAAATTAAAGAATAAATTAATTAAAATTAACTTCTGCCAGTCTGGGGGAGATGTTAAGAGCAGGGTCACTGCTGTCAGAGAGCTGGATCCAAATTAATCATCCCATGAGCACGTATAGCCTCTTGTTTTGAGTGGAGGCACTGGCAGAACCCGAGTCCTCCTGGTCGCTGACCCAGTAGCTATTGGAAGAACTTCCTTCGTGGTGAATGGAGGCTGCCGGTCACCACCGAGCCATTATGCCAGCTTTTCTTTGCTCAATGAGGGCGACTGATATCTTCTAGCCACATGAAGTGGCTATCGTGCTGCAGAGGCTTTGGATTGCTTCATAGTGCGGTGCTCAACCCCTTGCGCCACCAGGGAAGCCCAACATTGTACATTCTTTTTTTGGGGGGGGATCGAACCAGCACTGCAGAGGCTACGGACAGCGTCACAGTGTTGTGCTCAATCTCCTGCACTATCAGGGAGGCCCAATTTTTCCTAAGTTTTTTTTTTCCACTATATTTTATTTTATTATTTTTTTAATAATAAATTTTATTTTTATATTCCCCATACAATTGCAATCCCCCCATTCTGACCCCAATCCCTCCCCTCCCGCCCCCACCCCTCAAAAAGTGTCTCTGGTTCATAGTTTTTTGTTGATTTTGATTTTCACTTTCTTAAGTTATTCATTTTCCTGGTCCCTTATTTAAGTTTTCTAGATTCCTGCTATGAGTGAGACCATCCGGTATTTTTCTTTTTCTTTCTGGCTTATTTCGCTGAGCATGATCCCTTCCAGTGCCATGCATCTTGCTGCAAATTGCATGTGTTTATCTTTTTTGAACGCTGAGTAATAGTCCATGGTGTATATGTACCACATCTTCTTGATCCAGTCATCTATTTTTGGGCATTTGGGCTGTTTCCAAAGCTTAGCTATTGTAAACAGTGCTGCTATAAACATAGGGGTGCAGGTGCTCTTTGGAATTGATGTTTCTGTGTCCTTTGGGTAAATACCTAGGAGTGGAATTGCTGCATCATATGGAAGCTAACACTAATAATAAAGGACTGATCACAAAAATCTGCAAAGAGCTGATGAGACTCAACAACAAAGAAAATAATGCAGTCAAAAAATGGGCAGAAGAGCTAAAAAGAAACTTCTCTGAAGAGGAAATGCAAATGGCCAACAGGCATATGAAAAAATGTTCAACATCACTTGTCATCAGGAAAAGGCAAATCAAAACTACCATGAGATACCATCTTACACCAGTGAGAATGGCACATATTAAAAAAAATAGCAACAACAAATGTTGGCGAGGGTGTGGAGAAAAAGGAACTCTCCTGCACTGTTGGTGGGAGTGCAAACTGGTCCAACCACTATGGAGAGCTGTGTGGAGATTTCTGGACCTACTAAACATTGTACATTCTTAAGAAGACTACACTGCACACTTACAATTGAAAAGCTTAGGGTTCCTGTTAATGTTCTCACAGTAATCAAATGAAACTAACCTGAAGGAGCTGTCATGAAGAGTCATAGAAAGGGGCCACCTTGAGGAAGAGTTGGGACATTCCTCCCTGAGGGTAAGAAACAAGTTGAGATATAGTCACTGATATCCTTTAGCCTCATGAGCTAACTTAGGAAAAGTAGCTTTTTTGCTCTCACAGTATGTGCCATGATGCTGAGGATAAGACCAACCACCCCAGAGTGGAACCCGTGTGAATTTTGAGGTTTTTAAATAGAACAATGATATTTCAAGGAAGAACTGACTTAAATCCATTGCTTTTCTCTTAAAACAAGAGAATACAGCAAGATGAGAAAAAGGGAATAATAAATAACATTGATACCCATTAGATGAAGATGATAACAGTGCCTGCCTGTTCCCAAACCCTCTATAGAGGCTGATGCCTGAGCTTTTACCTAATCCATCATTTCCCCTCTCTTATGGGAGAATAAAGATATTTAAATTTTATGACTATTAAGTATGTTTCTTAAATAAGTCACCTTTAAGACCTAAGCACAACTTTCTCAGAAGATAAATCCTACATTATAGAAACAGAATTCTAAGAATTTGTAATTTTGCAAAGTTCCTATGAGAAATTTACCTGCTCTAGTTGAACAGTGTATTTATTTCCTATAGTTTCTAAAAAAATAGAGTGGCCAGCCCATTGAACTCAAATAAGAACATATTTAAAATAGAATAAAGAATGACTAATCATGTCTGCTTTAGGAGAATTAAAAAACTGGGTGAGAACATAGCCACTTTTTAAATCAGAATATCTAATTTCAGTCTTCGATCTCTCAGAATTGGGGGGATTTTTATCTATCTTAAAACATAAAAAAAATAAGGCATTTTTGCAAGCATAGGACTCAGACTAGTAGCGTGACATTTAATAGGGGATGAAAGGCCAACCCTTCAATTTCCCCCAGAAATGTAGTGTTCCGCAGATGGCATGCGTGGCTTATTTTATTGAATGAAAAGCTAGGCCTGGCACAAAGAGAGATTATACCTGATAGTGGTCAGCCCTAAAATACTATTTTCTAAGGATATCATGAGGTTTCACAGATGTGAAATAGATAAAGTAGTATGTGCTTTCCTGCCACAGAGTAAACATTAACAATATGTTACTGTACAGAATGAGAAATTGAGCAAAAGGAAGGAATGAATTTGGGAGGCAGGGAAGGGCAGACATTCAGCTGAAAGCAGGAACATACTTTCTCTCTTAATTACATGTTAATACCTTCTTTGTCGGTGTTTTTTTTTTTTTTCCTTTCATTATGGAGAAACTCACAACCATCTTACACAGCTACCCTTAAATCTACACTTTTCCTATTGCTTGTACCTTCAATGATATTCACTTCTCATCCATAATGAAAGGAAAATGTGTATCTCTGTTCATTTTCAAAACTAACCTTTCATTACCCCCTACTACCTGACAAAGCCAAAAGAATTCATCCATTCCGGTTGTATTTTCCATTGTTTCTTCTTTACTAACTCTGCTATAACAATAATACCAATAAAACGTTAAAGCAATTTATGAACATTAAATAGTTGCTCTATCTAAGGCACAGTGCTAAGTGTTTTATATTCATTTTTATTAATGAGTGCACAGGTACATGAAGTAGGTATTACTTATTAATCCCATTCCATAGAGCAGGGAAAGAAGGCTTGGAATCATTAAATAACTTGCTTATTACTTAGCAGTTAGAAGGTGGCAAGGCTAAGGTATGAGCCTAGATCCATAGCCACCGTCCCCTATAAATACGTCTAATGAGAAGAGCTAAGACTAAATTAATAATAAACCCAGAACAAAATCTACATAAGAAGACTCATAAAAATGTAATGAAAAACAGGTAATACACCTGGAGGTCCTCTTCTACCTGAGGAGAATGATTCATTTCTGAAAAGCCTCTTAGGCAAATTCCCATAATTCAGTAGATGTCATTAATACTGAAACTAATTACACAAAATTATTTCAAATAATAAAATATATAAGCTATTCAATATTTACATTGTTGTACTTTACTGCCCCAAACCCATAAGCAAAACACTCCACAGAGAGCAATAAAAAGAATGTAAATTGTTAGAGGAAGCCACAGGTACTTTGGGGGAAAACTCATGATGGGAAGCTCAGAGCTCTGGACATGTCCAGAATCCAAATGCTCATCCTAAACGTAAAAGGATACCTAAACATCAAAATTAGATTAATACACAAAATACCTCAAAGCTAAATTTGTAAAACCTAAATCAATTTATCTCTGAGGTGCCCAAACCAGATTACTAAGTGGTAACATTCATCTGTGTAAAAAAAAAATAAAATAAACTTCCTAAAACTATAATCTGAAAGCTCACTGAAATTTGCAATCAAAATTTTGGTAAGAAAATAGGCACATGGCTTATAAGGTTCAACTGGCAATGCAAATATGCAAGAATAGCCAGGATGGGCCTCCCCTGGTGGCGCAGGCAGTTGAGCTCAGTGCTGTGAAGCTGGTAGAAGCTGTCCACAGCCTCTGCAGTGCAGGTTTGATCCCGGCCAGCCGGTGAGGGTCCCACATGGTGCGCAGATCTCTCCTGTCTCGCTCGCTGCTCCCCTCAGCAGTGTATTTCATCAGTCTGCCTGTTCTGCTCCCCAGTCTCTCTCTGGTGAATCCCCTCACTCTCCCGCACATCTGGCCTGTACCCTGATTCAAACATCAATGTGTGCTGTCAACCTAAGGTATCTGGATTGTGATACTGGCATAACAGCAAGTAGAATAATAAAAGTAGAGGGTAATGTACAATTAAATACATAAAATAGGTGAGGTGGTATTTCAAGGCACTGCACACATTAATTATTGAGTACAGAAAGCTGAAGCGGTATGTGATACACTTGGGGAAATGAGTTATGCCAGATCCTTGTAATAATTGTATTATTGTCCATGCATATTATATCACATGTAATTATTGTATAACATTAGCATCTGGAAGGCAATTTTTCTTTTCATTCTCTTTAAAGTGTTAATGCAGGGGCCTCCCTGGTGGTGCAAGGGGTTAAGAAGCTATCTGCAGCCTTTGCAGCACAAGTTTGATCCCTGGCCAGGGAGCTACCCACATGGTGCGGCAGACCTTACCTGGCTTGCCCGCTGCTCCCCTCAGCAGTGTATTTCAGTCAGTCTGCCTGTTCTGCTCCCCACTTTGTCTCTGATGACTCCTCTTACCTCCCCCACACCTCTGGCCTGTACCCCAGCTCTTGTATGCATAAATAAATAAATCTTAAAAAAATAAAGTGTTAATGCAGAAAGTCTTTCTCATAAAGAAAAACTGAATAAACAATCATATAATTGTGACCCTCAATTATACACAAACCTTAACAATTGGCAAAAGTGTTATGTATTTTTATAAAAGTCTGTTTTAAAAAATAGCTTGAGGAAAAAAGTCCTAAAGGCAGCCTTTCTTACCCTAGTCCATAGTTTGTCCTGCAAAGTTAATTACTGTCTTAAAGTTAGTGTGCATTTCTCCAGCTCATGTTTTTGCAATATGTCTATGTCCATTAATATGTACTTTTATTTATGCCCACATTTTGTGTGTATGGGGGGATAACTTTAAATAATAGTGTCATAATACATCAGCATAGAACTATCCTTTCCTAAGGTGCTTTTCACACTAACTGTAATTTTGGAGCTTTATCCACATCAACATAAAAAATGGTGTTTCATTAATTTCAGAGCTTTATTGAACTAATATGTGTCCATTTGTTTATCCTACCGACAACAGTTTGCATTGTTTTTACTTCTTTTGCTGTCATAAATAATGAGCACTAGTCATTCTTACAGATACACCTGTGCATACTCTTTTTTCCTAGGTATTTAGCTAAACATGGAATTGTTGGGTCATAAGATATGTACATCTCTACCTTCCCTAGATTTTGCCAAATGATTCCTCAGAAGTGCTGTAACAATTTAAATTCCCCCCAGTATATTATTTCTCTATACCCTCACTCACTCACGTTCGTTTTTATCATGCTTTTTAATATTGTCAACTCAAAACCTGTATATTTGGTGGTTTCTTTCATTTCCTTTCCCTAGAGTGCAGGAGAAGTTGAACATTTTTTTCCACATGTGTATTTGTCTTTGAATCAACCTCACTCAGTTACTCAATTCCTAAGTAGGAGTCTTGGGGTGCCATCCCCACCTGGAGGACTCTGCTCACTGATCTTCCTGCAGGACCTGCGGACCCCAGCCTGGGGGGGACTGCTGTGGCTTACAGCTCTCATGTGTCACCTCTCCAGAAATGATTTCAGCTGAAGACAGCTCCTAGACTTAGGCCCCACCCTGGGGGCAGTATGTACCCTGAGACTTGTCAGTGCAGGGACCTAAAGATCTAGGCCACCCCCGACCCCCGCCACCATGCAGAATGCCCAGAGGGTGAGCTGAGAAGGCCCTTGAGATGCCCTTGCAGTCCAGCTTCTTCCTCTGATCAAGTGGCAGCTGTCCCTCTCCTCTCCTTCCTTCTCGTCCACCCCACCCCTTCCCTTCCCCAAGTGTCGATCCTGAGCGTCTTCCCTAAGAAATCTTCTATAGCTACTAACCATCTCAGTGTCTGCTGGGGAATCCAGTTAGTAAGAACAGGGAAAGTCTCTGAAACCCTGGTCCTTACTTCCAAAAATAGGATCCTCTTCCTGCACCTCCCACTATATCAGAATTTTCCTTCCTTGTTGCAAAGACAGTAATCTAGCGGCCACACCAAAGACAGCAGGTGACAGAACGCCATGCAGACATTAAGTTATGATTTACAGCAAGTACAAGTAGCCTGACTTCAGGAAAGCAGGGAGACCCATTCCTTTGCCTCCCGGTCAGCATGTCATACTGTGGGACATTCGCCAGAGATACGTGGAAGAGGGAGCAAGTACTGCTATATTCCCAATTTGCTTGGAAAGAGACTTTTTAAGCCCATATCAAAACCACCTTCGAGGTGAGTGTTCTGCTCTAATAACTAAGATGAAGCCTTTATATCAGCTATTGATATTATCTTATTATTTCACATTTAGATAACTCCATGGAGCAAAGGGGCTTTAAAATGTCTAAAAAGTGGAACTAATCCTACTCTACTGCCAATGATACCTAGATAGCCATTAAGAATTCAGTAAAGCAAGGTGAATGGAGTTGTCCTATTTTGGAATAAGCAGCACAAGGGGTACTTCCTAAAAATCTCTTTCTGGAAATCTCTCTTATCACCTTTCAATGACATTGGATTTGTGCATTTATCTGGAAATCAGAAGTGATTTCTATCAATCCCTTGTTGTAGTCACATTTCAATTAGAAACCTTCAGGAAGCCCCTTATCAAGCTCTTGCATTCGTCTGAGTCATCACTAAACATACTTTGTTCAAAAACAGGGTTTATATTTTTCTTTTTCATTGACCACATAAGTTATTCTAGCTTGAATTTGGCTTTGCTCACCGACTTACTTCTCAAATAAAAGATAAAGTTTTCGGTAACCAGGATACATTGCCTTCCTTCACCAAAGCACACTCAAAAAATCCTGATAAGGGCCTCCCTGGTAGTGCAAGAGTTAAGTGCAGCGCTGTGAAGATGTCCACTGCCTCTGCAGCACAAATTTGATCCTCTGCTGGCCAGGAGCTACTCACATGGTGCAGCAGACCTCTCCTGTCTCTCCCGCTGCTCCCCTCAGCAGTGTACCTCAGTCTATCTGCCTGTTCTGTTCCCCTCTCTGTATCCGTTGACTCCTCTCACCTCCCACACCTCTGGCCTATACCCCAGTTCTTGTATGCATAAATAATTAAATCTTTTAAAAAAGAAGAAGAAAAATCTTCTGATTATATTTAACACAAACTACAGAAAAACTAAGATGCATTTAATTGTGATTTATGTAAATCAAAAGTTTTAATTAGAGCATTTAAATTTGGCTCGTAGGAAAGTCTAGTGACCCAGTCAATAGAAATGATCATTAATGAGAGTATTTATTTGTCTGATTACTTGGGAAATGTATCTAATATCTGTAATGTCAATTACCAAAACAATAATAAAAAATATTTTCTATAATTTTAAGGAAAGCTACTATTAATGCCACAACACTATGTTCACATACATTCTCCAGCCAAGGGTGTCCCTCATGTGAGTTCATTTTCTTTCAGTGCCACACATCATGTTAAATGTTAACAATATTTATCATTAAACTTAAATCACCAGACCTATACAATATAAGCTATAAGACACCGTTAAAAGAAATAGAAGACACAAAAAATGGAAAGATATTTCTAATTCATGGATTAGAAGAATTAACAATATAAAATGCCATCTTACTCAAAGCAATTTATATATTTAATGCATTCTCTATCGAAGTTTCAATGACATTCTTGAAAGAAAAGGGAAAATTATTACTGAAATTCATATGGAACCACAAAAGATCCTGAACAGACAAAGCTATCCTGACCAAAAAAAGATAAATAATAGTTATCACATGCCCAGATTTCAAACTATACTACAAAGCTATAATAATCAAAATAATATGATAGTGGAACAAAAGCAGACACACAGAACAATGGGATACAATTGAGAGCCCAGAAATAATCTCTCCATATACAGATGGTTAATCTATGACAAAGGAAATTCTCCTCAATAAATGGTATTAGGAAAACAGAAAAGCCGCATGCAAAAGAATAAAACCAGACCTTTATCTCACATCATACATAAAAATGAACTAAAAATGGATCAAGGACTTAAATGTAAGACCTGAAACCATAAAATACATAGAAAAAAACGTAGGCAAAATGCTCCATGACATAGGCTACGGCGATGTCTTTGTTGATTTTTCTTCAAAAGTAAGAAAAACTAAAAGAAATATAAACAATTCAAACTACTAAAAAGCTTCTGCACAGCAAAGGAAACTGTCAGCTAAAACAAGAAGAAAGAAGACACCCTACTGAACAGGAGAAAATACTTTCACTCTATACATCTGAAAATTTTTTATGTTTAAAAGTCATTCATCAAATTGTTAAATGTTTGTTTTGACTAAGAGATAATCATTAGCATGAATGAAAACTATTTTATTTTAAAAAAAATCATTCAGAAGGAATATCATCATAAGGTCAAATTTGGAAAAAAACCCTTTAATTTCAATATATATAAATATTTTTTTACAGAGACATACGGTAGAGCGATCAATAAATGAATCCTAAGCATAAAATATATTTCACTGGGATAGAATTCTTTCAAGGAACTGGAATAGAAATACACACACAGGAATAAAGGGAATGATGTAAAAGAAAGTTTCTTATCTACCTTGTATGTAGATGAGAAATATCAAATTTCCAAAGCAATTAGATTCTATTGGAAATACTTGAGTCATAAAACAATTACAGTATGCCAGAAATTATGTTTCCCTTCCAATATTTAAACATTTTGGGAAATAGTTACCAACTTTAAAGGGTCAACGCACAGTTACATCATTTTTCAAAATTTATTTAGCAGATATGTGAGGGAAAAAAATGTTTGAAGCTATTGTCCTAGTGAACATCATCCCTACTTGAATCACAAAGAGGTGATTCCCTTTGCTTGTCAAATAAGATCAGCCTTGGAGGGTGTTTGTCTAATGAATTTTAAGCACAAGGAAGAAAACAGATTTACACTTTAAACTGCCATCTCTGTCCTCTGATGCCCAGGAAAGATCATAAAAATACCTAGAGGCGCAGTCAGGAAAACTTCTGGAAGCTTAGCTGTAGACTGAGAACGTAAGACATAAAATCACTGATTATATGTTAAACTTATTTGCAAAAGTGCTATCTTGAACCAAGTTTGTACTTCACGTTGAGTCTGAGAGCAAGGAGGGAATATTTAATTTAATATTTAGATTTTGCTCCTCCAAAGATATAAATAAATAAATTTAGAGCAATCTGAAGAGCGGGGCGGGGGATGGGTAGTATATATATTTAGAAAGGCATTTTACTTGAAGGTCAGTTGAAGTCTTCTACTGAACAAAAGCGCCAGTTCTTTCAAATGTCATGACAATCTTGGAATTCTTGGGAATGTGAATTCCATACCTTTATGAACCTCTCTGGCTCCGAGAATCTGAATGTCTGTCTTGCCTGTGGTCACCCAGTATTTCAGTAACAAATACAAGAATAGATCCCATTTCCGTCTTCTCAGTCTTTTGCTCTTTCTATGTGACCAGAAAGATTAAACCAAAACAGCCTCTCGATGAACAACTTTCTTGTATCATTTAGTAGTTTATACCTTAGGAAATGTTCAGATCAATACAGAAGCAGCTAGCATGGCTTATAAAGCTAGAGGAGACAAGGGGTCAGCCTCCTGAAAGCATGACACAGTCCCTAATATTACTTGAGATTTCAAGAAATTCCTTTAAAAATTCTAATGAAAAGATATTTAGAAAATGACTGCTATACCATGTCAATATAAAAGCTTAGGCTGATAAAACTGCCCTCTGTCTTTTTCCTGAGGTATGGGAAGCATGGGAATTCCTTTCCTAACCTTGGTGTGATGGTTTTAAGCAAAGAAAAATTCCTCTGTGGTTTTATTGGAGCAGACAACAAACATTCTCCCGCAAGCAAGGTGGAATTTAAGATACAGGATTCCCTTGTAATTAAATCTGCAGATAACAGTTCAGGAAAAATAAATCTAAACCTTTAGAAGACTGAACTGACAGGATAGAAAATAATATTCTACCAAGTTACTGATATGTCATTTTCTTGAAAACAATTAGATAGAGTATATTGGTTCAGGCTGTAAATAGAGAGCAAAGTGTGTCTAGATAATTGACTTTCCGGCATCTGCTTTATAAATGGCTGGGGTTGGGGGGCAGGTGGTGAGGGGGTCTGTCTTTTAAAAACATGATCTACAAGATCTGTGTTCAGACACAAATTAGATTTCATCCAGACTAAAGAGAGAAAAGCTGACTGACAGAATAAGTTAGAGAAAACTGATTGGCAGGTCTGGGCTTTGACAGGAGATTAAAATAAGAGCAGAAACAGGAAAGCAAGATGGCAATAAATATGGAAGGAGGTTGGGCAAAGACCTGGCCAGCATCAGACACAACTCTTTAAGTCTTGATGAAATAAAGCAAAAAAGGTTTAAGGAAAGGTTTGAACTACAGTTGCACTTAAACAATTTGGGGGTTAGGGGTACTGCCTCCCATAGCACAGTGGAAATAATGCATATAAATCTTGAATTCCCTCAAACTTATAATACTCCACTGCTAACCAGAATACTGGCAGATAGCATAAGTACTTGGTAAACACATATTTTGTATCTTATATGTATTACCTACTGCATTCTTACAACTGAGTTAGAAAATAGAAAATTTAAAAATCATAAGGAAGAGTAAATACATTTTTATCACTGTGTGATATTTAATGATGATATATGTTTATAAGAAAATCAACATAGGACCTCCCTGGTGGTGCAAGGGGTTAACCACAGCACTGTGAAGCTGTCTGCAGCCTCTGCAGCACAAGTTTGATCCCCAGCTGGCCAGAGAACTACCCACATGGCACAGCAGACCTCTCCTGTCTCACCCACTGCTCCCCTCAGCAGTGTATTTCATCAGTCTGCCTGTTCTGTTCCCCGCTCTGTCTCTGGTGAATCCTCTCTCTCTCACACACACACACACACACCCCACTCCTCTGGCCTGCAAACCAGCTCTTCCATGCATAAATAAATACAATAAATCATTTTTCAAAAGTGTAGAGATTATCATCTCAGTAACTTAATATTTAAGATCACTCTGTGGTCCCCAGGGAGCTTCCTGTGATCCTACCTTCACCATCACCCTTGAGCTAAGCTGTAGGGACAATCTCTGTAGCGCTTGGGGATGCATTTATGACAAGGACTGACCTGCCTGCTAGCAAAGTTGAATGCATCCCCCCAGTATGATGTTCCACCACTGATTTTTAAGGAATAACCCGTACAGGACTTGTGATTATTTTCTGGGTCTCTAACTCTAGTGATTAGTTTCCCTTAGTATTGATGTCTATAATTTAAACTTTGTCCAACATTGACCATTTAAAACCTTGGGCTTTAGAAGTACTTTGGGAGGCTCTAGTACCATCTCAGTCTTACAAGACCCCAGTAGCTGTGCCAACCATCAAGTAAACAACCAAAATAGTGTGAGAGAAAGACTTATACACAACAAAAGCCCAGCTACAGCAGAGCAAACCCAAAGCAAAGAGAAAGAAAAATACAAATGGCCAAACAAGTCCAAAATACAAATGGGCAAACAACTCAGGAGAATACACCACAGAGAGAAAATCAGTCTCCAGAAGCCAACAACAGTGACACAGAAGAATTCTTCATGCCAGAGGAAGAATTCAAAATTGCCATAGCTGGGCCTCCCTGGTGGCACAAAGGGTTAAGATGCAACCTATGGGGCCTCCCCGGTGGCACACTGGTTGAGCGCTGGGTTGCGAAGCTGCCCGCAACCTCTGCAGTGCCTGTTCAATCCCCGGCTGCTCCCCGGCCACCAGAGAAGGGTCCCACATGGCGCACAGACCTCTCCTGCTGCGCCCGCTGCTCCCCTCAGCAGTGTACTTCGGTCCTTCTGCCTATTCTGCTCCCCGCTCTGGCTCTAGTGAATTCTCTCACCCTCTCGTGCTTCTGACTGTACAGTGTTTGTATAAATAAATAAAAATAAATCTTAAAAAAAAAAAAGATGCAACCTATGAAGCTATCTGCAGCCACTGCAGCAAGAGTTCGATCCCTGGCCAGGGAGCTACCCACATGGCACAGCCAACCTCTCCTGTCTCGCCCGCTGCTCCCCTCAGCAGTGTATTTCAGTCAGTCTCCTGTTCTGCCCCCTGCTCTGTCTCTGGTGAATTCTCTCACCCCCCACAACTCTGGTCTGTACCCCAGTTCTTATATGTACAAATAAATCTTTAAAAAAAAATGCCATAATTAAGAAGGTCAAAGAACTTGAACAATAAACACACATACATACACAACCTCAGAAAAACAAATCAAAAATAAACTAGCAGAAAAGGAAAAGAATGCTGTGAGAAATATAACCAACAAACAAAAGATCAAGGCTGAAATTTTAAGTAAGAAAATAAAGGAACTGAAGGCTATAAAAAGTTCAATGGAGGAGGCAAAATGTTCTGGAAAAAGCCATGGAAATAAATGATATGAATCAGCATTCTTGGAGATACAGACATGAAAAGAACAAGGAAAGAAAGATACAAAGGAAAAATAATGAAGAAACACTTCGAGAATTATCTGACTCCATGAGGAAAGGAAATATAATCTGTTATCTAGGTTGACACTAGCAACAATTTAAATCTCTCACCAGCACTGCTTATCAGTTAAATCTATATGTCTATTAAAATAACTAAGTACATTAAAACATTAGTTGTAAAACTGAAATTTGGTATAATTGTATTGACCTGGTAAGACTTCTGTCTAGGATACTGCCAATTTTGACTTCGGTTAAATCAATAAGGCACTAAATCCTTGAATGCTACCTCCTGAGAAAAAGAAAAAGTATATTTCTTTCCATGTATTACATATTCATGAGTCATAAAATGACATCATATATATGACCTCCACCAGGGGTCTTTAAATATGGTTATCCAAATTGAAGGTTTATGTATATCTAATATATATATATATATAGTAAATGACTCCTCCCCCTCAAAACTGAAGAATAAAAGTCCCAGGTCACCCAGCTCCTAAATGCCTGTATCACATTTTCCAGAATAAGATGTGACCCATGTTACCCTTCAAAAATATCTTAAATCAGCACATTAAAAGTCATAATTTGAACATCATCAATTCCTAACCATATTTCATAGTTGAAAGGTCGGTTTTATCAACATTTTAAATCTTTAAAATATCACATATCAAATTATTTTCTCTGTTGTCTGATAGAACAAAGCCCACAAACATAAAATTTTGGTTCTATTCACCTTGAGAAATTACATGACCAAACATTATCGCTCTAATAATATAAAAAGGATTCCACCCTGCCTCATTCTATTGATGGTATCTTTTCTCTCACCTCCTGTTTACTGCAGATAACACTCAACATCTTTATAAATGATCTTTCCATGTTCTCCTAGCTCATAATCACAGAAAATTCAGGTCCCTACACTCTTAAAATAAACTAAGTAAGGAAAAGTTAGAATGATTATGGGTTCTTCTTCGGACATACTTCACAGTTCCCAGGTTTTCTGGATTTAAGAGAAGAGACTGATGGAAAAAGCTGAAAGGTCCAAGATATTCACCAACATAAGTGACAGTACAACCAGCAAAGGTGAAGGACAAAGAAGGCTGGGGTAGGGTTCTCCATAGGTTGAGTCTGCCTGCTATTTGGCAACATGGGGAGATATTTTGGTTTGTAACAACTGATATGGATGCTGCTGGCATCTAGTTCACAGGTCAGCCTTCACCCCCAGCCCACCTCCAAGCAATGAATGATATGACCCCAAATGTCAACAGTGCCAAGACAGAAAAACATGGTTTTCAAACATGTGTGTTGCTCCTGCCTTTTTTTTACATCTGCTAAACGTGTTGGAAATTTTCCTCCCAAGTTCCTCCTTACTGTGATTAACAAGCAGGACTAAAGATATCCATAATGGAAGCTATTTTCATCACTGAAGTTTCCATACTGCCATTATGCTTCCATGGCGCAAAGCTAGGCAGTAGACTACAAATCCTTCCTCCCTTCTTCCCCCCTTACAACCAAACTCCTCAATGCAAGCAAACTTAACACCTGGCTTGTTTATGTGTCCTATTGTAATAAACATAAGAATAATAAACAAGTTTTTTTAAACAATGTAGAATTCCTGGAAAATTGGGGACAAGAACAGATCTTCATTGCATGACATTCTACAGCATCACCCCAGTTCAAGGGTTTCCAAAGTTTCCTCTAGTGGAGGTAGAAGGAACAGGAGAGCAGTGTAACACCCAGATGCAAAGTCCTCAAGTTATGTCAAGGAACCACTTTGAGTTCCCAACAGCTGCCAATGACATGACAAGTTTGCATATCCCATAGTCCCCACCCACTCAACTACAGGTAAACAAGGTCATTTCAGTGTCCTCCAAGGCTTAATACCTGAGTCCTTAAAGGACTGTTCAGATTCACAATTATGAAGCATCAGGAACGACTGCTCTATAATAAATGGAACTTCTTGTGAGAAGCCAGAAGTTAGTGGGATGGAATAAAAAACAATTCATGTATTTTTCTGCAGAGCTGAGCTTTCCAGGATGCTATCTAACTTAATTTTAGATTCTGAATGAAATAATAATAATCTCAAATGATTTTTACGGAACACAAAATTTACTTCTGAGTTGTGTTCATGGATTATCAAAAGTGAACAAATATCTGCTTTATAGATACCATTCTGTTTTCATTATGAAGAAAATAGCTGAAATATATCAGATTTCACTTTTTAAATTCATGTTTTGATTCTTACTGCAGTATGAATGAAATTTAAACTCCTGAACGTCCCTGCATTATGGCTATTATTTTCCATGCCTCAACTTGTTCTTCATGCATCACCTCCTTATCCCCCTTTCTGTTATTCAAGTAGCCAGAGCACTTTCCCACCTCAGTGCCTTCATACTTATTCTTATTCAGACTACGCTAGAATATTCTTCCTTAAGGTTGTTGGGCATGACTGATTCCTTCTTATTCTCAGGTCTCAAGTGCTACCTCCAGAGACCATGTCTCACCACACACCAGCGACTACCACAGACCCTCCGAGGACTTGTTACAACCAGTTGTAATCTTTCTACTCCATTGCTGCAGACCCCTCTGGAATGTTAGCTAGAATGTGAGTTCCATGAACGCAGCGTTCTTACCTGCCACACGACAGTGCTGGGCCATATTTGTTGTATTAATTAAGGATTAAGTCTGTATAAGCAAGACATTCCCTACAAACAGCAATTATTCAAACTGTATATTCCAGAAATTTTAAATGTAACCACATGATCTGGGTCAATATACAGAAACAGAGATATCAACTCCCCAAGCTCTGGGGGGAAAGGGACATTGAAATTAGCCCAAGTTGGTATCACCGGAGAAGCCACACAAACCACCTGACTGCTGGATGGAGACAGTCATCCTGGACACATCAAGCACAGAATAGTCCCCTTTCTGCATCATCACAGGATGAGTTTGGATGTTTTTCATAGAAAAGAACATTTTACAAATCACACCTAGCCTAGGGAAATCACAAAGAAATACAATTAAAATTGTTCTAAAAGATCCTATAAATGCATATACTGCAGGAAAATTAAACGATAACAACACATTAACTTTAAAAATGTAATAAAGTCATAAATGGTTATTAAATAAATCAATGTGCATTTGTGTCAAGTATTTCTAAGACCGAAGAATCTCCACGTTACCACACTTCAATAAAACAGCCTCCCAGATACCAGTTAGGTACAAGTCCTAAACTCCCACCATCCAGCATATTTTATTGTGAATAAAAGCTGAGCATGGGTCTATGGAATTGCAGGATTCACCTATGTTGAATGATTAAAAAGCTGAGCATGGGTCTATGGAATTGCAGGATTCACCTATGTTGAATGATTAAAAAAAAAGAATTGATGTGTAAAGAAAATGCTTCAAATATCTTTTTTAAAAGATTTTATTTATTTATACAAGAACCGGAGTACAAGTGGCACAAGGGGTTTAGTACAGCACTATGAAGCAATCTGCAGCCTTTGCAGCACAAGTTCGATCCCCAGTGGGCCAGCAAGGGTCCCACATGGCGCGGCAGACCTCTCCTGTCTCGCCCGCTGCTCCCCTCAGCAGTATATTTCATCAGTATGCCTGTTCTGCTCCCCACTCTGTCTCTGGTGAAACCTCTCACACCCCTGCATCTCTGGCCTGTACCCCAGCTCTTCTATGCATAAATCAATAAATCTTTTTTTTAAAAAAAGAAGATTGACGTTTAAAATAATAATAATAATATCAAATTTCCAAAAACATAAGGCCCATGGACTTAGGGGCCTCAGTGTATTTTTCCCTGGCGTCATGGGAGTGGGGTACAAGAGGGCCAGCGTCCAGATCAAAATGGCTGCCTTTGCTATGCAGTTGGTTCTGGGGAGAGGTGTATAGTTCCTGAGCCAAGACCCTGTGTGTCAGTCGAGTATTTCATACACGGGACCAGATCTGTGAATGAATACTGCCTTTCATGCTTTAAGTTCCTAGGAGTATGTGGTTTCTGAATCAAGACCCCCCCCCCCAACCACCACCACCCCTCTGACTCTTGCTGGTCCCACCCCCCTCCACTGTCCCGCTGCATTAGTTTCACAGTCTAATCCCATATAACCCTGGAAATCGAACATGCAATTATTAGTAGCTCTCAGCAAAAAATAAAAAATAAATAAAAGCTTTTCTTAATTGTGTTTTTACTGACACCAGCTGAAGAACATCCAAAGAGAGAAATTTTAATATCAGAATCCTACCACTCTCTCCCTGCATAGTTCCTAGAGTCTTTCTTTTCCACTCCAGAGTGCCCCACACCTGACGACTTAAAATAAATCACAATGGCGTGTTGTGTGTATGTGTGTGTGCGTGTGTGCCATACCACGTTTGCTTCTTAGACTGCAGACTCTGCTGAGGGGGTGCTGCCTGGCTGGCACTTCTACCTGGACGGGGACTTGAGGAGAAGGTTTCTGGAATATGGACATGGAAGCAGGAGACTTGAACCCACAACACTGGCAGGAGGGGGAGCCGCTGGGAGCACACGGCCACCTCCAGCCTGCTAGTTGCTCTCCAGGGCCTCCCACTAGCAGGCCTCACTGAACATCAGTAGGTAAAAGAGAAAGATGTTTTAGAGTCCAGCCCCAGCATCACACATCGGAGTATCTGAGATGGGTCTGGGGCAGAGGTAAGAGCACACCCCTCTCCCACCTGATCTCAGGCCTTGGCTACATGTTCACTCCACGTGCAGCTTGGCGGCCACTGGAGGCTGCTCAGCTGAAGAATTTAACCCGTTTCTCTCTCAGGGACCTCTGGTTATTAATGCTGAAATGCAGCACACAAGTCACCTGCTAAATCTCCACTAACAGAAGCAAGGAGGCTGACACTAGAGATGAATAAATACAACCTTGATCACACGGCGTTTTAGTGGACAAAATATAAATATACATTGGGCCACAGCTTTCTGTGACTTCGAAGAATAATAAAATCAATCTCGATAAGTCCTTTTCTCCCAGCATAAATGGCCTGCCTCGCTTCTTTATTCTAAAGTGAAAACCGATTTCTCAGTAATCCAGAGACTGATGAGCTCTGGGTAGATTTTCCAAGCTCCTTCCCTTTCTCCCCACCACTCCTTTCCCTCCAGCATTCCACTAGAAAGGAAATGCAGCAGACAGGCACAGCCCAGTCAGATGCTTTCTCTGCTGCTCTCTGAGAGGTTCAGTGGGAAGGAAAACAATGACTGAGCACAAAACTGAGGCAACGAGTCAAATCCTGGGAAGCCTGGATGGTGACAGGAAAGAGTTAGAAGCCCCAGTCCCACACCTGGCACGGGATACAGGTTTCCTGGAAGTGAGTGTAGAACCAGGAATTTGTGGCTGTTGGCCCCATGGCTGCCACTAAGATGCGGGCACATGCACAACATCCGGGAGAAACTGGGCAAGTTCCTAGAGACCCAGTCTGACACCAGAGAAGCAGGGAATGGGCTGAAGGAGCCACCTGTGTGTGACCAGTCACTTCTGCTGCCGGCGATGTGGCCACCCAGCCAAGGTTGCTGGCACTGGTAAGGCCAGGTGAGCGAGAGGTAGATGTCAGGAGCTGCCAAATCACAGTTCAGAAAGTCTATCCCTAAGGGACCCATGAGAAAGAGGAAGAACAGATTTCAGGAGAGATAATAAAAACAGAAGACCAAGGTAGGGACTTAGGGCTATCCAGATCATTCTCCCTCCTTTTTCTGCCAACTCAGTCCCCTCTCACACTCTTAACAAGTGGTTAAGATGCCCAGCATTGAGTAACAATCAGAAAGGCACCAACTTGGACATGTGCATTAAAAATATGCAGGAAGGGCCTCCCTGGTGGCACAAGGGGTTAAATGCCAGCACTACGAAGCAATCCACAGCCATTGCAACATGAGTTCGATCCCCACTCAGGGAGCTGACCCACATGGCACAGCAATGACCTCTCCTGTCTCGCCTGCTGCTCCCCTTAGCAGTGTATTTCAGTCAATCTGCCTGGTGTGCTCCCGACTCTCTCTCTGGTGAATCCTCTCACCCCCACCGCCCCCCCCCCCACCTCTGGCCTATAGCCCAGTTCTTGTCTGCATAAATAAATAAATAAATATTTTAAAAAATCTGCAGGGAATAAAAGGAGATGGAGGGAGGTAGAATCGAGTATAAGTAAAGAGCAAATAGAAAACTAATTTAAAAGAGGAACTGTCAAAAAAGGAAAGAAATAAAAGAATACAGAGTAGAAGTCATTGATAGCCTCGAAGAAATTGCAGAAAGCTTACTAACTCTTTTAAAAGAACTCAAAGAAATTCAGGTTTAAAGAAATTATGAGTTAATGTGAGTCGGTAAAAATCAAACAGTGCACATTTGAGAGAGAAATGGAAGGAAAAAGTAAAATTGTTACAAAGATATTGTAAATACAAACTGGCTCCAACATATGCATGACTTGGGTTCATTAATCAAGTCACATACTGGAACAGAATAGAGAGAAAAAAGCAAAGAAATAATATGTATAATTTAAATATTCAAAACAATGCATTGGAAATAGAGCAATGAAATAAGCAAAAAGAAATTAGACACAGCTAGAAGAAATTAATAGGTTTTAAAAACTAAATATAAAGAAACAAAATACAAATAAGAGTAAGGAAAAATAAATTAAAGCTGCTTCTAAAACAAAGAGAGTGAACCATATTAATTTCCAGAACCCTGACTAGTAAAAGGGGAGAAAAAAAAATGAAAAATATTAGGTATCAGAAGAAGGATTTACTCAACTTGAGGAATCCACACATTTCTAATAGAAAAAGGTGTCCAATAGGGTGGAATAAGCAAAAACAGATAATAAGCCTTTAAAGGTCTGAGTGTGTGTATAGATTTGAAAGAAATTAAACATGTGTCACATTTTTAAAAAATGATTGAAAGTATAGAAGAATCAAAACACTTGTGAGAGACTATCATCTGCAACTTTATATTAATATTTTTGAAAAGCTCTAAGAAAAGTAGGATTTTCTAGAAAAAATAGGCAGTGACAAAATTGATCCAAGACAAGGTAGAAAATCTGAAGGGATCAATAAGTATAATAGAAATTGAAAAAGCAATTTTGGAATCTGCCATTGAAAAAAAGACACTTGACCCAACTATTTTTATGGGTAGGCTTTGTAGACATGTTAAAATGAAACTTTGTAAGAAATGGACAGTTCCTGTATAGTTAAACTGCATGACAACACAGCAAACAAACAAACAAAACTAATATTGATTAAGCTTTGCAAATTCCATTCATGAACATAGACACACAAATTGAAAATAAAATACCAGCTAATTAAATTCAACAGCATATTGAAATGATATGCCATGACCAAGAAGTGTTTTATTAGTCCCTTAGGAAACCTGTCAGCATGACACATTATATCATCAGATTCAAGGAGAAAAATATATCAAATCCAATGGTCATTGAAATAAAAACCCCAAGTCAAATAAGAATAGCAGAAAATTTCTATATAAATACAATAAGAACATTCTCCAGAATCAATACTGACCTATCCGATATCTAGTTCTACAATATTTCACCTGATCAAGAAAGATTTGAATCTGCAATTCAGAGAGCTAGATCATATCCTAGGGAAATGATCAATAAGAAAACATGTATCAAAGAAGCTACTGAGCTTGAGTATAAAAACATCATATATTTATATCAGTGAAGCAAGTAATGTAGAACAAAAAAAAAATCAAATTATTCCTAGGTTTCTCTACAGTGATAATCATGAATAAAGTGGTGATGTCTACAGCTTCCCAAGGGAAGGAGAGTTTGAATCAAGACTTTCTCTTGTAAGATAACCTTCTTACTCCAAACAACTGATCAGTGACTAATTTCAAAGCTCTACAAAGAGCTCAAAGTACTCAAAAACAAACAAACAAACAAACAAACAAACACAAAAAACAAAGCAAACAATCCAGTCAGAAAAGCTAAAAAGGCACTTCTTCAAAGAGGAAATGCAAATGACCAACAGACATATGAGAAAATGTTCAACATCACTTATAATCAGGGAAATGCAGGGCCTCCCCTGGTGGTGCAGCAGTTGAGCACTGGGCTGTGTAGCTGTCCACAGCCTCTGCAGCATCAGTTCAATCCCTGGCTGCTGGCAAGGGTCCCACATGGCGTGACAGATCTCTCCGGCCGCGCCCACTGCTCCCCTTAGCAGTGTATTTTGTCAGTCTGCCTGTTCTGTTCCCCACTCTGTCTCTGGTGAATCCTCTCACCCTCCCATGCATCTGGCCTGTACCCCTGTTCTTGCATAAATAAATAAATAAATCTTTAAAAAAACAATCAGGGAAATGCAAATCAAAACCACAATGAGATACCACCTCACAACAGTGAGAACAGCACATATTAAAATAACTGGCAACAACAAATTCTGGCAAGGATGTGGATGAAAAGGAACTCTCCTACACTGCTGGTGGGAATGCCAGATGGTCCAATCACTATGGAAAGCTGTGTGGAGGATCCTCAAACTATTGAAAACGGAGTTTCCATATGACCCAGCAATTCCACTCCTACGAATATACCCAAAGGTGAAGAAAAATCCATTTGAAAGGAAACCTGGACTCCTATATTTATTGCAGCACTATTTACAATGGCTAACACCTGGAAACAAACTAAATGCCCCCAAACAGATGACTGGATAAAAATAATGTGATACATATACACAATGGAATACTACCCAGCAATCAAAAAAGATAAACTCATGCCATTTGCAGCAACATGGATTGACCTGGAAGGGATTATGCTCAGTGAAATAAGTCAGAGGGAATGAGAAAAATATCAGATGCTTTCACTTATAGGAGGAATATAGGGAAACCAAACTGGGGATGGGGGGACGAGGTGGGGGGAGACGAAACTAGCAGGCAACTATAAATCAGAGACATTCAGCAGGAAAGGAAGCGGGATTAAAACAGAGACAGGAAGACCCCAAGAGACCATGAAGATGATTCAAGGGTGTCTTGGTGGTGGGAATTTTACGGGGACTAAACCTGAAAGGAAATTGAAAAACGATGTAAAAAATACATGAAAAATGAAAGATAAACTTCTCAATTTATATAAGAACTTAGGGATTCCAGCCCCAAAGACTCATTTTTACAAACAAACTCACACCCACTCCCCACACACACACACCTGCATGCATGCACACACAACACACACAGCTTAACTTTTCCACTGTAACCACAGAGTGATTTTTCTAGGAAACAAAATCTCTTTTTTTTTTTTTAAATAAATTTTATTTTTATATTCCCCATACAATTGCAACCCCCTTATTTTGACCCCACTCCCTCCCCTCCCCACCCCCTACCCCCCATAGAGTGTCTCTGGTTCATAGTTTTTTGTTGATTTTGATTTTCACTTTCTTATAGTTATTCATTTTCCTGGTCCCTTATTTAAGTTTTCTAGATTCCTGCTATGAGTGAGACCATCCGGTGTTTTTCTTTTTCTTTCTGGCTTATTTCGCTGAGCATGATCCCTTCCAGCTCCATCCATGTTGCTGCAAATTGCATGTGTTTATCTTTTTTGATTGCTGAGTAATATTACATGGTGTATATGGCCCACATCTTCTTGATCCACTCATCTATTTTGGGGCATTCGGGTTGTTTCCAAAGCTTAGCTATTGTAAACAGTGCTGCTATAAACATAGGGGTGCAGGTGTTCTTTGGAATGGATGTTTCTGTGTCCTTTGGGTAAATACCTAGGAGTGGAATTGCTGGATCCTATGGAAGCTCTATGTTTAGTAGGTCCAGAAATCTCCACACAGCTCTCCATAGTGGTTGGACCAGTTTGCACTCCCACCAGCAGTGCAGAAGAGTTAGGAAACAAAATTCCATAGAGTAAAAATACATTTAATAGATTTCAGCAATTCTGTAAGCTTAACTTGTCTCTTTTTCACAAAATCAAGTGAAAGTCAAGAAAAATTTATTTGAAATGTATTATTTAAGTTAGTATCAGTTTCAGTTTTCTAATTTCTATCTATCCTGCATGAATATATGTGTTTAAAGCTCTGTAGTCTAGGATTCACCAAATAATAAAAGCATTAGTTCTGAATGGAGTTTTAAGTTCTTCCATTTTATTTTTCTTTCCTTTATTACTTGAATTTCTTATGAACGTTATATCCTTTTAATCAAACCAATAAAATCCACTGTCTGACAAACAGAAAGAAAGAATGGGGGAATGAGAAGAAATGGAGAAAGTACCAGTATTCTGACGAGTTTCTGTCGTGATGAGCTCAGCGTATGAGCAGGATGAGTCACAGAAAATACCGTCATGGACTTTCCGTTCTGTAAATCTGATTTCACCACAGGAAACACGAGCCGAGGCAGCCATTCCCGTTATTTAATGGGCATCCAGACCTTTCTCTTTTTCAGTAATAAAAATTAGAGCTAGAGGAATTCTCCTTATCTGCTGTCCATGTTTCCTGTGGTGGGTTCTCCTGGGTTCTCTTAGTTTGCTATTAAATGACTCAGTATCAGTTTCATTTACTTCCCATTCACTAGTGCCAACGACTCTGCAGCAGCACAGAGGGACAGGTGCACTGGGAGTGAGACAAGGTCCCAGCCCTTGCTGTCCTGAAAGGCTCTTGCCTGGGATGCTGCTTGCCAGGTCCCAGTTCACTGAATTAGCAGCTGTGATGCCACAGATCGGAATCATTCGTGGAGATGTGAAGTAACAAGAAGAAAATCCGAGGACGCTTTTCAGCATTCTTACACCCTTGTCCATGCTGCTTTGCCCACCGATGTAAAAGCAAGAGGCTTATGAAATGTAACTGCTGGTTCAAGTGTCTCGGAAGCACAGGATCTCCCTCTTCGGGTGTAGTCACCATAGCACACCCACCACACCCACAGTCCCTGACCAAAGTCCACTATGTTCTCACATCTCCCCACCCCTCCACCTCTCTGGATGCCTCAGTTCTGTGATCAGCTTTCAAGAGTCAGCTTGATAGTTTGGCTTTATCCAATTCTTTGCGTGGTTTCTCTATAGTCCACATATAAGTGACACCATCATAGTTCCGGACCAGATTGCTTATTTGGAGCAAGGAAAGGTAATAGTACCTGTAGTTGCAGACAAGTCAGGCAGCAATGATGACAGTGAATGTCAGACATGGTGCTTGGCACAAGCTGTGTGTTACTGGATGACAACATTGGAAAGGACCCAGCATCACGTGTGCAGTGCTCTGACAGGGAGCACAAGGCCTAACCCTGGTGGGACTCAGGCACAAACCCAGGTGAGGAACACCCTTCCTCAAAAAAAGATGATGTCTTCAGACCATTATCAAAGGAATAGAAAGACTGAGGAGTTGTTTCAGACTAGGGAAACAAAAGAAGTGGTAGCTGAATGCAAGGCTTGATCCCAAGCTGAATGCTCCAGTAGTGGGCAGAACACCTCGCATGCAGACAAATGCCAGAAAGGGGCTCACAGATACGCTGGCTTCCTGGACTACAAGAAGGCAGATGAGGTAAAGTGTTGCAGCACAGCTAAGTTACTGAAGTTGATCACTGTACTGTTTTCATACAAGAAAACAGTCTTATTCTAGAAAATACACAACGATGTATTTAGGGGTAAAGAGTTACACTGTCTGCAACTTTCAAATGGGCCCAAAAAATTAACATAGACAGAGCGAATGCAAAGGATGATGCCAGTAGGTCAAATGAACCTAACTGGTAACAGTAGGTGAATCTGGACAAAGGAGTTACAGAAACTCTGTACTTTTTTGAAGTTAGAAATCATTTCCAAACTAAAAAAAAAAAAAAAAAAAAAAAAATCAAGTGGTTAAGTCAGAGTGCATCAAGATGACACTTCCCTTGCCTCACATGTGAAATCCCTAGATATTAGAGAAAAATGTATTTGGGAAAAATCAACAAAAGCCACAAGAAAAAAAATGATCACACCAGAAATGTTCGTATTTTAAGCAATAATAGGCAGGCGCGATAGGATTTAGAATGAACTTTATAACTCAAAACCATCACACAAACCTCCCTGCAAACACCCCAATCCAGCCCTAAATAATGGCCCTGATTCAAGGTTAATGCAAATACATGGCATGGGGCCCCTTACCCCCAGTGGGGGGCTCGCAGGAGAAACCACGTACCAATTCCCGGATTCTCAGTGTTGGCAGGGATAGGGCACTGGCCTCTGTCTGGTTAAAGGCTGAATATCTTCTGACCAGAGTTCCCAGCTGTGGTTTCACACCAGCCCTGAGTACACCCACTCTTTGGTGCTTGGCATGATCGATTATGTCTCTCCCTCACTTTAAAAAGTCATAAATCATTTAGACCGTTTCTGGGCACAGTTATCATCTGTGGGGCAGAGTCACCGTGACCCACACGAGGTGGTGAGCTGAGCTCAGAGTAGGAACAGTTTCTGCTTTCTAAGCACTTTATTTTAATGTCACCTGCTGTCAGAGTTGTGCTCCCCAAACCTCACTGACCCCCCAATTTCTGGTATCTAACCTCCCACAGTTACTATCTTGCAAACTTCTCTGTGATAAAATGAATTTCCCTGGATCAGTAAAAAGCTGACAAACCACATCTGGCCTAATCTGTCTTGTTACCACTAAGCTATTTCCCAACATCCACATCTTACTCTGGACCTCCTCACCCCAGGCGCTGGGCCTCAGCCACAGTCGGCTAAGCCACACTCCCTCTGAAATGCTTCCATTTTTGGCTTTGCGGCACCATAAATCATGGTTCTCCCTCCTTTCGAGAAGTTATAAATCTTTTGTTAGCAACTTATAAATATATCATCCTTTTCATTTGTCCTCACAAGTCAACCTTGCTAATTTCCCAGAGTCTCATGAGATCTCTTGAAGTCTTTTCCAGCCAAGCCAAAGTTTGGAAGCGCTTGGACAAGCAGTCACCATTGATTCCATTCTAAGGCGAAGCCACGGGGACCTTTCTCAGTCACAGGTATGGAAAGGTAAATGGCTCACACTCCCTCAATTTCTGGTTTTATCATTTCATACGAAGCAGGAACGAAAACATAACCAGGAACATCAAATAACTACTTGGCCTAATTTTTAGGAATTTTTACATCAGTTTCCAAAACTCATGAGACCAAGCCAAATCTAACACACTGTTTCCATGCCACAGGCCAGTGAAATGTTTTACTGTATGAATCCACTCATGTGGCACATGGAGAAAGCAAATAATAAGCCCAATTAGTGGTCACCAGAAGGGAAGGGGGAGAACTGTGATGAAGAAGGAGATTGTGAAGGGCAGATGTGGGCTTTTAGTGGTGAACTTAATGCAGCAAATGCATGTTGATTCTAACCATGAACCACTGAAACCTGTATGTTGTATGCAAAGTCATTCAATTATTTATTTATTTATTTTGTTTATTTATGCAAGAACCGGGGTACAGGCCAGATATGCAGGAGGGTGAGAGGATTCACCAGAAACAGAGCGGGGAACAGAACAGGCAGACTAACGAAGTACACTGCTGAGGGGAGCAGCGGGCCCAGCAGGAGAGGTCTGCTGTGCCATGGCGGTCCCTTGCCGGCCGGCATCAAACTGGCGCTGCAGAGGCTGCAGAAAGCTTCACAGTGCTGCACTCAACTGCCTGCACCACCAGGGGAGGCCCAAGTTATTCAATTTTTTAAAGATGCTTTATCTGCCACCCCTCATGTTAATACCCTGACCCGGTGTTTTTTTGTTGTTTGGTTATGTTTTGTTTTTTTAGTTCACTCTCATAAAATTTGGGTCCTGAATCGTTGTAGAGTGCTCGTCCAGATTTGTCCCTTCAGTAAGAAGCTCATGCTACACTCACAGCTGCAATCTGAGCAGGAACTGTCACTGAAGGGTGAATCGGCTTTGGGATGAAGCACTGTCTTACTCATGCACCAGAGTTTCTTTAGAGTGACAATCCCTGACAAGCCTCTCGGGGTCCTGGGCTACTACTGGGCCCCCACCACAGGACCGGCACCTGCTCTGCTTGCCAATGGGACACATTTCAAAATGAAAAACTTAAAGCAAAAAGACAAAGATGTAAGAAAAGCATGAGCCCCTCTTGCCCTCCTGCAGTCAAGTCCCCCAGAGCCAGAGCTTAAGTGTGTCCTTGGCGGGGTGCTCCCCTTAACACTGTAGTGGCGGTGGAGGGGAAGGCCGCTGCTGCAGGTGGGCAGGACACCAACAATGCTTTACCACAAGTGCTGAGGTCGCCCTCAACAGCCATGCTCTACCAGAGGAATTTACCAAGTTGCTGATGTCTTAGACCAGCGCCTATTCTATCTTTGTGGCTTGCATCCAACTATAAGAGCCTATGTGTGTCCAGTTAGTAGAGGCCCTTTGTGCTGATCACCCGAATTAAGGGTGGTGACAACAAGAAACAAGGGTAATGGGCCAGCCTATGTAAATACGACAGAGGGGAAACCCCATAGAGAGGTTGGTGGTTGTAGCGACATAGTTAAGGACTAAGGCAGAGTCTCAGGCATTCAAGGATGGCATTCAAGAATATTTGAAATGCAAGAAACAAATAAAAACTTGAAAAAATCAATTAGAAGAAAGTATTTCCACCAAGTTGACTCCTTCTGGTTTGTTAAAAATGGCTCACATATAACAAAGCCAGATTCCCAGACAATTTTTTGGGGGGGTGGGGGAATTGTGTGGGGACTATAACCAAGATGAAAATGCATACATGTGCAAAAATGAAAAATGATGAAAAATATATAAAATTTAAAAAATTTAAAAAAATATCTTAAATAGCAAAAAAAAAAAAAAAAAAAGATTCCCAGACAATTTGAACTGTGAATTTGAATCATGTAAAATGACATGAAGACACCATAGGAAGATGTTAGTCTTTGGTAATTATCATCCCTTGCCAAAATATCAATGAAAGTGGACTTGTATGATTCCACTTCTAAGAGTTATTATTAGATAACATAACATAAAAAAAACTCAAGCGAAGACCTTTACTGCTCTTATTGGATCATCACACCAATAATACTCGACACAATCAGCTTCTTCTCCTTATAGATGAAGTAAAAGGGGTTCAGCAAGATTAAATAAAGTGGTCAAGACTGCTCAGCTAATAATGCCAGTGCCAGGAATGACTGGTCGATAGACTGGGATCTACCTGCCGAGAACCATCCTACCTCAGAAATACCTCAACCCACTCTCTCTTCCCAAGTATTTCTGAAATGAATTGCCAATCGGTCTGCAAACTATCTAAGGAGCATTTTTAGAGTTGAAGAGCTCACATCTGCAGGCTTTGCTAATTCACATTCATCCCTGTTTTACAAGGGCTGCCTCTCCTGCGTTTCACTGATAACTGTTTTACACGATCTTTTATAACTCAATAATTGTTGTGGCTTCTACATTAATTTTCTCTGGTGAAGACAGATGATCTGCGGGCTTGTAAAATGGGAATAATAAAAGGAAATGAGAATACTCCACCAGAGCATCCTCCAACCCCTGGCACCAATATATCACTAAACTAAATATTCCTCTTGCAGAGGCTTGTCAGGATGCACCGTCTCTGTGGGTCAGGTCCTCACACAATTCCTCAGGCCAGCAGAAGTCGAGAACCAACGAGGGAACATTAGTTCGTTTTGTTCACCAGGACACTTATCTACCACAAAAAGAACAAGTGCTGCCATTTTTGAGCATCAGTCACTTGGGTCATCCTGAGCCATCCTGTGTTGGTGCCCACAGGACCTGCAAGCTAGATCCACTGTGAAATGGACAGAGGCCAGGAAGAGGGCAGCTCCTCTGGTAGCACAGAGGATGAGAAGCAACTTCCCTTTGCTGGGTGCTGAATAACGTAGTGTTTCTCTAAATGTTCTTGAGCTTTATCTGGAACACAATTAACTTTCTGGGCAGCATGTCAACCCTTTCAGAGCTTACATGTAAGCTTTGTTTGGTAAGACCGGAGCATCATCTACTCTGAAGTTATTATTGCCCCATGACTGGGACAGCATCCTTCTGCACATTTGGCCCAAAGTGCTGAGCTGTGTGAGTTTTCCAGTGTGATATAGGCTCTATTCCCTGCCCTAAGTGAGCTCCTGGGATGGGCCCCCCTGATATTTATGGTGGTTCTTCCCTGGCCATGACAGAGCCTCTGCACACCTGTGCTGCAGCATCTCTGCAGGGATCTCCAGCTTCCCCTGTACAGCCCTGTCCTTTCTAGCATACCTGCCTGAAAACTCAGCCCCTCTCATCTTTCCTGAACTCAAGCTCCATCATTTTAGCGGGACTTCTGACTCAGCCTGGGTACCTCTCTCCAAACTCCACAGGCAGTAAGGCAGGCTATTGTAGAGACACCTGTTGTAGGTTGCCTGTCACTCAGAGATCATTCACCTTCACTGCCTGATGTGTGATGTCTTCAGTGCCCTGTTTTCTATATCCTGCGCCCTTCATTAGTTGCACACAATGGAAATGTGGCCATCCTTAGCCCTTTACTAGACTTGATGGGCAGCAGACATTTCTTTTTTCCTCTGAAAATTGCTACTTCCTAAGCCGACCTAAAGCTTACCTAAAGCCTTGCTCACACTTTACCTCTATCTAGTGAAGTTATTTTCCCCCCATTCTTCACACATTTAGCACCTAAACTTAGAGGAGACCCAGATAAAGTGCCACTTGCCCAGGAACTCTCTCCAGCACCCCTACCAGCAGTCAGCTCCCTTTGCTAAATTCTACAATGTTCACCACCTAGGCAGACATCTCCTGTGGAGCAGACTTTACACCGTATCTGCTTTTGCTTCCTCAGCAACACCTCTTCCTTTACCTTCCTTTACCAGAGAGACTTGACAAAAAGTGGAGAGAGAGCACAACTTACACACAGCAAGATCATCAGTCCCACGATGAGCATATCCTGGAAGGAAAAAGAACATGAACACTTGTTAATGCTCTTTGTCCAGTCTTTCCCCATTCCTACAAGTCTTGCCAGCCATGATCCTAATGTTAAAAAGCATCATTTTATGAAATGATTTTATGAAAGTCAACTATTTCTTCACTGCTTAACTCAAGAAATAGTTGCAAAGATCATAGGAAAATAATGATAGATACAGACAAAGCATTTGATAAGATTCAAGCCCCATTTAAGACAGAAACTCTAACCAGGAAGAGAACAGAAGGAACCTACCTCCACATAACAAAGGTCATATACCACAAAACAACAGCCAGTATAATACTCAATGGTGAAAAACCGAAATATTTCCTTTGTGAGATCAGGAACAAGCAGACATGCTCACTGTCACTTTCATTTAATTTAATATTAGAGGTTTTAACTAGAGCAGTCCGACAATGGTAGGAAAGAAATTCAATCCAGTTAGAAAATAAGTGAAACTATCATTATTTGCAGATGATATGATACACACATAGAAAACCACAAAAATTCCACCAAAAAGCTATTAGAAACAATAAGCGAATATAGCAAAGTGGCAGGTTTCAAAGGCAGTATACAAAAAATCTCCAGTATTTTATATGCAAACAATGACTGAGTGAAAAGAAAAATGAATTAAAAAAAACTATGCCATTCATAATTACTTCAGTTGAACACTCAGATATAAAACATGCAACAAAAAATATATATAGAAAGGAAACATTGGCATCATGTCCATGACATTAGTGCTATAGATGCGTTTAGAGACTGGACCTCTCTGGCAAGGGAAATAAAAGTGAAAATAAACAACTGAATTTTTTTTTATTTTTTATTTTTAAGATCTATTAATTTTTACAGAAGAACCGGGGTACAAACTAGATGTGCAGGAGGGTGAGAGGATTCACCAGAGACAGAGCGGGGAGCAGAACAGGCAGACTGATGAAGTACACTGCTGAGGGGAGCAGTGGGCAAAACAGGAGAGGTCTGCCGCATCATGTGGGACCCTCTCCAGCTGGCCGGGATCAAACCCATGCTGCAGAGGCTGCAGACAGCTTCACAGTGTGGCACTCAACTGCCTGTGCCACCAGGGAGGCCCTGAGTTTTTATTTTAAAAAGCTTTTACACAATGAAAGAAAATAAGTAGATTAAAAAGATATCCCACTAAATGGGAGAAAATATTTACACATGACTCATCAAAAAAATGGTTGATATCAAAGCTATGTTTTCTATGCTTAAAAAGGTTAACATTAAAAATTACAAAATTTAGCCAAAAAAAATCTAGCAACCCAATTCATAAATGGACAGCAGGTCTGGAGACCATCATCAAAAGTGTTCATTATTGCTATTACTAAGGGAGATGCAGGTTAAAACCATACCCCTGAGACTGGCACAGATTAAAAATCTCTCCAACTACCAACACTGAGAGGATGTGCAGAAGAGAAACCTTATTACACTGTGGTGGGAATGTGCAATCGTGCAGCCACTTTGGGAAGTTAGATTTATCCATACCTTAAAAACCTAAAAATGGAAACACTATATGACCCAGCAATCCCACTTTGGGCACTTACTTGAAGAACATGAAACCATCAACTCAGAAAATGATATGCTTTACAATATTGATTGCAGTGCTATTATAGCCTCAAGGACATGGGAATAAGCTGAATGCCCACAAATAGGGGTTTGGGTGAAGATGATGTGATATATTCACACAGTGGAATAGTATTCAGCTACATAGAAAGATGAAAAGCTGCTACTTGCAGCAAAATAGAAGGAGTTTGAGGAAAGCATGTATAGTAAAACAAATCAGAATGACAAAGACAAATATTTGATATTGACATATGGATGCTTCAACAAAACAAAATGATTATATAAACTAGTTAACACTAATAAAGTGAAATTTCCAAAGTTAAGAAGGAGGCGGAGAGAAAAAAGGTCAAGGGAGTATCAGGGGTATTGGTGGAAAAAAATTTTAATAATATAAAATACTTGGCTCAAATATTAATCATATTCCTTGAGGAAAAATTGAAATAGTTGCCTGGCTCAGTGCTCAAAGAAAAACGTGTGGTTTGGACTGAGAGCTGATATAGTGGATTTGAAGCTGGAGCCTTCCTGGATAATTCTCAAGGGTAATTTTCACTTCGAGTTATTTCACCTTGCTTTGGGACTGAACACTGACATAACAGGTGATGCTCTTTTTACTTTCTGCAGAATGGAGAGATGTGTGGCCCATCTTGTATGTTCCATGCCTGGGAGCAGATCAATACCTTACAGGTGATGTACGTTAAGTGTGACACTGAGCTGGAGGAAATCTGACTGCAGACTAAGCATTCATCCTCATGCAAGTCGTGGCTGGTAATCATGCCTCCTCCCACCAAGAATTCTAAGAAACATTTACCCAAAATGAAGCACATATCGATTGCTACACAATGGAGTTAATAGCTTGCCACTAGCTACACTTTTAAACACCAAATAGCTAGGTAGCACAACTACTCCTTCAACTAGCCCTTATTGTGTTTTCTCCTGCCACTTCCTTTTCATTCACTTTGTAAAGGTTCCACCAGGGAGCTACCTTGTAGATTCTACAGGGGAGTCAGTCTCAGCATCAATTTTTCTAAAAAATCAAACTGAAAAGAGCCATTTGCAACCAGTGTGGACAGAGTAGTGTGTTTGGGGGTTTCTTTTTTTTAAGCATCTTTATTTTTCCATAATTAGCACCTTTCCCCTCAAGTGTGATCACCATAGTTTTCCCACCACCAAAGTACCCAGAGTCTTGCAGCCCCCCCCCATCATGCACCCCTATTCTCTACTCTCTCCCGCTCCTTCCTTCTCCCCTCCTGAGTGTCCCAGATCTACTGTCTAGTCTCAAGGGTCAATCTTATAGTTTGTCTTGCATGATCCCTTGTTTGGTTTCTACATGTAAGCAAGGTCAGTTTCCAACAGCATGAAATAGCAGAAATGTATTCTCTTATAGTTCAGGAGGCCAAACATCTGAAATTAGTATCACTAGACCAAAATAAGACATCAAAATTAAAATGTCAGCACTGGACCAAAATTTGGAAGATCCAGGGGAGAATAGGTCACTGGTTATGGAGACTGCTGGCAGTCCTTGGCTTATGGACACATCTCTGCAACTTCAAGGCCAGCATCTGCAGAGATCTCTGCATTCTCTTCACATCACCTTCTCATGTGTTCCTACAATCTCTATTTGCCTCTCTCTTATAAAGATAGATATGGCATTTAGGAGCCACCTGGTATCTTTGGGGGGCATTATTCAGACTATTACATGTTCTTTGCAAAAGTCTAGATAAATCAAGAATATTCTGGAAGGCCAAGTGGTGGATGCATAACCAAAAGAAACTCACCATACATTCATGGAGTATCTCAAAGTTGATTTTCTCTTGATCTCTGACAAAAATGTGGGGGACTCAAAGAACTGATTGTCTTGAATATATGGACACATGTTCCATGAGCATTTTTCACTCACAGCGCCACAGTGAGGGTGGCACCAAGACTTTTGTCACATTCCCAACCAACAAAACCAGTTTCATTTAAGAGTAACAAACTTTAATAAAGATGAGAAGGGAGGGATAAAGGGAAGAAGATGGAGCGATGGACAGGACAATTTGCAACTTGCAATAAAATGTCGTCTGAAAAATCCCTCTTCCTTCGTTATGCTCTTATGACTAAACACTTAGCACCTTCCTCTCCTTTAGTCTCCTAAACTCCTATCTATTATCATAAGCAACACAATTCTTGTGTCAAGCTTCAGATTTTAGCAAAAAATAAAATCCCTGCCATTTTCCTAAACCTACCACCCTTGAAAGTAATTAAAAGCAAAGCTATCAGTCCTTGCATGTCTTTGAATATCTTACATGCTGGTTCCACTACTTCACCAGTTTATTCTCTCAGCCAACAGTTTTTCTTTAAAAACCGTTGCATGGAGTAAAACACAAATTTTCATAATAAAATCAGGACAGTTAATGTATCATGGTGTGTAGCTCTCATCACAATCCTCAGTATCTTGACCAGCGCAGAAGGTGGGACAAAAAGAGAACTCTCTCTCTTCATCGAAAGACTCCATACAAACAACAAATTTTCAAAAAAAAAAAAAAATTATTTCTGTTTCTCTCAAAAAAAAAAAAAACCAATCTTACAATCTTACTATATTTTTGTCATCACAGTCCCCAGTAAACAATCTTGTATCAAGTACATTTTTTTCTGTTCAAGCTTAGCAAGAGATAAGAAAAATTTTTTAAAAAAAAAACAATTTTTTTTTGAAATTTCCTTTCACCAGCTGGTCGATTTCCAAGAGTTTTCAGAAGTTCTCCCAATATGCCCGGCAGCATTGTAGAAATAACAGAATCTTGGAATTATACCCCAGATCCAATTTGACATCCAGTTTATAAGTATCTGGAAAGATGAATTTTTCTAATCAACAGCTTAGTAGCTAGAAATCCAGAAATGAAAAGGTTTTGCCCTTTTAATAGTACATGAGTCATTTCCCTCGGGCCTCTGACACATACAGGCACACTTCTTTATAGGAATTAAATTAGCCGAAACCCCCATATATCATCCAATCACCACGGAGGGTACACAAGTGGGTGAGACCACCGTTGCCAGCCAGGAGCCCTCAGGAGAGGAGACAAGTCAGCAGAGTGTCCACTAGTGACAAAGCCACAAGCGCATCAAGTCACTGGGAACAAATGACCATATGGGACATTGTTTTTATCACTGTTTCAGGCTGAAGTGCTCTCCACGTGGATAAGAAGACTCGTGTAAACAGGCGGTGTGAAGGGAACCTAGCATTTTTGGTCAGATTCTCCAGAAACAACAAAAAGTGGGTCCCTCTCTTGGTATAAAATGCATGGGATGGAGTGAAAACAGTCTTTTGTTCTCGAAAAAGAAGGAAGAGAGGGAGAAAAGGAGGAAGGGACAATGATCACTATATAAAGAGAAGGAACAGAAGATAAAGCAAAAAAAGGAAAAGCCTACAGGTATAAAGGGATTATAATTCTCAAAAAGAGAGAACAGTTAGGGCCTCCCTGGTGGCTCTGGGGTTAAAGACAGCACTATCATGCTACTACCAGAGACTGCAGCATGAGTTTGATACCAGGCATGCCAGGGAGCTACCCACATGGCACAGCAGACCTCTCCTGTTTTGCCTGCTACTCCCCTCAGCAGTGTATTTCAGTAGATCTGCCTGTTCAGCTCCCCACTCTCTCTGGTGAATCCTCTCAACCTCGCACCTGTGGCTTACATCCCAGCTCTTGTATGCATAAATAAATAAATCTTAAAAAGAGAGCAAGAGAGAGCAGTTACAAATGAGCATGTATAATACATTCATAGATTCTGTCTTTCAACAACCAGGTTGAGTATAATTGAGCAATAGAGTCTACTCAGGAGCTTTAGAGCATCAACAGCCTTCCAGAGCTGGAAGGGAATGCACCTCCCTCAGGATGTCAGGCTGGGGAACTGCGCTAGGGGGAAGGAGACTCAAAGCCCACCCCCAGGGTATCACATGGCTGAAGACAGTCATGTCCACATCTTCTCCAACACACTAATGGCTCTCTGCTTGGGCCCTGTGAGTTTCAGTGTCTCACCTTCTAAAATTAGGAAACTGGGCCTCCCCTGGTGGCGCAGGCAGTTGAGCACTGCGCTGTGAAGCTGTCTGCAGCCTCTGCAGCACCGGTTCAATCCCGGCTGGCTGGAGAGGGTCCCGTATGGTGCGCAGACCTCTCCTGTCGTGCCTGCTGCTCCCCTCAGCAGTGTATTTCATCAGTCTGCCTGCTCTGTTCCCCACTCTGTCTCTGGTGAATCCTCTCACATTCCCATGCATCTGGCCTGTACCCTGGTTCTTGTATAAATAAATAAATAAATATTTTTAAAAAATAAATAAAATCAGGAAACTAACAATGCCTACCTCACCAGCTTGTGAGAATTCACTGAGGAATTCTGGTTTGAGTTAATCTTCTTAGTAAGGGCTATGTATAGAAGGTCACCACTAGAACACCTCAAGATGATTCTAAAATGACAAGTCAAAGCACAGATTTCTTTATATGATTCCAGTGGTGGCTTTATTTTCCATCCTCCACCTACATATCCCAAGGGTCTGTAATAAGGGAGCCTTTTCAAGGTGGAACCCCCTGTCCTGGTGTCTCTGGTCTCCAGTGAGGGATACAGGATGAAGAAAAATAGAACGAGGTCAGCCACCTCAAGAAGGATTAGGGGTGAAAATCAAGAAGACTAAATATTTTAGGCAAATTCTAAAAGATGAAAATGCCTATAGTGTTTCAGAGGAGTGTTCCAGAAGCTGTGCCTCTAAATAAGGACAGGGCACGCTTACCCTTCATGGTTGATGGTTTTGGGGGAGTAGGACATGGTGAAAAGACAATTTCTATTCTTACAGAGAAGAAATTGGATGCCTGGGAACAGAAGCTGTGTCCAGGCACAGAAGGGCGCTGGCCTGTGGTGAAGGGCATTGGCGAAGACAAAAGGTATTTTCCCTTCTGCAGCAGAGAGAAGCCCATCTGTTATCCTGCCCCGGCGTGGTGCCGGGGAAATCCTTCACGAACAAGAAGCCTCCTGCCAGAGTTCCCTGGAAACACTCCCCAGACAATCCCGCCTACGCTCTTCCCAGCCTGCCTTTTTGTATTTTTCCTTTTTTATTGCTCCACAGAGCTAGGCAGAGCACGACGCCTGTGATTTTAAACTAGCAGGAGGGTCTGTCTTCAAAGCTGTCAGAAATTTTTATTTTTATTTTGGCCCTACAACAGCGCTGGCTGCCTTGATCCAGACCCACACAGCCCAGAATGGCATCTTGCAGACACGGCTAATGAGGAGAAGCCAGCCAGAGCCGTCTGTCACCCTGTTTACCCAGGACCCTCCAGAAATCACTGAGAAATGTGATCTGCATAGAAACAGGGCTGCTAGGGCGCACGGTCGCCTCCAGGGCCGCCTGCCTGGCCAATGGCCAGGTTCCACTGGATCGGAGCCCAAATGACAGCTCAGATCTTGGGGGCAGGAAGGGCTACCCTCCCTCCTGGCCCAGGAGGAAGGAGGTGCGCTAAGAACCCTGTGCACCCAATACTTCAATGGTGAATGCATAGAAAGGGAGGAGGCAGGTCACTGCGCTCTGACTGGGGCCACCAATCACCTTTAGTCTTCCCTGGAGGCAGGTTAAGCACCTCTCATCTGTCTCTGGGAGGCTTCTGCACAAATGCCTGCAGGCCTCTCTGATGCTAAGTTTGGGGAATACAGAGAGCAGATCCCTTACAAAACTCCTCTTTACCTCTGCTTTACTTTAAGAATCAATGCAGTTCCGCTGTAAATGAAAACCAGCCATGTTAGTGGGGTCGGGCACCCTTGGCTCGTGCTCTTGACCAGGCAGGTTTGGTCTCGGCGGGTCATTTGGGATTCCAGGTCGGCAGATCGGGTAGGACACATTTAAGAATTTATCTCCCTATTTTCTCCCTGGGTTGTACATTTTCTCATTCCCCTTCCCTTGTAAATAAACCTTTTGTTAACCTTTCAAAAAAGAATTATGCATGTTTTCCCTGACCTGATTTGTGCTTTGGGGAATGTTGCAGCATTTTCTGAAGTGAATTCATTAAGGCCTGGGTTTGCCTCCACTTATCAGACCATTAATCTGTTGCAACCAGCACTGCCTTCTCAGCTGAGGCCAGTATCTGATGCTCCTCTGTAAAAGCAACACCCAGCCAACCTGGCACCTCTAACCTGTGGGATGCTGGGCATGCTGGCCAGGAGGAAGCTGGCGGGGCTTCCCCTGACATTTAGGCATCATCAGCTCGTATCCCAAGTTAAGGTGTGGAGTGGTCTTTCCTTCTTCCTTTGCCTTTCTTCAAACATCAGTGATCCAGGGAACAGAAAGTCCTAACACCAGAAATAAGAATGGGGTAGCAGCACCACCATTCTCAGACTTGCAGAACTGCAGGAGAGAAAGCCAAGGAAAACCCGGGTGGACAAATCTCCTTTCCTTAGTACAAGCATCACGCACGGCTTCCCCGGGGACACGTTCTGAGCAAAGTGACTTAACCAAGTGCAATTTGGTACATCACCCAGTGTCATTACCCAAGTCTGCCTGGTGCAGCCTACTGCACCCCCAACCAAGATGGCACCACCTAGGGGCACTGCCATCTGCATGCAGTCTGCCGTTGAGTGAAACATTACTAAGTCACACTGACTATACTTAAATCCAACGTGAGCTGCAGAGAGGAGTGGCTTGCTTTATAGCTACCGCACAGCACAAGAGAGGAGAGTTTAACTCATGATCCGTTGAGGTCAGTCAGTGTCTGCACCCAATCTGAATTTTCCAGGAACAGAATTACAGGAAGGATTTTCAGCCTGCAGGTTTTCAGTGTGTTGATTACCAACAAAGATCAGAATCGTTATCTAGTGGACAGACCCCCCACTTCATGTGTTTCTGCGCAGACACAGCCTTGTATGCCACAGAAGGGATGTGTTCGCATCCCAGAGCAGAACCAGGCTTTCGCAGAAATTCCAGTTTCTGTTCTATCACCCACACTCACACACTGAATATTCACATGGGTAGTCAAGCCAAGCCTGGCCCACTGTGCTCCTCGGTACGTGGCAAGTCACCTTTTCCAAACTGAAAGGAAGTCTTCAGGTGGAGATGCCTAGAGAAGAGTTTCTGTCACACTAGAGACCAAACTGAGCAAGTTCCACCCAAGTGACTGGTAAAGCCACCAGCCAGAGACACTTGTCTCAGTCCGTGGGGAAGCACACCCATGACTGGCTTCCTTGGAAATAAAGATGATGACAAAGAATGAGTTCATGTGGGGAAGAAGCTGTCTTCCTGAAATACTTAACAGGCAGGAGGAAATACCTCGAAAGCCTTTGCAAGAGAATAAAGGGAAACTTCCTAGCACAAGACATACCCAACGCGGTCACATTAGGAGGCTACAGTGTCTTCTCCCACACGGCTTGCTCTGGCATGAAAAGAAAATAGTATTTTCCAAATGCTGAGGTGCCCCATTAGATTATCCATCATCTGAATGATCCATGTGTCCCAACTGAGGAAATGAGATGAGCGGAGATGTGAAGAAGAGAAGGGATTTGTACACCCCTCGTGCCAGGGACAGAGAAGCTCAGAGAAGGGAGGAGACGAACAAGCTGGCAGAGCACTCCTGTCAGGTCCTAAGCTGGCATCCAGGTCGCCCACCCCACAGAGCTCCCCAGGTTTCTGAAAAGTCACCTGCTTGCAGATCCCTGTTCTGCTGCCATCATCAGGCAGAAGGGACCAGCAGGGAAATCCTCTCCTTTGTCTACCTCAAGTGCTTCTTCTGCAGGGCCTAGCTCAGGCCTATGGCAGTTCCTGCAGTCTGTCTCCTCACGGTAACAGCAGTTACTTCTCTTCCACACTTAGCTCTTACTCTGCACGCTCCTGTGACCTCTCCGGGGTTGTCCTTGGCTAAATGTCTACCTAATTGCTACCATTAAACTTGACCTTTCCGTGTTGACCGCTACTTTATTTTTGACTTCCCGCCCAGACTATAAGCTCCTTGAAAGCAGCAAACATGTTTTCCTCCCTGACCTAATAGCTCACACAGCACCCAACCGGCCATACCTGTCAAATAAACAGTACTGTAGTTGAAGGCTTGTTTGTTCAGCAGCTTCGCCTTCAAGAGGATAAATATTACCTTTCCCAAGCAGATTTCCAGTTCCCTTACACCCCACAGTTATGGTGCAAAGTGAGGGGGAGGTGGAGTGAAAAGTCGGGGAGATTTTCAGAAGCATTTTATTTCTTTTTATTCTTTTTTTATTTTTTTAATTTTTTGCATCATTTTTCATTTCTAAACAGTGTTTGCTTCCCCCCACCCTGGCAGGTGTAGTCCCCATAGAGTTTCCTTCCCCAAGGCACCCGTGCACCATCACCTCAGTCCCCTGTGCTCCTCCCTCCCTCCCTCTGACCCCTCTCCCTCCTCCACCCCTGCAGGATGTCTCTGGTTTATCATTGTCTGTTTTGTAGTGTTTTGTACTGTTATTATTTTTTTACCCTAGACCACTACCTCTCACCGTGCACAAAAATCAACTCAAAATGGATCAGAGAATTGGACATAAGACCTGAAAACATAAAATATATAGAAGAAAATTCAGAAGCATTTCATACCTCAGGTTGTTCTACAAGAGTTGGAGTGCCCCTCAGGCTCGCTGTGCAGGACGAATTTGGCCACCAGCTGGTTCTGAAGGGAAGGTGGCAGCCCACGTTCTGAGGGGTCCACTCAGCCACTGGCTGCCTAGGAGTGGCAGGGTTGAGCCAGGTGAGCAGAAGCTCCGCCCCTAAGCCCTGCTGGGGACCCTGTCCCTAAACCCCCAGCCCCACCCCTGGCATCACCAAGGAAGTAAAGTAGAAGAAGACTCAGTGTAGGTCTTTTCTCACTCCCTCTTAAATCTGGTGACTTCAGCAAACACAAAAGGACAATCTTCTGTAGGAGGCAGGTGGAGAATGCCAGAGTAACTTAGCTTCTGGTTGACTCATAATGTTACTGTTCTGTACATTGTTTTGGATCAAAAGAGTCAGAAAAGGGAAAATACAACTGCCCTCACTCAGTGAGCTCTCTGTGTGGTAAATACTTTGCTAGGTACTTCATTTATTTGTTTCATTTAAGAACCCACCAGCCCTACGGGTTGGACATTGTTTTATCTGTTAAACTCTAGAGGAAACTGGCCTCTGAGGGCATTAGGTAACTTGACCGAGACCACACAGCTACTGACAGAGTAAGAATTTGACTCTGTATTTCTGATTCCCAAAAAACTCCTTACAGTTGCTCTTAAAATCTGTGTCTGAGAGTAAAAATTTAACAACAAAACCTTCTGTGAAATAATAAAGTAAGGTTCTTAAAAGCTAATATTAGGAAACACAAATAGGAAAATAAAATATGTTGAACTTTGGAATGTGTAAATATCCATATAAGTGAGGAGGGAAAAGCATTCAAAAATGTTACCACAGAAATCATTCTCTTACTTTTTTACAAACAACATTTTAATACCTAAAAAACAATGCCTTTTAACACAAACATGATTTGAAATTGATTAAAGTTACATTGCATTATGTCTCATTTGGAACCTCAATCAATATCAGATTATTAATCATCACAATTGATTCAAACCAGTCAATATTACTTAGTTAGATGCTATGGGCACAAAACTATTAAGACAGGTGTAACCTTAAAGGACTCAAGAGCTCATTGGAGAGATACACCAAAGATAATCAAATAAAATATTTAAACTACTATTCAAACAATAGCAAAATCTTATCATAAGACCAGATTTTTGTTGCTTAAAAAAAGGTACAGAAAAAATCAATGAAGAAATTCAAAACAAGAAGAAATAACTTGGGTTAGACTTTACCTTTAAGTTGAAATTTGAGCTGGGTTTTTCAAAAGAAGAAAAACATAGAGAAGGCATTTGGGAATAGAGATCTGAGTGAGCAAGGGTTGCATGCTGGGAAAACATCAAGCCTTTTGGGGACACAGTGCTTTCAATAAATTCTTTATGGGAGGTCTAGCTAGACAGAGAGGTTGAGGCCAAATCTTGGGTGATCTACAAGGCAGAATCATAGCTTTGTTGTAGACATCAAATGAATCAACACTACAAAGTGCTCAAAACAGAAGCTAGCATGTAATATATAGACTGAATAAATGTGAATTGTTGTTTTTATGGCACAGGCAATCCTAAATTCAAAGCCAAGCACTGCCACCAACTAATCTTGAACACATGACTCAACTAAGCTTAACTCTTCTACCTGTGAAAAGGAAATGAGATTTTCATAGAGGTACTAGTTACTTATTGCTGTGTAACAAACTACCCACCATTTTGAAATTGACAGCATATTCTTGAAAGCATTGCATCACCACTTCTGCTGTACTCTGTTCACTAAATGGGTCAGTAAGTGTAACCTTCTTACCAGGAAAAAGGATGACACAAGAGCATGAAATACCAAATTATTTGTTGACTAACTGTTCCCATTTTTAAAAAATGGACATGTACAGTAATTGATGCACAGCTGTGGTGGGATAAGGGGAGAAACCAAAGATGGCTATAATATTTTGCACCCTGAGAAATAGACTTAACACAATAGAGCATAACAAAGCAGAGGGGCTCAATAATAGGGTGAAGGGGAAAGATTAGCTTTAGACATGTAGAGCTAAAGTAATTTAAGCCAGTGCCCCTCAAACACAGCAAGCATGTCCTTTCCAAGTCCTTAATTGCATCCCTTTCTAGTCTGAAATCTCCATGAGCAGAGACCAGATCTCCTTTGTTTCTAGCTGTGAACTCACCTCCAACAGATACTTCCCCCCGCTACCCACACACACACGCACAACATCCACACATAGTGTTCAAGTAACACTTATTAAAGGAATGAACAAATGAGAGGGAAAGAATTGTTTCAAGATTAGAATGACCAAGACTTCGTAAGTAGACCAGTTTTGGCCCAACTTTTTATTTTGTATTTTGACAATAATTTCTCAGCTTCCATACGTCATATCACTTAATAATATAAACATCAAGTTTGAGTAGGCTTGTTTTTACCAACCATAGGAGGGCATGAATAATCGCACCAAAAATTGACCAAAATTGTAAATCCCTGCCTACCACAGAATAAAGATCCTCCAGATCTGTTGATTCGGAATACATAAAATTTACAGTTTATTAGCAAAATACTAGAGTTACAGCCCTGCAATAAATCTCATGCTGTCATCCAGCCTACATCCCAGGTTCAACTATGGAAAAAGCTAAATCAATCAATACAAAACCTTGACTCTAGGGAAGAGAAATGTTTCAAACACAAGGATGAGGCAGCAAATATAGGCCTTTTATTATGTTCCACGTCTCACAATGAAAGAAACCCTATGGGACCAACAGCTATCCATTTGTTCAGCAAACATTTAGAGCTTTGAAAACTTTTGCCCATGAATATAAAGTTAAATGCCTGGTTTTTAACAGCTGAGAACTTCAGTTGTGAAGCGAGAAAGGTCTATGATAAAATAGACACCACACCCTTGCCATCTTTAAAAATTCATAAGACATTTTAACAGGAGTTGCTGTGTCTATCCTGGGGAAAGTTAGCCAGAATCAGCCTCCGTTGCTAAAGACCCTTCGTGATCGCTTACTGCAGCTCAGTGCAAACCCCCGTGGTGTGCTGTGGATATAGAATCTGCTCCAGGTCTAGTGAATTTAATTTACCTCTAAATGTTCCCTTAAGAAACTACATTACTCTTCTGTAACTACCTGGGATTTCACACTATTTTTACTGAAATAACTGAGAATGAGCTACAATTCTTGGTTGGAAAAGACTGATAAACCATTGAAAATTCAAAATGTGGTGACCTACCACTAAAGCCAGCTTTAATTAGATGATCTCATTGGCAAAATCCAGTTAGTCAACAATTTATATTCAGAAATCTCTGGTGAATTTTCAGGCCACTGTAAATCAGTCCAACCTACATGCCACACTAAGAAATGAATGTCACCAAAAGATTTTTTTTTTTTACAGTAAATCCATCTTAACTAGCGTTTCCTCTAAGTCTCATCTGCCAAAGCAGGACTCTATATTTCCTGAGACACCAGGAAGCCTTATTACAAGCCTGGAGAGGCAATTCTATTCGCCACCCCCAAATGCTACTTCAGTTTTTAGACACTACCACAAGGCCACCAGACAGTGCCACCTGCAGGTGCAAACCCAGGATTATGTACAGGACACTCATTCCTTCCTTGGGTGCTCCAAGGATAGAGCTGAAGATGATAAGTACCACATATTTCACTGCTTTTACCAACTTCTCTCTTCTACTCACAGACACAGATATATTTTCCTTGGACTGGGGAGGAAACAGAGCTGGTGAACATATCCGAGGCGGCGTTCATATTCACCCTGGCTGCCCTGCCAGGGCCCCAAGCCTTCCTGCAGCCTCCCCCTTGCCAGGCAGGCTCACCTGCTCTCCAGGCATGTGCAGACTACCAGTGCTTGCATTCTCCCTTCTCATGCTGGCATCCCAGCCCTTCACCCTTTCGTCAGAATACATGGAGGGGCAAACAGAACTTCAATCCAGCCAATTCTCTAACCACAAAGGAAAATTTAATACCTGAGTTTTAGAAATTTGAATCCCCTATACCAATATAAAAATGTCAGCCTTTGTCAATTTGCAGAGGAAAAAGAAATGATTATGAGTGACGAGTAAGACTCAACACAAAGAATTAAACTGATGCAGCCAAGTGAGTTTCTGTTCAACAGATGGACACCAGTTTTTTAAAAATGCTCTTGAAAATGTCATTGAGGTTAATGTTGAGTGATAAGAAACGTTGATAACTACTTATGACTGAAAGATAGAAGCATATATCCAATAATATTAATGGAATAAAAGAAAAAAAATCAACTCCAATGAGAGAAAGAAGCAATATAGTCTTGGTTCATTGTGCCATACAGAAAGAACAGTGAATAATATCAGGAACAGGCATGTATCTGGGAGCTCTGGTAAATTGTAAATGCCATTCAAACAAAATGGTGCTATTATGCAAATGCAGCATCTATGTTACCACACTTTGAAAATGAATTCTTTCTACACAGATTAAATACAGTTAAATGGAGGCGCCATGCTTAGGAATAAAATGTAAGTGATCCAGGATTTGTTTTCAATTATCTACAACTAATCTCTCGTCCTTAGAGCCCACAGATTACAAGAAGAAAGAAACTCAGGTTTTCTCTTCCAAAGTGCTCAACTGCCACATGTCTTCACAGGTACTAATTCTCTTCTCCTCCCTTAACACCCACCCCCAGCACCTCCTTCTACTTCCTTAAATTAGCTCCTTTTCTCCATCCATTATTATTTCTAAAAAGGTAAAACGATAATCCTGCAAAAGCCTGCCTAAGTCAGTTTTGCTATTCATTCTCATTGCTTTTACACACTTCTGTTTATTTTTCCTTTTTTGCAAAAAAAAGAAATTTTTTTTAAATATTACTTTAACACCTCAACTGCAACAACAGACCCTTAAACTCCAGTCTCCCGAGGCCTGGAGCCTGCCATCCAAGTTCTTTCAAGTTAGATGCAATTCATCCTGGAACACCTGGATTTCCTGCCAGTCACAAATCATTATAATCACCATAATCTTCCAAAAATATGGACCTCTTTTGATATAAATCACGTTAAAGGGCAAGAGTAGAGTAGTTTTTAAAGTAAGTGGTTTTCCAATTAAAACCACAGTCACACTGTTGAAAGCCATCCTGTCAAAATAGTCCTGGACTGATAGTATTTTTAGTTCTGACAAATGTTAATTGAAATCAGCAGTAGAAACACCAATGAATTAATGAACTGCATGTTTGAAATCTCTGCTGTGACAACAGGTAAATGAACTTGTATATTCCAAAATGCCCCAATTTGGGAAATCATTTTCTTAGTGGACGTTATGAAATTGTAATAGAATCAAAAGCACTGAAAGTAAATTTAATCATTAACCTGTTTTATATTTATTTATAATAAAAAGTATAATTTTATTTTATTTCATTTAATTTTTAAGTAAATACTGCATTCACATGATTTTGAGATCAAAGGATTAAACAAAATTTTTTTTAAAAGATTTATTTATTTATTTATACAAGCACTGGGTATAGTCAGAAGCGCGGGAGGGTGAAAGAATTCACCAGAGCCAGAGGGGAGAGCAGAACAGGCAGACTGACGAAATACACTGCTGAGGGGAGCAGCAGGTATGGCAGGAGAGGTCTGTGTGCTATGTGGGACCCTCGCCTGCGGCTGGGAATCGAACCGGCACTACAGAGGCTGCGGGCAGCTTTGCAACCTGGTGCTCAACTGCTGCGCCACCAGAGGAGGCCCGATTAAATGAATCTTAAGGCACAAATTGTTGATGTTTACCAAGAAAGAGTCGATGAGTCTCTGGAGAAATTCCTGAACAGTTAAGCCATTTGCTTGGATGTGAAGCTTGGGTTCCAGAAGAGGAAAGAAATAGTACAAGGGAGAGTGGAAGAGCAAACTCAGGTCAATGTAAGCAGGATGGTGTCCATCCTCAGTGTCTAGAATACTAGGAACAGATGTTACTGGTTCTCAGTTACCTTTTTGTGTGTCCTCCCAACATTCTCTACATCAGTGTGATCAATATTAAAAAATCTGCACATTAAGCACATTTCTCTGAACCTTGCTTTTCTCATTTAAAAATGTATCTCGAACACTATTTAATGTCAATATAGGCAACGTTCCTCTTTTTCCCATGTAGCTGTATAATAGTCTATAGTATTGATGTACCAAAATTTATTTAACCAATTCACTCGGGTCTCTCCTGAATTCCTAATAATACAAAACATTGCAGTAATTACTGTCTTTTTACACCTGTTATCTCACAGTCCAAAGGATGAATTCTCAGAAATAGAATTTAAAATTATATGCATTTGTAATTTTGATGAATGTTGGGCTTATGGAATAGGTCTTATGGAAATTTACTTTTTTACTGCCCCCACCAATTTGTTAGCCCAAGAAGACTGCAGCCTAGAAAGATCACATCACCTGTTCAGTTCACCCAACCTATTAATGAACACGGGCTCTACCATCTAAGTCTCCTAAATCCCACTCAGTGTTCTCAATATAAATGTGAATCATTCTGAACATAAATAAGGCCAATGCTGACCTCTAGGAATCCAACAAAGATTCCTGAAATCGCTTGATAAAAGACTAGTTTAGAGAAAAAGAGTAAATTTCCTAATCTGAGCTTCACAAACCAGTTGCAGTATCTGAGTAGACTCTATCAGAAGAAAAAGAGGGAAAAAAAGAAATGTTTAAGCAGAAAATGTGAATAAGAAAAATTAAGCAGAGGAAGCAATAACATAAGTCACCTTGTACTAGGAAACAGATTGTCTGTATTAGTGTGTGTCTTCAAAAATAGCAACCTCATTAACAAATGCAGTAGTAATTTGCATTTTCAGACATTTAAGAACCTACTTGGTTTGAAACAGTCTCCATCTCTTGCCATCCAAGTTGGTTTTTTTTTCTCATCCTTTAAACTGTAGTTCACAAAAATTCAAGCCAGGAGATGCATTTTGGAAGCTGCAATACTCCACGCACACAGATCATTAGCAGACTTTTTTTGTTGCTCGATCTGCCTTAGTCTGACCTTCTAAACTTTGAAGGATTTAAGCTAGTACATCAAGACTCACCTCCTTTGATTACAGGTAGTTGACTAAAGGACAAAAAAAAAAAAAAAAGCACAAGATACACTATCACAAACCACATCCAAATATCTTTGCTCATTTGGTTCTGTTAAGTCCAAAGCTGAAGAGTATGGGTATGCATTGGTCCCTAATCAGAAAGTGCTGGAAATAAATGCTTTTTTTTTTGTTTTGTTTTGTTTTTTTTTTTTTTTACATAAAGGAGGCATTTAGCAAATGTTGGCTAATAAAATCTGTCTTAAAGAATTTTAAATGACCATACACATCATTATTACATAAAATGTTTGCTTAAAATAGGGAGAGGGGGCACTTTCAGTTGGCAAAAACCTGTATTGAAAATAGGAAATAGAACACAGAAAATTTACATTTATTCATTGCCCAATTCAGAAGATTCTTGAATGTCAAATGCAGGTGATATGTTTCCAGGAAGAGGCAAGGTCCAAAAGTCACTCGATCCTCCATCCCAGGCCCTAGTAAGTCCTTTTAAACTCGGGGGAAGACATGCAGGGAGGGAGAGAAACCAAGGAGATGCCCCAGGGTTTCAGCCTCTGTCTGTCTATAGGTGAAATAGTCAAAGAAAAAGACTGCTTTGTGGGCCTCCCTGGTGGAGCAAGGGGTTAAGACACAACCTATGAAGCTATCCACAGCCACCGCAGCATGAGTTCGATCCCTAACCAGGGAGCTACCCACATGGCACAGCAGACCTCTTCTGACTCGCCTGCTGCACCTCTCAGCAGTATATTTCAGCCCATCTGCCTGTTCTGCTCCCCACTCTGTCTCTGGTGAATCCTCTCACCCCCTGCACCTCTGGCCTATACCCCAGTTCTTGTATACATAAACAAATAAATCTTAAAAAAATGAAAAAGACTGCTTTGTGCAAACAGACCAACAACCACCTAGAACATATGATTTTTCAAGTGAAATGAAAATATCTATAAAGCTAAGAAAACTTGAAAATCTAAATTCAGTAATTAGAAAGTACTTGAGCAGGTAACACTCCTCTCTTGCTTACCCACCACACTGTACATACAACTAATCTCTAACTTGAGGGTATGCCTTCAAGGAGAATTCTATAGCTAATTTAATTTTCTTCAGGTTTTAGATCTCTAAAATATCTAGCTTTAATGTTATGCATGTTCTAGTTTGGATAATTAATTCAACTAGCTGTGATTCCTCACTTTAATGAACAGAGGATGAAGGAAAAATGCCAAATTTAACACTGTTCAAAATGTGTTAATTTCTTAAGGTATCAACTGAAATAAGACAGGTAAGTTGCCTGCACTTTCTATATGGAAGCACAAAGATGTGACTGTGGAAGTGAGGATATTTCAAGTGAAATGTGTGTCATTTTTCCTATTACTAGATGGCCTGATAAACGTGCACACCTTTCACATGAATAGCTTGAAAATCACCTTGTAGAAGTTTGCTCCTTTAAATATCTAAGTAATGCAGGCAATTCCTCATTAGACAAACACTGGCTTAGATGTGTAGATCACATAAGCTCTCTGCGCTTATTTTTTTCCTTTAATTTAGTCCTTCCACTGCTTTCAGCAACACCAAGAAAAAGCCTATTTCAGAAAAAGACTATTACCTACTTATATAAAAAATTATTAAAACTATGTATATACTCAGACATGTGCAAATATAAAAGAACCATCTGGGAGGACACTCTTAACCCTAGCAGTGGGTCCCTCCAGGATATTTGGAAGAAGAAACAATATTGGAACAAGCTGGGTACTTGGTGCTGCCTGTCATTGCTAAAGCCAATAATAAGCAGAGACAGAAATTGAATCTCTAAGTTGTGTTTTTCTTTTACAGCCAGCCAGTGATCTAAGAGACTGGTGGATATAACCCCCTGAAGAAACCATTCTGCGATCTTGAACTGGCCTTTTTCTATTGAATTAAACAAAGACCGTCATGAGCAAACAGTCCATCAGAACTGCCTGTCACTGTTGTTTCTGATATTTGTCACATTCAACCCCCAGAACTGTTAGCAGCTTCCTAGCTATCTGGACCCTGGGACATACCAGCCTGCTGATCCTGGTCAATTTCTGATGGCATCAATGTCTGACACTCATCCAGTCACCATCAAGGCAAGAATCTCAGTTCAATGAAGAAATACAGTTGCTTGTTGATAACCCAGAGACACATTAGAGGGGGTGTGGGGGAGGCATTACGGTCAAAATAAGGGGGGTGGGAAATGTATGGGGACTATAACTAAGATGAAAAATCATACATTGTGCAAAAATGAAAAATGATGTAAATAAATACAAAATAAAATAGTGTGTAGGTGCCACCTCTGCTGGGTGTGCCTGTGCTAGGTATGGTGACTGTCCCTTCCTCCCAAGGTCCCCACCGGAAGTTTTCATTTCAACTCTCTGTAATTCAGTCATTGTTTCACATTTTAGGACATTGAGAATAGATTTATAAATTGTTTTTAAGAAATGATCTAAAATAAAACTTATTTGATTGAATTCCAGTTACAAAAATCAAGTTTCAGTCTACACTGCAAAATCTGGGTATGTTCCCCTAAGAATGTCACTCCCCAGAAACACCCCCTCCCCTTTTTTTGCATGTAGATTTATCATTTGTGACAAAGAGGGAAGGTGCCAGAAAGTCTTTTTGAATAACTGTTCAGAAAAATGCAGCTCCTATCAACACTGGCTGCTTTTGTCACCTGTATTTTCCTGCATTGAAAGGAGAATATTATCCATCTTCAGGACTTTGCACTTGTCTCCTCTTTTTACACAGCAGAGATTCTGTACAATCAATTCCAATCAACTTTGTTCCCGTGTCCTTTTGGATTCCTTCAAAGAACGATTCTTTTTCAAAGCCAATATCTTTGTGCTATTAACCTTTGAACATCCCTTTGCCAGAGCCGTACATCAGATTGAATTCTGATCACTCACCCCTCCGTTTATCGCTTCTCTCTTATTGCTTTGCCTGGCTCTCTCCCAAGTGTTTCAAGCAACTTGCCTGCAGCCACACAGGCGATTCTATACCAAGTGTTCCAAGAAAACACGTCTTTAAAAGCACTTCCCTGTGTTTAATCAGGAAATCCACTTATTCCTCTTTTCCAAGGGCAAATTAAATCGAAAAATTCTGGGGGGCATCAATTCAATTCAGTTAGGACTCATGAGTCTGGCTATGTTTACCCTGTGATAGGCATTGTAGCAACTAAATAACAGGATTGCCTTCCTGTCCTCAGACAGTTTACAATCTAGCAAAACCAAAGCAGCACCTTCAATCCCCTGATTCACCTCCTATTAGAATGTATATATTCTTAGAATCTTTGGAGAGTTATTTTTTATTTCTATTTTTATTGGGGGGAAGAAGAGGGGGTAAAACACACAGTATAAAATTTACCACTTCATCTATATTAAGTGCATAAATTCAGTGGCATTAAAGACATTCTCAATGAGATTGCAACCATCACCACTACACCACTATCCCCTTCCAGAACATTCTCATCATCCCAAACTCTGTATCCATTAAACAATCCTGCATTTCCCCCATCTCTCAGTCTCTGTAACCTCTATTCTACTTCTTGCCTCCAGTAATTTGTTTATTTTAGGTATCTCATATAAAGAAATACATATTTGTCCTTTTGTGTCTGATTTTTCATTTAGCACAGTGCCTTGAGGATTTATCCACGTTGTAGCATATATCATAATTTCACTCCTTAAGACCAAATACCATTTCATTGTATGCAATGTTACATTTTATATATTCGTTCATCTGGTGATGGATACATAAGTTATTTTACCAGTTGACAGGAGATTATTTTATTAAGTAAACCTTTCTCTTTTAGTGTTCTACAAACTCTGTATTTGATTTGGTTTCAAAGACCCAGCACTTTCTTTTACAAACATTCTCAGTCTCTCTGATAGGATTAGAGTATTTTATAGAATAAAAAGCAAACTGTAGAGGGTCAAACTATATACAGAGTAGTTTTAGTCATAATGGGAACAACTTCTGCTGGAACCTTCCAAACACACACACATACAAACACACAAGCACACACCCCACATTCCACATTATATGGTGATGTTGGATGAAAGCATATCAGACATTTTTATAATTGAAAGATTCTTGGATTTGACCCCTTATTATTAGGCCACTGAAGATTATAACAGAGAATACACTTTAGAGGTTTTCCTGTGACAATTTTCAAGACCAGCAGAGAGACTGCAAGACCCAGTGACACAGTGTGCCCAGAGATGGAAAGGCCTTCCTGCCTCAGGAAAAAAATGGAGTGTCACAGATTTTGGTGACTCCAAGACAATCCCCAGGACCCATACAGCTAAGCTGCCCTCCTGATTGGCAATGGCAGGGGTGGTTTTCTCCATTCTAGCAGTTTTGTAGACCAGAGAGAGCTAAACCAAGAGCTGTGGTGTGGTCCCCATGGTGATCAGGACTGTGTGGACACATGGCAGATGTCTTGGTAGAAATTATTAGTAAACACTTGCTGGAGGAATGAGGTCCTGCTGTTATGGGTAGGGACTACTATCTGACTCCACAACATCTTTTGCACAGAAAATATTTACTCTAGGTCCATTTTAATTATTCTTCATTTAACTATTAAATTCTGAGCCTTGGTGAATCTGAGTAAATATTTATAGAACCCTCCTGCAAAAACGGTAGGTTTCAGCACAAGCAACCATTATTTTTCAGAGACCATTATTTTTCAGATTCCAAAACTAAATCTACTCTAAATGATAATATAGCTATTGATGCTATTTGCCACATGGAAGATAGTGGACATGCTGAGAATGGTATCAATGTCAACACAATTTAATAGACTGCAATGAAAATGATTTATAAAGTTAAAGGATGGTAACGGGTAGGGGGAGCTTTCAAGAGACAGTAGGCCTGTCTCAGCTGCAGATATACTATTTATGTCAGATATAAGGTAAGGTATATTCTCAAACTATTCCTTACTAAAAGGGGAATGTTCATCTTAGTGCCTGAACAACAGGTCATATAATAGGAATACTCTATTGTTTTTTTTTTATTTTTTTTTTTTAGCAAAGACATATCATCATTGAGGGTTGTCATGGTGATGCTGTGATAAATTAGCACCAAAACCCCTGTATTTAATGAACATGTTTATTTCTCCTGTGCAATGCACAGTGTACACGGGTTGTAGACCTCTGTTCCACATAGTCACTCAGAAACCCAGGAGAGGAGAGGTTCTGCATTTGTAACTTCATGGTACTGTGTTTCTGATCAACAATGGAACAAAAACCTGCACATGGACTTTCCTGACCTTGACCAGGAAAAGACGCAATCCCTGACTCTCATGTTGCACTGACCAGGACTCCTCACTGACTCTCATCTCATTGCAAGGAGGTTGAGGAAGAGTAGGAAAAGAAATGTAGTATTTGATAAGCATTATAGCTTCTGCCACACTGCCCTGGTCTCACCCCATTTAGTGTTAGCTTGACTAACTCTGTTTTACTATATTACTACATCCAATAGTGGGCAACTGACAGAATTAATTTTAAGCAGAGAAAATAATTAACATAAATTTATTTAATTAGATATTTTAATTAATTAATTATTTAATAATTAGTTAATTATTTTTTAGATTAGGCTTCAAAAGATTACTTAAAAAGCAATGTCTCAACAATAACTCAAACAATATTCTCAACACTGAGAATAAATTTTAACAATAGTTTTCTGAATGTTACTTAAATGAGAACTTAGGATGAGAGAAGATGATTGTTGATAGCATCATACTTGGATTTAAAAAGATGGCATCTTCAATAATAAGGCAGAAGCGAAAGTATTATATATTAAAAATATGAGCCTAGAACAAAGCAACTTTTCTAAATTTATGTCATTTTATTTGTGTATTTTTAAATGTGTAGTATAAGCAAATTCATAATTAACAGTTATAAATAAAGGTTGACCTGTCATCAATATTCTTAAATTGGCCTGATAAACCTTTTTAAATTTTCTCATAATTTAAATGATAAATAATGCCTTAAATTTGTCATTTTGTCAGTTTATAAATTGGATTACAGACTTCAATGAGGTGGCAGTAACATGCATTTAAGCATCAGTTTAAATTCACCTGAGAAAAGAGTTACGAGATTATGTTCTGAACATAGTAGTGACCATACACTATCTTGAGTTATTGGCTCCCTGCTTCACGTCAGTTTGCTAAGTCCTCCTTCACCAAATGGTTGTAAATGGGCAGGAGTCAAGTTTGATCTCATTCAATGGTCTTTTAATCCAGCAGCCCTCGTGCTCACACCACCCTGGGTGCAGAGCAAAACTTTATTCTAAGAATACTTCTGATGTAATTGCAAAGTTTGCTACTGACAATCTGACAAAAGCAGCAACCCAGGTAGCCTCCGCCATTTTAGAAAAAGAACAAATTTCTAAATAGGTAGCGCAACTGATTGCCAAGTAATTAGAAAATGCCAAAGCAGCACACATTCCTGTTACTCTAGTATTCATCTCTTCCACCTTCTCACCTCACAATCATCTTAACATTTTTCATTTGCTTCAAGCACCTCCTGTGCTTTGGTGAGGGATCCTAGGGTAACCACCTCTGAAGAGAAGGAATTCTTCACAACAACAATTAACAATGATGTAAACCAACGTTGCCTCAATAGAAAAATAAATATTGACCCTCCTTGCTAATTTTTCTTAAAAGGATGCCGAATGGAAGCAATATTTCCAATGGTGACTCAACAAGCTTTTCATTTTCAACAGTGAGATACAGAAAAAAGATCAAAATATATTTTGAAGTAAAATCTTTTGACTTTTGTGCCTAAGCAAGAGAAAACACATTTGAGGCCTCCTGACATGGACCCAGCATTGGGTTTTGTCATTTATCATATTTTCTCAACCTACCAAGAGACCAGGGCTTGGCTTATCTGTGTCATTTGAGATACATTTCTTTAATAGATCTAGGGACATTTCCAAAAGAAAGAGTCAGAAAGGGAATATTGCTTAACAAATCTGCAAGCTCTGCTATAAACTCCGCAGAACAATCCATGGATTTACCTAGGAAGGCAAAAGATTTCTGTTAGAACATTGGTCATTAAGACACCACATAGCAACCGTCACACCACATAACTCTTCCTGCCTAAACATGTTTCCTCAACTCCAACATCAGTTTTCAGAAGAGAAGGTAATTAGTCCTTCCAGAGAAATTCCTTGGTCGCACATGTTGCTATGGGCAAGAGATAAGGATGAGTAGAAGAAATTGGGGACTAAGATAGACCCACCTGAGCTTCATGCTAGTTACATTTCTGGCTAATCATGAGACTTTGGACAAATTAGTCAAATCCTGCAAGTTTTATTTTTCATCTATAATCCAGGGATTTTCTTTTTTTAGTCTAAGTCATATGCACTATTAGTAATACAAATAGAAAAATGAAATATCACACAATGGTTTATGTGAAATGCAAATTTAACTGGGAGCACTGCATTTATTTTATTTGCAGTTTCTGGCAACCCTGTGAAGAAATAATTTTTAGCCATATATTTAGAGGAGGACTCAATAAAATAAAATAACTCTATTTTCTAGACACTGCACTAGTGCATGTTTCAATTATTTTAAATCTCATTTTACCTTGACACTAGTCCAGTGAAGAATGTGAAGTCATTATCTTCATTTTCCAGATTAGCAAAAAGATGGAAATTGAGAAATTTGTCAAAAGTTACATAGTGTAATGGCAGAGCCAAAATGCAAGACCGACTTCTGTAACACCAAAGCCTGGCAATTTACCTCTATGCCACTGGCTCTAAAACCCCAGCATGCATCAGGGGAGCCAGTTAAAACAGATTCCTGGGCCCACTCCCTTTCTCACTCAGGTAGAAAATGGCAAAGCATCAAACCAGAACTCAAACCAGACAATTCAGTCCATTAATCCATACCTTTTTCCATCAAACTCTACAACTCCCCCGATTTTGAGATAGAGAGAGGGGTAGAGGGTTCTCCAGGGGTTGGTGCGCTCCAGCAAGCAGAGGGACTAATAACTAGTAACTAATAACTAATAAGTAGAACTAATAATTAGTTTCTCCAGCAAGCAGAGGAACTAATAACTCAGGTGCACACAGAAAAGCAGAGACAAGAAAGACACAAACCTGATCACACTCAAGTTACCACACTCAGTCATTCTGCAGACAAAAAATAAAAACTGTCCTAGAATTAAGAGATTCTCTGTTTTCACACATATTTTGCAGTCAAATGAGTCTTGTATGACCATCAGAACCTTTTCTTTTATCTCCCAGTTCTTCACTTTTTTAGAAAAAAGATAGGTGTCCATAGATTTCTGTTTATGATAAAATGTAATCTGGGATATGGCTACTCAGAGGGTGGTCCATGGGCTAGAAACATTGGTATAATATGAGAATTTGTGAGAAATGCAAATAGCACTGTGACCTACTAATGCAGGACCATCATTTTACCGTAATTCACAAGTGATGTGTATGAACATTAAGTTTTTAAAAATCCCTGAAGGGCCTCCCTGGTGGCACAGCGGGTTAAAGGCTGCGCTGTGGAGCTGTCCGCAGCCTCTGCAGTGCGGGTTCGATTCCCAATCGGCCAGGGAGATTCCCACTTGGTGCGGCAGACCTCTCCTGTCTTGCCCGCTGCTCCCCTCAGCAGTGTATTTCAGTCAATGTGCCTGTTCTGTTCCCCACTCTGTCTCTGGTGAATCTTCTCACCACCCCCATGCCTCTGGCCTGTACCCTGGTTCTTGTACAAACATAAATAAATCTTTAAAAAAATAATAAATAAAAATCCCTCATGTGAACAACTTTAAAACCCTTCCATGTGAAGCATCTAGAGGAGCTTCATAACCAAATTCCCTTCAATGCAAGAGCAAGGACATGAGAGGGCAGGCCCAGGGAAGGAAGGGTTTGCCTCTGACTGTCACAAGGAGGCATGCTCTGGCCTGGGCAAGGGAGGGCAGGGTGCTGGAAGGGCCTCCCCACAAAGCTGGGGTCCTCAAAGGGATTTACCCTTAGGAAAGAGTAGAGTGGGAAGAAATCCTTCCACTCTAAAGGAAGGACAAACACACTTGCTGAACCTTAGATGGTGACTATTACAATGCACAGGCAGAGTAAAAGATTTGAAATCTGAAGAGAAAATCAGTGAAGAGGAAGACAGATCTGAAGAAACTTTTGAGGATGTTCCATGACAGGGATGCAAATCCTGAATGGGAGGCTACATGGCATGGAGGAGAGGCTGAGAACATCCCACATATATCTGATAAGAGACAGGAAGGAGAGAATGGATGAAATGGGAGAGAGGCAAAATTGAAAGGAATAATAGCTGTAAATTTTTCACAATTGATTAAAGGCTAAATCTTAGTCTCAGGACTCAGATTGAGTCCCAGGCACAATACAGCCAAATGCACATGTTAACCTTCATGATGAAGCTACAAGAAACCAAAGACAAAACAGTAGAAAGGTCAGAGAACAATCAATACTTACAATGGTACACTAATTAGACTGACAACAGACTACTCAATAGGAACAACAGAAGGCAATAATTCAATAGCATCACCTAAGTACTTAAGAAAAGGGGTTCTCATTCCGAAATTTTAAATGCAACAAGCAACCATGAAAGAATGAGGGTAATGTAAAGATTTTCAGGCAAACAAAATGAAGGAGGAAGCTTCTCCATGTTCTTCCTTACTGATGATATAATAAAACTGTATCTCACTGAAATAAATAAAAAGTATCTCCTAAACTTACAGCCTTAAAAGAAAAAAAGTGTCTGTAATTCTCTCCAGCCATATAGCACCTCACCTTCTATTGGAAGCCAAGAGGTATTGAAAAAGCCTTGGCTGATGAAACGATTAGTACTGTAGGGAAACAAAAATATCTCATGTCCCCATGTCCAAATATGTCTTTTTGACAGAAGTTTGGTTTCATGGAAGTAGCATTCCATGAGCTCTACCAAGACTGGGCAGAGATTCCTTTTGAAAAATATTCTTTATTATTATTATTATATATATTTTAATATATATATTTCTTTTTTTATTTATATATTTCTTACATCATTTTTCATTTTTGCACAATGTATGCATTTCATCTTGGTTGAAAAAGATTCTTAATGCTATTATTACATTTTACCATTCCACATGTTAGAAATACCCAAGACACATATTATTTTGTTCTTGAAACTGTCAAATAAGTTGAAGAAAATTTAAAGATAAGGAAATAAAATTCATTTATATTTAAAAAGAAAAGAAAAAACATTTACATGTAAACTTCTCTCTGTAAGGCTGCCTCCCTCACTCTCCTTGGAAGACCTAAATTATCTTCTATCTGTAATCAGTGGAGAAGACAGAACTAAAACACGCCTTCCCTGGTAAACTCTCTAACCTTCTGTCCCTTTTTTTCCTACAACTCCCCTCATCACAACTAAGCTATTGAAGTTGCCACATCACAAGTTACTTAATTTTACTAGGTCTGTCCCATATGTATAGGATGCACAGATAGTACAAATATCATTGTGGCTTTTTTCTCTTGTCAATCTATGTAACGCTTGTTTAATTATTTGCCACCCTAGAAGAAACCAGGGGCATAGGATTTCCTTTGCCTCCCAATACTATCCTAAACAGGGTATCTGGTAGAAATCACCCTATTGTGCAGCTTTGTGCAAAATAGACAGGACCCAAGATGCCGAGTCAGGAAATCTGCACACAAGTTCTTCCTCACTGCAAGGTGGCTGCGTGACTTTGGACAATTTGCTCTGGTTCCTTGAGTAGAAAAAGAGACATTATTTCATTTTTATGATGCCAGTCTCCATTAGCATAGTGTTCACCTTGCACCTTCCTGACTGCTGTTGCTTGGTACACACCCAGGGGCCACACAGAGTCATTTCACAATCAAGGTAGCTTGAACACTCAGGCTTCACTACAAAGTTCTCACACCTAAAACCCAGATTCAACAAATATAGATTGATAGCCGGCAAGAGTTTAGACCAATGACTCATAAGAAAAACTAAATGCCCTCAGTTCTAAGTCAGCTGTCTCTCACCATCTACCCCACAGCCACACCATGAACTCATAACTCTCTGGAGTTTTGCGGCAGATTCAGCTGATGGGTTCCACCAAGACTCCTAGGAGTCTGGGATTCTTCCTTCCAAGCATCATCCCCAGTGGCCTCAGTTCTGCATTCTAAACACCTCAGCACTTTGTCTGTGGTTTAAGTTACCACTCTCCTACTTTGAACAGAGGATAAAAAGATGATTTATCATTTGCCTTTAATGACCGCAAGAAATACTGAATTCTTCTGGTCCAAAAGGATATTTCCCACGGGGCACCATCTCACATCTTAATTACAAGTTTATGTATTATTCAGGCAATGCTAGAAACTTCGCTTTGGGTTAGCATGAAACCATTAGTCTTCATTTGCGCTCCTTGATCTTTCCTCTCACTTCCGAGTGATAGTCATTCCTGTCCTGTCCCTTCTTTAATTACGCTTGACTTAGAACCAGTTTTTCCTTGGAGCCCCTGACATTTTCTGGCAGAATGCCCATGACTTCTCCAGCAAAAGGGCTTGACTCTTAGCTGGGCCATTTGCTAACAAGTGGTAGAGATGCCCATTGGCTATTTCTCACCCCCAGAAGTCCAGCAGAAGTGATTTCTCATAGGAGATGATCACCACCAGGCTAATACAAAGATAGTTCCTTTTTCCTATGCACACAGGCACTTATGCACACGCACCGCAGCTACCACACGTATATACTCCATATACATACTTGCCTAAAGAGTCAGATAAGGCCAGTCTATTCTTCAGCAGTTGCTCAGAAAGGTTAAGATCTTACCCACAAAACCTAAGATTTGAATAAGAGTAGCTAATAGTTTTCAGGTACTTTCTGTGAGTCAGAAATCTCATACCCTTGCATTCAGCATTGTTCTTTGTTCGGCTCCCTGGCCTCCTCTCTATGCTTCCAACATGCTCTGGGGCTTGGTCTCCTATCCATTAGGAGATCTTTGCCACTGATTCCTTTTTACCCTCTATTTATGCCAGATGCAATGAACAAACTCCCCACGCCTTGCTTTCTCTCTGAACGTGTCCAAGAATTCAATGTGAAATGGATGCCACTCTTTGCAGAACACAAAAAGATAAACTCATGCCATCTGCAGCAACATGGATGGAGCTGGAAGGGATCATGCTCAGGGAAATAAGTCAGAAGGAAAAAGAAAAGTGTTGGATGATATCACTTATAGGAGGATTATAGGGAAACTGAACAAGGAAACTGAACAAAACAAACAAACAAACATGTAGTCAACTATAGATTGGAGGCATGCTGCAGGGAAGGGGGAAGAAAAAGGTCAAAACCAGGGAGGGAAGAGCACAGGGATCATGCTGATGGTTCGCAGGTGATGTGGTGGTGGGAGATTTACAGGAACCATGCCTGAGGGGAGAAATCAAATACTGTACAAAAATGAACAACAGTGTAAGAAAATTAAAAAGTAAAAAAATGAGGTTAACCTAATAGCCACTAGGCTTTGCTTTGTTCTGTGCTGTTTTGTTTTCTTGGATGCTGGTCTGCAGCAGGGCAGAAAAGAACCAACTACTTCTCAGCACAATCAGGATGATCATTGTTGCTGAAGTCCTCAGCCAGGGATATGCTAACAAAAGAAGGAGTCTTTCTTTATTTAGTTCTCTTTTGAGGTATGGTTTATATACTATGAAGTGTACACTCTTATCTGTGCAGTGAGACAAATTTTTATTTATCTATGAAACTATGGAACCACCATTCAATCCAAGATATAAACATTTCTGTCACTCCAGGAAAGTCCTGTGCCTCTTCCGATGTTCTCTTCACCTCAACGATAATGACTCGCTGCATACCCCCATCAGCTATGTGTACCTGTTTTTAACTTCATGTGTGTACAATCACACAGTCAGCCGACAGGCTTCTGTGCCTGATTCACTTGTTCAGAAGCATGTTTTTGAGAAATCCCATGCTGCCATATATATCAGCACTTCCTTTTAATTGCTACAGAGCATTCCATTCGTGAATCTACCACAATTGGTGGCTGCATTCTGCTGTTGTTGGACATTTGCTCCATTTCCAGTTTGGGGCCATTATAAATAAAGCTGCAAACAACTGTTCATAGCCTGCTGTTGAAGAGGTATGCTCCGTTCTCTTGGACATGTTCCTAAAAGTAGGTGTGTCATCGGATAGGACTACCCTTAGCTTTAATAGAGCAACAAATAGTTTCTCAAAGAAGTGGAACCAGCTTACATTTCCATCAGCAACTCCAGCTGCTCTGCAGTGTCACCAACACATCTAGTGTTTTGATTTCAGCCATTCTGCTGGGGTTATACTACTTTTTCTTGTGCTTTTACTTCAGTTATATTTCCTCTCTTTATTGATTCAGATGGGTTTAATGTCTATATATATCTATACTAGACATGAGTCCTTTGTCAGGTACATGTGTATAAATGTGTATTATGAATATTCTTTCCCAATTTGTGGCTAGCCCACTCACTTTCCTAATTACATCTTCTGATTAATAGAGGTTCTTAATTTTAATGAAGTCCAATTTTTCTTTTTCTCTCTTCTTTTATGGCTTAGTGTGAAAATAAACGAGGGAGACTACATCAAACCAAAAAAAAAAAAAAACTTCTATATAGCAAAGAAAATCATCAACAAAATGAAAAGGCAACTTACTAGATGAGAGAATATGCTTGTAAATCATATCTTCCATAAGGAATTAACATCCAAAAAAATAAAGAAGTCATACAACTCAGTAGAATAAAAATAGACAATGTGATTTTAAAATGAGCAAAGGCTCTGAATAAATCTTTCCTAGGAAGACATACAGATGGCCAACAGTCACCTGAGCAGGTGGCCAGCATCACTAAGCATCAGGAAACTGTAGAGTCAAATCACAATGAGACAAGCCCTCACACATGTTAGAATAGTTATTACCAAAAAGACAAGGGAAAAAAAAAAAGTTGTTGGTGAAGATGTAGGAGAAAGAGAGCTATTGGGCTCTGTCACCACAGAAAATAGTATGAAGGTTCTGCAAAAATTTAGTAGTAGAACTACTATGTGATTCAGCAAGTTCATTTCTGGGAACTTATCTGAAATAAGTGGAAATATTGTTAGAAAATCTATCTGCACCCTCACTTTCACAGAATTGCTTACAATAGTCAAGACATGGAAGCAACCGAAGTTAATGAATGAATGGATAAGAAAATGCAACAAATAAAAAAGCAAATGCATACACACAAAATGAAATATTAGCTATAAAAACTAAGGAATTTTGGCATTTGCAACAACACAGAGGAAACTTGGGGGATGATAGGTGAAACAATCAGAGAGAGATAAATATCTTATGATCTCACTTATATATGGACTCAAAAAAAAAAAAAAATGAACTCAAGGATACAGAGAACCTATTGGAGACCTGTGGCTGCCGGTAATTGGTGAACAGAAGACACAAACTTTTAGTAATAAAATAATTCATTCCTGTGGATGTAATATAGTACACAGCAACTATAGTTAATAATGCTGTGCTATGTATTTGAAAGTTAATGAGAAAAGATTTTAAAATATGTCAGAAGAGGAAAACTCGTGACTTTGTGTGGTGGTGGACGTTAACAAGACATACTGTGATCATTTTACAATATATACCCAGATTGAATCATTACATTGTACACCTGAAATTAACATAAGGTTAGATATCAATTATGACACAATAAAATATAAAGTTAACATAATTATAATTTAATAATTCATAACAGTTAACAAGTCAAACCCAGGACAACATTTTTTAAAGATGGCAATATCCATTTTTTTATTGCAAGAATGTATGACTAGTTTAAAATAATAAGATGGGGCCTCCCCGGTGGCGCAGCGGTTGAGCGCTGGGTTGCGAAGCTGCCCGCAGCCTCTGCAGCGCAGGTTCGATCCCCGGCTGCTCCCCAGCTACCGGAGGAGGGTCCCACATGGCGCGCAGACCTCTCCTGCCGCCCGCTGCTCCCCTCAGCAGTGTCCTTCGGTCCTTCTGCCTGCTCTGCTCCCCGCTCTGGCTCTGGTGAATTCTCTCACCCTCCCACGCTTCTGACTATACCAGTGCTTGTATAAATAAATAAATGTCAAAAATAAATAAAGAAAGAAAGAAAGAAACGGGCCTTCTTTAAAAAAATAAAATAAAATAAAATAATAAGATGTATTAATATAATTTATCATGTACTGGAATTTAAGAAAAAGGAGCTCTAAGTCTTTCAAAACAAGTAAAGAAAATCTATTTGATAAAAGTCACCATTCAGTCCCTGTTGAAAATAAATGCATTTAAAATCTCTTAGTAAACTAGACTCAGAAAGATATTTCAAGCACCGACAATGTTGGAAGCACTGAATAAATAATCAAATGATTGCATGAACAATGATCCCTCCCTTTGATAAGGAATATTTACCATAAAGCAAAAACAATTTTTTCTTAGTGGTGAAAACACAGAGACATTTCCTTATCAGGGATGAAGGGGTGGGGGGAGATGCTCACTCAACCGTTATTTACCTCTGAAATAAGATAAGAGAAAAAATGAAAGTAATAAATACCTATTTATAAGAGAGGACAGGATGGTTATTATTGACAAATGATCTGATTGTCTCCCTTGAAATTCCTTATTCTTGCCTCATCCATCTTCTTCCTCTCGATGCCTGCCTGCCTCCCCCAAACTCACATGCACAGATAAAGCTGCACAGAACAGAGAAAAATCATTCAGGCCCATCAATATTAAAAAACCAAATCTTTAACACTGTATTCATCTGCAGTCTTTTATCCTAGGCTTTCTATCAGCATCCCCCAAATCACCATTGTCCCTTTGGGACAGCAAATTGCCTTCTATTTCCCTTCTACAGTTTGTTTTCTGTACTGAACATTTTATTTTATTTTTTTATTTAAATATTTTATTTTATATAATTTCTTACATCTTTTTTCATCTTTGCACAATGTATGCATTTTCATTTTGGTTATATTCCCCATACAATTGCACCCCCCTCCTTATTTTGACTCTAGTTCTTCCTTTCCCCGCCCCGCCGTAGTGTGTCTCTGGTTTATATTTGCTTGTTGATTTTGATTTTTACTTTGTATTGATTAGTCTTTTTCCTGATTTCTTATTTAGGTTTTCTAGATTCCTGCTATGAGTGAGACCATACGGTATTTTTCTGTTTCTTTCTGACTTATTTTGCTGAGCATGATCCCTTCCAGCGCCATCCATGTTGCTGCAAACTGCATGTGTTTATCTTTTTTGATTGCTCAGTAATATTCCATGGTGTATATGTCCCACATCTTCTTGATCCAGTCATCTATTTTTGGGCATTTGGGTTGTTTCCATAGCTTAGCTATTGTAAACAGTGCTGCTATAAACATAGGGGTGCAGGTGCCCTTTGGAATTACTGTTTCTGTGTCATCATATGAAAAAATGTTCAACATCACTGGTAATCAGGGAAATGCAAATCAAAACTACCATGAGATACCATCTAACACCAGTGAGAATGGCACATATTTAAAAAACTAGCACTAACAAATGTTGGTGAGGTTGTGGAGAAATAGGAACTCTCCTGCACTGCTGGTGGGAGTGCAAACTGGTCCAACCACTATGGAGAGCTGTGTGGAGATTTCTGGACCTACTAAACATAGAGATTCCATATGTACTGAACATTTTATACTGGGGTCATTTCGGTTGTTTTAAAAGAATGACTCAAAAGAACGACCCGTGGGTGGGAGGTGAGGTTCTTCCTTCTGGACTGCAAGCTGATCCAAAAATCCAAGCTCTTTCTTTCTCTTTATAGGAGAATCATCTACAATTCCAGATACTTTTGTTGTATCCACCACAAATTCCTTCAAAGAACAAATCCTTTGATAGAACCATTGTGCATGAGTTGTTTTTTTTTTTTTTGTTCATCACCAATTCTATTATCTAGATCACTTGCCACTAGCAGATAGTAACAGTTTTTAAAAATTTAAGAATGCATACTTTCAGCAATTCACATCTCATCATAACCAAGGACAGAATCTCAAGCACAACAGCAGCTGATGTAAGCCAATAATGATTTTGAAAGTGGGGTAGTAGTGAAAATGCTGAAAGGATTAAGGATACAATTTGGGGTTGGTCATAGAGCAAGGGAATTAAGACACTGCTAATCTGTCACTTCAAAGATGTTAATGTATTTTGTTATTCGTGTGAGTTCACAAACATTTTATTAGCTTTCCAAATGTTTTATATCCACGGTACCAAAAAGCAAAAATGTTTAGGAGCTTAATAACCATTCTGAAGTGCCAATCTATCTTAAATGTAGTTTTCTTTTGAAAAACAATGAAGCTGACCAACAGCATCAGGAATTCAATTAGATTATTTCACAGGTAATGGTTTCTTATTTAGTGGTGCAATCATCCATAAAATGGAGGCCCTTCAGAGCATACAGAGGCATTTTTAATTGTTTTTCCTTAGAGTCAAACTGAAGACTGTTGCAAGAAGGAATGATATATCTCACTGGCCAGTAGTTTAGACCAACATATTACACTTTCACTAGAAGACTCTTGTTATATTTCCAGATTTACATTTAAAATCTGGACTTAAAGTTCTAAAGGTTCAGTTATTAAACGTGAGTTCACCCCTATACGTGCATGTGTACCTGTAGATACATAAGAATATTCTGGTAGCTGTATTTCATATTCTTCTAAGCAATTTCTTTTACAAAGCTAAAGTACCCTGACTTGTAACAACTATGTACACTACAATGTTTCAATTCAGATTAAATAAATGTAGTCATTAAGAATGTCAATTCCAGACTGCCGCAATGACTGGCAAAGCAATATATAGCACAGTGCAGGCATACTTAACAAAACTCAACTATGAAAAACTGAAATAGCTTCACTATCACTGTAAAACAACCCCAGGCACCTGTACCCTGTAACCTACAAAAATCAGACTGTACCCTTCAGTTCATCCTCTAGGCCAGGAGTTGACCAACTAAAGTTCACCGGCCAAATCCACCAGCCCCTGATTATTTTATAAATACAGTTTTATTGCAACACAGCCACATCCAATTGTTGATGTCTCGTCTGTGGCTGTTCTTGTGCTGTGAGAGCAGCGATAAGTCATAATAAGAGAGACATATTGCCCACATAGCCTAAAATAATCACTATCTTGCCCTTTACAGAAAATCCTTGCTGACCACTGACTTTGTCCCCTGTTCTCACTCTTTCAGAACCCAGCCTGAAGATCATCTTCTGGCACATTCTTCAATACACCACCCTCTCTTGGACACCTATGTGTCCAGAGTCCTTTATAGATCATCTTTATTTTATTTTTTTAAATATTTATTTATTTATGCATACAAGAGCTGGGTCACAGGCCAGAGGTGTGGGGGGTGAGAGGATTCACCAGAGACAGAGTGGGGAACAGAACAGGTGAACTGATTGAAATACACTGCTGAGGGGAGCAGCGGGCGAGTCAGGAGAGGTCTGCATCGCCATGTGGGTTGCACTCTGACTAGCCGGGGATCGAACTCGTGCTGCAGAGGCTGCGGATTGCTTCATAGTGCGGTGCTTAACCCCTTGCGCCACCAGGGAGGCCCTATAAATCATCTTTAATAGCAACACATACTTAGTATCATAATTGCTGATTACAGACCTATCTCTCTCCCCAGCGGGAGCATTTATCTTCAGGTGTAAAGCCATGTCATCCCTAAATGTCTAAGACCTACCTAGTATAGTATCTGACCTACAATTGGTTATTATGATATATGGCTTTTTTTCCCTCTGTTGCACAACAACCATGTCCAAGGTACCATGGTGATCATTTTCAACCATTCTCTTTTATAAGCTTCACAAGAACCCATGTATGAAGGCTGAGGCCCTGAGAGATTTAGTAGGTGGCCAAGAAGACAGAACTAATGAGGGGTAGACCAATGAAGGAATGCTCAGTTCTCTGAAACTAGTGCCTGGGCTCCTGACTCCTAAGTTACAGAATTCATGATTATTTAATAAACTTTCTGGCAAAGAATCCATATGCTCCTCACTCTGAAATGATCAGAAACTTACTCAAAAGTAAGAGCTAGAAGCTCTGTGCTTCTGTTATTGATCTGTTTACTGAAATGAGACTCTGGAGTGCTTTGGAAAGCTGCAATGTTTGTGAAAGTGTCCTGCTAATGAAGCTCCTGCCATCGGCTTTGCCCTGTTCTGTGACCAAGGAAACATTCCTGTGCCCCTGACTATGTAGGCAGTGACCCAGCTGGGGAGGCGGGAAAGTCTACAGGGGGGGCTCACTCCACAAGTCACAGAACGAACTGAGTCAACAGTCCTTGTGGAACAATGTTCAGTGATGGATGGCCGCTGTATTTTACTTGCTGGTCATGATTTTCACCTCTCTGAAAGTTATACTTTACAAATATGTTGAGGATTTTACATTTCCATGCAGAGGTTTAACTGAAAAAACACAATAATCTTTTTGTCATGTTACATAATCCTTTTAAAAATCCATCGATTACTGAATTTCCCTTGTGAAAAAACTACGTTGTTTTTTTTTTTTAAATATGCTAAACTGAAGAAGACCTGACTTCTAGGCACCTCTTAAAAGGCACAAGGACCGCTGATGTCTTCAGCACTAGGAAATGACACTGGAGCATCTTCAGTCTGATGGAAATTACACGTGGGCTAGACAGAGCTACATAAAAATAAGATTTCACAGTTGTTCATATCGCATTATGCCGTAGTAGAGGTAAATTCAAAGGTTCTATGTTCTCACTTTAATCACACTGACATGAAGTATTTTGAACAAAATTTAGTAACCACTGCCTTTGAAAGAGTGTTATCTTCAGCAACAACTTGAGAGTCTACATGTAACTGTCAGACCAAAAATCTGACTCTTCAGGCAGTGCTTTCCCAGAATAATCCAGCAAGAGCTCCTCTCATTGTAGAAGATTATTCAGCAATTCCCAGCAGCTGACCTTTTCCATTAAGGCTAAGATTTCCTCCAGGCTAGCCAGCAGATGAGGAGCAGGCAGGACCTACTGAGGCAAGGGCAAGCTGTGCCACTGCACTCAACATACAATTTGTATCACATTTTCTGTTAAAACGGTGGAGGCTAATAGATGCTGAACTGTATCTACTCGGGGTCCAGCCCCCCAGCTTGGGCTGGTATGCCAGTCAATTTCCAGGTCTCCCTCCCATGTTTTGGATCATCCAACAACTGAAGATTTTGGGAGTGGTGGATCACAGGAAGGGTCTGTTCCTCAGTCTGTGTGATCACCAGCGACCTGCTGCTGGCCCAGTTCAGGGTCCACTGTGTGTGTGCACATGAGGCGGGGGGTAGGGGAGAAGCAGGTCTGGCATCCTCAGTCCCTCTAAGGCAAGCTTTGCCTTGGAGACCTTTGCCTGCGCACTAGGTGAAGTCACCATGCAGCCATCAGTCCCCCCATCTCAACAGCACTTAAGCACTCAAAGACCCCCCCTAAATACTCCTTCCCTCTTGGGGGAATCGTCACTGCTCCTCTGGAGAGATTCTTCTCTCTTGAAGTCCTCAGTGCGATTCCTCCAATCAGATCATATTAGTTTTGTAAATGAGTCAAAAGTCTTCAAAAACAAATCCATGCTTAGACCACCTGGCCTGCGTCAGTGACAGCGTGTGGAGCACACAGAGAGTTACCTACAAGATAAGGGCTGTTGACAGTGAGGCTGGGGCAGAGACGAGAGCTCAAGCACAAGGAGATACTGGCCCAGGCTGGGATGGAGAGGGGGGTCTGGGGTGACATGTGAGAAAGAGGATGACAGATATTTCATTGCCTGGAAGACAGTCATCACCCACCCAAACTTAGGTTTGTTATCTAGAATTATTATTCATATTTCCTGCCCTAATAAACTCTAGTAAATGACCATCCTATATAGTTGGAATATTATTTTATTCCATCAGAATGGAATCAAGCATTACTATAGTTCAGAAACCTTGAGACAAGGTCCTACATCCCTGGGAAAGACAACAGAATTCCAAAACGCTTCAAAGGGAGAGTCTATGTGGAGGTATTGTATTTGAGAATGAGTGTAGCTTCAGGGCCTCCTTGGTGGCGCAGTAGGTTGAGTGCAGCACTGTGAAGCTGTCCGCAGCCTCTGCAGCACAGGTTCAATTCCCAGCCGGCCAGGGAGATTCCCACATGGCATAGCAGACCTCTCCTGTCTCACCCACTGCTCCCCTCAGCAGTGTCTTTGGACCATCTGCCTGTTCTGCTCCCCGCTCTGTCTCTGGTGAATCCTCTCACCCTCCTATGCCTCTGGCCTGCACCCCAGCTCTTGTATAAAAATAAATAAATCTTAAAAAAAAAAAAGAATGAGTGTAGTTTCAAAGTCTCATCAAGCAGAGGGCCTGGGGCTTGGGCTGACGGCTCACTCCCTTAGCAGTGCACAGGGTACTCAGGTCTGGCAATTCCCTAATCATGCACTTCTCTCCTCTGAGCCCAGAACATGTCACACGTCTAAGCAAGAAGCTTCCCTGATAAGATGGTAAAACCAATTCTTCCATCAGTAAGAACAGAGAAAAGAAACCACACACTGGGATCTAAAAGGTGAGGGCTCTAGCTGAAATTTTTCATTCAACTTGCTAGACTATCCAAGGCAACTCATTTGTCTCATTCCAAATGTCATGTGCTCCAATCCTATAAAATCCCCAAAACTGCAACTGGTTAGAAATAAACAAATTAACCTCTGCCCTTAAGGGCCTCAGTGTCATAGCCACATAATCTAGGCTGTTAAGCACTGAGGGGACCTCACTAAAGGAGAGCCCAGCTGGGGGATTCAGAAAGGTTCCTCCAAAGGAGGGGCCGTGTTAGCTGGGGGTTGAAATACGAGATTTGCAAAAACATGGATGGGACTGTAGGGCATTATTTCTAAGTGGGATAAGTCAGAAGAAGAAAGAAAAATAACAGATGACTTCGCTCATGTGTGTAGTATAAAGAAATAAAATAGGGGAACAGGAAAAACTAAACCAAAGCAAAAATAAGGCTACCAGAGCAAAATAGGGGTAGGGAAGGTCAGGAGCAACATGTGGAGGGGAACCAAGGGACATGGGTGGTGGGTGTGGTGGGAAATGTGCATCTGAAGAAGTGTGAGCCTCTATCTCTGAATCACATTGAGTGTTGTAAGTGAACATTATCTCAATTTTCAAAATTCAATTTAAAAAATTTCATTATGAGAAGAAAATCACTTTTAAGACGTGGACAGCTTGTTGAGAGGGCGTTGGGCTGAGGAGTGCCCATGAGTGTGTTTCCAGGAATGTTGATAAGAAACTTAGGACAACACAGCATACTACAGAACCTGAGCTTATTGTGGTTCTGGAAAGGCTCTGAAAAATGACACTAAGAAAGTTCACAGCACAACCAGATTTGCTCTCAGGCACTGGCCAGAAGTCTGTTAGAAATGCAGACACTCAGGGCCTCCCCTGGTGGCGCAGGTGGTAGCGCTGTGAAGCTGTCCACAGCCACTGCAGCACAAGTTCGATCCCCACCAGGATACATACAAGGCGCAGCAGACCTCTCCTGTTTCGCCCGCTGCTCCCCTCAGCAGTGTACTTTGTCAGTCTGCCTGTTCTGATCCCCGCTCTGTCTCTGGTGAATCCTCTTACCCTCCTGCACATCTGGCCTGTACCCCAGTTTTTGTATGCATAAAATAAATAAATCTTTTAAAAAAAAAGAAATGCAGACTCTCAGCTCCACCCCAAACCTACTATATTAGAATCTATGCTAGTAAGATTAGAACTTACATGTAGTAAGAACCCTGGATGATCTGGCAGTACAATAAACTTTAAGACACTGATCCACAGCAAGGGTCGGCAAGCCTGATAAAGAACCGGAGTTAATATTTTAGGTTTTGTGGGCCACATGGTTTCCATGACAACTAATCAACTTGGCCTTTGCTGTGCAAAAGCGGAGACAGACAATATGCAAACAAATGAGGAGGCTGAGTTCCAATAAAAGTTTATTTATGACACTGAAATACGAATTTCATGTAAATTTCACATGTTACACATACACAAAGAAGACCCTATTCTACAACTATCTTAGAATTTGTAGGTAGGAATATTCAGTGATTCCATAAAAAGCTAGGAGGTAGAGAAGAAACATAATTTTTAAAAGCAGGTCCTGTGTATAGATTGTGTCTACTCTCTATCTATATAAAACCTCAAAGTTTAACGATTCATCACCCAGCGGTGTAGATGCTCCTAAACAGATGTAAGGTGATCTCACGTGTAAGAAACTGAAAAGCTAGAGCTTCTGTGAGTTGGTTTTAAAGTTCTGTCTTTGCAAAGATTATTGCCTTGCTGTACACTCAGGCACCTCAGACACCCACAAGCCGCTGTAGGCTTTTAAATCAAATTTTTTCTCACTATTGACTTTTGTGAGTTTTTGGTTTGCTTGCTGGCTTACCATCATTTTCTTAAACTTCCAAAGTTTTCCAAACATTCATATGAAATGCAAGCAGAAAATAGGAATTATCTGTTTTCTCTGTCAAGCAGGGTTTTATACTCCTGGGTACAATACAGATCTCGAAAACTAATCTATTCTTTATTTTAAAAAAAATACAGTCACCAAAAAGTCTCTCTCATCAAAATGAGATCTTCTCAATATTTGAATTTCTCTGCCTTGAGTTCCCTGTTTTTTTCCATTCTTAAATCATCGGTTTTCTTGGCTTCTTACATTACATCATCCCACTTAAAGAACTCATCTTGCATTTCTTGTAATCATATCTTGTCAGAAGAATTAAATAGTGGAAAACTGAAACTTTTCATAAAGGCATTTGCTATTAAGATCCAATAAAATGCCGTCTACTGGATAAAGTGAAGTCTCTTCCAAAGGCTGCTTCAACCCCTCTTTTCGGAAAGCTTGTAATACATATATCTGAGTTATCTATGTTCTGTGCAAAACTGAACCTTTTAAAAATACACTCTAATTATAACACAAGATGGTAGAACTTCAGCTACTATTAAGAATCTGAAATTATTCAAAGGAAAAGCCAGTCAGAATCTACAGCCCTGCAACTCTCTCATTTTCTAGAATAAACTCTTCTCAATTTTTTGTCTACTTTTGGTCTAGAGGAATTGCCATTTTCACTCTGCTATAAATGGAAGGTGACCTTCCCTAATTTATCAAGACTAATAATGTCACAAAATTTTAGTTGGCACAGCTCTCCTATGAGAATAAAGATGGAAAAAGGTGAGCTCTCTTCATGAGTGGACCCAGGTTGAAGGGTACCACTGGCAAATCATTAAGATTGGTGCACAGAGAATGTTCCAGAGTGAAGACTGCTGGGTTTCTTAAACAGTCTATTCCGTTTCCCCACAGTGAGGTGGTTCTCTGGACTCTGCTGGTGGAAAAATCATAGGAAGGTCTGAGCTCAGTAACTGTGTAAAACTGGGCACTAAAGTAAGAAAATGGCTGGAAGATGGTTCAGGATGGTAGGTTTGGTGAGAACAATGACTCAGAGTTGGTTTTATTATTTTTGCATTGTTTTACCACTGAACAAGCAAACAGAGGAGGTAAGAATACATGCAGTTTCAAAGACTCATGATTCTGGTTATGAAGCCACTCCCCTGTGTCTCCCTTGTTCCTCAAGAAGGTACATCTGAACTCTAGAGTTTTCAGCCACCTACATAGAGCGAGGGGGGCGGGGTCCTCTCCAGAGAGGCAGAGGAGCCAAGAGTTATAGATTCACTCTCTTTTGTCTCATCTTATACCTGGGGAGCTTGCACTGGAGTTAGGCAGGACGCATTTAGCATCACACTCAAGAGCAGAACTTACTACCATGAGTCCCGTGAACTAATATTCAGATTCAGGTTCAAATTTGTCCCTGTGTGCCAACAACATAACTATTAGCAGTGACAAATCACTTTATGTAGCATAGTCACTGTAATATTTTATTCTTTGCTATGCCATTGGCCTGCCAGATGTTTCCATAGAGAAAGCCTAGGAATGGCCTACCGCAGAGGAAGACAGATTTTGAGATCAAAGCTAGGCTTCACCATCCAGCATTTGAACATTTTCTGTTTCTTTAGTCATAAAGGAAATGCACAGCATAACATAGGCCTTCAAGCCTTGTTGACAGGGTTTTCTTAAAATTAAGCAAAGTTTTTTTTTCCTTAAGCTTCTCACCATGTTGCCTTTATGCATCTCGAGGTCTTTATCTCCACAAGATCCTATATCTGCTCTTTCTGGTCTCTTAACACACAAGTCGCAGCTCTTAGAGCTTGATGCCATACTTTGCATAGTGTTGGCAATAAACAATAACAGTACATGCCATGTATGGCTCTAAATGTTTTCTATCCATTGACATACTTAACTCTTACAACAAGCTATAAAAAATAAAGCCACAAGGGTGAATGTGAGAAACAGAGAGTGAGTAATTTGTCCAAAGTGACACTGCTGGTAAATGTCAAAGATGAAACTGAAGCTTGGTGCTACAGACCTAGAATCAACAATATGACCATGTTGTGCAACTGTCTAGGTTTGAATGAAAGGAGTAACATGAATTATTATTGAACAAACATATGAAATTCATGATCACATTTCTCAGAGCTAAAGCAGAACTGTGTTTTATGCAGGTGTGTTTTTAAATGGGATGCATCATTTAAACACCCCCAATAGAAAGAGGCTTAATTTATTCTCCCAGATAATTTTAAGAAGATTAAAGTAGAGGCACTCACTTGAAATAAAGCTCCTGGGAACAATAAAATTTAAACAGAAATAAATTAACATTTAGCTCCCTGCTAAATGTCATATGAGCTTGCTAGTTAACATGTTCAGAGGATATTGTTTCAGTTCTATTGCCCCATCCCCTGAATTTCAAATAACAAATTCCCAGCAATTGCTACCAATTTGCTATTTGTATCAGGACTTCTATTCTCCACCCATATTCTAATAACTTCCATTTTCACAATGATTTTCAACATATACATCACCTTCTTACAGAGTATCTCAATCTTCAAGCTGCCCCTATGAAGGAGGCATTGTAATTTTCTGTTTAGGATGAATCAAATTAAAAACAGGGAGTTTAAGGAATGTTTTCAAGGTCACACAGCCTGCAAGACCCAAACTCAACAACAATACAATCTCAGCTGTCAGTCTAAACACCCAAGCACCTTCCCTTTCTGAATGCCCCAAAGCTGAACAAGAACAGAAGTGACTCCCATCACGATATCATCTGTTCCTGGTGGACACACCGACCACCACTGAGTAATACACAGTTACGGTTATATTACAAGTTCGTCTCAAGAGGGTTCAAGTATTTTATGCTCCACTACTCTTGCCAAATCTCTATAGAGTTCACAAGAAGAAAGACAGAAAGGTAGAGAGTAATCCTCCCTCTGTCCCAGTGCCAACAAGCAGCCAACACCCAGCAGCTCTCAAATCTCCTGACTCTGCTGTCAGGCAACTTGGCCTGCACTTCTATTGTCTTCAAGCCATGGGGGAAAAAAGGAATTGAAGATGCAAGTAACTTCTGTTTCCAAGGCTCTGAGAGAAATTAAGGAAGAGTAGGAGTCACGTTAATGCTGCAAAAAAGAGCAAATGGAGGAAAGACCAGGGATGAGTAAGCAGACAGGATGATCCATCCAATTTTTTCACTCACTATTTGAGTAGCTTTGGGCAGCTCTCCCACCTCCTCCAAACCTCAGATTCTTCATCTGTTACAAAAGGGTGCCTGGGTCACAAGTATGCAAGCCAAGGTATGTGGGTCAAATCCTGTTCAAAGCCTACTTGTAGGTGAGGTGAATTAGGGTGACATATTTTCCGTGGCAGCTTCTGCACCGCAAAGGCAGGTCAAGTAGTTGAGACAGAAGCCATGAGCCCTGCAAAGCCTCAAATATGTGCTCCCTTTACGGTGTTTGGCAACTCTCGGGTAGATCATGCTCCTAGTACTATAAGAATATAAAAAATATATTTCAATCCTGTAACAGTCTCCCAAAACAAGAAGGGATATTGGGCACATGCATTTCTGAGGACTCCCTCAAAGAGACAAGGCAAAAGGGGTTAAATGAAAATTTAAGCCCTGGCCGTCAATATACACAAGAAAGGGGCACCACAGATGGTGGAAGTGACTCCCAGGACTGCCCAGCTCTGCAGCAGGACAGAGAAAGGCAGGGTCCCTGTGTAGCTGGCAGTGTGGCTGGTGAGGCCCCTGCAGCCAGATGGCTGCGCCCCACCAACGTCCTCACCCCCACATCAGCAGCAGAGAAGTCACCCCTAACTGGAGCTGTGAGGCAGGGCATGAGCACACGGATCTAGGAGACTGAAAACATCCTAGAAAAATTTCCAGGATAAAAGCTATCAGTGCATTCTACCCACAGTCTCCAGTTATTGGAGATAAAGTGTCATAAACAGTCAAAGCACACACAGGGGAGCACCTAGGGGGTATCACTTACAAGGTGAGCTCAAGCAAACATTGCTTAACACTGGTAAAAAACCAGCACCATGACTGGGACACCCCAGTACAAGAACCTGTGGGAATATAGGTAACTCCAGCAATCGGAACGAGACCTAAGACTAACATAGAATGAATATCTCTTAGAAATTATAAAAAAAGACAATGAATCTAAAAAAAAATAACTAAAAAGAACATAAACTAGATGTTCACACTAACAGCCATAAATACATCAAAAGGATCTGATCTTCACCCGTAAACAGAAAGATTCAAACCCAAATCATGTGACCTAGCAGCCCTCCCCACCGCATCAGCTTGGGTAAAACTTCAGGAGAATGGCAATAACAGCTGTCGAAAGAGGGGAAACAAGCATTCTTACACCCCACTCGTAGAAAATGGCAGAGCTGGGCAGATCAGCCCATTGATTGTTAAATAATTCTATTTCCTTTTGTCTAGTAATTCTACTTTTCAGTATCCACCAGCAAGAAATATTATTACAGGTGCAGAAAATGTGCAAAAAAGAATGTTCGCACTGAACCTCTACAACAAGGACAAGTTAAAGTGGCATAAATTCCCCTCAGTGACAAACAGTTAGCACCCCAGCTAAGAAATTGTCTGCATCCAATGAGACATTACTTCCGACAGAATGACTGTGGACTCCCAAGGATGCAAGCTCTCTTTACCTCATTCTCTTGCCCCTGGAACGATGCCTGTCATGTGTCATTTATTAAAAGAACTAAATCTTCACAAACTTGGCTGCACTGAACCTCAGGGAACAGTCGCGTAGGAACGGCAGCCACACACACGCTCTTGCTCTCCTGCTTTCCATTGGCTCCAACACATGCACATCTCCCCCCATGGTAAGAGGGAACGTAACAGTCACCTGGGTCTGCACACCACCCTGCCATAGACTGGGGGTCTCAAAGAACAGGCATTTCTCACAGTTTTAGGGGGTTGAAAGTCCAGCAGCAGAAATAGATCCGAATGGATGCATACCAATTTGAAAACAGTGATTAAGCTGAGGAGAAAACAGCTTGGACAGGTAAGCGGGGATGACAGGCCAAGGGGAAATTTTAATCGATCTATATTATTAGAACTTTTAACAATGAGAGTGCATTTTTTTATTGTAGCCTTAATTAAAATATCTTAAGTGAAAAGCACAGAGTATATTTTTCACATCTACAGGAATAAATGGTACTTCTTTTAAATATACACCAGTGTATAAGCAATGCTTAACGGTAGCTAGCAATAGCACCTATGTTTTCTGCTATCTGTCTGAAAGTTTTCTGAACTAAAAATTATATGGCTTTAGTAATTGTGAAGTGATTTCCATCATCATGTGGACAAATTAAATTACATAGAGAGGAATGGCCTTAGATGGCCTTTATTTTTTTTTCAAAGATTTATTTATTTATGCATATAAGAACTGGGGCACAGGCCAGAGGTGTGTGTGTGGGGTGGGGGATAAATACGATTTACCAGAGACAAGCAGGGAACAGAACAGGCAGACTGACTGAAATACACTGCTGAGGAGAGCAGCGGGTGAGACAGGAGAGGTCTGCTGCGCCATGTGGGTTGCTCTCTGGCCGGCAGGGGATCGAACTCATACTGCAGAGGCTGCGGATTGCTTCATAGTGTGGTGCTTAACCCCTTTGTGCCACCCGGGAGGCCCTAGATGGCCTTTAAAGTTGCTTCCAGTCCTAGGCTCTGAACTCTGATAATTCACTCACAACAAGCACAAAATTATCCAGATAACAGAAAGCTAAAAGGAAATCAGATGTTTGGCCAAGTGATGAAAGGTCTAAAGAGAATAAAAAATAATACAGATAAATATTCACAACAGGAAAATCTAGAGTGGGGTATGCAGGTGTGCAAAGGGCTCAACCTAGTGCCTAAAGGAGGCAGGGAGGGAGGAGACTTTAGTCAGGTGGGACCTGCCTAGAAAAAGACCATGGTCTTTCCTCTCTGGGGAAGGACTCAAGTGCTCGTGGACCCCATGGGGAAGGGAGCAAGGACCAGTCCATCCCGCTCTGGCAGAGTCAGGAGGGAAATGAGGATGGGGAGGGTGTCTAAGGCCCAAGTCTGACTTGTATGTGGCTCCAAAGCAAATTGGTTCACCCATAAACAAAGAGCAAGTGCCAAAACAAACAGGCGGTGACCCACAAGCAAAAGGAAAACTTTCTTCAGTCGATGAGAGTCTAGAACATAATTTTAAAAAATAGTTCATTTTAGGGAAGATGGAATTGGGGGACCATGGCTGTGCTCTGGGGGCAGAGACACAGCACAGCAATCAAAGAGAGCTGACGCAGGTCCTTTCATGCCAACAGGAGTGGGCATCTAATGGGAGCTGTACCCTGAACCCTTGACCATGAGAATGGGGCAATATGGGTCAATGGCAATGAAGCCAAGACTGATGTGCTCACACGAAGGTAACAGAAGTAGAATTATCATAAATGTGAGAAGTAGAATTATCATAAATGTGTCCCTAATACCACTAAGGAGCTCAGTTTCATTCATTTCTATTCCCTTCTGTTCTGGATTAAATTTCTGGCTTGAGAGTCATTAATTGTGTGATCTGGGGGCAAGCTGATCAAACTCTCATTCTTCACATTGCATATAGAGTGTCTGGTACATGGCTGACTCTCAATAAATATTAGCAGCCTACCCCCATCTCTCGTTTTCCTTTTCCCATCGTATATTTATAGATTTATGCAGATACCAGATATATTTTTAGAGCTGCCTCCAACCCACTGAAATAAACTATGTTATAGGAAGTAATTTGTTTACCAAGCAGATTCGTGAATCTGAATGCTAAAGAGATATTCCCTTCCCAACTATAAAAATAACTTGTTTCTTATTTATTAGCAAATAACCTATTAATACAAAAAATGGGGGATTCATGTAAATGTGGTGAATTTGTAACAATGCAAACCTGTCTTAAACTCTATAGATGACCTTTTTCTTTCTTTTTTTTTTTTAATTTTGGTAGAAAAAGAAGCAGAAACAGTGGTAAAAGGACACTCAGAGATTGGAAACATTAAGTACCATCACAGTCTATTCTCACACTGCCTGGTAAATGCCTAAAGCTGGGTACCCTAGAGGTGTACCCTAAAATTCATGGATTCATGAAAAATGGGTGGATTAGAAAGTCATGTGAGGAACAAACAGTAAGGGAACTGGTCAAAGAGGTCAGGCTAGGGAAGGAAGACCCACAACAGTCAGATTTCAGGCCAAGTCTTAGAGAATGGAGATTTAACTCCAAGGGGAACTTCTCAGGACAGTGTAGGCCACTGTCTCATCAGGGACAAAAAAGATTGAGTATTGATTACCACATACCTGCCTTTACTAAGGGCTGACTTGGGTGGGGGAGGTCACTGAATTCCCAGGCCCTCCTGCTCTCTTTGCTCAAAGGCAAAGCCACCGGCAGCTGCTGAGGACAGCCCTTCCAGGGAGTGTGAAGAAGACAGTGCATGGGTGGGTGGAACAGACAGACTCTGAGATCTGGGCCAAGTGCTGACAGTGCCTGTGCAGGTGCTGCTGCATTTGCTGACCTCTACTTCATACTTGTCCTGAGGTTACCCCCAGAACCTTGCCTGTTGCTTTTGAAAGAAAAAGAATGCACAGCCTGGCATTTCTCAACAGCCTGGATGCTGTTTCCACACATGAAAACAAATTAACGTATTATAAATAAGCACATTCAGTTGTAATTTGGAAGCTAATCTTAGCTCTGGGCGTTAAAAGAAACCCTAAATTCTTCTCTGTTACTGTCCCATTGTCAAATCTTCAGAAGAAATCCTCTGAGGTGTTGTCTGAGAACTGTTCCAACTCTACTCAGGAATATGAATCCCTCAAGAAGTGAGATTTATTAACCATTGTGATGTTAGGCCTCTGTATTAGAGAAGTGAATTGAACAACGATGCAGTGTAATCCTCAAATGGAAGCATCTCCAGTGAACAGTGGTCAATTTGGGAGCAAGTGGTCCATGTGCTTCATGCCTTCTTCCCTGACTCCTGTTTCTATGAGCCAGCTAGAAAACTGTGATCTGCAGCAGCTATGAAAATATAATCCTATTAGGCTCTACTTAAAATCATCTCTTGTCAATTATAGCGCCAAACCAATAGAGTCTCAAGACAACACAGGTCTCAGGAAGCTCAGGCTACTTCCCTTCATGTTTCATCTTTAACCCTCCAAGGAATTTGCATGTCAGAATCTTTCATGCGCCATTTCACAGAAGGGGAGTGGAGATTGCTCAGCCAACCGGGGCACCCTCGTGACCATGAAAGTATCCCTGTCCACTTTCAAATGGATCTTCTATGAGGAAAGCAAACAGGACCCACCTATTTACACAATCCATGTTGTTACAGGAACTCTCAGATATAAGGCCCGAGTGGTTGGATCAGTCATTATTGGATAGCTCATTCTTCACTTCAATGCAAGAATTGTTTCTCTGTCTCTTGGGTCCAGAAGAAGCTGGGTCTTTTTCACATGGCTCTCCTGCCAAGTTTCAGATATATTTTGCCCCCAAGCACACCTTCTACTGAAGCTTTATTATTCCTTTCCATCCCCACAGGCTGCTGAAATGCCACATTTTTTTTTTTCTCAACTCAGTACCCATCTTTCATTTGGGAGTCATCTGCCCAGCTATTATCCTTCCTAGAACAACAACATCAGGGCCCAGAAAATGTTGACAACTCAATTAGAGTTTCCTCACCCTGGACCTAATCCAAATGGAGGTTCTTAGTTGATGGCAAATCTGAATAAAATAAATCCTTTGGATTATTGATAAAAAGATGAGAATTAAATTTCCCAGTTGACCAGAGAATAAAAGAGAAGGTGAAAAAAAGCAAAGAGGACATGGGGGGGGGGGGGAATGTTACAGGAACAGACCCAAGGTCCTGGTTAGAGGGCAGGGAATAATCTCCAGCAGGTAGAACAAGGACACGCAGCAAAAATGCAACCTTGGCTCCTCACTCCACCAGCATTCCCCGCCTGCTCTGTGCTCTGTGGCCTTTATTTTTCCATCTATAAAATACATGCAAGATGCCTGGGACATAATCCCTTTGTCACTCAGTTGTAAAAACTGTCATTGTGGAAAGTGCTTTGAACTTGTTGAGGACAGTGTAATTGCAAAATCAATTATGCAGACAATTATTCCAGATGCTTTTAAAAATGTATTTCTATCAAGGCAGGCATCTACTGTGTGCCTTTTTTGTTCTGTTTGTTTGTTTGTTTCTCATCTTACACAGAATTATATAATAAGGGAACACAGCATCACCCCTCCATACGTACAAATGCTTCTCTCCATCAAAGCTCCAGGGTCAATGCCTGTCCTCTTTCCTACCCCCACCCCTGCTCCATTCCCTCTAGGAACCGCTGTATTTTCCACAGAGTCTAAGAATTATTTTTGCTGTCCTTTCCAGTTTGTTTCGTTTTTAATATTCATCAAATGAGTCCACTGTGCTCTTTATTGAAGTCATCCTTCCTTTTCCGTTACTGTGATATAATTAGACTGTATTACACTAACTAAACATATTTATATTTTAGGAAACTAAATTAATTTTTAAGAGGTCAAAATGGCACTGAAGAGACAAAAATTGGAGCTCAAGGTAGACTGTATTCTTCAGCATTGATCCAACACTTCAGCCCCGTTCTCAAGTCACTACTGAGGCTTCCAACCCAAGGCACCATGCAGGTGTGAGGAGGAAAGGCCAGTGTGCCCCAGAGGCAGAGTGCAAACATACTCCAGGGCTTTGGGGAGACTGCTGGACACACCTTTCTCCACCCACAGGCCACTGTGGGATATTCAGCCCTCTGGGATTTCAAGAACTCCACTCTAGTTCCCACCCCTCACCCCAGGGGGTGCATTCAGGCAGCAGAAGCTGGAATTTCTAGCAGGAACACAGGTCATGTGTGGTGTCTGGACTCCATTGCCTTGAATCCAGGTCTAGGATTGTATGAGGTGATTGCAAAAGCCCCATAGACCTTCGAGACTTGATTTAATTAATTGATATTTTTATCAAAGTAATGCAAGCAAATAGTTCAAAGGCCAGATATACAGAAAGGCTCATAATGAGAAATAACATTTCTCACTCCGCCCAAATGCTCCTTCCACTTCCAGGATCAAACACGCTCAGTGGTTTGAAGTGTTTCTTCTGGTGTCTGCCTTGCATTTTCTAAATCACATGTTTATAAGGGTATTTCCTGGTTTAAATTTAGATGTTACCTGATGACTCCCAAATATGATAGAGGACAATTTAGCTGCCTTAAATTCTTACAACCACCCCACAAACCTCCAAATACAGGAGTATGACAACTTATATTTAAATCTATAGGGGGTATTCCTGTTACTGGAATTATATGAAAATATTTTCTTGCAGAGTTAAGTATTATAGTATCATTTCATTTCTTTCATTATACAAACTTGTTCATGACCTTTTATTAAGTAAAACTTTGGTATAATTATATATTAAAATACGCAATATAATATGCTAATTATAAAATCATATCATCTTACACTATCTCTATAACATAAACATCAAAATTATATTTTTTCACAGAGTTCATTTAATTTTTACTAAATTTATTTACTCGAATTCCTTTTACTGATTCATTTTTACTTAGACTTTTTAAACTAATTTGTTAATAAAATGCTTGCATTTCATAGTTATTACAGATTAGTATATTACATGTTGTACTGTTATTCATTAAAATGATGAATTATAGTACTGTGTTATATGACTATGAAATCATATTACAATATAGGTTTATTTCCCTCATTACATACATTTTCCCACAGCTAAGCGTTACTTGTTTTCTTGTCTTGTCTATTTAACTGTTGTTTCTTAAATTCCTCAAAGTGCCAGGCTCTATTCTAACCACTTGGGATACAGTTGTGAACAAGGGTGCACAGTCCCTGGCTTTGACATTAGAGTAGGAGACAATAAATCATTAAATTTCGAGGCTCGTAAGTAGCATTAATGGGGAATATAAAAATAAAATTTAAAAAAAGTATCTTTAGGTACATAGAAGCATACATATGCACATATATACATATAAGCAGATAAATATTTACACAGATATTTACATACTTATGTAAATTTATGTAAATATACATTATAAGTATATGAGTAAATATAAATGCTAATATATAAACAAACTATATATACAAAAAAAAAAAATAAAACCTATTCCCTTAGTTCCCTAAGGACTATATTGTGCTTAATTTTCCTCTACATGTTCCATCATATTTGTTAAATGCCTACCGATATTATTTCTCAAGCATTCAAATTATCAGATGACCTGACTTTAAAAGCAATCTCTCCATCAGTAGAAAGCCAGACACTGGTGAGGCGACTGGGCAGAGAAATAGGAGCAGATTCTGAAAGGCCAGCATCATCCTGTAAGCACATCTGCCATGTGTGGGTCTCCGCTAGTGCTTAAGGAGGAAAAGAATTGTCTTCCAACCAGGGGAGCTATTACAGTTCTGAGATTCCAAAGGAATCTGGGATTTCCAGTACTTGAGTGCATCCACCCAGTTATCTCCAGCTCAAATCTCAGAGTCTTTCCTCCCTTCCTCCCAAATCGGGACCTGAGTTTGTCACAGAGGACCTGGTTGAGAGTTCAGCCTTCTCCAAAGATATGCCATTCTTACAACTAAGTCCCATGCCTGATATTTAGCTCTGTCATCCCTTTAAGTGCTAGGAAGGATATTCTCTGAAGCGCAGACTTCCATTTGAATTGCTGACTGCCTGCCATGTGCATGAAGAGCATTCAGCAACAGGGACCTGGCTCATTCTTCATAATACACTTCTCAGATGCAGAGACATCACACAGCCAGTGCATCTCCTCGGACCCGGACCCCAATCTCTTTACCACAAGTTAAAGATTTAACAATTGTTCTGCTGCTCCTTATCAAGGGCTGTCAGTACCTCCTTGCCACCAGCGATAGGAGCTCACTGTCCATCACCTGAGAAGTCTTCTAGCTTCAGCATCCCCCTAGAGTCTGCTTCCCGACCCCTCTTCTGGTGTCAGCCATCACAGGTCAAGTTCTCAGAAACAGAATATGAACGAGAGATCTAAATTCATGGGGGGAAATGGATCTGACTGGGGCGCCGAATATGTCTAGCAAGTCCCCAACCACTAAATGTATCAAATATGAGAGCTGCTTCCCCAGATTGATATTTACTACATATGGAATGAATACCTCATACAAATCAAAGATAGTATCCATTAGAAACAAACAAACAAAGAAACAAAAATTCCCAACCATAAAAAGAAATGGATAGAGTCATTCAATGGACTTAAAACGAGAAACCCAGATGGTGCTACAAACAACAAAGTTTAGCTACCATACAGCACCAACAAGAATCAAGTCTAAAAAACAGGAATTAAGAGTTAAAGAAAAGCTCTGGTAATGTAGATTTTAAAAGTCCCATTCTAATCAGTCCACCAATTTGTACAAAAGAATGCAAAAGATTAAAATAAGTAAATGTAAAAATAGGTAGGGATTCAGAATAAAGCATGCCTTGCATTTGGGCCTCAGTGGCTCTGCTTTGTGCTAACCCTGTTTGTCTGGGCACTTACTCACAAGGGGATGGGTAACTCTGGCTGTTTCACTGGGAAACTACAGCCACTCTCTGCTTCCCTGTCTATGCACACTCATTCTATTAAAGATCTTACACACTAAAAAAATAAATAAAGCATGTTTTCTATTAACTTTACATAAGGTTAAGCCTGAAGCATCTCATAATCAATTAAGTCAGAAAATTAATGTGCTCCATAAATTCTAAAGAGAAAACGGGCAAAGAACTGCTTTAAAGGCATTTTTAGCTCAAATTTCTCTGTTTGAATTCATAAAGCTCCCTTCTGGTTCCCAATCTGTCACAAGAAAAAGTACCTAATTGACTGCAATTTCAGAATTGGTAGAAAACAGAAACAACCCAAAGGCCAATAATAGAGTTGAAATGCCTTTCTTCTTTACCCAAAACTAGGTTTGCATCCAAAGATACAGGCTTTGAAAAATGCATTATTTATTTAGCACTGAGAATAGGGAAGCCAAGCTCTGTTCAGGAGGTTTCTTGAATTCTGTTATCAAAATGACATTCTGCTTTACAACCACACTTCCTACATAATAGGCTTGCTATTTCCATTTAAAATGTTTAGACCTTTTTCTTAGAGGGCAAAAAAGGAGTCACGTAGCAGAGCATTCTGAGCCTTTCAATATGGAAATTGGCCAAATAAGGACAAATTCAGCATGGTAATTTAAAAAAAAAAAAGAAAAGAAAAGACCTTAAGCAAACATTGGTATTTCTGCATTTCAGTTTGCTTCCAGAGATCATAAATTCCCATCATTAATAAGAGAAAAATAATGAAGCTTGCACCACTACCGCAGATTCCCAGGGTGCTGACCATTATCCACATTGTCAGATCATGCATTAGAAATGAAATGCAGCAGCTAAGGTAAAAAAAAGGGAACAAAAACAGATATAAGGAAAGTTTAAGAGTTAACAAACATCAAGTCTTTGATGCTGGCAAATACTTTTCCATGAAAAGAAACACATAGAAACTGTTGAATTTCTATAATTTTTAAAGCAAAGAACATAGTATGAAGCGATCAAATATCTTGAAAATCAGTGCTTATTAGTAAAGTACATTCAAAAATATAAGGTTTTAAGACGTCCAAGCCAAGATTTCAAACTGAAGGAGTTAAAACATGATTTTACAAATGAGGAGAGAGTTAAAAGGTATTTAGTTTAGGACATTTCTTATAATGTTCACAACACACTCGGGGTTGTTCACTGACAGATTCCTTTGGATAGCAGATAACAGCATGAAAACAAAATTTCTTGGAGGCAAGAGAATTTTAACCAAATACAAACCTGACCACAGCCCAACAGAACTGCTGACTACCCTGTAAGCTCCAGACACGGGTGGGGTGTATTCACAGATTCTTTCATAGAAAATGCCAGTACAGGCAGTCTACACTACTGGCATTCAATCAGTGGGGAAAATGGTCATCTCATAAATAAATGGTATTGGGACACGTGACTACATTTTGGGAGAAAATTATGTTAGGCCTTCACTTCCTAACAGTTATAAAAATAAAATACAGATCTTGGTAAGAGCTGATTTTTAAATTAAGACTTCTAAAATAAATACAGGCAATCCTGCTGGTAGGTAACACCCGTTACTACATGCTCGTCGATGAGGGCATGGCGAGACATCAGCACCTATAAGAAAGATCAAGGAAAATTGGTGCAAGGGCATTGATACTGAAATGAACTTGGCTTGCTCAAGGTCAAAGAGTTCTTTGGGCCTCCCTGGTGGCTCAGGCAGTTGAGTGCCACACTGGGAAGCTGTCTGCAGCCTCTGCAGCATGGGTTCGATGCCGGCTGGCCAGCAAGAATCCCACATGGTGCAGCAGACCTCTCCTGTCTGCCCCGCTGCTCCCCTCAGCAGTGTATTTCAGTCAGTCTGCCTGTTCTGCTCCCCAGCAGTAAGTTTGAAAAAGAGTTACCCCAAAGGTGGGGAACACTAAGCTCACAGTACTCAAAAGCCTAAAGAAACAAGCATGTCAAGGGGGGAGGCTCAGCCATGTCAATGGCTGTGCTGTGGTCCACTGGGGCAAAGAAAGAAGTGATGATTGCCTCTGACATGGCACAAATCACCAATGACCTTGGTACATGACATAAGAGCTCTTTCACCAGGGTGATTTGGACTAAGCCCTTTCCAAGCCATGAAGGGGAAAGGAACGCGGGAATGAGACTGCACATCTAGGCCATTCTTTCAAATAGTTTTGCTAGGAAGCAGAGATGAACATTGAGCAGCAACTGGAGGGGCACAAGCACCCAAGGGCTATTTGTTAGCACATGAAAAGAAGGCATCTTAGGGGCCTGCCCTGGTGGCACAGTGGTTGAGTGCTGGGCTGCAAAACTGCCCACCCGCAGCCTCTGCAGCGCCGGTTCGATCCCAGCCACCGGCGAGGGTCCCACATGGTACACAGACCTCTCCTGCCACCCGCTGCTCCCCTCAGCAGTGTACTTCGTCAGTCTGCCTGTTCTGCTTCCCACTCTGGCTCTGGTGAATCCTTTCACCCTCCCGTGCTTCTGACTGTACCCAATGCTTGTACAAATAAATAAATCTTAAAAAAAAAAAAAAAGAAAGCATTTTATATGCTCTTGCAAATTATTTTTAATAACCTGCTAATTAACAATCATTCAGCATTTACATGGCACTACATATTTTCTGGTATTGCTTGTTGAATCATCCAGAGTGTGACCATTCTGGAGAGCACAGAGTAGTCCATTCATTTGCCCAAAACTACACTGTAAGCTGCAGAGCCATGCTTTGAAAAGTGGCCACAGGAACTCTTCACCACTACATTAGAAGATACAAGAAAGCAAGGAAGCAATTGCATAAGACTGGGCCCTGCCGTGGGAGAGGCTAAGCTGCAGGACCCAGCAGGGGGGCTGGTCTTAGAAACAAAAGCAGATGGAGAAAACAGAATATATGGACACAAACACAGGCCATTAGCACCTGAGGTGGGAACAGGTATTTCTTCTCTGATTGCATCTGATTGTGATTGAGAGCCAATAACATTAAAATGTTATTAAGATTTTCCCTGTTCATTGGAGGCATGGTTATGTAACAGAGCAAGTAATGTATGCAATGTGCTGAGAACGGAATCCATGGGGACTATGTAGAGTTAGGTTCTATTAAGCTCAATCAATAGTGTTACCTGATGCTCTTAAGAAGCAAACATGCGGAATAGTGGGGACTTAAAAGAGAGAGTGGCCAATTCTGCTGCGGGAGATGAGAGAGAAGGTCTTTAAGATAAAGGATTCTTGAGTTCACACTTGGGATGACTTTTGAAAAATGAGACTACTGTAGTTAAGGCAAATGCATGGGTGGGAGTGCCAAAGAGCATTCCAGGGAAGGGAGGAGACAGAGAGGAGAGGGAAAAAGTTGGATCAGTTCCAGCAAACATTGGAAAATATAACATACAACGAGAAGGGTGCATTTAATTGTGACAAGGTTTGGGTCACAAAAACAACCCATTTGGTAAGAAATCAATTGACCTTTAGGTTAGACCTCGGTTAGCTGAGGAGGTGCCAAATAAGGACACTGGGAGCACGCAGCCAGACTATTATTAATCATGAACGAGAAACTGGAAGCAGAACCTCACATCCAACAGGCGACTGCAAGACAACACTGAGGGCAGATGCAACAGGAGGTGTTGGAGATACTCTGGACACAGTTCTGTCCATTTTTCAAGATTTTCCATCTGGTCCGCTAGATGACAGCCCTGGCCACAACCCTGGGCTTTGTTTACAAAGTGGTTTCATTGCACAGAAGAAACAAAAGACTCTGAAAGAGGAACAGCTGTGCTCCAGATGCCCCCAGTGGGTGGCGGGGACTGAAGCAGTCTGAGCAGCTCAGATCATAAAATCAAGGATTCAACAGTGGCCTTGGCAGAACTGAGAGGCAGTGACAGTTTGCATGGAGTTCTGGAGATAAAATCTACAGGACTTGATGACAATGAATTTGTCACCTGAGGGAGAGAAAATTCAGTTGATACCCCAATTTCCACTGGAGTGAGAGCATAGTGGGAGGCGGGGGGGCTTATGGATTCAATTTGGATATACTGATTCGCAAAGAGGTTGCTGCAAGAGCCACGTTACAGGCCCCAACCTAAAAGCGTGGGTCTAGGACACTTTCCCTCTAGGTAAGAGTCCCCAGAGAGAGTGAACCAGGCAACGCTCTATCAGCGTCTTGTGCATGAGAGAACCCATGCAGGAAAAAAGGATTATCCTGGCTCCTCAGAGGGAATTAGGATGGGATATTTGAAGGGTAAGTCCATGAGGCAGGAGGGGAGGAGAAAAGCAGCGTCGTAGCTTGTTCAGAGTTGCCCTTCTCCCAGGCATGTGCAGACTGGTTACCCCCAACGGCAGGGGTGGGCTCTGGGAATTCTCTCTTGAGGAAATTGAGAGATACCCCTCAGGAGGGATCAAAAGTTTTTTGTCTGGCGTGGCCTCGTGGTCAGCATGGTGGCCAGACTGGACAGGGCTCGCCAGTCCATGATTCCATCTCCTCATTCCAATGGGACTTGGGGCTAAGCATCCTACTAGCTCACAAGTTCTTTTCCCCGGGGGGATCATGTGGAGTGGGGGTGCAGTTTCCAGTCATCCTGGCAAGGGTGGGACTGAAGGACACGGGGTGCATGCCCAGGTCCCGTCACATAGCAACAGCTGGCAGAGCAGAAGCCAGCAGAGGGGACCAGGAGACATGAGTCCAAGAGGTAGGAAGGACACTGGATTTCCGGGGGACTAAGAAGCCAGTAAGATGAGGGCCAAAGCCGGTGCAGTATTTTAGCTTTAATTTAGTCAATGAACGGAAATTATTTTAATAGCTACATCTCTGTCCACTTAGCACAGCTGATACAAAGCAGGCATCAGGAATATTCCCAACAAGAACACAAGCACGTCTGGCTATAACAACAGTATGACCTTCACGGGAGAGCAGCTTTTAGAGACAAATCCTCTCCCTGCACTCTCTTCTTCTGCAATGTTCTCCTCTGAACAATTTTGAATCATTAAGAGGCACAGCTTCTAATTAACCTAGTAATACCTCCTAATTACTGCAAGCACTCAAGTCAAGACTTTGAAATCTCTCTAGATAGCACAGTCACCAGATTGCAAAAAAAATTTTTTATTAAATACCATATGATTTTTTTAAATGGATAGCTTTCTTCCCTAAATCTAAATAATAACAAAAACTTCCTCATATATAATCCTCCATCACCTAATTTCATTGCTTTTGAGGCATGGAGAAAGTATCCTTGGGAAAAGGCAATTAATAAGTTAACTATTGACCATTTGCACTTGCAAAACAATTAAAAAGCCCGTGCATTATATAACTAGAAGAAATGTACCAGAATTCTATTTTTAATAGCCTGAAAAGTCTCATTTAGGTACTGAAGACATTAGCGTGTGCTCTCACTTCCTGTGATTAAGCTCCATTTAAGAAGCAGGGAATTTTTATATTCCAACTAAACTAATATTTATACCATTTCATGTTTGGTCCCCAAGTTTCATATGACCTTGAAGAACTCTTCTCTCCACCCTGACAAAGGTTTTTCAAGGTGATCATTTCTGATAAATAATTTCATGGTTCTATGGCCCCTGCCACACAGGTTCTGGAATTCTTCCCTAGTCCCTCCCTAGCACTCCTGGGGGACAGGGCCTGTCCTGCCTGAGGGAGAACCCAGCTAGAACCCAAACCCCAAATGCACACTGGGTGCTTTTCAATAGAGAGGGTGAAGCTTTCATTTGCCCACTGTGTCCTCCCTGCTTCCAAGCACCTGCGGGACATAATTTCCAGGGAAATGTGGAGCCTGTTTAAAGTGCTCCTGAAAGCCCCTGGGTCGGCTGTCTTTCCTCCATTAGGAAAAAGCTCTTTGACGTTCCTCCAGGTCACCTGGGAACAAGGATAACTTATCTCCATTATCATTTTTTTTTCAGCTTCTGTCTCCACCCTGTGCATGCTTTTGAGCCAAGTGTACATACTTTGAGGAAAGCAGGCATGAAGACAAACAAATAAAAAACACTTTTTAAGTATCTTTTTTTCTTTCTGGACACCTGATTTTATTCCCAAGTAAAAGTCCTACATTACATCAAAACCCAACACTACTTTAAAATGGGGCAAGAGGGGTCTCTCTGGTGGTGAAAGGGGTTAAGCACCACACTATGAAGCAATTTGCAGCCTCTACAGCACAAGTTCGATCCCCGGCTGACCAGGGAGCAACCCACATGGCACAGCAGACCTCTCCTGTCTCGCCTGCTGCTCCCCTCAGCAGTGTATTTCGTCAGTCTGCCTGTTCTGCTCCCCACTCTGTCTCTGGTGAATGCTCTCACCCCCCACACCTCTGGCCTGTACCCCAGTACTTGTATGCATAAATAAATCTTTTTTTAAAATGGGGCACGATATTCATAAATCACCACAGAGCATAGAGCAAACACTATTTTTGCTACATAGCAGCATAAACAACGTAATAGACATAAACAAGACAAAAACATCCTGCCAGGTAGACCCTGTGACTCGCAGAAGAGACACACAACCTTGCAAGCATCCTTGGGGCCACAGCCTAATTGGCCGCACAGCCTGCACTGAACATTCACACACTGTGAAATTGTGCGTTAGGCTCTAGGGGAATCATGAATAAACTCTAAATAAAGTCATTTCTCTGCTGATTGAAGCCCAAGAGTGGGGGTGTGGAGGGGCTCTGAATTGAACTGACAAATGGACTCTCTTGCAATGAAATTTCGTTGCCTTTTTTTTTTTTTTTTTTTTTTCCTCTTAAAGAGGAAAAAGCATGGCAGGCAGTGGAGGAAGGTGGCGCGTGACCAGGCCTGGCTGCAGCTGGAGAGAGAGGAGAGATCAAACACCCCTCATTAATCTGAAAGCCCTTTGCTGTGGGTCCTTGAAACCAAAGTAGGTGAGTGGGGTTGGTCAGCTTTTCTCTGATCTGCAGATTTTGGTGCTGGCATTTCAATCCCTCAGGGGCCAACATTTATGCTACTTTCACTCAGAAAAGGAGGTCACCCTTTGGCCCCCCTGGTCCTCTTCTTCCCCACCCCCGCCTCTCTTGCCCAAGTTAACACGCTGCATGTTTATCCAGACACTGTGTGTGCTGGCCGTCGCGATGTCTGTCCTCACCACCCTCATCCTCCATCAACATCCCCCCAAGAGGAACAACACTGAGGGTGATGCCCCTTCCAATTCCCTACTTTCCACTAGGCATCCAAGCTCAGAGAGAGAATGAGAGGAGAACATGGTGGTGTTCATTCATCTAAAGATGAGGTTTGTATCCATTTCTATGTATTGATATTTGCGCCCCCATTTTATATATATATATATATATATAGAAATATATAGAAACAATCACAATTATCAGTGATCATGTCTTCTCCCTTGAGGCCTGTGGAAGGAGGCCACCCCAGCCCAAGTGCCATTTCAGGACATGTTTTGTTTTTTTGGTGACATCTTTTTTCCTGTCTACATTACCCATGATGCTCATCTTACCCAAATTTCATCTCTGTAGCAACGATGAGGAAGAAATAATATATTGTACTATGCTGTCGTGGTCCCATATGGGAGTCCTGGCATTGCACTGTTTCCCAAAGCTCTTGATAATCACACCCCGAAGCAGTCTTTGACCCTGGAGGGTCAATCACGCAGGGCTTTGGAAATCACACAACCATTGGAGTCACTCATTGTCTGCTAGCAGGCTCTGCTGCTCAACCACTCCCTTGATAGAGGGTTACTGGCAACTCTAAGAAGGGCACTACACTGTAAACTATTTCAGCTGAATCTTCCAAATGTGCGAGTTTTTCTGATTGAAAGTGATCTCATGCATTTGTCAAGGATCAGTCAGACCCAAGGCTCATTTTGCTTTGGACTTTATCCTTGAACAAAGTTCAAGATCATCTGAGATTTTAAAGGATGCACTTCCTGGGGAGGGAGTAGGAAGGGCCGGAGATCGAAGCAACATCTTCCTGGCCCCTCTCACACTCAACGATCAGAACTGTAGAAACTCTGTGATCCTTCCTCAACTGTTATCTACTCTTCGGAAAAATGTCCCTGTCATCTTCAACAGCTCGGCCTTGAGCTGCCTGCCATCCTCAAGGGCAGGACATTATATAAGCCTTCTGTCAGCTCCCTCACAGGTGGATAATTGTGTCACAGGCACACACACGTGCACTCACAGCCAGCCCCGGGCAGCCCTCAGCCAGAAACACGACCCAAAGGGCTCATTTTAACCACACTTTGGGCTGCAGGTTTATTCAGCCTTCACTGCTTAGGATTTCAAAATAGCCATTCAGTCTGGTTATGTTTCCAACAAATGGGAAGAAACTGCTTAACTTAAGACTTTAAGTTTTATTTTATTTTCTTAAAGATTTATTTTATTTACAAGAGCTGGGGTGCAGGCCAGAGATGTAGGAGTGAGAGGATTCACCAGAGAGAGAGTGGGGAACAGAACAGGCAGACTGACGAAATACACTGTGAGGGGAGCAGCGGGCACAACAGGAGAGGTCTGCTGTGCTATGTGGGTTTCTCCCTAGCTGGCCGGGGATCGAACTCATGCTGCAGAGTGTGCAAATTGCTTCATAGTGTGGTGCTTTAACCCCTTGCACCACGAGGGAGGCCCAAGACATTAAGTTTTAACTCCCCATATTCTGACTTTGAGAGAGAGCTAAGTGAATACTCTGCCCTGTTTGGTTTTACTATGTTGCTAAACTTCCCATGTGAAAAAGCTAGTTTTTCTTTCACAAAAGGATGGGTTAAGAAGAAGCTTTTAAAAGGTGAACTCTTGCCACTTGCGACAACATGGATGGACTTTGAGGGGATGACGCTAAGTGAAATCAGTCAGAAGGACAAAGACAAATACCGGATGACTCCACTCATTTGCAGAATATAAAAAAAAGAAAAAGCAACTGAAAGAGAGGTGCTCGCCGGAGGGGAAGCGGAGGGTGGGGGTGAAGGGGTGCAGGCAGACTGGTCATGGTGGATGGTGACTGGACATTTGGTGCTGGGCTGGGTTACCTCAATAAAAGGGGGAAAGAAAGAATAAGCTTTGAAAGAAAACAAAGTCAAAGCAATCGGGGAGCCAATTGCTAGTAAGTTGGGTTTTTCAAGGGATAAGGAAATGCAGTTGGGTGGCTGAAGGGCCAGAACTATACATGTTGCAGGACTGATCTGTTCTGGCAACAGGGTTGCCCTGGGGAGCCTGGGGTTGTCCATCAGCTGCCTGGATCCCAGGCGGGGAGGCTGCTGCCCCTACTGACTGCCCTCTCCACACCCCATCCCATTTCCATTCTGATGTTGCGCAACAATTTTTCTAACACCCGACATATTTAATAAACAATTGTGACCCTTGCAATGCAACAGGTGGAAGTGATTCTTTAGACCTTAGAGAGGGGTGAAGGGCCGCCTCCTCGAATCCTCTTTTTTCAGTGTAAGTAAACAACGGTGTCCCTGAATCAGAAATAAAGAAAAAAATGGAAATCTCTGGATACTCTGGTTACCTGACAACCCAGAGTCATGGGCAACATCTGCTTGCATCCTCATGTCCTCTAGTCTGCAAGACGCAGCCAGAAGGGATTCCCCTTTTTGTAGCCACTTTACTGTCCTCCACTCACTCATGCCCAATTATTTGGTTTTCAGTAACCCAGATTTCTGTGGGCTCTAATACACATCTCTGCAGGGAAGGAAGCTTTAGCTAAGGAGTTTAGCATCACACCTTTTTAAATGAATTGGTGCTTTTCAACCTCCCTGGGAAATTTGTGTAAAGGAACAAACAAGGAGGGGGGCAGAAGAAGTTGGGGGGAATACCGCTCAGGGCTGTACTCCAGATCCTTCCCACCACTCCAAGAAATCTGCAGTGTCATGCCTGTTTCATAGGAACCTCGCCGCCTGAGGCTTCACTGGGGAAATGCCTGCCACACTGCAGTCATCTATAAATAATCAGCTCAAACTGGCAAGTGCCTGGAGTAACAGGGAAAGAAATAACTGGCACCTTCGTGCTTTTTCTCTTGCTTCTTTGAGGCTCCAGCCCCATCGCCCACCCCAGTCAAGAGCCACTCAGTTATTTTTAGCAACTTCTATTACCTGAACTAGAAATAATGTTCTAGGGTAGTTGTATGGCTGCTATTTTGACTTTGTGAATTGAAGACTTAAAGAGACTATTTGAGAGCCACATGCTGAACCGAAATTGAAAAAAAAAAAATGTTTTAAATTAACATTTTACTCTTGTCAGAAGAAAATGCTGCATTGTCTTCTTAGGTTGTTAAACTAACCTAAATATCAATGATTTTTGCAGTGATTCTGTCCACCCCCAACTCATCAAAATAGGTTTAAGCGTTCAGTGTCTTTGAAAATCTCAATTCTTGTCATTTTACTGTTTATTTTCCCATCTGTGACTTTAAAATTTCAGTGGTAACTAAATCTGAATCTTTGTCCTATTTGTTAGCCTCTCTGCTGAAGACTTTTTTAGAAAGTTCTTACCTACAGAAGTTAACACTATAGAATGAAAAGTCAGTTCCCTGTGAATTTCACTCATTCAACAAATATTTATCAGGTACCAACTCTTTTTAGTAGGAATGTAAGAGGGTTTAAAATAAAATAAATAAAAGAAAACAAGTGACTCTAGGATAAGTTTTCACAAGGTCCTTATCCAGAGTTGTTGATCAGAAATCCTTGCTGGGGGCCTCCCTGGTGGCCTAGTGGTTAAGTCTCAGCACTATCACAGCAAAGGCCTGAGTTGCGTCCCCAGCCAGGGAGCTAACCCACATATGGCACAGCAGACCTCTCTGGTCTCACCCGCTGCTCCCCTCAGCAGTGTATTTCAGTCAATCTGCCTGTTCTGCTCCCCACTCTGCATCTGGTGAATCCTCTCCCCCCTAGCACCTCTGGCCTGTACCCCAGGTTCTTCTATACAAAAAAAAATTTTTTAAAAAAAGAAAGCACATGCCTGCTTTAAGATTACAATACTATTACAGTTGATGTCACCAAAAAAAATTCCCTGTTAAGCATGACATTCGTGAAGCAATTTCATCATTTCAAGAAGGCAATAGAACAGCTTGCTGGAAGAAACCAGCTCAAAACACAAAGCATCATCAATGCATAAAGCATTCAAGCCATTATACCATCCCGACAGCATGTAATTGAACCTGCCAAATTATTGCTCAGGAGTTGAGTGTTTAAAAGGGTAGAACTTTTAAACTAGCCACACATCAACTCATTGAAAATCTGGACATATACATTTCAACTTAAGAGGAAAAAAGCATTCTCCAAGAATGTTCTTCCACTTGATGTATCAAATAGCTATAAGACCACCTGCTGGGTCTCCTGGGATTAATGTAAGGCTAAAGAGAAACAACATAGACCTCATCTGGAGCCTGCAAAGCTCTAAACACATATGAGCTCATTTTTACCCCCAGAGTCAGTCTTTGCTGCTGAGTCAGTGCCACTTACAACCCTCTCGTGGAAAATGACCCCAGCATGCACACCAGAGCATGCATTGTATTAAGCCCAGTTGGGAGGCTATTATGAGCGATTTCTTGGATTCCAGAAGAGGGCTAGAGACTATGTTGGTCAGCAATCCAGCAGAGCTGTGGCAACCACACACACTGTGAAACTGAGATAACAGTCTTGAGAAGCTGCAAACATTTGCTAGTTGCCCAGAGTGTTTCATCAGGATGCATCCCTGCCACTACTATTGAGATCATGTGGCCAATAGTATAGAAAATTAATCTAAGTGGGGTAGAGCTACAAAAATGCTTCCATCCAAGCAGCTGCACGGTCAGAGTCATTTGAGTCAATATCTTTGGATTAGAGACATCGCTCACTCATGGTCATGAGAAGCAGCAAAGAAAGCAAGGACATTGGGGCAGTACAACTCATTACATCATCATAATTGCCACTGCCTCATTACCTAGCAGTTTTCCAAACCATCTTCGCTGGTCAAAGGTTATTCATGAAAGATAGACAGATAAAAACCGAAAGTGATGAACTGCTTGGTCTCTGCCAGGCACTCTAATTGGTATTTACACACCCATTATCCCATGCCTCATACGAAAGACAGATGTACGCCAAGGGGATATGATTAAATACAATGCTTTCATTTCTCCCAAATTGCTATAAACCTATGTCTCCGGCGTGGACTAGCCTCGTGTCCTTTGACCTCTTTTCCCCCAGCATTTTCCAGGACGTTCAGGAGTCATCTGTTTAGAGAGTAAGGCAGAATAATTACTTCAGGCAAATAAAAGGGATTCACAGCAAATGATCAACAAGGCTTTGTGGACCCAGCACCAGGATTCTCACAGTTTCTTCTCTGGAAGAAGGGGTGGCTACAACAATCACAATGAACATATTAAATAGTATTCCAATCAACAGCACTACCACTCTCTGTGGTATCATCTCCAAATCCTTGTGGATGCACACAGAGTTTGAATCCACTTTATGAGTGAGCTTCCTGCCTTAAAAAGTACATGTCAGTGGCATTCCATGGACTGATACGAACTAGAATAAGGAGACAGACACCTTGACCAATAGGAGATCTGAGGATTTATTATTATTATTATCTCTTTTATTCTTACCTACAAGACTTACTTTCATCTTCAAGCCAACACTAAAATCTCACCTCCAGTATAACGACCGCCCCTAAAAGCCATAAAGTTCAAAAACCTTATGATGATATCCCCAAACTATTCTCCCTTCCCAAGTTAATATATTCCTCCCTCCATGGCCTCTAGCAAGCTGTAGTAAGAAAACTGACAACATCCTTACTGGATCTGTGGGTTGAGGATATTGAGGAGAAACATTTATTTGAAAGCTCACCTCCTAGAGTATGTGGAAATTATTCATCAAAATCCGCAATGGGATTTTTCAGTGCAATTCATAGAATGTTCCTATGATGGCAGGGTGTTTGTCATTGGAATGTTTGAAATGTTTAGCCTAATTAGAGAATACATTTGAGGAAACTCCCTAAATATTACCAAAAAGGCTTTTCCAAACTGCAGATCCCATGAAGAGATTAGATATCTACATGTGTGAAAGCACTGGACATGTCAGTTGTACCGGTCAAGGAGCACAAATATCCTTCTGCGGAGCAGGTATAGGTGGTATGAAGAGCTAAGGAGATCCTGTGTGTGAAAAGATTTGGTAACCACAGAACCTAACACACACCTAAGAGATGAGCTCCCTCCCTATCCCTCCTGTCCCTTAGATAAGAGTAATAGCCAACAGGGATCAAACCTGACTCTGTCTCTTTGGTAAATAACATCTTGACGTCTAAAACTGATTGCATTCAAATTAGGTATGCATTTCACTAACAAAGTTAGACTGACTGACAGAACATTGCCCATATTCAATCTTTTTTTTTAATTTTTGCATAGAAGATTTGGGGTATAGGCCAGAAATGAGGTGGGAGGGGGAGGGGGAGGGGAGAGGATTCACCAGAGACAGAGTGGGGAGCAGAACAGGTGGATCTACTGAAACACACTGCTGAGGGGAGCAGCAGGCAAGACAGGAGAGGTCTGCTGTGTCATATGTGGGTTAGTTCCCTAGCTGGGGATTGAACTCAGGCTGTAGCGGTGACAGAACTGAGACTCCATCCCTAGGCCACCAGGGAGGCCACAGTGTTTGATAATTTTCACCCTACATGAATGGCTATTTCATCATTCAACCAAATACAAAACAGTAGCTTTAATTTTAAGGCCCTATAAAGTTACAGGCATCATAAAAATAGTTGTTATGATTTTGATAAGATTTGCATTTATAGAAGATGAATCAGTGCTGTGTTCCAACCAGAGGGCGTTCTCCCTAAGAAAATGGAGGAAGGAAATAGGAAGAGAGCAACTTATCTGACTGAGTCTCATAAACCTCTATACCAGGAGGAGACCTGCTCTGCAGGAGAGACCCCAGGCATGCATACCTTACGCTGTCATTTGGAGACAGGTTGCCCTCAGTCTGTCATGAGATGTTGAAAGATTTGTCCTCTCGTTTCAAACAAAGCTCAGATCTGAGGATAAAAGATACTAACAACCCCCACATTCGAAAGAGAACTGGCAGGCACGTCTCCACAGAACTTATCAGTCACGCAGCTATCATCCACTACTCCCACCAGCCTGTAAAATAGATCAGAAATTCCAGAACAACTGTGTTACTGAGTTGTTGGCCTCGCAATGATTCTCACACTGAGTGGAGGTTGGAAATGTGAGGAGGCATTTCTGGGGAGTGTGCTGGCATTTAATGGGCAGGATCCCAGGGTGCTAAATATCCTGCAGTACCAGGGGCAGTCCTGTGCAGCAAGGAAATATCCCACCCAGGTGGCCCCCAGAGCTCCCACTGAGGGGTGTCTGCATAGAGTGTTAAGTATCCAGCTTCTCAATTCCTCTCCAGGGACAAGGCTCCCCCCAAAAAGTAAATAAGGAATTCAAGAAATTAGCAGTAGCTACAAGTAGGGGGAATGGATACCCATTCCCCAGGTGATCTCTACCTAGGAGGGGACTTGTTGATCTGCCTCTGTGCCCCTTGGAGCAGAGAATCCAAAGGGATCAATAGTGGGGGGATGGCCAGCTGAAGAAAGGGGAGCAATGTAGTGGCCTTCCCCCCTTTGGGTGCATCCTCGCCGGGCAAAGTAGACACCATGGGAGCTAAGCAGGTTCAAGGTGTGTGACCCAAGAGTAACAGCAGCACTGTCATGTGATGTCTGGCACACAGACATGAGCAGCCTGGTAAGAAACAGCACTACTTCCAGCCTTCCAAGCCTCACACACTGGGGGGCAGAGGATCCCTAGGAGGGAAAGAGAGGAGGCACAAAGGAGGTGGGGAGCAAGCCAGCCCCCACTGATGTGGTCCCCCAGCCAGTGCAGGTCCTGCAAGTCCCAGCCAGGAGGGTGAGATTTTTAAACATATTACATTAAGCTGGACTGAAATTTTATGTTCAAAAGTGTCTACGAAGCCATGGGAACTATCCAAGATTTTATTGAAATGGGAAAGACTTGACAGCACATATCTGATGGCCAAAAAAAAACCTGGACAAGATACAAAACGGCTTCGTATTTAGATCTCGCCAGGTTCTCGTTATTAAGGAACTTTCTCAGAGAATAACCCTTTTCTATGAAGGTGTCACTGTCCTCCCAACATATGATTAGGAAGGAACTGAAACTAAGGGAAAATGACTACCAACATTTCATAGAAATAGCTATCTGTGTTAGCCAGTCAATAACTACAAGCAGCAAATAGATTCTTATTCTGCAAGGCAAAGAGTGAATTTCCTGGGGAACAGCCCAGGTCTACAATATTCATTTGTTCAGTAAATGTGCCAGCGTGGGGGATACAATAGCTAGCAAGGGACAAGAAAACCTCTCTTGTCGTGAAGCTCACCTTCCATAGGAGTCAAACAAAAACAAATATGAAAAATACACCGTATGATAATGATGCTTAAAGAGAAACCAAAGCAGGGATGAGAGTGGGCGTTCTCCCATGGGTGGGCAGCAAGGGGCAGTGCCTATCTCTCTTCTAAATAAGAATGGTTGGGAAGACCTCACGTGAGGCCGGCATTTGGGCAAAGAGCTGGAGGAGGCAGAAGCATGGAAAACTCTGATTAGTGAATTCCTCCCACCGCCACTGGGTCTACCCACACAGAGAATGGACACCCACAAAGTCTAGCCGCCCCTTTGCTTCTGTCTCCCCCATGATTTCTACTCCAGGCAGAGTATTTACGTGGCTGATGGAAACCAGAATGTCACCCCAAAATGTGCCTCTGGACATAAAAAGTATCCTGAGCTGAAGCCAACTAAGCAAAAGCAAATACCGGAGAAGCTCTCTCTACCTGCCCCCTTTGCTGCCTAAAGGCAGGATCTTCATTCTCCTCTTACTGGACACAGACCTGCTCAGCTCAGAAACCACCAGAGGAATCTGCAAATAAGCCTTACTCCATTAGTTCCCTCCCATATATTCACCTTCCCTCATTTGGCAGGTCTCCAAAGTCTGAAATTCCTTCTCTTTTCCCAGCACTACCGTCCAAATGGACCACTCTTTTGGTTGAAGACACTGGAGAAGTTAGAGTCCCAAGAGTGTGCGATAGGCCCATTCATTAGCTGTTTGTCTCTTGTTCATCTTTTTTTTTTAAAGATTTATTTACTTATTTATGCAAGAACTGGGGTACAGGCCAGATGTGCAGGAGGGTGAGAGGATTCACCAGAGCCAGAGCGGGGAACAGAACAGGCAGACTGACGAAATACACTGCTGAGGGGAGCAGTGGGCGAGACAGGAGAGGTCTGCGCGCCATGTGGGATGCTCACCAGCTGGTTGGCCTGGAACCAGTGCTGCAGAGGCTGCGGACAGCTTCACAGCGCTGCACTCAACCTCCTGCGCCACCAGGGGAGGCCCTTTTATCTTTTTTAAGAATCTCAGTGGAAAATCCAATATGGGTAGAGGTAAAGCTTTCTCTTTTACCTGGCCACGCGAGGGTCAGGTAGCTCCCTGCCCTACTACGGGTGGGGGTTGGGGGGCTGGGTGGCAGAGGGACAATGGGCTGCAGTTACATTTTGGGGGGTTCTCTCCAAACTACAAGACTGAAGGTCTAACCCACTGTTGTTTTTGAGAAACTGCTCTATGACATTAGCCCACAGAGAGGCAAGCATCACTTTCCACAGGTTAAACAGCTTACCCTGGCGTTGTGAGGGGACAGGGACTCAGACCCCAATCTCAGCTGGCGTGACCCTAATCACAAGCAGAGCCTGTCCTCCTAGTAAACAATTACTGTTTTACTGGCCAGAAAGGAAGAGGGAGGGGGAAGCTCAGGGAAGTGACTGCCCCCAGGGTCAGTGTCTATCCTGGGCTCCCAGAAAGCATTTCACATCAAGTGGGAAGCTGCTCAGTCTCATTTTAGGCCTTCCTTCCTTAGCTCGCCTCACCTCTTATTCTCTCTGCAAGCAGCCAGTTCATCATCAGGCCAAGGGATAGTTTCTCAAAACGTGGTGCTCAGAAGAGGGCACCAGTGTAGACAAGGAGCACGTCAGAAGCACCAGCTCTCAGAGCCCAGGGCCAGGTCCGCTGAATCAGGACCAGGCATGAGGACAGCAAACTTCCATCAGGAGGAATTTTTTTTTTTTAATATTGTATTTTATATAATTCTTACATCATTTTTCATTTTTGCACAATGTATGCATTTTCATTTTGGTTATATTCCCCATACAATTCCCCCCTTATTTTGACCCTAATCCTTCCTCTCCCCCCACCCCCGCCCCACCGTAGATATCCCTAGTTTATTGTTGCTTCAGGAGGATTCTGGCAGAGACTCACGACTGAGAACTGCTGCTCCAGGGCTCAGGACTATTCTGGGTGCTGTCCCTTCTCAGAGTGGCTACCCCCACCTGGAGCAGCCGCCGGCCCCCTCTCAAGCCCCACTCCTGTCTACAGACAGCAGCTGACCCCCTTCCTGCAGCTTTCCCACTCAGAGCACAGGGATGTCTGCCTTAAAAAATCATAAAGAACATGTCCTTGACTGTAAAATCCACTCAAGCCTACAAAACCTTATTAAGAAACTAAAACGAGGTCTCCAGAGTCTCCAGGGAACCTGCACCACCAAGAAAGGAAGGATGCCATGAGGCCTTGAATTATGAGGCCACGGAGAAAAACCATGCCATGTCCACATGCACCCAAGATACTGGCAAGTGCTTAACAAATATTTTTTTAAATACTCATCTACTTATTACCACAACTGAATCCTCGAGGTAGTGCTGGAAAACAGCCCATCAGTTTCTCTGTAGGGACAGAGACCACTCACAGCACAGCCAGCCCTGCACAGCCTCAGGTTCCGCTCAACCGACCTCAGATCAAATATCGGTCCTACAGTCTGTGCAGTACAGGCAAGGACTTCTTTTTCTTGTCATTACTCCTCAATAATACAGTAGAACAACGATACACACGGCATGTACACTGTATAAGATGCTGGGAGTAATCTCAAAATGGGCTAGCAGGCAGCACGCAAGAGGATGCACACAGGTTGTATGCATATACTGGGCCTTTTTTTAAAAAGATTTATTTTATTTATTTATGCATACAAGAAATGGGGTGTTAGGCCAGTTCAGTGGAGGGTGAGAGGACACACCAGAAACAGAGTGGGGAGCCAAACAGGCTCTACTGCAATAGACTGCTGAGGGGAGCAGCAGGTGAGACAGGAGAGGTCTGCTGCACTCTGTGGGTAGCTCCCTGGCTAGGGATCGAACTCAGGCCGCAGTGGCTAGGGAGACCCTACTGGGCCGTTTCACAGAAAGGACTTGGGCATCCATGGAGGGTCCTGGACCCAGACCCCTGCAGATACCTCAGGATGACTGCACAGTGCAATCCATAAAATGGTGAGATGATAAAAAATACAGTTTTAGTAAAATTTTTATAGCTCTTTATAAATGCAAATTCATGCCCCTAGGAAAAGCTTCACACAAATCTTTTACTAAAGCAAAATGAGACAACTCAGTTTCCATGGATTTATGATTCTTATGGGTCTTGGGGAAAACATTTTAGTAATTGCCCTCAATGAAATTTTCACACTACTTCATAAAATAACTTTTTCCTACTTCTCTCTAAATAGTTCGCATGTGTCTTTTGGTTGATTCCATTCTTTATTGATAACATTTTATTTTTCTTATTACAGAAATAATGTATTCACTGTAAAATGATAGATTGATTTCCTCATGTCAGTATTTTGGGTTTCTTTATTTTTATAATTCAATTTTATAATTAGTATTTCATCAGGAGAATGGAACTCTGTTGGAGAGATTATTGCAAGAAAACAATTTTGAACTCTCCCGAGCGCCAAATGGTAATACCTAGCCTTGTTTTTTTTAAATGATATTGGTTACCAATATTTACTTTAATATACACTGTAATTCACTGAAAGTTCAGGGCCAAATTAAATAAAATCTAATTATTGAATATGCATTAAATATCACCCTACATAACAAATGGAGTCACATTTTTGTCAAAACTCTTCTTAAGTCGGTGAGCGTGAACACCACCAACCCACCCCACAACCTTCCCAAGGACTGAAGCCTGTTTCATGATGACATCCCCAAGAAAATGTAAGAGCAGGGAGGGGAGAGAACGTATAGACTGAGTGATTATTCATTAGTGGTCTCGTGCAGCAGCTACCTGATAACTCCACCTTGCAATTTCCCCCCTCTCTCTATTACTGCAATATAGCTCTGATACTAAGAGAGCACGCCCCTCCCCCTAAGCTAGCAATAAACAGACTGGCACTTGAACTGATAAAAACCAGGCTAAGTTTCTTACAGGATTTTTTTATTATTATTATTATTATTATTATTATCTGTAATGAGAAAATGTTAGGTATTTCAGGTCTATAACCTTGATATATGTAGATGTGCTTTGCTAGATATAGTATGTCATTATTGATTCAGAGGTCATCACTCTCTAGATCATGCACTTAACAACTAAACTTCCTAAAAATAACATAATTCAGCCTAATATGGGGAGGAAGTGCAATAGATTTTTTTTAAAGATTTATTTATTTATTTATTTATTTATTTATATAAGCACTGGGTACCATCAGAAGCGCAGGAGGGTGAGAGAATTCACCAGAGCCAGAGCAGGGAAAAGAACAGGCAGACTGACGAAGTACACTGCTGAGGGGAGTAGCGGGCAGCAGGAGAGGTCTGCCGCCATGTGGGACCCTCCTCCGGTGACCGGGGAGCAGCCGGGGATTAAACTGGCGCTGCAGAGGCTGCAGACAGCTTCTCAACCCAGCGCTCAACCGCTGCGCCACGGGGGAGGCCCACAATAGATATTTTTGAATCTTTTTTTTTAAACAATTTCAGAGCTTCTGCAGCAGAGCCTAAAGCAAAATTACCTCTGTTGGACAAAGGACCTGATTTCGGTGCTGCTGAGTAGGACAGAGGGAAGGAGAGGTGTGAGAGGACCACAGAGAGCCGCTCAGACTAAAGGACTTCACCACTCTGAGGCCAAGCCTGGAGCACTGACTTGCCTCAGCAACTCGTGGCACTGAGAGAGAACACAGGCGAGGCGAGGCAAGGAGGTTTAGTCTAAAATAAAGCAATGGCTTGGGTTAAGCCGGCAGGGCTGGCTGCTCCCACTGACAGGCCCAGGCCTCTAGCACTGGTCCTGGTGGGAACTCTAGGGGTGTCTGGGTGGGTGGCCCTTGCCAGGCTGACCCCACTCTCCCCAGCCTGCAGGGCCTGTCCTTAGGGCTGGGCTGAGAAGGCCGAGAGGCATGTCGACAGTGACAGTGACAGGCTGAGGTAAATAACCATGCCCTCCTTACCGTAACACCATCACTTGCCTGTATCCTGGGCAAAGACTCCTGTCCTTCTCTCTCTGGACTCATGGAAGGGATTAACCCCTTTGGAAAGTTTCAGAAACCAAACGGATCAGAGTAGATTTCAACATGTCTCCTCACCCCTACAAATGATGGCAGGCTGGTTGCTCTAGCCCCTCTCCCCACAAAGAGAATTCTTTTGATGGTGGAAGCTGTGCGCGCTCCTGCTGGCGTCTGCTCGTGGACATTACCTTGAGGCTTAGCCATTTGATTATTCTCAAAATCATATTAGCAGGCTGAATCATTACAAAGTGCTTTCTAAAGGGCAAAGGAACATTTGAGCCCATCATGGGAAATTTCCAAGGACTGTGAGGAAACCAATACTTTTATTCTAATGAAAATTAAATAGTCATGAGCTTTCAGAGAAGGGAAGGCTGAAAAGCACGCTCATTGCGGCCTCAGCCATGCACTTTACCGTCTCCAAATCTCAAGTCACCTTCCGGCTGCTCATGTGACACAGAGCGAACAGCAGGAGGGATGCTGTCATAGCCCATTACCAAAGCCACACACTGTGAAACAGAGCCGGCAGCCGCCTGGCATTCTCTCCCTCCAAGCAAGAATTAAATCAAATTGGACTTGCTTTCCTCTGTGGTAAAATAATACAGTAGGCCCCTGTGCTGACCCCGAAAACAAAAAGATCAGGATTTCTCATCAAGTATAAGGAGGAAGTGACTTAACTGAAACCTCTGTTGGTCTACCTTCTTGTCAAAAATTATACAATTAGAGAGCTAATTATAAAAATTAAGAGCTCCAAGCACCCCACCCTCCACTCGACCACGGTGACACAGCGCCATCTAGTGCGAGTACCTCTTTGGAGCATGCAAGGGCGCAGGTATCAAAGGGTCCAAAAGTCTTAGCAACACAAAAGAGAATGAAGAAATATTTACTGAGCACCTACTATGGCAGTGTCACGTGTCTCCATTGTTTTGCTTTTTTTTTTTCCTCCTTCATCATTCTGGGAACTGCAAAATCTTTCACAAGCTTGAAATGCCCTGGCTTTTGTGGAAATTATTTTGTGGTAGGAAGGAAGAGACTCCCTGCTGAAAGTTTTGCCAGTTATTTCATCAACATCAAACAGGAGCAAGAAGGTCGCCATCAGGCTTTCCAGCTTGGGGAGAGCCCTGATTCCATTTACCGCACCTCTTCCCAGAAAAAGAAAAAATATGTGGCTACTTAGCATTTATATTGCAGTTTTCGCCTCCAAACCACTTCACAGAACCTCTCTGATTAATTCCCCCAATGCCCTGGCAAAGTAGTTATTACTCTGCACTATTAGCTGCCTTATGAAAGCTTTTGACGACCACTTCCGTGTGTGTGAGTGAAATATATTTACCCAAGAGAATTTCTGCAAGGGTTCATGTCCAGAGTCCGAGAACAAATCTTAATGTTTCCCCTTTTTTCAAGAGAAAAGGAAGCTTACGATGAGTTTAAATAGTGAGTTTATTACCCCTTTGCTTTCCAAAGATCAGAATGTTAAAATAAAGCAAAGTACTGCATTGTCAACAGGAGGCAAGTCTCCATTCTCTCATCTCTGCTACAGCACCAGAGGACTCTCCCCTAAAATAATCACATTGTTGGATCCTCAAAATAAAGTCCATGAGACAAATGAGATGAGCAGGCTGCTAAAAAAAGGAGGGCTCATCAATTAGCACCCTGCTACAGAGAGGGACAGGCGTTATTTATTTAAAAGCTAACCATCCATCACGCTTGACTTAATCACCTTTCATAAAGCAGAGTCGTTCCTTATCACACTGTAATTGGTGGTGTAATGTAGAATAAAAAATAGAGCAGTTCTATTTTAATGAGTAATAATGACTTTTTTTCCAGTCTATGGTGCAAGTTTCAGTGTCTTAACCAGACCCTTCTCTTTATAATAAACAATAAATAACCTTTTCAAATCACAAAGCAGATTTGCTCTAGGCGGACTCCCATGCGCTCTGTGATAAGTTAGGAGTATTCCAAGAGAAAGGACAGACATTCCGATGCATCCCAGGGAGAAGAGAACAGAACAAGAGGAAGAGGAAAGAGGTACGATGCAAAGCAAAGTGTTACTGGTTGGCAGGTGACACCAAGGCCACCCTGAAGGTTGGTGAGAGGCTCAGCCCCTCCACGGCATGTTTGTTTGGCTGTCATCTTTATTTGTCTTCATCCTGAAGATGAGTAATCAAAGAGACACAAAGACAGACACTTTACAACGCACATTTTAAGATGGAGAACATTCCACAGGAGAAATCGTCAGCCAATAGCTTCATCTTTTTTAAAAAGTCATCTTTTAAAAAGTCCTCATGCTATGTGGGAGGGGTAAATTAGAATTAATGTATTACATGCCACGTCCAAAATCCTTGCTGTAGACCTGGGAGGGTGTTTTTGGTAATGTCTCAATGCCAGTTTTTAAAAAACAATCTCTACTTATAGCCACTTTATGTAAGGGGACTTATCACCATTCTGTTACCTAAAGCATTTTGGTATATTTTAGGATTTAGGAAGAAAATATACATAGTGTGAACTGAAATAAAAACTTTAACGAGAATATGCATTAGGCCGGTTTATTTGCTAACAAGAAAATAGCATTTTCATTCAAAGGAGACTTTAATCGGGGTGGCTAGGGGAACTGGAGGTGGGGTTCTGGTCCAGGAGGCATGTGAGTCCATCTTGGAAGAGCTGGGAGGTTCAGTGTGGGTAAGAAGGTAGAGAAGGTCGGCCTCCCTGGTGTCGCAAGGGGTTAAGATGCAACCTATGATGCTCATCACAGCCAGTGTAGCATGAGTTCGATCCCCTGCCAGGGAGGTACCTACATGGTGCAGCAACCTCTGCTGACTCGCCCACTGCTCCCCTCAGCAGTGTATTACAGAAGATCTGCCTGCTCTACTCCCCACTCTGTCTCTGGTGAGCCCTCTCACCCCCCCATACCTCTGGCATGTACCCTAGTTCTTGTATGCATACATAAATAAATCTTTAACAAAAAAAAAAGAAAAAAAATAAGGGAGAGAAGGTGCAGTCGTGGTCTGTGATGCAGAGAACCAGAGCCCCCAACAAATGCTTATGGGACTCCCAACGCCCACCACAGGCTAGGCACGGCACTCACTTCCTCACATGGCACTCAGATGTGGCCATAAAACTTGGCTGCTGCTTCCTGTAAGCCTGACCTGACTCTCCTTGTCAATCGCCCATGTATCTGAGTAGCAGAGATAATTTAGATTAAGTTTTTTTTTTTTTTGGTTTCAGTTGAAATGATTACGTCTACATTCTTCGTGCCATATGAAGGTAACCTTATAGTGTAGCTAGTTCCCAGGGTCTCTGTTGGATGACTCAGCCCTCTTTACCAAATTTTAGTCTTTCCAATTTTGCTCACTTCCAACTTGCTCAGTTGACCCTGTTATGTAAACAGGACTTTCTGTGCCCTCCTGGGTCCTGAGACCATCATGGCAGCCTCTGGATCCACTGAGCCTAGCTGCTGAGGGAAGGGACTGCCTGACCCCAGAGCTGCAACTGGCCATTCTGGCTGTTGGGGGTGAGGTGAGAACATGCGAGTCTGGGCCTGAGTCCCAGCTTTTGCCCCTGTCTATGGAGACCCACCCCTGGCAATCTCTGTGTGCTCACGCCAGGCCTCCCTCAGCACCCATCACAGCTAGCACCCTTATGCTCCCTCCCTGGAGCAGCAAGAATCCTTGCAGCCCTCACTCACCACTCCAAGTCCATGGGAACCAGATGAACTACTGCAGGCCCTTCTGCTCAGCACTTCCCAAAACACAATGTTGTTCTTCTCACTGAATGGTATATTTGTTTGTTTAGGTAATTTTAGCTATTTTTCATAAATACGTGTTGCTTATATTAAAATGTAAGGACTATTTTCAATGAGTTAATACTTTATAAATTTCCATTTCAAAGTCTACCATGCTAAATAGCAACTGATAAAATCAACAATAAACAAAAGTTCTTTGATGGAGGTCAGTAATGTTTAGGATCATGTAGAGGAGCTTTGAGACCAAACAATTTAAGAACCACTTCTCTGGAAAGTGGTTTCAGGAAACCACTGTACCTGAAAGACCCCAGATTTTGGCACATCTTGAACAGTAGGAGGCAAAGGTGAGGCACAAAACAAATAAGGGATTAAGAGTTTAAGTGCTGAGCCTTCCTGGTGGCACAGGGGTTAAAGTCTAAGTACTATCAAACTATCACCAGCCACTGTGGCAGGGAGCTACCCACATGGCACAGCAGACCTCTCCTGTCTAGCCCTCTGCTCCTCAGCAATATATTTCAGTAGATCTGACTGTTCTGTTCCCCACTCTGTCTCTGGTGAATCCTCTCACCCCTGCACCTCTGGCCTATGCATAAATAAAAAATAATAAAGAGTTTAAGTGCTGCTCTATAGTCCCTCCCTACCCCTTACCTGCATTCAGCACACAGAAATCCAGGAGCTAGTATTTGATCACCGCACCCTACGCAGGAGGCAGAATTCTTTTCTGGAAAAGTTAACAACTAATGGGAAAAGCCTCATGCTTGGGGATCCCCTAATAAATGGCTCCATACCCCCAGGATCATCCAGAGTAAAACTACCAATCAACAGACCCTGCCCTTCACAGGGCCTCCAACAGCTTGTGAAGGCCTCACTTAAAGAGAAATGGGGAGCCCAGGATCACCAGGCACCTGAAGAAAGTTTCCCTGTGAAAAGAAAGACCAAAAAAAAAAAAAAAAAACCCAAATAAGACAAGTGAAAGTCCACGAAGCAAAAGAAAACAGAATTATCATTGACATCTCAGGTAAGAAATTACTTCAAAAAATGAGGAAAAAGTGCTTTTTAAAAAATCAGAAAATGAGGAAGGACTTGAAAATTAAAAATGGGGTAGCCAAAATTAAAAAAGATCAGTGTAGGACTAGGAATTAAAGTGAAGAAAAAGTCCTCTAAAATAGAACAGAGTGATGAAAACGAGGAAAGAAAAGGTTTTAAGACTATTGATACATAATGTGTAACATCTGACTTAGCTTCATCTTAAAAAGCAACAGAAAACACAGGAGAGGAAATTATTAAAGAAATAATTCAAAACTATTTTCCAGAGCTAAAGGACATGAATTTGTCTGTGAACGGCTAACACAAGTATAAACTTCGGAAGAAGAATTGTCACATTCAGAGGATGAGGAATCAATCTTCATTGTAACTTCACAGAAACAGTGGGCATTTGGTAACAATTAATGTCTCTAGAATATTATGAAAAGATGATTTCCAACTTAGAAGTTTATCAACCAACTGTGGGCCTCCCCGGTGGCTCAGCAGTTGAGCGCTGGGCTGCAAAGCTGCCTGCAGCCTCTGTAGCACAGGTTCGATCCCCGGCCACCTACAAGGGTCCCACATGGCGCGCAGACCTCTCCTGCCGCTCCCGCTGCTCCCCTCAGCAGTGTATTTTGTCGGTCTGCCTGTTCTGTTCCCCACTCTGGCTCTGGTGAATCCTCTCATCCCCCTGCACTTCTGACTATACCCAGTGCTTGTCTAAATAAATAAATAAATAATAAAAAAAGAAGTTTATCAACCAACTGTAAGACAAACTTCCTTTTTCATCCTGTGCCTATTTTCATAAAACAACCAAAAGATACACTCCATCAAACATGAAAGACCCTCAACAACAAGTGCTGGAAAGCATGTGGAGAAAGGAAATCTATTATGTCTACCCCATCGGTGGGAATGGAATCTGGTGTGATGATTATAGCAAGCAATGGGGATTACCTCAAAAAACAAGAAATAGGGCCTCCCCAGTGGCGCAGCGGTTGAGCGCTGGGTTGCGAAGCTACCTGCAGCCTCTGCAGCGCTGGTTCAATCCCCGGCTGCTACCTGGCCACTGGAGGAGGGTCCAGCGTGGCGCGCAGACCTCTCCTGCCGCCCGCTGCTCCCCTCAGCAGTGTACTTCGATCCTTCTGCCTGCTCTGCTCCCTGCTCTGGCTCTGGTGAATTCTCTCATCCTCCCACGCTTCTGACACTACCCAGTGCTTGTATAAATAAATAAATAAATCTTAAAAAAAATAAAAAATAATAAGTTTTTTAAAAAAAACAAACAAACAAGAAATAGAACCATACAGCCCAGAAATCGCACTCTTAGATATCAATCCAGAGGACATGAAACCAGCAGTGCAAAAGTCAACATGTGCCACAGTAGTGCCTGTGCCATTTACAATAGCTCGGACATGAAAACATGCTACATTCCCGTCAACAGATGATGGGATCAAGAAGATATGGTCTGGTATGACCCAGCAATTCCACTCCTAGGAATCTACCCAAAGGACACAAAGACAATCATTTGAAAGGACACCTGCACTCCTATTTATTGCAGCACTATGTACAGTAGCCAAGATATGGAAACAACCTAAATGCCCCAAAACAGATGACTGCATATTAAAGATGTGGTACATATACACAATGCAACACCACTCAGCAATCAAAAAAGATAAACTCATGCCAATTGCAGGAACATAGATGGAACTAGAAGGGATCATGCTACGTGTGTGATTTTTAAGACAAGTCTGGGAGGAAAAGAGCAAAATCAAAATCAATGCAAAAACTGCCATTGTCACCTCCCCCAGGTCTCTCACCCACATCTGCATCACCCAGTCCCCGACCAAAAGGCAAAGCTCAGTTTCTTCACGTGTCTCTCACCTCCATGTGCCATGTGTCTCCTGGCTCTCCATCCTGCTTCCTTTCTTCCTCAGTCTCCTCTGCAGCTTCTTCTCTCCCTGCTCAGCTCCACCCTCCCTTGGATGGGGCAGGAAACCTGGAACATCCCCCTTTCCTGGGGACCACCCCATTACAGTTCTACTCCTTGCTTCTTGCAGTTTCAGGTGACTATAGCCATTCCCAGGCCTGTGGGTACATGGTGCCTATTTCTCCATGACAACATCGTCCTCTTCAATCTATCTAATCTCCCTGTGCCTCCCTCTTATAAAGACATTTGTCATTAGACTTAGGGTCTACCCAGATAATCTCAGAGGAGCTCTTCACTCAAGGTCCTTAATTTAATTTAATTTTATTTTATTATACCTACTAAGACCCTTTATCCAACCAAGGTAATATAGGACAAGGACATATCTTTGAGTAGCCACCATTGAACCCACTACAAGAAACCAATATCTTAAAATCCCATCCCAATGCATGAACAGGAAATACAACAAATATCCAGTGAGATATTCTTTTGTCTTGTTCTATAAAATGACTGCATTTTAATTAAAATAAAGAAAAACCACAAAGGGAAAGTTTGAGAGTTTTAATAAACAAACAGAAAAAACAAACTGGAGAGTGTGGAAGTTGAAGTGAAGATATACTACGGAAATAAAGAACTGCTAGGAAAAGAGTGATTCCCAAATTTCCTTGCCTACAGGAAATACTCTTGGCCATAGCAGTGCCGAGATGGCGCACGATGTCAAATAGATCACCCTGAGTAGAAGAGAGAAGCAGGCACTGGTAGTTTTTAAAGATTCCCCAAGTCCATCTGCAAGAAAATTTGGGAATCGCTTTTCCTAGCAGTTCTTTATTTCAGTAGGTTATCTTTACTTCAAGTTCAATGCTCTCCAGTTTGCTTTTTCTGTTTGTTTATTAAAACTCTCAAACTTTCCCTGTGTGGTTTTTCTTATTAAAATGCAGTCATTTTATAGAACAAGACAAAAGAATATCTCACTGGATATTTGTTATTGTTCCCTTTCGACTGAGCTGCTGGGAACTGGGGAACTGTTTTTGCCCCAAGGATCCACAACTTTCCAGTCCTGGCCTCACTTATACATCTTTGCCAAAATCAAAGGATTTAAATTCCTTTGAGTCAAGAGCTACATCCTTTTGGAATTGCTAATCATTTTCAAAGAATGGCTCTATAAAGGAATGATTAAACACTTAACACTTTCAGGTCCATAAACTATTAACCCAAGAGAAGAAAAAGGAAGACACGGAGTTTAGAAAGAATCTGATATGAGGATGAAAAAGGGCCCTTCATATTTCTTCTATTTCAAGAGAAATGGTTTAGAGTGTTTTCCCATGAGGCTCGAAATCTCAGAGAGAATCAGAATGTGACTTCGGTTCTGGGACAAGATGCACAGAGGAAATGGCCAGTTTCTCTTTGCACAAATACAAGTTCACCTGCAGCTACACATGCTGCTAAGCTACTTCTTACATATTGAAAAGTCATCCTTCAATTCCATATTTTTTAAATCAGTCTGCCATCGTTTCAGTAAAATCCTTTAGGTAAAAACATTTGCCAGTGTGCCTCCTTCTTCTCGCTAAACCCCAAAGTCCTCAACAAGGATACAGCCTAGAGGTGTTACACACACCAAAAGCCCAGAGCAGGTGAGAACACAGTGTCGACTGAAAGAAAGACTTTGTACCAGTTTTTTATGTATTTTATATTCCAGAGAAGGATTTGTTTGCACAAAATAAATGACACCAGTAATAAACTATGACCAGAATGAATTTCAGTATGTATTACTTGATTAAAAAGACTTTTTTTTTACAATATACTTTATTTATTTTTTTTAAGAGTGTCAAGTTTTTAATCAAATTTGATACATGTTGCATTAACACATGATTTAGTCTGAATGTCCAGGCTTCTGTTCTCACATTTGCAAATGTTTTCAGCAACTAAAGAGCTAAGATGATCACTTTTAGATAATACCATGGTCTAAAAGAAATGTTTTTGTATTTCAGTATCTTTTTTTTTATAATAAATTTTATTGTTATATTCCCCATACAATTGCAGCCCCCCCATTCTGACCCCAATCCCTCCCCTCCCGCCCCCGCCCCCCTAAAAGTGTCTCTGGTTCATAGTTTTTTGTTGATTTTGATTTTCACTTTCTTATAGTTATTCATTTTCCTGGTCCCTTATTTAAGTTTTCTAGATTCCTGCTATGAGTGAGACCATCCGGTATTTTTCTTTTTCTTTTTGGCTTATTTCGCTGAGCATGATCCCTTCCAGCGCCATCCATGTTGCTGCAAATTGCATGTGTTTATCTTTTTTGAATGCTGAGTAATATTCCATGGTATATATGGACCACATCTTCTTGATCCAGTCATCTATTTTTGGGCATTTGGGTTGTTTCCAAAGCTTAGCTATTGTAAACAGTTCTGCTATAAACATAGGGGTGCAGGTGCTCTTTGGAATGGATGTTTCTGTGTCCTTTGGTTAAATACCTAGGAGGGGAATTGCTGGATCATATGGAAGCTCTATGTTTAGTAGGTCCAGAAATCTCCACACAGCTCTCCACAGTGGTTGGACCAGTTTGCACTCCCACCAACAGTGCAGAAGAGTTCCTTTTTCTCCACACCCTCGACAGCATTTGTTGTTGCTAGTTTTTTTAATATGTGCCATTCTCACTGGTGTAAGATGGTATCTCATGGTAGTTTTGATTTGCATTTCCCTGATGGCAAGTGATGTTGAACATTTTTTCATATGCCTGTTGGCCATTTGCATTTCCTCTTCAGAGAAGTTTCTTTTTAGCTCTTCTGCCCATTTTTTGACTGGATTCTTTTCTTTGTTGTTGTTGAGTCTCATCAGCTCTTTGCAGATTTTTGTGATCAGTCCTTTATCATTAGTGTTGGGTGCAAAAATGTTCTCCCAGTTGGTGGGGTTTCTCTTTGTTTTTGTTATTGTCTCTTTTCCTGTGCAGAAGCTCTTTAATTTGATATAGTCCCAGCTGTTATCATTGCTTTGGGTGATGTGTCTGTAAAGATGTCTTTGATGTGCAAATCACATAGTGTTTTGCCTATATTTCCTTCTATATATTTTATGGTTTCAGGTCTTATGTCTAGTTCTTTAATCCATTTTGAGTTGATTTTTGTGTATGGTGTGAGGTAGTGGTCAAGCTTCATTCTTTTGCATGTAGCGACCCAGTTTTCCCAGCACCATTTATTGAACAAACTTTCTTTGCTCCAATGCATAGTCTTTGCTCCTTTGTCAAAGATTAGTTGACCATAAATCTGTGGGTTTATTTCTGGAATTTCTATTCGATTCCATTGGTCTGTATGTCTGTTCTTGTTCCAATACCATGCAGTTTTGATGATTATGGCTTTGTAGTATAGTTTGAAGTCTGGGAGTGTGATGCCTCCATTCCCTTCTTTTTTTTTCAGGAGAGCTTTGGCTATTCGGGGTTTTTTGTGATTCCATACGAATTTCATCAATAATTGTTCTATTTCTTTGAAGAATGACATTGAAATTTTGATTGGAATAGCATTGAATCTGTATATTGCTTTTGGAAGGATGGCCATTTTAATAATGTTTATTCTCCCAATCCATGAGCAGGGGATGTCTCTCCATTTCTTTGTGTCTTCTTCTATTTCTTTTAACAGTGTTTTATAGTTTTCTTTGTATAGGTCCTTTACCTCTTTTGTTAGATTTATTCCCAAATATTTGATTTTTTTTGTTTCAATAACAAAAGGGATGGTTTTTTTGATTTCTTCTTCTTCAGATTTATTGTTTGTGTATAGGAAGGCTACTGACTTTTGCGTGTTGATTTTGTATCCTGCCACTTTACTGAACTGATTGATGAGTTGAATTAGCTTTTCTGTGGAGTTTTTGGGATTCTCTATGTATAATATCATATCGTCTGCAAATAGTGATAGTTTGACGTCTTCTTTTCCTATTTGGATTCCTTGGATGTCTTTCTCTTGTCTTATTGCCCTGGCTAGGACTTCCAGTATTATATTGAAAAGCAGTGGTGAGAGTGGACATCCTTGTCTTGTTCCAGATCTTAATGGAATTGCTTTCAGCTTTTCACCATTGAGAATGATACTGGCTGTTGGCTTGTCATAGATGGCCTTTATGATGTTGAGGTATGTTCCTTGTATCCCAAGAATTTCAAGGGCTTTTATCATGAATGGGTGTTGCACTTTGTCGAAAGCTTTCTCAGCATCTATTGATATTATCATATGGTTTTTATATTTCTTTTTGTTGATGTGTTGGATAACGTTGATTGATTTTCGGATGTTAAACCATCCTTGTGCCCCTGGAATGAATCCTACTTGGTCGTGGTGAATTATCTTATGGATACATTGTTGGATTCTGATGGCTAAAATTTTATTGAGGATTTTTGCATCAGTGTTCATTAGGGAGATTGGCCTGTAGTTTTCCTTTTTTGTGTTGTCCTTGTTCGGTTTTGGTATTAGTGTAATGTTGGCTTCATAGAACGTGTTTGGTATTGTCCCTTCCTTCTCAATTTTTTGGAAGAGTTTGTGAAGGATAGGCACTAATTCGTCTCTGAATGTTTGGTAGAATTCATTTGTAAATCCATCAGGTCCTGGGCTTTTGTTTTTGGGGAGGTTTTTGATTACCATTTCAATTTCGCTAATTGTAATTGGTCTGTTTAGGTGTTCTATTTCTTCTTGATCTAGCTTTGGGTGATTGTAGAGTTGTAGGAATTTGTCCATCTCCTCTAGATTGTTAAACTTGTTTCCATATAACTGTTCATAGTAGTTACTGATTATTCTTTTGATTTCTGCTGTGTCCGTTGTGATTTCTCCTCTTTCATTGATGATCCTGTTTATTTGTGCTTTCTCCCTTTTTTCCTTTGTGAGCCTGGCTAGGGGTTTGTCTATTTTATTGATTTTTTCAAAGAACCAGCTCTTGGTTTCATTGATCTTTTGGATTGTTTTTTTAGTTTCAATTTCATTTATTTCTGCTTTGGTTTTTATTATTTCTTTTCTTCTACTGGTTTTGGGGGTTTTTTGTTGTTCTTTTTCTAGATCTTTGAGCTTCGAGATTAGGTTGTTTCTTTGAGTTCTTTCTTGTTTCTTGATGTGAGCTTCTATTGCTATATATTTTCCTCTTATTACTGCTTTTGCTGCATCCCATACATTTAGGATATTGGTGTCTTCCTTGTCGTTCAATTCAAAAAATTTTTTAATTTCTTCTTTGATCTCCTCATTAGTCCAGTGGTCTTCCAGTAGTGTGGTTTTTAATCTCCATGAGGTAGGAAAGTTCCTTGCCTTCTTTTTATGGTTTATTTCTAGTTTGATGCCTTCGTGGTCAGAAAATATGGTTGATATGATTTCAATCTTGGTGTATCTGTTGATGTTTGTCTTGTGCCCCAGTATGTGACCGATCCTGGAGAATGATCCGTGTGCGCTTGAGAAAAATGTGTACTCCTTTTTTTGGGGTTTAGTGTTCTATAGATGTCTGTTAAGCCCAATTGCTCTAGGTCCTTATTTAGAGCTTTGGTTTCTTTACTTATTTTTTGTCTTGTTGATCTATCCATTGTTGATAGTGGTGTGTTGAAGTCTCCCACTACGTATGTGTTTTCTCTGATGTCTGTTTTCAGAGAGGACAATAGTTGTCTGATATATTTTGGTGCTCCTTCGTTTGGTGAGTATATGTTAATGAGTGTTATTTCTTCTTGAAGTATTGTCCCCTTGATCATAATGTAGTGACCATTGGGGTCTCTTTTTATCTTTTTGAGTTTGAAATCTGTTTTATCTGATATAAGTATAGCTGTTCCTGCTTTCTTTTTTGGTCCATTTGCTTGTAGGATTGTTTTCCATCCTTTAACTTTGAGCCTATTTTTATCTTTTGTAGCTAAATGTGTTTCCTGGAGACAGCAAAAGGTTGGGTTTTGTTTCTTAATCCAGGATGCAACTCTGTGTCTTTTTATTGAAGAGTTTAGTCCATTTACATTTAGAGTTAATATTGATATGTTAACATCTGTATTTGCCTTTGTGTTTGTCTTTCCTTTGATTTTATTTATTTATTCTTTTAATAACTTTTTTTTTTTGGCCTTCTTTCATTGTTATACGTCCCTCTGAGGTTCTGGCTTTAGGACTCCTTGTAGTATTTTTTGGAGTGGGGGTTTATTTGCAATGAAATTCCGGAGTTTCTGTTTGTCTGGGAAGGTCCATATTCTTTCTTCAAAGAGGAAGGAGAGCTTTGCGGGATAGAGTATTCTTGGTTGGCATCTGTTTTCTTGGAGTCTGTTGACTATGTCCCTCCACTCTCTCCTTGCCCGTAGTGTTTCTTCGGAGAAGTCTGATGTCAGCCTGATTGGCTTTCCTTTGAATGTTATCTGTTTCTTCCCTCTTGCCAGCTTCATTATTTTTTCCTTGTCCTGGATTCTAGGGAGCTTTACTATTATGTGTCTTGCTGTATTTTTTCTTTTGTCGTGGAAGTTTGGTGTTCTTCTTGCTTCTTGTATATCAATTTTCAGCTCCTTCTTCACATTTGGGAAGTTCTCTTCAATTATCTCTTTGAATATTTTCTCTGTTCCTACTTCTCTCTCCTCTCCTTCTGGTATTCCTATAACTCTTATATTTCCTTTCCTCATGGAGTCAGATAGTTCCCGAAGTCTTTCTTCATTCTTTTTCCTTCGTACTTCTCTTTCCTTTTCTGTTTTGGTTCTTTTTATTTCTGTGTCTTCAAGAGCACTTATTCGTTCTTCCATTTCTTCAATTCTGCTTTCATTGCTTTTCCCAGAATTCTTTAGTTCTTCCACTAATTCTTTGATCTCCTCCATTTCTTTTACTTCCCTCTTTAGGGACTCAATTTCATTCTTCTGATCGTTGATTATTTTTCCCTTATCATTGTTTTCCTTTATGACTTCTGTCAGTTTTTTAATCACGGCAATTTTAAATTCTCTTTCTGGAAGGCTCAGAAGTTCTTCCAAGTTACTGTCGTTGCAATCTGGGGGCTGGTTTTCTTTTTGTGGTGTGCTTTTTCTCTGGAGAGTTGCTAGGTTGCGTGTGGTTCTTCTCCTCCCTACTGTCTGTTTTCTAATTTGCCGTATGCGTTGGGACACTGTGTTGTTGGGACTGGCCGGCATCTTGGGTGAGCTTCTCTGCTCCCCTCTGGTTCCTCCAGGAGTCATCTGTCAGTTTCAAGCAGTCTTTATTGGAGAAAGGTCCCTGTCCTAAAATGTCGATGTGGGGACACACTCCCCTGTGCGCCTGGTCTGTCCCGGCGGTAGGTTCCTGCTCCCCCTCTGGGCTTGTACTGCAGGCCAGAGGGGGTCTGTCGTGGGTGAACTTCCCCCGCTCACCTCTGGCTCCTGAGCAAGCCTTCTGCAGGTAGTCTTTACTGAAGAAATGTCCCTGTTCTAAAATGGTGATGTGGGACACACTCTCTGCGCGTCTGGTGTCAGGCACACTCCTCTGCGTGCCTGGTCTGCCCTGGCTGTGGGTGCTCGCTCTCCCTGTGGGCTCAGACTACTTGTTCGGAAGGGGCCGGGTGTGGGCTAACTCCCCAGCTGGCCACTAGCTCCTTCAGGAGCCTGTGCTGGCTTCAAGTCGCTAGGTGGCGCCAGAGATCTCTCCTAGAGCCCTTGGGGAGCTGATTTTCCACCCCGTGGGACAGGGAGCAGAGCGGGGATGGTAGGGTACACCTCAACGGCTTTGTGGTGCTGTGTCTGCCTTGTGCCCCACCGTCGTGGGGAACCCACGTCCCTAATTTCGTGCCCCGGGTCTCAGTTCCAAAGCCCTCAGTTCCAGGACGCGGGCTGTAGCCCAGTTCAGTGGCGCGGGAATGGCACCTTTTGCACCGCTCCCGTGCCTGGGCGCCTGGTTCCTGCTCACTCAGGGAGGGACCTTCACCTCAGTGAGGACCTCCGCGCGTCTCCCCGCAAGCCTAGGTCGTCTCCCAACCCTAGGTCGCAGGCGCGGGGACCTGGGCAGCCGCTATCCTGGTCTGCACTTGCTTTTCAAGCGCACCGAGCGCGCCGCTATCCGCACAAGCTTACCGGCAGCCCGGGCTGTGTGCGCGTCTCCCGGGGTCTTTGTTCTTCTCTAATGGCGCCCGGAGCCGTTCGCTCACCGCCGCGGCGAATTCTGCAGGGTTTGCCTCAGCTCCCGTTCACGGGGTGTGGTGGCTGCAATAGTTCCTTTCCATTCACAGTCCCGCTTGCTGCGTCCTTTGTTCTTGTTGGCCGTTTTGGTTTGTTGTTTTCCTCCTCTCTGCCGGTGGGAGAGTGCCGCCTCTGTGGGCGGGGGAGGGGAGCAGGGTTCTGCGCTTCCCTCCCTTCTAGTCCTCTTTTATGGCCACTTTCTTCTTCGGGTAGTTTGCTGGAGTCACCCGTTTATCTTCCGTGTCCCAGTTCTCACTGGGACCTGCTGCTTTTCCTCCCTATTAACTTTTTTTAATGGGAGATCTTACTCGCAGCGTCTCCTCGCCGCCGTGTTGCTCCGCCCCCTTTACAATATACTTTAATACTTGCTAAAGTCTTTAATAAATCCCAGATCTTACACTCTGCCCTTCGAAATCTTACAGCCAGCAGATACTAGAAGACCGATCAAAATCATCAATAGCAATTTTTTTTTTTTTTGGTGGGACCCTCGCCGGTGGCTGGGGATCGAACTGGTGCTGCAGAGGCCGCGGGCAGCCTCACATCCCAGCACACAACCACTGTGCCACCAGGGGAGGCCCTCAATAGCAAATATTTATTGAACGCCTTATTGTAGTAATAGATGCCAAGAGAGTGATGCCCTTCCGGGCCTCAGTGTAACTAGGATGAGCAGGAAAAGCTGATAGGGAAGAAAATGAGGAGAAAATGTACTTTCACAGACATGAAAGTACAGCTCACGGTAAGAGGTTGTTTGCCCAGCATCCATCCCTGCGTTTTCAGGTAATTGGGCCCCAACTTCCCTTTGAAAATGCACTTCTCTCTCATGCTCAGTTTACGGATCATGACAGAAGACACAAGTCTCCCGATTCAGTGAAAACACTTGATTACTCAGGAAAAAAAAAAAAAAACACATGAGGCAACTCACAGTCAAGCATATGGGACAAATTGGTGCCCTGGGTAATTTGTGTTTTGGTCTCTTTGGCTTGTTCTGGGCCAAGCTGTGTCTCTGGCTGTAGAATGCAGGCAGGCGCTTGGGAGCATGGGTCTGGTTCTCTCTACTGGTTCTCTCCTCGATTCTCCTCTTCCCCTGCACCCCCAGGAAAGAGGATTTCATTCATCTCATTCCCCTTCTAAAGAGAAGGACAGGTGGATGCAGGCTTCACTCTGCCACTTCTCTGCTGGGCTTTTGTTACAGGGCAGGAAGAGGGGCAGCCCAGACCCCGCAAACCTGCATGCTCTAAATGGGTTCTGCCATCCGCCGCATCAACACAAAACATAGGAGACTTTAATGGGAAGGAAGGAACTTTAATACAACTAGGAAACAATACAGGAAAGGCAAAGAATCTAGTTTCTAAATCAAGCACCTAAAGTTACCCGTCCCCTCGTGGGTAAAAGTCCACCCAAGCAGGATTGGCCCAGAGCAAGGCCCCAAAACCTGCCCCAAGTCTAAAGCACCTTCCAGTGGGGACCCATAGAAAAGGATCAGAAACAACCAGACAAGTCTGGGAGGAAAGGAGCAAAATCAAAATCAGTGCAAAAGCAGCCATTGTCACCTCCCCACAGGTCTCACCCACATCTGTGTCACCCAGTCCCCGACCAAAAGGCAAGCGCAGTTTCTTCACATGTCTCTCGCTCCATGTGCCTCCTTGGGGTCTCCTGTCTCTCCATCCTGCTTCCTTCCTTCCTCAGTTTCCTGTGCAGCTTCTTCTCTTCCTGCTCAGCTCCACCCTCCCTTGGGTGGGGCAGGGAACCTGGAACATTCCCCTTTCCTGAGGACCACCCTGTTAACAATTTCACTCAGAATTAGTGCTTTTCTGCATTTCAGCTCAGCTCTCCTAGCCATTCACAGAAGTCAGTTCTTGTCTCCTACCATTACCGCCCACAGAGTCCTCCTTTTCAGAGTCCTCAGAACAGTGTGGGAAGGTAAAATAAAAGGAGTTCTCACTCACTTTCTAACAAAGGCTGGACAACAGCCCAACGCAGCAAATCTGGAGCATAAAACTTTAGTAGCCCATTGCAAAAACCACCCGAAACTAAAGTCAAGTAGATGAGTTAGAACTGAAGAGACAAGCCAACCAACCCTTTCCAAAGTGAGCAGCGTGCTAATTGGAAAAAGAATTTAGCATCAGAAGAAAAAGTTAGCTGACATAATACACAGATATCAGGCCTGTCCAGTCAGTCTAGTGAAACACTTGAAAAGAGTTTCCATTCTGTCAAGCTGGAATATTCTTCCAGGAGGAAAACATTGATCCATTAAGAATATACAACACATGGGCCTCCCCGGTGGCGCAGCGGTTGAGCGCTGGGTTGAGAAGCCTCCCGCAGCCTCTGCAGCGCCGGTTCGATCCTCGACTGCTCCCCGACCACCGGAGGAGGGTCCCACATGGCGCGCAGACCTTTCCTGCCGCCCGCTGCTCCCCTCAGCAGTGTACTTTGTCCGTCTGCCTGTTCTGCTCCCCGCTCTGGCTGTGGTGAATTCTCTCACCACCCCCTCACCCCGCCCCTCGCGCTTCTGACTGTACCCAGTGCTTGTATAAATAAATAAATAAATCTTAAGGGGGGAAAAAAAAGAATATACAACACACAACATAGCAAGTGCAGACAAACTGTAGCTATCAGGTAACTTTCAAGGTAAAACACTAAGTTCCCAGAGTATAAGTTCCTAACAGCCTGTCTCACAAGACCCAAAAGGTGGTGACAACCCAAATGCCCATCAACACAGGAGTGGAATACTATTCAGTCTTAAAAAGGAAGGAAATCGTGCCACATGCAAATCATTGAGAGAGACAGTTAACAAGTTTGTCTTTCCCCCATTTCTTGCAATTCCCCCTTATCTAGCATGAATACGATTAATAGCTTGTCTTTCCCCATTTGTTGCAACTTCTCCCTCCCCTTAAGAAGAAAAGCAAGCTGGCGCCCACCGGTTTCCAGACACTATCCCCCACCCCTTAATGAAAACCAGCTGGTACTCATCCATCTCCGTGTTGAGCTGGCGCCCACTTGTCTGTGTGTGCACCCCTAGCCATCGCCCCCTTGTATAAACACCCCTGCACTCTGCCAAAGAGCAGGACTGTGGTCTTTCAGGCATGAGTCTTCCACTCTCCTAATTTGTCAACAAATAAAACTGCTTTCCTTTTCCTCAAACCCGATTTCCTTTTATTGGCTGAGGGAAACTGAGGCCGGCATTTGGTAACAGAGCTATCTCGAAGATATGTTAAATGAAATAAAAGTGAGACAGGAAGGACCCAGGGGCTGGAACAAGACAGGAAGTTAAAGACAAAAATTTTGCAAGAATTCTGCTGGTCCTGTTAGGGGGAGAGGATGTCCTGAGCTAATCCCATGCAGGCTTTGTGGACCCCACCCCCACTCCAGACCAAAGCCATCAGGACATTGGGAAAGACAAATCCCGTCACCACCCAAGGGAAGGTTGCTGGGACCTGAGGGTGGGGTTAAGCAGCCAGGTTGGGTATAAAAACCAGACACGTGGCCTCTAGCTCGCCTCCTGGCTTCATGGCTCCTGGCTCGCGGCCAGATCTCAGAGCGCCATTTTGGGATTCCAGATCGGTGGATCGGGTCGGACTCATTTAAAACTTTGTCTCCCACTTTTCTCCCAGAGCTGTACATTTCCTCATTCCCCCTTCCCTTGTAAATAAACCTTTTATTAACCTTTCGTGTGTGCCTGCAGTAGAGCATTGACAAGTCCTTTGAAGCGCGTGGGTGAGGACCCACAGTCAGGCACCCCGTTTTATTTATATCGGGCCTGCCCTATCACAGTTCCATGGGCCGGGAAACAAGAAGCTAAAAACCTCTGAGTCTAGTCACGGACACCTGCTGCCATAAATTTTGCTGGCTTACTGTTTACCTTGCTGGGCTGTCTTTCCATAGTTTATCAAGTGGGATCTCCTGGAAAAAAGGAGTTGCTGACCTGAAAGAAAAAAGCCACATACCTTGAGACCAGACTGGTTCAAACTGGAGCTGTGGACAACCAGCTTCCATGAGATGCTCATGTGGCCACATCACGGGACCTGCGCCATGCCCAGCTGCAGCTCATCGGTGCCCCTAAGTAGCCGCAACAAATGGACGTCAGCCACATCCACTCTCCTGGCTTTCTCTGCCAAAAAAGTTCAATTCCTTGATCTTAATCCCCACCCTAAATGTTGTAGAGCAACCCCGATACAAAACGGGGGCCTGACTGTGGGTCCTCACCCGCGCGCTTAAAAGGACTTGTCAATGCTCTACTGCAGGCACATGTGAAAGGTTAATAAAAGGTTTATTTACAAGGGAAGGGGAAATGAGGAAATGTACAGCTCTGGGAGAAAAGCGGGAGACAAAGTTTTAAATGAGTCCGACCAGATCCGCAGATCAGGAATCCCAAAATGGCGCTCTCAGAGTTGGCCGCCAGCCAGGAGTGGTGAAGCCAGGAGACGAGCGATCGCGAGCCAAAGAGCGAGCCCCAGGCCCACGTGTTTGGTTTTTTATATCCAACCTGGCGGCCCAACTCTACCCTCAGGTCCCAGCCACCCTCCCTTGGTGGTGATGGGATTTGTCTTTCCCAGAGTCTTGATGGCTTTAGTCTGGAGTGGGGGTGGGGTCCACAAAGCCTGTATGGGATTATCTCAGGACATCATTTCCCCCTAACAATTCCCCCCTTTCACTTTTTGCCACCATTTCCATGGTGATGAAGATCAAAGCTGTATGGGATTATCTCAGGACATCATTTCCCCCTAACATAAAGACTACCCAGACCCATAGGCCCTACACATTTTGGTGTTTCTTTCATGCCCAGAGAGGTCTCCTGGGAGTCCTTTTTTCTTGCTCTTTTGATAATCAGGTAACGCTGACTCTTTGCCTGCCCTTGCCCTCTCTGTGGAGGTCTCGTTCCAATTTTGACCAGAGGGTCTCAAGAGTTTTTCCTGGCCTAGGAAGACCCCCTGGTCCATCCCTTGATTTCCAGCAGTAAGCAGTGGAGAACAGCTGGTTCCCTCCCAGCTTACCCACCTGTGTTGCCGTAGGGTGGGGTTGGAGTGAGGTGCCTGGGCCTGCTCCTTTGTCCAGAGACAAAGGGACGATCACAAAAGAACAAATACTGTGTGGCTCCACTGACATGAGGAAACTCCATAGAAGAGTAAAATTCATAGAGGCAGAATCAGGGTTTGCCAGGGACTGGAGTGAGGACAGGGAAACATGGGGGTTAAATGTTCAATAGGTAGGAGTTTTGCTTTGGGACGATGAAAGTTCTGGGTGTGGATAGTAGTGATAACTGTAGAGCACAGCGGACTAGCACCCGGGAACGATGTGGTTAAAATGGAGATTTTTGTGATACATATTTTACCACAACCTGTGTACCATGGCCCCAAGTTCTCATTCTGATTAGGAAAGTTCCTTAGCAGCTCTCCAGCTCTGGCTCGGGGACTGCTAAGGATTTGCACGCACACTTTGGCCCAAAGGAAGCCCCTTTGTCCAGCGTGGGTTCACGATTTCAGGTCCCACATGGGGCAGCAGCTCAGATGGGCCCTGGTGTGGTCTGATGGAGGGGAGGGATCCAGTACCTCACCTGGGTTGCTTTAAATTCCTCCAACAGGGGCCTACGTTCCCCACAGGCCACAGCTTCCACCACAGGTGCCTCACTGCAAACTCCCCGCCCTGGATAAACAGCCCCGGGGGCGAGGTATCACCCAGCCTGGCCTTGGGGAAGGAGAACTAGTTGGGGTTCCTGAGCCGCAGGGAGGGCTCAGAGGGAGCAGCCCCAGGCCTGAGCGCTGACTGAGCACAGGGAGGCCCATGAGCATGGAGTACACAAAGTTGGGGGATTCCTCAAGTACCCCTAGCGCCCGCCCCTCGTCCTCATCCCTACGGGAGGTGGGACCCCTTTCATCTGCCCCAGCCTTGGAAGCGATGGAGGGTAAGAATAGAAAAACTGGAAAGGAGACACCACAAGTTCAGGAACCTGTGGCGTCAGCCATTAGCCCAGTTATAGAAACCAAGACCTTTAGGGGTCAACGCCCAGATCACAAGGCACAAGACCCAGGCAGGTATCAGGCTGCTATAGGGAGTGTCAGGAGCACAGGCCTGAAGGGGAAGATATGGAGATTAAGGAATAAACCATCCACCCACAAAGGTGAGCCCCTCCCCACCAAAGAAGATGCTAAAACCTAATGCTGCCCCCATAAAGGGGCCGCAGTCCTTTTGCCCACCCTTGACTATGCAGGTGCTTCTTTTCCCTCTCGCTTCTTTGCTTCTTTTCTGTCCCTCCGCAGGGCAGCAGCCTCCTGCCTGCCCGTGACCTGTGCCACGCCGCGGCTTCTCCTCGCTGACGTCCCTCAGCCGCAGCCGAGGCAGCTCTCAAGGCCGCCCACCTGGGACCACGCAGGCCTCTCTCAGCGAACCTGTCCCTTTCAGGGCAGCTCTTCCTGCCCGCTTGTGGCTATGCCAGTGTCTTTCACTCTTCTGTCCCTTTCCTAATACACCTGCTCTTTAAATATAACTAATGCCTCTGTCTTGTGGAGAAACTCGCCTGGGGAACTCGCCGCGAGCGGCCAAAGTGGGAGCTCTGCTGACACCTGTAGGGTAAGTGAAAAAGCATCAGGCTTTGCTGCCCTCTCGCCATTAGGATGGATGATGGATCCCTGAGGTCCTGAATGCATGCCTGACGGCGGACACCTGGAGTAGGGTGTGGGCACACGTAAGTGGGTACACCTGTGCTTATAGGGGCGGCTCACGGGGACACCAGCAGAGCCACGAGGAGCAGAGGAGAGACCACCAGAGAACGCCGGAGAGCCCAGGTAACGTGAAGACTTGCTGCCAGCCCCCCTGGCACCCCTACCTGCTGTGTACCCAGTAAAATCCCAATAAAAGCCTGAAAAACCCTGAGGGCTCCAGGACTCTGCTCCTTCACCCCATCTGCTCAGATCATAGAAAACCTGCTCCATGTCCTGTCCTGTCACTACACACCTTCCCCGGTGAACCCAAGGACCCCACACTCCAAACCCACAGACTCCAAAAAAAAAAAAAAAAACACATCAGAAGCATCAAATTACCTCGCTTTCCAGAACTTACAAGAGCTACATGGCAAGTCAGGCCCGAGCGCCCTCCTGGTGGCCTCTGGAAGGGCCTTGCTCGCAGGAGGCTGGGAAGTGTGTGCACCTGTGGCCCGTGCACCCTCGCGTGGCGGGTCTCTTGTGAGTTCTCGGTCACAAGCTTTTTTGCAGCAAAACTCCTCAGCCACAAAGCAGTCTTGCCGTAAAACCCAGAATAAGTGGTGGACAGTTGGGTCTTCACAGAGGCAGTGCTCCCATTTGTATCATCCGAAAACCTTAGGACTCACATTAAGGCGCGCTGAGTGGATGGGCGTGGTGGTCTCGAAATACTGGGTGATAACAAACACCCGTAGCAACTTGATAGAAAATACAACAGGAAAATTTCCTGGAATTGGTGAAACACACACGTGTAAAGCCAGACGGCTCGATTATTAGAGGTGGTGATGTATGCGCTTTATAAATCCTCCCGTCTTCCCTCCCTCCCAGCAAAACCAAGTTTACCAAGTCATGGTAAATCTTTTTTTTTTTTAAAGATTTATTTATTTATTTATACAAGCCCTGGGTACAGTCAGAAGCACGGGAGGGTGAGAGAATTCACCAGAGCCAGAGCAGGGACCAGAACAGGCAGACTGATGAAATACACTGCTGAGGGGAGCAGTGGGCGTGGCAGGAGAGGTCTGCGCGCCATGTGGGGCCCTCCTCTGGTGGCCGGGGAGCAGCCGGGGATCGAACTGTTATAGGACAGGGAGAGGGGCAGCCCAAACCCCGCAAACCTGCCTATTCTACATGGGTTCTGCCATCCGCTGCATCAACACAAAACATAGGAGACTTTAATGGGAAGGAACTTTAATAAAACTAGGAAACAATACGGGTAAGGCAGAGTCTAGTTTCTAAATGAATGGTGGAATATAAATTAAAAGGGGGGATTGTAACAGGGTGGTCCCCAGGAAAGGGGGAGGTTCCCTGCCCCACCCAAGGGAGGGTGGAGCTGAGCAGGAAGAGAAGCAGCAGAAGAGACTGAGGAAGGAAGCAGGATGGAGCCAGGAGACCTGGAGGAGGCGCATGGAGCCTAGAGACACGTGAAGAAACTGCGCTTGTCTTGTGGTCGTGGACTAGGTGACACAGATGTGGGTGAGACCCGTGGGGAGGTGACCATGGCAGCTTTTATCTGGATGTTGATTTTGCTCTTTTCCTTCCGGGCTTGTCCGGTTGTTTCTGACCCTTTTCTGTGGGTCCCCACTGGAAGATGCTTTAGACTTGTAGCAGGCTTTGGGGCCTTGCTCTGGGCCAATCCCATTGGGATGGACTTTTACCCACGAGGGGACGGGTAACTCTGGATGCTTCATTTAGAAACTAGACTCTGCCTTACCTGTATTGTTTCCTAGTTTTATTAAAGTTCCTTCCCATTAAAGTCTCCTATGTTTTGTGTTGATGCGGCGGATGGCAGAACCCATGTAGAATAGGCAGGTTTGCGGGGTTTGGGCTGCCCCTCTCCCTGTCCTATAACAGAACTTGCGCTGCAGAGGCTTCGGGCAGCTTCGCAACCCAGCGCTCAACCGCCACGCCACTGGGGAGGCCCAAGTCATGGTAAATCTTAAAGACAGCTAGTAATTCACAGCTATTTTCAAGAGTGTTAATGATCGAATCATTAATTGCTTTAGCCATCACCGTCTAAGGCTGTCTTTCCCCAATTTATCACCAACATTTGAATGTGGGCAAAAGAAACAAGCTTCTAGTCTCCAAAAAGAAATGGTTACATGATTGGTCGTGAGCACACGTTTCTGGAAAATGGTGAAAAATTCTTGCTATCTGATATTGGAGAACTTGATGTAGATAGAATTTGGGGTTTTGGCGTAGAATCTCAGATGGTTTGGTGAGATACACGGCTGGGTATGTGACGGTGCATATAAAGGTGGTTCCATGTAATGGGAAGAAAGAGCAGCATTCTGCATTTATTCATTTTACATCCAGGGAAGACTTTGGATACAATAGGGAAAACTGAGGATCTATCTATCTATATGGATATAGATAGATACATATACACATACACATACACACATATATAGTAAAGGACTAATGAAAATTTTGTCATTAATTTCTTGCATTTCATTGGGTCCTTTTAAATAATAGACCCTCTTTTCATGGCTGTTTCCTTTTTCATGGCATAAATGCCTTATGGCCAATTAGTTATGCATGGGAAGATGCTTGCATGGAAATTGCTTGCAAGGAAAGAGTTGATGATGACCCCACAGAACACAGTCCAGACAACCTACCGTCCTGATCTTCAGCCTGGCTCCTCTGTCAACATCTCCTCTTAAAGGAGGACTCAGGGATGTGCTTCTCCACCTGTCATGAAATCTCATTGCAAACATGCATATCTGGCTATTCTTTCTTAAGGGTTTTAAAAGCCGCTTATAAACTTCAAAAAGTTACTGAATATAAACTTCTTAGCTGAATCACTGTAATAAATGGACTTTTTGGCAGGGGAGGTCAGTCCGAGTGCCCTTGCAGAGTCTGTACATTTCAAATACATCTACATTGTTTCAGCACTCAAAATGACAAGGTGTCAGACCTGAGACCTTTGGTGGGAGAGTCAAGAGGCCAAAACAATATAATCTGAATTGGAATAAGAAATCACTGGGGATTGGTTCAGTTCAGTCTTGAATTAAACCATTCATTAAAGTTCTGAATTTCCTCTAAGCATTTGGCAGCAATTTCACCCACAAATGACTTACGGGATCACTTAATTTCCCATTGGAACTTTGGGGATATAACGATGCTAAGAGTAAAATGAAATACTCTATGTCCAAGCACCTAGCTCAGTGCCTGGTTCAATGTCAGGGCTAGGATCAATTTGAAAAACAGTAATAACTTCTTTCATTAAACCAGTTATGAAGCATTTTTCTATACTTTACTGTAGAGTTGAATGGACTGTTAATATGTCTGTTGGTTGCGGCTTCTGCTTCGAGGTGCCCAGACTATGCGTGTGTGTGATTCTCAAACAGATACAAATTTTGAGTGTGGGAGGGAAGGCACACACAGGGCTTCTGCACGGACCTGTTCTCTAACTCCAGAAGGTAAGGCTTCCCAATGGGACATGCTCATTTATGGCTGATGACTCCACTGTCTGAACCACATCTTCTTGATCCCCTGTCAGTGGACACTCAGGTTGCTTCCATGTCCTAGCTATTGTAAATGGCACTACAATAAATGTTGTAGAACATATAATTTAAGTTGATGGTTTCATATTCTTCCAAACTGGTGTCCTCTTATTATCCACACTCTTATTACAGAAGCTTCTAAAACTACCTTAGAGGATGTACAGGCAAAGAGAGAAACTAATGAAATCACCACTGATGCAGGATCGGTAGACATATTAGGACATAGATATTGTGACATATTCAGATCCTTTTTCTTGATCACCAAGAGAACACTCATTTTCTAAGGGTAAGTCATCTTTCTTTATCTCACAAGTACATTTGAGTGACTTGTGGTAGTTAGCTGAGTTAGAACACCCAAGAGGAGGAATGGTTGAGGAATGGTGTGTGTCAGTGGGGGTTTCCAAATGGTGAGCTTGGAGCAGTGTAGACATGGCAGTTCAATCCTCTGGAGATGTTGAGAAGGCATTGTGGACTTTAGGGTTGTCATAGACATCTGATCACACTTAGGAGTTTAACACAGAAAATAAAGAAAGAAAAGTTACTAAAAACAATGTATTTTCATAATTCTTTCTCATTCCTTTTTTCATTTTCCAAGGAAATTATTGAGGCCAGAGGCTTCCAGGATTGTTACTCTTCTCATCAGTCTATGATCATCACGCCATGATCCTTTCTGATAGACACATCCACCCATATTGTCTGAAACAAAGAGATTCCCCAATCCCTGGACATTAAGTTAGGGCAGCAGCAACAACAAAACAACAGGAATAGAAACAATTTAAAAATTAGTGGAAAAAATCTCGAGGGGGGTTATTTAAAAAGCATTTGTAAAAAGGACCTCCCCGATGGCGCAGTGGTTGAGCACTGGGTTGCAAAGCTGCCCGCAGCCTCTGCAGCGCCGGTTCAATCCCCGGCGTACATTGTCAGTCTGCCTGTTCTGCCCTCTGCTCTGGCTCTGGTGAATTCTCTCACCCTCCCGCACTTCTGATTGTACCCAGTGCTTGTATAAATGAATAAATAAAATCTTAAAAAAAAAAAAAGCATTTGTAAATGGAAAACTCCTCAGCTATAAAAAAGATGAAAACTTGCCCTTTGCAAGAAGATGGAGGGAACTGGAGGGAATAATGCTAAACAAAATAAATTAAAAGAACAAATACCAAATTATTTCACTCAGAAGAAACAAAACAAAGGAACAGATAAAACTAAACCAGTATAACTGTAGTAAAAATGTTACCATAGAGGATGGGTGGAGGGAGGGGGCTTAAGGGAAGAGGTGGCCCAGTGGACTCGGGTGAAGATTGTTGGATACTTTAGTGGTGGGCATGGTGGGTAACACACATCTGAAGGGGTGTGAGCCCTGTGCCCCTACATCACATAGAGTGTTGTAAACCAATGATACTTCAATAAAAAATAATAAAATTTAAAAATATTGAAAGCTTTGTGTAGATTCTGAACTCTTACTGCATAACTACAACTGTATCTAATATTTGGTAACTTAGAATGATGGACTATCCACAAAGTTTTTCTCCCTATAGGAGAGTGATTATAGAATGACATCCTACAGCAACAGCTTTTCAAAGACAGTATGTGTATCACTTGTCCTTAAAAGGTTGCAGATGTACTCTATGAATTTTATATTTATGCGCTCATCACTAATAATTCAAGAGTAGGTATTATATCACCATTCTAAAAAAGCTGGGTAACTCCCACAGCATTGGTGATTGGTGTTTAAATGAAGATCAGAAAGTTTGTTTTACCATCACAAAGGGGTGGGGGTAATTAATCTAAAAAGTCAGTAAATCAGTCAAGGTCAAATCACCCTTCAAGCCTTCTTTTCATTCTAGTAACAAGTCCCTTAGAGAAATACGTTTTTAGTTGCTGTTTGTTTCTCCTTGCATGATATATTATTTTAGCACCAATAATTAATTTATTAATTATCCCCAAGTAAGAATCTGTTAAAAAATATCCACAATATGTGCACTGTAGGTTCACAGCTGTGGCTCCAACAGAGCTTATGAACTTGCTTCCAATGAATTAGGAGACTTCCATCTGCTCAGAGGCCATTATTTGAACCAAAAATAATATTTCTAATTATTTCCATCCATCAGATGTCCAGCAGAATGCCATGCTATGGCTATTTTTGAGAATATAGAGTAATGCACCAGCCATATGGGTGGGCAGCTACCTGGGAGGGGCAAAATTCTTCTGTGCAGGAAGCATTCTTTTTAGTATTATCATATTTCCTTACTGATGAGTCTCATTATTACATAACATATATTGTTTGTTATATTGAAATGCTCTCTCTGTGCCAGCTCTGAACCAAGTGTTTCCCATGACATAGTTTATTGTTCACAACCTTACACAGTGCATATTATCTGCATTTTACACAGGCAAAACGTGAACACATTAAGAACTTGCCCCAAGTCACACAGATATATAGCAGAGACATAAATGAATATCTTTTCTCTCTGCTAGGGAATCACTCTAGGAAATAACAGTACGGAACAAATGGTGACCTGTGTACATTAGAAGGAGGAAAAGCAGCAGAAAAAGAAAGTAGAAGTGAATGTAGAAAGAGAAATCATCCAATGGTAAAGATTTTCAGCATGATCTTCATCACCAGGCAACTGTTGGTCATTTCAGGATACAGGAAACAGAAAGTACCAGAAGTATGGAAATGTTGGAAGAAGCTTCAAATTTGCATCACCAATTCCTTTTCTTATTAGTGCAAAAAAAAAAAGTGTTTAGGGGAGCAAAGACTTGGTAGAATGTGAACTAATGACTTGAGGATTTTTCCCTTTTTCACATTCAAACAAGAAATTAGATACTTCAAGACACAATAGCATGGAGTACTATCGCATTCTCACAATTATTTTATTTCTTGATCTTTTTTTTTGTCAAGACTACTTGTTTTCAAATATCTTTGACACAACCTCTATTTTCCTCTCAAGATTTTTTATTTATTTTACTTTTCCACAGCAACTGAGGCTTCATATAAATTCTTTTCCAACAAAACAAATTAGTCTTTTGTGAGGGCACTCTCTTAGGATGCTGACCATCTGAAAGTTATGCTAGTGGGGAGCAGTTCCTAAATAATAAAGAATGTGGAAGCACAGAGTTCTTTTCAATGTCATCTCCTTGACTGTATTTTGGAATGGAAATGTGCTCCAGTCAAGGTCCTGCCTGTTTCTCCTGGACCTACCCACAGGATTAACCTTATGGCATCAAGTTCAAGGTGACTAATTTACATTTTGAAATCTATTCCTTTCTCATATCACAGGATACAGGAGTCAGCTCTGAGTGTCCCTGTTCAATTTGGTTCAAGTGCTACTGCATCTTAAAGATACTGTTTGTGATGTGGAATTCAGTTGTTTCCTAGTTCCGTTATAGAGTCCCCCATCTATGCCTTGCTCTTTTTGTTCATTTCTGTAGGTTTCAGGAGGAGGAATAAGGCAAACCTACTTCCATTCTATCATCTCTCCAGAAACTTCTCTAACTTGAATATTTAAACACCTGACAGTGAATATTCATAAAAATATTGATTAAATATTGCACTGTTAAATATCAAAAAGAAAATACCAAAAATACAAACATCTAAAATCTATCCTGGTGTTCACTGATGACAGTACTTACCTAAACTTTGTTCAAAATGTGAACCTTTGACAAAGGCTTGAGAAACATATCACTGACTCCCTCACCACCCATTGGTTTAATAGGAGTCTTGGTCTTCCCTGTAAGAACACAGTGATAGGGCCTCCCCGGTGGCGCAGGGGGTTGAGCGCAGCGCTGTGAAGCTGTCCGTGGCCTCTGCAGCACAGGTTTGATTCCCAGCCGGCCAGGGAGATACCCACATGGCACGGCAGACCTCTCCTGTCTTGCCCGCTGCTCCCCTCAGCAGTGTATTTCAGTCAGTCTGCTTGTTCCGTTTCCTGCTCTATCTCTGGTGAATCCTCTCACCCTCCTGCACCTCTGGCCTGTACCCCTGTTCTTGTATAAAAATAAATAAATCTTAGAAAAAAAATGGAAAGAAAATATTAGGTATATACATAAAAAAAGAACACAGTGATAATGGGGGGGGGAGACATGTTATACAGGCAAGTATCAACTAGTTGCCCTGGTGAATAGGTGGTAAGAAGATACATAGTAAGCCTCTAGTAAGAGAGAACGTAAGACTAGCAGCATCAGCTCTTCAGAGTATGAATTTTAAATAGACATTATTTATCAACTAAAGCTAGACAACAGTAAGAATCAGCTCTAAGACCACGTGGCTTGGAGCAAAAGACTTTCCCACAGCTCTTGTCACAATGTACTGCTCACTCTTATAGCTGCCCCATAAATGTACCTTTCCCCACAAACATTCCTCTCCCTGAACTTTTACATCTCTGCCTGCCAACTTTACCTATCCTTCAATGTCCAAATAATTTTTCTTCCACAGACCTTTTATCATTTTCTCCAGTTAAAATCAACCTGTTCCAGGCCTCCCTGGTGGCACAGCAGGTTGAGCACAGCACTGTGAAGCTGTCCGCAGCCTGGCAGCACAGTTCTGATTCCTGACTAGCCAGGGAGAGTCCCACATGGCGGAGCAGACCTCTCCTGTCTCGTCGGCTGCTCCCCACAGCAGTGTGTTTCGTCAGTCTGCCTGTTCTGCTCCCTGCTCTGGCTCTGGTGAATCCTCTACCCCCCTGTGCCTCAGGCCTGTACACTAGCTCTTGTATAAAAATAAATAAAAATCTTAAAAAAAATAAAATAAAACCAACCTTTCCCTACTTTTCATCTTTACTTTATAAATCTACTCTGTATCTTCATTATTCAGCACCTGCTATATGCCAGGCACTATTCTAAGGATTATGGATACAGTGCTGAGAAAGGCATAATTCTTGCTCTATGAACTCTTATTCATATGGATGATGCAAAGTAAGTAACAATAATTTCAAGTGCAACCAATGCTATGAAGAAAAATTAAGTTAGGAAAAAAGGTAAATAGTGACATGAAAGGGGTCAGGGAGTACTGAGAAACTGACATTGAGTGCAAACCCAAATTAGTAAGGAAGGGATGGTTTAAGTTGAGGGGGATAGGCTTCCTAGGAGAGAAGGCAGGTGCAAATGCCCTAAGGTAGAAATTAACTGCTTGGCATAGTTAAGGAAAGCTAGTTTTGTGTGGTTTAGAATCCTGTGAGTTTAGAGTGGAGGAAGATGATTATTAAAAAGCCAAGCAGTCAGATCAAATCAAGTCTTGTTGGCCATAAAAAGGACTTTAGAAACAAGATTTGCATGTCAAACTGCACTGGACACCTCATCATCCCTGCCGATGAACTGCCACTCTCCCCCATGTGCCTCTGTTCAACTTCCATCATACCACCACAATACCTGCATGTTCCCAGGGTGCAAAGCACATGAGCCACGGCAGGTCCAGCATTGTCCCCTCTCATCCAGTGCATAGTGAGTACATGGCCATGTGATCTAAGCAAGGCCAAAAGTTTTAGCAATTGTGTTTCTGCCTTGTATCAGGAGCTATTTGCACTCCACTTACCACTGGTGATAAGAGCCCTCATGATTAACTGGTGCTTAATCCAAATCCAAGATCCTATCCAAACATCTGCACCAAATACCCATGTTGTTTCCCACGACATGCAGGAGTGTTCCTATGATAAATACCTGAAAAGCAAGTGAAGCAGAATGGTGCAGGGGCAGAGGAGCAGCCACAGTGCAATCTCAATTGCAGTCTCTCTCTCAGGACAGGAAGTCTTAAATCTGAGCGGATCCTTCAGAGTTCTCTCAAGTTGGGACTAGAATGTTGAGCCTTCATACCCCAAACTTCAATCAATGGTGGCAGTTGGGTCATCCTGGGATTGAGTCATGCCAGGCATTTCTCTTCAGTTGAGGCAATACCCACAAGGGACTGATATTTGAGTACTTTCTGCTGAAAGCAAACCCAGCATGGTGGGAATAATTTCTTCCTTCTTAAAGGAATATCTGGGTAAAATAGTGTTTATCATAAAACCATGGCTAGAAGCAAACATGGATTTTTATGACAGCACCTAAAAACATACATGGATATATATACACAATAAAAGTGGCAATGTTTAACTATTGTGTAAATACCTAAAGGCTTTCAATTAGAAGACACTTGAATCAACCTAGAGGGTTCTTATGAGGATCAAATACAGAGACTGAAGTGCCTAATGTCATGTCTATCATTTACAAAAGGTTTTAAAACTAAATCTAATAAAACTTGATCATTAATGTCCCGGTTTGAAAATCTACACATAATTCAATTGTTTCTGGCTGAATGGGTCAGGATTTTGATTGAAAACAAAAGTAAAGTATGGAGAGATTTTAATGAAGGCTGTTTACAGAAGAGGCAGGGTGAAGAACCATGGAGAATGAAGCATCCCATGACTAGTGATACCAGGAAGCTACCACCATTCATAGGCCTGATGGAGCCAAAAAAAAAAAAAAAAAAAGCAAGACATCAGCTAGAGAACAAGTCCTGGCTGTTTTCTAGGAAAGGACTGTAAATACATTGTAAATTTTCTGGTGACCCCTGGTCTGGCAGGCAAGAGAGCAAAGCAACCTTCATAGACTCCATCCTGTAAGTAAGAATCTGTAGCTGGATGCTAAAATCAGCTTCATCAAATAAAAAAAGATTTAAAAAAAACGAGTACCCGGATTCTTGCCTCTCAGCAGTGCAGTCATTAGCAAAGAAAAAAAATTAATTAAATCCTGTATTGCCTTCCTCTAGCATCAGCCTATCTTTAAGTCAGAACAACTTAGAACTGGAAGCACCTCCTGTCAGAATAATTACATTCTTGATGTCAGTGACTCACTATTCCTGCCTATATAAACTAAATCAAACTAGTGTTTACTGGAAGAGGTCTCACAGAATAAATCTGTTGGACTGCTTCCCAGGTTCAAATCCTCACTTTATGTAATAAAATCTCCATCTAAATTGAAATTTATTTTCAGTTAATAGGACAGGAGCCTTCAGCAGAGGATCAAGGACATGGCCAACCTGTCCAGCGATGGACAGTTAGAGATGTTGGGAAATCAATTCTTCAGTTTGCTCTCCCCTTATCTTCCCATCTCTATCTAGCTGGCTCCTCCCATTGGCTAACCCCAACAGGAAGTCAGAGGATGTAAAGGCCAGCATCCTAGAGAGTGGATTTGTGTGAATAAACTGCCCATCATAGTGACCTTCACAATTGCTTACAAAATATATGACACAAAACTGAGTTTTACATATAGCTGTGTGCTTATCAGTGCAAAGAGAAAGGCTGTTTTCTTTTTTAAGATTTATTTATTTATTTAATCATCTATCTATCTATCTATCTATCTATCTATCTATCTATCTATTTATTTATTTATACAAGAACAGGGGTATAAGCCAGATACATGGGAGGGTGAGAGGAGTCACCAGAGACAGAATGGGGAACAGAACAGGCAGACTGACGAAATACACTGCTGAGGGGAGCAGTGGGTGTGACAGAAGTCTGCCCCGCCATGTGGGACCCTCGCCAGCCGACTGGGATCAAACCAGTGCTGCAGAGGCTGTAGACAGCTTCACAGTGCAGTGTTCAACTGCCTGCACCACCAGGGGCTGTTTTCTTAAAGGGCACTTTGTTGCCTCAATATTGGTAGCTTTGGTGGAAAGAGATGTCAAGAATGAGCACTTTGAGTCTTATCTAGGCTAGGGTGGTTGAGGATATCACCAAAATCATAAAGGACTGAGGCACAAAGAGAACAAAGAAGTGGATAGAAAAAAGAAATTGCACATCTTTTAAAAGATGATCTAAGTATGTAAAAATGTGAAGACTTTGGGGGGAGAAATTTGGAAGGATTATCCTCCTAATTGATTGCCACACCTTGGCTCCTCTTCACTCCTTGGTTTAGAGGTCTACAACTAAAAGGGGCACTGTGAATTTTGGCTTCATGGAGACAGAGGCAGTGCTCGTGAGAACCTGTACAGTTAATTTCCCAGTATATGCCCCATTTGATATGGGTCACCTCTTCTAGGTGCAAAGAAGCCAAACACCAATAATTACAGCAAATCCTTTATGCATCGCCAGTAGTCTATATATGTACATCTATAGGGTCACCATGGACTCTAGAAAGAACACAATGCACATAATTCTAAGACATTTCAATCAATGGCAATGGTAGGAGAGGTTTAGTCACAGGGAAGGACTTTCTGGCCAAGTTCCCTCCTTAACCAAACCTCCTCAGCATTAGCATCATCCCTACAGTTTCAGGGAGAAGGACTAAATTTTAAATTGTGATTGTAGCTAAAATATAGAACTGTACCAGAGTCAAAGAATCTTAAGTCCACAAGTAGAGCCACCCCAGCCAGAAGCAAATCCTTAGAATATGCTATGATTGGAAGAGAGACCCAGCAACAGGTTCCTTGTCCGTAGGGCATTCTTTTGACTTTTCAAAAGACCTGGTTCCAATCAAAGCTTTCTTTCTCTTAACCTTTTGGACATCAGATTCTCCACCTGTGAAACAAGGAGATGAACTAACTTATTTCTAAAATGCTGTCCAAACCTAAAGTCATCTTGAGACTCGCCATTTAAACCACTGAAACCACTCTGCTTTTACATTCACACCAATAAAGCTAGTGTTGTTTCACATTCGTACACCACCATCTAGTGGTCGAAGGTTAGTAGGACTAAAAACAATACAAATTTCACAAGTTGAAAATCATTATGTACAACTTTGCACTTAGTATTTAATTTTTTTGTAGACTGTGGGCCTCCTATAGAATCTAAGAAAATGTGCTCTCCTATTCCCCCAAGTAAAAAAGGAATATACACCAAATCTCTGCATACAATTTCAGGAAATATACGGCCCACTTCCATCCTCCCCACTCATGCCTAAGCCAGTTTTTGAGCCTCCTATGTACCCATCATTTCAACCACTGGGAAAATAAGAAATGATCCTATAATATTCAGAAACTGATGCGTGTAAAAGATCTGGTCTTTTTTTTTTTTTTTTTTCCTAGTTGTCTAACCATATCCAAAACCACTTTCTATCTGGAGGGATACTTCACTGTATTAGAGGTACAGGGAAGCAGGGTATAACCCTTCCATGGCAGAAGAGAGCAGGTCCTGCTTCCCCATCTTTGGCAGGACAGGCCTCTGCTGGCCAGTCGTTTTGTCCCAATTTGGATCCCTGAGTGTGTAGCAAAGGTACAGAAGAGGCTGTGAAATCAGTAAAGAAGGAAGAATCTGCCATTGGCAGTATCCAGTGGCAGCAAAGTCAAGGTGAGATTTCTGTCTAATGTTTCCTAGGCTCTAACTCCTACTAACATGCACTTCCCTATATTCATTTCTGGCTTTTTAAATCTATCTGTTTCCTGAACTACCTGACATCCTTCAATGAATCCTTTTACTACAGAAGTCACAATGTGTTACTTTAAAATTTCAGAAACCATACCTTTCCTAAGTACTATAAAAGTATTGACAGTATATGGCAGCAGAATAGCTCAATCTCCTTGGTGCCTTCTATCACTTGAAGAGCCTCACACTTGACTGTCTGTACAGCCTTTTACAAAGTCATTTTGTGTTCTGTTATTTTCTCCTACATTTCACACCAGAATGTGCTTAACACAACTTTCAATCCTTTTTGAAACTAATCAGAGCAATTTATGTATTTATGTAGTCAGAGGGTTTCTGAAGTTTAGCCAAGATAAATTAATAAAGTATGTATGATTAGGGCCTCCCCTGGTAGTGCAGCGGTTGAGCGGTGGGCTGCGAAGCTGCCCGCAGCCTCTGCAGCGCCGGTTCGATCCCCGGCCGCCAGTGAGAGTCCCACATGGTGTGACAGACCTCTCCTGCCGCTCCCGCTGCTCCCCTCAGCAGTGTATTTCTTCGTCAGTCTGCCTGTTCTGTTCCCCGCTCTGGCTCTGGTGAATTTTCTCACCCTCTGGCGCTTCTAACTGTACCCAGTGCTTGTATAAATAAATAAATCTTAAAAAAAAAAAAAAATTTAAAAAAAGGAAAAAAAAGAAAATACATATGATTAGAAAAAATATATTCTAATTGTAGAATTAAAAAAAAAATCACTACAGTGAAAATCAGCAATGTTGATTTTTTTCTATAACCCAAATAGGTCCAGGTTTTAAAAAGATCTTTCCTTTGACTTAAAAGAAAAAATTACCTGGGAATAGCTAAGATAGTATACATACAGAAATCATGCTGTTTAAGAAATTAGTTGATATATTTGTAGCTAAGTACAATTTAATGAAGTGAAATTATTTAAATGTATGCCATGCTATTCACAATATAAAAAAGTAAATGAAATGATGAAAGTTATTATGATAAAGGAAATTTATCAAATATTATATAGCCATTACGAGTGAATCAAGTCTGCAATAAATGGGGAAAAAATTTTAAAATTTTAAATGAAAAATAGAAAATGTTGTAATATTGAATGAGATCAAGGCAGTCAAAATAGTAAAACTTTGTTTTAGTTATCTTTTATTGCTCCTTAAAATAAGTAGTTTAACAGGTATTTATTAAATGACTGCTACGCACTGAGTAAAACACTCAATATGTAAAATTGATATTCACTACCCCACAACATTTTGTGTATCCTTGTTAATAAAAAATCAGTTATCCATGGATGTTACGTATACTTCTGGATTTCTATAGTATGTCCCACTGACCTATTAATCTATCTTTAGTCCATACCAAGCAGCTGTTTTGTGTATAATAGCTTTATAAATCTTCAAGTCAGGTAGTATGAACCCTATAAATTGTTCTTCAGTGTTGTTTTGGCTAATCTATACTCTGCATTACACATTTATTCTGAAATCAGTGTGTCAGTACCTACAAATGCTGTCTTTACCCCTGGTTATACTTTGCTCTAAATTCTACTTTACCTGGTATTAACAAAGCCATTGCAGCTTTTTTTTTTTTTTTGAAAAAAAAACAAAACAAAACAAAAAACAAACTAACATAGTATAAACTACTTTCATTTTTTAAACTCTTAACCTATTTGTGTCTTCAAATTTAAAATAGATTTCTTGTAGGTACTATGTGTAAGTCTTGGGTTTTTATAGTTTGACAAGCTTTCCCTTTTAATTAAGATTTTTAGACATTTAATATGATTACCATTAGGGTTGAGTCTATCATCTCACTGTTTTCTATTTATTTGTTGTTGTTATCTTTATTTCTGCTAATTTCCATTTGCTCATTATCTCTTTTCATCTTTTCTGCCTTCTTTTGGATATATACAAGTCTGGCTGGTGAGAACAAGTACTATTTCTGGCCTTTGCAACAAGGTACCAACCTTTTTAATACTTTCAGATGATTCTTTTCCTGACCTCAGGTAGTTTCTGCACATACATGTACTAACCAGTACTCTGCAGAATTCTCCAGTAGGACTGTCACAGATCTGTGGGGTCCTCTCCCTTTTCTGTTACTCTGCTCTCTGAATTCAGGCTGCTTTATATTTCCCACTTTCAACTCTGTCTCAACTCAGGAACGCTATCAAATTCTGCTTCAGTACCTTCTCCCTGTGCCACAAACTCTCTCAAGGCAGTTTTTAATATAAAACTGTAAAACTTTTAGGAAGAAACAAGAGAAACACTTCCATTCCTTAGGCAACTAGGCAAAGAGTTCTTAGACATGACTCCAGAATCACAATTCAAAATATTTAAAAAAATGATAAATTGTAATTCCTCAAAATTAAAAACTGTAAAATATTGTTGAGAAAGATCATTTACCATTAGATACAAATTAAAATCATAATCAGATATGACTGTACATATAGAAGGGTGAAAATCAAAAATACTAATGATAGTAGGTGCTGCCAAGCATGTAAAGCAACCAGAACTTAAAGACATTGCTGGTAAGAATGCAAATGGTATATATACTCTGAAAAATGATTTGGCAGTTTCTTATAAAGTGGAACATACACTTTCCATTATGATCCAGCAATCACAGACCTAGATATTTACTCAAGCAAAGGAAATACATTTCCACACTAAAGTTTAGCTGTCCTATTTAATAATCACAAAAAAAATGGAAGCAGCCAAAATATCCATCAAGTGGTTAATAAACTTGGCACATTCTATACAATGGAATACTACTAATCAATATAAGAAAATGAATTTAGATGGACACAACCTGAATCAATCTCAATGGAAATATGCTGAAAGAAGCCAGTCCCCTGAAGTTACATATTGTGATTCTAATACTGTGACTTCATCAAAGGAGAAAACTAGAATGGTTGGCAGGGAATAAGAGTAGAAGAGGATATACCTACAAAGGTATAGGAGGAAGGTTTTGGGGTGATTAACTGAATCCTGATTGTGGCAAAAATTAAAGGTTTTTTTTTTTTTTTTAAATTAACGCAATTCTATGTCAAATTTTAAAGAAAATTTTACCGTAAGCCTAACACTAAAATGGTAACAATAAGTTGGCCAAATATTCTGAGGAAAGCAGTCTAGGCAGAGGGAACAGCTACAGAAAGTCTGAGGCTGCAACGTGCCTGGTATACTCAAGGAACAGTGAGAGAGTTCATGTTGCTAAAGTGGAACAAGTAGAGAAGTCAGAGATGTAACAGGGAACCAGATCATTTAAAACAATTAAATTATTACAAAGACTGACTTCTGAGTAAAATGCACTGCTGAGTTTTGAACAGAGTAACAGAAAGGACTAATTGTTTTAAAAGGATCACTAAACTCTGTGTTGAAAATAGGTTAGAGGTGGGGGAGAGAAGAGGAAAGATAGAAGAGGGATGTCATCTTAGGAAACCATTTCAGTAACACAGGTAAGAATGACGGTGGTACTAAATATGGTGACAGAAGTGGGAACAAATGTTTGGATTCTAGATAAATTTTGAAGGTAGACCCAAAAAAATTTTTCGATGGATTAGACTGAGAGAAATAATGGAGCCAAACTCCCAAGATTTCTAGCCTAAGCAGCCAAAAGAATGAAAGTTGCAAAAATTGAAAAGAGGACAGCATTAGCAGGATAGGTTGTGGGAAAAGAACAGCTCAATTTTGAACATGCCAGTTTGAAAGTTTATTAAGCAGTCAAGTAGAGACTTCAAGTTTGGCTGGAAAGACTAAGTATATGCAATATACTCAGCAATAGTTTGGGTAAGAGAGGAATCATGAAGCATTCTGGAGCACAGTGAGATTCTGTGCTCTGCAAGCTCACTCACAGGAAGGTGTGATCACTGTGAATAATCCATTCAGCTGTACTATTTTTGCCCTGGAGTTGATTCAGTAGTGAATTCATTTGAACTAACCCTCAATTTTCTCTGTTTCAGGATATAAGATTTTAAACGGTGAGGGATGAGTCTCAGAGGACAACTTCTTAAATGAATTTGTCTTTCCTTGAAGTACTCATTTGAGATTATTCTTTTCTCATTATCTACCTCTGCTGTAATTGGTAGAGCAAGGCTGTACCAATTGGATACAATGGCATGTTACCATAGCATAATGTCCTGAGAACAGAAGGCAGATGAGTGCATATTTTATTAATACTCAAAAGATTTTATGTAAGACTCATGTCTTGCGGTTTTTTTTTTCCATCTCTCTATCACAATAAGGCCAACTCTTTCAAGGGGGAAGATATATATTGTATAATGTGTGTCACCTTCTATGCTAATTTATTATATATTTCAAGGTGTTTGAAAACTGATTATTATCTCCATGGATATTTTCTGATCATTGTTTCTTTAGTCTTACTATATACTATCAGAAATAACAAGATGTAAATAATGTAATAGAATTTCATTTAATAAGTATATTTAAAGTTCAACTTTTCCAGAAACAGCATTTTAATTACATTCAAAGTGTGTTCATTTTAAATATCACCAAATTCATCATTTATATACAGCGTTGGCTATTAGAAAACAAATGGAAACTAAAACAAGATTTTTTTTTAAGTCCTTACTTCCAAATTTAGTACACTGTAACTGTTAAATATTTATCTAAATGAAATGTATACATTATCAGAAAAACAAGTTGTATTAATAGGAAAGTAACTCTGATACACATATAGTGGAACATAATTCACATTGGTGTAAATTACAGGTATATTTCAAAGTATAAAACAAAATAAAAAACCCAATAACTACAAATAAAGGCAAAAATTGTAACTGATATTCTGAACTAATGTACCTGTAATACTTCCCCAGAAAAAGTAGAAGCGTTCTCAAGATTTTATAATGACCCAAGATTTTTCATTATCTTCAATACATTGTCCACTGTATGAAAACAGACGACTTAGACTTTCTTTTTGTCTTTCAAATAGATTCAGTGACCAAAAGGTATCATAAGTGCTATTAAATCTGTTCTATTTAGAGCTCAGTAACCAAGGTATTTCTTTGATTTTCCCCTGAACCTTTAGTTTTCTTCAAGTCTCTAAGGAAACTTTTTATACAACGGTGAAAAAAGGAGATCAAATAATTCTGAGATGGCAAAGAATTATTAGAGTTGGCACTAACACAGGATTACAAAAAGTTATCTCTCATTTATTAAATCATAAATACACAAAAAGAAAAATCTTATCTGAAAACATGAATAAAAAGTGCTCGAAAAATCGAAAACATTAAAAATGTGGTGCTTGTGGGCTTCAGTTTTGAAGACATAACTACTAAGCTACTACTTCTGTTGAGTTGTTTTTTAAACTTGCATAACTTGTTTAAATATTTAAATTGTTTAATCAAGTTTCCCTAGCCAAAACAGGTCATAATTATTGTGCTCATGTAAGAGCCATGTAAAGACTGTAATAAGGGGAATAAAAGGATATGATAACCATCAAGTTAAAACTGGAAGAACTAGGAATAAAACTAAGCACTTACCCGATTGATCAAAGACAGGGAGGAACTCTGCCTTTCTTCAGATTTTTCTGCATTTCATAATCACATAATGAACTGTCTTAATCAGCACACACTATGTTTAAAAGGGACATTTCTGGAATTTATCTGCTTGTTTTGCTTGCCTGTTTGTTGATGATAAATCTTAATCATGCTCAGATGTACGGACATATTCAGGTCTTTCTGAAGTGTGAACAATTTACTTTGCATGTAAATAAAATCACCAATAAGAGTATTTAGTGTTTCACACAAATGAACTGCTTAACTTCAAATTAAGCATGTTTAAAATAACTGCTGCTTTGTCAAAAAATGAAATTATTTTATTCAATTATAAACATACAGTAACAAATATTACACAATCATTTCCTATGATTACTATAAAAATTTAAATTATTGTTTTCTCTTCATATGAAGATAATGGTTCTAAAACAACAGTCTAAAACAGAATAGCAAATCTATAAACACAACCCCTTCTCAGTCTGTGGAAGTCAGTGCACTCAGAAGTTATAAATAGGTATGATGTTCTTCCATAAGAAGGGTTCTAGAAAGATTAAAATGAAAAAAGGAAGAAAAGATAATCTGAAAAACAACCTAAGAATCACAAATGCAGGTGTTAGTCATTCAAGTGAGGTACCGGGGAATCAATCAGTTGTGCTTTTTTCTCCCAATGGAAGACGTTCCCATAACTGGAGCAACTGTTCACCAACCTGAGGTTCTAGCTCCTAGATAAATCAAAAATCACAATCAACACAAATAACTGGATTGAATTTTTATCACCAAAACCTAAACCAACAAAAATACTTAAAAATCATCTTAAATTTCATTTCTTTATCACAGTATACTAAAATAATATGGTATGCATCGTTCTAATTCTTGTGTTAAGGTTTATGGAACTGACTTCCAGAAATCAAGAATGTAGTTAGGCTGTAAATTCTGCAATTATCTGTGATAAAATGGTGAGAATTTTCCAAGGACTTCTGGAATTTCTATCTGGAAAGAATGAATTTTGCCTTTGTTTTTATTTAAATTTAGATATGACAACATTAGCATTTGTACAACATAATGATTTGATATTTAAGAAAAGCACTCTCAAATTTTAAAGGTTTATTGGAAAATCTAACATATTCAATTTATGGTATTTTTTTTCAAGAAACTATCTTAGGTGACTGACCATATGTTCTTATCTTAAAGACTAGATTTATTTAAAAATAATCATAGAATAAAACTTAAATTATTCTTATATAATTAAAAAGATTGCCATTTAGTTTCCTTATGACATTGTATCTCTGATGTGCATGAAAACAGAACCCTGACACTTTTCATATGGTAATGTAAAGTGAGTCAAACTGGTTTAAATAAATTATTAGTCATGTGACTTCAGGCAAGTCTAATTTCTTTTTACTTTCCTACAAATATTGGACTAGTAATTCATTTTATGCATAAGAATTATTTCAGATAAGCAGCTAGCACAGTACTCAATCTATGTGTTAATTCCAACACCTTAGCGAGTTTAAAATGCACATGAACAGCATCACAAGGGCAAAGTAAAACATAATAGAAATAAGACAAGTCACAAAAAATGGTACTATTTATGCTACGTAATTAAAGTCATAAAGAAATTAGATACTGTTATTATCTGTAGACTTTAATCAGATTACTTCAGAAACCATCTTTAGTTACGAGACAACACAGCTTATGAAAGATTTTACACACATACAAATATACATTTACAAGATATTAAAAGGTACAGTGAGCTCTAGCATACCCATTTGGCAGGCAGGTTTCAACTAGGACTTTTACAAAACTTAACCACTATTTCCCGTGTGCATATGCAATAAATACTTTTTATTTTTATATTTGTCCCTCAAACAAATCACTGATAACAGCAACACTGAGAAAAAAGAAAAGAACTATAATATGTTATTGTATACCTGCCCATCTCTGCTAATCTGGACTTTCTTGTTGTCATTCCAGGGATTGAGTAGATGGTGTGCAAACTGAAAGGGAAGACTTTCTTTTCGTATCCACTCCACCTTAAATACTCCTCCTAATCCAGCTGAACCCCAATCCTGGCTCTTCTCCCTTCCTATCTCAGAAGACATCCTAGAAAATCCCTGTGGGTACAATGAGGGAAAACGGTAAGCATAAGGATGATACTCAGATATGTGAATTCAATCTATTTGAGAAAGCAGGGAGGTTTTTTGTTTGTTTGTTTTAGGTAAAAGTGAAATATAAAAATAATAAATATACAACAAAACCAAAAATAAGATATTTATTCAATTTTTTATGAAAAATTCTTAACAAATTTTAGAGGAAAACCAATACTAGCCTTCCAACATAATTTCAAATATGAAGACATTTCCCAAATACCGTATGAACAATTTCAAATTCACATTTATTCCATGAAAAACGGACACACCTAACCTCTATGTTTTTACTTCTAAAAATTAAAATTGTACCAAATAATAAATTCATGATTTTGTAAATTCAGATAATATATCAAGTCAAGATGGGTTAAGAAATATAAGAAAAGCACTAAGTTTCGTGATGTCAGCACTAACTTCTCTATTTAAATAAACATTTTACCAAAAAATCAATCTTCTCATTACTTTTGTAATCCACCTGAGAGAGAGTAAATCTAAAGTTGCCTTCAGAAGGAGAAACTTTTATTTGGAGAGGATCTGGTAAAATAAGGCAGAACCAAAGACAACCCTATTCATTGTTCCTTGAGGAGGTGCAAATTATTCCTCATTCTCAGTCAAGCAAAACACATTTTTCCCATTCCATGCAACAGAAAGCCAGGTTTGATTTTTTTCTTTTTTTTTTTTACTCTATATGATCTAAGCTGCCAACAGAACAATCTCATTTTACTATTTCAGGATGGCTCACCTGGAAATGTCCAGATCCTTGAACAGAAAATACCAAGTAAACCATGCTGCTTTCCCAAAAGGCTCGATTTAGTTTCCGCTCATTACTAGGGGTTGTAGACCAGATACCCTTCTGCTGAGAAATTTCAAGGTTTCTCAAATTGCTACTCTTCATTATGAAGTATCGAATAGGCATGTTTGGTCTTGGTGAAGGAGATTTTGAGCCCTATAAAAGAATGCATAAATTCTTGAAAGGCAATCTGACCTTCCACAATCAATAGGCCCCATTAAATAACATCTTCATAAACATAAGCCAAAATATTTTATAAATATTCAACAAATGCAAATAATTCTCTATCATGCCTGAAAACCTACACAAGGTTCAATCAAAATGAGGTCAAAGTCAAATCCAAGTACTCATTTTCATAGCATTCAATCCCTACTTAAGAAAGGATTCTAGATTACTCACTCTGATTTATACTCCAAATGTACTTTCAGAAAATAGTTTAATAAACTTTCAAAATTTGAAAACAAACAAAAAAATTATTCTAGCTTACTGCCTGGGCACAGTTTCCAGGCAACAGTGGAAGGAAGGGAACACAAACAAGACTTGAGTGTCCTCACTAAAATGCATAGCTAAAGCATAGAATTTAGAGACCAAAATGACTAGAATTTGCTTGGCAGGGTACTTGACAGAAGAGATTTGCACAGAAAGAAGGTCTTGGGAACTACAGAGGGGTTTCCATAGGCTAAGAACTGACCTACACATGAGTTAAGGAAAAAGTGACCTGAAGTCAGGGAAGACCCAAAAGACAGCAATAGGCCAAACAGTTCCCAGAGCTCACACATAGCTGAGAATTTTTACTTTATCCCCAGTCAAAACATAGGCATTAGCTCACTGAAATATCAGCACTGGAACTAAATTAGTATGAGAATAAAAACTGTTGTGGACCTGCCCTAACAATTCTTGAAAGGCAAATCCTGAAAACAGTAAACTGACTGAAACTACCTTAATTGTGTACCAAAAAATATGTCTAACACTACTTAAAGATATAAAACAAAAATCTAGCATTCAAACCAAACTACACAGAATATGAACAAACATCACCCACAAGCAGGGGGAAAAATTAATCCAATAGAAAAAGACTAGAACCTGACAAATGATAAAACTGGGAGACAAGAATATTAAAGGAATTATAATAAATATGCTTACTATGTTCAAGACGGTAGAAGAAACATGAACATGATAAGAGGAGAAATGGAACATACTTGTATTTATTTATTTATTTATTTACTTATTTATTTATTAAAGATTTACTTATTTATGCATACAAGAGCAGGGGTACAGGCCAGAGATGCGGGGAGTGAGAGGATTCACTAGACAGAGTGGGGAGCAGAACAGGCAGACTGACTGAAATACACTGCTGAGGGGAGCAGCGGGACAGTCAGGAGAGGTTTGCTGCACCATGTGGTAGCTCCCTGGCCAACCAGGGATCGCACTCCTGCTGCAGAGGCTGTGGATAGCTGCATAGTGTGGTGCTTAACCCCTTGCGCCACCAGGGTGGCCCCTTATTTTTTTAAAAGCACAACCTTTGCTTTTTTTTTTTAAAGATTCATTTTAAAAGACTCAAAAGGAAGCTCTAAAAAAAAGGTACATATTTGAAATGAAAACACAATAGAAAGAATGAACAGCAGATTAGATATTACAACTAAAAATGTCAATGTAAAAAATAAAGACATAGCAACTGAAACTATGTGAAGTGAAACACAAACAAAAAATGAGACAAAGGAAGAGAGCATCAGTGACCTGTAGAATGTTATCAGGTTGTCTGACATTTGTGTATCCAGACCCCCAGAAAGGAAGAGGGAGATGGGCAATATTAAAGAAATAATGGTCCTACATTTCCCACAATTAATGAAAAACTATAAACAAACAGATTGGAGAAAAATTTGGAAGGAAAAATATATAAAGAGAAAAACATGTAAAAAGAATTTAAAATCAAATTTCTGAAAATGAGTGATAGAAACAAAGATAAGAATGATAGTAAATTTCTCATCAGAAACTATGTAAACCAGAAGATAATGTAGTGAGATCTTAACAAGCATAAAAGAAAACCACTGTCAACTTCTACTACATACACATTAAAATAACTTCCAAAAATAAAAGCAAAAAGAACTTTTCAGACAAAAATCTTAAAAGAATTCATTTCCAGAAGATCTATACTAGAAGGGAAGAGTATATGATACAATGTAGAAATTCATACATATGAAAGAAACACAGCAAATGATATTGAGTGAATGTAAGACATTTTTTCAGACTTAACCACTGTTCCAAGGTTTTCAAACTATAGCTGAATTAGAACGATACTGACTCAAAGTACACTAGTATAATGCAATACGTAATGGATAGCAGACATTTAAAGAAAAAAATGACACCAAATCTACACATCTTTTGCAAAAAACTGAAGTGTTAGATACTTATCAATTAATTTTATGAGGTCAACATTACCCTAATGCCAAAAACATACTAAGAAAATACAAGGAAAGAGAACTATAGAATAATATCCCATATGAACAAAGAGCCTTCATTTCATAAACAGTTTAACTGAACAAAACCCAATCCAGCAATATTGAAAAGGAATAATACATCATAATTAAGTAAGGTATACATATTAGAAAATCAAGCAATGAAATCTACCATACTAACATTTCATTAGATGTTAAGAATATCTTAATATGATCATGTCAATACATCTTAAGAAAAACACTAAATACAGTTCAATGCTTATTCATAATAAACAGCAAACTTGATCCAAAAGAGAATGTCCCACGGTTACATCATGCTAAATGGTGAAACCCTTAAAGCTTTCTTTCCTTCTAAGGTCAAGGCAAAGGTGTCTGCTCTCAGTACCTTCACTAAACTGGAGGTTAACATTTAACTGCAGATAAGGCAAGAAAAAAACAAAAGACCGTGCACAGACTGCAAAGAAAAATAAAATGACTTCATTAATTAACAGGCTGCATGATTATCCTAAATATAGAAAATCTGAGAAATCTACACAAAAAGCTACTAGAATTAATGTCAAGTATGGTCAAGCAATATAGGACAAATATGCAAAATTCAAATGTTTTTCTATGTGCTAAGATGAGTAAGTAAAAACTGAAATCTTAAAAATACAAAATATTCAGGAATAAACTTACAAAAAACGTGAAATACCTGAACTCTGAAATTTATAAAACACTCTTCTGAGATATGAAAAAATAGCTAAATAACTGCAAATATATACTACTATGCTTATGGTTTGGAAGAATAAAAATTGTTGTCAATTTTCCTCAGATTAATCTACAGTGCAATTCCACTCAAAAAGAATTCCGTAGAAATTGGCAAGCTGATTCTAAAGTTTTATGAAAGCACACAAGACCTAGGATAGTCAAAACAATTTTGAAAAAGAACAAAGTTAGAGAACAAACATTAACTGATTTCAAGACTTGTTATAAAGCTACTACAATATCAAGTTATTTTAGCATTGACAAAAAAGACAAATGTACAAATCAACGAAACAGAACAGAGCCCGATAAATAAAACACATTTTATTAATTACATTTTGACAAAGGTGCCAAAGTAATTCAATGGAAAAAGGATGATCTTTCAACAAATGGTACTGGAAGAATTACATAGACAAAAAATAATCCTTCACCCACCCATACTCGAAACAAAAATTAACTCCAAATAGAATATATATCAAAATGTAAGAGTTTCAACTTGAAAATTTTAGAAGAAATTAGGAGGAAATCTTTGTAATATTAGGTTAGGCAAAGATCTCATGACATAAACTTACAACAAAATAAAAACAACCAATAAACAAGAACAAAATGTTCAAAAAAAGTTTGAACAAATACTTCACAGAAGATGATGCCAACAGCCAGAGAAGATGGCTAATAAGCACATGACAAGATGATCAACACTGTTAGTCACTGAGGAAAGGCAAATTAAGATTATACAGGATACCGCTATATACTCACTAGAATGGTTGAAATTAAAAAGACTAATAATGTTAAGTATTGTCAGAATATGGAGCAAATGGAACTCTCAAGATTACCGCAAAGAATGAAAAATAGTAAAGTCACTTTAAAAAACAGTGGAAAAGTTTCTTGTAAAGTTCTACATATACTTACTACACAATCCAACAATCAATTACTTGGTATTTAACCAAGAATAGAAAACATTTATATATCAAAGACTTGTTCTTGAATGTTATAGCAACTTTCTTCATAATAGCCAAAATAGGGACTATACCAGAACACCGCTCAGCATTAAAGAATAAATTAGTAATAAATTAAATAACAGATGCATTTCAAAAATGAAATATGCCTGTCAAAAAAGCTATACATGTGATTCCCTTTAAAGGAAATGATAGAAAATGCAAAACTCTGGGGACAGAGAGCAGTTCAATGATTACCAGGACCCAGAGGTGATGGAAAATGTAATGTTCTGTACATGAATATGGTACAGTTACCCAATTGTACACAACTGTCAAATTTCATCAAATTATACAATTTTACTAAGTGTAAATTATACCTTACTAAAGGTATTTAACATAAAACAAAATATAACAAAACCAAAAAAACTAACACCACAAAAACATTCCCTGTCCTCTTACTGAACGTGTTTCGGCAGGCACTTTCATCAGAACACAACACATTACGAAATACTAGCCATATACTTAGTTAGGTACCAAGAATGCAGGAAAGTTAAAATAAACATATTCTGAAATTCTGAAATTATTCATAATACACATTTTTAAGAAGAGACATAGTTCTTAATTCCTTCACACTTCCTATCTTCCTAACCCTTTCTTGTCTTGAGTTTTTAATATTACCACTGATTTGGAGAAATGAATTAATGATTGAAAAAAAATTGAAATCATAAACCAAAGTAATTTCAAATCTTGTTATATGTTTTAACAAAAAAAGATTTTAAAATATAGAGAGCAAATAATGAATTGCCCAGCTATATGCTATCAGTTTTAAAATACCCCAGCACGGTTAGAAACTAGAAATATTTGGCAAGTAGGAAAAACTGGGGGAAAAATTTTACTCAAAGTATTTGAAGTTTTCCTGCTTCAGTGTATTTCCAGGACAGAGGTCAGAACTAGTAACAAAAAAGTATGACTGTTTTACAATTTTGTTTCAACATGTAACAGAAGGGGTACTACACTGTTCCTTGCAACACTGACTCTGAGGTACTCTACCTTTCCTGAGGAAGGAGGAGAAGGACTAGCACAAGGACTTGGGTAACTACTACTGTCTGTAGATTTCACAGAAGATTGATCTGACCGATCATCAGTGCTTCGTTTAGGATGCAGTATTCCTCTATCTTTGAACTTCTGAGGTGGATGTAGTGCTGGAGATGGGGATTTCATCAATACTCTTGGGTGAGAAAAAGGAAGCAAAGGTCAGTTATACAAAAGTTTGTAACACAAAATGGTATTTCAAGCACATTCCAATGATATTATGATTTATGAAATAGTTTTTAAATAGGGATTCTATTATATTTAGGCATTCAGAAACAATATTAGGATTAGAAAAACAATAGTTAAAAATATTTAAAATAATCTACAGAAATCTTTAACTTAACATTAACAAATACCAAGGAGTTACTTCCCTTACAAAGTATTAACCTCTTTTATGATGGTATATAGGAGAGCTCTTTAACAATTATATTTCATGTTGATATTTAATGTCTTTTTATGTCATAAAACTTACTTAAATACATCTATTCTAATGACCCTTACAAGAATATCACCTACTCCACTTTTCTTTCACTTTCATATATCTGACAACCAAGTATGCTAAAAATTACAGTATGGTAAACTACAAGTGGACTAGTACTCAAGAGTAGGTTTCCCGACAGTATTAAAATTATCGCTAATTACATATGTGATACTGGGCAACTCTCTTATCTGAGCTATAATTTCTTTATCTACTAAAGGGATTATATAGGTAACAAGGTTCTTCTATTTTAAAATTCTATGACTAAATGTAATGAAGATAACAGTCAGATACCTTTATATTTTTTAAAGAAGTCTTTGTGGAACAAACTCAAATTTAAAAAAACAATAATAAATCACTAAGTACTTTTTGAAATAATACAATATAAAGACCACCTATAAAATATTTTTGTCAAAAAACTGGATCTAATCAAGCCCTGAAAGCTAACTGCCAAGCTACATAAAACACATAGGGTATAGCAATAAATCATGCCATCAGGAAACAAAGCGACAAATCCAGCACTGTGGGACACCTCACAGTACCACTGACCTAGGATTCTCCAGAAAGTCATCAGAGGAACTGCTCTAGATCACAAGAGACTCAACAAACATGACAACCTAATACAACGCATGAATCCTTGCCAGGTGCTTATTCAAATAAATCTTTAGTTTGAGAATTAGAGAATTGATCATTTTCCTGGGACTCTGAATGATTTTGATGATATAGGAAAAAAAAAAAACCTATTTTTAAGACACGCATATTTAAATATATAAGGATAAAATGACATGATATATGGGACTTACTTTGAAATTCAGAAACAAAAAAAAAAGGATGCAAAAATGAAAAAGTGGGTAGAGGAAACAAGTAGGTGAAAATTTTGATAACTATATGGAACTCATTATGGTATATCATTTACACTGCTATGTTTAACAGTAGTTATACAAATTGGAAACAAAAGCAGTAATGTTAATAACATATATAGAGCAAAATTAGTAATGTACAAAGCTTCCAGAGTCTTACAATTATAATTACTGTGCCTTCAAGACAAGTTAAAATAGCTACTACTTCTCTTTAACATCTTAGATCTAGGGTTCTTTCACAAATGAAATAAACCAGCAAAAACCTAATGATACAATCAAAAAAGATAATAAATGTACATCTGAATCATTAATGACAACTTTCAACTTTCATTCTGAAGTTTCCTCCAAGATTTCTTTCAAATAGAAATAAAATGTTCCCCAACCATTCCATTCAATTTTTCACTTAATAGGAACAAAGAATTATGATAGAAAGGTAACAACGTTATCTCACTTTGTTATAGAAAAGGTATGTTTGCCCTCTGCCATCAGGTAGTATTATTTAGAAAAATGACAAGAATAAAACATTTTCAGTTTAGGGTAGGACATTAGCAATTTCCATTTCTGTAATAGTTTCTACAGTTAAGTAATAATGTTTCATTAAAAGAAATTATTATTTAATCTCTATCTTGCCACCCTGGAGTGAAAACTCTAACTACAAAACCTTTTTCTCAAAGAAGTAATCCTACAAAGATTATAACTTGTCCCTTCAAAATTAAATCTTCCTAAGAGTCCTCACTCTACTTGTCTTCAAGCCACATGAATCTAAGGTCTTAGTTATCAATATATCCAACAGTGTGAATGTGGATAAAATTCTATACCCCACTGTTCAACAGGTAACAGACTGAAGAGGGAAAGGCTGCAACTTGTAAGGAAACTTACAAGGGGAACAGAACAGGTGGATCTACTGAAATACACTGCTGAGGGGAGCAGTGGGTGAGACAGGACAGGTCTGCTGCACCATGTGGGTATCTCCCTGGCAGGGGATGGAACTTGTGCAGCAGTGGCTGTGGATAGCTTCAGAGTGCTGTGCTTAACCCCTTGCGCCACCAGGGAGGCCCTGACTGGTAGTTTTAAAGAGTCTAAAAGCCCAAAGACATCCGGTTAATTATAATTGGTGGGTTAGTTTACCAGGGTGTATTCAACAACTGAAATTTATTTCCTCACAATTCAGGGCCAGAAGTCCAAGATCAAGGTGCTAACAGTGATGGTTTCTTGTACCAGTAAACTTTTAGAACAAATTTTCCCAAAAAAGAGCATTCTAAGAAGAAAATACGCTTTTTACTATTCTTTCATTCAGCAGAGTCTACATTAGGGAGAAAGTTCAGGCACACAAACTATGAGAACATTTTCTTAGCAACTGGCTGAATTATTGCCAAAATGCATTAATCAAGGACTTTGGAAACCATTAATACATTATTCTGCTTTAACTGAAGACTTTACTTTGTTTAAATAAGAAAAATCTGATCAAAAGAATTACTAAAAACAACTTCATCTGATCCTTAAAAAAGTAGTAAGCATCACATTTTTCATGTATCTATTTTCAGTTTTTTAACTATGAAATTATATTCTATGTCTCTATAGTCTTATAGAGACTTTTCTACCAATAGTACCATAACAAGCAACACAGGCAAAAATGTTTTTTATGTTATAAATTCCAATGGGTAAAGAAAAATTGCTTGAGAGAACCTTAAATTTAATTCTAATAAATGTTTCACAATCAAAAATACGTCTCCAAGTCAATGATTCACTATAACCACCAGAAAGTTAAGAGCTCCCATTATTAATAATCACATAATAAGCAAAAATATAACTAATTGCTAAATACTAGAAAGAATTAAAAAAATGGCTAATTATAACAAAAACTTCATCACGACTGTTAGTTAATTTATATGCCTCCCCTCAATATAATGTAAATTCTCTGAAAAGACAGTGTCCTTTTTGTTTATTGTTACAGTCCTCATACCAAGAGCAACAAGCATTCATACTAATATCTAGGTAAGAGAGGCTAACCATTTAAACATACATAGCCAACAATTCTTTTGACATAGGGTATCTAGGAAAATGTCCCTTGGCATATATTAACTAAAATACATAACAAAAAAATGCCACTATCCTTTTAACAGACACTAAATTTGTAAATTCTGGAAAGTAACCATTGAAATTTTCCTGATAAAACATTTCGTTATTAAATAACTCAGAGTTACCAGTTTAAATTCCTCCATATTAACTTAATACTTTTAATAATTATATCTTAAGAGTAAAAAACTCATCCCATTGTAGCATAACCTCTTCACGTACCTTAGAATATAAAAAACTAATTTTTAAATATTACAAAAGAATATGATATGATATGAAACTCATTTTTGGGCCTCCCTGGTGAAGCTGTCCACAGCCTCTGCAGCACAAGTTCAATCCCCCAGCTGGCTAGGGAGCTACCCACATGGTGTAGCAGACCTCTCCTATCTCACCCGCTGTTCCCCTCAGCAGTGTATTTCAGTCAGTCTGCCTGTTCTGCTCCCCACTCTGTCTCTGGTGAATCCTCTCACCCCCTGCACCCCTGACCCGTACCCCAGTTTTTGTATGCATAAACAAATAAATCTTAAAAAATAAAACAACTCATTTTAATGGAGAAAATGTTTCCCATTTTAACAAAATATTATAAACCTACCTTTCTGCAGTAGCAGACTCCTCAGAAAATTCGATATCTGCTGAAGTTTTCCTACTATTATTTGACCTCCAAGATGATGCCAAAGGAAGTTCTTCTGAAGACATAGGTCTTGGTCTTTGACCAATCCCAGAGGGTTGTTGTAAACCTGCAGACTGTTCTTCAGTGCTTAAAACAGCTATAATTGCTCTTATGGTAGCTTCATCAACTTGAGACCAAGGTTTGGATGGAGCTCTCATTCGGCGTAAAAATAAGCTGTGCCACTTTTGTCTAAGCTGCAGCAATAAACTGGCTGCCTATAAAAAAAATATGTTGCCCAGTTCAAATAGATAAAAGCAAAATGGGTATCACATTTGCAAGACAACTTATTTACAAAGAAACTATTTTACACTTCATATTATTTACTAATAATTCCATTATTGTATGAAATAAAATTTCTTATTTACCACATTTGAGACACTAGAGACACAAAATCAAAAGAAACAGAATAATGAGAAAGATAGTAAACAATGGGTGGTAGAATGTGATCAATTCTGGAAAAGTAACAGCAAAGTAAATGAAGAAAAATGCACCGATTCCATTCATACCTAAGTGTCTACCGAATATCCATACAATGTTGTCCAGAGAACAGCTGGATTCAGAGATCCAAAACTATGTCTAAGCTAGAGATAAAATGAACTTGGGAATCATCAATCATCAATCAGGAGCAGCGGGTGAGACAAGAGGTTTGCTATGCCATGTGGGTCACCTCCCTGGCCGGGGATCGAACTTGTGCTGCATTGGCTGCGGAGAGCTTCACAGTGCTGAGACTCAACCCCTTCTGCCACCAGGGAGGCCCCTGGGTTACTATATCTAAAAGTGAGGTCCCTGGAGGTTATGCAAGGACAGTAAAAAAAGCAGAATAACAGAGTGTGGAGGACATCTAAGATTTAAGGCACCAACACATACATAAGAGCCAGTCAAAGAACCTAAGACCTCTCCAGGACAAAGAACAACAACAAAAGATTAATGTCACAGTACTAGTGACAATGAAGTTGGGGCAAGGACGAGGGTGAAAAATACGGAAGGGTAGAATTACCAAAAAAGGATACATAGGATAGAGCCCAATACTAAAGAGAAGTCAAATTTATCAAGGACAGCAGGCTGACTTTAATAGCATGGAGGACAATGCTGACCTTGACAAGGACAATTTCAAGGAAGTGAAAGGCTGAGTGGGAATGGAAGTTGAGGATGCAGTGGACTGAAGAGAGGAATGGCGCAAGAGCAAACCAGCAGCTAGTGTCAACCACTGACAACATGGCTGCCACCCACCCAAATACATCCATATAGAATAACCTTAAAAGTAAAGAGAATTAAGGAATAGCTTTATAAAAAAATTTCTTTATTTGAAAACAAAAATTCATCTCTCACAATTCATAAATATGTAAAAAGAGAAAAGTGAATGAATTCCTACCTATTAGAAACAGTTATACAAGATAAAGTGAGGGCTTGTGTATACAATATTCAGTATTTTCATATACACAGAAACACACAAATTATATCATGCTTAAACACTAAGCCACCCCTGGATTTTTTAAATCTGGTACTGGAATAAATCCCAATACAGAAGAGAATGTATGAGGACCCCATGAAAACCAAAAACTAAGCTGTATTTTCTAATAGTAAAGGTTCAACATTAAAGACAAAATTTTCATCATGGTGTACATATCAATTCAAATAACAGAATGAAAGACATGTATTATAATATTAAAAAGCAACTTACCTCTGGTTCTAGTTTGAAATTGAACCACTCATCAAGTTTCAAAGCTGCCAAATTAGCAGTAGTTCTATCTTCCATTTCACTGTCACTACTGTCATTAGGAATACCATCGGCTGCTCAAACGCAAATTGAAAACAAAAACTTATCACTTTTAACATCTTGCATCGTAGCAAAACATTAAATCAATATAGAAAATCTACTTTTACACAAATCCCCCTAATACAATTTGTTGAGCGTTCTCCAAACCCAACAGATCACAAACTAAATCTCAATACTTAGAAGGAGGTAAAAAGATACTGTAAACACTACAATCTCTAAAACAAAATGCAATAAAAAAGACAAAAACTTAAAATCAAAGCAATCTTCAATAGTAACTGGATAAAGAATATTAAGAACTCAAAGGAATGAGAATATAAAAGATTAAGCTATGCTCAATACTCATGTAATTCCACAAGTTTTAATTTAAATAAAAGAGAAACGGGCTTCCCTGGTGGTACAAGGGGTTAAGAACCACACTACGAAGCAATACGCAGCCTCTGTAGCACCAGTTCAATCCCTGGCCTGCCAGGGAGCAACCCACATGGCACAGCAGACCTCTCCTGTCTCGCCTGCTGCTCCCCTCAGCAGTGTATTTCAGTCAGTCTGCCTGTTCTGCTCCCCACTCTGTCTCTGGTGAATCTTCTCACCCCCCGCATCTCTGGCCTGTGCCCCAGCTCTTGTATGCATAAATAAATCTTTAAAAAATAAAGAATTAAAAGAGAAACTACCCTAAATACATCTTGAAAAAAGTATAAAACCCAATGATTTCATTTATATGAAATACTAAGTTATTTTTTTTGTATTTTATACAATGAAAATAGCACAACACATACAGCACAATGGATAAAAGAAAAATATGGAAACACAGAAAAATACATAGTATTAAAAAGCAGTCACATAAGAATAATGGGTATACACGTGACTATACAATATTTCTTTTTTTAAAAAACATTTATTTATTCATTTTATTTGTTTACACAGCACTGGGTACAGTCAGAAGCGTGAGAGAATTCACCAGAGCCAGAGCGGGGTGCAGAACAGGCAGAAGGACCGAAGTACACTGCTGAGGGGAGCAACAGGCGCAGCAGGAGAGGTCTGTGCACCATGTGGGACTCTCACCGGCCGCCGGGGATCAAACCGGCGCTGCAGGGGCTGCGGGCAGCTTTGCAGCCCAGCGCTCAACCGCTGCGCCACCTGGGAGGCCCTACAATATTTCTTTACTTACATTCACCTATCATTTAAATCCAAGTGGAAAAGAAAAGCAAACTTCCTATTAGCTAGATTAACTAAAAAGACACAATCACCATGCATGATTGACTTAGAAATCAATTTTAAGAACAGTGGTACGCTGTAGTGTTTACTCAATCTTTACGTACCAAAAGGGCACTACTACATGAATTTTAATGATATCACACTTTGGTTTAGTGCAAAAAAGAAAAAAAATCTCATCTCGGATTATTTCCTTTTAATCCATTTACCTCTGAATGATGAAGGTTCTTGAAGAGCATTACTTGCCAACCTCGCTGGTCCACAGAACACCAATACAGTGACAGGTGTCACTGCTGAACAACATCTAATATTAGCTATTCTATGTGCTCTGGTCATTTCATCATAAATAAGCCAATCTGTGGGAAGCGCCTGAATTGCTGCAGCTTGACCATTGGCTGGAGGAATCTATTAGGAAAATAAATCAAGAAATTGTTAACTGTATTTATCACTAAATTTACTAACACTTTTAAAATGTATAAAGTCCTTCAATGAAATAGATGTATATTAGAATCAAGCAAAAAAGAACGCAAGTCATTGTTCACGTAGTTTGTATGAAAGTCCTCGTGAATTAACGCATTATTCCTTCCAACTCTACAATTCTATTAAAATTTTGCTTCAGTGTTGAGTTACACACCCATAACTAATTTCTTAAAGCAGGTGGGTATTTGGAGCATTTTTCATTGATCTTGGATCTAAATTAGTTTCACCTCAAGACCTATGAGCATTGAAAATGTTTACCTTTTTATATTGAGGCTGACTGAGAACTGATGTGGGATGAAACCGCACTTTTTTCTCCTTTGGCCCTGTCAATACTACATTTTCTCTGTCCACATGGACTAAATTAGGATACATGCCTGCCACCAATGCAGCTTTAACGACAGCCCAGTTCTCGGAATTTGTGTTAACATCTCGAATATCACCACCACCTCGTGCTCTAACAAAACCTAGAAAACAGGGAAAAAAACCACACCAACTTTTCCTATTGTACAAAATACACTTATAAATTTGTGGTTTTTACAAAGTATTGCATAACCTATTTTAGTGATATTCGAATTTTACAATAAAATTCCCTCTGGAAATTTAAGGTCCAACAAAGCTCTGATTTACTCAGGCTAATGTTAGCAGTAGAGTCACTGGGGACACAGGGACTTATGAAAATTACATTGTCTTCATAAGGTTCTTCATAAGCTGCTACCAAGACATGCACAACAGCTGAAAACTAAATCACTGTTTTGACTTCTATAAATGACATTTTGATTATGACAGACACTAATATTGGGAGTGAAGTCAAATAAATAAAGACTATTTTTGCTGTAATTCTACAGGACCTTCATATTCCCCACATCTGAGACAACCTTATATATACTTTGGCTCATTTCTTACATTACTTTTGAACTTCAGGTAATTTATGAATCTAGGCTTTGTAACTTTTCTTGTGACTATTTCAATGTAGTACATACACTGCTCAGAAAAGAAATTCAAAGAAGCAATTCTAAAAGGAAATAGCAATACTGGCAGAGTCTTAAAAAAAGAAAATTAAATGCCTTCAAGCAGTTGTTTGATATTCCAAAAATATGAAGACCAGAATTCATGTCAATCTACTTAACATTCTTTTATTGTTAATTTAATAGAACTAAACAACTGTATATTAATACATGAAAAATTGAACTACAATATCTAAACTGACCTTTGCCAACAATTATAAGTTGCTCACTGCCAAAAGTTTAAAGAGATATTAATATATTTCTTGATTAAAGTTTCTGCAGAAACTGTCGTATTTTCTTTTAATCAACAGTCGATGTCACATATTAATCTACAAAGCAGTTTATAAATAGAAGCTATACAACAATGTGATATCACAAAAATTAGATGACATCAGTTAACACTAGAAAACAATGAGGTATGGGGGCAGGGCACTCTCAGTTGTTTAAATAGGTTCTTTGGAGGAAAACTTTACCTGATGCTCTTAGTTGACCAAGCAACTGAGTTCTCATGCCTATGATTATTTCCATGGTAGCTTGTGAAAGGAAATTCTTTTCACAAAAGGCTCGCTCCCAACCATCACTTCGTGCTTTCTGCCATGCCTATAAAAATATAATTAAATACAAGATACACTGACCAATCATTTCTTAGTGAGGCAGTAACTGAAAAGGCATTACATTAACCATTCAAGGTCACTTCTTCTCTATAATTTTATAATCAAATAAAACTTAACATTAGTTGATTTATACTCAAATGCTATAAAAGTCACAGAGTTTATAAAAGCCCAGTGAGAACTAAATATCAAGTAACCTAAATGACCAGCTATCTAAAAATATTTAGCTTTTCAAAAGTGTTTATTTTTCTACAAAGTGTGAGAGGTTTTTAACTAAGCCATCACACGCACCACCGTTTATATCAAAGAAGCCTGCCACTCCAGTTCTCTAAAAATAACATCTATGTCAACTTCCTAATGTGTATTAAAAAGGAAAGTGAAATTTTTGGAGGTCATCTACATGCAATACAAGAAAGCTCTTCTTTGAAAATGAGTGTTTTGCTAAGCAAAACTTAACTTCTATGTTATTGAAGGAGCTAGGAAAAAAACAAAGGCTAGGAATTCTATTCCATGTCTACCTCTAATTATCAATTTATCAATCAACTGATCTACTATCATATACAGTATTTACCAGATCCATTTAATAGTAATCCATTATTCAATAAGCTCACAAAAGAGCTTGTGATTATTTTTAAATATATATACTGAAAAAAAATCCCTTATGCCTGGAAAAAGAGTACTCTCTCAATAACAAAATGAAATTTTTAAAAAATGTATACAGCCTGCATTTAAGAGAATTAAATGATAAATAAACATGTCTACTTTTCAAGATATACAATATTCTTTCCCACACATCTGAATGTCTAAATTGTGTACCATTTTCTTTCCTCAAGAATTCTATTTTTCCTTTCTTATTTTTAACTTTCCTCAATCTCTCATTACTATTATCTAAATAGGTTTTAGGTGATTTTTTAATTTGTTTTATAAAATTAAGTTATTAGCATAGTGCCTCAAGCATACAAGAAAAGATGCACTTAGAAAAGAAAATCAATAACCATGTTAAATTTAATTTTCTTCCAAGGTTTGTTCTACATATTTTGAATAATACATAATGTCTCTTAACAAAGACAAGTTTCTTACCCAAAATCTGACTGAAAGGAATGAGGTAATAAATAAATATGAGTACAAATAAAGATATATAGCATATATAAAAAATACATACATACACATACACACACATACATACAAGTATATTCCCACAAGGATAAAACAGAAAATTTTTTTTAAAAAGTAGAGAAAAGCTGATAAAATTTTAGCACATTAGCAGAAGGAAGACATTTTTCTGGGTCATTAATAAAATGCAACGTTATAACGAAACAAAATTAATCATATCCACTTTTTTGTGACTTTGGTCTCAGAAATGCTTAACAAACAACATTTTCAGGAATAAAATAACAATAGTACCTGGAACGCTCTCAGAAGAGCCATATGGTCACTGAAAGTTCCTGCAGTGAAACGTTTCCTACAAAGCATAGCTGCACGTTTTTGAGAGGCCTGGGTAGGTAAGACAAAAGGATCGCGATAGGCTAGGGTGCAGGCGATCGTAAGAATGGGGTCCAGACACTTTAAAACAACAGCACACAGGACCATTTTGCCAAGATGTGGCTCTACTGGCAAATCAGCCAAATGATATCCGAGTTCAGTGAGATCTTCCCATGTATCCATTGCATCTATTGTCTAAATAGGACACAAAACAGAATTTGACATGACCAAAAACAATGTTTAATCAAACCACATACTTAAAAATCTGTAAGAAATAAGAATCTAAATTTTCTTTTGCTACATCCTATAAAAATGTTTTGCTTCAAATATACAAAAAGGAACTATAATTAACCATGAACATATCACTCAAAATAAATGACCATTTTATTTAAATACAAAATTAGTTATAATTATTCTCACTTGGTTTAAAATTTCAACTAGAATAGTCATATTAAACAAAACTATAAAGATACAAACCTTAAGCATTTGTACAGCATTTCTTACAATTAAAGTTGGTGGAGGTTCAGGAGCTTTCATAAGGAAATCAGCAATAGGACAATTAACTGGGGCTAACAGCTTGGTATGTAAACAAAGTTCCTGTAAATAAGAACAGCAAATGCTTTACAACTAATTTTTATTTATACGTTGTCCCCTGTGTCAGAATCTTAAGAAGCACCCTCCCATCAACTCTTAGTTAAGTTACCACTGCTCCCACTGCAATGACTCCTTATGCTATATGTAACAATTAGAACCACAGTCAAAGACAACTTTCCCACCTTAGTTTCATATTCCACAATCTTTTATACATTCGAGATATAGTAAAGTGAACGACATTATGCAGCGAGGTGGGAAAAAGAAAGGACAAAAGGATAGATGTCAGTCCTTGTGGCCTTTTCATTGTGTATAAAAAGCAGACCAGTTATATAATTAACTGCTTAATTCAACTGTGCTAAGTGCTAAGAAGGAAACAGGGAGCTAAAGAAATGTAACAAAAGATTTACATTCGGAAAATAGCAAGGAAAGATAGCAGAAGTCAAAAAGCAATTTCTCTAAGGAAATGACTCATAAACTAAGAAGTAAAGACTGAGTAGAAATTAGTTATAATGAAAATAAAGGGAAAGATTCCTGGGAGAGAAGATATGTGAAGGTCCTAAAATAGAAAGATGATGTGCTTGAGAACCTGAAACTACTGATATGAGCAGAGAGCAGAGGAAAACCAAGAATTATAAAAATTAAAATGGGAGACACACACAGGAGAGACGATTAGGTTTCTGTTGAGAATTTTGCATTTCATCCTAAGAACAGAACATGGCACATAGATGTTGGTAGGTGGGAAGTGATCTAGGTGCATGAATGACAAAACCATCATCAAGTATTTCTTCAAAGGGCTGAAGTCAACATCTTGCTCAGCATGCCAAAGAATCAAATTAATATAGTTTCTTCCCACAAACTATACAGTATCTAGCTGTTCCATAAAGTTAGGAAAACAATTTTAAAAGGCCAGGAAACCAAGCTCCAAAAGATCAGGTTATTATCTTGTGTTCAAGCTCCAAAAGATTAGGTTATTATCTTGTGTTCTTAGTTAATTTATTCTCTAATTTTCACTGAGAACATAAAAAATGAACATTGTGTGACTGACACACTCCTAGAATATTACATGACAACAACAATATATTTATAAACTGGAATATAATTTAAATGTACCCATGTAATTCTTTAAAATTTTGGAGGTTAATGAATTAAATTTTCCTGAATAGAAAAAATATTGCTTATATACATAACCACATACATACGTATGTGAAAATAAACTTATTTTTATAAATCCATTTAGTATATGCTGAAATGGTCCTCCTTCTTCCTCACCTGCAAAAATAGCCTCTTAGAATTAAATAAATTTCTACCTGTAATGGCATTCTCAAGAGTTCTGGAGTCTGAAATTCCAACATATTCTGGAATCGGAGTCTACTAAATAGCCGGAAACAAATTCCAGGTCTGCATCGTCCAGCCCTTAGAAGTAAAATATATTATTAAGCTAAAATAAGGAATAAAAACTATAATAAGAAAACCACAAAAGCAATGTGACTTAGGAAACAGAACAATGAGTTAGGATCTAGTCATTTGAATTCGAATCCTTAACCTGATACTTATCCCTGATGAATAAATCCTTTCATAAGGCGCGTAATTTACAAATGACACAGACCTGATATATGTTTTAAGACAGTGACAATTTTTTTTTTTTTTAAATAGAGGCATGTTATTTATTTATTTATTTATTTGCTTGTTTGTTTGTTTTCTTTATACAAGCACTGGGTACAGTCAGAAGCGCGGGAGGGTGAGAGAATTCACCAGAGCCAGAGCAGGGAGCAGAGCAGGCAGAAGGACCGAAGTACACTGCCGAGGGGAGCAGCGGGCGGCAGGAGAGGTCTGTGCGCCATGTGGGACCCTCCTCTGGTGGCCTGGGAGCAGCTGGGGATTGAACCAGCGCCGCAGAGGTTGCGGGCAGCTTCGCAACCCAGCACTCAACCGCTGCACCACCGGGGAGGCCCGACAAATTTTTTTTTTTAAATGACATAAGTATTGGGCCTCCCCGGTGGCGCAGCGGTTAAGCGCTGGGTTGCGAAGCTGCCCGCGGCCTCTGGGGTGCTGGTTCCATCCCCGGCTGCTCCCCGGCCACCAGAGGAGGGTCCCACATGGCGCGCAGACCTCTCCTGCCACCCGCTGCTCCCCGCAGCAGTGTATTTCGGTCCTTCTGCCTGCTCTGCTCCCCGCTCTGGCTCTGGTGAATTCTCTCACCCTCCCGTGCTTCTGACTGTACCCAGTGCATGTATAAACAAAACAAACAAACAAACAAATAAATAAATAAAACATACCTCTATTTAAAAAAAGTATGAACCTGAGTAAAAAAAGAATGAACAAATACACAAGGAACAATGAAAAAAATGGATATATAATGATGTAAATTTAATCAAGTTTACTAACTTGATAGCAAACAGTATGTTGCAGTCCATATTTTAGAGTTGTGCAAATTATGCCCTACATTAACTACCGATGAGGGAGTGCCGTTTACTTCATCAGTGTAGAGACTTACGTATAATTTTATGGCTAGTAGAAAAATATCTTGAGGAAAAGAAGTTTCTTAATTTCACCTAAAATCAACAGATTTGCTAATGCTAAGTGACAGAGATACAGAAATATACTCTCCTCACAAAGCTCACAGTCAGGAAGCAAACATTAACTGCAATACAATGTAGTATATGTTACAAAATCTAACATTGTTAAATATTATCAAATACTTCCCTCCCTAAACACCCTTTAGCTTTCCCACTTCAGCCTTCTCTGAGAGTTCTATCTTTTCCCAGTCCTTCATTGTTGATGTTCCGCTCAAATTAATCTTCAGCGTTTGCTCTCCATTTCTTTCTTTATTTTTTTGCGTAGAAGAACTGGGGTGTAGGTGGTGAGAGGACTCACTAGAGACACAGTGGGGAGCAGAACAGGCGGATTTAATGAAATACAATGCTAAAGGGAGCAGAAAGCGAGATAGGAAAGGTCTACTGTGCCATATATAAGTTAGTTCCCTGGCCGGGGATCGAACTCAGATCAGAGTGGTGATAGCACTGAGACTTAACCCCTAGCCACCAGAGAGGCCCCTCTCCATACTTTCAATTACCCTACATATTTCAATTTCTAATCATCTAGATCTCTCTTATCTAGACCCTATTTCATAAGTCTCATAGCTTCACTTATATTTTTTATAGTCAATTCCAACTCCATACAAACAAAACTTAATTCTCCTCCCAACGTAACCACTCTTTCCATTTTTTCTATCTAACAATGATACCACCATACATAAAATTTTCTATGACAGATATCTAGATGACAACCTTGTCTACACTCTATTTCTTAACCTACACCCCATGGACATACACAATCACCAATAGTTCCTAAATATCTCAAAGTAATTATCTAACTTCTCATTTTTCTACCACCACTAAAACAATCAGGGTTTTCTCATTTTCCATAATGGTAAATAGATAGAAGAATTCATGAAATCCTGATACCATCATTTTTGTCTCTACCAATTCATTCATTAAAAAACAGAATATAATAATCAAGACCCCACCTGGTTTATTGAAAAGAGAAAAAACAAAGTAGTCTTTAAGGACATATCCATGACCACTACTTCTTTCTGTTTGTTCCTCAATACTCTCCTTTAAATTAAACTCTACCCACAATAACTTTTTTGCTTCTAGGCCTTTGTGTAGCATTATCTACTTGCAGAACAGACCACACAATATAGTATTAAAATCACTAATTTATTGGACTCCAACATTTCCTCAGCTCATTGACTGTAATTTATTACCCAATGACTGTAATTTATTGATTATAACATATCAAACAATTGCACAGTGAAGGCTGTCAAAAATATGTTGAAAAAGATAACTGAACATTCTACAATTTCTGATCTTTATCCCTGATAATATACTATAAACATTGTGTATTATATTATATATAATAGTGTGTGTGTATATATATTATTGTATATATAACATTGTATGTATCAGGCCAAACTTTCTCATAAGAAGTTAACTGACACACTAAGAACTAGGCTTTTTAAGAACATTCCATGAAGTTAAAGAGTAAAGGTACAATGCATTCAGTTTTCAGCATATGAAGCTGTTTTTTAAAGTCAGCATCAATACTTTCCTATTAGTTAAAAATGTATTCATCAGATAATTCTGGAAAATGACATTTTAATCTTGCCATTTTAAAAAACAAAAAATTAATGCAAGCATGTATTTAAAAAGTAAAAAAAAGGTATAAAATGAAAACTAAGTCTACTTCTTCCAAGATCCCCACAAGTCCTCCTCCACATAATTAACAACCATTTTTTCTTAATGCTCTTCTCAGACCTGACCATGCCTATGTGTCTAAATACAAGTTCAAACATATATATCTCTTCTAGCACTGGAGTGTAGATATGAGTTCTATGCTTTTTTCAAATTATTAATATATTCTGAAAACTCATTCCCCATAAAACATACATCTGCACCTTTAACTGCACCTAGACTATCATGAGGCTATAAGAAAACCACTTTGCTACCAATGACTACTACAGTGTCCCCAGACTTTACACTATTAGAAATGATGCTGCAAAGATATTTTTAAATACACAAAACTTTGCACACATGTAAAAGTACATTCAGAATAAATGATGAGACTCCACCATCAAAGGGCAGATACTTTAACAGTGTCAAACTGCCCTCCAAAGAAGTCATGCCAATTTACACTCCCATCAGCACACTATGAAAATCTATCAGCCCATGCTTTTGGCAATTGTTTTGTGCACTATTAAACATTTTCACTGATGGCAGTCTGATAAGTAAAAAATAGCACTTCATTAATTTACATTTCTTTTGATACATGAGATGCTGTATGTGAGGCTAATGAAATGGTCTTTAACTTATTTTAATGGTGTTCTTATATAATAAGGAAATTAGTCTTATTCTAGAATGCAGATATTTAGAACTTCTGCTTTACTTTTTAAATTTCTTACATCTTTTGAGTGTACCTTATACTAGGTAAAAATTTTGAATTTTAACGTAACCAAAATTCATCACAACAAAGTATTAAAGTGGTTTGCAAAAGTAACATAAAAATTAAAACTAACACTAAAATGTTAACATTTCATAGAAAGTAAAATTTATGTTAAATATTTAATATATATTAAGATTTCTTCGTTTTACAGGCAACTGAATAAATGTACATTAAATATACATTACCTGCCTTTCCGTTGTATGGCACTAGCTTTGGAAATCCATACCATTTTTAACATTGTAACAAAATTCAATGCATCAAAGGATTTCTGTAAAATTGGAATCATCTTCATGTTAAAATTTGAGATGTACTTAACAAGAAATAGCAAGAAACATTATGATCTATTTAACATACCATGTTTAATTCAAAGCCCCCCTCGATTACATAATCAGAACAGGATACTGATTTTTAATAATCCAAATACTGGGCCTCTCTGGTGGCGCAGCAGGTTGAGCGCAGTACTGTGAAGCTGTCCGCAACCTCTGCAGCATGAGTTTGATTCCTGGCCAGCCGGGGAGATTCCAACATGGCGCGGCTGACCTCTCCTGTCGTGCCCACTGCTCCCCTCAGCAGTGCTTTTGGTCTGTCTGCCTGTTCTGCTCCCCACTCTGACTCTGTCTCTGGTGAATCCTCTCACCCTCCCGCACCTCTGGCCTGTACCCCAGCTATTGTATAAATAAAAAATAAATCTTAAAAAATAAATAAATAAAAATCCAAATATTTGATTATAAATACCCTTAGGAAAAAGAATAGAAACTAAAGCAAAAAGCTGTAAAACTTTCACATTCTGTGTGTTGCTGTTTCTCTCTGCTACGATTGGATAGTAGCTATCAATTCTCATCAAGACTGGAAAGAACTGATCTATTCTCTTGAGGTTATTTTTTACCAAATTTATTTCATTGTAGAGAATAGGAGAGATCAGGGAAAAACAATTTCTGAGATACTTTCCATGGAGCTGAACCGAATGAGTAAGAATAACAATGATTGTTCAGTTAATCCACTGTACAGTGAAAAATTTCTAACTCATTTCTTTTTACCTTCTGCAGACCTGCTAATGCAGTTAGCCTATCCACAGCATTACAAAAGAGAAAATAAAAAGGAATATACTACCCTCATACTTCCCCTTTTATAAAATAATTATATAGAGTATATACAACTGGGTTGGTTGGTTTGTTTTTTTAAAAGATTTATTTATTTATTTATTTATACAACACTGGGTACAGTCAGAAGCGCGGGAGGGTGAGAGAATTCACCAGAGCCAGAGTGGAAAGCAGAGCAGGCAGATGGGCGAAATACACTGCTGAGGGGAGCAGCGGGCTGCAGGAGAGGTCTGCGTGCCATGTGGGACCCTCGCAGGTGGCCGGGGATTGAACCAGCGCTGCAGAGGTTGCGGGCAGCTTCACAGCCCAGCGCTCAACTGCTGCGCCACCAAGGGAGGCCCCTACAACTGGGTTTTTATACAGCATTTAGGAAAGATGATTACTTTTGAATAAAATGTTACATTTGTAAATTTTTTATGTAAAGTAACTTTTGACACAATGGTTAGGTTGTAAACCATGGTTTACTTAGTAACACCTGAAATAAATTATATCTAAAATATTCAAAATCCACTTCATTGGTTTTAGATCATTATAGAACAGTAAACCTAAGTTTTCACTGACTCGCCATTCATACTTTAGTGATAATATTTACTATTACCCTTAAAAAAAAATCCCTCCTGTACAGTATCCAGCTATAATGACATGTTCAAATTTTATAACAAATTTCATTTTCTATAAGATATCCCTAAAAATTATATAGTAAAATTAACAGAACAAAATTTCTCACATTAAACATTATTATTTATTTAGATCATGAGGGCAGAGTTCTGATGAGTGGAATTAGTATACCTACAAAATAGATTCCTGAGACACCATCCCCCACGCCCCTACCTTTCACCATGTGAGATACAGCAAAAGGTAGCATATGTGAACCAGGAAGTTGGTTCTTACCAGACACCAAGTATGCCAATGCATTGGCCTCAGATTTCCCAAACTCCACAACAGGGAGAAATAAATTCCTAGAGTTTACAAGTCAAAACTAAAAATTCTCAAAAAATTTAAATAATCATTTATATCCACTAAGACATATTTTGCTTTCCACAACATGCGTTGTATTTCTTACCCTAATATATCTACCTCTATCACTTTCAATTCCTTCATAAAAGGATCTAACAAAGTTAAGGGTACTGGGCAATCTAATACTAAGAGGGAAAAAACTCTGTAGTTGACAAACTGTTTCTGTAAAGAGCCAAAGAAGAAATATTTTAGCCTCTCAGAGGTCTCCATTACCACTACTCAAATCACCACCTGCAGTGCGAAAGTAGTCATAGTTAATAGGAAAGAGTGGGCATGGCAGCATTCCAATGAAAATTACTCTTTTTTTTTAAGATTTATATTTAAAAAAAAATACAGGGAATAGGCCAGATGTGCGGGAGGGTGAGAGGATTCACCAGAGACAAAGCAGGGAACAGAACAGGCAGACTGACGAAAAACACTGCTGAGGGGAGCAGCAGGCGCGACAGGAGAGGTCTGCTGCACCATGTGGGACCCTCCCCAGCCAGCCAGGACCACACCAGCGCTGCGGAGGCTGCGGACAGCTTCACAGCGCTGCATTCAACCACCCGCACCACCAGGGGAGACCCTCCAATGAAATTTACTCTTACAAAAGTGGTGATAGGCCTAATTTGGCTGCTGGAGATCACATATTGACCCCTGATGTTATGTTTGTTTAATTTCTATCAGCATCATCAGTTAGAACTAAGTATCTTTTAAATATCATTACATGTAAAGCACTGGAGATATAACAATGAACAACAGAAGAGGAACAGAGTCCCCATAAGGAGGAAAACATACAAAATAATGTAATGAAATTCCCACACTGACACAATTTTCACTGTAACTGGACAAACCCTTTACTTTCTTCCTAGTATAGAGTAAAAGCTAAACTTCTTGTATAATTTGTAAAAAATAACAAGATAAATCCTATGTAATAAGTTGTTTAACGTAGAATATTCACTTCAGTGAAATCAATATGTTAGAATCATCTACAACTAGAAAATTTCTCATTTAAGTGAATTCTACTTATAAAAGCATTTATTAAAATGAAACTTAACTGTGCATTAAGTAAACTACATCTTATTCATACATACCTCTTTCACCTTGCCAGAATCAATAACAAAGACCACATCATTGACTGTGATGCTGGTTTCAGCAATATTGGTGGAAAGAATCTGCAGTAGGATATTATGTTATAGTTAATATGAACACAGAAACAATGACTAGTAGAAATGGTAAAGAGAAAACTTTATAAACCTTACGATTTTTCGAACACCTGCAGGTGGGTTTTTTAAAACCTTCTTTTGATCAGATGTTTGCATATTTGAATGAAGCATAAAGACTTGGTATCTGTTGACAATTGAAAGAGAAAATACATTATGGTAACAATCTGCTATTTAAAGCAACAAAAATAAAATTCTGTCTTTTTTACCTATGTGTATTGTCAGCAAAACGCTTATCATCAAATAGTATTCGATCTCTCAGTCCAACAATTTCATCATATCCAGGTAGGAAAATTAATATTGCACCTTAGAGAAAAACAATATTAAATCTCACTGTAAAGTCAGAATCAATCAACAGAACAAGCTACAATAAACCACATGATGTAGTTCACACATGAAATAGTATTTATAATTATTACCAATATAATTATATAAAACTTGATACACAAAGTATTTATTTTTAAATCAAAGTATGCATTTTTGTTCTACAGTTCTTTTAGAAAGTATTTATTTACCAGCATCACAACTATGGCAGATATTGTACAGAAGGTGCATGATCAAATCCAAGTCCACTTTTTCATCATCAAAACTATGATGATAAGCTTTCAGGAGCTCTCTGTCTTCAGCACTGAGGTCACTTCCACTTGTTTGAACCAAAGAACTTTCATCTAGATTTCCGAATTCCAATGAAGCACTTAAAAAAGAAAAAAAGACCAAGGACACTGTCATTAAAAAGAATAACCCTTAAAAGGCCAATTATTTCCACTAAGTTCTTCTTTGAATTTTCAGTACACCCTAAGAATGGTAACTGATATTTAAAGTTATAGCTAAAATTTATGTTTTGGTTTCATGTACATTATTCAGAGTGAAATTTGGCAATAAGTGCTCCGAAAAAATCCAATCTGGAGACATTTCTCCAAAGAAAATATATAAATAGCCAATAAGCATATGAAAAGATGTTCATCATCATTAGACATCAGAGCAAAGAAAATCAAGACCTCACTAAAATATAACTTCACATCCACTAGGAGAACTATAATCAAAAAGACAGTTAACACTAGGTATTAGAGTATGTGTGGAGAAACGGAATGCTGTTCATACACACTTCTGTGGAGAACGCAAAATGGAAAACCATGCACCAGTTCTTCAAAATGTTAGACATTGTGTTACCAAATGCCTCAGCAGTTTAACTTACAATTAACTTACAAGAAAAATAAAAACATATGGCCCCACTGTCTACAAATGTTCATATTTCAATTTCACTCAAATGATTATCAGTTGATGGATGGATAAACAAATTGCACTCTATCCACAGAATTAAGTATTCCTAAATTATAAGAAAGGTGCTATCACATGGATAAACCTTGTAACTATCATCCTAAGTAAAAGAAGTCAATCACAAGACTACGTATGATTCTATTTACATGACCTATGCAGAACAGACCAAGCCATAGAAAATGGAAGTATCAATCAATATATTAGTGGCTGCTAGGGTCGGCAGAGCAGGGGGAATGAGGAGTGACTACCAATGGCACATGTTTCTTGTGGGGTTATGATGTTTTCTAAAAATTGACTGTGGCATGTAACTATGAACATGCAAAATCCCATTGAATAGCCCTCATTAAAAAATATTCTATAGCTACCAGCTTATTAAGATCAATGTTAATTTCGTCATTTTATACAAAAAGCAGGCTGACTTATTTTCCAAAAGCCAAAATCAGGATACATTACTAAAATAAATACCATTCTGTATGTAAAAAATATAAACTACTGTCATTACAAGTAATTATCAGTAAGATTTCTAGGAAGCTAATTCAGCCAATTTTGAAGAGCATAGAAGGAAAATAACATAAAACTATTTTCAATAAAGAAAATATTAAACTTATGCAACTTTACAATAGCACTATTTTAAATTTCAAGATCTATTTTAAAGCATCCAAAGTTTTTTCTTCTTTTTACTTGTTAATAAGTGAAATGTTCTCTTTTTAAAGCTATAAGCCTTAAATGTCAATTACCAGTAAGTCAACAAACCTAGTAAACTTGATTTTAAATATTCGAAATTTCTGATTGATGTCATGATCTGCAGAATCAACAGCAAGCTCAATTAGCCAGGATAATTCAAGTATTATTCAGGTAATGGCTTTACCTGAATATAATGTCTAGTGTGTTATACCTAACATCTTAAGAAAGGCTAAGCAGGGCCTCCCCTGGTGGCGCAGTGGTTGAGCACTGGGCTCCGAGGCTGCCCGCAGCCTCTGTAGTGCTGGTTCGTTCCCCGGCCACCAGCGAGGGTCCCGCAGGGAAAAAAAAAAAAGAAAGGCTAAGCATTAGTACTAAAAGGAATGTAGATTTGGGGCACTATTTTTCAAAAAACAAGAAAACCCATCATGCCAGAATTAGCATTATAATCTGCCGAGAACTTTGAGACTATATTTACTGAAAATAAAATGACATAATTTACAGCATACGTCAAACATTTATTTTATCTAATGTCTGAGACTACATCTATAAAATTTATTATCAATACACAAGTCAGATAAAACATTTTCTATGTTCTTGAATAATGGCAGTTTTATCTTGACTTCAGACTCCACTTTTTTGAGACTCGAAACAGAATCAATATGCTATAAAAAACATTTCCCTTAAATTTCTAATAAATCTTTTTAAATTTTTTACTTTAAATATTTAATCTAAAATCTACATAATTCTAGTATCTAATCAAAATCCATATAAAACCTTTAAACATCTAATTGATTAGTTTCATAGAACAGTATTGTCCTGATGTTTTTCCAAACCAAAGTAAAACAAGTATATGGTGTTAACATATTGTTTCATAAAATTTTAACAAAACCCTTTTTCATTCCTAATCATACTGCCTAAGATCTTTTCCTCTGTTCTTCTAGCTACTTCTTTTGAGATCTACTGCCACATTTCTAAGTAACATGCATCATTTTCATTTACTGATTTAACAATTTAAGTCATTATCTGTGAATCACCAAGAAATATGAGGTCATCACCAACTATTCCGCTATATACTTTCTACCCAAACCAATCCATACAATTTTTACTACATATTCATTCAGTCTTTACTGTAACAATATAAATATTATTTACTACTGAAGCAAACTGAACTATGATTCCACTTCCTATCGTCTACAAATTTTTGGTTTCCTCAAGTAATTATTGTCTAATTTTTACTTACTTCGTTTTCTGTGTACCAAATCTCCAACAAAGTAACAAAGGCTTTCTATCCTGTCAGAAACATCAGGTAAGCTTTGAACCCCCAGTCAGATTCCCTACTGGGACTCTCCATCTTCAATTTCTGTGAAATAAGCCTGCCAGGGCAGCTGTCTTGGGAACTCTCCTCTGCACCAGCATACTGGCATTTCCGCACCTATCCCCTGACTCAGATTTATTAGGTTTTTCTCTCTTTGACTTCTTCATTTTTATGGACAGTATTCTTTAACAGCTGCCTGACAAAGGATACTTAGAAAATACATTTTCTTATCTTTTTTCTGCAATTTGCCATCTCATCTTTTTTTCCTCCACTTTCTTTAACTACTCTCTCAATTTCACCTTGCAGCCCTTTGGCATTTTTTTCTATAACATGTTTAATTTTAAAGAACTATATCTTGTTTATTCTTTTAGCAAATATTCACTGAACATCTACTATACCCAGGGACTGTCATTGTGAAAAGGTGACAAGGAGCTAGAAGTTTACTGAATGCCACTGGAGAGAAAAGACATGCAATAAAGAAATGAAAACAGTAATTAAGTCAATTATACAGTTTATCAGAAGGTAAACTGTTGGTTCTACAGATGAAAAGTAAAAGTAGAGTAGGTTAAGGAAAATTAACAGTACAGTGAGGCAGCTGACTATAATGGGGTCAATTTCAGTATCCACGTGAAAATGAAATTTAAAGGAAGATTTGTGTTCTCTCCCTTTTTTACTAGATATGATCTTTGTTTCATAAATGAAATTATCTTTTATTAATTTTTTTCTGATCACTGAGATAATAACTAGCCTACATTTATCACATTTGATGGTTAACATGGCTAGGCTTTTTAAAAAGGAATTAAGTACTGGGCCTACCCTGGTGGCGCAACGGTTAAGCGCTGGGTTGCAAGGCTGCCTGCAGCCTCTGCAGAGCTGGTTCGATCCCCGGCCACTGGCGAGGGTCCCACCAAAAAAAAAAAAAAAAAAAAAAAATTAAGTTTTACCTGTAAGATTCTAGAAGATCCACAATTTCAGTCTGCCCAAAGTGTTTAGCCCAATCTAATGCCATCCTGCCAAAATTCAAAGATATTAAGATAAAAAAAATGTTTACTATGCACTCAAAATTAGATATCAAAAAAAGATACACACAACTATACAAAGAAAAGATGCAATTTAACATTACCAGCCATTTGATGCTTTACTATGGACATTGGCTCCCATGCTAATTAATTGCTCTACTTGACTTGAAAAACCTCGTCCTGCAGCAACCATCAGAGCTGTGGCACTGGTTTCACTATGCCTATAATCAACTAAAAGAAGGAAAAGATAACAAATTTGCAAAGTATTTAAAATCAGTTTATATGTTTAATTTAAAACAGAAGAATTCAACTTCAAGAGAATTACTACACAAAAGAACAAATTATTGGTTGTAACAAAAAATATAGAACATATACTTTGAATTTACTACATTTCTTCTATAAATAACTGTAAAGTAATTAAAAACTTAATTGTACTTACCACTAACATTTTCAGTTAAAATAAGATGAAAGACCTGAGCAAAGGCATCAACGTCTTTATGCAGCCATATGTCAGAAAGACAAGCATCCATTTCCTTTACTAACCATGGTTCAAGGCAATTCACATCTTTTTCTGTCTTTAACAACAAAAGAAGCAAATACTATAAATTACCTGAGAGCTTAACTTTCCCTTGCAAAGAACAAGTGTAATATAGCATGTAATATAGCAACTGTTTAGACATAAAGGTTTCTCATCTCATCATCAACACTATCACAATACTATCTGCATCTGTTGTTCTTGGATTTATCTTTTATTTAAAAATGAGTTCGTCTGAAAAAAACAAAAAATGATCCATTGTTCTTCTGATAGGAAGTTGCTAAAATGTACATGTGGCTTCTCTCCCAAGCACACATCAGATGGAGTATTACCTGGATCTTTTCAACAGTGATGCTGGGCCCCAGCCCAGAGCAAGTACTATAGAAACTCCAGTGATAGAGGCATGAATGCAGAGAACTTTAAAACAATTTTGTAGGTGAAAGTGCCTCCAGGCTTAAGTGCTAATAATTTACATGGTGAAATGCTCTTCATAGAACCATATGGGTGGTTAATTAATAATTTTTAATGTTCATAAAAATATTTTTGAAAAGCACATGCCGTTTACTTGGAAGCATTAGAACTTTAAAAGCTAGTCATATTCTTGCATTACTAGAATAATGCAAGCATATGTACCTTGTCATGCTGAAAAAAATTAAATTCTTCTAAAAAATGCATACTCTTCACCATAACTTGCATCACAGTAATCACCAATGCATGTTTAATAATTTAAAACAGAAAGACAGTAAGAACCAGAAGACTAGAAAAGCAGGTACTTCCAGTTTTCAATGGAACTGAATAGAGCACAGGTATCACCTGGAGATGTGAGTTAAAAGTGGGAAAAAAAAAAAAGTGAATGATCAGCGGAATGGGTTTCTATGAAATATTTCATTTGTATAAGATTTTGCGACGTAACAGAACAAAAAGGAGAAGAGAAGAAATTCCTCAATAGTAGGTAATGATTTTAGAAAGTCACATAGCTAGCTGGTTGCGGAAATAACTAGTATTGTCTATTTGCTATAGGACAAGAGTCTTTTCCTTAACTTTCTCCTAACTCAGCTATCTTACATTGTTTAGTTCATAGGTTCTAAATTTTTGAAATGATAAAATATCAAGCATATGCATAATATCCATAACTATTTTCTTTAAAAAGTTTAGAAAAATATTGACTATAAACTGAATGAAACAATGTAAGATGTTGCATTATTTTCAAAAAGCATGTAAAACGTTGTGTGAAAAATGTACTCTAAAGTAAGAATTACACTTCAAAAATTATAATCTCATAAAATACCCTTTAAAAGAGACTATTTTCATTCAAATTACCAGTGTAAAATCAGGAATGTCTTACCAACTGACTGAAGACAGCATCACCACCGTCATCCAATAAATCATACTCTTCAGTCACATTCGGAACAGTTCTCTGCCTTTGGGATTCAGGCTTGAAAGCATTCTCTTGAGCTGTGTACCATTCAGTAAGTGTGCTTTGTTGTTTCTCTTCTAAATTATTACCGAAAAAAAGACTAGGTAGATAAAATTCTTTGCTTTTTGAAATATATCCCCTTGTTTAAAAAATTAAATGACTCTGAAAATACTTAAAGGTTGGCCTTACTTTGAAAGAGTAAGCTACTTTTAAAATTAGGAACATTCAATAAAATGTAGTATGATGAACCATAAGTACCCACAAAACTGCTTTTAAAAATTCATCTCTTAGTCCTCCCCGGTGGCGCAGCGGTTGAGCGCTGGGTTGCGAAACTGCGCGCGGCCTCTGCGGCGCCGGTTCGATCCCCGGCTGCTCCCAGGCCACCGGAGGAGGGTCCCACATGGCGTGCAGACCTCTCCTGCCGCCCGCTGCTCCCCTCAGCAGTGTACTTCGGTCCTTCTGCCTGCTCTGCTCCCCGCTCTGGCTCTGGTGAATTCTCTCACCCTCCCTCCCGCACTTCTGACTGTACCCAGTGCATGTATAAACAAAAAACAAACAAACAAAACCAGCAAACAAATAAATAAAGCATGCCTCTATAAAAAAAAAAAAAAAAAAAAAAAAAATTAGGAACATTCAATAAAATGTAGTATGATGAACCATAAGTACCCACAAAACTGCTTTTAAAAATTCATCTCTTAGTCCTCCCCGGTGGCGCAGCGGTTGAGCGCTGGGTTGCAAAGCTGCCCGCAGCCTCTGCAGCGCCGGTTCGATCCCCGGCTGCTCCCTGGCCACCGGAGGAGGGTCCCGCATGGCGCGCAGACCTCTCCTGCTGCCCGCTGCTCCCCTCAGCAGTGTACTTCGGTCCTTCTGCCTGCTCTGCTCCCCGCTCTGGCTCTGGTGAATTCTCTCACCCTCCCTCCCGCACTTCTGACTGTACCCAGTGCATGTATAAACAAAAAACAAACAAACAAAACCAGCAAACAAATAAATAAAGCATGCCTCTATAAAAAAAAAAAAAAAAAAAAAAAAAATTAGGAACATTCAATAAAATGTAGTATGATGAACCATAAGTACCCACAAAACTGCTTTTAAAAATTCATCTCTTAGTCCTCCCCGGTGGCGCAGCGGTTGAGCGCTGGGTTGCAAAGCTGCCCGCAGCCTCTGCAGCGCCGGTTCGATCCCCGGCTGCTCCCTGGCCACCGGAGGAGGGTCCCGCATGGCGCGCAGACCTCTCCTGCTGCCCGCTGCTCCCCTCAGCAGTGTACTTTGGTCCTTCTGCCTGCTCTGCTCCCCGCTCTGGCTCTGGTGAATTCTCTCGCCTACCTGCGCTTCTGCCTGTGCCCAGTGCTTGTATAAATCAATCAATCAATCAATCTTGCATAAATAAATAAATAAATAATCTTAAAAAAAATTCATCTCCTAGTTTACCCCTTAGTAAGTCCATAATTTAAAAATTAGTACTTGAGCAATAAAATATTACTTAAATTAACAACTAATATTCATACAGTGCTTTGTAGAAAACCACTTATTAAATGCTATCACCGCACTAGTTGTTTCAAATAAAAATTATATACAAAAAGTTATAAACAACATTCATCTCCAAAACTTTTAGTTTTATAATTTACATAGCATGATTCAATGCTGCACTATGACAGATATGGCTAAATATTTTTTTCAAGGGGAGACTCCAAAGAATTAAAGTATTTATGTAAACAAAAAAATCAAGTTTGAAGCCAAATCTTTTGTCACAAATAATGCAGTTTTAGAAGCAAAAGGACTGTAGCCCTAATTCAAAAGCTGAGATAGTCATAAAAGATAATGCTAACTTCAAAATACAGATGCAATTTATAACAATGTTAATATTTGAAAATCTTGACTCTTGTATTAAAAGGAGTCTGCTATTACTCACATGCTACTCTTCATTCCCTCTCATGCACTCTACTTCCACCCTGTAAAATATGCTGTGGGTAGAAAATAACCTACCCTCCTGTACCATCTTAAAACTGTGGCTGAATTTCTGAATATAGATACACTCTACCTTCTCAGTGGCCTCCACTTTCAATTCCTCTCTCTAGATAACAACTTTTGGACATAAACCAGGATGTAGAAGGTATACTGGGGACAGTATTCTAATACAGTATTACACAATTATACACAAAAGAAATGCATTCAAGTGTTTCTGGAACTGTCATAAAACCGGAATACTATAAAAAGTATCAATAGTAATTTTCTTGTATATGTTTGATAAAGAGATTACCTCGCTGTTTTTCCTTTTTGTATTTTAACATTTCTTTGTTTGTATATCCAGTAGTTCTTAAAATGTCTTCCAGAAACATTTCTTTCACTTCAAATGGTCTTCCCTGTACTAAAGAACACAATTTTATTATTAAATAGTAAATTTATATCTTAGTGGGGAAAGAGAAGAAATATAACCAATGCGAGTATCCAAAAATAAAGAAATGGAAAAATATATAATGGTGCATTCATACTATGAAATATTAAAGCTGTTTCTTCAAGAATGATACCTAGAGCCACTGAAGTGGAGGACTATTCATTATGTACTAGCACATGAATAAAGCAAGTTAAAATATTACATATAAGACATTTGCTCATTTTTTTAAAACCATTTCTACTGAACCCTACACACACACACACACACACACACACACACACATACTTGCATAGGTGTGGGAAAGCAAGAACAAGATGAGAAAGGACATATATCAGATTTTAACATCAAGTAATCTCAGGAAAGTAAGACATGAAATTTTAGGAAAGAGGGCAACTGTGAACTTTTTTCCTATTTATGTAATATTTCATCAAGGTGAACAGATACAACTTTATCAAATTTTGATGAGGAATTCATCAATTTTTTAAAGATAGGTAACACAACCTATTTTGATTAAAGGAAATGGGCAAATGATTAGTGTCAGTACATTTAGAAGTAAATGGGCAGTTAACATGGGAGCAAAAGAACTACTTTCAAGGAATCTAGAAATAAAGGGGAAGCTACAGGACAAAATTTCGAAGGGAGTGCAGATTAAAATAAAACATTTTCTTTTAAGACTAGAGAACTGGTCTCATTACGTAATACCAAAGGAGGAGAAGGAAAGTACAAAAATATAGATACCTACACATACTTCAGAGGAAACAAAACGAAAGCCCTATAGAATCTGCCCCAGCTGCTAGTATAGCAAATATAACCATGCCAAAAAAGTATGCTTTCATAAAAATCCTGGAAGACATTTGGTAATTTAACTTACTATATATCACTGGACAACTTCCAAAGTATCTTATAAAAAGATTTACATCCAAGGCAGCACTAGAAAGAATTAGTTTCAAAGTTGGGTGCTTCTGCAACAAGTCTCTTAACTTTGTAAGTAAAAAGTCACTGAATCGATCCCTTTCGTGTACCTCATCCTGCAGTAAACAAAAATAAAACCACAGAGTAATTAAAACATGACTAATTCTTCAAAACATGACCAATTCTTTAAAATTATGTGGCTGCTAGATATTACACTAACTTAAACAGTGGACAAAGCCAATCAGTATTTATAGAAATTTTAAATTATGAGCAATTCAGAAATAATAAGACATTAAGAACTGCAACAAGCAACAAAGCAATGTCTCCTCCACCCTTTCTCCTGCAAGATCAGAAATCCACAAACTATAACAAAGTTCTGAATTAATAAAGTCAAGTTTAACACATTTCTAACAGATACAAAATCAATATAAATATTCTTCTGTTAGTATCAGGACTCAGGCATAACTTTGACTTGAATTCACAAGCTATATTTCCCAAAGCTGCTTACACCAAACATAAAAACTTTAATATTTTCTGAAACAGACTGGATAAGGGCTTAAAATTCTTTAATGAGGCAGTCATTCATCTACTCATTTCATTAGCAACCAGGTTATTTAGCAGCGTAACTATGAAGTTAAACGACTATAAAATGGAAAATAAATATTAGTTAAAAGAGCTAACAGATGACTAAGTGAAGAAGAAAAAAAAAAACTTTTATCATTTTCATCAAATATAAAAACCACTTTTCTTTTTAGTCAGAGCAACTTTATTTTTACCTTTGATCTTAGATTAACATGAACTATGTTAGAGAAGCTCTTTATAAACCTCAACAAAACTCCCTATTTATTAACACCAAAGTTTTCATAGCATGCACATTCAGATTTGTGCATATAATAGTCACAAAGGTCCACTGCCTATAAAACCATGCTAGTACTAGCTACATACATTAGCAAAAAGATAAAGAAAAATTTCAGTAGAGGGTTTTCTCTAAATTCAGGTGAGAATTAAGATAGTAGAAATTATAAAGACATTTTTCTTGAGAATGTTATAACCACAAATAAAAGGTACTTTTTGAAAAATTACTTTGTTTTTCCTCATTCTGATAAGAATACCTTTATTTAATACAAAACATTTATTTCCAATAATTGCAGACAATGAAAAATAATTTATTATAGCTTGTTTAAAAAAAACTGCTTCTTACACCCTATTCTAAAAATGTATTTACATATTTCAATTTTAAGCAATCCTGAGTTATGGTGAATTTAGCAAAATTCTTACCACAATAACATGTGTCACAGTTGACAATGTACTATCTCCTGCCATCAATGTACGAAGCAATACCCCATTAGTACAAAATGTCAGAAGTGTCTTTGGAGAAACCCTTTGTAAAAAATATAAAAAATAAAAGGTTCCCAATTACAAATCTTTATGTAATTGAAATAAAATCACATTAAACACTAGTCTCAGAAGTACTTTATTAAATGTTACTAAAATAATAATCTACTGGTATGTATGCTTTATAAAGTTATATGAAATAAAACCTTAAACACTGTTTGTTTGATAAAAACATATCATAAACGAGAGTTTAACACTACATTCAAAATCCTGAAAGCAAAGAAATAACACTAGAAGTACTACCAGTACTACCAATAATAAATTTATTCACTAACATTTATCAAGTACTTACTATAAATTTCATCATCAAACTTGTGCTCTAGATGTTTTTATTAGTCCCATTTTACAGAGGAGGAAAATGAGGCTCAATGAGGTAAAATAACTGCACTTAATCATGAAATTATGAAATGAGATTTGTTATTTATGGCTGGAACTCCTTTTTTTTCTTTTTTGTTAATTTATACAATAGCTGGGGTACAGGACAGAGGCGCGGTAGGGTGAGAGGATTCACCAGAGACAGAGTGGGGAGGAGAACAGACAGAAAGACCAAAAGCTCTGCTGAGGGGAGCAGCGGGCTCGACAGGAGAGTTCTGCTGTGCCATGTGGGAATCTCCCTGCCTGGCCGGGAATCAAACCCGTGCTGCAGAGGCTATGGACAGCTTCACAGTGCTGCAATCAACCTGTGTGCCACCGGGGAGGCCCTGGAACTCCTATTTACTCAAAATCTCAGTAACTTCATAATGATCTCAATTTCCTACCATAAACTTACTTGAAACAAAATGGTCATCTAACTTTTTAATTAATATATTCTCTATATTTAGTAGAATATAAGTATTTAGTTTGTTCTAAGAATGACAGAAGATCAGCTATAGAAGAAATATCTTTACCTGCTTTCTAAACGGATCTGATATCCAATGGTTTGACCAATTCTTTCTCTTCTTTCCGCAGCAACTCTTTCAGCTACAGCAATAGCTGCTAATCGTCTTGGTTGAGTACAAAATATACGGCAAGGAATACCATTCTTAAAACAATCATCTAAAAGGAACTGAGGAATCTGAAGGAAAAATTTTAAAATATTATAAAATGACATGGCCGCATAACCAAAAAATATAAACAAAGCAAATGAAAAACCATTAGAACTAAAGAAGTTCTGTAACATGTCTAGGAAGAATCATAAAATGAACAAACTTCACCTAACTGCTAATAGTCAGCTACAAAACATAATTTTGAACAGTCTTCATGACAAAAACTAAAACTAAAATATCAAAAAATATAAAGAAATAGCTGAGGCTTACATTAAAAAATTTAAAATGCTACAAAAAAAACTATGAATACATAAAAATGATATTTTTAGATGAGAATAATCAATACTGTGAAAATTTTAATTCTCCCCAAATCATTCTATAAAGTTAATGAAACAACAATCAAATTTCATTGAGACTTTTTACATAGTGAATAAAGAAAACAACAAAAAAATTAATACCAGGATCACAGACACTTTTTTATAATTAAACCTGTCATTAAGATCTAAAATAAAAAGTAAACATGTTTCCCATCCCTATCAATAGTCCTCTTCAAAAAAGTAACTATTGTTAAGTTTCTTATGAACTTTTTCAGGGAAAAAAAATGTTTACGCAATTCAGAATATTTCTGCATAGAAAGAGGTTTTTAATTCAGACAAAAGGATTACTATTCTTAATGCTCATAATATGCAGATTTCACTTAAAAAGTATCCCATCTACAGTAAATAACCCATTTCAATAGCTGCATATCCCATCTTTTGAACGTGCTGTGATTTAACAAAGATGATGAAGCATTAGAAAATTTCCAGTTTTATAGGTTTGGTATTGATGTTCTTATGAACACTGCTATAGTGACTACCTTCACCTACTTTTACAAAGATATATAAGGGTCAAAGTCAATACAAATTTAATTTGGATAGAAAACTTATCAAATTACCCTCAAAAACAACCTATACACCTATCAACAGAAGATGTTGTTTTCCCCCATAAGTACCACCATAAATTTTTAATTCATAGTCAAAAATGTAATAGTTGAAAACATAACTTATTTAACTATGAGCTAGAGGATCTTTTCATGCATATCTTAGCCTCTGATTTTTTTTCTTACTTGACTACTGACAGTAGCACAAATGCACATAAACTGCTAAGAAATACGGAAAAAGAGAAGACAACGAGAAGAACTATTGTACTACATATTATAAAATTACAAAAACAGGATCCTGGTGGAGGAACAGATCATTAAAGATACAGAGCAAAAACTTCATAAACAGACCTCGAAACTACTCAGTGCTATAGAAACTTAGTATTTGATTAAAAGTGGTACCTTTTATAGGGGGGAAAGATAATTAAAGTTACATTGGGACTATATATTATAAAGAAGAATAAAGATTTCTGGGCCTCCCCAGTGGCACAGAGGGTTGAGTGCAGCGCTGTGGCTGTGAAGCTGTGTGCATCCTCTGCAGCGCAGGTTCGATTCCCAGTCGGCCAGGGAGATTCCCACATGGCGCAGCAGACCTCTCCTGTCTCACCCACTGCTCCCCTCAGCAGCGTATTTCGGTCATCTGCCTGTTCTGCTCTCCACTCTGTCTCTGGTGAATCCTCTTACCTTCCCGCGCCTCTGGCCTGTACCCCAGCTCTTGTATAAAAATAAATAAATCTTAAAAAAAAAAGAATAAAGACTTCTACCTGATATAACAATAAAATGAATTCCAGATGAATTTTTCAAACTATAAATATAATAGTATTAGAATACAGAATTTACTGGAAAACATTTTTTTAATCTTGGGGCAGGAATTGACTTTTTTGCATATCTCAAAATGTTAGATTTGATTAAATAAAATGTAAAAACTACTAACAAGATCCCATAAGCAAAATTAAAAAGCAAACAAAAAATGGGATAGATTACTTTTAAGATTATCTAGCAAGAGGCAAGTATTATTCATAATAAATAAAAAACTATTAAATTTAAATCTAAGATGATTATGAGAAAAGAAAAGTCAGAGAGGCCTCCTTGATAGTGCAAAGGGTTAAGTCTCAGCACTATCAAGTTATTGGCAGCCACTGCAGCAGGAGTTTGATCCCTGGCCAGGGAGCTGACCAACATGGCACAACAGACCTCTCCTGTCTAGTCTCCTGCTCCCCGCAGCACTGTATTTCAGTAAATCTGCCTGTTCTGTTCCCCAGTCTGTCTCTGGTGTATCCTCTCAGCGCCCCACTCCCTGGCTCTGGCCTACACCCCAGTTCTTGTATGCATAAATCAATCTTAAAAAAAGGTCAGATATAAATAAGAAATTGATAAAACATAATAGGTAATAAGCAAAAGAACAGATAAGTCACTCTTTTAGGACTCAAGGAAATGCAAAAGATAGTTATGCTTATCAGACTGATAAAGGTGGAAATAAATATATATTTTCCTTGTTGCCCATAGAAACTTTCAAAACTATTTATATACAGTTACTCTTTTTTTCAGTTAATAGACAATAACTAGTTAACCCAGCCACTAAAATTCTAACTGCCACAGTCTTGATCCAGCAATTCCACAAATTATCAAAGAAATACTAGCATATAATATGAAAAATTAAGTACAAAACAAGAACAAGTTTCCCGTTCTGGCCACTTCCTCACTGTACACATGAGGAGATGAAGATTTAAGTTTCAGTTTTTATTCTTCATCTGTAAAAAGAGATAATAAAAAATCTGTGTTTCTTGGGGTTATTGAGAGGTTTAAATAGCCCAATACACAGTAAATTGTTATTTTTAAAAACTATTTCTAGGGCCTCCCTGGTGGCGCAGGCGGTTGAGTGCCTCACTGTGAAGCTGTCCACAGCCCCCGCAGCGCAGGTTCAATCCCGGCCGGCCAGGAAGAATCCCACATGCAAAGCAGACTTCTGTCTCGCCCGCTGCTCCCCTCAGCAGTGTTTTTCGGTCATCTGCCTGTTCTGCTCCCTGCTCTGTCTCTGGTGAACCCTCTCACCCTCCTGCGCCTCTGACCTGTACCCCAGTTCTTATATAAATAAAACAAAATCTTAACCCCCCCCCCCAAAAAAAAACAAAACTATTTCGGGCCTCCCAGGTGGCGCAGCGGTTGAGTGTTGGATTGCGAAGCTGCCCACAGCCTCTGCAGCGCCGGTTCGATCCCCGGCTACTCCCCGGCCACCGGAGAAGAGTCCTACATGGTGCGCAGACCTCTCCCGCCACCTGCTGCTCCCCTCAGCAGTGTACTTCGGTCCTTCTGCCTGCTCTGCTCCCTGCTCTGGCTCTGGTGAATTCTCTCACCCTCCCGCGCTTCTGACTATACCCAGTGCTTGTATAAATACATAAATAAATCTTTAAAAAAATAAAATAAAATAAAACCTTCTATTAAACATAAGTTATATCTTTAGGTACTGACATGGAAAATATATTCAGTTAAGTAAAATATATTCAGATAAAGATTTACACTTCTGTGACAATGGTTAAGTCCTACAAGCATATAATTGGTGAATGTTACACCATTCTCTACTACCTTGCATTAACTAGTGACCAAGTTTAAATCAATAAATCTAACCACAGGAAGCTGTAAGTACAAGTCCAAAGTATATTTATATGTCCAAAAAAGAACAAAATGTAAAATTACACTATTATATATGATCCACTATCAAAAGCAAATAATGCTACCATTTTAACATACTAATATGTTAAACATAAAGAAAAGCTCATATCATCATGCTATCTTTATTTCTAACCTGTCACCCTCTGAGTAAAATTTCATAATAATGAAGTAATTTGATTCTAAACATCCACATCAAACCTGTCATATTAATTCCACCTACTAGTCAACTTTCTATCACCATTGTTAGTTACTAATATTGCTTTTAATTCAGTTGCTATGTATGAAACTCTATGCTAGGCACTTTACAGATATTATCTCTAAACTTCAACAGCTGCACAATTATTCTACTTTATAAATGAACACGAGCTCAGAGAGATTGTAAAACTAAACTAAACTAAAAATTCCTATCAAATAAATGAGCAAAGCAGAATCTGAACCAAAGGTCAAAGTCCATATTCCAAGACGTAAATTACCCACAACTCTCACTCAAAGCAAGCTCAATGTACTAGTTTAAAAGTAAGTATTTTAAAACACTGCGGGTCTATATATTTTCAAAACTAATTCCCACTAATAATATTTTCTGAAGTAGTCATTAATAATTAATCAATAATCATTAATAACCAATAATCATTTTTTTTGTTTTTTGTTAAAATACATGCAGTGTAAATTTAATAAAAAGCAACTATTTCATGAGACAAAATATTCTTTTCTTCTATAAACAAAACGATGAAACATACCTGTGTAGTCTTCCCAGACCCAGTTTCTCCTACAATCAGAACTACTTTATTTTCCTTAATTATTTTAACAATTTCTTCTTGTTTCTCATACACTGGCAGAGACTGCCTGAAAGAATCAAATTCGGATTCTCCTCTTTTCACTGGAATCTGAGGTATGCCATTGTTGAGTCGTCCACTTGTCTTGCTCATTTCCCGGTTTTCTTGGAAAATGAACAAAAGAAAAAAAGAATTTATAGTCAATGTTTTTTAAAAAGTTTTGAAAGATGAGTAATTTCTAATGAAATTCCTTTCAAGTGTTTCTTTTGTACTCAGTCTACATGAAGTGAGCAATGTCTCAACCTTTGTATTTCTATATACTTAAAAGTCTTCCAGCATGTTATGAATTTCACTATCAATTAGAAATCAAATTTCTATCACTTCTTGGCCTTTTGGCTAAGATCAAGTGTAGAAATCAAATTTCTCAAAAGTACTTCTGGTGCATAATGTTTAAAAATGAACATAAATCAATCATTTAATAACTACTAAAGGCAAAACACAATTCTGATATCGTAAAATAATATTCAGACACAAAAATCAAGATTTTATAGTAGGGAACAGTGCGCCTTATATATAACTACATGTAAGATTATATAAACACACAGAATAATTGTAAATATAATGTCCTAAATGCTCAACAAATTTTTGAATTGAACTTTTTAGTCAACATCTGCATTTAGTTAAGCAGACAGGAATAAAGAAAAGATATGATATAGTTTATATTCTTCATAAAAATATTCTGTGCGTGTATTTAAAACTTAAATTCCTTGGCATGTAAACCAAGTGTTTTCTACATTCTGCAAACCTACTCCAGCAGAAAATGGAAAATATACGCAAACTCTGTCACTATAATTAACAAAATAATGTTCTCCCTAGAGTAGTCACTTCTCCAAAATAAAACAACTTCATTTTAAAACCTTAACATTTTATTTATCTACCTTTGAACAAGTTAATGTATGAAGACTGTGTCTTGTTTTTACTAGAAGCTAAGCACCAGCTCTAAATCTCACTAATATGTCTTGGCAAAGTAACACATTAGATGTGAAGTCCAGATCCTGGAGTCAAATCCCAGCCCTGCAGTTTAATGGCTGGATGAGTGGTCTTGAACAAATAGTTTATCTTCTCTTAGCCCCAGTTTCTTTACCTGTGAAATAGGTAAATTCTTACCTTGCATAGATGGCTATATGGCTCTATAAAGAGAGGGCAACACACTGTCTAGTATACTGTAAGTGTTCAACATGATAGTTATTACTATAACCCTTAAAAAAACTTGTCTAACTTCACAAAATGTCTTACTACTGCATTTCATTCCAAACTTCTCACAACTCTTAATCATTTCTAACACACTATTCATACTGAGCAATTGTATTTCATCTTAGCTTTTAAAAAGAAATTTCAAATGGAATAAAATAAATTTAAAATGGTAAATAGGGTAAACAAGGAAGCACCCCAGAAAATACATACCAGCTTCAACTGCAAACACATTTCCTCTTTCTGTTTTAGGCAGAAGTTCAGTACGCTCTTTATTGGTGACAGGAAATCTTTGAATTAGGCTCCTAACAGCATGTTTTGTATTATGAGTCAAATTACAGGTCATCATTGCATGAGCTGTTTCTGATCCATCTTTCTTCTTCACAGTTAGGTATCTATTTGCTCCCTTTCTGAATATTAATAAAAATCATTTATTTACTATATATAGTCATTTTTTTTTCCACATATGATGTATGCCTACTTAGAAAACAGGTCTCAAGCAAAACATCGAAAAAAATCAAAGTATTTTGGGATAAGATGCTGAGAAATCCCAAAAAATTCAGAGAAGAGGTCTGTTTGGTGCTAGGTGGCCACAAGCCCCTTTTCAATTAAAATTCTAAAATGCTGCAAATCCATTTCAAAAACAGCAAAAAAGGCTTACTTACCATAAGTGTTAGTTTCTCTTAGCATACTTCATGGTGGATGAAACATCACCAGTTAATACATGCTGGGAAGCAAATAGGGGGAGAAAAGCAATCTGAACAGAATCTAAAATTAATAGTGGAAAAATTATGGCTCACTGTTCAGAATAATACATCCCACTAAATGTTTCCACAGTATGCTGGTAATATTACACTCCCATGAAAACCTGTTTAAGAGAGTCAAGTATAGTGGTTGGACCAGAAAAGCATAAATTGGCATTATTAGTATTTCAGTTGCATATTCAGGGAGGAAAAAAGAAAGTTTTCAAAGTTTCTTGTTCTTGCTTTCAATTTTACAGTGATGAGTTATAACAGCTCTGATGTTAACTGATACAGGTTTGTATCTTTCACTGGTCTAGGACTTACTATGTCTTTTATGGCTCCAAAAGTATGAAATAAAATGTAATATACATAGGAAGACCTCAAATATGTTTTGAATGATTTAATGACATATGTCTATAATCTAGTACAATGTTAACCTGTGAAGAGTCAGGCTCTGAAAGTTTACTAACCTGGATTTGGATCCCTGCTCTAACACTGACTAGCAACGGGACCATAAGTGAATCATTTAATAGTTCTGAGCCTACAATAATGTAATACCTGTCTTATAGAACTTTATATGATTAAATAAGATAATGCATATTAAAAAACATTATCAGTTAGAATAAACACTAAAAAAAAATGAACGTTATGATTGTAATTATAGTCAGGAACAAATGCCACGTGTTTTTTTTTTTAATTACCCAAATATTTCATAAAATGTTTTACCATTTGTTAATGTCACTATCATAAAAATGAGCAACAAAGCCACAAATACAATGAAAATTATTGTAAATTTCCTAAGATTTGAATTTTTCAAATTTCAAATGCAATTTTCCTAAGACTTGAATTTTTCAAGTCTCTTCACTGTATGAATGACATAAAACTGGGGATTAACTTATATAGTCTTAGTTATCTAAGTCTTCTAAGTGAGGCTTTCAATTTACCAAGATTTTTCCTTTCAGGAAACTCCTGATTGAATGAATGCTTTAATTAACTATAAGCTCAAAATTGTCACCTCCACTTAACAAGTACTTAGTGATGAAATAATGAAAATTCAACCTGACTGAATTTTAGTTTTTCCCCTGGTAAATCAGAATTATTGGATAGAGATGATCTCTATACCAGGTTCCTTTCCTATGAACCTTCCTGAAGCTTCAGTACATTTTAGCCCCAATCATTTTTCCCTCCTCCAACACCAGAAAGCAGGAAAATAGGCTGAAATGAGCCCCAAAGGGAGAGTCAAGAGACTTATGTTCAGCTGGCATTAATCTTTCAATCAACTAGCTACATGACCAAAAATAAATCATGTTAATTCTATGATATTTATTAGTTACTTTAAAGCTCTCTAACATTTCTACCAGCTCCAAGATTTGATTTCTTTAAAATCATCTCAGTCAAGATTTGCTTTATTTCACCCACAACTAATTTTCTTCATTCATTCCTTTATTACTTATTAACATTCATTCACATATTCATTGAGCACCTAGTATATGCCAGATGCTATGCTAAGAAGCAGGGTTTACAACTTGAAGAAAAATATACTCCCAAATGAATAAGCCCACAACTCAAATAGTGGGTCAGACTGCAACCTTCCTAACATTTCAAATCCTAATAATAATGTAGCATTTATGAATAAAGTAACTCACAGAAAGTAAAAGTGAGTACTTAACTTAGCCATTGCTATTTATAACAGTGAATTCAGTTCGAACACAAATGTTGGAGCAGAAAGGTAACATCGACCTGACGTTACACAGCCTGCTACTGAACTATTTAATGCAAATACACAACCATGTGTCACTGTTCCCTACTTTCCAAACAGAACGGTTTAAAATTTCACCTCAAGAGCCCAAATTCAAAATGACTACTTAAAAAGATCACAACCACCAAGGAGCAAATGTCTCTAGAAAAAATAACATATTCATTTGATGCCTGGTAAACAGTTAATTTCCTATCACCCTAACTTATATTTCTGTTAAGCAGACATGCAAAAACCTAACTCCAAATCATCTTCTCCGCGAAACTGTAACACAGAATTACAAATGTATTACTTTGCATGATACTACTTTATACTTTCAAAAATGATTATCTAGAAATTAGTAAACCAACTAGTTAACTTTGTAACTCAACAGTCACTATCTTGTCAAGGTTACAATGTTTATGGTAATTTAAACTTTTTGTGACTTAATGAACTAAAAGCAAGTCAGAAATGACACCTATCTCAAATTTCTGTTTTTTCTCAAGCCCCCAGGCATTGTTATGAACTCACTGTGAACATCAAAAATCATCAGCTAAACACTATTTTCAAATCTGGCTCTCCCACCAGCTACCTGTACCTTGGAAAAATTATTTAACCTCTTTAAGCTTGAGTTACCTTATTTGTTTTATAGAAAGCAAATGTTAATAAGAAGATACATCATATAAGACTGCTAGGAAGATTAAATGATAATCTAATTAAAGCACCTATACAATGTCTGTCACACAAGAGCATTTAACAAATGTTAGCTGCTGTTATTATTACTATTGGGTACCATAGGGTGTTTATTTTCAAAGACTATCTAAAAACTCACTAAGAGTTTATAATTTTTTATTCACTTTTCCAATTTTAGCTAGGAGAAGAGAAGAGGACTACAGTATGCAGCCTTCTGGGGAAGAAGTTAGGGTGGCAGTAACCCAAATCTGAAAATGGGGGCTTTCTTAAAAGAGTAGAGCCCCTGGGTAGGGTAAGTGGAGTTCTCGGAGCCCTATTAAGCAGTGACATCAGCAATCACAGGAGAAGAGACCTGTACCAGAAAACCTTCTTTTAGATATTTTATACTTTCTCACAACTTTTAAACAAACTTTATTTTGTACATTTATTCTGACTGATGTAGAAAAAGGATAGGAAAGTGGCCTTGTTCTGTTCATGGATAAGTCAAGGACTTAGAAAAGTAGACTCTTAGGACTCAAAATGCACTCAGTTGAGGAGAAAAGGAAACACATTATAAGAAGGTGAAATTTCTGTATGGGAAAATGGCTATAATTTGAAAGAAAACTTTCCGTTATACTGAAGAACACAAAATGGGCGCTTTACGCCGACATGAGTATTTTCACCAAAAGATAAGCAATGATAATAAATAATTGCAAAGTAAATTCAAATCCCTGAGAGGAGCTGAAATACCAAATCCAACACACATGGCTTCATTTTGAAAGAAAGAAATGGAGAAAGTCATCAGCAAAAACTTTATCATACAGTAAGCCTGGAATCTAATTCTTAAAAACCTTGTACAAAGCTCAAAATAAAATTCCAGAATCCCGAGTCTTAAGTAAAACAACCAGATCACATTTTACATTTAAGAAATTAGGCCTTTAAAATTAATGGAAATGATTAAAGCTAGTGAATGAGGCTATAAGATACCTGGAATTGAATCTAGGTTTCCTCTCAAACATGTATTAAAGAACCATAATGAAAAAAAGAAAAAAGAAAGAAATGCAGAAAAATTAACTTGTTAAGCTAATGAAGTTAATGCTAGGTGGTAAAAAAAAAAAAAAATCTTCACTCAAGGATAAATAGGGAAAAAAAAACATGAAATATAAATCAGGTATGAAGTCTCATATAAAGGAAAAGAACGAACTTGAGAAGCATATGCAAAGTGACTTAGTTCTTTATCTATGTGCAAACAAGGAAAGGCATTTGAAAATGACAAGTACCAGTAGATAAACATTGTAGTAAGTCTGTTGGAAGATAAAAAGGGGGAGGGAAAGAACTAGCATGTTTCATAAGCAGAGGGTTTATGGATGATTAGAGGTCTTAGAAACTGGAGTAGAAGGCAGATTACCTTGCATTTTCTTCCTTTTTCCTTTCTCTGTCTCCTCAATGTTTCTCCATTGAGAAACATTTTCCTTATTAGCTTTTTTTTTTTTCCTTCTTATTAGCCTTTTTCTTCCTACTTATTAGCCTTTTTCCTTATTAGCTCTGCACTTCCACGGATGTTTCTCCATTCTGAACCATCCCCTAAGTGATCATGCTACTGAACTGAAGAGCATAGGGATACTCTATTCTAGTTGACTGCTTGGCTTAAGGGTAATTTACAATGGTCACTTCTAAAGTCACTGTTAGGGTTCAAAATCCATTCAAACATAGAAATGATGTAAGTACAGAATTGTACATTCCTAACACCTTTTCAGTGGAGGTCCTGCAACTCTAAAACTCAAACAGTTCTGAAAATTGGACGATTCTATAACTTTGCAGTAAGTTTCTTTGACAGCAAAGTCTGATTAAACTGATATGAGGCTATCTGCAGTCTGCATTTATTTGAATGTGAATATTCAGACATTTTCCAGCAGAAATATTAATGCAATCAAGGGTGATAACTATACCATATTAGGGATATTATACAATCTATAGCAAATATAACCTTTCTAAAATACGGAAATTCTGAATCTCAAAAATAGCTACCCCAGCTGTTTTTAGATAAAGGATTTCACAATCCCTGTACACCACTTTTATTTTCAAGTGCAATATTCTATTTTTCCAGTGGACTCCAATAGCATGCATGCCCAGAAATTTACTGTTTAAAATGCACATTCACCTAGGCCAAATCCCCTGTCCCAATAAGCAATGGAATCACTGTGGTGGGCATTCTGATGTAAGAGATTTCTCTAGTAACCACTTTCGTCTCAGGACTTTAATACTATTTATTCATTAATATTTTTACTTACTAAAATTTTGTTTTCCCTCTTAACCTAAAAACTGGTAAGCATAAATGATCATTTCCCCACCTTCTGTGGTTCTCACCAAGGACAATTTTGCTTCCCTGGAACATTTTGGCAATGTCTAGAGTGATTTTTCACTATTATAACTGGAGGTACAAGTGTCACCGGCATCCAGTGGGGGGAGAAGCTAGTTACACTGCTAAACATCCTATAATGCACACAACCAGCCCAAAATGTCAGCAGCACCAATACTGAAAAACATTGCATCAATTCCACCATCCTTACGTGCCAAATGAAATAGCTCTACTTTTAACAATTCAGCATGGAAGTCTCAAGTGACCTTTTCCCCCAATTGGATCCGTGACCCTCAAATAGATCTACTATTTTCTCCTTTTTGTTTTATTGAATCATTTCTACTGATCAGATTTTGGCTTGGTAAAACAGAAAATAATTAATAGGTTACAGTACAATAACATAAAGGAGGTAAGTTGTATAAATAATTGTAGCTAATTGATCCTAAAAAATATTCACCATCTGAAAATACAGTTTTCTAAAGCAATCAATTTCAATTTTAAACTATTTTTTTTCACATCTTAAAAATTACTGTCTTTTCTTTTTGCTCCTAGAGAACACAATAAAAGGGAGCTGGGGGCAGTAAACAGCTGAGTTTAGTAATGACTTATAGTGTGTACATAAACTATAATATGGATGTCAAACTAAAACAATAACAACTATCTAAATGTAGTCAGAAACATTTCTCCTTTTTTTGGTAAATGCATTTTTTTTTTAAAAAATAAGAAAAGCTATGAGCTTACCCTTTACTTTTAGAGACCAAACCAAGAGATTGACTCAATCGATGAATAAAGGCTCTTTCAGTACTGGTCAAAGAAGAAGGAAATTCCATTTCTACATGGGAAAAAACACACAAAGTTTTTTGGGAATAGGCGATTTTCTTTCAAGATACTTCAGTATACATACAAAGATGTAAAATACTAAAAAAATAAGATGCATATAATCAAATTTATTATTGTGTTTTGTGAAAAAGAGATATTAACTACTGAACGTCTACCAAAGGACACTGATAAAACTAAACGAAAATGTGATAAAGACTTCAATGTTCACCAAAGATTACTGCACTTATCTGTGCTGGAATCTTGAGTTGGTTGCAGACCGAGGAACACATTTTACTGTCTGAAACAGAGCTTGCTTACTTGCTGAAAACAATTTTTTCTTCCAATGATAAGATATGCGCAAGCATTATGAATGAGCAACATGAAACACCCTAGTCTTTGCCGTCAAAGCTGCATCTAATTCTTATTTCACTGTCTGGACTTGATGTGCTAGTGCATGTTGCTCAAATTTTGCCTTTAACATAAGTTCAGAGTCCCTGGGACCAGGTCACTCCGTTAGAGCCTGTGAGCTGCTGCAGCGAGGGCGCCTCTATTCAACAGGGCCAGCGAGTCAGAAGGTGCCCTGACCACACTCTCCAGGCGGATCCCCACCTGGGGCGGCTGCTGGTTCTGCATTTTTAAATTTTTTTTTTTTAATTTTTATATTCCCCATACAATTGCACCCCCTTATTTTGACCCCATCCCTCCTTTCCCCGCCCCGCCTCCCCATAGTGTGTCTCTGGTTCATAGCTGTTTGCTGATTGTGATTTTTTTGGGGTTCTGCACTATTATCCTGGAGAAGTTTTCTAATGGCAAGCGTCATGGAAGACGTTTCAAACACTTCACGAGGTTTCATGTTTTTTTAATGATTTCTTTTTTCAAGCGGGAGGCTACCAAGCATCAAAGCATGACGTGTTGCCAGGGCCACTTACCACATTCCCTTCTACTTCTGCAGCTTAAACATAACTAGGTCGAGGCCATCACAACCCCTTCCAAAAAAAAAAAAAAAAAAAAAAAACACCACAAAAAACCGGGGCTCACCAATACCTGAAAGCTGCGGCTCTGCCGCCCAAAGGGAGGCGACCGGCCCCCTGCGCGGGAGCAGCCCGACTCTCTCACCTGTGCCGCCCGCCAGGTGTGCCGCACCTGCCGACCCGCGGCGTGCCCGGCGCTCCTCCACAGCCCAGGTTGGCCAGAGAAGCCGGCGCGAGCGGACCCCGGGGGGCCGCCCAGCCCGCGCCCCGCTTCTCTGAAGCAGCCCCTCCCTCGGCGGGCGCGGGTCTGAGGGGAGCCGGGGCGCCGGCGGGCACCTCACCTCGCTGGTCCCCGTAGCGGAAGCGCTCCAGGGCGATGTTGACGGCGATCTTCACCTCCTCGTCGATGCGGATGTCCTTCAGCCCCTTGGCCCGGCCGCCGCCCCCGCGGACACTCGCCGCGCCCCCGCCCCCGGCCCCGGCCCCGGGCGCCGGCGGCCGCGGGGAGACGCTGCTCGGCCGCGACATGGCCCTGAGGAGAAGCTCGCCCCGCGGCGGGGCGGCCAGGCCTGCGGCTGGCGGCCTCGGACCGGGCAGAGGACCTCGGGGCGCTGGCGGGACCCCGCGCGCTCCGCAGGCGGCCTGCGCCGGGCCGCGCCGACCAGAAGCCGCCCGACCCCTCAACAGCGAACGCGAGCCGGCCGCCCCCGAAGCCCCGCGACGCCGCCGGCGCGGCGTGATGACGTCGCGAGGCGCCGCCCGTGACCTCACGCGGCGCCGCCCCTGGCCTCGCGCCTCGGCGCGCCCCTGTGTAGTCCCCGCGAAGCTGAGGCGCCCACGTGCTGGGGCGCCCCACTGGGGGATGCGCCCCGCCTGGCCCAGTCTTCTCCCGGCCCCGCACCGGGGTTCGCCCCCGTGCTAGTCTAAGGCTCGTTGTTTTCTTTAATCTTTCCTTCTTTCCTTCTTTTTGTTTTTATTATTATTTTAATTTTTTTACGTCATTGTTCATTTTTATTTTTTTAATTTTATTACTTTTTTTTCTTTTTTTAAGGATTTATTTATTTATTTATACAAGCACTGGGTACAGTCAGAAGCGTTGGGGGGAGGGTGAGAGAATTCACCAGAGCCAGAGCAGGGAGCAGAGCAGGCAGAAGGACCGAAGTACACTGCTGAGGGGAGCAGCGGGCGGCAGGAGAGGTCTGCGCGCCATGTGGGACCCTCGCCGGGGGATCGAACTGGCGCTGTAGAGGCTGCAGGCAGCTTTGCAGGCCAGCGCTCAACTGCTATGCCACCAGGGGAGGCCCCATTGTTCATTTTTAAACAAGGTGGGGAGGGTGGTGCACAGGGGACTGAGGTGATGGTGTACGGGTGCATGGGTGAAGGGAACTCTGTGGGGACAACACCTGAGGGGCTGGGGGAAGGATATATTGTTTCCTTCTTTCATTCGTAAGCTTTTGTGAGCTCCCCTCGGGTACTGGCACTGTGCTGTTACACCTCAGCACAGCTATCATTAGGCGTACCAGACAGACTGCCCACCTGGAGCTTGCAAATAATCGATAAAAGCTAGCACATAAAAAACTGAGGGTGGGATACCAGGTTGGTTTTCAATGTTCAAGGAATTTTTTTTAGGTGTATGTGCTTCCCATGCAATATTTGGAAACATACCGAGTAATAAGTTGCTATCCGAATGTAACTCATGGGCCTGTTGTCACTGGGAGCGAGTCCAGGGCCCCTCAGACTGATCCCACCCATGGACAACCCAGGTTGGGAGCCAACCAGGTGCTGGGCAGTGCTCCCCCAGCTGGAAAGCTGAGGGGTGGACTGAGAGGCCCTGCTCCCAGACCCCAGAAAGAAGTCTTGAGATAGCCCCCAGCACACACCTCCACCCCCTGCAAGATTGAAAAGAGGCCTCCAGAATGGGGCAGGCAAGGAGTGACTGGAGTTTAAGAATAAAAGAACAAAGAAATTGAACTTTAGAGAAAGTAGAGATGCATTTGTTGGGGAATAGCAAAGAAATGTAATGAAGGCTACCAGTGTCCTGGATATAGGGATTTTTGTGAGACATGGAGGAGGAAAATCAAAAGGACTGAAAGAAATATTCTGTTGGTGCTGACAAGCTTAGGTAACTCTTGGCTATACAAACATAATTGGCTATACTGATTCTTTCTTTAAAGAAAAGTTCATAATCATTAAACCTTGTGATCAGGATATCTGTTCTGCTGATTTCTCAAACAATTGTCAAATAACTGCTATTTGTCCCAGTCAGAGGAGGAATTTTGGCCCAGCTTTAGGGTTCAAAATGAACAAGCAATACCTCTGAGGGGGCTACTCTAGCTCCTATTTTAAAACAGCTTCACTTATGGAGCCACTTGTTCCACTAATGTCATTCTTTTACATTACTCTAAAAAACCCTCACCTCCTTACTGTGATGTTGTGATTTACAATAAGATAGATTTTATACACACACACACACATATTTGGTCTGTATTCTATTTTTGGCACAGACCTCCTAAAGTTTGGAGTTTCTTAAATTGAGAGTGATAAAGCTGTCTTTTCTCACATTAATGAGGTAGCTTTTGGAATGTCTCTAGTTCTCTGGTGGGAACTGGTCACCAGAGGAAGCCGCTTTGGAATTAAAGGGTTGGAACTTTCTGTCACAGCTCCCCTGACATCCAGGAAGAGTGAATAAATCACTAATGAGCAATGACTTAATCAATCATGCCTTTGGGATATGACCTCCATAAAAACCCAAAGGACCGAGCTGGATAACATAGGAAATTCAAGGGAGGGTGGGGTATCTTGCCCCATCCATGTCTTGCATCTGGTTGTTCCTTTCTAATAAAATAATGGTGACTTAGTAACTAAAATGTTTCTGAGTCCTGTGAGCTGCTCCAGCAAATTAATCAATGCCAAGAGGGAGAGTGTAGGAACTTCTGATTTATAACCAGTTGATCAGAATTATAGGTAACAACATGGGTTTGTGACTATCATCTGAATTGGGATGAGGTAGGGTGGAGAAGTCTGTGGGACTCGGCCCTCAGCTGTTGGGGGCTGTCTTCAAAGATGGACCCCTTAGCCTATGGGATCTGATACTATCTCTGAGTATAGAGAATCAGAATTGAGTCACAATTAGGAACAGTGATATTTATGTATATGTGTATCACTATTTCCACATCCCTAGATACAATGGAATATTATTTATCCTTAAAAAGACAAAAAGAGAGCCTTCCCTGGTGGCGCAGCGGTTGAGTGCTGGGCTGCAAAGCTGCCCGCAGCCTCTGCAGCGGCTGTTCGATCCCTGGCCGCCGGCAAGGGTCTCACATGGCGCCCAGACCTCTCCTGCTGCCTGCTGCTCCCCTCGGCAGTGTATTTCGTCAAGTCTGCCTGTTCTGTTCCCCGCTCTGTCTCTGGTGAATTCTCTCACCCTCCCGCGCTTCTGGCTGTACCCAGTGCTTGTATAAATAAATAAATAAATCTTAAAAAAAGGGAGGAAATCTTGTCATTTGGGACAACATGGATGAAACTGGAGAGTGTAACGCCAAGTGAAAAAGCAGACACAGACAAAAATGGCATGTTCTCACTTATATGTGTCATTAAAACAAAAGAAAAAAGAAGGTCAAAGTTACTGAAGCACAGTAGTACAGTGGTGGCCAGGGCCCTGGGGCCGGGGGATGAGAGAAGTAGGGAGACTTGGTGGGGAGGAAGAAGTCATGCACTAACATGCCAGGGAGTCACTAAAAAGGATCCTGAGGCCTGCTCTCCTAGAGAACAAAACAACCGCCACATGGTCTGGAGACCTTGGACAGATGCCAGGTGCTGCTTTTCCAGGTGAGCGCAGTGGTAGCTTGGGAGAGAATGGAGGTGCCCTGCGCTTAGGCAGTTGGTGTAGAGCAGTGGAGGATTTGGCGTCCAAGGAGAGAAAGGAAGGCAGAATTGGCAGAGATCAAACACCATACTTGTCCTGCAGCTGGGAAAACACAATGGAGAGGGTTCAGAAGTGACCTATATGGTGTGATGACCAAGGAGCTGCACCTCCTGGTACCTTGACACCCCTTAAGTCCTCCAGAATTTAGGAGCAGCCTAAGGTTAGATGTGAGAGTCCTTGAATTAACTAAGATTAAGTTAATTACAGAGAACCATGTCCTTCACATCTGATGATGTGCAATAAAATTTGTCCCAGCTACCTGAGTATAATTTCAGCATGATTTCTTCAGCTCTATCATTTGTTAAATAATTATATATAAATATATATAAATGCATCTTTCGCTAATTCTGTATATATTTAACTATAACACCTATCTACATCAATTTAACATGTATATCAAAAGCACACCATAAGGTGGCACTAGAAAGCTACCTTTTGCTTTCGGTCCTAAAATTCCAGCGTTGTGCCAGGGTTGTCTGTCGCCTAGCAGTTGTTCATAAGGTGCAGGAATCTAGTGGTTCCAGAAAAGGAAAATAGAAAAATAAGGATGAAATCATTAACAAAATAATGCAAGAAGAAGCCAACTAGAACTGAAATAGGAAAACTGTAAGTGAAAGTTCCCCTGAAAGTCCAGAAAAGTGGGTGAAAACACATCCACACCAAGTCTTTTCAATCCCTTTCGTCAGGCCTCCCTATATCAGACCCCAAACCTGTGTCTGGATTCAGGGGAACCTGGTTTTACCAGCGTCCATTTTGAATGGAGGTGCCTTTTGAAGATTCTACATGTACCTTGGACTTGCTTTCAGTTACCCACACAGTTAGTACAGTTTGGGTTTTCGGCGGGGGTGGGGGTGGGGGGACCGCAAAATCACTTAGTATTTGTATACTTGAATTTTTTCATCCCCAGATGAAGCAACTGAACATTGAACTTATCCCAATGGGATAAGAAGATTAGAGGGTTGGGATTAGAGGGCTGGAACTTTCTGTCACAGCCCCCCTGACCTCCAGGAAAAGGTGAGGGACTAAAGAGTGAATAAATTAACAATGAGAAATGACTTATAAGCAATTGACTTATAAGTCAAATAAACAATTGAGTGTAGTAGTTAAGAGGCCAGACTTGAAGTCATTCTTTCACCCAACATATTGAGCACCTGTGATGTGTTTGCTGGGAACATGGGAGCAAAAGTAGGCCCCTCACAGAGTTTCTAGTCAGCAAGATTTCTAACTGGTGCCTGTGTTCTGTGTCTAACTGGAGCAGGGTTCTGGTCTGGTTTTTGTGGCAGCTGTTTCATTTAATTTGGAATGTCCAGGTTATGTTTGTCCTTCAGGTTTGCCAAAAAGTGACTGCCAGTGACTGTTCTCAAAAACAAAATCATTTGACTAGCGAGGTGCATCTTTGTCCCAAAACCCTGGGGGCCTTCACTGTGACTCCTCTTTCATGGAATGTCCAGACCCAGAAAGTACTACACCTACCACAAATGAGCCAAGACCACGGGATCTGCTGAATTGTCAAGGTCAAACATCAGGGCTGCTCCCACAGCAAGCAGTGTGGGTAACCTTATCAACATTCCCTTTCTAAGTGAGCTTCAAAGCCTGAGACTTTAGTGTGGCTGTCAGAGCTTGTGGCGCGGTGCACTCAAATGTGGTAGACACTGTTAAAAAAAGCCCAAAGAAACCACAATTCTTTGCATGCATCATTTCTTTCACTGGGAAAAATCTATCACTTGCTCCAGACTCTTGAGAGCCAAAAAGTTTCCTAATTGGAAGGCTGCCTACATTTTTAAGAGCTTATTCTCACTCTGGCAAGTGTCTGGCAAGGGCAGAGAGACTTGCTGCTTCCCAGCCTCCATGTCTAATCAGCATGATGCCCTCGATACAGGGATGGGCATTTTGTTTGGTGGGACACTGAGGTCTCAAGAGTCTTGCCCAGCAAATAGTGACAGGCAATTGGGAGTCGATAGCCACAAGGAAGACTGTGGAGATAAGCTTCCTCTCTTGCCAAAACCAAAGCCATAATGCTTCCCATGGTTTCTACTTACTAGAAAAGACAAGAATATTTCCGCCAGATTAATAGCTGTCTAGATGTCACGAGTCCTAATGATAGGTTATGGTAAGAGAATGCAACTGAAACAACAGCTGCCCATCTACTCCCCACGTGATTAAGTTTATAATAATTCATTATCATTTGCCATGATCCACATGCATTCTGAACAAGACAACAAAGAAAACCAAATGTATATTATGGGAATCACCACTTCTATAGCCTCTAGCTGCCACCCCCTCCCCTTTTTATATTGGCACTAATTTTCTGTGACTCCCCCTGGGTTGGGAAATTGTTTCAGTTCACTATTTTGCTAAGTAAGGGTAATTCCAGAGGCTTTCTCTGGGCCCTCGCGGTCAATGTCAACAGACTCTTTCTCCATGTGTAGGGAAGCACCTTGGAGGAACTCTGCGGCTGTGACATCTGCAGAATTCAGGTCTACATCCTGGAATCTGGGAAACTGTGTTCCCTTCACAGGTCTGCTCTGCCACTTACGGCAAAGTTGACCGCTGCAAAATGTTCCAGCCATGTGATTCACACAGTTCTCACCCCAGAGGAAGCACAGCTGTGGTTTCATCATTTCCCTCTCCTCAGGGTGCAGTGACCTCAGTCCGTGCCCTCAGGTTACATTATGTACCTGAGGCATCTTCACAGGACCCAGTGACCCACAGGACCCAATGATATGTTGGGATACTGTGGCTTCCCCAGGGTACAGTTTGAAACCTCTGGACCTGGCTGAGCTCCCCAGGGCTCCTCCACATATGTGATTTCAAGAGTGGAGAACAATCCCTCACATTCCAAACTTACAAGTTTTGTTACATATTGAATATTCATTCTAATGATACTTTCAGGAAAGAATGCAGATCGAATCTCACGTGACAAGTGCTGCTGAAATACTGTATGTTCCTGGGTGTGCAACTCACACAACTGGACTTCTGTTCATTGTAGTAGGGCTAGTGCTTTAGAATATATTCTCACACATAACCTCCAGAATTTATTCTCACACATAACCTCCAAGTCATCTCCTAAAACTGCTTTCTTTTTGAGTCTAAGCCTTCTTCAGGAGCAGATGTACCTGTCCCCCGAGGCATGATGCTGGAGTCAGATGCAGTTTCAGGCTGCATGTCATTGTGAAGCAGCTAGCTCGTGTGGGATACTCCCAGTTCTTTTGGAAATAGAACAATTTAGCAGACAGGGAGCTGGATTTGCCTTGGCTTATAAGGGACATCGATGCCAATCAGATTTATCTGAAATTTCAAAATGTTCATTTTCCAACTCTCGGGATCTCTCTTTCCTAACTGATGTCTTAACTATCAATATAAGAAACCTGGCAAATTCTGAATGCAAACTACCCATTAATTCAGCACACTACAAATTAGATTACCCCTCTTGCTTATGAATGTGTTGGCTCTGGAGCAAAAGAGATAAGAGACCCTTTCAGTGCAACAATGGAGTCTCTTGAACACTCGGGATCATGCCTGGAATTTAAAACTTTAAAACTTAGCCTCATCATGTTTTCTAACATGTTCTCTAGTATAGTCAGAGATGTGCAGTTCTCTTAGAGCCCTTGTCAAGGGTGGAGAGCAATCCCTCACATTCCAAACTTACAAGTTTCATTACATATTGAATATTCATGCTCATGAAACTTTCATAAAAGTATGCAGATCGAATCTCAGTGACAAGTGCTGCTGAAATACTGTATGTCATTTAGGGAAAAATTCTCTGCAGGTCTTGCCTTATCGCTCTCACAGCACAGCACGGTGGTTCTGTGAAGGACCATGACACATCAGGTTGTAATTCTGCACCTCAGTTAGAGTCACACAGGCCCAGGAATTTCTTTAGACAAGATGCTCTTCAGCAGCCAGAGACCAACCAATGTAATATCTTCCACTTAGTTCTGGGGCTGTTGGTGACCCTACATTTTAAAACTGCATCTAGTTCCACAAAGGATTGTCAATGACTATATCATTCATCACTGAAAATCAACTATAGCTTCTCATTCCCACTCACAAAATTTGCACCCAGGTCACAGATCAGAGAGAAAAGTCACAAAGAATCCTGTAAACTTTATGCAGTTCTGCTAGACTCTAGCAGCCAGCCCAAAGCACCGGCACTATTGAATGTCCTCAGAACAATTCACAAAGACTTCGAGTCTAAGACCTTTTACAACTTCGTATGTGTTAACAACTACCACCTGGATGTCTACCAGCACCTCGTTTTCATCACTATCAGAACTGACCCATCATTTTCTCACCAAAATCCCTACTTTATCAATCTCTGTCATGGACAACTTCAGGAACTTTAGTTTGTTTACAAACTAAAAAATTCAGCAAATCACTCCTTCCTCACTAATGCCTCTTTCTTCCATCTCCAATGCCTCCCTGGTTTCTGCCCTCTTCCTCATCCATGTTCTTATCCTGTACCACCTCTAACTGCACTGTTAAAATCACCATGAGATCAAGTCATCTCCTAAAACTGCTTTCTGCCTCCTGCCATCCACCCGCACAGGGCAGAGGCAACTTTACAAAATACAAATGTGATCGTACACATCCTCTGCATCAATCTTGGTTCGTTTCCATTTTCTTCAGCAGTGAAATGATTCCTGAGCATGCCCACTGAGTCCTCTACAAGCCAGTGAAACAGACACTGCACGCCTTCTTCTTTGCCACACAGAACTTATTTGTCACCACGGTGCCACACTCCAGCACATGTTGTGGCATTCAAAATGATCTACTCTTGTCTTCAGGTGCCACATACCTACTGAATTTTCTAGCCCTAGCCCCTGCAGCACTTTCCCTGAAAAGTCCTCATTCCTCTCCGAGGTGACTAGTTAATCCTTTCTCCACAAGCCATCACATCCTCTACCTACCTCTATTGGACTGACCTCTGTCAAAACGGTGTATGTTTAAGTCCGAGCCTGCAGTGACCAAGTTGGAACAAGAGGGGAACTTGGACATGGACAGACACATGCAGGGGTGTGTGTGTGAAGATGGTGACAGAGATTGGATGGTGTGTCTCCATCAAGACACGCCAAGAAGTCAAGACTGGAGACTCTGCCTAAGACTGGGTGACAGGTAGATGCCAGGAAAGTCTGACACAGCCTCTCTATCAAATGCTCCAGAAGGAACTAACCCAGCCATCCCTGATTTTGAAATTCTGGCCTCCAGAACTCTGCGACAATTTCTGTTTCTGACACCAGTTTGTGCTACTTGGTTTCAGCCACCACAAGAAAGCCCCACCAGCCTGAGCTTCTTGCACTGCCTCACAGGTCTTTGCTCCACACCTCTCTCCTACTGGACAGCGAAGTCCTGCCCAGCAAGGACTTATTTGTCTCATTCCCTTTCCTGTTTTCAAACCTTGTCCTTACAATAAAAAGCACATGAGCATGTCAACTGGCAGACACTAAAAGTCACAGAGTTAAAGAAAAGAGAGGAAGGTGTGAGGAAGGCTGAGGGTCAGCACTGTCTTCAGGCTTCCCATGTCATCATTAAACATATGTCTTTAGGAGATGTCCTGATTTTAAGACTCTGCTTACAGAGGACAAGAATGCTCTGTCTGCATGGATTAAAAAAAAAATTCATAGTAGCATGTGGGATTCAGCCTGCAGATAAGAATTCTTAGTGCCCAGAGTACTTGATTCATCTAATGTGTGATGGTTTTTGTTTGTTCGCTTGTTTAGTTTTCATTAATTACTAACTTAAAAATCATACCTCAAGTCCAATGTTGGAGTTTGTCTAACAAAGGTCATTGGCAAACAAAGAGCCCTTGTCCCCTGTGGCACCTTCTGCACATACTACAGGCCACACATTGTCACCTCTTTTTCTAGACAACTTATTTCTATGACCTGCCTGGCACCTGTGTCCCACAAACTGCTACAAGAATGTGTCCTGGGCCTCCCCAGTGGTGCAGTGGGTTGAGCACAGTGCTATGAAGCTGTCCACAGTCTCTGCAGCACCGGTTCGATTCCCAGCCGGCCAGGGAGCAACCCACATAGCGTAGCAGACCTCTTCTGTTGCAACACTGCTCCCCTCAGCAGTGCATTTCGGTCATCTGCCTGTTCTGTTCCTCGCCCTGTCTCTGGTGAATCCTCTCATCCTTGCGCACATCTGGCCTGTACCCCAGCTTTCATGTTAACTAACTAACTAAATAAATAACTAAATAAATAAATCTTAAAAAAAAGAATGTGTCCTAAATCATTCTAAAGAATATTTAGAGCTTATTCCAAAATATCGCTATATTTTCAAATAACAATTGCAAAGGGAATACAAATACGACTGTGTGCATTAAGATAAGTGAACTCTGAGTTTTGGCGTCCAGGAGATTCAGCCCTTGGGATTCTTATTAATGAAAACATCTACAGGCCTAGAGAATGTGACCCTAGCACGCTAGTCCCTCGCTCTTCCTAAGTGCCACCCAGCCCTGGAGACAAAGGAAGGACACAGACAGGATCATTCTATATTGGGCATAAATTGAGATTGGCAATAGATGCCTTGTTGTTTCCTTTAATCATTTTGAAAATAAGTTGAAGGAAAAAAACTGATAACTCTGCAAGGCCCTTTCCATCACACTGTCGCTTACAGACACCCACAGAACAAATCTGTCACCGTTTAGATGCACTTTGCTTGACACCTACTTCTCATCTTTTCAGTTTCCCCTGGAGAAAAAGAAGTAGAGACATAGGCCAGAAATTAAGGGAGAAAGAAATCTTCAAATAGAAAAAAAGGTAACACCTCCAATTTCAGTTGTTAAGGTTTTTCTGGAACTGAAGAGCTTTGGTTTTTCCAACTGAAGGTTCATGCTCCATGTTGAGACGCTGCTCTCAACATGCATAAATGGGGTTTCCTCTTCCATCATCCAGTCTTAAATGAGCTTCTGTGGTAGGGAAAGTTGTCTGCAAAGGCATCCAGTGACTAATTGGCTCCTGAGGGAACAATCTTTGGAGGTGGGATCTCAAGTCCCTTCAGAAGACATGTGGCTTCCAATGAGCATGTCCCTTGAGCTCATCAGAGCTGACTTTCACTGGAACATGAGCCCAGGAAACCCCGTGCATTTGCATTGAGTTGCTGTTGTTACTGGGTGAGCCTCTCTGAGATTGCCATGATTTCAGAGAAAAACAGCGTGGTAAGGAAACGACTGGCTCACAAGAAGGAGTGAATGCAGATCACTGATATGTTCCATTTTAACCAATATCCTTTCTAAGTGTTCCTTTGACATTTCTGCCTGTGGACTAATTAAAGGTTAGGAAGCAACATCCTTATAAGATGTACTTGCTTGTTGGTTTTACTGCAGTAACATTGGTTGGCAACACTGTATAAGGAGGGTGACCCTGCTTTATGGACCACCACACCCCACCTACCACCAAAGCCCCCACAGTCCTTCACCCAAGACTCCTGGGCCCCCTCCCCACTCAGTTTCCGCGCATAGCCTTCCCTTGTAGTAGCCTCAGTTCTACAGTCCTATTTTGAGGCTTTGTTTCGGTTTAGTTTTGTCAGTTCCTTTGTGTCATTTCTCTATATTCCTCATGAAGCAGAGCATCAGTATTTGTTTACAAACCACTCTCCCATTAGTGTGATCCTGTACCAAAAACAAGCCCTGCATCAAGTTCCCAAACAGAATCACTTGAAAAAGGTCAAATCAATAATTTCCTTTCAGTTGAATGAAGAAAAATGAAACAGAAAAACAAAAGAAAAGGTCAACCCAAATTATGTCAAAGCTTCCTACGGCAAAAGAATACTGCATTTCACGCCATGGAACAGTTAGGTGAATAGGGAATAATTAAAACATGCCCACAAAGGCTGCCGGAGTTACTGGGACACAGAGAATGAGGGAAGAATGTAGAGAAGCATGTTTCTCATTCTCTTCAGTTTGCATAAACACTAAAGTATTTTTCACTAGGTATATGACAATTCTTAGCAGGTCGACTGATTTGCCAGGAGGAGGAGGTCGAAGTTGGGTAGAGTCATTTCCCATTCTCAAAGTGCAAACTCCACAGATGAGTTCAAATCATGTTTCCTTCTCAACAGAGCTGTAAAGAACTGGATTCGAGGGTGGGTTGAGCAGCAGAAGAATTCCAGAGTGGGGCAGTTACGTATAAGAAGGCTGCGAGATTTTTCTTTTGAGGTAAGTCAGGTGGATTAGGCATAGCCATGCTCCCAGCTCTTCTTAAAGGCTTGGGCTGCTGAAGGAAGAGTGTGTAAGACACAGCTAAGATTGGGCAGGAAAGCTAGCTAGGGGCAGATGGGAATGTAGAGACCGGATAAAACTGGATAAAACCAAGTAAGGGCCTGTGGGCTGAAGATCAGGAAAACTCTGAAAATAGCTCTGATTTCTAAAAACAGACTTCCCTGATAATTTGTGGAATCTGTGATGCTGAGAAACCAGTGGCCTTGACTGAGAACATTCAGATTTCCTTGATGAGATATCTGTGCTCAAGAAATTCAGTATAAGGGCCTCCCTGGTGGCTAAAGGGGTTAAGACACAGCACTATGCTGCTATCCACAGCCACTGTAGCTATCCACAGCCATTACAGCAGAAGTTCGATCACTGGCCAGGGAGCTAACCCACATGGCACAGCAGACCTCTCCTTTCTCACCCACTGCTCCCCTCAGCAGTGTATGTCAGTAGCTCTGCCTGTTCTGCTCCCCACTCTGTCTCTGGTGAATCCTCTCTCACACACACACCCATGTCCCCTGCATCTCTGGCCTGTATCCCAGCTCTTGTATGCATAAATAAATCTTAAAAAAAAGAAAGAAAGAAATTCAATATCCAGAAGAATTTTATAAAAATATATTGATTCATCTGTCAGTACTAACACCAGCACCAAACTATTATGGCATTTTATCAATAGAATGATTTTAATAGTCTCCCCTACTACTCTTCCAGGTCTTAGATATTCTCATTTATATTTTCAGTGATGTTTAGACCCAGTGAAAGAGGATAATTCACCCTTTTCTAAGACTTTGAAAGATTACTCTCCCATTAGAAATGGGAATTTGGATCAAGGTCACCCAAAAACTTTTCCTGGGATTTTACTGGAATAGCATTAAATCTACCAATTAAATTGGGAGAAACTGATTTGTTCTTGATAGCCTTTCCTTTAATTCAAATGTTATTTTATGTCTTTCATTGAAGTGTTGCTGCTTTTTTACAGTACTTACTAGTTATTTTAACATTTACATTTCTTGTTGCTTTTTTGAGCATGATCATTTTTTAAATGTTGCTTTCTAATTGGTTTTAGCAAGTTTAGATGAAAACTTCTATGTGTGATCATTTTATGGTTTACCAATGCCGCTACCGGATTTTCACACACGCTATTTTGCTATCCATGGTCATGAAAATTCCCTTGTCTTCAACAACTGTAACTTTTACAACAGTCCCAATTCAATGAAATTCTCCCTCTCCATGTAATTTATTTGGCCTATTTCCTTTTCTCTGTTGCTCATCTGTCCTCTATTCCTTACCTGAGTAACCTTAAGCTGCTTCTAGCCTCACTGCTGTGAAGTTCTCCAGCCCATGGTGATTTTCTTCCTAAGTTTTTGTATCTAGTCCTAATCTCTCAGAAATACAATAGACCCATATTTATATTTTTAATTTGTAATTTAATTTCAATTTAAAATTTAATTTGTAAAAAGCAAGTATCCTCCCATTTTCTCAAACCTACACATTCAATACAGACTTTCTTTGCCAATTGCTACTGCCAATTCATTAACTTTCCCACTGGATTCAGACCAGGGCACAAAAATGTTCCCTCTAAACTATGGAGCAAGACATTCCAGCGGTATGCTAACAACTTTCTTTGAAGAGATTGTGCTAGAAAGAATGGGATATCAAGAGGTAATAACTGTGGAGAGAGGAAACCTAGTCTTCTCTCCCATCCCACCCTGCTTCTTTTTTTTTAAAGATTTATTTATTTTTATACAAGAACTGGGGTACAGGCCAGATGCATGGGAGGGTGAAAAGATTCACCAGAGACAGAGCGGGAAACAGAACAGGCAGACTGACGAAATACACTGCTGAGGGGAGCAGCAGGCAAGACAGGAGAGGTCTGCTTCACCATGTGCGATTCTTGCCGGCCAGCAGGGATCGAACCTGAGCTGCAGAGGCTGTGGATAGCTTCACAGTGCTACGCTCACCCCTCTGCGCCACCAGGGAGTCCTCCACCCTGCTTTCTTAATATGTCTTCATCTTCCACTGCTTATTTATTTTGGCTGGATCTCAGCTGTATGTGTCAGTCTTTTTAATACCCTCATCCACTCCCACCACCAAGCTTAGAACAAGGGATCTCAGGAGGAAAGTGGATGTGCCTCCTACACATGCCCACAGTGTTCCAGAGAATTTGCTGATGTCCTACAGGCCAACCAAAACACTAAAGCCATCTGGAAATGCTGGTTACATAAAATCAGCTATAGAAACTATTAAACATGAGGAGGGCCATGTCTATTCTAGGATTGTGTCAACACATCAATGTTTTAAAATATAGAGAATAAAACAAAGAATATGTAGACTCTGGCAGATGGATAGATAGAATTAAATGTTTTTTTTTTTTTTTCCAGAATGACTTTGCAACAATGGTTATCTAACCTGACCAATACTCACCTTTACAAAAGGAACTTGAATATAAAGATTCAGCTCAATGCTTCTTGGCTGCTGACTGTGAATTATTGAACAGCTGATATGGGAACCACTGTCTAATAGGGATGGCATAGTCTTGTGTAAATTAAATGATGTCACATGAGGGGAAGCCCAGAGACCAGAGCAGGGCATTTCCCAGAGACTGATGAAGAGAGAGTTGATGGGGAAGAAAGAACCGCAACCACATACATCCTGGTTACTGGTGAGCAGTCCAACTTAAAATGAAACTTTGTTCCTCAGATCTCCTAGTCTCTAATTTCTGCACTGGGGCCCAAACCAGCTGTCAGACGTCTCAGCGGGAGATCTGGGCCAGTGCAGGCCTACCACATGGTTTAGTTTCAACCATAGCAGTTTCTTGAACACTTGCCTGAGCCATCTCTAAGGAGGACTGAAAGGACACACTTTCCTCCCTCCAGCCCTATGTCCGATTTCAAGGGCTGGCCAAATAAAATATGTCCCAGCAGCTGTCTGCACTGTGAAGGGGCAGTCATCCTGTACTCAATATACATCAAAATTACTGAAATGTAAGGACATCCATAGATGAGGTGATGGTTTAATAGTGTTATGAACTGGTATTCCATTGATATTTAAGACAATTATAGCATATATAGTGATGGCTTCAGAGTACTGGGACAGCAGCTTTCATGTTGACGTGACCTTGACTGGAACCATGGAGCACACTGAAACACAGCAGGAGACATAAAAAGGTGGCTTAACCAAACCCAAGGGACTTGGGGCTTCTGACAAGCTCTGTCGGCAAAGCAACATGTCCTCCTTTGATGGCTTTTACTTGAATGTGGGGCTGAAGCGATGACAGAGGCACTTAGTTTGAGTGTTGTTTTAATAAAATGCACTTGAAGTAGCTGCATCCCAAGACTGAAGACAAAGTATGCTCCATCTATTTATCAGTAAGAGCTCTTTCTTAACCTCTTCTAGAATCAACTCCTACAATCTTTTACTACTTCAAGGATATGATGAATCAATGGTTTGAATTGTTTTATTTCTTTGGAAGAACAAAAATTGTCCTCTCAGAAATTTTCTCTCAGTAAACAATGAATCTTTTTTGCTGACAATTTAACCAAAGTCATATAAAAGAGGACCCATTTCAATGACGAGGTCATTGAAACATATTAAGTAGAATACAATGAAAGGTAAGGCAGAATATTCCTAGGACTACCTTCCAATCCAACCAATTCCTGGAAGCAAGTCTATTCAGACTCTAACTAAAAGTTCATGTGGCCATGTTTCCCAAGTTCAATCATTCATTCACTTATTCATCCAACAGACATTTCTTTGGTTTCTGTTGTGTGCAAAGCACTAATCCATGAAGATAGTGGAAGGAGGATATGGTAGTGACTGAAATGGCTATTTCCTCCCAGCAGAAATGTTATTTCCATTTCCAGCTGACCCTGCAGTTAAGTAAGGTCCCTAAATCATATTCTAGTCTTCATTAACCACTTTCAAGATTCTCCAAACTCTCTTTATTTCTCTGTCCATCAATTGAACAGAAAAGAAGCTAAAGATCTGGGATTGTAGGGGTAAGAGAGTAAGGAATTAGAGGTTCGGGCCTCCCTGGTGGCACAAGGGGTTAAGACGTAACCTGTGGAGCTGTCCTCAGCCTCTGCAGCGCAAGTTGGATCCTGGCCACCCGCATGGTGCAGCAGACCTCTCCTGACTCACCCGCTGCTCCCCTCAGCAGTGTATTTCAGTTGATTTGCCTGTTCTGCTCCCCACTCTGTCTCTGATGAATCCTCTCACCCCCCTCACCTCTGGCCTCTGCCCCAGTTCTTCATGTATGCATAAATGAATAAATCTTTAAAAAAAAAGAAAATAGAGGGACATCTGCACCAAATGACAGTATAGAACCTTTCAGTAGTTCCTGCTTCCACCATCAGCAAGCCAAGTCACATGAGCGGCATGAGCAATAGATGCCCATTGTGTTTAAATGCTACCCACATTGACATTTGAAATTGCTTGTTAACAACTCTTTCGATCCAGACTTTGACACAGCAGATACTTGCTATATTCACAAGACAGACCATCAATTATCAAACAGGAAAATGGCAGGAGATGACAGAAAGGCTCTCAGAAGCCGATATGGAAGACTCTTTAGAAGCCAATAAGGCCTTTGATTTTATTCTAATTGATTGAGGAAGTCACTGATGGTTTTCAGGAGAGTGACATGATGTGTCACCTGGTGTATCATTTTGAAGTAATTTGTGTCACATGGTGTTGTATCATTTTGAAAACAGACCGCCAGAGGCAAGGGTGAAAATAGCTAAAAGGTTATTGCAATAAAAATGCTGGCTTGAACTAATGTGGTATCAATAAAATATTGGGTTTTTTTTTTAGAAAAAAATCCTCTTTTGGATGTGTTTGGATACATTTTGAAGACAGACTCAAGTTTGCTAATAGAGCACTACCAATATTTTTAAAATTGTATTATTTTTTTTATTGAGGTAACACTGATTTACAACACTGTATGATATAGGTCCATACCTCTTTAGATGAGTGTTACTACACCACAATCCTCCACCATCGGGTGCCCACCCCATCCTGCTATTTTTCCCCCTCTGCTAGCATCAATTCTACAGTCAGATTTCTAAGGTTTGTGTGGTTCAGTTTTGTTTTTCCCTTTGTTTAGTTTCTCCAGTTTTCCACATGAGCAAAATCACCAGTATATTTTCTATCCCCAATGTTTGACTGGAGATATAGACTGGATAATTAGGTTGTAAGTCTTTTTTTCCTGAGAGAAGTGAACTATATTCTGGAACTATAAATTGTGAAGTTATCTGCAGGTAGATGATACTGAAAGCTATGAGATTAGATGAGATCACCAAGGAAATAAAAATAAAGACAGAAATAAATCAAAGGATTGAGTCTTGAGACACACCAACCTTCTGTAAACAGGAAATCAAAATTAACCGGTAGTAGAAGCTGAGGATCACCAATGAGCCAACAAGGTAAAAAGATAACCAAGAGAGACTGGGGCCACTGAAGTCAAGTAAAGAAAACATTTCATGGAGGAAGATAGGATCACCAATATCAACTTCACCTTAAAGAGCAGGCAAATTGAAGATGGGAAAGTATGATGGTCACTGGATTTTAGAAGAGCTTCAGTGGTGGGGACAAAAGCCTAGATGGAAGATTAGGAGTAGTAAAGACAGGGGTCAAGAACATAGAGTTTGCTTCTGAGGAACTGTGCTATGAAGTTGACCTGCCCCCTACAATGCCTTACAATAGTGGCAATGGGCATTTGACCTACATTCCTCTTTTTCTCACTGCTTTCCACACTATTCATATGCCTGTGGACACCCCAGGCAGCTCACTCAAGTTTCTCCCACCTCACTTGCACAGAGGAGCCTTCTGCCCCCACCTGGAGTCTACTCCATAGCCACTGATTGACTCTCCCATGCTTCTCAGGCCTCAGGGTATGCAAGCTAGCTGTGTCAAGAGGACAGAGCAGGGACAAAGCTTACCAAAGCAGGATTAGAGTCATTGGGGACAAGGAATTCCAGGGTCGCACCTACCCAGTGCACGGGCCAGAGGAGGGCATGAAATGGGCATATTGGAGCAAGACCACACAGGGCTGTCTAAGGCTTAGGCTGTCAAAGGACAGCTCGGGCAGTTTCCACATTGCCCAGTAGAATAGGTTGTGAGCTGAATCTGTGCAGAGTGAGCTTAATAATTGGGGGAGATCATGATTGTCCCATGACTTTCAAAAATCTTTTCAAAACATTAAAATCTCTCCTCCTGATGTTCATGAATATCAAGGGAAAGACAAGTAAAATAATACTTATTAATAATATGGTTTTTAAAACATTAGAAACACTGAGCGGCAAAGTACTCTACTCTTTGTAAAATGGGTTATCGAGAGTAGACTGATGAAATAGGGCTTGCCTTCTGTCCTAGGCGGAGTGAGTGCTTTCTATGAAACTGACATCTTTCTACATTTGGGTCATCTTCCAATATTTTGCCTCTTATGCTTTCGATGTCATAACTTATCTCCCAGAGTTCCTCTAATGTGCAATGTTTGCAGCATCGTTTCCTTTGTGACAGCTTCACACACAACCACTTTTCCTCATTTATGTTGATAAGTTCATCTTCACTGATTTCCCATAATTGCACTTCTCAATCCTCCCAGACCTCGAGTGTCATCATGTCACTGTCAATTATTTCCTCTAAAACTCTAAATGTGCAATTTGAATTACACTTCCAGCTTCACCACTTTAATTTTCTTTGATGTCATTTCATCATCACTGGCCAATTTCCACTTTAGATCACCCATTTTGTGAAATGCCCACATGGGTTTATTACTGACAGGCACTTTGTTCTCTGTGTGTAAACTGAATAACAGATTCACAGCAACCAACCGATCACCAGCAGACTCTCAAAAAGGCATCAGGACTGGTCACTGATCACAACGTGATCTGCAACTCACTCAGTGATTTGTAAGCAGAAGGGCTAACCGCCAAGTTCCCATTTTATGTGGTTACTCAGTTAATATGCCATACTAGCTAAAACTTTCTTGAAGGGCTACTATTATTTAACTCAACTATGGAATCTGAAATCTGAGCCAACTGGAACCATGCAGAGTGAAGACTACCCTGATGACTTGAAAAATTGCAAAGAACATGGTTTGTCGTCAGAAGACATTGATGGTCAAGGGAGGAATTTTCAAAAGAAGGGAACAGCCTGGTTGTATGGTGATGAGTGGCGTGACTGGGCAGTAGGGATGGGAGAGATGTTTATGGGAGCAACACACTTTCTTACACAAACAGGGTAGAATCCAGTGCATAAGCAGAGGGTTTATTTTAGACAAAAGCACAGACAGTTTGTCCAATTTTACTGCATATTAGAACACAGGGGCATAATTTGCTGGTATCAAAACAAGTTCTCTTTTGATTGCTACTGTTTTCTTGGAGTAATAAAGTGTCAGCTTTAAATGGGAATAAAGAGGGGATAGGAAACAGTAAACCTTGAAGTTAGAAGAAATTCTTTGAAATATTTTTTTTGGAGAACAGGGAAGTGAATTGGTGAGGAAAATGCGGTAAGATTTCTACGAGCCACTGGAGATTAGTTATTAATAAGAGACCTGTCGGCTGAGCTATGAGATTTTCTCTAGCTATTTTCATTCTGTGTGAATCCTACACAACTTCAAGAAGCAAGCCTATTCTCCTGCTTGCATTTCTAATGAAATCCTCTCTACCCAAGAGTTCCATCACCTGCCAGGTTCTGTGCGCAGAGAAGACAACTGGACATCTGGTCTGCGTGCTGTCTCCGGCACAGGAGGCTCCTTAGAGGACAGAGGCTCCTCTGTCAGCCCAAGTACATACAGGAAGGCACAGCCCAAGAGAGATAAGTTAGTTGTATCAATAAGTAGTAAGGTGTGTTGTTGATTCACCCTGTTCTAGTTCTTGAATCAGATTGAATCAAAAATAAACATATTTTAGAGAATTTTGAAGCCAAATGCCCACAAATCAAATAATAACTTCTTTGTTCCTTCATCTTTTAAATTTCTATGATTTTCTGCCTTACTTTCCATACTATACTGTGACTTTCAAGTAGATTGAAAGTTCATAGCAATTGAACAGAATTTGAGTTGAAGGCAAATGAAATAAAATAAATCTATTAAAAGAAAATCAAAACTTCAGACTCATCCAAAGCATAGATCTCCCTTTCAAGTAACAATCACTACAGAAAAGTCAAGAACACAGGAAAGCCTTTGATGTCCTAATGAAGTTACCTTGTATCTTTCTGAGAACAAAGTGTGGTTTAAAGAAAAGAATAAAACTAGCCAAAGAAATCAAATTGGCAAATGGGTCATGTCTAAACATCAAAAGAGAATAACCCACCCTTCCAAATTCTACTCTCAGCTTTTATCTCACACGAAACTTTTCTTAGCTGCACCACATGAAGCCAAGGACAAGGCCATCGACCATTTTTCCACTCTCCAAGCCCTTCCCTAGCTCATTAGCACCCCTTCTCTCTCTAAAACTCCTTCCTACCTGCATTTTTTCTTTAAGCTGTTACCTAAACAATGTTCCAATCTCACCTTAAATGCTATTTCTTCAAAGAGCTTTCTTTCATTCCCCAACAAATTAAGTTTCTTTTTCTTTCTCTCAAAACACCTTTTACCTTTACTTCACAGAATACACCAAATTTTGTAATCACACATTTATTCATTCATTCATTCATTCATTCATTCATTCATTCATTCATTTATTTGGAAGATGGCAAACACCCTGTGATTTTACTTCTCTGTGGTACATAATGAAACAAACAATTGAATGACCTAAATAAAACAAAAATAAAATTTGAAGCTATAAGATCAAATTAGTGGTTACCAAGAGAAGGAAGAAAGGGTGGGAAATTAAGCTACAAGGTGTCATTTGCTTGGTGAAAGATGGAGTTAGACCTTCAGCAGAGAATATAATAGTATATACAGATTTATAATCATCCACATGGGAAGCCTACATGATGCTATACTGCAATGTTACATCAATAAAAATATTTATAAAATTAATATAAGTAATATCTTTTTTCTTAACAAATATATAACCACGTTTGAGAAAACACTGGAATGTTCCAAATAAGCATTTGTCTCATATCAGGCCACTAACAATATCACACATTTATTTTTTAAACACCAAAGGCCCCCGCTGGATTATAAACCTCCTGAGAAGAAAATCACCATGATGGGGAGAAAAGCTAGTTCAGTGCCTAGGACATGGTAATCAGACACAATTATTCATAGAGTAAGCACAGTACTTTTCATCTGAAGTAGGGGGGTAGTTTTATATATTTGAAGGATTTGAAAAGCAAACATCAAGGAGAAAAACTGGAAGTCAGTTGGTTACTGCATGAGGACAGAAAGTTAGCATGGGGCTCTGTGAAATGGCCAAAAGCAATGGCTGGGATTGAGCCATAGCTGAATCATTCAGCTTTACTCCAAAAGCTATGGCTCAGATTCACAGCTCATAGCCCTGCCAGTTAATAGTCATGACTTGAAGAGAGGAAATACTCTCTGGACCACAAGTCTTTTCATCTGAAAGATAAGAGTGGGGCACAAGATGACACCATTGGCATCTCCTTGCTCATGTCTCCACATGCAAATTTTCACAGTATAATTTAGTAGCTCTTATTATGCATTGAGGGCCAGAAAAAAGCAACTTACACAAATATACAGAAAATAAGTTTTAAAAGAATCTCAGGAGTGGGCCTCCTTGGTGGCACAAGGGGTTAAGCACTACACTATGAAGCTGTCCTCAGCTTCTGCAGCACGAGTTCAATCCCCGGCCTGCCAGGGAGCAACCCACATGGCGCAGCAGACCTCTCCTATCTTACACGCTGCTCCCCTCAGCAGTGTATTTCATTAGATCTGCCTTGGAAGCTGACTAAAGAATTGAGATATTCAGAAGACAAGGGGAGAAGTGAGCGCCAAGTGCAGAGGGCAGACAATGTCTATGGTGGAGAACTGCAGATGCTTTGGTGGTGGGAGTGCTATGGTGGGGAGATCCTATACTTCCAAAATACAAGCAACATGAAAACCAGGGCATCCCTGGTGGCACGAGGAGTTGGGACACAGCACTGTGAAGCTATCCACAGCCACTGCAGTATGAGTTCAATCCCTGGCCAGGGAGTTACCCACATGGCGCAGCAGACCTCTTCTCACTCACCCGCTGCTCCCCTCAGGAGTGTGTTTCAGTCCATCTGCCTGTTCTGTTCCCCACTGTGTCTCTGGTGAATCCTCTCGCCCCCCCAACCTCTGGCCTACACCCCAGCTCTTGCATGCCTAAATAAATAAATAAATCTTAAAAAAAAATGTAAACAAATGTTATCTCAATTTAAAAAAAAAAAAATGCCAGAAGAAAAAGGGCACTTAGGAGATGATCACAGCAAATTTCCCTCCAAGTGGTCTAAACTAGCTCCACTCTTTTCTGACAAAGCAGAGTGAATTGGCTGTCACTGCCAGGATATGGCCATCTCCACCAATTTCCCTCCTCCTCCTGGATAGGCTAGCGTTTAAAACACCCACAGAGTGGCTGTGTCTATTCTTAGAGGTCGCTGTGGGAAAGAGTGCATCAGTTTCTCAGGCACCCATCCCACGCACTGGACCCCTCCTACTCAGATAGTGCTATTTTTTTTTCAAGTTAATGTCTACGTTCATGTAAAGAAAAAAGGCCTATATGTTCCTAAGGGTGAGGTTGTGATGATTTTAGAAAGCAATTTTGCAGTAGGGGTGCAGAACATGCCCAGAGTCAGCCTGGTACATTACTCCTGCTTTTATTTAGGACTATTTCAAGACAAGTGATAGAAAGTCAATGCAAATTACCACAAGAAAAATAAAACTAGGGAAATGCTGGCTTATGTAATGGAAAGTCTCCATTCTAATGAGACTCCATTCAGTTGGCCTACACTCAGGTACAACAGGAGCAGGCACTCAAGACTACGCTTTATTTTTTTTTTAAAGATTTATTTATTTATTTATTTATTATTTATTTATTTATTTATTTATACAAGCACTGGGTACAGTCAGAAGCGTGGGAGGGTGAGAGAATTCACCAGAGCCAGAGCGAGGAGCAGAGCAGGCAGACCAATGAAATACACTGCTGAAGGGAGCAGCGGGTGGCAGGAGAGGTCTGTTGCACCATGGGGGACCCTCCGCTGGTGGCTGGGGAGCAGCCGGGATCTAACCAGAGCTGCAGAGGCTGACGGGCAGCTTCGCAACCCAGTGCTCAACCACTGAATGTAGACATTTCCTGTGATTCCGCCTTAGGTTTGTTTTGTTTTTTTACCTCTTGCATATTCTCCAACTCCATGATCATCCCCAAAATTTCAAATCTCACCTATATTTGGATGACTCTTAAATTTTACCTCTCTCTGAGTAACTTCTCCTTAATACCAATGATTATTTACTACAATGGGTGTTTTATAGAAGATTTCAGTTGAACTTGCCTTCACCTAAACTCACTGTCCTCACCAAAGCCTATAGGTTCTCTTGTACTCTGAGTTCCACTCATGTGTCACCATTTACCCACCAGTGGGTTGTTTCTCTTTTGCCTATATTTTACACCTGTACAGAATATCAATATGTTGCTGCAAGAGACATAAAAGTTGCAAATGCAAAAATGACAGGGTGTCTACCTGCCTTCCAAGACAGCATGGTCTTTTCTGGTAGGCCAACATGTCCCTCCAATGTAAGATGAAGGTGGCAAAGGTGGAGGTGTGCCCTTGAGGCTATCAGAGCTCATGGGAGAAACTCATGGATTACTATAGTGGTGGGGATGGTAGAGGTAGGGAGTATTCTTGAAAAGGACCTCATGAAAGTTTTCCTAGAGGTCTGGTCTCTGATCTGTGTCTTGAAAGAGAGGTACTGGCTATGTAGGTAAATGGTTGGTGTACAGAGAAGATAAGGCAGCATGAGTGTGATGAGGATTTCCTTCAGATCAGGAAAGATATACTAGAATCCTGTCTAGGAGGCCAGAATGTGGAATCAGACCTGCTGTGCCTAAAATGTCTTGCTTTGTTGTTCTCTGATGTAAAACCTTTGTAGTCCTCTATGATCACCCATGTCTGTGTCAACTATACAAGGCTATCCACAGATGACCTATAGTAATGACAGCTAATACATGTGGAGTACATACTACAAGCACAAATTTAAATGCTTTTCTCTTTTTAATTCTCAGGACAATCTTGTGGTGTAGGAATTATTATTCTCACTTTGTAAGTGAAGAGAGTGAGGCACAGAGAGGTTTAGTAACTTATCTAAGACAAAAAACAGAGCTAAGATATGAACCCAATCACTACAGCCATGAGTTACTGTGACTCAATCTATAGTTACACTTCCCTTTTGCCTTAAAATACTTTGCCTTGACCTTCACTCCTGCAGGCTTTATATAATTTTGATATTTATTCATCAGATGATATGAATATGTAAAAAGACCCAAGAGATATTCTGCATGTCAGTCCAGCAACAAATTCTGGCACTAATTGGAAATTTTAAGCGTTCATGTGAAGTTTTCATATACAACACATGCCAAGTATTCTAAATACAAATGATCTAAATAATGAATAAAAATATAAAATATATGCAAGGACTGACAGGTTTGCCCTCCTCTCTTTCCTGGTAATGACCTGATAAATGCCTTGGGTTGTGTGTTGTCATGGTGATAAAAGAAGGCTGAATTTTGAGGGAACTGACAAATGATAAAAGGGCTGTTTATTAAAAATACTATCCAAAATTCATTCAAATGTACCTACTCCAGTGGTGTTAGAGAATGTCTTTACCAAAAAAGTACTCTAAAATTCTCTGTGTGAAATCTATTGATCACATTGTATGCCGAAGAACGCAAGTGGCCAAAGCTGATACAGATGCAGAAACCATCTTTAAAATTAGATTTCATGGAAATGTCAAACAGAAAATGATGAAACAAAAAAAGAGCACTTTTTAAGGTGTACAAAGGAGCTCAGATGCTAACTTATAAAATTAAAATCAGTGAAGGGGCTTCTCTAAGATCACATTCGTTAAAGCCAGGCCACAATCCAGGCCTTTTATATGAAGTCTGGCGTTCATGTCAGAGCTGAGAAGCTGAGAACTCAAATCATTTTTGAAATCCCCAGGTCCAACCCTCCTTACTGTCTCTTTTAAAAAAACATACATATATGGAAAAAGCACGGCAGGTGGCATGGCTTCCCGGAGGCTAATAACAGAAGCAAGTTTCTCAGAAGTTGCTCTCTCCCATGCCAGGGCTTTCTTCTGCAAAACTCCATGGTATGAAAACCTATGCTCACCTTCACCTTGTTTTCCCTTGTGTTCCCAGTAACTTTAAGCTGTTCCTTCAAACACTAAAAAGGGAACAGTGACATGAGGGTGGGTGTGGAGGAAAGAGGGGGCTTGGTGAGAGAGGAGAGACTGGGGAAAGAACAGTGTTGACCACGAATATTGCTTGGAAATGTCACCATATGTTGGTCAATTTTATTATTGCTTTTTCAGTTGAAGTTTAAGCGCCCTTTTATTGCCTGCATCTGTGTGGGAGCCACCCTAGTGTCAGTGGTTGAGGACTGCTCTCTGACGGGATTCTGAAATGCAAAAAAAAAGGGATGACAGAAGCAAATACGCCCACCTGAAAATTAGGCCCAAAATAAATGATCACCATTGCCCCAGTGAGCAGATCCGCCTAATAAAAGGGCCACCTTGACTATATAATCTTTTAAAGATGTACTCCATAAGCACAGAATTTGTTCATTTTATTAAACAAATGTTTGAAATATGTATTTGAAATCACATATTATATAAAAATCACATACAATTAAAATTAACAGGACACTTAAAACACTGCTTTTTTCTCTGTTACATTGCAGATGGCACATTTTTTGGACCCTATAGGCTTTTACCTGCAGAAACTTTATACAAAACTGTCATTTTTTGGATTGGTTTCTGTATTTTTTTAAATTTGTAGTGTATTTGAGTACTTTTATGGAAAAAGTTTACTCTATTTCCTTTTAAAGTAATCTTCAAAAGGCTTATTTTAGGCAATATCCAGTGTTGAAATTGTGAGATGTCTCCTACCCCAAGGAATAATTAATGAATCTGTGAATCATTTCCTTTTTAAGTCAATGTGTTAGAAACCTCACCTTGTCTTGGGGCACAGATTTTTTTTAATATATTTTTTTAATTTTTTACATCACTGTTCATTTTTGAACAATATTTACTTCTCCCCACCCCTCAGGTGTAGTCCCCATAGAGTTTCCTTCGCCAATGCACCCGTGCACCATCACCTCAGTCCCCTGTGCTCCTCCCTCCCTCCTTCTGATCCCTCTCCCTCCTGCAGGATGTCTCTGATTTATAATTGTCTGTTTTTGCATTGTTGTGTTTTATACTGTTATTATTTTTTTTACACTGATGTCTTACTGGGTTCCCCTATATTCCTGCTATAAGTGAAACCATCCGATATTTTTCTTTTTCCTTCTGGCTTATTTCACTGAGCATAATTCCTTCTAGTTCCACCCATGTTGCTAGATTGGAAGAATGAACATTATTAAAATGGCTATCCTACCAAAAGCAACACACAGAGTCAACACTATTCTAATAAATATCTCAATGACATTCTTCAAAGAAATAGAACAAATACTGATGAAATTCGCATGGAACCACAAAAAACTATGACTAGCCAAAGCCCTACTGATGAAAATAAAGGAGAAGGAAGTATCATACTTCAGAAATTCAAGCTATACTACAAAGCCACAGTAATTAAAACAGTTGGTATTGGAACAAAACAGACACACAGATCAATGGAAACAAATAGAGAGCCCAGAAATAAAACCACACTTAAATGGACAACTGATCTTTGAAAAGGATCAAAGACTATGCAATGAAACATGGACAGTTTGTTCAATAAATGGTGCTGGGAAAACTGGACCTCCACATGCAAAATATATGAAACTAGACCACTACCTTTCACCGGGGCACAGATGTTAACAATGCAGTTAGGAGCCGAGCACCTAGGGTGCATGATGTCAAGGCCAAGATACAGATGCTGACTCTCGCGGAGCCCTGTTATGTGCTGCTGGTGGGCAGCCTCTGGAAGGAAATTAACCCCCCTGCAGAGGTGGTTTTGCAGAAGTGATGACATCTGAATGAGTCAAACCACTGCCACCATCATCAGCCATCAACAACCAGAGGACCTGCTGCCCGTCCACTCATAGGACATCCCTGTGACCATGCTGCAGACTCATCAGCCTGTGCCTAGGCCTGGCACCTGCAGATATGGAACATGTGGTCAGACGCTTCTCAGGCAGTCTGTGCACATGGCCTGGATACACGTGCAGGATACAGCCAGCAGATTACCTTTGGCCCTTTCTGAATGTGTTTCTCTCGAGTGAGGTCATCTTCATCAACAATTCTTTCTCTGGGTTTTTACCTGCATTTCCTGATGAGTCCTACTAATGATTCAACTGCACAAACATATGTGAGCCCATAGTAACAGAAGATGAGCTGCAATCCTTTTGCCTTTTTTTTTTTTTTTGACCTGAAACATTTAGTTGCAAGGATTTGCCAAAGCATGGGTCTCCTTTCCTAACCACTTCTCTCCTCAAAGTTTCTGTTTATATAGAAAGCACCGCCAAGGACAAGCAGAGATTACAATGCTACTGCTAAAAACAAATATTCCCATATGAGAACACCTTTATGTCATGCAGTTTATCAAGTAAATAAGATTCAGGAACTGCTGCTTGGATTATATTTTTCTTCCTTGGGAAAAGGTGAGATCTCTCTGCTTTTGTGTTGAGGGGATTAAACATGAGTTTGATGAGAATCTCAGGATGAGGACTAATGGATGAAAACAGATCCAAATACTTGCAGACTTAATACTGTGCTGTACTGTGAAAACTTTATATGTTGGTTAATCATTTACTTTCAATTGTTTAGGATAGGCAGAATGTTATAATAAAAAAAAAAAAAGAGCATGAGATAACTTAATTCTACCTCTTACTGCTAACCCACTATGGTACCTTGGGAAAACCATTTAAAGTTGCTAAAGTTGTTATAATTAATTTCTTTAATTGTCAGATGAGATAGTTAACTTTAATGCTTTTGAATTCTGAGGGGACATTTAAAAAGTTATATGCAAAAGACATTTGAATTGACCTCACTGTCACAAAACTTGTGTTCAGAATACATAAATCACCTAAAATGCTATCAAGAGGAGGAAAATATGCACTTTTTAGCAACAGGCAAAATACTTAAGGTACTTCATAAAAACAAGATATGCAAATAGCCAAAGATGGCTCACCATTTTAAATTAAAAATGGAAATTGAAACTGCAATGCAGTAACACTACAATCCACTAATACTACTTTTTAAAAATTTTTCTAAGTGTTAGCGAAGGTATAGAGCAATCAGAACTACTGCAAATAAGCCTGTAAAGTGGTGCAGTCACTTTGAGAAACTATTTGGCAGTATCTGCTAAAGCTTAATATACCTAGCAATTCCACTTATGTACAGTCCAACAAAAAAGACCAGCTTTTAATGAAACAACATAAAATGTCACTATAAAGCTTCACTCACAGCAGGCAGAACCTGGAAACAACTTTGATGTCCATCAGCAGAATAAGTTAATTGTAGTCTATTATACAACAGATGTGCAGTGTTGAAAACAGATTGAAATGTTGCCACTTCAACAGCATGGAAGAATCACAGGGACATTAACAGCATGCAGAAGAAGCCAGACACAAAGGAAAATGAAGTGTATAATTTCATTTATGGGAAGTTCAGAAAGAAACAAAGATTATCTTTGGAGAGCCAATTCAGAAGAGCAGTTACTTTTGGCAGAATACTGACCAGGAGACTCAGAAGGTCCTAATTTTGATCTGCTTGGCAGTCCTGGGTGCTTTCATTAAAAAACGTATCAAATTTCAAGAGATGTGATATATACATATACACAATGGAATACTACTCTGCAATCAAAACAGATAAACTCATGCCACTTGTGACAATATGGAAGGAGCTGGAAGGGATTACACTAAACAAAATAAGTCAGAAGGAAAAAGATAAAGGACGGTGTCCTTTATATGGGGAATATAGAGGAAACAAACAAAGGGTCAGACAAAGACCAATTTTAAAACCAACTCTTGAAAGCTGATCATAGAACTGAGGCACCCCAGGGGGGGAGGAGGAGGGGCAGGACTAAGAAGAGGGTGGGGAGAGAGCGCAATAGACTCTGGTGGACTATGGGTGCTTTGGTGGTAGGTGTGCTACGCTGACTACACTTGAGGGGGGAGATCCTATACTTCCAAAATACTTACAGTGATGTAAACCAATGGTACTTCAATAAAACAAAAATAAAGCAAAAATGTATCAAATTTTATTAAACTTACCATCATTAAAATGTAGATTTATTTGTAAAAATTCATTCCTATTAAGTGATATGCCAGAATGGGGGGCCTCCTGGTTGGCATAGGAGCTAAGTCTCAACACTATCATGGTATCATTGCTGTGGCCTGAGTTTGATCCCCGGCCAGGGAGCTGACTCACATACGGTGCAGCAGACCTCTCCTGTCTCACCTGATGCTCCCCTCAGCAGGATATTTCAGTCAATCCTCCTGTTCTGCTCCCCATTCTGTATCTTCCCACACCCACCCCCCGCACTTCTGGCCTACACCCCCATTCTTGTCTGTAAAAATAAATACATCTTTAAAAATAAAGTGATATATATGCCAGAAAAAGTATAGCCCCCAAATGTTTATGAGTGAAGAAAGATATATCTGAACTTAAACAATTATTTTAATTATTATTTCTTTGATTTTCTTCAAGTGAAATTAAATTTAAGTTTTTAATTTTCAAATCACATACTAACACCTGAGGGGGGGAAATGCTATGCTCTCAAAACACTAAGAAGGATATAAAACTATGGCATGTTAATAAGTAAATAAATAAAAACAATAAAATGTAACAAAAAATTTAAAAATATGAACGGAAAAAATAAATTATATATTAAGAAGGATCCTATTTTCCCCAAACTATTTCTACTTGTATAGATACTATTGTATATGTATATACATACATGTACATGCACACACACACATACACACAATACACACAGACATATACACCTAGGTATTAGATACCAAATCAGGCAGCCCCAAGATATGCCAAAGAAATACATGGATTATTTTAAATTAAAGAAACAGTCAATGAATGAATGATAACCTAAATCTCCTTTCTCCTAAAAGCAGGAATTTTCTCTGTTCCCCTTCCTCTCTGTTAATTTGAACCAAACCTCTATTTAAAAAATCCCTTTTCTGAGCAGGGATGGAGAGGCACCCTGAACTCAGGACAGGAACAGGAAGCTGTGCAAACAAGCTCTGCTTAGCTCACTAAATTAGTCATGCAAATCACAACCTTCAAGGATTTCTTTGTCCTGTTTTAGTTATGGCCTTAGGTTCCACAGCTTCCAAACATCTGTGAATAACAAATTAAATTTCTCTTTTCTTTGGCAAGTTGCTTTTATTTATTTGTTTATTTATTTTTAAAAGGTTAACAAAAGGTTTATTTACAAGGGAAGGGGAATGAGGAAATGTACAACACAGGAAGATAAATTCTTAAATGTGTCCTACCCGTTCTGTTGACTGACCTGGAATCCCAAATGACCCGCGGAGACCAAACCTGCCTGGCCAAGCGCACAAGCCAAGTGTGCCCAACCCCACTAACATGGCTGGTTTTTATTTACAAACAGAGAAAATATCTGCTTAACTCCACCCTTAGGTCCTCACAACTTCCCTTTGGGGATCCTGGGATTTGTAGTTCCCAGTGTCTTGATGGAGTGGGGGTGGCATCCACAAAGCCTGTATGGAATTAGCTTCACTTTTTGCCATCATTTCCATGGTGTTGAAGATCCAATGGATGGATGCTGGGGTACAGTCTCAGATGAAAATTTTTCTCAGGGTTCCCACTGGAAAGCAAACCAGTCTCTCCAGGCAAGACTTCTCCCTTTCCTCTTGGGAAAGGCATTAGATGAATTTGTCCTATTTGTCTTACCTAGTAGAATAAAACTAGAAGGGCGGCATTGTCACTTGGGAAAACAGGTAACACTTTGACATGTACAGAAAGGTTCACATTGATTTTCTAAAACGTGTATACAACCTCTCAATGGCTGATATGTATGTAAATTGTCAATGATGATTGTTGCCTTGCAATATTATATAGGACAGAAATTATTTCTGGAGAAAATAGGGAGGAAATGCCTCAACAGATTCCTACTGAAGGAACTGTTGAGAGTAAAAATTTCCTACAAGGAACTGAATAGGCGTGGAAATACATCTGATTTTTACTAAGTTTTCTTTGACATCATACCATAATACTGGTATTTTTTTTTTCCACTTTGTACTGAATCCATAAAGTTTTCTTGCTTTGAGTGACCAGGATCTGCAGCAATGTTGTCATTTTTTTCCAGCAAAACTAACTTGTGTTCTCATTTTCTGTCCCCTTGATGCCAACACAGCTAGTTGCTTTTATGTCATTTTATTACTGGGAACCAAAGGTGGTGAGGACATTCCCCCATGTTTCCCCCTAAAGTACATGTATATACTCACACATACTATTACTGAGATATCCGTTTACACTTACCTCTTAATACACACATATACCTTTTACATTCATTGTAGGTGGCAGGGACTCTAGCCACCCTGTATAGCTGGGGCCACATGTCACATATGGCCCTAGTGGATCACAACACCCCTAAAGGCCTCTGATGATGAAGCTGAGGCTTTTTTGACAATATGTTTGAACTTTCAGATTTTCAAATCAGAGGATGGTTCATGTTGGACTCTTCCTACCTTGTGTCTTACTGTCATCTCTCTGCTTTCAATGTGGCTGGGTCACTAACACTTGAACAGAACCTGCTCTTCCCCTCGGGATATTCTCACCTTGGATAATCTCACAGTCACATTTCTCTCCAAATACATACTCGCATAGGCTACTCTCTCCACTTGGGGAGGCTTCTATAATTTGAAGAGTCAAGATCTTTTCCGTGCAGGAGAAACTGGTATCTGGGGGGACAGACTGAATAAACCATGGCACAGTCCCATAATGGGTTCCTTTGAAAAACGCTCTGTCACTCACCTGAGGAAAGAATCTGCACCATGAGCCCCTGACCGCCATCCACATCCCATGGCTACACTTCCCCTACTCCTGCCACTGTAACCCCTCGCCTGTCACCTCCCCAGCAGCTGATTCAAGTGTCCAATTCAGGCTCTGTGAACATCTACATTTCTCTGGCCAACATGCCACTTCACGCCAGGCAAACCCCTATTGCAGAGGCCCCTTCTCTACTCTAGATGAAATCCAACCCATGAAGATTATGGACAACCTGAGTACACGGCGTCTTTCCCACAACAGAGAGCCGATGACACCCAAGCGGTAGATACTTGTCAAAGCTGAAGCTATGCTTTTTATTTATTTATTTATTTATTTATTTTTATTTTTTATTTTTTTAAAGAGGCATGTATTTTATTCACTTATTTATTTGTTTGTTTGTTTGTTTATACAAGCACTGGGTACAGTCAGAAGTGCGGGAGGGTGAGAGAATTCACCAGAGCCAGAGCGGGGAGCAGAGCAGGCAGAAGGACCGAAGTACACTGCTGAGGGGAGCAGCGGGCGGCAGGAGAGGTCTGCGCGCCATGAGGGACCCGCCTCCAGTGGCCGGGGAGCAGCCAGGGATCGAACCGGCGCCACAGAGGCCGCGGGCAGCTCCACAACCCAGTGCTCAATCGCTGCGCCACCGGGGAGGCCCAGCTATGCTTTTTAATAATGTGGTTTCTGGTTATCCTTCCTGTCTGGAGTAAGGAGTCTCCCTTTATAGATCTTCATAGGGGACACGGTCTTGACTTCCCACAGTGAAAGCCCAGGCACACCGTGCAGTCTGTACTGTGCCATAAAGACTCAGAATGTTGGGCCTCCTCGGTGGCTCAGCGGTTGGGCGCTGGGCTATGAAGCTGCCTGCGGCCTCTGCAGCACCAGTTCGATTCCTGGCCTCTGGCGAGGGTCCCACATGGTGTGCAGATCTCTCCTACTTCCCGTTGCTCCCCTCAGCAGTGTACTTTGTCAGTCTGCCTGTTCTGTTCCCCACTCTGGCTCTGGTGAGTTCTCTCACCCTCCTGCGCTTCTGACTGTACCTAGTGTTTGTATAAATAAATAAATAAATCTAAAAAAAAAGACTCAGAATGTTGAAGGGGTGATGGAAGATGCAGGGACATCCCAGTATCCTGTCACTAGGGTGACAACAGAGCTGAATGTCCATGATGGTGACAAGTGCCACCCAGTGCGGCACCAGTGGGATTCTCCTGGCCTATACCGAGGTGTGAATTTGGCCATTTTCTCAGATACAGACTTCCTACACTTGGGACTATTTCCCATGCCTGATCCATCTGTCAGCTCCCCAACATGTTTCCAATAAATATCTTCTCTCACAAAGTTATGCAGATTTGGTTTGCATGGTTTGCAACTAGGAACCCTAATCTCCCCATCCTGTTTCCTCTTTTTTTATTCCTCCAGGTGAAATCTGACTAAGACTGACATCACCTCACCTTGAACCCTTATCACTGAAGGAAGTAAATGCCAATCATTCCAATCTCCCCACATCACCCACCTTTTCTGTGGGATAATTGATTTCCATCACTCCCAGGCAGACTCCACAGGGGTCTGCTTAGTTGCTTTCCCTTGAGGTCCCTCATGCTCTTTATGAAAGCCAGTTAAAGAACGAAAGTGAATCCATAATTTCTAGACTGCTTTGGGGTTTTGTAGAAGGGTGAAATTATAAACATATTAGAACCAGGTAATACTTTTTTGTATAAAATATCTGTGTTTTTTTTTTTAATTTTAATTTTGGAGTTACATTTTGGGAGATAATTTTTTAAGATCTTCCTTCCACATTCCATTGCTTTATCAGATATTTCATAGAGTGACTATTTTGTATTAAGCACATTTATACTTGACATACAAATTCATAATCTTGCAGGTAAAATCAATTGATAGCACAGCATCCAAGGGCTATTGCCACTATTGTATTATATTCTCATTCGTGAGCAGCTTTAATAAATGCTTTAAGAAGGAGATGATCAAACAAAATAGATGGAGAGTCAGAGGGAATTCTATTCCCTTGTCTGTTACTGGCTGAATTTCCTAACAGAAAAGGACCCTCCCCCAGTAAAATTCAGCAAATTTCCCCAGATGCCTGGCAACCAGGACTGAGAAGATGAGGAGGGTCGGGCAGATCATGTGCTCAGGTCAAGACTGACAGGCAGAGAGGGATGCTGGGTGAAATACAGTTAGTCAAGACAAATAGTATGTGACAGACATTCATCTGCTTTGAGAGGGCCTAAAGGAGCTTCAGAAGCCGGGGTGGGTGACCTGAGCTGCTGTGTCTGGCACATCACCTTGCTCTAGCCTTCCATCTGCAGCGAGTCCCATGAGACATAACTCCTGAGTAGGAGACAGCACAGAAACTGCATGTACAGGGCCTCCCCGGTGGCACAGCAGTTGAGCGCTGGGTTGCGAAGCTGCCCGCAGCGCTGGTTCGATCCCCGGCTGCTCCCCTGCCACCAGAGGAGGGTCCCACATGGTGTGCAGACCTCTCCTGCAGCCCGCTGCTCCCCTCAGCAGTGTACTTCGGTCCTTCTGCCTGCTCTGCTCCCCGCTCTGGCTCTGGTGAATTCTCTCACCCTCCCGTGCTTCTGACTGTACCCAGTGCTTGTATAAATAAATAAATAAATCTGAAAAAAAAAAAAAAAAACCAAACAAAAACTGCATGTACAATGAAATGTTCTATGCCCTTCCTATAAAACAAAGAAATCTACCATGATTTGAGAGAAAGACCTATTCTCAAAAATACTGTGACATGGTCCTCCCCTGGTGGCGCAGGCGGTTGAGTGCAGTGCTGTGAAGCTGTCCAGAGCCTCTGCAGCGCGGGGTTCGATCCCGGCTGGCCGGTGAGAATCCCACATGGCATGGCAGACCTCTCCTGTCTCACCCGCTGCTCCCCTCAGCAGTGTATTTCGTCAGTCTGCCTGTTCTGTTCCCCACTCTGTCTCTGGTGAATCCTCTCACCCTCCCGTGCATCTGGCCGGTACCCCAGTTCTTGTATAAAATAAATAAATCTTAAAAAAAAAAATACTGAGACGTGTACCTATATAAGTAGTCCTTTTAAAGAAAATATCTCCAAAACTTCCACACAAGTAATATTCCTCATAGTGAGACACCTCTCTCAGGCAGCAAGAAGATTTTTTTCAAAAATCAAAACTTCAATCACATTGAATACTGCTCATATTCATCTCTAAGACAGGACCATTGTTTAGTATGAACCAAACCATACAAATGTGATCACGTGTTGTGTGTGATACACTGTTTGAGTGGTTACTGCTCAATAAATCATTATAATGTCATGTAGAAGAAATGAAATGGAAAGAATGTTCATTTATTCTCTACATAGCCCATGTTTTGAAGCCAAGACAAAAGACTCATTAGTGATCCTTTCATCTGTGACAATACGATTTACCATAAAAGGGACTTACCCAAGCATTGTGACACAAAATGTAACCTCATATAAATAATACATGATAGGGCCTCCCCGGTGGCGCAGCGGTTGAGTGCTGGGTTGCGAAGCTGCCTGCAGCCTCTGCAGCCGGTTCGATCCCCGGCCGCTCCCCGGCCACCGGAGGAGGGTCCCACATGGCGCGCAGACCTCTCCTGCCGCCCGCTGCTCCCCTCAGCAGTGTACTTCGGTCCTTCTGCCTGCTCTGCTCCCCGCTCTGGCTCTGGTGAATTCTCTCACCCTCCCGCGCTTCTGACTATACCCAGTGCTTGTATAAACCAAACAAACAAATAATAAATAAATAAATAAGACATGGCTCTAGAAAATTAAAAAAAAATAAAAATAAAAATAAATAATACATGATAATCTCATAAAATGCTTCGTATTTTTACCTACCTGTCAAATCCCATTGTCACTGTCCTAACATACCCTCCCATCAAGTGGGTTAGTGTTCACAGGTCCTGACAACAGAATCTTTTTATCAGGCTGAAACAGAGAGGAATCACTGGGTGATACAGACAGCTCACAGAATTGTTGAGATTGCCAAGCAAACACTCTCAGCAGTCACTTCATGAACAACATAGAGCTCTTATGGAGTTTTTAGCTCTATCTGCCTCTGTTCTACAGATTCATGTTGGCTCAGCATGCTGGCACCAGGGCTGTTCTTACACTGGAACTGACATCTCTGCCACCGCTCTGCTCCAGCAAATTGGATCTCTGTGACATGTTTCTCTCCCAGGACATGCATTCTCTTATTGGTTTAATGAAACTGCATCTTTAAGGGGGGATGGACACTCATTCATATATTGGTTTTGGTTTTCCAGCCTCTGCATTACAAAATGCTAGCATAGAAGGGAGATGAAATGAGAGGTGATCCAGTCTAACCTATTGTATATCTTATTAAAACGTTGCCAGGTGTTCACTGAAGCCAGAATCTTTAAAACAACATCCTAAATAACTCCCCTATGTAAAACTGTCCGGCCAGGGAGGTGACCCACAGGGTGCAGCAGACCTCTCCTGTCTCACCCGCTGCTCCCCTCAGCAGTGTATTTCAGTCAATCTGCCTGTTCTGCTCCCCGCTCTGTCTCTAGTGAATCATCTCACCCCCTGCACCTCTGGCCTGTACCCCAGGTCTTGTATGCATAAATAAATCTTTGGAAAAAATTGATCTGGAATTCTGAAGGTATCCAACATGAGAATTCTTCAACAGGGTTGATAGGCATTTGATGAGGTGACATAAAGCTTTAAAATTAAGAAAAAATTGGTCTACACAAGTCTCTAGCCTCATTTCTCCCCCTCATATAAACCCTTTACTCTCCTCATATCAGACTCATTATGTGGTTCCATTCATCTTAATCTTTGCATATTCTGTCTCTTTTCTGGAATATATTACTGTCTTTTTACTCTATCTGATTCCTACCAGCCCTTCAAATTAGCTTTTGTATTTTTAGTTCCCAAAGATTCCCAGTTGACATAATCTGACAAGGAAGTCTACCATCTCCTTTCTGGCCACCCACATGCATGCTGATTTACAACACTTAATTCACAGAATCTTCCTTGCCCTGATTTACTTTTAAGTCTTCCATGTTAGAGCATAACCAAAGCAAAAACTTAAAACTATCTACCCTTAAAGCCCTAATTCTTTCCCTAATGGCTAACATATAACATTTTAAGAATTAAATGGAAAGTGAATAGATGAGTATATTATAAAAAAAGCATTAAAGGTTCAGCATTAAGGGAGGGGTTTTCCAAATATGGGTTTCAGAACATCAAGTCAGAAGCAACAGAACATCCATAAAAACAAATGGAAGAAGCCTTAAAAATCAGTGGCACAATCTAATCTTCTTAGATTTTATAGAAAAGAAAATAGAGAAACAGAGTTATTTTCTAAGCTCACAAAAATAAAATCTGAGCAGGCACACAAATCTTTCCTTTATAACCTGCTTTATTTCCCCCATTAAATTGTGTTTATATTTGCTGAGCTAGGGTTGATCACCACCTACCTTCTTAAATGACCCTGGAACACTGACACAGTCAAGTGCCACTGTCCTTGACATAGCCACTTCAGATCATAAACAACTGGACTTTAAAAGTCAGGCAGGCAGGGACTTAGGAGTTGGATTCTATTAAGAATGAACTCACGCATTTTTAAGCAAAGTATTCTCAGGGGAGTCTCCAGAGCCCTTTCTCAAAATGACTTCAGATTTCACAAGTACCCTTGGTGAATTTTAAGCAGAAGAACAAAATAAAGCTGCTGAAAGATCACCTGGGATAATGTGTGAGCAAGAAAATAGAAGGTATTATCATGCTTAAACGTGTTTCTTGGTACACAGTATCTGCCCTATGTTAGAAAACAAATAAGTAATTAAAGAGAACTAAATAATACATTTGTAATATATTGTTTTATGAAGTTCCAACATAGTATTCTTCAGAAGAAAGCAATGAGAAAGAATTGTCTATTGGTAAAGACTAATTATTTCTTTTCCTGACAAATAAAATGGCAGACCTCCAAATGGAAAAGAAAAATAATTTTTTACTTTTTTATATATTGTCTTTAATTTGATTTTAGTAAGTAGTTGGACTTTAAATTAGGGTTTTAGAGAAATTTAGTCTATTTAGCATCAACACTCACTATCCAACTCAGGATTTTGACTCTTTAGGTCCTCCCTGGTGGCCTAGGGGTTAAGTCTCAGTGCTATCACTGCTATGGCCTGAGATTGATCCCTGGCCAGGGAGCTAACCCACATAAGGCACAGCAGTGTATTGTTCTCCTCAGCAGTGTATTTCAGTAAATCCACCTGTTCTGTTTCCCACTCTGTCTCTGGTGAGTCCTCTCACCCCCCACACCTCTGTCTGTCCTATACCCCCAGTTCTTCTATGCCATATATATATATATATATATAATATATAGTATATATGAAAGTTTTAAACATCATCACTAAATCTGAAAACGTAGATGAAATTTAACAATTGCTAGAAAAATATAATATACCAAAATGGACTCAAAAATAAATAAAAACATGGATATAGAACTATTAAAGAAATTGAATCAGTAATTTCAAATTTCACACCAATAAAATAATAGACCAGACGATTTTACAGGCAGTCAATACACAGATAGTTCTAATGTGACACAAACTCTAGATTTCTATCAAATTGCTATAAAACTTATACCAAGAGGAAGACAAGGACAATGGACAAAAATGAAGTCTTCAACTTCAACTTCATGAACATTGTAAAAAGCCCAAACTTCAGAAAACCAAATCTAATCAATAGCCTATAAAACATGAAAAAGTCAGACTTACACAGACCTTTTAAACACTAGAAAATCTGTTCATGTTATTCACTACATTACTAAATCTAAGCAGGTAAATTATACAATCATCTCCATAGACCCCCGAAAAAGCACTCAGTGAAATTCAACAAGATTTATTCAGTAAGTTTCCTGTACTAAGCACCATTTCAGACTTTGTATATGTGAAATATATGGGCATATACATGTGTTTAAATATGTACATATAAGCACATGAAGTATAAACACAAAGTAAAGAATAATAATTCATGGACACACTGCCTAACACAAGAAATAAGACATTCTAAGTATCAGAAACCTCTCATTTACCCTTCCCAGTTCAGTCCCCACCCTTCCTTGCCAGAGATAACAGCTCCATGCTAATAATATCCTAGCTTTACTTTACATACCACATATACAGCTGTTGATAAAATATTATGTAATGGTTTTGCCACTTCAATCAAAATGTCTCAGAGATTCATTTTCACCACTTTATAGTATCACAGTGTGTGATATGCCCCAACTTATGTATCTATCCTATTTTAGGTGCTCTGGTTGAGTCCAATGTTTCATTGTTCTACAATGTTACTACAGCACTCTTGTGTCTGTTGCTGCAGACACCCACACTGAGTATATATAACTAGAAGTTAAAGACTGCATCATACAGCATGCTGGCTCCACTTTAATCACCCAATGTCCACTTTCCCTAAAGCACCAGTTTATAGCACTATCAGCAGAGCGTGTGTCTATTGCTTCCAATATGTACCCACACTTACAATTGTTAGACTCTAGCCAATCTAATAAGGATGAAAAGGATGGATTATCATTTTTGTTAATCTGTGTACATCTTTTGTCATTAATAAAATGAATCACCTTTTCATACAATCATTATTCATTTGTGCTTTCTCCTCTATTAAATGTCTATAATGTCTCTCACAAGTTTTGAATTTTGCAGATATAAATTCTTTTTGTTTTAGTTTTTAAAAATTTATTTATTTATACAAGAACCGGGGTAAAGGCCAGAGGCATGGGAGGGTGAGAGGATTCACCAGAGACAGAGCAGGGAACAGAACAGGCAGACTGACGAAATACACTGCTGAGGAGAGCAGCGGGCAAGACAAGAGAGTTCTCCCACCCCATGTGGGTATCTCCTTGGCCCGCCAGGATCGAACCCACACTGCAGAGGCTGTGGACAGCTTCACAGCGCTGCACTCAACCCACTGTGCCACCGGGGAGGCCCAGATATATATTCTGAATACCATTTAGTGAGTTCATATGTTGTCTATCTGCCTTCCCAATGTAGGAATTGTTTCTTACTTAGTCTGTGGTCTATATGAATAAACAGATATTTATAACTTAAAAGTAGTTAACTTTCCCAGTTGTTTCAAAGCATACTTTTGTATGCTTTCTTAAGAAATCCCTCTGTACTCTGTACCCCGAACCTTTAAAGATAGTCTTTCTGTTTCCTTCTTAAAGTTGTACTGTTTTTGTCTTTCACATTTTAATTTTGCTGCACCTGTTAGTCATTACTGTGTATCACGAAAGGAAGAGACTCAATCAAAAACTTCCGTAGAGATAACCCATTTTCCAAAAATTATAGGAGATACTGCCAGTGTTATGCGTCTATCAAATTCCCTTACGTGCAGAGGCATGTCTGACCTCTCTGCTCCCCCTGCCATCCACTACCCTGTCCTACCCATCCTGAACACAGCATTCACTGGTCTATTGCTCTCTGTCCTGTGTCTCTCTCACACCATCTTAACAGCCGTGCTGTTATATTAGACACAAACCTCATAGTGTCCCTGCATGATTTTCACTCTTCTGGGGCCATTAATATTCCACATAAAATTTTGCAATTCCTATTGGACTGGAATTGTACTGACTTTAACTATCATGCTGACATTGGTGTCTCTCTTTATTATCACCGAACATTTTCAAATCATCATGAGAGAGTTTTTGTGTGTATTTCAGTTTTTACTTTATTTCCTTCTAGTTTACTTAATATACATCATTTTGTTTTCTTTATCTTAATGGGAACAACTCCAAAAACCATGCACAACCCGGAGCTATTCATGTAACTTTGGGATTGCACAGGTGTTTTGTTTTGAAGTATAGTTGAAAGCAAATATTGCAAGAAATATGGAGAACAACAGATCTTGGGCCATGTTCTAAATCACAGCCTGTATACAGTCATCTATTTTCTCTTCTACAAAAGCTGTCTTGTTACAGAATAATAAACCAATGGAAGCCAGATGGAAGTAACAAAGACTCTTTTTTAGCATAGTATTTCAGGGTGTACCAATGATAGGATTTTAAAAGTATTATAACAGCACCATGTTACGCTGAAAATTGAGCAATCAAGGAGACGCTGGTAAATCAAAGGAAAACAAGGACTGCCATAAGGCACAGGATGTGTGCTGAGAGGCAGTTTGACTTAGCAGGGGGACAGCTCAGTTCCTTTGAATGTCACCTTGAAGATGGACCAGGAAGCAGTTGCTTTGTCCTTCCCTCCTACCTGCAACATCTCAGGTCCCCTCATCCCTGGCACTTCCTGGGAAGGCTATAATGAAATGGATAATTGACAGTTCAAACCAAAAGAGCCTGAGATGATGAAGATGCAGGCCTAGAAACATGTGGCAGGGCCAGGCATGTGAGTGAAAACACCCAGGGCTGGTGTTGCAGGCAGGGAGAGCCCAGCACCCTCTGGGGTTAGCATGGTGGGGGTGGCTGTACAACTGTAGAAGCAAAGAGCTGTTTTAACTCATTCCCTGTTTCTCTTGGATGTGCCCTGATTATTTAACAGTGACATTTTTTGATAATGGAGTATATTTTTAGCCCTTCTGAACTTCAGAGACATAACTAAAGGGTTACTTAAATCAACATTTCTTTTGTCAATTACATAAGCATTTACAATGGTGAGAGGTTTCATCTCACCATTTTGCCTTTATCACAGAAGGCTTGCTATGATTCTTATTTTTGTTCCTTGATTTTTTTTTAAAGATTTATTTATTTATTTATACAAGCACTGAGTACAGTCAGAAGCGCGGGAGGGTGAGAGAATTCACCAGAGCCAGAGCAGAGAGCAGAACAGGCAGACTGACGAAGTACACTGCTGAGGGGAGCAGCAGGTGGCAGGAGAGGTCTGCACGCCATGTGGGACTCTCACCGGTAGCCGGGGATCAAACTCGCACTGCAGAGGCTGCAGGCAGCTTCGCAACCCAGCGCTCAACTGCTGCACCACCGGGGAGGCCCATGCTCCTTGATATTTTCTATCATTTTTTGGATCAATAATAGGATGGTGGCTCATGATGTCACTACAGTGATATCTTAGGAAGAACTCTTTCAACAAGAGAGCCTTCACCTTCGTGCCTGCTCTTTGGATTCAGACTTGTTTATTCAGTCATGCATTCAATCCATTCTGGTACGTCCCATGTTCTGTGCTAGCGGTGAGTCCTAAATCTCCATTCCTTCAATGCTGAGAAAATGGACGTGGCCTGAGGTTTACTAAAATGAACTGTATAAAAATAACACAAGCCTAGTTCTGGCTGCTATTACTGCTTCTGTGTAAGAATAGTCTCATGCTCTAAACTAAATTTAGCAAAATGAATTGGTAAAATGAATTTTAATTTTGAAATTTAATTTTGTGATATTTACTCTTTCTTTCATCTTTTCCTATCCCTAGTTCTCTCTTTTTTAAAAAAGGTATCTATTGTAACTGAAGAGAAAAATTCATTATCCCTATACTTATAAAGAAGTCATTTTACCAAAATCTTTCATCTTGGAAACATTTACATATTCATACGTGATAAGATAGCTCAAGGGCTTCTCATCAAACTTAATGATAACAACTCAGTATAACTCTCATTTTGAATTTTGAGGGTTGAACTAAGAATAACAATAAACAGTTATTCAGGAAAACAAGGAAAAAACAATATTTCTAAGTAACTATATACAACTCCTTGGATTGCAAAAAAAAATCAAACAAAACAAAACAAAGCAAAACAAAACTAAAGAGCCAGAAAAAAGTTTACCTACATAACCAATTTAAAAAGTATTGATACACTCACTGAATTATAACCACAGACTCCAATCTCCAACTCTGTGTTCATATCACCATTTTTTCTTCTCTGAGTCTCCCTCTGCCACCCTCTTCTAAGGAGGCATATGTGACTGCATTTAGGATTAAAGTAACTTAATCCTATCTGCAAAGCCCCCCCCCTTTTTTTTTGCCATCCAAGGTAATATCCCCAGGATCCAGGGCTATGACCAGGATATCTTTGGGGCAACAAATTTTAGCTTACCACAGATAGAGAGTCTGGGTGCTGGTATCAAAAGAATCATCAAATGAATAGCCCCAAATTAGAAGCAATCAAGATGTCCTTCAGTAGGTAAACAAACTGCAGAACATCCTTACGGGGAAATATTACTGAGCAATAAAACAAATGAGCTACCAGACACAAAAAACCTGGCAGAAACTTGAATGCATAATGCTAAGTGAAAGGAGCCAATATGAAAACAGTACATACTATATGATGCCAACCAGAACACATTCTGAAAAGGCAAAACTACACAGACAGTGAAAAGATCTGAGGTTGCCAGGGGCCTGGTATGAGGAGGGTGTGTGCTGGAGAGATGAATTAAGTGAAGCACAGGTGTGGTTAGAGCAGTAAAACTATTCTGTATGGCACAGTGATGGTGGATAGAAGATATTATGCATTGTCAGTAGGGCTGTACAATACAAAGAGTGAATCCTGCTGTCAATTCTGGATGTTAGTTAATAACAAGGTATTAATACTGACTTATCAATTGTAAGCAATGCACTAGACCAATGCAAGATGTTAACAGCAGGAAGCAATGAGGGTGGGGGAAGTAGATGGGAATTCTCCATACATTCCGCTCAATTTTTCTCTAGAAATTCTTCTAAGAGATAGTCTATTGATTAAAAAAATATGCTGAGTAATAATAATAGTAGTAGCAGTAGTAATAGTAGTAGTAGTAATGGTAGTAGTAGTAATAGTAGTAGTAGCAGTAGTAGTAGTAAACACAGAGTCTTAAGTCAAATCATTATAGCATCAAACCCAGATCTTTCCCTGACTTTCTGAGACACTGGACAAATCAGGGAATTTCTTGTATAACATCACAAGTACGAAGGTGCTATAAATTACCAACATTATAAGGAATCAAAACATACTATCATTTTATCATCTAAATATAAAATCTTTTTTTTTTAAAGATTTATTTATTTATTTATTTATTTATTTATACAAGCACTGGGTACAGTCAGAAGCATGGGAGGGTGAGAGAATTCACCAGAGCCAGAGCGGGGAGCAGAGCAGGCAGAAGGACCGAAGTACACTGCTGAGGGGAGCAGCAGGTGGCAGGAGAGGTCTGTGCGCCATGTGGGACCCTCCTCCGGTGGCCGGGGAGCAGCCGGGGATCGAACCGGTGCCGCAGAGGCCGCGGGCAGCTTCGCAACCCAGCGCTCAACCACTGTGCCACTGGGGAGGCCCCTAAATATAAAATCTTTTAAAAAGCAAACTGTCTTCCTTTGACGCTGATCTCATTGCCAAATACTCAATTTGTTCAGGTAGTAAAATGGATGGAATCCTCACATCCTTCCTCTTCCCCAGTCTGCCTCATGGTGAAGTGTTAAAAACAAGAGGACTAAGGGCCTAAAGAGAGACCAAAACAATGGATGAAAAGGAACGAGCTTGAGAAATTCACAAATTGTACCTGCCTTCCCAAAATAACCTCCCCTGGCCTCAATCCATTGTCAGAGGCCTGATGGGGGGAAAAAAATCAACCTTTCAGCTTGTAGGTGAGTCTCTATCCCGAAAGAACACAAATAGCAGTAGAACTGTAGGATATAATTAGCTCACTCCCACAGCCAGGTCACTCTGACAACGGTGCCTCATCAGAAACCAAAGAAGATGTGGGGGGAAAAAAAGAGTAACATAAAGATACTGGAAAACAGATTCTTGAAGTTAGAATCATTTGTTCCAGTAAAGGTGGATTAAGCAAATCATTTCTAATGATCTATTTTCCCTGGTACATTTCTGCAACTGAAATTTCTCCTACTGCTCACTTCCTCTGAATGATACCACGGTTGCACAGATATCAGAACACTGTTTTATCAATCATTTTTTTGTGGCTTCTGAATTATTTTTCTCCAGTCAGAAAACACCATTAACCACTACAGAGTATTTTTGAAGGGATATTAATTCCTAAAGGCCATTCCAAAGAAAGACATTCATTTTCAGCCTTCTGTCTGCAAAGTGTTTTGCATACAAGTGAGATATAGCCTGTTCTCTATAGGATCCAGGTCAGGGACAAACCAGAGTGGTCACACTACTATTTCATCAAAATCTTGCCAATCTGAGTGAAGTAGCACTTTCCCAATGGAAAAAAAAGCAAGTTCAAGATTCCTGCTGTGGATTATGCTGACGTTCTATTTCCTGTACCTGCAGTGGGTTATCAGCATTACAGCTGCGAATGACAACTCAGGAAATACTATTTGCAATTCCCTCCATTAACTCTTTGGAGTTACCCTGTGCATCTCATAAAGTCTGGCACCCCCATTCCCCATCTCATAAAGTCTGGCTTCCCTCACAGACAAATGCAGGAGTCAGGGGTCCTACACTCCATCATTGACTCCAGAAATACATAACAAACCCTCTCGACAGCCAATGAACTAACCTCTTGCTTATGTGACCTTACCTGCTGTGCCAATTTACAGAGTCAATTTTTTAAATTCTGATCATTTCCTTTTGTCCTTGTTTCAGCACTCCTGAGAGTATCTGAAATACCACTTTTCCTCCGTAGTTTAATAATTGGAAAATACCAGATTGACATTCCAAAGGTTGTGTGTCACTTGTTTACAAACACAGATTTTTCCTGCCATCACAGACTTTGAGAGCCTGGTCAGCTCAAGTACAAACAAAAATGTAAGATGTGCACCATTTTTCCCAATGGAAAAAAGCAAGTTCAAGAATCCTGCTGCGGATTATGCTGACTTTCTATTGCCTGTACCTGCAGTGGGTTATCAGCATTACAGCTGCAAATGACAACTCAAGAAATACTATTTGCAATTCCCTCCATTAACTCTTTGGAGTTACCATGTGCATCTCATAAAGCCTGGCACCCCCATTCTGCTGCCCTCACAGACAGATGCAGGAGTCTACTGGATGAGAGGAGAGGCAGTGAGGAGAGACCAGTAAACAAATAGACAGAATATTCTAGACTATATACCCTTTCTGCTTCCCTCATGAATTGTGTTTTCAGAATCTTCCCTAAATCTGTCCTTACAGCTGCACTCTTCTACACTGTTAAATTCTGTCCATATAAGTCCTGTCACACTGTGACAGTGACTGTTTCAACCTCTTCTTAGCAGGGGTTTGAAGGTTTGTAATCTATGCTCAAAATGGATTCTCTGGTTGAGAAAATCATGCCACCACACTTGGTATTCACACTTCACAGGACAGGCTCTCCTGTCCCAGCATCCATGTGTCTCAGGAGAAACTTCTGTCTCACAATAGTAAACGAACTTTGCTGAAGGCCACCTTGCTACTTTGTGATGGCTATCAGGGAGCCCTGAGTGGAGATTCCAGGTTTAGATGATGATGAAATTTCACCACATAGCTAAGACAATCGGTCTTTCCTGAATTTACAGAATAAAAGTAACGCCATGATTTGGCCATTTTTCCATCTTCATGGAGTTAGGTTTGGTGGTACTCAAATTAGGATATAAAGAGGAGTGAAGAAAGAGAGAAATCAATGTGATATCTAAGGATACCATTAGGTAGTAGAAACCCACAATGCCTGACATTTATTTTCACCCAGATCATTGTGAGTCACAGTCACACTGAAAGGCACATCCTTGAAGCTGAACTCCTGTTAAAATCAAACTACCAAGAATTAGGCACTGCTATTAATTGACAAAACAATGAAATAATGCAACTTTCTGAACATAGTAGAATGCAAGAATGAATTGTGGAGTTATCAGTGGAAATCTATACAGCAAGAACAACTATAAGTATATTCCACAGCCTTGATGAATGAATTTCAAGAACAAAATGTTGAGCAAAATAAGATAGACTCAAAAGAATATATATAGTAATAATTTCACTTAGATAGAGTTTAAATATAAAATGAGCTCAGAATAGTGGCTACCACTGGGGTGGTGGCCAGAGACTGGATAGTTATGAGGGAAGTTTCAGGGGTGGTGGCCAGAGACTGGATAGTTATGAGGGAAGTTTCAGGGGTGCTGAGTATGTCCTGTTTCTCGATAAGGTAGATGATTATAAAAATGTATTCTTTCCCCAAATAGTCACTGATTTGCAAACTTAAAGCATATCTATTTTCCTGTATGTATTTCATATTTCAATAAAATTTAAAAGAATGTCATTAAAGATCCTAAACAAATATTTTTTAATCTAAGGTAATAAAAATGATCACTTACAGATGTAAAACAATAGATGCTACTGTAAATATTCCTCCTGTAACTACCCAAAAAACCTGGAACACCTGCACCAGTGAAATTAACTGTAGCCAAGGATAGGAAAATCAGTGACTGTGTCATCTACCAAAAGCCTATATAATGATAGTCAAGAAAACAGAAAAGTTGGATGCTGTGAGAACTAATGTAAAAGCAGGGCAATTTTCACTGCATATTTATATTTGACATCTAATTCGAAAGTTCATAGATCAATGACTTAAGTATCTGTACATATTATAAGGGCATTGACTATCAGACTCATTAACTCTAACATTAAAAACAATTTTGAGGAATGGCAGTTTTCCTATGCAATCAGGTTGGAGTATCTTTGGAGTACATGCAATAGTCTGAAAGAATTTAAAGAACTTCTACAGCTAAAATTAAAAAAAGCTTTCAGGGCATTTTTGGTACAAGGTGGAGGGACTAAAGGAGTGATGTGAGATAGAAGATACTGGAACAGGTACCAGGGCTCTAGCATCACGAGACCCTGTGGTCCCCAGTATCACCCCTTACCACATGTCTCCCTCCACCAAGTACACTTTATGTTCCCATTTCATCTCCCCGAAGTTATGCTGTTTCAAGTCAAGTGTCCCTGCCCCCAAATATATGTGTCCCCCATCCTAGTGACCTGATCGGCATTTGATTTAATTTCAGACTCCATTCACCTATCACTGGTTTTTTGAAGTTTTTCTCTATCCTGCACATCCCTCCCTGGACTCAAAGCACAATTTCTCCATGGCCACATTCTCCCCTGTACACATTATTGTCACAGCCATTTGAATAGTTCTTGTCTTGTCCTCAGAGCAGTAATTGACACCCATTCAGCACCTCTAATCCACCCTGTGCATCCCTATCACTCAGCATAGGGCCCCTGCCACCCTGTGCATCCCACGTACGATAGGGCTCAGCAAATTTTATTCAACTGGTGAACCTGTTGTCAGAATGCGAGTCAACTGAAAAAAATCTAGATTTCTCCTCAAATTAAATCTACTCAACCTGAACACATGGATTGAATAGGATTTAGAGCAAAGTAGACTCACATTTAAAAACATTTTAAGCCCTCACTCCAGAGTTAGATGTGTTGATGAGTTCTTTCTGACACACACCCACCAATTAAGGATGATGAATAGGAAAGGGAGGTTGAATCCCCATAAGAAAATTATTTAATGTGACTTGTCACAATCAGAACACATGCTGAAGAGATAACAAACACATCACTGAATAGAAAAAAGCTCTGTGTTCCCACAACAATCCTGGGGTATGGATCAGAACCCCAGACATTTCTTTCTTTTTAAAGTCTATTTTCCAATTCAATCCTTCACACCACACCAGAGACAATTATAATTTTAAGTTTAAAGTATAACTGTGTGTTCTTGCCAAATAGATAAGGTTTGCACACCTGTATTTTTAATTTATGTAAAATATAATTCGATGTATATGTATATACATCCATGTCAGCTATAAATATGGATATACACACCCACACATTTCTTTATTCACTCTACATGACATGTTATGCTTCATCTAGGTTTATCTGCACCTCACCATTACCCCTCACTGGTGCTTAACTTCACATTCTATCCATCCACTCGCCCTATTGCTACTCAGTTTCCAAGAGCTTCCCCAAACCATAAATCATTCTGTGGACATGAACATCCTCATACATGTCCCCAATACATCCTCATTTATTCTTTGTGGAATAAATCCAGGAACAGAATTACTGTGTCACAGGGTTTATTTATAGTTGAAATGTCTAAGAGTGGCTACTTTGCTTTGCCAAAAGCAAACCTGTCTATACTGCCATTCTCGGTGCCTCCAACATCGCCACCACCACTTGGCACTACCTGGATTAAAATTTTTTAACAGCTTTACTGAGGTATAAGTCACATACAATAAACAGTGTATTTGACATGTACAATTCAACAAGTTTTAAAATGTGTACGCAGGCCTGATACTACCATCACAACCAAAACAATGACTCACTCTCAAAAGTACCCTCATGGCCTTGGTTGCCTTTCTGTTTTCTATTTAACTTCACATCTGATTTTTATTTTTTCCTTATTATTCTGGGTTTCATTTGTTCTTTTTATAGTTTCTTAATTGGAAACTGAGATTTTTGCTTGGCGAAATATCTCTAAAGCAGACATTTAGATCATCAAAATTCACTCTAACTGCTTCCTGAGATACAGCCCACAATTGATGATATTTTAGGCTTTTATTATTGAATGTGCATTTCTTAGTTTCAAAATATTTAAGGATTTTTCAGATATCTTTCCATGATTGATAACTAATTTAATTCTATTGTGGTAGTGAATATACTTTGTATGACTTGGATCTCTTCAAATGTATAGATATCTGTATTTATGGCCCAGTATGTGATCTATTTTGATAAATGCTTGTGTGCACTTGAAAACAATGTATGTTTACTATTGAGAGTTGGAGTGTTCTATAAGTGTCAAACAGGTCAAGTTGGTTGATGGAGCAGTTTAAGTGGTTTACTTTCTTACTGTTTTTCTCTTCTACCAAACAGATGGATGTCAAAATCTGCAACTGGAATGACTCTCTTTTTTTTTTAAGATTTATTTATTTATGCATACAAGAGCTGGAATGTAGGCCAGAGGTGTGTGTGTGTGGGGGGGGCAGTGAGAGGATTCACCAGAGACAGAGTGGGGGACAGAACAGGCAGATCTACTGAAATACACTGCTGAGGGGAGCAGCAAGTGAGACAGGAGAGGTCTGCTAAGCCATGTGGGTCACCTCCCTGGTCAGGGATTGAACTCATGATGCAGTTGTTGCGGATAGCTTCGTGGTGTTGATGCTTAACCCCTTGCACCACCAGGGAGGCCACTGAAATGATTCTCTTCTCATATTTGTCAGCTTTTTGCTTCAGATATTTTGCAGATGTTATTAGAGACATCAACATTTAGGATTGTTACATCCTGTGGATAAATTGATCCCTAAAAAAGGGCCTCATCATCTCTGATGTTAGTTTAGTTTGAGATCTATCTTGTCTGAGATTAATATGCCAAGTCCTGCTTTTTTTGGATTAGTGTTAGCATTGGCTCATCTGCCTCATGTTTAACCTGGATCTATTTTTTTTAAAGATTTATTTATTTATGCATACAAGAACTGGGGTACAGGCCAGAGGTGTAGGGGTGAGAGGATTCACCAGAGAACAGACAGATTGACTGAAATGCACTGCTGAGGGGAGCAGCGGGCAAGATAGGAGAGGTCTGCTGCGCCATGTGAGTAGCTCCCTGGCCGTCCAGGTATCAACCTCATGCTGCACAAGCTGCAGATAGCTTCATAGTTTGCTTCTTAACCCACTGAGTCACCAGGGAGGCCCAACCTGGGTCTATTTTGATGGTATATTTTATGTAGGTTTCCTGTAAGTGGCATATATTTGGGTCTTGCATTTTTTTTTCCAATTTGACAATTGCTGTCTTTTACTGGAGTGTACAGACCACTTATATTTAAAGTGATTATCAATACAGTTGGATTAAAATCTATTGTTTTGAATTTTGTTTTCTGCTTGTCCCATCTATTCCTTGGTTTCCTCTTTTTCTGCCTTCTTTTGAATAAATTGATATTTCCTTATAATTTACCTTTATGTTGCTATTGCTATTAACCTGTAAGCCAGAACTCTTTCCTTTGCTATTTTAGTTATTGCCATAGAGCTTAAAATACATATCTTTAAGCTACCACATCTAACTGCAAGAGAAATTATCCCATTACATGCATGCTTCGTTTGAACCCTATAATAATATACTGCAGTCTCTCAGCTCTTCGGCTTTTTGATTTGTTGTCATACCTTTCACTTCAACACATGTTGTAAACTCAAATATATATATATATACATATATATATTTTACTTCAATGGTCAATTATATTTTAAAGAGATGCAAATAATAGTGTTTTTAATTATTTTATCTACATGGTTACTCTTTCTAGTGCTCTTCATTTATTTGTGTAATTCCAAATTTCCTTCTGATATTTTCCTTCTGCAGCAAAGATTTTCTTTAATATTTTAAATACCACAGGCATAAATTACAGGTAAATTTGTTTGGTTTTTGTATGTCTGAAAAGGTCTTTATTCTCATCTTAAAACTATATCTCTATTTTGAGAGTTTGTTATATATTCAGCTTGTCCTAGCTTTTCCTATGTAGCATTCATCTGAAAGATAGAGTTTTAGCTGTACCAATGTTTATAGACCTCAGGGATTTTTCCCCTTTTGTCAGTCAGCACTTCTCACTCTATATTAAATTCTTATAACAAGAACAGACAGCTTTATCTTATGCCTGGGCCTACAGTGATAGCACCAAAGTGTCTCCACTAAGTGTAGTATTTGCTACAATGTTTTGATAAATAACTTTCACTACATTCAGAAGCTTCCTTCTATTCCCAATGTCTCTGGAGATTTTTAATTTCTATAACATTGTGCCATATCAAATGTGTTCTCTGTACCAACTGAGATCATTATTTTTCTCCATTAGTATCTTAATGTGGTGAATTAAGCTGATAGATTTTCTGATGTAAAATCACTCCTGCCTAACTAAAACAGAGTCTGTATGATAGTGTATCCTGAGCCATACGATCGTACTCAGTTAGCTAATGATTTAGGATCTTTGCACTCCATTGACCATAGGCGGAAAGGATATATAATTTTCTTGTATTACTCTTAACCAGTTTTGAATAATTTCCCTAACAAAACAAAGTGAACAATTTCATTCCTCTTTTATTTCCTAGAATAAATTAAAAAGAAAGAAATTACTTTTCCTTGAAAATTCAGTAGAACACATCTATAAAAAATACAGGGATGAGGCATTTTTACTATAATTTCAATTCACTTAGCACTTACTGGTCAACTCAAGTCTCTTTTTTATTTGCCAATTTTGGTGACACATTTCTGCAGCATTCAGTGTGATGTTCAATATGGTGCAGCCATGAGAAAGTCAACCCTTCAAGGTCTCCATGGGAATCACAGAGTGTATGCTAAACATTTGCTCTTGACTCTTTGCTTCCACATGCTGGCTTCACAGGCAGGGCCATCTTGCAGGGTTTTGTGGGTCCCTGATTGTTGAAGCCTATAGTTAGTTGGCTATATAACAATTGCTTTTATTCTGTTGTTCTAGGGTCTCATACTCATTATTTTATTTCCTTAGAGTTCCAAATCTCTTTTTTATGTTCTATAACTTTCTTGCCCTGACTAACATAATATTTATCTTTACCTACTTTACTTTTTGTAGATGATTCATTGCCAGCAGTCAGTGACTACACTCCAAACACTAAAATACCTTCTGCTTCTAATTATATCTACACAGTGCTTATTTAAAAAGGTTATTTAACAAGATTTCCCATTGGAAAAGGTATAAAATGTAGCTGTGGTTGCCTCAGATGTTAACCTGTCTGCCCTGATCATTACCTAGCTGTTGCGTCGTGCAACATCACATTGATAAAGAGACTGGAGTCGTGGAGCAGGCTGCACAAGGCAGGATGCTGCTGAGAGCAAGATACTGGACATTTTTATTGATAGAATAATCATAGAGCATCAGCTATGTGCGTTAGGAGGACAAGGAGAAAAGGATGGTGAAACTCAGGAATGTCATCCAGGGCTTGGGGGACACGAGTCTACTGACCATGTTATCAGCTTGATGACCAAGTGTTGTAATTGAAACTAGACCCTCCACCCCAGGATGTGGTCCTAATCTTATCCACAAGGCATTCCACTGATCAGCTTCTGGGGTCCCTTGTCATACATCGGTCCTCGGCCCCCTGCGCGTTCCTGGTCATACCTCATTACGTATGAGTCGGAAGTAAGTTTATGCATCCATCCTCAGCCCCCCGGGCGTTCCCGGTCATACCTCTTGATGCATACCCTTCCCAGAGTGATCAAGCTCTCTGCTCTTGATTGATATGAAAGGCACCATGTAAGGTTTGGCTCATATGACTATGACTGGATAGTTCTGACCTCTGTATAGGAATGTGGAACTGCAGGTTACCATAATGGTGGCTGAAGTCCAGCAGCCACTTAAGTCTAGCAGACCCATACCTCGCCTCCAACTGCACTATTTATCTACAACAAAATTATTTGAAGTAACAGTTTCATTCAAAACAGATTGCCTCTCTTCAAATTCTCATTTTTTTTTCTGTTAAGATAATTAAATGCCTTAGCAATTTGCTGACATAGTGGCTTGTCTTTACTTTAGTACTTACTGTCTGAAATCAGGTTAACTGCAACACATTTCTCTCTGGGATTCCATCAAAAAAAATGCTATGTATAATTCAAAAGGAATGTATGGGTTATATACATTTACTCAGTCTTTTCAATAGCAGAGGAATGACAATTTTAATAGTGCTATTTAAATAGCACCTTTAAGTAAATTTCAGTGCACTAAGCATTATCAGATTGCAGCTGATTCCAACCACATGGTAAAATTCTCCTAAATGCAAATAGCAATGCACTGGGTTATTCATAAAACAAAGAGAGTAATAAAACAGAAAGGATCTGCAGCTAAGTAGAGAAGGACATAAACTGGAATCTTGTGACATCCTGAATAAAGTTTCCCTGAATGTATATTAATGTATATTAAGGAACTGATTTGGATCATATATCATTGTTCATTGATTCAAAAATTTTAAATAGCTTATTCACAATCAATAAAATATACTATAAAATGTTCAATCTTACTGTTAATCATTGGTTCATAATTTTATAAAATATCTACAACTGGCAAGCACTGTACTCACTTCTAGAAATTCAAAGATCACCATATCATTGTTCCTGCCTCCAGTGACTTTTCAGGTCAATTAAGGAACAAGGCTAAAAATTAAGTTCTTTTGATAGTGTGCTGGGCGTCTACTATAGAATGGCATGACAAAGCACCTAAAAACTTCATTTCCTTATGGAATGATGATTCAAGATGATCAGAACTGGGTAGCTAAGGATCTTAGCAATTTAGCCAAAAAAGAAAAGAATACATGTGCATAGAGTTTCTGTCCTTTCAGCAAAGGCAAAAAGCAAAAGTTTGGACCATCTACAGGTATACATCACTGCCTATCTAGTTGATGGAGCCTGGTTTTCTGTGGTTACCAAGGACTAAGCAGGTAAACAGAATAACAACAAGAACTCCTTCTGAAAGCACTGAAGCAAAACCACAGATGGTCATTCAGGTAAATCCCTGGGCTGATGGTGCATGTGAGGAGCGATAGCATTTCCTAAATACAGTAAGATGAAAATCTAAATTGGTATTCAGAAATGGAAGGAAGGCGAGGTACAAAGGCTCTGGGAGAATCCTCCGCTGAGAACTAAGGACCTCTGCTGCCACCTGCTCACGTTCTGTCTTTCGAGAATATCCTGAGAATAGCTTAACAACAACCACAGTGACTGATTCTCTCCAGAGAAACATGATTATGGGATAGAGAGAGAAAGAAAAAAGAGGAAAGTGAGATTTTCTTCTAAAAAGTTACCTCATGCAATTGTGGCAGCAAACAGACCCAAAAATCTGCAGGCCGGAAATTCAGGTAAGAGTTGATGGTGCTGTCTTGAGTCCGATACCCACAGAGCAGCAGCTTCCTGCCTTTCAGCCATGGTTGCCCTGTTACAATCTTCAGGTGAATTATTACTTTGGGAAACCTCAGTCTTTGTCCTACGAAGACCTTCATCTCATTCAATGAGGTCCATCCCCATTATAGAAGATAATCTGGTTTCTTCAAAGTCTACTGATTTTAATGTCAATCATATCCAAAAGGTACCCTCATCATAATGTTTAGACTGGTGTTTGGCCAATCAACTGGACACAGCAGCCTAGCCAAGTGGACACATAAAATTAGCCTTCACTCTAACTCATATGCTTCATGCACACATTTGGGTTTGGGATGCCCTGTCTCAATCTCTATGGCAGGGAAAACTTTCACAGTATTTTCTAAGTGCCCCAAACTACTTTTATCTCCAAAGGAAGGAATTAGATTTTTCTTTAAATGCAGATATGGGCTTCCCTGGTGGCACCAGGGGTTAAGCACCACACTATGAAGCAATCCACAGCCACTGCAGCATGAGTTTGATCCCCGGCCAGGGAGAAACCCACATGGCACAGGAGACCTCTCCTGTCTCACCCGCTGCTCCCCTCAGCAGTGTATTGCAGTCAGTCTGCCTGTTCTGTTCCCCACTCTGTCTCTGGTGAATCCTCTCACTCCCCTGCATCTCTGGCCTATATCACAGCTCTTGTATGCATAAATAAATAAACCTTTAAAAATAAATGCAGATATGATATTGAGCCAGTGACTGCTCTCCCATCCATCAATGCTGTCAGCTGTTGTTAACAAGTGCTAACTATTTTCAACATCAACACTGTCTTATCAGACATTTGTACAATGTGTTAACATTTAGATTTTTCTTTTAAAAATATCCATAGTTTAAATGATCATTAAAGTTTCAAGTTTTAGATCTTCCCCTAATGTGAAAGTTTTGATGTATGCAAATGAATCACATTGTATTTAGCTTGCAATTACAAGAATGGAATTTTTGGGTTATTTTTATTTTTCTGACTTTTTGGGTAAATTCCTTTTAACTAGAATTTATTACATTTTTACCCAGAAAAATAGTCCACTTCCATGTCAGGAGGAAATGAGAAAAAAGCATTGAAGGGGATAAAGAAGGTGTAGAAGTAAATGAGTTGAAAAACAGTTGCAAATGTAAGAAACTGGATGATAAAACAGAGCCAATAAAAGAGATCTCAAGATAAATGAAGCAACTCCGCATTCCTTGGAAATTCTATTAGCATTCTGACACATTCTAACAATCATTATGAAGTACCACAATTTCTATAAATGGAAATTTTTTGAGACTCCTAAGATTGGATAATATTTCTAAACCAGATTAGAAGATTCTCCAACTGCACAGAATTGTAAAATGATTATAGTTTCTTGTTGACATTCAGAAGCAGGATGTGTTGCTCTTTTTACATATTATTCCTAGCCTTATATCCTCATTCCATGAATAATGATGTTGGCAGAGTAACTATAAAATCATTTCAGTGACCTTTAATTACTCAGTCTATTGGCTTATAAACATTCTATCATTTATTCTCTTTGTGCAAAAAATGTTGCCAAATCACTGGTATGTTAGGTTGCTCTGAATAGCAAGATATCACATAGAGAAAAAATTATGGCAAATGCTGAATAGTGACAGACTATGAGTTCTGAAAGACCTCAGGCCAGAGTCCAGTCCAGGGGATCAGAACATATTTGGACCTTCCAACGGCTGATAAGCAAGGACTCAGGCATAAGGCTAGAACTTCCAATCTGTCTTCAGGGAGAAACTCCTCAACCTTCGCTAAACTACTTTAGAGAGTTCTCACTCAGACCCACTTGTACTGGAGCAGAACCAACCCAACACAATTGCTGCAGTGCAGAGCTTCCCCAAGGATAGCCCTGAGGCAATGATTAAATGCCCAGTACAGACTTGCCTATCAAGAAGTTCCTTACAGTCTTGTGTTTGTTAAAAAAAAAAAAAAAAAAAAAAAAAAAAAATCCTACAAACAGGAGATTCATTGTGCTTTTACCGAGGTAGTGGTTCACTGAGGCATTTGAAGTTAAATTAACTCATCTCCCTCCAAACCACAGATCTGAGTTGTCCAACCACCCACGGGCAACTGTCCAGGAAATGTCCCCATGAAGATGGGGAGGGGATGGTCGGTGAAGCACAAAGGTGAATGTGTATTTCAATAAATTAGCCACAAGGAAAGAAGACTGATCTAGGGGGAACCTGACCATGATGTAAAAATGAAAAACAATCCATGATTTAGCAAATTCAGATTGACTGCATTGATTAATTCTGCAACACAGCAAAACACAAGGAAACTGATCTCTTGATAAAATTAAATAGTGGGATGAGGTCTTGCACTTTCTGATTACACTATTTAACTTGTAGTACATTTCCCACTTAGAGAAATACACTCAGGGGACCAGCTTCCTTCATCTCCTAAAGAAGAGAGAGCAGCAGGAAGACCCACAGCTGTGAGTCCTCTGCAGCAGCAGCAGCAGCAGGAAAATGTGACAGTATCTGCAGAGGAAACACCTGTCACTGAGGCACTGAGAGCTCAAGGTGGGAGATATTCCAACTGTATCCCTAAAACATCCTCTGTCAGACTTTCTTAGCTTCACCACTTTTGACATTTAAGTCAAATCACTGTGGGTGTGAAGGGACCATGCACTGTAGGTGTTTAGCAGCAACATTTCCCTCTACCTGCTCGCAGTCGGTACTGGATGCTCCACTCCAATTGCTTTCAAGAACTGAGGACCTCTTAAGTTGGAAATATTTATTAAGGTTCTGATTTTTTCCCATCTTTTCAAGGCAAAGTCTAAGTATGGTTTCAGAAAGTCCTGTTTCCCACTTCCTCATCATTCTCTTTAGTCTACTGTGCCTACTTGCTTGCAAGTAGACTCCTGAACAGATGTTTCTCCAAAAAAGACATAGAAATGGCCCACAGTAAATGAACAGAGGCTCCTTGTCACTTTCAGAGAAATGAAGTTTCAGAGAAACTTCATACATTTCGAGATGGCTATTATTTTTTTTTAAAGGATAATTATTGGTGTGAGTGTGTAGAAATCTAAACTCATATACTCTCATAGGGAACATAAAATTTGGCAGCCACTATGGACATTCCTCAAAAAATTTAAAATAGAGCAACAATATGCTCCAGCAATTTCACTTATGGATATTTATCAAAAAGAAACCAGGGTCTTGAAATGACCCTTGAAGAAAGAGCAGCACTCGTGTGTTCACTGGAGCATTATTTATTTATTTATTTATTATTTTATATAATTCTTACATCATTTTTCATTTTTGTACAATGTATGCATTTTCATTTTGGTTATATTCCCCATTATTCCCCATAAAATTCCTACCCTCCTTATTTTGACCCTAATCCCTCTTCTCCTCCCCCCAGCCGTAGTGTGTCTCTGGTTTATAGTAGCTTGTTGATTTTCATTTTTTCTTTATTATAATTAGTCTTTTCCCTGGTCCCTTATTTAGGTTTTCTAAATTCCTGCTATGAGTGAGACCATCTGGTATTTTACTTTTTCTTTCTGGCTTATTTCACTGAGCATGATCCCTCCCAGCTCCATCCCTGTTGCTGCAAATGGCATGAGTTTATCTTTTTTGATTGCTGAGTAATATTCCATTCTGTATATATACCACATCTTCTTGATCCAGTCATAGCCAACATGTCAAAATAAACTCAGTGGATGTATGGATAAAGAAAATCAGACTTCTATATACAATGAGGTATTAGTCTTTACAAAGAAAGAAATCCTGCCACATGCAAATACATGGGTAAAACTAAGTGGAATAAACAGTCATAAAGAGAAATGGCACATGATAAAACTTACATGAGGTATGCAAAAAGAGTGAAATACATAAAAGCAGGAAGTAGAATGGTGCCACAGGACAAGAGCAGAGGGGAGTGAGGAGGTGCTATCCAAGAGATGTAAATTTTAGTTATGCAAGATGGCTAATTTCTAAGGCTAACAGTACTGTTCTATATACTTAAAATTTTTATTTAAAAGGTAGATCTCAAGTTAAGTGTTCTTACCATAATAAAAAATGAACAGTTAAACTACTAAAGACTGAAAAGAAAAAAAAAAAGATATGATATTTGAGACATTGCAAGTCAGTATGCAGAAACCTTGGAAGGAATATAGCAGAGATTAAGAACATAAAGAAGCACTGCTTCAGCTGAAACATACTAAAATTGGAATGAAGAACACAAAAAAAAACAAAAGTTAGAAAAACATAAGGACAGGATAAAGCAATCCTTATAAAAGATCTTGCCAAAGTTATAGCCTGTTTAGTGGGATAACTAAAACATATCAGAAAAGAGATATAAAACCACCAGAAAGAAAAAAAGGTCAAAAACCAATTTAAAAGAGTCAAAAAATTAAGAATCCTACAGAAATCTAGTATATTTTGCTTTAATTCATCTCAGGTTCACATGAAGTTAAAGTTGAAAACAAATCAAAACAAAACAAGTAAAGTAGCAGTTAGCCCATCTGCAAAACAACTATAAACAAGTTGTTATAGTAAGGTTCACTTAGCTCTGAACCAGAAATGTATTGGGGGGAAAACCTCTTAATATAAATAAGATATTTTAAACAAACAACAAAATCAAACGCTTGTAATTCACATGAAAATCAAGTCAAGAGTCATATCCTCACAAATGAAAGGCAAGAAAATCAGCAAACTTGGAAGGTAAGAATTAGGTACAACAAATTCAAAGAAACAAAGACAAAGAGCCTCAACAGGTCACAAAAATAGCAGCTCAGAAGACAGAGAAATAATTGCCCCAGAACTCCTGTCAGTGATTTGATAAAGCTTGTGTTCAAGATGCGAGGACACAGTCACAGAGCACAATGCACAGAGTGGAGTGTCATGCTGACTGCCACAGAGGCATCTCAATGAAGGGAGAGGTGTGATATTTCCACTCCCACCTCCATGCAGCCCTCTTGGACTAGCTACTGGGAACTATGGGTGGAACGGAGGGGCGAGGTGAAGCTACAGAACATGGAAGGCAGGTGGGCTAAAGAGATGAAGAAAAGGGGAGTGCTCTTACTTCTGTGGCCCAATGTGACCTGGTACTGCCGGGAAGGAGACATGCAAGGAGACATGGAGAGGAGACAGTGGAGACACTTGGAATAGACACGTGGGGAGGCTGATAGTGGCAGCCATTATCCTGATATGGTGTCTCCTTTTGCCCCAGCTTTCTGGGATCTGCTTCAGAAACACTTTCACGTGGTTCTCCACCAGAAGATGCCTTGGACTCATGGCAAACTTTTGGGCCTCAGTACCCCTGCTTCAGGCGATCCTCACTGGGCATTTGCCTCCAATAGGATAGGTAACTTGGGGTGTCTTATTGGGAAAATACCTTTCTTCTCCTCTTTTATTATATTAAAGATCTTTTCACACAAAGAGTCTGCTTTGGCTTCGTGTGAACGATGGTCAGATCCCTTTAGAACATGCAAGTTGAGGGTCCCTTGGTTGTGCACTGACATAAATAATGACCATCTGAGTAGATAGAGTCCTTGTGTAATTTTTGCCCAGGACCAGAAATTTTCAAACAAGAACTGACTGGATTCTATTCATGCAAACAAGCAGGTACAGTGAACTGGAGAGTATGATGAAGTGGGAAATAAGACATTTTGAAACCAATCATTGGACTTTTGCCCAACTTGAAAAGATGAAAAAAGACACTTTTTTTCATGAAACTCAATGAATATATTAAGTACATCAAAAGGTCCTTCAGTTCTTGAAATCTATTATAATTTCTTTATTACTATTTCTTTTTTTATTACTATTTCTTTGGACTATCTTTGATGTCTAGGACATCAATCTGCATTTATTTGATCCACCAAGAGAACTTAAGATTGATTCATGAATGATGAAAGGGAAAGAAAAAAAAATGGGTAGCCTTCATTTTAATTGGGAAAGAGAAGAAAAAAATTGATTTAAGGAAAATATATACATGGTTCATTATAGCACAAAACATAGACATTGATTTAAGAGAGACAATTTGAGATAAAAAAGAGAAAGCAAGAAATGTTTTTGCAATGTAGTTAGAGAAAACAATCCAAATGTCCAGGGGTCTAGGATGACATACCTGTCCAAGAAGTATGCAAAGACTGCCGATCGTCTATGGGATACATCTCCCTCCATTCTGACACCAGGGCTGCCATTGGGGGTGGCATAATACATGAACAAGGGTAGACACTGCTGGTAGTTATAGTATGCTATTTGAGGTTACTACGGATGGGTGACAGATATGACTTTCTTTGGTGAGAGTATTCCAGAAAGCTGTTGAATGCCTGTCATTCCATACAAGAAAATAGTCTCATCAATCTAGCAGTAACAATTTGGAAAGCACAGCTTGCATACAATGCACAATGTTCACAGTAACAAAAATGAGCTCAACTAAAATTTAATTATTGTCCCACATGTCTCAGCCTCCCTGATTATGAAATCAGCCTATCAGCATTATCAGTGGTGTGTATATGAACAGAGGTGGCTGGGTGACACTTCTGGGAAAGTTCTTTTAACAGGGCTGACTCATCTGGAAGATAAATTACTTTTTCTTTCTTCTTTGTATCCTTCTTGAATGCAGATGTAATGTTAGCACCCCTTTGTGAACATGACATGATCTTGAAGGTGAAGTCCCAGGTTATTGATGAAGACACGGGAAGGTATAAGTCTGGGTTTCTGATGAAATCATGGAGTTCCTTATCCAGCTCAAGACTAGCTAATTTCAGCCTTCATGCCAAGTAAGAGGAAAGAAAGCTCCCTGTAATATTTAAATGACTGATTTTGGGGCCTCCCAGGTGGTGCAGTGGGTTGAGCACGGTGCTATGAAGCTGTCCGCAGCCTCTGAAGCACCGGTTCGATTCCCAGCCAGCCAGGGAGAGTCCCCCATGGTGAGGCAGACTACTCCTGTCTCTCCTGCTGCTCCCCTCAGCAGTGTACTTCCATCCTTCTGCCTGTTCTGCTCCCTGCTCTGTCTCTGGTAAATTCTCTCACCCTCTTTACCTCTGGCCTGTACCCCAGTGCTTGTATAAATAAATAAATCCAAAAAAAATAATTTAACAAAAAAAATGACTGATTTTGGGGAATTATTATACTAGTAGCTGTTTGCAATTCCCAATGGACTGAGAGAATTTGTGGGGTTAATTAAGATAGTGATCAGAGTATTTATTCCATTGGGTTCTTTTTTTTAAAGATTTATTTATTTATTTATACAAGCACTGGGTACAGTCAGAAGCGCGGGAGGATAAGAGAATTCACCAGAGCCAGAGCAGAGAGCAGAACAGGCAGACTGACCAAGTACACTGCTGAGGGGAGCAGCGGGCGGCAGGAGAGACCTGCGCGCCATGTGGGATCCTCACCCAGCGGCCAGGGATTGAACCCGCGCTGCAGAGGCTGCGGGCAGCTTCGCAGCCCTGTGCTCAGCCACTGCGCCACCAGGGGAGGCCCTCCACTGGGTTCTTAAAGAGTTGTAAATGAAATTATGGTTGGCAGAGGAAAAAAACAAATACGCTCTATTGAGAATAGAAGTGGAACAACCCAACTGAATAAATGGAGCTTCCCCTCTTAGTCAGGTCAATTATGTCAATAAAATTTGCCTTTATTTTTTCTATCAAAAATAAATTCCTATTTGCAAATACACTACTATGCTTGGAGGTTGGATTTGAGTGACTATCTGAATTTAAAATAAGCCAACTCAGTTTCCAATTTGGCTCTTGACAGCAAAAGCACAGGTAACAAAAGAAAAAGTAGTTAATTGTAACATAGCTAGAGAAAACAACCCAAGTGCCCAGGGTTCTTAGGATGGATACCTGTATAGGAGGTGTGGGAAAGAATGCTAATTGCAGGTAAATTGGATCTCACTAAGACTAAAACTTTTGTGCATCAAAGAACTCTCCACAGAGTGAAAAGTCAACCCACAGAACAGGAAAAATATTGCATATCATAACTCTGAAACAGTAATTACACTCAGAATATACAAAGAATTCCTATAGCTGTAAAATGAAAAAACAGACAACCCAGTTGAAAAACATGCAAAGGACTTTAATAGCATTTCTCCCAGGAGGATATACAAATAGTCAATAAGCACATTAAAAGATAGTCAACATCACCAGTCTGCAGGGAAATGGATGTCAAAACCTCAATGAGACAACACTTCACATCCATGAGGATGTCTATTTTCAAAAGAAAGAAATAAAGGAAGGAGGGAGGGAGAGAGAAAGGAAATCAATCAGAAAATAGCAAGGTTGGTCAGGATGTGGAGAAACCGACACAAATGTGCTGGTGGGAATTCAAAGTGGTCAACCTTTGTGGAAAACAATTTGGTGGTACCTCAAAAAGCTCAGCATAGAACTATCACATGACCTGGTAGCTTCTCTTCTAGGTATATACTCCAGAGAACTGAAAGCAAACAGATACTCATACACCATTGTTCAAAGCAGCATTATTCACAGGAGCCAAAAGGCAGAAGCAATCCAACAACCCAGGCATGAACAGTATACATACTGAATACTACTCAACCTTAATATATTGCATGTATTAATATCTATAAATATGTAATGTATGTATTATATATGAATATATACAATAATATACTATATGACCATATACATTATTATAACCAGACTGTACATATTGTGTATATATGTATGCACGAGACCTATATACACACTATATGTAGACACATATGTATAAATAAATGTTTTTAAGATCAAAATGTGGACAAATGTAACTGTAGTGATGGAATTCTGAAAATAAATAAACTGTTAACAGTGAAAAAAAAAAAGGGAATGAAATGGGGCCTCCCCTGGTGGTGCAGTGGTTGAGCGCTGGGCTGCGAAGTTATGCACAACCTCTGCAGCACCAGTTCGATCCCCAGCCACAAGCGAGGGTCCCACATGGCGCACAGACCTCTCCTGCCGCCTGCTGTTCCCCTCAGCAGTGTACTTTGTCAGTCTGCCTGTTCTGTTCCCCGCTCTGGCTCTGGTGAATTCTCTCACCCTCCCACACTTCTGACTGTACCCAGTGCTTGTATAAATAAATAAATAAATAAATAAATCTTTAAAAATAAATAAAAGGGAATGAAATGTGATATAGGTACAACAAAGATGGACTCTGAACACATCAGGCTGCATGAAATAAGTCAGACAAAAGGACAAACACTGTTTAGTCCACTTCTAAGTGGCTCCTAGATACGATGGTTAATCACATCTCTCAACCTTCTAAGGTTAAGGGATGCCCATAGAGCTGGTAAAACAGAATTACTAGATGTGTCTGTAAAGAGATTAGCATTTGAGTCAGAATACTAAGAAGATGGTCCTCACCAATACAGATGAGACCGTTCCATCCACTGAGTGTCTGTAGCATATAAAAAAGGACAGTGGAGGAAAGCAAATCACTCTCTCTGCTTGAGCAGTGACCTGCCTCTTCTCCTGTTCCCCACTCTCCAGATCCTCAGACTCTCAGACTCAAACTAGAACTGACACCACTGAAACCTGATCCTCAGGCTGAATTACACCTCAGCTTGCAGACAGCCTAGAACTGGGTGGAGAGTGGTGAGGAGAGTAATTTTTAGCAGGTATAGAAATTTTGTTTGGAAGAAAGTGTTGTAGAAATTGATAGTGGTGATGGGATGGTTGCCATTGAATTATACACATATAAATGTTTAAAATGCCAACTTTATAGGATGGGTTTGTGTGTGTGTGTGTGTAGGCGTGCACACTTTAAATGCCTCTAATATGAATATGAAGCAGAGTTAACACAGTTCAAAGCAACTCCCCTACAAGGACTCTTAAAGGTTAAATGAAATAAAAAGGTCTGATACCTGGAAACAGTATGAATGGAAATGTCCGTGAGATCTGTGCAGGGCACCTCTCTCAGTACCAGAAGCACAGTGAGCATCCCAAAAGCCAGCCATATTAAATGAAGCAGCAGCAGTATCAATAGCAGCCAGAGCAGTAAGTGTACCAGACGATTTAGACAAGGGAGGCTGTGAATAAATATCAATGCAGGAAGCTGGAGAAATACAGAAATTGATGAAACCAGCGGGAGTCAGTTGCTGAAACAGCGCAGTTACCACGTGGAGTTCCTGGCCTGGGTTCATGGGATGTTATACATATGTTAACACCTGTTATGCAGTGTTATACAAGCCACTTATGGACAGGCTGTAGAAGCAAAAATGACTACAACTCTCTGTGTAGTTTGTACACCCAACCCTTGTCGTACCTTGACCAGATTTTCTCAAAGGACTCATTTATATTATGTTGACTTGAAAGCAGGGAGAGAAAGAGACACTAAGCCACAAGGGAAACTTAAACCACACCTGGATGATGGAATAATTGAAACTGCAGATACTGGTTTATTGTTCCATGACTTAAAATGATAATGCCAGGGGGTCAAGTTTAGCCAACTTGCTATGTGAAAACGCCAAATAAGTCAGCAGCCACGTAGTCCAGTCCCTGCAGAAGGTCCTAGTCAGAGAAGCACCAAAGCGTATTAAAATGAATCTACTCTTTTTTTTTTGTGATTTAATATGCTTTTATTGTCTTTTACTTTCCTTCTCTTTGAATCCATTATGATTGACATACCCAAAATGTTTTCCTAATATGCATCATTAGATAAGGTAATTTTTATCCCAAGGAAATTATGAGCTCACAGGTCCAAATAAGAGACATCTGGGGAATACAATAATGTAAGGGAAACAAAAACAAGAATTTGAGAAACTGATGCTGAATTTGTAGAGAAGATTAAAAAGCCAAGGACATTGAAAGAGATGTTTTCCTTGTGAGATATAAGCACTTTTAATGAAACTACAGTTTTTACATGCACTTATAAATTACATAAAGACATCTGTGAGTAAGGTAAGTGGCCATTATAGGAGATGGAATCTACTCTTGGGCCTCCCCTGGTGGTGCAGCGGTTGAGTGCTGGGCTGCAAAGCTGCCTGCAGCCTCTGCAGCACCAGTTCGATCCCTGGCCGCTGGTGAGGATCCCAGATGGCACACAGACCTCTCTTGCCACATCCGCTGCTCCCCTCAGCAGTGTACTTCGTCAGTCTGGCTGTTCTGCTCCCCACTCTGACTCTGGTGAATTCTCTCACCCTCCCAAGCTTCTGACTATATCCAGTGCTTATATAAATAAATAAATAAATCTTTAAAAAAAAAGGAATCTACGCCTCTCTCTGAATCTCTCTAAGAATAAGAAGTAAGGCTGAATTTATAATTCATAATAGCGCTCTCAAATCCCCATTTTCCCTCCACCCCAAGTCTCCCTCATTCAACAGAGGCGCTTGCCCTCTCATAGCCAAACCCCAGCACAGTCTCTGATCTCTGTCTCTGTGCCTTGAAAAAAATTGGCTAATTTCCCGGTTCTCTCAGATTCTACAATCCATTTATTCCATTTTTCTGATTCTGTTTCACAAGCCAAGAGTTTGATACAGACAAAATTCTTCCAAAAGAGCTAGCAGAAAAAAGTAAGGAGGAAGCCAGGCTAGAAAAATAAATGAATAAATCTTCTCCAAATCCCATTCGATTTTCAGTTATTTAAAAAGATGAGTCAGAAAACAAGCAGAACACATTCGAGGTTAACTGCTACCCCCGCGTCCCTGATTTAGGTCCTTGAGGGCAAGTTCCCGGTAAATAAAATCATGTCTCTTCTTTATGTTCCACTTACAAGGCACCTATTTTGAAAGGTTCTAAAATAGTCACTGTAGTTGATAAGACAATTTGAGACATTTGGAGGCAACCAGAGACTTTCTGAAAGGGCCGCACAGCTTAGCATTGAAGGTCCTCTGTCAATTATGGCCTTGCAGACTGTGGGCTCCTGCTTCTCCTTACAGATACATAGTCTCTGAGAGCACCTGCCCACAAATTCAACATGAGAATATCTGCATTTCCAGCCCATCAGTCTGGAAATATCTGCATTTCCAGACTGTGCACCTGAGACAGTCTTCCTTACTGCAAATCCTATAGCCTGAGGAGCAAGCCTGCGCTAGAGGCTCCTCCACCCACCGTCCTGGGTCCTGGGCTACACACGGATCCTCCTGTGTTCTTAACAAAGCTGGGCAAAGTGAAAGAAATGTATGAAAACCTGGTTTGTTTTTGACTTTCAAACAACAATTTTTCCTTAGCCTGACTTCTCAGAAGCAATTTCTGTTGTTCTATTGCATTTGTTCTAAAAGATCAAAAATGAAAACAAAACAAAGTTCAGTGATACATGAGATTAGAGCTCTCACTGCTGCTTCTCATTTGACCTAAGTCAGCACATGCCCGACTCTGACTGAATTCATTCTTAATGATTCCATTTGGAATGTCTGAAAGAAAGACCTCAGAGCAGCTCTATCAATTAAAATTCTCTTTTGCTTGGAAACCAGGTGATAATGAATAGCACCCATCTCTAAGGCACAATGGGAAGATGCATGAACAAAGAATAAGAAATGGTTGAGGGGTCACTAGGGGTTTTCTAAATGTTTAAAAGGTCTACTGAGGGTGAAAATCACATGGTATTGTCTCCTTAGAGAAACTTTGTGGGTTTTTGTTTGTTTGTTTTTTTTTTTTTTTGCTCATATAGTCTTTTTTGTAAGGCTTAGATATAAAAGACATGTAACATGAAACTGGTTTCCGATTCACAACATCATAAATCAATATTTGTATATTTTGCAACATAATTACCGCAGTAAGTCTAGTCAATATCCCTCACAATTCATAGTTATGAATTTTTGTCTTGTGATGAGAACTTGTAAGATCTACTACTCTCTTGGACCTCCCTGGTGGAACAAGAGATTAAGCATCACACTATGAAGCAATCTGCAGCCCCTGCAGCCCGAGTTCAATCCCCAGTCAGACAGGGAGCTACCCACATGGCACAGCAGACCTCTCCTGACTTCCTGCTGCTCCCCTCAGCAGTGTACTTTGGTCAGTCTGCCTGTTCTGTACCCCACTCTTTCTCTGGTGAATCCTCTCACCCCCTGCTTCTCTGGCCTGTACCCCAGCTCTTGTATGCATAAATAAATCTTTAAAAAAAATCTACTCTTTTAGCAACGTTCAAATATGCTGCACAGTGTTATTTTTTTTAAAGATTTATTTTTATTTATTTATACAAGCACTGGGTACAGTCAGAAGCGCGGGAGGGTGAGAGAATTCACCAGAGCCAGAGCGGGGAGCAGAGCAGGCAGAAGGACCGAAGTACACTGCTGAGGGGAGCAGCGGGTGGCAGGAGAGGTCTGCACACCATGTGGGACCCTCCTCCGGTAGCCAGGGAGCAGCCGGGGATAGAACCGGCGCTGAAGAGGCTGCGGGCAGCTTTGCAACCCAGTGCTCAACCGCTGCGCCACCGGGGAGGCCCTGCACAGTGTTATTAACTAAAGTCACCACGCTGTACATGGCATTCCAGGACTTATTTTATAACTGAAAGTTTGTCTTTTTTAAACCCTTTCCTCCCATTTTGCCCACCCTCCCACTTCCTACCTGCTAGGAGACAATCACACACATCATTATAACAGAAGGGGGTTAATAGAAACAATTCATCTAGGTAAAAGAATTTTTAACTAGAAAACTAAAATCAGAGAAGTTGAACAATAAAGCGTCATGAAGCTAGCACTACAGGAGGCCACTGCTGCCTCTTGGGGTAGGGGAGCAAAGAGAAAGGATGGAGCTATTACAATTAGAATGTTAAGCAAGTAGACTAAGAGCTCCAACTCGGGCCTCTGTAATGAGGCTGCTCCTCAGCTGGAGCAGGTGTGTCTGTACTTGGAGGAGCGAGTAGGGTTCTGAGGAAAGGATGCTTAATGGCAGCGACTGGTGTCCCCAAGGGGCATGATGAGACCCACTGCTTCCAAGTTGACACTGACAAAAACACATCCTGACAGCAAACAGGAAGGACCTTCTACCCTCTTTCTCCTCCAGCTTTCCAGCTCTCTCCAGTGTCCCCTTTTGTCAGAGTCTAACAGAGGGCCAGGTGGCCCTGTTTGCAGAATCCAAGCATAACATCAGAGTACAGAGGCTGGATCTGGACAGGAGACATAATAGCCAGATAGCAGATGAGATCTGCCCCTTTCATTACTCAGCAGCCACTCACGTTCTTGCTACATATATTTGAACTTTCCTACAGCAAGAAAAAGAATCTCTTACTTGCAACTAACATGATGGAACCACCCTTTAGACAAAGACATTCTCATGCTTTCCCCAAAATATAGACATGCATAGTTCCAAGTGTCATTGCATCCCTGAGCTACTGATTACACCCCGAAATGAGTCACAGCCACATGTAAATTCCTGTTATCTAAAGGCTGTGCTGTGAAAAATACCTCTGAGAAAACTTGTATACAGCTCTAAAGCAAAGGAAAATAAAAGAAATTGTTTGTGTATATTATAGACACACAAATTTACAAGAAAGAAGACCTATATAATAACTGCAGTCCTCATTTCTATAATGGCCAAGTAACCATGCGTGTTGATATTTATAAACTCCTTTCTTCTATACTCATGTCTTTCTTTTGTCATCAATCAGGCCTTCAGCTAGTCACAAGTCTTGCACAGTGAACCAAATCCTTATTAGAATATTCTAAATCTCTAGTTCTTCTCCTGACTTCATTTTTACTTCCTATAGTTGCTCTTGGGGGGGGGGGGGAGGAAGGAATTACCAAGAAAACTCCAAGAATTTCCTAGGTTAAAACATATTCCTCTGCTGTAGTGTGAAAGCTTGTGCTTCTCCCAAATTCCAAGGGTGAGACCTTAATAGTGGAGGTGGAGCCTTTGGGAGGTGATGAGGTCATGAGGATGGAGCCCTCACAAACCGGAAGGGGGCCTTTATAAAAAAGACCTGGGAGAAATCCCTGCCCTCTTTTCTAGTGAGAATATAGTAAGAAGTCAGCCACCCTGAGAAAGACCCCCACCTGACCACACTGGTCCCCTAATCTCAGCCTTACAGTCTCCAAAACCACAGGAAAGAAATTTCTGTGGTGCATCATCTACCCAGTCTGTAGCATTTTGTTACAGCAGCCCAAACAGACTACATCATCCTCATTGTCCCTAGCAAGAACCCAATTTCCCACTGAAATGAGGATAAATGTCCCCAAACACTGACCTCCTTCTTGCCCCCTTAGGAATAGTCCCAACTTACAGGTCCACAGAATCATTGTGTTGTCTCCTTTGGAACAAAGACCACTAAAACCTGTGTAAACAAGGCCTACAGTTTGGCCTTCTCAGCCCGAAGGTCTCAAGGAATTCTTCATGAGGACATGGCATGGGGGAAGGAAAAAGCAGCACTGCAGCAGTTGGCATTGAAAAAGCAGAGTTTGAGGTGTCTGCACATGTAATTTTCTCAGGCCTTTTGAACCAACTAAAGCTCCATTTCTTATGATGTCCATCTGGTAGTTAATTGCTGTTGTGCATGTCCAAATTCATGGCTTGGTGGCTCAGAGAACAGTTAGTTTAAGATGGGAATCTTACATCACATAGTATTTGAGGTCCATGATTGGACATTCAGTCTCTAGAGAGGCCTAGTAGCAAACATGGAGCAATTTCTCACAGAAATAGCTGTCTCTAGAAGAAAGTGGATTTGCTCAAAAATTATAGATATCTGCGCTATAATCCCTTTGGTATTGCTTACCAAAGACTCCAGAGTCTATTCCTATTTTTCACAGGCTGTTCAAGTATTACTAGATTTGCTACTGCATGAGACCTAAGCAGAGAAGTATCTATCTTGCAGCTGGGACTTGCTGAGGGACCTTCTCTTGTTGCTCCATTTAAAACTGATGGCCTTCTGGTGGGTCAGTGGAGGCTAACTTAACCTCTCGTATAGGAGATATAGAGACTCCAAACCCCAGAGTCCACCTGGCATTGGCCTCTTTCTCTTGGTTGGGGTACAAGATGCAGCAAATTGTCTGCTGGGGTGGGGGAGTCTTTGAATTTCATGGCATTTATAACCCACCCTTTTTTTCTCATATTCTTACAAAGGCATCTAGAGAACATGTTATTTGCTGTTCTTCCCAGTCAAGATAATATGATCAATATAGTGGAGGAATTTGGTGTTGTTCTGAATGTCAAGATAATCTCAGCAGAAGAAATGATAAAAACAAGAAAATTAACAGAGCCCCGAGTTAGGACTATGGAAAAGTGTTACTAGTGCTACCGTAAGAACACAAACTACATCTGGGATTCCTGCAATTTAATATGGTGGGAAGAGAAAACATTTTTCAGGTCCATAGCTGCATCCCAGCTTCTGGTATCAACAATTCACTTCAGGAAAGAGACCAGACCTCCAGAAGCAACTGCATCTTAATTTGACATGACATCAGACTAACGTATGCTATTCCACACTTGCACTCCAAGCCCCGTCCCGCTTCTACACAAGAAAATTAAATGAGATGAGATTCACGTCAACATACCTGCATTTACAAATGTGTGATAGCAGTGGCAATTCTCCAGTTGCTCCGGACATGTGGGGCTGCTTTAGGTTTATCATCCTGTCAGGGAGAGGAAGTTTCAGGGGTTTCCACGTAGTCATTTTTAGCATGTTTTACTTCCTGAGCCCCAGAACCTACATGACGATTCTTTGACTAGGAAGTAGACCTACTGAAGTAATCCAAGAAGTTAAACACTTAGCCCAGGATGCTGCAAATCTGTGGAGCCCACAGTGATTCAAATTCAGGCCACAATACCTATCAAGAAGGACATAGTCTGGGTATAGTACAAGAATGTTTATTATAGGTGCCATGGGATTACTATTGAATTTTACATTATCTGTCATATCAATAGTTCTAATTTTATAGAGGTGGTCTAAGCACTTTCTAATTATGCAACAATACTTTCAACTCTTCCCTGAACTGGTGAATCATTAAATGAGAATGTGTTTATATCATCTGCAAATAGTAAGAGTTTTGTATTTTTAATTCTAGTCCCATATTTCATTATAAAATAGTTACAATGAATTCAAAATTAAGGGCTCATATATTTGGGGAGATAAAAGACAGGTTAAGTATGTGTTTATTTAAACTTCGTATTTGAAAATTTGGGGCAATGGTTATTTCAAAAGGAGAGGGTTTTACACTGAATTATTACCAGAGGTTAGTTCTGGTCCACATTAACCTGAGTTAATTTTATTTTTTATTTCTTTTTGCTTCCCTTTATTTCCTATTTATCAAAATATACTACCCAAGCTTTTTAAAAAAGATTTATTTATTTTTATTTAACAAGAACCGGGGTACAGACCAGAGGTATGGGAGGATGAGAGGATTCACCAGAGACAGAGCGGGGAACAGAACAGGCAGACTGACTGAAATACACTGCTGAGGGGAGCAGCGGGCAAAGCAGGAGAGGTCTGCCGAGCCATGTGGGTATCTCTCTGACTGGCCAGGAATTGAACCTGCACTGCAGAGGCTGCGGACAGCTTCACAGGGCTGTGCTCAGCCTGCTGCACCACCAGGCAGGCCCCTACTCTTAAACCTTTTAAAAGGAGCCAAAATTAAAAGTCGTTGAGATTATAATGTGCCTTTATTTCATGGAATTCTAGATCTGCCAGGAATAGTCCAGGGCAAAGTCTCCATAGCCAGCCCGTGTGTGCTGGGTCTCAACTATAGGCCACTCCTAGGCTCAGAGTAAATGACTCCTGAGATTGCATTCTATGGAGAAGAGACAAAAGAAAAATAATGAACATAGTCAACAAATTTTACATTAAGCGAACATGTGGTAATTGCTCTGGAAAAAAAGAAAAGGCAGAGCTAGGGATTTTTTCTCGGCAGAGTAAAGTGTTTGATTGGGGGGTCTTATTATAAATAGGTGGTCCAGTTACTCTTCCCTAATTGTGGGGGGTGGGGGGCATGAGGGGCTGGGGTGGGCAATGACTGAGAAGACAGGAAAAAATTAATGCAACGGCAGAGTCTTGAGGCAGAGCGAGAGGTAGTGCCAAGCCCTACAGTGAGCGTGGCCAGTGTGCTCCAGGAACCAGGCAACGTGGCTGGGATGGGTGGACCGGTGCTGAAGGAGGTCAGTTAGCGAGGCAAAAAGGACTAGGAGCAAAGCTCTGTTCCTTTCAGGAATCTTTCAGGTCATTGGGGAGATGCTGGTTTTTTTATTGTGCTTGAAATGGAGCCACTGCAGTTTTCCAAAAATTGACCACAACAAGCTACAGATACCAATGATTATGTATATTAATGTCCACTTCTTCCCTCCTACCACAAATATTTTTAGGATGAGGTTATAAAGAGACACATGCATCTTCCAGACTAATATCATGATATAGCTACTAAATTGTTTGAAAAATATTTATCCATTATGTTTTAAAGGCAGCAGGATAAGTGCCAGGAAGCAATACTTTTTCTGGAGCTGTCATGTGTTTTGTAATTTCTTCTTGAGTGAACTGCCTTTTTGAAGAGGAATAAAATGTGGCAGTCTTCTGAAAATAATAACCATACCTTTATTAAAAAGTGGTGCTTTCTGACATTCTCTGAAAAAGGTCGCCAGATTTCCATGACCTCCAGGTAAAAAAATAACATCCTAAAATAGAATCCCAAGGTGCAAAAGAAAGCAGGTAAGCAGATAACAGAAAAAGTCAATATTTAATATTCCAACTCATGTTGGAAGAAAAGATCAGAATTAATTTACAAAAACTTGAGAATGTGAGGGGAAGGAAAACTTTTAAGAATTGTTCCAAAGTAAAAAGCAAACAGATTAAGAAACGAAAAACGTGGATTGTACACTTTCCCCATGAAGAAACCAAAACAATAGGAAAAGTTTAAACCTATAATTAACCAATTATTGTAGATTTTAAGGAATCTTGGGCTCACAGATTACATTCCAGGGGTAACCAATCAAAAGAAATTCATAGTTAGACACATCTTGGTGATTTTTTTATAAAATTAAAATAATAAAGAGAAAAAAAATCTTACAATTTTCCAGGCTGATGGAAGTAGAGGGACCTGAGAAAGTTACAGAGGGCTCATCTCTTAGGTGCTGAATGAAAAAAGAAACAGCTACAACTTTTGAAGAACAACCAGTTTTCTAGCCAATCAAGTTGTTTTTCATGGGGACCACAATAAAATGATATTCAGATATGCACAAACCAGAAAAATATTTCACAAATATCCTTGCTCAAAAAACTCACTGAATATATATTGGTGGAGAATAAGACAAATCAATAAAAACTAACATTAGGAAATCATATATAAAAAGATAAAGAGTCCTTGTTGGCATTAAATTCCAAATTCAGGATTAGTTGGAATATCTGTGCTCAAGAGAATTCTGCCCTCTAGGGGTAAAGATTGGTACTTTTCTCTGAGTTCTCAGTCCTACCTTGTCATTTTTAAGCATCTGGTCTGTGCCAGACCCTGTGCAGGGGCCTAAACATGGAACAATAAGTCAGGCAAATATCATCACCTCCTTCAGAATTCTGAAGTCTAGTTTTTCACTTCTGTTCCTTTCTCAGTATAAAAAAATATATCTTTCTTGGGTCACTCAATTCACCCCACATTTAGCAAGAATCTCTTCTCACAGATGACGTCCACTTAAAATAATAATAGATGTTATTATGTTTCAACAATTTTAGGATAGTCAAATCATTTCAGAGTTGGAACACTGTGCCAGAACAATTATTCTACAAAAGATCTTTTGTATTCCCTCCACAAAAGCAAAATTGCACAGAAAAATATTTGCTTTTATTGCTGAGAAACTCAAATAATGCTTTTTACCTTCTTGAAAGACAGTTAATGAAAAGTCATTTGGAATTTCTTATTAGAAAAATTGATCATAACTCCATCAGATATCAGATATATGTGCTCTAGAATGATAGTTAAATTACAGTGTGTTAAGTATATTGACCATGAAGCAGATTTTAAAGTCTTTTTGCCAATTGTTGTTGGCTTTGAATGCTTGTTTACTTCCTTCAGCAGGAGATCTGCAAACAAGAGGCTTTTATAGAAATCTGTTGTTATCAATACAGTGATCTTTGTGATTCAATTTTGCAAACGAAAATCCTTCCTAACACCCCACACTTGTTTATTCAGCTTAGGTTTATTGGAGCTCTAGATGTCAAGGTTTGCTAGGGTGCCCTCTTTCAAGCAGTCAATTTTTCTGAGTTTTGGAACAGCTGCTATTTCTTTATATGCAACCATGTGTTACGAAAAGTATGTGTCATTAAACATTAGACTCAGAGTCACTGTGGTGAGGTGTTCACGCTGTAAGAGGCGCAGGGAACAGACCTCCACATCACTTCCACTACAGGCAAAGAAGTCTTAAGAGCAGTGTTATGTGCAACCACCTAGCCCTTGCCTCACAATATTTCTCTCTCCCACTCCACTCCCCCACCCTGCCTTATATTTGCATTAGCTAAATAGTGGATGATGCAATCTCCTTAATAGAACTACCAACATGGACTATCAAACAGCTTTCTAGTTGGGGGTTTTTTGGTTAGCATCACCCCCACTTCATATTTTCTTCTTTTCCTTTTGCATCAACACAGAATAAAAGCCAAGTTGTATATTGCTGAGACTCATGGTTACCGTGAAAGAAACTATATAGCTTAAGCAGGGTTGATGTAGCGTTAGGCAAATTGCAAAAGAGAACTTGACAGACTTGGTTGTTCTTCTCTCTGCTCTGCTCTTTTCTATACTGACTTCAGTTTCAGCAGGTTTTCCCCATGTGCATTAATAATGATAACCACCAACAGATTCAGATTTATGTGGTCCCCTCAGCATATAAGATCAGAGAAAAGACAATAAAGCTGCTTTTCCCCAGGGTTCCTAGTAAAACCTGAACTGGACTTTTACCAACACTACTTGGGGCTTGGGTCAATCTCTGAAGCAAGTTTACTGTCTGGAAGAAAGGTTAAGAGGGCCACAAGGTTAGCATATAGTCCCTCAACATCACAGGTTATCAAAGAGAAAGTTACCAAAATCAGGAATAGTAAGAAAATAAGATGATGGGCCTCCCTGGTGGTGCAGGCACTTGAGTGCTGCACTGTGAAGCTGTCCACAGTCTCTGCAGTGTGGGTTCGATCCTGGCCAGCCGTGGAGAAACCCACATCGGCAGCAGACCTCTCCTGTCTCGCCCGCTGCTCCCCTCATCAGTGTATTTCTTCAGTCTGCCTGTTCTGTTCCCCACTCTGTCTGTGGTGAATCCTCTCACCCTCCTGCACATCTGGCCTGTACCCTGGTTCTTGTATAAAAATAAATAAATCTTAAAAAAAAAAAAGATGATTATTGAAGCAAGGGATGCATACCCCTTCCCACCTTTTTCATCCGACACTGAGAAATGTTAATAGACTAATCAAGATTGAAGCAGAAATAAATGAAATACAGAATGGGAAAACAATAAGATTTTTTAAAAAACTGAGTTGGTTTTTCCCAGAAGATAAATTTGAAAAACCTGAACAGATCAATTACTAAGACAGAAATTGAATCAGTATCAAAAATCCTCCAACAAAGTAAAACATAGGACCAGATGGCTTCATTTATAAATATTACCAAATAGTTAAAAGACACAAGAATGCCAATCTTTCTTTCTTAAACTCTTCCAAAAAATGAAAAGGATGGAACAGATCCAAACTAATTTTACAAGCCCAGCATTACCCTGATACTAAGCAGAAAGGAATACCACAAGAAAAGCAAAGTGCAGGTCAATATCCTTGATAAATACAGATGTAAACCTTCTCAATAAATGGCCTCAGAGGCATATTAACAAGATCAGTCATTATGAGCAAGTTGGATTTATTCCTGGGATGCATGGACTATTCTACATATGCAAATGAATCTATGTGACATATCACAGTAATAGAATGAAAGAAAAATTTATGTGATCATCTCAACAGATACAGAAAAAGCTTCTACCAACATATATCTGTTTATGATAAAACCTCCTAGCAAATCAGGCATAGAAGAAACATACCTAAACATAATAAAGGTCAAATATGACAAACCTACAGCTAATCATACTCAATGGTGAAAACTTGAAAGCATTCCAGGAAGATCAGGAACACTGTACGATGATGTCCACACTCACCATTCCCAGTACCGTGAGTCCTAGCCAGAGCAGTCAGACAAGGAGAAGCAAAACACATCACAATTGGAGAGCAAGAGTTAAAATTGTCTCTATTTGAAGATTACATGATTTTAAACATAAAAATGTTAAATATTCCATCAACAAATGGTTACAACTTATCAATGAATTAGTAGAGTTGCTGCATACGAAATTTAAACACAAAACTAGTAGTTTTCCATATAGTAACAAACTGTATTTGGAGTAGGGAGTACTAGATTAGAATTCTTTTTCTGTTCCTATTACTATTGAATTTAGAGAAATGAATTATCTGGTATAGTGTTTACTTTTCTCAAATTACTCCTGGAGTTGTTTTTTATGGATACTTTAATATTGGTTTTCCCCTTCACTCATCTTCTGTAAATTCTCTTCTGAAAAGTCTTTGAGGTTTTCCAAAAAGGTTAATTTGTAAGGAAACACTATCGTTATCATTGCATTTCCCTCTTTTCTTTACCCAAGTTCCCAGAGACAATGAGTCACCTAGAATTAAGGCTTCCACCCCCTTCTTATGATCTAAAGTCTCACATTCACATTACCTTTATCAGGCTTTTAATCAAGCTTTTTGAATTTTTTGTTGTTTTTCTTAGTGATCACTGAGCTTTTAATAAAATTTATGTACGCTGCAATTAGCTTCTTGTTGGGGCAAAGGTAGATTGAAGAATTCTTTACTTGTAAAACAGGAAATAAATTTTCATTTCTTATTTCCGGTCCAAGTTTTCAAAATACTTTAGGCTGTATGCCATCATAATCAGTTTTTCTTCTGGCATTTAAAATGTTGCCTAATTATTCACTGTGGGGGAAAATTAACCCATCTTAAGTGATTTAATACAGAAAGTTTTCAATCTTCTTTGATTACAACTACTGGGTTTAACTAAAATATATTTACCTAAACAAACCTTCAAGTGACTCAAAAACACCTCCCAATGATACTCCCTACATTTATATAGGAGAGTAAACTAATGATAAATTAATAAAATTTCAATTAATATAAAAAGTAATTTAAACATGTTTGAAAGCCTCATAATGCACTAAATTTCTAATAGCTGGTAAATTTCCTTTCATGTGAAAATGCTGATAAAACTCAGCAACAGAGACACCACATTTTTCTCTCTAAGCAAAATAAGCAAGTCTTCAAATTTTTTTTTGCACAGAGCTTTAGCCTGGACTGGAGAGATATAAACAAATCACCACCAGGCTTTAAGTGATTAGAAATTTTACTGAGGAATATAAAATTTTAAAGGCTAATTTGTCTAGTGATGAGGGTGATTTCTTTATCATTTTGGAAAGCACAGGTATTTTGAAAGGTTCTCAGCTTCATTAATACCAGATAACGTGAAACCTCAAAGTGTCGGTAGGTATAAAAATATATGTCTTCCAAATATCATTTTTACTGAATTTTATAAACTAATATAATTACAGTTTTATATTGCATTTCTGCATCTCATGAAGGAATGATATGGTAAAATTAGGCAAACAGTGTGAAGTCAAATGACAAAAGAGAGATATGATATATCTCAAATAAGTTTAAGGGAACATCTTACTTTTGTGTGTGTCTCTAAAATAGATTTGCTGGACTTTTGTCATTGTCATGTATAAACTTTTTCTAAAGCCTGTAGGTTTAAAACTAAGCAAAAGAAAAACAACATATGGTTTATTTTGGTAGTCCAAGGAAATCTAATCTTGTATACTTTCTACTCAATTACCTGTTTTTACGTAATACTAATGTAATCTTTCATTCTCGATCAATGGATAATGAGTTGGTTTAAGTTTATTGAAACACAATCACTCATTGGGCCATGAAATTGGCTTAGAAGATACCCAGGAAACAGCAAATAATGTGTTATTTATATCCAGTACATCTTTGCAGCCATATCTTCCTACATATTAAGTTGAAAATCCAGTAAGTTGGGGTAATTTTGTAACAGAACATTTGGGGTTTCTATTTATTTCATTACCAATTTAAAGCCATCAAGGGCACTTCAGAAATAATGCAGCAGTGTTGTGTAAATTCACTGGGGACAAATGGCTGAGTTATTTGCTTTCTCAGTTTCCTCATCTATAAAAAATAAGAGTAGGGTGGGAACCACACATTTCTAGATAATAAAAATATATAAAAATATGTGATAGAACAACTATTCAGTTAACAAGAAAGTCAAAAGTGAAATTAAAAAATGCCTGGAAACATGAAAATGACAATACAATGTATCAGAACCTACGGAATCCAGCAAAAGATATACTAAAAATTTATAGCAATAAAGCCTACCTCAGGAAAGAAAAGGAACCATCAATTAAAAAAAAATCTAACTTTATACCCAAAGGAACTGAAGAGAAAAAAAAAAAGGAAAAAGGAAAAGCAAAAGTCAGAGGAAGGAAGGAAACAATAAAAATTAGAAGAGAAGTAAAGCAGTGATCAAAAAGATAATTCTGAAAGATCCATGACTTCAGACTGCAGGATGGAGCATTGGGCCCTTCCTAGGATCTCTTTACATGACTTTCCAAGGATGGAAGGAATTCTCCCTAAGCCAAGGAGTGCCAACCACCTCCCCCTTAATAACTAGTGAGCAAAAAAAGTTGAGGGAACATAGTATTATGTGTTTTTGTTCATAAGATACTAAAGGATCTTGAAAAAGTGCCTCCAACGCACAGCATGGCAGTGCCCTCTAGAAGACATGGTATGCAAGACACAGAAAACAAGGGTCGGGCTCCAGATGGAGTTGGTGTTGGAGGTGGAATGGGAATCATTCTTGGTAATTGCTGCTCAGATAAGAACTGCAAGAAATAGGGCCTCCCTGGTGGCTCAGCGGTTGAGCGCTGGGTTGCAAAGCTGCCCGCAGCCTCTGCAGCACTGGTTCAATCCCTGGCTGCAGGGCAAGGGTCCCACATGGCGCACGCTGAGGTCAGGCAGACCTCTCCTGCCATACCTGCTGCTCCCCTCAGCAGTGTATTTCATCAGTCTGCCTACTCTGCTCCCCGCTATGGCTCTGGTGAATTCTCTCACCTTCCCATGCTTCTGACTATACCCAGTGCTTGTATAAATAAATAAATAAATCTTAAATAAAAAAAAAAGAACTGCAAGAAATAGTCACGGGAAGATTCTTCTGCTGGTGAAATTACTTGCTGTTAAGAGCAACGGCAGAGGAGTATTTCTGGAATTATCTAGCTACAGCCATGCTTCTCAAATTGGAATGTGCAAATAAATCACCTGGGGATCTTGTTAAAACACAGGCTAACTTCGGACATCTGGGTTTGGTGTAGAACAAAATTGAACATTTCTTGCAAGCTCCCAAGAGATGCCAAGGCTAGTGGTCATCAGACTGCATTTTTTAGTAACCAGAAACTGATGTCATTATCCTCAACCATGATCACACATAACAGTTCACTTGAGAGCTTTAAAAACGAGTGTCATCCCTATATATTCTGATTTAACTGGCTTGACAGTGGCCTAGCATGAGGTCTTTAGACACTTGCCAGGCAATTATTTGAATGTGCAGTTGAGGATAAGAACCACTAAGTGAAAATCTAGGGCTTCTTCCAGTAGACAAGGTATCAAAGATATGGACAGACATCACTGCCCCTGCAATCCTTTGCCACAAGAAACCCCACAGCCATCCATAGAGTGTGGTAGGTGTTCCTAAATGCTTTAGAAAATAAGGATAATTACAATTAGAGATAGCATTTCCTGAACACTTAGCATATGTCAACACCTTTGCTAAGTTTCTCCTATTTAATCATTACCAAATGTAGTATTACTATGCCAATATGTAGACAAGAAAATTGAATTTGGAGGACTAACTCCCTGGAAGCCACAAAGCAATTAAGTTAAGACTTTCCTATAATCTCACATCAGTGATAAAGATGTACTTAATGACTTGACCCTTATGGCAAGAAAAATAAAAGCAAAAATAAACAATTGGAATTACTGCAAATTAAGTAGTTTTCATACAGTTAAAGAAAATTTCAGTACATTAGAAAGATAGCCTACAGAACAGAGAAAATATTCACAAATTACACAATTAACAAGGGGCTAACCTCCAAGAAATACAAAAATCTTATTCAATTTAACACTTAAAAACCCCACGAACAAATGGGCAGCAGTTATGAACAGACACTTCACAAGCAAGGAGATCCAAAAGGCCAAGAGATGGCTGGGAAGATGCTCACCGTCACTTTTAATACAGGTCAAAACCTCAATGAGAAATCATTTCACACCTATGACAATGGCACATTTTAAAAGACTCCCAACAAACAGCGCTAAGAGAATGCAGAGAAAAAGGAAGCCTGCTACACTGTTGGTGGGATGTAAACTAGTACAGCTGCTTTGGAAATTAATCTGAATTTACCCTAAAAAACAAAAAATGAAAATACTGTATAACCCAACAACACCACTCTTGGGCATCTAGCAAAGAACATGAAACAATCAATTAAAAACAAAACGCAGTAAAACTATATGCTCTACAATATTTATTGCAGCATTATTTATAACAGTTAGGATATGGGAACAGCCTAAGGGACCTTTGACAGATGAGTGGAGCAGGAAGATGCAGTATAGCCACAGAGGGAATACTGTCCAGCCACATGGAAATGTAAAATGCTGTATCTTTCAGCAAAGTGGAAGGGGTTCAAGGGAATTATGTGTAATAAAGCAAGTCAAATACCACAAATATAATGTCATAAACAAAAGCAATTGACAAAGATGACTACTGGATGTTTACATAGCAGATAATTCAACAAAGCAAAATGCTTAAAAAAAAAACTAGCAGATATTAATAAATGAAGGGAGGCTTCTGAGGTCAAAGAGTACTCATTTCCAGTTATAATCCAGTATGTTCTGGAGATCTAAAGTACAGCATGGTGATTCTAGTTAACCATGATATGTGGAGGGGGTCTCCATGGTGGTGCAGTGGTTTGAACACTGCACTGTGAAGCTGTCCGCAGCCTCTGCAGCATGGGTTCGATTCCCAGCCAGCCAGAGAGAAACCCACATGGCGTGGCAGACCTCTCCTGTCACACCCGCTGCTCCCCTCAGCAGTGTCTTCGGTCCATCTGCCTGTTTTGCTCCCCACTCTCTCTGGTGAATTCTCTCACCTTCTGACCTGTACCCTAGTTTTGTATAAATACATAAGTCTTAAAAAAAAAAAACAACAATATGGTGAATGCTTGAAAATTTCCAAGATAACAGATTTTCAAAGTCTCACCACACACACAAAATTTCAACGAGGGAGATGATGGTTCATTTCACAACATATATGTCTACCATGTCGTTATGTTAAGCATATGTGCCTGTGCATATGTGCCTATGCATGATGTTACATATCAGTTATATCTCAATAAAGCTTGAACACAAATTTACTCCACCACATGGGAGATAAATGAGATAGGCATATAATTTGACTGGAAGATAGTTGACAGATTTAAACATCAGATTTAAATTTAAATGTCACTTTCCTTGTTCCTTCTAATTTATGGGATATCTCTAAATATTTTCTGGAATATGTACATAGATCTTTTTGTTTTCTTAAAGCAACACCTGATAAGAAATTAAGTCATGCTAAAGAATTTGTAGGGCCTCCCCAGTGGCACAGTGGTTGAGCGCTGGACTGCAAAGCTGCCCGCAGCCTCTGCAGCAACGGTTCGATCCCCCGCCACTGAGTGAGGGTCCCACATGGCGCGCAGACCTCTCCTGCCGCCCGCTGCTCCCCTCAGCAGGGTATTTCCGTCAGTCTGTCTGTTCTGCTCCCCGCTCTGACTCTGGTGAATTCTCTCACCCTCCCGCGCTTCTGACTGTACCCAGTGTTTGTATAAACAAATAAATAAATCTTTAAAAAAAAAAAAAGAATTTGTTGTAATTATTCTCTTTAGTCCTCACAAGAAAACAATGGATTTGGTACTATCATTGTCTACATTTCATATAAGGAAACTGAGGTTTAAATAGACATTCCAAGTTATTTAGATGGCACACACTTTTGCACACAGAACCTATAAAGGAGTGACAAGTAACTGCAAATGGAAAGCTTTAAAAGATTGTAGAAAAGAAACTGTAGACCTTGCAATTACAGGCTCCTTTAGAAGTTACATAATGTAGAAAAGCTTCATTAAATTACATCAAGGCAAAAAGTATGTGCATCCTTTGACCTTTTAACATTGGGGATTCCATTATTCTGAGGAAAGAAGAAAAAACACAACCTTATAGAAACATGAGTGAAGCTAAAGTTAGCTAAAAAATAGTAAGCTTTGCAGTTAATCTAGCAAATATTTAGTACAGATATTGTTCCCTCTTAATAAGCTATCTTTAAATTTCATAAATATCTATACTTTAACATCAGAGTTTTATTTCTAAAGAAATGGAGGCAAACTCTTCTACATTCAGAAAATATGTTTCACACCAATTACCCTAGTTCCTGGGTAGCTCCAGCCCAGGCTCCAGGCAGAGCATTTATAACAACTTTTGCAGGGAGAACTGTCATAAAAACTTCCTCAAATCATATCAGCTGAAATAATTGTAGTAGTTATTTTAAGTTCTTCCCTTCAGGGTTATCCAAGATGGGTATTTCAGAACTGATTCTGCACAAATACCATATAAAGATCTATAATGTACTTTCTGAATATTTATCTTTTCTCCCTAGCTCTTTTTCTTTATGTACATACAAGGAGTGTGAACATAATATACACAAGCCCTGTTTATATGAAGTCAAGAGGCTAGCAAGGGAATACCCATACATGTGTAAATCAATAAACTCCAGGACCTTGCCTCTCCCGTGGGAAGAGATGGATGTTGTTTTCCCCTCCAATGGAAATGAGAGGGAGCTTATAGAGGGACTGGTTAGCCATGGATCTCACTCACCATAAATGCATTTCTAATCTTCCCTCTCTTGTGGTTTGTTTCCAAGTAAACCTGTTCTGTTGGAATAATTACTTTTGCTTGAGGTCAACAATGTCTGTCTCACGAAAAAGGATTTGTCTCACCACTTGTTTTAATAATAGCCCTTCTTTTGTTTTCATGGAACACCTTTTAATTTTTCTCTCTAATATTAATACAGAAAAGGATATTTCTCAGCAGAATATGAGACATGATTTATGGTAGGATTATTATCCTCTTATGGAACCATTCAACACTTCCATGCAGTTTATCTTATCTAGGAGGTTTGAATACAAACAGGCTTGTTTTCATTTATTCCTAAGATTGAGCTCTGGGAAAATTCATTAATTAAACTGTCAAAGATACACCTATCACTGTTACTGATTCTTCTGTTTTCATCTGTGCAATGTCGATGGGGTCTGCCCAATTTCTAAAGGCATTGTTGCTTGACATTGCATAGGTTTCCTAGTACAGCTCTGATAATTTGCCACAAATTAGTAATTTAAAACAATGCAAATGCATTATAGTTCTGATGGACAGAAATCTAAAATAAAGGTCTAAGCAAAGTTACATTATTTTTGGAGGCTCCAGGGGAGACTCCATTCTCTACCTTTCCAGCTACCAGAGGCTGCCCATGGCTTGGGCCCTTTTCTCTATTTTCAAGGATAAAAACTACAAGGTTTTGGGCCTCCCTGGTGGTGCAAGGGGTTAAGCAATCTGCCGCCTCTGCATCACGAGTTCTATCCCTGACCAGGGAGCAACCCACATGGCACAGCAGACCTCTCCTGACTCGCCCGCTGCACCCCTCAGCAGTGTACTTTGGTCAGTCTGCCTGTTCTGTTCCCCACTCTGTCTCTGGTGAATCCTCTCACCCCCTGCATCTCTGGCCTGTACCCCAGCTGTTGTAAGCATAAATAAATAAATCTTAAAAAAAAAAAAACAGTATAAGGTCTTCAAATCTTCTCTTACTCCTGCTTTCTGACATCATCTCTCCTTCTCTGACACCCCTGCTTCTCTCCCATCAGTATGCTTGTGATTACAGTGGCCACACTCAAATGATCCAGGATAAGCTCTCATCTCAAAGCCCAACTGTAACGGCAGCTGCAAAATCCCTTTTGCCCAGTTAAATAACATTTATAGGATTCAGGATTCACCCCCACCAAGAAAGTACCAACAGTCTTTTACCCTATACCACTGGGTCCCTGCCCCACTTTTTGTTTTTTGTGTTTTTTTAAAGATTTATTTATTTATACAAGAACTGGGGTACAGGCCAGAGACGTGGGAGGGTGAGAGGATTCACCAGAGACAGAGCGGGGAGCAGAACAGGCAGACGACCAAAAACACTCCTGAGGGGAGCAGCGGTCCTCGGCAGGCAAGACAGGAGAGGTCTGCCACACCATGTGGATTTCTCCCTGGGCGGCCGGGAATCGAACCCGCACTGCGGAGGATGTGGACAGCTTCACAGCGCTCAACCCACTGCACCACCAGGGAGGCCTTTTTCCCCCTCCCCACTTTGATTTCACCCCTTTCTCCCCTCTCCCACTAGTAGTCTCAGTTCTGCAATCATATTACCAGGGTGTGTATTTGTTTAGTTTTTTTCAGTTCCTTCAATGTTGTTTATTCATGTTTTTTTTTTCCCACACGCGTGAAATCATTTGGTATTTGTCTTTCTCCTTCTGACTTACTTTGCTTATACCTTTATTTACTTCTGTCTTAGCATAATCTCCTCCACTTCCATTCATGTTGTCAAAAATGGCAAGATTTCATCTTTTTTTATAGCCAAATAGTATTCCATTGTGTATCTATACCGCATTTGTAAAGTCCAGTGCAGATAGGTTTTTGGGTTGTTTCCATAGCTTGGCTATTATAAATAGTGCTGTAGTGAACATAGGAGTGAGTATATCCCAAAGAATGAGGGTGTAAATACCCTAAGAATGGAATTGCTGGATCATGTGGTAAATCTATTTTTAATATTTTGAGAAACCTCTGTACTGTGTTCCATGGGGGCTGGCACAGCCTGCATCCCACCCACAGTGTATGAGGGTTGCTTTTTCTAGATATGGACATCTTGGGAGGGGCAGTCATTCTACAAGAGAGATGCACTGATGACATATCTGCCACATTAAATTTTACTTATACACACTATAAACATTCATTTTGCAAATTAACACATTTAGTGACTGGTCTAATTTGGAAAGGGAATGTTCACACTACTGTCTTAAAGGTGGCCACATGGATTTAATAATATAAGAGACTTCCCTTAATGGGTTTTCTTAATAGGTCAGAGCAAAAACAACACCTAAGAATTTGCACTTCCTGAGGCTGAGAAAAATAATGAAACTGGTGAGCCAACAAGTGCATCCATAAAGCAAAGAAAACCCACAGAAATATACTCATTTCATGACAAAGAAACCAAGAATATGCAATGGGGAAAGGATGGCCCACTCACTAAGTGGTGTTGGGAAACTGGACAGATGCAAAAGTATAAAACTGTGGGGCCTCACTGGTGGCGCAGGCAGTTAAGTCTCAGAGCTATCAAGCTATAGCTAGCCACTGCAGAATGAGTATGATCCTGGCCAGGGAGCTAAACCACATGGTGCAGCAGGCCTCTCCTGTCTCACCCACTGCTCCCCTCAGCAGTGAATTTCAGTAGATCCACCCATTCTGTTCCCCACTCTGTCTCTGGTGAATCCTCTCACTCCCCTATCCCTGACCTCTGGCCTATACCCCAGTTCTTGTATGCATAAATAAATAAAATAAATCTTTACAAATATATATATATAAAGCTGTAACACTAACTTATGTCATAAAAAAATTACTGAAAATGGATTAAAGATTTACACATAAGACCTGACAAAATTAAGTCCTAGGAGAAAACACAGCAGTAAGCTCACTGACATTGATCTTATTGATGATATTTTGGATCTGATTCCAAAAGCAAAGGCAACAAAAGCAAAAATAATCAAGTCGGGCTGCATAAAACTAAACTGCTTCTGCACGTAGTGGAAATCATCAAGAAAGTGAAAAAGCAATTCACAAAATGGAGAAAATAATTTACAAATCAAATATCTGATAAGGAGTTAATTTTAAATATTTATAAATAACACAGGCAACTCAAAAGCACACAAATAATTCAATTTAAACATGGGCAGAGGATCTGACTCTTTTTTCCAACACGGATACATGGAAGGGTGCTCAGCATCACTCATCAGTAAGTAAATGTAAATCTAAATCACAACGACATATTATCTCATTCTATTAGAATGATTATTATTAAAAAAGATAAGCAATATCAAGTGTTAGTAAGGACAGGAAGAAACTGGAACCCTCCTGCACTGTTGGTAGGAATGCAAATTGGTACAGCTACTATGAAAACAGTATGGAGGTTCCTCAAAAAAATTGAAAGTAGAACTGCTATGTGATTCAGCAATTTCACATCTGGGTATTTTTCTTAAGGAAAGAAAAACATTAGTTTGAAAAGATATCTATACCCTCACATTCAATGCAGCATTATTTACAATAATCAAGACATGGGAGCAACCTAAGTGTCCATTGATAGACAGGTGATTAAAACATTGTTAGATAGGGCTTCCCCTGGTGGCGCAGCGGTTGAGCATTGCGCTGTGAAGCTGCCCGCAGCCTCTGCAGCCTCTCCTGCCGAGCCCAGTGCTCCCCTCATCAGTGTACTTCATCAGTCTGCCTGTTCTGTTCCCCGCTCTGGCTCTGGTGAATTCTCTCACCCTCCCGCACTTCTGACTGTACCCAGTGCTTATACAAACAAACAAACAAATAAATAAACAAACAAACAAATAAATAAATAAATAAAATAAAAAAATTGTTAGATACATGCATTTTCATCTTGGTTATAGTCCCCAGGACTTAAAATGATTGAAGTTGATCATGAAATGCTGATTTTGGTCTTTTAAAATTGAATAAAACCATTACATGTTAAAAAAAACTCATATATATACACACACATACATATATACATATATATGTGTATATATCTCTAACATATATATATATATATATGCACAATGGAATATTACTCAGCCATAATAAAAAAGGGAACATTGCCATTTGTAACAATATAGAAAGATCTTTAAGACATTTTGGTAAGTGAAATAAATCAGACAGAAAAAGTCAAAATACTATTTGATCTCATCTATAAGTGGACTCTAAAAACAAACCGAAAGACTAAAATCACAGATACAGAGAACAAACTGGTGATTGCTGGAGGTGGAGGGAGAGAGGGAAACGTTAAAGAAGTCAGAGGGACAAGCTTCCAGTTATAAAATAAATCAGTCCTAGGGATGTAATAGACAGCAGGTGACCATAGTTAATAATACTGTTTCTAGGAGAGTAGATCTTAAAAGTTTTCATCACATGAAGAAACCGATTTGTAACTCCGTGTGGACATCAACTAGACATCAACTAGATACACTGTGGTGAACATTTTGCAATAAATACAAATATGAAATTGTTTTGTATACGTTAAATGAATGTTTTGTCAGTTATATACAACTATATGTATTTTTAAAAGCAAAGAGACTAAATGTCATGGGGGTAGGTGCATATGGCTATGCATTCTTATGGGCCTCAATTGTGCTTGGTGCCAAGCCTGAGCAAGCTCCTCCACCATGGTAGAAGTAGGGACGGCCTTCCTCTTGTGCCCAAGTCCATGTAACATTGGATTTTTTGGTCCCCAAAGTGGCACTTGGTCATCTCAAATTTAAAGTCTGTTAGCTTGTGCTCACTTTTTTTTTTAAACATTTAACGTTTTCTTTTATCTATCTATCTATCTATCTATCTATCTATCTATCTATCTATCTATCTAGATATTTATTTATTTATTTATATAAGCACTGGGTAAAGTCAGAAGCGCGGGAGGGTGAGAGAATTCACCAGAGCCAGAGCAGAGAGCAGAACAGGCAGACTGACGAAGTACAGTAGTGAGGGGAGCAGCAGGCGAGACAGGAAAGGTCTGTGTGCCATGTGGGACGCGGCCGGGGATCGAACCGGCACTGCAGAGGCTGCGGGCAGCTTCACAACCCAGTGCTCAACCACTGTGCCACCGGGGAGGCCCTTTCTAGCAAGCTGTGCTCTGTGAGGTTGAGGAATAGACACTTTCAGCTCTTCCACCCTGGGAGAGAGCAAAGATTTTCCCATGTTGATCATCAGCTAACAGGAATGTGTGTGTGTGTGTGTGGGTGGAGGGGGATGGCTGTCAGTTTGTGAAGCTCTGTCAGCACTGAGATGAATAAACGCTGGTAATTTCTGATCATGATGACTGTTTCTAAGTGGCAAAAGTAAAATGCCTTTCCCACAGGTGCACTTTCTTATCAATTTTGTTTTGTAACTTAAATGAAAATTAAAATATGAAGTTAATTTAACATATTAACTAATCTCACTTTTACCCAGAATTAAACAATATCTGTTTAGTAGAAAACATTACCTGGGTAATGCTCTTTTTGTTCTTCTGTAGAATAAACTATACAAAATACTTTTTTAAGATAAGGGAAAATCACATTGAAAAATTACCCAGTGTCCTATTGTGAATTTAAAACTTTGTCTGCATTTTCCCAGGTGACCATCCAGTGCCTCTTTTGGTGCCTCTTATTATGTTGTTTAGCATAGAAACAGATGGGGTGGAAAGACTCTCTGTGGGATGAAGATGTACTTTGAATTTAGCATTAATTTATAGATTTTTTTTCAAACAGGACTAGTAATTTCTTTGAAAACTTTCAAATTCTAGCTCACAAAGATATAAAACATATAGACTTCATCTGATATCATTTCATCACTCATGTGTAAATATTTTTCTTTGGAGCTATCCAGGCAGACTCATGGAGATGGTGCTGGCAGATGGGTATGCCCGTTCCTAATCTCTCTGCACCTTTTTCTGAGCTCTTAGCTCTTTTGGTTGTTCAAAGGCTAGTTCGGTTGCAACATGTGATATTAAAAAAGTGTTATTATCCCCTGCAGTTTCCTCCACTCACTTTCCCCCTTTTACATGTTATTTTGAGATTCAGCACATGCTTTCTGCAGCTATTTATCTGAGATATTTTTCTGTGTTTCTCTCCCAAAAGCTTTAATGTTGGCCTTCATCTCTGTGCTTGTTTGTCTCAGAGAAAGAAGTGGCTAATTTGCTATCTAATTTGTTTGTCTTACATTTTGTTAGGATGTTCTATTTCTGTTTTGTTAATGTTACATTCAGGTCTGTCAGACACGTTACTTTTATTTAAAAAGCCAGAGGAGTTTTTAGATATGTAGAAAAGGAATTAAAAGGCAAAAATACATAAGAATAAATTTAATCAGGGTGGTAAAAAACCGTATATTGAAAACCATGACTTATTAATGAAAAAATAAGGAAGACACAAATAAATTGGATATTCTGTGCTCATGTAATGAAATAATTAATTTTTTAAAATGTCCATTTGAACCCATGGAACACTACTCAGTCATAAAAAAGAATAAAACCTTGCCATTTGGAATAAAAATGAATGAATCTTGAAGTTATCATGCTAAGGGAAATAAGTCAGATAAATAAAGACAAATACGATTTTACTCATATGTGGAATATAAAAAAATCAACAAACCCCCCCAAGATGAAAACATATGGTGGTTATCAGAGGGAAAGAGTTTTGGGAGATCAAATGGCTTAACGGGGCCAACTGAATAGTGATGGACAAAAAACTAGAATTTTGAAGGTGATAACATTACAACCTATATAGATGTTGAATTATACTGTTTACATCTGAAACATATGTTATAAACCAGTGTCACCTCTGTTGAAAAAATATTAAAAAGCACACTATTACAGATAGCACTAAGATGAATTTAAACTAAACCTGTCACATGGTATTTATATTTAAGATAGCACATCTTCTATTAGTCCATGTTTCCAGCATCTAGAATAACGCCTAAACTAAAAGGGTACTTGTTAATTATTTGACATCCAGAAAAAATTCACTTAGCTTCATCATCTACCTAGCCAGCTTTCACTTCACATTCCCAAGACTAGTGTCATCTTCAAGCCTACAGTCAGCAAGATCTTATTGTCTCTTTCTTTTTCCAGATGAGGTGATTGAGGGAAATGACCTTGATGAAACTGACAGTCTGGTATTAATATTTCTGAACTAAACAATTACTCATTTGCTCCTTTTGTGTTCTATTTCTTAGACAACAAGAATTCATGATTAGAATATTCCAAAGGTAATGTTTAAAGAAGGTCTTAAATAGGGAAACAACATGTTTTTAAGTCTAAGTGTAACACATAGTTTATTTATTTTTTTATTAGACTTATTTGTTTATTTATTTATACAAGCACTGGGTACAGTTAGAAGCACAGGAGGGTGAGAGAATTCACCAGAGCCAGAGCGGGGAACAGAACAGGCAGACTGATGAAATACACTGCTGAGGGGAGCAGCGGGCGGCAGGAGAGGTCTGTGCGCCATGTGGGACCCTCCTCCAGTTGCCAGGGAGCAGCCAGGGATCGAACCGGCGCTGCAGAGGCTGACGGGCAGCTTCGCAACCCAGCGCTCAACCACTGCGCCACCGGGGAGGCCCAGTGCAACACATAGTTTAGATTTTATTTTTGTATGTTTATTCTTATAATCTCTGTTACATTAAATGAGCATTGTGGTTAGGTAAGTGCCCTGTTATTAATTAGCTTTATTTATCTAAGAAAATCTGTTTAATTTGGCATTCACAGAAAGAACTCAAGAGTGGAGAAACAGCATAGCTGGCACCACAATTGGGTGGGTGACAAGTTCAGTACCAATGCTGTCAATTCAAAGAATAATCTGAAAGCACTCCACTGTTGCACAAATTAAGTAGAAACTGTTACACAAATCTAGATATGAGCAGCATTACTTAAGTACAAAAGAAAGGTAATGTTAGACAAATTATAAACACTGTGCCATTTTGAAGTAGTTGTGTTATGATTATTGAAACTTCTACAAAAATAAGCCCTTAAATATAACACTCCAGTTCTCCTGCCTTTTGCATATCCTAGCTCTTCTGATTAGCTGGTAGGTTTTATTCATGGGAAGACAAGACAACTTAAGGGTGAGAAGATTTTTTTTTTTCCATCAGAGAGAATCACAGCATTGATTTGTATTGGTAAGTCCTGCTTTAGATTTCTTTCTCTCTCATGCATTTTTTTATGTTGGTCTCGGCTTATTGATGATAATGCTAGAAAATGTCTCATTTCTAGAATGAGGCACTCATTTGATTTATCCTGTATTTCCCATGGACAGTTCCCCTTTTAAGTCAATACTGCCCTTCAGCAATAACCCTTAGGAGACTTAAAAAAATACAGCTTTATTACAAGACCTGGAAATTATCAGCACATCTGGACCACAGTGACGTCAGTGGTAAAGGGAGAACTGGCCTGGGCTCTTGGTCATATTGGGGTTGAGGTAGGGGTTATTTAGGATTTCACAAGCTCACTCATTATTGGTTAATTTAAAACATAAGCTTAAGAGAGGGAAGAGAAAGGAGATGGTTAAAAAAGGAAAAGATATAGACACAGCAGGTCCCAAATGGTGTCTAAGTGAACCAGGATCTCCAATAGCTCAGTGGAGGGAGGGGGTCTGGCTCGTTACATAGTCTTGTGGATGGCGATAGAGTTGTTCGAGCTAGTCCTCTCTGAAGCGAATTCCTTAACATCAAAGCTTAACTCAGGCACTTGCATCACAAAAAATAAAAGTCAATGTGGTGTTACACTACCCGCACGTGCAACCACCCCCACCATGCACTCACACCATCCTCTCTGCTCCTACATACTCTACCTGTCATCTGATTCCCAAACCTATCCAAGCAATTCTTTTTATCCTCAATATCAATCCTTGTGCCCCCCCCTTTTTTTTTAAATCAGATTCTTTATTCTGTCAGGAAACCTGTCATTTCATTTCTAGAGCTTTCCTAGAACTAAATCGCTATGTGATACATTGTTTGAAGTTGTTTGTCTGTACCCCCAAATCATCTCATCCACTCCAAGAGGCGGGTGTTTTCCAATTGTATTGCATTTACACATCACGTGCATTGTGGCCTGGAACCTTGTCTGCCCTCCCCCCGCCCCAGGTTGTTCTATAACTGAACCAAATAATGTCCTCAGACTCCCTGGCTGCCCTGTCCAAGTCTCCTCATGCTTCTGTGCACCTGCATGAGTGACTGATAACAGAGTCACTAACCTAATGGTGACTAGAGGGACATTAAATCAGTATTTTTCATGGACATTTTCTATTTCCTGAGCATTTGCTTCAACTGCTAGAGGAACCCAGTCTACTTAGGCATAAATAGGATATTCTTTCTGGAAGGATTGTTCTTCTGTTTAAAAACTGCTCTTTTAGAAAACAGGTTTTTGTAGCAATTACCAGGTTATCTTTATAAGGAAAAAATCTAACATTTTTTAACAAGCTTAAGAGACTGACGAATATCTCTTTCAGAGAAATGCTAGAGTCTTCAAATCATCTGCTTCCACAAAGGGCTCTGTGGGACTCATTGCCTTCAAACTATTTGGCAACTCTAAATGGTAGACAACTGATGACAGCACATTTTTCTGTGCAATGCAAACCAATTCTATCTGGTCAAGAGAGATACTTCTGAGTTCTTTTATAAATCATTTTCAACATCCCCTTACTTCATATAAATTCATGCCTGTATGATTTTTGAACACAATTCCACATTGGTCTGGTCCCCTTTAATGAGTTAAATAAAATCTTGGGTGTGTTCATCCGTATTAGACTTGTGATTTCATTACCCACTTTGAAAATTTCTCTTTAACGCTACAGCATGGAAATTTTAAGAGCAAAATTTAGTGTTTTAAAAGACTTCCACTGGTGTGGCTGTTGTTCCATCTCAAAATGTAATAACTTGAAACACAGATGCTAGTATATACTTAATACCAGCATAATTATTACTGTGATTAAACACATGAAAAAAGTTATGAATTTGCATTTCTAATGAACAAAGCCCATGATATTATAATAGCATGTATGTAAAGGGTGAAGTTATTCTATCTGTCCATCTTTGGATGTTAATTTTTCTTAATATATATATTTTTTATTTTATATAACTTTTACATCATTTTTCATTTTTGCACAATGTATGCATTTTCATCTTGGTTGTATTCCCCATACAATTCCCACCCCCCCTTATTTTAACCCTAATCCTTCCTCCCTTTTCCTCCCCCTGTAGTGTGTCTCTGGTTTATAGTTGCTTGTTGATTTTGATTTTATTATAATTAGTCTTTTTCCTGGTCCCTTATTTAGGATTTCTAGATTCCTGCTATGAGTGAGACAATCTGGTATTTTACTTTTTCTTTCTGGCTTATTTCACTGAGCATGATCCCTTCCAGCTCCATCCCTGTTGCTGCAAATGGCATGAGTTTATCTTTTTTGATTGCTGAGTAATATTCCATTGTGTATATGTACCACATTGTCTTCATCCAGTCATCTGTTTTGGGGCATTTGGGTTGTTTCCATAGCTTAAACTATTGTAAATAGTGCTGTTGTAAACATAGGGGTGCAGGTGCCCTTTTGAATTAATGATTCTGTGTCCTTTGGGTAAATACACCCCACTGACTGGGAGAAAATATTTGCACACAACACTAATGATAAAGGACTGATCACAAAAATCTAGAAAGAGCTGAAGAGACTCAAAAAAAAAAAAAGTAAATAATCTAGTCAAAAATGGGCAGAAGAGCTAAAAAGGAACTTCTCCAAAGAGAAAATGCAAATGGCCAACAGACATATGAAAAAAAACATTCAACATCACTTGTAATCAGGGAAATGCAAATCAAAACTACAATGAGATACCATCTTACACCAGTGAGAATGGCACATATTAAAAAAAAAAAACTAGCTACAACAAATGTTGGTGAGGATGTGGAGAAAAAGGAACTTTACTGCACTTCTGGTGGGAGTGCAAACTGGTCCAACCACTATGGAAAGCTGTGTGGAGATTCCTCAACTTACTAAAGATGGAGCTTCCACACAATCCAGCAATTCCACTCTTAAAATATGTATTTGTAATTGAAATAATATTGCTTTATGGTGTTAGGTAAGTTTCAGGTATTCATCGTTGAGAACCAAAATCTGTACTACTACACTAAATTCATCACTAAAAGTGTAAATCTATCCTTCCCTTGATATTTTATATATATATATATATATATATATATATATATACAGAAAACCTACCCAGAGAAAACTGTTCCAAAGTTGTCATATAAGGTGTTTATCAATAGTGAAAATCGCTTACAGCAAAATAGTGAGCTATGAAGTTTAACCTTCATACATTCTTTTTTATGCAGTGCCCACTGATTTCCTTTTATCCCCATGCAGACCCCTTTTCTTGCAATTCATTGAAGTGGCTTTTCCCAGGCTGATAGCTACCTGCCTAAGAAACAGGGAAATCAGAAAAAGTTTAGACTTTAGAGGTAGATGGATATGGTTTAAATCCCGGCTATGTCACTCACTAGGATGTGACCTGGGCAGTTAATACACATTCTGACTTCTAGATGACAAGGAGATAACAACCATCAAGAGAGTGTGATAATAGGTGAGGCAATGACAGCTGCCTCAATCTGTGTGCATTCCTATTCTCTTCTCTTCTTGTGATGTCCACAGCTGTACCTTGAAGGGGGACAGTACAAAGTTCAGCAAACCTGGTTTTATATATGCAAACCTATTAGGAAATTCTTATGAATAGTGAAGTTTCTGAAGCCCTGACTTGGATTGGAGAATGAAAATAAAGGAACAACTACACGCAGATTTGTGATACATTGCGAGCTAGGTTAATGACCCACCATATCAGCAGTAAGAACTAGATAAGCCAGGGCTTCCCCGTGAAAGCGGCTGCACATGGTCTCAGTTTCTCTCAGATCTCCAAATGGTGGGTTAATGGCATCCAAACCTAAGTTGTTATTCCCTGCCTCCACAGTGACTCTCGTGTTCATCTTATGAAAAGGGAGAAGAGCAGATTGGAGTTCCTTACTGGAGTCCAGTCCCATGACATGTCCAGCTGCTCCCAGCTCACATGGTAAAAAGGATGATTTGGGGCCTCCCTGGTGGCACAATGGGTTAAGTCTCAACACTATGAAGTTGTCAGCAGCCCGGTCAGGGAGCTACCCAGATGATGCAGCAGACCTCTCCTGTCTCGCCCGCTGCTCCCCTCAGCAGTGTATTTCAGTAGATCTGCCTGTTCTGCTCCCCACTCTGTCTCTGGTGAATCCTCTCACCTCCCCACCTCTGGCCTACATCCCAGTTCTTATACGCATAAATAAAGAAAAGGAAAGAAAAACAGAAAAAGGCTGAGCTGTGCTCAGTTTTATGTAATCGATTTCGAGCCTGTATCCTGTGATGATGCTGTATATGTTTTTTGTGGCTTTAAGAAAATGATCAAATTCTTAACTTGCCTGATTTTTATCCCATTCTACCTCACTATCAAGCCCCACCACTTACTATATACTCAAATATTTCTTATTATAAGAATGAAATGAACTAAGTATTTGAAAGTACAAGCCTTGGATCTGGCACACTGAAGGAGTATTTGCTGGATTTAAAATTGAGTCTTCCTTTATTTTTTAGATACTCATACACACTATTCCTTGAATCACTATCTAGCAAATCAGGGCCAAATGCATCCTGAATTTCCACGCAGGTCATTTACCTTCACAGCCCCACTGAAAAGCTATCAGTGACACACACTTTGGGCTTCAGTCTCTAGGCCCCTGACCTGTGCTTAGCTGATGCTGAACAGTCACTGTTAGTTAATCACTAAGGCATTAAAAAACACTGCTAATCTGTGCTCCCTTTAGGGGTCTCTGATCTTAAGTGGTGAAAGGGAAGAACTTTTAATTGCTCTGCTTTATAGAACCCTCCTCTCAGGCCTGTGCCTTAGGTTAGTGGGTAGTGGGATGAACTAAAGATGAAAAAATAATAATAATCAATTCCAAACAGTAATGAGGTGCTAATTAGATGATAGCTGTTTTTGTTTTTGACAGGCAATAATATTGAAAACATTCTAAGTTTAAATTATTAACCTTAAGACTTCTTATTTTCCTGGAAAATATCTAAATATCTTCTCAGATCATATGGAGAGAGGAACAGGAATATGTAACTATTGCTATACTTACTGTAAAAACTAAGCAAAACCAAGGCATTGAAGCTGCTTTAACATGTTTTTATTAACTATTTAATTTAAAAAAATCCTTAAACAATGTATACCAGTGAATCAGGAAAAAAATAATGAACTTTTCACCAGTGTAGAAAACTGAATTAACATCCCAGCTATGCCCCCATTGGGCTTTAATCTCAATAGAAATTAGTTGATCATAATTATTCAGGGAAAACGGGTTTTAACAGGTTTCATTTAAATATTGCGTCTTTGGATTCTCAAAGTATGCCAAAAAATTAATCAAAAATTTATCAAACCTGAGCCCCTTGCATGAGAAAACTCAAAGATTATGTAATCACTGCAATTATATTCTTTCACCGAGAAGAGAGCACTGTATTTAATTCCACAGCTCCAAGTTACACTGGGGATACAAGTAGAACTCTGATTAATTAATCATTTAGGAATGAAATTTATTCACCCAAAAAGTTTGTTTAATAATAGTTCTATTCAAAAATAATAATTTAAGCAAAGCAAAAACCATAGACCTTAGTAGTCAAATCCCTACTCTAGATTTTAGAGGCCACTTCCAGCTGAACATTCACAAGTTTGAACCAGTCTGTCAGAAATTTTACATTTTATTTTCTACTTGTACATTTTCTTGACTTAAATATTTTAAAATGTTTTTTTTTTAATTTCCTCTACTTTCTATGGTAAAATAGGGAAGGTTCTGATATCATTCACTCAAAGACTGACCTTTATTTCCCTTCTATACCTTTAATTCTCATCCTATACAAAGTTGGACAATTGTAGGCAGTAGGGAGATATCTGGTGGCATAGTAAGAGTCAATGATTCACATTTGAACTGATAGAAATCACTTCCCAGGAAATGCAGGCAATAGAGGTGGGCACTTCCTTTGGTTTTGAAATTTACAGCTTTCCTTCACCACCATAGTCCTGGTCTTCTCTCTTTCTACATTTTCTCTCAGTCTCTTTCCACCTCACTTCTCAGTGGAGAGGCAGTGTGGTGAGGTAAAGGGAGCCTTTGGGCCCACACAAACCTGGACTTGAATCTACATCTTTGCTGGGTTATGGGACTTTATTTTCTGTGTTTAAAACAATTTTCCACTTCAGACAAAGGCATGTGTGTAAAGTCTCTGGCATGTTACGCAGGTTTCCCTCACTATCTGAAAGTAGGTCATTCCTATTTGCTATGATTTGATAGGTTATTTTTTGAGTCTGGGAATATTAAAAATATTTTTCATATAAATTACAGATACTCAATGAATATTCCAGGGATGCAAGACAGTTACATATGCAAATTAATCAACATTATACACCACAATTAAAAAATGAAGAATAAAGCTATACAATATAAAGGACATTTAACAAGTTTCAACACTCATTTATGAAAAAAAAATTGGGGGCCTCCCCTGGTGGCGCAGGCAGTTGAGCACAGTGCTGTGAAGCTGTCTGCAGCCTCTGCAGCCTCGGCCTGCTGGGGAGGGTCCCACATGGCGCGCAGACCTCTCCTGTCTCGCCCGCTGCTCCCCTCAGCAGTGTATTTCGTCAGTCTGCCTGTTTTGCTCCGCACTCTGTCTCTGGTGAATCCTCTCACCCTTCCATGCATCTGGACTGTACCCTGGTTCTTGTATAAATAAATAAATAAATCTTAAAAAAATTGGCATAGGAATACATTAGTATAATATAGGCCACATGTGACAAACAACAGCCAGCATGATGTTCAACAGTGAAAAACTGAAATCTTTTCCTTCAAGATAAGGAAATAGACTAGGATTCCCACTATCACCACTACTATTCAACATTAAATTCAAGTATCAGAAGTTATAGCCAGAACAATAAGTCAAGAAAAGGGTATAAAAGGCATCCAAATAGGAAAGGAAGACGTGAAGTTGTCACTATTTGCAGATGATATTATTTTATACACTGAACACTCCATGAAAAAAAAACCTATTTGAAATAATAAGCAGATACAGTAAAATTACAAGCCACAAAATCAATACACAATATACAATGCAATGATTAGTTGCATTTCTACACACAATGAACCATCAGAAAGAGAAGAAAAAAATCCTATATCCAATTGCACAAAAAAGAATAATATACCTAGAAATAAATTTAGCCAAGTTTGTGAAAGACCTGTGCACTGACAATTATAAGACACTACTGAAAGAAATTGAATACAAAAGACTGGAAAGATAGCACATCCTCATGGATTGGAAAGATTAATTTTGCTTAAAATGACCATTGCACATAAAGCAATATACAGATTTGATAAAATACCTACCAAAATACCAAAGGCATTTTCTGGAATGCTGAAATACTACAAAACCTCATGAACTTTATTTGAAACTACTTAAGTCACACATAGGAAAATGAATCCAGAGAAAAAGGCATAAAAATGGTACCAGAATTCAAACTATACACAAAGTAATATTAATCAAAACAGCATAGGATTGGAACAAAAACAGACACATAAATCAATGGAAGAGATCTGAGATAAAGCTCAACAACAGCAAAAAAAAACCCCTAAAAACTCAATTGAAAAATGGGCGGAGGATCTGAACAAACACTTCTCCAAGGAAGACATAGATATAACAAAAAAACACATGAAAAGATGCCCATTGTCACATATTATTAGGGAAATACAAGTCAAAACAACAATGAGCTATCACCTCATATCTGTGACAATGTCATTATCCAAAATAAAGGAAACAAGTGGTAGAGGTTCCAAAGAGAAACAAACCCTTATACATCACCGTTAAGGATGAAAATTGGTGTAGCCACTATGGATATCAGTATGGAGAGCCCTCAAAAAATTAATAATATCATGTAATCCCACTACCCCACATCTGGATATTTACCTGAATATGTTATCAAAAGGGTTAACTCCAAAAGAGAGATGCACCCTTACATTCACTGTGATACTAGTCACAAAATCCAAGAGTTGAAAATTAGCTAAATGTGTATTAATAGTTGACTAGATAAAGAAAGTGTCATAAATATGTGATGGAATACTATTAAGCTATAAAAAAGATGACACATGAATGGACATAGCGATTATTATGCTTAGTGAACTTAAGTCAGGCTAAGAGAGAGAAGGAATATATTATTTTATTTATATGTAGCACAAACAATAAAAATTAATAAAACAAACTCTTAGATTGTAATAAAATAGTGTTGGGGGGATGGTTGGATAAATCAGTTAAATATAGTGAAGGATGGAAAATATACTTGGGATAGTAAACATAATGTAGTATATAGAGATGTTGATTTATAAGGATGTTTGTCTTGCAGTTTCAGGCTGTGGTTGCGTTCGGGAACTATGGATTTACAGGAAGACTTTCAAAATGAAATAAAATGTAATTTTATAAACCTATGTTAAAATTTTATAAACTTCCCTGAGGTTAAGCCTGTCCTGTGTACGGTAGAGTTCCTAATACAAATCAGAGAGGTCTTCTCAACCTTTGTCTATTGTTGCAAATATGGCCTATAAGCAAGATGCAATGAATTTCTTCAGAAAATTTCCTTCCAAAAGATTGCACAGATTTTCTAGCTACCGGTCTTGCTCACCAACCTCAGGATTTCTGTACCTGCATAACACCCCATGTCTATTTGCAATTTTGTGACTGTGGCATCTCTGCAATCATCAGACTCTGCTGAGCTAATGGGTTATGCAAACATTCTAATCTCCCTTTGGCCAAAAGAACTATTTGTTGCTTAGACTCTGAATTGAAAACTGTTTTCCTATTTCAAGGCACTCTTGCATTTCCGGGGAAATGTAACATCAGTAACTGTTTTGGGAGAAGTGCCTCAGATGTAGCCTTGGGAGAGGATTTCTGTTTAAGCCGGTAGTATGTTGGCTGCACTATCACAGGAAAATCAGCAATTATATGTTACCCTCATCCCAAACCAACCCTCAGGAATAATAAAGGCTTCTGAGTAATACATCTTTCTGGGGAGAATGACTTGCCCCTTGTGACTCACTCAATAAGGCATCTGCTGAATTGATCCCTGGCTCCACCAATTTTGCAATTATATATTGTTTTGCAAGGTTTCTATGGTCATTCTCATTGTACAAAAAGCCATAAAATAAGTATTACAGACTCATTGCTGTCACCTTCCAAATTTGGGTCCCAAAGCTGAATCTTTCCACTGAGTTTCTATATCTGTAGTTAATCAGTTGTCACTAGTGGCTCGATCAGGCTCATTTAGATTTTATTATAAAAATGAATTCAATGAAACCATCACTTAAAATCAAGGGAGTCATTACTTACATTAGTGATTCTACATAATCACATGTTTGGCACATGTAGGGAGCTTTCACAGGATCTGACCCTGCATCCACACCAGTTCCTTCACCATCAGTATCTCAGGGGGTGGATCAGGTTGTCCTACTATTACAGGGCAGGGAGAGGGGCGGCCCAAACCCCGCAAACCTGCCTGCTCTAAATGGGTTCTGTCATTCGCTGCATCAACACAAAACATATGAGACTTTAATGGGAAGGAACCTTAATACAACTAGGAAGCAACACAGGAAAGGCAAAGAATATAGTTTCTAAATCAAGCACCCAAAGTTACCCATGCCCTCGTGGGTAAAACTCCATCCAAATGGGATTGGCCCAGAGCAAGGCCCCAAAGCCTGCCCAAGTCCAAAGCATCTTCCAGTGGGGACCCACAGAAAAGGGTCAGAAACAACCAGACAAGTCTGGAAGGAAAAGAGCAAAATCAAAACCAAGACAAAAACTGCCATGGTCACCTCACCAAGGATCTCTCACCCACTCTGTGTCACCCAGTCCATGACCCAAAGGCAAGTGTAGTTTCTTTATGTGTCTCTCGGCCCATGTGCCTCCTCCAGGTCTCCTTCTGGCTCCATCCTGCTTCCTTCCTTCCTCAGTCTCCTCTCAGCTTCTTCTCTCCCTACTCAGCTCCACCCTCCATTTGGGTAGGGCAGGGAACCTGGAACCTCCCCCTTTCCTGGGGACCACCCTGTTACACTACATCTTCAGGTTCCCTAGTGATTCCCCTGTGGCTGAGTTTGAGGACGATGGATTTACAGGAGGATTTTAAAAATGAAATTATTACTTAATAAGACATACCAGACTACGGAACACTGGTTATATTCTAGCTGCTGCCAGACACTGCTTGTAAGCATTTTATGACTATGAATTAATTTAATCCTCACTATGACCCTATGACATGATTATCTCCTAGTCACAATGGAAACTCAGGGACAGATGGAAATGAAGGACAGAAACTAAGCAACCTGCCCAAAGTCATAGTAAGTCATGCTCTGGCGTCCTTTTGACTCGTAACCTTTACATTATTCTGCCTCCTATTCAGTTTTTGTGTTTTAAATAGATTTGCTACAGCAGGTACTCACAGGCACACCTCTCCATGCTTTACAGACAGAAATGCATTGAGGATAACACCAAATTCCCCCAATAAATGGAAAGCTTAGCAGTAACTGCTTTGTGAAATTCTACTTTTATTGCTCTACTCATAATAAACCTGATGACCCAGGAAGCTCTCTGTTATGCTAGTTGCCTCCCTAACATTCCTACTTACCTTCTTTCAGCTCTCTCAATACAATTTCATCCCAGAAATGAACTACTCAAGAGCTGGCAAGACCCAGGAGTAGTATGGAACTTCTGTGGCTACAAGCAGAGGGGGATTCTCCTGGCTGTATGCTCCCAGAAGAGGGACCTTGGACTGCCTCCTTCTCCTTAGAATCTATTTCCATTTAGCTTGGGATGACCTCAGGGATCCCTGATATGATGTCCCCAAGCTCTGCAGCTGAAGCCACATGATAGCAGCTGCTGCCAACAGAGCCTGTGAGTCCAGACCGCCTTCCCTGAGGGGCGAGAAGCTGTCAATGTGCTTAGTGCCTACTTAGTCCTCAGTCACAGTCTGAGTTTTAGTTGGCTCTTTGGCTTTTAAAAAACAAGTTTTTATTAAAACTTGACATCATAATATCATGACATGACACATACATGTTATGACATAATATCATGATATCATAATATCACATAATTTGACATGACATGACATCATAATATCACATAATTTTCAGGTATGTGTCATCATAAATCAACATCTGCATCCACAACATTAAGTTCACCCCTTAAGGTCTGACTTATACCTGTAACCAAACCTTTCTTCATATCTTAGTTTTAAGGACTGTGTCTGTTCTTGTCTTCTTCACTCTAACTCACACATTCCAGTCTCTGAGACAGGTCTGCACCTGAGATCATGGTTCTTTCTTATTCCCTTTTGCCAATCTGGGGTCTGTAGTCCAAGCCCCTGATTCCAGTCCCGGGCCTGGACTGACAACTGTTCACCAGCAATTGCTGATGCCCATAGCGCCAGGCTTATTACCGGCCATTTCAGAATCCATTTCCCATCTCTCAGGATATTTTCTGCTTTACTATAGATGCTGGCACTTACTCTAGTAGCCTGCTCTGCTCCTGCATTTCTGGTGTGTTTCTGCAATTGGTCTTCTCTCACCTGACCAAGCTAGAATGACACAGGAACCTGAGGTGTGGCAGTTTTCTTTCCAGTGGAGCTGAAGTTTATAATCAATTATTTATATGCATATGAATTTTGTTTTTATTAAGTTGATGCACAGATGTCTAGCTGACTTTCCTCCCCTGTCTCAGGGTGGCTATTCCTATATTAAAGGCACCAGGTCCTTTTTGGTAAAATATTTAAGGCCACATTCAAACAGAGCACCCCAGTAAGTAGGCACACCACGTCTCCTTAGAGCATCATCCTTCCACGCACTCCCTGTCCATCACTGTTTTCACCTTCACCAAACAGCTTCCACCCCAGTCACCCATCCCCTCAACCCCCACACTGCCCCTCAGATCCCTCATCCATCAATTCTAATACCCATCCTTCAGATTGCAGCTGCATTTTAGCCCCCAACCCCAAACCACTTTCTAACTAAATCAGAATTTCCGCAGGTGGGGCCTGAGCACTGGTGGTGTTGAGAGCTCTTGGGAGGATTCCATTGTACCCCTGAGACCTAGAGCCTCTGACTCAGGAAAGTATAGACGTCAATTCTACCTCACTGATGATTTTATTCCCAATATATAACAAGGCACGTGGCATATCTGGGGAACACTGTGTTTGATGAAAAATGGATGGATATCCTGAAGCAGGTTCGTGGCTTTCCCTGAGGCTGTAAGTTAGGATTCTTATCTGTTAAGCTCACCAGACTCAAATTGTGAAAATGTAAAATATTAAACTTACTGGTCTAGAAATTGTAAAATGAATACAATCCTGCTTGGTTCATATCCAGTTACCAACAATCAAAATTTTGAAATTCCTGACCACTATGCTTTTTAAAATTTAAAATGTGGGCCTCCCCTGTGGCACAGTGAGTTGAGTGCCACACTATGAAGCTGTATGAAGCCTTGGCAGCGCTGGTTCGATCCCCAGCCAGGGAGATACCCACATGGCACAGCAGACCTCTCGTGTCTCGCCCGCTGCTCCCCTCAGCAGTATCTTTGGTCCGTCTGCCTGTTCTGCTCCCCAATCTGTCTCTAGTGAATTCTCTCACCCTCCCATGCCTCTGGCATGTACCCCAGCTCTTGTATAAATAAATAAATCTTAAAAAGAAAATTTCCCTTCTTTATAATATTCATTGTGGGAAAATATAGAAAATGCTAATAATTAAAAGAAACTGAGACATATTTGTATTTGCACCACCCGAAAGAACTACTTCTGAACCCTTTATTGTCTTTACATTCTTGATATAATAAATTGAATCATACCTTATTCATTCAGCAATACAGTCTGAAATCTTAGTCTTGTCAATGTATAATTTGTAGATAAGTCAGCTAACTAAATTGTAAACGTTCCCTGAGGGGACCCCAAGACTTTTCTAACCTTGAGCTACAATGTTGCCCTTGGCTGCTGTCATGGTCAAATCCTTCAGTAACATTTAGGTTTCAAAGAATGAACCTTAGAAAACTATGAAATATAGTTACTCTCTGGTGATGATTTATAGGAGCAAAAAAGGAATGTTAATGAAAATGGATGCTCTCCTCAGGGTTTTTCAGTCTGAAAGTCACAGCATTTTTTAAAGCAATACTTGCTTTTGGATTTTGACTGAAGAAAAATCACAGTAAGTCAACATATCACTGCTTTTTCTTTGGTACTGGCCTAAGCTTTTTGTTTTCTGCTTACAGCCGAATTGTAAACTTGGCATCACACTCTCTAGATTATAGTCAAGGAAACTGAGACAGGTTTAGAGACTCATCTTTCTTAGGCAATAAGTCACTATTAATAAGTGACGGAGCAGAGATTCATGGATTTAAGTAGGGTATTCCCTGAGCACAGAGTTAACAACATTTGAAAAAATGTAGTGCTTGACTCTTTCCAACTGGACTGGAGCAACAGGCATCTCTTGGGACATTTGGCATAAATGCCATAGGATGGGAAGGGTTGGGGGGAACAAGAGAAGCCAACTACAAGAAGCTAAAGCATGAGCGGGACCCCCACAGACATCCCCATGAATGGCCACGATACATACACAGAGTTTGCGTACGGGAAGGCGACAAGAATTCTGAGCCTGATATTGGACACGGGGAGCCTCTCCCTGGCATTCAATGTTGCACATGCAGATGAGCATTGCTGATGTCCACAACGCATCCAGCAACGAGCTGGTCCACACCAGGAACCTGCAGATGAACTGTGTCGTGCTCAGTGACAGCACACCGTGGGGACAGCAATAAGAGTCCCATAAAGTGCTGCCCCAGGCCTTAAGATGGGGGGCACACTGACTCCTGAGGGGAAGGAGACCTTAAACAATAAGCCATCAAAGGAAAATATGATGAAAGGAAAAGAAAACCAAAATGCACAGTCCTGTGGAGGGGCAGGTGCCGCTGGGCAAGCTTCTTGCAGCTTTCGGGACCAGGCCAGCACTGACTAACAGGTGACTGGGTTCATTTCCCACAAGACTGTCCCTGCCTCCCTGCCTCAGATGCCAACTGCAAGTCTCAAGATTGTCACTTGTTCTTCTGACCTACCTGCTATACATCAGGGTTTCCACAACCTCCTCCTTGGAGAAACAACCGAAGTGCCTACTACTGCTGAATGGTTAGACAACCATGGTGCCTCCTGGGTAATAAAGGAACTTCAGTGACAGACCTAACAGCTTGGGTGGATCTAAATGGCATTATACTGAATGAAAAAAAAAAATCAGTATCAAAATAGTATACAATAACACCCCTCCCCCCAGCAGAGGATATGCTTCAAGATTCCCCAATGGGGGTCTGAAACCATGACTAGTATCCAGCTATATACTGTCTATACTGCTTTTCCCCATGCATACATGCCTATGGTAAATGGTAAAGTATAAATTAGGCAGAGTAAGAGACTAGAAACAACTGAAACTAAAATAGAACAATTATACGAATATATTATAATAAAAGTTATGAGTGTGGTCTCAACCTCTCCTTCCTTCTCTCCCCCTCCTCTCAGAATATCTTAGTGTATCTATAATTTTCTGAACTCTGTTGACCAACGATAACTAAAATGGGAATTCAAAACTGCAAAAAAAAAAAAGTGGTACAATGTGATGACATTCCCCCACACACCATACACACACACACTCACACAGTATGTCTGTCAAATTCCTGTTTCTGGGGCCTCCCTGGTGGTGCAAGGGGTTAAGATGCAACCTATGAAGCTGTCTGCAACCACTGCAGCACGAGTTCGATCCCCAGCCCGGGAGCTACCCACATGGCGCGGCAGACCTCTCCTGCCTCGCCCGCTGCTCCCCTCAGCAGTGTATTTCAGTCAGTCTGCCTGTTCTGTCCCCTACTCTGTCTCTGTCTCTGGTGCGTCCTCTCACCCTCCCGCGCGCATCTGGCCTGTACCCCGGTTCTTGAATAAATAAATCTTTAAAAAAATAATAATAAAATAAATCCCATTCTGCACTGGCTAGTTGTGGCCAACACTTCCTAAGAGGAGAAACCGTGAGACTGAAAAATCTCAGCACTGTTTCTCACACAAGCGTGACCTAGTGCAAGAGAAAGTCTCCGGACACAAAGAGAGGCAGCCAGAGAGGGATTCCTGTCTCGCCCTGAGGTGCGCAAGGGGCGTCAGCGCCGCCGCTGGGAGGTGAGCCGCGCGCGCGCCCCACCTCCCGGCTCCAGGAGCAGACGGGTGCGGGTACCCCGCGGTCAGAAGACTGGGGAGCGCCCGCGACTGCCGCAGCACTTCGCCTTAGAGACAATCGCGAGAACTTTCTTTGAAGCGCGGACATTTGGGGATGGAGTCCCCCTGGCTTTGGCTTCCCTCCCCTTGAGTGAAGATTTGATCCCCGTGCGGTTTCAGCCTCCCGAACCTCCCGGGGTGCAGTCACCAGCCCTCGGGCGCACCTAGGTCGGGAGCAGCCGCCGGCCGGTCCCCTCGCAGCCGCGCCCCGGTGGTGAGCCGGGCACGGTGCCGGGCCAGGCGGGCGCAGGCGGTGCCCGGAGCGCGCGGCATGCAGTCGCTCAACATAACCCCGGAGCGGTTCTCCCGGCTGCTGCAGGACCACAACCTCACGCGGGAGCAGTTCATCGCTCTGTACCGCCTGCGGCCGCTGGTCTACACCCCGGAGCTGCCAGGGCGCGCCAAGCTGGCCTTCGTGCTCACCGGCATTCTCATCTTCCTCCTGGCGCTCTTTGGCAACGCGCTGGTGGTCTACGTGGTGACCCGCAGCAAGGCCATGCGCACCGTCACCAACATCTTCATCTGCTCGCTGGCGCTCAGCGACCTGCTCATCGCCTTTTTCTGCATCCCTGTCACTATGCTCCAGTACGTCTCCGACCACTGGCTGGGGGGTGAGTCTGTGCGCCCTCCTGCTGCCCCAAGCCCCGGGCTTCCAGGGTCCCGTGCGCGCTCTTTTCTCACTCCCTTATATTTCTCCCACCACTAAATGCATATATTGCCCTTTCTGAGAACTTCCTCACCGCACACACTTGGAAATAAGTTTGGGTTTTTTTGCGCCTTTAGGTTCCGACCAGCGATTTTTTTTTTTCCCCTTGTTGCTCAGAGTCACAGCTTAGGGAAATGCTTAGGAAAGGTCCGGAGCGTAAGGTGGGGCGTCGCAAGGTTTTCCAGGCACTTCAGCTCCCTTTTTCATAAAAGCAGGATTTCCCCCTGTTTTTGAAATGTAAGATAAAAATGTTTCAATGGATAACCTCACCAGCGCCCCCCCCCACCCCCCAGGCTCTCCCCAGCTGTCTCTGTAACTTCCAGATGAGGGTCTGTATCCCGGCACACATAAGGCTTCAAATTCTTCAGCAACAAATATAACACATTCATAGAGGGGAAATTATCTTTCTCTGGTCCCTTTTTAAAAACTGGACTGACAGAGTCATGGAGGAGAGGGACATAGAGAACACAGGTCCTCCTGACCGACAGTGGATTAGAGAATTTCTTTTCCTCTTATAGAAACTGGTGGATGTGGCAGCCAAGCCAGCTGGAGACACTGAGGTGGAGCAGTGTGGGACGCTGGGAAAGAGACACTGCGCTTCCCCAAAGGAGCCTGGTTTTTCCAAAACAGCAAAGAATTCCTTGTAATCTAGGTGGACTAGTGCCATGTATTTTCCCCAGCCCTTCTGGTGTCCCTTGGGAGGAGGCACTGCTTGTACCCCCATTTTGCTGGGTGGGTATTTTTTTGTGACCACATCAATATTCTTGGAAAGCAGTTGGAAATACAGAGAGAAGGAGAGAAATGGATCGTCAAGCTCTGCCATGGTCACTTCTTTGTATTCCTTTTAATCTCATGGAGAATGTTTCTTCCATCTCACCATTTCTGACTTGAGATCTTTAGAAAATTTCCCTGGCATTGCTTTGCTCCATGAATGTGCAGACTTTATTGTTAATGGTTCAAAATGTTAACAGCATAGATTCCCATTTCACCTATAACATCAATATTTCCAAAATGCATTAAACATTTGAGTACACAGCACTGACTTGGAAAGTGACACATAAAGAAAAAAGTTGCAGGCAGTTCTACACATTATAGATTTTCTTATCATTCTGATAAATAATTGTAACTAAAATAACTGATATTATAGAGTTGCCAGGTGCTACTAACTCCATAAAATTAATAGTAAAACTTTTGATCAACATATATAACCTTTTATTTTGAGAGAAAGTCAGGAATTTTCCATTCCAAATGCTTGTGAAGGCTTGTGCATGTTTGTATTGTGTAACTGGATCTCCATTTGTAAAGTGACCATAGTGAAGCAAAGTGGGATCTTATACTGGGAATCAAAGACCTGGGTTACTACTTTGGTTCTAAAACATCTTAATTTAAGGACCTCAGTTTTTTTTTTAAAAAAAAAATAGTAACAGTGATTATAGAAGGTTGGGGTGCAATGAGGTAGATCTGTCCTTGGAGAATGAAGCCCTGGAAAGCTTAGAAGTGACATTCCCCTGAGAACTTAGGTAGGTATTGCAAAAATTTTTCCCAAATTTTGTTTTTTTCCCTAATTCAATGAAAACATTCCATTTAGCTTCTAACTGCTGAAAAAAGGGTGATAATTACTTATATATTTTATAGGTTTAATGTGAGGATACAGCGTGTTCATAAAAGTGCTCTGAAAAAAATTGACCATGAAAATGTATTATTCTACTAAGGAATGTTTAGAGGGAGGTGGTCTATGTTTATCTGGAACCGGATTTGTAGAGATAAATATTCTTATGTAAATCGAGAAAGCAATAGCCAAAATTGCAGTTCCATGAAGAGAGTCAGCAAGAGGTACTAGAGATAGAGACAAACAGAGATCCCTGTACTTCAAGGATCAGATAAATAATTGCAAAACTCCCCTGGCAAATTAGCAAAAGAGAGTTCAATGGGATGCAATCTAACAGCTGAAAATTAATTCACAGTTTTTATTATTTCATGAAGCTCTCGTGGCCTTTCTTTAAGACAAACAGAGCATTTTACCTTGGGAACCCAAAAATAAATATAGCTCATATACGACTTTGTGGGTCTTAGAGAATAGGAAATATTCCCCAAATGAGCAATATTGGGTTTTACAAGAAGATCCACTCCGCTGTGGGGCATGGAAGGGTCAGGAACACTTTACCAAGACAGAGCTGTTGGAGTTGGATCTTGAAAAACAATTTGGACTGCTTCCAGAAGAGAACGGAAGATGGTGTGTGTTTTAGAACCAGGAATCAACCCTAAGTTTGGAAAAAAGAAAGAAGGTGAAATAGTTCAAAAAAACATATGTGAAGCATTTCAATAATATACCATTTATATGTAAAAACTGTTAGGAAATGACACTTGTAAAGGAGGTTAGTGTACCTGGAGAGAATTTATATTAAAAATTATGCAGACTCTAGAATATAAATACCCCTCAGATTCCTTCAGGGTAAGGCAGGAAATGAAAACAAGGCAGGGAGGAGCACCAGTAGGCCTCAGTGGCAGGAGGAAGACTTGGTGCCTCTCCTGCTGGGGGCAGGTTGCCTGCAGGCAGGGCTGGGTGCTGGTGGTATTGTCAGATCTGTTCTTGTGGTCATTGTCATTGCATTTGTTTTTTCAGTAGTTGTTACAGAAAGTTGGGAACACGAATGTTTAGGATGACATTTCATTTAAAATTTATAAATAGGCAATGAGGTGAAGGAAATGTCTCTGTGGGTTTGGCACAAATCATTCCTGGGCGTCAGTCTGTGACTTCTCTACAAAGCCTGTGTCAAACACTGTCACAGTGGTAGGGCTGCAACGACTAGGTTTCTCCTTTTAACACTCAGCTCCCCCTGAGGAAGACCACCACTAAGGAGTCAGAGCTCTCTGTCAGACTAGATTCCAGGTGATTCATTTACACATGAAATGCTGAAAGGCACCACTTCAAATAAAGGCTCCAGACCTGGCTGCACAGAGGATCTCCTGAGGAGCATTGACAAAGGCTCCCTGCCAGCCTTGTCCACAACAGTTACAGGGAACTGTCTGGAGTTGTGATGACCAGCAGGGGTGCTGACCAATGGTACCCACTGTGCACGTGGCTACCCAGGTCCTCATTCAGGGACATATTGGCTTGAAATTGGTCATGGTGGGAATATTTACACTGTGGAAATCAGCAGCTATAACTTGGGTCTTTTTTAAAGAGCCAAAAAAAAACCAAAAAAAAAACAAAAAAACAACCAACCAAACATAAAAAACAACAAAACAAAAAACAAACCTATTGTTTTCCGGCTTAGCACGGAGCATTGACATTGAGTTTCCTCTTGAACCGTGATGCACCATGAATGACAGGTGAGACAAAGTGTATTCAGGGACGTTCAGTTTAGTTTCACCATTACACTCTAGTCTGAAGGAGCCACTATCAGCATCAAGGGTTGCCAAGACCTGAGCATGGAGACCAGCTCAGGCTCCATCCCTTCTGAGGACCTCACATCACCAACCTGAGATGATCTGTTACAGGGCAGCATGAGGGGCACCCCAGGACCCCCAAACCTGCCTGCTCTAACTTGATCCTGCCATCTGTCATATAAAGACAAAACTTATACTCTAATGTATAAGACATTCAATGGAAAGGACCTTTAATACCATTAGTGTGCGATAGAGAGGAGAGAACAGAAAGGACAGAATAGTTTCCACACAAAACATCCAAAGTTACCCATCCCTCGTGAGTAAATGCCCAGACAAACAGGGTTGGCCCAAAGCTGGACCACTGAGGCCCCAAAGCTTGTGGCAGTACAAGGCACCTTCCAGGGGGCACCCATAGGAAAGGGGCAGAAGGGGCCGGGCAAGTCTGGGATGGAAGGAGCAAAATCAAAATCAAAATAAAGGCTGCCATCAACTTCCCCACAGCCTCACCCACATCCGTTTCAAGTGTCTCCTTCCATGTCCCCCAAGTCCCCAGTACAAGTCCAAGGCTGAGCAGCAGGCGCAGCTCCTTCACATGTCTCTCTGCTCCATGTGCCTCCTCCAGGTCTTCTTGATCTCCTTCCTCCGTTCTCCGAGTCTTGACACCAGCTTCTCCTCCCTGCTCAGTTCCACCCTTCCTTGGGTGGGGCAGGGAGACTGGAACCTCCCCTTTCCCTGAGGACTCCCCTGTTACACCTCTACCTTCACCCACCAGCTGACTCACTCCCACATGACTGCCAGAATTTCTTTGCAATATGGAGCTAGCAGGAGGGGGTTCTCTTTCCTCGAGTTTCAAAAATGGCATTTGCTTATGACTTTGCTTTTATTACTAACACAAAGATGGGTTGTATTGCCACAGCAGTTACAAGCCCTGCCTGGGTTCTGTCTGCAGTCTGCTCTCACCCGCTTGGCCATCCTTCAGCAGTGAACTGGCCCATTGAACTTTTGAGGCCATGGAATTGACCAGTCATTATAGCTGCAGCCTGTTTTTCTCAATTTGCCTTTCTTCCTTCTCCTTATTTAAAAAAAATCTCTTCCTCTGAGCCTCCCCTGGTGGCACAGGCGGTTGAACGCTGCACTGCGAAGCTGTCCTTAGCCTCTGCAGTGCAGGTTCAATCCCGGCCTGCTGGTGAGGGTCCCACATAGCGGGACAGACCTCTCCTGTCTTGCCCGCTGCTCCCCTCAGCAGTGTACTTCATCAGTCTGCCTGCTCTGCTCCCCGCTCTGTCTCGGGTGAATCTTCTCACCCTCCTGCGCATCTGGCCTGTACTCTGGTTCTTTTATAAAAATAAGTAAATCTTTTTAAAAAATAATAAAATAAAATCTCTTCCTCTAAACATATATAATGTTCCTCCAAATTCACTGGCTGAACACACCCTGGTGTTTTTTCCAGCTAAAGTCTTGCTTTAGCTGGTATAGTCTTGCTTCCGACCAATGCTCCCAAACACTCTGCCTTCCTCCCTATGTCTCCATAAATGTCTCTTTTCCTTCTTTCTGTTTCTCTCTGTCTCCTTCTTTACGGTCAGCTATTTCATGATTTTTTCACTTCCTCTTATTATTTGATGGTGTGTCTCCAGAAGCTTTGTACGCCGACTGTTTTCTTTCATCATTTATTTTGGCATAAAGGCTACAGACAGTACTCTCATCTCTCTGCTGAGGTTCCTAAAATTAGTATCTCATCATTATCGGAAGGCACCATCTCTCACCTGATCTGAAGATGAGGCATTTACACAGGGATTCTGATCAGCATGCAACAAACATTCCCTCACCCCATCTCAAAAAAAGAAAGAAGCTGCATCCTTGTAGAACAGCCAGGTATCACTTAGAGCAAGAAGGGGAGGAAAATATTCAAAAAAAAAAATAGAGAATGCAGGGGATTTTGTTGATGTCAGGGTTCCTGAGGCGCATGTAATGCAAGTGTTGGGGGATGGGGGTCTGAGTCATATTGGGGGACTGTTTGGGGTCTGGATTGGGCCCAGGCATGGGGGATATTCTAGCAGAATGGGACTGACACTGACTGAGGTAAATGGGGGGATTTATTCTGAAGACTTCCTGGGAAAAGGAGGGAAATCTGTTCTAATTCTAGCATTCATCGGGGGTGTTGGATGAGGAGTGGAGTGATGGCCTTGCTAATAGCCCAGAGGGAGAGGATGGTGTCCCCTGGTACACATAGAACTCTGTGACTCTCCCTGCAGTCCTGCTGTGGGCAGTGAAATGAATTTTCTAATGGTGCCTGGCAAATTGACTAAAAGTAATTCCAAAAAAAGAACTCCAGAAATACCCTAAGTAATGACAGCATCATTGGGAGAAGTGCACATATCACATGTTGACTGATTAAAGTCTCAGTGGTAGTTAGAATTTACTCGATAATCAAAGTGAAGATTCAAGCCCAGGAAATTGCCTGAAAGGTTTTTCTCTGCAAAAATTGTTCCAGCCGTCACAAGTTTATATAGACAGGGATAGTGAGTCGTAGGTGTCAAAAGGTTTAATTATCATTCATAAGGGGGCTTCTGGTTTTTTACCTATAGGCTTATATCTTCCAGTTTCTTAAGTGATCTTGACCTAAAGAAATGTTGATACTACACATGCTCAGAGACAGGACAAATGCTAGGGTTAAAGCACTTGTCTGATTTCCACAGGATGGATTGTGCAGATGTGTGTGTTGGGTCCTCATTGTTCAAAGTTTCTTGACCTGGCTCCTTGGTCTTTGGGGCAGGGTGGGTGGTGGTGGTGGAAAGGCTGCTGTAAGGCAGGCAGCGGACTCCCACATGGTCTTAAAGCCTATGCAGGTGGATTTGCTCTCTTACCTGTTAGGCCGGGGAAGAGGTACCCAGAACATTCATAATATGTTCACACACTTATATTTACCACATTGGAAGACTGATTGCTTAGGTAAGAAAATGTAACAAAATGGTCTGGCTGGTGGCACAAGGGGTTAAGTGTCAGCACTATGAAGCTATCAGCAGCTACTGCTGCATGAATTCAATCCTTCAATCCCCCCAGGGAGCTGACCCACCTGGTGCAGCAGACCTCTCCTGTCTCCTCCACTGCTCCCCTCAGCAGTGCATTTCAGTCAATCTCCCTGTTCTGCTCCCACTCTGTCTCTGGTGAATCCTCTCACCCTCCGCGCCTCTGGCCTGTACCCTAGCCCTTGTATGCATAAACAAATGAAATAAATCTTAAAAAAAAAAAAAATGTAACAATTTTCTCAGCAGCTGATTCGTCTCAGGAATGGGTCTCAATATTGGTAACATAAAGAAATCATCTGTGGGGTATTTTGAATGATGCTTTCTTTGTTTCTATATGCTAAGATACTAATTTGATTGATCTGAGTATAATACCCTGGTATTGGATTTTCAAAAGTTACTCATAGAAAAGATTATTTTCAGCCAAGCTAGAGATTCTCTGATGTTATATGAATGTTGACAGCACCAAGACTTGGGCTCTTACAGAGGCCAAGAGAATTAATAGATGTGGAAAGCTTAAATAGCACAGTTCCCATCATCTGTACCAGTAGAATACAGTTACATTTAAGAGATAGCAACTGGAGTCAGAATGCCTAAGAAATGCAGGATATATATAAAATGAGGCTCCACATGGAGCTTAGACAGAATTCTTTCATTGTGTAAAGCCAATTACATCTTTATTAAAGGCCATAAGGATGCAGTCTATTTGGGGGCTTTTCAAGATGGATTTGGAAAGAAGTAAAAAAATAACAAATGTTGGGATATGACAGATGAGTGGAATGGAATACTCACACACAATGTCATACTACTCCACTACATATTAAAAAAAGGGTGAAATCTTGTCGTTTGCAGCAACATGGATGGAGCTGGAGGGGACTGTGCTAAGCAGTGGAAGTCAAGAGAAATACAAATGATTTCACTTGTGGAGAACATAAGCAAGCAAATCAAAGGCCTGGACAAAATGGAACCATCCAAAGCCTAAAAATCTCACTGCAGAAATGAGTCTACCAGAGGGGCAGGAAAGTGATATCAAAGGGTGGAAGGGTGGGCCTCCCTGGTGGTGCAGGTGGTTGAGCCCCACACTGTGAAGCTGTCTGCAGCCTGTGCAGCGCGGGTTCGATACAGGCCGGACAGCAAGACTCCCACATGGCACGGCAGACCTCTCCTGTCGCACCCGCTGCTCCCCTCAGCAGTGTATTTCGTCAGTCTGCCTGTTCTGTTCCCCACTCTGTCTCCGTTGAATCCGCTCACCCTCCTGCACATCTGGCCTGTACCATGGTTCTTGTATAAATAAATAAATCTTAAAAAAAAAAAAGGGTGGAGGGGCCCAGCAGATTATGGTAGAGGATTGTGGCTGCTTAGGTGGTGGATGGTGACATGCATCTGAAGAGGTGTGAACCTGTACCCTAAATCATAGTGTTGTAAATCAATATTACCTCAATTTCAAAATGATACACTAAAACAAGAGATAAAAACATTGAGATATAAATAAGATATGCAAAGAAACAGTGACTTATTCTTTCTGGAGACTCGAACTGAACCACATACCAGCACACCACAATGAGATTTTCAGCCCTAGTTGTTGGTGTGGGTAGCTGACAAGAAGCAAGGCTCCCGAGCTTTTTTGAAACAGCTTCCTTTTCCTCCTTAACAGATAAAGTTTTGGATAAGATTTCTTATGAAAATATATACTGCATGAAAAACTGAGGTGTTTAAAGACTTCAAGCTGATACACTGTGAAGTATCCGGATTATTAATGGAAGTTGTTCTTTTTTTAAGATTTTTTTATTTATACAAGAACCGGGGTACAGGCCAGATGTACAGGAGGGTGAGAGGATTCACCAGAGACAGAGCGGGGAACAGAACGTGCAGACTGACGAAATACACTGCTGAGGGGAGCAGCAGGTGAGACAGGAGAGGTCTGCCGCGCCCTGTAGGATTCTAGCCGGCCAGCCTGGATCGAACCCGCGCTGCAGAGGCTGTGGACAGCTTCACAGTACTGCGCTCAACCCACTGTGCCACCAAGAAGGCCCCTAAAGGAAGTTGTTTAAATTGTATATTTGATGACAATGAAATAGGACAAACCTGGGGACCAGAGCTCACCTGTGTTCTTAGGGACACAGGATACAATCCAAAAACAGACACATAGGGAGAAACAGTAGCAGGATGAATTTATACAGGGAGTGAGAGGAGGCAGAGCTGAGAGACAGAATTTACAGACGGCCACTGTCTTAGCTCTCATAGTGTCCACTGAGCAGACACTGAGGTGGAAGCTGAGGCTGCACATGGCAAGTTGGTGGCTTCTTCACAGACACCCCCCAACACCCCCAGCACTGTCACATTTCCCTACCAGCCCCTGCTCAGGGGGTGGAGTGAGGATAGTTCCACCTTCTCTCATCCAGGTACCACTCAGTGACCTGGAAGTTGCTCCTCAGTGTTGCTCTGATAAAAAATTTCAAGTCTTTGGATGAGTTGAAAGCAAGTTCTTCGGGTCTGTTTTATCTATTTATTTTGACTATTGTTTAGAAAATATCACTCACACTTATGATAATAATTTTTCTTTTCTGTGATTTTTCAGAAACGTTAGCGTTCCCACAGGAATTTAAAAATGTGAAATTGCTGTAAAATTAAGAGTATTGTGGAGCTTTGTGAAAGCTGTTTAACAGGAATGGTTTAAACTCTTGATGAATAGCAAGCTCGTTAACGTAGAGACATATGAGAGATTACAGAAACAAATCCAAGGGAGAACAACAGCCACGGTGATGTGAAAGGAAGACAGAATACTATGCCGTGAGGCCAGCCACTGAGTGTTCTTTCCCAGAATCAACTATCTACACACTCTGAGAAATCGGTAAAATTGCTAAATTTTCTGAGGAGGTAGGAGGGTGGTAATGGTATTGCCTCTACTTAAGACAATAGCATTTTATAGTTAAATTTAAAATAGGGAAGGATTTAGCAATGAGAAAGTTAAAATTTTTTATTGTGCACTTTGGAGGCACATAAAAACCCTACTTTTATATAGTTATTTGATGTTTTTAGAATATAGCTCCATTTATAGTTATTTGACCAGTGCTGCTTTATTAAGATTCTTGCTTGCAAGGAGAAAGCACAACTTAAGCTAGCTTAAGAAAAAGAGGGATATTCTGTCTTCTGGAACTGAAAGGCTCGGAACTAGGGCTGAATTCAGGCATGCCTGGATCAAGGTGATCCAACCATGACTTCAGAGCTTTGTTATTCTCCCTCTCTGTGTTCAGTTTCATTTATTTCTATACTAGACTTTATTTCTTGGTTGTCCTGTGTCAGGTAGTGAGAAAGATTGACCCCGTGGCACAGGCACACATTTTCTTTAAAACTTAAGTGTCTATCCATAGATGAGTGGCTAGATAAATGTGGTATACATATACAATGGAACACTACTTGGCCATGAAAAGGAATGAAGTTCTGATACTAAGCATTATGCTAAATGAAATAAGCAGGCATGTTTTATATGACAGATTTTTACATGATTATGCTTACATAAACTATCTAAAATAGGCAGATTCATAGAGACTAAATAGCTTAAAGAGCTAGGTTTCTTTAAAAAAAAAAACAGATTTATGGGCCTCTCTGGTGGCACAGGGGGATAAACACCGCACAATGAAGTAATCCGCAGCCTCTGCAGCATGAGTTTGATCCCCGGCCAGCCAGGGAGCAACCCACATGATAAGGCAGACCTCTCCTGTCCCGCCCGCTGCTCCCCTCAGAGTGTATTTCAGTCAGTCTGCCTGTTCTGCTCCCCACTCTGTCTCTGGTGGATCCTTTCACCCCCCACATTTCTGGTCTGTACCCCAGCTCTTGTATGCATAAACAAATAAGTCTTTACAAAAAACAGATTTATTTATTTATGCATACAAGAGCTGGGGTACAGGCCAGAGATGCAGGGGGTGAGAGGACTCACTAGAGACAGAGTGGGGAGCAGAACAGGCAGACTGACTGAAATAGACTGCTGAGGGGAGCAGCGGGAGAGACAGGAGAGGTTTGCTGCACCATGTGGGTTGCTCCCTGGCCGGCCGGAGATCAAACTGCAGAGGCTGTGGATTGCTTCATAGTGCAGTGCTTAACCCCTTGCACCACCAGGAAGACCCACAAAAGAGCTAGATTTCTGTATGATGCAAATGTTCAGAATGGATAGTGGTGATGTCTTCACAACACTAGATATAATTTATGCCACTAAATTATATACTTGAAAATTACAACTTTTATGTTTCTATATATAGTATATATGTGTGTATGTGTTTGGGGGGGTGGGTGTGTGTATTCGCTCATGTTATTGCCCATGGTCTTCCTGTGGGACCAGGGACACAGGGACATGACACCATATAGGACGCCTTCTGTCATCTGTGTAGGTAATAAAACTCATTGGCTCCTCGCTGACTGAAACCCTGTGACAAGTGAACTCGACACCGCACCACAGTGGTGCTCGGGAATGCTACTGCTTAGCAGGAGTTCTGCAGGAAGGAGTGGGGGCGGAGCAGCATATTTCATAGAGTCACCCACACAGTCTGTTGGACATAGTTCCTCCAAGGAGGCTGCAAGCTCTGTGACATGTCCTCGCCTTGATTTCTCTGACATCCTCCCACAGGGCCAAGACTCTGGAGCTAGGTTTTTCAGGATCAAGCTGAACCATGATTCAGAATGACTTCTCAATGCCTGCCTCCCTGGCCTGGGATGGGTGCTGGCATCTCTCTCCTCTCCCACCAGGCTGACATATCCCTTCACAGATCAACCATGTGTTGCTCTTCCCTCTGCACTGCACAGTGACTGCCTTCTAAATGCTCAGCCATGACTGAAAGGCTGGTGGATGGGGCCTGGAAACTTCATCTCAGCAGTTCTCTTTTGGTCTGTGTCACTGAAAATATTTAACAGAAGCTCAATCTCTTGTTTTCTTTCCTATCTTAAAATTAAGGTTTGCTAAGATTAGTTCTGAGGTACCCAAGTAAATGTTTATTGTTTTTAGCTAGCTATGCAAAACTATATTTGTTCTTTCTGTGGCTGAGTTTCTAAGAAAGACATCACCTGGTGTATCAGAAAACTGCAAATTATTAAGGACAAATGGAAATCTCCTTGAAAGATAATATGTTCTCACATTCTGGGAGAAATAGAAGCAATAGAGAGACAGCTTGATGTAGTAAAAATGAACATGTACTTTAGAGTCAGTCAGTTTTGGGTTCTATCAATAATTACTGTCTGTCATCTAAGAGTTACTGTATTAAGTAACAGTTATATTTCCTAGCATTATATCTGCCCCTATGGGGAAAGCAAGCAGAGGTTATAAAAAATGGACCATGATTCTCCCCAGTGGTCAGCAGAAAAGCCAATAAAGATGCAAGTTACACATCATGCTGTATTTCAACAAAAATGCTAACATAATGCCGTTCTTCTATTTTTCCATTGGATTATAATATGAAGCATATAAGAGATACATATTCTTACTTATAAAGCATTTAACCTATAAAACTGGAAAGTTTCTTGTAAAATATGTGTGAAAAATTTACAAAGCTTTTTCCTTGTCAAAATGAATTAACTGCCAATGTTATAGGCTGGCAAACAAGGTGTCCGATGCTGGGATAAATATTTAATTGTGCTTTGTAACCGATTCCTTGTCTGTGAGTTTGGAAAAACCTAGTCCACCTTTCAAACTGCTGTGAGGATGGGTGAGATCATGAGTAACAGGCCTGGCATGATGAAGGCACCAGGAAAGGGAAGCTGATGTGGGATCACAGGGCAAAGTGTTACTATTGAAAATGTTAACTACATTCATGTGTAGAATAAATTGTATAGCTAATAAGGGTGACAGAGTTTTTAAAAACTGTGATAGCAATATTAATAATATCTCAAATATACACAGTATGCATTTATACAGAAGAGTATAAATAGTTCTGTCCATTTATGGCTTGCTTTTGTCCAGGAAATCTTGAATAATTACCAGGAAAATATTTGCCAGTTTAGTTTTGATGGCTAATTGGTATGCGGCATGGTTGTAAATTTTTGGATTACAGTTTAAATTCTGTAGCCATCAGTGTGAAGAGTAATGAATGTATCATCAAACCTATCAGGAAAAAATTTTTTTTTTGAAAAATAAAAGAGCAAGTACATCATGTCCTCAGATTCAAAGAATGGAAAACAGATCGTGCCATTTGATGAGAGAATTGGAAAGCAGTTGGAAGGGGGAGGCATCTTGCTGACAGTGAGGGGAGAAATTTGTAGCCCCATTAAACAAAAACTATTGCATTTAATAAAAAGCCCAAGCTCTTGGATTAGGAAGTGCTGGGGCCAGCATTTGAGCCCGGGAAAACCACATCAGTGCTGGGGTTTTTCACCACAGTGGGTGTTCTGGAAAGGGTGCAACTTCTTTTTTCTTCAATGCATGGTGCTTTATCACTGGCTTCTGCACCAACTGCTGCCTGCAGGGTCAACCTCAAGGTGTCAGCCACAACTTGAGGACCTGGGGACAAATCTCTGAAATGAAAAAGTTGCCATGGCCTTTTCTTCAGAAGACTTCATGAAAATAGACTCTTGCAAATTGACAGTCAGTGGCACTGCCCATCATTCCACTACCACTTGGACCCCTAATTCTGTACAGATTCAGAGAAACCCAGACCACTGAGGTATAGAAGTACCTGTCAACATGTTCCTCAGATTAAATGATGCACCTGGCTTTTCAAACTTCCCTTTACTGCAATAACCACAAACAATAAAGGACTTACTATGAAGAGAATGAATTTTATTGCAACAAAATCTAATCTTAGTCTTAATATGAACTTGATTCAAGCAGTCATGTTCCAGTAGGTTCTGAGGAAGAAACAATGGTAATGCATTTTAAAAGAACAGCCTATTGAATGGGAGGCAATATTTGCACATTATTATACATCTTAAAAGGAACTGAAGGCGCAAGGGGTTAAGATGCAATGTATGAAGCTGTCCACAGCCATTGCAGCACGAGTTCGATCCCTGGCCAGGGAGCTACCCACGTGATGAGGAAGACCTCTCCTGTCTCGCCCGCTGCTCCCCTCAGCAGTGGATTTCAGTCAATCTGCCTGTTCTGTTCCCGTTCTGCCTCTGGTGAATCCTCTCACCCCCCGCATCTCTGGCCTGTACCCCAGCTCTTGTATGCATAAATAAACAAATCTTTAAAATAAAAGGGGGGATACTGAGTCCAAGATCTACAAAGAATTCATATGATGCAACAAAAAGAAAACAAACAATCCAATTAAGCACTGGGCAGAAGGTCTGAATATATGCTTTTCCAAAGAAGACATACAGATGACTGACAGACACATGAAAAATGCTTATCATCAGTCATTATAGGGGAAATGTGAGTCGCACCTATGAAAATGGCCCTTATCAAAAAGGCCAGAAAGAACATGTGTTTGAGAGGATGTGGAGAAACAGGAACCCTCCTATACTGTTGCTGGCAAAGCAAAGTGGCCCAACCTCTGTGGAAAACAGTATGGAGGTTTCTCAAAATATTAGAATTAAATCTACCATATGATCCAGCCACCCCACTCCTAGGCATCAACCCAAAGAAAACAAAACTATTCATTTGAAGGGATAGATGCATTCCTATGCTCATTATAGCACTATTTACAATAGCTAAGTTATGGAAACAGCAGAAGAACTGATGAATAGATTAGGAAAATGTGGTATATAAACACAGCGGAAGAGTACTCAGCCATTAAAAAAAAAAAAGATGAAATTTTACCATTTGGGACAAGATGGCTGGAACTGGAGGAGATTATGCCAAGCAACACATCAGGAGAAAGACAAATGCTGGATGATTTCTCATATATGGAACATAGAAAAACAAGAGAAAGGAACTAACAAAACTATACCGAAACGAACACTACAAATCTACTGCAGAATTGAGGCTCCCTGAGAGCGAGGTTGGGAAGGGGTAGGAGGCCCAAAGGTCCATGTTGGAGGAAGTTGTTCTTTTTTTAAGATTTATGAATCACATACAGTGCTGTCAACCAACATTACCTCAATAAAAATGAACACAATAAGTTTTATTTTTTTAAAGAGATTTGGAAATTATCACAGGTCTACTGCTTAAAACAATTAAATTTTTTCCTTTTCTCATTCTTCACCATTCTCCCTATTTTCTCTCTCTCCTCTCCACGCCCCTCCTTCTCCCTCTCTTTAAATCTCAATTTTATTCATGTAAATCCCCAATCTTAATATCTACATCTAGAGAGTGAAACAGTCCAAAGAAGTAAATACCTTGCAAGCATAGTTAAGGAATGAAGGCTTGGGGGAGAAAGAAACTAGGAACACTCACCCATTAATAAATTTTATCTCAGTTTTATTGGTTTGTCTTCATGTTTCCCAGTTTCTCATAAGCCCTACAGCCCTCACTCTTAATGACTTTTCTCCATAACCTCTGGCTTCACCTCCCATTGAACACTTAGTCATTTCCTTATTCTTAGCCCTAAAAGAAGGAATCCAATTAGCTTAGACTTTGGGTCCAATATGATCCAAGCAGCAAAAATAGCAGAAAGCGAAGGAATCTGATTGGCTAAGATTTGGGGTCCACATGGTCCAGGAAGCAAAGGGCCACGGGGAGTGGGAGGTCACCCCTTCCCCTAGCAGGCCTGGCATATGAAGTAGGTACAGTTTGGGCCTTCCTTTACAATATATCCCTAGAGGTTGCAAAATCCACCAGGCATGCAAGGACTCAGAAAGGTTAGTTAAGTAATCCATTTTTTCAAAATTTATCGATGAAATTCTCAAGATTTTAGAAGAACAGCTCTCTGTGATAGAGTGGCAAAATTATTTCATTAACAATGATGGGAACTTCATGTTAAATAAGTATGAACGTTGCTTAGTAATATATACTGAATTTGGTTTTTATCTTAACTTCATTTGAAATGGTCTTGTAGAAAATAAGCCAAAGAAAAACTTTCTGTGCAGGTAAAGCAACTCTGCCATGTCCCCATTTTTCAGTCTTCTTAGAGAAGGGTACAAAGTAAAAAACAAAAACAAAAACTAAAACAACTTTAAAATGGAAGAGAATCGGGAAACTCCCTAGTTTTCTATTATTGTCAGAATATTTTGATTTCAGATGTTACTGACAGATGGAAAGAAGACTCTATGAGGATAGAATTTGACAATTCTCCATTTACAACCTTATGAAAATCTCTAGCAGAAAAAATTATCATTGGGCCTCCCCTGGTGGCGCAGCGGTTGAGCGCTGGGCTGCGAAGCTGCCCGCAGCCTCTGCAGCACCGGTTCGAAGCGGCGAGGGTCCCACATGGCGCAGCAGACCTCTCCTGCTGCGCCCGCTGCGCCCCTCCACAGTGTATTTCGTCAGTCTGCCTGTTCTGTTCCCCGCTCTGGCTCTGGTGAATTCTCTCACCCTCCCGTGCTTCTGACTGTACCCAGTGCTTGTATAAATAAATAAATCAATCTTAAAAAAAAAAAAGAAAAAATTATTAAGTGAAAGCCAAAACTGTATACTAATCTATCTAGTTCTACATGGTTTTTAGCCATCTTTCAACGTGTTTCAATTGGAGGTAATGGCAATGTAAAGTATTGCTGACAAGCGAAGTTATTTTTTCCTTAAGGTTCCCGAGGTAAAGAAGTAAATGAAATTTAGCTGCTCCACTGGTAACTATAAGGTGCTTTATTTTGAAGCAAATAGTATTGGTGCCTTTTAATTTGAAAAAGGAGCTGCTACTTTGCTAAAACAGTTCTTCCAGCACTAAAGGCCTGTGGGTCATTTAGGACTAACTGGTGGCCCAGTTACCTTGGTAATGTGAATATATAATATCAGCAAATAATATTCTCTTGGAACATGGTGGAAACACTTCAATGTTTTGTGCTCTTTCCTTGCTGCTAATGACTGGCCTTGGGACCTGCAGCATCAGTTTACTTGCAATATTGTTTGAAGCACAGACTTCAGGACCCCATCCCAGACAGACTGAATCAGAATTTGTATTTTAACCAAAAAAACCCCAGCTGGTCCATACACACAAGGACGTGTGAGATCCTCTGGTGTATAATATACTGGTGCTTCTGAAGAAGATGGGATTCTCATCAATGAGAGTCTCAGCAATTAGACTGGCTAATTATTTCTCTCCAACTCTCCATCTGCTCTACTGCAGAGGCAATTACATCAGTAACCAGGACTTAGACCATTCGAGCTTCTATTTTCTAAGTCATCTTTATGTCAAAGATGGAGCAGAATACAAAATCTGAAGAGGTATGAACCTGTACCTCTGAATCATATACAGTGTTACAAACCAACATTACCTCAATAAAAAAAAAAAATGCAATCAACTTTACTTGTTCATTTGCTTTGTTGATGATCAAATTCAGGTGATGTGAATTAAATGGGTGAAAATTTCTTCAGAGTAAATAAGTTTTTATGCAACTGTCTACTCTCATTTTAAGGAATTACAATTTTCCTTATAGTCTTCTGGATTATCAATTGCTTTTTTCTTCTTTCTGTAAACTATGCCTGGATTTTCAGAGTGAAATCTATGGGACATTATTGTCAAAGTACATTACTTGAATATATTTTGATAGTATTTTAAAAAATTTGTTTATTCATTATTTACTTATTCAGTTAATATTTATTATAAAGCTAGTATATGCTTGGCACTGTGTCAAACTCAAGATTCAGGGATGAACAGTACATTTTGTATAAAAGTCTTGAGAGATGTCAGATCTCCAAGAAAATGTAAGTAGTTCTCTATGCCCTGATTTTAACCTGCAGGGGAAAGTAAGAGATGAAGCTAGAGAGAAAAGGAAGATTAAGTACAAGAGTCAGATTAAGATTTCATGTGGGGGCACAGTCATCAATACTCTGAGGGAGTGAACTTCAAACTAGGCCTTCCTACCTGTAAATGATTCTGAACTTTATTTGATGAGGTAGGATTAGCAGTGTAAAAGCAACAGAAAGATAATAGAGTAGGAAATATCAAAAAGCATTAATACTGCAATATTTTGGGTTGTGCACACACGTGTATATATACACTTATTTATACAAGCACAAAGAATTATCTTTAAATTATGTGCGCATGCGCGTACATGTGCGTGTGCTTGTGCGTGTGTGTAATGTAAAGGTATTTCATATTGGGGGTCATGATCAAAACCAGTTCTATAGGAGGAGTTTAGTTAGAACAAGCACAGTGGACCATAAGCAAATTAAACCCTTCAGAAGTCGGCAGTTCTGTGATTCTGGTCCATAGCTACAGAGACAGTGGCAATACTTTGTCTCACAACTCTTAGATTTGGGTGACTAAACTGCAGGAATTGATGATGTGATTTATAAGGAACTCAAAAGTTGAAAAAGTGATTAACCTGCCATTCATTACTAATAAAGTAGAAGTTTTTAATCCATCTTGCAATGGGTGGTTATGAATGGGACTGTGGCAATTGCCAACATCTCGATTATGTTAACAGGCCTAAATGGCTGAGTGAAGAATGACTATTTTATACTTGATTTTCAGCTAGGATCCCTAGTTCTCTGTTTTTGTGACTTCAGTGGAAACAGAATTGTTATTGGAGGGAAAATGCATCTTGTTGTCTTTTGGATAATATACATTTTTTGGACTGTGTTTTAACTACAGAGCTTACTAACCTGTAACTTCATCTCTCAAAGAAATTGCTTGTGAAGAAATTCTGATTTTGACTATATTTAATTTGTTTTCCCCAATCTCCTCCTATAGGATGTGGTTGAGGTGAATAAGGTAAGATCCAGGATGCAGTAAGTTTGCTCACTTGTAGCTGCTTAAGAAACATGTTGGACCAAAAAAATAGAAACTTATAGACTGCATATCAATTGCATGAAGAACAATTTTGTTTTGGTGTAGGAAATTAAGGCAATAATACATCAGATTGTTTGAACAACCATTATTCTACAATTTGGTTGATAAAGGATTCTTTCCTTTATAAAGCTGAAAATATCTATTCATGTTTCTTTTTTTTTTTTTTTTGACCAACCTTGGCATAAATACTTCAGAGTGGTTATCATCATTAGATACTTTCAAGCAATTACAGCTCATTAGACCATTTTCTAAATTAAAGAATGTTTAAATTTTTTTTTGACACATGAATTCCCTGTTTCTTTCACTAAGTCCTTTCTACAAGGATTTTTTTTTTTTTAAAGTCACTATTACAACACAGTGACAGCAAATAATGGTCAAATTGTTCTCAATTTTCAAGTTCCATTTTTTTTTTTTATAGAGGCATGCTTTATTTATTTGTTTGCTGGTTTGTTTGTTTGTTTTGTTTATACATGCACTGGGTACAGTCAGAAGCGCGGGAGGGTGAGAGAATTCACCAGAGCCAGAGCGGGGAGCAGAGCAGGCAGAAGGACCGAAGTACACTGCTGAGGGAAGCAGCGGGCGGCAGGAGAGGTCTGCGCGCCATGTGGGACCCTCCTCCGATGGCCGGGGAGCAGCCGGGGATCGAACCGGCGCCGCAGAGGCCGCGGGCAGCTTCGCAACCCAGCGCTCAACCGCTGCGCCACCGGGGAGGCCCTCAAGTTCCATTTTTAAAGATAAAGATGTCTTGTCTTTATATGAATCATTGAGATCTACACTGTATAACAGGGGTGAGGGTGATGGCAGATATGGGTAACTGAGAGAGTGGGGCCCATTCATGTCCAGAACAGTGAGCTCATATTCTAGATAATAAAGTTGTATAAATAAGTTAAAGATAAAAATGGAAAGCAATAAAATAATTACAACAAAGCATTTGTTCCTAACCCAGTAGGCAGAGAATTACTATAGTTTTTTTATGCCAGAATCAGATGTAATAGAAATGGAAACAGCAGTGGTAGCAAATTGTAATAGTAGGGTTTGGATTGTGTTATCCTAGAGTTAACACACACAGAAGGAATGCTGACCTTAGTATTCTGTTTTAGAAATCCACCCTCTGGAGAAAGGTAACAAAAGAGAAGTATTATCAAATAAGTTTACTTGGTTAGACGCAATAGCTGATTGATAGGTAGCTTGAGAAGGTAAGGTATCTGAAGGAAGTTGGGGGCTCAGAGGATTGGTGTGACGCTGGAAGGATAGAACTGCAACATGTAGGGCCCACATCCAGAGACGTGCATCAGTAACTGAACAGTGGTCTGTTAACACTGGTGGCCTGGTGACTGCATGACCTAATCTGGTGAGCACGTGACTGTACCACCTCAAGCCGCCCTTCCACCTTCATTGCACTCTTAACATTGGAGAGGAGCACAGACAGGTTTCTGCTATCCCTTCCCTATTAGGAGCTCTTACCTAACCTAACATGGGGGAGAGTTTATGCACCAGAGGAGATTGTGTTTCTATTTGGGAATGCAGGTGGATGGTGGACAATCAAAATATGACAGCCATTCTAGGCAGGTTCTGAGAAACTCAATTCTGATATTAAAAATCATGTACTCTCATTAGGGCAAAAGGGAAGCACATCCCAAGAAAACAGTATAGAATTCCCTATACAGGGAATTTTGGGATTATCTCAGTTTCCTGTTGCCATTTATGGGAAGAAGTGTCCCAAAGGACACGTTCTTGCAAAATAGCTGAGACCTCTACAGTTCACAGAGGGCAGGCTCTCATAAAAGGAGCCACCTGAAGAGTTCAACAGAGAGATTACCAGAACAGAGTGGTGAAAAAGAATGGTGGAGTTCTTGACAGACATTCATTGAAGGGCAGAGAAAAAGCAAACTCTTCAATGTCTACTTTGCTTCAGGCTTCTAGACCTTGAAAAATGACCTCAAATTACAAGGGGCAAAGATAGTCAAATGTAAATAAGATCTAAGATAAATGAACAGCTAGCACAAGAGCATCTACCTATTTTTAAAAGAACTCAAATCTTCAGCCTAGACAAATGACATGCCATAATATTGAAGAATATTGGAGACATGATCAAGGAAACACGGAGAGTGATGTCCAGAGAGCTGGCTGGAGAAATGTCAGAAGGGATGAGTAATTGGCATATGCTACTGGATTCATTAAAAGGCTAAGGTGACATGTAACGGAACTACAGCTTGGTGCAAAAGTCTCAGGTGGATTATTACACAGATGATTTGTGAGCATGTGGACAAGAAAACTGCCACATCGTGCATTGAGATAAGTAAGGGTGATGTAGTGGGAAGAACTGAGTCAGTGACGCTGTGTAGACCTGAGCAAATCACCTAGATCGTCTGAGCTATAGTAGCTCTAGCTGGGAAATAAGTTTAGAGAACTGGATGTCCTTTAGTGGGCTGTTTAGCCACAAAAAAAATCTATAGGAACAAATGTACCAAATTTAGCTCAATTCTTTTAATCAGACTGTCTGATGAAAATAGCTGCCAATACGAAACTATACCTTCTGTGGTTAGTAGTTCAGCAACACTCACATCAATCTCTGACTGATGGGTTGGGATTGATCCATTTTTTACACATGATGAAATTGAAGTTCACAGTGGCTAATAAATGAGATCAATCAGGATCACGGTGTAGATCCTGACTGATATCAGGGAATAAGCTGGCAAATCTCCCATACTATTATGATGGACAAGATGATTTCTTGTCTTTAGAAGAGAGAACACTACAACGGGTTAACACTAAATGGGATAACAATACAAAACCCAGGACAGAGAAGGTGAGGAGAGGATTCTGCTTTTAGAGAGCACTTGCAATGGCTTGTATTCCCTGAGCTTATGATTCTGTGATAGTTTAGAGTAATTAATTTTGGGGGAAAATAATTTGGCAGTAATGAGCAAGATGGATTCAAGAGCCGAGATGTCACAACAGGGGTTATAAATACAAATGGCCAAGGGCCAGAAGAGAGTACAAACATTTTTAATATTGGCAATGCATTCAAATATTTTAAAACATTATGTAAACCAAAGGCAGCTTGTTTGCAGGCCAATTTTTGCCTAGGGGGTACCAGTTGGAGATCTCTGTCGTACCGAAAGTGAATCAGTTAAGAATGTGGGGAGTTTTGGACAGGACATCAGAGGTAGATAAAAGATAAAAGAGGACATCTGGAAGTCTTTGATGAGAATCATCCTTCTGCTGTGATTTGACAGGCGACCAAAAGGGAAGGCAGGGGGAGAAAAATTACTCATTTAGAACCTAGGAGATTACTTTACATTGACTTTGCTCTTTTTCAAGCAAGGTCACACTTACTTTTTTTTTTTCCTATTATCATCAGTCAGAGACTTACTTGCTCTCTCATTGTCTTATTATGCATAATTATATATGATTTAGGAATTTCGTATCCATTTCCAGAGAGAAAATACCAGCCCAGGCAACCTCTCTCAATTATGTTGTATTTATTACATAATTATAGTCCTAAGACTTTTGAACAGAAGCCCAGAATTACCCCCAATAATTATGACAAAGAGACAGCTCCAACCCGAATTCTCTTTTGCTGGCTAAGAGCTCCTGTTTCCTGCTCTAGGTGCCTTCGTTTGCAAGCTGGTGCCATTCGTGCAGTCCACCGCTATCGTGACTGAGATTCTCACCATGACCTGCATCGCCGTGGAGAGGCACCAGGGACTTGTGCATCCCTTTAAAATGAAGCGTCAATACACCCACCGAAGAGCCTTCACCATGCTCGGTGAGGCCACTGGCGAGACCACAGTGCTGATGCCATCCTTCAATGCAACACAAAGAGAATTTCTTCCCAAAGTACCAGATTTATTCACTAGAGGAGTAGATTCTCACGTAGCTCCTCGGCACTAGGGTGTAATGTGAAGGTTTCAGGCCTCTCCCTTTGTCACCCTCTGCGCATCTCTCCTTTAGGCCTATCTCAGTACAGAGTCTCTCACTGCAGGCTAACCTCTGCAGCTGAAGTCTTATCCTCTCAGGCATTACTTCAATAGATCTGAGGCAAGCTCTCATGGCAATGCCATCCTAACAGTCATTAGATTAATAAATTCATCCTGAGGGAGGAAGTCTAGAAGCTCTGATGTCCTTGTTAGGGCAGGGACAGTCTGATAGCAGGCAGGAAAGATGTTTGGAAGGTGGAGTGCACAACAGCAGAGACCAGTAACCCATGAGGACAGTGGGTACCATGTGTTGGAGATGCCTGGGAAAGATACGTTCCACCCATTTCATGGCTGTGCCTCAGGCAGTCCCAAATCCTCAGCCTGCTCTCGCTTTTCCTGAGCGAGTGATGAGGAGCAGACGTCTAGAGACAAACAGTAGACTTGAAGCCATGTCCCTAAGTCTAGCACAGTCTACCAGAAGTGTTTCTCCTTCCCAGCATAGTGAGGAAGCCATGACAACCTCATGTGCAACACGGTGGTTTGGATGTAGTGCGGCTAAGAAATCAGAGGCACAGGAGCCCCCCCCCCCAGTGGGATAATCAAAGAGCAAAACTGACTGATGTCCCATTTGAGTGGAATGAGCAAATATTTATTCCTGCAGAAAGAATTTAGCCAGCCAGGGATAGAATCATCGAATGAACCCCTGAAGGCTTTGCCATGCCAAACTCATTTTAAATAGTTTGAAATAAATCAATAGGGGAAAAGAAAAAACTTCATTAGATTCAGTTAGTTAGTTTCAAATTTATGTCATATCCTCCCCACAATGAATTCAAAGACTTCCCAGCTTTTAATAATTGATAACACTCTAACATCTGAATAGCTGAACTGAGCGTTTGAGTGTGGAAGAGGGGAGAGCAAGGAATACACAGAGGAGAGGAGTTATCAAAAAGGAACGAGAAGTAGAAGGAGTCTCAACCTTTGAAAGCAAAGTTAAAGAAGGTTTTAAATCAAGGAGGTTCATCTCCCCATGGGGATTCAAGCACTGTTGCCTAAAGCCTCTCCCCCTAGTTCTGGGACACTGGGAACCGCTGTGCCCACATGCCCTGGGCCTCCTCCTGGCTGAGACTGCCTTGCGCTAGACCTCGGCCTTCTAGAATTCCTGCCGGAAGCGGCCACAGATTATAGTGGTAATGTACACCTAATCCCCATGTTGCTATCCCCAAACAGGCAGTGGATCTAGGAGGCCTGGCAATGAATTAAGTCAATCAGATGCGATTTCTCCAAAATTTCTATGAAAGATTGGAGAAGTGATTGGATGTAAGACAACAACTGGATGATAACGAGGTGGGGGCAGGGAGAACTTACTCATGAATCCTAGCACTCCCTTGAAACACTGAATTGTAAGGACCTCATGGATCAGGTAAAGTGATTTGGGTTTTTATTTTTCAGAAATAGAACCGCAGTAAAGAGTCTTAAACACTTAAAATGTGTTTTGGGAAGACTATTCAGCAGCGACTACGACGATAGTGATGGGCTAGAAGGGAGATCATGTGAGGGGCCACCGCACTGCCCCTGGGCAGAGACGACACTGTGCATTCAGCACAGGGAGTCTTGCTGGGGACATGATTGAGCATGGGTGTACTGTGCAGCACTGAGTTGAATGCTGATGATTTTAATGTGCTTCCAGGTGTGGTCTGGCTGGTGGCAATCATCGTAGGCTCACCTATGTGGCATGTACAACGACTTGAGGTACTTTTGGGATGGGGATTGATAATCATATTGTTGAAATGTCTTTCCAACTCTCTTCGTTATAGTAATTTCCTTCCTGCAGAAGCATTACAGCATATTTGTACCATTTCAGTTATTTCACTGAGATTTGCAAGTACTATACAGGATTTTGTTTTAGATTATTTCCTGTTTTATCTAGCACTTTCTTTTTTTAATATTTTATTTTATATAATTCTTACATCATTTTTCATTTTTGCACAATGCATGCATTTTCATTTGGTTATATTCCCCATACAATTGCACCCCACCCTTATTTTGACCCTAATTCTTTCTCTCCCTGCCACTCCCCACCCCATAGTGTGTCTCTGGTTTATAGTTGCTTGTTGCTTGTTGATTTTTACTTTGTATTAATTAGTCTTTTTCCTGGTCCCTTATTTAGGTTTTCTAAATTCCTGCTATGAGTGAGACCATCCGGTATTTTTCTTTTTCTTTCTGACTTATTTCGCCAAACATGATCCCTTCTAGCTCCATCCATGTTGCTGCAAACTCATCTAGCACTTTTTTAATCTTATATTACGACTTAACGATTAAAGTATCAGGTTTACTTTCCACACTTTCTGCCAGTGAACATGACTTTTCCTAGTATCCTCGGGGGTCTTGTTATGATTTAAGGTTCCAGTGGCTGTTCCAGAATTTTATTTTTAGACTCATAAAATAAAAACTGTAGTTGACTATCTACTTATTAGTTGAGTCTCTCATTTAGGTTCTTTCTTAACTTTCTATTAATCAGTAAATTAAAATTCCAATTGTAAACACATGAGGGGCTCGTGTCACCCAGCCCAGCTTCTCACACCTTTCTCAAGGGGCACAGCCCACTTCACTGACCCGCAGTGATGGGACTGTGCATTTCAATGACCTGGTTCCCCACATGGGCACGTGTGAACATGTCTTGCAGAGGAGATGATGCCTAGACAGCAGTCTCCAAAGACAGTTGGGTTGGGGGGTGCTTACACACCACCTGTGATAATTTTTAAAACCATATATCCTTTTTATACCTTTTAAAAATGACAAAGGCAAGTGCAAAACTACTGCCATTCAATGTCCATTGGCAAGGCTGTCCAGTGAACCCCGAGGCGAGGCCACATTCAGAAAGTGGCTGACTTTTTGGCTGCTGCTATATTGAATGGGCTGCACTGCAGATCAGAGCAGACAGTGACTCCATTCTATCCTGTTCTACCTATAAAAATGCAATCTGAATACTTCCCAGTCCTCTGATGACATCCTTTGGATGAAGTCTTGAATGGGCCTCCACCAGTCATTCAGATAATAAAATTCATCTGGTCACATTCAGTCACAAGAACAGTACTAGGGATGCCATTGCCAGCTGCTGCAACATGAGTTCGATCCCCAGCCAGGGAGCTACCCACGTGGTGCAGCAGACCTCCCCTGACTCACCCGCTGCTCCCCTCAGCAGTGTATTTCAGTCAGTCTGCCTGTTCTGTTCCCCTCTCTGTCTCTGTAAATCCTCTGAGTCCCCTCCCCACCACATACCTCTGGTCTATACCCCCATTCTTGTACGCATAAATAAATGAATCTTTAAAAAAATTAGAACAGTATTAGTTCCATTATTAAAATGTCCAGTCCAGCATCACAACCCCATACATCAATAATCCCAATTTAAAACATCCCTTTCCCCAGGTTATGACATCTGTAGATCTAGAATCCTACAATGCAGAGGGGGCACATGACCCTCTTACCTCTGCCTCCTTGCCTTGGGATGCTCTCATGCCTGATCAGTTGGCTGTCTCTGACTCAGTTGCCCTCTCTGACTGATGTCATCAGACTCATTCTTTACCTTAAGGGTTTTCCAAAGACATCAATACTACCATGAAAGCTTCCAACTGCTACTCCCTTCACCTGCCTCTCATGCAGGTCCTTTAGGATCCAGAAACAACTGCCGGTGGCCAGCAACTTTTTCTGAGGGCCTCTTACCTCCAGCAGGAAACCCGTACTCAGGGACCCCTTTCCTAAGGACCCAACACAGTTTCAACTTATCGGGTCCACTTTTGTTTGTCATAGAACACAAGGAGATTTGTCTATTTTTAAAAATAAATGTATTTTATCATATGCTCTGAATATATTTTAAATATTTAACTTGCTTAGTTTGTAGAAAATGCACATAATCTAATTGGCAAAGCCCATTGTAAATTAGACAGACCAGCCAAATCAGATCTGCTTTTTAGGTAAGATTTCATTTTTGAAATCAAGTGAATACAGTGATACGTATTCCATGCCACCTTCCCTCACTTAAATTCTATTAGCGAGAGTGTATACCACGGTCTGAGTTTATCACCTGGATGACACCACCGTTTCTCACTAATGTTCTCCTTTGTTCTCACTGGGCTCTTTCTCAGAAGTGATATATTTTACAATTTTCAGGGAATCGAAGCAATGAGACAGTTAAACCAGTCATCACTTCTGCCTCTCACTGTTTGAAAAATGTGCATTCAGAACATCTCAACATCTGTCAAAATACCTTTCTTTTTTTAATGCCAAGCTTTGCCCTGGATGGCAGTACACGTAATATAATGAAAAGCACAAAGTCCTATCGTGGAGTGGGTGTGTTGATCAGGGGCTTTGCTAACATCAGAACTTGAATCATCTCTTTTTCTGGTGCCCATAGTAAGAGTTGAGTTGGGTGAGGGGTGGGATTTGTGTCCAGTAGGCAGGGATCATGAAAAAGGACCAAGGAATGGGGCCAAGCATTACACCTGAACCTCTGGCATCCTTTTAGGCAGTGGAAGTTCGGAGACATGCACATTTGGAAAGAGAAGGGCTAAACTCAGCTTCCATCAAACCATCCAAACATGCCCTCAGGAAGCCTCAGCTTGTCCCCAAAGCAAGTTGAACCCTCCTGGGGGCTACCAGGCTAGCTCTGTGCTCTAGGACATGCCCATATATGGCCCTGTGGTTGTCTTGCAAGCTTTATGACACAGTCTAAATGACATTGATGTCTTGTCCTCAGACTTGAATATTCATACCTTTGATGAATATATTAAAAAAGTTCTCACCCACTCCCCCCCCCCATGCCATTGGTCTTGAAGATTGGTGATAAAATTTTCCAGGAACGAAGACAGAAATATGTCTATGAGCTAACAATGCTTCATCCAGAAAGCTCTAGAACAACTAAAGTGACAATTGTTTTCATAAATTATCTATTTTTTATTGATACTATTCAGATAAATAAAATTTTAAATATATTTTAAATGTTTGGTTTCTTATCAGCTTTTTCTATTAACATTATTATTAAATATTTGAATTCATGAGTCTGTCAGAAAGAATATTAATAAGTAGACATTGGCTTGCTGTAAAATGTGTAACTGCAAGGTTTAGAACTGAGCTTGGAAATGTAGATTGGCAAAAATTTAAATCATAATTTCTCCTTAGTTTCAGAATCTAAAAGTTACCAACCAGCTGCGTTTTAAAAATCTTTGCAGTAGTCTGATTGCACTTGGCAATATCTGGAACAAAATACAGGTTTTCAGGACTTATCAGGTAGAAGAAGTCTGATGCCTTGTCAAAATTTGTCTCCTCAGCAACTGAGGAAGCAAAATAATGTAATACTAAACTAACTGGCTGGCTTATGATACAAAACTTTTTTTTTTCATTGCTCATTTTTTGGGTCCTGGTTCCAATTGAGAATTTATGATGCTATGTAAAAAGTTGAGAAAGACAAAAAATGAAAATAGGCTACAGACCTTAATTCCATTTAAAATAGAAAAGAAATTATGCAACAAATTTAAGCAGTGAAGTAGAAAAACCACATTTTGCAACAGAATAACGATTACATTGTATCTGACTTAAACTATGTAACCATATTAAATATGTAAGAATTTGAAAAATGGTGCATTACTTGGAAGTTTTCTGGTCTTTTCATGCTGACTACGGGCTCTTCTAACTGAATTATTTTTATTTTAAAGATTAAGTATGACTTCTTATATGAAAAAGAACATATCTGCTGCTTGGAAGAATGGACCAGCCCCGTGCACCAGAAAATCTACACCACCTGCATCCTTGTCATCCTCTTCCTCCTGCCTCTAACGTTGATGCTTATCCTGTACAGTAAAATCGGTTATGAACTCTGGATAAAGAAAAGAGTGGGAGATGGTTCGGTGCTTCGAGCTATTCACGGAAAAGAAATGTCAAAAATAACCAGGTTGGTTTAATGAATTATTCACTTCTGTGGGTTTTTTTTTTTTTAAGATTTGTTTATTTATGCATACAAGAACTGGGGTGCAGGCCAGAGCTGGAGGTTGAGAGGATTCACCAGAGACATGATGGGGAGCAGAACAGGCAGACTGACTGAAATACACTGCTGAGGGGAGCAGTGGGCGAGTCAGGAGAGGTCTGCTGAGCCATGTGGGTAGCTCCCTGGCCAGGGATCAAACTCGTGCTGCAGTGGCTGCAGACAGCTTCATAGGTTGTGTCTTAACCCCTCGCGCCACCAGGTAGGCCCATTTACTTCTGTTTAAACTAGTGTTAATTACTTGTGCTGGCAGGGACATTTGCCGGGGATCTCAGAATTCCTGGACAATTAAGTCAGTGTCATGTGAAATTCACATTTAGGCTATGGGCTGGCTTTAAACTTCTGAGCTTTTATGCGTGGACAGGAAGAAAGAGCAAGACCACCAGCTTCCAAATGAAAGGGGAGCCATTAAGAAACTTACTGGGCATTTGGAAAATGGTTACGTCTTTGTGTGTCTGACAGCCACAGAAGGAAGAGGAGGGATGCCTTCCTCTCCCCGACACTCACTAGCTAGACAAGGTGGGCAAGACTCCTTTCTCCCAAGGCCTCAGCTTTCCTCATGTGTACCAGAGATGTAATAACCTTCGTCTTCACTTCCTTTCAGCCGTGCATGATGCTAAACTATGTGGGGTGGCACGTAGGAAGAGCCTCTGGAAACTACAGCATGCTGTTTAAATTATATTATCGATATGTTTATTTTGATCTAAGTGTTTTAATTTCTGATCAGTGTATTATTAGATATTTTAAAACACAGTTTCCTGCTATGCTATTCGTTTTTATAATCTGCACTGAATAGCTATTAAAAACAAAACCAAAAAAATCTTACAAGAATTCTAATGGCTTCATCATTTCTTTAAGTATGCAGTGACCTCTAGTGCCCAGTTTGGATAAATAAATCATTGCTCTGAACTTCTAGGTGCGGGACTGTCCTCCAGCATCTTTGGACATGTTGGTTTAGCTCTTCCACTTCCTTGGATGAAAGGGTTACTAGGGTGAAATAAGAAATAATGAATAGGACTTTTTTTTTTTACTCAACTTAAAGCACCATGCAAGTGTGTAGATCTTCTGCAGATGTCCATCTTCTTTAGAGGAGTTTCTGGAGAAAACAAATTTGATTCCTGAGCTAATGGCATTATTTAGATACATAAGAAAAGATCACATTTAATTCTATCCTTAGGGTTTACATGGTTCTTAAATATTGATATTTTTCCATCAAAGGCATGAGTGTGCTTCAGTATAAAATGAGTAAGAGCTTAGGCACTGAAGTTAGACTCCTAAGTTTAAGTCCAAACGAGCCCTTATGAATTCAATCTTACTAGCCATCTGACTTGCAAGTTACTTAATGTTCTCAGTGCCTCAGTTTCTGCATCTGTCAAATGGTCCATAGGGAATATTAGTGACATAATCCTTGCTAAGCAGATGGCAGAGTGCTGAACACGCCTTGTTTATGAGCAATACAGGGTGTTACAGCAGAGAATAGCAATAAGGAAGGATGAGAAACAGACAATAACTAACCTATCATGAGCTTCATTAACATTTGAAAAATTATGGTTGAAAGGCTCAAATTCTATCGAACAACTTTGTTATTGATGCTACACATTTGCCGAGTAGCAAGCTAATGCAGTGTGTCCTGACGGTGCAGGAAGAAGCAGCGTGCTGTCATTATGATGGTGACGGTGGTGGCCCTCTTTGCCGTGTGCTGGGCACCTTTCCACATTGTTCACATGATGATTGAATACAGTGAGTACCTGCAGCTCTCGTTGGATGGAAGTTCTAGTTCATTTCCTGCTACAATGGACTCTGAGTCATTGACATTTGTTAATGTTCTCTTGGGAACAAATAGCAAAACACCCAATCATAGATGGCTATGGTTAGATTTTCAATAATAACAGAAGGTAATGACATGCTTTTGAGATCCTAGTCCATGTGATGCCTTCTGTTAAGCCACTTAAACTTGGGGAGGGCTCACATGCCATAAGTGTTTCCTGCTTGCAACTCTGATTGGACCTACTTGAATTTCATAATGAGGATGGTTTCAGCTAAAATGTTGGTGTATTCTCTCTGGTAATCTCAGACGTAGCATGACACTCAAATGACTGTGTTTGTTTTCATTTGAGTGAACCTTTATAGGACAATTCCTGCTTCCAGTTTACACAAAGCTTGGATTCAAGTTGAAATACAACAAGCCCCTAATATGAGCTATGCCTATAATCATATCTTCTCTAAGAATGGAGACATCTTTTTTCACCCCACATGTCAATGACTCTTCCCAAAATGGTATTGAGATTTTTTCACACCTTAAACACTCGTACAAGTGTGAGCATTTTTGGTAAAGATTGTTCAGAAACAGAAATTTTTACTTTTTTGCTCAATGAAAACATGTATGCATTCTAAAGTACTGTTTTCTATCTCAGGTAATTTTGAAAAGAAATATGATGATGTCACAATCAAGATGATCTTCGCAATAGTGCAAATAATTGGATTCTCCAATTCCATCTGTAATCCCATTGTTTATGCATTTCTGAATGAAAACTTCAAAAAAAACTTTTTATCTGCAGTTTGTTACTGCCTAGTCAAAGAAACAGTGTCTCCAACACGACAGCATGGAAACTCAGGAATTTCAATGATGCAGAAGAAAAGAGAATTTTCCCGGAGAGAAAACCGGATAGAGGAGACCAAAGGAGAAACATTCAGTGATGGCAACATTGAAGTCAAATTGTGTGAGCCACCAGTGGAGAGAAAACACCTCAAATGACATCCTGACCCATTTAATTCTGAACTTTCTACAAAGTGGATTCTAATTTACCAGTGTCTTCATTATCACCACACATATATCAATTGTAAGAGAGAATTATTTTAAACAAAGATGACATTTTATCATTTAAAATGATGAAGAAAAGAAACCTTAAATCATTTTCCATAAAAATATGACATCACACACAAAAACACATTATTGAAAACTTAGTAAGCCATCCTTGTAGATTATAAAAGTGGATTTGGAAAAAAATCTCACATATAAATAAATGTTTTGGGCCTCTGGTTTTTATTCCTAAATGGCCACAGTAATGTGACATTCTGTATACTGCTGAATTGGGAGGAGATGAAAAAATAACTTTCAAAAAATTGTATTTCCTTGCAGAGACTGAGTCCTAGGCCTTGCAAATCTTTTCTCCTCTCCTTCCTGGCCCAAGGCCAATCCTGTAACCATACTCCTCAAAGTTCTCCATCTGGCCAAGAAGCATTCTAGCTTGGTAACCCTCTTTGCATTTATTGGAGCTGGAGGCGCTGGAACATCACTTTGTGTCATACACCTGGCTTTGTTCAGTTCACATGGCATTTAGGACATAAAGAATAACCTAGAACCCTGGAACAAACAGGGTCCCAATAATCAATATCAGTTCTACTCAGTGAACTATACTGGATTCCTTGGCTGCTGTTACATTTACAAAACTGTGTTAACTCAGCAAAACCTAAGTGTAAACTATTTTCCAAATTACTATTTAATGAACTGGAAAAAGCAATTAAAAAAAGAGATTTCAAGGTAAAAGAGTATTTAAGAAGTCTAAAAGTATATCTTGTCTCCAAAAAGAATAGGCATTTCAAATACAATAGTTTTTCACTAAATTCCACCAATCTGAATGTGTTCACAAATAACTATGGAATAATTTCTTGTTTAAAGTATTAACATTTTTCCCCTCCCTGCTGCAATCCTATTAGAATAAAAGAATAACAAAATATATAAACACACAGTAGTGATGAAAGAGGGTAGTCACAGCGGATGAGAAATTTCAATAAATTTCTTGAAAATGAAATCTAGATGGTGCTTATCAGCATTATAATCATATAAAAAAACAGCATAGCAAGTCACAGGTAGAAGGAGGGAATTACTCTTTTCAACAGAATTCCAGAGATTCAGGATCTTTTAGATACTCTCTGAATCAGAGAGGAAGAGAAAGTGATGCCCACAAAAGAGAAAGAATTACTGATGATTTCTCTACAGAACACTTAGTCAACTCTAGGACACTGCATCATTCACTTTGTAAACAATGACCCTTGGAAAGTTTACCTCTCAGTCCTTAACACTTCCTCCCTCCAGACACAGGTTTCCTCTTGAAGAGATAGACACTTCTCCAAAGAAGATATACAGATGGCCAACAGGCACATGAAAAAAATGTACATCCACTCTTATTATCAGAGAAATATGCATCAAAACCAAAATAAGATACCATATTACACCAGAGACAATGGTCCATATCAGAAAGATCAGAAAGTTTTGGAGAGGATGTGGAGAAAAATGTACCTAATGCATGCTGCTGGTATGAATGTAGACTGGTCCAGACCCCACAGTAGACAGTATGGAAGTTTCTCAAAATATTAAAAATACATCTGTCCTCTGATCCAGCATTTCTACTCTTATGTGTAAGAGTAGAAATTCTGCCAAAAGAATGAAAAAACACTAATTGGAAGGGATATTTGCATGCCTATGTTCACTGCAGCGCGATTTCTAATACCAACATATGGAAACAATGTAAGTGCCCAAGGACAGATGAGTGGATTAAGAAGTGGTATGTATACACAATAGAATACTGCTCGGTGAAGGAAAATGAAATAATGTCACTTGCAAAACATGAAGAGAATTGGAGGGGATTGTGCTAAAGTAAAATAAAAGTCACAAGGAGGAAGACAAATTTTACTTATATGTGGAATATAAAAGACAAAGCAAAGGAACAAATAGACAAAAACACAGTCTTGAAATGTGAGTACAGAACTGAGTCTCCCAGAAAATGAGGGGTTTGGGGGTGGTATTGTGGTGGAGGACTGTGGGTGCTTTGGTGGTGGGTGCATTGTAGTAACATATACCTGAAGAGGTGTGAACTTGTACCCCTAAATCAAATGCAGTATCAAAAATTAGCATTGCCTTAGTAAACATACTTTTAAAATAATAATTTAGAAATTTTTTAAAAAAAAATTTAAGAACTACATCATTTAGAATGACCACTGGCAGAAACCTGAGTGTTCTAGAATGCCAGAGTGCCCAACTGTGATGACCCATCACCCCAAATCAACCACTTACTACCCTTAGCCCCTGTTCACAGAGCTCTTGGTCAGTTTCCCATTTTTGCATTCTTGAAGGACTCTTTAGACATTTTACAAAACCCTGAAAAATGAAGGTACAAGACTAAGAAAATGAGGTAGATTATTATGCCCTAGAGTAGTAACTAATTCAAGGGAACAAAAGAGCACTTAGAATTGAATTTAATTCATATTCTCCAAGAGATTTAAGATGTTGTTTTTGTAAATTCATAAATAAAGCATGCTACGAAAGGAACAATTAATCTCTGGGAAATTAAAAATAGCTGAAATTAAGAAAAGGTAATTTACTCATCCTTATTTTCCATATAATTAGTAGGAGAAACAATAAAACTTCCTTCAAAAATGCTCTCTGAAGTATGTTTTATGACAAACTTCTTGAGGCTGTGTTTATAATTCAGAGTGCTGTCTGGAGACAGATGGAACATTCAAACTCAGTAATTTGAGGCAAGATGAACAAAGGAACCATTAACAAAGATGTGAGCAGGGTATAGAAAAATGAAAGGGTTAGTGTAGTTCCAGCTGCTGATAGAAAGAAGGCTCTCTTCTCATCCCTGGGCCTGAAGATGAAAGAGGAAGAACAGGAGAAGGAGAAAAACAAGTAATTGAGAGTGAGCAGGCCAGGTTGAGCTTGCTACAGAACAGGAGCCATGATCTTGGGTAGACCAGGTAGCCAGTCCAAACTCCCCCTCAGCAAGGGTGCTATGGTCATAACTACACAGACTTGACTCTTCCTCCTCTCATGTGTCTGTGGTTTGGATCCCCAAATGCAAGGAGCCCCATAGTGTAGGAATGGGCCAGAGAAATGGTTCTGGGTGAGCAAATGTAGAGTATCCAGAGCACGTATGTATGATTAGTTGTGCCCTCATGTTTTGACATGGGTTTACCTGAATAGAAAAGCCTTAAGTTCTAAGTCCATGTCCTAAAATACATCTACGTCTGTAGTTTTCTTTTATGATACCAATGTGGCTGTTTAGGATTTTGATGTCGGGCTGAGATATCTTATTTCTCTCTTAAAATTTGTTCTTTGTCTTAGAGCCTATAAAACTTTACTAACCTGTGTTTAGATAAGTATTTTCTTTCCTTTTGGTACTCTTGGACTATTTTTTTTTAAAGATCTATTTTATTGATACAAGAACTGGGGTACAGGCCAGATGCGAGGGAGGGTGAGAGGATTCACCAGAGACGGAGCAGGGAGCAGAACAGGCAGACTGACGAAATACGCTGCTGAGGGGAGCAGCAGGCAAGACAGGAGAGGTCTGCTTGCCATGTGGGTTGCTCCAAGGCCGGTGGGGATTGAACCGGAACTGCAGAGGCTGCGGACAGCTTCACAGCAGTGTGCTCAACCACCTGCACCACCAGGGAGGCCCCACTCTTAGACTATTTTTAACAGGAGGTTTATATTCTTTATTTTTAGAAAGCTCTTAAATTATTATTTCTTTAAGAATTTTCTGCCTTCTAATTTTTATTTTTCTTTCCAAGATCTCTAGTCCATGGATAAAACATAAAATTCCTACTCTCCATTTCACTTTATTTCTTATTGGTGACCTTTTTCATTTTTTAAAACTTCCTTGATAGCTTCTGGAAGAATTCTGTTATCTGATATCCTTGTTCAGTAATTTTCAGCTTTGATGCTGCCTTTTCATCTCAATATTTGTATTTCAAATTTCATATTTTTCACGCTGAGTATCTCCCCTTGATTTCTTATTGTAAATCTAAGCTTCTTCAGAATCTTAACATTTCTTGAAGGATATTTAATACACTTAAATTTTCCTCATTCTGTTTATTTTGCGTGACTACATTGATTGCTTAGTCTACCACCTTCTTTAATAGCAGCTGTGTTCTTCAGATGTCTCACTCACTTAGCCACTCAAAGTCCTAGAAATCTTGGCTAGTAAAACACAGGAGGGAGGTCTAACAGTGCCTGGTTCCAGGTGCTGGCTTGTGGACTCCAGAAGAGTTTATTGAGAGGGGGGCTGTCTCTCAAGGGGCAGAGTTGCCAGCACCCCAGTTTAGATAACACCATTTTCGTTTGCTTTCTCCCTCAGGCAACACTGACCACCTTAATGCACTGTCAGCTGAACTCCCTTTTTAAATGAAGATGAACTCACCCACACTTTACCTTATCTGGGCATCTATGTATGCCTTATTATTTGTTGAATGATTTCTAGATGCTAGATTTTTCTCTGCAAGACAGTCAACTCTAGGTATTAATGAATTTAGTCCAAAGATTCTGCCACATTCTTGGAGAAAACTAACTGATCATCTCAAAAACAGACACACACTTATAATTTTCTTAATAGCCATTTCCTAAACTTTCTTTTTGTAAAATTTTTTAAGATTTATTTATTTTTTATACAAGCACTGGGGTACAGTCAGAAGCGCGGGAGGGTGAGAGAATTCACCAGAGCCAGAGCGGAGAGCAGAAGAGGCAGACTGACGAAGTGCACTGTGAGAGGAGCAGCGGGCGGCAGGAGAGGTCTGCGCGCCATGTGGGACCCTTGCCTGGTGGCTGGGGTTTCAACAGGTGCTGCAGAGGCTGCAGGCAGCTTTGAAACCCAGCGCTCAATTGCTGCGCCACTAGGGAGGCCCCATTTCCTAAACTTTCAAGTACATAACACCAAAGAATTTATAAAATGTGCAAAGAATAAAATATGCATGCAAAACAATAATTTATACTTTAAAAATCAGCTTTATTAACTGAAAATGTTAAGAAATTACACTACAAATCATGTTAAGATTTCTGCTTTTGATTTCTATCATTAGTCAAGGAGGCAGAATATGCATATAAAATAACTAACACTAGGTAGCAAAAGATGCATCAAATGAGAGATACAGATATTACTTTGGAAATTTAGAGAAGGTCATGTCTCCTGTCAAGGAGACAATAAGGAAATGAGAACTGAAATTTGAATGGTCAGAGGGAACAAAGAACGTCCTCTACAAGGACAGTAGTGCAGATAAAGATTCCTAGAGGTAGTCAGGGAGAGTCTATAGAAATTTAACTAGGACAGTTTTAAAGTAAAGACATCTAGGGCCTCCCCTGGTGGTGCAGTGGTTGGTTGCTGGGCTGCGAATCTGTCTGCAGCCTCTGCAGCGCCGGTTCGATCCCTGGCCCCAGGGCGAGGGTCCCACATGGCACGCAGACCTCTCCTGCTGCCCGCTGCTTCCCTCAGCAGTGTATTTCGTCACTCTGCCTGTTCTGTTCCCTGCTTTGGCTCCGGTGAATTCTCTCATCCTCCGGCACTTCTGACTGTACCCAGTGCTTGCATAAATAAATAAATCTTTAAAAAAAAAAGAAAAAGAAACAAAGATACTAAGTAGAACAAAAAGAAAGAAAGAAAGAAAGAAAGAAAGAAAGAAAGAAAGAAAGAAAGAAAGAAAGAAAGAAAGAAAGAAAGAAAGAAAGAAAGAAAGAAAGACATCTACTATGAGTGGGAACTGAGTTTGAAGAGTTAGAGTGTGTAGAAATACTTCAGAACAGTCAGCTATGGGTCTGCTTCTAGAGAAGATGAATGAAAGGTATCTGTGTAAGCAGGTAGGCCATCTTAAAGTGAGATTTCACAAGTGACTGGTTAACTAAGGCATGGTTTTGTGTCATTTTCTCACAATGGCAAAGAGTAAATGGAATCACCTCGGAATTCATGTCAGCAAAGAAAGTGAACACAAAAAAGAACACTCTTATACCAGGTGTTTTCCTAAAAATGTAAGTTTTTCTATTTTAATAATGGAAAAAATAATATGGAAATAAATACTAAGGAGGAAGAGAACTGATTTGAAGCAGGTAAATGGAGATGTAGGGCTACCCCTCTGTCCTCAGGCATAGATAAAAGAGCAGGAAGAGGCCAGTGGTGTGAATGTGGCACAGATACCATTGGTAGGCAGAGACTACATGGGATTGAGGGTTGTCTGATATCATTGTTCCAGGTGAAAACATAAAGTGGAGGAACCTCTGGACATCACCCTTTCCTCATCAAGCCCTGGGAGCCGAAAGAGGACAATGTCTCTCCCCTTTGAAAGGGGCCATGCTGATTTTAATATTCTTGGAAAATGGACTATCGCTCGGGCTTTCAAAATTCAGTAGGAGAAATGTTAGTTCCTAAAACTGTCCCAGAACTGATGAAAGCTTTGTGCATTCATGGTGACAGATAACATCCTTATCCTAAGCTCGTTTTTCTTTGTCACAAGAGAGAGAGGGTAAAAATACACAGCTGAATCACTTGCAAGATGTTCCATTTACTAGGGAGAAGGTCGAGAGAAAAGCAAGTAAAAGCACCTATTTTATATTCCTGCACCATCTTCCCCTGCTTTTCTTTGTGAAGAGCGTGGACAGAATTGATCTCTCTCCCAACTCTTTGGGCACTTTTGCCCACAGCACCTTCGCTGGCAACTAGTCTTGTTCTGCCTTCTGTCGTTGTCTTAAATCCTATTAGCTTTTGTGTCCTCACATCACGCATATTTTCATATATTCACAGATTTCTGCAAATGTTAAGTGGTGGATGAGCTGCTCACCTGGTCTGGCCCACTTGAACCCCAGAATCAGAATGTCCATGAGTATGTGAACACACGTGGTGGTATTTTTCAACAAGCCATCCCATTTCCTGTGCAGGAAGCCCCAAGGTGGGAAAGAAAAGAACCATCCTGTGTTATGCCATGTTGCTCAACCTCACGGTCTAGCGTGCTGAGGCTTTTTAGTCTGGTTTTGAGACCCTTGTTTCTAGGTTTGGGCACTGTTTCATTTTATTTGCTCTCAATACTTAGTTCTACATTTTACTGCCTTTACTCTGACCCTGCTACGTGGACCATTGAAAGACTGGTATTGCTACGGTTCTTTCTCTTACCTGGCCACACTATTTCCACAAGATTTATGTAACCATCAGTATTTTTCTGCCTGGGGGCAGCAGTAATTGAAACAGTTAAAGCTCTGTATGGGTATCTGTTGTTTGCTGTCTTTGCCATTCCTGAAACTTTCATGTTTTTTCATGGTAGGGACTTCCCTTAGGAAACCCACCCTTCCCCAATTTAAATGACAGCACTTAACTGACATTAGTCCTACGCCTCACTCTGGGAATGTTCTATGGTTAGTCTAAGCCACGGCGACTGATGGGCACTTGGTCCAGGTGTGACCAGTGACAATGAAGTTCCGGGACACCTATGCCAATTGCAGAAGAGATACTTGTCCTGCTGGACTCAGGACTAGAGCTAAGGCCATCTTGTGAATAATGCCCAATGAGGATTTAAGAAAAAACTCTCTACCGAAGAAATGAGGCACACAATGGAAACGGAGAAACCATTCCTTGGATCAAGCTTCACTAAGGTAAATCAGCCCCAAAATATATGTCAATCAATGCAGTCATTCAAAACTTTGTCACTTGCAACTGAGAAATAACTAAGCCATGGAATGAATAAACATCTGTGTGCAGCTCTGTGTGGACACACGTCTTCAAATCATTGAATGAGTATGTTACTGAATGCCTGAAATACACAATGAAAGTGTCCGGCACTGAACAAGAAAACACTACAACACAGATGCACACGGCTGCTGATCATTCTAAATTTTCTTCAAAATTCCCATACTTATTCCTCAAAAAATTATATTTATTTATGTTTTCTATTATTAACCTACTTTATAATGCTGTCACCTGTGTCTACATTGTTGTTTTTATCTTGGAAGTATAGGATCACCCCCCCCTTCCAGTGATGTCACCCTAGTGCTCCCTCCAGCAAAGCACCCACAGTTTTTGACCATCCTCCTGTTCCCCTCTGAATGCATCAGTTCTACAGCCCACTTTCAAGGGCTAGTTTTGAGTTTGGCTTTACCTGACCCTTTGCTGGTCTCTCTTCTATTCCACCTGTAAGTGACACCATCCAGTATGTGTCTTCCTCCTTCTGACTTATCTCACTTAGCATAATCCCTTCCAGCTCCACCCATGTGGCTGCAAATGGCTTGACACCCAACACTGATGTGTGAGGAGCTGGGAGCTAAGCTCCATTGTGGCTCCAGTACCACACAGTGACTCCTGCTGCCATCCAAGCAGGAGATCAGATTACCCATGTTTGTGGCTAAACGCTGGAGAACAGACCTCTATAGTAGCTGCCACAGAAAAGTAAAGGCCTCCCTGACTGTCTTCACAGGTAGCAGCCTGGTTTTTACCCATCCTAGTGCCACTCAAGGTGGCACTGTCGGACACACTCAGGATCTTCAATGCTTTCATTATGGATTTTAGTCACCATAATTTAAGCCACTCTGAAATGTAAACAATCTAGGAAAATAACCATCTCCAGTGGTATCTTTTTAAATGTGTTCTTTATTTCTTTCAGCTTTTATATATTTTACTACTCTTTGTGTTTATATAACTGCTGGTGTTTACATATTTTGCTCCCCGAGTCAAAGTTTACTTCAAATCCCTCACTACATCATCATTACATATTTCTGAGATGAAAAAGCCTTATAGTTTCCAAGAATCTGAAAGAAGAAAACCTACATTTAAAACCTCTGTGATTATGATATAATGGTACAGAAATAAATATTTACTTGATGCCAGAAAGAAAAGAAACAAATTACATGACAAGGGTGAAAAACCATAACCGAAAAACTACAATCTTCACTCAAATCAGTGGGGTTTCAAATAGCCAACTGAGAACCCTGAATGAAGAGTGATTTTACATCAATTTTGCATTGTTCTCTCAACTTAAATCCATTTGTGTTATGGCATAAAAGACTCTTGGGTTTAAAATATAATACTCTGCATCAAGATTCCCAGAACAGGGCCTCCCTAGTGGCGCAGCGGTTGAGCGCTGGGTTGCGAAGCTGCCCGCAGCCTCCCAGTGCAGGTTCGATTCCCGGCTGCTCCCCGGCCACCGGAGGAGGGTCCCGCATGGCGCGCAGACCTCTCCTGCCACCCGCTGCTCCCCTCAGCAGTGTACTTCGGTCCTTCTGCCTGCTCTGCTCCCTGCTCTGGCTCTGGTGAATTCTCTCACCCTCCCGCGCTTCTGACTGTACCCAGTGCATGTATAAACAAAACAAACAAACAATCAAACAAATAAATAAATAAAACATGCCTCTAAAAAAAAAAAAAAAAGATTCCCAGAACACAGTTGAACGAATCTTTTTCTTGTTCTGTTCATTCTAACTGAATACCTACTCTGCTTATCTTATCCCTCTTGTAATACACCTATGTCCAAGTTTAATTAAATGAAATGTTTGGCATTTATGTCTTTTTATTATAACCTTTTCATTGGAATATAATATACATAGAGAAAAGTACACAAATCATCAGCACAGAGCTCAAAGAATGAAAGTGATTGTATTCTTTTTATGCCAATGACCATGATAATTTATTATGGTCATTCTTTCTTAATGAGGGAACTTCCAACACATCCCACTGAAAATGATCATCAAGTAACTCATATATTTAAATATATTGAAACTTAATCCTGTCTAAATCTCGAGAAAGATTAATTACTATTTGAGAACCTTGGAAAAATTAGAAAATATCTGCATTTCAGAGCCACGGAGTGACTGACCTGGCAAGCATTTACGTTGTGCTGGGTCTGAATCCTTCTGCACAGGTAGAGGCTGAAGACTAGTGAGTCAGCTAGGACAGGTAGCCCTGACTTCAAGCCTGCACTCTCTCTATACATCAAGATGCTCAGCAGTTCCTGAATTTGCAGGAATTACATAGAAGAGTTGTGATATGCAGTTGAACATTTTAAAATTTAAACTTCATGTATTAATGTTAATAAGTTCTAAAAAATACTGGGTATATCAAGCTTATGGTTTCTAAGATAAACTTAGGAAAATATTTAGGTTAAAATATTCATTAGCTCTTTTAAAATATTGATGAATATTAGGCTTGACTGCGGCATAAGAATGAGAGAAGCTTGGAAAACACTGCACTACCAGCTACCCTTACTGACCAAAACTGTCACGGAAAATGAAAACAAGGAGAAGAGCAAGGAGGTGAATCACAGAAAGAAGTCTTAGGCTGATATTTTGTGAGGCTGAAGACTGGCTCACTACCCACTCATGTGGCATGGACCTCACTGTACATGATGCAGACACACCACAGAGAAATTGTGGGTTTGGTTCCAGACCACCACAAAAAAACTGAGGACTGCATTAAAGTGAGTCACAATTTTTTGGTTTCTCAGTGCATATAAAAGATATGTTTTCACTATACTGTAGTTTATTCCATGTGTAATAGCATTATGCCCAAAATTAGCACAGACTTTATTTTAAAAATACTTTATTGCTAAAAAAATGCTAAGCATTTGTTGGAGAAAAGCAGAGTCGCCACAATCCCTCAATTTGTAAAAAGAGCAACATCTGCAAGGCACAAAAAAATGAGGCCGATTCACAGAGTGGAAGCTGATGGCTTTAAAGGCTACATTTCCCAGACACCTTCAGAGGTCAGGCTCTGTCGGGATCCAGCGTCGCTTGGGATCTATAGACACATGTACTGTACTTACCTATCCACATCGATACCTGTTGTTCTTTTTTTTTTTTTAAGATCGATTTATTTATTTATTTATTTATTTATTTATTTATTTATTTATGCATACAAGAACTGGGGTATAGGTCAGAGGTGAGGGGGGTAAGAGGATTCACCAGAGACAGAGCGGGGAACTGAACAGGCAGACTGACAAAGTTCACTGCTGAGGGGAACAGAGGGCACAGAAGGAGAGGTCTAAGCACTGTGTGGGACCCTCGCCGGTAGCCGGGGATCCAACCAGCGCTGTAGAGGGCAGCTTTGCAGCCCAGTGCTCAGCCGCTGTGCCACCAGGAAGGCCCAAGTTTCTCTGTAACCATTTAAGGACATGCATGGAACCGTGAGCAGGGCTCCTGTTGCTGCCGGTGCTGTCTCTGCAGAGCAGCCCAGCTTTGTTGGCATTTGCTTTTTGCGGCAGCTGCAGCTGGAGTCAGGAGCCACTCCTCTCCCCCATCAGTAACCTACTTCACTTCTGTGTTATCCTGTCGAGTTAGGGTTAGGTTAAAGGTAGTAAAAACCCTCTAGTCACAGTAGGTGAAAAGAGGCAGTAGTGGGTTGACACCCAGAATTTTTGGAAGGGTTAGAAGAGAGGGCTTTAGGGATTAGGAATAAGGTCTAAATGGCCTGATGATAAGTTTCTTTCTCTGCTGCAATCTGGAAGATGGCCAATCAGGAGGCCACCACCACACCTGCCCGTTCCAGAACCCATCCCGCTTTGTCACCATACATGCCCTATAATAGAGTGTTTCATCTATTATAAATTTCTTTTTTTATTCTGTTTTATATTCCTTCTTTCCCCAGAATTAAATAAAATTGACTATTAATAGTTAAAAAAACACACAAAACAATAGTCCACCTGTTGCATACAGAAACACATATACACAAACACAAAAAAACACATTTCAGGTCAGCCCCATTTTCACACGTTGTTCTGTAGGTGGCGCTATTGCTGCACAGTGGCAGGGCAGAAGCAGCATTGCCTTTAGGAGGACTCGGGGCAGGGTAATTTTAAAGATCATCTGGAAACTCTGGCACATGGTTGGGTCAGAGCTAAGGCTCTTCAAGTTTGCTCTGTGGTGACATGTTGGAGAACTGCCTCTTTGTCCGGAAAGTAAAGGTAAAAACACGTCTGGAGATCGTGGGCCACAAGAGCACGTGTCCCCAAGAGAGAAGCCCTGGGCTTTAACACTTGTGGGGGTTGCTCTTCACTACCCAGTCAGTGCACAACGGTTTGCTCCCTTCAGGGATCACCTGGGATGAGAGAAAAACTTGACAGCCTGCTCAAGACTTAGTCAGCCTGTGGGAACTGGGCGAGAGTTGCCTGGGAGAGAATGACAAGATGCTTTCTCTTTCGCTTTCCCAGATGCCCTTTTACGACCTCCGTAAGAAAACACTGGTTTAGTCTTTCTGACTTTTGCTTTATGGAATAAATCATTCCCTCAAAACTTTCATTTTGAAGAAAAATTAAAGAAGATATGAAAGTAAGCAACAAAGTCAAACAAAATAAAGATAAATTTGGAGACCCAATAACCTAGTCAGAAGCTGACAATGTCCCTGAAGAAAACAGGCTACTGTGCATTCATTCCTTTTAACTCCTGAAATCTTCCAGCAAATCTGAAAATTTCGAAAATCGGTGGAAGACTAGTAATTCTCAGGAAACCCCAGTAACTTAGACATAACACCTATTGTGAAAGTGTGCAATTTCAGTGGTAACACACAAAATTTGGATAATCAGTGGAAGACTAGTAATTCTCAGAAAACCCCAGTAACTTAGACATAACACCTATTGTGAAAGTGTGCAGTAGCACTGGTAACACACTCAGATTGATAAACGGTCCCATCCAACAACATGCTCAGGACATCCACCCAACCACCACCATGGGGGTCGGGTAGGGGTCGCTGACTTTCCAATGCCAGGATCATCTAGCACTTCAAAGAAAGTTTGTGGGGCCTGAGTACATTTTTCAGTAGGTAGAAATTTTCATTCGTTTGTACTTAAAAAAAAAAAAAAGTAGCACAGCCTGAAAGAGTGGTTTTCTGTATTTTAAAACAAAAACTTGACGAGCCCAATCCTGCAGATATGATGATGCAGTTAGGTCTGAAGACTTGACCACCTGTATTTCCTGACATGGAAATGAGTAAGTTTGGAAGTCTGACCGATAGAGAAGGAGTAAGAAAACTGATGTAAGGAAGCTAAAAGAATATGGCTACCCTCACAAGACTTTGATACAATTTTAAAACAGTTGTATTGATAAAATTGGAGATTAACTGAAGGGTGAATTGAAGGTGAGAAATGGAGAGATCTGGATTTTGAAACTCTGGAATCTAAATCCCTTTACTGGTTTCTGATGACACCTTGATAACACTATTTTCTCACGTTCTTTTACAGATCTTAAGAATACCATCATGTTCACCTCCTGGCAACATCTAGTAGAGGAATGGGTGAGGCTTTGGGAGAAAAATAATAATCTTTGTGCTGGCATAATTCTTTATGAGCTGGTCTCTTCGGGTATTGCACATGCTGCAGATTTATATCCATGTCTTGGTGGTGTAAACTTTGCGATAAATTGTGTCATGTGAAATGAGACAGCTATGGGATCTTACACACACCAGAGTAATTTAGTTTTTACAATTTAAATTGACATATAAAGAACAACAATTCCAAGTCATGGTACTGTTATGATAGTGGGAAATAAAGTGGAAATTGCCATAAAGCAGATGTTACATCTAATAGGATATTAAAATAACATGAAAAGCCCAAATTGAAGGTCTGAGTCAAATATTGATAATTCAAGCTTGTATTAAGTAAAAGTCAGTCGATAATCCTTTTATTCTTTACTAAGGATCCTACTTCTTTTGCATCACTAAGTCATACCTTATTAGTGGATTTTGTTTGCTCTATTAGCTTCTTCTGTTATTAATGTTTCTATCATTATTTCAGAGGCAACTCTAGAAATTATAAAATGTGACTGTGACAGCAGTCTATTTTTACTATTTCCCAAATACACTAAGGAGATTATAATTCACCCTTTACTATCTTTTTCACATTGTTGTCTCACCTGCACAAGTTATGAGCTCTTCTTGAGCTTCTGTTCTTATGCCTTTGTTTTCTCATCTAGGACGATTATGAGGAATCCCTTTCAATACACCCTGCATTGATGTTTTACTAGCAATAATTCTCTCAGCTTTGGGTATCTAAAAATATCTGTTTCTTCAATCTTTTGAAGGATATCTTCATTATATATAGAATGTTGGGTTGGAAGATTTTGTTTGGTTTTTCTCTCTCAGTTCTTTAATAATGTCTTTAGCATATAGTTTTGATCAGTGCTGTTTTACTATTTTTTTCCCCTCAAGGTAATGTGGATCCCCCACCCCCAGTTTTAATTTTTCTTTTGTTAGTTTTTAAAATAAGAGCTGAAGGGCCTCCCTGGTGGCGCAGTGGTTGAACGCTGGGCTGCGAAGCCGCCCACAGCCTCTGCAGCACCAGTTCGATTCCTGGCCGCTGGGCGAGGGTCCCACATGGTGTGCAGACCTCTCCTGCCGCCCGCTGCTCCCCTCAGCAGTGTACTTCGTCAGTCTGCCTGTTCTGCTCCCTGCTCTGGCTCTGGTGGATTCTCTCACCCTCCCACGCTTCTGACTGTACCCAATACTTGTATAAATAAATAAATAAATCTTTAAAAAATCAAAAATAAATAAAATAAGAGCTGAAGCTTTATCAGGCTTGAGGTTCATGAAATTCATAAATCAGTAGGCTGTTTTTCGATTTTTCAAAGTTTTGAAAAGCTTTGGTTATTATTTTTTAAAATCATCCTCTTGTTCTAATCTCCTTCCCCTCCTTCAGGACCCAGATAAATAAGTATGTTAGACACTTTAATCATGTCTCACAGCTCTTACATGTTTTGTTTTGTTACTTCCATTTCTGCTTTTTTTCTGTTTCTTGAATATTTCCTATTTACCCATTTTGAGTCTATAGTTTTATCTCATTTGTTCAACCTGCTTTTAAAACTGTTGAAAGATATTTAATTTCAGATTCTGGAGTTTGCATTTCTAGAATGTTTGCTTGATTCTTTTTTATAGACTCTAGCTCTTTATTGTGACCATCCATCTTTTCATCTATTTTGTCCAAATTTCCCTCCACTTTCTTTAACTTACTAATCATGGTCAAATTCTTACCTACTTATCTACTACTTCTGGATCATCTCCAAGTTCGTACCTCCAGGCTACCTTACCTCGTGTCTCTTTTGTCTCCAACACTTTATTGGGCTTTTGAATAATATTTCAGACTTTCTTCTGTTTTCTACACCCTTTATTTTTTGTGAGGTCTGTATTAGAATAAAGCTTTTCCTAGCACTATAATTTTTAATATCAATTTCAGAGAATTAAAAATTATTTCTGTATGCAAACTGCATGTAAACACTAAGACTAGTGTTTTGTGAAACTGCATTTCTATGTTCTGGCCACTACGTGAAAGCACACATGGAACTTAACAATTGTTCTTGCCTAATATTAGTCTGAAAAATGCTGCCTGCAGTGTGTCAGGAGTAGCTTCATTGATTCGTGCCTATATCTCTCTCTGTGAGATTGCTATTATTATTACTAATGCCAAGAAGAGTATCTTCTTTACAGTCCACTTTCAAAATCGGCAAGAAAAGTTTCTAAACTTGTTCTAAAAAAAAAAAAAAAGTTTCTGTTTTAGAAAACTCTAGCTGACACAGAATTCATTTCCTTCTCTAATTCATCAATTCCTCTTCTCTGGTTCCAAGCATTGTCAATTTTTATTATTTAACCACCTTATAGACTAAGGTCAGAATAGTTTTATTTAGCTATGAACTATATTTCCTTCTGAAAAGTAAATATGTTACATGTGTCTTATCCTTAAAGGGCCTCAACCAAACATTGTTTGAAATCCATTTAATTCTACAGCCAAAAAGGGAGATAAATGAAGGACATTTTAGAAAATGCAATCCCTTATTCCATTTTACACTAGCTTCCTATTTTTTTTTAAGTAGGCTCATTTTCTTAGTTTTCTATCAGATTTTTTGAAACCTTTAGGATCAGGAATGACTCATAAAAAAATAAGTTTTTACCATGCAGACACCTGTAATCTACTGGGATCACTATGAACTTTAAGTATTCTTTTGAACCTCCAGAAGAAGATAGTTTTATTTGATCTTTATGACCCTTTCAGTGTTCATATAATAATATAAATTTGGTATAGACGGTGAGCCTGTTAGATTATTAGTAACTGAAAAAGGTGCCTTTTGTGATGTGAGGGCTGGTAAAATCCCAGCCTTTATAGAGCAGATGGACTATTACTCCTATTCTAGAGATAAGGGGATGAAAAAGTTATCTGCCAAATTTTCTCTGCATCAAAATCACCACCACAGATGAAAGGATGAATACATCTTAAATGAAAAAAAAATGGAGGGTGCACTTGAGAAAAAGTACAGACCTTGGTTAAAGACCTGGCTTTGCAAGTTAATTTTCTCTCAAGCTTCAGATTTCTCTTATTAAAATAGGAGTGATAATTTTTTTATATTAAATTGGAATAGAACTGTGAGAAATTCATAAAATATCTCTACCATTGCTCCTTAAGGATTTTTTTCCCTAGAACTTAGTCGAGGCTGGACCCCATAATAAAAATGGATTGGGGTTGTAAGTTTGCTCAGTTGCTTCATTACATCCTCTTCTCATTCCTTTTCCATGTCCCCTTGAACCCAGAGGAATGCAATAAAGTCAGCAGTTTTGTGATTTGCTGAAGAAATGAGTATGGCAATCTCAGTAAATGACAGAACGTTCTTGGGATTTCAGGGTAGAAGTTTTCAATAGACTCTTTCAATTTGAATGTTGCTTAGAACATTCAGACACTCAGTTGGGGGCATTCAGATTGTAGGAAGGTAGCAGCTGAAAGTATCTACTTCTCCAGACCCTCAGGCTAGGACAAGGGTTCCACACTTCTATCTGGCCTATGGGAGATAGGCCATTAATTTAGAGACTGCAAAATTTGGGATCCCTCCCCATTGTGGGTTCCATTTGTAGCTGATCCTTTTTACAACCATACTTTAGAAAAATGTGGGACATCAAGGGGTCTAGGGGCTAGTCAAAAAGTTTGATTCTCCTTTTATTGCTCTGTCAAATGTAATGCCATGCAAATGCACAAGGGGAGAACACTTGTTCTTGATGTCAACACTTCTGAGACCTTAGGTTGTAACACTCACTTGTCAATAGATGAGAGCTCAGATGCTTCATCCCATCAATGACAGAGGCCAATCCATTGTGGGGATAACTGGGTACTGTTCCTCCAAATGGCTGGAATTACAGTTTTTGGTTATCTTTAATAACTTTAGCACTCGGTGAAGCCAGAGCAATACCCCACACAATTTTTCTGTCATATTTGGACTACACAGAGAAAAAAATCAACTTTTTGATTATATGTATATATATGATATATGTATACATTTATATATGATTATGCATGTGCACATGTGTGTGTATGTACATATATATATATATACACACACACACACACATAAAATTTGGGGCAACATTTAAATAAATTTTAAGGAGATTTGCAGGAATTATTTGTTCATGCCCTGCAGGTAATATAAAAAGATTGGTTTGGTTTGGTTTGTTCTGCTTTGCTCTTGAAAAAGCATGGATACCATTGGTACACCTTGTCTGACAACAGATAAAAGTCTGTTGACCCCAACGTTAGAAGGAAAAATGTGATGGCCTTGTAAGAAAGCCTCAGAGCCATGCAGGGGATTTTTCTGAGGGTTTCCAGTACTACCCACACACCGTATTAAACTCTGGTCCCATGCCTTCACATAAAATTCTCACTTAATTCTACACACAATTTTCTTCTGATTAATATTTCCATCATCAGATTTAGACAGACAAAATTTTTAATTAGTAACTTACCTCTCTGCTATCATCTTACAGGGTTTATAGGGAGAGCATTTTACAGCTCCTACTTCCTATCACTCCGCGTATCTACTTTGTGACTAAAATAAGTAATGTGTAATTTCCACATGCAGCAATCCACACTCATAAAGAACATGAACACTGAAGCAGAGACTCATAAGAGTATGTCATTGGAAAACTCACCAAAAAATGCTTAGAACTTATTGGTAGGTAGATGGAGATCTCCCACAAAACTGGTCTCACAATCTCCTTCAGCATGTCTGATGCAGGGTGGCTGTGAGATGAAGTAAGGCATTGCCGATGAAGTGGTTAAGGTAATACCCTCCATTCAGGAAAAGAAAATCAAATTTTGCAACTATTTAGTTACTGTTATCATTATTAATATTAGAGGGCAGAGCTTTTCCAGCACAATGCATAGCCCTATAGCTCTTGATGACACTATAAAGTAGAATTCCTTTGTAAATAAAACATGAGCCATTACTGAAAGGCCATCTCTTCCTAACAATGAATGAATGGTACACAATTACTCAATGACATCAGTTAAGCAAAATCTGTACTCTTATGAATATTTAACTAACATTTTGTTTAGCTGGCATCTATATTCATCATTATATTAAAATAGGCCAAGTGTTTACCTTATGGATCAGTATGCAGTGGCTTGATTGACTATGAAGAGCTACCTGTCAGCCTGCCAGAACACTGCAGGTAAACTGCTCAGTGTTTGTGTGTATGTGTGTGTGTGTGTGTGTGTGTGTGTGTAAGCACGTGAGTGTGTGCACAGTAAAGTGGGGAATAGAGCACGCCACATTGGCATTATTTTATAAAGAAACACCCTTTTCTTATTTTTCTATAAGAAATGAAAGAAATTCAGCAAGACTCAATTCATCAACTCCCTTCTGTCATAAGCCAGATGTGTGCTAGAAATGTGAATGGCCATGACATTCATCCAACAGGTAATGACATGGTCACTTTACAGAGGCATGGAGAGGTAAGGTAGTTGGATTTTTGCCACACAAGTATAGATCATTTACTCGGGACCCAAAACTAGGAAGCCTGTGTAAGTTATTATCTAAATCAGGACACTTTAGAGAGAAAATGAGGCTCTAATCATAAAGACAACAGGAGCACAGCATGATGTGGGACAGTGCCCTGTAATTGGGGTGTAGGGTCACTGCAGTCATAACCCTGCACAGGAGCTTGGGAAAGTGTTGGAGAACAGGCAATGCATTCCATTTCCTTGTAACAGGTCTCATCTAATATTTAGGTGATAATCAATGACATTAGCTGGATATGTACATTCTACTACACAGATAGTAAACCTTACAGAGTAGCAGCCAAACTTGGCTTCTTCTCAAGATGTCCTCATGAAAAACCCTAGCAGGAGTCCCGAGATTCCAGATGACTTCTCTAGGACATGAGTTCATCATCAATTCAGAAATACCAGTTTTCTCCATAAACTAAGCCTTCCTAATGCCAGCTCTTGTCTCTCTGAGTGGCAGGTGGCTGAGCATGGATCCTCAACAATAGGCAGATCCAAGACTCAGGTCCCCTCACTTGACACGTGAGGCCAAGGCTAGTAAGTTGTTGAACAGTTGGTCGGGGCAGAACTAGTATGAAAATTCAGTTCTCTTGGCTTCTGCTCAACACGGCGGAGGAGGTTGAGTGAGAAGTGTGTTAGCGAACATTTGCAATTTCAAAAGTGGGAAATGGTGAGATGCATAAAGAAAAAAAATGGTTTTTCAAATTTGGAAAATGAAGTTACAGGAAGGCTTAGAAGTAGAAGAAGAAGAAAGCATGTAATTAGAAAGGACAAGGACCTTGGCTGGATGGGGCAGGGAGGGGTGGAAATTAGGGGGACAAATTGAGGAAAAGCTCTACAGGCTACCACCCTGTGTCTCTTGCCACCAGTTGGGGTAATTCTTGCCAGACATCCTGGTCACCTGGATTATTTCTTTGACAACGGTATTTTAAAGGAACTTTTCTGACTCTCTTCACTTCTCCACATCTACAATGTTTTCTTTTGTGAAATCTTAGATATGTTTCAGACCAAGGCAGGCCAGTTAGCGCCAATGGTTGGAGCCTGGTGCTAATGTCTTGCAGTTTAGTCAAAATGATTTGTCTCGGTATTTATTAATGAGGGCGTGGGGTTACAGTGTAAATTCCCATCTACTTCTGAACTGCATGTGTAAATTACCCTGAACGAAAATTTCTGGTTTGTGGACACAGATGGCACTTCATGCAGGCAAGCGTGTTGCTTACATAGGTTTCACCTGTAATGAGATATTAGCAATATCTCATTTGGCTGTAATGAGATATTAGCAATAGTCCTCTGTTTTTCTGGAATAGTCTCTTACTTACACTGAACCCTTTGAAGGCTGGAGTTAGACTTTATTAACCTCTGCAGGTACATTATCTATCACAGGTCTGAGTGCTCAGGAAAAGTTTTCTAATCCAGTAGCAATAAGTGAGTGAAGAGCAATCACTAATGGCAAAGTGATGTTGCATTGCCTGGAGCATCGGGATGAAAGGAGAACTCGGTACTTATTGGAATGAGGAAGGCAAAGAAATATGGCATATAAAGTTTGACACATACAAGAAGTCCTGACAAAGTGTGATAACTAGGCAATTACTGGGACATTTCTGCCCCACCAAATAATTTTCCAAACCTGTGAGCTTCTCTCATGACTCAACTCCTCGATAATTTGTAAAAACCAAATACAGAAATGAAAACAATATAGGTCTGTATTTAATCTATTTCCTTGGCCTTGTTTCACTCTTCGACCAACCAAAGTCATATGAAAACTACATGAAGGAGGTAAAAATTTAATAAAACAAAATTTTAGATAAAAATCTAAAAGGAAAACATACCCTGATAATGTAACTAAGTTGACTGGGGTTTCTATTTTCATAATGCATAGGTCAAAAGTTGTAGCAACAGGGAACATGTCACTAAACAGGAATTAAACCACAGCCCTGAAAGTTCCCCAAGTCCCAGACCTGGGGACTTGGGGCGGACTGCACGCAGTGTGACGTCAGGGCCGGGAACCCAGCTCCATCACTCCAACAGGCATCTCCTAACCACAGGCTCAGCCCCATAAATGATAGCTGGAACACTGGCTCCTACCAGAGACTTCTGAAAGGCTTTGCATTGTTTTAATTGACTTCACAACAGTAGTAGTAACAATGGTGTTCTCCCGGATACAGCTAACTCCTTTACAAAAAAGGGGTTGCAATTGTATGGAGAATATAAAAATAAAATTTATTTTAAAAAATAAATTAAAAAAAAACAAATTAGATCAGATTATTGCAAATGCTAGTTTAAAAAATTTACTGTACAGAAAAATGTTTGTTTCAGCTAAAAACTAAACTGGTTTTAAATTCTATTAATATGTTGTATTATGTTTTCAAAGCTTGGCTGTTATCTGTGAAACTTGAGAATAATAACACAGACAAGTTGGTGATAACAAAAAAAAAGGATGCATCTGGGAGGGAGGGAAGGAAATGCAGAGATCAAGAAATGAGAACAGTCAATCATGAGGGACCCCCCACTACCTTCAGTGGGGGCACAACAATCCCCTCCAGCAGGTAGAGGTTTTCTGAGATCGATTCCATTACTGCAAAGAATCATTCACTTTAAGAAAGCATAGGAAATGCCCTGTGGGTATTTTCAGAAAAGAACTATAGAAACACAGGTTTACTTGGATGTTTCATCAAAACTTAGTTTCTACCTTTTCCAGAACTCATCTGACCTTCCTTCTGAACTCTGACCCATCTGGGCCATGGAGAAAATCACTCCAACTAGGTACACCAAGTTGGTATTGTAACTATTACACAGCAGTTACTACGAACACAAATACCCTCTGAGTAATACTTGGTCTTTCAGAAAATGCCTCCTCTCCAACCCCAGTGACGTCAGAGATGTCACCGACAGGCAAACTCCCCTCACTGTAAGCTGGGAACACAGAGCTTGCATCACCTTAGAGCAACAGAGAAGTGGGGTTACTGGAGTCTCTGCACAGGTCCTTGTAGACCCCTTAGCAGTTCTGGTTTCCACACAGCATCTCATTCTCCTGAGTCCTGCACAACCTTCTGGCACCAAATTTAACTTTGAGAGAAAACTGTTCTCAGGTCCCCTCCAAGCTCACTTGGTTCTACCTTGGGTCTTACTGATTCCATATCTGTTCCTGAGGCTAAACACAGCTCCTAATTGACACTGTCTGTGGTCCTGGATCCAGGGGCATTTTGCCTGCACTGTTGTGGCCCTCCTTTGACAACGAGGTGGGCCTAGATGCGGTCTACTTTCCACGTCCAGAGGGAATGTGAGATGTTTTGAAAAACATTTATATCACACAGAATTTGAGGGGGACTCTGAAAATTATATTCAGACCCCCTCAACTCTAACCTTGTGGCCACCCAGGGCTATGGGTCCCCAAGCAAGAAAGATACAAAAGTCTCTCTGCTTCTTGTTGCTGGTGGTGATGGTTGTGGTGGTGACAGAGATGATGGTGGTGATGGTTGTGGTGTGGTGGCAGTGTGGTGGTGTGTGTGTGTAGTGCATTGTTCTCAAATTATTTAGACTGCTTTCTACATCCAGGACTGTTGCTCGGGACGGGGCATCTGAAGGTGGTGTATCCCTAACTGTTTCCAGTTTTCTACGCCCATCTTCTCTCCCAAATCAGCAAAACGGGAAGAGGTGGGTTTTCCTATTTTTCTTCCTCTCAGCTAAGGGATGTTCCTACAGAAAACTTAAGGTTCAGGGCCTCCCTGGGGGCATAGCGGTTAAGCGCTGGGTTGCGAAGCTGCCCACAGCCTCTGCAGCACCGGTTCGACATGGCGTGCAGACCTCTCTTGCTGCCCGCTGCTCCCCTCAGCAGTGTACTTCGTCAGTCTGCCTATTCTGCTCTCCGCTCTGGCTCTGGTGAATTCCCTCACCCTCCGGCGCTTCTGACTGTACCCAGTGCATGTATAAATAAAAAATATCTTAAAAATAATTAAAATAAAATAAAATTATTTTAAAAAAGTAAAAAAAAAAGTAAAAAAAAAAGAAAACTTAAGGTTCAGCTCTATCAAGTCAGAATTTTGTTATGTCTAATACAGAAGTAAGAATTTTGATGAAGAATTGCTTCAGCACTCTTGTCTTGCTATAGCCTGAAGAAAACCATCTTTAAGATGCAAGAGAGCTCTCAGATTCTTGGAGGACCAGCTCTTTCCTTCCCCTGCAAACCTCAGAACTCAGCTTAGGGGGTAGGAGGCTTCAGAGGGAGCAGGAAGTGAAATGCATCAGTCTATTTACCCAAACACATGGTCGCCATCCTAGGATATGAGGTGGCTGCCAGGGTCTGTTCTGTTCCCTCTTCTATGGCCCAGGCCATGTGCTGTGCTGTTTCTAAAGCCTGCAGACTACCTCCTCTTTTCCTGCTTTCCCAGGGAGTCTGGCAGACTTCCATAAAACCTAACCTCATCGTTGGGTGAGGAGATAAACATGGGACTGGAAGAATCAATGATTATGCCATTTTCCAGAGACAACTCAGAAGCATGTACCTGTGACTAACCTGGGGAAGGCACACACCACAGTTCTCACAGCGCTTCCTCCACAGGGGGGCAAGCTCATGCTTTGTCTTGTATGCAAGTGAAAACAGTCCTCAGACGTTTCTTATCTTCTTCAACAACCCAGGAGTATGATACTGTAAACTCATTTCTCATGTTCAGAAATTCCAGTGTCTCTCTGCAGCTTGACAGAGGCAAGCGGTATATAAATGACAAAAATATTAATAGTCATTCTTCTAACTAACTGTGGGGAAGGTGGTTCAGTGTCTGCTGGTGAAGCGCTGAATGTCGGACCCTCCCGTGTGACGAGCCGTTTGACACAGAATCCTGGTTCTATATATTTTTCCCACAACAGCTTTACCATGTATCTCATGACTAATATAAAATCCATAATTGAGACAAAAACTGCATTTAAATGTCATGCCTTTAAAATTGGAACAGTCCCTGCTAGGTATGGCTGGCTTGTCCTCATGGGATTTTATCTATTGCTTTCTGGCATTTTCTAGTCTGAGTCTTGTGCGATTGTGATGCATTAAAGTCTAAATGAGAAAATACGAGAAAGAATCACAACCAACAGGCCTTTTAAAAGGAGGTCTAGATGAGGAGGTCTAGCAGCCACCAATCGCCTTGTACCTCCAGTCTGTCAGGTCACCTTAGGGAGCGCACAGAGGGAGGGTTGCCAGAAGGGAGAGTTGAGAATATGCTGAATGGCCAAGACACGTAACTTTCCCTTGACCTATGAATCAGATTCAGAGAGTCTTTTGATTTTAAGTCATCTGGTTTGTTTGGTTATGTTTTGCTTTTTGGAGATGTGGCTCACCATCTGGGGTGTGGGGTTTAAAGAAGGGGTAGAATCATTTGCATAAGGACATTTCCTGGAAGGAAAGGAGAGAGACCCATTCCCCAGCCTCTAGCCCCTGCAATCATAGAAAAAGTCTATGGTGAAATGAGGAAGCCCTACCTGGAACCTGAACTCAGAAAACCTGAACCAGTTTTAGTATTTAAAAGGAAGCAGGAAAAATCTGAGTGCCCAAAAGGTGGGTTTGGGGACTGATTCTGGAATAGCTCAAGGCTTGTCTAAGATGGGCAGCCCCTCTGGACTTTGTCAGAGCAGAGAGCTTGAGAACAATGCCTGGGGATGAGGGAGTCCAGCACGGCTGCCCTGAGGGTGGACAGAAGCTGTTGCCAAACCAGAACCACAGAGAAGCAGGAAGCGAATAGTTAAGACCATTAATTCTAGGACCTCAAATTGCTGGAAAACAAAGGGTTAAGGTGCCTCATTACTGACTTTGACAAGGTAGTTAGAATTTTAATTGATTTACTTAAAAGCAGAACAACCTAGTTAAACCATATAGTTCAGTCTGTAAAGACAGTAAGATTCAAACCACCTCGTCTGACTTAAACAATCCATTGGCCATAAAGCCATAAACAACCCAGAGCATGCTTATTTCTTTCCTTTGTAACCTGAAGTTCACATCAGTCTCATTATCATCCTATAATTGCAGCTCAGGGGAAGAGCTGAGCCGCCATTTTCTGAACATGCAAGGTACGTGGAAGCAGGAACCCCACCTGAGCAATCCCTCGAGCAGCAACACCCAATACTTCCAACATCCAATCACCAAAAACTCTTTTATCTCCAGTTTGCCCGCATTCTCCTTAAACACCCTTCCCAGCTGTTACCCAGGGAGACAGTCTGTGGAGAAATTCACATTCTTTGTCACCATTATCTGCATATAATAAACTTCCCTTTCTTTGATAAACTTTTTGGGGCATGTCCAGGTGACAAACCTATTGATTAACACAGACACCGCTGTGTGCAAGATCCACAGGCAGCAGCCACTGCCTGGGGCTCGGACGTGCAGCCGACTCTTCCTGGAACATGCAACTTCCCAAGGCGAACAGAAGGGCTTTGATTAAGTCTTAATCATTAAGAGGCATGAACATATTAGCATCCTGAGTTAGTGAATGAGAACAGTCAGGTTCCATGTCAAACCCTAATGATGTCACACCCACACTGGTCATGGCTATCTTCTCACTTCTGCTTACGTGGTAAGAACAGCAGGGTGGGCTTGCAACAATGAAACAAAAATACCCCTACCCATTGTAAGCAAGGAAAAAAAACCAATCTTGTGTAAGTTGACAAGTTGTGTGTCAGAGCTCAAGCCCAGAACAGTGCTCATTGCCCTCAAGATGACATCTCTCTGCCTAGACCAAAAATAGCACAGAAGACGGAACCAAAATGCCTGATACATGGTGACATGGACAACATTTAGAAGGAAGGAGGAGGGGCTCAGCCTATGGTATTTTTGGATCCAAACTTGGGCTACATCATGACTGTGCAAAAAGCAATATATAGAAACTTGAATTTTCTATACATGTTCTTCAGTCACATAAATACTGCCTAGAGTTCCATTGCCAGGGAGAATGACTTGAGGGTCCTGCCTCCAGTCTCCTGCCAGGCAACCTCATATTAAACTGGTTCTCTTCTCCAAAGCCAGTGGCAGTCTTCTTTTGCCACTGGGTATCGGGCCCACGTTTGGCAACAGTTATCTGAATTTTATGAACTACCCCACCACTTGCCCTGGTCTAGGTGCTTTTAGGAGTGTAAGGAAGTTTAGAACAGGGTGCCTGTCCACAGGAGTTACTGTTTAATATAAGAGAGAGAGTAAAACAACAAGATGGTCTAATATAGTATAAAGAATAACACAGTAGTGAAAGAATAAGAAAGCATGCTGAAGACATTGATGCTGCATAAATGATAACAACACATACACAGTGCTTATAAGTACGAGATCCTGCTCTTAGTGCTTTATATCTAGTAAGTCACTGAAATTTCACAATAATCCCATGAACTCCACTTCATAGGCTGAAGTACAGAGAAGTTAAGTAACCTTCCAATGATCACACAGCAGTAAGTGGAGGAGGTAAGTTTTAAATCCTCGGCCTGGTTCCAGAGTCTGTGCCTGTAACTGTGCCACATGGTCAGCATGATTAAGGACCACCGAGTTTAGAGTAGACAGCAGCAGAATGCAGATACAGTGGATAGAGGCGTGTGACTTGGGTAACATCTACAATTAAGGCAAAAATTACATTTTACAGAGGAGCAAACAAAAGAAAGAGATGTATTAAGAGCAGCTTACTATGTGTGTTGTTTAAGCAAAGGTGGACTGACTTTGTTAAGCTACCCTGTGTAAGAGGGAAGAAAAAGAAGCTTCTCCAAGTCATCAAGACATTGAGCAGTATCTTCTCGGAGGATAACAAGAGGAGCTAACTTACTTTTCAGACATCTAGCTTTTTACGAATCTTTTGATTCTAGCCTCATGTTTATGTTCACTCAACAAATATTTAAGAAGTGAAAGAGAGTCAACAAAAAATAAGTTACCTCCTTTTCTTCAAGGAAGTTACAGACTGCAAGACAAGAAGGATACAAAAACATTTCAGCAAAGCACAAAAGTGGTGCAAAGGGGCAAATGCAGAGAGCTGTGAGCATCCACACTGGGCATGGCGTGGGCTTCAAACAAAAAACAGTTAAACAACAAAATGGACTTATTTGGAAACCACAGACAAGAGAGTGGGATGCACAATGCATCCGCAGCAAGATCCACATGAACTACTCAAACCTGTGGCCAGCCCTGGAGGGCCTCCCCCTCAGTTCCAAGGAAGGAGGAAACAGCATCACTTCCCGTGGGTTTCAGATCCTGAGTTTGCTGACTTATGACCTCTTTTTCTAGCCTCCAGACCTCATTTAAATAGGGTTTCTGTGTATTACTGTCCATAGCTTCTAACTCCTGAATGGGAGTCAGGCAGGGGTACAGTGGCGGCAATATTTGTGGTCCTATGGGGAGGAGAGGTTTGTGCAGGAGAAAAGAAAGAACATGCTTTAAGTCCTGGCAAGAGAAAGTACCACATATCTTAGAAAATGGAAGCCATTCAGTATGTCTGGAGAAGTCAATTTTATGTGGGAAATAATTGGGAAGCATGATATCTGATGATACCAGGGACACATCTGAGTTGTGTCATGAGGGTTTTTATAACAACTTAAGATTTGTTGGTTCTAGTATGAGGTCAATAGGGAACTCTGAAAAGGCTTAAAGCAGACATGATTTGTATTAAAGAAAAGCATCCCAGTTACACAGACAATGATTTAGGAGTGGCTCAGTCTGGGGCGAGTTGAGTGCTTACAAGGCGGTAGCTGTAAGTTGAGTTGAAAATAATGTCAGCCTGACCGTGGGGATGGTCAGGTTGAGACAAGAAGATATAGATTAGCTCAAGAGATGTTAAGGAAGAAAAGCAAATAATCACTGATTGGAGTAAAGGGCAAAGAAGAGAAAGGAGCCAAAAAGGATTTCCATGATTGTGACTTGGGCAGATGGGTGAATATTGAATACCCCACTCTGTGGGATATGGAACAAATCGAATTTGAGCCTTTGGGAACCACCAGGTGGGTATGTCTGGTTGGCTGAGACTATAGTGAACTGGAGCTCTGGGGGTAGAGGAGTCAAGGGCCTAGGGGTGTCTCACTGCCATAATGAATGTGGGCATTAATAGCAAGGAGATGGGAGCCAAAGGCATTCTGGAGGGTTGAGGAGAAGAGATAAGTCATAGGGAAAAGAGTCTGTAGAGGAGAGAAGATATGGCGTCAAAGGGTGAGCAGCACAGACTGAAGTGCTGGGCCCAAAAGAGGTTTTGGCAAATCTGATGAAAGCTGATTCCGTGAAGATGGTGGGATCTGGATGCAGGCAGCTTGAAAACAGAATGATAGGTCACTCAAAGCAAGCAAACCCTTGCTCTTGCTAGAAATCTGGGATTTTGGGGGGCTTAAGCTAGCTTTTTTTTTTTTTTTAATAGGACAGATAAAAACTTAACTCAAAGGGAAAATGGATCTTTGTTAAGAAGCATGGGCTCTAAATTTGAGCTAACTATTACTATGAGCTAGAGTTAGGGGCCCCTAATTCTATAGAGAAACCTTTGCAGATTTTAGGATGGTGAAAAAACAAAACCAAACCGAACCCTGACCCGGAGGATCAGAGTCAATGAATTTTCCCAACTTTTACTCCTCTTTCATAAGACAATAAAAAATAAGTCTTATGATGCATAAAGGAATTTGATATTTTAATCTTTTGTTTCTTTTCGATTCAATCATATTTTCCGCATCTCACACAATCTACTTTAGTTAAATGAAACAAAATAATAATTACTTGGTAAACAAAGCAGAAGTCGATATTGACAACAAAGAGTTTGTATTGACATCATGTACTGACATGATGCAGAGTACAGAAAGCATAAAAATGAATTTTAATTAAATGTAGCCTCAAAAATTATTGAACCCTATCTGATAAACACAATCTTTCAATATCTACCAAAACATAAAAGCAATGTCCCTTTTTCTTTACTGAGCAGTCTAACTTTTGTTTAAGTACCTACTTCCTCATTTAAGGGGTTGCACAAAATGTTGCCATGAATATGGCTTTAGGACTATTTTTCATTTGAGGTTCCCTCCTCCTATACACATTTTCCCTGTACCAAAGCCTCCTCTGTCACTGGCAAGTCCCCACCCATGTCTGGGGACTCCCCACCCATGTCTAAGGCAGGCCTAAACATCCACCCCACCCCCCACTTTCACCAGAAACCAGGCACACGTACCCAGTGGTCTCTGCCTTGGATGTCTTTATTTTATGCTATCGAAGACAGATGGCTAAAAAAAGACCCTCCTCACTTGATGACCTTGATGCAATGCTCTGCCACTGCTTAATCTATGCTGGTGAAGGGTTTACAAGATCCATTTAGACTTTCATAGTCACTGAGACTCTTTTGGTCAGTGTACTTGGTGAAAAAAAAATTAATTCAACAACTGTACATTAACGAGTGGCAGGGTCTGTGATTCACCCTAAAAACACAAAGATGAATAGAACAAGGTGTTCACTCCCAATAAAAGAAGGTAAGATGTTGGAAGAAAGGAGCTGACATTACAAGCTTTTATGAGATTATTGACATTCAATACAAGGAGCTGCAGTCTCTAACTAACCTTCCTGAGAGTAAAATTTTATCTCCAGCCCAGGAAGTCTGATGATGAGACTGTAATGCAAGAAGCTGCATAGCAGCAATCCACAGGATGAAAGGACCTTACCTTAGAGGCACTGGGATGCCAAAGTTGTTAATTTCCTTCCTGATTTATGAACTTTCTTAAAAGAGTAAAATTCCTTGCCCAACCCTGGCACATACCAACTCCTGCAAAAAAATCTCAAAACCCCTTCATTTGGGTGGTGGATTAGAGCTGAGACTCCTATTGGGTGGTGCCCTTTTCTGCTTAATAAAAAGTTGCCCTGCTTCAAACATGACATTTGGTCTAACTGGGCATCAGGACTTGAACCAACTTGGTGGTGACACTATCTCTGTTGTGGAGTGGACCCACAAAGAAAGAAGCAGTTCTGCTGAGGGCCTGGGCAAGGGAAAGCTTTACAGAGATGAAGATTAGGGGCCAGTTTGATTTGTATCACAGAATTATGCAACCACCTCACTTTCCATGGGGCTTCATGTAATGCAGACAGTTGAATAGACAGGCAGACTGCTCCACCCCAAAGACTCTGTGCTTGGCCTTGTGCCTTGCATTGAACTTTACAATGCTTTTATGGATTGACAGCTCCTCCTGACCTGCCATCCACTAAGAGGAAAATGCAGCCAGGTAGCCAAAGTCCCACAGAGAGAGAGGCATGAGGGGCAGCTGTAAAACTGGCCCACAGCCAGAAACAGAGCTGCTCTTGTTGACCTGCAGACCCGCAAGCATGAGAGAAATGATAATGGCTGCAATCCACCAAATGAAGGGCTATTTATTACCTAGCATATAGCAACTGAAACTTCATTAATGCAGGGTTATTTGATCAAAGAAAAGACACATGCATGAGAGGGGTGAGCATGAAAGCTATTCCTAGACAGAGGATGGCATCAGGGTATAGCATGCATGAGGTGCTGCTTTGTAGATGGTGAAGCAGGGTGGGAGTGGGGCACAGGCCTAGACTGGAATTATCAAGAACGAGTGTCAGAGAGGAGATTACTGCAATAGGAGCAGAGTTTAGCCTTTATCCTTGAGGCATAAAGAAACATTTGGAGAGGTTCTAGAACTCACCTCATTCCACAAACAGAGTTTCCAGCTACATATGAAAGAAACTCCCCTTGTTGGGAGACATTCCATATTCCCCACCCCACTTTATGAAGGCGTTGTTGCACAGACAGGTGAAGCGATACAACATGGAGAGCAGCTGGGCCAAGCAGGAGAGGCCTTGTTTCTGCAGCCCAATGTGCACCCTAGTCCTGCTGAGGAGACACAGAAAACACGTGGGGGAGAGACACGGTGGGAGGCTGACGATGCTGTCGTGATCCTGATGTGGTGTCTGCTTTAGTCCCAGCTTTCCGGGATCTGCTTCAGAACCCCTTTCTTCTGGTCCCCACCAGAAGCTGACCTGTGGCCAGCATTAGGGCTTCAGTGGCCCCACTTTGGGCCAACTTGTTTGGCTGAGCATTTGCTCATGAAGGGATGGGTAGTTTGGGGTGTTTTTGTTGAGAAAGTATTAGTAACATCCTCTCTTCTCTCCCTGCTATGCACTTTAACTCCTGTTGAGGTCTCCCACATGACGTGTCTGCTTTGCATTTGTGTGCATGGGTGGCCGGATCCCTTTAAAGCATGCACGTTTGGGGGTTTCGAGGTGCCCCTCAGTCACACACTAACATTGAGAAAACCAGCCGAGCAGCTCCTACACGTTGGATGAATCAGGAAAGGGCCTCAAGGGAGCACGAGGAAACACTGGAACGTGTCTCAGACAAACCACCACACCCAGTGACAGCCCTGGTCAGGGGAAGCTCAAAACCTGGGGGGGTCTGACACCCATATCAGGCACCGTGGCTTTTAGGACTGCGCCTGAAAGGTGAACCCCCAAACACCTAGCTTTGCAAAACACCTGTCTCTATGGAGATAGAAATGGCTTTTAAATCTAACTCACCAGTAGTAGGGGCCAGCATGGAAGCCGCCAGCTCGGGGTTCTGGGCTTTATGAGGGAGATCCTGGCATACTGGTCTGGGAGCCTCAGCCTGAGGGCAGGCACCCCATCTCAACACATCTGGGGGCCTGTTGGGTGACTCTCCAGGTGGGACTGGTGGCTGCCATCTTTCTGCACGCCTCAGAAGCTCAAGACCAGACCTGCAGAGGGGAGCTTTTACATGCCAGGGGGACCTTTTACACACTAGGGGAGCTTTTACACGCCAGGGGGAGCCTTTACATGCCAGGGGGAGCTTTTACACGATGGGGACTTTTACACACCAGAGGGAGTAAAGGCCAGGGGGGTGCCCAGTGTGTGTGGCTGCACCAAGGGAAACCTCTACATCGCCCATCCAGAGGGGCCAATGGGGCTTATGCTAGTGATAAGACAGGACTATATATATTTGCATATTTTAAAAGCTGATGCTAGAGGGTCTGGCTTCCAGTCCCTGAATCTAGGTGCTGACTGAGATCATCCCCTTTGGGATGCTGATGGGTCCTGGCACACCCTCAACTGCTGGCAGATATTAAAATGAAATAGTCTGCTTGCAGAGATTTGCAAGACAGCCAAGAGCAGGGGCAGGGTTCAGTGATAAGACTCATCCCTGAGAGACCACGCCTTCAAGGCTGGGAGCAGGGGCTGTTCGTTTAATGCACAGAAACCAACACATAATCAGCAAAACAAGGAAAGAAAGAATATATTCCAAATGAAAGACCAAGAAAAAATCTCAGGGGAAAAAGAATTAATGAAATGGAAAGAAGTCATGGACCTGACTAAAAAAAATCTTCCCAAGCAGGGATGAGTGTGAGATTTGGAGGTGGCCAATGGATTCAGGGTGGAAGAAACACAAGGGAAAATAGGTAAACAAGAAAAATTCAGATTCTGAGAAGTACTCAGAAGAGTCCTGCATTCAATAGTGTAAGAGAACAGCAGTATTACTGCTCAGCTATCAAAATAAGATGAACTCTTATCATCTGCGACAACATGGATGGTGTGGAAGGGATTATACTAAACTAAGTAAGCCAGAAGGAGAAAGACAAACACTGGATGGTGTCACTTATATGTGGATTACAGAGAAACCAAACAAAGAAACTGACAAAACTAAACCAACACAGACCATAGAAATCTGACTGCAGTATTGAGGGTGCCACAAGGAGACCTGGGGGTGGAGAGCAAAGGGTAGAAGGGGCCAACTGCACTATGGTGGAGACAGTGGATGCCTTGGTGGTGAGTGTGGTGTGATAACATGCATCTGAGGAGGTGTGAACCTATTCTAAATCATGTATTGCTTGTAAGCCATTGTCACCTCAATAAACAGAATTTTTTAAAAAGAGCATTAAAACAGAGCTGATATGCAGAATTTCTCAACCCTGGCATTTGACATTTTGGTCTGGGTAATGCTAGGCTTGGGGGGGATGGTCTCTGCACCTGGGGGATGTTTCTTAGCATCCCTGGCTTCTATGCATTGCAGTTGTATGCCCCAATGTCTCAAGGCATTGACAAGTATCTCTAAGGGTCGGGGTGGGGGGGGGCGGGCGGGAAACCCAGCTGAGAACCACAGTGATAGTCACTAGATGACATCTGCATGCTCACATCTGGCCATTGTGATGATCTCAGAACAAAGCATGGTACACATGCAGTCTGTTCCCCTGCTCCCTTTGCAGAGAATCTTTGTGATCGGATGCCATCCTTTTTTGTAAGCAATTGTTTCACTTGCCATGCTGTTAGGATCCATCATGCTCACACCTGCACTGAAGGGACTGAACATACCAATACACCTGTAAAATGGGTAACAAGGTGTCCTCAACTACTGGCAGGTAGGAAACTCGATGAAAAGTGCTTCTCTGCTCTTTTCCAGAGATCAAGAGGAATGTCATAGAGTTTCTCCAATTGAAAGTACTCAGAACTAATTTCCACAATAGGAAACAAAATTGGCAATAAATGTAATAGCAAGAATGAAGAGGAGAAGGCACAAAGCACCAGAAAATATCAAGTGAGGACATGATTAACATGTAAGGGAGGAGCTCTGTGCCGACCAGGCCATTATAACTCCATGACTTGCTAAATAATTGGCTAAATAATGCAAAATACTAGCATTTCATGTAGCAACAATAAAAGGAAAAATAAAAGACTCACTGGTTTACAGACCTTGTTTAGATACACACTAGGAAATACAAAGCAACAAGAAACAGTCTGTGCTCTGAGGAGCCAGCAATTAAGGTGGGCAGAGAAAAAGAACATGAAAAGATGAATAACAGTACAAGATGATACATTTTAAATGCCAAATGGGGGAAATAGATAATAGGGACATGGAGGTTCAGAGAGTTAGGTAGAGCCAAAGTCAAGGAAAAAGAGTTTCTCTAGTTTGTCTTTTAGACAAACTGAACTATCACCTGGTAGTTGAAATTATTTCCCTGGAAAAATTTTGTATCCTTCCTTAGGCAGTTGTTGAACTTGATGGCAGGCACTTTATAAGCATTATCAGTGGCTCCATTTTATAATGTGATGTTTCATTCCTTTTGGGGAATGTTTTCTGTGTTTCTCAGATAAATGAATTTAGTTATTTTAATGCATTGCATTTGGGAGACTAGGATTCAAATTCTGATGCTGGCTTTGCACAGTAGCAAGATTGTAGCTGATGAGGTTTACTCAAATCCTGACCTCACATTCATGATTTCACGGTTCTGAGTTTCCTCACTTGCAAACGTTTAACATAACTTTGTGAGACTTCATATTCTTGGTGCACCGCACAGGACTTGTGCTTGAATGTGAAGTCCTGCTGGCATTCGTCCTAGAATGGTTTTTCTTAGAATGGTTGTCTTCGACATTCAGCCAAATACTCAGAGGTGAAGACAGGAGGCCATACTTGCTTAAAAAGTAGCTACGAGAGGTCTCAATGATGGCAGAACTACTCCTCTATGCGGTGTTTCTGGAAATTTGAGGGGTAATTTTGGCAGTCACAAAGATGAGGGGGTGGGGGGGGGCTGCCCCTAACATTTAGTGGGAGGAGGTGGGGCTGCTTGACATCTACGGTGTCCAGGACAGTCCCACACAGCAGAGAACTGCCCCATTTCCCCCCACAACCTTCATATGTCCCATCAGCGAAACATGTCTGTACAATTCTCTGAACTTGCAACTTAACGCCATTGTACATGCAAACATCAAGTATTTTTGGCTCCCTTCTAACATACTCTATTCTTTCAGGACTGCAACTCCTGAGTAAACAAAGGAAAGACTGTATTTTCCCTTGTTTGGAAGTCAACCAGGAGTCACTCCTGATTTCAGAAAACTACCCAGAAAACCTGCTGAAGAAACTCATGCATGTGCTCTCAGGCCTGCTAGTTCTGCAGCCTCACAGAGGCACCAGCTGGGAGACCAGTACACAGCCCGAGGGAGCTCAGAGCTTGCATCCTGGTGCTACGCCGACCTCTGGCTGCAGCACCCCAGTGAGCAGAGCACGCATGGAGCAGCGGAGCTACAAAGCCATTTGGAAAAGCAGGTTCTCCCTCCTCCCCACAGAAGTCCCCAGGCCCTGTGACCAAAGTGACACTAAGATTACAATGTTGACACCAAGCATGTAAGATTCAAGTGCTGAACTGGACTGGACCAGAAGGTTCTCAAGCCTGAAGGCAAGTCCTACATACTGGAAAAAGGCACACCTGAAACTATGGGACCTGTCTAAAAAATTTGCAAGATGTGAGGGGAATCTACAGATGGACATGTTTAAAGGCTCCGATAAGAGAAAAAAATGCAGTCAATTCTTGGTTGTTCTTCCCTTGAGATAAACCCACTGAGGGAAGCGTTTGCACTGGAGATGTCACGGTTATCGCCATGTGCCCTTGTCGGGGTCCTGCTCTGAACAGGTGAGCTGGCACAGGTGAGCTGGCTCTCCTGGCAACATTATGCATGGTGTGCCCTAGCCTGCAGGTGTGCTAGTCGCCTCCTTCCAACCTCCTTTTCATACCTTGCTCAAATCAAGTGAAAAACAAAACAAAACAAAACAAAACAGAATTTAGGAGACAAATGCTATTCCTTTAGAAACGCTTTCCATGCCCAGGGAATATGTTCCTTTCAGATAGTTACACTGTGTTTCCTGGTTGGCCCTTGGAAGGGCAAGATCAGACAGGAAGGGATCAGGGAAGTGGAGCCGACACCAAGTCAAGAGCGCTGTCTCCTTGCTCACAAACCGCGGAGCTGAGGGCACGAATACTGTGACTTGGGACCCCTGGCAGCTGACAATCAGGCAAGTGTGTTCATTTAGTGTCTGTTCTAACCATGCGATTCTCAGGAAATCGGTGTATTTGTAGGCAGCAGGTTGACGATTTGAAAGCTAAAATCCTGGCAAGGCCTCTCTTTCATCACAACCACCAAACGGCCCCAGAGCAGTCATCCTAGTAGCTCTGTTCTGCATCCTCTGAAAATTTCAGACATTTTATCCCCTAGGGAAATTGACTTCTATCATTATTTTAATAATGATTACTAAAAACCTGGGTTAGTAATTTGACATTTCGTCCGCGGGGTATAAGAAATACTCATAATGAGAGATAAAAGTAGATCATTTTCTGCTTAGAGAATTTTACATTTTTGCCAACTTTCTCAAGTAGCAAGTTTGTTTTTATGCAACTTAGAGTGAGTAAGCTTTAAGGAAATTTTACCTCATTATGAATATAGATTTTGCTAAGTTTAAGGAGCAAAATTGTATCTAAGTATTAAACTATGCAGATTATGGTCAATGCTAGAATAACTGCAGTCTGAAGAAGCATTTTAAGAAAGCTGATTTGGACTAGTCAGTACCAAGTGTAGGAGCTGTTGGACTAATGGCACTTTTCCTAGATTTTCTTGAGACTTCTATGCCAATTCTTACTGTGGAGCATCTGAGCCTGGAGAGTGTTCTAAGTTTGGACATGAAGAAAAGAAATAATTTCAGTTAGCCATAGAGCCTAGTCATGGAGCTAAGTGCTTGCCATGGAGAACCTGTATTGAATTTTTTTAAAAGATTTATTTATATATACATACAAGAGCTGGGGCACAGGCCAGAGGTGTGAGGGGTGAGAGAGTTCACCAGAGACAGAGCATGGAGCAGAATAGGCAGATCGCCCGAAGTACACTGCTGAGGGGAGCAGTGGGCCATACAGAAGAGGTCTGCTGCGCCATGTGGGTAGCTCCCTGGCCAGCTGGGGATTGAACTCATGCCACAGAAGCTGCAGGCAGCTCCACAGGCAGCGTCTCAACCCCTTGCACAACCAGGGATGCCCTGTATTGAATTTTAGAATCTGTCCCAGTGAGGACCCTGGGGACGAATTACTTTCTGGCCTTCCTCTGGTTCCAGATGTGTTCCTGTGCTTGATCTTTTAGATGTCTGATGCAATTGATGGCGCTTCCCTTTCTTGTTCTTTTCATGAGCACAAAATTTAAAGCTGAAATTGTGTCCCCCAGGTTGTAAGTCTTTAGAACTTCCTGAAATGCATTTGAGAGAGATTAGCCTTACGTATGGCTTTAATAAGTTACTGCCTTCTGTTTTCTTTACATCATCTTCTCATTTGTTACCTTCCTATTCTGAATATGTCTACAAGATGACTAAATCCCTAGCTTCTGGAAAAAGAAGGGATCAATTACACACACACACACACACACACAAATTATTACATTAAATGACACATAAAACAAACCCCCTCTAATTTCCAACATTGCCCTATAAAGTCCCATGTCCTTTGGTAACACAGAAGCATAATCACAGTAAGAAATAACACTGCAGTGCAGTGTACACATACCACAGACGTGGCTGAAAGAAAACTTACCCTCACCACATGTGATAGGCTCTCATCATTTATATTCCATTCTACATTAACATTTTTTCCCAAAACTAACATAGATCTATTGCACAACATCTATATTACCACCTTGTAATGGATCATAAGCGATAGTTTAAGAAATGCTGAGTCACGATGTATGTTCTTTCAGGGTGAAGAGCATGTGAGACTCCATCTTCTGCTATGGATCCAATGCTTGCAACAGGGCAAGTTCATAGTAGCACTCAACATACTGTTGGTGCTTATTAAATATTATCTGTATTCAGTTCTGCCATGCCCTCTCCTATTAATCCACACTTTCTACCGACACAAAAATTCCACCATTATTTATAGGCAAAGAAATCCCGTGGATTATGGGGGTAGCTGAAGTACCAGGATGGTTTATGGGTGATGAGCATGAATTTTGATTTCCAATCCTGGCAATTACTTGCTGATCAACTTTGAGTAAATAGCTTACTCCACTTTTATGCATACATACATAGGGGTTCCAACTTTTGTGCTTAAAGAATGACTAGAGGGCCTCCCTGGTGGCGCAAGGAGTTGAGACACAATCTATGAAGCTGTCCACTGTAGCATGAGTTTGATCCCTGGCAAGGGAGCCAACTACATGGTGCAGCAGACCTCTCCTGACTCACCTGCTGCTCCCCTCAGCAGTGTATTTTGGTCAGTCTGCCTGTTCTGTTCCCCACTCTGTCTCTGGTGAATCCTCTCACTCCCCACACCTTTGGCCTGTACCCCAGATCTTGTATGCATAAATAAATAAATCTTTAAAAAATGGCTCGAAGCAATCATGAAAGAATTGCCTGAGCATGATCTGGTCTGATAACAGGTAGCCCGAGAGAAGGAAAGTGCTTCCTGGGTCAAGCTGTATATTAATGACTGCCAGTAAAAGTCCACACCCGGAGCCGACAGCTAATTCGAAATGACAGTGGGGTTCACAGAACACAGATGTGGTTCTTCCAGCAAAGACCACCCGCTTGATATGACTCACCATGTCCTTGGGCATGAGAAAGACACAAGGTGCTCTTATCTTTTGCATACTGGAGATGTTTTTGCATACTGGAGACGTTTTGTTCCCAGCTGCTTCCTACAAGTTGAGTGCAGTGCTGATCCGCTGACTACATTCAGAAGATCTCTGGTTATAATAGAATCAGTATTTAATTATCCTTAGTTTTCTTTGATGATAATTCTCAGTTTGAAACAATACATATTGGGTCCTTCCGTGTCAGGCACTGTGCTAGTCACCTGAGTTGCCATCCCAAGCAGGCACAATTTCTGGCCTCAGGAACCTTGCATCTTAGGGGAGAAACAGACATGTACATTGACAAGTTCATCACTGAGCTCTACCTGCTCCAGAGGGCAGGCACTGAGTCAGCTGGAGGGCTGGAAAGGGTGTCATCTGAATCCAGCCTGAACTGGAAATGGAGACAAGGATGGGAAGGTGTGTAGGTGTGGGGTGCAGGGCAGGGTAGGACCGTTTGGAGGGACACTGGGCTTGCAGAGAGCAGAGTGTGTCCAAATAATCCTAAGATTGACCCTGCAGCACAAACAGGAAACATTTCCCTGACTAGTTTGGCTGGTTGTCTTTAAAAAAACAAACAAACAAACAAACAAAGAAACCCACCAGAATGAAGAGGAGTTGCTAAAAGATGACTAGGCACATGAGTGTCTGATCATGGAGTACTAAGCAGTTTCATTTGGAAACTCCAATTTGGAAGCCACTGCAGGAAGCTAAACCAGAGAATAATACAATTGTTGGAGTGATTTAGGAAATAACACTCAGGCTGCACCATGGAGACCAGGATATAAAGGGTTGGATTCCAACAGAGAGAGTTGCTGGAGTTGTAGGCTACAGAATGCTAAGGACAGCTGCCTCTGGCAAATCCCGCAGCACGGGCCCCCTAGGTCCTGGAGTAAGGGTGACAATGGCTTCGCGGTCAGCGGCCCACAGTGCCCCTATGCACTGATATCATGCCACTCTCTGGCAGCTTGTTAGGCTGAGTCTGTCCAGCACCTTCCCTGCCTTCTACCCCAGCATATTGACAATTCGTTATTCCTTTCCATCTTTTATTTAACTTTGTGTTCTGTGTTCATTGATCGTAATGAATAAAAAGCATTTACCACAAGGGTTATATCAATTAATTATGAAACAAATTTCAGTTAATAATACTGGGCTATCTAAACATTTCTCAGCCCCCCCTACACACACACACACACACACACACACACACAGTCTCTTAAGTTTAAAGGTATGATTGGAAGTAAGACAATAAATAAAACAATGGATGATTTGATGATAATTTTTTAGCAATACGGAGAGAATTTGAATGATGTTTAATACTTTAAAGTTACTGGTTATTAGTTCTATATCCTGACATTCAAGTATCAAACCCATAATCATTCTCTACTGCAGTTCTGTCCCATTATCAGTTTGCCAAAGAAATCTGGAGATGCCAGGAATGTGCAATCCTATATAGGAGTGTATTTATAGTGTTGATATTTAAGTGACTCATGATATTTCCAAAATGACCCCCATTTTCACTCCTGTTTATAGCCACAGCTTTGTCACATAACTGTATGGTCCCTTTGGGCTTAACTACATGACTTGATTTGGTGAGTAGAATATTAGTAAATGAAGCAACTAAAGACTTACAGTGCTTGCACCACCTCAGCCTACAATTCTACCTCTTTAATAAAAATGTAGGCCTGTGTGTGGGAGAGAGAGAGATCTCAGGCACAGCCCGGTCTCTTTGGTTGTCATAGGTGAAACCAGCCAAGATTAGACTACACCTTGCTGGCTGCCGACAAATTAGGTAACCAGGCAAGATAAAGACAGTCTTTTAACAACAGTCATCTGCCTCTGGTCCCTGAACGATAATGTGCATTGCTGAATACTGCCAAAGTCTGCAGCTGTTATACATCACTAATGACCGATGAAAGTTCTTAGGATTAATAAGGAATTGACTTTGAGGTTGCTGAGAATATAGAATTGGAGATAAGATGGAAAGAAAAATTGAGGCAAAATAAGGAAGACCAGTCAAGACGGTAAGAAAGAAATGCATGCCTCCTATGCAAAACTTTCCATTATTTGAAGGCTGTCAATGAATTTTTTCACGCTTCTCCACCAACCCAAAGCAGACCATCAGACTTCATCAAAGGACCTTCCTAACCTTATGTTACTTTTGATTTCTGTTTACTTTTTAGGTTTTCTTATTTTCAATGACAGCATCTCCAAATGAGTGTTGTAACAACCTTCTAGTAATGATCTGGTGAAGGTCTAAAAGTGGGGAGAACTTTATATCTCCTAGTAAACCACAGTAGTGTGATTGTTTATATCCATATTACCATGGCAGTGCCCATCTCTACCACATGCTGATTTTACAAAATGCAAGGATTTGGGGGTAAGTTTGTTAGGATGCCTAGAATCAATCCTACCTTGACTTGCCTTCCATCATGGCTGTGTGTTCATGATTACTGACATGAGGTCTAAACCAGATAATCTTCCTTCCAGGAGACAAGGGTTGAGGCATTCCAGTTCCACAATGACAAATGGACTCTGGAGTTTAGTTTTTCAAAATATTTAGCAATGAAGAGTTGTAATCAGTCAGAAAGCTTGACAGAGAGAGGTTTTTCTTCTTTGTGAAATAATGAAAATAGAGTTCAAACTTTTCTCCACTTGACTTTCCACTTAGACTGAAACACTTCATCTTCATCTTCTCCTGGGTAAAAGAGACCCCAGGCTAAGAGAAAAGTGAATAGCTACTGAGCTAGTGGGTTCCTCTGTTGAAGTCAAAGAGACTGGAAGCCAAAGCTTTCGCTTCTGAAATGTCAAGAAATAATTAAAATCACAACACAAATGACAACAAAGGAAACTTGTGGTGTTCTTGGTATTTTGGGGGAGAGCTTCAGCCTCTATGTCAACGCTAAATGTATAGTTTTGCTGAAAACACAGAGTAGTGAAATTGTCAGTGATTTGGAAAGTCCAAATCAAATAGCTTTTCAGGGGAAATTACTTTTTCATAATTTTGACTGGTTCCATGACATCGACACCTAATGAACTAGGCTTTGAATGGAAAAAGTGACCTCACAGAGACTATTTTTTATGGCATTTGTTCATAACTATGAATTTCTTTTATCAGTACAATAAAGCCAATTGGTAAACAAGACACATACTACTGCCACAGTTTATGTATGTGGAAGCTGAGTATGTGGATGTCAACACCTCTGATGGAAGGGCCCACAGCTGCTGATTGTAAGTCAAATGTCATCCTTCCACCCCTTCTACCTGTTCTCCATCTGGGAGACAGGCTGGGATCATGTCTTTACTTTGGACCCTGGGGAACTCTGGACAGAAGTGGAGGGGGGTAGTAATCCTGGAGGTTATGGCCTTACTCTCTCTGCTGCTTCCTCTCAGGCAATCATCTCTAGACCAGTCTCTCTTAGATTGGGGGCAACCATCACTCAGTGGTGCCAGCCTGGCTGCTTCTAGTCTCAAACTTCTGCACTACCATAATTGTGACCTCAAACCACTTTCACAATTAGCCGACACTGATACCATACAAATGCATGCTGCTCACTGCATGTGTTTATCTTTTTTGAATGCTGAGTAATATTCCATGGTGTATATGTACCACATCTTCTTGATCCAGTCATCTATTTTTGGGCATTTGGATTCTTTCCATAGCTAGCTAGAAGGGATCGTGCTCAGTGAAATAAGTCAGAAAGAAAAAGAAAAATAGCTGATGGTCTCACTCATAACAGGAATTTAGAAAACCTAAATAAGGGACCAGGAAAAAGGCTAATTAATACAAAGTAAAAATCAAAATCAACAAGCAACTATAAACCAGAGACACACTACAGGGAGGGGGGCAGAGAGAGGAAGGATTACGGTCAAAATTAGGTGGGGTGCAATTTTATGGGGAATATAACCAAAATGAAAATGCATACATTGTGCAAAAATGAAAAATGATGTAAGAATTATATAAAATAAAATATTAAAAACAAACAAACAAACAAAAAATACAAATGCATAGTGCTATTAAGAGATGCTTAAGTTAAAGAAAGAGCTCACGACAGGTCTCTTGGGCAGGGACGCAAGATGAATTCCTATGAGCCTGAGGAACAAATTGACTTCATGCAATTGGCTGTGGGGGCAAGACTTATAGTCCAAGATGAGTGAGCAAGAGAGAACCTAGGCACCGCTTGCTGTGTGCAGGAGACTTAACACACTCTACTGGTGTTAAGTCCTCCACTTTTTGTTGCCGCAGACAATGTTACAGTTTGACAAAGGGGAGCAGTCAGTCATTGTGGTTCCTCCACGGGTAACTTCAAGGGGTCAGGTGAGGGGATCTCTGAGCGCAGCACTAGATACTGGGATTTAATGGATGCTCCAGAAGAGAAAAGGCTCTCCTCAGGCCCACCTTACTCCTTGCAGCGCCCTGGGCAAGAAAACAAATGGAGGTCAACCTACTACAACTAAACTTTTAGAAGCCAGAAATAACAGGAACAAATACAAGTTCTGTATTTCCATCCTGACAAACATGTCTTCACCACAACAAAATAAAAAATATCTGTAGAGGGCCTCCCCTGGTGGCACAGAGGTTGAGCGCTGGGCTGCGAAGCTGCCCACAGCCTCTGCAGCACCGGTTCGGTCCCCGGCCACCAATGAGGGTCTCACATGGCGCGCAGACCTCTCCTGCCGCGCCCGCTGCTCCCCTCAGCAGTGTACTTCGGTCCTTCTGCCTGTTCTGCTCCCCGCTCTGGCTCTGGTGAATTCTCTCACACTCCCGCGCTTCTGACTGTACCCAGTGCTTGTATAAATAAATAAATAAATCTTTTAAAAAAAATGTGTAGAACTGTAGTTTGTATGAATTTAATCAAGTGATAATCTGAGTATTACATTGATTGACAACATTTGGAGTGCTGAAGACATAAATCATAATTTTATATTAATTCTAATTTTGCACTTTATTTCAGTAAACCTACTAATTATGTTAATGTCATCAAAATACCTTAATAATTTGTGTTCTACTGACAGAATCCAAGTGATTGAAGAAATAACTATAGTTGCAATGAAAGTATACAAAATTTTAATGTGTTTTATACAAATATAAAGTAAAAACAAAAAAATTTCTTGATGGTTGAAGGGCATCTTTCATTTTTTTAATTAAATTTATTTGCTTTCTTATGTTATTGTTTTTGTACAGTATTTGATTTCTCTCCTCAGGTGTAGTTCCCATAGTTCCCCCACCACCACATCACCTGTGATCCATTACCACAGTCCCCTGTGCTCTCCCCTCCCTTGTTTTGATCCCTTTTCCTCACCCTCTCCAGCTTTATACCTCAGATCTATGGCCAGCTTGCAAGTTTTGTCTTTTTTCCTGATCCTTAAAAAAAAGTTAATTAAATTTTTCTTCATAAATGTTTTAAGTTAATTTTCATCTGTTTTCACAACCATGAGAATGCATAATAAAAGTAATGATATCAATATCCAAATCAAAATTATCTAACTCAGGCTGACTTTTGATTTGATGCTTTAAAAATATTATTAAATGTTCTTATGTTAAAGGAACAGTTTTACAGATGACTGGATTAAAAAATGTGGTATATATACAAAATGGAATATTACTCAGCAATCAAAAAAGATAAACTCATTTCATTTTCAGTAACATGGACAGAGTTGGAAGGGCTTATGCTCAGTGAAATAAGTCAGAAGGAAAAAGAAAATTATTGGGGCCTCCCCTGGTGGCGCAATGGTTGAGCGGTGGGCTGTGAAGCTGCCCGCAGCCTCTGCAGTGCCGGTTTGATTCCCAGTAGCAGGCGATGGTCCCACATGGCACGACAGACCTCTCCTGCCATGCCCGCTGCTCCCCTCAGCAGTGTGCTTTGTCGGTCTGCCTGTTCTGTTCCCCGCTCTGGCTCTGGTGAATCCTCTCACCCTCCCATGCTTCTGACTGTACACAGTGCTTGTATAAATAAATAAGTAAATCTTAAAAAAATAAAAATAAAAATATTGGATGGTTTCACTTACAGGAGTATAGGGGAACCAAACAAAGTGTCAAAGGAAAAAAAAAGACAAAAACTAGAAGATAAATTATAGATCTGAGGTATACAGCAGGGAAGGGGGAGGAGAGGACTCAATACAGGGGAGGGAAGAGCACAAGGGACTGTGGCGACAGTTCACAGGTGATATGGTGGTGGGAGATCTATGGGAATTATGCCTGAGGGGAGAAATCAAATACCGTACAAAAAATGAACTATGATGTCAGAAAATTTTAAAAAATAATAAAAGTAAAAAGAAAAAGAAACTGTTTGAAGCTCAACATTCAAGTAATCACCACTGTAAAAATCAGTACTGAATTCCACACATGAATATGAAATACTTAATATATTGTAAAATGTTGTCACCTGTCATGTGCAGCTGTTAAAGCACATCAGACTGATTTGTAAAATAAATATAAATATAAAATTAGGATGTAAGTAGTAAAAGAAAACAGATAGGTGGCAGTAGCAAGAACCAATGCTTTGGCATGCACAAAACTGACACAAGTTCAGGCACAATAAATTGCAATTATTATTCATAAGAGTAGTAGAAACAATTGTAAACAGTATGGGTAGTATTAATGATGTTTATGTTTTATTTTATGACTCTGGTTATTCCTTTGCTCTGTGTCACAGAATTATTTGGGGACTAATTTAAAGAGAGAGAGAGTCTATACAACCCCTTGTGTATTTTGACCAAATTTAGTTCTGGGAAACGCAATGACACATTTAGAAGGATAATTACTGTTGCTTCAACAGCTATCTGGGTTTTATTAAGGTAGAGCGGATTTTTGTCATTAGACTCCAAGAAATTCTATCTTGAGAAAGTTAGCTTTGATTTCACTACATTGCAAGCCCAATGCCCTGAAATTTGAACACTGAATTTCTGCATTGTTATTTCACGGAAAGACATGTAACTGCAAAGTCAAGCATCCTACAAAGCTGCAACTTTATCTTGTTCAAACCAAACGCAGCTGGGAGGACGAGACACAGAACCTTAGGGAACTCTCTGCATTCAGTGGTTCTGTATTAATTTGTGGTTCGTTGCCATTTACCCTTTTAACTTTCTCCACTGGTTTATCAAACAGAAATTGGCAGTGATCACTTTATTACTTTGATTTTTAAAATGGATCTTAAAAAAAAAAGTGGGTTAACTAACAGACCAAATAGGATGGAATAGATGAGTTGAAGACAGTTCTCCAATCCATCCATTTGGAGAAGGTTTCTGTCGCACTGGTGCCTCGTTTAACTTGGGCTCTTCCTTTTTGAGGAAGGAAGGCAGAACTCTTAAAGTAGTAATGACATCTGGAAGTATTCTGCTTTAATATGATATCAAAGAACAGTATCGATAAAATTATCTTGAAACCGTCAACAATATCACCTAATTTCTGCTGATAGGAGCCCCTTTTAGAATTAAGGAGGCACAATTTACAGATAGGATGATGGCTGTGGGGATGTTAGGGGGTGAGCCTACTTTATTCCCAGCTGCTTGGCAGTTCTTCTTTGCTCCCAAGAAGCTACTAGTGGAATAGTTTTTACCTAGCAGAATTCTCTAAAATTTCACCAAGACATTCTAGTCTGAAAAAGGAATGCCCTTAGTCAGATACAGATAGTCTAAATCAATTTCTAACTAAGCATGAATTATCAGCATCTCCTGTGCTTCTTCATGCAAAGAAGTGGATAGTCTGTGAAAAATGGGGCAATAATCAGCGCTTGAACAGAGATAGGACTCATGATACCAAACACGGTTTCTGAATATTATGTAGCATTTTTACTTCCAGCAGCCAGAACCATATGGTTCCTGATAAAAAATAAAATCTAGTTAAATAATCTTGAAACCTGATTGATTTTCAGAGTTCTTTAAGAATCTCACTGTTCAGAGCTTGGCAAAGGCAAAGATGATGAAGGAAGTCTTACTGGGAACGTCACATGATGGAAAAGACCTCAGATTCTGATCAGGCAAAGCCTCAATGCCCAACTCCAGCCCCGTACGGCCATGTTCATGCTGGAGAAATCTTTTTTTTTTTAGATTTATTTATTTATGCATACAAGAACTGGGGTACAGACCAGAGGCGTGTGTGGGGAGTGAGAGGATTCACCAGAGACAGAGTAGAGAGCAGAACAGGCAGACTGACTGAAACACACTGCTGAGGGAAGCAGTGGGAGAGACAAGAGAGGTCTGCTGCACCGTGTGGGTAGCTCCCTGGCCGGGGATCGAACTCATGCTGCAGAGGCTACGGATAACTTCACAGTGCTGTGCTAACCCCTTGTGCCACCAGGGAGGTGCTGGAGAAATGTCTGAACCTCACTTAGCCATGTTACCATTTTCAATTTTTCAGAGAGAAACATGATATCTGTTTATGGATTAAATAAAATAATGTATAAAGTGGCTAGCACCGAGGTGTATTTTAGAAACAGGCTATCTTTTTCATTCCCTGGTCAAATATTCTCTGCATGATATACACTTACATATGATCCCACTCCTAAAGAGAAAGGAATGTACAGTGATAATTAAAAAAAAATTCTCAATACAGTGTTGTCAACCATGTCAACAAATAACAAATAAATAATTAATCTCTAACCTAGAAAGTCCTCATTTTCAAAGCAACAGGCAGTCCTGACTCATCACTCCAGACCCTAAAGAACATAGGAGACTGGGGGTGAGGCGTTCCTTCCAAAGCAAAACAGAGGGCACAGATGAACAGGAACACATGTGTACACATCTCCTGCACACACATTAAAATATCGATGTGGAGGTGTAACTAGATAAGAGAGTTCAAACACAACCGACCGTGCTCTCTTTTGACTCATAAACAGCATTAAGTAACTTCCTGCGCTGTCCTGAAATGAGTTCTCTCTCTGCCCACCCCAGAGCCAGCCGCCTGAGAACCCAGCTTCTCCTTCAGAAGTTGAGTCACTGCCTTTATTTAAAAGGTGGTTTCTGCCAACAAAGCTCTCTGTCCAATTTCAGAAAAGATTCACAAAGTCATACTGCCCCATTTCAGCATGTCTGCTTTTCCCGAGAACCCCATGGTACACTTCAGGTTGACCTCAAAAAACTGAAAAGGTCATTTTGAGAAACCCTATAATCAAAGAAAATTAGCACAAAATTCAGCCTAAGAGAAAAATGCCAACATTTCAACATCTCTTACAGTTGAATTCCACTGCAATTTCTGATGTGCAGAAGGAAGTGGTGATTCATCTCAATCCATCAGGGCCCCCAAGTGCTCGATTTCTCTTGCTTAATCACAGGCTCCAAAGGGACCTGGGAGAAGCTTCTTAACAATGAGGAGACCTGAAATTGTTCGGATTCCTTGAAGTCCTGTCAGTTAGAATTATGGCCCTTTACTAATGTAATGGATTGCAAGCTGAAAGATAACTTTCTTAATTAAAATGATTGATTTATAAATTCAGCTAGAAGTAGGTAACAGACACATGAACGAGGGAACTACTTATCACGTGAGGTAAAGAGTTAATGGTGGGGAATGTATTCATTTTCAATATTTTCAAAAACACCGATGAAGAATGGTTATGTTAAAATGGGACCTCGGATGGATGTATGCGGACAGGAGGAGTGTGTGGTTGTATCAGATACCTCTGGCCTGCTCACCAAGCTACTGCTCTGAAGCCCATAGTTTGGATCGGGTCTCAAACCTGCCAGCCCTGCTTTGAACCATGTCAGGTGCCTCATGATTAGGTTTGGGGTTCCCATGGGAACCCTCCTGGCACATATGTTTACCCTGGATGGACTGGAAAATTTGACAACCAGGCAGTGTGTCTGACCATGAAGCATAGGGCTGATGGACACACTTCTCCCAACACACATTGTATTGACCTCCTGCATTAGCAATTTACTGCTGCTTAACACATTGCCTCAAAACTTAGCGACTTACAGCAACAGATAGTCATTCTCACAATCTTTACAGTCGATCAATCAAACTCAACTTCAGCTGGGTGGTTCTCGCTTGGGGTGTCTCCTGAGGAGTTCAGTGGGGGCTTCACTCATCAGGGGGTTGGGCTGGGGCTGGAGGCTACAGCTCCAAATGTATTTGTGTGGTTGTAAGCGGGAGCACATGGTTGCTCACAGGGGACTACTGCACACCCAGTGGCAGCTGGCTCCTCGACCCAGAGTGATCAAGCTAAGAGTGAGGCCAATGGTGGGCACCGTCAAGAAACCATGTGTCTTTCAAGACCTCATTTTAGAAGATGGCACCATCACGTCTGCTTTCTGCTCCTGGTGACATCAACCATATGGGAAGAGACTACACAAAAGTGTGAACACCAACAGGTTTGGGACATTGGGTGACCATGGTGGGGGTGTCTGTTGCCCTTCCTCAGCCTCTCTTCGTCAATCCTGGAGTGTCTTCCAATAAACTACTTGTTCAAAAGCCTTTATCTCAGGCCAGGCTCTTGGATGGAAACTGGGCTAAGATAACAATTGCTGGATTGTATGTCCACCTGTTGCCACAGAAAGATCTCCAAAATGTATTTTTAAGTGCAAAAAGCAAGAAGCAAGAAGCAGCCCTGTTGTGGGTACATGCATAAACGAAACTTGACACTAGTTAATAGTGGTTATTCTGGGGGAAAGATGAGGAAAGACCCATTTACTGATTTTCATTTTATTATTCTCAGCACTGTTTGAATTTTTGAAACACATTTATGTTTCCTTTAAAAAATAACAACGGAGAGGGGTGGTGAAGTGGTGAGTGATTTTTCACTTCGCTCTAATTTTATGTATCAAAAGTACAATTGTGGTTTTAAATCAGTAACAGTAGCAGTCAGAGAAACCCTTTTATGAGAAACCCTTTTAGAGTTCAAGGTCACAAGCCGAGGGCCTTGTAGTCAGTATCTCCAGTCAATGAGCTGTGGTTCTGACGAATTGCTTCACACAAGAGAAGACAATCCACTTCTAGGAGAATCCTTGCCTAAGGACACAGCACGGTGCTTACAAATTCTGGCTGTACATGCCCTTAACATTATGTAAAAACTGGGGAGATGGTTTTTACTGCAACCATACCCCAGAATCTTCCTCTTGTCCTCTGCTACTTTTCACATATCTCAAATTAAAGTAAAATCCTTTAACAATAAGTCATCAAGATAATGCAAATCTTCCAGAAAAGAAATCTTCCAGGAGAGTCTTGGAGTCACAGGACATCCCAGTAATACATAGCTAAATGGTGATGGACAGCTGCCAGCAGGGGGCGGCAACCTGCAGTTGGCACTAGGAAGGATCCCACCGCCAGATCTTTCCTACCAGCCAGAGATGACAGAGTTCTACCGTTCTTAGGAGGGTTCAGGGAGAGAGAGCTAAGACTGCATAGGGTAAGGATGGCTAGAGAAACAGCCAAAGGCTCGTAACTGAGGAGAGACACTGAGAAAAACTTCATGTGATTCAGAGGTGAAATACCAAGTGCTGTATAATGCAAGTTCTCCTGTAGACTTTTGAGCAAAATCACTGGTAAGGTCGCATTGCTCATCATGCTTTCCAGAGAAGAATTTACATAGGGTGGAAATTGAGGGAGTAGACTGAATCCAACCTCAAGGCTAGCAGGAGGTGAAAGCAATGCAGAAGAAAATTACACAGGAGATGTAAAGGATTTCAATGTGATTTTTAAGTTAGATAGCCACAACCTAATCTAAGACTCCACCTCTATCATAATTTGTATGGATACCACAGAATCTTAGATTTTCTAAAATAACCAACAATCTTTCTAGTAAAGACCATGGTTATATGTGGTGCGCACCACCCCAGGATGTCAGGGAGCAAGGTGCCTGGAACAGCTTCGACTCTGGCTGGAATGGCAAGTTACACAAACCAGTGATTTTCTTGTAAGTTGATTTTGATTTCTTGTCACTTGCAATAAAAAATCTCCTGCCTTTGAGGAGAAAAGCAGAGTTAAGAGAAAAGGATCGGGTAGCTGAGGCAATTTGCCATCCTTTCTGCCTGGGTGTGCACCAGGGTTGGCCCCAGGGCCAGAAATGCAGGGGCTTCTCAATGAGAGACACATTCTATCAGATATCAGCTGTGGCCTGGAGATTCTGGGTCTAGCCAGCTTCTGACTTGTCTGTGGAAGGTGAGTCAAGAGAATGTTCCAGATAGCTGGGGATGACTTAGATGAGAAATGAGTATTTCCACAAAAGTCAGCGATGAACTACTGGGGCCATTCGTGAGCTGAAGACCTGGTCTCACTCCTGAGCCATGTTGGGCCGTTCTACCTTGAACATGTTTCTGGCATCTTCTCCCACTTGCCATACACACTCTCAACCCTTGACACTGTCTATCTACATTCCTCCTGGGGATTGCCTGAATCTGTCCCTGCTGCTTCCCTTTCTAGCTGTGTCTGTGCTGATAGGTCTGGACGCCTGCCTTCAGCTCCACGCTCACACAGGCCAGAGTTTTATCAGGGCGCTCACTTTGGCTGTATGAGGCGCTTGATTCCACTTACTAATGTCACAGTCATTTATAGAGGCATGTGGGTGGCAATAATTAATGCTTCTGTCCAGGGGAAATAATAAAGGCAGAGAAAAGAAACAGCTTGCAAAAGAGTGGGAGAACAGAATTAAAAATTAATCATACCAATTTCCACTTTCTCTCCATATATAGAAAACTCTCTGCTGTGCTTTTTGCTGACTCTCCGAGTGAGTGGGAGAGTTCTGGTCACCATTAGGCAGTGGTTCCAGAGATGCCAGGCCAGTTTCTACTCTGTCCTTCGGCCCATCGGGCTGAGTCCAAGATGGTCAGCTGAACAACAGCACACCCTAAAAACGTGTTTGACTCCCAAACTCTACTATGTTTTTTTTTTTTTAAATCTAACTCTGTCCAATCTGCCCTTCACCTGAACTCTCCAACAAAACAACACTTATCAAGGTCACCAAATGAACTGCACTTTTTAAAACCCAGTGGGAAATATGCAGGCAGCTCATATGCTCATAAATGTGCTCATCAGGAGCCTGAGCACAGCAGAGCCTCTCTCCTCCTTGATATGTTTTCTTCATTTGGCCTCCAGGGCCCCTAATCATCCTCCTAATGAAATAGACGCTTGTTCCCTTTTCTTTCCTGGCCCCTCCTCTTCCCTATTTTTCTGATGCTGGAGGACACTGGGGCTCAGTGGCTGCATCCTTCCTAGGCTCACTGTGTCCATGTGAGATCTCACGTCACCCCAGGATTTAAGTGCCATCTATATGCAAAATCTTCCCGATCGCACAGTTCTGACTTCTCTCCTCTACCCCATTGAAGATACAGAACTACCTATTGTGGTTTCGCATAGCTGCCCCACGAGCATTTTAACTGTAACTGAATTCTACTTCTTCCTCTTTCAACTCCAACCTCCTCCCACACCGGTCTCCTCATCTTAGTAAATGTAGCACCACTCATGCCTGGCCCACACCGAAACCCCTGAACATCCCCTAGCTGCTTTAGCACAAACCCTGTTGGGGCTGACTTCAGTCCACTCCACTGGTCGAAGACATCGTAAGCCTCCCTACTGGTCCCGTTTCTACATTTACTCCCCCAGAAGTTATTCTCAAAGTAGCAACTACAATGATTCTTTTGAAAGCAAAGTCAGATTATGTCATTCCCTGCTTGGAAACACTCCAGTGTCTTTCAGCATTTCCAGAGTAAAAGCCAATGGTTTTGGAAGACCCAAGAGCCCTGTGTAATCTGTCACTGGTTCACCCTCACTCTAGTCTTCTCTTCAGCACACTTGGCATGCCCTGCCCCAGGGCCTTTGCTCTCGCTGTGCCCTCTGGAGTGTTCTCTCTCAAGATCCCCATATGCTCAATCCTCCACCTCCTCCTTATCTTGGCTGGGATGTCACCTTATCAATGAAGCCTTCTCTGACCTCCCAAGTGCTATACCCCTCCCCTTCTAGATCTGATGTTTCTGCAAATTCTTTATCACCAGCAGATACAGTCTGCATCTTGTTAATGCCCTGTCTCCCTCCAGTATATAGCACGGTCCATGGAGGTGTGGGATTTTGTTCTCCGTACTGCTGAGCCCACCTAAACAGTACCTGGCATATAGTATGTGCTCAATAAAACCTGGCTGAGTGAATGAGAGGCAGAAAACAAAATTGGTGTTTTTCAACTACCTAACCTTCCCCTTCAACCCAAAGAGAGAAAATTAGTTAATAATGTTACTCTCTGCAGGCAGTTGTAAAGACTGAGTTTTCCTCCACTCATTTGTATGCATCATGGTTTTATCTTACATGCTACAAGACATTTCAGTATTAAAAATAAACAGAGTTGATGAAAAACTGATGAAAGAAAATTCAATGCATGTAAGCAGAAAAAAGAAATGATTTGGGGGAAAACCACATTTGTGGAATAAGTTAAGGCAAACATTTAAACACTTTTGCAGAAGTAGATATAAACATATTTTTAAAAATTGAAGCCAGGTGACAAATTTTCATTCCTGGTATTATTCATCTACAAACTCTTCAGATTATTGATAATACAGAAATTTGAAGTAAAAAGAAGCTTTACTTTAGTCAAAAACTGCTTTACCTCACCCACATAATGCCTATTACAATAGCAGTGATATGATCCCCTGACATTCAACAGAGTGACTGACTTTAACCAAGTGTGTGAACTTGTCACACAAACACTCACCATTTTCCTGCTAAAATGTTAATGAGTTATAAGCTACAGCATCGAACAAAGCAAAAGGTCAGTATTAAGCGGAGAAATTCCATTGGAGAAATCCCATCACTTTAATCAATGTAGATGTGAAACTTAACTTTGTTATATTAAAATTAGTTATGGAATGCGTTTTGTTAATAATTTAGCACTCACTTTGATATTTTCAAATACGACATTGAAAAGTGTGTCTTAGAGACATCATCTTTCACAAAGGGAATAGGTAAAATTATTCTCCAAAGGACTAGTTTCCAACTATGTGAGACTAATACAGAGAAATCACATTGAAGGGTGGATGTCAGATAAACCTGGGGCAGCTTCTGTTCATGTTCTGCTCCATTTCCACTGCAGTATCTGTCCCAGGCTATTTCTTTCTTTCTTTTTTTTTTTAAGATTTATTTATTTATTTATACAAGCACTGGGCACAGTCAGAAGCGAGGGAGGGCATTCACCAGAGCCAGAGCAGGGAACAGAACAGGCAGACTGTTGAAATACACTGCTGAGGGGTGCAGCAGGCACGGCAGGAGAGGTCTGTGTGCCATGTGGGACCCTCCCTAGCAGCTGGGGATCAAACTGGCACTGCAGAGGCTGCGGGCAGCTTTGCAGCCCAGCGCTCAACTGCTGCGCCACCAGGGGAGGCCCCCCTTTTTTTTAAGATTTATTTATTTTTATACAAGAGCTGGGGTACAGGCCAGATGCACGGGAGGGTGAGAGGATTCACCAGAGACAGAGCGGGGAGCAGAACAGGCAGACTGATGTAATACACTGCTGAGGGGAGCAGCAGGCAAGACAGGAGAGGTCTGCTGCGCTATGTGGGACCCTCGCTGGCCGGCCGGGATTGAACCCGCACTGCAGAGGCTACGGAGAGCTTCACAATGTGGCGCTCGACTGCCTGCCACAAGGGAGGCCCTGTCCCACGCTATTTCTGATGACCAAGCCAACATACAGTATCTCCTCATCTGTCAGGTATACCTTGTTAAAACTGGGGGAAAGTCATATATTTTTTTTTCAGATCAGAAAATAAATCCACAGAGGATTTTTAATTCTGTACAGTTTATCGATATTGAAGAAATGTTACCCTATGCTAGAACATTAAAAAAATGAATGATAGATTATAATTTTCCTGATATTATTTGTTGCAATTATGTTTTTCTGGGGGGTTTAAATTTCCCTTATCTTATCAATTTGATAAATGGGATTTTTTTCACTTTCTTTGCATGTTGCCTTATGCCCTAGAAAGTATAGAAAATGACATTTTAAATGAACAAGTAAAATAAAAATAAGTGTTTGGATTATAAACCCTTTTAGGGTTACCAGAAAGGAAGAGGAAAGAGGAGAGATAAATCAGGTAAAAGGGAACAAAAGTCTGCTGCAGGATTGAATTGAACTTTTAGCTGGGAACTTAATGTACTATATACAATGCTGATTTTCCATGAACACGTGAAATTATATGATGTTATAATACAATGGTACTTTGATTACATATATATTTATGTAAATCAATCAACAGAAATGCAGCCAGACAAAGAAAGAAAAGAAGAAAGAAAGCGTGATAGCTATAGTCTGTGGAAGAAAAGGAGCACAGGAGAATCGCAGAGGAAAGTTTCCATGAGACTGTGGGGTTTTCTACAGCACCAGACAGGGCGTTAGACCTCAGGAAAAGTTGAGTATCAGTCCCATGTCTTTGTTAACAAGCTTTGAGAATCAAAAGCCAAATGAACATCCACACCCTTCAAAGGAAATACAGGCAGATATTTTCCTATCCCACCATCTGGCTCATTTCTCATGCCAGGTTTTGTTTTTTTTTTTTTAAGACTGATTTATTTATACAAGAACTGGGGTACAGGTCAGAGGCACCACCAGAGGGTGAGATAATTCACCAGAGACAGAGCAGGGGGCAGAACAGGCAGACGGACCTGTTGAGGGGAGCAGCAGGCGAGGCAGGAGAGGTCTGCTGTGCCATGTGGGTATCTCACTGGCCGGCCGGGAATTGAACCCGCGCTGCAGAGGCTGTGACCGCTTCACAGCACTGCGCTCAACCTGCTGCACCACTGGGGAGGCCCTCATGCCAGGTTTTTATAAAATTGCCTGCATTTTAATTGCTCACATGATAGGGTTAGAAAAACTTTCAAAATAAAATGTTTCTCATAAAATCATCATTTGTACTTCATTTTTTTATATATCAGCACCCATGCTAGGCAGGCTTATTCAAGTCTTCAGCACCCCAGAAGCATCCTGGATACACAAACCAGTAGATGGATGGCTGAAGTCAGCAGCACAGGCTCATTTCTGTCATCTAAATGTCTTGCCTCTTTGAAACTCATTCTAGACTCTTGAGTGTTTTGCACACGGTGGTCCATTTTGAAAGATCTTCTCTTTTTAAAAACATTTTTAGTGGAAGCATAAATAAAAGCACCATCAAAATCTTCTACGCTATGCCCCCTGCAAAACTTTGAGTTCAGAAAACTAATGAAGTATTTCATCTGGAAAGTGCCATTATGATGTGGACAAAATGAAATGAAAGCAATCATTATGCAATGAGAAAAATTGAGCCCCAAGGAAAATTTACAGAGGCTGACTGGCTCTTTTATTCCTGGCTTTTTTATTCCTCTATTTCTCTCTACATATATTTCATCATTGTTCATCTTTGTACACTTTGCTTTCTCCTCTGAGGTGCAGTCCCCATAAAATTCCCACCACCAAGTCACCCGTGAATCATCTCCACAGTCTCTTGTATTCTTCCTGTTTTAATCCCTCTCCCTTCCCTGATGAATGTCTCTGGTTTATAGTTGCCTGCTAGTTTCGCCTTCCCCCCATCCCATCCCTTATTTGGTTCCCCTATATTCCTCCTATAAGGGAAACAATCTAATATTTTTCTTTTTCCTTCTGACTTATTTCACTGAGCAAAATTCCCTCCAGCTCCTTCCAGCTGCAAATGGCATGAGTTTATCTTTTTTTTTTTTTTTGATTGCTGAACAGTATCCTATTGTGTATATATACCATATCTTCTTGATCCAGTCATCAGGTTTGGTTGTTTCCATATCTTAGCTATTGTAAATAGTGCTGCAATAAACATGAGGGTGCAGGTTTCCTTTCAAATGAATGTTTTTTGTGTCCTTTGGGCAGATTCCTAGGAGTGGAATTGCTGGGTCATCTGGTAGCTCCATTTTTAATAATTTGAGGAACCTCCACGCAGCTTCCCATAGTGAATGGACCATTTTGCATTCTTCCTAGCAGTATAAGAGTTTCTTTTTGCTCCACATCCTCACCAGTATTTGTTGTTGCCAGTTTTTTTTGTTTTTTTTTTTTGTTTTTTTAATATGTGCCATTCTCACGTGTGAGGTAGTATTTCACTGTGGTTTTGATTTGCATTTCCCTGATGATAAGTGATGCTGAGCATTTTTTTCATATACCTGTTGACCATTTGCATTTCCTCTTTGGAGAAGTGTCTCTTTAGCTCTTCTGCCCATCTTTTGACTGGATTATTTACTTTGTTTTTGTTGAGTCATGTGTGAGCTCTTTGTAGATCTTTGTGATCAGTCCCTATTCGTTGTGTGGAGTATAAATATTTTCTCCTAATCAGCAGGGTGTCTCTTTGTTTTGTTTATTGTCTCTTTTGCTGTCCAAAAGATTTTTAGTTTGATGAAATCCCAGCTATTTATCTTTTCCTTCACTTTCTTTGTTTTGAGGGATGAGTCTTTAAAGATGTTTCTAAGATGTATATCATGCAATGTTTTGCCTATGTTTTCTTCTATATATTTTATGGTTTCAGGTCTTATGTTCAAATCTTTTATCCATTTTGAGCTGGTTTTTGTGCATGGTGTGAGGTAGTAGTCTAGTTTCATTCTTTTACATGTGGTGGTCTAGTTTCTCCAGCACCATTTATTGAACAAACTGCCCTTGTTCTATTCTTTTCTCCTTTGTGAAAGATTACTTTTCCATATATGTGTGGCTTTATTTCTGGGTTTTCTATTCAATTCTATGGGTCTGTGTTTGTTTTTGTTCCAGTATCACACTGTTTTAATAATTATGGCTTTGTATTATAGTTTGACATTCTCCTCCTCTTTAGTCAGGAAAGCTTTGACTATTTGAGGGTTTTTGTGGCTCCATATGAATTTCATCAATATTTCTTCTATTTCTTTAAAGAATGCCATTGAGATTTATATAGGAATTGTGTTGCATCTCCTGAAAGGAGAAAGCAAAGTGTACAAAAATAACAATGATGTAAAATTTATAGAGAAATAGGAAAAAAAAAAAAAGACTTAGCCAGTCAGCCTCTGTAAGATTTCCTTGGGGCTTGATTTTTCTCACTGTATAATGATTGCTTTCATTTCATTTTGTCCACATCATAATGACACTTTCTAGATGAAATACTTCATTAGTTTTCTTTCAGTAGGATGGCCATTTTGATAACATTAATTCTTCCAATCCATGAGCAGGGGGTGTCTTTTCATTTTTGCGTCTTCTTCTATATCTTTTAACAGTGTTTTATAATTTTTCTTTGTATAGGTCTTTCACCTCCTTTGTTAGGTTTATTCCCATGTATTTGATTTTTTTTGGTACAATTGTAAATGGGATTTTTTTTTTTTAATTTCTTCTTCTTCAGCCATTGTTTGCATATAGGAAAACTACTGATTTTTGTATGTTGATTTTGTATCCTGCTACTTTACTAAACTGTTTGATTATTTTAATTAGTTTTTCTGTAGAGTTTTTAGGGTTCTCTGTGTATATTATATCATCGGCATATAGTGATAGTTTTACTTCTTCTTTTGACTAGCTAAGTCTTTAAACTATGAGTCATGACACATGATTAATGAAGTATTCCTCCTCAGCTTTCAGTAACCATGAAGGTATTTTTTAGAAAAGTCGTTTTTACTCTAAGCAAAGTGATAGCTAGAATAGATAAACTCCTACACAGGGCAGAGGTGGGAGTAGCAGGGGGGGGTTACGATCTGTGTGGGAAGCGGAGGTTGTCAGGGCACTTCATAGTCCAGCGTGGGTTCCCCTCATCTAGCTCCGCTAGATGTTTAGTTAGTTGTTTTTTGGTCTGTTCTTCTGTCTCTGCTTTTTACATGCACGTTCAAAAGCGGTTTCGTTCTTATTAAAATAGCACTTGAGTTTGTATCAACTTGCACCGGCAAACACAATACCTTATTAAGACTGTATTTACACACATTTTATCCTTCAGACCACGTGTTCCTGTAAATATCTTATTGAATTGCTCCATCATAAAAGTAAAGATACTATGCGATTCAGTATATTAAATTCAGCATTTCATTTGAAATTCTCCAAGGCCCTGGGCCATACTGTTCATGGCTTTTGCCAAGGACATAATTTCTCCCTTTGCTTCATTCAATTTTAGATTATGGCTCAAAATTATCTCAGTAGAGAATGCACCCCCCCACCCCCACCCCCATCATGGGAGCACTTCCAGGAAGGAATTGATAGTCCGAATTTCTTTTTTTCTCTCAAAACTGAGCGAATCAACTTTCAATCTTTGTTAACATATCTAGCTTTCACTCTATCAAAGACCCAAACACTCTCCAACTGTCATATTATGTATGCTTTGTATTTATGGACATGAAAATATTAACATAATAGATACCCAGGAACTTTGCATTTGTATAGACCTACTAGCACACAACTGTAGAAAGGAAATGAAATCAAAACTAGAAGTGGCCACAGCACATTCCATTTTCATCACCTTTCTGTTGTTTCCACGATCCTACCTCTGAAAAGGCTTCTGGTGGGCAATGTTAATAAAAACAGGAGCAGATGGAGATCACCCAGGCACTCCTAATTTCTCTAGTGCTTTGAGAAGATGGTGAAGCTAAGCCTCACTGGCATCTTAGGAAATCTTTTGCTCCCCATTACTGTGGGTCATTGCTGTGTGTTTACTTTCTGTCTCTACTGCCTGTCACCACAACCTGAGGAGGTGCTCCCTCTTTATCCACAATATTGGTACAAGCTTCTTTGACCAAATTCCAGAAATCAGGTCTCCTCCTGCACCCCACTATCATGTGTACTGGGGAGGGGTGGGAGAGATGATGCTATTTCTATAGTCCTTAAGACAGGTTCCTTCCTATTCCAAAGTCCTACCTTACAGATAAGCACCAGGTAAGCCATAACTCAATTGGTGGCTACATACACATCAGAAGTCACAGGTTACAATGCTGTCTTGCCCCGACGTGAAGAGCCAGAACGTAGGGACCTGGAAGTGTAAGTTCAGCATATGGTGTATGAGTTGGTTAAGAGGATGTTCCCCACTGGAGAAAACAGGCTGGAGATGAAGAAATTGTGGTGTGAAAGCCCAGTGAGCAGTCAGGAGACAAACAATGAGGTTGAGGGTCAGGGCAAGAATGCAGCTTCTGCTACTCAATATAACAGGGCAATTTGTAGCTACACCTCCTCTCGATATAATCAAACTCAGGGCAGATGGTATTTCACTTTGATGTGGATTTTACAATTGCTCTGAAAATAGTCCTGTTAATGGCCCATTACTTCACTGTATCAGAGCTTTCAAATTATTTGATGCAATAAGCTTCATCTTTAAGTGATAGTACCGTTACCTTCACAAGTGTGCAAGCTCTAACCAGCAATTAGACTGATGACAATTCCTGAAAAACTTATGAAGAATGTGCTTGTTAAAAGTATGAGCTGAGAAAAAGGAAAGGCTTTAGGAGATTCTACTACAGAAATCTCTATGCCACCAACATGATCCTATCTTCAGGGTGAATACCCAATAAAAGCAGCATACATCTCCCCAGTCAAGGAATAAACATTACCAAAGAGGAACAAATATCCCTCAACAACAATTCTGAGCTCTGTTCTCTAAGTAGAACTAAATTTACTTCACAGTCCTAATAACTCAAGGGAAACAGTATCTTTCCTGTAAAGTTATGAAGATTCATCGCTTTTTTACCCCATACTCACAAAGCACTAAATTTCCTGAGAAATGGCAAATAGTTAGGATGGTATCCTTCTTGTTTCAATTATTATAGAGTGATGACTCTTTTTCATGAATAGAGCCCACTTTCCTTACAGAAGTGGCTGCTACTATGTGACTTGTAGTCAAGCCGACTTTGAACTATGGGCATAGGTAGTTCTACCATAAACTAAAGCATTTAGAGACAGCACCTCTAAGATTTAAAGGAAAAGCCTCTAAGTCCTGTTAAACCATTCCTGTGATATAAGACAGGAAGAAAGCCTAGCACCTGAGAACAAATAACAGCCAGATGAGGGGTGCCAGGGAAGCTCCCGGACTCAGAGATACACAAAGCACATAGGGTGACCTCACCACACAAGCACAAGCCATCCAGAGGATCAATAATTAGGATCTCCGTGGCTTCCCATTCAGGTGGAAGGAAACCACCACAGATCAACTGGGAGAGGTGACAGGAAGAAGCTTGATGAAGGAGAAAGAGACCAGGTCCAGGTGGAGTTTATGTACAGCCAAGGATGACTGGATGAGCTTGACATTCCCACCCTGAGGTGAGGTAGGAAAAGATGAGGCAGCAGCAGTCATTCAGGAGCAGGATAAAGGAGGGGAATCCAATTACAGAAAATGGGGGGGTTGAAAGCTGGAAATGATGTAAAGCTTCTTAAGTCAGACTCAACCAACAGGAACCTAGTGGTGGAACAAAACAGCTTCCCCAAATGTCAACCAGCACACACCCCAGCACAACTTCATCTCCATCACCACACCCTGCAGTGAACCTTGACCTTCTTTTGTGTGTGCATTCACTTAATCTGACTTCATTAGAATGAAATGGATCATGAACAGGACTCCTCACCCGGAGGAATTCATAAACCCTACGTGGATAGGTTGTTATTTAAAGGATATCTCCTTCATCTTATCTGTTTCTTACTAAAGGGCTGGGCAACAAGGATATGGAGTTTTGGGAGAAGAAAATAATTGGAAGAAAATGTGCCAAATTTTATAAAAAATAGTTATCTTTGGAAGTTACAGACTAATATCAAAAATTACTTCTCCTTGTTTCCTCTTTCCACAAAATATCATTTAATGCAGCTTATTGCAGGATTCCTCTGTTTAGTATTGATACTTGAAAAAATTAAAGAAAAGTTACTATTTTGAGTGCTTGGCTAAACCTGACTCTCTGAAACTCTAGCATCTTTGTAAAATAGAAAAATGTGTCTTAAGAGTGAAGAACTTAACCTTACTATTGAATAGTTTTACAGAACAGCCAAGGATGTGATGAGAAGGGTTTTTCCATTAGTCTACTTAGTCCTGAATGGCAAGTGAGGCATTTAAGTATATAACTTTTTAATTGAGTTGGGGGTCCAACTCATTCTAGGTCTTTGACACTTTGGTTTAAGAACTTAAAGAGTTACTATACTTCTATAAGTAGACTCAACTCAAGTAAACACTGTAGAACAATGGGAAAGTCATATATTTTGAGCTAGTTTCTCTCAATTACACAAGGGAACTTAAAAACAAAACAAAAAAAATGAAAACATTAATGCATTCTTTGCTATTTTGTGATAATGCCAAATTATCGAACCGTTGGCCTGGACAGGATTTTTAGGCATCATTTGTATCAATCTCATTTTTAGATAAGGTGTTAAATAAACTTGATTTGTAACGTTGACAGGATGACTGCCACTGAAGAATAACACACTGGTTTAAATTGAACTTGTATTAATGGAGCTCAGGATTTTTCTCCTTGGCATATAAAATAATTTCCAATATAAACCTTAAACTTATTTTGTGAGTTTCAAAGTACCACAGGCAAAGGTTTACATTTGTTACATAATCATTCGAGTACTTTTGGATAAAGCGATGAGGGCCCCTTCTGAATTTCAGCACAGTGAATGACTTTTCCTTAAAATATGCATAAAGTCAATCATTTTAGTAAGTGTTTTTACAGTTTTAAAGTTCCTGCCTACTCCCAATTGCATCAAGCCTACAACACTATAGATTTGGGGTTAAAATCTAAAAGTCACATGACAACTGACTAAATGAGGGCCCGAGAAAGTAGAAATGACAGCTGATGATCAGAAGTTATCTGTTTCAGATTTTCAACTGCAAACAATTGAAAAGTTGACATAGGAAAGCTGTTCCTTCAAATAGGATGTGTAGGGCTTCCAGTCCCTGAAACTACTCTCACATGGATGGAGAATAAGTCAATTATTGAAGTTGGTCATAGAGAATTTGGGGTCCAACACATCTGACTTCTAAGTTAATGCTCTTTGGGTGGTAATTCCTGTAAGATAGGAATGATCAAAAGCAAGTCTAATGTTGAAAACAGGTATGGTTTGCGAATTTGGAAATATATTCATGTGAGAATAGATTCCTGTGTACTGAAAACAGGAAGAGCTACAGTTGTGAGGATAAAAGTCCTAGCTCTGAGTGTCAGAATGTGCTCCTGGAGCCTCTCTTCTCCATGAGCACCTGGAAGGCCTTTAAAGTTCACCACATCTTTCGGGTCTGACTTACAACGATAACTGGACTTCAGTCCCACACAGCTGCATTTCTGATTTATCTACATCCGTGACTCATATCCATCCTTTCATCCTCTTTAGAAAGGAAATTTATGCCCCTTCTCTCTCCCAGTTGTTTACCTGATATTTCCTGGTTTTGGCAGAATTTTTCACAACAATAGTTCCACTTCTTAGGGAAAAGCAGAACTCTGATATTTTAATGGTTGGAACCATAGGCTCTTTAGTTCTTTGCTATCCATAGCAGTACTACAAAACACACACACACACACACACACACTCAGCAAAATGCAAAATCCACTCAAACCCTTAAATCCAAGTTCTATCAGAAATTTTTAAAAATGAACCAAAAATACCAATTTAACCACTATCTCATGAGTTTAAATGTTCCCAGAGTTTAATGAATGGATATCCAATTAACACTAAAGTTTGTTCCTAACAAACTGGGCTAGGAGACAGGCATGCCCAAGAAATAATGTAACCCTTCTGATTTGCAATCCAGTCAGCTGAGGTTCCTGGCACAGTCTTCTCTGTCCTTAAGTAGAATTACAGCTGAGGTTCTGAAGTTGTAATGGAACACACTCAATAAAGGCCACACTTTGGCAAGAGGCCATGGCCTCCCTCTTGAAGGACTCTGAGAGGCCATATAATATCCCTAAGCCTCAGCCAGCTCTCACCCAACAAACAGTAGTTTAAACAACTCCCTGGGGAAACTATAATTTAACAGGACAACACTGCCAGGTGGGCATCACCACATTCCTTAGGACACCTTAAGGAGATGAAACCTTGGAAAATGAATTTCTCAACGGAGGTATGGGCACTACCATCCTTTCAACTTCCGTTCTTTTGTTTTTTTTTAAGATTTATTTATTTATTTATCTATTTATCTATTTATTTATTTATTTATTTATACAAGCACTGGGTACAGTCAGAAGCGCAGGAGGGTGAGAGCATTCACCAGAGACAGCGGGGAGCAGAGCAGGCAGACTGACGAAGTACACTGCTGAGGGGAGCTGCGGGCATGGCAGGAGAGGTCTGTCGCGCCATGTAGGACCCTCGCCTGTGGCCGGGGATCGAACCCATGCTGCAGAAGCTGCGGGCAGCTTCGCAACCCAGCACTCATTCGCTGCACCACCAGGGTGGTCCTCAACTTCCGTTCTTATTCATGATTTGGAAACTGGGGTGCTAAGAGGGATAGAAGCCTGAATCTGGCAGAGATGGGGCTGGGAGTGCTGGCACCTCTCCAGCAGGCAAGCATGTGGAAGCACTTGGCCTATCTTCCTGAGGCTGTGCAGGAAGCATGTGCTGTGACCTGGGAGCCTCACTGCTGAGTGAGACCTCCAGCTCATCTTGAGAAACAGGCCGGACTTGCCCTTTCTCAAGTCTAAATCATGGCAACGTCCTTACCCTTTAATATTACTTCCAGAGAAAGCAAAGGGCTTTCTCCTTCCCAAACTCAACACTACGCGGCCTTGTCTTACTTCACCAACTTCATTTTCTCCCTTTTCCCAGAGACATTCGTAACCCTCAAGCCAGGTGAAATTCATTTTGGATCAGTCACTGTGGGTGCTAGTCTTCGAGTTTTATTAATTTTTTTTTCCAACTCATTTCCTTATTTTTCCCTAAAGGTAAATCACTAAACGAATGCTATTTGGCAAACAGTACAAAAATCATTCGGTCAGCAGACGGCCAGCTTTTGCTTGCAGTTGCAATGAGGTGACTTAGATGTATAGAAGAAGCAATGCAGTGATTTATGGACCAGTAATGCCTGTATTTCACCTTGGTGTTCTAGAAGTGCCCACGACCCCTTTACAGTAAGAAGCATGGGAGGCAGACACGGTCTGCCCTAGGGTTTATAGATGCTCTTTCTCCAACATTTCCATGAGGTGAATAACAATTGCATGCCCTTCCAGCCCTCATAGTTTTTATGGAAATAACCTTCCTGTTTAACCTTCAGGAGACTCTGAAACAGACTTCTCTGCTTTGTCTACACCCTTTAATTTATGTCATCATCAAAAAAAGAGGTGCAGGCTTAAGACAACACAGGTCCTTTGGGAAGAGGTCTAAGTTTTAATAACAGCAGTTACATCATGCATTTATACAACCCTCTGTAATTTTAAAAGTCCTTTCAGGGATGGAAGACATTAGTTCAGTCTGCAGTTTTGAGAACTTTCAATCTCCTTACTGTTGGCTGATGAATTTCTACTCTCTCTTTTGGAATCACACTAAAATGGCATATTCTCATAAAACATTAATTCTTTTTCTCACCTGGAAAAAAAACAAACAGGGAAAATAGCTTTTTGTATTAATTCAAAAGACCTAGAAAAAGACATTCTCAAAAGACTTTAGGAGAGCTTGAAAAGTAGTGTTTTCAAATCAAATAGTTTCTTTTAATAACTCAGATTAAGGATTGTTTACTTCCTAGTTCCTGTTGAGAATCTTTTAGGTTAGCTGCATGTGCAAGTTATGTGGCACTGGGGACTATTTTTCTTCTGATTTTTTTTTTAATTTTTAATTTTAATTTTTAATTTTTGTTTAAAGACAGAACAAAAATCTAACATCCAGGACTTTACCACCCCTGGCTAACATGTATGACATTCTGTCTTAAGAAAGACAATGTTGAAGTTCCCTTGTGATCCACTGACCTCTCAAAGTTATAGAAGCTAGACCATCATTAACTCATGGCGTCAATTATTTTTCCGAAGTAGGAAGCCTGCTGTGATGAGAACTTAAGGGGACCAAGCAAACTCTGACACATTCTTGCTTCTCCAAGCTCATTGCCAACATACTATCTGACATTTACTTAATCTCACCATGCCTATGGGAAAAGGAATACTCCAATAGAAACAATAAATAACTATTAATGTAAATAAAACATGGTATAAATAAGTATTTATGGTGACTACTGTATACTTCATCAACAATGATTTTATTCCCAGAAAGGCACCGATTTTTAAAAATTCTTTTGGAGAGGTTTCCTACTGCTCATAATTACGCAGATTATTTTCCAGCATGATGAGAAAATCTAGATACAATTCCTACCCCAGGACCCCAGAGAAGCAATGGAGACTAAAAATAGAATTTCCCTTCTACATGAGAAAACACTCAGCAACACCCCCCCTTTTTTTAAAGGTAGTGGGCATATTTCTATGTTACTTTAAAGGGGGAGGATTTAAATGTTAACCTGGGTGCAAGCTCTCTCAGGGAAAGAGATAGGAACATTCCTAGAAATGAGTATGTGACCTATGTGGTCCTTACAGTAAATTATACTAATTCATGTTTGTGTTGTGGCCTTATTAAGCTGATAGAACTTTTCCATGAAGTGGGCAGGTGAATTTCCTGCAGTACCCCCAGCTGCCTGAAGAGGTGTGTTGTTTTTTTTTTTTTTTGTGTGTGTGTGTTTCCATTACAACACAAACTAAGAGGGAATCCTCTGTGGTATGTTCACACAGGTTGTGAATCTTTCATCTGTAGGTTGTATTTGTAGTGGAGAGGTGAATATTAATAGCCTCTTGGCCGGGGAGTGACTTTCTTAAAAAAGGGGTTTCCCTGTGTATGGGTGGATTAACCTTTCAAAATATATGTTTCTACATAAACCACTTAGTAACTATTTGATTCAAAGAGCTGAGAAGACAAGCTCTACATCTTTCTTAGACCTTGTAGCACTTACCTAGATCTCAGAGGGACTTTCAGTCTAGAACTTGGTGAGTAAATGTGCTTTATTCGTGTCTCGTTTACTTTCATTTCGCTGACTTACAGTTTGCTTTAACTTAATTTCTTTTTTAAGATGCCTGAAGCATAAAATATTAAAATGGATGTGTGACTGATTATGAGTCTGGTAATATTAGTTCAGGGATGGTTTCATGTGTTCTGGCTGGGAAATGAGAACTCGTACAATGTGTGATCTCCTTTTCTAAGATGTGTAGAGTTTTGACCAGTTAGCCCTTTTGTTCATGCCAGATAAAGTAAGCTTTTAAAATGACATATGGAACTAAATGAATGGCTATCCTACTTACTATTGCTAACAATTCTATAAATAACAATGTAATATAAGTACTCATTGAAGTAGCTGTGCTATAATTTGCCCTCTTGCAGGGTTCAATGATTCTGATGAAGCAGTTATCAGTGCAGGAGGAGGCATTGTGTGTGTGTGTGTGTGTGTGTGTGTGTGTATAGGAGGCTATCGTAGGTATCCTTTATTGTATTCGCTGTGCTACTGTAGAGCCATGTGGCTGGTAGAACCATGTGGAAAGCATATACTACTACATTTCTAAATATAAAGTCCCTGGAATGGTTTTTTTAGAGTTAATTTTTTTCCAAAGGAGATGAGACAATAAACGTCCCTAGGCATAATTTAAATATAAGCAATCAAGCTGACTTCCAGAGAGGGTTCATTTTAAAAGCCAGCATTGCACCAAGGTTGACTGGATGCCCGTGGGCACAGTGACAATGTTTCAAGAATCTAGTAACTTTAAGTGCGTGGTTTAGCCACAAAATGTCCTGCTGTGAAATGTTCAGGGGCTTCGTTCTTCTTGGGAAGCTTAGACAGTGCAGCAGAATCCCAAAAGCTCTCTTTTAAGTGGCAAGGCTTCTACCAGCTGTCTCCCAGCACGAGGCTTCTTCTAGGGGGCTTTAGCATAGTGGCAAGAAACAAGAGTATACTCACCTCAGTTTCTGAGGCTTTTTTTAAGAAGTCAGAAATGCGATGATATTTTTCAAGTCCAAAAAAAAAAAAAAGGTATAATGGGAAATATATTCTCATTTCCTCCTTTCTTTTCTATGTGCTTGTTCTCTTCCCCCAACACCCCCTCCTTGTCTTCAGCAACACACACACCACACTTTAGCTTGCTCCTGCTCTCTGCTCTCTCTGCACTACATCTACATTTTAATTACTCTATCACTGGCTTTCCAATACAACCTTTCCATTACTATTTGTTGTCACTTGACCATGTCTCGATAAATGAGGCTTGAGTGAGGAAGATAATACTTTTTAAACATGGGAAATTGAGTGCTCAGCTCAATTCCTCCTCTTGAAGGAATCTGAAATGCCCGGGTCCCCCAGATTAGGAAGTGCAGATGTTGGCGCCACATGTTTAGTGGGTCCCGGTCCTGGGTTTCCTGACCTGACTTCTCCATTGGGGTTTAGCTCTCCTCACCCAGGTAGTGGGGAGAGGAGGCTGGAGGGAGGTCAAAGATGCTTATTGAGTCTTTTGCTGGCTGAACACTTCCCGCAGAGGATTAAACCTAGGTCTCCTTTAACTGTTAACTTTTAAAAACTGCTCTTTAAGACTTTATTGCTTTAACTATCAATTTCTAAACTTTGCTTCCTCGTTAAGATTAGATCACGAAGAATACTCAGGGGAAAACCTTAGCCACAGTTGTTCTCTCATCTGTTTGGAAATGGGACAGTTTGGCTGCCTCAAATACTGGTTCACGACAGATGAAGGACTTAGAATTATAAAAAAATGTGGATTTGACACACATATGTCCTCAAGGTTTTAAGAGGTGAGATTAAAAAGGGTCTTTCTACAGAAATTACACAGAGCATGAGTAAAAAATTAATTTCATTTGAAAATACTGCCAAGATTAAATACCCCCATGGTTTTCAAAATAAAAACAACATATGGGTGAAAATTATGCTAACGGCTGCAAAACACGGACTGCTCCAATGAACGGATGCCCTGATTTAGCTAAGAAAGTAAAAATACTGTGACAAAGAACAGTCACAGTGGGCAGTTAGTGTACAGTTAACAGATTATTATGGTGAGTAATCAAAGATGCTTACTTCATATTTTTTGCTAATCTGACATGTATAAATTCTGCCAAAAGAAAGAACATATACTGTAACATATTAAGTACTAGCATTAATTCATAAAATACCCTTGAGTATAAGTGACTCCTAGTTTTACATTACACCTTGCATAAAATATGGTGAAATATTTCCTTCAGATGGGAATAAATATTGATAAAATAAAGTTGGTTATTGCCAGATGATTCTCAGATTGTATAATATCAAGCTACAGTCAGTATTTTCTTCAGTAGGTTGCCAAATTCACCCTTTTTCTATAATTTTAGAGAATACATGAGCATTTTTCACAAGCTCTTTACTAGAAGGAACTGCTCAAAAGTCTTCGGGGAAGATGATTTACATTTTTTAAATTCAAAGGCAAGGCAACTGGAGATTTGAAAATAAGCAAAAAATTATTCAGCCTAAACAACAGGAAAATGTGCTTTCCTTTTGAATTAATCTTGTATAGAGAGGAATGCTAAAATATTGGAACCGTTTCAAAACTATCAAACTTGATTTATAATTTTGGAAATGAGTAGGAAGAGTCTCAACTTCGAAGTGTTAAGTGTAGACAAATTGAATCCTGCCTAAATGTGTATCAAAATAAAGGAAAATTTCTGACTAGACAGCATATTCACATTAAGACAATAGTGACTCAGAGACTCACATGAGAAGATCTCGAATTTCACTTGTAAAGTTGAAAAACTCTATTTCTGAAATCCAGTGTATCTGGGTCAAGTCACATCAGAAAGTGGGTATTAAAATATCAGAAAGCAGTTTATTATTAATTATTATTATTACTTCATATTATAATTAAATAAGCTCTGATTTATTTCCCTTTTTGCATGTGAGATGGCATAGTTATACAAATACACATGCATGTATGTTGAACTAGGGATAATCACCTGGATGTTAAAACATACAATGTGAATTTCTGTGTAGTCACAGATAATTAAATTTATCCCAATTGCTTCTTTGTAATAATCACCCTCAAATATTATTTTGAAAGTATAGTTTCTGACAAGGCTTCTTCTATTACTAAGAATGTGGTGAGGTCAGAATATACTCTCGAGGGCCTCCCTGGTGGTGCAAGGGGTTGGGGCACAGCCTATGAACCTGTCTGCAGCCACTGCAGCACGACGGTTCCCGGACTTGTTCCTGGACGGCCAGGGAGCAACCCACATGGCACAGCAGACCTCTTCTTACTCTCCCACTGCTCCCCTCAGCAGTGTACTTCAGCCAATCTACCCGTTCTGTTCCCTGCTCTGTCTCTAGTGAATCTTCTCACCTCCCACACTTCTGGCCTGTATCCCAGCTCTTGTATGCATAAAATAAATAAATCTTTATAAAAAAGAATATATTCTCTAGAAGTATATTCACATTAAACAAACACATCCATATTATTTTTATCAGCAAAACAATCAGTATTCATAAATAATGACAGATACAATCCCATTCATGTTTCATACAAATCATTCTCTACAGCCTTTGCAAGGAGTTTTGTATGTTAACAAAAACTAAATTCCACCATATTTACTTATTGTCAACTGAACACTTCCTGCCGAGGATTAAACCTTAGGCCTCATTTTAACTGCAAACTTTTTAAAAATTGCTTACTATTTACCAATCTACTTTAGACAAATCTCCTGATAGTACAGGCAAGTTGAGGCTTCTTTTAAATGCAATCTCTGGTTTAATCTCTATGTTCTCCCCTTGGAAGAAAAGAAGTATTATTCTTACTTTGCAGATGAGGAGATTGGGGTTCAGAGAGCTTAAATAATTTTCCCAAGATCACAAAGCTCGTTGAGTAAGAGGCAGATGGGGACCCACATCTTCTACTCTTAAATCAGTCATCTTTCCAATACACATGGTTCAGAAAGGTGAATTTAAAATTGAGGGGACTTCAACGAAACCCAGTAATAGAAAACCACAAAGAATAGTTCCAAGATAGAGCTGGGTAAAGACCCAGAATAAGTACATCCTTTTCTCGCTTGCAAAGTGAAGGGTCAGTCTATGAACAAGCTGATCTCTATGGGGCGAGAACAGACCACTGGTCATATTTCAGTAAGCCTCTCTTACATGTGTCCAGAGCAATATTGCAATATAAACATTCCTAGGATGATCAATCTCACAGCACCTCTCTGTGGGAAGGATCTTAGCCCTTACAGGGTCCGGTCTCTTCTCCTTTCAGCGATGATGATATGTATCTTATCCAGGGACCAGGAAACTAGTGAGAAAATCTCATACTCCTGATTGAGGAATTTTTCTAATTTCAGTGCCTAACCATCAGTTTTTCATATACAGATAGTGCCAGTGCCCTGATGTGATTGAACAATAAAAAATCAGTGATGGCAAAAAAAATTACTTTTTTTTTTGCTTTAACACAAGAAAACTTCTTAGAAGGAAATAGATCATCAAAGTCCCCCAATTTAACACCTTTCTCAGAAATATGAAATGGAAAGAAAGAAAAAAAAAAAGCAGTTCTTCTGGTTTAGCCAAACAATGCACAGCCAAAAATCTCTTTCTTGTTCTCAATTTCCCTTGAGCCATTACAGTAAATGAGGGTGCTATATATTTTTCCTCTCCTCCAGTTCCTTCGACACTGTCATCAAAGGGCCTTACAGTCTTCTCAAACATAGAAATCTTATTTGCTAAAGGAAATAAATGAATAAAAATCTAGAACATACACCTAACTTTCTTTACTGACATTATCATGTTTTTAAAAACACAAATACTTGTTTAATTTGCATGGAAATTATCTGAAACATTTTAATAGCCTCTTAGTTTTTGCTTATAAATTTGAGTTGATTTTTTTAAAAAGATTTATCTTTCATCCATACAAGTGCTGGGGTACAGGCCAGATGCGTGGGAGGGTGAGAGGATTCACCAGAGACAGAGCGGAGAACAGAACAGGCAGACTGACGAAACACACTGCTGCGGGGAGCAGCAGGCAAGACGGGAGAGGTCTGCTGCGCCATGTGGGATTCTCAATGGCCGGCCAGGATCAAACCCGCGCTGCAGAGGCTGCGGACAGCTTCACAGCAGGGTACTAAACCGCCTGCACCACCAGGGAGGCCCCTAAATTTGAGTTGATTTTCTAGTGATCTGATAGGCTTGCTTGCTGAATGCCAATTTGAGGCTTCCTAGATGGATTCCTGTTTTCTTTTTCTTTTAAATTCCTTGAGAGACACAATGGCTTTGATCAAGAGCGCTAGGGATAAAGTTTTTTTAAACAATATAACTGATTGTGCTATGTTTAAAGCATCAGACTAAACTGAGTTTCAAATATATTTTTAGGAAACCACATTCAAAATTTTGTATTAAAAATGTCACAGTGCCATGTACAACTAATTGCTGGCATAATCTTTGTTCATTCATTAATTCAATGTTTGTGGAATATTTAGCATATACAGACACTGCACTAAATACTGAGGCTGTGAACCAAATACACATAAAATTACAGACTTTACAATCTAGTGGAGAAGAATGGCCTTAAGCAAATAACTAGACACATATCAAAATAATGAACTTGCAGCTTTGACATACATAACTATCAAGGGGTGGTGCATGCAGTTGTAAAAGTGTACATTAAAGGAATTTGTACATGCTGGAAATTTAGGAATGAGTTATTTTGAGAACAGCAAAGAAAAAGGAACTGCAGTTTCAAGGAGCATGGTAACTTCAAGGAGCTGAGAAAAAAAACCCGTACATAGTGCAAGAGAAGACAGGAAAGCACTTTGGGGTTAACAGGGGCGAGGGGAGCATTTGTTCATTATTACAACAACAGTAGGTCAGTGATGTTAAGCATTTTGCAATACTAAGAGAATCCCCACATGACCAAGAGCCATGATCTCCTACAAAACAGTGACCCATTTGAATGTGCCAGCCCCGATCTAGGATAAGGAATCTACTCACTTTGATGGGAAACTACGAAGATGTTTTGATCGTGGGGATAAAGAGAGGGAAAATGACAAGATCCCATATGTGCTATGAAAAGAACCCTAAGTCTGCAACATGGAGAGGAGACTGAAGGGGCCAAGAGTGGGGAAGGGCAGAGCAGAGACCATGCAACTCGAGTGGTCCAGGCAACAATGAAAGATATTGTCAGTGGCTTGCAAGCATTGGTTTGAAAACACTTGGAGTTATTTCTTACTGTCAAAATAATAGAACATAAAGCATAAACAAAACTAAGCATAAAGAAAAGTTTGTTCCTTTAGCTTCTGAATTCATTCTTCAGTTTGTGCAAGTCTCTCTATTCTGCTTTAAAGAGAATCAAATGTCAGACAATAGCGCTGCATCCCCTTCCAGCCCTAAACAATAACTCAACATAATCCTGGTCACTGTCCCCAATGCTGATAGTAAATATCTGGCAATGATAACCACAGAATTTTAGAATTCAAGGGCCATTAGAAATAATCCAGGTGGTCCTTGACTCTTCAAAATAGGACTGAAACCTGGAGAAAATAATTAGTAGGCTTAAAAATCACACACCTAGCATGATCCCTTCTAGTTCCATCCATGTTGCTGCACATGGCATGAGTTTATCTTTTTTGATTGCTGAGTAATATTCCATTGTGTATATGTACCACATTTTCTTGATCCCATCATCTAAGTTTGGGCATTTGGGTTGTTTCCATAGGTTAGCTGTTGTAAATAGTGCTACAATAAACATAGGAGTGCAGGTGCCCTTTTGAATCAATGTTTTTGTATCCTTTGGGTAAATACCTAGGAGTGGAATTGCTGGATCATATGGCAGCTCCATTTTTAGCAGATTGAGGAAACGCCACACAGTGAAATAAGCCAGAAAGAAAAAGAAAAATAACGGATGATCTCACTCCTAGCAGGAATTTAGAAAACCTAAATAAGGAATCAGGAAAAAGACTAATTATAATAAAGTAAAAATCAAAATCAACAAGCAACTATAAACCAGAGACACACAACAGCAGGGGAGAAGGGAGTAGGATCAAAACAAGGGGGATGGGAATTTTACGGGGACTATAACCAAGATGAAAATGCATACATTGTGCAAAAGTGAAACATGATGTAAATATATATATATATATATAAGAAAAAAAAAGAAAAAAAAATCAAGAGACATATACCAAGTCTTCATTAAACATTTCACAGTCCTTTATTCTAAAAGAACAGAGAAAAATAAATTGCATGAATTTTCTTTAAAAAAAAAAAATCACACACCTAGTTAATTTAGGAACTGGGCCAGGGGGGGGAAAAAAAAAAACTTAAAAAAAATCAGGTTCCTATCAAGTGCTTTGTATTTTCACTTTTCTTTCTTGCTAATATTAGTAAGTTGTTCAAAACTGTTATACATTATTATCTTCATGTTGGCAGCAAATATGTTAATGCTCTGGAAGTTATCATAGGCTATGAAAAAAATAGACATTCAATAGTTGCTGAAATAAAGAGGAGTAGTTTTTAAAGAACATTCTGTCTTGTTTCCTCACTTTAGAAAACTTAATTTTAAAGTCTTTAGGCAGGCCTCATCCACCACAGGTCTACCACCACCTAATTTCACCAATTTATGTTATCTCCCCGACCATACTGGCATTTCCCCACTCCTGAGTGAAACTAATTCTTTTTCCAACCTCCACTTAGTCAAGTCAGTACAGGTCAACCGCACTCCTGATTCTCTCTGTAAAACATACAGGCTAAGCCCCAGGCAGGCTAAGTGAGCACAGCAAAGGGATTTCACTTATTTCTGCCTCTAAAAGTTGAGCAGTTTGTTGACCAAAAGTCAATCTTGATTGTTCCCCCTAGACTACTGACTGTGATTTTTTTTTTTTTGCAATTGGATAATTTCACTAAAATTTATATAAGCTGACGATACATGAGTATATATATAAAAAAAAAAGATGAAAGAATAGTCACTGCCATGCGAGTTCCCTGGCGTACTTTGGAAACGCCCAATAAAGGTGAGTTGTCAAATTTAGATTAGATGTGGGTGAGGCAAATATAAAAGAATGGAAAAATAGCATCAGGACCTAAGAGCATCCAGATTTTACACAGTTTTATAAATGTCTTAAGAGTTTAATTCCCTTGTAAAGAAACTGAAACCAGAATTCACAGAGGCTTGCTTTGTTGACTGCAAGAAAACCCAGGTAAAATACCATCAGTAGATCCTAACTGGGAAAGAAGACAGGGCAGCCGTATTCCAAGTGGCAAGAAATATGTTATATGAGCCTCAGAGGCCCAATTTCAACCATTTTTGATTATCTGTCTATCTCCATGTCATGAAGAAAAAAAGCTTTCTTGATGGCTGAGTAATATTCCATTGTGTATATGCACCACATCTTCTTGATCCAGTCATCTATTTTGGGGCATTTGGGCTGTTTCCAAAGTTTAGCTATTGTAAATAGTGCTGCTATAAACAAAGGGGTGCAGGTACCTTTTTGAATTAATGTTTCTGTGTCATTTGGGTAAATACCTAGGAGTGGACTTGCTAGATCATATGGAAGCTCCATGTTCAGCAAAATAAAACAGAAAGAAAAAGAAAAAAGAACGGATGGTCTCACTCATAGCAGGAATTTAGAAAACCTAAATAAGGGACCAGGAAAAAGACTAATTATAATAAAATCAAAACCAAAATCAACAAGCAACCATAAACCAGAGACATAATAGGGGGTTGGGGGGAGGGAGTAGGATCAAAACAAGGGAGGGTGGGAATTTTACGGGGACTATAACCAAGATGAAAATGCATACATTGTGCAAAAATGAAAAATGATATAAAATACATAAAAGACAAAAAGAAAAAGAAAAAACTTTATGTATTTTAGACACCAAAACACCATTTCTAAGAAAATCAATAAGTACATCCCTAGATCTAATTTATAAGTATGCATGTTTTTAGCATATTGTTATAAAAATCTTTATTATTTGTCATGTATAAATAGAAAGAAAATAATGTTCATGATGGCTTAGTATTCCCTAGGACAGTTCATCCTAAATGGACTGTACTTGGTCAACTTTTGATTTTGAACTTAGTAAAGGCAGAACTAAAACAAAACAGGGTTTCTAGGTAAGTGTTATGAGTCTTAAATTATACTCCAGAGGAAGGACATTTTATATATACATAAAAATCACTTGTCAGTCTCTGGTTCATTCTGCCTTAAGTAAAGCACTTATGCCTCTGACTGCACATATATTTTGATACATTTCAATGCTATAACAAATTCAATCAACATAACAAACTTATACAATGGTAGAATAGTTCTTTGGCAAATTTTAACATGACATTCTCAAGGTCTGTAAAACCTACTCTCGCAGAATTTCACTCAACTGGTAATCTTCACACCCTAGCCCTTGAACCTGACTTTAGATCTCCAAGTGCATTAAAAGCTGTCACCACAAATGGTGAAAAGCTCATGAAAATTGGTTTACTTCCAAAAGTAAGTTTATCCTCTAAAGTTGGGTTATTTTGGAACTGTGGATTGTGTAAACTTCTGCTTAAACAATCAAATAGCTTATGATCTTTACTGATGCACTGAAATCCATCCAAGAATCCTGGACATCTTCTGGTTAAGTTAAACAGAAAGAACAGCTGTTTCTTGAACAGTGAAAAAAAAAAAAAAAACCCTTCAAGCCAGGAGGAGGAGGAGAAAGGAAAAGAGAGGGGGTGGGAGGGAAAGTAACAAAAGAGTAACAAAATGATGGAACCAAAATAATGTGTTTTGCTTTTAGCTTAGAGGATGCTGTCTGCCAGCTAGGTACACTAACCTCTGTGATCTTTAATTATAAATCTTTTGGTTCTCAGAAATTATGGGTGGTTATTCTAGCCTCCTCCCAGGAAAACAAAGTTACAAAAGCCAACTTCAAGCAAAATTTTAAGCCCTCTTGATTTCAAATCCTTGATATAAAAAAGTGGATGATATAAAAAGGGCCTCCCTGGTGATATAAGGGGTTAAGGCACAACCTATGAAGCTGTCCGCAGCCACTGCAGTATGAATTCGATCCCCTGCCAGGGAGCTACCCACATGGTGCAGCAGACCTCTCCTGGCTTACCCGCTGCTGCCCTCAATCCACCTGTTCTGCCCCCCACTCTGTCTCTGGTGAATCTTCTTAACCTCCCCCCCCCACACACACACACAAACCTCTGGTCTGTATCCTAGTTCTCATATGCATAAATAAATAAATCTTTAAAAAAGTGGAAAAAATAAAACAGTTTCAATAATCTACTAAAACTATCTGGACAACCACTATTGACCTTAATAAGTTTTACTATCCTCAAACTTTCACTGTTAACACTAATTTTTAATTTTAGCTCTCTTCTATAACCAGGTATTGTTCCTTCATTCCTATACTCTTAAATTATTAGATTCTCACTGTGGGCTAGATACCCACACTGGGTCCTGAGAACATGAAAATAAACACGTGGACTTGGGCCTGCAGGACTTGGTATCCTATTTTCTCAACAGGATGATGAATTCTTTGAAGCCAAGTACCCATTTCTTTAAAAAAAAAAAAAAAGATTTATTTTATGCATGGAAAAACTGATGTGTAGGCCAGATGTGGGGGTGGGAGCAGTTAAGTGGATTCACCAGAGACAGAACGGGGAACAGAACAGGCAGACTGACTGAAATACACTGCTGAGGGGAGCAGCGGGCGAGTCAGAAGAGGTCTGCTGTGCCATGTGGGTTGCTCCCTGGTTGGGACTCAAATTCATGCTGCAGTGGCTGGCGATAGCTTGATACTTAAAAAGCACTGGAACCTCAGGGAGGCCCGAGCATCTATTTCTTTACATGAAATCTCAGAATAGAATTTGAGTCAAAATTTTAGAAGTAATCACTTAACCTATTCTCCCCGCCCCATACATCATGCTTTCCCAGAATGAGTTTCTCCCACCCACTCTAAGTCAAGATGATTAAGTGATCATAATTATGTACCCCCTTCCTCTTATGGCCCATTTACAATTATGGCACAGGAACTACATGCCAGGCAGCACTGTATTAGTTTTAGATCATCAGGTACCCCCCAATTATTATGGAAGTTCATATTATGCTGCTTCACTTTTACAAAAGACCTACAATGGCACCTGTTTTCACTAACCAAAAGAAATGAAAAGAGGATTTCCACTTTTATAGCCAAAGGTGAAAAATGAAAACAGCAGGAGCCCCGGTTTGCAGCACCGGTTCTAGAGGCGGTGGCACCCCCAGCGAGAGTGGCCTCCCATGTCACTTCCCCAAGAACCACCTTATACATATCACTCCTACTTTTAACGTACGCTTGTGTTATTTTAGGTTTTAGATGTTATTTGATATGATTTGGTAGGGTATTTTTTTAGAAATTCATTTATTTGTGTATACAAGAACTGGGGTACAGGCCAGATGCAAGGGAGGGTGAGAATACTCACCAAAGACAGAGTGGGGAACAGAACAGGCAGATCTACTGAAATACACTGCTGAGGGGAGCAGCAGGTGAGACAGGCGAGGTCTGCTGCGTCATGTGGGCATCTCCCTGGCCGGGGATTGAGCTCATTCTGGGGTAGTTGCAGATAGCTTCATAGTGACGACACTTAACTCCTTATACCACCAGGGAGTCCCCTGGTAGCATATATTTAGTGTCTTGGAATGTTCAAATTTTTCCATAGAAATTAATGGTGATAGCTTGTTTCACATTTGTTCCTTCTACCATAGGAGAGGTTTCATAAAAAAGTTCTACTTTCCGTATTGGGGAAACCCACTTCAGTACATTGAAGCCTCATTACAGCCCTAATGAGGCGCGTACTGTTAATATCCTGTAGTGCCAGGATGGGCACATTGCAGGTTTTCCATGATTCTATGCAGGCCAGTAAAGGAGTGTCCTGGAGCCCCCAGTGGCTTTCTCAGGCTTTTATTGTGCTTTTACATGTTGTGCAGCAACCAGGAACACTGCAGGCAGGGGTGCCGGGGGGCCCAGAAGGCCGGCAGTCTTCCAAGCCCCCAGCAAGTCTCCACTGTGGGCTTCTCTAGCCTTCTTTCTCCCCTGCTTCTTTCTCCTGCCTCTGCTTCCCTCCAGGAATATCTCAAAACTACAGTCATGGCCCACAGAAGTAAATAATACAACTATAACAATGTGACAAAATGCAGGTGCCCCATTGGGCAGGGCAATCCCAATGGCAAGGGCAGAAAAGCCTGAAATCACTACATATCCCCATTTTATCAAAGAAGCAGCAGAGGAACAAAAAGGTTATTCTCTCACAAAAGACACCAGCAGAGCAGAGAGTATACTTGGGAGATCTCTGCTCCCATCCTGCTTTTAATTGCTATGCTATGAGGTATTTTTAAAGTTTACAAACCCTTACAAACAAGGGAAGGAAGCCAGCTTTTTGACTATTCACCCTATGATATTTTTAGACCATGCTATTAGTTAGCTTTATTTTATTCACCTTATTTACCAAACATTGACCTGATAACTTAGGCCTTTTCCAAAATTTTTCAAAAGGTTGTGTTGTAGCTCTAGAAAGTTTTGTTAGGGGGAAAGGATGTCCTGAGCCAATTCCATACAGGCTTTGTGGATGCCACCCCCGCTTCATCAAGACACTGGGAACTACAAATCCCAGGATCCCCAAAGGGAAGTTGTGAGGACCTAAGGGCGGAGTTAAGCAGCCATGTTTTTCTTTTTTGAGAATATAACCAGCCATGTTAGTGGGGTTGGACTCACTTGGCTCATGCTCATGGCCAGGTAGGTTTGGTCTTGGCAGGTCATTTGGGATTCCAGGTTGGCAGAATGGGTAGGAAGCATTTAAGAATGTATCTCCCTCTTTTCTCTCTGAATTTTACATGTCCACATTCCCCTTTCCTTGTAAATTAGCCTTTTGTTACCTTTTTGTGTGTGCCTGCAGTATAAGTCCCTTTCAACATGCAGGTGAGGACCCACAGTCAGGCAACCCGTTTTAGAGCGGGGTTGACAAAAACAGCTTCAGAAGAGAGATGTCAGTATTTAATCCATAGCTTAGCTGGCATAGAATAGCTGCATTATGGTCAGACCCCTTATCAACAAAGATAACATGCAAAGACAAGGTCTATGTCCCCTGGATCATATGTGAACACATCTGGGCAAAATTATGGCTTCTCAGATGAGTCTGCAAGAGAGAGGATAAATGTCACAGATGAAAGAAAGGATTATTTTTTTTTTTTACCTAAAAGCTAACAGAAACAGGAGTATTACCAACAGACACTATCACCAAGCAGTAAAAATGTGTCTGGCTCAAGTTTAAGTGCTTCGGGATGAAATTTCTGAAATTCGCTTTGAATGTGCAAATGTTTGGAGGGATCTGGCAGGCCATCTTCTCCTGTATCTTTCTACTTTTTGGTATTCTGAAACAATTTGTTTTCATGGAAGTCCTCCCGTGCCCATGTTTAACTTTGGTTGTCACATTTAGTATGTGTTTCAGAAATTTTTTCCTGTTAAGGAATAAAAATATCAAAATTACATCCTGTAAGAAATTAATAAGCCACAATCAAAGTATGGCACAATGTTCTGGACTGGAAGAATGGCAAGCAGAGCTGGTTTACTGTAGGAGGGACAATATTTTGCTTCTGCCTGTTGTTTGTTTTGTTTTGGATCAATATTTATTTATGTGGAAGTGCAGAATTTTTTATTTTTAATATTTTATTTTATATTAATTTGTACATCATTTTTCATTTTTGTACAATGTATGCATTTTCATTTGGTTATATTCCCCATACAATTGCACCCCCCCTTATTTTGACCCTAATCCTTCCTCTCCTCAACCCCCCCACCCCAGTGTGTCTATGCTTTATAGTTGCTTGTTGATTTTGATTTTTACTTTGTTTTACCTTGTCCCTTATTTAGGTTTTCTAAATTCCTGATGAGTGAGACCATCCGGTATTTTTTCTTTTTTCTTTCTGACTTATTTTGCTGAGCATGATCCCTTCTAGCTCCATCCATGTTACTGAAAACTGCATGTGTTTATCTTTTTGAATGCTGAGTAATAATCCATGGTGTATATGTACCACATCTTCTTGATCCAGTCATCTATTTTTTGGCATTTGGGTTGTTTCCATAGCATAGCTATTCTAAATGGTGCTGCTTCTGTCTATTTTCATATCTCCACACCAGTCCATAAAAGCTCAACAAGTCCTCCAGTCTGATTTTGTGCTATTGCTCAGTGAAAAACTATAGAAGGAACTTCAGTATAATTTTTCTTATGGCTTAGAGGTACCTTGATTTGAATCAGTGGAGATGAAGTTCAGGGAGGAATACAAATGTGTGCTACTTAGGAGTACTCTAAAATTGTTCATTTTTTCTATAATCAAAACCAAATGAGGCACTGTATTAGAAAATGCCCTGTATCCCCAGGGTTTGCTTGATTTTATTTATTTGCTTCAACTTAAAAGAGAAGCCTTTTAATGACTGGGTGTCTTTTTTTGATTGACTTTGTCATTATTGTTCTGTTAGAAAAACACATCAGGGGAAATGCATAAACTATTGGAAGTTAAAATGATGTCTGGGATATTGACTTTTCTGATTAGCACAAGTTAATATATTGAGTTCCTGGGCCTCTCTGGTGGCACAGGGGTTAAAGTCTCAGTGCTATCAAGCTACCACCAGCCACTGTAGCCACTGAGGCATGAGTTCCATTCCCAGCCAGGGAGCTGACCCACATGGTATAGCAGACTTCTCCTGCTTCGCCTGCTGCCCCCTCAGCAGTGTGTTTCAGTAGAGCTACCTATTCTATGCCCCACTCTGTCTCTGATAAATTCTCTCACTCCCCCTTCACCCATTGTAACTGTGGCCTACACCCCAGTTCTTGTATGCATACAAAAATAAAAATAAATCTTTAATAAAAAATATTTTTGAGTCCCTGTATATAATAATGACAAGTGTAAAGTTCCAGCATAAGAAAAGTCTATTTAGAAAGAAACACAATGTACAGTCAGCTAATACCTTTGAGACCTATCTGGTTTGTTTTCAGTGCCTCTGAGGAATTATTTATGAATCTTACACTACAGAATTGTAATTCAGGACATTTTCCTACCCACATGCTGTTTTCCTGTTGTTTACCACCAAAATTCAAATATAATGTCACTGCCAAGAAATATTTTTATAACATTTATTTTGCAATAAAATATTTGTGCATTACTGTTAATATCTCAGTAGTAAAATTAGAACTTATCTTAAACTTTAAATTTCATCATATAATGCTCAATATTAACTAACCATAGACAATCATGGACCAGGTCAAGGGACCTGATGTATAATCATAGATCAGCCAGTCAAATCATTTGTCAAATCATTTGTCTTCTCTGGGCTTCCACTTCCTCTGCTGTAAAATGATGGTGTAAGAACTCTTACAGTATTCACTAAGGCCTCAGTTTCTCTGTTTTTTCTGATACTCTAGGACTCCATGTGCATTCAGATCTGCTGGTAAATTAGCATTTTTTAAAAAGATTTATTTGTTTATGCATACAAGAACTGGGGTACAGGCCAGAGGTGTGGGGAGGGTGAGAGGATTCATCAGAAAATAAATGGGGAGCAGAAGAGGCAGACTGACTGAAATACACTGTTGAGGGGAGCAGCGGGCAAGGCAGGAGATATCTGCTGTGCCATGTGAGTCAGCTCCCTAGCCGGGGATCTATCCATAAAGGCTGTGGATATCTTCATAGGTTGCATCTTACCCCCTTGTGCCACTAGGGAGGCCTGAAATTAGCATTTTTAAAGTAAGTTCCAAAATAATCATTGAAGACTTTTTTTTAAGCTTCATTACAATTTTACTGAATGAATTAAAATTGAAAAACCTCATCTTCCAGAATTTACAAAATAGTCGCTCATTCTCAGTCACTCATTCTTGGTCGCTCTTTGTCAGGCACCTGCCTGCCTCTTGGATGCATTCACAGAACTGTATTTCCAGAGTGCCCCGGAAAGAGACTGAGGACGTTTGCGATTTGACATGGTTAACAGATAGCCCTGCTAGTTGGTGGTCTAGTTCCTACCGCAATCCTGAAAGGCATTGGCGTTCATCTAGGAACCGGCTACCATGGTGGTAACAGATGCCTTTTAAACAGCTGTCACAAGCTGAAAACAAAACAAAGTTAAAAAGCCACCCTCCCACAGTATGCACAAACAGCTTGCCAATAGCTGAAACAAATCCTTCTTGGAGCATTTTAACAAACAAACCTTTTTTAGTGGTTGTTGCAATTAAATAAAAACTCACAAAATGCAGACAAGTTGGCTAAAAGTTTCCCACAGACCTGAGCTGCCTATATTTTCTAATGGGATCACTGCAATTTGTGGTTTCCAGATGCAAAGAAAATGTGTTAAGTGCCTGCAGGAATTGGCTTTAAAATATACACAAGTCTTCAAATGCTTCCAGAGCGGGGTTCTACTCCAAATCCCATGGGGTACCACGATGTCTGTGTAATGTTTGACAACAGTTAGGTGCTTAAGTTGAAAATAGCGTTAAATAGAAAAAAAAAGATAATGAAAAAATTCTGTCTTAAAGATAGTTCCTCAAAATCTCCTCCTCTTGTAAGGGTCACATGGCCAATTCCCTTGGTATTCCAAATAACATGAAAGTCACTGAGTTCTGTTGGAGAGAAAGATGGAATGGGTGGGGTTTTCTGGAAAAAAAAAAAAAAAAAAGGTCTTATTGTCACCAGGACTGTAGACAACTACAGAGCTCATTCTGTGTCCATGCTAATTGAACTACAAACATGTCAGTCTGACAGCCCTAAGAGTTTATGCCTTGCGTGTTGGAGTGTCTGGCTTTCTTTGACGTGTTCCTGGACAATTTCTCCCTGTCACGAGACTCTTCCTTCACTCAAAGACTGAGTCTGTATGTTTACACCCAGCGTTTTACCTTTGATGGAAACTAGGCAGGAGGCGAGTTTGTGGTCTGTCTTCTCATAACTGAGAGGGCTAAAAACAGGACATGAGAATAAAAACATGGCTTTTGATGAAAATGCATTTAACAGGTGGTTTTCTCCTCCAGTGACTGACAAAGTTATCTCCCCTTGAGACACGTCTGGGCCTCATGCCTTTTGTATTTCTTTTTTTCTTTTAGACCCCGTGTGGACACCTCATGTAGACAAGAAGCACGAAGAGGAAGTGGTGATGTTGACCAATCAGCCTGAAGATTCTGAAAGGTAATAATGACCTGGATGCAGGAGATGTAGAATGTACAATGTACAATCCCGCAGAAATATTCTTATATAATTATTCTCATAGAAAAATTCTAATAGAAATATCCTAGAATATCCTAAGAATATTCTAATATTCTCTGTCCTCTGTCAGAGATGATGAGCCTGGGAGGAGCAGAAATGCCTGTGTGTGGATGGAACCACAGAGGGTAGATAAGCAAAAGATGGTGGATAACAACATCGACGATTTGACCACATTTCCTTTCACTGTTATCCAAGGGGCAAGGCTTATGACGCGCTCTGGGGGTTAACTGGTTTTTGGGGTACTTGGTAAATTCTCTTGACAAGTTTGGCATTTAAGGTAATGTCTCTTGGAGAGCACAGATTTTCTCCTAGGAAACAACTGTGTTTCATTAATAAGGTGAAGAGGCATCTATATCTCCTCTCCTGACTTATTTAATCCTTAGCTCTGATCGAAGGTGACAAGTTCACTAAGTCCCTTATCAAAACATCCCTTCCTTAGCCACTTCGAACATTCTGTCAACTTTTTGTCTTATCTCAAGACTGACACTGCTCGTTGGCCCATTTAGTTTTTTTCTCTGAGTTACTTGGCACCTCTAATGTCCAAGAGAATGTGCTAGCTGCTTGCATATGATGAACCCCTACCTGTCTTCAGTGTAGACAGCTAAAACTATGTGCATGCCTAATTATAATACATCATAGAATGTCTGCCTCATAAAAGAGAGCACAGATACGCTGCTCTGGAAAGTTGAGGACAGTGAGAATCCTTGCTGTGAGCATCAAGAGATGCTTGAAGGATGGGTCTCCCTGGTGGCCTAGGGGTTAAGTCTCAGTGCTATCACCTTGATGGCCTGAGTTTGATCCCTCAGCCAGGGAGCTAACCACCCACATAGGGTGCTGCAGACCTCTCCTATCTCACCCCCTGCTCCCCTCAGCAGTGTATTTCAGTAGATCCACCTGTTCTGTCCCCATTCTGTCTCTGGTGAGTCCTCTCACCGCCCCCCCACACACACACCTCTGGCCTGCACCCCAGTTCTTGTATGCAGAAATAAATAAAATAAATCTTAAAAAAATAAACTTTACACGACAGAGGTAGTCTGAGGATTAATTGATTATACTGATAAAACTCTAAGATACTATGGCTAATAGAAGAATAGAAGAAAACATACGATGTTCAGTGATTTTTAGGACAGATGATACTCTATCCTCTTTTGGTAGCTGAGGTCCATATTTGGCAAATTTTACCAGTTTAAATAAAAAGAATGAAAGAGAAGAAAGGAAAGAAGGAGAAAGAAGGAAGGAAGGTCCATCATTTTGTATTTTGGAGGAATGTTTGCCCTTAGCTCTTCCTTCAGTGAAGCCTCTCTACAAAAAGTTAGACATACCCGCCCACACACCATTACCTTCCACATGAAGAATTCTAAGGACGCTGTAAGCTCCTGAATCCTATTCTACTGAACGATGTTTAGATGATTTTCCATTAACCAATGATGAAAATTACAGAGTTCAACAGTGAACATATTCATTTTCCACAGAGTCAAAAATTTGTACTGCTGAGAGAAAGAGAGTGGGATCTTTGACAGTAATTAAAAATGCTTTGTAGGTGGTTTTTAGATTAGCCTTGATGGTGTGTATGACTTGGGGGTCCAGGAGAAGATTGTGTGGATGAGGCAGATGCTGTAGCTCATGTCTTTGTCTTTGGAGGTGTGAGACAGAGAGAAGAGAGAGGGGAGATGAGAGACCACAGGGCAGGAACAGGACAGTGAGTTCTGAGTCGTTCCCTCCTTATTTCCTGAACAGACTGCTTTCTAAGTAAACCCCTTTAGGTTCTAGGGGGGTAAAAATTTGCCAATTTATAAGTTTTATATATATATATATATATATATGGTATTCTGGTTGTCAGATCAAGCTTCTTTTCAAAATAAAAGAGTGGGGGGAACAACATGGATACTACTGGGTGATTATCAAAGTAAAAGTTTTTTCTAGTTTAGACAGTCCCTCTTCCCAGACTCTGAAGCAGTTTTTTTTTTTTTAAGATTTATTTATTTATTTATACAAGCACTGGGTACAGTCAGAAGTGCGGGAGGGTGAGAGAATTCACCAGAGACAGAGCGGGGAACAGAACAGGCAGACTAACAAAGTACACTGCTGAGGGGAGCAGCAGGTGGCAGGAGAGGTCTGCGTGCCATGTGGGACCCTCCTCTGGTGGCCGGGGATCGAACTGGCGCTGCAGGCAGCTTCACAGCCCAGCACTCGACCGCTGCGCCACTGGGGAGGCCCTCTGAAGCAGTTTGTAACAGCAGCCCCAGCACACGCTGTGCTCCTGGGGTCCTCCTTAGAATGCCAGTCCTTTCTTTCTTTTTTTTTTTTTAAGCAGATGTTTCCTTGTCCTAACATTTATTTAAAAACTGTATTTTTTGAAATGGAGGATGTTTCCAGAAAATTATAATTATAGCCTAATGAGAGCAACCATTGTGATTCATTTTAACCTCAGGTAAAGGTATCTCAGAATAATAAAATGGACATAAGATCTCCTGAAGCAGCCCTGTGCTCTGGCCCCAAGGCCATTCTTGTCAGCCCTTAGTCAACCTGCAATTAAAAGCACCATCTAGTACAATCTTAGTTCTTCCTGTTTCAGAAGTACTTAGGTGGCCCTGTGTCTCTTCCCATATTCAAAGCATTCAAATGTCTTTATGCAAAACATCGGTGTACTTCAAAAAAAGTCAACAATAGAGGATATTTTTCCCATGTGAAGAGAACATTCCCACGCAGATGCAATACTTGGCAGCCACAAGCTGCTGGCTATTAAATGGTCCTTAAAGCTCCTTTTTTTTTTGCTCATAAAGAGTTTAGGGACGTTTATGGGGTGACAGGCAGATGTTTTCGTTGGAGCAAGACTATAGATGTGGTAAGCAAAAGCTACAATAATCTGTTTTATGATATCATCAGCTTTTTTTACAATTCTTTTGGCCTCTTTATTTTTCACCTCCATATCACCTGACCCTAAATCAAAATACTCAGTAAAGGCAGAATAAAAGGTAATTTAGAGTCACCAGCCACACTATGGGGTTCATATTATCATCTTTTTCAGACACACAGATTATTTTCTCTCCACCCTTATTGTTTTGTCAGAAGAGAAATTGATGTCAAAGTGCTGAATAAGTGTTTTTCATGACTCATGGAACATCACAAACCATCATCATTTTCTTCTGATAAATTTTACTAATTCTTAGTCATGCTTTAACTTCAATAGTTTCAGTATTAAAGTTCACAAAACCTATTTGTCAGTTTTTCAGAAATTATACTTCTTCTAACTAATAAACACCAAAGTCATAGAGGCTTTCTGGAAAACAGCTTAATTCTCTTGCTCAAATAAGAAAGTAGCATCCTAACCATATGATTATGAGTAATATATGAAATAAAATGAACTGTTATTGGGTGAATAAAGTCATAGGTATTTAAGACAAGGGGGTTTTGGAAAACCTGTGTTTTCAGACAGATTCTATAAAGTACATTTCAGAGAACCTCTTCCATGCAAACAACACACCTAGGATAAACACCGGCTTTACATGTTCAAGTCAAGTTTACATAGAATGCCTCAGAAGACATCTGTAGTGTATCTTTGATTCTATCTTTTTTTAATTCTTTGTGCCTACCTAAGCTCTTTTTTTCTGATTCAATGCAACAATCATTGATAAAGCTCCTACTATGTGGTAAGAAGTGCTTAGAGAGAGATTTTGTTGGAAAGAATATTAAAGGAGAATTCCCCCAAAGAATCCACTCATGATTTATCTGAAAAGGACTCAGATTGCCTCCCAGCATAAAATTTATGTATCTGGGCACTGGGTCTGCCAGCTTTTACCTCAGTGTTTGATATTAACTGTGGAGGCACAGAGCTTGCTTGAAGGTCTATAGTAGGCCAGTTGAAAGAGCTGGAAGTCTGTTCTTTCTCTGGTGACATCTTCTGCGAAGCTTCAGAGCTTAGGGAAAAGGCTTCTAGAACTTGGTGATTAAATACACAGATCCTTCAAAGGCAGTACCTTCAGGCAATGGGCTGGACTTGATGAGGTTTAAAGACAGTTAACACGAGGGAGCTATTGCATTAGCACAGTTTTGATTTCTAGAGATTCTAGAATAATAAACTCAAGACTTCATGATGCTCTGACATGTAAAGAAGTGAATAAATCGGGCAGTGGGGGAAGAGGGTGAAGGGATTCATGTTTGGAAAATTTAGCGTGGTTTGATGTTGGTCCTTCTCTTTTATTCCTTTATATTAACTGAAAATTTTAATTTAATGCCCTCAGCAAGTGGGAATTTTCATGTCTGGTAGGCTTTTGCTTCAAGTACTGTGTGTCTCTGTTTGAACATAGGTTTGCTTTATAAAGTTTAAATTCAGAATGTGCTTGAAGTGCTTTTAGTCACTTGTATCATTTGCTAATATTTGTGCCCACATAGGACTGTAGCAATCACTTTATATCCTAAATATACTGCTGTTAGACAGGATTATAATTACATAAATCTCATGTCAGCTCAATTTCCAGGGCAACTGGACTAGAACTCAATTTTCCATTTCACTAAATACTGTGAAGCCAGGATAGTTGCTTTCCAAATGTCTTTACTTTCACAGTTACAATCACATAAATTCCATTATTTTCTCTATAGTACCAGGTTATATTTTTCAATGTCATAAAACACCCACATTTTAAAAACAAAATAAAACTTCAGGTAACTTGGGTGATTTGCCTTTTCTTAGTCCAGATCTCAGTACTATATCACTACTTATTCACAACACAAACAAGAAGGGAAATGTAATGATTAGCAGCAAAACTCAGATGAGCTTGACACCCTGCACTGTCACTACTATTAATACTTGAGTGACACACTGCTGGGGAGGCTATTTTTCATCATTGGACTCAGCTTGGTTTACTATTTCACACGGTTTGTTTATCTCCAATTTTAAGTAAGTTTACAAGCTACACTGGAAAGTGTACTTCAGCATATGATTCTCGGTTACTTCCAATTTCTTGTGTCCTATCTTCTGGGTGGTTAATTGTTCATTATGGGAAAAGAATCCTTTACAATGAGGATTGCATAGTCAGTGTTCTGGAAGTTTGCTGAAGGAGCGCCTGAGTGGAGATGAATTTAGCCTGCAGTTTTCTGAACATGACTAATAAACCCGGCACTGATGAAGTTTTCATCTCTCTAACCTCTTTCTTTAAAAATGCAACCAGAGTGTTTGAAAACTTTTGAAAGTGTCAAGTCTAACTTTCAAACTTTTGAAAGTTTTTATAAGCAGGTGTAAGTATCAATAATTCCCCAGGTAAATACTTATCTGTATAGTATGCAGTTTCAATGCTGTGTTAAATTTATTTAGAGTCCCAGTGTGAGACATTTTGGTTGAATTCAATCTTTTACTGTAAGGAACAATGCTGCAATAAACATACGTGCATTTAAATCTTTTTGCACATTCACTTTTGTTTTGTGAGAGTAAATTCCTAAAAACATTAATGGTGGAGTGTACACGTACAAAAAGTTAAGGCTTCTGAGATCTCCTTCCAGTGCTCTCAAGCCGAAGAACACCAGTTTACCTTCCCTCCAGAGGCAAAAGAGCAGTCTTTCTATATTATTATTGATCCAAATATTATATCCTGTTGAACCAAGTACCGAGCTCTGGCTAAAATGTCTGTCTAAACAACACTATCCTTTCCTGGAGCTAAAAGCTGCTCCCCTACTTCAGCTCACTGACAATGAGACAAACTCCAGGCAATGCCATTATTTTTCCTCCCCCAGCACCCACACGTCATGAGTTCTGTGTCCTCTACCAATCTGGATTATTAATCTTTGACCTAAAGAGTGTCTTCTTTTCTAGAACTTCCTAAAAGTTTCTTTAGAATTTTGGATCTTTTCTGGTTATTCAGTATTTCTGGTGAGGATTTTTACATTTGTAGTCATGGAGATACAGGACTGTAGATATTCAGAGTAAACTGAGAAGACATCTTGGGCTCTTATAGTATAGTTTACTTTGCAGATTTGCAGGCCTCCCTCTCCCCCGGTTCTCTGAACCTCCTGTCGGTGAATTCAGAGACTTTTGATTTCTTCTTCCCAAAATAATCAGCTTCTGGCCCTTGCTGAGTATTAAAGACAGTTGTCTGGCTGTGTGAGTTCACGAGAAGAGAGACCTCAAAGGCACAGACACTCCAAAATCAGATAGCAAATCTGTCCCTATGTTTTCAGTTTTCTCTTCAGCTCTTTCGAGTGTTCAGCCTCTCAGAGCTTCTACGGAGCCAACTTCCACACTTCTTGGTAACTTCGCTCTCTAAAGTCACAGGTTTTTAACTTCCTCTGTTCCAGAAGTTACGACTTCTGCTTTTCTTCTCCAAAAATTGATTTTAAAAAAAAAAATCTCAACTACTATTTTCTCCTCTGCCCATGTGGGTTAAAGATGGTTTCAAGAATTCATTTGTTGGGATTTTAACTGGGCTTTGAGATTCACAGAAGAGTTCATGTGCATGACAGACATATTAATAGGCTTTTCCATTTATTACTGACACAGTAAATCAAGATCATACTTTAAGAATCTAAGTGAGATGTGGTGTTTAAAGACTACTAAGATGTAATGTTTCTGACACTTAAGTTCATGGCCTGTGACATGGTGAATCATCAAGTGTTTTTTTATTTCCAGTTAATTTAATAGAGTGGTCACTTGTCACTAATGTCCTGCACTGAAGCCTACTTTACCGATAACAACCCTCCCTCTTTTTGCTGCGCTCATTGTCTGCTACGCCTTCTTAGCTAAATCCCTGACTTTCAGCTTCACTGAATCATTTGGTCTGGGGATGTCTCTACTGTTCAACAAAGATTTCAGTTTTGCTTTGTAAGTCACACTGAAAATCTTTACATTAACAGCTGAATTATGTACATTTACCTTTGTTGGTGTAAACAGCATGTTTGCTGTCCATTCTTACTATTTAATATTAATATTAGATGCCCTTTTTGTTCACTTTTAATATTTATTTTTGCATTTAGGAAAGGATGTGTTTTTGTTTAAGTAGTTGCCTAACTCAGTCCTAGTAATTCTTTAAAATTTTCTGGAGGGCCTCCCTTCGTGGTACAGGCGGTTGAGTGCAGCGCTGTGAATCTATCTTCAGCCTCTGCAGCACCGGCTTGATCCTGGCCGGCTGGTGAGGGTCCCACATGGCACAGCAGACCTCTCCAGTTGCACCCGCTGCTCCCCTCAGCAGTGTATTTTGTCAGTCTGCCTGTTCTGTTCCCCGCTCTGTCTCTGGTGAATCCTCTTGCCCTCCTGTGCATCTGGCCTGTACCCCAGTTCTTGTATAAATAAATAAATAAACCTTTCAAAAAATAAAATAAAATAAAATAAAATTTAATTTTCTGGACCTCCTTAATTAGGTTTCTACTGTTTTGTTGCTTAGACTGAAATTATGTTTTGATTTCTAATCAATAACTTGCACAGCAAGCAACATACTTATTAAAAATTTCACTTTTCTCCCTTTTCTATCTTTTAAAAATTACTTTTATTTTGTCAGGATACATGCCATTTGTATGATACTTTTCATAATTGTCCTCACATTTGTTTTAGTTTAGTTGGGTATATTCTTAGATTTATTCTTTTATTATTCATTAGCAGCCTTTCTGCCAACATTTCATTTTATTTTGACATGTGTAATGCAGCTTAGTTCAATGCAAAATTCCTTACTTATACTCCCCTACAATTTTTATAATGCTGTTTCATTGTCTAATTTCATGTTTCTCTCCAGAAATTTTATAGGTTGCTTGCTATTTTTTTCCTAGAGGACCACATCTTTTCTCACTCTTTAGAATTCAACACTTAAATACTAACCCCTGTCTTGTAATTTCTAAGATATGTGGTTCTTTTTTTCTTTGATTATAGTTTGAACAATAGTCCTACTTCAATTCTTTGTTGTTCTTATTCAGGAAAATTCAAGATATAAATAGAATTACTTTTGCTGTTCTATATCTAGAATTTTTCTTCCCATCCTATTTAGTTCTTCATTTTCTCTTTGTTCCTCTACTCAAAGTCTCTTTTTATATTTGCAATCAAATCTCTTCTCCACTGGACAATCTCTAATATGGTCTTCCCCTATGAGATGACTGCTATGTTTTTCCTTCAGTTTCTTTCCTAAATTTGGTCAGGTCTCACTTTAAATTGTGCTTTTTGTCCACTTCTGTACAGAACTTTTTAATTTTATAATTTAAGGTTCTCTTTTATCTCTCAAAAGTGTTTAATATTTAGAGAGATTTAATGTGTGTTGCCATGGGGGTTTTCTTACAGTTTTCCTCTACTACATGCTTTCTTTTTAGAACATACTCTCTTTAGTGGAAATCTCTTGATTCTCATTTTCTGTTTTACTTTTGTAGTTTGAATGGATGTTGCCTGTCATTTTTCATTATTTTGAAACATGGTATATTTTCATGGACTGATAATAAATGCTAGGCTCATGGAGATATAGAGTGTCTTAGTAGCTTTCTTAGTTCAAAAGTGCCCTCCTCTGTTGGTAAAGATAAACACTCTTGCTTTGGTAGTTGATACAGTCAAGGCAGATATATATATATTTATATTTATATATATATTAAGTCCAGGAATCAATTCCACTGCTTTCGTATATCCTTCTGCGACGCAGACTCCACATGCTTCCTCCTTCAAACCTCCTCCTTTTCTCCACAGGGGTAGCTTGTCAAGGCTGCAAATTTTCTCTTATATCTCAATGGCTTGGTCAGAATCAGATTTTGTTAATTCACTTGGCAAAACTATTTTATAGGTCATACTGTGTACTCCAGTGGGAAATTATGTTTGCCTATCTCTCTTTTTTATGCTATCAGCCCCTGATAATTGCCAATATCCACTAATTCATTATCATTGGTAAATAGCATGGATGATTTTATCACTTCTCCTTGTCTACTAGATGAAATATTCCATAAATATAAATTGCACCCAGAAGGATACAACAATCCTGATATCTACATGAAATAGGAGCAACAGTATAAAGAATTGATTCTTTCATGTGTCTGCTTTCAAATGATGAAATGTTTTCTTTCTAGGGGAGATATTAATTCATCACCTGTTGACCCCCACAGTTTTCTTATCTTTTCAATCCAGTCTTCACCAGACCCTGCTCTAGCATAGTTTCCAAATCTGGTTCTGTTGGTTTGGGGTTAAAATTTGAAGTATTCTCTGTCCATTATTGTTAAGGGACTAAATTGCATTCACCCCAAATCCACATGTGGAAGCCCTCAACCAAGACTGCAATTGGAGATAGGGGGTTTAGGAGATAATTAAAGCTAAATGAGGTCCTAAGAGTGGGCCCCACATACAATGGGATGAGGACCCTTAGAAGAAGAGAGACCAAAGGGCTGGCTCTTTCCCTGTGCGTGCATGTAGGCGTGCAAGACCCTATGAGCACACAGCAAGGAGCATCATCTCAAGCTAAGAGAAGAGGCCCTGAAATGAAACCTACTTTGCTGGCCCCATGAACTTGGACTTCCAAGTGTCTAGATTTGAGAAATAAATTTCTGTTGTTTAGTCACCTATTTTGTTACAGCAGCCCGATCTGACTAAGACACTTATGATGCAACAGTCCCATTATGGATTTCATTTGTTCTTCCTGTAGATCTGTAAGGATTTTGGGAGAAGTGTGGAAGAATTTAGATCATGCCACTGCTAATACCTAACAGGCATTAGCAGGCCAGAGAATATACTGACAAGTATCCCCTGAGGGAACCACAGGTACTCTGTGGTTGGTAATGCTAAGATTACCAAACCTGATTCAGTTGAAGCCTATGAAAAATGTTCCAGCATATAAGGATTAATTTCATCTGGTAGGATAGCAATCATTTTTTATTACGTAGTATAATTTATTAGGAGAGGGTAAAAGCCCTGTCATCAGTGGTTCTGGGCAAGTCACCCCTATCCTTTTAAGCCAAGCTGATAACAGCAGTTCTTATTTATTTATTTATTTACAATAAGTTCTTATTTATTTACAAGTTAAAGTATATCTACTTTCTCAATGACCACTTAAAAACAGTGCTGTGGTTAGCAGTGTGGTGTTTTGAGTCAGACTGCATGAGCACACTTTTACATAAATTATTTAATCTCTCTAAAACCTTGGTTTTCTCATCTTCCTGATGGAAAAATAATAGTTGGTAGGAGTGGATAATGCCCTGACTTGTAGGGAGCACTTAATCATTGTTCAGATATATTTAAAACAACCATCCACCAACCAACTTAAGTTATGGTATAGGACACAGTTTGCCTTAAAAATATTTCAAATTTCAATAATTTTCTCTTTCCATGCAATCATGTAAAACTAGGTACAATTCTATACAATACCAAAAACTGCCACTGACTTTTTTTTTTTATAATAACCAATGTATTATCAGAAGCATTTAGGACAGTTCTTGCTTGGACCTTAGTGAACTTTAATAAATATCTGTTGTGTGCATGACTATAAATAATACTGTAAAATGATGTAACTGGCATTTATTCCCCTGATGTGGGGTCAAAGGAGAGGAGTTTGATTCCTCTGCAGTTATTTTATAGAGTTTCAGAGCTCCAAATGAAATAGTGTGAGAAGGATCATAATGTTATTGATAGCAATTTACCAGGCTAATCTGGAGCCTCTGGTTTTCTGGGCTCACAACTCCTATGTATAATATTGTCGTGTTCACATAAGTGCTGCTTACACCCATCGTGATGTATTTTTTCTGACAGCAAATGAAGACTGTTTGTCCACACTAATTCTCCAACACCAAGTGGAAGCCCAACAATTCAATTCAGTTTTTTTTTCTCAAAGATTGATTTATTTATACAAGAACTGGGGTACAGGCCAGAGGCATGGGAGGGTGAGAGAATTCACCAGAGACAGAGCAGGGAGCAGAACAGGCAGATGACAGAAAACACTGCTGAAGGGAGCATTGGACAACAAAGGAGAGGTCTGCATTGCCATGTGGGTATCTCCCTGGCCCACTGGCAATCGAACCCGCACTGCAGAGACTGCAGACAGCTTCCCAGCACTGGGTTCAACCCGCTGCACCACCAGGGAGGCCCTCAACTCAGTTCTGACACAACGTGGGGTTGGGGAAGGGCTCAGACTAGCAGACTGCCTGCATGCCGGCTCCACTCACCACTCACAGGTCCAGGGATCCATCTCTACCCTTGACTAGTTCTCATCTGGGTGTGCCACACCTCCTCCCTCAGGCTAGATTGCTCACTAGAACAACTCACAGAACTCAGGAAAATGCTTCACTTACATTCACAGGTTTCTTATAAAGGATAAAGTCAGAGACAGCCAGAGCAAAGAGGAGGACAGGGCAAGGCTTTATGGGTTTAGGGTGAGTGGGCACTGAGCTCCCTGCCTTCTCTGGGGTATCACCTTCCCAGCACATCTGCACATTCACCAGCCTGGAAGCTATTCAAATCTTCTGTGTAAGAGCTTTTATAGCCTGATCTCCAGTCAACCCCCCTTCCTTGGAGAGAGGGAAATGAGTTGGAGGTTTCTAACCTCTAATCAAGATTTTGGTATTTCTGGTGACCAGCTTTCAGCCAAGATACAGCCTGAGCTGTATCTTGAACCACCTTATTAGCATCAAGGAAGGAGAGGTCAAAAGGCGGGTGTGAGAATATACACTTGTAGAGGTTTGCAGCCGAACCAAAGAACCAAAGATATAAACAAGCCTACTTTACCTCATTAAACATAATTGGGAAAAAAATCTTGGAATTCATAGTTTGGAGACATCAAATTAATAAGGATAATGAAATTGGTTACAAGTCCTGTTTTCTTCATTAATCCATATTTGCATTTTTAAACACCAGGAATAAAGGAATATTAAAAGAAACAACAGATCATTAGACATTGTATACTCGAAGGTCTCACAATGTATGAATAACAAAAACAAAACCAAAAAAAAATGGAGCTCCTATGAATAATAAGACACTCCTATCATTCAGGAAATTCTAGGGGTTTTATAAGCACCATACCAAGAACCAGGAATAAAGCATGAGTAAAATGTGTATTCTAGCACGCCCGGTTTTTGGCTTCCAGGTCTAAGCTGCCGCCACTCCTCCTGAGAAACTACCCCAAATCTGCAGGTTTATTATTGTTTTCACTATAACTTAACCCAGTGTTAGAGCAGTTAAATAGGACGCTCAAAAATCGGCAGACATGAAATTGTGCAGAGTGAGTTGTAAAGTAACAGCATCCCTGCAGTTAATTGCTTAATCTGCTGTCTCTGAACTACTAGAAATATTTTATTCTATCCTGGTTGCTATCATGCTTGAACGAATTTCACTTGAATGGAATTTTCTTTAATTTTTCTGAGATTTATTAACTTCTCCTTGTGATTTAGAAGTTTCTGCTTCATATTTGTCAAAGCTTAATGTTTTCTTCATGCCCTGAGTTAAAATACATCATTTTTTTTTTTTTTTTTTTTTAAAGATTTATTTATTTATTTATACAAGCACTGGGTACAGTCAGAAGCGCGGGAGGGTGAGAGAATTCACCAGAGCCAGAGCGAGGAGCAGAGCAGGCAGAAGGACCGAAGTACACTGCTGAGGGGAGCAGCGGGCGGCAGGAGAGGTCTGCGCGCCATGTGGGACCCTCCTCCGGTGGCCGGGAGCAGCCGGGGATCGAACCAGCGCTGCAGAGGCTGCGGGCAGCTTCGCAACCCAGCACTCAACCGCTGCGCCATCAGGGAGGCCCTAAAATACATCATTGATCATTGTTATTCAGTGATCTTGAGGCTGCTTTTCTCTGCATTTCTGATCAATTCTCTGAACACTCTGGGATCTCCTTCAGTTGCCAGCACTTAACAATACCAAATAAACAGTAAAAAATCCCCAGACCACACACATGGTGTGCTCACCAATGTGAGCACACATTGCTCCATGACTGTTCTTTTCCAGTGAGGTTTTCCTCAACCTGACCAACTCTTTTTACTCTCTTCACTCTTTGCCCTTTGGAGCTGATGGTTAAATTTCTATTTTAGTCAAAATGTCAAGAGACAACCCCATAAATACAAAATACAGAATTAAATGGCATCGTATACTCAGAGACTTAGGACACACACACACGTAAACCCTCAGGATATATTCAAGTCTAGAATTCTGATATCTTTAAATCAATTTGTATTTATAGAATCATCATGTTAAATAATGTGTCTATGATACAATGCCTTGTCACAATAATGAATCATTTGTAAGTGATTTTTAAAGAACAAGTTGATCATCATCATATCTAAGTTACCTAAAGATTAGCCAGTAACCACAGCTTCCTTATATTAAAGTGAGAATTAAATGAGACGGTACACGTAAAGTGTTTATCAAAAGGCTTATTCAAATCTTGCATATTCATCTACTTATTACTCAGTGCGTCTGCTAGATGTCTGAAAGCCATTCCAAAGAGGAGGCTTAAAAAAAAACAACCCTAATTTCTCTAACCACCTGAAATTTGTTCCTTTGTCTTTCCTAACTCAATCAAGTCCAATTCCGTTTTTTCCAGTTCCTTTATCTAACAGAATTCAGAGGTATTCTTCCTTTTTCTCCTCTCTGCTTTCCCTCTCACCAATACTAGTTAAATTTTAAATGTACCCAGAATCCAACATTTTTTTTTCCATATCCTCCACTACCTCTCTTAACTAGCACCTCTAACCTAAATCACTTCATTAGTTTTCCAAATAGTCTCCATTCCTTTGTCTTGTCTCCCTACAGGTTATCCTAAAACCAGCAACCAGAATGATCTTTCCAAAATACACGCACTATCATATCGCTCCTTTGCTGAAAACCCTCTTCCCTCCCTGGGAAAGCCAAGCTTTTTACAGTACCCACAAACCCTGCTTGCACCGAGTCCCTCCTGCTCCACTACTCCAGTCATGCTTGTTGGACACACAGGCAAGTTTTTGCCTTCAGGTTTGGGCATGATCAGCTCAACAGGAAATATTCTTCCCAATTAACCTCAAGGTTCATTCTTTCACCTGCGAGGCTTATTCAAATAGCACTTCTCAGCTGCCTTTGATCGCCACTATCAAAACTGGACTCCCCACCTCCTTAGTCCATACTCTCAGTCCTGATCGCACTTACCTTTCTTTGTATTTTCTCTACAACACCTACTACCTGTTCAAATGCCAACTAAAAAAATAACTACTGAAAATGGGCAAAAGAAGACAGACCCATAAAGAAAAGTCAGTCAAGAGCCAGAACTAATAATTACAGAAATGAACTAGCAAATGAATAATAAAAGTATTGACATATGAACATCACTGATAATTAAGAAAATACAAATTTAAAAAAATGGAATGCCCATTGTTGGTAAAGATATAGTACATCAGGAGCTGACTTCAATTATATGAAAATGAGAATTCTCACACCTACCTGATAGAAATGAAAATTTCTATAAGCAATCGTAGAGTGACCTAGAAGCATTATTAAAAGCTTGTGTTCATATCATCTGACCCAACAATCTAGCATTGGTAAATCTTTTCATGTAAGTAAAATACCAGTATTTCTATTACTGCTATTATTATGACAGCCAAAATAAAAAGAAAAAAATTAATAAGAAATCATCTGATATTCCATCATAAGGAAACTATTAACTATAATTGGCACATTTGTAATTTTAAAATACTATTGACAGTTAAAAAAAGTGGCCATATGTATGAATCTGGAGGAATGTACAGATAAATGCAAAATAACCAAATAATTAACAAAGTAATGTATGTGATATATTTCTTTTTAAAAATAAAATATTTTATAAATACTTCTATTTATATGAGTATAGAAAAAAATGTGGAAGAAGACTGGTGTTAGTAATGATTATCACAGAAAGATAGAACTGAGGGGAGAATAAAATTATTAACTTTTTTCTTTTTATCTCCTCTGATGTTCACTTGTTAAAAGAAACACACTTTTTTCATCTAAAAAAATCCAATAAAAAATAAGCTATTATTTGAAGACACAAGGCCCAATACTCTGCTAAATGAGTTTACATATCACATCCAAGGTTGTAGATTTTTATGTCCAATCTCCAAAAGCAAAGTGAAATTTAATATCCAATTATATGATTTCAACTTTGAGTTGATGGAGGGGACGTCCTTTAAGTAAGACTAAAACAAGATTTCCATGGGCTTCCCCAGGTGGCGCAGCAGTTGAGCGCTGGGCTGCGAAGCTGCGAAGCTGCCTGCAGCCTCTGCAGCGCCAGTTCAATCCCTAGCCCTCAGCGAGGGTCCCACATGGTGCGCAGACCTCTCCTGCCGCTCCCGCTGCTCCCCTCAGCAGTGTACTTCGTCAGTCTGCCTGCTCTGCTCCCCACTCTGGCTCTGGTGAATTCTCTCACCCTCCTACACTTCTGACTGTACCCAGTGCTTGTAAAAATAAATAAATAAATCTTTAAAAACAAAAACAAAAAACAAGATTTCCGGGCATGCAGCAGGATTCAGTCTATGGCCACTGAATAAATGAATGGATACATTGATTAATATAAATAAGTACTTGCCCAAATCACAGCTCGTTGGTGACAGATGTACATCTAGAATCCAGGTCTCTTTCCATGACAACACAGGTGTGGAGCGTAATCTGAAGAAAGATGTGTGTGTTGCATGAAGCAATGATAGGTTTATGTGGAAAACTTATAAACACTGCAGTTCTACATCTGCCTAAGGCAAAAAAACATGAGGGTCATAGTGAAGAATCGTATTTTCTTCTGAGGCTTATACTTTTCTGTTTGGGGTTTTTGATCTGTGCTTTGTTTTGTGAAGCATACACAATGCTTGGAAACGGATTTTAAACACATGCTTAACAACCAGATGTTCCACTCTGGAGTCTGTCAGTGAGCACACGCCATCTTGCATGGAACAGCTTTGCAGTTTCTGTGGTGAGCTCTCCTGGGGGGTCCTTCCAAGCACCAAATAAAGCATCAGCCTGGCTACCCAGTTGTTCCCTTTCATGGAACATTTGATTAAGCACATTTGCTGGACTTTCCTCACACCCCAAAACTTCCTCTCCTGCCCCCTACTCATCCAAGCTCATCAGAATCATCCACGGATGTAGTGTCGAGTCCATTCACAAGTTAACCAGAGTGACTGCAGACACCAAATTTCCCCCTTGACCTTCAACTCCTACTCTCTTCCCCAGCATACAGTTCCACTTTTACTAGCATTGAGAGGCTCTTACCAAAAAGTGACCTTTACTTTCACTCTCACCTAGCAGATCCAAAGAACCAGTTTCGCTTTGTGGCACTTCCTTCGGCCTTGAGTTCCACCTAAGTGAAGCAATTTCCCAGTGCAGTTTTGCTTTTTCTCTCAGTATAGCCCAAGCAGAAGATTGGGAATGGCCAGCTGGCTGGACTCCAGAAATCTGTTGGATGAAAAGGAACAAAAGTTCTCTGAGGGAATAAAAGCAGAAACAAACAAACAAAATCTGCTGAGAAAAGGGTAGCCAAGTGCCTGTGTTTGCTGACTGCCATTCCCTGATTATTAAATCAATCACTGGGGCAGTAATGTCTATCACAGTTCTCTTTGAACTAGATTGTTCTGTCATAGGAAAGGGCTGTTTTCAAGTCAGTCTTGTTGGTGGTTACCAAGAGCTCCAAGGAGTTGGGAGCCCACTGGTCAGGGCATGTGTGTTAAGGGGTGTTTTAGATCCTGAGGTTGCTAGTGCTTCCACAGCTGCCAACTGCCAAGTGCTGTCTAAAGATGAAAAACATTGCTCAGAAATGTGGAAAACCCCCTCAGCCTGACAAGTTCTAACTAGGTACAGTTTTGAGAAATTGGGTCTAAATAAAGAAGACCAAGGCCCCTACCATTTAGTTTTTGAGAAATCTTGGACCGTGAAGAAGTGTCCTAGTTGTAACTGAAGATTTTGCAAAGGGAATATGGGATGTTTCTAGAGGCTGCCCTGTAAAGCCTGGCTGCCGTTGTTCTAGGAAACCCTCCTGTGGTAGCCTCAGGTGTGGTGGGATTACCTATTTGGGTGAGAATAAAGGCAAGAGGAAGTTGGCAGGACTGTGTCCAATTGGCGGGAGTAATGGTACCCATTCAAAGTGGTCACAGGATCTCAACATACAATCAAAACAAATGAGGAGAATGTTGCCAGTGCTACCTCTGGTGGCACTGGGGTTACCATGGCCAGGAATATGCTAGCCTGCAGGGTAACTGGAAAACAGGTGCTCCTTCTTTTGGGGTGTGTACAGCCCCATGTGTGGGCTCCTGGCCACCAAGTAAACTGCTAGCAAGACTACACCCAGCCTGAACCGGGTGTTCAAACACAGCAGCTTACACAACTGCTAACTCCACACTTAGGATCCCGACAGGCTATCTGCTCTGAAGTCACCTCAAACAGAAGGAACTTCCTTAGCTTCCTTTCTTATTGGGTGGTATTAAAAGAGGCTTCACCTCTGAACTCAGTGAACTTGGATTTGCATGACCTGCTTCTCTTCTCTGACTGGGCAGCCTACACACACAATCAGTTCCAGTTGATTGTGGGGGTATTTGGAAGCTAAACATCCATTCAGTTAGATGCTTACAGCTCTCAGCTTGTGAGTCATGAAGTCATTCATCAATCAGTGGCTACCAGTAGCCACATATTGTTTTTTCTAATTCATTCACCCTTACTCCAGCCAGTACAGGTGGAGTCCTCCTATCTCCTGCCTATTTACCAGGTCAGCCAGGCTTGTCTGCAGGCTACAAGAGCAGCAAGATTCTTTTTTCTTAACCACTGCATGCCTGACGTCTACTTTTATTTGTAATTTTTTTAGTTTCTAAAAGGACAGGTTTATTAGGAAAAAGAAAGAAGACCTGACTTCTACTTTTAAAGGAAAACTGCTGTTGAAGTAATAACCAGCTTCACTGATGTTTCTTTAAGCTCAAGATTGTAAAGATGTTATGAATATTTTACTAAACTGTTTCCAGCTCTTGCTGTCATACCTTAGTATTTTTCCAAGCCTGTGGCTCCCACCAACTCCACAAGCACTTCCCAGGTGTCCTGTCTCTGGGTTTTCTCTTTCTGGTTTTGGTTTAAACTGTCTCTCTCCTTTCTTGTCTCTGCTCAATACTTTCACTTGAACCTGCCATGTCGCCTCTGGGTTCTCTCAAGTCATTTTGTTTTACACTTTCTCTAAATTTCCACTTAGCTTTGTACAATGTGGTACCTCCACTCATCGTGGAGAATATAGATTCTTTTCGAAAGGTCTCTTTAGAAGGTTTACATGTTAGGATGATCTCTTTCATATTGCCCATCCATTATTCATTTTCACTTAAAAGTTTTAGAAACCTCAGGGCTACATGTGTTTTATGACATAAAACTGTAAGGAGAGGGCACAGACCACAGTCACTTCTGAGATAGGTAGTTCTAGCTGTTCCATGATTTTCTCAATATTCTTTCAACCACCTTGTAGTTTCCAAATGATAGTAAGTTTTAAATTAGCTTGAAGAAACTCTTCTTCTTGGTGGGCATAGTTGGTCTTCAGGAGATCTCTCCTGAGTCATGTTTATCAGTGAGTTTGACAGCAAATTCAGTGTCAGATTCTTGAGACACAGGATACTATTAGGTGTTTAGTGTTGCTGTTGTTTTGTTTTGTTTTATAGAATCCTGGCATGTCAACTCCACAAGATCAGAGATTTGGTTTTTGTTATTCACTGATATTATAGACCAAGAAACCCAAGCCACTGCATGCAAATGAGGTTTTTTTTAGTCAGTGCAGTTTTGACTGGTGGAAAGCGTGTCAAGCAGTGATTGGTTAACTTTCAATACCGGGTGCTCTTGGACTGGAGGCCTTGTTTCATTTTCTTCTTCATTGTGGGATGTGTCTGCAGGCTTGGGAACTTATTTGGCTTACGGACTCTGTCAGGTTTTTACCCAGGCTAGCAATGGCTCGGTATTTTCCTTTTTATATTATGAGTATAATGTGCCAACCATCAAGAAAAGTGTCTGGCAATTAATAGGTGTTCAATAATTATTTGATGGATGGATGAATGATAAAATACAGTCAGTTAATTTTTTTTTTCTAAAACGCAGTTGTATCCTGAGGATTATGGCTTAAGCAAACAATCTGTAATGACTCATACCTTTTTGTAACTGAAATTTTAGACCACAGATATTGGACCCAGGTGTTTTGGGTGATCTTTTCTCTGAATTCAGTTCTTCACCATGAAAGTCATGTTCTGTCTTTCAGCCTATATTGTTAAGCTTTTGTCCTCTTGCAATACATTCCTTTTTGCCTTAGGATTTTGGTTTGAATCACTTTAAAGATGTTATTGCATACCTTTCCTTTCCTGTAATTTACGTGAAACAAAAATGAAGCCTTCCCCAGTGCAGATCCTTGAGAGAAAGCAAGTATTTATATGCACCCAGAAAAATGTCTGTTATCCACGCCTTTCACCTTTTTCTAGAATATTTTTAGAGCATTGACATTTTCAATTAACTAAATCTTTAAAAATTGCCATTGCTTATAATCTTAGTGAAGTTTTCATGTGGGTGTTTATTCAGTCAAACAACGTTTATCTACACAGAAACTTTTCTTTCCATGGTTGAAATTACTTTCATAATAGTCTATAACACAAAATTCCTCTGCTCATCTAAGACCTCTCTAAGGTCTTCGACTTTCTTATATGGCCTTGTTATCTAAAATAATATTAACAATCTTTCTCTTTCATGGTGACTAAAATATTTTGAAGGGGATTCCCAAGTTTACCTTCAAATTCCTTCACAATTGTCTGGGGAATACCTATTTGTGGTTGGGTAGCTTTATAGCTGGACTTAGGGCACAGCCTATGTAAACTTGAGCTTAGACTTGGGTATTACAAAGAACATTTGTGTAGGAACACAAATCTTGAAAAGTATAAATCTTGAATATCTTGAAAAGTAAAGTGAAAAATCAAAGTCATTTGATTCACACACAGGCTCTTCCTCCACATTCTTTCAGAAAATCAAAACATTAAATCATCTTTTGCTGTGTTTTGGTTTGCAGTAATTTCACAAACCTTACAGATTTATTGGCAAAATACGTATTTCATAGCAAAACACGTATTTCATAGCAAAACATGTATTTCATTTTAATAAAAGAATTTCTAGATTGAGCATGTGTAATTTAAATTTCAAATCAGATTTTATTTCTTAGGTTTAATATGAAAAAAACTTTTAAAATTTTTAAATAGTTTCAAACTTACCAAAAATTTCTAAGGTATATAAAAAATCTTTTTTTTTCCTTGAGTCACTTGAAAATAAGTTACCAGTGGATGCTTCTGATTTAGTTTGCATTTCCTACAACCAAGGAATTCTCCCCTGTAACCACCACATAATCACCTGTCAGGGAGGAAAACTTGTCCTCTATCTTTTTAAGTTCACTGTCAAGGGCTATTAAATGAACTAACAAGCACTGCTAACAGGAGACTAGGAATATACACCTAGTGTGTGTGTGTGTGTGTGTGTGTGTGTGTGTGTGTGTGTGTATTTATGCCCATGGAGATCACAGAAAAGAAATGAAACCCAAAAAAGCAACTGGACTCGGGAGTTTATAAACCTCCTTAATGAGGGAAAGAAGGTTTGGGTTTCTGGGTTTCTGGGGACACTTCATTGTAGCGAAACCACACAGAGCCAGTAGGAGCCCAGGGCCATGTTGGTAAAGCTTGCTTTCTGCAGACTCACCCTGCTGCTGCTCTCATCTCCGGGAGGAAATTGATGCTCTGTTTACAGACAGAACAAAGGGGAGCAGAGAACTGTTCCTCCATTTGTCTATGCTTGTCACCAGCTCAAAATAATCCATATATCAAAGTGGTCTATTTTGGGGGTGGTATAACCTGAACCCCTTCACATCAAAATTAGAGAATGAAAAATGATGCAGTTCCACATCTGACCCTCAAACCCATTCAGTGTTCTTGCCAGTTATCTTGTTCCACATTTTCCTAGGAAAGAGGCAGCCAGTCCAAGATCACAGAAGGGATTCAGTTTTCATGGTCTCCCAGTCCAGGACTGTTTCCCAGACTGCTTGATGTTCATTAACTGATCACTTAAACGATTACAGCCTGACAGTCTGCAGAATGTCTCCTGCTTTTGCGATGTTTCCCTACATTTACATTCAGAGTATGGATTTCGTCAGGAATACCACAGATGTGAAGCTACATTTTTTAAGGTGCCCTATCAGGTGGGAAGTTTAGACTTTCCTCATTAGAGATGGTTTTAACCTTGATCATTTTAATATGGTGATAAGGTGGTGTTTGCCAAGACACCCCAATGTGAAGCATTTCTTCAGTACTTCCTATAATAGTCACTAAATTGGGGGTTCCTATAAAATTATGTAAATATCCCATTCCTTAATAAAATTTCAGTTGCTTGTTTTTGCATCCATTGATAGTTCTCATTTGAATTATTTCTGTGATGGTTGCTAATTAGTGATTTGGTGATAGCATCATTTCTTCTAGATTTATTAGTAGTCTTTCCATTGTAAAGAAATATCTTCCTCATTTATGTTTATTTAAACTTTTTTGTAAGTATAAATTAATGATTTCCTACTTTAATGAGCTATAGTGCATTCTTATTATTTTGATGCAGAGATTGCCTCATATTCAAAGTTTCTTCTGATCGATAGTCTGACACGTTATCCATTGCGCCACTAGCCCTGTACTTAAACAGTTTCTTAATTTCTGGCACTAATTAAAACCCTATTTTACCAATTTTACATCCATATGAACACCACAAAAAATGAATATGGGCCTTTGAAATCTTTAATAACATAAACTCACCGTGATATAGGCCTAAGCTATTTGATATAATGCTATTACATACATGTTAAACAATGTTGCAACTTTTAAAAAAAGGTTATTGAAAGGGAAATATTCTTTTGTTAAAATATTTATAAGAAGAAAAACAAAAATAATTATGTTTCCTCTCTCCCTCCCTCCTTCTCTCAAAAATGAAACCGTAACAGAAAATATGAGCAATACCAGAAACTTCTCTTCTTCCTGAACTGAATGCAGAGTGCTCTCTAGAGGTATCCTTTAGTCAGTGCAATATTCCCAGCTACAAACGAGTGATGTAATATGGGTCTTCAGAAACAGTTCTTATTAAACACAATTACTCACCATAACCATAATTTATCAGGACTTGATTCAGCATTTTAGGTAACTCTGTTAACAAAACTCAGGCCAGGGATCTGAAAAAAAAAAGTAGCTTGCATTTTATGAGCAACATAGAAAGGGTTTGGGAACATGCTGTCAGAAGATCAAAAAAGACATTCAGTTGTCATTTGTAAGCTTGTGACCTTTGGAAAAGCAATTATAAAATATTACCACAGTTTCATGCAGACGAAACGTCTTCATAATTCATCCGTTTTTTTTCTTCAACATCTGTAGATGAATCAGGTGCAGATTCAGATTCCAAGCTGCCTCACACATCAGTCTTGACCTGGCTCCGTATCTGTACACATGCTGTCAAAAATCAAGAAATGATAAACAAAAATAAAGAATTGTAATTATGTCTTGAAGCAAAATTCTAAGACAGATGCAGAAAATTTCCATTTAAACTGATATAAATTGAATACTACTTAACATTTTTATATACATTATATGGTATATAAAATATTTTATACCTCAGTTATAGTGATTAAAAGCATCTCTAATCTTACCATCTTTGCAATATTTTTAAATATTTTTCTGTGTTTTTGCTATGATTGAAAGAAATTTGAATTAAATTAATTAATGGTTGTTCCTTTTGAAAAAAAAGAAAAGTCCTACTATTGCCTTTTGATTCCAAAAAAGCAAGCTGGGGGCCTCCCCAGTGGCACAGCATGTTGAGTGCCATGCTGTAAAGCTATCCGCAGCCCCTGCAGTGCAGGTTTAATTCCCAGCCAGCCAGGGATATTCCCACAGGGCACTGCAGATCTCTCCTGCCTCGCCCGCTGCTCTCCTCAGCAGTGTTTTGGGTCATCTGCCTGTTCTGCTTCCCACTCTGTTTCTGGTGAATTCTCTTACCCTCTGCGCCTCTGACAGGTACCCCAGTTCTTGTCTAAATAAATAAATCTTTAAAAAAAAAAAGCAAGATGGATCACCAGTCACTCACTGAGCTCATTTTAGAAAATTCATATGGGGTTCTCGCTCTTGCTACACTTGCTTGAATTGCCATGGTCTGATCTGGAAATATGTATTGCTAGTGTTTCCATCTGTGCATGACTAAGTTGGACTAAGTAAATCTTCTTGAACTGATCGTCCAAGACACCTACCTTTTAGCAAAAACAACCCTAATTATTTATACATGAGATTTTTTTACACTTCAATTCTTTAAAAAGTGCTCCCAAATATTTGTCCTGATGAACTTCAGCTTTAACAAGAGTAAAGCTGGTATTGTTTTTGTTATTGTATGATAATATTTTTTTACCTAAATATACAGTCAACAAGTAATCATGTGATACTAAATATTTTTTTACCTAAATATACAGTCAACAAGTAATCATGTGATACTAGGGGGAAATTTATTTATTTATTTATTTGTTTTAATACAAATAGCTTTTTTTTTTAAGGTTTATTTATTCATGCACACAAGAACCGGAGTACAGGCCAGATGTGAGGGAGGATGAGAGGATTCACCAGAGACAGAGTGGGGAACAAAACAGGCAGATCTACTGAAATACACTGCTGAGGGGAGCAGCAGGCAAGACAGAAGGGGTCTGCTGTGCCATGTGGGTAGCTCAATCACCGGGGTTCAAACTCGTGCTTCAGTGGCTGTGGACAGCTTCAGAGGTTGCATCTTAACCCCTTGCACCACCAGGGAAGCACAAGAATTATTTTTTTTAATCTTTTTTTTTAAGATTTATTTATTTATTTATACACGAACCAGGGTACAGGCCAGATGTGCGGGAGAGTGAGAGGACTCACCAGAGACAGAGTGGGGAACAGAACAGGCAGACTGAAGAAATACACTGCTGAGGGGAGCAGCGGGTGAGACAGGAGAGGTCTGCCATGCCATGTGGGACCCTTGCCAGCTGGCCGGGATCAAACCAGTGCTGCAGGGGCTGCGCGCAGCTTCGCAACCCAGTGCTCAACCTGTCGTGCCACTAGGGGAGGCCCCAAGAATTATTTTTAATGAGGTCTGTTTGTTCATAATTTTCTCAGTCTTAACTTCCTATCCTTGGTGATAAGAATGTTTTTTCCTCCTAGTACAGGGAGTACATCTTTTCACAAGAAAACAGAATCTTCTGTTTTCAGGAAGATAGAGGGGATTAGAAAGCTCTTCCTTGCCTATGCTATTTTGAAATCCCCTGTAGCTCAAAATAATCCTCATGCTGAAGTGGCATGTTCTGCCATTCTTCAACATTAACAATAAAATATATAATTTTCTTGTGTGTGAATAGCTAGCTAAATTCATTCTCTTCCATTAGTTCATCAATAAATCGACATAAATATATTTACCCTGTGAAAGATGGTACAAAGGCATTAACATGTGAGTGCCAAGTTTTTCTTGATCAAAAAGTAGAGACTTGCCTTGTTCTTCATACTTAAGAATTAAGTTTCCTATCACCTGAATCTTTCAGATTATTTACTACTTATGATAAGAGAATGATATCTTAAGAAAAAAAAACAATTTTGAGGGTAATAAGCCCAATTACAATCTGTTATGATTTTAAGCCACCAAAGACTCCAGACCCCATGAACCCACAAAGGTATTGCACTCTGTTCTTCCTGAATCCCTGTCAGGGGGTACATTTTGAGTCCTTTTCCAATTGGGGAGGAAGAGTAGCTGTGTTTGCGTGATTTCTACATTTGCCTCCTTTTTCTGTACTTCCCAGAGGAGAGAAACGCATCTTGATATACATTTGTCTTGCCCACTTAGCCTACCCATGAGCTAGACGATGTGACCACTTTGCTCTTAATAAAAGCTCAGGGAGCTTATTAGCAGACAACTGCACTTGCCTTCGGTTAAAGTATTATTCTTACTTCTATTTCTTCTCCAATACTGACCTGACTACAGGTTTAATTCCAGGGAGTTGGAAACTATTGATACTTCCCAATTCTAAAGAAACGCAATGAAATTCTAAGAAACGCAATAAAAGACACCCAATGAAACTCTCCCTCCAGAAACTCAGTGGCTTGGTGCAGAAAGGTGTTTCCCTCTGTTACAATATTCATAGCTATTAAGCCTTTGCTACTACCCCTTTTTACAGAAGTAATGTATGGAGAGGAGGGAGGGAAAAAATAGCAGGAATACCAGGGAGAAAATGAATTGAAAGAGAACAGCGGCATATCCCGTACATGACTTTTAACATACGCTTCTTCCTTCAGTCGTGGAAGGCCTCAGATCTAGTTGTTCCTGACTATATAGTCTCCTGTCAAATGTGTCATAATCACTGCAAGGCTCTAGAGATACAATGGGAAGCAAGTTGACCCCGCCTCCAGGGTCTTCACACTAGTGGAAATTAGTTGTGAGTGAACTCATATTTACAATAAAGTGTGATAAACTGCTTAATGGAGAAAATATGGTATGCTATGAAAATAGCTAGACAATCATGTGCAACCTCAAGTTCAGTTCAACCTTGGTTCTCCACCTCCACCCCCCATATTTAAGTTGAGAACTGCAGGATGGCTAACACTGAACCAGGCAGAAAGACCAAGGTGTGCATGGATACCTCCTGTCAAAGGGCAAGTCTTCACAGATGCCATATCCTGTCTCAATCTGTCGCTCTGCTCTTGTGAGCGAGTGTCCCCTCCCCTCCCTGGCAGAACAGTCCCCAGAAGGAGGCCAAGCCTATCTCAGGAGGATAGCTGTGGGAGGATGTGGTTTCTACCGAACTTTGCTCACTGGTAACCTTTCAGGACCTAAGCCACACCTGCAGCCACTATGTCTCCAGCTCCTCTGCCTGCTTCTCCCCAGAGAGGCCACAGAGGTTTGTAGAGGTATGTGGCCTCCGTGCAGTGGCCTGGCACATGACAAAAGCAGAGAGCAAATCAACCTGGAGCCAGCCAGCAATGGAGATGAAGGCAGCAACAGACGCCAGATTCATAAGAAATAGTCCCTCCCCTCCTCTGGCTTTCAGATATGCAAAGCCCATTTGTAGATCCACTTAATTTTTAAGCCACACAGACTTCAGTGAAACTTCAGAAGTATTCATTGTTGCCCACTGCCAATGCTACTCTAAAAATTCTCTGAGCCAATCTTTTCTCTTCTTCAACTTTCTTAAGCTACAACTGCCAAAGTACTCAATTACTAAAATAATTAAGATACCAGGACTTACTCATCTAAAACACATCTACACAGAGCAAATTTTTAAAATAATTTCTTTCTCCCTCAGATAGGCAGGTGCATAGTCAGAGTACTCATCACAATAAGAAAAAGTAAAACCTGAAAACTGATGCTTCTGTTAGTCCTTTAGATAGCACTTCTCATTCTGGGCCACAAAAGGTTGCAATTCCTGGTCTCTGAACATCTGGAAGCATTTCCATTGTAGAACAACCTGCTATGGATTTTCTCTTGTCTTATATTTGGAAATGTGTTTTGTTCTCCAGAATCTTCCCTGAAAAGACTTGGCTTGTGACAAAAGCCCAAAGAATAGTATGTGACCTTGGCAGCAGACTGAGAGGAAGTGGGGTCATTTGAGGTGGGCGAGTGTGTGGAGGAAGGAAAAACACTAGCCTCCTAAGGCCTGGCCCTGGCTTCCCTGACATTTATTGAACCCCTTTAGCCTCATTTCTCCTCTTTTAAATGCAAGATATGAATTCAATGGTCTTCAGGTTATTTCCAGGATTGTGGTTACCTGCTTAGGCTATTGACAATTTCTTCAGGAATTTCTATTACTTGCCAACACTAATGAGGCAATCTCGCTCGTAACCATAAAACCAAGTGTGGTGGTTTGGGGTTGCACGCTCATCATGAGTCATCATTGGCATCTGGAAATGCAGTGGTCCAAAAGTGTAGCTATCCTGTGGTAGGGGCCTACAACAATTAAAAAGTTAAAAGCATGACTACATACAAACACAAAACTAACGCAAGTTCATGGATGGTTTTCATTCATCTTAACAGCTAATGAGGTCTCCAGAATGATGACTCTTTCAAATAGCATTCTCCGGGGTGGGTATTTATTGGCAACTTAATGAATATTAGAGTGAAATGGTTAGATTACATACAACATTGGCTAGTGCCCTTAAGGCAGTAAACCATAACCTCTGAAATTATCTTTTCCACAAGAGGGGATTCTACAATTAATAATGTCTAGATTCTAATCTAGTAATATTTAAATAATTAAATAATTATTCAATGAGCCTATTAAGCAAAGACATTCAAGTGTGTCCTGTGCCCTGCTGTTTGGGATGATCGTCTGAAGGCCTCTGTACTGGATACCCTTGAATCAATAATGAATGTCTGAAGTTTCTAAGTATACTTGAGACCTATTTACTTCTTTCCCTTTTCTCTCTTGGGCAGATCATAACTTCTCAGTGTTATTCTAGGGGAAACCGCTCACACTTTACACATAACTCAAAGGAAACTTTTTTTTTAGTTAAAGCTTCATTGTCACATGAGCATAATTTAAGTAATCTATTGTTAAATCTACTTCCTGTTATAGCATTTCTATTTACTTTCTATGTTGTGAGTGAAGGGCAGGATAGGGACATGGTAACAATGATTTATATCCATGTAAATTAGAAGTAACCTATGAATAAACTAAGGGTCTGCACTCAGTTCTATCACACGCATCCAGAAGAACTCTTACCAAGTACTATTGTTTCTATAATTCTCTGTTTACTGGCCATTTAGTAAGGAGACCACCTCAAATAAAGATTTTAGTAATAGTGTTCGACTCAGAGTCATATCTGAATTTTCATAGTGCCTCTGTGGCAAAAATTTAAAATGTAGACTTAGACAAGGAAAGCCACAGTGATCTGATTTTTAACATGGTCACTCATGACTTATGCTAGCAAGTTGGGTCAGTGATTTTTAGCTTGTGGGTAGAGATCAAGATCTTGATAAAAACTATAGATCCATTCACCAGTAACAGACCATAAGCCCATAACACATATATCATTTTGTATTTAATTTGATTAGAATGATTCAAATCATCATGCTTCAGTCCCATGCATGGATTCTACTCAAGAACTCACAATTTAGGAAATAAAAGTCGCCACATAAAAGACAGGCTGTGGGCGAGACACCTGAACCTCATATCCTGTCTCCCAAACCTCTCCCATCATCTGCCCTTATAAGTCATTACATTTTAGTTGCAGGCACTAGTAGGTTGCTGTCTTTGGAACTGGAGAGAAATGCCTATCAAAATGGAAAACCCAGTTATCCAAGAATACTACTACAATCGTATTATAGTGAAAGTCCTAAAATCACCAACAGTCCAATGACAGAGTAAAAAGTCATGAGCTCCAGCCATGCACCTTATCAGTCAAGTGACCTTAGAGAAGGTAATCAGCCTCCCCAAGGTTCAAGTTTCCAGCCTGCACAATAAGGATAATTAAGGAGTCAGGCTGGAAGTATTGATCACCGGAGCCATACCCTCACCTAGTCAACTAAGTAGAATCAGGAGTCTTACAGTGAGAATACTAGGGAGCTAGTAAAACTAGCACAAAGTTATGTAGAATTTGTTCTATGAGTATGAGTGAGTAAAAGTTTTACAGAGTGCTTTTGGTTTTTTAACTGTACTCCAAGCCTTGGGTCATAATGTTAGATTAAGAATACAACTAGATAAGGTAAAACCTGGAAACAACCCAAATGCCCAAAAAGAGATGACTGGATCAAGAAGATGTGGTCCATATACACCATGGAATATTACTCAGCAATCAAAAAAGATAAACTCATGCCATTCACAGCAATGTGGATGGAACTAGAAGAAATTATGCTCATGAAATAAGCCAGAAGGAAAAAGATAAATATCAGATGGTTTCATTTATAGCAGGAATGTAGGGGAACCAAATAAGACATCAACGAGAAATAATAATAACAATACAAAACACAATAAAGCAAAAACAGACCATTATAAGTCAGAGACATACCGCAGGGGAGGAGGAGGGAGAGGGATCAGAGTGAGGGAGGGAGGAGCACAGGGGACTGAGGTGATGGTGCACAGGTGCATTGGTGAAGGAAACTCTATGGGGACGACACCTGAGGGGGTGGGGGGAAGCGAATATTGTTTAAAAATGAACTATGATGTAAAAAATTTAAAATAAAAAAAAGAATGTAACTAGATCTAAATATACATACACACCATGGAATATTATTCAGTCATAAAAAGGAAAATATGCCATTTATGTCAATACATATTTTTTAAAGATTTATTTTTTACTTATACAAGAGCTGGGATACAGGTCAGATGCACGGGAGGGTGAGATGATTCACCAGAGACAGAGTGGGGAACAGAACAGGCAGACTGACGAAATACACTGCTGAGGGGAGCAGCGGGTGAGACAGGAGAGGTCTGCTTGCCATTATGTCAGTATATTGATAGGTAATTTTAAGAGCATTATGTTATGTGAAGTAAGTCAAAGAAAGAAAAATACTTATATTCAGAACCTTAAAACAAAATCACAACAAAAACAATAACTTCATAGATATACAGAACAGGTTGGGGACTGTCAGAGGAGGCAGGACAAAAATGGGTGGAGGGGGTCAAAAGGTACAAACTTCCATTTAGAAAATAAGTTAGTTCTGGGGATATAATATACAACTGGATGAGTAGAAGTAATAATATTCTATTGTGTGCTTCAGTGACTAAAAGAGTAAATCTTAAATGTCATCAATCCTACTGATTGCCTCACAATATAACATTATTTCCCCTTTTAATCACTGAGAAATTGGATTCATAGACATGTGGGACTCACCCCAGATCCTACTGTTATGTTCACTCTATAAGCTGATTTTCTAGTTCCCACTGTGTGGCATCTGGAAAATGCAGTTAACAGTGGATTGTAATGTCCATTGAATGAGAAGATGCATGCAAATCAGCTGATTCATGGTGAGGGCTCAGTTCTTGTCACGATTAGACTCTGAAAATCCCGAAACTTGTCTATCTCTTACTCTATGACTGTACAAATATGCAAGTAAGTGAAGATGAGATTCCAGTGCTTAAAGTGCTCTTACGGCACGGACCAATGAGTGAGTACAAAGTGACAGTGGAGATTCTGGAGACCCTGGAGGGATGGCACCCACAAATACATACACAATGGCATACACAAGTAACATGTCCATGTTGCAACTCACTGTACCCTTGTATAGGTTTTTAAATATGACCTTTGTGAAATGTGACTTTCCCATGTGGGCAGATGTGAAAGTGTGGAGCTGGACAATAAAATCCGTGATCTGATCGGGAAAAATGGCTCTCCTTGCACAACAGCAGTCACCCCAGGGACCCTGCTAGGCAACAAAAACTCATGTCCTCTGAAGGTAAGAAAACACCTTTTATCTACTTTTTCTCAATACATCCTTCAACAGTTTGTAAACCAAGAAAAATGCATGGGGACAGTCCCCTAGTCACTTATAGTAATGTGCTTCCTTGGTGGCTGAGAAGATAATGCAAACCAGTATACAACTTCTTTTACACAATCACTTCCTGTTACTAAAGAAACCCTTCAGCAGACAGCTCTTTCCAGTTTAAAGTGTGGTATATCCGGCACCCGTGACTACAGGAAATCGAAGAGATCATGCTACCAGAATGTCTATTATAGTGACAACAACCCTTTGGGGGTGCAACCAAACTTATGTAAACCCGGTGCTCCCTGGTGGCGCAAGGGAATAAGATGCAGCCTATGATGCTATCTGCAGCCACTGCAGCACAAGTTTGATCCCCGCCAGGGTGAACCCACAGGGCCCAGCAGACCTCTCCTGACTTGCCTGCTGCTCCCCTCAGCAGTGTATTTCAGTCAGTCTGCCCATTCTGCTCCCTACTCTGTCTCTGGTGAATCCTCTCACTCTCCACACCTCTGGCCTGCACCCAGTTCTTGTATGCATAAACAAATAAATCTTTAAAAAACACCCAAATTTATGTTAATCCACTTAAACTGGATTACTAAAATCAGCACAACTAAAGTCATCTTTTTAGAGGAAAAAAACAAGGCTTTCCTGATTAGAGTTGTTTGCCTTTGAATTTCCTCTTGTTTCAGAATATTTGTCTATGATGCTTCATCCAAGCAAATAAAATTCAAGGGTAAGCTCCAGCTAGGAACTTTATGGATGACTTTCAAAAATTGTATCATAAATGACAGCAGAAACTCTTATGCATTTCTGTCCCTCCAATTAGAAGCCATGTCTAACAATCACTTCCCCTCACCCCGAAGCAAAGTAAGTAGATTTGAAAGCAGGGCTGACATCAAAAACAATTACAGAACTTTTGCTTTGACTTTGGTTTTTAATTCTTAAATAAAACCTGCTCCCTGTTTGAGAATTACACTAAGCACAGAGAAAACCATAAAAATCACGTCGACACAGATTTACTATGGAGCTGACGAAGTTTGGATTCCCCTAAACAAATATTTCCTTTTGTACCTAACTTGCATTCATACGTTGGTATCTTTTTCTCTTAAAGGAGGCTTTGGGATTATATAAACATCAGGCCTCATGATACCTAGATCTGCCTCGGAAATCTCAAAGCCCAAGACTCCTGCAGTGTTTCAGCCTCTGTAGTCTTGGTGTTCCTCTGTCACATGCACAGCACCCTGCTTGTAAACCCACCTTTTCTGCTGTTATAGGATACTCCTGGGCCTTTTTCTTGCATTCACTTAATAAAGTGTATTATGCATGTTCTGTACCTATGCACTTTTTCCTATATACAAACTCATTCCACACCCACCCCCCCCCCAAAAAAAAACCAGTTTTTCTTCGAAGTAGAAATGACTATTTGCTAATGCTTGGGGGTTAGAAAGGAAGGCCTCTCTTGCCTTCCTTTCTTCTCATCCTCACGCCCAACCTCCTACACAGAGCTCTAACTTCCAATAAGAACCTCTTCCTTCAAGGAAATGGGTGTTTTTCTCTAATGGGGCCTTCTTGTCTTTAATGGTGAGAATTTTAATTCCCTCCACTGCCCTGATCCTCATATTCTCTGTACATCAGCCCCCAAAATGCCTCCCCTCACTTCCTGTTCATTCTGTCTTCTGGGTTTCTCCTTACAGGGTAAAAACCTCCACATTTTCATTGTCATTTGCTCATTTTCTTATACTCCACATAACCAGGCAAAGGATAACATGTTCCCGGCTAATTTTTTTTTTTTTCTTGTGACATCTGAGATGAAGATATGAAGTGAGTTCTAGGGTTTAAGAAAATTGGGGAAGATGTGAGATGGCCCCTGGAAGATAGAGGAGGAAACAAAAGGAGTCACTGAGTAGCAGTGAAGACCATGTGCAGCCTGAAAGCCACTCCTTAAGAGTAATCACTAAACAGTGTCTGGGTTCCAGTATCTTCAAGACCTCCATCACCGCTCACCTGAGTAAAGCATGCTCCATTCCCCTCCACTTTTTTTTATTATAAATTTTATTTTTATATTCCCCATAGAATTGTGACCCCCTTATTTTGACCCCAATCCCTCCCCTCCCCGCCCCCCCCACCCCCCCATAGAGTGTCTCTGGTTCATAGTTGTTTGTTGATTTTGATTTTTACTTTCTTATAGTTATTCTTTTTCCTGGTCCCTTATTTAGGTTTTCTAGATTCCTGCTATGAGTGGGACCATCCGGTATTTTTCTTTTTCTTTCTGGCTTATTTCGCTGAGCATGATCCCTTCCAGCGCCATCCATGTTGCTGCAAATTGCATGTGTTTATCTTTTTTGCATACTGAGTAATATTCCATGGTGTATATGGACCACATCTTCTTGATCCAGTCATCTATTTTTGAGGAGGCCTCATGTTCTCTTATGTGAAGTGTTCTAATTCACTTTTACATGTTATTAGCCAAGCCTGCTGCTCACAGTGTTCTAGAAGTTCCCAACCCTTACCCCAGCACTCAGCAACTCTCTCCTGATAACTGCAATGGTCATTTCATACCCATGTTTGCAAAATGTCCTCGCATCTGCATTTTGACATTTTCACTAATTCATATACCTTACTCCACTGACATCTGTAATTGTAACCCCCACACACATACACACCTTTTTTTCTCTGATCGTCCCTTCTCACTCACCTTCCCTAGTTTGTCTTACATCCCCTGCCTGTTTTATCAGTGTTACCCAGGAATCTGGCTTTAGCCCTTGCCACATTAAACAAGATACAGGCGGGCCTCCCCTGGTGGTGCAGCGTTTGAGCACTGGGCTGCAAAGCTGCCCGCAGCCTCTGCAGTGGCAGTTTGATCCCCGGCCACCAGCAAGGGTCCCACATGGCGCGACAGACCTCTCCTGCTGCCCGCTGCTCCCCTCAGCAGTATATGTCGTCAATTTGCCTGTTCTGCTCCCCGCTCTGGCCCTGGTGAATTCTCTCACCCTCCCGCGCTTCTGACTGTACCCAGTGCTTGTATAAATAAATAAAGAAATCTTAAAAACAACAACAACAAGATACAGGCCCATGACTCCAGACACATTACAAAGCATGGGGTTCTTTTCTACGTGCATGTCAACTTCACTCAACACAGCCAACAGTGAGCTCACTGTCTTTTCTGCAAGAAATACTTGGTTCCTACCCCAGCCCTCTACCTCTCCTGCAGTTAGGACATACCCGGATTCCTCTCCCAGTGAGGACATAACAAGGATTCCTCCAGGACCACTAAGATATACAATCCCAGGGGGCACCATTCATGGAATGTTGGCACCTTTCCTTCACCTGGGCTCTCAGGGACTTACTTATTCTGTCATCTCACTGCCTTCAGACTTTGTTCTTTTCCTTCATTTTTTTTAAAGATTTATTTATTTATGCATACAAGAGCTCTGGTACAGGCCAGAGATGTGGGGGGGAGAGGATTCACCAGAGACAGAGTGGGAAGCAGAACAGGCAGACTGACAAAATACACTGCTGAGGGGAGCAGTGGGCGAGACAGCAGAGGTCTGCTGCACCATGTGGGTAGCTCCTTGGCCAGCCGGGCATTGAACTTGTGCTGCAGAGGCTGCAGATTTCTTCATAGTGCAGTGCTTAACCCCTGTGCCACCTGGGAGGCCCACCTTTCCTTCATTCTTACTAGTCTTTCTTAGCTCCGATATTCATTATCTCATTATTCATTCCCAATGGTCTAACTGGCTGCCCTTCCTTAGTTTCCTCTGCATGAATTCACATTTACCAACACAGATCTTGTTGATGCACAAGTGTCCAAAACCTAAAATAAAGCTTCCTTTACCTATATCATAAAAGCCAAATGCTTTGCTTGCTCTATAAAGCCCTCCATATTTCAGCCCCTAACTTCATTTAAAGCAAAACATTAGAAAGAGGAGTTAATGTTTGCTGGGCACCTGTCATAACAGGTAAGGAGGTAAATATTTTATATTGTTTGCTATCTACAGCAACACTTTAAACATAACCATTTTTATTCACAATTCCCAGATGAGGAAACTAAAGTTCATAGAAATATTTTTTTTATGCTTCCTAAAATCACCAAGTTGTAAAAATCTAGACTCGATATTGGATGTCAGACTTGTACATATTTTTCTTAGTGTCATGCTATCTTCTACATTTTCTGGAACTCCCTAAAATGTTCCTTGTATTTAATCCACCCCATAATCACTTAACAGACCACACAGTTTCATGTTCTGTGCCTTTTCACATTTCCTTTATGGAAATCCTTGCTTCCTTCCCCATTGGATGAACTGTCTTTAATGCCAACTCAAACCTTACATGGTTTGAGTTTAATTACTCAACTACCTTCTGCAGTCCCACAGAGTCACTGTGGTCCCTCTGTGCTCTGTCCTAAATCTTTACCTTCTTTATACTTCATCGGCTTTGCCACCTTGATTTTATAATTTTCTGTATATAAATGTATTTTCACCATTAGTCATAGACTTGAGGATGGGGTAGAAAATGTTATGTGAAGCTAGAAAGCATAACCATGTAGATTTTTCCAGAAGGTACCAGTGTTAAGCAATGTGTTTGACTTTCTAAGTCATGGTAATGCTAAACTTATAGTCAACTTGTCTCTAGAATCCCTCCACATATCATTTTGAAAGTCTCCAGAAGACCATCGAATTCACATGCCCAAACCCAGTCTCTCATCTCTTGTGGGGAAGCCACCACTTGGTCTTGCTCATCCTGGTCTCCTAAAGTGATTGACTGCAGTTGGCTTAGGTGCTCTCCTGCCACTACCGCTTCTAGACATCAGCCACACCATTCTTGGTACCAGAATGGCCCCACTCACTGTGCGAAGTATGCCCCAAATGTGATATGCCCTCCAAAGCCCCATATGCAGCTAACACTGTTACGTTCTCCACTTCACTGGAAGGAACTTTTCTTTCCCATCTGCAAGTGCACAGATTTCCCCAGTGCCACCTCATATCCAGTGTGTGGCAGAGATATGCAGAACAATCGCGCAGTTTTTCATTGTTCAGATATTAGCTGTCATCTATTGAGCAACTACTCTGGATCAGAACTTTGCAAAGCATTTCTCTATATTAGCTCATCGAACCTTTACCCTTCTGTAGATGGGGAAACTGAGGCTCAATTAATTTCATGATCCTACAGTTAATTAGGAATTGGGCGTGAACCATTTCCCTATACTTTCTGCTTTGAATGCCCCCTCGGACAAGGGCCATTTAGCCATCGGTTGGAAGTCAAGCTGGTATTAGGAAGGGGGCAGTTGGCTCCCTTTCCAGGGCTTACAGTATCACCCTTAAATCAAGCCACTATGCTTTTCCTCTCTTTCCAAAAGTAAGTGTTGCAGGAACAACCCCTGGGAAGCTCTCTTCATCCCAACAGACTCCTGGCATATACTCCTCAATTATCATCCGAAGATACCGTCAAATAGTTGATACCTTGAATAAACACAGCTTAGTTTCCAGCTGGAATCTCTGCTGAATTACTATTTACACAATAGCCCTCTGCAGAAGGAAATCCTTCCTTCAAAATAAAAGGTATAGTTTTACATTCTCACTGAGATAGTAAAAGAAATGAAAAAGTTACAGGAAAATTTCTTTTTTGGGTAAGACAAGGGTGAGCCAATGACAAGGGAGCCTGTGGAGAACATCTTTGATTTCCCCACTAATGAAGTAAGCAGAAGAATGGTAAGTAGACACCCTTTCCAGGAGAGGAAATGAATTTCTTTATGACTTTATGAGATGGGAAGAGGGTAGCTGAATAAATAAATACAATTTAATGAAAGGGCCTGAGACATATGTCAAGTTCCATTTTTGCTCAACTACCTTTGCCAAGAATAAGAGGGAGAATTACTACAACAGAAAATAGACAGAGTGACTCATTACTTTGAGGAAACAGAAAAATATTATTGATGAGCATGAGGAAGTCCATCAGTATAAAAGAATGCTTTAATCATCTGGGAGACCTTAAATAGAAAATTGGGGAACAGAGGGCATTGAATGTCTTGTAGGCAAAGGAAATAATTGTCTAAGTAAGAGTACTATTCAGATTACAATATGAGTGTTAAATGGAAGTTAAACAAAATGAAGACAAGACCCAAATGCTCTGAGAAAATTAATATAGGAACATTAAATTCTGACCTGGTTACTGTATGTCTACAAGTATACAAATATACAATATATTTCTTCAACAAACAAATACATTTCCAGTAATGCTTGAAAACAAGAATGCAGCTTGGAAGTATAAATGAAATGTGTCCAATGTTTTTAAAAATCCAGCAGAACTGAATGTAGTAAAAGGCCTTGTATTATCTCTGCATTTTTTTTCTTCCTTTTTTGATTTTACATAAGTGATAGATAGCACCAGCAATTGGCTTTCAATAACTGTGGTAGAAGTTGAGGGAGGATTTCCTAATAACTGGTGGTACATTTTAGATCAGGACATTCTTTCCAAGGTTGAATTAAAAAAAAAAAAGCACTTTCTTGGGAAAGAGCTTTGGATGACTCAGAAAGTAAAATGAATTTATGAAACTTAGATAGACTATGAGGAAAAAAAACATCTTATAAAGTACAGTAAGTTGACACACGTTTTCTGTAATCATTGTTGGGAAAAAAAAAAAACTAGTTTCCTTTTCTTTACTTCCCCTTTTTGAAAGCTAAGCTCACTATTTTAATCAAGATAAGTTTTGATGATCAAAATCTTGTTTTCTTATCTGTTAAATGGGTTGTGAAATGTGAAAGTACTTTGTAAGTATGAAGGCTTAAACAATGTCATTTCTAATGATAATAATAATAATATTATTATAATAAGTATTATAATACTTATTTATAATTATTTATATTATATTTATAATATAATATATTTATATTATATTATAATTATTAATATTATAAGTATTATTATTATTATTATTGGTATTATGTTAGTAGGATTAACCTGACCTCAAGTTTTTCTTTAATGTTTTTCTCATACCTCTTGGAATGCCATTATTTATTTTCCATTAGAAAAAAAATGTTGCATTGTTATGTTAGGACCTGTTTACTTATTGTTAGGAAATGTTTGATAGAAAGAAAATGGACAGAATGACTCTGGAAAAGTGTCTGCTCCAATTTCTCAGGCAACCAAGAAGACCTGTTCTTAGCTGAGTTGTTGCACCTACGGCTTATGAAGCTCACAGCTGGCAGTCTACTTGAAGTCTGTTAAATAAGCTTTGGATCCTTCTCTTATCTATTAGTTCAGCTATAAGTCTCATTCTTCTAATTGGAAAAGTATAATTAAGTCTCAAACCTAAACACATTGGTGGGTAAAGAGGCCAGATTGTAGTTCCCAAAATATCACCATAGAGTTAGGTTAACCTCATGACCAATCCCGGAAATACTCGCCCTTCCATTCATTACAGAAGTTTTAAAGATCTTTCACTATGCAGGAATATCAGTTTTACATCCACATACAGAGATTGTGCTGTGTATGCCCACCTTGAACTCTGTTTTATAATAAGATATATCACCATGCACCAAAGGAAAATAGACATGAATCCATTAACTAAAATTGGACTCAGGCACCAAAATGAATTCTTTCTTTGTATTCAAATCTTGTCTGTTCCATCATTGCAAGATTTGTCCCAAGTTCCAGAGAGGAGTTCTAGAAAACCAATGATGAGGGTTGTCCTTTGGAAGATGTAAGCAGCTGGTAGCAGGGGATTTCTTTTGCTTCAGAGGAAATAACATTCCTGGTAGATCCACTTTAGGTACTTGAGTGGTCAGAGGAGAACATAAGAACACCAGGGAGGGTTGGTGGAGGAAACTGCCAAGTTTTGACGAGAAGGGTGGCATGTGGGTGAAGAGGGACATAATCAATTTTATAATTTTAACTATTTAAAAGAACATAATGTATCCTGTAAACTGCAAGGAGAAGAACATTTGGAGTCTCAGCATTTCTAGTGAACAGACACCTGAAATCACAAACATTATCCTAACTTTTGGAATTATTATTCTACCTTTATTGTCTTCTCCCAGACTTGTATAAATTTGGCAAGGAAATCTGAAACAACTTTAGATATGTCTTATTATGCAAAAGGAAGAATAATATGAGCCTCTGAGTGAAGAAATTTGTAAACTTGTGACAATATTCAGGAAGCAAAATATTTGGCTTGAGAGATACCATGAATAATGTGTAACACGTTCACAAGAGTTGTTTAGCAAATGTGTTCTTATGTTCTTGATCTGTTAACTTTGTGACAGGATGTGGATCTCTCAGAGGGAACTCCAAATCCATGCTGGATTTTGGAATCTAATGCCTCAATAAGCCTTCTTTCTCAAGCAACCCTTCCCATTTCTGGTTTGGTTGGAAACAATTTCTTTTGTGGGTGTGGAGAAAGTACTAACTAGCAAATGGTCACCGATGTCAATGCTCATATCATGTAATGTCTGCCTTCTAGGAGAAATGTATTATAAGACTTTTTATTTTGTACTTGTGAGGAGAGTGAGACTTGATCCAAAAAGTATATAAATATCTTTTGCTATAGAATTCTGGGATAAGTAACCCCAAAATAAGAGCAACTTGTAGATTTTTACTTCCTCCACTGAAGGAGATTTGATTTTTAAAATAAATTTTATCATGAAAGATTAGTTAGCAAATTTTGCAATTTTTCAGATTAGCATTTTCAGATAAGAATACTCCTGATAGAGTCCACATCACATGTGTTTCTATTGAGTCAGCACTGTGCCTTTATTCCTACATCATCTTTCTTTTTCTTTCTTTTTTTTTTTTTGCTTCTCTCTCAGCTTCTTCTACTACATCATCTTTCTTAATCCTTATAAAGTATTATACTTTTTTGTTACTTAAAAATGGAATGTCTATGGATATGATGTTGAAATGTATCACCTCAGGAAGAGTAGTCTCTGCTACTTGAGATGTCCAAGCTGATCAGTTGGGAGAAATGATGTAGAGAGAACTCCAGCATCAACAGTACCTTCAAACTTAACATTTTACTTTCAAAAGGCAGGGAATATGTGAAAAACGTGTCTGTTTTGCTCATCTTTATATTCTAGAATTCATTATCATAGTACCCACAGTTGATTATCAATTAATATTCATTTTAAGAATGCATCTGTAACTGAAAATGAGAACAACACAAGAGTGAAACACAAGAGAAAAACAAATGTATTGATAAGGAGGGATCAGGGGTTAATGTCTCTGTAAAAAAAGAGATTTTTTTTTTAAATTCAGATATAGGATTATAATATTTGAAGGCTAAGTTTCTCTTCTCTGATCACAAGTTGTTAGCAGTAGATATTAACTGCAAGCAAGGGATAAGTGTAAGATTTTGTTTAGATATGACCTCTCAGGCCAAGCCAGTTTACATTCTCTGGAAACTTTCCAGAATTAGATTCTTTATAGGAAGACTCCTTCATCAAACTAGTATATGATGTTTCATCCGAGAATTTTTAGCTGTATTATTCATATCTCTCCACAAAGGTGAAATGTTCTTTGAGAGGACTAAGACAGGAGTACTGTAATGACCATGGGCAAGTCATTTCACATCTCCAAACTTCAACTTGATCCTCATTAACATGAAAGATGCCTCTCGTGACAACCTCACAAGGCTGATGAAGTTCAAATTGAAGCCGATAAGCTGTTTCAAGCCAAAGAACCCATGTGTGCAAAATTATGATTTTCTTTGTTTTCTAAATTGAATTTAGGTTCAGTCTAGGACCAATTCTGCCATTTAGAAAGTATTTTAATCTAGTTGACTGCTGGGTAATCTCAGTAGCTTCAATGCTTTCTCAAGCAATTTACTTTGTCAGTTCAGTCATATGTATATTTCTTTCCTCTTGCTCCTTCTCCCCTGGGTGGAACCTGGGATCTGTAAAGCAGATCATGCAAGCAGTATGGGTGGAGCAGGGTTGTTATATGTGGCAAATAAAAATATCTAATGTCCAGTTGAGTTTGAATTTCAGATAAACAACAAAATATTACCTGGGACATGCTTTCAGGGGGGAAATATATTATGGGTCTAAAATTTAAAGTTTTCTGTTTATCCTGGAATCTTTTAAGCAACATTAGGGTGAAGGAAGGCTGCAAAACTCCACCATCTTACATGGCCATTGGCACTGATGTACTATACTCCTGGTGGTCTTTCCACTGGCCTACACCCTCACTGGCACTCAGTGGTGCTTCCAGTCAATTTGTGTCCTGTCCTCAGGCCCATGTGGTAAAAACTGCATCCTTCTCAGTCTATCTGAGAAATAATTAGGCTGTAATATAATCAAGAAAACATGTATATGAGAATAAGGATCGTGATCATGATCTACAACCAAGAGGTAGACCCAAGGTGCACTTCACCAGGGAAAGGAAATAGGGGATTTTAAAGGCTCAAACAAGAAAGTGAGGTGAACTTAGGTCATCTGTTTTGAAATTTCTGGATTGATTCTTAAGCCCATTTGTCTTTCTATGATTGGTTGCCAAGAGTCGTAAGACAGATGGCTGCCGTGTGGTCTCCTCATTTTTCCTCAGGCTGGCTCAGCAACTCACCCAGAAGTCTCAGCCTGGCAGTTAGAGACAAGATGGAGTGTGGTTCAAAGCAGGTTCCACAGACCCACTGAACTGCAGTTAAACATTTATGCATCTTTCTCAGAAAAGGAAACATCTGGCTCTGCTCCCACACCACTCTGGGGTTAAGCTGTCTCAGGACCTTTCTACCTGGATGGGCCACAGAATCTCAGCTGTGTAGCAAGGTGGCATGTGGAAATTCTCTTCAACAACTGACCTTCCCCAGACTGAACCCAGGGAGTGAGGCCGAAGCTGTCTCTGCTCTTGGATGCTTGACCTGAGCAGTCGGGTGATGGGTGAGTCCCTGGAAGTAGGGGAGCAGGGTTCCATTTCCTTAGCATAACTTACAACAGCCAGGTGCTCTTTTTTTCCCTGATTCTTTAACCATTTTCCCTCAAGCTCTTTTCTATGGAGGTTGGAAAGTGGAAGAGGTGAGACATGGATTATGTTGTCTCTTCAGTTTGTCCTCTTTTCACAGATTGGGTTTGGGGTGCAGTGTATGTGTGTCTGAGCATTATATGCATATGCACAGGCACTAAAGTAATTTGCCCTACTTTAGATTTGAGAAATATAGAGTGAACCCAACAAATTAAAACTGTGATCATGGGTTTCACATTCTATTGGGGGGAGGCAACCAAAAAAGAACAAAAATTTTAGTATATTATACACATACTGTGGGAAAATAGAGGGGGACAGTGGATGCAACGTGCTGGGATGAACAGTTAGTTGTAAATAGGGAGGGCAGGTAAGGCCTCATGAAAGAGACAACATGAGAAACTGCCCTCGAAGGGGAGGGGGTGAGCCATGAGATCTTCTGGAAGAAAGCTGGTCCTAGGACAAAGCAGAGTAAGCAAATGGAAGGAGACTGAGAAAGAGGTCAGGGAGCATAGGCTGGACCATGTCGGACCTTGTGGTCCACTAGAAGGACTTCTGCTTTCTCTCTGAGTGAGAGGGGAAGCTGCTGAAAGGTTTTGAACAGAGAAGTGAGATGCAATGACACATTAAAAAGATTCCAGGTGAGTACTGAATTGATTATAGCTGGGGGAGGAGCGGAGTGTGTCAAGGAGGCCATTATGTCATTGCAATAATGCAGGTAAGACGGTCATAAAAAAGAACGAAGTGAAGGAACAGGAAGAATTACACCTAAACAAACCCTTGAAATCTGTAGCACTGAGGCTACTTGAGTGGGAGGGGACCCTATGGACTCTGGTGGAGGACTAGTGTACTCTGATGGTGAGTGGGGTGTGGTGACATACATCTGAAAACGGGTGAACCTATACCCCTAAATCACATACAGTGCTGAAAACCCATGTCACCTCAATGAGAAAAAACAATTTAGGGCCTCCCTGGTGGCACAGGTGGTTGAGCGCCACACTGTGAAGCTGTCCGCAGCCTCTACAGCGACAGTTCGATCCCAGCTGGTGGGCAAAGCAGACCTCTCCTGTCTTGCCTGCTGCTCCCCTCAGCAGTGTATTTCATCAGTCTGCCTGTTCTATTCCCTGCTCTGTCTCTGGTGAATCCTCTCACCCTCTCGTGCATCTAGCCTGTAGCCCGGTTCTTGGATAAATACATAAATCCTTAAAAAATGCAATTTAAAAAAATAAAAGGTGTGGTCAACCCAAAGATGCTAATAAGCATCTTGCCCAAGCTCACCTAACTAACAAGTGGTAGGACTGGGGTTTGACAAAGACAGATAGCAGCCACTACTGGATGCACTCTTGACATGTTTCCATGTGGACAAAGTCAGGAAGCAAACATGAAAGTTCCTATTTTTGAAGAAGTCACTTACAAAGACACATGTATTGTACCCTATCACTCAATCTTTAGCCTCTATGGCAATGGGCTTCTCTTCTTTCTGGACCTGTCTTCTAAGTGTCCACAAAATGCTCATGAACATTGGATGTAGAAATAGAGAAGGCAAGGATGACCCCATGATGTTCAGTATGGAGAATGAAAGTTGTCACTGATGATGACGTGGAAGACAAGTTTCGGGGGGATGATCAGGAAATAGAGATGACAGGTGGGCAATTAATACAGGGATGTGAGTAGTTTGTCCTGATTGCCCCAGATGATGTGATCGTAAAATTTAAATATTTTGATTGCCACAAGTTGGTTCAATATTCTGAATATTACTTTTTTTTAAAAGATTTATTTATTTATACAAGAACTGGGGTACAGGCCAGAGGTGCGGGAGGTGAGAGGACTCACCAGAGACAGAGTGGGGAACAGAACAGGCAGACTGAAGAAATACACTGCTGAGGGGAGCAGCGGGCAAGACAGGAGAGGTCTGCTCTGCCATGTGGGTAGCTCCCTGGCCAGGGATCGAACTTGTGCTTTAGTGGTTGACGATAGCTTGATAGCTCTGAGACTTAAACCCCTGCATCCCCAGGGAGGCCCCTCTGATTTCTTACATGTGGGTGTGCATGTGCACACATGCACGTGCATATGTAAGTATACACTTATTTCATCAGAAGCAGGGACCTCTGCTTATTTTCATTTGGAACCTATTCAGGATCGAGTGCCTAGTGATGATGCATTAGTGATTCACAGTCCTTTCCCTGTGGTTGCATTATTTACTGCATAAATGAGTTGATTTGATGGCCTTCTCTTTAAGATTTTGCTACTTTTATCTCAGTTCTTACATGCATTATCCTGGGCAGAGAACAGTATTATCTCTACATTACAAATGTAGAAATCGATCCTCAGTGGCCATAAGCATCTTCCCAAAGTCACAAGTACTGGAACGGCAGAGCAGACAGGAATCTGGATGAGCTGGTGAAAGTCAGATCTTTTCATGGTCACTGGCTGCTTTCTACAAGCCAGATGGCACATTCACTCCAGTGTTCATGCAGATAGATTCCGGGAGCAAACGAAGTTTTTCAAGCCTCATTCTAAAAGGAAAAAAGCTAGGTTTTTCTTTCCTGCCACATATGCCTCCAAGCATTCATAGAAATGTGAAGACCTCTCTGGGCCTAATTTTATAGAAAATAATCATCCATTCAAATGATAGTTATAAACCAGTGACCGGTAATTCCTTGGTCTTTTCCTTCACTGTATTTCTCTTCATTAATTATTTTCTTCTATGTGGTATCCTAGTCATTTGAGAAGTGAGCACACTTCAAAACTGCTTTGGAAATACGGAGTGACATGTGTGTTTCTCTGAGTTATTGAAGCTGATAAAGTAAGACTTGCCCTGAAACAGAGCTTGGCTAAAAGCCAGTCTCGTGAAGCAAACAGCACATGTGAGGATGTGGAGGTGAGACAGAGAGGGTGTATGTCACAGAAAATATCCAGTTTATTCTTAGGAGTGGCCTAGTGCAAGTTCCTTTTTCTCAAACCCAACTAGGGGCTCTCCAAAGAGTTACTGTTTATTCATAAATCACATGGCTCTTTAGAGCTAATAGAAAATATGTTTATGTTAAGCTGCATGGCAGAAGAGGCAAAGGAAATGTAATGAAAAAAAATGCTAAGGTATAGAATTTCCAGTCAACAGAGCCATCATACCATGATGGGCTCAACACTGTCTCTACACCAGGACCCCAAAAGTCATAGTGCCAAGGAGAGTGCTTCCTGGTAAGAGGACGTTCTTTCAAATCACTTCTCTAGGTCAATGTTATGTCATCCACTGGGTTACTATTACCGAATACACAGATGAGGCTGCCATGAACTAAACCATAACTATGTAATTACGGGGTGTGTGTGTGTGTGTGTGTGTGTGTGTGTGTGTGTATGTAAGAAAAATATTCTTACAACGTATGTACTTTTTTCTTTTCTGATGAGCAGATTTTAGTGTTAATGGAGTGTGAATCTTCAGGAAATCTCTTTTATATTCTCTAAAATCAGATCATCTGTGAGTCATCACTTTTACTTTTGGGACTCTGAACAATTTGATTCCCACCTGTATTTTTTGGATATTGCTTAAGGAAACATCACTCCATTTCACTCAAGCATACCTTCAAACAGACCAAGGAACCAGCAGAAAGTAAACAAACACACACACCCTTCCTTCATAAAAACTCTAAATTTAGTATATAGCTGTTGATCAGTTTACTCATTCAGCACAATGTGTTGGACACATGGTTTGAGCTGCGGTACTGTGGATAGACGTGAATGCACAACACGTAGAGAAACAAGTATAAATGCCAGCTGAGAGCTCAGCTGAGACACTTACAGGTCAGAAGAGGTCGGGCAAATGTGGCACTTCCAAAGACCCCCTGATGACCAAGTTGGGTTTTGGGACTCAGGGAGGGCACTTTTTCAAAGGGAGAAAACAGCATGTATTAGGACACATGAGGCATTTCAGTACACACAAGGAATTCAGTTTGCCTTAGGCACTGGGAATTGGGGAGAGGCAGAAGACACAGAAAGAGGAGGACCAAAGCTTGGACACCCCCATTTAGTGACCTTATAAATAATTTGAATTTTATGAGATTTAGGATTTATTCTCCACAGATGTGGCTGTCTCGTGTGACGGTATAACGGAAATGTAAATTAAATGATTGGCCACAATTCTTTCTCGTCTCCTTTCAGCCACACCTTCCTTCCTTTTTCTGTGCTTGCCTATTTGTCTCCCTCTCTCCCAAGGGTTTTCTGCTCCACAGCATCCCAGGATGTAGTTTAACTGCACTACCTACTGCTGTCTCAGTGCCTTGTAAAATAACAAGAGTAAATGAATTAAAGCTAAAATGCTAGTAGTGTAAGATATATTTCATTTCCAATGAATCATGGAGAAAATCTGGAGCTGACCACAAAAAACAAAATCATAAACTTGAGAACCAAGTTTAAACTTCGGCCAACAGAGAAGAGTGAATTGGCAAATAATGCCCATTTTCATTGTAAGGAGTTATTTTCTCTTTCAGTCCCGAAGAATGAGTAGCACTTCTAGAATTATGAATGACTCACTAAGTTCTCAAGGCGAAGCTCAGATTATAAGGCACTGCCAGAAAATCTTGCCTTTGGGGAATCAAGGAACTCTGCTGTCAAAAAGTCATCAGTTAGTTAATTGCTCTGGGAAGTACAATAAAGTTATGATAGGTAGACTACTGAGGAAAGATATGCTTTTGTCCAGGCTTTCTGTGGTAACTTCCTCCTGCAGTGGGAGAAACTACCAGTAAAGGAAGAATGACAATTTACATACCATAGTAAGGTTAATCTGCCTGTCTTAGTCACGGGCTACTTGAGAAATCCTGGGAAATCCCTATTTGGAAGAGAAGAAAAATTAAAGCCACGGTTGCTGTGCTCATAATCTTATTCTGTGTAATTCACATACAGAGTTACTTCTGTTCCTTCTTAATGAAAAATTATTGCTGTTAACCCTTGTGTGGTCTTTAAATTTTGGTGTATTTCGTATTTCGTCTTACCCTAAAAAGAAACCATCGGAAACATCTCTCTCTCTCTCTCTCTTTTTTTTTTTTTCCTGCTTTCCAAGATTCCAGGAAAAACTGCTTGCATGGCACACAGTGTACAGGATACCAGTAGAATGAATGCTGCAGAAAGTTCTACAGAGGTTGCAGAGGTAAGAACACATGTTCTAGGGGAGGAATTGGCCACAGCTAGCACTATGGCACTTCTCATGGTTAACTAGGCAGTGATTAATAAGAGCAGAATTGACCAGCTTGCTTTCTTTAGCTATGATCTGCTCTATAATTTTAACCAGTGTTATTTAACAAAGAAAAGGTATCTGGGTGGTCACTGCCTTTCCACTGACCTCTCTAAGCTGTTTTCTTCTTTTACCAAGTGAGATTATATCCTGTCCAAATTCCTTTAAGCTCCCCAACTCTATGGGCTTCCTATTCTGCTCTTGATTTGGAGAAATGTGCTTCAATGTAAGATTAAGAAAGAATAATATGTTGATGAAATGATCAATAGAAGACATTATAACAGTAGTCCATAGTAAAATAATTTTGTATACACAATACCAAAGTATTTGTTCAATTACTGTTTACTGCTACAGATTCTTCCTAACTGAATAAATTAATGTGCTTTATAAAAGTTGTTTTTTAGATAACCAAGGCATATAAGAAACTTAATGAAACTCTTTCATTCATTTAGATATTTCATTTGAGTCAGAATCTTAATATCTTAGTTGTCACTCTGTGTGATATGAGAAAGAAATAGCCAGATAATTTAAACACAGATTACACTTAAGAATAATTGATCTGTAAGTTCTGGCTTGATGATAAATCTTTGAATTTATAGCAATAATAGATGCCTTCATTAGTGACTGTGAAAGGCAAGCAAATACAAATGAAAAAAAAAGTCCCTCTAAAACTCTGTGTTTGATTTTGCTTCACTTGAATATACACTTGTGATATGAACCCTGGTAAAATGTTGATTAATCTCCAGAGAAATTCCTGGTGACATATGGATGGCTTAACAAACTATTCCTATACTTTCCTCTCTCTGGCAGATTTAGTCTAGCTTTTAAATATTTGCTATTATAAAATAAAAATCAAGGGTCAAATTATTTAAATTTTTTCAGATAAAATTATGTAAGGCCAAGAAAATACACATCTAATTACTCTTAGTCCAGGTTATCAGAAAGCAGGGTCATACGAATGTCTGCTGGGTAGCTTTTTTGGGGTCTATATTACAAATAGAAAGGAGGTTTTTTAGAACACTGAATTTGTGTTCCAAAGCATAGTGTGAAATGGGAGAGGCTTGAAGTTTAGTATGAATCATGATATCCCATGAAAGTTATTAAAAACAGAGTTGAGGTGAGTAGGTAAGCACAAAGGATATTTGGGGCAGTGAGACTATTCTGTATGATATAGTAACTATGGATATATGTCATTATGCATTTGTCCAAACCCCTAGAGAGGCCACCGAGACTGAACCTTAATGTAAACTACCCGTTTGGGTGACAAAGGCCATGCAGGCTGTTGTAAAGGTTCCACCCTGGTGGGGGATGCTGATAACTGGAAGATTACCTATGTGAGGGTGCAGAGGGTATATGGGGAGTCTTGGTACGTTCCCCTCAATTTTGCAGTGAACCTAAAATTGCTTTAAAAAATAAAATTTATTACAGAGAACATAGAGGTGCTATGGCATTTTCTCAGAAATTCTGATTCAGGTTCAGAAATTCTGTGCTAAATTTAGTAAGCTCCCACATGTCTGTGATGTGCTTCTGTGGTGAGACCACTGGGCTAGAATCCAGTGTCGTTACACTTCTGCTTTGCTGAGTTCAGAGCACACAAAGTAGGGCAGGTACCACATTTCCAGATAAAAGCTGTCTAATATTTAGTCTGTTCTGAACCACAGTGGGTTCTTCAAAATCTTCCTAAAAAGGGGGAAACCCAGTTCAGAAGCCAATGCGATCACTTGTAATTGACTGACCGATGGAGCACTGTCTCTTAAAACGTGATCTTAATTACACACGGGTCTGAATAGGAAGAAGCTAAGACAACTAAGAACAGCATCAATAGAGATGTAAAGCATCCTCAAACCCTAAAATGTTGCGACATAGGTAAGTAGAGAGCAAAATCGTTTTATAAATCATTTAATTAAAAAAAAAAAAGTCTTGAAATCCCATGATATTGCCAAAGAGCATTTCCTGTAAACGTTTCTGGCAAAGACCAACATGTTTTGAAAATATTTCTTAATTGTTGGTGAATCTCTTTAAGCAATTTCATGATCCACAATAATTACTGAACCTAAAACTGAACAGCAGAGCTGGGGACGACCCTCATCACTGGATTCATTACATTACTTATGTGACTCAGAGATGACAGAGGAACAAGACTATTGAGTTAGAAGGGGAAATAGCACTTAAATGAGCTTTGTTGGTGGTCGATTTAGACAGAGTGGAGGCAGTTTCCAGAATTGCTGGGTTTGATTTCAATGAACACCCCACTGCTGGGGGGAAAAATAAACTAAAAAAGGTGGTTAACTCTTATATGGTGTCAATAATGTATTATTAATACAGACTTGTAACCTAATGGTTTTATTCAAAGACTAGCTAAAATTCCACAATACAGAAAATCCTCACTCACCTCTACAATGTAATTGTATGGCGGCATTGAGGTAACTTATTTATTAACACTTAAGAATCAGTTTGCTGCCCTTTTGCAGTTTTTTTTTTTTTCTTGATGTGCTATCATTCCTCTGATTTTTCCCAGGGTCACTTAAGATCATGGACACATCTATAAAAATGCTTTTTAGAAATATGTACTGTGTAAATACCTAAAGTGTATTCATGAGACTTGCCTGATTTCTATGCACACAAATTTTCATTTTTTGGGAAAAGCAGCTGAAATCCAAATTCATGAAATCCTAATTTCTTGCTGCATATAGTACAGATATATTTATAATTTATTAGAAAATTATTTTGGTAATTGATTCACATGAAGAAATATAAAATAAAGCTTACTCATCAGCAGGTTTCTGAGGGACTGGGGGAGAGGGTTGTCATAGCTACAATAAGACATGTCTATAAATCACAACATAAGAGGTGAATAAATGCTGTTCAGCATTTCACCTGTTTATTCTATTTCACCTTTTTTTTTAAGTGTGCTCAACCATCAAGAAGAAAGAACTTGACAGATTCTCTTGAACAAAAGATAAGGTGCTTCGAAAAGCAGAGAAAAGAGGTAATCTAGAAATATTAACTGAAGCAACTAATATTGGACTAATGCTGAGAATAAGGAGTATCTCACCTGCTGCCTTATGCTCCTTGTACAGGCTCACGTTATTGGCTTCAGGGATACTGGTCTATATTATTTTGAGAACAAATGCTTTTTTTTTATTCACCTACATACCTCTTACTTGATAAGTGTTTGCCCAAATGAATAAAAAATGACATCATAAATCTGATAATTAAAATCTAAATGTGCTCCATACTTAGAGTTTCCTCCACATGGACCATGTGAGATTATCACCTGTGCTCTTTGCATCCCTACAATTTGACACACCTTGAAACTCAAACTGTCAAAGGCTTTTAAGTACAGTTGACTTAGGTGCTATAAGCTCATGAGTTAGGCATCCAGAAGGTTAAGGAGCAAAGAAAAATGTTAGTTTCCACAAGGTTTGTTTCTACAATTTGGGATTACGATGGCTATGACTTCAAGTTCTGTTTTTTTCTGAGTTGAATGAATATTAGAACCTATTTTTCCTTCTTGACAGAGGAAGAGGTGACAAGTGGAACAATTTTAGCACTGTGTATGCTGTCAATTTTGTAATTCCTTTCCTAAGCCATTCTACAAAGAACATTGTTCACTTTCTCTTCTGTAGTGTCTACTCCCCCTCTTTGATACTGCATAAAATGGCAGGCCCTTCTGGAAAATCCCTGAACTATAGCAGAGTAATGATACCATAGCATAGAAATGATAACCCCCCAAATGCTAACAAATGAGGTATCTTTACATAACATCATATAGTCTAATACTAACTTCTCATATCTGTTTCCAGCCTGAGTTACCTAAAACCGGCATGCTTATTTGCTAATTAGGAGAAAGTCCTCCTAGTTTTTGTCACTGTGACTCTCTTCTCGATGTCTGTCCCATATTGATATGTGTTAGAATTTCTTTCAATGTAGGAATTTGTAGACTTCCCTTCTAAGAAAACTAAAACACAGGTCATACTGCTTTTTTCTCTTCTACTCAGCACTTTGTCTTAAAACTTCAAATTGGTTGGAGCCAAAATTATGTCGCACTAATGTCTTATAACAAAACTATTCCTTGAAAATCTTTACTTTGTGAAAAGGTGGTATTAGTCATTCAATGACTACATACTACAAATTATGTGTTGTTTTTTAAAAGCATGATATTATAGGGAAAGGATGCTCTGTTAAGGGGTTTTAGAATTTTTTATTATAAATTCTGCTTTTTAAAAACTGGAAGAAATATCTCATGATGGTCAGCAATGTAAGTCTTTAGGAAAATATGGAGAAGTTTTTTAAAAACCTTCATATCTTAATAAAATCTTATAGAAAGCATATGTATAAATCTGCCAGATTCTGGTTGAACAAAGAAGATAAAAATTAAAGTAAGTGAAAAGTTACTGCTAAACTGTTTAGCCTACTAACCAAGTCCTACCTGAGACTCGCTAGCTTTTCATATGTGAACCAGTTATGAAAATGTGAGAGTGTGCTCCATTAAATCATCCCAGCCCAATCAGAACTTGGCGGAAGATATACTGTCTTCTCCATGGCCCCCCTACTTAAGATACTACAAATGTGGTTTAATTTTGGCCAAACTCCTGAATGGACAGAGATCCTGGATTGATTTGCTACATTTTAACATTTCCAGCTCCTGGAAGTGAACCAGCAATGGGACCAGCAATTTAGAACTATGAAAGAGTCCTATGAAAGACAGGTAAAGACCTTTCTCCTGTGGTATTTGTTGAAGTCAATGATGTGGGCGGGTCAAGCATGGGAAGATTCTCATTGATTTTACATGAAGGAGATTTGTGGGGTGTCAGCTGTTGAAATAATGGAGAAGAGGGTACCAAGTACATCATAGGCCTATTGCTTTTTTTTTTTTAAAGATTTATTTATTCATTCATTTTTTTTATTCATTTATTTAATTATACAAGCACTGGGTACAGTCAGAAGCGCGGGAGGGTGAGAGAATTCACCAGAGCCAGAGCGGGGAGCAGAGCAGGCAGAAGGACCGAAGTACACTGCTGAGGGGAGCAGCGGGTGGCAGGAGAGGTCTGCGCACCATGTGGGACCCTCCTCCGGTGGCCAGGGAGCAGCTGGGGATCGAACCGGCGCTGCAGAGGCTGCGGGCAACTTCGCAACCCAGCGCTCAACCGCTGCGCCACCCGGGAGGCCCGGCCTATTGCTTTGAAGATTAATGAATAACATCTGAATTGTCTTGAGCCTGGCAAAAGAAGGGCACTAAAGGGCCTCCCTGGTGGTGCAGCGGGTTGAACACAGTGCTGTGAAGCTGTCCGCAGCCACTGCAGTGCTGGTTCGATTCCTAGCCAGGCAGGGCGATTCCCACATGGAGGAGCAGACCTCTCCTGCCACGCCCGCTGCTCCCCTCAGCAGTGTACTTCGGTCCTTCTGCCTGTTCTGCTCCCTGCTCTGTCTCTGGTGAATTCTCTCACCCTCCCACGCCTCTGGCCTGTACCCCAGTGCTTGTATAAATAAATAAAATCTTTTTTTTTTTTTTAAAAAAAAAAGGCACTACAGAGAGCCTCCAGAGTAGCCTGGGCTTGGCTTCCTTGCACACAGCCGTAAGTACGCAGGTATATGTGAGCTGACACATGGCTTAAAGTTCATGCTATTTTTATGCAAAACTAGGTTTCTCATCTTTCAGTGAGGTAGCAAAAACCATTTTCCACAGATAAAGAAACAAACAGTGGTGACAGTGAAAGTGTGAGGGAAAGTGGGGACATCCCCTCTTCTCTCTGAAGTTCTCTGTCCAGAAGCGTTGGCTTTGGTGACAAAGGCATTTTTTTGGAGATGATATGTTTTAATAGATAAGTGTTCTGTTTGTGACTTAAAATCATTCCATGTTCAAAAAGAGAGGAAATAAAAGTAAATCCCCCTGTGTAATTCCGAATTAAGAAACCTGACCACAAATGAGGAATACAGGGTATTGCTCTTTACTTCCCCATTTTGATACTTAGAAGGACTAAATTTAGGCAATGCAGGATACTATTTCCTCTACACCAGGCCACGGTCCCCGTCACCTTGTGATTTTTCAATCTGGTGTAGCCTTGGGGTCTCCAAACTGTAAAGACTGGGGGCACGAGCACAGATGCAACAGCAGGGCTCCATCCCCTGCACCTGGTGCGTTCACAGGGTGTGTCATTCTCATCTCTGGTGATGCACCATTGCCACAGCTTCTAGACCATTCCTCAGTCTAATCTGCCATCTAGTACCAGGTCAGTGGGTTCACAGGGTGTGTCATTCTCATCTCTGGTGATGCACCATTGCCACAGCTTCTAGACCATTCCTCAGTCCAATCTGCCCTCTAGTAGCAGGTCAAGCACTGCAGGTTACTGAGGAGTGAAAGACCAAGTGTGTTTGCTCTGGGGTGGAAACATTCACTGATACTGTACCCCCAAACCCCCATCCCTCCCCACCAGCCCCTTGTAGATAAGGCAAGGCTAATGAGAGTGGAGAATAGAAAGACCAGCCTAGTGCAAGGTCCAAGTCTTTATTCTGCCTCAAAGGGTGCGATTTGGAGAAAAGAGGGAGGAACTGGAGGCCTCCAGGTGTTCCTTGGGCTGCTAAGGGGAAGCACCTTTTTATTTATTTATTTTATATTTATTTATTATTTTTTTTAATTTTACACATTTTTACATCATTTTTCATTTTTGCACAATGGAAGCACCTTTTCAAATTCAAATATTCTGATCTGTGCGAGACCCTCAGGAAGTGGGGCGTTTCTGAAGAGGTCTACAATTGTCTGCTCATGACTTCCTCAGGTGGCGGAGCTGAAAATGAAACTGGATGCCTCGGAAAGATCGCTCAGCACCATGAAGAAGGAGCAGCAACAGTTGAAGAAGGAGTATCAACAGTGGCAGAGAGAGAGCACCCGAAAGACTGACCTGACCATGGAGATTCTGCATCGCAAAGTGGTGGGTGGTGTGGGGAGGGCGGGTGGCTCTTGCTGGAAAGCCAGTGCTTCATTAAAATCATCTCACTGCCCAGCAATAATGTGCAAGGGACTAGGGTTGTGCAAGTCTCCAGAGACAGAGACAGGGGTCACTTCTCTGGAATCTGAAGGAAGGAGATGCCTTTCAGCAGAGAGAACTGTTCCCAAGATTTGGTGATAACTTCCTAGGCATTTCTTCAGGAGGAGAAAAATGTTCTGCTTTTACTTTTACCCATATTTATGATTTTCATTACTAGTGTTAAGGATAATATGATACTACCTTACATTTGGACAGTTGCCTTTCAGCTGACAGAAAGCTTACAAATGAGCAAGACTTTTGTAATTTTAAGGGTTAAAGTTTCATAATGCAGCACATACCGTGAAGTAGGTACTGATATCAGCTTACCAAGATGAACACCCAAACTTATGTGTTTTAAATAATATTTTTTAAATAATATTTCACCCTCGTTATCTGTTAACCTTGTAGCCCACCTCTGAGGAAAGCATTATTTTTGCTATTTTAGAAATGAGAAAAGTGAGCTGCAGGGGGGCTGGTGATTTGCCAACATTGATAACATAATCCCTGCAAACAAGGGAACTTGAGACCTGCCTCCAGATCCTAAGCCTCAGTTAATCATTCCTGTGCTGAAAAGTAGAAGGTGGCCATTGAGGTGATAAGATTCTCCTAAAACAGACTCCTGGCTTTACTTTCAGTCATTGGACTCCTGGATAATGCGGTGGGCAAAAGGGAAGAAAAACTGAGCTCTAGTGGCTTCTCATTTTTATTAAGAAAAAAAAGACATGCAAATATTCTCAGGTGAAGTCTTGTGACTGAAACAGCCAGGCATTGGTTGTATTTTTAAAAATGTGCAAATGTTGGGCCTCCTTGGTGGCACAAGGGGTTGAGATGCAACCTATGAAACTATCCACAGCCATTGCAGCATGAGTTCGATCTCCAGCCAGGGAGATACCCACATGGCACAGCAGACCTCTCTTGTCTCACCCGCTGCTCCCCTCAGCAGTGTATTTCAGTAGATCTGCCTGTTCTGCTCCCCACTCTGTCTCTGGTGAATCCTTTCACCACCTCCCAACCCTCTGGCCTGTACCTCAGTTCTTGCATGCATAAATAAATAAATATTTTAAAAAAATGCACAAATGTTAAGGCATTGTGTAAAAATCACTGCTGACATTGTCATCCCAGAGTTCCCTACCTGGCTAAGGATATCTTTGTGACAGTGAGTCAGGAAAATGGGTTTGGCATTTCCCTTTCTATCATGCCTCAGTTTTGTCCCTCTTCATTCACACACTGACCATGAATCACCGCAGTTGTTTGTTGTTTTTTTTTTTAAAGATTTATTTATTCATACAAGAACCAGGATACAGGTCAGACATACGGGGGGGAGGGGGGGAGGTTGAGAGGATTTACCAGAGACAGAGTGGGGAACAGAACAGGCAGACTGACGAAATACACTGCTGAGGGGAGCAGCGGGCAAGACAGGAGAGGTCTGCCATGCCATGTGGGATTCTCGACGGCCGGCTGGGATCAAACCCGCACTGCAGAGGCTGCAGACAGCCTCACAGTGCAGCACTCAACCACCTATACTACCAGGGAGGCCCTGCAGTTTTGTTTTTTTTTTTTTCCTCATATAGTTGGTACTATTTTCTAGTTAAAATAATTTTCTCTTAAATTATGTTCATTTGACAATTATTGGTTCGTGTTATGAAATCAGGAACTGAAACCTGGTCGAGATGGAACTGGAACCATAGTTTCTGTCCAGGGCTTTAGGACTGCAGCTTAAGACAAAAACCAAAGAAGCCTTTGACCCCTGCCTGGAGTTTGGGGAGATGTAGAGGACTTACATATGTAAAGAAAATGTGGGCTAGGTCACACTCAGGTCCACTATGCAAATTTGGCTAAAAGTCAGTCAATTTCTGATTGGTGCAATTACATAAGAAGTATGTGAAGAGTTAGGCCTGCAGTGATTGGGTGAATTTCAACCCTGGGTGGTGTGGGGCTGACCAGCTTGGTTTCACTTTCTACTTGGAGGCGGATGAAGTGGGCTGCTTGACATGCCCAGGACCCTGGATAACATCTGCAGCTGACCCTCAATAGCCAACATAGATTCCTTTTACCCAGATTCGACAGCTCCATTTTCCCTTTCTGTTTTAAAAATATCTCTTCTAAATTTTGTACAGGTATAGGCCATTTTATTTAAATACAGGCCAATAGAAATGCTTTCATTTTTTAGGAAAATGAATCCTCTAAGATAGGTTTCTTAAAAGAAACAAACTACATATAAAGAAACTAAAACACTAAAATAATAAGCTTTGACATGTACATTAGCTATTTTGTTATCTTGAATCAACTAAATTCTGGAGTATTTCTTTTACTTGGTTAACATTGCAATCTCATTAAAAGTCCAATTCATACCACACAAAGTTTACTATCTAGAAAATAATAGTAAGAGTTACAGCCTCCTTGAAGATGATCTGAAATGGAAGAGTGGTAGCAGTTGGACTAGATGACCTACATTTTTTAAAAGAAATAATTACAGCAATATAGTGTTTTGAGTAATTCTCACTAGTGAAGTGTTTGATTGATCTTAAGGTCTATCCTCTTTTTCCTAACTCCAGTCCAAAATGATGCAAGATTGGGCTTTGAGATATTCAGTATGTTGGTTGCAATGATGCTATTTTCTTTCTAGGACTTTCATTTATTTTTACAGAGTCACTTATCCATTACCTATTATGAGCACTTGGCAACTAGCTGATTCTTCAGATCTATTTGATTGTTGAGAGTGAACAATGGGCTCAGCGCTATCACTGCTACTGCCTGAGTTTGATCCCTGCCAGGGAGCTAACCCACATGGTGCAGCAGACCTTTCCTGACTCACCCCCTGCTCCCCTCAGCAGAGTATTTCAGTACATCCACCTGTTCTGCTCCCTACTTTGTCTCTGGTGAATCCTGTCACCACTCCCCACGTCTGGCACCTCTGGCCTATACCCAGTTCTTCTACACATCAATCAATCTTTAAAAAAAAAAGTGAAGACTGGGGATTGTGAGGAGCCTTTTCTGGGGCCACAAAAACTAGCTACACTAAGGATTAAGGAAAAAAAAAAAACTCCTCCTGTCCTAACCTTCTCTGCAAATAGAATTTGAAGTGAAAATGTAGCAGATCCTGTTTTTATTGTATTTCAGAAGAATTCCTATAATAATATCTTGGTATTATTTTCTTGCTCTTTACTCCAGAAGGAAAAGGGGATACTAACTGAGGAATTACAAGAGTTGAAGAAAGAGAATAAGGTTTTGAAGGAAAAAAATGCTCTTGCAACCAGGAAGAAGGAACATTATGAATGTGAAATTAAGCGGCTCAATAAGGTATGGGGCGGGGCTAGTGGGACGATCTGGAGAGAGGTCTCTGCATAAAGACCATTTTCCTGATTCAGCACCAAAGCTGTCCTGTGGCTCTCAGGCTAGCACAGGAGTTTCTCTGCAATTTTATAAACCACTCCTATCTACATCTTTCACCCATATTTGGCTAAGGACACTTTAGGGGATTCTAGGTCCTGCAAAGAAGTGAGAAGAAACAATAAAAGTAAAATCTTCTTTTTAGTTTGAAGAACCACATAAAGCAAGTGGGTGTTTGTCAAAATAGCGTATCTTTTGGTCAACCACAGAAGTTTCCTGAGAAAACAGACTGCTCTTTAAGATCAGCACTATGGAGCTAGGTGTGATACTAACTGCAGGGAAGTATATTAAGTGCCAACCACAAGCCTGAGAAGGCTGCCTTCGCAGAATTATCTTCACATTCACCTTTAATGGAGGGGTGGCGGAAGAGTTCCATAGGAAAATGAATGGGTTTAATGCCTCCACCTTAACTATTCAAAGGGGCCACCTCTACTCGGGTATTGTTAAAGAGTGATGATGATGATGATGATGATGATGATGATGATGTGTATGTGTGTGTGTGTGTATGTTTGTGTTTAAGGACTTAGTGATTAATTTGCTATCAGAAAGGATCCTTGACGTTAATCAGGGAAGAAAATGAAACCTTTGACTGTTGACTTTCTTCAAGAGCCATAGGAATATGTGTAATGCATGGCTGAGTCAGGATGGGCATCTTTCAATTTTTTTTAAAGATTTATTAATTTATTTATCTATACAAGCACTGGGTACAGTCACAAGCGCGGGAGGGTGAGAGAATCCACCGGAGACAGAGCAGGGAACAGAACAGGCAGACTGACAAAATACACTGCTGAGGGGAGCAGCGGGGGCAGCAGGAGAGGTCCGTCACGCCTTGTGGGACCCTCGCCACCAGGGATGAAACCGGCGTTGCAGAGGCTTCAGTCCAGCTCTCAACCGCTGTGCCACCAGGGAAGGCCCATCTTTCAGTACTTCTTGATAAAAGTTACAGAAATCATCTTCTAGAGTAACAGTAGGTGATTGACTGGCCTTGAAAATGTGTTTAGTGTCTGTATTTTGGACAACGAGCTATGTTGTAGTTAAACAGAGCCCCAAAGTCACCAAATACTCCCCACCCCAAATGGTTATGTAGTTCACAGAGTGCTTTACAAATGTGATGCTTTTTTAAAATATTTTTAAAAGATTTATTTATTTATGCATACAAGAACTGGAGTACAGTCCAGATGTGTGGGGGTGAGAGGATTCATCAGAGACAGAGTGGGGAACAGAACAGGCAGATTGACTGAAATACACTGCTGAGGGGAGCAGCGTGTGAGTCAGGACAGGACTGCTGCACCATGTGGGTAGCTCCCTGGCTGGCGCAGGAAATCGAACTCATGCAGCAGTGGCTGCGGAGAGCTTCATAGGTTGCATCTTAACCCCTTGAGCCACAAGGGAGGCCCCACAAACGTGATGCTTTATTTGACCTGTTTGCTAGGCAAATTATTACTCGGGAGACAATGGGAAAGTGGAGATTGGGTTCATACACAATGTACTTCTCTATCCTCTTAGAAAAATTATGTTCATAGATATAAATTCAGGGCAAATGAATTCTCCCTTTTAGTCTCTGCTGGAAATTCTCCATCAGTGAACTGTCAGTAGAGGAACTGACATTGATTGAGATTATATTTGAAATCCTTCACATTTTGGACATAAGCTATTCTACATTTTCCAGTTCATTTAGCCAGCCATAGGACAGGATATAAAACCTGTAGAGATTAGAACAGTTTAGAGGGCCTCCCCCGGTGGCGCAGCGGTTGAGCGCTGGGTTGCGAAGCTGCCCGCGTCCTCTGCGACGCCGGTTCGATCCCCGGCTGCTCCCCGGCCACCAGAGGAGGGTCCCACATGGCGTGCAGACCTCTCCTGCCGCCCGCTGCTCCCCTCAGCAGTGTACTTCGGTCCTTCTGCCTGCTCTGCTCCCCACTCTGGCTCTGGTGAATTCTCTCACCCTCCCGCGCTTCTGACTGTACCCAGTGCATGTATAAACAAAAGAAACAAACAAATAAAATAAATAAATAAATAAATAAATAAATAAATAAATAAATAAATAAACAAACATGCCTCTATAAAAAAAAAAAAAAAAAAAAAGAACAGTTTAGAACTCTCTCTGCCCTTGTTCAGGTGAGCCTTCAGTTTTCTATATTTGTATTTATAGCAGGAAAAATTCTAAAGTTAGAAAAATATGAAAAATATGGGCCCTCCCTGGTGACACAGGGGTTAAAGACAGCACTATCAAGCTATCACCAGCCACTGCAGCATGAGTTTGATCTCCAGCCAGCCAGGGAGCAACCCACATTGCGCAGCAGACCTCTCCTGCCCTGCCTGCTGCTCCCCTCAGCAGTGCATTTCAGTAGATCTGCTGCAATGTTCTGCTCCCCGCTCTCTCTGGTGAATCCTCTCACCCCCTTCACCTCTGGCTTACACTCCAGTTCTTGTATATATAAATAAATAAATCTTTAAAAAATATGAATTTTATAATTCTGGTGTTTATAATGTAACCTCTCAATGAGAAAAAATAAGTTGAGTAAAATTCAGGCCTTTCTACCAAAGCCACCTTCTCAAAGAGGATTTTTCTGCCATCCTAATTAAATAACATACTTCACTCCTTGTGTTTACTTTTTAAATTTTCCTAGGAACTTACAACTATCTAATGTATCATATGTATTATCTTATTTGTTTCCTGTCTCCCAAACTTGATTATAAGTTTGGTGAAGGTAGGATTTCTTGCAGGGGTACCTCTTTTTTAGATGCTTCAGGTACAGTCAAAGACCCATAATACTTTTAGATGCCCATGAATATGCTTAATTTCTCTTAAAATCAAAGAAAAAGGGAACTTTCAGTTTGCAAAAAAAGTTTTCATATTCTTATACTCATTTTTATAATAATGTAGTAGTAGAATATCATTTTAACATGGTTATTTGAAGGAAGAGACTCACAAAAACAATAACCATAATGTGACCTTGAGTTTTATATATTTTTTTTACTTTTATACTATATATTCTTTTATGTTTTATACCACTCCTGGGTCCTAGCTTAGGGCCCGGCTCAGAGTATGTTCTTAAACATTTATTGAATGGATGAATTAATTAATACACTTAATTAGCTAGTGCATAATATGTTCAATAGCCAATCTGGACCTGATTATTGTGCTGTAACAACCATAACTCATTACGTCTGAGTGTTCAAGGGTGTTCAAACCAGAAAAGGTGGCATCCTTCATATCTGTATCTTAAGCTGTCACTTCAGAAACATAGCTATGAAGTGATGAGTTGTAAAAAGTGTTTCTCATTTAGCATTTGTATTCATGTCTAATGAAATGTAAGGTATTATGATTCTGTTTTATACTGCGGATTGTTCTTTTCTTTTTTAACCCCCCTTGGTATGGACTAGTTGCTCAGAAGTTTGCTTTGGGAGCTGATGGTACACAGCATCATCCCAGCATGGTGTCTGGAGCCCACCCTACTTGCACAGCCCCCCCACTCCGCTCCCCGCCTGCTGAGACATTCACCCTGCCGAAATGTGTAGCATGTCAACTTAGTAATTAACATATGGTTTTCAGAAGTTCTCACAAGTCTGTGTACTCAAATCCACTTATTTGCTTTGAAGGGAAATACTCCAGGGCATTGTTTTCATCAAGCTCTTGAAGAGAAGCCAGATGTTTCACTAAAGGGAAAGAAATTACCTGAGGCTAGTCAGCCAGAGCCACGCTAGGGCAAAACTGATTTGCCTGACATCTCACCTTTGTGAGATGATTAGGTCTGTCTAGTATGTCTGTGCTAATATTAAGTAACTCTTCTAGAACAGGTTACAGGTATTTATTCAAGGAAGTTGGAAAACCCCATGATAAAATAGTTATTGGACACATCTCTTATTTATGACTCATGTGCAAAATTTCTAGAAGTCCAAATAGCATGAAAGGCAGATCAAGAAATTCATATATAGGGCCTCCCCTGGTGGCGCAGGCGGATGAGCACAGCGCTGTGAAGCTGTCCACAGCCTCTGCAGTACCGGTTGGATCCCTGCCGGCCTCAGAGCAACTCACATGGAGAGCAGACCTCTCCTGTCTCACCCGCTGCTCCCCTCAGCAGTGTACTTCGGTCCTTCTGCCTGCTCTGCTCCCCGCTCTGTCTCTGGTGAATCCTCTCACCCTCCCGCACATCTGCCCTGTACCCCGGCTCTTGGATAAATAAAATAAATCTTAAAAAAAAAAGAAATACATATATAATGAGACCCACAAAAATAGTCTAATTACACATGTAGGGTATGAAACTGGCATATTTGATTGTCTTGACGCATTTGCTTCACCCACCCTAGATTCTCTCTGCTGATATGAACACATTTTTTAAAACTATAATTATTACAGTACTCCCTAGACGATGTGGCTTAGCAACAAACTCTAACAAAACATCAATTGTAAAACAAATGTTGTTTAAGTTCTCGAAGGAAGAAAAAGTTCTTGTTTCTCCTACAGCTTCCTGAAAAAACTGGTATTTATTGGACATCAGGCTGACAGTCTTGTAGTCTTTAAGACATTTTATTAGGAAATCCCCAGTCTGTCCACACATATTCAACACCATAAATTTGCTTTTGTCCTGTACCTTTCAACTATATAATAATGCAGGGAAGTAAGTTATTAATATTGTCACCAAAAGGACATCATTGCAGCTACTCAAATATTTACAGAGGAAGTAAGTTCTTCCTGAACTCATTATGAACCAAAGGTCTTCAGAATAGAGGAAATGTATTTTTACACTTAGACAAAGTGCAGAATATAGAAGAATATCATGGGCTAACGGCAATGATGATAATATGTTGGTACATTAAGTGTTTCTTCATTCCTGCACCTCTTCTCTCCCTGGTGGAAACCCCAAGTTGTTCCTCATCAGAGTTGAAGAGGACAGGGCAGGAGAAGGGATCAGCAGATTTAAAAGTGAATCTGCCTGAGTCCGCATTTCTGTGGATTTCCCTCCTTCTTTTGGGGGATGGTTGCAGAATAGGATATTACTCAGAATGTCATCTGAAACCAATGGCATCAGCTTTTGAGGATGCAGATTCTCAGATTCTACCCTCAGATGTACTGATTCAGGATCTGGTGGCAGTGCCCAGGGATGACTCACATGATCTTTACAGTTTGAGTCTTTTTGGTAGAGTTTATATTTGACTGAAGCACAGAATCTAGAGAAAGATTTTTAGCTTTGTTTTCCTTTCTAGCTCTGTTGGTTAGAGAGAGGGAGCCTCAACACCAATGCCCTCCCGCATAACAAAGAGATGAGTAACATCATGGAGAAAAGACAGAAATTCTGGAAAAATTAAAAAAAAAGTATTTCTTGAGAATCAGAATGAATAAAGTTATTCAGGCATGTGCTACTTCTGTGCACTAAAAATAAAATTCTGCTACTTGTGAGCATTTGAGGTGACTAGCAATTATAGGGAAATTCACATGACGTGGTAACTCTTAGATCAACAACATGCTTCTCTCATACCACAGGCTCTTCAGGATGCCTTGAAAATTGAGAGTTCCCCATTTCCTGAGCACTGCTTGGGAAAGTCTGAGGAGTGCAGCCACAAGGAGCTGAGAACCGAAATGGAAGTTCTCAAACAGCAGGTGAGATGTTGACAGTGGCAGACGGTGTAAGGACCATAGGTCCCATTCCTCATGCTCCTTTGAACATTTTTGGAAGCCTTGGCATCCAAGGGTTTTGCATTTATTTTCATTGGAATTACCTACTGTTCAAGTTTGACCAGAGGATATAGATCAGTGAGTCCAATTCACACTTTATTGAGTATCAGATGGATTGTATGGCTTGCTTAAGATCACACTGTTAACAGAGAGGCATTAATTAACCTTTCAGTGAGATTCTATTAGTACTGAGCTTAGAGAGTTTTATGTAGACATTAACCCAAACTCTGGGATTTTCCAGAAAGTTGTGGCAAGTGGGCTGTTATTCTGTAGCTGTAGACCTTCAGACCTTCAATGAGATCAGTTTTAAGGGGAATGCTATGCACTGACTATAATCACTGAAAAACAAAAACATTGAATCTACCTTAGACATCACCAAGCAGTTCATCAAGGTGTTTTCCTCTTCCCCATCTGTTGCCAAGGGGACAGTATATACAGAGAGGACAGGGTAACCTCCTAAGCCTCTGTATGTATCAGCAGCATAGTGCTTTGGGGTCATAGCTCTGGCCACACTACTTGAGTGTAAATTTAGTTCAGCGGGCAGGAGCTGGCTTAGCAGAGGGCCAGCCATGCATATCACATGCCTTCTCCTGTGAGAGGCTCAATAAACTAATGTAGGTAAAGGCTGGAGTAGTTCATGGCACTATCGATGAATATAGGCCACATCTAGGAATTCCCATCCCTGAAGCACACACTGTCAGCTGCAGATGAGTCATGGAGGAAAGGATGTCATAAAACAAAGGGTTGGAAAGTATTATTTTTCAGATATCCCTGGGTATAATTTATTAGGTGATCTGCTCCAAGCAAGTGCCAATTACAAGGATTCTTAATGCAATACACAAAAGCATTGAGCAAATGTGTTATGGTTGTAGTTATTTCCTTTATATATAGGAAATAGTCTACCTAAAAAATTTTTGGGAAAGTTGGATTTTCTCTTCTATCAACCCTATTTGTAGAGTCTATTTCCTTACATTCGGGATAAACTTCTAGTCTAGTTTCCTATCTAGTTAAGATAGATTGCACTGTTGGTGATGAAGTTGCAATGTGTACTAGGTTAATAGATTTCTAATGTAAGTTGTGATTTGAATTATGGTCTTAAAGGAATTCCTTTGCTTCATTCCCTAAACTTCATTTGTTTTCATAGTTACAAGTCATTAGTCAACAGGGTACCATTTAAAAACAATCATAAAATTGCATAGTTGGCTTTTTTTTTTTTTTTTTTTGGTTTAGTTACTCTTCTGCAATATTTGGAATACCTCTCCAGAGGTATTCCATTAAAATATTACTGTTTCTTTTTTAAATTTGATATACCTGTCAAATCACTGGGGTGAGACTTATGAATACCTTTCAACCATTACTCTGTGTTTTTCCATACATAAGGCTTTCCTTTCTATTTTGTATTCAAAGTATTTGGAGACTTTGGCATATCAGAGTAAGCTGTCTTTTAGAACTTCAAGCTGTATTCACACAAAACAATGGCACTTAGTATTGTCGTTGTTAAGTGTCAATTGTAGTTGAACATCACATCACATCCACCACAGGGGATCCTCACAGTATGGAATATTTTGGAACATGCAGCAGAATAATGGATGAGGGGAATATTTTCAAAATGACTGTTATTACTATACACCTAAATTCCTGATACATGCTGATGGAAGGAAAAAAATTGAGACCTTCCATTCTCCATAAAGTGAAAGATAAAATCACTGCCCTGTATGTCAGGATGGAGTCCTACCTTGAAGAAATATTCATGAAAAGAGGGTAGAAATGTCTCAAATAGCAAAAGCCCACTAGCACCTCTCCTGAAATCATTTAAATGTCTTTAAGAGGAGGCAGCTAACAGTAACATCATGTTAATATTTCCTAGGTACAAATATACGAAGAAGACTTCAAAGAGGAGCGATCAGACAGAGAAAGACTTCATCAAGAGAAAGAGGAGCTGCAACAAATAAATCAAACTTCCAGATCCCAGTTGAACAGGCTGAATTTTGAGGTATAAGTCAAAACCAAATACTCCTTAGCTGCACATATGTAGTTTATTTTTATTTTATCTTTTTTTAAAAAATCAAGAATTTTTGCCTCTTTTAATTGACCTTGGATTTTTTTTTTTTTTTGAAAGGTTAACACCCGAGATGAAATCATTCTTAAGCAATCTTGTAAGGAATTGAAAATGACGGGAGATTTCTTTTAACTTTAGTATATTAAGGAGTTACCCAAGAAATAGGACTCCAGAGTTTTTTCTAATAAAATCTATTTCTTTTGATCTGCTTCTCATAATATTTATCTTGCTGGAATGGGCGTGGACCTACCTACTGTTGAGATTCATATCTGAAACATTCAAGTACAGTGAAGCCATTTCTAAATTCTTGTCATTTTTTTTTTTTTTGACGGGCAATGTTGAATGCTTTCCAAAAACACAGAAATTTCTAAATATCAACTTATATATCTAGTGAAACCAAGAATTTTATTCAGTGGATTCCTAGATTTAATGTAACTGGAGCAGTCTTCAGGAAGGCAGATAACGCTCACCACTTTACTGGGCCAGAACATAGTAAATGGAAGCATACCCAAATTAAGTCTAAGAGAATATATTCAAAGTAGACTCAGGAAGTTGCCTCCATGGGTCAATATTGATGTGAGAGAAGGAAAATGCAGCTAATGCAGTTTTGGCATAAGAAAATGAACCACAAAATTGTTGATTTGCAAAATCATGCAATGCTTTTCAGTAATAGGAAATGGCTGTGGGACATGCTATGGCAGCCCAGTAGCCTCAAGATGTTTAGTTTTAGAAGAAATTTTAAACTATTTGTCATTTTCCTCTTCCTCATACAAAATAGATTGTGAATTAAATTTAATTTCTTCTGTGACATGTTTTCAAAGATTAACTTGAAGTTCCTAATTTTACATGGAAAAATTGACAGTCTTTTTTTTCCCTAAAGAAATTAAGTGGGATAAAATATAATAAAATGCTTTTCTGAAAATAATTCATGCAGCCTACTTATACAATAATAAGTGAGACAATGTTCTGATTGCTCTTGATGAGGAAATCATTCTCTTGATTTTTATGTCTGCAATGTAATGCTACCATAATTCCTTTTAAGTTGTCATAGCACAAATTATCTTACCACTTGTCATATTTTAATTTTGTTCACTCTATTACATTAAGTTCGGATTAGGATAAATTTCTAGTATTGGTAATATCCTTACAGAAGTTCTAATATAGCCAGAGGAACATGTAATCACCTACTTACAGCCTATAATCCGCAAGTAATTCTCATCCCTTTGTCATCTGTAAAGTAATTTCTGATGGATATCAACAAAATAAATGTGTTAGCTAAGTACAATTTGGTGTAATTATGCTTATGAGGAAGGGACAGTCTTAGTGGGATCTTAACACTATGAAAATTGGAGCAAATGATTTGAATTCTTTTTAATAAACAAATGCCTTTGTTTTGTTCATAGATCAAAGCTTATCAGAAGAAGAATGAAAAACTAGAAAAGCAATTAAAACAGGTAAGCTGATCCTCACCTACATTCACCAAACCCCCTCATCATAGTTGAGCCAACAACTTTTACTTCCCAGACACATTTATTCCCAGGTAAAGCTGTCCCTCATATCCCAATTAAAGAATATTCAGGTTCTCCTGCAGGTGATCTAGAATGACCCACACTTCTAGGCCTCTTGACCCTCTTTTCACACTCATGAAAGACCCAGGGGGTGTGTCACCAGGAGCAGGAGCTGACAGTGCAAACAGATTTCTTCATAGCCACACAAAAGCCTGAGAAATACTTTTCCTTGGCATTTCTTACCGTTGCTCACATTACTCTACAGGGGAAAGCTACATCCAAGACGTTTGTGCCTTTTGAGAAAACAGAGCATGTTGCACACTGGAGCATTCTCTTCCCTCAGTCTTAAGGGATGAACATTCTCTCTCTTGATTCCTAATTCTTTCCCTGGATTTTAGTTCTACCAAGGGAGTCTTTGGTTGCAACTTAAGAAAACTTACTTTATGGCTCAACGGCTTCTTTTTTAACAAGGACCCTCTGTGGAGATAACCTGGGAACATAAAGTTAACTCTCTTCCTTTCGAGTGCTTTGAATTTCTTTAAAAGGGAAAAACAATAATAATTTCCACTTAAGTAAATAAAATTCGGCCAATGAGCCTCATCTTGACCAGTCCAGAGTCCCCATGGATAGGCAGCTATTTTGAGTTAGGACAATGCAAGAATCGAGCTAACCCTTAGGATGTAAACCCAAGCTGTGGTTGTAAAGCAAGTATCAGAGTGAATTGGCAACCACCTCTGGCAAACTGACAACATTGTTCTCCTCAGAGGGGTATCTCAGGCTGTAAGTGCGTCTTTGGTTTTCACCACCCGAGGGACCCCAGCACACCTCCAGGACCTGGGGCCAGGCAGGAGCCACAGAAGCTTCAGGTAAGTAAGAGCTCTCATTTCAACAGATAAATGCTTCGTATTCTCTTTGTATAGAAACTCTGCCTGCCTCAGGGTTTGCACACAAGTATTGCCTATTTGATGTGAGTCTCTAATGTGCTGGGTATGCTGGCCAAGTACTCTGGATTCATCTTTGGGACACTGTATTCACAGGATTTATAGACATGAATAAATTGACTAAAGGGTACCAAAAGGAGCTATAATTCTTTGACCACATAGATAACATTTTATCGAGATCCTTCTTCTCACCATACCTAATTTAATAAAAGGGCATTTTTGTGCATAAAGTGAATACAGATTAAGAGTCCCAGAGATGTTTTATTCACTTGGAAATGTATACTGAACAACTGGGTATTGCTACATCTGTGCAACAGTTCTTGATGTTTTCCAACTGGAAGAATATTCTTAAAGGAACCCAGTAAAGGAGCTTCCTTGAGTTGCCTTCTATGTCTGTGTCTAGCCAGGCAAAAGCAAATGAATCCTGGAGCAATTATTTGTGAGTGGAATTGATCTGGATACTCAACCTGAATAACCTGCTAAGACCCAAATCTTCCTTTCTTCTTTACTCTTTTCCTTCCTTCCTCTCAGGAGCAGTGTTTTACATGCTCCCCTCTCTCCCAAGGTCTCGGTACATGTCTTCACTCTCTATTTTGCCTACACAGACAGAACCTTTATCCAGAAAAAGAAAAACAAAAAACAAATGACCCATTTGTCTGCACTTTGGATTTGCTCAAACAAACTCTCCCCCTTCCACACCCCACCCCGCCCTTTGTCTTTCTTAACTGTGTTTCTAATTATGCAAAGAATCTGAAATGTTAACTGGGTTTTTCCTAGCAGAGCTCTTACCGACAGGAGGGCTCTCTTGCTTGCCTGTCACTTCCCAGAATTTTGTGTTGGAGTGTGACTCAGGCCTTGACCTCAGGGATGTGACGACCATTGGGTAGAAAAAGGTGTCAGGATAGAGCGGGCATCTCTCGCTTGCCCAGGTGTGACACAGAACACTATTGAGAATTCGGTTCTGGTTAGGTTGCTGCTGGCAGCCACTTCTGTCTCCTCTCCCTCCCTCATTTCCTTTTTCGCTTTACCTGTTTGCTTTCTTTTCAGTCTTTACCAGAAACATTTCTGCAAATCTCCAAATGCAGTTATTATTCCTTAAACTTAATATTGTGGGAATTTACTTTGGAGTGAGCTCCTACAGGTGGGGAAATTGGAGAAATATTCTTGTAAATGGTTAACTGTAAAACCAGTGAATCATTCAAGTTTTCCTAGGAGTAAAAAAACTGTTTCCTTTGAAACTTCATTTATGGGAAGAGGGGTGAAGTTCACCTACTAAAAGAGCTCACCAAATTTCCCTATCAATTTCAGGGGGTGAGAGAGTCCATATAAAGGTCTGTGTTTGAAAAAAGTTTCTGTGCCACGTCCAATGGCTTGTTTTCAAGCAGTGTTCATTTAAAGAAATCTTGGGATAACAATAGAATGTACCAAAACTCTCAGATTTAATTTTACAAGAATACTTCACGCTTATTTCTAAGCCTGAATTCAAGCACATGCAATTGTGCTTGTAAAATAACAGCATATTCACCTTCTTTTGGCAACTCTCCTGGAATATAAAACTGAGGCTCACGTCACTTATCCTATGTGTTATGTGAGACATCTAAAAATAAACGAGGAGATAAAAAACAGAGGTGATCTCATTTCCTCTTGGAGCTTTTTCATGGACAGAAAGGAGCCAAGAGCCTAGGTGTCTGAGAGTGGGGGCAAGGTGGGGTGTACTTGGGCAGTCCCTCTGAGTGTCCTGTCAGGTAATGGAACTCTTCGGCTACTTTCAGTGGTCAGGCAGCCCTGCAGATGGCCCCTGTTGGCTCATAGGTAGAAAATGATCCCGAGATATTTTCAGGAGGTAATTGAATAACAGAACAAAAGGTCTGTCTGCTTTGTATTTGGGAGGGGGGGGAAGTAGGTGGCAGGGGTGCATGTTCAGAGCAGGAAGACAGCCCAGCCTTGTGGGCAGGCAGGCAGGCAAAACTGAGGCTGTTCCAAGTGGTTCAGTACAAAGATACTGGCCTGAAAACTGTATCATGAAATTCCAGTCTATAGTGTAGGATTTATTCAAGGCCATTTGTTTGACATGTTCCCTGATGTTCAATATCTAGCTGTAAACCTAGGGGGAAAAAATCCAAGAGAAAAATTCAAGCCTGCACTCTCTTTCCACTGCTTCCCAAGTCTCTCCTACCTGAGCTGGTAGGCTCTGCAGAGAAACAGGAAAGGGGCAGATCTCCCTGCCTGAGCTTCTATAAGCCACATCCCCAGTTAATGGTTGGCATTTCTTCCTGAACTTGTAATTTCCACCCCCACCCCAGGTCTCTCCTTAGCCTCCTTGTGGGAGGGCTTTAAAAAGAGTATTTGTTGATGGTAAATTGCTTTGTTTTATTTATGAGCTATAGTAAAATTTTACAAAAGTGTTTATACTTCTGCAGTTATCCAAAACACATCTGTTTGAAGAAAAAAAAAAACATGTCATAACCCCAAATTAGTCGACATTCTGGCCGAACACAGAGTGGGTTTAGGAGGGGTGGGGAGACGTGGTAACAGTGCTGAGGGAGGTAAGAGAGATGTGCAAGATTGGCAAGAGGCTTGGAAAGAAACTACCCTTGTGTTGCCTGCGTAATAAAAACCACACAGTATATTATTATTAACATAGCCCTGTTTTGTTTGAAGTCCATATTGCTATAATAATGTTTTATTGTTCCACGCAGCCAGACTATCAGTGGTATGCTCCTGACCAGTTTCCGCCAGATGTGCAGCACAAGGCAAATGGTAAGACCACAGCTGTACTGGGCATTCTTTCATGTTTACATTTTAATGGGATCTTGGGGGGATGTTTACTCAACGTACATTCATTCATTCTCAGGGAGGACCTACTAGAAAGTTGTGTTGCGTACACATCTCTAATTTGATGCATCTGGGGTTAAATCAAACTCCCGAAGAAAGAGAAAATGTTCAAATGCAGAAATGCCTGAATCTCAGTCATGGCTTCTGTTTCTGGTCCAGACTCGGAGTCAGTATCCCATCTGGGGGTAGAAATGAAAACTTGCAGCGGAGTTGCATTATAACAGTGACACAGGGCTGTGATTCTACTACCTAGGATGATGTACACCCACTCTTCCAGGTTAGGTTTGCTGGACAGATGTTCTAAATGTCACGGGCAGACAGACTGAGGAAATAACAGGCTCGAAAGTACGTTCCCTACGACTAAATGTCAGACGCCAAGGTTAGACCAGGATTGCCCACAACACCCACGTCCGTGCATGCAGGAAAAACTAAAAAGTCAGCTATCAAGTGCTCACGTCTAAGAGTCCCCTTTTATCTTATTTTTCTTTGGTTTCCTCATTCTCCTTCCCTCCAGAATCTGCTGTACTTTTTAACTTCTTGTTACTGTGTGTCATAAGGCCCCCCAGGCATGTGCTATATCAAAGGGGCTATGATCATAATCCCACTTCCATTCTCATCACCTCAGATCAAAAGTCAGTAATGTCTGCTCCATGTATAACGTCAGAGCAGGGCCCACAGCTGTTGTAAGTGGTACATTTCCAGAGATTTCAGGCTGTCTAGAAAAGCTGAAGATGAACCATATTCTAATTTCAGGCTATATCTGGTCTGATCTCATTTAGTGCAGAGCTGAGAACTTTGAATTCTAGTTTTTTAGTACAAAAGGTCTATTACAGAGTGGAAGTGGGTGCCTAGGAGACCACATGTAGCTTTGCAGGTTGTGAATTTCACAAGTCAAAGGGGCTCTTCAGTGTAATCTAAGTAAACGGAGCCTCCTGGGGTTATGAAGTACATAACCTGGACAGGGAACACAGTCACCCTGGGAAGGGACAAGGTCATAGCTGATAATAACATCACAGAGAAGAAAGATAAAAAAGTGAGAACCCTATAAAAATATCTAGGTGTTTATCAGAAAGTCATAGGACTTTTTCCTTTCCTTTCTATTACAAATACAGTCATTGGTTTGAGTGAAGCTCATGGTTTCCAGACATAATGGAGAATTTTATTAGAAAGACATACAATTAACCATAATGATTGTTGTATAATGTCTGTGTTTTTGAAATCCATTGTTGTGTAATAGCTGAGTTGCCACCCAATTATAATTTTCCATTTTCTATTGGTCTGGAATGAATATGAAAAATGTTTCTCCCTCCCTGGAGCTTAATCACTAGAAAATATAATTACACAGTAGAGAATTCAGTAATATCATAAAACCATTTATATACACTATGGGAATCTTCTTGGAGCAAAGTGAAAGAAGATAAAAGTTATGTAAAATGGAAATAAATAGTGATGACCTTCAGAAGCTAAATAAATATGCAAAAATAGAATTTTAAACTCGGTATAGGAAACTGCTGATAGTGTCAACCAGGGAAGAAATACACTGAATTTTGATATATATAATGATATATAAACATGTTGTGTGACAATGTCCACAGATTAAAATTACAGAAAAATTAAGCCTGTGTTATGTACCAACCTATTTTTAAAACATTGTTTTAAATATTCATAACAATACTATAAAGTAGGCTTTTTTATTATTCCACTTCAAGATGAGGAAACTGAGGCACAGAGAATTTAATAGCACATCTAATCACCCCATTAGTAAGACTTAGTCCTGGGATTGAATTCCAGGTACAGAACTCCCAAACCTGTGCTTTGAGATGCATCCTACAGTACCCTTGAAAACCTACCCCTCTTTCTATATTAAAACTTTCTGAAATGATAAATTCAAAGATGAAAATGGGGGCTTTCACTTGAATAATGATATGACTAGTATTGAACCTTTTCTGATGTGTTCTTCCCATGAATTCACAGCATATATTGCCTGTGCTACTAATTGGATATTTAGAGTATCACTATGCAAGAATTACTATGTGACATGTGTATTATGAACTAATCTGTGATGGGCAGCACTGGTGAAACTGACAAGTATGTTATCACTTGAAACATGGCCTTCTCCATAGCAACCCAGCTCTGCAGCTGAGTGTGGCTTATCTGGAGCCAGTCCAGTAAAGGGCTCATCACATTAAGGACACTACGGAAAGAAACCCTTACATGCCAAAATCTACCTGTCTGGCATTCCTGTTGTTCCTCTTCTAGCTTCCAAGCTGAGGGTAGTTCAATTTCCAGCCTGGGTGATAAGAACTGGCAGAAGTCAGAATTACGCTTTTGCCATTATTTAAATTCAGTTGTGATTCTTGCTGCTTTTTGGCTTCATTTATAGTAACTGGAAATCTTCTTTTGATCTGCAGATCCAACCCTAGTGCTCAGAATTCTTAAAAATAACTTTGCAGTAGTGATTGTTAAGCAGATACAGGTTTAGAAATCTTTTGATTATCTAGATGTTTTGCTATGATAGTAGTGTTTTGTTATATGATTATGTATTTATTCTCCACTTTTAAGACTGTATTATAGCCAAACTGCTATGTTTTCAGCTAAATGTATCAAAAAATGTGCAATGGAAGGAAAACTGGGTGAAAATATCATCATCTATAAATAAACCCAGCTAAGTTTTGTTTGTGTAACACTTAGGATATTTTACTCATATTTAAATGCAAATGAACCTTACAGAAATGTGGATATTTAAATTAATATTCATTAGTATGTTGTGTATTATAGGTTGTCCTAGATTTTATTAATTTCCTATGACTCCTGACAATTTTACTTTTCTGACCCCAATACATGCAGCACTTTATATTTTTATCTTAGTCTCTTCCCTTATAATTATTCTTCTTATGGTAACTTAACCTGAAATAGCAGCTCTGGGATCTATATATTAAGTGGTTAAGAGAAGCAGCCTTGCAGTTTTTGAAATGTAGAGTAATGGGTGATTACATTTTTTAAATTATTTAATTGTTTTCAGTAAAAACAAAAATCTTAATAATTTATCTATAACCATAATTCTGACTAATTTTAGTATTGTAGATATTTAACTCCTAGATATTTTGTTTTCTTAGTCCATCAGGGCTTATTACCTCAATTGATGTAACATCGGTTTGCAAAATTGTCCATGATTTAGAGTTACACATACCAATAGATCCTCATCTAAAATTTTGGAGGCCTAAAACAAGAGAATATGAAGAACCTCATGTATATAACTATGTAATCATTATAATCAAGCTGAGAAACAGAAAGTGCAGTCTATCTACCTGTTGACAAATAGGCCTGGAAAGGCCCTAGTAAACTTAGGATTCCCAGGTTCTAAGCAATTCTGTGCAAGAACACTGTCGCACAGCACGTCAAAGCCACGGCCAATCCTCTTCTCGTCCACCTTCCCACTGTCAAGGGTCTTGGGTCTTATGTGCAGGTTGGAGGACAGCTAAGCTGCACATCCCATACATGCTCTCCACCCTGCGTACACAGCACCTGTTGCCCTGGTGACAAGGACCACATGAGGCTAGACACAGACCCACTTGAGAGAGAATTTTAGTTTCTGCTTGGGGAGAGGGGACCTGCCAGGAGCTTGGTCCAGAGGAAGACAGGGTCACTCAGTGAGGGGCAGTGTGATGAGAGGGGGAACAGAGCAGGGTCCTCTAGAGTGTGGGGGCCAGTGAAGGTCCCGCTAGGCAGGGACTGAGATCAGTAGGTACTAAGTGCCACATTAACCAGTTCTCAGTTGAGCTATTTTCTAACAATCAGGTACTGTGACTATTTTAGAGTGTTTTGGGGACATATTGAAAATCAACTCTTCTTTCAAGAAGTAAAGATTTAAGTAAAGGTTTTCAAGTCTTTTGGGATTTGCTTGGCTTTCTCTCTGCATAGCATTTAAGAATAGACTTTTTATACATTAAAGTTCAGTGAATTGACATAGTTTACTCTTTAGAAACATGTGACTCTACAAAGAACATTTTAACCCATATCATCTGTTATCAGAATGGGATGTGAAATGATACCCATGTTTCTAGAAATTATGGTGGAGTTAGTATAACCTTGAAAACATGTCTGTTTCTTCCTCTGCAAAACCACAAAAGCCCATGTTTTCTGACCAGATTGCATGCCAGTCACTCTGTACCTTCCAAATTTTTCATATGGTACAGAGCTTAACTTTTTTGAATGAGCTGGAGAGCGCAATTCTTACATATTTGGAAAGGCATGACATGGAGGCATGTGAGATTGTGTTGAGAACAAACATAATGATTTCTTTACAATATAGATCAAAGCTCAACTATGATAATTGGCCTGTTCAAATGTCTAATAATAACTGGTTAGCCGAACACTGACTGGATTCATTTCCTAGGGCTGCCATAACCATTCCACAAACTGGGTGGCTTAAAACTTATCCCCTCACCACTCTGGAGGCTGGGCTGCAGGTGCTGGCAGGGTCATATTCCTTCCAGAGCCTCAAGGGAGGGTCCTTCTTGTCTCTTCCAGCCTCTAGGAGTCCCAGATGTTCCTTGGCTTCAGACAGCATAACCCCCACCTCTGCCTGTCTCCTCACACAGTCATCTTCCCTCAGTGTCTGTGCCAAAGTTTCTTCTTATAAGGACATCAGTTGTATTAGGTCAGGTTAATCCAGGATGGTTACATATTAAGATGATTCTATCTGCAAAGTGTCTGTTTCCAAATAAGGTCTCCTTCACAGATACCAGGAGTTAAGGCAGCCCTATCTTTTGGGGGACACAATTCAGCCCATAATACTAACTATATGCCAGAAACATTTTAGGTGCCATATATGTAAGTCAGTCTCTCTCTCTCTCTCTATTTCTCTCTCTCTCACTTCTTTCTCTCTCTCATCTCTCTCCCCACCCCCAATTCCCATGAGATTTTTATAGCAACTCTAAGTCTATTTTTATAGCAACTCTAAGACTAAGGACACCAGACAGAGTTCTGAAAGCTATTTAGGAGCAATGTTAGCACTAGAGAGCTTCAGGGGAGGAAGGGCTTAGGGAAAAAACAAACAACATAAGAGAGAGCAAGAACCTTATAACAACCCTCTGAAACAAGTACTGCTATTGTCCCTGTTTTATAAATGTGTAAATTGAGGAACAGAGGGAGAAGGTGACTTGTGCTAGCCTACACACTATTTGTTGGCAGACCATGGACAGACCCAAGCAGTCTCACTCCAAAGTTCACAGAGTAACTATTAAGCACGCTGGACATTAAGTAAATGATAATGGTGCCATAGCTTGCTTGTATTTTATTCAAATATAGGTTAATGTTCTATGTCAAAAGCTTATTCCTTTATTTCTCAGGTTGTATCTTTTTATAATTGTTAGTCTAATAGATATTAGATAGATAAGGCCTAGATGAGAAAAATGTACAGTGTCCAGACTAGTCATAATTCCACCAGGTAAATAAGATTGCAATAATTCTCTTAGATGAGTGATAAAATTCTATAGGGAAGGAAAGTAAGGTATATACTACATAGTGTGCCCCAACTAGGAAGAACATTGAGTTCCCTTCTGCTCGTGCCTAAGCGTCCACACTGAGAGTTCAGCAGGAATGTAGACAGCAGGACCACCTCTAACCTTTCAAGCACTCTGCTGCACGGGTGCCCCCTCACCTCTTAATCCCAACCAAATTTCAGATTCAACTGCTCTTTCATGTCCCTTGAAGATACCTCCTCTGCCAAGATCTCCTTGGTCTACTGTAGCTTCATGCTATTCACCTGCTCTCCTTGAACACAACAGCATGGAGCATCACAGACACCACTAACAGTCAGGCACACAGTAGGAAGTGGCGTTCTTCACCAACTAGCAGGGCAAAGCCAGCTCTTCTAGCACCTTCATATATCTGTGAAGGTCCCCCACACAAGGCTCTTCTACCTTACCTGTGTGGGGACATTGCGACATCCCTTTACAGAACTTGTCTTTGCTTTTGTTAAGACTTCCACTCATCTAAAACATGGGGAGAAAGACCCAGCACTGTGTACCTATTTCAAAAAAGCATGGCAAAATCTACAATACAGTTAATTTTCCTTCATGTTTTAAGATAACTGGGGTAGATATCAGGAGCACATTTTTTTAATCTTCATTTTTTTATGATCTTCATTATTTTTAACCATATCATTAATTGCATGTATAGGAAAGAGAAAGAAATGTCAAACAGAGATAGCATGGGTCATGCTACAGAGTTCAGATATCAATAAAATGAATTCACACTGTGTTTTTCCCCTTGAAATCCTTCTCTTTGGGGTTACTGAGAGTGGAGACTTAGGAAAGGTGTCTGGGGTCATGTTCTTTTCTCTCCAAAAGCAAGCATTTAACATTAAAACCACAAATACATTACTGTGGATTGTGCCAGAAGAGAACTAGAGTTGTCCTTACATCTCACATATTTAAAAGATGCAGCTTTCTTTAACAGAAATTTAAGGAGGGCTGCAGGAACTTCCCTCCCAAACAATATTACTCCTAAGTAAATTCTTTGGAACTAATAGGCAAGTTACTATGAAGTTCATCTTCACAAACAGAATCATGTTAAATGTGTTCATTTGTCCCTGGTATGTGAAAAAAAAAGTTTTGTTTCCAGTGGACATAATAAAGGAAAAAAAAATAAACAGCTCTACACTGAGAAAGAGGTATCTCAACAGCTCCCTTAGGTGAGGTGTTTTAAACATGGAAAAGTAACTTATTACCTTCCAGTTCTCAAAATGTTTGCTTAGGACTCTTTGAAATACCACAGGACAGCAAGTATGAAGCATTTAACATGTGCTGAGTTATCATCAGTGAGGAAACACCTTATTTCTTTGCATTAATATGTAGCTCTCTTTGATTTTGTCTTCCTAGTGTGGCACTCAATCCTGTGGTATATTGGTAAAATATACCAAATTTTATTATCTTGGTCTTCACAGCACACGAACACTTGTTAAGGACCGAGATCTTTCCTATGGTTTTGGCTCTCAGGTAACCAACACCAAATTTTAACAGTAGTTATTTGGCAAGTTATCTTTCTGTAGGGGAGCTGCTGAACCTATTCCAGCATGCACAACTAACTTCCATAAAAATGCTAGAGCAACTCAAAAACCAAAAAGATAAGAAGTATTCCAGAACATTCTTCTTCAGGCGTGATGAGAATGAGGCCCACACTGATTTTACGAAAATGGTCAGCATCCCTCAACGTTTAAAATAATAACCCTTCATTTCCCATCTCTTGGTTTCTCACTGTAAGCTTGCGGGGAGCTCAGAAATAGAGTATTTGCCCACCTAAAAATGTACGGCAGCACTCTATTACAAGAAGAGAAATACATCTTTAAGTTTTAATCTTAAATATTGTCCTGCTCTTTTTCCTAGGTTTCTCCTCAGAAAAGAAAGTCAGTCAGTAGGAGCCCCACTGGAGGAGAAGCACACGAGAAAAGGGCGAGCTTGGCAGGACACCCCGGTTTCTCTTTCCTGTGGCTTGTGTCTGTGGCAACTGCACTTCATCTGCTCCCTGCTCTGTGCCTAGCTGTGTTGCCTATTGGCATGAAGAGAGGGGGAGGCTGTAAGAGCTGAGATCCTGACCAAGACTGAGGAGCCAGCATTATACAACTCTTATATAACAGTTTCCTTGGAATGCAATTTGGCAGATGGATTATGTGCCACCCCTGCAAAGTTCCTCCAGCATTTTGCTCTGGGGTTAACAGAGATGATTTCAGCAATGCCACCTCCGGTGCAGTGACAGTGCATGTTCATGGAAGTATATGTTCCCAGCAGGAAAATTGTCTGCAGTTGTAAATTGCTAACATTGCTCCCATTATTTTTATAGGGACTCGGTTCTTTCACCGGTTTGATTAGCAACTATTAGCTTTTTTCAGCATCATTGACTTCTATAAAAAGAAGTACATAAGCTTTCTTCAACTAAATGAGTGACTGAATCTTAATAAAATGTTAAACTTGAAACTGTTCTTCAAATAGATCATTTCTGAAAGATGACGAGAAAGACAAGTCATTCATCAGGAAAGACAAGTCCCAGTGTAATGCTGATGGCTTTTGCCGTGTTCAAGTATAGAGCAGTAGTTCAGAGATACATGAATTTGAATTAAATCTGGGTGTTTCCTTTCTAAGGACTTCAGTAATAATGAAAAACATAACTCTGACTTCTCAAACCAATTCAAGTGGAAAATGAATATACTCAAATTTTATTGCAATTAAGTGACACAGTGGCCTGACAGATGTTCAAAGACTAAACAGATGGAAAAGCATTAACTCCATCCTTTTAATATGGATTCTGCCATATTATTTAATATGGATTTCCACTGGAAATCCTCTTTGTCAGAAGATACATCGGGAGTGTCATATTCTGGGATGTCTGCACTTCTAGAAGCATCTAAGGAAAAGCAGGCACTGTAGCTTAAGATGCTGTCACAGAAAACAACCCTGACACCCTAGCTCCAATTTCCAGAAGTCATGCTGCTTAATTCCAGTTCAAACTATTTTTTTTTTCAATTTCTGGAATGGGAAGGTGAAAGAACCATAGGAAGTTAAATGCTTTCAGCTTCAGTTTTGGGCTACTCAAACGTAATTCTTGAGAAAGAATTATCCCTCTATTACATTAATTCTCCAAAGCTTTGTTTTTGCTACCACTTATTAAGGAGACAAATCATTCTTGGGCAACCCCTCCGCCTAAGTGAACCAGAAAAACAATAGAGTTAACAAGTCCGTGGCACTGAACAAGTTGGCAATTTTTTGTTTCATTCCCCTTCCCTCAAATCAGTGAAAAAGTTGTAATATCGACCTCCAGTAGTGGATTAAGTCTGCACCCCCCACACACACACACATACACACATCCCCTCCACACACAGAATAAAAGCTAGACATCCACACAAGTATCCCTCTATAGGTTCGTTCTAGGGCAATTCAACATCAGGAAGACGTGCTTTAGCCATGCTATTACTATGACTGAAGCCACCCTCTTACTAATTAGCAAGTTGCCAAAGATTGTGCAAATGCTAATGTCATGGGAAAAATCCAATTTAAGTGGGACTTAATTGAATCTGAACTCCCAGTGAGTGATGGCAAATAGGGGAAGAGGAACAGAGAAAGCCTTGCTCAGAGTCCAGCTGCCATGTCAAGAAGTCAGATTCCTACAACTCCGGCCTGAGAGGAGCAAACTCTCCTGTGTTTCCTGGAATCATTTGTTTGGGGATTTCTCTCTCTACTCATTATAAGGCCAGAGCTCTCGGTGTGGCACTGGCCTCATTATTACACACAGTGTGTGAGGAGGAGCTGTGTCCCTTTGAAAGGAGGCAAAGTCATACCCCATGATCTCTCCACATCAGGAAATAAGACGAGACATGTTCAAGGCTTTTGATGATCATGGAGAATTTGATCTTTGACTTGAAGTCTCATATGAAGAGAAAGGTGTGTTCACTCTGTCTTAGTTGTGATGTGAGGTCAGAAGAAAAACCAACCTTGGGGCGTAGTTAGGTCAGAGAGTTAGGCCAGCCTCTGGTTCACTCATGCGTTTTGGAATACATTGTGAATATTAAGTGTGAACTAACTTCCAGATGATTTCCTTTCATTTATTAATAGTCTGAGCTCTCCATCACCCAGCAGGAGAGAGATAACTATTCTCTTTGTTACAGACACATGATTAATCCATGCCACAGCCTCAGTCTTTTTCCTAAGATTTCATGGCAAGAAAATAGCAGAGCCATGATTGAAAACTGAATCAAACCACCCAGTCAGTTCTGTGCCTGCTGTAATTCTGCATTCTGGGTCACCAGAGCAAGTTATACTTGTTTTGATGGTTCTACGTGGGAAAAGGACCATATAAGTGTAATCATTTCTCGCAGGAGAGTGGTATTATTTGATGCCATCTCTGTATTACCGCCGCACCGTGACCCCCAAACCTCACATTAGACTGGATGCAAAATTCAGCATCTCGTCCCTGCAGTGATTTTCTCATGGTTTGTACAGTCTTTCCTGAAAATTTGTGGGGTCACGGGGAGAGACTGATCTCAGGGGAGACATTGTTTTTATTATGCTAGACAGTAAACCTCTGTGCTGTTTACTCCAGAAGGATATACTCATTCTATCCATAAAAATGTTTTTGAAAGATAATCCAGAGGGAGATCAACCAGTGCCTCTGTTATAAGTTGTTTAAAATGGGGAGGATTCCAAAGGGAATGATCTCCCAGTGGATATTTGTGAATAAAATCACCATTTTTCCTAAATACTGTAATAGAGTTACATATACAAAAAACTTTGGGTTACATATACAATAACTACTTCATTTAAAAGTAGGATAATAGTTCCTATATCTCAATTTTGGATATATCCTGATATCCTCTGTGAATTATGTTTTAAACACAACTATTAGACAATTTTGTTCCTTATAAATCTTTATAGTTTTTATCACATATGCATAGTCAAAGAATGACAAAAAAATAAATAGAAGATTTTCTGATTCTCTAAGCAGAGCTAGCATAATGGTCCATTAAAAATATCAAAGGGGGGGCCTCCCCGGTGGCACAGTGGTTGAGCGCTGGGTTGCAAAGCTGCCGCAGCCTCTGCAGCACCAGTTCGATCCCCGGCTGCTCCCCGGCCACCGAAGGAGGGTCCCCCATGGCGCGCAGACCTCTCCTGCCACCTGCTGCTCCCCTCAGCAGTGTACTTAGGTCCTTCTACCTGTTCTGCTCCCTGCTCTGGCTCTGGTGAATTCTCTCACCTTCCCGCGCTTCTGCCTGTACCCAGTGCTTGTATAAATAAATAAATTAAATAAATAAATAAATAAATAAAAATAAATCTTCAAAAAATATATATATATCAAAGGGGGAGAAGGGATTAGAGTCAAAATAAGGGGGGTGGGAATTGTATGGGGACTGTAACCAAGATGAAAATGCATGCATTGTGCAAAAATGAAAAATGATGTAAAAAATACATAAAATAAAGTATCAAAGAGGAAGAAGGAATTTTGAAGGATGAAGTTAGGAAATGGGTAGAGGCAGTCTGTTAGGAACAGGGTGTCCCAAGCCCCCAAGTCCATTTATCAGCCTGACTGAGAATTGCAGACCAGGAAGGGCCATCTGCCCCCTACAACATGGTAAAGAGTAGAATGTTCAGAACACCAGCATACTAACACAGTGCTAAAGCAACAGACCAAAGCTAGTTTCAGGAAAGCAGGCCAGGTAACCTGGGAGACTCAGTGGGCCTCAATAGCCTAGGGGACCCCACAGGCCCCAAACAATCAGCCAAAGACACACGCTGAGATATTTAACAGCCGAACCCCCACTCCTTGCTCATTATACTCACCTAAGCACAAACTCCTTGCCCCATCAGAGGCTACCCACTTGGAACCCTCTACTGAGAGAGCTTTCCTGTTCTTCCTCTTGTCTATCAATGAGTCTCTTGCTTTTCTGTAACTATGGTCTCGACAATGAATTCTTTCCATGCTAAAGACATGAACTGAGAAAGCACTTACCTGGAGTCCTCGGACTCCAGGCCTGTTCCCAAAACCCCAATTCACTTTCTTGCTTCCAAATATTCATTCCATCTTTTTTTTTTGGAATAGCACCTCTATATCCTCTAGGAAGTTTCTTTCCTTACTAAATGCAGTTTGATCAAAAGTGCCCAGCTGTCTCTCTCAGAAGGAACAACCATGTGGTATAAAGCAGGCCATTTGGATCGTCCTTTGCTAGAATGAACTTCACACCAGCGAGTGTCTTGGGGAGGCAGGTAGTGGTGGTTCCCTGAGCCCCAAACACTGTCCATATTATAAGGCTTCCCTGTCAACCCTGTGAATAAGCCAGTATCTCTCCAAAATTAAGTCAATTAGTTTCTTTAGGGTGAAATAACAATCATAATTACTTGCAAATGGGGGATATAAAACTTAGAGAGTCTATATTCACACATATATAAACACATACTTTTCCTTAAGGTATCTTTGAAAATGGAAGGTAGTATGACGGTAAACTTATATTGTATAATTAGATCCATTTTAATTAGACAAGTTAAATAATTCAAATGTTATGCTTGCCAGTCTTGCACAACATTACTTTAGATCATTGTCCAGTATGTTTTAATATGTTTGAAAGTGGGAAATGCCATGATTAAAAGTAAAATACAATTTTTCATTTGAATTTTCTCCTAAATTTGACAAAGTCCCTTAAGAAGATATTTTAATGAAGCAACCTTGGGAAAGGTTCCAATGAAACAAAACCACCAAAGCCCATGTCTCATTTCCTTATTTCTTTTTCTGAAGTGCTTACTTGCATATAACCAATAATTTACATTTTAATGGGTTGTTAATAAATAAGTCATAGGAAACAATTCCTTTGTGTAAGAACTACACCAAATGAATTATGCTTTAAAAGTCAGTGGTGGTGATGATATTTCTTTGCCAGCAAAGTTAAACTCTTGCATTATAAACTACAATTCATTCTGCAGCAAAATATTAATTCATATACAGAGCAGCTACTCAAACAGAAGTCAAGGAAAAATCCCTGATGGCTTTAAATTTTATATGAACTGGTACATTACAAAATGTGGAATTGGTTAATTCTACACATACCCTGACTTCTATCTTGATCAATTACCTCTTGTGGATGTTATTATTTGTCAATATTTATTAGAGATTTACTTTGTTGACATAGGGTTGTATAATGTGCACAGTCATGAGTGACACAAAAGAAACAGAGTTTTCATTGTTAAGAAAAGTCATGCTATCAGTTGGGGAGGATGCACTGAGACCAGGGGAGACAGATGCTCTTTCAAATTTCCAAAATAATCCTATATCTTTCAATGTGTCTAGAATTATAATTTTCCTTATAAGGAGATAATCAGAAAATTTTGGCAGTTTGAATTGAGAAAACTACTACATTATTCAGGTATTCTAGCAACATGGTGTTAGCTTTTTTAACAAAAATACATTATTACAACAATGAGCAAAATCTAGAACCATTTTCCCAAAAGGACATAGATTTTACTTTTGTATTATTCCTAGTTCTATAAGCTGCTAACAATGTGACAAAAAAATTCATCTTTCCCTATACTATATTAACAGCTACTCCCAGAATACAGATTAATTATTGACAAAATTTACAAGTTAAAATGAATTTTTTTTAATCGAAGGAAATAGAAGATCAATGTTTCTGACTTAACTCATTTAAGGATCTTCTAGTTTTATATGTTTTCCACGTGATTATTAACAATAAATGTCAAGTTTTTAAATTTACTTTTGGATACCCATCCTTGCCTCATTACCAAATAATTTAGCATCTATCACCTTCACATCCTCTACTTTCTGGGAAGAGAAGGCGTGTACAAGTTGCTAGCCAGGAAGATGAAAACTCATCAGGTAAAATTAAGTTTCTTTTACCAATAGCAATCAAGGTAGCTTAAGAGCTTTTATCCTCAAGTCCTGCAAGCAATACACTTTTACCTGAAGAGGTGGTCTTCAATATTTCTAAATCACATACAGTATTGTAACCCAATATTACCTTAATTAATTAACTCAAAAAACACACATACATAAAAAAATTCTACTTTTCCCAAGTAAGAACATAATGCATGAGTGCAGCAACATTTTGCAGAAAGATCACTGGATTTAGAATCAGGTATTAAATAAATAAGTTCCTGCAAAGTGAAAGAAACTACATTAAATGAAAAAGATGAAATCTTGCCTTATTTATTTATTTAAAGATTTATTTTATTTATTTATGCACATAAGAGCTGAAGTGTAGGCCAGAGGTACGGAGTTGGAGGGTGAAAGGATTCACCAGAGACAGAGTGGGGAGAAGAACAGGCAGATCTACTGAAATACACTGCTCAGGGGAGCAGTGGGGCAAGGCAGGAGAGGTCTAATGCACCATGTGGGTCAGCGCCCTGGTCAGGGATCTGGACTAGTGCTGCAGTGACTGGCAATAGCTTGATACTGCTGTCCTTAACCCCTGCGCCAACAGAGAGTCCCCTGCAGAAACTTTTGATTTAATGTAGTCCCTTTTATGTTTTTTTCTTGTTTCCCTTGCCTTTGTTGAGTACTCACAGAGCAATTTATCTTTAAAAAGGACTTTAATAAGAACATGAAAACAGAATTTGCTCACTTATTATTAAATACTTACCATGTTAGGCAATGTGATAAGTACTTCAAATGGATTATTTATTTCATTTAAGCATCATAATAAGTTTTTCAGGTAGATGCCTTAAAGGCTTATTGGATGTAGAAAAGGAGCCTCAGAAGGATAAAGGTCCTCATATAAGACTCTAAGCAGGGCCTCCCTGGTTGGTGCAGGTGGTTGAGCGCAGCACTATGAAGCTGTCTGCAGCATCTGCAGTGAGGATTCAATCCTGGCCAGCTAGGGAGATACCCACATGGCAGGGCAGACCTCCCCTGACAGTGTATTTCAGTCAGAGCTCCTGTTCTGCTCCTCACTCTGTCTCTGGTGAGTCCTTTCACCCTCCCACACACCTGGCCTGTATCCCGGTTCTTGTATAAATAAATCTTTTTTAAAAAAGAGTCTAAGCAGTTAATGACTCCCTCTAATGTTACTCTGTAAAATGCCACACTACATTGTCCTGATTAATGTTTTTGGTTTCTGGTAATGTATTCAAATATATCTATTTTCTTTCCATAACTTTTGTGCCCTATTTTTTGATTAATAAAACTTTTTGATCCCCCCCACAAAAAAAATAGAATCAGGTATTGATGCTATTCCTGCCTGTACTAGATGTGAACATGAGCTACTGTGTCTAGTATTTGTGACCCTCAGTTTCTGTGAAAAGGACAATATGAAAAAGTCTCCATTTTTGTAAAGATCACAAAATCAAGTCAAATGTGTAATGTTTGGCGCTTGTGTGGAATTCCATACATTTTTTGCCTTCCTGTTTACTGTGCTGGTTAAAGAGATTTCTCCAGGGTAACAAACACTTCCTAAAGGATATTTGATAGCAGGGAGATAGGAACTGTTCAGGGAAGGAGTTCCTGTCCTTGTAAATGTAAGCAATGCTTTATCTGACCCAGCTTTTACTGTAGGGCACCTCAAGACTTTTCATGTGAAATTGTCAATTGCAAAATCACACCGTGACTTGTTCCCAGCATGTTAATATTTTAAGTCACGTGGATAAACAGAACATAAATAGAAGTGACACAAAAACCTGATGCCTATCAAAGGCTCATCTCTGCAAGACAGAAGCATAAAAAATGGGTATTCTGTAGTAAATTTAGATTATATAGATGTTTATGAAGAGATGAGACTAAACCCTCAAAGGGTTATCATATCACACATCACCTGAAGACAGAGGATTAGCTTCAGTAAGAAGGGCCAGGCAAGGGGGAGGCTAGACATATCTGAGGTTAGGAAAAGGAATTATACCCCCCTGGGTGGGTAGCATTGATCCTGCTGGCACAGACATAGCTGCAGGAGGAACGGGTGTGATAGGCAATAGAAGGTAATTGATACAAAGGCAGACAAAGCTACATATAAACCCAGGGAAATTCAATAAGGAGCAACAATGGTATTCAACTTGACCAAAAGTGGATTGAAACATGCAAATCAAACTTCATCTTAATCCAGACAGAATGAATCAGAAGAAAAGCTAGACACATTCTGAAAGACAAATTTATATTACAAACATATCATAAAATTCTAAAGATTCTTAGATGAGAATGTTTCCAAGATAAAAATATCAACTGGTCTACAAAGAAAATTGTAGAAGACACCAGTCATTCCTATACAACCTGGCAAATAGGAAAATAATGGAGCTGTGATTGTCATCTTTTTGACATTACACTATATATACACTATATATTATACTAGTCTACATATATACTGTATATTATACTATCCTGTGTATACTATACATTATACTACCCTATATATAGACTATGTATGTTATACTATCCTATATATACTATATATGTCATACTATCCTGTATATAATGTGGCCTATTAAAAGCATAAATTTATAGTCCACGGGGGGGGGGGAAACAGTATCTTTGATGCTCCAGAGTCTCTGACCTGCTGTTTCTCCCACTGCACTTGCCACCTTCTATCATAGTATGTCTATTAGTTTATTACATTTATCATTCATTATTTTTTCCCTCTAGAGTATTTGTTAATCCCCATACCCCTCTAGCATATAATTTCACATGGGTTTGGATCTTGTCTATTTTGTTCCCAAATATAACCCAAGCCTCAGAAGAAAACCTCAAACATACCAGGACCTCAAGAAATACTTACTGAACTAATGAATACATATATCATTTGAAAATATTCAGTAATGAGGAGAACACATGTTAAGTAATTCACAGAATCACAGAATTCTCAGAATCAGATTTGAATGGAGCCTGAGCTCTCTTTAGTATAGCTAAATATGGATTTAGGACATTAGTCATTGGAAGATACCCTGATGCAGCATTTTGTTTGACACTAAGAAAAATTTATAACCAGTTTTCTAGTAGAAAATTTTCTTGAGGTTTACCTTTCATGTTTGTCAAGTTTCCAAAGAGAAGATTAAGAAGTTGTCTTCTAGCGATTTTGTCATGTGATTCTGGCTTAGTGATTTAATCTTATCTGAGACAAGATTTTATTTGCAATAAAATCCAAAAGCAAGCTTCCTCAGCAATATGGTAGCAGCTAATTTGCAGACTCTTGAGCCAGGTTTGTTTATTTGTTATAGTAAAGCATCTTTACACATTTTCATTTCATATTGTTGTGAACTGCAGTCTATGACTTTATTTTGAGCAACTGGAAATTTTGAAATGATCTGTTCATTGTTTATTGAAGTTTCTCAGTCCCTTTGTTTTCTAATAAAGCAAAGCAAAACAAAAGGCATGTTAAGAAAAAATCTGAGATTTAACTAGCCGCAATCAAATAATAAACAGCCTCACCTATGATCTTATTCAGTCATTCTATGAACTTAAAAATTTGGCCCAGGGCCTTCCTGGTGGCTCAGGGGGTTGAGTGCAGCACTGTGAAGCTGTCTGCAGCCTTTGCAGTGCAGGTTCCATCCCCGGCTGGCCAGGGAGATATCCACATGGTGAGACAGACCTCTCCTGTCTCGCCCGCTGCTCCCCTCAGCAGTGTATTTCAGTCAGTCTGCCTGTTCTGCTCCCCGCTCTGTCTCTGGGAATCCTCTTACCCTCCCACACCTCTGGCCTGTTCCCCAGTTCTTGTGTGTGTAAATAAATAAATCTTTAAAAAAAAATTTGGCCAATTGAGCATCCTTCATTATATGGAATAGATATTTCTCAGACTGTTGACTGTTTTACCAAGCTAGTGCTGGTGTTTTGTTTGTTCACTTACATGGTGAAATTAAAGGAAAATTCCTGAGCAAAACTACTCCAAATAGAACAAAATTGAAAAACTTCCAGCAAAAAGAAAACGATGTTTCAGTTAAAAAAAAAAAAAATGTTTGCTCTTGAACTGTTACATGTTGTTCACGGTTCTTTGAGATCTTACAAAGATTTCTTAGATGGGAGATGTTTATTCTAATACCAGTACCAATTTTGCATGAATTCAAAATTGTGCAACTCCACATTTCCAAAAGTCTTTGCACCACATGTTTGTGATTCCTTAAATTGAACATTTCTATTTTTGATTGGGTATATTCAATACAAGTGAAGATCCTGTGATGAATTCAGACGGAAAGAAGAGTCTGTAACTCTGTCTTCTCGACCCAGAGCCTGAACATTTCTTTATCTTTCACACAAAAGAAGTGAGCTAGAGCCAAAGATTCTTAAATCTTTCCATTAGTGACAAGTCAATAGGGACTATATATTTGAACATAGATCCGCTGGAAGATTTCCAATACAGATTAAAAATTCGGGTCAATTTTACAATTTAACTTATGATACATGTTTTTATACACTTACTTATGGACTAGAGTTGAAATCTACACATTCTGTTACTGTACTCCAGACATACCATATTACTCCAGAAATGTCCATTCTTTAGTTTTCAAACTTACAGAATAGTTTCTTTCTACTCTAAAATCTTAAAATGCTTTTGCTTCTAATGACGTCACATTGCAATATCATACATGGTCAGTAGGTGCCACCACTTAACATAATTTACTGGAAGGTGGAAATTCATTTAATGTCTATAAACTAATTAGAACAATATATTTATTCATTTTAAAGGATATTTACTGAAATAATGTTATATGTTTCATGTGTGCCTCAATATGTCATATATTACTGCATATACAATAGTAAATTCACTATTAAAAGTTCAATTCTACCCTTTACCCTACAATTATCCCTTCTATCAGATTTATCTGCCCTCTTACCTCTTCCCTTCTGGCACCCACTAATTTGGTTTTATATTCTAAAAGTTTACTTATGTTTAAATTATTTTATTCATTTGCTTTGCTTCTTTATGTAAAAATGGTGTCATAAATGTAGAAGATCCATAAAGTAGCTTTATTTAAAGTAGAGACATTTTCCATCAGGAAACTAGAGAAAGTTAAATTCTGTATCCCTCCACTACTTCCCTTGGAAAGATATCCAGGATTTTGCTGGAGTTTGTAATACCAAAGTTGCTATTATGATAGAAGAGGCCCTACTAATTCTTGCAAAACTGTAAAATAAAAAGGTAAGGCTGTTTCCAAATATATTAAAATAAATCTCTCTTCTTCTTAAAAGAAAAAAAAAAACAATAATGGCCAAGGGTTATGGAAACCCACAGAATTTGAAGTCAGATCCCAATGTGAGTCCAGCTCTTTCCCACTCACTACTTGCACAATCTTGAGCAATTTATTTAGGCTTATTATTATTTTTTTAGCCACAGAGTCCCTAACTCTTAATTGCAAGATTTACAAATCTGAGAAGGATTTAGGAAGATTAATAATGTGTGTAAATCACCTGACACATAAGAGGCATTCAAAAAACAATAGCAATTAGTCATAATTCAGCAGACTCAGAAATGACATTATCACCACTGCATAAATAGGGTAGTGCTGAATGTTATTATTCATGGTGGTAATAATACCATTAATGTTAATTTATTCAAATGCACTGTCAACCTAACATTTCAGAGGTTTACATGTCTACAAAGAGTATACACAGAGTGGAGCACAAGATTCCTCAAACTTGCATGCATCGAAGTTTCTCAGTAAGCCTGTCAAATACACAACTATTCCCCAGAGATCCACTCAGTAGATCTGAAGTGGGTCCAGATATTGACATCTTTGAACAAGCACCCAAAATGATTCTGATGGAAGTGAGCACGCTGGTGAAGCTAGACAGCAAAGAACACGACCCTGCCATTGCATTTCTCAACCACAGCTCTGCATCAGGCCTCCTACATCAGACCCCAAACTAAATTCTTTACTCTCAAGTTGGACCCTGAAAATCTATTTAGATGAGTTAATCTGGTGATGAAACTTGAGGGTAGGAGAAGTGAACATTTAGTTCAAAATTCAAGGAAAAACAGAACTCAAAGCAAGGCCCTCCACAGCTCCCAGCATGAGCTCCTGCTCCCACACCACCGACAACCCCCAGGTCTGGGCATCCCTGTGGGTAATGTTAAGGGTGGAAAAAATGAGGAAAGAGAACGTTCCCCCTAACCCCACACCGGGACTGATGTACAACTTGAGCCTAGAGTTCCTCAGAGACTATTTCCCAAGTCTGGAAAAATTAGGAGAAAAAGAGCCGCAGAGATGACATCCTCATGTGCCTGCCTCAGAAACTTCTTAGCCAACCTGGACCTAACCAAGGTTAATAGGAAGGACCGTGCCCCACCACTGAGGAAATCAGATTGTCAAATGCTGCAAGCCACAGCCACCATCAGCTGAGCCAGCCCTGACAGGTGGTTGCTGATCCGCAGCTCAGCAGGGGCATGGAGGAAGAGCTGCCAGGCACTGGTGCCTGCGTCCCTTGGCTGGTGAAGGGGGAAGTCAGGAAATGGATAGAGGCAGTCAGTTAGGAACAGGGTGCCCCAAGCCCCAGCTCCATTTATCAGCCTGATTGAGAAACAATTGCAGAACAGGAGGGTGCCTCCCGCCCCAACTCAATTAAAAAAGGAATGTTCAGAACAGCAACATAACAGCACAGTAACAGTGGGCACTTTTCTGGTTTCAGAAAAGTGTGCTAGGTAACATGGGAACCCTCAGTGGGTCTCAGTAGCCTAGGAGATCCCCATGGGTCCAGCAAGGGAGACAACAATGAGACACCCAATGGGCAAACCCCCACTCCTTGCCCACTGGACTTCAAAACACCTTCTTTTTGCCTCCTCACTGGCTACTCACTCAGGACCCCACTCCACTAGAAAAACTTTCCTGCCCTGCTTCCTATCTATCAATAAATCTCTTGCTTTTCTATAACTTTGGTCTTGACATTGAATTCTTTCCTCACCCAAGACAAGAAGCAAGAAAGAGCCCACCTAAGGTCCTCAGATTCTGGGCCTCCTCCCAAAACCCCAATTTACCCGGACTGCCCACGCCGGACCACAGACCTCACGGCTTCAACTGTAGAACGTTATTGTCACGCAGTTCTGCAGCCCAGGCATGGGGGCTCACAGAGTTGTTTCTTTTGAGGGCTGTGAGGAGGAGTCTGTGCTATGCCTCGTCCCCAGCTTATGGGGGTTACTGGCCATCTTTGACTCTCCTTGGTTTGCAGAAGCATCACAGAGCCTCTGCCTTCATCTTCCCGTGGCGTTCTCCCCGGGCGTACAACTTTCTCCCTTTTTAAAGGACATTAGTCATGCTGGAGTCAGGATCATCCAGCTGCAAGATGAGCTCATCCCAACTTTGCTAATTACACCTGTCATGTATAATTTCCAAGCTAAGTCATATGGTGAGATACTGGAGGTCAGGACTTCAACATATACATCTGCCATAATTCAACCTGTATCAGCGTCCTTTCTGACTTAACAGATAACCTGCTTGAAGGTGTTATGGCCTGAATGCTGTGTCCTTCCCCCCAATTCCAATTACATTGTAAGGTGACTGGCTAATAAGTCTGGCCTTAGGGGGCGATTCGGTCACAAGGCCTCTCAAGCATGTGAGAAGTGCCTTATAAAGGAGACTCCAAAGAGCTGGCTCATCCTCATGCCACATGAGAGCAGAGTAAGAAGCAGTAAAAAGTTCTGCAACCCAGAAAGGGGCCTTCTCCAGAACTCTACCTGCTGGCTCCTTGGACTTCCAGCCTCCAGGACTGCGAGAAATAAATTTCTGTTGTTTATAAGCTACCCAATCTGTGGTGTTTTATTATAGTGGCAGGGACAGGCTGAGACACCTGGTGAATACCAGAGAGGGGAACAGAGGTATGAAGCAGGCCTCTGCTGGGATTGCTTTTCCTTCTGCAGAAGTCCTGCCAGTAGGAAAGGTGAAACAGATAGAGGTCAGTGAAGGTCATGGGGCAGAGCGTGCTCCTAAGGTGACAGCACAGGGGCTCAGCGCTCCAGCCCATTGGAGAGGTGTCCAAAACCATGTTGAGAGAATCTCAACATGGCACCACTGGGCAAGACTATGTGATCTTGCCATTGTGAATTTTGTGAGTTCTGTTTCTGAACACTCCACACAAAAATCTTTTCAGATGTCCTTATAAATGCTTTAATAGCAAAGTTAAGATCACCATGCTAAAGTGAGGGTTTTTTTTAAGATTTATTTTATTTATTTATACAAGCACTGGGTACAGTTTGAAGTGTGGGAGGGTGAGAGAATTCACCAGAGCCAGAGGGGAGAGGAGAGCAGGCAGACTGATGAAGCACACTGCTGAGGGGAGCAGCGGGCAGCAGGAGAGGTCTGCGTGCTATGTGGGACCCTCGCCGGTGCCTGGGGATCGAACCAGAGCTGCAGAGGCTGCAGGCAGCCTCACAACCCAGCGCTCAACCGCTGCGCCACCGGGGAGGCCCTAAAGTGAGATTTTGAAGTATGAAAACAAAAGCCACATGCAGGCCTTTATAATACTTTTGGTCATAGGTTTTGTAAAACAAGTTTCCTCCCCCACCCCCTCATCCTTTATTTTTAATCATTCCAGAATCTCCTCATTGAAGATTTTCTTTATTTTTAGCTCCTATCTTGAAACCCCCACATTCGCTAGCTAGTGCTTTGTCGGTGGTGCTGGAGATTTTTCTTTGCAGATGCTTAGATTCGACTAGAACATGACAGGTAGTCAGGCGTGGGGCTTGAGAAGCAGTCTACCTGAGCAATAAGCAATGTCATGACTGTGATGGCTCAGTCTAACCCCTTCCCTAGACAATCAAATTATAAAATTCCTAATACTGACCCTCCCAAAAAGGCAGAGGGTTGCTTAGTAATCAATATCAAATTACGGAAACAATCTCAGTGCCCAGTGACAGATGAGCAGATGCAGAAGATGGGGTATATATACACTATAGAATATTACTCAGCTTTCTACAAAAAAAAAAAAAGAAATCTTGACCTTGGCAACCACATGGATGGAATTGGGGAAGATTAAGAAGTAAGGCAGAAGGGGAAAGACAAATACCAGATGATTTCACTCACAAGTGGGATACAGAGTTGGAACAAAACAAGAGAACAGACAAAATCAATCCTGGAAATGTGACTGCAGCATGGAGGCTACCAAAAAGGGAAGGCCGAGGGTAGGGAGCAACAGGGGCAGGCGGCCCAATGGACTGTGATGGGGAATTATGGGGGTTTTTGGTGGTACGTGTGGTGTGGTAACATACAAGGTTATCAACCTGTAGAGATATCAACCTGTACCTCTAAATCATATGCAGTGTTGTAATCCAATGTTACCTCAATAAAAAAAAATCATACAACATGAATAAGAAAAAAGTAAACAACATCAACAATGTGTCACTGACATACAAATGAAATGGAATGAAAGCAGAGGGGAAACACAGTGGATGGTTGGAGACATGAGACCAGGGACAAGGCCATTCAGACCCTGCAATGTATTGGAATCAGATCACTAAACTTGTGGCACTGATTGAAGATAAGAAGAAAAACTACTTTACAGATGCCAAACATCTGGCAAGAATTCTTGTTTGGCAAATTGAAGAGCCAGTATTGGTGTCGATAATAGATATTCTGAGAAGTTGACTGCTTTGATGCAATAAACAAATCTCTTTCCAGAATCCCTTCAAAGCAACCAGAACTGGGAAGCTCTGAAGGTGGACTCTGCAAACCTCCTCACTGTCTGTCATTTCCAGCCTCCGGGACCCTCATGCTGCTGCTTTTTCTCCACATACTATTCCATTGTTCCCATGGCACTTTTCAAAACATTTTTTCGTTAAGGCTCTACAAACGTGCACATGATATCCTCAGACCCTCCTCATGAAAATAGTCCTGCAATATTAACTTTCTAGCTTTGAATCTGATCTTTTCCGTTTGACACATGCATTTTGGGATGGTCACGCAGTAGGCAACTGTAGGGACCAGGTCATCCTCCAGGTGGACACAAGTTCTGAAACCATAAAGATGGTGAGCAGGCTGTAAGTGCTTCAAAGAACATGAGCTACCTGACTGAACCGGGCCACAGCAAGGCATTCCTTATCAGTCCATCAGGAGTTTGTGGTCACCCAGCTCTCAACTCCGCACAATGGGTGGAGAAAGACACCATGGAAATGCTCACCCCATAGGAAGAGAGCTCACTGAGGGGCCTGTGTGTGTCCAACCGAATAAAACTCAGCATTGTTCGTAACATCTTGGGGACATTCGAGATACCCACACCACACAAGCAGAGTGTGCAACGAGAAGGGAACAGACCTGTATTTTCTAGCATGCCAGAGCTGAAGCCAGAGGGTGCTGTGGAGGCTGGGTCACATTGATCTCAGCTAGTCTTTATTTTACCATCTGGCTTCTTTCTAGGGCTCCCTCAAAAGGGATATCCCTAACTAACCCATCAGGGCCTTCTCTCCACATAACAGCCCTAGTGGAAACAAGAAAGGAAGTCGATTGTGCTGATTTGCTGTGTAAGCCCCCATACCAGGCTTGTTAGCAGAGCCGCCTCCTTCACCTAGCCTGGCTGGCCTCCCTTCGCAGTCAGGAGTCTGCATTTAAGTCCTGTTTAATGAGGGGCGCTCAATAGTCCCTACCTACCCTTAAAGGAGCTGGGCTCCCCCCTCACACCCCAGCTCCCTCCAACAGCATTCCTAACGAGACGCTAATGCTTTCCTATGATACTTATTCAGGGTCTACATGTTTTTATGTTCAGATCTAGCAGTTATATTTCAGAATAAACATGTTCTTGTAAACTAATCCCATTTGAAATAGGGATCCCATCACCTACTGATTCCCCAAATTAGCTTGTAGATTTAAGGTGACATACAATAGGCCAATTTTTGTAAGTAATATATACCAAGGAAAGCTGGTCACTCACAGATAAATATTGGAAACTCCACCAATTTGAGTTCATTTTACAGATGTTCTGAACCCTTATCTTTTCATAGGGTGAAACCTGTTTACCAAAGAGATGTGTCCAGTAGTCAGAGAAAGAAGGAGAATGTGAAAAAGCTATTTCTGTTTCCAATTATTTTAGTGATGTATTTGAGGCCAAATAAGCCACTTCATCTTGGAGTGCTTAAATAATGCATGGGTGAGCGGTAGCTGGCTGGATCTCAGTGGTGGTGCTTTTGATTTAAGATCCATACAAGTGCCCAGACCTGCCTGTGGAATCACCAGGAAGTCTATTCTATGCTATTCTCTTTGTGCCTGTTCCAGCAGACAATGTTCTTCAAATACGGAGGGGAAGTTCAAAGATCTATGTAGTACACACTTTGATTTGATTCATGACTAGAGTACATATAGGTTCTCAAATTGACTTTTCGGATATTAAAACAATTTCATGGAAGTGTTGGTTTACAACATTATATCGAAAGGATTCTTTTTATTTAATAGAAAATTGAAAAGAAGTTTGTCTAGGTTTTTTACAACCTCCATGTACTTGCATGATCCCATCAGCCTTGCCTAATAGAATCAGCTCTCAACTTGAAGAACCGTGTTCTATACAAAACCCACTGCAGCATCGTGTGCAACAGCTGAGATATGGACACAGTCTATGTGTGCAGGGATAGAGGGCTGGGGAAAGATGTGGTCTATATACACAGTGGAACACTGCTCAACTATAGCAAATGGTGAAATTTTGCCATAGGCAGCAAAACAGAAGGCATTCAAGGAGATTATAGCAAGTCAAATTCTTCATCTAAAGACAAATACTGGATGATTCACCTACATGGGCAATATAAGGAAAGTAAATGGATGAACTGACACAGCAAAATAAATATAAACTATAGGACAGTGACAACCAAACAGAAGCTACCAGAGGTGAAGAGGGTCGGGGGGTGTGGGGGTGGAGACAAGAGGAGGGATCATAAGAGATGATGATAGGTATTTTTGTTTTTAATTTCTTAAAATGTGGTTTTGAGTTTTGCTTTTTGAAAGAAGAAAAAATATAATCAGCTCTTTTCCACTGAAATAAAATTTGTGCAATGCTTCCACATTACACCTGTCATTCTGTGTATGAAATCTTGGGTAAGCCGGTAAAATTGGCAACAACTCCTAGGGGTTGAGTGAGCATTTACTCAGGTGCAGATGCCATCTTCACCTGGTGGCTTTACACACTGTTTTGTGACATGTCACAATGCTTTGTGACTTTTGTCATTTAAACACTGATTTCCTTCTTCTAAGGAATGACATGGTTATATTTTTACAATGATGTTCTTTTTTTTAAAGGTTTATTTATTTAGTATAAAAACTGGGGTACAGGCTAGAGGTGCTGGGGGTGGAGGATTTCACCAGAGACAGAGTGAGGAGCAGAACAGGTGGATCTACTGAAACACACTGCTAAGGGGAGCAGCAGGCGAGACAGGAAAGGTCTGCTGTGCCATATGTGGGTTAGCTCCTTGGCTGGGTATCAAACTCAGGTGGAGACTTAACCCCTAGGCCACCAGGGAGGCCCCCAAACAGTGGTTCTCAAAGTGTGGTCCCCAGATCAGCTGCATCAGCAGTAGCAGGAAACTTGTGAGAAATACAAATTCTCCAGTCACATCCCAAAAGTTGAATCAGAAACCCCAGGGGTGCCAACTTACTGAGCTGTTTTAACTGTCCCTCCCAGGGTCTGGATGTATGTTGGGGTTTCACATGTAATATACTTAGCAGATTTTATGTGCACTTGTTTGGATGACAGAAAAGTCTATTTTGTGCTGTTCAAGTCTTAACAATGCACCTTGTTTTTTGCAAAACAATCTCCCACTGGCTATTCAGTTTTAATCACAACTCAAAAATACTCTTATCAGCTTGATATAGACTATTGCGCTGTGCTGGGTCCACAAACAACACTCAGTTCTCATGAAAGGAAGCCAAGAAGGAAGACACCAATGAGCAAACAGACAAAGGATGGTTGTTGCCAAGCCAGGAATCGATACCTCCCCAAAGGACCTTGTGCAAGCCGTTTTCTTTGTATAAAGTTCTTTGTTCAAATTCCAATTAAAAAAAACTAAGTTCAAAAAGACATTCCCTTATTGCACCTGAAATAATGTGTCCTTCCACATTCTTTTGCTTTGTTTCATTGATATGACTGGTATTTGACTTTCTCCCTCTGACTTACATTTAGCATAATCCCCTCCAGTTCCACTCATGGTGTCACAAACGTTAAGAGCTCATTTTTACAGCCGAGTAGTATTCCATTGTGTGTTTGTGTATACCACATATCCATCACCTGCTGATGATACACTAAATTGAGAGGTGGCCCCTCTTCTGCAAATTCACTGTAGCAATGGCCAGTATCCCATGTATTAGAAAGTGACCAGTAGGTATTTTAGGCAAAGTCAATAAATATCGCCGCTGAAATGAATAAATGAATGATTCCTCAAACTGTATTTTTTTTAAATATTTGTAACAAATTCTTTTCAACATCACACAGTAGTTTGTTTATCATCAAAGTCACCCCAACATTATACAACTCGGCCCTCTACGTTGATTAGTGACTTTTTTTAAACCAAATTTCTAGGGTGTTCTTAAACAGAACCAAATGTTTTATTGGCAGGGAAACTCTCTTGGCTTGTTTCCCAATTTAATAATTTAATTTCTTGCTTGTTAATTGTGGATTTAATATCTTAAACAAATTCTGACTGCCATTATCCTTTATATTTTCCTTTCATGGTGATTTCATGAAAAGAAAAAAAAAAAAAAGTTCTCTGCTATTTGGAATCCAAGATTTGTTTCTAAATAAAATGTCCACTAGATGGAACTATTGTTTCAAGAGAATGAGAATGATGTCTTGGAAAGAATCTTTTTCTAAAACTTTCTCACTGAAAGTTACATCAGAAATAATGATAGAAGATGCCCTTGTTTAAAACAAGTTTTTTTTTTTTCATCACACAGGCATTTTATTTAACATTATCTTTAGAAAATGGGCCATTTAAAGAAACAACATTCTTACATTCTGTAAGTTGCACTTAGGGTTGAGTACACATGAAGTCAGCTTTTAATGCATTAAAATCACAGTGGATAGCAGCAAAGGACTTGTGGGAAGAAAGGGTGAAGGATAATCTGATTGTTCACACTGTGATTATTTGCACATTGATGAAAAACAATTCACACTTCTAAAACCTCAAAACCTCCCTTTTTAAAGAGCCAAAATGAATCCAAGAAATCTTGCCAACACTCTCCCACTCCTAACAAATTGATTACTCTCACACATAAAACTGAAACAGCATGGCAGCAAAAGATTTTGATAGCAATGAAAGTTTGTAAACTATATTCCAATCCCTTTTTCTTGTGCCTAAAGTGCAAGGTAGAGTTCTCATAATCTCGCAGTAATGCTTCTCCTCTAATAATCCTATATTTTGTCTGGCACAGGTAATTTCCGAATCAAGTCTATTCTGGTACGCTGATGTCTAGGGAAACTTTGCAGACCCTGTGAAGGGTCACCTGCATGAAGCCTATACTGCAAATCCCAGCCACTGAGACCACCACAAAGCCCCTCTTTGAGAGACCCTGGTTGAATGCAAACTTTTTAAAAATATAAATGACGTGAGCAGTTAGAATGCATGCCATTTGAGAGCTTCCATTGTGAAAATCTTTCATCTCTCAGATGTTAAGATGTGTTAATGCTGAGTTGGTTTAATGCCAACAAATGAAATATCTAAGTTATAAAATCAGGGAACTTGCTCAGTGAGTCAGAAATTTTAAAAAATAACACAATTCATAGGGATTTAAATAAAAAACCTTATGGCTAAAGTGCTTATCATAAAGATCATAAAACCTCAAGTGTGGAAGCACACACGCAAACTTTCAAGGTGGTATGTCTATCAAAGAGTCTTTCCCAGCCCAGGACACACAGCTGCATTTAAAAATGCCTATTTTGCCATTTTTTAATGCAAATGTCACAGTAACATTGAAAATGGCTATTCCATCCCTGTTTGCCATTGCTGACATGAATATAAAAATTCCCTTCATTAACTGAAATTTGTCATGGTTTCCCCTTTTATATATTTAAGGTAGCTTCTAAAGCAATTTTTCATTTTCTTACCATGTTTTGACTCATATTTTAAAGTATTTACTTAATGTCTTATGGCACATACTGTTTTATAAGTAAACATGGCTTGGGGATGCATTATTAATGTATTGTCTTGAAAAATTACAGCCCTGAGGGAGCAAAATCAAGATGCACTGTAAATGCATTTTATTGGCAGCTTAAACATCGAACTTTGCGACAAGCTTCCTCCACATGTCTTCCCACATAACCGATAAGAGAAATCAGTCAGCCCCTTGGCAAACTCTTTGAGGCAATAACTGGAAATATCAAAGAATACATATTTCATAACGCAAGCTGAGTCACCATGACATCACTAAAATACTGTGGTTCTTTTTTCCTTGTGGAAGCTGAGGGGAGTGTTTTTCTTTCCTTATATTAAATGGAAATCATTATAATAACTCCTCCAAGTAATTTTCAAAGCCCTCACCACTGAAAAGTATTTTTTAAATTTGTGAGAGTAAGCGTTCTTCTCACACAATGCACTTCGTAAAATGTAGCAAACCAGTTAGGGTCTCAAAAAGTAACATGGAATTTTATATTCACCTTTAAATCACTGGACAAAATATAGTTTCAAACATTAGCTTTCGACTTCATATTATGTGTACACACACAAATGCTGTTCACACCCTGTAAATTTTTATTTATAACACCTCTGTAATTTGAACCATCTAGAAGCTCATTCCTTAATCCTAGGAAATGAGACAACTTGATTAGTCTATGAAGGGATAGTGGGCTGGTTTATAAGATAAATGACAACCCATTGTTGACGCCTGGCATAAACAGGACAGGTGGAACTGAAGTCAGCCTCATCATTTAAGCAGTAAAAGCAAGAGAGTGTCAGCTTTTAATGTCAGTGTTGGGATGACCATGGGACCCCCTCCTTTGTCCACACATTTAGATACGATACTCTTCAATCATTAATCAAAATTTATCAGATTCTGGTATCTTTTTTAGTACTCAGTGTTTTCCACAGGATTTTTATTTTTTTTGAGTCTGCTGTCACATTTTTCTAACTTGAGTCCTAAATGTTCTATTTTTTTTTTAAGACTGATTTATTTATTTATGCAAGCACTGGGTACAGTCAGAAGCGCAGGAGGGTGAGAGAATTCACCAGAGCCAGAGCAGGGAGCAGAGCAGGCAGAAGGACCGAAGTACACTGCTGAGGGGAGCAGCGGGCGGCAGGAGAGGTCTGCGCGCCATGTGGGATCCTCACCCGGTGGCCGGGGATCAAACCGGCGCTGCAGAGGCTGCCGGCAGCTTTGCAACCCAGGACTCAACCACTGCACCACCGGGGAGGCCCGAAATGTTCTACTATTTAAGCATTAACAAAAAATCTCCCTCTCTCCTCCCACCCTCTATGAAATCATGTCCAAGTCGAAACTCCTTGACAGACATGAATTCCTTTCCTCAAAGTCCTTTCAACTTGCAGATTGAGATTCACCACCTATTATTCCACATGTTTTGTTCAAACATTACTTGCTTGCCATCCCCTAAGCACTTTCTCTTCATCTTTCACAGTAGTTTTCTTTGGCTGAAACTATTCTCTTGTCCTGTGATGGCTTACACTTGAGTTCCTCACTTACTTGAAGACATCGCTCAGATTTTACCTCCCTGATGAGACTCTACTCCAAAGCAGAGGCTAAGTGGTCATTCACTGCCTTTAGGTCTCTGATGTCACTTACCACTGTCTACTTAATGACTGAATCATTTGCCGATATTTATCTCCCTCTTCAAACATGAAAGAGACACTGTATATTCCTCCTTGCATCTTGAAAGCTCTTCTCACACTATCTCCCATCTCCACCTTGTGTTCCCCTGGACTGTCGGTGCTCTGTCCTCCTGATAATTGAAGTCAGGGCTGCATTCTCCTCATAAAGGCTACTGCTTCCAACAGGACACTACCTCTTAACTTCCTTCCTCCCTTCTTGGGGCTCACCTGCCTCTGCCTATCCTTTTTCTTTGTTGGCTTCTTCCGGTGGGGATATAACCATGCTTAAATCTCTCCTAATGCATTTTTTTTTCCAACCTGAAAGACTATTTTCTATATACCTTGTCACCAAGTGCATTACTCCAGGACTTTCTGAACCCTGTGTGGTCTGGCTTCTATCCCTGTCACTGTCCCCACAAAAGACACCAATGACATTCTAGTTGCTGAACCCTGTGGGCACATCTTCACCCTTTCCTGATTTAGCCTCTCCAAGTCACCTAACACTTGACCAGTGTTTCCTCTTTCAAGAGCACTTTCCCATTGAAATTCTAGGACACTGTATGTTTCTGCAAATCCTCCTGTGTCTCAACCCAGCTCTTAAACTGCAGATTTCAGTCAGTTTTCAGCCCTGGCCTGTATGACTATCTAATCCACAGCTTCAGATGCCATTATACTGGGGACTTAGGTATCTTTGTTTTGCCTCCAATCTAGATTTCTCTTCTGTGCTTTATACCTACATACTTGCCTGCTAGATCTTCCTGTTTGGACATTGCATGTGTACCCAAGACAAACTCATCACATTTTCTCCCTCCACCCAAATGGATTGCTTATTTTTGTTCCTCATAGCATTGAATGGCAGTACTATTTTTTCAAGCTTCCCAAGTCAGAAGCTAGAGTATCTTCCCTGGATTGTCCCTTTCTCTCATTCGACAAATGCAGTAAAACACTGAGCCCTGCTAATTCTACCAACCGCAAAGTTGGTCCCCCACCCTCTTTTCAAGCTCTTTCTTATTACCATGGTTAAGACTCCTGTAATTTCTCACCTGGATTTCTGCCATGGCCTTCTAACTCAACACTCTGCCTGAGTCTTAGTTTTTGGCAATCCATTTTCCACACTAAAGGCTGAGTAAACTTGACAAATACAAATCTGATCATCTCCCTGGTTAAACACATCAATCACTCTAATGACTTGTAGGACAAAGTCCAACTTCCTTAAGAGAGTTTACAAAGTGTACATAATCTGATTGCTGCTCACCTCTCTGGCCTCATCCATGTTTTACTCCGGTAGAACTCTATATCCCAGCCCTGGAAGATCTTTGAGTTCCCTTAACATGCCATACTCTTTCACTTGGGGTCTTTTATCTGTGCTGTCCCATATGTCTATATTATCCTTATTCTTACCTTTCAACCCTTTCACAAGGCTAATTCTCATCTACCATGCCTTTGAGCTTATGTATCTCTTCCTCCAGAAAAATCTCAACTAACCTACCCCACATGGATCAGGTTATTTTTCCTATATACAGCTGATGGCAACTTATACTTTATAGATCTTAATTCATTGCATGTTCAGGAGTTGATATGCAGGAAGAGTTATCTACTTTGTGCACAGTCATAATCACAGTGCCTAATACAGTGCCTGGTACAAAGCAGTGGCATGTATATGTTGAAAAGATGTCTCATAGGGGGTCTCCCTGGTTGAGCGCTGGGTTGCGATGCTGCCCGCAGCCTCTGCAGTGCCGGTTCGATCCCTGGCTGCTCCCCGGCCACCAGAGGAGGGTCCCACATGGCACGCTAGACCTCTCCTGCTGCCAGCTGCTCCCCTCAGCAGTGTACTTCTGTCCTTCTGCCTGTTCTGCATCCTGCTCTGACTCTGGTGAATTCTCTCACCCTCCCGCGCTTCTGACTATACCCAGTGCTTGTACAAATAAATAAATAAATAAATCTTAAAAAAAAAAAAAAAACATTAAAAAAAAAGATGTCTCATAGGTGCTCAATAATATATATATATATGATATAGATATAGATATAATGTGTAATGAACTTGAGAAAGTAATCAAGCTTACCACATTTGGAATACAAAACCTTTCTGTGATGAAACAGTTTTGTTATTTCACATGTGATTAACTATAAGATAATGATGCTTTCATCAACACCAGTCAATTATATGTTCATATACAGAAATCATACCAAGGGATGATAGGGAAATTCTATCACATTGTATTCTCACACAGGCATAGATGGGCAAGTCTGCACAGACTGACAAATTACAGCACTTGGTTCCTTCTGTGGTCATCAACTCTGACCTTTAAAAAATAAGAATAAGAGAGTTGACCACAGAGGGGGAAGTCTGTATATCCCATGAGTTTAAACCGAGCCCGTGTGTGTGTTTGCACATTATGACATTCATATTGAAGAAGGAATTCATCCTCTACCACAACACTGGAGAAAGCATTTTGCCTTCTGCTGGGCCATTCCAGTCCCTCACAAATGCAACTGAATTCTCTGGCTAAGTTTATAGATTCATATCAAATCTAACATTTCTAGCTGTCCAAAAATGGCTTACTGCATAGAAGAAATAAACAAAAAGGAGTATGTTTTAACCCTAGAAAGCATTTAGTACCTAACTGGCAATTTAAAGACTGTCCTGTCTTTAATACAGCCACACGTTGGCACTGCCATGTTTTATGACCTCCATTCACAACCCCACTTTGACTCCATATTTCAAGTTCTGAATTCTTCCTCAGTGCTTACTTCACCTCCTAACTCATGCAACCATGGCTCACTCACCCAGAGGGGGCTGGGATTTCTTCCTCCTTTGAGCCTTTAAGCAGTTTTGCTGGGACTTTTTTATGACACTTAGTCTCATCAGCTGTGTGGTTTTCACAGTACTGTCTTCTCTCTTCTGTCTCTCTACTTCCCTCTACTATACCTCATCTACTCCTCTTCACACCCCATGATGCAAATGGCTATTTCTGAGACAGTACTATGATGCACAACAGCAACAAGCCCCAGTGCCTTGAAGAAAGAGTGGACTTAGGGAAAAACAGATTGATGACAAATCCTAGTTTTTTGTTGTTTTTTTTTTTTTTAAGTATGCTTGTTGTTATTTGAACTTTCATACCTCAATTTTTCCATCTGCAAAATGGGGTGGATATCTGCTTAGATTCTTCAGTGGAAATTGCAAATAAGGCACATAAGATCCTAACCCCTGGACTAGTAAAGGAAAGCTCATTAATACACTTTTTAACTAATATTAATGCATTTAGTTAAGTTCATATAGCTGAAGCTTTGTTCTGCTTTTTTTAAAACATTTATTTATTTATACAAGAACTGGGGTACAGGCCAGATGCACGGGAGGGTGAGAGGATTCACCAGAGACAGAGCGGGGAACAGAACAGACAGACTGATGAAATATACTACTGAGGGGAGCAGCGGGTGAGACAGGAGAGGTCTGCCATGCCATGTGGGATTCTCACCGGCCAGCCGGGATCGAACCCGCGCTGCAGAGGCTCTGGACAGCTTCACAGTGTGGCGCTCAACTGCCTGCACCACCAGGGAGGCCCGGTCTGCTTTTTTATGTGTTCACTACTGTGTCTGTAGTAATAGACTTTCTGCCAGGCATAGAGGGACACCTAGCTTAGAACTTGTTCTGGAAATTGTCTTGTAAAGATAGAGTTTTCTTTCTGTGCAGTGTGTTTTAAAGTCTTCAGCTCACACCTACAGCAGTGAGCTATGAGAAAGAACAATTTGGAGCAAGAAATCCTTGTGCTTTACCTAAGCTTTAACTGACTGATTATACTGACACTGAGGAGGTCAGACACTTGGATCAGTTATTTCATGCATAAAACAAGAATCTGCCACTTTTGCCTCATAGGCTTTTTGTGAGAAGCAGCAGGTATTTTGAAAGTGAGAGCTATTTGGAAACTGTAAAGGGTGAGACAAATATAAATTTAACATTTAGTTGTTTTGTTTATTTTGTCTTTTTTTTCTGCGTAGAAGAACTGGGGTAGAAGCCAAAGGTGCCATGGATGACAGGATTCACCAGAGACAGAGTGGGGAGCAGAACAGGTGGATTTCTTGAAATACACTGCTGAGGGGAGCAGTGGGCAAGACTGGAGGGGTCTGCTGTGTTATGTGGGTCAGCTCCCTGGCCTGGATCGAACTCAAGCCATTACACTGATAGCACTGAGACTTAACCTCTAGGCTCCCAGGGAGGCCCTGTTTTGTTTATTGTAAACATATGATATATAAACTTGATGCAAAATGTAAAAAATACAAATGGGTACACAGTGAAAAGCAGGTTCTTCTACACTCTAGCTCCCCAGCCTTTCTGATTCCATCCTAGGGGGCAATGCATATTATCATTTTTTGGTTTATCCTTTCCTACATGTTATATTTATATGCAATTTATTATAATACCCTCCACCTGTCCCTGACACCTTCTTCCAGCCTAACATTCCACTTAACACCTTGGAAGCCAGCAGCAGCCAGGGCTGACACCTAGCCCTGGCCTACTTGTGCTGTTAACTGTGTTTACTATCAAGAGCTACCTGCCACTTAGAGAGAGTCCATCCCAAGTCTGAAAATGTCATCATTCTCATCATACCATTCCCCCAGGGAGCATGGGGGTGTGGGGTAAAGCCCAAAATTGCTATGTCTTCTGCTCAGAGTCATAATGCCCTTCCTTAACCCACATGCATATAAAATGATTCACTTGGATTTTCCCCTCTATTTGCTTGAATCCAACCTACTTGATACCATCTTAAACTCTGGCTACCATGTATGGATAATATTTACCTCTTCTAACACTCACAAGATTATTGGAAAGATCGATTCAAAATGTCAGTACTACAAAGTTCTCTTCAAGCTTTGGGAGGGAAGTTCACATTACATTAAATATGTGATTGCAGTATTAGAGAGTTCTTCGAAAACAGCTGTAAATGAGTGCTATAAACCCGAAACTTCTTAAAGGTTGTGTTCTTTAAAGTTTTCCAGGTAGGCACATGTGTGAGCCTCTATAATCACACATAAATTATCTTTGCTACTGTTTAGTCACTTTATTAAAAAAAGGTCTTCCATATGGTGCCTCCCTGGTGGCACAAGGGGTTAAGATGAAGCCTAGGGAGCTATCCACAGCCACTGTGGCACGAGTTCGATGCCTGGCCAGGGAGCTGACCCACAAGGTGCAGCAGACCTCTCCTGACTCGCCCGCTGCTCCCCTCAGCAGTGTATTTCAGTCAGTCTGCCTGTTCTGTTCCCCACTCTGTCTCTGTGAATCCTCTCACCCCCCCACACCTCTGGCCTGTACCCCAGTTCTTGTATGCATAAATAAATAAATCTTTTTTAAAAAAGTCTTCCATGTGAATGGAGCTCACAGAAAGGTAGCTAAAGAGGTGAGCTGTTTTCATCTGGGTGCAATGTGCATCAGTCAGGGTCCAGTCAGAAGTCAGAGCCCTTATCTGTGCTTTAACACAAAGGATGTACTATACCTAGGGGTAAGGGAGAACTGAACAGGGCACACCAAGGGCCAGGAGAGATCATAGACGTCCCGCAGAGGTAGCACTGAGAGAGCAGGGGTGTTCTGTGGCACGAAGAGAAGAGCAGGTGTTATAGGACAGGGAGAGGGGCAGCCCAAAACCCCGCAAACCTGCCTATTCTAAATGGGTTCTGCCATCCGCCGCATCAACACAAAACATAGGAGACTTTAATGAAAAGGAACTTTAATAAAACTAGGAAACAATACAGGTAAGGCAAAGAGTCTAGTTTCTAAATGAAGCACCCAAAGTGACCCGTCCCCTCGTGGGTAAAAGTCCATCCATATGGGATCGGCCCAGAACAAGGCCCCAAAGCCTGCTACAAGTCTAAAGCATCTTCCAGTGGGGACCCACAGAAAAGGGTCACAAACAACCGGACAAGCCCGGAAGGAAAAGAGCAAAATCAACATTAAGATAAAAGCTGCCATTGTCACCTCCCCACGGGTCTCACCCACATCTGTGTCACCCAGTCCACGACCAAAAGACAAGCACAGTTTCTTCACGTGTCTCTAGGCTCCAAGCGCCTCCTCCAGGTCTCCTTCTGGCCCCATCCTGCTCCTTCCTCAGTCTCCTCTTCAGCTTCTCCTCTTCCTGCTCAGCTCCACCCTCCCTTGGGTGGGGCAGGGAACCTCCCCCTTTCCTGGGGACCACCCTGTTACACAGGGATTATTAACCCCCCGGGGCATGGAGTGGAGGCTCTGTGGGGCTGATACATCATCTCTGATTATGACCTTAGCTGGTCATGACGCTGCCATGCTGAGCTGGGGTCCCTGAGGGAGAGTGAGGAGGCCGTCAGTGAGAACTGGGGTCAACATCTGACATCCTACCACAGCCACGGCCTCCTAAAGAAGTAGTGCCTGTTGAGGCAGCAAGGAAGCAAAATAGCCACAGTGAGAGAGAGCAGGAAGTGCTGATGAAGTAAGTGCTGCTTCCCTCCTCCAGCCATGCACCTCCCTATCCTCACCCAGGTAGAACCTGGCTAGGAGCAGCTGGCAAAGCAGAAATGGAATTTGCAGGGTTACTGCCCTAATACCACAAAGCAGGGGAGGGAGAAGAAGATGGGTACAAAGTACAGTGAAAAGAGCTTAGCCCTAAATGTTTTATAAACACACACACACACACACACACACACACAGAGATATGCACATGAAGGAAGGATATCCAGAGACCCCAAACTGTTAAGGGATGCATATTCTAAAACAGAACTGGACATCTGCTGCATCAAGGCAAAGGAAGCTGCCTCTTAGTGTGAAAGCAAAGATCTTTTTAATTTATCTATACGAGGACTGGGGCATAGGTCAGATGTGTGGTGGGTGAGAGGATTCACCAGAGACAGAGTGGGGAACAGAATAGGCAGACTGACAAAATACACTGCTGAGAGGAGCAGTGGGTGAGACAGGAGAGGTCTGCTGTGCCTTGTGGGTCAGCTCCCTGGCTGGGAATTGAACTCATGCTGCAGTGGCTGGTGATAGCTTCATGGTGCTGAGACTTTAAGACCTGCAGCACCAGGGAGGCCAACATTAAAGACTTCTGATGTAACTGGTATACATGGGTAGAGAGGGAAGAAAGGACTTCAAAGAATAGTTTCCCATTAAAACACCCCAAGTTACTCATTTTCATGGGAAAATATTTCACCAAACAGGGTCAGCCTGAAACAGTGACATGGATGCCCCAAAACTTGCAACAAGTCTACGGTACCATTCATCAGGGAACTATAAGTACGGGGTTAAGCAGGCAGTTTCAAGAGAACTGGGACAGAGAAGACTCTCAAAATTCAATGACCACATAATTATCTAGCATGGAATCAGGATAATGGCTGCCACTGTCTGGCAAGGGCCAGGAGCAGCCTCCCCACACGTCTCTATGAAGCATCTCTTCCAAGTGTGCATATGTCTCTCTTCCACGTGTGTCTTCCAAGTCCCCTTCCCTGAATCTACACACCTTGCTCCTTCCCACTTGCCCCCTACTCAGGAAGTCCGGTTACAGCACGCTGAGACTTGTAATGCAAGGTGGGAATGAGGAAGATGGCACCTCCACTTCATAGAGGTGTATGTGCATCAATATTATATATTTCATACACATCTATCGCTATCTGTCCATCTGCATATATATATTTTCAAAGGGGAAACTTATGCATGGTTAGATTTAGAAAACATAATTATTCCCAAATTTTAACAATGACATGTTTTGAAATATTCAAGGAATGTTGGAAGACCTGTGTGCATGCCACTGCTGCTTAAACATTTGTCACTACAGTTGACATATCATTCTCTTCTATACTTTTGAAGTAACAATAATCTACTGCATGTGGGGCCTCCCCTGTTGACGCAGGCAGTTGAGCACAGCACTGGGAGGCTGTCTGCAGCCTCAGCAGCGCCGGTTCAATCCCAGTCGGCCAGCAAGAGTCCCACATGGTGCAGCAGACCTCTCCTGTCTCGCCCACTGCTCCCCTCAGCAATATATTTCATCAGTCTGCCTGTTCTGTTCCCCGCTCTGACTCTGGTGAATCTTCTCACCCTCCCATGAATCTGGCCTGTACCCCAGTTCTTGTATAAATAAGTAAATAAATCTTTAAAAATAAAATCTACTACATGTACTCAATAAAACACTATCACAGAATGAATTCAGTGAGATAGAAATCCTTTCTCCACCTCCTCTCTGAGGTGGGACAATTCCTCTACCTGAAGCAAATACTTGTCTCCTGAGATGTTTGGATCAGGTGCCTCACCCACCAAGAGATGCCACATAAAAATAATATAGGTTATGTTTATTTTAGGCTAAACTAAATCAAGTTTTTAATAAAATTAAGACTTTCATTTGGTTCATCACACTTATAATTATGAAAACAGACTCCTAGTTCACAAAGTAGCACAAGAAATCTACAGCAGACTCAGAGGCTGTGTGTTGTTGTGAGCATGTGTACATATGCCAAGTAGGTTCTCTGAGAATCAGCACCCCGAAATAACAGTGAGAGAATAAAACTGTCTATAGATTCCGCTCCATCCTGACCTACTTCTGTAGAGCTCAGCCCCAAACAGGTTTTAGCTTCGAAAGAAAATGAAAATGACATTTCAAGTTAATCTTACATTTTTTGAATTATGATGATTCTGTTGAGTCTCTGAGCCTGTGATTATATGAGTTGAGATGCATTAAAAAACGCCACAAATTTTGTTCAATTTGTCTTACCAAGACATAGAAGCTACTTCCCCATCTCTTATTGGTTCTATGAGTTGCTCTGATCAGTAGAATAAGAGACAAATAACCATGCACCCTCCAGGCAGGCCTCCTTCCCTTATCTTTTTCCAGACCTTGGGGTGCAATGCTCTTTTCTCTCCCATATTTCCCGCCTCCTTTAGCTCATTTTGGGGCCTCCCACCACTGGGCCTCCCACCAGACAAAAGCCCTCCTCTTTCCTCATAGTCTCAGACTATCACACACCCCAAGCATGCAAAGCAGCAGAGATATGAGATATTATTTTAAGTGATTCCATTGCAAATATTTTATTTATTTTAATGAGTATGAGGGGAAAACAATGTAACTAGTACCTGAAATAGATATTACTGTTTAGGTTGTTAATTTCCTTTTTAAATAAGTTATTTAGTAAAAAAAAAAAAAAGAAGAAGGTGGTGGCCTACAGTTTAAACAAATCAAGTAAGAGTAGAGGTTATGTTTAAATATGGAAAACTTTGGAGAAAATCTGCTGTAAGGTTTCTTGGCTCATGGCCCACTTGGTGCAAATATACAATCTAATTTACTTTCTCTCCTTTTACAAAACACACACACACGCACGCACACACATAAAAACAAAAAAACAAAACAAAACAAAAAAAACCTCTACCATCAAGATGCTCCCTGCTTCAGCTTCCGAAGGACTTGTTCACTCAAATTGCTCATGAAAATCAAGTAATTGTTTGGAGTTTTCCTAACTGGTGGCAAGACAGAAATTCTGGAAATGGGCTAATCTGGTCCCTAGTAAATACAGTCATCCTTCTGTCATTTGTTTGCCCATTACTTAAATACTGGCTGCATGAGGTATGTGTCTGTATATATTTATCCCAGTGAATGCAGTGAAGCATATTCTTCCCAACACCATGTCTTGCTTTCTTGTCTGACATCCTAATCTTTGGCTTGCCTTCCTACTTAAAAGAAATCTCCTTTGGGCCTCCCTGTGGCGCAAGGGGTTAAGTCTCAGCACTATGAAGCTATCCACAGCCACTGCAGCAGAGTTCCATCCCTAGCCACAGGGTGCAGCAGACCTCTCCTGTCTCGCCCGCAGCTCCCCTCAGCAGTGTATTTCAGTCATTCTGTCCGTTCTGCTCCCTACTCTGTCTCTGGTGAATCCTCTCACCCCCCTCACCTCTGCCCTACACCCCAGTTCTTGTATGCATAAATAAATCAATCTTTGGGGAAAAAAAGGCAACTCCCTTTTCTTATAGGTCCCATAGATTTGGTGCCAAGTCAGAAATTATTCTTTCTCTCTTACATTTCTGGAGTCCTCTAGTGCACTTGCTTCTCTTTTTCTTCCTGTGTCACTTCTCAAATCCTCTAGTGCACACCTTCTACTCACTACTCTTAACCCTAGTGATTTAACTGCCAGCCTTTTATTTTCTACTCATTCTCGATCTTAAGTTCTTAGTGATATCTCTTCCTCTCTTCTCTCTTTTCTATTTCCCACTATCTTTATTCTGGGTTTTATTGGGTTTCTTCCTTGGGATTTTGTCTTTCTGGACATGCCTGAAAATTAAGAGGAAGAGCAAATAGGAAGTTTGGAAATGTGTCTGTCATATAGGGATGAAGAGAGTCAGGCACTGTAGTGTACTTGAAGTTCTTTCTGGATCCTACTTAGTTTGTATTAATTATTCCCATTAGAACACTCTTATACACAATAAATTATCAAAATTCTGGTTTGGAATTGATTGGATATAAGATATATCATGTCCTTGAATAACACTCTGTGTTTAACACAAATTAAATATTCCTAATAGGTTACTGGGCAATTTCCCACACAGATAAGGTCTTTGAAAAGTTCTTTCAAAATCAAGGATGATTTTTGTACATTTTGACAGATGTACAAATGAGATCTTTGCAGTTGAGTGTTTCAAATGACCTCTGAGGTTCCAACCTTTTTGAATTTTCATGATGTTATTCTCTTCTAATTGCAGAAATGTGTCCCACCTCTAAATTTGTGGTTCCTTCAAAATAGGAATTTCCTCAGAGTGTGACTGTGTATTTCAAGGTTAGGGGATAGGGAATTATATAATTCCACTACAATTATCACTGTAATAGAAATTTATGGAGTTAGAAAATACAGAAAACTACTGATAAGAGGCTAGGAAGCAAAAGAGAAAATGTAAGGTTCTATATTGGTTATATTTGTGAAGATAAATGTCATATAAGGATTAATCTGAAGGGATGAAGAAGATTAAGACTACATACTCTAAGTTTACATTAGCAAAAATCAAATTTTTCCTGAGGCCTGCCTGGTGGCGCAGCGGGTTGAGTGTAGTGCTGTGAAGCTATCCGCAGACTCTGCAGTGCAGGTTCGATCCCAGCCAGCCAGGGAGATTCCCACATGGTGCGGCAGACCTCTCTTGTCCCTCCACTGTTCCTCTCAGCAGTATATTTCAGTCAGTCTACCTGTTCTTCTCCCTGCTCTGTCTCTGGTGAATCCTCTCACCCTCCTGCACCTCTGGCCTGTACCCCAGTGCTTGTATAAATAACTAAATCTTAAAAAAAAAAAAAGAAATATTTCTGAAAAAAATTAAATTTTTCCCTTAGCACACCAGGAGCTTTTCAGTCACGTCTTCCATTCACTGCTGGAATGGGAGCTGTTTCCCCAAAATAATTTCAGTGATTCAATTATAATTTATTATGCAGAAAAAAATGACTTAACCCCTTTTAAATGACCCGAAATAATGCAATTTTTTTCTTCAACAGAGCATAATGAGAGTTAAGAAGTTATACTCAGAAAATGAGGGCGGCCTCTGTTTCTCATTACCTTGCACATACAGACTTTGAATTTTATAGGGTAATGATATATACTTGATCTACTTTTATAATAGAATCTGATTTGGTGCAATGAGGCACATATTAATACATTTCTTTCCCAGTTGCGGTATTTAAAAGTAGCAATGTGATAAAATTCAGTGTTACTGCCTCTAATCCAATCTGGAATACATTTGAGTCTGATAACACACACAGAGAAGTGTAAGGGAATTTTTAAATAATGCTCTTCTAATCAAGAAGAGTTTTATTTTCTCAAAGAAAAAGTTTTTAAATATCAAATGACTGAGAAGTAGTTAAAAATGGATGTCAATATGACAGGACTTGGCTTATCCTTGAATGCTTTAGCTATCTCCCCACACAGATGGGGGCCTACCTTGATTCCATTCTGAAAGGTGAGGCAAGATGGTCAGTGAAAGGCACTGCCTGGGTTGAGATCTTTTCTTGACGGAGAAATATGATGAGTTCTGACTGCCTCGGTAGCTTCATCTCTGAAGTGGGAATCATAATAGCAGTTATTGAAGATGGCTTTTGTGGAACTGAGTGGGCATCATAGCAGCAGGCACATGGAAACCACTCAACTAACAGCAGGGATTAAACAGTCCCAAGGTGCATGAAGGGGTGGATTTTTGTTTTAAATAATTGAGCTCCACAATTAAGGAGTTCTTTGTAATGGAACCCAGTTGAATCAAAGGTATGTGTGTGTGTGTGTATCTACACACACACACATACATATGTTTCCTTTGTATGAAAACAACTCATATTAAGATTATTAAAATGATGCTAGTCCTTATTATTAAGTCCCCAATCAGTGTCGCCACATTGACCCTAATAGAATAAGGCTCATTGATATATAATGGTGTTGAGCCTACAGTCTCACTTCTTAATGGTAGTGCCACTTATTTACTTGGGGCTCTCTCTTCTGAACTCCACAAGCAAGTCCAGAGATACAAAGCAAGTTAGTGTTTGCCCAGGGCTGGGATTAAGAATGCAAACAGCTACAAATGGACATGGTGAATCTTCTTGGACAGTGTGGTAAAATGTGTGTGTGTGGGGTGAGGGGGGAGGTTTGTGTGTGCACACGTGCATACTATCTACTTTTTCATGGACTAGCTATTTCATCAAATAGCACTAAGAAAGACCGACGCTGCGTCCCTAGGATGGAATTTAAATGATTTTGAGTGCAAGACTCTAGCAGCTGAATCAGTGTGGACAATTCCACCTCCCTGTGGTTTAAGCTTCAAAACTTGTGACCTAGAGAGGCTTGTGGCTGGAATTGATAAATTGGCATACTTCCGTGAAAACAGTATGTGTGGTTAACTTTGCTCTTACAGAGGCAGCAACTCAAATTCTGTGGTAAAATCCTCTTTTGAAAACTTCTCATAACACAGCAACACCAACAAAGAAGAAAATGAAACTGTGAAGACAGTTGATAGCGAGACTCTGAGTAATTTCTCAGAACATCCGGGCAAGTTGGCTAAGAGCACAGGCTTGGAGTCTGACAGAATGAGACTCAGGCTCAGCCTAGTCACTCAGACCCTGCCTCTCAGGATCCTCTTCTGTGAACTGTGGAGTGTTGAGTCTTTTTTAGTGCATTTTTTAAAAGATGTATTTATTTATGCATACAAGAACTGGGGTACAGGCCAGAGGTGGGGGGTGAGAAGATTCACCAGAGACAGAGTGGGGAACAGAACAGGCAGACTGACGAAATACACTGCTGAGGGGAGCAGCGGGTGAGGCAGGAGAGGTCTGCTGCACTATGTGGGTAGCTCCCTGTCTGGGGATCGAACTTGTGCTGCAGTGGCTGCATCTTAATCCCTTGCACCACCAGGGAGGCCCCTATTGCATGATTTAAGGTGTAACCAAGAAACACTGTTAGACAGAGATTATTAGGTATAATGCCACAGTCAACACGAAATGACTCATATTGGCCATCCTAGTGAGCAGGTTCTGAATGATTCCATTCATTTGACTTTTTTGCTTTACAAATGGTTTTCTGACTAGGTAGTGGCAAATGTTTTATGTATTTTAAGGCAAAGAGAATCCATGGAACAAGAACTAGCAATTATTTGGAGCCTACTGACAGTTTAATTCTCACAATAACCTAATCTGGGAAATTTTTATTATCCCTACTTTACAGATGAGAAAACAGAGCCTCAGAGGGATTTGACAACTACTCAAGGTCACTTAATTGCAAAATTTTTGCAATTTTTGCAAAATTTTTGCAAGACCTGTCACCCCCAAGGCTCCAATCTTCCCACTGGAACTGGTGCCACTGAGCTTCACAACATTTTTCAAACAACGATGCTTTGTGTCTGTGCAGCCTTAGGTGCTATAATATCACTGGCATGTAACTATCAGGCTCTTGGGCCAAGTTACCCCAGTTACTCTATTTAGCCAAATGGACCATGGGATGTAGAAAATAAAACAACTTTAAATGTTTCTATATTATAGCAATATAGGAATCATTTAATCCTGGACCCCCGATTATACCCAAGAATACACCCCCACCCCTGATTCGTTCAGCCTTTTTTCTACTCTAGTCTGTCCCAGAGTTTGTCTCATTTTTTAATTTTTGTGTGCACATAGCTTCAGTACCCTGGCAGCATGGCTGCTAGCTTGTGACATCATGTCATTTGTCACTGCTACAAGACTGACACATGGTACAGTGCAGGGCACTGAACACAGCCATCATGCTGCCTTTGGCCAGCGTAGACCCACAGTAAGAAGTAGGTGCCACAGTAGAGAGTCAGTGTCATCAACAGATCCTTCTTTCAGAACCCAGGAGGTTCTCAGGAAATGCTTTCTAGATTTATGTTGTAAAACACTTCAGTTTTCCATCAATGAATGATAAATTATATTGTATCAATTAATAAAAACGTTCATGGAAACTGCAGTAAATGAGCAGATAATATACTTCAAAGTGAAATAAAGAGGGGGTTTATGTAAGAAAAACACATTTATTACCATCGAGAGTGACTCTTTGACATGCCAGAATAGTGCCTATTAAGTGTGACCAACAAGGCTTGCTTTTTCAGTTTTATTTATTTAGATTTTACCAAAAGGATGAAGCCCAAACCTCTCTACTAATATAGTGACTCCAATCTGACCAACCTACGTATTCAGTATTTTTCTATATTAATTCCATTAGCAAAATTCACCCCAGCAAATCTGTTCTATTCACTGCCTCTGAATGCATCTTGGTAGTCCCTTCCTCTGGACTCTTCCCAGTGACATTTCTGTGGCTCTCATATCCTTCTCCTTTAATTCAAACTTTCCCCCATTGTGACTAAGTTTTATCCTATAATTTTTACTACTCCCTTGGCAGTTATATTTTGGTGTCCGATGTCGTGAGCAGTATTTGAAAGTTACTATTGTGCCGTACTCTCTCTGCGAGTGGGGATGACATCTGTCTTTTTAATAATATATCCTCAGGACCTAGCAGATAATAGGCAATCAATAAATATTTACTATCTGAAGGAAGGAAAGAAAATATGTCTGAACTCTTAGTACAGAGTTTCCCTGAGCAAATACTATACTTGAAATGTTTGCATACCTCTTTTAGCAATGAACTCAGTGCCTTGAACAATGTAAATATTTTTTTTTAATGTTAGTTAACAATACTCTATAGTATACTTGAATGTTGCTAAGAGAGCAAATCTTAAATGTTCACACCACAAATAAAAGTAAGTGTAAATTCATGGTCATGGATTTGCTAACTAGCCTTATATTTTGGTAATCATGTCTCAACATACATGTATATCAAATCAGTATGCTCTACACCTTCAGCTTACACAATGTCTCACATCAATTATATCTCAATAAATCTGGGATAAAATAAAATTTTTTAAATTATTTCAGTAGATTAAACTATCTTTGGGAACCTGTGCAAAATCGTGTTTGAGCTTGTTTTTTAATGAACTCTTTACTCCTTTTTTAGCCCAATCCTTTTGTTACAGTAAATAGGAATTCTGATTTAAATTAAAGGCATTTAAATGTATTGGAATGATTTTAAAATTCTACTTCTCAAACTGAAACTTAAAGAAGAAATGGTAAAGATATGTTGATCTTATGTATATGTTTAAAATTAAGGCAATTGTTTACAATGAAGGCTTTCCATTTGGTGACATTCCCTGAATATGTCATAACCTAAGTTGATCTTGCTTCCTTCAAACCCTCACTGACTGACCCATCTTTGGGTCTCTATTGAGATGCTACTTTCTATAAAAATGCTCCCCCCTTCTCCTCGCCCACCTTTCTGACGGACTTCCCCAGGCACCCAGGATTTCCTGAGCCTAGTACACAAAAAGCATCTCAGTCTAGTGAGAGCGAGGACCCTGTTTATTCTTCTACTCCCCACAGCTAGCCTAGCACCTGCCTATAGTTACTTAACAAATATTTATTAAGTGACTATACTCCCTCAGGAAGAAAGGTGACTACAAGCTCACAGCTCAGCTTTACATCGGTTAAGTGTGTAAGAGTCATCCAAGTAGAGGTAATCATTAATTTTGAAGGAACTTTAGAGAAGTACTTCAAGAATTGTGTAGCATGCCTCACCATGCAGAGGGTGGGGCAGAGAATGGATTGAAATGGAGACAATAGACAAAGGAATGTTGGTGCTAAGTCACAAGGAAGCCTGGGGATGGGATATGGTTTCATTAAGCATCAGGATTGTCTGATGGTTTGTACCAGTTCTTTTGTTCCCGTCTCCAGAGTAGAGATGGGTCAGCTACAACACTCTGTGGAGTTAAGTATATGCAGAGGGGGTACTATTTATATTTGAATAAAATGATAAATATATTGTGCAATACAACTGAGGTTGTAGACGTCTCATTATGGATGACGATAATGAGCCTCTGATGATTTTCAAATCTATTTCATGTGGCAGTGGTTCTTAGGAAGTTTGAAAAATTATTGAGAATTCCAAGGAGCTTTTGTTCTATGGGTTATTTCTAGCAGTATCAAATATATCAGATTTAAAGCAGAAATTTTAAAATACAGCATAATTCATTTAAAAATAATAAGTGTATACCTACTACCTATGAGAAAACATGATATTGTTTTTTATTTTTGCAAATCTCTTTATTGTCTGGCTTAGTAGAAGCAGAATTCTCATGTCACTTCTGTCCCCAGTTTGGTACAATTTTATTTGAAGTAAATGAGGACTATCCATCTTTACAGATGTATCATTGAAAAATGAAGCAGTATTTTAATAAGCTTTTCAAATAATTCTAGATATTCTCCTTTGATGCTGTAACAAAATTCAACAAGTGGTAGTTTCTTAAACCCTACAACTGCAACTATATCACGAATATGAAACCGTAACTTTCATAGTCGATTATATTTAACTTTTCATACTCAATTATATTTAAATTCATTGGAACATCTTGTATTTTGAGTGGGCCTTTACCTTCTGAATGACTTTAAAACATCACGTGTTATTGGTCTCTTGGAAAGCACTGAGTTATGTAGCTCTTCCAAATGTCAGTCCATATCATTATATCATTATACAAATCCCCAAACCACACTAATTAAAAAGATTGCGATCTTATTAGGGCTGCAGTTAAGCTCTCAGTGACAAAAACGAGTTTTCTGAATTCTCTATTTTTTACTGGAAAGCTCAAATTTTTCATTGAAAATAAATAGTGCCAGTTGTTTACCTTGAAGTGACAGACCCACCTCATTCATTTGAGAAAAATAAGTCTGCCAAATATCCCCATCTGAATAATTGTAATTTGTCTGTCGGTTGTCCTTTCACGTAAAAATATAATTCCTGAAAAAAGCAGCTAATTTAGCTCCCAACTCAATTACTAAAGTGCTTTAATTCACACTGTAGCTTCAGACACAGCAAAAGAAGTTTATGCATGTCTCCCATTTCACCACACATCACTGAAAGGACAGAGCCAAGAGTTGAAAATTAATAAAATGGGGCCTCCCCTGGTGGCGCAGCAGTTGAGCGCTGGGCTGCGAAGCTGCCCGCAGCCTCTGAAGCGCTGGTTCAATCCCTGGCCACCAGCGAGGGTCCCACATGGTGCAACAGACCTCTCCTGCTGTGCCCGCTGCTCCCCTCAGCAGTGTACTTCGGTCCTTCTGCCTGTTCTGTTCCCCGCTCTGGCTCTGGTGAATTCTCTCACCCTCCCGCGCTTCTGACTGTACCCAGTGCTTGTACAAATAAATAAATAAATCTTTAAAAAAAAAAAAAAAAGAAAATTAATAAAATGGATAATTGTTCCTGCTCCATCAAAGACATTTTGTAGTGAAACCAACACTGTGGCAACAAAAATTCTAGGAACAACTAGTAACATTTGATGCCTTGATTCCTGGTGAGGAGCTAGCATCTCTGCCCACTATTGCTTGCACTATTAGTGCAAATGACACCTTAGTGTGAATATCGTAACTCTGGCCTGGTGGACCTTCCCTGAAGGTGTCTCACGAACACCTACGAGTCCACAGAGCACACCTGAAGAACTGAGGCCTTAACACAGGACTGAACTAGAAGGTCCCTTAAATAGACTTGATTCCACTCTTGATTTTATAATCACGTTGGAATTCTTTTTTCCAGTTGCCTACGTATTCATGACTATCACAGTCTAAAAGTAAATTCAGACATGATCAAATATCTCCCTAACAGTTGAATATGTTAAAGTATCTAATCTTCAAAGTGAACTATAATTTGTTCCATTTTTATATTGGAAAAAAGAGAACTACTGCAGCTCTTTGTCCTGTGGCAAATAATTATCAGAGTCTTGAATTACACGCAAGTCTGTGTGACTAAATAATGCATGTTCTAAGATGGCACATCACCCAAGTCTTTCAAAACACAATGAAGACGTTTATAGATATAAATATACACAGTTGCTACTGGTTTTTACCAATGGCCTATTTTTTGCAAAGATGGGTATATTGACACCCGACGCATATTGATAGATGCAAACCCTGATGTTCAATACAAGGAGATTTGTAGGCACTTTCATAAAAATATCCTTCACAGAATGCTAACAAAACCTTTCCCAGAGACCCTGGCTATCACTGATAGATAGGCTGAATGCAAGTCACTTTCATGTCTTCTGGACTCTTCCTAATGGCCACTTTTATCACTATCAATCACTGGTCTATGTGAACTCTCCATCAATCCTGTGGGGCATCACTGTTGCCCCCACAGTAGTGAGGAGGAAACTAGACCCTCAAGAACAGAGTAGAGGGGCCTCCCTGGTGGTGCAAGGGTTTAAGACACAGCACTATGAAGCTATCCGCAGCCACTGCAGCATGAGTTCGATCCTCGGCCATGGAGGTGACCCACATGGCACAGCAGATCTCTCCTGTCTCGCCCGCTGCTCCCCCCAGCAGTGTATTTCAGTCAGTCTGCCTGTTCTGCTCCTCACTCTGTCTCTGGTGAATCCTCTCACCCCTTCCCCACCTCTGACCTGCACCCCAGTTCTTGTATGCATAAATTAATAAATCTTTAAAAAAAAGGAACAGAGTAGATTTGCTTTCTCTCCCTGCCTGCTTTCCCTCCCCATCATGCAATGAGGACCAAGAGCCTCCCATGAGAAAACATCCCACAAAGTACTACAAACTTGCTTTTCTCATCACCCTCCTCCTCTCAAGGCTGCACCGCTAGGTAATGAGATTACATTCTCTGTTCCCAAGATTCCACTGCCTGGACCACAGTGGCTGCATGGCCACCACCCAGAGATTTGGAAGAATCACAGGAGCTTTTCATCCTGCTTGGCTGGGTCACATGCCCACCAGCCCCTTCCTTCTTTGGCTTCATCAATTCTGCTCTCAAGTCTGCCTCCTCCTACTGCTCTGGTCTCCACCTTTCTCATGCATGTTCCTGTCCCTCCACCTACCCCAGAACATGGGTGCTCTGGCACATGCCACCCTACGTCTCCCCTCCCTGGCTGCCTTCATCCTCTCCCTCACTTAAGAATGCTGATGACTCCTGGTGGAACCCCCTGGCCGGGATCTTCTCTCCAACGAGTTCTCCTTCCAGCTGCTGACACAGTGCTGCCTTCAGATGTTCCACATGAGTTTAAATCAGAGCTTGTTTACATTCTTCCTCAAACTGCTCCTCTCTGTATGTTGTTTCTCTTGGCAAACAGTACCATCACCTGCCTCCTTGCCCCAGCCAGAAACCCAGGAGTCGGTCTAGACGACTCCTCCTCATCATTACCCTCCATATCCAATCACTAAGTCCTGTCTATCCCATTTCCTAACTATCCCAGAAGCTGTCACAACCTCCCACTGGCACTTTTGTGGCCTAATGTCTTCTTCTGGAAAGAACCTCTCCACTGTTAGCAACCTTCTTTTTGTCTTCTACAATGATACCACAGGTAACTTCGAAACTCACGTCTGATGACATTTACAAACCTTAAAACCTGTCCTTGCCTTAATGGCTTCTCAACTTAGCACAACCTTCGGGAAATTTCTGGGTCATTGGCAGGAAAGAGGGTGGCCTGGCCTGGCCGTGCTCACTTCAGCTGCAACCCAACCACACCTACCTTCTCCAGGCTCCCAGCACACACCGTGGACTTTGACACTGTCTTAACTTGTTCACTTGCCTCTGTTTGTGGAATGCCCTTCCCTCCCCCCATGCCTTGTTTGCTTGGCCTTTTCTTCCTCATCCTTCAGGACTCCCCACTGACCTCTCACCAAGAATTCCCTCTAAAGGGGGGGTTAGCTACTTCCTTTTCCATGATCCCAAGGAACAGGCACACTGATAACAGTGCTAGTCACATATTCCTTGATGCCTCTGGCTCCCCACCAGGCTGTGAGCACCCAAGAGGTGAGTGTGACTTCTTACCTTTAAATCTCAGCACCAAGCCATGCAGGGTACACAGGAGGTACTTAATGAATGTTCATGAGTGCCAGGGGGACTGACTCTGGGTCCTAGCTCAGGTGCAGGAGTTCCAGCTCTAGATCTTCTGGGCTCGGATCCAGGGATCCCCTGCCTTAGCTCTTGGGCTTATCTGCAAAAAAATAAGCTTGCACAGAGATCCCAACGTCCCCGCCAGCGCGGGAAAAAAAAATAAATGTGGTTTTCAAAAACTCTTTTGTGGAGTATAAACAGTTTCCTAAATACACCTCCTGCGGTACTGATCTAGGGGCCATAAAACTTGAGGATCGGTGGACAAGTGCTGGGAGCAGGCATCCAACCAAGAGACTAGAGTTTTTAAAACGGGGCCGCGGGAAGGGTGATTTCCAACCCATTTGTCTTCATTTCGCTGTGGCGATGAGAGGAGGCAAGTGTTTTCCATGCTCTCAGTATTGACACTATATCTTAATATAGTCTGAAAACTTAAAATTCCCTTTCTGGAAACTAGGTTCGCGGTGATGAAAATGAGATCACTGAATCACACGCCCCCCCCACCCCGCGCCCCCCATCCACACCCCCCCACACACACACCCCCAGTTGTCCCCTGCCCAGGCCAGGTTCCTAATTAGGTAACTTCTTCTCATAATTACCTAGTCAGCCTTAATGGCTTCACACACTCTGCCCCGTCTCTCACTGGTCCTGTAGGGTCGCTTTTTCAATTGTTAAAACAGCTGCTGAGTTTCAAAACGGTGGAGCAGGGTGGGCGCGCGGGGGTGGCGCCCCCGACTGCAGGCTGCGGTGGGCAGGCGGGGGGTGCGAAAGTGGGGCAGCGAGCAGTTGGCACACCCTGCTTTCCGCCTCCAGCCTTCTGTGTGGAACTCGCCTTCCCACCCCGCCCCCACTTCAGCCCCTCAGTGCCCCTCTATTGTGCACCCCGGTCTGTCTAACCAAGCGTCGGGGCGCGCCCGGGTCTCCCCGGCTTTGGAGACGTTCCGGGGTGGCCGGGGGGGGGGGCCTCCCTCGGCTTCGCGGCGGCGGGTGGGGAGACCCGCAGGCCGGGCGCTCCCCGCGGGGACGCCCGCGAGGGTCCGCGCTCGGGGCGCGGGTGCGTGTCCGTGTGCGCGCGCTCGGGGGCGCGCGGCGGGCAGGGGGCGGGCAGGGGGCGGGGGCGGGCGGGCAGCGCCGGGGCGGGCGGGGGGGCGGCTCCGGGCTTCGGCGGTGACATTCGGGAGCGAACACACACTCCCCGCTCCGAGCCGCCGGAGAGCGGACCGCGCCGCGCCGCGCACCCTCGCCGAAGCCGCCCGTGCGCCCGCCTCGCCCCGCGCCGCGCTCCAGCCCCGCGCGGCCGCCCGCCGAGCCCCCGCCCGCCCGCGCGCAGCATCCTCCGGCCCCCGCCCGCCCCCCGCCTTTATAAGGACCTCCCGCCGCCGCCCGGCTCAGCCTGGGGACCCCCCAAACCCAGCCCCGCGCTGCTCCCCGCTCCACTTCGCGGCAACTTCGGCGGCCGCGCGCCGCCAGCCCTCGCCCGCCTTTGAAGTTTGCAGCGCCGACCGTAAAGTTGGGACACTTGGGACACGGTTTCATTTTTTTTCTCTTTTATCTGCCTGCGCCCCTGCCCCCCAGGGCCGCGGTTCCCGAGCCCGGGTGCTCAGCATCTCGGCCCGCGCCCCGGATTTGGACTGTGTCGCACCCCACCTCCAGGGGAGGGAGTCTTTCCTCTTCCCCCGCGGCAAAACAAACGTTTTTAAAGGTAAGTGCAGATTGCAGAGCCACCCCGGGCGCCTCAGCCGGCCGCGGCGAGCCCCGCACGAGGCGGGTTCGCACCCGAGGGCTCCCCTCGGAAGGGGTGAGGCGCTCGGGCCGGCACCCCGAGGGGCTGCTCCGCGGCGGCGGGGCGAGGGCGTGGAGCAGGGCTCGCTCGCTTCCCCGGGCTGGCGCGGTGGCCGGCGGCCTCGAGCCGGGCTAGCAGAGGTGGCGGGACCCTGCACCTCCCCCCCCCCCCGAGGATACTGGGGTTCGGTTACGCACATGCTGCGGGGTCGGGGAAGCCGCTCTCCCTTTATGCCTCACTTGGTCTGGACAGTTAACTTCGCGCGCCCGTGGGGAGGGCAGCTGCCGCGGTCCCCGGGTCGGTGCCCGCCGCTCGCAGGAGTCCGCGGGGCTGGGGTCTCGGGGGGCAGGGCGTCTGCGCGCAGCGCGAAACCCGGGGGGCGAGAACAACGCGTGGGCCTTGGTCGCCTGCAGGTCGGGCGCGGGGTCCGGGCCGGCGGCCCCCGAGCCGGGCAGCTCGGGGGGCCCCCCAAGATCGCTAGCTGCCGCGCCGGAGCACCCCCGCCGCTCTGGCCCCTGGTCTGTCTTTGCGCGGTGGGGAAACCTCGGTGCAGAAACTTCTCCGAGCTGAGCAGGGCGGCCCGGGACCTGACCCTGCGTTTACCGGGGCTGCGGAGCAAGCACTGTGGGCGCAGCCCTTCCCGCTGGACTTGGGGCGACAAGGCGTCGTACCCCGGTCCCGTCTGGGCGCATCGGGGTTCGCTCCATTTGGAGCTCCCTGCGGTTCTGCGCTGAGAGCCGGGCGGCACCGCCACGCAGGCATCCACGAGGGGTTCCTGGCCCCAGCGGTTTTCTTGGGGGCACTTCGAGAACTGCTGAATTTGGGGTGCGGTTTCGTTTCACCACGCTCCTTGTCCCCCCATACTCCCAGCGCCCCTTCCCCGACATCCCCGCGCTAAGACCGCGCGGGTCGCCGAGGCCCCGGGACTGGGGCGCAGGCGGCTCTGTCCTTGGGGCAGGTGGCTTTGCCCTCCAGGTCCCCTTCAGGGCGCTGTCCACCTCCTGCTGGGGATGCAGGCAGCGCCCTGAAACCCAGACCTTGAGCGGGAAGTGAACCCGAGCAAATGTCTCTGGGTTGGATTTTATCTTTTTTGAACAGAATTCTTCTTCGCGACTTAGTGGAGTGGGTAGGTTTGTTTAGGTCTCTTCTTTCGATTCCGCTAGACCACAAAAGAAGAATTTATTATTATTTTTTTTCCATCTAGTCACACTGCCCGCTCTCTTGCCCAAGCTACCCCCCCCCTCCTGCTGCCTGGCTTCCCGAACCCTTTTTTTTTTTTTTTCTTTTCTCCAAGAGGGGACCTCCACACCTCCTCCTGGCCTCCCACCCCGGCCTGAGCGCCTGTGAGAACCAGGAGAGTCCTCAATGGAAATAAATAGGACCCCGCTCCTTCTCCGCCCCTTTCAAACAAGAAAAATCCTCCCGGGCTCGCAGAAGTAGAGATAAAACATCCCTCCCGAGGGAGCGGTTGTGAGGATTTGATGGGATTGAATTGTTTTATTATCCTGAAAGCTGTGATGGATGGATGCGAGAGCAAATGCGTCCAGAGCGGAGTGTTCTGGGGGCGGCCAGTATTTGTTATTATTCATTATTGTTTATTAAGAGTGATAATAAGGCTGTAACCCTAGCTGCAGACTGTGTTTATATTTGGTTTTGATTTTATGTCAGTCTCTTATTACAGTGGTTTCAGAAAGTGAAAACAGCAAAAAAAAAAAAAAAGTATTAATTCCTCACACTGGTTCTGCATGTGGGATTAATCAGCTGTCAGAAAGATACTGTCATTTTACCCAAGTTTTAATCCGTGAACTTTCAGAAGGCTGCAGACTTCTGAAATGGCCTCATTCGCCTCAGTCTGTCTTAAAGTTCAAAACACTCGGCAACATAATTAATTAAGGTCCCAATTCCCATTTTCAATCTAAACCTATATTCAGGATTATATTAAAAGACCCCATTGGTTCTCCTTTTAAAAGTGACTGATGAGTTGAAATTCTTGAGGGGGGAGGGATCAACTGGGAATGAGAAATTAGTGCTATTCCACATTTCTCTCAAAAATCCTTTACACTTCTTCATTTAGAGAAAGAAATTACAAGTGCTTTCTCTGCAAACTCCTACCTCCAGCGAACGTCCTTAATCTTTACCACACACACTGAAAACGTAACAGCTTGCAGCTTTGTCTTATTACTGTTTTCATTTTTATGTAAGGAGGTTTTAACTCATTAAACCTGTATGATGAAGACACAAGCTGGCATAGCAGTGAAACTCAGTTTTAATTAGTAACTAACATTAAAAAAAAAAAAAGAAGAAGAAGCTAGACCTCTGTAATGGGCCTAAATTGCTATGAATTATGTGTGGTTTAAATTACGCATTTATTGCAGCAGAAATGAAACCATGAATATAAAACATCCTTTAATCACTTGCAGATACAGCTTTTATCTCTTAGGATGTAACAGAAAATATAATTGAAAAATATCCTTCTAAGCATGAGGGAAGCCCCCACCCTGGTTTATGTGTCGGTTCTCTGGAACATTCATGTGGTAAAGTATGACTTGGCAGCACCAGACTGAAGGAACACTACATTTCAAATTTAAGTTTTCAGATAACTCAGGGTAGCGACTTTTACAATCTGCTTCTTGAACCTGGTGATTCGGATTTTGAATCTCATCTGGATTTATGGGCAGACTCTCTCTGGATTGGGAGGGTGGGGATGGGCAATATGCTGTAATCTCTACCTTGCTATTTTTAATGAAGACAGGAATGATAGAAATAAAATGTCCCTTACTGTCCTCCTGTGTTTTTTTTTTTTTCTACAGTGATTCTGTTCAGTCTATCTGGAAGTCAGAATTTTGCTTTTAAAATTGATTGTGTTTTGGTTGTCACAGTTGTTGGGACATAATGTACTTTTCATTTTAATAGACCGGACGAGCAGGTATTGGAAATGGAGCTAGTGTGACTGAATTGACCGATAGCTCAGCTGGGGAGCTTGGGAGTAGTGTGAATTCCGCCTACTTTGCACTGATTAAAATTACTTTCATCTCTCATCCTTACATTTCCCAGTGATGGGGTGGTTGACTTTAGTGCCCAGACAGCGTTTCAGAGTTATGTCTTTTTCTCTTCCTTTCTTTTTGTCTGGTCTTGCATTGGGGAGAGATATACCCAGAGTATGACAGCCTGTTGACTGAATCTTACCAGGGTCGGTTGCCGTCAACCAGTCACCAGCGAGAAAATATATTCCATAGGCATCTGCAGTGGGTCCCAGGCAAGTGTGACCTACAAAAATCATTCAGATTGTTTATTTGACCTTGAAGCAATATCTAGAACAACTAAACATTTACTTTGGAACGGTCATCCTGAGCAATATAATTTATTCTTCCCCTGTTGGTTCACAATCATTTAGTAGGCAGAGCGGCTAAAGCAAATTAAAATTGAATTGTAAACGTCATCAAATTCTTGTATTGAAAACTGATTTCAAAGTTAAACTCCTGCAATATTTAAATGCTCTATTTAAAAATACTTTGCAGTTTAAAGCCTAATGTTGGTCTAAATTCTGCTTTATTTTTCCACTGTATTACAAATGCACATTGACACATCGGATGCATGCAGTTCTGCAACACACATTAACTTTTAGGAAAAATGTGACTACTTCATTACTGGTGCTAAAAAGAATCACATAGTATGACGTGGAAAAACAAAGATGCTAATGTTTTATTGCATCACATAGCGGTATGTTGACTATAAATTCAGTTATATTTCTGTTTTACTTTCTGTGTTGGTGTGGATGTGTGTACAGATTCATGTTATCTCTTCTGAAGTGATACCTGACACTTGCTGTTCTGGAACCTACCAGGGCCCAAGCCAGTGCCCAAGGCAGGTGTGTTCTTGGTTGTTTCCTTCCTAAACTTACTATCTAAACCCCAAAATGCTATATCCACACTGTCCTGCTGCATTTTGACATTTTAGTAAAAACGGCAAACCAACAGATCTATGCTTTTAGCTTTTCGAAATATTTGGAAAATATGAAATGCATACTCTTATCCAAGTAAAAGGTATTGTTTGTTTTACATTTAAGAAATTAAGAGTAAGATATTTGACCACTATGGAATAAAAGCAAAACTAGCAATATCTTTCTGCAGAGGTTTGCCTTTGGGATAAAGAGACAGAGTTGACCACAGAACAGCTGGATATAGGGTCCTGTTACAATGTCAATTTTTTTAAGAACTCACTGAGCTAGATTTGCTTTAAACTTCACTTTAAAGTCTGCAGACCTCAAGTTTAGAAGAAAAGCATAGGAACATCCAAGATTAGATGTCATTATTCCTTCAACAATTTCTGGATCCTTTGGAAACAGATTTACTACAATAACTTGTTGAATTGGTTTTGGTTTTCATTTCTTAATTTTTCCTGTAGCAAATTTGAACGTGGCACATTTTATGTTTCATATCTTTCTCTGAAGTATTTTTAGTTTCACTTATGAAAAATCTGAAATGAATCCTTAAGAGAGAAAGTATGGCAGAATGCATTCCTTTAACTTATCAAGTATCTCTTTTGGTATATTTTGAAAGGATTTCATGTAGTTATGAGAAAAGAAGAAACATTTTCAGAAATAATGGAGTGATACAAAGTTTGGAAGGAGCTCAATGAAATGTGATTACAATTACATAGGATTGGATATCAACTCATTTGAGGGAAACTCAGACACTGCCTCTGCAGTGTGGAGATTTTAAACATAATAACCACATAAAAATTAAGTTAGAGACATGCATTTGTGTCTCTTCTTATTAAATGATTTCATCCAATATTGCAAATAGTGGAGATCAACTGAAGTAGATGGGGATTATACAAATTTCCTCTCCCTAACATGAAACCGAGGTAAACACCCTCTTCCAGCTGTGTACTTAGACAGCATGTATTCCACACTCTGAAGACTTAGCCAAAAAGCACGGACCACATTCAAGTGGGTGTTTTATCAACAATTACAAATCGCCGTAACTACTTCTTGTCCTCTGAGGCTAAGTCCTTTCATGCACCACGCTGGATAAAATAGGAGATCGTAATGCATCATTTTGAAAAATCGTAAAAACAGAACTCATTGTTCAATTTGTCAAGTTTGCGCTCTTGCTTTCGGCATCACTATTTTGACATCTGTGTTTTTAGTTACAATGTGGAAACTATGGGCACGTGTTTATATGTGAAGATAGATAATACCGTATGTGGATGGTTGGCCATCAAGATGTGGGACAACATATTGGTACTCATTTGAAAATGTTATGTTTCAAAAGGAAAATTTTTTGTAAAAGTGCTTGATCGGGGCCTTCTCGGTGGCACTGTGGGTTGAGCGCAGCGCTGCGAAGCTGTCCGCAGCCTCTGCAGCACCAGTTTGGTTCCCGGCCAGGGAGAAACCCTCATGGCGGGACAGACCTCTCCTGACGAGTCTGCTGCTCCCCTCAGCAGTGTGTTTCAGTCTGTCTGCCTGTTCTGTTCCCCACTCTGTCTCTGATGAATCCTCTCACCTTCTCACACCTCTGGCCTGTACCCCAGTTCTTGTACAAAAATAAATAAATCTAAAAAAAAAAGTGCTTGATTGATTTAGAATTAGTTGCTCCAACTTAGGTGCTGCAAGTGTTAGATGCCCCCTGGGGTACAGATGCTTACAGTTTATGTCACTCTGTAGTGCAAAGTAAACCATCGCCAGCCATAGGAACCCAGGACATGGCTTTGATTATTCTCTTTGGTTCGGGTCATTTGTACGCTAAGGCTCGAGGCTTTGCCAAGTGTAACATTCTGCATTTTATTCCAGTAATAAAATGTGTTTCTGATTAAATTATCAGTCCCAACCAAACACAAACCCCACGCACAAATATAAATGTACTTGACTCATTTTAGTTACCTCGTTTATAAATACATTCAAAGTCAAATAATAGATATATTTTTACCACTAAGGATACCTATGTTTAATCATTTACTTCTAAATATTCACATGTTGATAGTACTCAATAAATTTAATTTCACATTAAATTACAGCTGCACTAAAATTCCCTGACATTATCAAAAGCTTCAAATTGGGATTAAGATGTCACTGCACCCTGTCATGGAAGAGAAATTTGTTGCCAACAGCCGTGACAGAGATCAGAACCAGCAGTGCTCACTAAAACACTTGGTAACCCTCCCTGAATCTCCCCTATCTCCATTCTAGGGGCCATCCTTCAAAGTTTGCTAAAATGTGCAATTAAAATACATTTTGGGCCTCCCTGGTAATACAGGGGGTTAAGATGCAGCACTATGTAGCTATCCACAGCCACTGCAGCATGAGCTACCCACATGGTGTGGCAGACCTCTCCTGCCTTGCCCGCTGCTCCCCTCAGCAATATATTTCAGTAGATCTGCCTGTTCTGCTTCCCACTCTATGTCTGGTGAATCCTCTCCCCCCACACCTCTGGCCTCTACCCCCGTTCTTGTATGCATAAATAAACAAATCTTTAAAAAAAGAAAATACATTTTTTATGGAAAAATAAAATTGCCCCTTAAAAGGGAGATAAAAATTTAATATTCTAAGGATTGCAGTAGCAGGATTAACTACTAGTGAACTAAAGGGCAGGTCTTGGGAGAGATGGCCTGAGAAGAATTGGGGAGACCACCCACCCCAAGTCTCACCCAGATGTCTCATGGCACTAATGTAGTACTATCTGAGAACAGGTGGTTTTCATTTTTAAAGTAGTTTTGCTTGTTAGTGTCCCTTATATATATAAATGTCACCCTGAGTTGGGAAACAGGGTAATCTGATACCAGGTAATAGTTTACAAAGATGTCAATAGCTGGATAAAGCCACATTGGAATGAGGCTAAGCTAAGAGAATTTTAGAGACTAGTGATGACGGATGGATGGATGGATGGATGGATGGATGGATGGATGGATGGATCATCTTTGGATCCCTTAGCCTCTCCTTTGGTCAACTTACCTTAGTATATACCTGCTCTTTGTTCTCTGCCTCTGAAATTGGTTCTGAATTTCTTATGCTCTAGTGTGAGTTATACTCAGGGCCCACTTCATAAGCCTCACTTCGAAGGACTCTACGCTTAATGAAGTTCTTTGTTTTTTTGAACAAGGGGGTCTTCCATCGGGTTCTACCAATTTTCATTTTCCACTGGGTCCTACAAATTATGCAGCCCACCCTTTTGCATTCCATATCAGTGTGAATTTAACACATAGATTCTTGAGTTGAGGAATTAGAAAGGACACTTGAGATTACCTTTGCAAGGTTAGATCCACTGAATGTTGTGTTTAAAACACTTGCCTTCTAAGTGAAACAAGATAAGGTGAGTCTTTTGAAAAAGTGGAGTTGAGGTTTCCCATTGCTCTAAAACCATATTGAAGAGGAACTCAGCTTTTGATCATGTCTCTATGAGGGAGTGTCCTCTGTCTCATTATGGTGTAAGAAAAAAATTCCTGGAAATCTATATACACTTTCTTTATGTATAAAGAAGGACAATAGGGCCTCCCCTGGTGGCGCAGTGGTTGAGCACTGGGTTGCGAGGCTGCCCGCAGCCTCTGCAGCACCAGTTCGATCCCCGGCCACCGGCGAGGGTCCCACAAAAATAATTAATTAATTAATTAATATACGAATACCTTAAAAAAAAAAGGACAATAAGTTTTCATAATATCACTTACTACATCTGTTGACAAAGACACTCTTATTTGAAACAACAGATGATCTTTGAACTATTCACAAGTATTAGTTATCTGTATAAGCAGTTCATAATTCCTGTTAACAGTAGATGTTATATCCCATTATGTTCTGCATATGTCAGTTTTTCAAGAGTTATTCTGACCTTAAAACTCTCATGGAAATGTGTATTATATTACATCTTAAAATTTTTATTTGAAATTTCATTGTTTTTCAGTAAAGTTGTCAGTTATTATGTTACAGTTGTTTCTGTGATCTGAATTTCACAATGTGAAAGGAAATGATTCCATTTATTAATAATTTATTGGGGTAACTGTAGACCCACGATTATTTACAAGGTACTTGCATGTCTCTCATTTTCCTTCAAAGGAGCCCAGTGAAGAAATTATCTTTCTACTCTGCAGTAAGCTGAGATGCAGTTAACTATCAGTTAAAAAACTTACTAATTTCACAGAAACTGTGAAATTAATTTTTGTTACTTTTTATATTTCTTGAAATATAATTGACATAAAGCTCTATATAAGTCAATATACTACATAGTGACTTGACATACATGTATTATAAAATTATTGCCACAGTAAGTTCACATCCATCTCCTCATACAGTTACCAAATTCTTTTTTTCATTGACATGAAAACTTAAGATCTACTCTTGGGAACTTTCAAATATACTGCAGTGTTAACTACAGTCAACATGGTATATACATTGCAGTCCCAGGACTTATGTATTATCCCTGGAAGTTTGTCCGTTTGTCCTTTTGTCCTTTGACTACCTTCCTCCAATCTCCCACTCCACTCACACCTCTGGTTACCACAAATCTGATCCATTTTTCTATCCCTTTTTTATTTTTTTAGATTTCACATATAAGTGGAATCATGCAGTATTTGTCATTTTCCTGTCATTTATTTCACTTAGCATAATGTGCTCTCAGCCCATTCATGTCATCGAAAGTGTAAAGATTTTCTTACACTTATTCTCTTACATGCTGAATATTATTCTCTTACATGCTGAATAATATTCCATTGTCTTTATAGACATATATACATTTTTCCTTAAGTAGGGAATAATAATAAATACATGTGAGTATGTTATATCTATTTTATCCATTCATCCATCCATGGCACTTAGGGGTTTTCCCTGCGTTGGCTATCATACACAATGTTATTTTTTCTTTTGTAAAGTTGTATTTCTTGAGGTAATGCTGATTTATATAACAATGTAGGTCTTTAAGGGTATAGGTTTACATCTCTAACAGAAACTTTTTTTAAAAAAAGTGGTAACTCTGGTTTTAGAAGCAAAATTGACAGAAATGTCTTAAATTTTTAATTGATATTATTTGCCAAATTAATTTGTATGGGCACGTTCTGCTTAGAATTTCTTTTAGAATTTAGTAATTCAAAGATATCATTTATTTTGTCAAAATTCACAAACTCTTAATTGTAGGTGCTTAAATGGCAAATATATATTTGTTCTGGTAATAGTTAACTTAGTAGGGAGTATTTTAGGAGAGAATAATTAAACTTTTTCACATTTTAATCATTATTTAAGGTCATACCCAAACAACTTGCTTTTGAGGGTAAAAATATTTTGGCTCAATTGTCCTCCCCTGGTGGCACAGGTGGTTGAGCATAGCGCTGTGAAGCTGTCCACAGCCTCTGAAGCGCAAGTTCCATCCCAGCCGGCCAGGGAGATATCCACATAGCGCAGCAGACCTCTCCTGTCTCTCCCCCTGCTCCCCTCAGCAGTGTATTTCAGTCAGTCTGCCTGTTCTGCTCCCAACTCTGTCTCTGGTGAATCCTCTCACCCTCCCGCACATCTGGCCTGTATGCATGAATAAATAAATCTTTAAAAAAAAAAAAGAAAAGTACACAAATGTATTCATTTAAAAAAAATATTCTGGCTCAAAATGATACAAAGGGTGAGCAGTAGTAAATAAAGCTTATACTTCTCATTCTAGAAGGCAAAAGCTTTTTTTTTTTTTTATTGAAATGTCATTGGTTTACGTTCTTGTCAGTGTTTGGACAGTATAGGATTTCCTGTCTCAGGTGCAGTCACCATAGCACACCCACCACCAAAACACCCGTAGTCTACCATCACAGTCCATTGTAGTCTTTCCCTACCCCAGTTTTCACCACCTTCCCTCTCCCCATCTTGGTACCTCATTTCTGTGGTCAGCTTTCAAGAGTTGGTTTTTAAGTTTGTCTTTGACCTTTTGTTTGGTTTCTCTACATTTCATATATAAGTGACAACATCTGGTATTTATCTTTCTCTGTCTGGCATTTTTCATGTAGCATAATCCTTTCCAGTTCTATCCATGTTGCTGCAAATGGCATGAGTTTTTTTTGTTTTTGGTTTTTTTTATGGCTGAGTAGTATTCTGTTGTGTATATGTACCATATCTTCTTGGCCCATTCATCTGTATTGGGCACTTAGGTTGTATCCATAGCAATCATTGAAAGTAAAATGGAGTATCAATTGCCGAATAGATGTAAATGTCTCCCTCCTCTCAACCACTATTTGTACAAATTCTACTCCAATCACAAAAGATAAACTAGTGTTATCACTTTATTGGTTGTACAGTGAGCCATGAGATCAACTCTGGAAATCAGAGCTCTTTTCCTTTCTTCTGTCCTCCTTCTAATTAGTCTAATTAGCCAGTCAATCAAATGTGGGTACTAAAATGCCCTAAAACACACTCTTTGTTGAGTCTGATTTCTCTCTCTCTCTCTCTCTCTCTCTCTCTCTTTGAGGCAAGTTGTCAAGAAAAGGAAATAATATAGCATTTTCTTCAATAAGAATAGAAATGAGAAACAAGAATAAGAAAAATAACTCATATTTGAAAGAGATAGTCCATGTGTCGATTGAAACATATTGCAGTGATGTGAGGTGCAATACTAAAAAATCAGTGAGTTGCAGGATCCCTTTTAAAATTAGTGGTAATTAGTATAGTTCAGCTATATAGTTTATTCTATTAATAGTATCACATTTTTGACAGGTGAGATTTGAAGTGAGGTCTGTTCTAAAGTTTTTAAAATAAATAATTCCCCCCAAAATTAGAAGAATTTGGATGTGAATAGAATAGTGAAAGCTATGATTGACACATAAGAGAGTATATTCCAAATCATCTAAAAGTTTAAAGCCTTTAAAACAAAATAATCCACACAGTTGATGTATTTATACACACATACTTCCGTATTGGCACTTTGGCCACCAAATGCATCCTATCATTGACAAACATTTTCTACACTTAATGATGATTCACATTTACAAAGCAATGCAGGCACAGAGGCTGTTTTGAAGTCTTTTCCTCTTGACAGGCTCTATCTCTTGTGAGGACCACTGAACATTGTTGAGGCCCATCTTTCACCAGCTCACATCTTTTCCTTAATGCTTTTCTTAAAACAAACAAACAAACAACAACCTAAAAAGAGGATAAACCACACCTAACCATATATTTTAGTTTTTCAGGGGCAAAAGGATGAAGGAATTGTCCATGAACTCCCAGACTGAATCAGTGGTGTGTGTCACGACCTCTCTCTAATTGTTTCAGGTTCAGATGCTTATATAGTTTCATCAGAATTTGCTAAGAACTCTTCATTAACAGGGACTGCAGGCTCTCTGTGCATTGTCTGTCTTTTGAGTGTCCTGTTCTTTAATCATCTCTTAATCCAGCAATAATAATGCAGAACATCCCAGGAACTGGGCCTAATCCTTGACTTTGTCATCTCAACACGTGCATCTTAAATCCTTTGCCTAAATAGCCTGCATACACTCACCTCTGAACCAGAGTCCTTAATCCAGCTCTGTTTGTTAAACAATATTGAGGTGCTCAGATATGTTGTATCAAGACTAACAAAGGGAATATTAAGAACTTCCTACTCATGATGTGGGTTAATTTTTCAAAGTCAACATCTTGGCCTGTCCACTGTGCTTCTAATCTGTGTCTAAATAGGCACCTAGTCTTTACCTGTTGGTTTAGGTGCAAATAGTATATAATCTGATGCTGAACCTCCTTTTCATATCTGTTTTAAGAGCAAGTCATAACAGTGTCCCTTGCTGTTGAATACAATTTTGCAACATGTTTGAAAAGCTAGTTTACACTCCTTGTCAATAAATAGAAACTTTTTAAAATTTATTTTTTTAAAGATTTATTTATTTATACATACAAGAATTGGGGTGCAGGCCAGAGTTGTGGGAGGTGAGAGGATTCACCAGAGACAGAGCAGGGAATAGAACAGGCAGACTGACTGAAACAACTGCTGAGGGGAGCAGCGGGTGAGTCAGGAGAGGTCTGTTGCACCATGTGGGTCAGGCCTCGGCCAGGGAGCTGTGTAAGGATATCCCTACTCCCAGTGTAGGGATACTGAGAGTCATTGTCTCCATTTTGTAAATGAGGAAACTGAGATGCAAACAAGATTAAGAGACTTTCACAAAGAATGAAAGCCAATAATGGTTCCATCAGAACGTCTGCAACTCAGACCTTCTTACACTAAGTCCAATGATCTGGGCAGCCTCTTTGCTATCCTCAAACTAGAATGAATGATTGAGTAATTAAATGAATGATTAAAAATTACTTGACAGTAAAAGATGAAAAAGAGTAAAGGACAGACCAAAAAATAAATTCATATGTTTATAGGAAAATGCAATGGGCTGAACGCAACCAAAGTGCGGAAGAGCTGAGATACTGAGACATGAGCCGGGGTGAGAGAGAGAAAAGAGAAAAGATGTGGCAATTCTCCTTTCTGCTAGGTTCTCTGAGCTACTAGGTTACCAGGGACCAGTGTCCTTGGGAAATGTTTTCTCTTCTCTCCAAGACACGACCATTCTACATTTATCCTTTGATTTTGGCCTTAGATTTTATAATCTGGATGGTAGAAAAAGTACATTTTGGAAAACTGTTACTTTAGCTTCTTTTTATAAAAATAAGACAACATACCTTTGTGTCCTCACCTTTGTTCTGAAAATAAGAACAAATGAGCAATTAACCATTTTAACTATGTAAGGTCTCTGGTACATGTATCGTACTCATCTATCTATGGACTATAATATCCGAATTGTATCTTGACTACTTTAAAATGACTATCTGGGTTTTGTTTTTTGGATTCTAATACTTTGATTGTAGTTTTGTGGGTTTTTTTTAAGATTTATTTATTTATTTATACAAGCACTGGGTACAGTCAGAAGCACGGGAGGGTGAGAGAATTCACCAGAGCCTGAGCGGGGAACAGAACAGGCAGACTGATGAAATACACTGCTGAGGGGAGCAGCGGGCGCAGCAGGAGAGGTCTGCGTGCCGTGTGGGACCCTCGCCGCCGGCCAGGAATTGAACCGGAGCTGCATAGGCTGCGAGCAGCTTCGCAGCCAGCGCTCAACCACTGCACCACCAGGGGAGGCCCTGATTGTAGTTATTTTTAAAAGATTGTTTGGATTTTGTTCTGTGGTTTCACACTGGAGGTCACCTCAAAGCCTCTTTTGTAGGTTTTAATGCTCTCCTATGAAAGAAATGCCAGAAGAAGAGGAGAGAGGTGACGCATCACAATCATCAAGTATTTGAGAAACTATGGGATTAAGTTCATGGATTCAAATGTTCCTACTGTAGTCTATGATATTTATTACTCTGGCAATAATAAAAGACTTCTTGATAGCTTCTTATTATGATCTCAGATATGACATGTTTTTGGAGGAAAGGATTCCTCCTGAGGGTTGCCCTATGTATTCCTACTAGGACATTTTTGTGCTCTAAAGGACAGAGAAGATATGCCCTTCTACCAGGCCCCTGGAATACATGCACACACCACCTCTCTATGGCAGCCACACCAGAAGATGTCCATCACGTCTACCTCAAAAGGTTGAAGCTGTGCTTGCCAGCATTTTAGGTTTCATACAATAAAGTATTATAAGTTTAGCACCTTGGAAATTACCAAGAGCATCATCATCTACTTCCTATTTCATTTATATTATCTCTTAGGAGCCAAATCTCATAAATCAGTAACCATTGTCAAGTTTGTTTTCATCTTCATGTCACATTACACACAAAGTGTCATGAGCACCTGCCTGGTATGGGGCACTGCAAGCAGCATTAAAACAGCTGTAGAGATGTGGAGGATTTGCTTTCTACCAGTGCAACCTCAAGTGTGTAAGAACAGAATTGAAACTATGGAAAGCTGTGCAGAGGACACTCACCAAGAAGATGTGGTATATATACACAATGGAATACTATTCAGCAATCAAAATGATAAACTTGTGCCATTTGCAGCAACATGGATGGAATGGAATGGGATTATGCTCAGTGAAATAAGTCAGACAAGAAAGAAAAATATTGCAGTGTTTCACTTACAGATGGAATATAGTAAAAACCGAACAAAGGATCAGGAAAAAAGGACAAAACTTGTAAGCTGACCGTAGTCTTGAGGCAAACAGCAAGGGAGGGAGAAGGGTCAAAAGATAGGAGGGAAGAGCACAAGGGACTGTGGTGATAGATCACAGGTGCTATGATGGTGGGAGAACTATGATGTAAGAGAATTAAAAAAAAAAAAACCACCATAAAATGGTTTGTTATAGAAGCATGAGCATGCAGAGCACACATCTAAGGGTGGGTCCTGGGGGTTGAAGATGCTTGAGTCTTGAAGAGAGTAGGAATTTACCACTCAGAGAAGCAGGAAAGGCCTCCTGGGAGTGGCCTGTGGCAGGCCTGGAGGCACATGCTGGCATTGGAAGCAGAGGGAGTGTATGAGCTTGTGGGATAGGCTGTAGGAAATGAGTTTGGTAGAGTGAAAAGTGAGGGAAAAGGGTCTTGTGTTATATTTTATATCTTGATTTTTTTCAGAAGACTAACTGGATTTTATTTGGATTCTAATTCCTTGATTGTAGTTATTTTTTAAAGACGTTGGATTTTGGCTTGTAGTTTTACACTGGAGGACTTCACCTTCCAGTTCATGGGAAACCCTCTGACTTTTTTTTCTTTTAGCAGAAGAGTGATAAGTGTATGTTTATGAAGTGAACAGTGTCATCATCACTGTGCAGGGTGACTTAAGAGAGACGTGAGAAATGGGTGTGTGAGCTAGGTGAGCTGCAATAAGTAGGTAACTTGAGGTGTTGATGGTTTGAATAGAGAAAAGAGAATAAGTTTGGAAGAATACACACCAGGAAGATTGGCAGGACTTAGTTAATAGGACATGGGGATTGAAAAACTGAACACCATGGCAATTCTTAGTTTAGTAGCTGGCAGGACTGTGTGGTTGAAATAATACTAGAATATACTGGGTTTGTTTCTCTTTTTATTATGGCAACATTAGTTTACAACACTGTATGTCACACCATGTGACTGTTCAATACCAACTAATCAGCCCTTCTACCTGTTCCAGCTTCATCTTTCCTCTCTGGTACTCAGAGTTTAAAAACTTGGTTTTGTTTTGTTTGTTAAATTGTCCCCCCCTTTTCCTCAATGAGTGAGATAATAAGTATTTGTCTGCCTCCTCATTTATTTCACTTAGTATAATATTCTCAAGGCTTCTTCATGTCACACATGACATTCTCTTTTTTCGTGGCTGAGTAGTATTCCACTTTGGTTTTTTTAAGATTTGTTTTTATTTGTACAAGAACTGGGGTACAGGCCAGAGGTGTGGGAGGGTGAGAGGATTTACCAGAGACAGATTGGGGAGCAGAACAGGCAGACGGACCAAAGACACTGCTGAGGTAGCAGCAGGCGAGACGGGAGAGGTCTGCTGCGCCATGTGGGTATCTCCCTGGCTGGCCGAGATTCGAACCTGTGCTGCAGAGTCTGCGGACAGCTCCACAACACTGCCCTCAACCCACTGCACCACCAGGGAGGCCTAGTATTCCACTTTGTGTATATGCCACATCTTCTATACTCATTCATACAATGATGGGCACTTTGGCTATTGCCATATCTTGACTGTTGTGAATAGAGCTGCCGTGAATACGAGGATACATATGTATTTTTGAATTAAAGTTTTCATAGTCTTCTAGTAGATACTTAGATGTGGTTGAAGAACCTCCTTACTGTTTCAGTCATGGCTGTACCTGTTTACATTTCCATCAACAGTGCATGAGCCTTCCTTTTTTTCTACATCTTTACCAGCTAATGTGTACTGAGTTTTCTTGCAGCATCTCAAGTATTCCTTCAGCAGCCTCACCTGGAACTCCTGGTATCTTTCAGTCAACAAGCACAGAAATTGAGGTTTACAGGGAGGTATATTATCTGGCACAGCCACAATGGTACGGAGTGGTGCTGGTACAGAAAAGAACAGGGCCCAATTTCACATTCCAGGCTGACTCCTGCGTCTGGCTTGGAGAAGCCATGACTGAACCATTCATACCACAGAGGCTCAGATGCCTGGACCCCAAAGGAAATGGGTTTGGAGCTAAGAATCAGCCTTGAGGCTTTGGCAAGCAACCCAAACTTCTTCGAATAGACTACAAATTTTAGGGATTTTTCTGATGGGAAAGATTTCAGATTACCTTCCTCTCTTGCTATGAATGTCTTGAAAGCAGTATAATTCAGCATCTATCTCCTGAGTGTCTATTTTATGGAAGAACTAAAAAAGTCTTTGTAAGGGATATAAACATGAGTAAAAAGTAATTTCTACCTAAGGGCCTCTTGCTTGTGTAAACTCGTGTAAGCCACATGACAAACTTTTTTGTAGGGACAAGAAAAAATATAAAAATAGCTATAATTCGGGGCCTTCCCTGGTGGCACAGCGTTTGAGCACTGGGTTGCGAAGCTGCCAGCAGCCTCTGCAGCGCCGGTTCGTTCCCCTGCCGCTGGCGAGGGTCCCACCAAAAAAAAATAAATAGCTATAATTCAAATGAGATAAGAAAGGACCCTAAGAACCAAAGAGTTGGGTGTCCTTGGAGGGCTGGGATTCTGCCTTGTCTGCCAGAGGCCCTTGGGGAACTCTGAAAAGGCGCTTAATAAACACCAGTTCCCTTAGTGACAGTGTAGGGCAAGAGCTCAGATAACAGACCATGTAAATAAACACCACACTCCTCAATCCTATTAAGAATCTCCCCAGAGATATCTTTCTCTCTCCCCCTTTCTTTCCCTCCCCCCTCCTTCTCCATTTTCTTCTCCTCCCTCCCTCCTTTTTGGTATCTCACTGCAGAAATTCAGGAGGCTTCCTTCCTCTGTTTAAACTCCTACTTCTCTAAACTGCATTTTCAGTTAAGACTGTTTTACTGGGCCTCCCCGGGGGCACAGTGGTTGAGCACTGGGTTGCACCTCTGTAGCGCCGGTTCGATCCCCGGCTGCTCCCCGGCCACCAGAGGAGGGTCCCCCCTGGTGCGCAGACCTCTCCTGCCGCCCGCTGCTCCCCTCAGCAGTGTACTTCGGTCCTTCTGCCTGCTCTGCTCCCCGCTCTGGCTCTGGTGAATTCTCTCACCCTCCCCTGCTTCTGACTGTACCCAGTGCTTGCATAAATAAATAAAAATAATAATAATAATTAAAAAAAATATTAAAAAAAAAAAGACTGTTTTACTGAGCTCCAACCCTAGGCTTGCAATGTCTGGCCAGCCACCGGCACCAGCTGACCCAGCCAGAGTGCTTCCAATCTCCCTGTCATCTGGAAATGGCCTTTCAAATATGGCGGCTGCTGCCCCTCCCTGGCGCTGGCTTTCACCCTGGCCACTTGTTACTCAGCTCCAGTCTTCTGGGCTTTTGGTCCCCGTGGCCAGCCGCCGTGTCTCTCAGGGTGGCTGGGAGCTGCACTTCTCTCCCAGGTAAGGCAGATTTCCAGATGTGAATTCCAGGACACCAAGTAGGTCTTCCTCAGTTTCTATATCTGTCCCTTCTAGTCCTGACCTCCTGACTCTATTTCATTCAAGTCACTGCTGAGATACCACTTCTTCAGAGAGGGCTTCCTTGTCCACTCAGACAACAAGTTCTCCTCCCTAGAGCTCCTTTTAGGCCGGATGCCTGTTTGCTTTCCATCAGCATGTGCTGCTCCCTGGAACCCACATGACTTCTTCACCTCTCTCTTCGCCACTGAAGTGTGAGGGCAGAATCACAGCTCTCCAAGGACACTGCAAGCAGGTGCTGCCCATACCTTGTCCACTGCCATGTCCTCAGGGTCCCAGGCAGTGCCTGGCACAGAGTCGGTGCCCAGTAAACACTTGTCGAGTTGGTTGGTGAGCTCTGCCGTCCCATCTTGCTGGCTCTATCAGAGCAGGTTCTGCCGTCACTGCCTCGATGACGGGCATCACTTCATCTTGCGTGGCTGGAAGCCGGGTTATAAAAGATTTCTTTGATCAAAACTTTATGGAAGACGCAGCCCATGTGTTCTGCAGACGCAGCTGGCAGCATTACCAAAGCGTTTTTTAAACCAGGTTTTGTCACAAGAACAGGACTATCTTTGAACTTGAATCATTTAAGTGCCAGGTTTTCTTAGCATGGTGAGTGGAATCAAAAAAGCCTTTTGGATCTTGCAGAGCCTTTGAGAAGTGGCTTCATATGACCCGAGAGAGGTGGAAAGTGGGTAAGAAGCCGGGGTCACTGTTGACTGGTGAGTGACCAGATTGTTTTTTTGTTGTTGTTGTTGTTTTATGATCTTTTGTCTCTGCTTTTTTTTTTGCTTTTGTCTTTTGGTTTTATCCTTGTAGCAAAACCAGTAATGATCTCAGTTTTGAAGATGCAGTGATTCATCAGCTTGCTCCACCAGTCAGTCAATATTTAGTGAACACTTAATACTTTGCAAAATGTCAGGGAGGATCTCTGGATTTCCTCCTCAGAGTGGCAGGCTTCACAGCGTGCCCATCCTCAGGACCCCACCAGTCACCACTTTGCTTTCTCTGGCCTGCCATTTCCTGCCTATCTCGGTGACTGCAGTCGATCCCCTTCTAGGCTTTTCCTTACTGACCTCATCTCTACCTCCCCCTCGCCCACCCCTGTGCAGCCCACCTCGTTCTCAGGTTTTCACATCACCTGGAAGAGTCCTCTGCCAACAGTGCTGATCTTGGTGCCTTGACCTTTTGTTACATGACCCTTAGCAGACGTGGGTTCTCAGGAGCTGTATACATTTTATTTAGCTTATCCATTTGGACATAGCTCAGGAAGGCATCAGGTCACTTCATGCCAAAAAGCAGGTTTTCCTTTCAGATTTTATTTTTTGTTTTTTTTAAAGATTTATTTATTTATGCATACAAGAGCAGGGATACAGGCCAGAGGTATTGATGGTGAGAGGATTCACCAGAGACAGAGAGTGGGAACAGAACAGGCCGATGGACCGAAGTACACTGCTGAGGGGAGCAGCAGACGAGACAGGAGAGGTCTGCTGTGCCATGTGGGTTGCTCCCTCGCCGGGGATCAAACTCATGCTGCAGAGGCCTGCAGATAGATTCACAGGTTGCATCTTAACCCCTTGCGCCACAAGGGAGGCCCCCTTTCAGATTTTTCTATGTAAACTTTTACATCTGCCTCTCAGCTTCTTGCTCACTTCCCAGAAAGAACCCCTTACCAGAAATAAAGTATGACTTTGGACTTCTTCCACCTCTGGGTATTTTTGATAAATGAGTTGGCCTCAAATACTATGCATCCATCACTCAGAATATAAGTTCAAAGAAGTACCTACTGGTGTGTGTGTGTATGCGTGTGTGTGTGGTATGGTCTGTGTAGTATGATAATTGTGTGGTGTGTATGTGGTGTGTGTGTCTTTACTGCATTTCACCAGTATATGTCATCCACCTTTGGTGTCCAACAAATCCCATTTCCTACCATAAAAATTGATATCTCCTCTTTGTTTTTTCAAACCATCCATCTTAGATTTCCACCCTTGGCCTGTGTTCAACTGTGTTTCCATTAACACAGACAATACTCTGCTCTTTTCTATTACCTTATATAATCAAAGAACTGGATTTTAAAAACTACATAGAAACTTCCCAGCAATTCATCAATTATTTGATCCCACCTTGAAATTCTGCTCAACTAACTTCATTTTTCTGATTGCTTTCCTTTCTTCATTATTTATCTTTTATCTTTTTTATTATACCAATGTTCCCAAAGTGCTGTATTTGCTCTTTTTTCATGTCCCACTTCCAGGTCACCTGCACATTCTGGGGCCCTGCCTGTAGAACACACCCCTGAGTTCCCCATGGCTCTCCATCTCTTCTGAGAAGCTGAACGAAGGCATCACCCTATCTCCCACAGATGACAGTTGCCTTCACCTGACCTTTTTGCTACTTTTGCCCAGAATATTCTTGCCCCTGACATTCACTTCCCTGACTTGTCTGGCTTCCTGTGGTTCATACGTCAGCATGAATATCATTTCCTCCCAGAAAGCTTCTCTAATATTCCATCAAATATGGCTATCATCACGCTCTCTCTCATACAGGTCTAATTTGATTCTCTGGCATTTTCTTGTTTTTTGGTGTTTTTTTTTTAAGATTTATTTATTTATGCATACAAGAGCTGGGGTATAGGCCAGAGATGTGGAGGGTGAGAGGATTCACCAGAGACAGAGTGGGAACAGAACAGGCCAGATTGACTAAAGTACACTACTCAGAGGAGCAGCGGGCAAGACAGGAAAGGTCTGCTGCGCCATGTGGGTTGCTCTCTGGCCGGCCAGGGATCAAACTCGGCTGAAGAGGCTGTGGATTGCTTCATAGTGTGGTGCTTAACCCCTTGCACCACCAGGGAAGGCCATGGCATTTTCTTGTTTATGTATCTGGGTAGGCATTGTCTGCTGCTTCCACCATCTTGGCCTCCTGAGGTCCTTCCTGTCCCCAGAGGAGAAATGCGTGGCATGTAACAAGGACTGACTCCATGTAGGCTGAATGAATAGTGAATAAGTGAATATCTTTGTATTATTCAACTCTGTTACCTGGATATGTAGATTTTGTCTTTTAAAGTAGATTATGAATTCTTAGGATATTTCCTTTTAGTCTATCACCCATTTCAGTTTGGATTACAGAATCAGTGTTTGGCAAATGCTTATTCTCTAGATTTCCAACTTCTGGGACTATATATAGTAGTTGTATCCTAAGAGTTCTGATGCATTTTTACTGAAAAGGTCCCTTTCTGGCTAAAATAACTATGAAAACTATCATGGACTTGCCATAGTCTTCATAAGTACAGAGCAACTTACCTGTGGTGTCTTAATGATTATTTCCAAGAGAATAAGAATTGTCTTTTCTCCCTAAAAAAAAATCCTATCAGGGCCTCCTTGGTGGTGCAACGGGTTAAGACACAGCCCATGAAGCTGTCTGCAGCCACCAGAGCATGAGTTCGATCCCTGGCCAGGAAGATACCCCCATGGTGCAGCAGACCTCTCCTGTCTCGCCTGCTGCTCCCCTCAGCAGTGTATTTCAGAAGATCTGCCTATTCTGTTCCCTACTGTCTCTCTATGATGAATCCTCTCATCCTCCCGCACCTCTGGCCTGTATTCCAGTTCTTGTACACATAAATAAGTATTAAAAAAATTCATATCAATTCTGTGCTGTCACTGCAGGAGTGGCAAACTCTCCCAAGGTTCAGTGACAACAGCTATTCAGTACTTGCAATGGAGGGACATGTTTCCATAGATGTAGGTTGATTATTCTTCTCTTCTGTCCTTAGTTTTTCTTTCTTATTTCAGATATACACAGAGAGGAGCTCAAGTTCCTGTTTGTATCCTTAAGACACTTCATTTCAGTCTTAGGCTTCTACCTTTGGAAAGATATGATAAAATAACCCAGGTCTCTCAAGAGTTGAAGCTACAGGATTCCTTGGCAAACCCTTGGGCCAAAAAGGGATCCACATGGTTGGTTCTCCTGCCTACAGAGGAAATGTCTTCACTCCCCATGATTTTTCCAGGGAGCCATGTTTCCTAACTTGGATGTGGGAAGAGAGTGCAGGGGAATTTGGTATGGAGAAGAAAAGCAGTGCAAATACCATCTCTAAAAAAGTAACCTTCCTCCGTGATCTTAGACCTGATAGGCTCTCTTCCCAGGAATTTCAGCAGTTGCTAAGACACAGACTGCAAACATTAGACCATCATCTGTTCGTTTTCTAAGTTGTGTCATTGTTTATCAAGGCAGTATTTGCTTTTACCAACCTTCACAGTTGATTTCATCTCTGCAGAAGAATATTTTCTCCATCACTTCTTATTAGACCATCAATACCTGGAGGAGAGAGGATGTCTTGGATTACGGGCACCTGCTTCAGGGTCCAGCACAGAGAAGATGCACAATTTACACCTGTTTAACTGATACTGGTGCAGCTGGACTGGGGTGTCTTAGCTCCTGGACCCCCCACTTCCTTCTCCCTTCCCCAAATCTTGTTCTTTCTTCTCCCCTATCCTCCTTCAACTCTGCATCCTGCTCTGTCTTTACCAGCTCTTGGCGATTCTTCCACCTCAACTCTTTCTTGCAGTTAGTATCCCAACCACTGTTTCCCTCTGGTCTATGTCACCCCACATTGCAGTCTACTTTGGTGTATAGTTAATGTCCACTCAGCCTGATAATAAGCCAGACAGTATGCATCCGTATTAAATATCTTTGTATTTTAAGTGGGGTTTGAGGGCGCACACCTCAGGGATTCCGTATCTGTTGAGCATAACAATTCCCATCGTACCATCTAGGTCAGTGTGTGTTGCTAGATGCTTCTGGCCTACTGCCATGTTCAGCAGAGGACAAGAATGCAATTTGTTCCCTGCTTTGGGGAACATTGCACAGGAAGTCATTTTCATTTTGTTGCAGTTCAACAGGAAATAAGGCTTAGTTGCCAAACTAAAGCAAGAAAAGCAACCGAGCATATTATTCCTCCCTCTGGGGATTTCATTCTTCCAGGAATCATTAGCTTCTCCTAAGATAGTGGAAATTATCCCAGCTATCTTGGTTGCAAATGCAGAGGTGGTTTTTGTTTTCCGTAAAGGAAGATATTCAATATTTTGTTACAGTTTAGCTTTCCGTGATTCTCCCAGTGATTTTAGAATTTCATCATATCTTCCAATCACCCATCAGATGCACTTTAAGGGATCTGTTCCTTCCTTCACTAGACTGGGTCTGGCATCCTGGATCAAAGACGACGCCTCTCTATATACCATTTATTTTGGCCATTTAGGTCATTTCATTATTCTTTACATGGACATCATGATGGTGGGAAAATTTGGTTACTTCCTTTAAAGTCTGTTCTTCTTTCAAGCTGTTCTTCTGCGGACATGGCCATCTTTGGCCACCTTTCATGCTTGAGCACCTTGGTCCTGGCCAGGCTGTGAACTGCACACCCTGAAAATCAGAGGGGTGGGGATGACAGAATGGATCTTTGACATGTTTTTCAATTTTACATTGCTTTTTCGTACTAACTGAATTTCTGTCCAGAATGAAAGATACCAGTCCTTTAAAGAAGTGATGGAAGAGGTGGTATGGCAGCTGAAGTGCACATGAAGTTCCCAGAGGTTACTGACCTCTAACCATGGGGTCAGGTTACTGACCCCTGACCATCATTCCATCCTGCAGTGACAGCCTGCAGGTAGAGCACTTTGGCAGTGGGTTGATGGGTTTTGTGCCCAGAGCTGCCTCTGTTCCTCTAGGCCATGGAATTGTGCCTGTGGACCCTGCTACTGGGTGGCTGGGAGTCTGCATCTCCAACTGCTTGATTTCACACTTTTCTAATATGGAAACATACCAGATCACAAGATGGTCTATGTCCTGCCAATGTTGAATCGTAGCTGAGGATGTTTCTGGGTATAGAATATCCAACTAATTTCAGTTAACATTTTCACTGCAAAACACAACAAAACAGCTTCTGGACTTGAGCTTTTTTTATAGCTAACTCTGTCTTGAGGCATTTTATCTAAGCTGGTCATTCTGCTATGGAACTACCCAGACAGACCCCCTCTGCCCACAGAGACAAGGGGCCTTTCTCCCGATCAGGGCTCTGTGTTTTTTCTTTACAGCTAGATCAAATGCTTCAGATTTATTATCAGATATGGCACAGATGAGTCAAACAAAAACAAATGCCCTCGAGTTTAAAAATAGAAGTTAAAAGACTAAATATTTGCACTTAAAAAAGGAAAAGAAAATAACAGAAATCTCTGTGGCAAGCCATTTCTTGAAATTATCCTCACTAAATTATACTCATGTACTTTCTACTCTCTGTAATTAAACATTAGATTTCATTTATTCCAGATGCATTTGCCTTAAGTGAAGTCAGGATGCCATTCCTTCTTTTCAGTCACTGTAAATGTACTTACTCTTTGTAGCCTACATGTGATTGTGTGCTATGATATTTTTAAGTGTATTATAATGACACTGTGGGTTGTTTTTTTTTTTTAAAGATTGATTGATTGATTGATTGATACATACATACAAGCACTGGGTACAGTCAGAAGTGCGGGAGGGTGAGAGAATTCACCAGAGCCAGAGTGGGGAGCAGAGCAGGCAGAAGGACCGAAGTCACTGCTGAGGGGAGCAGCGGGTGGCAGGAGAGGTCTGCGCGCCATGTGGGACCCTCCTTCGGTGGCCGGAGAGCAGCCAGGGATCGAACAAGCACTGCAGAGGCTGCGGGCAGCTTCTCAACCCAGCACTCAACCCCTGCACCACCGGGGAGACCCGGGTTGTTTTTGTTTTAATTGTATAATTTGTATGGCATATTTATGCTGATGAATCTGATCTTTTTAGGTTTTATACTTTGTACTACATATAAGAGGCCAATATTTTTTATGCATATGTTCATGTTTCTGCAAGGAACCCGTAGGACCTTCCCTGATGGCTGGTGGTTGTGGCATGGAGGAATTTGCTTTGATTATATTTCTCACTTGTAGGTAGACCTGTTGGCTACTGAGAAGGTCGCAAAAATTTAAATTTCTATGATACCTTCTATTCAGAGAGCTTCAGACAGTTACATGAAAACCTAAAGGAATATTTTATTCACCAGGTTTGCAAATTTCTTACATTAGTGAAGCAAGATAACTAAAGCACATTTGTTAGTGATTAAAAAAATATTTTTCTACTCTTAAGATAAGGTTCTCAGTTAGGATTCATGACTGAATTCATTCAATATCTATTTTTTATATGCTGTGTTAGTCACTAGATTTATTTACTTGTGGCCATTGTTAACACAACTTCAAATAGAAATTTTTTATTTTTACTAAGGGAATCAGTAGCTTAAACAAGATTGGTAAATTGAGTGGCCAATTAAATGTAATTGAAGATTAATTTTGCACAATGACAGTAGCAGAGCTGCTGCACATGTACAAGCAGAATTTACTCTCAGGATATTGTGTTTTGTGGTAGTGGAGGTCAGCCTGGATGTTTTGTTGATGTATTGGGAAGTTAGCCAAGATCTCTTTAATATTTTCTTCACTTGCTATTTGACTGTTTTATAATTCTCAAGTATTTCCACAGGTTTGTGGGCAAACAAGGCCAGCTGGACCACTTACATTAGCTACACTAAAGGCTCCATAGGAGAAAATGTTGAAATTGCTGAAAATTATTGGACTTTTCAAATACTCATCATCTGCTCAATATGGAAAAAGTAAAAAAAAAAAAAATGCTTTATATCTTTTCACTGGCTATTTCTGCAAAACCATTTTAAATGATACCTATCCTCCACTTTTCCTCTCTGGGATGAGGGAGCCAGACAAAGAAGGTGAAGGAGACAAGAGGGGAAGCAGCCTGAGTAATCCAAGTCCTGGAACATTTCAGAGAAAACCACCCTCCTTGGGCCTCCCCTGGTGGTGCAGGCAGTTTAGCGCAGCACTGCAGAGGCTGTCTGCAGCCTCTGCAGTGCTGGTTTGATCCGGGCCAGCCAGGGAGATACCCACATGGCACGACAGACCTCTCCTGTCTCGCCCGCTGCTTCTCTCAGCAGTGTATTTCAGTCGGTCTGCCTGTTCTGCTCCCTGCTCTGTCTCTGGTGAATCCTCTCACCCTCCCACGCATCTGGCCTGTACCCTGGTTCTTGTATGCATGAATAAATAAAAATCAAAAGAAAAGAAAACCACCCTCCTTTCTTGAGTTGCAGTGATCCCCGAGAGTACTATCCCATTGAGATTACAAACCACATCTTTTATATCCAGTCATCTATTGTTAGCTACTTAGGTTGTTTCCATATCTTAGCCATTGAAAAGGGTACTGCAGTGAACTTAGCAGTTGTTACAGCTTTCTTTTTTTTTTTTTAAGATTTATTTATTTATGCATACAACAACCTGGCTACAAGCCAGAAGTGTGGGGGGGTGAGAGGATTCACCAGAGACAGAGTGGGGAACAGAACAGGTGGATTGACTAAAATACACTGCTGAGGGGAGCAGCGGGTGAGACAGGAGAGGTCTGCTGTGCCATGTGGGTAGCTCCCTGGCTGTCTTGGAATTGAACTCATGCTGCTGTGGCTGTAGATAGCTTCACAGGTTGTGTCTTAACCCGTTGTGCCAACAGGGAGGCTCTGTTATGACTCTCCTGAGACAATTTTTTTGTTAATTTTTTTTTTAAGATTTATTTATTTATACAAGCACTGGGTACAGTCTGAAGTGCGGGAGGGTGAGAGAATTCACCAGAGTCAGAGCTGGGAACAGAATAGGCAGACTGATGAAATACACTGCTGAAGGGAGCAGCGGGCGCAACATGTGGGACCCTCGCCGGCGGCCGGGGATCGAACCGGTGCTGCAGAGGCTGCGGGCAGCTTTGCAGCCCAGCGCTCAACCGCTGCACCACCAGGGGAGGCCTTGAGACGTATTTTAGACCCTAAATATTTGAGCTCTGTGGTCAATTCCTACTTCACATGATTATTGTGAAGAATAAATTCAGTAATACAGTTAGTAAATTTATCACCCCATTTTGCACATAGTAACCCTGAGTCACTGCAGAAAACTGCAGAACAATTTGCAAAAAAGAAAACTGCTTGAAAAAGTTAAACGGGCTTTTTGAGCAAGCTCTCTCGTATTCTCCTAAGGTGGGAAATTCCCTTTAAAAATAGATTTAGTTGGCTAAAAATAGATTTACAATAGAATAGAATAGTTGCGTAAATCTATTTTTGAAAGCATGCAAAATTAAAGTCAAATGATGTTTCAAGTTGAGGTGACCTCACAGTCTTATCTATTTAGAAAAAAAACTGGCTTCCTCTTATTTTGAGTCATCGTAAATATTTGCATTTGATTTTCTCAGTGTTTAAAGTACTGAAATAGAAAAACATGGTTGGATTTCCCTCGTGTCTGTTGTCAAAAAAAAAATAAGGGAAAACAACTCTTTGAATAAATCTTTCTAAAAAAAAAAAATGTACTAAATTCTCAGAGGAAGCAAGCCTTCCCTTGCCCTTGACCTGAGAAGAGGTTGCCTACTCCACCTTCCTGTGGGGGCACCAAGGTGGCAGATCATCCCTCCAGCTGTAGAGAATGACCCATAATTACTTAAAGGCTCCTTGATGAAAGTCAGTGAAAATACTTTGTTGGAGGTTAAGGCAAATAACTTAACTTAAATATACATGTCATCTTACTTGATCTGAGAATGGGGGCCACATTCACTTTCTATTATTGTCAAGGTTTATATATAGATGTTGTATTGAAGAGTCTGGTCATATTGAACAATTAGACATGGGCAGATAACACTTGTGATGTGGAGAAAATGGCTTAAACCATGATAGAGTCAAACTCAATAGTCTCTAAAAACCTCTGATTTATGAAAATCTGATATGGGGAATAACACTACATTACTGTCATCACTAGTTAATTTTAAGAATGAATGAAAAAAAATTGTGCAGTGGTAAATTTTCTGGCTATCTGTGGGTTTCTTTGACTTCTGTTATGTTTCAAGCTCTGCACCATTTGTACACAAATACCTATGAGGACCCGATAGGCATCGGCCATAATGTGGAGATTTTCTCTCTGAATACCCAGGAATTAATGCACCAAGGGTCCTTTTGTTTCAAAATCTTTCTGAAATTCTAGTGATTTCATTCTTATCCTCATGAAATAGTTTGAGGGAAAAAAAACTTAGAAGGAAAGTTGTCTTCAGGAGTATGTGCACGAAAGAATGAACTCTTGCCATTTGTGACGACATGGATGGGACAGAAGAGGCTGATGCTAAGTGCTAGAAAAGCCAGAAAGAGAAAGACAAATACCTGATAATTTCACTCATATGTGCAATAGAGAGAAACAAAACAAAGGAACTGACAAAATTAAACCGAAACAAACCCTAGAAATCTGCCTGTAGAATTGAGACTACCAGAGAAGACTGGGGTGCAGAGTAAAGCAGGGAGGGGGCCCAGTGGACTATGGTGGAGAATTATGGGTGCTTTGGTGGTGTGATGTGGTAGCATCCTGTGAACTGATACCTCTGAATCACACACAGTCTTGTAAACCAGTTTACCTCAATAAAGAAATAATACAGTAAAAAAAGAATACATGCATATATCTAAAACACATAATACACCTTTAAGGTTTTGCCTGTTAAGTTTCTGTATCTTTAGAAAGTCTGCCCCTTGTCCAAGTGTGTCTGCTCGCAGAACTAACCTCAGCGATCATTTCTGTCCCTGCAGGATGGTGCCGCTCCACTGGTGTCTGCTGTGGCTGCTCTTACCACTCAGCTCAAGGACCCAGAAGTTACCCACTCGAGACGAGGAGCTTTTTCAGATGCAGATCCGGGATAAGGCATTTTTCCATGATTCCTCAGTGATTCCAGATGGAGCTGAAATTAGCAGTTATCTCTTTAGAGACACACCTAAGAGGTATTCTCCCTGCAGATCTCCTTTTATCAGAATGTTTGCCTCTAAAAAGAAAGTCACCTTTGGAACTTAGTTTGGGAGACTTGCAACCAACCTCAGAATCACATTGTCTTTTTTTCCTCTGAGTAAGAAAAAGAAATGGCATGCAACTTTCATCTTTAAATAGAGGCTCCTTGATTCTTTCTCACTGTGATCTTTTGGGTAGAGGCCGTGATCCTTGACCGCCCTCTACATTTTAGAGTGATTTTTTTCATAGCTTTAGGACAGTAGGGGTTTCTAAGGAGGATTCTATAGGATTAAAATGCAATTAATTGACTGCATATGAGTCTTCAAGGGTCTGCATTAAGTCTTATAAGGATAATATTTATTTGACCAATATATCATTTGGTGTGAGAGAATCACACCAAATGATAAAAACGGATGCTATTCATTTACGGTTCCTCAAGCAGGTACACTACTGGGTTCATGTAATACTTCTAGTTATTTTAACCTTTAAAAATTACAAATATAGATGAAGTTACTTCCTTTGCAGTGCTCAAACCTCACACTAACTACCTTTGTAAGTGTACAACATATTGTTGAGATTTAGATAATTATATTTAAAAAAAAATCCTTTTAGCCTTTGGCATCCAAAAGGACAAAAGTCATGTATCACCAATAAACCATTTTCCAAAGAAGATGTATCACATCATTAGAGTATCTTTTTTTTGTCACCTCCATTCATGTCAACAATTATAACAATTGAAACCTGGTGAAACTGAGGGGTACTCAGGCAACCCCAACCTGTTAAGGGAAAAAAATCCCATTTTAACCTTTCTAATGTGTTTTTTAATGTGTTTTTAAATTTTTTTTAAAGATTTATTTATGCATACAAGAGTTGGGGTACAGGCCAGAGATGCGGGGGATGAGAGGATCCACCAGAGACAGAGTGGGGAACAGAACAGGCAGACTGATGAAATACATTGCTGAGGGGAGCAGCGGGCGAGACATCAGTCAGTGGTCTGGAATTTGTTCCTCACTGTTCTTCTGATATCAGTAATAATGGAAGGTGGGGGTCTAAACCTCCTCCAGTTCATGGCCCAGTCCCATTACCATCAGGTTCCTCTGCGATTAGTAGGTGATCAGTTTACCTGGTTTGATTGAAATAGCCTATAATTTAGGTATCAGTTCAGCACTGTGTACATTAAATTATTTGCTTGAATAAATGTATGAGATTAGGAACTGACTTGTTAGTGGCATGTAAAATAGCTGTGACACTCTCAGGACATTTGTAAGAGTGAAGTCACATTGCAGAGATGATGACAGTGAATAAAGGAACTTGAAGGCCTGCTGCCACTTACTAAGGCTCAGTCTGTGAAAACAGGAAAGAACACAGCAGTCAGTCCCAAGAATTCAGATGAGTCTTACATATCAGCAGAATTCCTACAGAGCACATTTTGCTTTTCATATTACTTGGTGTTTTGAAATTTTTGAGTGCGTCAAAAGTTTTAAAATTTACTTTAATTCCCAAATATATTTGTGCATTTGCTTTGCAGTATTTTTTAAATACAGTATCCCTCCTTACATGCTTCTATCAGTCACATAATTTATCCTTGCTCTTCCAATCTCTTAAAAATGAAGTAAGTTTTGGTTCTAAGAAGTGTCTTAAAAATTACATATTTTTTTGTCTTTAAAAAGACATGTTTTTGCTAAAGGGCATTTCAAAGCAGTCAGGATTTGCTCCTTCTCTCCCTTGTTTTTATTTTTTTCCTTTGTTTATTCTTTTTGACTTCTCTCACAAAAAAAAAGTGACTGAATTAGATGTTAATTTACAGGCATTAAGAGTTGCAGCCACAATAGAAATATCATTTCTAGGGGTGAAACAGTCCACGGAGGCACCCATTGGCACTGTCTGTATTAGGACTGAAGATGAGATCCCATTGTTGTTGTAACATTTGTTACAACATTTAGTCCCAACAAACAGAAACAACCAGCAAGTTTGTTAATTATTCTTATGTTCATCCTTAAACTCCAAAGGCTAAGTTCATGAAATATTGTTCTCTCAGCCTTGGCATTGTAATTGGGGGCATATTCGCGACATCTGTCTCCCTCCCCAGTGAGTAAGTGTCTGGAGACATCCCTGTTGCTTCCGGTGGCCACTCACTTCCGCAAGAGCTTCGTGCATGGAAGACAACAAATATTTGTCAGATTGTTAAGGTTTATTCAGATGATCTTTTCTCCCTCATCATAAGTGCTTCCATATGAAGATGTTGACTTAGAGGAACTCCCTGCTGTTTTATATGTATAATGATTACCTAGTGGAATGCAAACATTGCTTTATTTGTTATTGTTTGCCTGTGACCTGTATTTAAGTTACTGACACACAGTTACTTAACTCTGGTGAATACACTACTTGTTTGAAATGAGAACAGAAGGTAACAGATGAGCCTGCACACTGGTATCTGCTTAAGCATCCGTTGGCTCTGCTACCCACATCAAATAAAAACAAATGAAGATGAGAATTTTTGAGTAGTTTTTAACTTACACCATACAAAAAAAAGTATTTTAGGGTGCCTATTTGTAATATAGATAGGTTCAATTGTGTTTATGTGGCATCTCCCATGCAACCTAGCCAACAAGAACAAAATTCTACTCTTTTTTTTAAGATTTTTTTTTATACAAGAACCGGGGTACAGGCCAGATATGCGGGAGGGTGAGAGGATTCACCAGAGACAGAGCGGGGAGCAGAACAGGCAGACTGACGCAATACACTGCTGAGGGAAGCAGCAGGTGAGACAGGAAAGGTCTGCTGCACCTTGTGGGTATCTCCCCAGCTGGCCAGGATCAAACCCCCACTGCAGAGGCTGTGGACAGCTTCACAGTGCTGCACTCATCCGCCTGCACCACCAGGGAGGCCCCAAAATTCTACTCTTAAAAAAGCTCATTGAGGGCCTCCCCTGGTGGTGCAGCGGTTGAGCGCTGGGCTGCGAAGCTGCCTGCAGCGTCTGTAGCGCCGATTCGATCCCTGGCCACCGGTGAGGGTCCCACATGGCGCGCAGACCTCTCCTGCTTCCTGCCCGCCTGCTTCTCCCCTCAGCAGTGTACTTCAGTCAATCTGCCTGTTCTGTTCCTCACTCTGTCTCTGGTGGATCCTCTCACCCCCTGTACCTCTGGCCTATACCCTAGCTCTTGGATGCATAAATAAATAAATCTCTAAAAAAAATCCAAGGGGGAAGCATGGAACAGAATGTTTTGATTTTTTTTAATTTGTTTTAAAATCACTGGATTATTTAATTCAACAGAAAATCTTTTTAAAACATAAACTTTTTTTTTTCAAGTTTGATTGATTTGCCACTAGTTGATGTAACAATAAAATTTGGGAAGTCCAAATCCAGGGGTGTAGAAGACTCACCACCCACCAATTCTCCAGGGACACAACCCTACTCGACAGAAAATCATAGTGACAGAAAAATGATAGAGAAATGTGTCTGGCCACTGACGGACACAGGGAAGTTCACTTTTTAAAATTACTTCCTACAAAGTAGATGGACCTCGAGGTGATTATGTTGAGTGAAATCAGCCAAAAAGTGAAAGACAGACTTCGGATGGTTTCACTCAACTGCAGAACATATACACAGCCCCCAAAATTACATGCAAACAGCAGAAGGAATAAAAGTGTGAACTTTACAAAAAGAAGATAATAATGATTACCAAAAGGAATAGGAGGGGGTGGGAAGGAAGATGGGGTGTGGGCAGAGGTGGTTTGGTGGAGGGAAATAAAAGATATAAATATTTTTAAATAAATATATTTCCTAAATGATGATCAGACACCTCTATCCACAAATAAGAAAAGCAGAACGATGAATAAAAGTCACTTGTGGAAAGATGTGAATACCATGTTATTTTGCCAGGAACCAATATGCATTTTAGAATTGTGTCTTCAGAAATAGTCGGCCATTGTGTCAGCATGCCCTCAGGGTAACTTAACAGGTTTATGACCAAATATATGGAAAAAATGCAGTTCCTGTAGGGAACCTGGAAATTCTTCCTGCTTACAACTTACTTCACAATGGCAGGGCTTATGTTAAATAATACCCCACAAAGGGTATTGATTCTTAAGTCAAAATAGTTGTTTTTCAATATCTTTTTATTATTTTATACTGTGTTGCTGGCACATGTGAATTGAGAACCTCCAGCTAGTGAACTTGCACAGTTAATGATGACCGCATCATGATTTGTGTTAAATACAGTTTTATTCTCTGAAATGAATAAATGTAACCAAGTGATTCTCCCTGTAAGTCTTGATTCTAAGTGTTCAAATGTGTGATCTCCCTCTGAATCGGTCCACTTTCCTACAGGTATTTCTTTGTTGTTGAAGAAGACAATACTCCACTGTCAGTCACAGTGACTCCCTGCGACGCACCTTTGGAGTGGAAGCTGACCCTCCAGGAGCTGCCAGAGGAGGCGAGCGGGGAAGGCTCTGGTAAGCTCTGGTGTATTTGCCCCAGCCCTGTGAACCCAGGGCTGCAAGGCATGAGAAACATACAGCCACTTGTAGCAAGAAGCATAATTAGTGAATACAATGAGGAGTATGAATGTATGACTTTTTTTTTTTCTGCATGAAAGACCTGGGTGTAGGTCAGAGATGCAGGAGGTGAGAGGATTCACCATAGACAGAGTGGGGAGCAGAACAGGTGGATCTACTGAAATACACTGCTGAGGGGCGCAGTGGACCAGACAGGAGAGATCTGATGTGCCATGTGGGTGAGCTCCAGGCTAGGGCTTGAACTCAGGCTGTAGCAGTGATAGTGCTGAGACTTAACCCCTAGGCCACCAGGGAGGCCCCTAAATATATGACTGTTTTATTAACAATTTTACTGGAGTGAAAATTATTTTTAAATGCATCTTTCTAACAAAAACAGCACAGGTGCATATGTAAGGCTGGAGGTAGGGATGAAGATGAGGGGGTGAGGATGGCATCAGATGGTGGTAGTTGTGGTAAACTGTGGAGAGTGAGAAGCAAGGAGAAGGGGAAAGGTTTGGACTAGCCTCTGGCTCTGGTTTGCCATGTTGCCTGAACACTGGAATTACTTTGGGGAGCTTTAAATACTACTGATATTTTGATCCTTCCCTGAGAGGTCCTGATTGAATTGGCTGAGGGTGTGGTCTAGAATATGGGACTGACCTATTTGATTATTTGATGCACCCAATGTTGAATCTCTCACCCCTGCGTAATAAATTGTGGAAACAAAGAGGGGTCCACAAAGGACATTTCATATCACTCAAAGTCCAAGATGAGAAGAAAATCAGGAGGCAAAATGGGTTAGAATGTAGATGAAGAGACATACATGTCCCCTTGTTCATGGCAGCATTATTCACAATAGCCAAGAACTGGAAACAACCTAAGTGCATATACACAGTGGAATAGTACTCAGCTATAAAAAAGATGAAATCCTGTTATTTACCACAACATGAATGGACCAAGAGGGTATTATGCTCACTGAATTAAGTCAGATGGAGAACGACAAACACCATATGATCTCACTCATATGTGATGTATAAAGAAACAATCATGAACTAAATAAAAAAAAAATGTTAGACTCTAAGGCCAGATTAGTAGTTACCAGAAAGGAAGGGGAAAGTGGTGGGTGAATAAATCAGGTAAAAGGTATCAACTGTATGATGAGGGCTAGAATTAGACTTTTAGTGGTGGACTTAATGCACTGCACAAGATGTTGACAGAATGATACACTTCAAAAAAAATATATTAACTGAAAAAAGAAGATGCAGATTACAAGATACAAGGAAAAGAGGAGAGTCCACTGGAGGCCCTGAAGGGCTTCTGTGCCCTTTTAGGACTGGAGGCATCAGTGCTTCAAGGGGAAGCTTACACCTGGTGTCCCGCAGGGGAGCTTGCGGGCTGCAGAGCTTACAGCAAGGAGGGAACTGCAACCAGGAAAACCCTGGACGTGCATGCAGGCAGCCATGAGACTGAGAGAGGCAATGAATAGCCAAGTGATGAGTGTGATAATCTCATAGATTGGAGTTAGGAAACTGCATCCCTCATTGTGGACCTGCAGTGATACCTGGAGTAGGTTCATTCCAACTCTGACCACCCAGTCTTCCTCCCATTCTTGGAAACCTCTGTACACTGGTGTCTGTTTAATAGCTGACATTACAGTAATAAAAGATGGAAAAAATTATTTGGCGTCATTACTTTTCCCATATTATGCCTAAGCACATCTTTTATACATTGAAAATGAGCTGCTCTTACTGCTGCTTCATGATCTGTATTATAATGAGATTGTCCAGTCCTACTAACCAAAGTGAAGTTAGTAAAATACCTGGCTGATCTCATGCAAAATTATAGCATCCTTTCCTTAAGCATATGGACAATAGGGATTCATCTCTAAAAGGTTTTTTTATTGTTTTTGACCTAAATTTCCCCCTAACTGGAGTCTATCATGAAGAAATCATTTAAACTCAGAAAATCTTACACACATATGAGCCTTTTTTATGATGGTCAAAAGCTATCCTATGCTACTATTTGATGATATATCATTAAATGAAAAAGGCAGGATTCAAAAGGGGAGGTTTGCTAGGAACCGATGCATGAGAATAGATGTTAAATTAGAAAAAACTGAAAGAGTTTATCAATGGCATCAAAATATGCAAAAGTAAAGTAAAGACTGGATGGAAATAAACCAAATTATTAATAAAGGACCATCTCTGGGGCCTCCCTGGTGGCATAAGAGGTTAAGACACAGCACTACGAAGCTATCCACAGACACTGCAGCATGAGTTCAATCCCTGGCCAGGGAGCTACCCACAGGGCACAGCAAACCTCTCCTGTCTTGCTTACTGCTCTCCCCTCAGCAGTGTATTTCAGTAGATCTGCCTGTTCTGCTCCCCACTCTGTCTCTGGTAAATCCTCTTACACCCCGTATCTCTGGCCTGCACCCCAGCTCTTGTACGCATAAATAAATAAAAATCCTTAAAAGAAAAAAAAAAAAGGACCATCTCTGGATCATGAATGGATGGCTGAATGATCTCTTATCTGGTTCTTATCTATTTCCTCATCTTCAACAGGAATGTGTATTGTTTTTATAATGGAGAAAAAAATGAGCTCCTCTGAAAGGCACAACTTGACAAGTAACAGCACGTGCTGATGCGTGGCCTGTTTCTCTTGTGTCTTCCAGGAGACCCAGAGCCTCTGGAGCAGCAGAAGCAGCAGATCATAAATGAGGAGGGCACAGAGCTGTTCTCCTACAAAGGCAATGACGTGGAGTATTTCCTGTCTTCCAGCTCGCCGTCTGGTTTGTATCAGCTGGAGCTGCTCTCAACAGAGAAAGACACTCACTTCAAAGTCTATGCCACCACCACCCCGGAGTCAGATCAGCCCTACCCTGAGCTGCCTTATGACCCAAGAGTAGATGTCACCTCCCTGGGACGCACGACCATCACTCTGGCCTGGAAGCCGAGCCCCACGGCGTCTCTGCTGCGACAGCCCATCCAGTACTGTGTGGTCATCAACAAGGAGCACAATTTCAAAAGCCTCTGTGCCGTGGAAGCGAAACTGAGCGCAGATGACGCTTTCATGCTGGCACCCAAACCCGGTCTGGACTTCAGCCCCTTCGACTTCGCCCACTTTGGATTTCCTGTGGACAATTCAGGGAAGGACCGCAGCTTCCTCGCCAAACCAGCTCCCAAGCTGGGGCGGCACGTGTACACACGGCCCAAGGTGGACATTCAGAAAATCTGCATTGGAAACAAGAACATCTTCACCGTGTCGGATCTGAAACCAGACACGCAGTATTACTTTGACGTCTTCGTGGTCAACAGCAACAGCAACATGAGCACCGCTTATGTGGGCACCTTTGCCAGGACCAAGGAGGAGGCGAAGCAGAAGACACTGGAGCTTAAAGACGGGAAGGTGACAGATGTGTTTGTTAAAAGGAAGGGAGCGAAATTTCTCCGGTTTGCTCCGGTCTCTTCTCATCAGAAAGTCACCTTCTTTGTTCACTCTTGTCTGGACGCTGTCCAGATCCAAGTGAGAAGAGACGGGCGGCTCCTCCTGGCTCAGAACGTGGAGGGCATTCGGCAGTTTCAGCTCAGAGGAAAGCCCAAAGCAAAATATCTCATCCGGCTAAAGGGGAACAAAAAGGGAGCTTCCATGTTGAAAATCCTGGCCACCACGAGGCCCACCAAGCAGTCATTCCCCTCGCTGCCTGAGGACACCAGAATCAAGGCCTTCGACAAGCTCCGGACCTGCTCGTCGGCCACTGTGGCTTGGCTGGGCACACAGGAAAGGAACAAGTTCTGCATCTACAAAAAGGAAGTGGACGAGAACTACAACGAAGATCAGAAGAGGAGAGAACAAAACCAGTGCCTCGGGCCCGATACCAGGAAGAAATCGGAGAAGGTGCTCTGTAAATATTTCCACAGTCAAAACCTGCAAAAGGCAGTGACCACGGAAACCATCAAAGGTCTCCAGCCTGGGAAATCATACCTGCTGGATGTTTATGTCATAGGACACGGGGGCCACTCCGTGAAGTATCAGAGTAAAGTCGTGAAAACCCGCAAGTTCTGTTAGTTACCTTGTCTAGAAATGTATTACCTAGAACTCCGGACAGACCTTAAATCACTTTACCTATAAACTGACTACTCCCACAGCTGCGCGAAGTTGTGAGCTGGACTTGTACGGTGGAAGGAAGGATATCAGCTTGTGTATACGTCATTGTTGGAGGAGACCTGTCCTTGTGTGCCCCAGTGATGCCCAGCATGGGTCTGAGGACATCTTGAAGGAACTGCCATCCCTTGCTTTGACCACTGCATGAACTGCTTCTAAATTATTTTATTACCTAAAAATTTAAAAATATGCCATTCATTGCACACATCCACAAATCCTCTCTATAGATGCTAGGATATATATAAATTATTTTATAAAGTCTTGTCTTAAATGTCCGTGTTTCTATGATTGTAAACTATTAAATTCTTTTCCTGTTAAAAAAACAGATCTAATCTTAAGTATATGAAGTGGACAGCCCTCTAGTCAGTTATATTGCTATTGTAAATTCTTATCTGTTGAGTAAAATGTTTAAATACTGTATGTATCTCATGTACAAAGTTGCCATACATTATATTCGTGTACATAAAATTAAAGATATTAGATTATATACTGTTCGTTTTCCCAAGGAGCGACCTTGGTTTTGCAGTTTCTATTCTGTGCCCCCACACAGTACCTGTATGTAATTTGGTATCCAAGTTGACCCTTTTGCATAGCTACAAGGCTGGCTGCTTCTCTCTAAAGTTACTATGGCATTAGAGATCCTTACTACAATCTGCATTTTGGCACTGAGTAGGAGCTAGCTACAGTGAGCATGGAGACAGCTTCCATAGACTGGTTGTGAAAGCACAGGACAAGCCAACCATGATAGTCCATGAGTATTCAACAAATCGTCCATAGCAACCTAATTATTTAACATCTATGTTAAAAGTAAGCATCTGTTTGAACTACAAAAGTGGATATTCCAACTATTTTCCATCTGCTTGAGCATTAGCAAAATAACTATTTTAAAATAGAGTTTAGGGCCTCCCAGGTGGCGCAGCGGTTGAGCGCTGGGTTGTGAAGCTGCCCGCAGCCTCTGTGGCGCCGGTTCGATCCCCGGCTGCTCCCCTGCCACCAGAGGAGGGTCCCACATGGCACGCAGACCTCTCCTGCCGCCCGCTGCTCCCCTCAGCAGTGTGCTTCGGTCCTTCTGCCTGCTCTGCTTCCCGCTCTGGCTCTGGTGAATTCTCTCACCCTCCCGGCTTCTGACTGTACCCAGTGCATGTATAAACCAAACAAACAAACAAACAAACAAATAGATAAATAAATAAGACATGCCTCTAGAAAATTAAAAAAAAAAAAATAAAATAAAATAGAGTTTAAGCAACTTAGCGATGACCCATCCTGGCTTTGATCAGTGATAAGAGAACTGGCACATTAATAGTCAGCTGCTTTTGACTTTGATTTTTTGTGAATTTTGTAAAAATTAATTTAGGCATACATTCAAATAAATCAAGTAAGAAAAGACCATTTATCAAAGATCCTACACAACGATGCAGTTTTAAGTCATTTCTTTCTCTGCAGTCATTTCTTTCTCTTCCACCCCTAAGGTGATATAAGAACACAGGCCCAGAATTCAGAAAAGTCTGGAATTTATGATAAGCTCAGCTAGATGACTTTGGAAAAATTGCATATTTCCCTTTGTTTCCCTTTCCAAACACTGATAAAATTAGGCAGTGAGAGATTTGGGTAACGTGACCTTGGAAGATAGTGCCTTCTCTCGGAAGACACTGCCTATTGTAGAATTCTCTGATTCTAAATTACAAAGTGCTTCTTTGACTTTAAGTGGGGACAGAGAGAATCTCTCACCTCTCTGTGGACCCTTCATGTGTTTTCCCATGCCATGGGGCAGGCATGCATGAGTAGCTTTCCCATGGAATGCAGAATCGCTATGGCTAAGGTAATGGCAGTGGTTATCTTTATGAGTGGTGTTTGGCTTACCTTAGAAAAGAACATTAGCCTTAAATGTGGATTATCCAACCCCTTGGTGTCCAGAGAGTAGATCAAAATTGATCATACCTGTATAGCACACATAAAACTAAAATAATTTTTTTTAGTTCTATTTTTTTTTAAGAATATGTACCCAATGGCCAGATAACCAACCAATGGACTTTAATTGACAAAATCCCAGAGATGCTATGTCCTAAGTTATAAATGTCATGCCTTTGGAAGGAGAATGAACTTTCTCGTATTACTCACATAATTATTATTACAGAGCAATGTACTAAAGGAGACTGCAGTGAATCAAAGAGTCCTTGCAGCTTCTGAAGGTGATGGACTTAACTCTCAGATATTGCTTAATGCCTGGGAAACCCTGGGAACCAGGCCAAGTCCATTTAACCAAGCTTTTGCTTTTCAGCCAGCTGTGATAGTGGTTTCTACACAATCTGGATAAATCTGAGAATTCTTTCATGGCCCCAGTGAAATTTGCCTTTTTAAAATTATAGGAAAATTAAATACACATTGTGAAACTTCTATCACTCACAAAGAGAGAAAAACTATTTAAAATAAAGCTCTCTTATTTACTAATACCTTCAGATTTTAGGAGCATTCAGGTGAACTGGGAACAAGAAAGAAAAATTCATTCTTAATTATCAAAAAAACACCAAAGTAGTTAATGTGGAAATACCGCCATGTTTTCAATAAGTTCCAGAGTAGTTCTATTGAGTATAGGGCATTTAGGATCCCAGCAATAGTCATAGTATCAATAAGGAGGGAGGAATCTTTGAAGATAATTAGTTTCAAGTTCACTATCCTTATTTTTCATGTGCAAAAAGAAACTGAAGAACAGAGAAATAAAAATAACATGCTCATAGTTGAGTTATATGGTACAATTGTCCAGATTGAAATCAGTACAAACTATAACTCACCAAGTCTTGGGAGGGAAAGTTACTTGTGGATCATCTTCCCAAAGGAAATTTTTGTCCTGTTTCTGATTTCAAAGCAACTTACTATAAAGACCATTTCAGAATTTCTTAAGACTGTGTGTAAACTATAACTGACAGCTTCAATCTAGTAAGGAAAAAATAAGGTTATGATAATTTTGCTGGTTTGAGGGAGAAAAAGTATTCTAATCTAGGTTTGCTTGCACACACAAACTTGAGGCTCCAAGACCATTAGTCAATCACTTTAACGATGAGCCTGATATTTTTTTTAAATCTAATGCTATTCAGAATCTGTAAAAAGTTATAACAGATGATTTTCTTGGCTAAATTACTTTATAATCAATGTCTGGATGACTTTTTAAAACATGCATTAAAGGATTAGTGCTGGAAAGGATATATATTGTCCTTATTTTCCTTATTCAGAAATGCCTTTGAGAAAATTAAGAGCAATGTACTAAAGGGGACTGATTTGGGGGGCCTCCCTGGCAGCGCAGTGGTTAATGTCTCAGCACTATCAAAGTATCACCAGCCACCATAGCTTGAGTTCAATCCCTGACCAGAGAGCTAACCCACATGGTGCAGCAGGCCTCTCCAGCTTTGCCCACTGCTGCCCTCAACAGTGTATTTTAGTAGATCTGCCTGTTCTGTCCCCCACTCTTTCTTTGGTGAATCCTCACCCCTCCCCCTTGCACCTCTGGCCTATACCCTAGTTTTTGTATGCATAAATAAATAAAATAAATCTTAAAAAAAAAAAATTAAGATTTTGGTGTCCTGAAAAGACAAATCAAGTGACTTCAATTAAAAAAAAAAAATCTAGCTGAACTTCAGAGTTTGGAGTCAACTTAGTGGCTTTTCAGATTTCTGAGTTCCAGATGAAACCACACATACTTGTGCTTAACTTTTGCATACAATTCAAGGGATTGATGGACCACAAGCCAATCAGGATCCATCCATAACATTACCAATCCCCTCTTAGGGGTCATCTAGATGGAATACTCTATTTGAAAGATGAGAAAATTGAGGTCCTATTAAGACTAGAATTCAGATTCCCATACTCCCAGCTTAAAGTTCACTCCAGGGGGGCCTTCCTGGTGGAGCATGGGGTTAAGTCCCAACAGTATGAATCTATCCCCAGCCACTGCAGCACAAGTTCGATCCCCAGCCAGGGAGGTGACCCACACAGCCCAGCAGACCTCTCCTGTCTTGCCCCTGCTCCCCTCAGCAGTGTATTTCAGTGGATCTGCCTGTTCTGCTCCCCACTGTGTCTCCGGTGAATCCTCTCACCCCCACCCTCTGGCCTGTACCCCAGCTCTTGTATGTATAAATAAATAAATCTTTAAAAAAAAAAAAAGGTTCACTCCAGGACTTCATTTTAAGTGCTTCTCTACTCCAGAGTGTGCCCTAACTCTCCCAGATTGTAGTTCTGTGTCTCTCTTCATTGACTGGATTCAAAGCAAAATCAAACAAACCAGCCTCCAACTTGAAAAGCAAGGTCATTTGGAGTCTCTCCCACCACTTCCTTCCCCACTTTGATATGGTGTGATAGAGATAAAGACAGCTGGGAACTAGCCTTTGGGCCTCTCCCCAGGCCGTGCGGAGTGACCACGGGCAGCCTTCAGCTGGCCCCCTTTGTAGTCTTCTGCGGGACCTGGGAGGCATCAGGGCACACTTGTCTTTCTGTTCTTCCCGTGGAGTTTTGGCCCAAAAAATAGACAGTAGTTTAGGATGTGGGTTTTGTTCAGAAGTGGGAAAGAGAAAACAGCAAAAGGAAATGAAACTTGGAAGAAAGTATCATTTAATCTAATTTCTTTCTCTAAGGAGACTGAGGGGTAATGAGAATGAAAGATCTACTATAGCTTCATTTTATGAAGGTACAGGATTCTGTCTGTATGCAAACCCACACTGGAAATTTCGACCTAGATCACCATCCACCCTATTACAATTCCCTCTATTAAAGTAAAATAAAAATAAAGCTCCCTCTACTAAAATTCTGACATTTGATTTCCCAGGAATGGTTCATCATGCCTGGGTAAAATTACCTACTTTTCTGTTTATTGCTATTTCTCCTTCTCCAACCTTTGTGAAACAAACTTAGTCATTGAAGTCTAGCAATTAAATTACTTAGAGTGGCTTTTTATAACCACCCGTAGATCTCTTTTGGAAATATTTAAAAATTTTCTTTCAATGTGGGGCCTCCCCTGGTGGCACAGGTGGTTGAGCTCCACACTGTGAAGCTGTCAGCAGCCTCTGCAGGTATGGTTCAATCCCAGCAGGCCGGCGAGCGTCCCACATGGCACAGCACACCTTTCCTGTCGCACCCGCTGCTCCCCTCAGCAGTGTATTTCATCAGTCTGCCTGTTCTGTTCCCCACTCTGTCTCTGGTGAATCATCTCACATCCCCCCCCACCCCCCGCCGGCATCTCTGGCCTCTACCCCAGCTCTTGTATGCATAAATAAATAAATCTTTTAAAAAATAAAAGAGCCATGAAAAAACAAAAATATGAATATAACTCATCATCACATAATGCTATAAAAGAGAACTTTGAGACTATGAGCCAGGGACACATGAGGAGCCTCCTGGATATGGGTATGTCCCAAGGCTTTGGAATCTGAAATAATGTTTTGAATTCAAGACCCAGGTATAAAACAGAAAAGTCAGAGCAGAAAAAATGACTATCTTACAACTAAGAGGTATGATGGATGTGTTGCTTTGTTTTGGAGCCTGTTATTACTGTCAGAAGCTGGTGGGTTGTTTTCTTTTTAAAGTTTTATTTATGCACACAAGAAATGGGATACAGGCTAGAGGTGTGGGGGGATAGAGGATTCATCAGAGACAGAGTAGGGAACAGAACAGGCAGAGGCAGATTGACTGAAATATGCTGCTGAGGGGATCGCAGGCGAGTCAGGAGAGGTCTGCTGCACCATGTGGGTCACCTCCCTGGCCGGGGATTGAACTTATGCTGCAGTGGCCACGGACAGCTTCATAGGCTGCGTCTTAACCCCTTGCTCCACCAGGGAGGCCCCAGAAGCTGGTGAGTTTTAAACAGTGATTTCAAAATATTTCCAGTGTCTTTTTGTATAACTATCTGCCAAGATTAATATCCAAATTGTCATGATTTGGAAATAAGCAGATATCCATTTCTTGTCTATAGTTACTTCTTGGTATAACCCTTCCAACTTGTATAATTAGGGCAGCACTGGATAATATAAACAGTCATTTTAAGATATATTTGACAAGACCCCATCATGTCCATATTTAATTATAACTCTGACAGAGTTTTTGCTTCTGAGAAAAATTGTTTCTAATAAACAGAACCAAGTGCAAGAATACACAGTAGGACTGTTCCATCTCATGCCTTCCTATAAAATGAACACAAACCTATTATATAAGATTAATGGATCAGCTACCTTTCCATGCAGGCTGGAAAATTTCAGCCTATGCCAGATCAGCAGGCAGTTTTTAGAAGCAGGGTTTTATCCTCAAAGACCATAGAAATGCCTAAGAAGCCTCTGTTTTTGTCTGACCCATTTCGTGCTCTTGTGTGGGTCCATATGACAAAAATACCTGGCTTGTGGCTTAACCCTTTCATAGTTGGGACAACAGATAAAACTTGCTCAATGAGCAGGCGGCTAAGAGCAATGGATGGAGTCACAGAGGAGGCCCATCTCCGATGATGGAGTTCCCAGGTAGTGTAGCAGCCACCCTAGCCTTAGCCATTTGTAATGTCTCCTGCTTTTTCTAGCAGGAGAACTCAAGACAAGAAGCAAGTAAGACAAGTGAGGGACAAACAAGTCCACATACATGCTTAAAGCAACCAAAGAGAATTTAAGCAGTTTTGTGATGGATAAAATCTCATTTTAAACATATTTGTAAAGAATTCAGGTTCTGTTGGCCAACTCATATGAAATGGTGGTATTGAATATCTCCTTCCTGTCAAATAAAGCTTCCTCATAGAAAGAGACCAAGATCTAAATTAGAGGTTGCAGAATTTTCCATCCTGCATATGATCACAAATCCTCTTGGGTTATCCATGGAGAATCTTCTGGCACAGAAAGGGATGACAGAGATATGAAAGCTGGGGAAGAATCACAGAATCTACATTGTTCAGTGCAAATTCCCTAGGCTAACTGTAGAGAGCTGTGCCTCCAAAGTGTGCAGGGCAAACTGGGCTGCTCTAAACAGGGTAGATGAATTCCCTTGCCAATTCCATGGGCCTGCATTCCGGGGAGACTGAGTTGAAATGTGCAGATAAATACTTAGTTCTGGAGTTTTTGGCGCCAAAGCATACAGAATACTTATGTTCTGCTATGGAAATGTTGGAAGAACAGAACTTCTGTTTTTAATATCTCTGAGGATTTAAAACAGTGCTTAGCCTGCTTATTACCTTTCATAAAAGTCACTCCTACTTTAAAAGTCTCTTGTGGGTTTACCTATATTAAAAAGAAGAAAAGAATACTTTTTGATTACACTGAGTTTTCTCTTCTCTATTGAAGTTAAACAAGCTCTTAGAGAAAGGACAGCAATAGAAAGAGGGTAGACTTGGAAGTTTGGGGGGTGATTTTTTAAACTTTGGTGACCTTGAGCTTTCACATTTATAAAATGAGAAGGGTGATGATCTCAAAGTTTCCTTTTCAAAACTCAGGGAAACTAACAGAACTTTTAAGAATACACAATGTGCCAGGCATGTGCCGTATCATTATTTAATCATCTTACAGCCCTGAGATGAGGATATAATTGTATCTCTTTGGACAGATAAGCAGCCCAAAGAATAAAGAAATGACAGAAACTCTGTGAAGTCTGGAGCTAAATGAAAAGTGTCTTTCCATTTCTACTTATTTGATTGTGAGCTTTAGAGCTTCTTAGTGAACCAGAATTTCTCCAGAATAGAATACATGAGGAGTAGATTGATAAAAATGAGAAGTGGAAATCATTTCAAAGTTTTCCCTGGGTCTGTATAAACAAATTATCTCTGACATGATTAAGTATGGAGAGCTGGAGATGGAAGAGAATTCACAAGGCATTGCTAAGCTCCTCTTATTATGCAGAAATTTTCCATTTTAATGGTGTCTTAAACAACATTACAGCAGCCTTGCTTCTAATTTGTCTAAATGTCTTATTATATCAATTTTGCTGGAATGCTTACATATAATATAATGCATCTACGATATAATGCCAATAAAACTTAATGTGATGCATTAGTATTTTAACATAAAGAGTTGTCTGCCTTCTTTTGTTGTGTTTTTTTAATAGCAAATATTTATTCTTCTAGGTCTTCAATATATCAAACTCTGATCTGAGAGTATCATCTGAGCTGAGGCATCACACCATTATGACATATATAATATTCTTTTCCAGTTTGTACTGATGAATAAACCAAGGATCAGAGAGGTTAAGCTAGTTCCCCATATCACACAGGTATAAGAGGCTCAGCTCAGTATTGAATCCAAAGTCATAAAGCAGGCATTGGAAGGTCATTCTATGAAAGACTTGGTTTGTTGCACATTGAGTGTTTGGTATTGATATTCTCCTAATTCACTTACTGACACCTTTGTTCCATACAAATTTTCCCACGAACTTGATATTTAAGGAGCTCACACAGCAGCTACCTTAGTTTTAGGCTGAAAACTGGTGAACTTTGCACCTTGAGTAGGGAAGAAGGAGTCGATGCAGGATTCATGGATCCCCTTAGGGGCAGTGTGTTGGTGGAGGCTGCTGCTTGGGCTCTACTCTTCCTTGGATAAGGCTAAGGAATAGTTTCCTCCAAATTGCTAAGGTGATGTTCATTGTAATAAAAAACAAACACCACAACATTACTAAAACACAATGAAATTTGGGCCTCCACTATAATTCCATCCTCCAAAAATGCTATGTTCAACAATTCTGTTTACATTCCAATGTTTTTTCCTTCTCTGTTCATAAACTAATATTTATTATTATCATTCTTTTTATCAAATATGGAATTATGCTGAATGCACAGTCTGGAACTGTGTTTTTTTTTTTTTTTGAACTTCTTATTTTAGTGCACTTTCCATGTCAGCTTGATCTCTTTTGTTTTCTTAAACATTGGTTCTCCTAGACATTCTCCTCAGATGTCTGTGTAAAGTGTGTATCTGTATAAACACACGGTTGTGGCCAGTGTCAGTGCTCAGTCATCACCTGCTTCCAGTGTTCCTTGATGCATGTGAACTTCCTCTCTTAACAGGTACGAAGACCTGCCTTGACCTAACTTCAGCCAGGCTGGTCTGAGCTGGTTAATCCTGGATCTTCAGTGTGCACTCTTGTAAGGTCTACAGAGTCCAATTTTAGCAAAAATAGGGTCTCCCTGGTGATGCAAGGGGTTAAGCACAGCACTGTGAAGCTATCCACAGCTTCTGCAGCACGGTTGGTCAGGGAGCTACCCACATGGCACAGCAGACCTCTCTTGCCTCGCCCGCTGCTCCCCTCAGCAGTGTATTTCATCAATCCACCTGTTCTTCTCCCCACTCTGTCTCTGTTGAATACTCTCCCCCCACCGTATGTCTGCCTGTACCCCAGTTCTTGTATGCATAGAATAATAAAAATAAATCTTAAAAAAAATACTATTAAGTCACGTTAGCCAGAATCTTCCTTCTATCTTCCATCTTCAATCTGATAACTCTTCAAAGCTGATAAACTTCTCACAAACTTACCACCCTCCAAGTAATATTTTCATCATAATCTATCTTAGGTCAGTTTAGCAAGAGTAACCACAGGCTCACAGTAATTTCCCACCCATGTCCCTATTCCCATGTCCCTATTCCTTGGCTATAAATCTCGACATTTCTTTGCTGTATTCAGTTGAACCCAATCTCTCTCCCTGCTGAAAAACCTCATTACAGTGGTACCTACAGTAGTAATAGAACTTCTGAATGAAAGCTGCCTTACATTTTAATAAGTATCAGAATATTTTCTTTGCTGACACAAGTAAAGAACTTCCAGGGGGCCTCCCTTGGCACAGGCAGTTGAGCGCTGTGAAGCTGTCCGTAGCCTCTGCAGCACAGGTTCAATCCCCAGTGGTTGGTGAGATGCCCACATGGCGCAGATCTCTCCTGTCTCGCCTGCTGCTCCCTTCAGCAGTGTATTTCAATCAGTCTGCCTGTTCTGCTCCCCTCTCTGTCTCTGGTGAATCCTCTCACCCCCTGCCCATCTGGCCTCTACCCCAGTTCTTGTATTCATGAATAAATAAATCTTAAAAGAAAAAAAAAAAAGAACTCGCAGAACTTGTCTTCACCTTTAATTGCACTAATATCTTTATGGGGATGTTCACACCACAATATGGATTATTGCAGAGGAGTTAATGCACACATGATTCTAAGAATCAGACCAATGCATTCAAATGCAAGTTCAAAGAAAACATTTCTCACACCCAGTATAAGTAACTTTTATATTAACATGTATATTAAACACTTTGGTGATGAGCTGTGTTTCTGCTCCACCATAATCAAGTTAGCCTTTGACAGGTAAAGCCAATATCATTCCCTGCAGAAATGGCATGTGAAAGAGGGTGAGTTCAAAGCAGGTCATCTCTTGGCTTCTCTTTTACTATATTCTGCATAAAACTCTATCTCCACCCACCTAACCCAATAAGGGTAGGAAGCAGGTCCATTCTTTACAATCATATGGAACCACCATCATTTCCCTGATTGGGGTCAAATGAGTGGGGAAGCCAACTTGTTTACCACCATTACTCCCATATAATTCAGTGACGGTGAAATACTAAACATCTTCACGCCACCTTTGGAATGTACCAAACAGGGGCAGACAGAGAAAGCATAAAAGAGGCCTCAAGTTCATTAACTGGGTCCTCTGGGGTTTATAAGTCATGAGTCTCTCATCTGACAAGAGGTGGAATAAAGACCTTTATAATTCCCATTTCATGCTCATTTCAAATTCTGGCTCAGTGAAATGACCATTAAAAAAGTGAAATGGGGCCTCCCCGGTGGTGCAGCGGTTGAGCGCTGGGTTGTGAAGCTGCCTGCAGCCTCTGCAGCACCAGTTCGATCCCCGGCTGCTCCCCGGCCACCGGAGAAGGGTCCCACGTGGCGCGCAGACCTCTCCTGCCGCCCGCTGCTCCTACTTCGGTCCTTCTGCCTGCTCTGCTCCCCGCTCTGGCTCTGATGAATTCTCTCACCCTCCCGCGCTTCTGACTGTACCCAGTGCTTGTATAAATAATAAATAAATCTTAAAAAAAAAAAAAGAAAAGAAAATATCTTAAAAAAAAAAAAGTGAAATGCCACCTCCCTGGTGGCACAAGGGGTTAAATCTCAGCACTATGAAACTATCCGCAGCCACTGCAGCATGAGTTCGATACCCGGCCAGGGAACTATCCACATGGCACAGCAGACCTCTCCTGTCTCACCTGCTGCTCCCCTCAGCAGTGTATTTCAGTCAATCCGCCTGTTCTGCTCCCCACTCTCTCAAGTGAATCCTCTCACTACCCTCCTCCCCATACCTCTGTTCTACACCCCTGTACTTGTATGCATAAACAAATAAAACTTTTTTTAAAAAAGTAAAATGAAACAACTCATGGTTATTGCATTAGCATTTTGGGTAAGATAAAATATATACTTAATGTCAGCATCTGATTTGTTACACAAATCTTGATATTATATTTTTTCACCCCAAAATTACTTGTACTTTATAGAATGGCAAGGAGCATGTAAAGTTATTTATAAAATCATAACTGGAACATAATAACCATAAATTGTATTTCTTAGATGTGTGATTTCATGTTCCAGAATGAGAAGGCCTTTCGATTTTTCTTTCTCATACTCTTATTTTCTTATAAGGATTAACTTTGCTTCACAAAATTAATGGGGATGCTTTTCTTCTCTCTCTCTATGCTCAGTATTCATATAGTCCTTTAAAATTTGTCATTTCATTTAAATTTTTAAATGCAGTGCTCCAAAGTTGTTCATAGTATCATATTATGGTCTTTAAACATTCTACATATTTATAATTTCCTTTGAAATTTTCAAAATTATTTGTGTCTTATCATTTTCTTAAAATCTTATCATGAGCCCATCTATTGTTTTACTTTTCTCAAAGAAAAGATTTTCTGGTTTTTTTAGTCTAAATTGTTTTCTTTATCACTTTCTTCTGCTTTCTTTGCATTTATACTGGTTTTTTAACTGCATCACTTATCTTGTTTACATTTTTTAAATTTTATAACATTATAACTTTATGTATGCAAATTTTAAGAAATCATTTAGGATCAGGGGGCTCCCTGGGTAGAATATAGATTTTTACCTATGAAACCAATGGTATGACAAATGTATGAAATATCCCAGTAAAGGGGATGAGGTGGAAGGGTAGAGGGTGAGCTACTTGCTAACCTAGCTAAATCTGGAAATGAATGGAGTTTTAGGATAGAAGAAACAGTACATAGCACTGTAACCAGTTCATAACGTTGTTTTCCATGGGCTAAGGGTTACCAATTCTAATAGTGCAATACCTGTATACTGGAATTGTACAATTAGGTAAGTTATGGCAGATGGGGAAGACAGATTTCTCACCACTGTATCCCAAGTTTACCAATAAGCAAGGAGACGAGGCTAGACCCATGTGTGTGGTAACAGAATAGAGCTGAAGATCCTATCTCAACTCATGCTTAGATTAATACAGATAAGATGGTTCCATATAGGAAAAGTGATCAGTATGTGTTAACTACATGGACTAGTTTACACACATATATTTCCATGTTCTGTCAGCTGAGAGAGTCTAGAAGGTGTGACACTCCAGTGGTATAAAGCACAGCTAACATTGAGGTCTAGGTTTTGGTCTGAGTCCATTTGGGCTGATATGATTTTGTTATATTGGGTATCTTAAAAACAACACAGATTTATTTCTCACAGTTTTGAAGACTGAAAGTCCAAGATCAGGTTCTAGTGAGGGTCCTCTGATGGGTTGCAGATGGCCAGGGAACAAGCTAGCTCTATGGATCTTCTAATAGGGCCCTAATCCTATTTATATGAGCTCTGTCCTCATGACCCAAAGATTGCACATCTTAATTCCTTCACCTTGGGCTAATTAGGTTTTCACACATGGAGTTTTGGGGAGACACAGATATCAGACTGTTTCTAATACCATTCTCCAAAATGGAATCAAGGCTTCTTATAGAAATGGCTGATTCTATGACTAGGACAGAAAATATACAAGATAATCCTAGAATATCTTACACTACCAGAAAGTAAGGGTGTGCTTTAAAAAGTTTATGTGAGTGTTCCGTAGGAGCTAACTGAAAGCGTTCCCCATGGTCAAACCTAGAACAAGGTAAGCAAACACATTACATAGTCATGTTAGGTTAAACCCAAAGTATGAAGGAAATATCCATGTGTTTATACTGATAAAAAGAAATGATTAAATAAACTGGTAAGAAGAGACAAATCTCCCAGGCAGAATTAAAGCATAGTTTGTCACTGTTAGAATGGGCCATGATTACTTCCAAGGTGTACAGTCTAGGAAGGGTCAATCTAGAAAGGAAAGCAGGAAAACCTGACAAGTCTTTCCTTGGTGCTAAGATGAGGGTCAACACCAACAGTGATAAGTCACCTTGATAGCATTCTTGACGTGAAGCATTGAAAATGGTACGTTACCCCTCGGTCCCCAAGCCCATAGCCCCCATCTAACCATGTAAAAATCATTGGACAGATTCTGATGGAGGGGCATTCTACAAATTACCTGACAAGTACTCTTCAAAATTGTCAAGATCATCAAAAACAAGGAAACTCTGGGGCCTCCCCGGTGGCGCAACGGTTGAGCGCTGGGTTGTGAAGCTGCCCGCAGCCTCTGCAGCGCCAGTTCGATCCCCGGCTGCTCCCCGGCCACCAGAGGAGGGTCCCACATGGCGCGCAGACCTCTCCTGCCGCCCGCTGCTCCCCTCAGCAGTGTACTTTGCTCCCTCTGCCTGCTCTGCTCCCCGCTCTGGCTCTGGTGAATTCTCTCACCCTCCAGTGCTTCTGACTGTACCCAGTGCATGTATAAATAAATAAATAAATAAATAAATAAATAAATAAATAAATAAATAAATAAAAAGCAAGGAAACTCTGAAAAATGGGCATAGTTGAAAGTGATCTCAGAGACACGGTGATCAAATACAAAGTAGGTTCTGGACAGGATTCTGGCAAAGAAAAGGAACATTAGGTAAAAATGACTGAGGGAAATACTCATCAAGTATGGACACTGATTAATGGCAATGTGCCAACACTGATTCATCAGTTGTGACAAATAAACCCTACTTGTGGGCCTCCCCGGTGGCGCAGCGGTTGAGCGCTGGGTTGCGAAGCTGCCGAAGCCTCTGCGACGCCGGTTCGATCCCCGGCTGCTCCCCGGCCACCGGAGGAAGGTCCCACATGGCGCGCAGACCTCTCTTGCCGCCTGCTGCTCCCCTCAGCAGTGTACTTCGGTCCTTCTGCCTGCTCTGCTCCCTGCTCTGGCTCTGGTGAATTCTCTCACCCTCCCGCACTTCTGACTGTACCCAGTGCTTGTATAAACAAAATAAATAAATAAATAAATAAATAAATAAATAAATAAATAAAACATGCCTCTATTAAAAAATAAAATTTAAAAAATTAAAAAAAATAAACCCTACTTGTATATGATGCTAAAAATAAAAGAAACTGGATGTAGGGTATTTGGGAACTTTCTCTTCACAATTTTCCTTTACATTTAATGTAGTCCTAAAAAAAAAAAACAAAATTTATTATAAGAAATAATGTGTCTCATGACAACATCTCCGAAAAATCTCAGAATGCTGCCAGCATATGTCTAATGTTGAAAAATAGAGCTTTCTAGTGAATCCACCAGAATGTTCAAGGTGTAAATTATGCCCCTGAGCATCTAAATGAATGTATTCAGTGAATGTGGTTACCGGATACTTCTTGAATGAATGGACAAGTATATAAACCATATTGAAACTAAGATGCTATCTTCTTACTTATCCATTCCTTCAGCAAATGTTTACTGCATGCTCTCCATGGACCAGTCATCATGCTACAGGTTGGGCATATAATAGGGAAAAAACAGACATTGTGAAATTTCAGTGCAGAGAACATTCAACAATCCTTTCTGGTTTGAGGTAAATGCCTCCTGAGGTGGCTCCAAGCTTCCGCAGTAGTGATGTATAACCAATAGAGAGAAACCCAAGTATTTTCTGAGTCCCGAGTATTTTATTTTGGGGAGGAAAAGAATAAGGCACCCAATTCTTTATAAGAAATTTCAGTCATTAAGTATGAAATAAAAGGAACTAAGAACCAACAAGACCCAGCCTTGTTTTTCACTCAACTGGAAATCCTGGCTCAGAGGTTTGCACACATTGAACAGGGGGAAGGTCTTTCCTTCTGCATTTTCATACCAACTTGGCAAAACCTGGGTCATGGGGACAGATGGGAGCTTCAGACAACGCACATTCTGTCAGAGCCAAGGACCCTGGCATCCCCAGGTCATTCACTTGTTACCAAGTGAACCAGAAATTTGCAGAGCAGGGCCTCCCCCGTGGCGCAGCAGTTTAGTGCTTGGTTGCGAAGCTACCTGCAGCCTCTGCAGCGCCGGTTTGATTCCCGGCCACCGGGCAAGGGTCCCACATGGCACGCAGACCTCTCCTGCCGCCCGCTGCTCCCCTCAACAGTGTACTTCATCAGTCTGCCTGTTCTGTTCCCCGCTCTGGCTCTGGTGAATTCTCTTACTCTCCCGCGCTTCTGACGGTACCCAGTGCTTGTATAAATGTATAAATAAATAAATAAATCTTAAAAAAAAAAAGAAATTTGCATAGCATTAGGAAGGAAAGAGAGCCTTCTAATGAAATCCATATATATATATATATATATGTCCCTCCACATTGACTGCATGTGAGATAGGCCCCTTCATCAAAAAAATTAAACTTAAATTAGTACAAGCTTCAAGGCAAACAGCCATAAGTTCCAAGGCCAGCTCCTCCATCTGCTAAGCAGGTCACCTTAGACAAATGGCTTAGTTAAACAAACCCAGGCTCAGAGGGCTGAGTAACCTGCTCAGATCATATAGCTGAGCTTTGAATTCAAGTCTGACTCCAGTGTCCAGGCCTTTTCCACATACCCAGGCTGCTCTCCTGGGCAGAAAACCCTCACGGACGAGCCATGTCACTACACAGAGTGCCACGAGAAAGCCCTGAGCGTGTGATCAGAGAGGGCCACCTCTGGCCAATCCATCCTTACTGATGAACCAAAGTGCATATTTTCTTCCCTCAATAGGAGAGATTCTCTTTCACTTTGCAATGTGCAACAGAATATTCAAGAAATAGGTCATGTGTACATACTACTCCTATAAAAAATTAAAAGCAATGGTAAAAGCTGAAGGGTTACTATCTAGTTGCAAAAGCTGAAAACAGCTGCTCCATCCCTTTCTATGTTGTGTTATTTTACAGTGTTGAATCCAGTTGAGAAGCCTCTGACATTCTTGATTGTCAATAAAGAATTGACTTTTTGATGGAGTGCCAAATCAGATACTCATCAGCGTATCCAGGCTTCTTGTTAGTGGGCTGATGAACAAGAAAATGCTTTAAGTCATCTAAGTTCTATTATAATCTTCATATAGAAAGGAGCAGGAAGAGAAAAAGGTATAAACCCTCTTTAGGGCCTCCCCTGGTGGCACAGGTGGTTGAGCACCACACTGTGAAGCTGTCTGCAGCCACTGAAGCACCGGTTCTATCCCGGCCGGCCGGTGAGGGTCCCATAAGGAGCGGCAGACCTCTCCTGTCAGGCCCGCTGCTCCCCTCAGCAGTGTATTTTGTCAGTCTGCCTGTTCTGTTCCCCTCTCTGTCTCTGGTGAATCCTCTCACCCTCCCACGCATCTGGCCTGTGCCCTGGTTCTTGTATAAATAAATGAATTTTAAAAATAAATAAATAAACCCTCTTTAAGTTAGAAGAAAAAGTTTATGTTAGATCATTTGTGTAAGTTGAGCTGTAGAAGAAGGCAATGATGATAAAGAATATCTCTTTCTTATAGTGATTAACACAGCACTGACTTGGTAACTGGGAAAATATATACTGGCATATGAGATCCTGGGCTGAACAGCACCTGGCTTTCCAGATCTGAGACAGGCAGGTTATGTGAAAGATCATGTTCCATTGAATCAAGGATCACAAGATTCTACACACACCCTGGAATCAGCTGCTATGGAGAAGTCTGGGGTCAGCACACTTAACCAAATTAAAGGTTCCATGTTTCCCCTTATGGGTTATTGTTGATTGCTTGGAAAGCTAATATTTCCAGCCCATTAACTTTAAATTCATTCCACTCCAAGGTGTTATTTTGCATGGCCAGCACTCCTGTGTTACCCCTGGCACAGCTGTTGATTTCTCTGTAATTAAAATCTTTGTGGGGAGAGCAGAAAGCTGGCCTTTTACATCACTTTCTCATTAGTTTGGATTTTTATTCCTATTGGATCATTGTTTAGGCTTGTCACAGGGAAACTTTCATTAGGATCTTTTGGCGGCAGTGTTATTTTTACAGAGATGAAATTTAGAAACCCAAAAGATATTGCCTCATCATTTCCAATTGATAAAAAAGAGAGAGAGAGAGCTGCTATTAAATGCAAAAACCTTTAAGGATGCTGTTGCTGCTGTATTTGCTATTAGATCTTCACCTTTAGGTAAAGACTCTTTTGCTTGAGAAAACTTTTCAAATATTAAGACAAAAGTTTAAGAATCTGCTGAGTTTTCTATTAGTGATATGGTGCCACAAACTCAAGAATGTAGAAGTTCCTCCCTTGTTGATTTCTTTCCTTGGTTTTACACCTTTGTCTTAACTGTAGACACTAAGAAACAACTAAAAGTTGCTGCTCTGCAGCCATAGCAATATTTTAGACTCTTATAGTTTTTGACCTGAGCCATCTCTTTCCATATTCAACTTACCAGTCCTTGTTCGGATGATTGTCTAGAACGTGTCTATTATCTATAAAATGCATGCCCACATCATTATGTACACATATTGATCCCTTATAGAAGTTTTAGCCATTTGTGTTATGGCTAAGTCAAGCTGAACAGAGTAAAGAGAGCTCTTTCCCCTCTTAATTCTGCTCTGGACTAACCTTTATCACCCAGACATTTGGGGAAGCCTGGTACCAGGCTTTTATATGTAGCTAGATCATACCAAGCAGCCATAAATAAACTCAAGGCTGCTGACACCACCGTGGACATCAGGATCAAAAGAGGAAATTGCCTGGAAACTAAGCCTGATTTTAGATAAGCAAACTTTAGCCTTCCTTTTTTGTCGTTGTTGTTGACATTAATTTTACTCAAGTTTCCTCTCATACTGCCTGCACCTACTTACAAACCAGATTGTAGTCTCTGGAAAACAGCTACCACTGGGTCTTGGAAAGCACGTGTGTTTTGAAACTGTAAAAGTTCAATGACTTCCTATCGCCTATATCACAAAATAAGCACAGAGAATTCATCACTTCGATAAAAGAAGGAAAAGCGTGTGCTAATAATTTCTCATGCATCAGAAGCTGGCAAACCATACCATTTAAATGTATTAAGCAAACATTACATGCTACCAATGGCCAATTAAAAATGACTGCTTGCAATAGAGGGTAAATGCCCCTCTTTGGAGGTCTGCTTAATGTTATGACTTGAGCTTCTGTGATTAGTTTCTTTAACACATGCCTGTTCTGAGAAGTTGATGGAATGGTCCTGCTGTTTTGGTCCTAACTTATTAAAAACAGTCTATGACCTTCCACATTTGCAATAGAGATAAAGTGGGTACCTTGAAACAGGGTTATAAATCTGCAATGTTATGAAACAGATGGGCTCAAATGATGAAAAATGAACACTATACCTTGTCAACAATTCAGAAACAGAAAGGAAACAATCTTACCCCTCCATACTGAGTAATTTCTAGAAAGTCATAAAACTACAGAGATAGAGACCACTGTGCATAATTAATCCTGAATGAGCTCTCTCAGCTAATCCGGTCAAGCTTCTTAATTCAAAGTTAAGGAGACAGGTCCAGAGTGATAAAGCAGGTGGTCAGTGCTCATGCAAAGTGCAGAGGTGGTACCTCAATCCCTACTCAAAAGCTTTTTCTCTACATTGTTTCACTCCTGCATTCACAAATCCAAATTAGTTAACAAACTCTGACCTGGTGGTCATAATCATTTTTCCAAAGTATTTCCAGTGATCAAAACCTCCTGCATTTCAGATTTAAATAGTAACAATGATGATCTGGACATACACTTCCACTTCTCAGCAGGTTTCCAATTTGCAATAATATTGATCATTAAAAATACAGACTTGGAGCTTTGCTTTAAAAACAGCAGTTATTGTCCCAAAACATGAGTGGATCAAGAAGATGTGGTACATATACACAATGGAATACTACTCAGCAATCAAAAAGAACAAACTAATGCAATTTGCAGCAACATGCATGGAACTAGAAGTGGTTATGCTAAGTGAAATAAACCAGAAGGAGTAAGATAAGTACTGGATGGTGTCATTTGCATGTGGAATATAAAGAAAGCAAACACAGTGTCAGACCACGAGAAACTTAACCTGAGCCTTTCTATTTTTTTTCTTTTTGTTGACATTAGTTTTACTCAAGTTTCCTCTGGTACTGCTTGCACCTACTTATAAACCAGAATGGAGTCTCTGGAAAACAGCTACCACAGGGTCTTGGAAAGCACATGTGTTTTGAAACTGTAAAAGTTCAATGACTTCCTATAGCCTATATCACAAAATAAGCATGGAGAATTTATTGCTTCGATAAAAGAAGGAAAGTGTGGTCACCTTGAAAGCTGACCATACAACTGAGGTATACCAGAGAGAGATGAGGATGTTGTGGGTGGCAGGTCAAAGGTATGTCATTTAAAAAATTAAAATAGCATTTATTATTCACCATAGAAAGATGAGAGCTTAACCTACAATTCAGTTCTTCTTTTAGCTGTCCTTTAAGACATTCTTATCTATCAAAGTCCATTTTCTTATGGAAACAAGTCGGGACCAACTCTTACTGCTGACATGCTGAGCAGCAGTGATCACTGATAACAACTGTATGAAATTTAGGCGACACCAGTTGTTTGCAGGCCTCTGAGTGCTACTGAAAATTACTTCCAGGCAGAGCTGAAGGCAGAGCTGAAGGTCTGATAATTGCCAAAGCTGGGCAGAAACAGGCCACAATGGGAAAGCAAAAGGTGGTCTCAGCAGGGAGGATGCTGCGGTGGCATCAGGATGTGCTGAGAAGGCAGTTATTGTCCCATGTGGAATCTTGCAACAGGCGCTCAGAGAAGTGGGAGGGGTGTGTGTGGGGTGGGGGGAGAGCAAATGCAGGATGGCACCTGCACAAGTGTCTCTGCAGTGAGGGGTTCTCTGTCTTAGGGGGAGTATTAGCAGGAATATTAGCAGGAGTAATGTGGGGTAGATTTAGCAGGAGCCTCGAATGCCCCCAGGGCTAGCTTGAGTTTCTAGTTCTTCTGTGATCAGTCAGAAGCAAGAAGCAACTAGAGAGTTTTGTTGTTTGCCCTGTTGTTTTTTTCTGCCCCAGGGTTTCGAATCTGAATAGTGCCTCAAATCAGACTTCAAGAATAAGCTAACAGCATGAGTTGCTATAAAAGTCAATATAAAAGGTTAAGATACAAAAGATATCCTCCTGTTCCTTCTAAATGAAAATAGAAATGTAGCACAAGGAAGTCAAAGGTGAGAGGCTTTATTTTCTGCTCTTGAACTCCAGAGCTAGACTGTTTCAAAGATGGTGGGTGACAATTAATGCAACTGGATGAAGGGAAAGAAAGAGTAAGGACAAGTTCAAATGGAAAAATAGTATGATGTCATCTAACGATAAAACAACTGGGTTTTCATTTCCATGTCTCCAGCCGCCAGGGATCTGGGGAAACTCATATAAGGGCACAGCTTTGGCAAGGAGAGGTCTGGCTAGGTGCAGTGAACCCCAAGCTGGTAGGACTGAACAAGTGTCAGAAAACCAGAGGTCCTGCTCAGAGGTTAACCTCATTGGCCATGGGTGAAAAGGACTTAGCTTTTTAGCAGCTGGGCTTCCAGGACTGTAAAATGAGGGCGTGGATCAGACATACCCTAATGTTCTTTTTGTTATAGAGCAACCCCGATATTAAACGGGTTCCTGGCTGTGGGTCCTCACCCGCGCGCTTTAAAGGGACTTATGAATACTCTACTACAGACACACACAAAAGGGTTAATAAAAGGTTTATTTACAAGAGGAAAGGAAATAAGGAAAATGTACAACTCAGGGAGAAAATAGGGAAATAAAGTCTTTAATGCGTCCTACCCGATCCGACGACCTGGAAACCCCAAAGTCACTCTCAGAGCTGACCGGACGCTGCTGCTGGCCAAGAGCCCAAAATGGAGAGACCCCCCAAAGCCCACGTGTCTGCCTTTTGTATCCACCTGGCTGCTTAACCCCACCCTCAGGTCCCAGCCACCTTCCCTTTGGTGGTGATGGGATTTGGAGTTCCCAGTGTCTTTGGCTTTGACCTGGGGTGGGGGTGGAGTCCACAAAGCCTGTATGGAATTTGCTTTGGGACCGCCTTTTCCCCCTAACAATTCCCCCCTTTTACTTTTTGCCACCATTTCCATGGTGATGAAGATCAAATATATGGAGGTTGGGATGCAGTCTCAGATGAACGTTTTGTCAGGTTGTAATATTGTATAATTCAATTGTTTCACATCTACAGAAATTGTTTCTGAAAATATAGGGAGAAAAGGTCTCAACAGATTCCTATTGATGGAACTGTTGAGAGTAAAAACTTTTCTACTAAGGACTGAATAGACTTGGAAATACACCTCATATTTACTAAGTTTTCCTTGACATAATAATACTGATGATTTTTTTGCATTTTGCTCTAAATCCACAAAGTTTTCTTGTTTTGGTGACCAGGATCTGCAGCAAGGTTGTAATTTTTTTTCCAACAAAGCTAACTTGTGGTTGCATTTTCTCTCCCCTTGATACCAACACAGCGTAAAAATAGTGGTAGTAATCTTTTACTACTTATCTCAGAGTCTGTTTTTGTATAACTTCCATAGGGATTTTGTTTAAACTGAAAAAAATTGGACATAAGTTTCATTGTGTGGCTTTGTGTGGAGTTCTTCCAGAAAGTTGAAACAGAGCTGAACCAAGAAGAGGAGAACCTGTTTGCCTTGTTTGTAGGGTTCCAGAGACCTCCAACGAAGGTGAGGAAGCTTGCCTCCATTGGCAGGACTGGACAACCCGGCCAACGAAAATGCCCTGGTACCCTCGAGAAGAGGAAAGCCCAGGTGGAGTCTGATGAGACCAACTTTATACCTGAAGCCTACATCGACTGGATGCCACCGGTTCGCTCTGATCCTGTGTGGAGTATTTCAACAAAGCCAGCTAAAAATTGCTGTTAGTTATTTTCTGCCCTGTGATTTTATGCAAAAATAGGAAAAATGGTTTAAAAGTAAATTTAATTTGCAAATTTTTGCTATGCTGTTAAAGTTTGGGATCAAGGTTGAGAGAATTCGTTTTTTGCATAAGTTGAACCATTTTAACATTTTTTCCCTGTGATTTTGATATATTTACTATCTTGTTTTAGCCAATGCTCCAAATTTTTTCTTTTGGCTTGGATAATGGACTATTTTTAAGTAATGAAACTCATACTGGACATTCATGGACAATGCTGCTGACTAATTGTTGCTTCTCTTACACACATTATAACCCTGAAAAAAGACTGTCTCCTAAGATTGCACCATAAAATCTGTGCCACCATAGATATGGTGGAATAAAAATTAAAAGGGGGGATTGTAACAGGGTGGTCCCCAGGAAAGGGGGAGGTTCCCTGCCCCACCCAAGGGAGGGTGGAGCTGAGCAGGAAGAGGAGAAAAAAAAAAAAGAAGAAGAGACTGAGGAAGGAAGGAGCAGGATGGAGCCAGAAGGAGACCTGGAGGAGGCGCATGGAGCCTAGAGACACGTAAAGAAACTGTGCTTGTCTTTTGGTCGTGGACTAGGTGACACAGATGTGGGTGAGACCCGTGGGGAGGTGACAATGGCAGCTTTTATCTTGATGTTGATTTTGCTCTTTTCCTTCTGGGCTTGTCCGGTTGTTTGTGACCCTTTTCTGTGGGTCCCCACTGGAAGATGCTTTAGACTTGTAGCAGGCTTTGGGGCCTTGTTCTGGGCCGATCCCAATTGTTAGGGGGAAAAGGCGGTCCCAAAGCAAATTCCATACAGGCTTTGTGGACTCCACCCCCCACCCCAGGTCAAAGCCAAAGACACTGGGAACTCCAAATCCCATCACCACCAAAGGGAAGGTGGCTGGGACCTGAGGGTGGGGTTAAGCAGCCAGGTGGATACAAAAGGCAGACACGTGGGCTTTGGGGGGTCTCTCCATTTTGGGCTCTTGGCCAGCAGCAGCGTCCGGTCAGCTCTGAGAGTGACTTTGGGGTTTCCAGGTCGTCGGATCGGGTAGGACGCATTAAAGACTTTATTTCCCTATTTTCTCCCTGAGTTGTACATTTTCCTTATTTCCTTTCCTCTTGTAAATAAACCTTTTATTAACCCTTTTGTGTGTGTCTGTAGTAGAGTATTCATAAGTCCCTTTAAAGCGCGCGGGTGAGGACCCACAGCCAGGAACCCGTTTAATATCGGGGTTGCTCTATAACATTTTCAATAATAAAATTGTAAAATTCATAATGGTATGTAACTCCATGAACTCTTTGCTGGGATGAGCTCACTAAAGAATATCTGGTGAAAATAAAATGGCAGAACAGAAAAGCAACATTTTATGTTTTCAACGATACTTAAATCAAGGGGATTACAGTATAGCTTAAATTTAATAATGTTAAGCAAATTAGGCAGAATTTAGGAAACAATTTTCAGGAAATGAAGTCTTTCCTAGATAGTAAAAACTTTGTGAGTTTTATCTGAAGTTTCTTTCATGCTTCCCATTTTAAAAAAGAGAACTTGGATATATACATTTTTTTAATTCTCATACTGCCTAGGAAGTAGTTCTTTTTTTTCTTTTTCTTTCTTTTTTAAGATTTATCCATTGGGCCTCCCCTGGTGGCGCAGGTGGTTGAGTGCAGCACTGTGAAGCTACCTGCAGCCCGGGAGCGCAGGTTCGATTCCCGGCCGGCCAGGGAGATACCCACATGGCACGGCAGACCTCTCCTGTCTCTGCTGCGGCTCCCTTCAGCAGTGTGTTTCAGTCAGTCTGCCTGTTCTGTTCTCCACTCTGTCTCTGGTGAATCCTCTCACCCTCACGCGAATCTGGCCTATACCCCGGTTCTTGTATAAACAAATAAATGAATAAATAAATAAATCTTAAAAAAAAGATTTATCCATTTATGCATATAAGAGCTTATGCATACACAAGCCAGAGATGCGGGTGGGGGGTAGGGGGTATGTGTGTGTGCGTGTGTGTGTGTGTGTGTGAGAGAGGAGAGAGAGGATTCATCAGAGTCAAGGCAGGAAACAGAACATGCAGACTGACGAAACACACTGCTGAGGGGAACAGCAGGCGAGACAGGAGAGGTCTGCTTTACCATGTGGGTTTCTCTGGCTGGCAGGGGATTGAACCCACGCTGCAGAGGCTGCAGATTGCCCCATAGTGCAGTGCCCAACCCCTCGTGCCACCAGGGAGGCCCAATCTTGGATAGTTTCAAGTCCTATTTCTTCATCATGTAAAACTAAAGACACAGTTATTACATATAGATAGCACTGTACTATTAAGCAATCCCGATAAAAAAAACGAAAAGGATTTCGATACTGTATTTATAGCTTTCAGGGAGAAACGATTTGTCATAAAAATAATCTGACAGTATTCTTCGTAACTTAGAAAATGCCACAATAATTATACCAATTTGCACAATGATTTACATTTTTTGCACTCACAGAGCCAATGCTTAGTTCTCACAGTGACCTTGTCAGGTGGGTCTTTAGTCCCCACCTCTCAGATGAGGACACTGAGACTCAGAGACATTAAGTGACTTCCTGAAGGTCAAAGAGCTAAAGCTGCAGAATTGTGGTAACAATTCTGTTGTCAAACCCAGGTCTGCTTCTTTTTTCACTTTTTTTAAAATTTTATTTATGTATGCATACAAGAACTGGGGTGTAAGCCAGAGGTGCAGGGGGTGAGAGGATCCACCAGAGAGAATGGGGAGCAGAACAGGCAGATCCACTGAAATACACTGCTGAGGAGAGCAGGGGGAGAGGCAGGAGAAGTCTGCTGTGCCCTGTGGGTTGCTCCCTGGCAGGCCAGGGATCTAACTCGGCTGGCCATAGCTTGATAACACTGTTTTTAACCCCTGCGCCACCAGGGAGGCCCCTCTTTTCACTTTTACTAAAATTATTGCCCTTAAGCTGTGAGCTCCACGGGGCAGGGAGTTTGAGTTCTTGCTCAGGCACTCAGTAAGATTTTATTGAATGTAATATTTATTATATTACTATTAATCCTAGTGGTGTGGCTGGTTCAATCATCATTTCAAAAGACACCAGTATTTTGGGAATGGCACATTGTAATGTACTACTAGTTTGTTTTTTCCCCCATGATCTTCATCTCTGCATTCTTTTTTTTTTAAGATTTATTTATTTATGCATACAAGAACTTGGATTCTGCATTCTTAAGCTCTGAAGTTTTCTTTTCTTAAAGATTTATTTATACAAGCACTGGGTACAGTCAGAAGCGGGGGAGGGTGAGAGAATTCACCAGAGCCAGAGCGGGGAACAGAACAGGCAGACTGATGAAATACACTGCTGAGGGGAGCAGCGGGCAGCAGGAGAGGCCTGGGTGGCAGGAGAGGTCTGCGCGCCATGTGGGACCCTTGCGGTTGGCTGGGGATCCAACCAGCGCTGAAGAGGCTGTGGGCAGCCTTGTAACCCAGAGTTCAACCACTGCGCCACCAGGGGAGGCGCTGAAGTTCTTTTCTTATGTCTGCCTTAGTTTCTCAAATAATGGTCTTCCTTTTCATCCAAGACCCACTGTCATGTGGCAGAAGGAGGGAAAATATATGGAGGAAACCTTAGCATAAATCAGAAAGAACTTCATCCACTGGACTGGGGACAGTACTTCTAACTGGGCAATTTAGGAAGCTTCTTGAGAGGGTGACCCTCACATTGCCAGGGGCATTGAGAGGTTGTTTGGTTTGATTGTAATGTATGTCACAAAAAAGGATATGAAGCCAGAGAAGGCAGGACAGGCTATGATGGGGCAAGAGCCCACAAAAACTACTGTCCACTGTTCAAATGCAGGTGTTCTTGCTTTCTGGATAGAGATTCAAATTCAGTCCTCATAAATAAAATTTACTGAAAGTAACAGAAAGAAAACAAAAATAATAGTTGGCATTTTTTTCATTGCTTACTATGTTCCAGGAAAGCTAATATTAATACATAGGTAGGTAGGTATTAATGATTTACATGAACAATCACATTTAAAATAGAAATCTTTCTTTATTCCATTTTTAAAATGAGTACCTAGAGTAAAGTAAAAGAGAGCAGGGCATGGACAGTAAAACAGGCCCTGTCAGCATTCTTTTGCCCCAGATCCAGCAATTTCTGAAGGCAATTCCATTTCTGGACAGACTGACACATGTGTTTAATAGCCTCAGTGATTCACAGGTTATTATTTTAGTAGCTAAAGATCAGAAGCAGCCCAAATGGCTACCAAGAGGAAACTAATAGTAAAAATAGAAAAGCATGGACTCTTCTTACAAAGGATCTCTGTGGACATTGTAAAGAAAAAGTCAATTAGATGATTTAGGAAGTTGCTGGATTAATTATCAAAAGGGAGCTTCAGACACACCTCTTTGGCAAACAAAGGAAGGCTCTTCAATACCCACAATGTTAGGTATATTTAATTATTACAAAGTCTTTTAGTTTTGACCATGAGTGTCCTGGGAAGGCTTTGGAGTATTGCCTCAGCTACAAGAAATGATTAGAAACCCGTTGGGACTATCACCTGTTGGCAGGTGCATATGCATCCTGGCATTGAAGTAACAGAATTAGTAAAATCTTCAGCTGACACAGTTCTAAAGGTCTCCGCAAATCTGAGGGTTCCTCATAAAGGGCAGAGTGTCAGCACTTCTCTGACACTGTCAGCACTATTGACAGTGACTTCCTACTGGAGTATTATGGCTTTCCCTTTTGAATATCTCTGTTTCTGTAGGACCCAGAACCCAACAACCCTCTAAGTGAGGAAGGAGATCCCTTCATTGTTTGACTTTTGTGGGAGAAGTTATTGGAAAATCTCTTAGGTAATCCTAATTTAATTTTATCTGTACATAAAAATAAGAAATAAAAAATGTTAAGCAGGCTATAGTATCACAGATTGAAAATGATCACTCCCCTCTGAGAAAACCAGGTTGCAACAAGTAAGAGGCAAAGATGTACATGGGCTGGAGGGAAGCTTGGAAAAATGGGCTCTGTTGGAGGTAATGCTTCAGAATCAAAGTGCTGTCCTGATTTCTGCAGAAACACGTATAAAAAACAGAAACAAACTTTAGTTATGATGAAATGGGAGGCTCATTCAAAGCATAGTGTTCCAGAACATCCTGATAATGACCTAGGTGCTGCTGGGCTAAACATGCAGCATTAACTAAAATTATTGTAGCCATGTCACTCAAAGAAGAAAAGTCTTGGAGAGAGTCAAGGAAGACATCCATGAATTGACTGATTAAGAAAGCCTTGGGGAGGTAACTAAGGCAGTCACAAAACTGATCTGCAGTCAAGAAAAGTGCTGCATTAATTTTTCTGTAGTCATGTACCTAAATTGGTCATGCTATTGAATCACCACTGGCTGGATGATTTTAAAAGAATTGCTAAGGATGTTCCCAGTGTATGTCTTGTCAATGGCATAATTCTTGCAAGGCTGTGAAGATGGGGCATGAACAGAAATCAAAGCCTCCAAGCTCCTGCCCTCTTCAACCCCACAAGTAGTTGGTAGGATCTTTGGGTCATTGGTTATTCTCATGATGCTTTTTGTTGCTGGAAAAGAAGACTAAGGTGGTAGTGAAAACTTACGGGTTTTGTTTGTTTATTTCTGATATATGGAAAATTAACCCATCTCTCCAGTGACAGGGCAGACAATTCCAAGGACTCATATTCATGAACTTTGCAAAGCCTTGACTTTTACTAATTCTTGATCTTCAGGAAAAATAAAGAAAATAAATGAAATTCTAAAACTAAAATCAGTAGTGCTTTCATAGATACTCAACTTCACTTTTCACTTTGCCAAAGGTGTTTCATTAGCTTTAAAAACAATGAAGTCAACTACTTTTGGGGTTCTATCAGTATTCACCTTATGTGTTAAGTTACCAGCTGCGGCATGTTTTTAAGACCCTCACCCCAGTCTCCATTGCGAGTTGAGATGGACAAGTACTACAACACACACCCAGGGTTATCAACAAGTGTAAGGAGCTCCCCCATAACATTCTACTAGGCAGTTGTGAATGTTCTCCAATGCAGAATTTGAGTCCTTCGGAAAAAGATGATACTCAAACTTTGATTAGAAAAACAAAAAAACAAAGCTTTTCAGATCCTAGGCATTGACCCTGGAATCCATGTTTTCTAATTTAAAAAACACAAGTCATCTTCCCTTGACCATTGGTCGAACATGTTTTAGCAGGCTATCTTTAGCCAGGGATTCTTAAGAATTCCCCAGAAACAGAAGGTATTAGGAGCCAGGTTGGTAATCTTACTTATTATGATATAGACCTTGAGAATCCCTAAAATTGCCCCAAAAGGTTCATCAATGTGTTTGCACACATATAAGTCATTTTAAATGACTGACCTCCCATAAGCTTTCTCTATCACCAAAAGAGAACTAGTCGATTACTGGATTTGTCATTTTCCCACCTAATCCTACTAACAAAAATTTAATAGACCAGTTGAAATATCAGAAGGAATATTTCATTTCATTCTAGTCACAGAATTTAGTCAAGTACCTTCAGGGATCTGAATTTTCCTCACATTTATAAGGCAATCTTCAGCTTTAGGGAAATTGGACCCAGACCACATGTCAATCAAATAATTACACTGAAATCTCTGCAGCCATGTCAGTAGCATTGACCTCACCAGAGTTGACTACAGATACCAGATGTATCATTTTGTATCCCTTTGTTTCTTTTCTCTTTAGATTCTTTGGCTTGCTTTGCAAAAATTGTTTAATTCCACTCAAAAAATCTGCAGCCAGTGCAGGGGATCAACATATGACTTAGTCCTATTGTGATGATCTATACCCTAGTAAGATACTACTCATGGGGATGCCAGACTTATAATAACTATTTAACTAATATACAATTCTCCTGTGTATACAACATAATAGCTGGAGACTTTCAGAGGATATCTAGATACTTGAAAAGTGAACAGAATAAGGACTTCTCAAGAGAACTCCATGAAGTGGTCTGACTTAACGTAGAACATTCATAGAGCATGGACTATTATTCCAAAAGTAGAGACATAATTGAATGAGAGAAAATGGATGAAATTTGTTTCTAACATAGGAAGATATTGTTAGTAAAATTGCAAATGCACTTCAGTCTCCCCCCAAAAAAATTAATTCAAATTTGCCAGCAAGGATTATCACAGATAATCATCTAACCCTTGATTTGTCTTGGCTACATGGGGCATAAGGTGTCATAACTAACAGTCCTGTTGCACCTATATAAATACCATTAGCTGGGCATGGAATTCTGGGACTACAATGAAGGAAAATTTCACCTGTCTCTCGAACACAGACCCTGCTGTATCATGGGCCTTGCTTTCATGGCCTAGATGCATTCATCTAGTTTCCTGACTTCTCTGTCATTTTAATGAATAATAATCATTTTGCTTTGGTAATTGTCTGTATTTTAGCAGATGTGAACTGTCCTGAATCTTAAATGCTACTAGACAACCACTGCAGCATCAGATGACTCACCCACTCTATCACAAAAAGGAATGTAAGGAAGGGCCTTATTCTGTGGGGAAAATAAATACATACAAGGACTCATTCTTGCTCTTTTTTCCTTCATGATTATCTCCAGTTCCTTAGTGAGGAGTAAATATAAAATCAGTGATCCTTAAAAATTATCTTTTTTTAAAACAACGGTCACAGAAGGCAATCTATTTACATTGAGATCCATGAAGATAGGTATTTTCCTCCTTTGACTGAAGAAATTTGTGAGTATCACAAATATACATGAATGGATTAATAAATTATAATTCCTTCTCATTTATGAAGCATTTTCACATGTATTAGTTCATGCTATCCTCACCAGAAAAGCTAAATTTGCAGTAAAACAAATTGAGGTGTGAAGACATTAAGTGTCTTACATTCAGTAAGACATTAAGAAATAAAGTTGAGGCCACTCAATGAATAGTGGACCTACAATGCATGACATTTCCTCTCTACCACAATAAAGATAAGGGTTCTCAAGCAAGGGAGCCTTCTTGATACCAAGGCGTTGAAAGCATAAAGTCCATCTGTCATAATGATCACAGAAAAGAAAAATAATCTTTGGAAATAGGGTAATTTCAGTGTGTTTGTTAATATGGAAAACTGGAAAGAGTTTCCTAAAATTATTATATAATGTTGTTCTCCTACTTCTGGGTATACAACCAAAAGAATGAAAGTAAGATCTTAAATTGATATTTGCACCTACATGTTCATCGCAGCATTAACCACAATAGCCAAGAAGTGGTAATAACCCAAATGTTCATTGTCAGATGAATGAAGAAAATATGGTGCATATATATATATATATATGGGAATATTATGTAGCCTTGATAAAGAAGGAAACCCTATCAGAAGCAACAACCTGAAAGAATCTTGAGACCATTATGCTAAACCCAAAAAAAGCTAGTCACAAAAGAATAAATCATATCTGATTCCATTAATAATAAGTATTAAAAGCAATCAAGAACATATTAACAGAATGATGCTGATTGACAAGGGCTGTGGGGAGCAGGAGAGAGAGTAAGTTCTTAGTGAGTATACAGTTTCAGTTTTGCAAGTGAGAAAGTTGGAGAGATTTGTTGTGCTGCCATGTGAATATACTTAACACTACTGAATGGATACCTAAAAATGATTAAAGATGGTAAATTTAATGTGAGTTTTTAAGATCAGTAACTTAAAAAAACTAAGCAAACAAAAACTTACAACAGTTCATGTCTGTGCCCCACATTAAAAAAATAACTCATCCTCATGGAATCACACAGGGTATTAGTCCACTATGCTGATGATACCATTACGATAGGCTATTGTGAGCAAGAAGTAGCAAACATTCTGGACACTTTAGTAAAATAGTTACGTGCCAAAAAGAGTGATACCTAGCAACGTTTAGTCTTTCTAGTTCAGAGATCTTTTGAAATCTGGGACACATCAGAATATGATTTCCAAAATGGTCTGAAATATAAATTGCTGCAACTTGTCCTCCTTCTCAGCTACCAGCCATAAGAACAGGGATTTGCCATGAGGGTACTGAAAGTAGCATATATCACTTTTACGGCCCGTATATGACACTGTATGCATACATGCATCTACGTGCATAGATGTGTATGCACATATATGTGTATATACATATGTGTATAAATATAAACATTACGCTCTACCTTATAAGCCATAAAGCTGCCAGTTGTGATTGGCTCTGGGCACGAGAAGTCTTTCCAGCTGGTGCAGTGTAAGCACTTTCCAACTCAATGGCTGCATACCATATGCTGGGAGCGGTGTTGTAAATAGAGCACATCTGGAACAGCAATTATGATTTGAGTCACCACCTTATTAATTTCAGAAAAATTCCTTTTTATTTCCCAAGACCAAAAATAAAGTTAAAAGGGAAGATTATAAGAAATAGCACCTCCACTGATTTCAAGGTTCGAAGATGACATTAATGTCTATCATTCACCCAGAAAAGTGATATTGCTTTTGGTTAACTCTTTTGATGGGGAAGGATGGTTCCAAGTGCTTCCCCTTGGCACTTTCATCAAAATAGTCTTTATTTCATCAGTTAGTAATGTTTATATACTACTAGTAGCCATGTATTTTGTTAAAATCTGTATGTATAAATGGAGGAAATAGCCAGGTTATGTTTGAGAGCCACTCTGTGTACTATGAGACAATCTCAAGCCAAAACTGTCACCAAAGCTCCAAAAGCCCAGACTGTAGAACAGGTTTATGTGACCAGCCTTAGTTAGCTAAGGAGAATAATCCCCGAAAAGTCTAAATACATAGCAACTTTAGTTGCAGCAGAAATATCTACATAATAAACTTCCTTAAATGCATTCCACAGTAAGGGACTCCAGAAATTGCGTGGGAAACCATGCCTCTCTCCTCTGATAAGTCAAGTTAGGCTGCTGTGTTTGCTAATTCTGACATATTTTAGAAACTAGTCTCTTGACCTTCTATTTCAGTTGAAGGATCCCCATTTATCCTGTAGCTGTTTTTTTTTATTTAATTAATTAATTTATTTATACAAGCACTGGGTACAGTCAGTCAGAAGTGCGGCAGGATGAGAGAATTCACCAGAGCCAGAGTGGGGAACAGAATAGGCAGACTGATGAAACACACTGCTGAGGGGAGCAGAGGGCACAGCAAGAGAGGTCTGCGCACCATGTGGGACCTTCGCCTGTGGTCGGCCTGGATCGGTAGCTTTGCAGCCCAGCACTCAACCGCTACACCACCAGGGGAGGCCCTATCCTGTAGCTGTTGTCAGAGTTCCCTGCAGGAAAGGTCAGGCCTTTCTGATCACCCCTCCTAGCCTGCTGCCTGCTCCAGTAACCCTGCCTGTCTTAGCTCTGCTGAAGCTCTCTGAAGGTCCCATTCAGGCTTTGCATCATCTGCATTGAATTTAATAAGTCCATCTCAACAGCAATATTTTCTGCCGTCATCCTTAGGAAAAAGGAGGGGGCGCTTTCTCTTTTTTGGACAAGTAATGTGCAATGAAGCTTAAATTGGGGGCACTTTGATTAATCTAAATTCCCCCAGCATCCACATTCCAATTCTCAGCTTCCCTTGCTCTCAACCAATCTCTAAATGTCATGTAATAAACCAGGAAAGACTATGAATTTAACTTACTTTGTCAGGCTGGACTCTATATCTGATTTTTTATAATCTGTGAAACACAAAGAGATACTACTCTCTGAAAGCACTCACAGAAGGCCCCTGGTTCTCTGCTCTTTTTTTTTTTTTTAAGATTTTTTTATTTTTATACAAGAACTGGGGTACAGGCCAGAGGCGGAGGAGGGTGAGAGGATTCACTAGAGACAGAGTGGGAGGGCAGAACAGGTGGATCTGTAACAGGGTGGTCCCCAGGAAAGGGGGAGGTTCCCTGCCCCACCCAAAGGAGGGTGGAGCTGAGCAGGAAGAGAAGAAGCTGCAGAAGAGACTGAGGAAGGAAGCAGGATGGAGCCAGGAGACCTGGAAGAGGCGCATGGAGCCTAGAGACACGTGAAGAAACTGCGCTTGTCTTTTGGTCGTAGACTGGGTGACACAGATGTGGGTGAGACCCGTGGGGAGGTGACAATGGCAGCTTTTATCTTGATGTTGATTTTGCTCTTTTCCTTCCGGGCTTGTCTGGTTGTTTCTGACCCTTTTCTGTGGGTCCCCACTGGAAGATGCTTTAGACTTGTGGCAGGCTTTGGGGCCTTGCTCTGCGCCAGTCCCATATGGATGGACTTTTACCCACGAGGGGACGGGTAACATTGGGTGCTTCGTTTAAAAACTAGACTCTTTGCCTTACCTGTATTGTTTCCTAGTTTTATTAAAGTTCCTTCCCATTAAAGTCTCATATGTTTTGTGTTGATGCGGCGGATGGCAGAACCCATTTAGAACAGGCAGGTTTGCGGGGTTTGGGCTACCCCTCTCCCTGTCCTATAACAGATCTACTGAAATACACTGCTGAGGGGAGCAGCAGGCGAAGACAGGAGAGGTCTGCTGCACCATGAGGGTATCTCCCTGGCCAGCAGGGAATCAAACCCGCACTGCAGAGGCTGTAGACAGCTTCACAGCACTGTGCTTAATCTGCTGCACCACCAGGGAGGCCCCTGGTTCTCTGCTCTTAATTGAAGTGAGAATTTAAAGCCCAGAATGTTATAATCTTTCTTCAAATCTCTGTGGAAATCAGAACGAACCAGCTCACCCTCTACTTCTTGCATTCCCTCCATTCTGCCCATTCACCAGCCTCTCAGATTCTGCCAGCCTTGCATTTGGGGACTTTTATTCCTGAGGATAACTTAGGTCACGCTTGCTGTTGCCATGTCCCATTCTCCATTGATAACTGGATTGTCCCTATACAAACAAAAAAGGACCATAACCAGTCCTAGTCTCCCTAGTCAGGTTTAGTTGCTTGCAACTATTTTGAAATTAACCAGAGAGTGAGGCAAGGTACAATTGCAGGAAGCCAAAAAAATATTGTAAGAGTCAGAAAGATTAAGGGAGAGAGAAGAAAGAAATGGAGACAGGGAAGAAAGGAGAAAAGATGAAAGAAGGGAAGGATCTGGGCTTCCCTCGTGGTGGAAGGGGTTAAGCCTCAGCACTCTGAAGCTATCAGCAGCCTCTGAAGCAAATGTTTGATCCCCAGCCAGGGAGCTGACCCATATAAGGCGCAGCAGACCTCTCCTGACTCACCTGCTGCTCCCCTCTGCAGTGTGTTTCAGTGGATCCACCTGTCCTGCTCCCCACTCTGTCTCTGGTGAATCCTCTTGTTATAGGGGCAGCCCAAGCCCTGCAAACCTGCCTATTCTACATGGGTTCTGCCATCCGCCGCATCAACACAAAACATAGGAGACTTTAATGGGAAGGAACTTTAATAAAACTAGGAAACAATACAGGTAAGGCAAAGAGTCTAGTTTCTAAATGAAGCACCCAAAGTTACCCGTCCCCTCGTGGGTAAAACTCCATCCAAATGGGATTGGCCCAGAGCAAGGCCCCAAAGCCTGCCACAAGTCTAAAGCATCTTCCAGTGGGGACCCACAGAAAAGGGTCACAAACAACCGGACAAGCCCGGAAGGAAAAGAGCAAAATCAACATCAAGATAAAAGCTGCCATGGTCACCTCCCCACGGGTCTCACCCACATCTGTGTCACCCAGTCCACGACCAAAAGACAAGCACAGTTTCTTCACGTGTCTCTAGGCTCCATGCGCCTCTTCCAGGTCTCCTGGCTCCATCCTGCTTCCTTCCTCAGTCTCTTCTGCAGCTTCTTCTCTCCCTGCTCAGCTCCACCCTCCTTTGGGTGGGGCAGGGAACCTCCCCCTTTCCTGGGGACCACCCTGTTACACTGTCACCTCTCCGCACCTCTGGCCTGCCCCCCAGTTCTTGTATGCATAAATAAATTATTAAAAATCTTTTTTAAAAAGGGAAGGAGGGCCTCCCCTGGTGGCGCAGCGCTTGGACGCTGGGTTGTGAGGTTGCCCACAACCTCTGCAGCGCCAGTTCGATCTCTGGCCACCAGCGAGGGTCCCACAAAAAAAAAAAAAAAGGGGGGGGAAGGATTTTAGGTCAGGTAAGAGAGGAAAAATGAAGTGAGAAGTCTTTGCCAGGTCATTTTGCCTCTCTCACCTAACCTAAAATCCTTCCCCCCCCCCTTTTTTTGTGGGACCCTGCTGAGAAGGCTGTCAGGGGAATTAGGGACTTGAGACCACAAAGTCTACACCCATACCCTGGCAGCAATATTTCAGATGGCCAAGAGATGAAGCAACCCACCCACAGATGAAAGGACACAGAAATGTGGTATTTACATATAATAGGCTATTCTCAGCTTTTAAGAGGAAGATTCTGCTTGAGGCTCCAGGGATGAGCCTTGAGGACATTATGCTAAGTAAAATAAGTCAGTTGCAAGAGGACAAATGCTGGCTGAATCTATTTATATGAGCTATCAAGAACAGTTAATGACACAGGAAGAGAAAACAGAATGGTGGTTGCTGGGAACTATAGGGGGAGGGAAATGGAGACTTGATGTTTTCAATGGGTATAGAATTTCAGAAGAAAAACTTCTGGATGCGGACTCAGCAGTGTAAATACACTCAATACTGCGAAAGTGAATATTTAGAAATGGTTAAGATGCTACATGTTATGTTATGTATAGTTTACCACAATTAAAATGTTAGATTCACAAAGTCCTTTGCCTGAGCTGAGGTCAGGGGAGAAGGCAGTGTCATTGTCACTGTTATAGCTACATTTTGTCACTCACAAAGTGACTGAATTGGCTGTGAAGAAAACTCCAGGGTCTCAAAGATTATGCCTCCAGGCAGAAAGCTGAACAGGCAGAAGCTTTTGCATCTCTGGCCATCAAAACCCTGTTTGACTATTTCTGATAGCCAGAAACTCAAACCAGGCTCCAGACACTATTGCAAGGAATACAGGAAGATTCCCTACCACAGGGTTAAATGGACTTTAATTGCAATCCATTATATCCACCACAGGGGGGAAAATGGTTTTCTATAATGAAAAAATATTTTCAATGCATTTCAGGATTTCTAGTTCTTGGAAGAACTTTGGCAATTAACTTGTGAAACTTCCCTGTCCCCCTGAAAGCTACACAGAGAAATAATGTTGTGGAGCAGAGGGGGTGTGAAACTAAACACAAAATTCCCACAAACTGCATTTTCTATAATACCAGATGATGTAGAAATCCCTCCCCACCACCACAGATTAAAGTGCAAGAGGTATTATCGCAGGCAGAGGCTGCAAGAGAAGCATCCTGGGAAGCTAGTGGGGCCAGATTTTGACATTTTTTAAAAAATATTCATTTACTTATGCGTACAAGAACTGGGGTACAGACCAGAGGCACGGAAGGTGAGAGGATTCACCAGAGACAGAGCAGGGAGCGGAACAGGTAGATCTGTTATAGGGCAGCCCTGATATTGAACGGGTTGCTGGGCTGTGGGTCCTCACCCGCGCTCTTCAAAGGACTTATCAATACTCTACTGCAGGCACACACAAAAGGTTAATAAAAGGTTTATTTACAAGGGAAAAGGAAATAAGGAACATGTACAACTCAGGGAGAAAATAGGGAAATAAAATCTTTAATGCGTCCTACCCGATCCAGGGTGGTCCCCAGGAAAGGGGGAGGTTCCCTGCCCCACCCAAGGGAGGGTGGAGCTGAGCAGGAAGAGGAGAAGCTGAAGAAGAGACAGAGGAAGGAAGCAGGATGGAGCCAGGAGACCTGGAGGAGGCGCATGGAGCCTAGAGACACGTGAAGAAACTGCGCTTGTCTTTTGGTCATGGACTGGGTGACACAGATGTGGGTGAGACCCGTGGGGAGGTGACCATGGCAGCTTTTATCTGGATGTTGATTTTGCTCTTTTCCTTCCGGGCTTGTCCAGTTGTTTGTGACCCTTTTCAGTGGGTCCCCACTGGAAGATGCTTTAGACTTGTAGCAGGCTTTGGGGCCTTGCTCTGGGCCAATCCCATTTGGATGGAGTTTTACCCACGAGGGGACGGGTAACTCTGGATGCTTCATTTAGAAACTAGACTCTTTGCCTTACCTGTATTGTTTCCTAGTTTTATTAAAGTTCCTTCCCATTAAAGTCTCCTATGTTTTTTGTTGATGCGGCGGATGGCAGAACCCATGTAGAATAGGCAGGTTTGCGGGGTTTGGGCTGCCCCTCTCCCTGTCCTATAACAATCCGACGACCTGGAAACCCAAAGTCACTCTTAGAGCTGGCCGGACGCTGCGAGCTGGTGGAGAGCCAAAATGGGGGATCCCCTCCAAAGCCCACACATCTGGCTTTATACCAACCTGACTGCTTAACCCCACCCTCAGGTCCCAGCCACCTTCCCTTTGGTGGTGATGGGATTTGGAGTTCCCAGTGTCTTTTGGCTTTAGTCTGGAGTGGGGGGTGGAGTCTACAAAGCCTGTATGGAATTAGCTTTAGGACATCCTTTCCGCCTAACAGATCTACTGAAATACACTGCTGAGGGGAGCAGCAGGCGAGTCAGGAGAGGTCTGCTCCACCATGTAGATTGCTCCCTGGCCTGGGATGAAACTCTTGCTGCATCAGCTGGCTATATAGCTTGATAACACTGCTTTTAACCCCTGAGCCACCAGGGAGGCCCAGATTTTGAGATCTTTAGAATATATTCAGTCCCAAATGGGAATAGCATCCTTGTGAGAAGGAGCTACAAAGCATGGGCTGAGACCCAACAGGGCTTGAGGATGAGAATCATCTTTAGCCAGAGGATATGGAAGGAAGGAGGCAGAGAAAAAAATAGATGAGCATTATTGTCTAGAGAGCCTATGGATGGCAGATCTCAGAGGCCTTGCATTCATCCCTGAAGGCAGTGATGTCTCTTGATGGTGGTTTTGAAGAGGCTTCTGAAGTGAGGAGTTGGGGGTGGGGGGTAATGTTGGACTGGTGGCAAAAGTCCTCCTGAGACATGACTGGGCTGCAGAGAGTGTGATCACACAGATGAAGAAGACACAAGATCACATAAGATCACTCTGACATAACAATTTCCAGCTGAAGGCAATTTGGTCATTCTGGTTGTCCCAACTGGAGAACATCCTGTTATTATAGAGGACAACCTCTGTAATAATTACCACCCCGAATGCATGTCAGAATCATGGGTGTCATTGGAATCCAGTCTGTGGTTTAGGGACCACCTTCAGTTGGAACATGGTCTTCTAAGGAGGGACAGGGAAATGATGTCCCCTATATCTACTTTACTCTTTTACCTCTAAAAACCATATAGGCTAATTTTGACTTAAAGGAATGATCAATAATGTCAAAATTAGAAGAAAAAGAGGGGTAGTGGCCGCAAAGGGGGTGGGGAAGTCCAGTGGGCTGCGGAGGGTCTCAGGAACTTTGGCAGTGGGTGTGGTGTGATGCCATCTCAGTGAAGAGGTGTGAACACGTATGGAGCTGTACACCAACGCTACTGCAGTAATTTTGCAGTCTCTTTATATTATAAAGAGGGCTTCCCTGGTGATGCAGAGGTTAAAGTCTCAGCACTATCAAGCTGTTGCCAGCCACAGCAGCATGAGTTCGATCCCTGACATGGTGCAGCAGACCTCTCCTGTCTCACCCACTGCTCCCCTCAGCAGTGCATTTCAGTAGATCTGTCTGTTCTGCTTCCCACTCTGTCTTTGGTGAATCCTCTTACCCCCTCACCTCTGGCCTGCACCTCAGTTCTTATATGCATAAATAAAATAAATCTTTTTTAAAAATAAAGAAAGAGAACTTCTAATTAAAAAAAAGCTTTATAAATGGGGTTACCTTCCATGCCCTTCTCGTAACCTCATTCCCTGAGGTCTTTTGTTGACACCAACCGCTCTCTCACTCCCCTCCCACCCAGTGCCCACTGGTTTCTATAGCAGCGTTGCTTCCTTGTCTAGCAAATACGGGACTGGGGGCTGCTGCTCCATTTACCCAACTCACAGCACAGAGCCGTGTGAGCAAACCTCCAACCTCTGGTGTGTGAGCATAAAAAGAAACGTGCCCTTCCAGGGCATAACCATTGTTTCCTCTCTAAGAAATGGGCTCTGTAGAGTCTTGGCTGTAGCATTTTCAAAAAGCCTTTATGTTTGGCATAAAAGTCCAAACAGCATTTCATTCTTGTGTATCTCAGAATTTGGATGGCAACAATATGCATGTGAACATACAGCTTTTTGCCAGAGACTTGTTTCCAAAGAGGGACCTGATCTTAACATCAATGTTTGGCATTTACTGCAACGTGGTAGCATTTTGGGCACAAACTTATGTGGAAGGACAACAGAGAACTGGCAGATTCACACCAAAACAGATAAACCAACATTGAAATGATTGAAAAGAGCATCAGCCCTGATCTAGAAAGGGATTTGTTTGTTTCTTGCCCTATGTTTGTTTTAACTTTGGTTTCCTTAAAAGGGTTACCACAAGGAGGAATCTTCTACTCCCTGTATCTGCAGGAAAGGAGATCTGGTGCTTTTCTTTTTAAAACATGAAGGATGGAAGACGCAACCTATGGGGCTGTCTGCAGCCACTGCAGCATGAGTTCGATTCCCAGCCAGCCAGGGAGCAGCACACATGGCACGGTAGACCTCTCCTGTCTCACCCGCTGCTCCCCTCAGCAGTGTGCTTTGGTCATTTTGCCTGTTCTGCTCCCACCTCTGTCTCTGGTGAATCCTCTCGCCCCCCTCACCTCTGGCCTGTACCCCAACTGTTGAATGCATATATAAATCTTTAAAAATTATAAAACTACTGTATCTAAAAAAAAAAAAACATGAAGGATGGTTTTTAAAATTAAAAAATGTTTGGCTTTACTAGTTTCATCAAACGGACTTGGAAAAGTTTTTCAGAGACATATGTAAAGTGGCTCATTTCCTAGCTCAAAGCCAAAATCCACCTTTGGAAATCCCAAACAGTCAGTCGTTCCAAAGCTCTCTCCTACCCAGCCTGGCAACAGAGGGCTCTTCCACACCAGACCTCCCTGCACTTGGGCAGGTATTCTCCTTTCCAGGTTGGGAGGAGGCCAGGACTCCACTCCATCTAGAATATTCCAGAAGTGAACCTCTCACAAAGCATCATATTCTCAAAAGCCTGAAGGGGGCGTACAATTATATATGTGTGTGTGTGAAGCAGGCCAGGTGTGAGGGAATAATGGCAAGCTTTTTTTTATTTCAAAGTAAGGCAGGCACTGCACTGTACTTGCAAAAATCCTGAGGCAGAAAAATGTTCACCCTATTGACAGTGCTGAAAGAAGAGCAGTATGAGCTAAAGCTATGGGTTTGTTATGGGGTTGGCTATGGATTTGTTTTGCTCTATGATGGCAGAGTTGAAAGAGGGCTCCAGAAGAGGCTACTGAGGTGCCACAAATGCCTGAGAACATTGCCTCAGGGTTCTCAGGCTCAGGAAACAATGGGGTTTATTGAACAAACAGGAAAAGGGCCTCCCTGGTGGCACAAGGGTATAAGATGCAACCTATGAAGCAATCCGCAGCCACTGTAGCACAAGTTCGATCCCCGGCCAGGGAGCTACCCACATGGCACAGCAGACCTCTCCTGTCTTGCCCGCTGCTCCCCTCAGCAGCGGATTTCAGTCAGTCTGCCTGTTCTGCTCCCCACTCTGTCTCTGGTGAATCCTCTCACCCCCTACACCTCTGGCCTGTACCCCAGTTCTTGTAGGCATAAGTAAATAAATAAATAAATAGAACAAACAGGGAAAACAAAGTTTCTAAGGCCATAGGTGGCTGGATATCTCACCTCAGATAGTGTCCACAGTGTCCAGAAGTCCCAAAGTGAAGGTCATTCCTCCAAGATGGCGCAGGCCAGCCAATGAGGGCTGAAGTGCATGGCAGCTGGGGGCACTCCCAGGGGCCACTGAGGGGACCCTGCAGCCACCCCATCCAGTCTGAAGGTCAGGATAGCCAGCACCCCATGCTGGACCCGACAGCCCTGGAGGCAGCCGCTCTGGGAGCCGCTGCCGGATGACAGTGGCTCTTAAGGTGACCCAGACACAGTGCTGGCCGCCCGCCCGGCAACGTGCAGGGGGCCCCGGCGTGCCCAGCCCTGTGTGAGCGGCCGCCCCACACCACAGCAGCCCTTTGAGACCCCAGGTCCGGGGCCTCTGGCGCCCCTTTTAGGCGCGGTCACAAGCAGGGCTGGAGGCAGGAGCCGCAGCCGGTGTCTGCCAAGCCCCATGGCTTCTTCTGTCCTCCTCAGAGGACAGGGACAGTCGGCGAGAGTCCCCAGCCGCCACCTGCCGCCTTCTGTGCTCGTCCAGGTTCCCCAGCCGGTCCCTGACTGACTGGACCCCCTTCACTTCTACCGAATGACTGGACCACCTGAGGGCCAGCGAGCCCCCCTGGGGCTGAGTTACCCCGAGGAGCTGCTGCTCGCGCCTCCTGGGCGCATCTGTGGAGCCTGCACAGAAGAGACAGAGGGAAGCGCAGCAGCAGGCCCAGCGGGTCCGGTCCGGTCCGCAGCCCTGTCAGCAGGCAGCCTGGGCCTGGGCAGCTCCCTGCAGGCCTGGGTGCTGCCCCAAGGTGGGAGGGGGCAGCCAGCGGGAGCTCCTGGCCCCAGGCCCAGCAGCCCAACAGCAGCAGCTTCTGGTGCTTCAGGGGAAACAGCCACTGCTTTTCCAGCAGCTCCCAGCTCTCCTGCCCCCGGGCCCACCCTGCTGCCAAGGAACCCTGGTTTCAGAGTGAGTCATTGCAGAAGAGATTGATGTCTTGAAAAGCCTAAAATATTCATTACCTAGTCCTGAAGGGAGAAATGTGCGCTAAATCCTGACCTCCAGGCTGGAAAGGCAGCATCGGTGATGGGGCCGGTGAAGTAACTGTCTTGTTCAAGAAACAGTCTTGAAAAGGTGAGTCACACTGGTTTGTTTTCATGTCAGGGGACACACAGAAAGCCATTGAAAAATTTAAACAGGGTATGCCATGGCAAGATAGTTTTTATGTTTTATTTTTTAAATTTTTAAAAGATTTACTTATTTATGCATACAAGAACGGGGGTACAGGCCAGAGGTGTGGGGGGTGAGAGGAGTCAGCAGAGACAGAGTGGGGAGCAGAAAAGGCGGATCGAATGAAACACACTGCTGAGGGGAGCAGCAGGCGAGGCAGGAGAGGTCTGCTGCGCCATGGGGGTTGCTCCCTGGCGGGGCATCGAACTCTTGCTGCAGTGGCTGTCGATTGCTTGATAGCTCTGTCATTAACCCCTGTGCCACCAGGGAGGCCCTCAGGATAGTTTTGAAAGAGCACACGGGTGTTTATGTACTCAACAGAGGGAGACAAAAACAGAAATAGGGAAGCTAGTTCGAGGCCTGTGTCATGTAAGAGGGGGACGGGTAGCCTGGGCTTGAGGGTTCCATGAAATGTTGCTTAAGCAGTAAAAAGGAGGTAGGATTCCCAGAATTTAGGGATTTTTTTCTTTTTTCTTTTCTTTTCTTTTTTTTTTTTTTTACAGAAAGGTAGGTGGCGTGGAAGAGACAAGGACTTTTTATTCTTTTTTTTTTTTTAAAGATGTATTTATTTATACATACAAGAGCTGGGGTACAGGGCAGACATGCAGGGAAGAGAAGATTCACCAGAGACAGAGTGGGGAGCAGAACAGGCAGACTGACTGAAATACACTGCTGAGGGGAGCAGCGGGCAAGTCAGGAGAAGTCTGCTGCGCCATGTGGGTTGCTCCCTGGCCAGCCGGGATTGCTTCATAGTGCATTGTTTAACCCCTCGCCACCAGGGAGGTCCACATTTTTCCTTATTATCTTACCACCAGGGTGTCGATGAGATCAATGTTAGCAGGCAGAATGAGGAGCACCCCAGGACCCTCAAACCTGCCTGCTCTGAATGGGTTCTGCCATCCACCACATAAAGACAAAGCATACTCTTAGTGTGTAAAAACTTCATTGTAAAAAAACCCTTTTTTTAAAAGATTTATTTTATTCATTTTTGCATACAAGAGCTGGGGTGTAGGTCAGAGGTACGAGGGTTGAGAGGATTCACCAGAGACAGAGTGGGGAGCAGAACAGGTGGATTGACTGAAATACACTGCTGAGGGGAGCAGCGGGCAAATCAGGAGAGGTCTGCTGCTCCATGTGGGTAGCTCCCTAGCTGGGGATCAAATGCTCAGAGCAGAGGCCGCGGACAGCTCCACAGCACTGCGTTCAACCCCTTGTGCCACCAGGGAGGCCCAGGATGATTAGCTTTCATCATAATCTGTTCCATCAGAGAGAAACAATGCATATCTCTAATGAGCAAAAATCTGCAAGTTAACTTTTGCTTTTATAGGAGCTGTAGCAATTCCCAGAATATCAGACATAAGTCCAGTGCAACATTGACAGGATACCCAGTCATCTCATTAATTACATATAATTTCTCTGTGTAGTAATAGTATATTATGGTGTCCCTGATGAAATAAATAGGATTGCTCATTTCTGTATAACATAGATTTAGTTCCATTTCTGTTCTGATTTCTGTTATTTTCAGATTTCAGTGAGGGATAAACAAAAGCAATCCTGGGCATAAGCACAATACTGGTGGAAAGTGAGTTTTAAGTAGAATGAGGATTAGAAAACTTCTCTCAGATTTTACATGTCAAAACCCTAAGCTGCGAGTTTTCCACTTCAGGGATAGCCACTAAAATTTTCTTTTAGTTCCAGAAACCTAATATTAAATACATAAAGTTGGATTTATGATGGGGTGGGGAAAAATACTCTCCTTAAACCTGAAAGCAAAATTAATGATGACGCACTGCAGTCAAAAAAAGATTGAAGGATATTTTCCTTAGTTGTTTCCTAGGGCCTTGGCTAGCTAGTTGGCAGCTTCATCATCTAAACGTGTCCTGCTGTGGACAAGACCTGACCAGAGTTCCTTGAAGAGTGTGTGGTCAGGATTTCTGTTTCTAGAACCAACTGGACTTGTGTACCAACCTCATGCATTTCACACCTCACAGCCATGCTCCCTGTCATATGGCTGTGAAGCAGATATAATTAAATATTTTAATATTCTGTCCTTGTTTTAATTTTGCATTTTTGCCAAACATGTTTTCATGGGCAGAAACATATCATTTTTTGCACTGCATTTTCTGGGGGGAGTCATCAGCAATCTCCATGCCTATGATGTTCCACTAAACAATGAGGGAAGCTAAGAAGCTAAAGGACCCAAATCACAGGGTGTTAGTGTAGGCTTGGAATTTGGGTTCCTGAACATATATTTGAATCAAAAATAACAATTCTGAGATGAGTAATTTTATAGAGGAATTCTAGGAATCTTCGGCTTTTTAATAGGTGTTGTTCATGACTAATGAGGTGTTCTATTGTGAACTTGGATAAGGTAACTCCCAGAGGCACTTTCATGCAGGAGGGTGGGAAGGAGGCCATATCACTGTAGTGTCAGACTTAGGAAATAGAAAAGGAATTGCTCCCAGGGCTAGGATTTGTCTGTCATTTACTACTAAGTAAGCTCAAAGGCCTAATTCTTTTCCTCTTTTTGGTAAAGCGAACACAAAAGCCTGAAGAAAATTAACTATTTCTTACAGAGTTCAGAAAGTTCTAGAAAGAATCCAAATGTTCAAATGATTTCTTTGGCTTGTGGCAGTTGTATGGTTGTCTGCACAAGTTAATTCATTGGATGATAAGTTACACTTGTCCATCACTTTCCATTGGCCAGTCGGGAACAACAACAAAAAAGGTACCTTCTCAAAAGGGTTTGGGAGACCAGGAACTGGGAGCAATCCTCTGTTGGTGAGGAAGCCTTCCTTGTTGCTTTGCAAGTACCTCAATATGTTCAATAAAAAGCACTTGCTATTACCTAAGGCAGATTTAAATTCTTTGCTAAAACATGCAAATAATTGAATAAATATTCAAAAACGATTTGTTTACATGTGATGGATAATTTAAAGAGTAAGATAGATTTAAAATTCAATTTAATATCTGAAGGGAAAAGTGACAAAAATTAGCTTCCCTTTCTTTGGTAATATCTATAAGTAGAAAGAATCTAGTCCGCATATCTAGAGTTCAACATTAAGGTATGTGCATTTTTCAGGCAGCAGCCATGTGCTAAACTGATCTGAATTTTTACTAGGGAACATTCCCTGAATGTGTAAGAGAACACCTGCTTGGATGCTACTAGCTAAAAGCTACATAACTCATTAGAATAAAGTCCTACTTAGTCCCGTTTTCTTCTAGTTATAAACATTTACAAAAAGTGAATGAGGGCCTCCCCGGTGGCGCAGCGGTAGAGCGCTGGGTTGCGAAGCTGCGCGCGGCCTCTGTGGCGCCGGTTCGATCCCCGGCTGCTCCCCGGCCACCGGAGGAGGGTCCCACATGGCGCGCAGACCTCTCCTGCCGCCCGCTGCTCCCCTCAGCAGTGTACTTCGGTCCTTCTGCCTGCTCTGCTCCCCGCTCTGGCTCTGGTGAATTCTCTCGCCCTCCCGCGCTTCTGACTGTACCCAGTGCATGTATAAACAAAACAAACAAACAAACCAGCAAACAAATAAATAAAGCATGCCTCTATAAAAAAAAAAAAAAAAAAAAGTGAATGAGTGGTCTCAGAGAATGGAAAATTTCCCTCCATGGAGAGTGAGGGAATGAGCAAACCTAAAAGCCCCAGAAATAATGTTTTTGACTCTGATAATTATAAAGAGAGCAATGGCGATAATGATGATAAAAAGCAGTGCTAGCAATGTCAATAACTAAGCTTGAGCAAGATTCTGTTATGCACCAGGCTTGGTGCTAAGCACTTAGCATTACCTCATATACTCTTATTATTGGGCAAGGTTAGGGGCACCTCAGGAACCCCCAAATCTGCCAGCACTAAATAGATTCTGCCATTTGCCACATGAAGTCAAAACATGCTCTGGTGAGTAAGATCTTCAATGGAAGGATCTTTAATACAATTAGTGCACTATAGGGAGAAAGGAAAGAATAGATAAAATAGTTATCACACCAAACACCCAAAGTTACCCATCCCCTGGTAGGTAACTGCCCAAACAGGGTTGGCTCAAAGCAGGGCTTCTGAGGCCTGAAAGCCTGCCACAAGTCTAAGGCACCTTCTGGTGGAGACCCATAGGACGGGACAGAAGGAGTCAGGCAAATTTGGAAGGGAAGGAGAAAAATAAAAATCAAGATAAAGGCTGCCATTATTAACCTCCCCATGGGTTTCTCACTCACAGATGTTCCAAGTGTCTCCTTCCATGTCCCCCAAGTCCCCAGTACAAATCCAAGTCTGAGCAGGAGGTGCAGATTCTTCACATGTCTTTCTGCTCCATGTGTCTCCTCCAGGTCTCCTTCCTCTCTTTTTCACTTTCCCAGCTTTGAGCCAGTTCTTCTCTCTTTTCTATCTTCTCCTGCATGCCCAGCTCCACCCTTCCTTAGAGTGGGGGAGGGAACCTGAGACCTCCCCCTTCCCTGAGGACCAGCCTGTTACACTCTCAGCCATCTTTTCTCTCTGAGGTCCGCATAAACAAGCTCTCACAGAAGCACAAATTATCAAAAATCTCACTTTTGGAAGTTCTGTAGACATGCTCCAAAGAGGCTCACTAGTTTAACAAAAACAATTTACATCTCTTGTTTCATCATAAATATATAGGTTACTTGAACCCAAATATATGCCTTTATTTTGCTAACAGAATAATACGTTAGATTACTAAACAATAGGAAACTTGTATTCTCCATAATAAATAGTCTTTAACTGATATTTGGATTTCACTTTCCTTGAAGCAGTCTTTCCTGAAGTGAAACACCATCAGAGATTTTTTTAAAAATTATGTTCAGTTAACAGAGTAAGCTAACCACGAATCATTAAGATAAACAATGAATTAATGTACCTTATTTACCTCAAGATTTTTGTCCTCTGTGTTTTCTTCTTCTTCTCAACCTTATTCTTTTCCACATGAGTTCAAAAACCTTGATCAACACTTTTCACAGCTGAATTATACAGAATAACCAGAGGCTAACAAAGCAGTAAAGGATTTCATTGTCTTTTCTGAAGTACAGTCCTTTGAGGCCTTTTAGCTACTTGCTAATTCCTCTCAGTCCCTGTAAAGAAAGAGTCATCCCAGATTTGAGGGAACTAGGGTCATTCATTGCGACATTCACCTTTCATTGCCCTCAGTTTAGACCAATGGAAGAAAACTGAGGGTTTGCAAGACAAAGGGTATGCATGTCCAATTTTAAGGCTCATTGTCTTCCTTTATACATTCAAAGACAGTCTTCTGTGTCCATTCTTCATAGTCCAGCAAAGGGAAACAAAGCATATTTGCTTGTAAGCAAATTTCTTGGGAGTCTCTAATGTCAAAATATTTTTTTCTCAAACCTGGGCCAAAATGATCTTCTGAAAGGATCCACAGTGTACCATCGACTTAATGCATCTCAGCCCTTGACTGCAATGTCTTGAAGGGGCTAATATACAAATCAAGAAGTCTTAGACCAAATATAGTTCAGAAAATTGTTAAGGACAGCTGCCAAAATCAGCCATTAGTATGTAATGAGTTTGTAGAATGAAAAAAAAAAATGGTGATATGTTAGAAAAACTCAGTGGAATTGTTACTGGAATGTTCCCTGGGGCAATAAAAGGAAGGAGAGTTTGAAGAGAAGGAAAGTATTTTAATTTGTTGACAGTGTGAGAAGATAGCCGACTAGTGTCTGAAAGACCACTGTCCTGCTTTTTCGCAGAAAGCAGGGCTGTTTGTCTAGTGTTACAGTGAGTAGGAGAGGGATGGGCAAGGGTTAGCATATCCATCCTCACAACACAAGCTTCTTCTGGTGGTTCTGGTTCGTGCCAGCTTGCTTTCGATATCATCTGGTGGTCAAAAGTTCCGACATTATCTTCCTAAGGATGCTCTTTTCCCTTGGAATATAAGAAAAATAAGTTGGCTAAGCCTGGAGGGTAAATTGAGAGACATTCTTTGTTGCTGCATCAGAAGCGCTCTGACATTGCTGAGCTATTTCCTCCTAGATTGAGTCAAGGAAGAGCACTTGAGTCTCCTGGAGATGTCCTTGAACACCCCATCTCCCTGCTGCCAGTGCTTTGTGGGTGACAAGGGGAGGCCCTAAACCCAGGTGTGTTATTGTCACATGTGAATTTACTGCTTTCAGGCACAGATTGGACAGTAACCACTGCAATGTGACAGGTCTTACAATGCTTTTGAAAATGATGATTCTGGGGCCTCCCTGGTGGCCCAGCGGGTTGAGCACAGCGCTGTGAAGCTGCCCAAAGCCTCTGCAGCGCAGGTTCGATTCCCAGCTGACCAGGGAGATACCCACATGGCATGGCAGACCTCTCCTGCCTCGCCCGCTGCTCCCCTCAGCAGTGCTTTCAGTCCATCTGCCTGTTCTGCTCCCACTCTGTCTCTGGTGAATCCTCTCACCTTCCCGCGCCTCTGGACTGTACTCCAGCTGTTGTATGAATAAAAAATAAATCTTTAAGAAAAAGAAAATGATCCTGATAAAGAGGAGTAAGAGGAAAATTGACAGGGGTGACTGCGAAGAGCCCTACAGGTTCAGGATCAGTCACCTCTGAGGTCACAGCAGCCAAATGACAACTGTTACAATCCCACCAACTTGACTTTACCCTGTTCTGGGACATTCACAGCCTTCTCAGGGAGTTAGAAGTTTCCCCATTACCTTGGAGAGAGGGAGAAAAATTGACTCCCAGGAAAATACAGGCATTATGACCTTACTTTCCCCTTGACCCTTGATTACTTTTGGTAGCACTCAGACTTTAAACCCTGAGCCACCAGAGGACCCCCCTTTATTTAAAGATTTGTTTTATTTATTTATGCATACAAGAACTGGGGTCTAGGTGACCCTTGACTAAGTTTGAAAGCACAGCTAGAGCAGGAAAATATAACTTTTTCTAGTCCCTCCTGTCTCCTCAGTCCTCTGCTCATTAACCGTTTGTTTTGAAGTTCACTCTCCAACCACATTGAACGGACTCCCTGACACAGGATCCTTTAGTTGGGCTGGCATAATGCACACTTTCCTGCCACTGTGCTTTTGTTCCGTCACCTCTACCTCTTGAACTGAATAAGTCATGGCTAAGAACAATAAGGATAGTTTGAAGGCAAATGTCAGAGTGGACTCGTGTAGACAAAGATTCAAAAACACCATCCAACTGGAGACAAGTAGCAGTTCTTCAGCTATTCCCAAGAGACCCAGAGCAAGCTGTCCTGAAAACCATATAAATATTGGGGTTTTGGAAAAGTCGTGATGTATTTTTTCTATGTTTTTCAAGGAAAAATGTTCGTGACTTTCCCAACAACCCAACAGTAAGTTTGCTTTTCAATTGCAATATGTTTTAGAGGTGTCAACCACTTCAGCACTGTTGTGGAGTTATATACAAGTCTTAATAATGTTATTGAATGTTCAGAATGTTTCCTCTGACAGTGTGTAGTGACTCTACTTCCTCTGTCATCTAGAGAAATCATCTTGGAGGTCAATGATCCTCTTCATCATATATGGAAAAGAGTAAAGTTTAAAGATAGGTTTTTTTTTTAACATAAAGTACATTCTTTTTTTCTTAAAAAAGATTTATTTATTTATATAAGAACTGCGGTACAGGTCAGAGGCGCAGGAGGGGGAGAGAATTCACCAGTCAGAACAGGGAGCAGAACAGGCAAAGGGACCGAAGACACTGCTGAGGGGAGCAGCGGGCGCGACAGGAGAGGTCAGCGGCCCCATGTGGGAATCTCCCTGGCCGGCCAGGAATCGAACCGGCCAGGAATCGAACCAGCGCTGCAGAGGCTGTGTACAGCTTCACAGGGTGGCACTCAACCCCCTGCACCACTGGGGGAGGCCCTAAAGTACAGTATGGAAAATGTTTTTTTGGGCCACCCTGGTGGCACAAGGGGTTAAGCGCTGCACTATGAAGCAATCCGCAGCCTCTGCAGCACGAGTTCAATCACTGGCCAGGAGCTACCCACATGGCACAGCAGACCTCTCCTGTCTCGCCCGCTGCTCCCCTCAGCAGTGTATTTCAGTCATTCTGCCTGTTCTGTTCCCCACTCTGTCTCTGGTGAATCCTCTCATCCGCCCCCCGCACCTCTGGCCTGTACCCCAGCTCTTGTATGCATAAATAAATAAATCTTAAAAAAAAAGAACGAAAATGTTTTTTCCAAAGTACTGTTAGTTATGAAAACACTCAGAATGTTTCCTTTCTTTTTCCAATAAAAATATTACTTTTCTGGCAATTGTTGAAAATGCCATCTCTTAAGAATTATTTCTATCCTCTATAGTTATTCATCAACATCTAATATAATTCAATAAATGATGGGTGCGTCTAAATACTTAACACTTCACATTCAACATAGGTCAGCTGGCATTTCCCAATTAGAAAAGTTTCAGTTCTACAGTTGCCTTAATTTTCTGGGAATTTTCCAACGTGGAATTTAAACTTCTATATTTAAAAAGAAGTTTCAATAACGTTATTAAGATCTGCAAAACTGTGTAGACTCATTCGAGAGTGCATAATAAGTTTATTGGATAGCTATACTCCCAAATGGAGAGAATTGACAGATAGGTCAAAGTGGTCCCTAGATCAGAACCTAATTTATACATTTCCAAATGGACAGTCCTACATAGGGGAAAATCAGCCAAGGCGTGTTAAACAATCACTTGGTTCACTGTGAATATGTTCAATGTCTTTCAAGATCACATGTGCTTTTTGTTTGACTTCTGTCCGCCTGCTTGCACCTGTACTTCTGTTGTGCTTGGATGACAGGCCAGACAGCTCTGACCCACGTCATCAAGAACTCTTTGCAATTTAGAGTTCTCTTGTGTTCTTTTCAACTCAGTTTTGTTTGGCCTTGATGATGCAGACATAGGGTAACAAGTTTATATAATTTAATCATAGTAATTCTCAGTAGAAGTCACCCCGGTTTGACTCTTACAGATTTTTTAAGAATCTGGATAATCTCTAATCATTGGTCATTATCCTCAAAGTTATAGGATGGTTACCATTATAGCCTCTACTTTCATGTCTGGTTTAAGATGCTTTATAACCATCTATCTACCTGTCCATCCATCCATCCATCCCTGCATCCATCATTATCTATTGGGTCCCTGAGGTGTTTAAGCTACTCTATTTGGGGTGTTATGGATCTTAGCATAATGTAGGAGACAGCTGATGGGAGTATGATTTTAGTTCACAAATTGAAGTAAACAAAATGAAAAAAAAAAGTGTTTATTTTCTTTAAAAGCTTTATCCAGTTGAGCTGGAAGTTAATTCAGCTTCAGTTATTACTAGGAACTTCTGTGCAAAACTGAGAAAGTGTCCTGGAGTTTTTTATATATCCCAGCACATCAGAAAGATTCTTTAGGGTCACTGCTGGCCATTTTTCCAAACTGGTTACTGATAAGACAGTGAGGGCTATAGCCCAAATGTCCCCAGGAGGACTGGTCTTTTTGAACCTGCTATTGCCATACTGCATGGACATTTTCAGAAAGTTCTAGTGACTCAAAACTGTCATCCCTGTGAGTACTGTACAACCATTCCTTCCAAGGGCTCTGTCCCGGAGCACAGTACAGTTCCCCTCTACCTAACAACCTCCATTCCTTTCTAATTCTAGAAGCATCATTTTCTCTCCTCTGCACTCCTCCAGATTACTATGTATTGGTCCAACTTCAAGAAAACTAAGCCATAAAAGAGAGCATCGAACAGACAATTTATGCTTTTTGCCTTATGGCTCAATCCCAATCCCAAAAGGAAGAGAGTGAGCTGAGATGCCAGAATCCCCAGGAAATGCCCTGACTTTTATGCTGATTAGGCCATCCTTGAATAATCTGTATGGCCAGGCAAATGTCTTATACTCACCTGGCCTGAGCATCAGTTACCTGTTCTTTGGCAAAGGAGATGAAATTAACCTGACGTATCAATCAAAGTTCACTCCTGGATTTTAATGGTGAGCCCATGCACACTGAAGAGTTACTGCGTAGAGGGGAAGTGGAGAGGTAGTTTTAACATGTTCCATTATATAGTTTATTTGACCATTTTCTTCCCTAAACCTGATATTATTGTCTGGCGCTCTGAATTTAAAATATTCTAGCACCAATTTCCACTTTGGTCGTTGTCCTGGCGGTAAGATGAAATGCAGGAGAGAAAACACTGAGAAATCAAAGATTCTTTGACTCAGCATTCCATTATTCACTAGGCACATGTCATTCATTTGCTGGTCACTGGTCACCTCAAATGTAGTAAGTTCTGGGCCTCCTTGGTGGCCTAGGAGTTAAGTCTCAGAGCTATCACCTCTAAGGCCTGAGTTCACTCCCCAGCCAAAGAGCTAACCCACATATGGCGCGGCAGACCTCTCCTGTCTCACCCACTGCTCCCCTAAGCAGTGTATTTCAGTAGATCTACTTGTTCTGCTCCCTACTCCATCTCTTGTGAATCCTCTCACCCCCTGCACCTCTGGCCTATACCCCAGTTCTACACCAAAAAAAAAAAAGGTAGTAAGTTCTAAGTACATACTTACCACATAAGTTTCATCTTCTAATAGTATTATCAGGTTCAGTTCAGAAAATGCAAACATAAAACAAACAATTTCTGCCTTTAAAGAACCCAAGGTTGTGTTCTTTTCACTCATAGCCTTATGTTTGATATATTTATTGAAAATAATTCCTCACATTGCTGTGTGTCTCTTGCAACTGAGGCAAAAAAAAAAAAAGATATTCAAGAAGTTGGTGAATGTAAAGAGCAGGAGGGTGTGTAAATGCTCACATGAACATCGCTAATGAAACTTCTAGCAAGTACATTCTCCAATAAAATCCCTTTATTCTCAACTCTTAAAAACTTAATATAGTTAGTAGTGCTCTGAAAAACTCAAATGTTCTTTCTCACTTCCTAACTCTGATTCTCTCCAGGGATTGGGCTCTTTGAATCATTCATATCTTCTTTAAATGTTGTTTCCCTTCACTAATCTTCCTATTCGCATGGTTGTTTTAAATTTCCCCTTTGTTTTTTGTTTTTTTTTTAAAGATTTATTTATTTATTTATACAAGCACTGGGTACAGTCATAAGCGCAGAATGGTGAGAGAATTCACCAGAACCAGAGCAGGGAACAGAACAGGCAGGCTGACGAAGTACACTGCTGAGGGGAGCAGTGGGCGCAGCCGGTGAGGTCTGCGCACCACTAACCGGTGGCACTGCAGGGATTACGGGCAGCTTTGCAGCCCAGCCCAGTGCTCAACCGCTGTGCCACCAGGGGAGGCCCTCTATTTATTTCTAAATCTGAGTTTATCTGCCTCTACCTCAAGCACTTATTCTTACCCTAGTCTCCAGTTTCTGTCTCTTTTATTTTTCAATACTTCTGTCTTTTATCTTATACTTACCATCCCATTTTTTTCTCTTCAAAATTTCCTTTCCCTTTGAATTTCTTGAGCAACTCTTCTCTGCTACTTTTGTTCTAGTTTAGTTCCCTTTTCTCTCCTAACCCCAACCTTTTTTAAACTTCATTCAAGCCTATGTTTTATTTGAAACATAGAGAATCTTCATTTTTCTGAGTCTTTATCAGACATTTGCTTAAGTTGTATCCTTGACTCTGTTCTACCTATTTTCTGTTCACTATTGACATTTTACCTTTGCTGTCACCTAGAAAAAAACAAATTGACATCAGGTATGTTATGACTATAATATAGGTTTTAATGAAAAAAAAATACAAATCTCAACTCAAGCATAACCAACTATGTAAAATAAAAGCAAAAGTATGTGCAGAACGTATTCATCTACACACAGTTTTATGAATGGCTACTGTTTTATCCTTTATTTCTGTATATTCCAAGTATTCTACAAGAAGCACTCATTCAGGAAAAAATCCTTAAGATTAAATTGATCCAATATATTTTATTTATTTTTAAAGAGGAGAAAGTGCCATGAATAAAATACACCCTTATTCAAACTTTTCAATGGGCCATTCTTGGGGATGTGGTATTCTAATTGGAGCTTAAAGGCAGGAACCTGGTACTCCTGTGATCTCCTCCCAGAAATGGTATTAACTTATTCAGTAGCCTTAAGCTCTTCACTTAACCTTTTAGCTCACCCTTTGTAAAGAGAGGATAATAGCCTTTCTTGGGGAATTACAATGCAAATTAGTTTAGGTTTGTAAAGTGTTTTAAAGATGAGTCCCTGTATTAAATTGCCCTATAATTTTGGGTATTATTTAAAGAAATAATGAGGATGGTAATTAATTAAGTGTCTATGTTCCCATGGTGTAAGAACAACAGAACTTTTTAATAATGTATAGAGTAAAAGCCTGGAATGGAGGCAAAATGGTTTGGTGAATGAGAGCGGGCTTGTTTGAAAATAAAAGTCAGATGAAAACTGCAAAGTGTGTGTCCTGTGTCCATGACCCACACAGTTGGTTCTTTTGAAAATTTTATTTATGTATGGATTTGTGAGGCTGAGTGGGATTCTGGACCATGGAATGAGAGGAAAAACAATATTCTTTGCAATATTAATTAAACTATGAATAGGATAGAGGGAAAACACTAAAACATTGAGAAATAATTTTAATAAAAGCCTCTTCCATGGGAGTAGCAAGCTGACATCACAATGTGACTTGAATAAGCATCTTTCTGCTGATCAGAAATAAAATTCTCCAAATCTGACCGAACCTAGACTTAATTTAGTGAGGGAGGTCATTCGCTTATGGTTTCTAAGGCTTAAGAAGTGAACGGACTAGGTTGAAATATTAATCAAAGTCATAGGTTTCTGAAATGACTTCTCAAAGTAAATGTGACCACACTTTATCTTTATAAATCATTTGTACGTAGTAAATGAAAATCAATTAGAGAGGAAAAACACATATGTTTTTCTCATCATCAAAAGTGTAAACAGAGAAAACAACTTTATGAAATTGGGGGATCAGGGAGAGCAGATTCCCCAGGGATGGAGTGGCCTCATATACTGACAAAAGGCCCATTTAATTGTTTAAGAAAGTAGATTATGTCTTTGATTTTTTTTGAGGAACGCAAAGTTTGAAATCAGTAGTGAACATGTGGTTTGTGTTGAGTTCATGTCAACGTGATTCGTTCCAGCTCTTATATCTGCAACTGTCCCATTCCTATCAACACCAGACTGTGGAGCAAAAAAGGGCCAGGAAGCTCCTTCTTCCAGAAGCAGAGTGTCCTACATAGGACCACATATAACCTTGCCCAGGCCTTACAGAGACACCACATCCTTGCCTTAATCCTCATCCTCCCAAAGTCACAAGGGGACTCTTCTGGCACTGAGCTATTGCTGAGGAAGTATAAGGGCTGTCAAAGACAATTTTTATTAAGTAGGATGTCACCTTCCAGACCCAAACCTTGACACTCAGCCAAAAACCCACTCAGCACTTTCCCATATGCTCACCTGAGCCCACAGAAAATTTGCAACCCCTTATAAAGACTTAGGGAGTCTTTGTCTTGTGGCTTCTGTGTCAAATTTTGTTCTTTCCAATATTGATTTAAATCTTCTAAAAGTTTCTTCCAAGTTTACCATTTTCCTGACCTTACTTCACTTGCCGTTTTAATGACCGATGAGTGAAACATTAGTCTGTTAGGAGGTGTAATTCATTTATTTGCTGAAGATATTATTTACAACACTGTGTTGGATGTGTCATAAAAGAATCATTTTTCAAGAGTCAGGGACTGATACTTTTCATTATATTGAAAAGGAGATGCATGTAACTAAATTTCTCTGCCTGCATTTTAAGAATATGAATCAGATGTTCCCTGTTTTATTTTTTCTGTCAGCAACATCCCAATCACTAAAATGAAAGGAAATTATAAATATAGGAGAAAAGTTTGAATCCAGTATTGCTTGTGATTCTGGGCACTGGATAACTTGTCTCTGGAGTATAGGTTTTTGGGGCACTTCAGTAAAGAGAGAGTCACTGTTATATAATGAATAGTAATAATAGTAAAAATTATGTATAGTATAATGTATATTTTAATAACCTAACATCTTTCACCGTTTGTCATTTATACTAAAGATCCTGACTTGAGATTACTGTCTTCAGAGGATTTTTCACACGTTTTGCATAAGTAAATACATTTGAATAGCAAATTAAAATTGAATTAAAGTCTAGGAACTCTTCACATTTTTTTAGTCACTAACTCTCAGCTACTAATAGACTCCCAAGGAGTTAGAAACTGTTTTAATATGAACTTTCTCAGTTTAGGAGGAGAAAGCCTGCTTCCACTGGTTCAAAGACAACAAATTAATTCCCTTAATATTACATCACATATCCATATGAATGTAGGCCACTGGCCTTAGATATTTAAAGGGCAAGAGAGTTGAGATTCCAAGGCTTTTCATTTAATTCAACTTCCAAACATTAAAACATTTTAAAGCCAAATATTAAGTACTGGGCCCTATCTTTCCTGAGTACACTGTCAAAGTGTTGTCCACACATTCAGAGGCCATGTGCTTCTTCTATTTGTCTTTGCAAAAGACGGATTAGTATCTGCCCATCACACTTCTGTCCACACCTAAGTAAAGCTGACCTTTTCAAGACAAAATTGCACATGGTCCTACATTTTTCATTTTAGCTTCATTTTTTTTTTTATGTTGGTTATACTGGGTTATTAATACTTGGCCGCTTCTCCATTGTATTCTAGTCATGTTCCTCTCCTCTTCTTTGGGTAACTTATACTTGACATCAGTAAATTGATGGACTAGTTGCCCATAAATAATGTCTTCCAGATTTTTTTCAAGTAAACAATATGATTCAACTTTGAAGAGAGGACAGTCCTATACATCTTAACCATCAATAGCTACCATTGATTAGCCTTAAGTGCTCTTGGATTACAATACTGTAGGAAATAGTAAGAATAATTATCATCTGTTGAACACAGTATGTGCTTGATTCTGTGCATTATATCCATCAGTTCATATACTTCCCACAACAACCTCAATAAGTAAAATACAGAGCAAATATTTTAACTTTCTACTGGTTAACTAGGTTTTGTTATGAAGTGAGATTGTGAGATGAAAATTCCAAACAATTGCAAGATAATTCAGGCAAAACACCTATTTTTCACTTTATTGGATTATACAAATGTAGCTAAAATGCATAGGGAAAAAAATAAAAAATAAAAATAAAATAAAATGCATAGTTTTTTTTTTGTAGATGTACATGATTATCTTTAAGAGTGTTTGAATCATTTAGGTAATTGTTATGGCTGATTTTTTTTGGTATCTGAATAGTTTTTCTAAGTAATCTAAAGTTCCTTACATTTATAACGAAAAGTGAGAAAATCTACATGGGATTTTAACCTAAATTTATTTTATTTATTTTAACCTAAATTTATTTTAACCAATAAATTTAGCGTCTATTTTTGTTGTTGTTTTGTAATCCATGCTTTATTGATTTAGTGTTACTATATTTTTGTTAAGGATTTAATTTATTTATTTATACACACAAGAGCTGGGGTATAGGCCAGAAGTGCAGGAGGGTGGTGAGAGGATTCACCAGGGACAGAGCAGGGAACAGAACAGGCAGACTGACGAAATACACTACTGAGGGGAGCAGCGGGTGCGACAGCAGAGGTCTGCCGCACCATATGGGTTGCTCCCTGGCCAGGGATCAAACGTGTGCTGTGATGGATTAGGCTAGAACTGAGTTTTACAATAAAAACTTCTAAAAGATGTTTTAAAATAACAACTTCTGGGCCTCCCCGGTGGTGCAGCAGTTGAGCGCTGGGTTGCGAAGCTGCCCGCAGCCTCTGCAGCGCCGGTTCGATCCCTGGCCGCTGGGCAAGGGTCCCACATGGCGGGCAGACCTCTCCTGCCGCACCCGCTGCTCCCCTCAGCAGTGTATTTCGTCAGTCTGCCTGTTCTGCTCCCTGCTCTGGCTCTGGTGAATCCTCTCACCCTCCCGCACTTCTGACTGTACCCAGTGCTTGTATAAATAAATAAATAAATCTTAAAAAAAAAAAACAACTTCTAAAAAATAATGCTTATTATTTTTATACCATATTCTTCTCATGAATGTTTAGAATATTCTTGAGAAGATGTAATTTAAGGCAATTTGACAGCCCTTTAAACATTTTACTCTTTATTTTATTAAATTGGGTATACTGATCAAGTTCCTACTATAGGTTAGCTGTTCCTCTAAGTGTGTAACTAAGATGTATTTAGGACTGGGCAGTGGTAAAACTTTCTATTTATTATTTTATATACACAAAGATCAGTCACAGACACACAATTAACAGATAGCAAGGGGGAATTATCTAAAAAGCTAAAGCTAACCATTTGTTAAAAAAAAAAAGGAAGAAAAGGTGACAGATTTTCATATTTGCCACTCATCACAGAGGGAGAGTAGCATAAGTCAGAGATTTTGCATCCAAGAATTCTTAGGAGAGCACTATCGTCTTTTGAACCAAAAGCAGGGACTTATGGCTCCTTCTCCCTGTTTTTTTTAAGGGCGTTGAGGTCAGAATGGGCACCTGATAGGTTCAGACAAAGACTGTGAGGTGAAATATCTTGATTTATGAATTTGTGGTCTAAGGTGGGTTCTCCCTGTCAGATACAGGGAGAACATACCAAAGGGGACAGAGACTTTAAGGGGTTGGCAGAGGCAAGGCTGCTTGAGAATGGGAATATGGCAATGGGAGATAATGATACTTGGTGGTGAATGGGACCCCCATGGGATGACACCTACACAGGACTGTTCTTACCTGGCAAAGAAAGATGAAAGAAAGATTTCTGGAAAAATGAGCTCTTCATTTTTATTTTTGGAGGAGAATTTTCCTTTGTTTAAACTTTTTTGGGCTTATAAAATTGAATGGCTCATTATGCAAAACACTAAAGCTCAATTTGAAATCTAATGGTTCAAAGATCAAGTATAAAATTCCTTCATGAGACAAGCCATTGATTAGGGGCAAGAAAGAGAAACATCCTTAAAAAAATAAAAGTCCTCATCTTTTAAAATTCTGGTCTATAATAATTCTGGGTTTTAACTATTTGGAGACAGCCAAGAAATTGCATAAATACTCAGTAACTTATTCGAGAAAACATGGTTATCAACCTTCCTTTGGAAGGGATGTGAAATATATTCGGAACAGTTAATCTGAAGAGACGTGTCCTTTTTGATCATTTTCTTAAATGTTGATATTGTCAAAGAACAAAAAAATTCTCCAGTACTCCTCTGGGTTATTCTTTATTGACAATTTAACATGTTTCAGGCTGATTGCCAAGAGAAAAAAAAAAACTCTAAAGAAGTTTCATAATGATATGTATTTCTCCTGTATACCTGGGAGAGAACAAGCATAACTGGGTTATGCTTACATATCAGTTCAGATGCCATCTTAAATAGTTTAGCTAAACTGGGGAGGTTAGGGAAGGCTTCAGAGCTCCATCCATGAAATCAGCCTTTTGCCAAAAAGACATTTTGGGGTGGCATGTATTTGCTTTCCTATAATATCAAACGTAAGTAGCGTATAGTACTAGTAAATCAGTCTCTGGATTTATAGGTAGTAGGATCAATGCTATTAAGGTACCAAATTCCATGTTAAAGTGAGTTGTTTCTTAGAGATTGCTATAATTTTCTATGACGTATGAAAACCAATATAACTATAAAATGCTTGTAATTAAATGATGGGACTTGATTGTCTGCAGTAGAACAAGTATAGTGACACCGGGTTCATATCTCAGCAGCTGTTTTAATATTCAAACCACTTATACATAAAGAAGGAGATGTGGTCTGATGAATCAAGGAAGACTTAAGGTTTGGGTTGGAGAAGAGAAACAGAGTTTCAGATTGATGGATTTAGTTCAGCAAAGCCAAGAAAGGCATGAGAAGACACATCTAAGGAAAAAAGAGAAGAGCAAATAGGTTGTTTGGAACTAATTAAAGAAAGGTTATGCCTCTACCCATATCAATGTAGGAACCCTTGAAAGGTTATTAATGTTTGGTATTTATAATTACTGTTTGTGATAGATCAGTAGAAAAAGGATGTCTTTAATACATACCAGTCATTTACTGAATAAAGACGGATGAGTTCATCTTTGCAGTTCATTTTCCCCAATATTCTTTTCCTAAATATGCAAAGCTATGGTTCCCTCAGGTTCTGGGAAGTTTGTTGAGTATCACTAAATGCATGCCACATATTTTAGATCTAGAAGACCTGTTCTTTCTAAAGGAGACCACCTGGTCTGGTATACCATGATGTAATCCATAGGAAGAAACTTTGGGTGCGATGTTTAGACACAAACTCATTAAATACTGTATTTACTGAATTGCTTCCTATTTCCTTGAGGGAGCAAAGGAAAATTAAATTTCAATGCAATAAAAAGATGTAAATCTGGGGCCTCCCTGGTGGCTCAGGCGTTAAAGACACAGAACTATCAAGCTACCACCAGCTACTGCAGCATGAGTTAGATTCCCCTGCCAGGGAGCTGACCCATGTGGTGCAGTAGATCTCTCCTGTATCGCCTGCTGCTCCCCTTAGCAGTGTATTTCAGTAGATCCACCTGTTCTGCTCCCCACTCTGTCTCTGATGAACCCCATCACCACCCCCCCACACCTCTGGCCTACACCCATGTTCTTGTATGCATAAATAAATAAATCTTTAAATTAAAAAAGGTGTAAATCTGGCTTAGATTATCTAATTTATTGAATGATTTACTTCTGAAAGAAGACCATTCCTACTTACATACTATAGACTCAAATGTAACAAAAAGCGTAATTTTGCTGCTTTTTTACATTACCAAGCACTATTCATTATATTGCAGCAAATACAGAACAATATGCATCTATAAATAATTATTCTCAACATTCTACCACTTCATCTAGGGATGGAATACTAAGAAATTGTTGCTATGTTTTTTCAGAAGGAGAGGTTACAATTTTGTGTTTTAACACTTTTGTTAACAAAAAATGGATGAAGATGAGAAGAGAAAGCAAGCAAAATTTTTAGTGACTTCGCGTGTAATTTTTAGAGTTGTCAATCACTTCTAGGTCCTCTCTTTGCTAATACAGAATGGAAATGAAATTTAAAGTTGTTACATATTATGTTATATAATATTACATTAATTAGTGAAGAAAGTTAGTCTCAAATTTTTTTCCAGCAGAGTCAATAGGCTGTTAATTGTGAACTTGAAAAATACACGTTGTCAGTGATTTTTTAAAAGTCTAGTTGATATCTTTCATGTGTGTTGTGATTTGTATAATTGAATGTTGAAAGAAAATAAATTTATTGGGAAAAAAATCTATTTAGTTAAGTCTATGTGATTTTACACTGTTTGTCTTTCAAATAATGGGTGACTTTTAGACCATACCGGGAATCGTGGCATACTTTCTTGGCTAGTAGAACTGAAATGCTGAGTTGTATATTTGTTCATGTGAGAGTAGATATTTTATTCTTTATGAACTTCTTTGAGGCCAGGTGAATGACTTAATAAAGACAGCCTGAATAAGTGCTGGCACCTTTACAAGCTAAGAGGGGACAGAACCCTGCTTGTGTGGAGTTTGGCAAAAGAAACAACACTTACTTCCAGGTGACAGGCAAAGTGCAGGTTGGGGTGATGGGGTGAAATGTGTGCTGGGGGGCAGGATTCAAGGAAAGAGCAGCCTTGAATCAAGGGCCCAACCATGGGGGTCTGGACCCACTGTCCATACTGTAGAACCTACCAGTTTTTGCTATCAGTTCCATCTACAATTCCTGGGGAAATTTGTTTTAGAAAGCAGATTATTTGATTGAAAATGCAGATTTCCCCCCTAAGAAATGCCAACAATAAGACTTCAATAAGAATTTCACACCACACAATAAGCAGATGGAAAATGGTTATGACTTAAATTTGTATTTTCCCAATTAATTTGAGAATTTTTCATGTTTATTCACCACCCATATTTTCTTCTTCTGTGAATGCCTGGATGTGTTTTTTCTTCATCTTCCCTTTTTTCATAAAATCAATTCAAATCTAAAAAAAAAAAAAGAATTTCACACCATTTTCTCCATTTTGCATCAAAATTTACCTTCATCTTTACAGAAAATAATTTGCTCCAACCATTATAGAGGTTGGGGTTTTTAGGAACACAGGCAGACACTGATGGCTGGTCTCCCTGGGTTTAGAACTGAATGTGGATTTATGAAATCCACAAGCTTAGAGCTGGACTTGAATGATTTAGAAAAAGAGATGAAAGACATAAATGATAGTGTTCTGACAATAAGTTATTAAAAATCCATCAATGTTATATTTATTACATGAGAAACATACTTCATATTTGGTTTAAATCCGTGCTCAGAGCTTCATCACCAGATTAGTTCCACAAAGACTGCATTTTACAAATTCCAGGAGATTAAAAGAGAGTAATCAGCTGGAGAAAGAAATGCAATATAACTTGACACTTGTTTTTCATAGAGGATCAGATTTTCAAAGGAAGCTTTTTGATTAAATATCATTAGAGTTAGACTTAATAACTCCCTATAAGGCCCTGTATTTCTACTCACAATATTAGGGTTTGAAAGAGTTAATGTCTTTGAAATGAAAATAGTTTTGCTCCTATTTATTGGTAGGGCCTGGTAAAATGTCCCCAGTATGCTTTCAAATCTTCATTATTACACTGTTCTTACTACATTCTTTTGAGACAGGAGATTGCAGCCAATCACACTTAAGTGATAGATAGCAAGGTTTGAAGAACTCTGGGGATTTTGTTAAAGCTGTCCTTGCAAGCTAATATAATTAGTAAAAAGCATGAAAGCAAGAAATAAAAACAGGAATTCCAGCAACATGCTAGCATTATTAATTTTTAGAATTTGAAAGTATCTTTTGAGATTAACTGACCAATCCCCTTATCCTGCAATTAATGAATGAAACCGAGTTGTAGGGAGAACTCTAGAGCATATAGGAGGTCCATTCCATTCCATAAGACTCTCTTTCCCCAACCTGGCCTCTCAGTTCCTTACCATGTTTGGTGAGAGGGTACCTATAACCAAAGTACATGAATAGTATAAGTAAAATAGACAAATTGGATGAATATATTTGATATTTAGACCAAGATTGTTTTCTGGGGATATGAAAGAGGGCATCAAAGAGGAAATAAGGTGCATGTGTGTGTTGTTTTAATTTCTGGGTTTGAAGGATAAGTAGAACTGGTAGGCAGAGGGAAAGGAAGACATTTAAGTTGGAGAAGACAGAAGGGCACCTGGTAGAGGAATGTACCTGCTGGGTATGTTTGGGAAGTGGGGGGATCAGTGTGTTGGTGGATGGGGTTCCTGTGGAGGGTTAGTAGTAAATAAACGGGAACAGTGGCGGAGGCCATGCTGGCAAGAGTCAGCATGAAGAAGAAGGGCCACGGGTGTGGAGAACAGCATGATGTCTTGCTGGGTGAGGGGATTTGCTTTGATTTGGTGCCCAGGTGTCCCATCTGTCAGGATTCATTACTTTTCTTCCTGGCAGGAGGCACTTGCTGATGGGTAATTCAGATTTGATTATAAGAGCATCTGGGAACTACTATAATTTTCTGCCTGCTTTTGATTCTGCAAACCTGGTTATTTGAGTGAAGGCATGTGAGCTTATATATGTGTGGGCACAAGAGAGAACCCCAAGTGAAGCGCCCCCCTCCATATACATGTGTTCAAAAGCTATCAGTCTATTGAGCTCATGCCTTTCTGGGCATTAGAATGCCAAGAAAACCACCATGAAAAAAGTAAACCACAGTTCTTAAGGCCATATGTTTTTTGACTGAGCATTTTAAACTTCCATTATTCCCAAGAGTCAGGAGTGGTGTTTTTTGAAAGGGATTCTATGTATTTGTCCCTGTGCATCGCCAAAGGGGAAAAAATCTTAAATGTTAAGTTCTACTGTGTGCAAATACTCATTAACAGGCATTTTTATTGCATCCGCATTCAGAATCCTTGCAATGCCAATGCACAAATTTTATATTTTGTCTATTACCCTTGCAAGCATTGCCAACAACCACTTCAACCGTGTGGCAATTATAGAATGCCAATGCCTTATGTTTCACTTATTTATAGGTTATCACAGGATGGTGTGCTAATGACTTTATGATACTGTATGATGCTGTGTAATGAACATGACCAATTTTATAATAAAAAATTAATCAAAATCAAGATAAAGCAATAACAATCTTACAAATAACACCTCAGTCCTACTTCCTATCCCCAGGTCAGATTGTCAAAAAATTGACAGATGTTTAAAGACTGTGCTCAAACTTTCAAGACTATTATGTATTTGTAAAGAAAATTAATTATTTATTAAAATCTTGTATAAAAATTAGACCAAAACATTAACAAACTGCATTTGAACACATGGTTTGTTTTTTACTTATTTATTTTTTATTTAAATTTTATTTTTATATTCCCCATACAATTACAACCCCCTGATTTTGACCCCAAGCTGATGAGACTCAACAAGAACAAAAGAAAATAATCCAGTCAAAAAATGGGCAGAAGAGCTAAAAAGAAACTTCTCTGAAGAAGAAATGCAAATGGCCAACAGGCATATGAAAAAATGTTCAACATCACTTGTAATCAGGGAAATGCAAATCAAAACTACCATGAGATACCATCTTACACCAGTGAGAATGGCACCTATTAAAAAAACCAGCAACAACAAATGTTGGTGAGGTTGTGGAGAAAAAGGAACTCTCCTGCACTCTCCGCCCCCCACCCTCCATAGAACTCTCCGCCCCCCAGCCCCCATAGAGTGTCTCTGGTTCATAGTTGTTTGTTGATTTTGATATTATCTTTCTTATAGTTATTCTTTTTCCTGGTCCCTTATTTAGGTTTTCTAGATTCCTGCTATGAGTGAGACCATCCGGTATTTTTCTTTTTCTTTCTGACTTATTTTGCTGAACATGATCCCTTCCAGCTCCATCCATGGTGCTGCAAATGGCATGTGTTTGTCTTTTTTGATTGCTGAGTAATATTCCATGGTGTATATGTACCACATCTTCTTGATCCATTCATCTATTTTTGGGCATTTGGGTTGTTTACAAAGCTTAGCTATTGAAAATAGTGCTGCTATAAACATAGGGGTGCAGGTGCTCTTTGGGATTGATGTTTCTGTGTCCTTTGGGTAAATACCTAGGAGTGGAATTGCTGGATCATATGGAAGCTCTATCTTTAGCAGGTTGAGAAATCTCCACACAGCTCTCCATAGTGGTTGGACCAGTTTGCACTCCCACTAACAGTGCAGGAGAGTTCCTTTTTCTCCACAACCTCACCAACATTTGTTGTTGCTGTTTTTTTTAATAGGTGCCATTCTCACTGGTGTAAGATGGTATCTCATGGTAGTTTTGATTTGCATTTCCCTGATTACAAGTGGTGTTGAACATTTTTTCATATGCCTGTTGGCCATTTGCATTTCTTCTTCAGAGAAGTTTCTTTTTAGCTCTTCTGCCCATTTTTTGACTGGATTATTTTCTTTGTTTTTGTTGAGTCTCATCAGCTTTTTGTAGATTTTTGTGATCAGTCCTTTATCATTAGTGTTGTGTGCAAAAATGTTGAACACATGGTTTTTAAGGCCAAATATTTTTCTAGACATTATCTCTGTTGTTCCTTGTACACTAATACCTTATTTTTTTAAATTATTTTTAATTCATTTTAATTTATTTTTTAATTTATTTTAATTTATTTTTATGTAATACCTTATGTTTTTAAGATAGATTTTATTGCTCTGGGGAACTGTGCATCTCAAACACTTGCTTCTAACTCAAATCAAAATAGTTCACAAATAACTGAGAATCACTTTAGTCCCAAATGTTTATCTCTAAGTTACAGATGTTTTTCTTTCTTCATTTTTTTGCTCTAGATGCATTAGATTCTTTTTTAACTTTATAATCAGAGTTAAATAAATAAACATTTCCATTGGGAATATTGTGGACTTTCACCAGCTGCAGGCTTCACTGCATTGGCAAATTTATGTTTATTCTGTAGTAAAACAATAATGCATGGCCCTGTACTGAAGTCACAGCTAAAATTTAATCTATTTAATTGGACAAGTTCAGTCTGAGGTCCTTCTGTCCTTCATAAAGCTGCACTCTGGCAGTTTATGATGCTCACAAACCCCCAAGAGTGAGTTATGGCTTGGTGTTCAAACTGGGGATAACCACAGGACTCTTCTGAAAGTAATATCCTAGTTGGTGGCCCTTTATTGTTTTACAATGGGATATTTAATTTTACTGGGACTAGAAATATTTGTCTAAGAGGCAAAGAAATGTTTTTTGAAAGATCTTTTGTCTTTTCTCTAGTTTTCTTAAGTAATTAGTATAATGAAACAGAAGTTTCCTTGACTGGGAAACAGAATGTTTTGCAACTGTCAGATGAGTTTTGAAAAGTCAAGGCTGTATACAGGTTCATGGATCATGTCTGAGCTCAGGACTTGGGTTCTGTCCCATCCTCTTTGTCCAGTGTGGACTGGATACAGATAGATTAATATAGACGGTGAACTAGCAAATTAGGTGCACCCTCATGAAAGGCCTCAAGTACTGTATGTATGCTGCATTTTCATTGGATGGAAAGCTAAACCATGATGTTTGTGGACCCAAAATCCGTCCTTTCTTTCATTAAAAAAAAAGCGAAGCTACACATTATTCGAGAAAAATGTACTTTCCTGGTAATGCTAGAATATTATGGTTAAACCTAAAATACCTTTAGAAACTGTTTCTGAGCCTGTTCTCCTTCCCTGCTCTGAGAAATAAAAATTTCGTGCATGTAGTGTATATTTTCGAGCTTTAAAATCTTTCACTTACAAAAATATCCACAAAAATGTGTATACAGTATGGTTTGGTGTGTTATTTTTCATATAATTAACATGTGGAATAAATAATTTTGTGAGTGTCTTATCGCTCAGTGTGATATAGCTGTGAGTTAGCCATATGAGACACACAGATTCACTCATTCATGTTAACTGCTCTAGCCATCTGTGACTATGTCATATTTGAATTTTTAATTGCAATTACAATGAATATTGTGACAACATTCTTTTGCAATTCCCCTTGAGCATATGTGCTAGTGTTTCTGTAGGAGTGAAAACATATAAGCAGAACTGCTGGGTGAACAAGTCTGCATTTTTAGGTTTAATAGACCAAGTCCAATCATTGTGATGAGAAATGATTTCACAGATGAACTGTGAAGGATGGTAGGAGTTAAACAAGAAGAAAATATTAAGAGGCTATTTCAGGCAATGGGAAAATGAAAGCACAACATTGATCCAGGCATGATGAAGTTTGAGAGAAGAAAGAATAAATGAATTTGATTGAATGAAAGAATCTAAAAGAATAGTGGAACTAAGTTTGAAAGGGTTGGATGGAACCAGGCTGTGGACTGCATTTGACTTCAGGATAATGATTTTGTAATATCCAGTCAGTTTGTGGACTTATTCCAAAATACCAAAAGGGGGTTGTCAAGATGGTACTCAAGGAGTGTTCATCTAGCAGTAATGTCTATAGTGCATTCAAGCAAAGGGAAGCTTGAGTAGAGATATTATACACATATTGTCACAGTCATATGTGGGACTTTGAGGTTCTAATCTATGGACAGCATCAATGACAGGGCAAGAGGCAAGACAAGAATGAAATGAATCTAAATCTAAGACATCTGGTAAACAAGGAATTGGTATTTCAAGCCCAGAAGCTGGCAGAACTGTTTCTAGAATAGGAAAATCAGAACACTAGGTTGAGGTTGTGTCACTAATGGTCTAAAGCTTTTGCCTCATGAATTCAATGAAAAAAAAATAGTCATTTTTGTAGTTATTTATTAATTTTAATTATTACTGTTTCTGTCTATTCTTCAAATCAATGTTACGATCATTTGATTTCAAATAAATACCTTACATGGATCAAAACTTTTCTTTCTGGAAATAAGCAATAGTTGGAAGTTTTTCAGATTTTACATTAGCACTAACTTTCATATGTAATATTATTGGAGTAGGAGGTATTCATCTTTTAAAAAGTGAAGTACTTTTGTATAAGTACTTTTGAATAAATGAATAAAGCATTTTTTATTAGGTGTATTCTTTAAAATAAGTTGAAACTTTTGAAAGCTACTTAAATTAACAGCTTCTTTTTAATTGAATTTTGCAATAGTATGGGTTTTAAATGTCTTCCTTTTGAAAGTTCCACAGCTACTATATAATCATAAGCATGAGAAATATTTTTCTTACCCTACAATCATTTTAAATTTCATGGGCCAAATCCTCTTCTCAGATGTACTTTTTATAACTCCCACTGAAGAGAGTGGAAATTTAGTTAGACTATCTGAGGGCAGAATTTGGAATCACATTTGCAAAGATATTGACTTTTCCTGATTCATGTTTTATTGAGAAATTGGACATTTAAATTGGCTAGGATTATCTGTAATAAAGTATTTGAACTTGATGCCATTTAGACATATTGGGAAAAGAAGGAAAATGATATTTTTACTGCAAGTTGCTACTTTTCAGATTTTGACTTTCATTTCCCATGAAGAAAATATAAAACTGGAGAATTAAATACCTCCACATTTTCCCCTATGAGCTTGAAAGTTAAAAAGCATTGCAATTGCATGAGTAAAATATTTTTTATAGCGTATAATAACACTGGAGCTCCAGGAGACTGGCAGGAAAAGGCAAAGGAAATAGAGGAGTGGAATGGGGGAATGGATGTGAAATATTGGACCCTGGAATCCAAAATAAATGAACCAAATAGTTTTAAGGTTAACTCATATTATTTCATCTTTACATTTCCATTGTATGAAAAGTATTTCAAGTGTTTCAAATAGTTCTATTTTTTGTGTTTAATTATCTTTTCTAAACATTAGTGTAATGTAATATACCCAGACAAAAATTCAGCCCTATATAGACAGAACTCTGTAAGCAATGCTGCTTAATGTAAGCTGCTTACTGCACCAGGATTTTTAAAAAAAAACATTTATTTTATTTATGCATACAAGGGCTGGGGTTTAGGCTAGAGGTGTGTGTGTGAGGGTGGGGGTATTGAGAGGATTCACCAGAGACAGAGTGGGGAGCAGAACAGGCAGATTGACTGAAATATGGTGCTGAGGGGAGCAGCAGGAGAGACAGGAGAGGTTTGCTGTGCCATGTGTGTCAGCTCCCTGGTCGGGATCAAACTCTTGCTGCAATAACTATGGATAGCTTCACAGTGCTGAGACTTAACCCCTTGCATCACCAGGGAGGCCCTGCACCAGGCTTTTGATGACAAAGCATAGGTAGGGGTCATGCAGTTATGCGGTTCATATTTAATTAATTTTGGAGAAACTTTTTAAATTCCCAATGAAACATTTGTTTAAGATGTCCATGTCTATTCTCTCAAGAAGAAATCTAGGGGCTGGCCTCCCTGGGTTAAGTACTGCACTACGAAGCTATCCACAGCCTCTGCAGCACAAATTCAATCCCCAGCCAGGGAGAAACCCACATGGCGCAGCAGACCTTTCCTGCCTTGCCCGCTGATCACCACAGCAGTGTATTTCAGTCATTCTGCCTGTTCTGCTCCCCACTCTGACTCTGGTGACTCCTCTCATCCCCCACATCTCTGGCCTGTACCCAGCTCTTGTATGCATAAATAAATAAATCATATATAGAATGTAGAAATGTAGGAGCTAAAAGGAAATAGACCCCCACCCCTCTAGGTTCTTTTCAGGCTGGGCAAGCAATCAAGTTAATATCAAACAGATTAGTAGGAGAAAAGAACAACTTTAATTACATGTATGTGGAGAATCGACTTGGATGTAGAGTCTGAAGTCATTGGGGCCAAATGAGGGTATATACCTTTATATGAAAGAATAGGGCAGGGCCTGGCTTCAAGGAGAGAGGAGGGGTAGACATGGGAAGGAGAAGGTGACCCATGATGAAAACCAAATCCCATGTAATTACATATTTGCTTTGCCTATAAAATGTTATTTCTGATAAAAATCCTGATTGTGGACCATAGTCCCTATTTTCTTTCTTCTAGATAGGTAAGAGGGCTGTAGAGGTTTCATGAGGCTGCAGGGTTTCACTGAACTTAGCTCAAAGTAATCCAAAGTGACATATCCTGGCCAGGCCTATCTGAATCTCTTGGGGAAGTTTCTTCTTCAGACTAACCTCCAATTCATTCTTCACATTGATTTCTTTCTTTTTTTTAAATCTTATTTATTTATTTGCATAGAGGAACTGGGGTGTAGACTAGAAGTGCAGTGGGGGGGCAGGGAGAGGATTCACCAGGGACAGAGTGGGGAGCAGAACAGGCAGATCTACTGAAATACACTGCTAAGGGGAGCAGCAGGTGAGACAGAAGAGTTCTGCTGTGCCATGTGGGTAGCTCCCTGGCTGGGGATTTAACTCAGGCCATTGGGGGTCCCTGCATCAATTTCTAATTTGTTATGTGGATGCTTTATTATATATACTCTATGTGTTGGGTCCCCATGTCTTTTTATTTCCTAACTTTGTAAAGAATCACTTCTCACCCTTGTGAAGGCTCTTCTGTGTCTCTTCTGTTTGAAGTATTCCTTACAATTGTTCATTCAAATTGAAAAGTCATATCAACCTCTACCTTTGGGAACTGAGCTGCCAAGTTCAGGCTTTTCTTAATCACCAGCTCATAGTGTGTTGATGCTCAGTTGGTGTCCATAGATGCTTAGCAAAGGCTGTGCTGTTTCTTCCCTGTAAGCTCTACAAGATGTTTGCTGTGTCTTTCAAGACTTTTAGTGCCCTATCTCCAATGTGACTGCTTCCTGTATTCCTTTTCTATTAAGAAAATAGAAGCTTGTTTAGGACTTTATTTCCCCCCAGATTCATTCCACCTCCAACTGGATCGTATGGGACAACCTTTGTAACACACAAAACAGGTTCCCTTTCTCCTTTTTCCACCCTGAAGTAGTGTTGGTTCCATGCACTTTTCTTTTTTAAAGAATTATTTATTTATGTGTACAAGAGCTGGGGTGCAGGCCAGAGATGTGGGGGGGGTGTGTGTGAGAGAGTGAGGAGCAGAGCAGGCAGATTTATTGAAATACACTGCTGAGGGGAGCAGCTGGAGAGACAGGAGAGGTCTGCTGCGCCATGTGGGTGGTCACCTCCCTGGCCAGGGATTGAACTTGTGCTGAAGTAGCTGTATGCACTTTTCATTTTGCCAGGCCAGATAACTTGTGTTGCCTATTCTCTGTACTAGGCACCTTGTTAGGAGTTCTCTAAGTCCCCGTGGCAGAAATAGATGATGATCTGAAAGATTTATGTTCTAAATAGATACAACACAATTTGAGTTAAACATTGAAGAGTATTTTGTGAAGTTTTAACTGTACTGGGAGTATATTCAAGCACTTCAAATTTACAAAATCTATTTAACACAATTTAACTGCTGGTAGGTTTCTTTCTTTCCCTATTGGGAGACACAAGTGATGTATGAGCCCAGAGAAGAGAAAAGTTCCCTGCAAGCTCTCACTGGGACTTTTTAGGCTCCTGCTTGTCTCTGTGGAAGCAGCACAGTCTTCCAGACAACATTGTGCAGTTATTGGAGACATCCTTCTTGCCCTGGATGGATGATTTGGGGCCGCCATGTGCTACATTGCAAGTTAATAGGCTCACTACCATATAATTAGAGCAAAACCCAGATGGCTTGGTGAAGAACATTGACGTATAACTATGGAACTTAGTCTTACTCCATGGTAATCGAAACAACTTGCATTTATGTTGAACCTATTTGTGCCTGGAGTTCTGCACAGTCAGTGTGATCACCCTCATTGCACAAACCTGGAAATAGAGGTTTAGAGTGTTTATTAACTTTTCCCGTGTCTCTCATGAATATGCATCTCAGACCCATTCTTGGGAAGAACCCCATTCTTCCCAACCCAAGATTCTCGCTGTTGCTGTGGCTCTTTGCCCTTCCAACAGAGACAGTGAATCACTCCCATCTTCTCCTAGGAAGGGGCAGTGAAGAGGCACTATCCTGACAGTTGTATCTAGAAGAAGAGGTTTCCAGAAGCTCTTTTGCCAATAGCATGTATAATTTAGCACAGATTCTGGCATAATCTTGTGTAATTTTTTTAATGCCTTTTTGCTTCTTTTTGGCCTAATGCTCCTTATGGTTAAATCGTGTAAAAATATTTAGAAGTGATAACTTGAGACAATGACATGATACCAATATTTTCTTCCCCACTGCATAGTGGCAGTCGGTAAAGACTTATAGTATTAATAATAATAATAATAGTAGTAGTAGTAGTAGTAGTAGTAGTAAATGCTTCAGATAAAAGGCAGTGCATAGGCTAGATAGATTGTGATTTATGGAGGAAGCAACTGACCCATTGGTATAAGAGCAAGGGTTACTTTTGTCATATTGATGATCTAATTTTTTTTCTGTTCTTCAGAGAATATACCTGTGACAGAGCAGAAATACTCTAGTTTGTTTTTCTATATGGTTACAAATTTCTTTTAATAAGGGATCTAATTTATCTTCAGGGCAGCAATTATAGTAATTTGCAGAATGATACGAAATTTCATATTTTCTTCATGTATAAGATTTAAATACTTAAATCTGGTGATTAGAGATTAAAATGTACAGACTTGTTTCAGCATCAGAACATTTCGTTGGGTGTGTGAGAAGTAAGTGATATCAACAAACAGTTCCCTCTGTACACAGACTTTTATTTTTTAAAAAGATTTCTTTTTATTTATTTATGCATACAAGAACTGGGATGTAAGCCAGAGGTGCAGGGGGCCAGAGACAGTGGGGAGCAGAACAGGCAATCTACTGAAATAAACTGCTGAGGGGAGCAGCAGGTGAGACAGGAGAGTCTATTGTGCCATGTGGGTCAGCTCCCTGGCCAGGATGGAACTCATGCTGCAATGGCTGGTTATAGCTTGATAGCCCTGAGGCTCCTACAAAGATTTTTTAAAACGAAGTAATGCTGATCGACATATTTTCTTAATCTCACCTAAGAGACCAGATAAAAAATATTCTTCATTCAGCTGTAAAATGTTAATACAGTACCTGGTTGTTAACTGAAAGCAATAGAAAGAAATTCTAAAATAAATGATCTTCAATGTTAATTTGCTATGATCCATACTCAAATCAACCGGATGGAATTAAAAAGATACTAAACTGATGATGTAATACTCCATGAAACTTCAACGTAAGAAGAGCCAATCGGTAGAAAGGAGTAGAGGCAGGCCTGCAGAGACCCGGATTCAGTAGGTAATTATATCATTGGTTATATAGGTTTCTCTTTTTATTGAGAGGTCCCTAAGACATCAGACCTCAAATTTGATGCTTATTTGAAATAACCTTTTCTAAGGAAAAAATTTGGTGCTTGCCTCTGTACTAAATAATTAGTAAAACCTTGTCATCATTATCATGATTTTTATTTTGACTCTACACTGTTTCTGAGAGTTTATAGAAAATGATCACTTGAATCCTTGGAGTAGTATACTAAGCAGTTATCCTTTGTTTTGATAATAATTGAGCTCTGAAGTCAGTATTTCATTTTAATAAGGGACAAGGAAAACCAGTAGAACAAATTGAGGGGTCCTGACAAACCCAGGAGGATTAGTATTGCTTTTCAGTTAATTACAAAAGTTTTTTAATGTTGTCCTATCTGTGGATTAAAAATTTGTGGGTAATGAAGGCTGTGTTTATAAATAGGTCAAGCCTCAAAGCTTCAGAGAAACTCTAGGTAAAGGAGGGTCTTATCTTATAAGCCCACTTTGATGAAGAGAGATCCTTGGAGAGTGACATGACTGCCATCCCCTCAACACTGTCAATGGACCAAAGTGAAGCATCTGGCCACAAAGTTACCAGGCTATTGACCTTGGCCAGTAAAATTTTTGCCTGGTTCTAGAGAAGTTGGAGGGGAATTAGGAGGAGAGGTGAAAGAGAAGTGATTTTTGGGGAGAGGAGAGAGAGATTGACACACACAGAGACAGACAGACAGACAGTGTCTCAGTAGTCCTGCTAAGCCTCACGGGAAGTGTATCTAGATATAGAGTTGGATTGGGCCAGATGGAGAGGGAATCCCTGGGAATCTCTGGAATCTTGCAGACACTCAGTGTAAGAAAACTAATGTTCTTCCTAGTTTCATCTCTCACTTACCTTCAGCTTCTCTTTACCCTTCCATACTCTGCTCCACCAATAGCATGGGATGGCCACTGGTTTACCCTCTGGCTTTTAATTTCATAATATTACATTACTTCCAACAATTTCTAGGTTTCTTCTAACTACATGGTTTGTATGATTGCTTTTCAGTTCTGCGTACAAGTCTTTGGTGTCATCACTTAAAACCAAGGGATTAAGGAAAATTTAATGTGTAGGCCCTGCCCAGTTTCAGGGTCAACTTTCCATGGAACGTTGCTATTGTGGAATCAAGGCTCTAAGCAGGGATGCTTTCAGAGCAAGAATTTGACAATCCCACTCCGGATTTTATTTTTTAAGAATTTTTGTTTTCTTTCTGTATTCTTTACAGATGCTTGGGTTTTTATATTCATTCACTACAAAATTCCTCTAACTCTTAGGAAACCAAAGACAAAAAAATCTCAGTGTTTTTTCTTTATAGGGCTTTTATTCTCCCCTGGCAATTGGGAAGCTGTCATTAATAACCCAGATGCAATCAAAAGAATTCAACAGCATGTGTGGTAAAATAATGAATTAATATAGAACTGTAATTCAAGTCTTCCCTGTCATGAAGAAAGCAAGGCCAACATCAAAACCCAAGTTTGAAACTAGAACTTGCTTTAGGCATATCAAGGAGGGAAATGCCTTTTAAAAGCAAGCTGAAAAGTAAGGAGATATTTGTTTGGAATTATTACACTTGTGTCAAGGTAGTATAATGTTCCAGAAAAAGTAAAACAGGTGCGTGGTAGTATTTTCATGTCAAAATCAATATTTTGATTTTTTAAAAGAATGGATTAAACATTGATATATAGCAGATTTTTAATTTCCCGTTTTTCAAAGATAATCTTGAAAGCTCACTTTCTAGCATTTAAAGTTGTTGGTTTTTTTAAAGGTTGATTTATTTATGCATACAAGAACTGGGGTATAAGCCAGAGGTGCAGGGGGTGAGAGGATTCACCAGAGACAGCGTGGGGAACAGAACAGGCAGACTGATTGAAATACACTGCTGAGGGGAGCAGCGGGTGAGTCAGGAGAGGTCTGTTGCGCCATGTGGGTATCTTCCTGGCTGGGGATCGAACTCATGCTGCAGTGGTTGCAGATAGCTTCATAGGTTGCGTCTTAACCCCTTGCACCACCAGGGAGGACCTGCATTTAAAGTTTTAAGAATGATTCACTGTCCCATTAGTGTCTTATATGGTTCAAAATCAAATTTCTGGTCAAATAAAATTGTGTATTTTATTTGGCAAACATGATTTTTTTTTATATGTATAATATAGTGATCATGGATTTTTTTTTTTTAAATTGCTGGTTTCCGTGTTTCGGTTAGGAAAGCTGAGGACATCTCATCAAATAGATAAAAAGAACAGTATGCTTTAATGAAATATATTATTTGCGTCAGTTGTAAGAAAATCACTGGTAGAGATTCATAAAAGTTCTGGAAAGTTTCTTGTTTTATTAATTTCAGACTTATCTTTACAGATTTTTTTTATTTTGTATAGTTTCCTAATTTCTAAAGATGCCTACATTCTAAAAGAGAAGCATTCTCAAGCTGGTGATTTTGTTACCCAGAAACAGAGTAGGCAACCACGAAGGAACTCTGCCAACGGTGTCTTCCCTGAGTGAGGGTGTGTCAGACTACCACCAAAACATGTTTCTTTTTCTCTCTGATGATCAAAAGCTGTGGGAACGTCTGTGCTCGAGGAGACACGGTCAGAACATTTGAGTGAGAAGTCAGCATAGTATGAGGCCCAGAGCTGAAAAGACTGTGTCTGACCAAGGTCTAATGGCTCTGGGGGTACCCACCATGGGCCACCCTCTGAACGGTGGTCTGGTTCTAGCTGGACCCAATGGGTCTGGTGGAGCCTGATTTTAACACTGTTTCCAAGGATCCCAGAAAATACTATGTAATCCAGATTCTTAGAGGCACAAGTGAGTTCCAGGCTCACCGTTGAGTAGTTTGAACATCCCAGATAATCTCCAGATTTGACTTTTCATCAGTGAGCCCAGAATTTGGGGGTTAGGGGTGCTGAACCCCCCACCAAAATCTGAATATAAGTTTTGACATCCCCAAAACTTAATTGCTAGTGATGGCATGCCTTGTCCATAACTTAAAGTTCATTGACACGGATTTTTTTAAGTTACATACTATATTTTTACAATAAAAGTGAGCTAGAGAAAAGAAATTGTTTTAAAGAAAATCATTAGTGGACAATTATAAAAGCCTTCATTTTTGTCATTTTCAAGTGGAGTAGGAAGAGGAGGAAGAAAAGGCAGGAATTGAAAAAAAAAAATCCAACTGGATCCTGTGTCGTTCAAGGGTGGCTTGTATTTACTGAACACAGCTTAGGTGTTTCAAGGCCAATTAATTCTGTATTAATTTGTGATTATATCTTGATTCATTTTCCCCTAGAGAGAGTGAGCTACATTTTTTACAGAGGGTCAAAGGGACCAAAATTCTGAAGGTGATTAAGGTGTTATTCCTCCCACCCCTGGCTCTGCAACCCTTAAATATGTCAAAGAAACAAAAAAAGGATTGTTTATCTATTTAAAATCTGCAAATATTGCTAATGAATGAATTTCTTCGTAATAATTAAAGAAACATCTTTTCCTAAAATGTTATATAATTCTACTACTTAGGAAATTAGAACGCATACTTGCAAGCTTTGTCTTGAAGAAACAGGAATCATTTGTGAGGTCTCTGGACTGCGTGTGGTCCTTAATTTTGTTAAAACTATTTTATTACTTTGAACGGCTTACGATGAGCAGCAAATGCTTGTGGGAACATCAAATGGTTTCAGAGAAAAGACCGCTGAGTAGACTATTACCAAGAATATCAAGTGAAATGAGTGGAAATCTCTGGGTTCATCTTGAGGTGTGAACGTCTTTTAAAATTCCTCTGGACACACCCCTCTATCCATCAACTTTATTAAAAAACAACTTTATTAAAAACACTGTCTCCTTGACCGCATCAAGGAGCCACGGTCATAACATTTGAGTGAGAAGTCAGTGTAGTGTGAGGACCAGAGCTGAAAAGTATGTGTCTGGCCAAGGTCTAATGGCTCCGGGGGTACCCACCGTGGGCCACCCTCTAAACGGTGGTCTGGTTCTAGCTGGACCCAATGGGTCTGGTGGAGCCTGGTTTTGTTAGGGGGAAAAGGATGACCTAAAGCTAATTCCATACAGGCTTTGTGGACTCCAACCCCACCCCAGGCCAAAGCCAAAGACACTGGGAACTCCAAATCCCATCACCACCAAAGGGAAGGTGGCTGGGACCTGAGGGTGGGGTTAAGCAGCCAGGTTGATATAAAGGCAGACACATGGCCTTTGGGGGGTCCCCCATTTTGGCTCTCCACCAGCTCACAGTGGCCGGCCAGCTCTGAGAGTGACTTTGGGTTTCCAGGTCGTCAGATCGGGTAGGAGGCATTAAAGACTTTATTTCCCTATTTTCTCCCTGAGTTGTACATTTTCCTTATTTCCTTTTCCCTTGTAAATAAACCTTTTATTAACCTTTTGTGTGTGCCTGTAGTGGAGTATTCATAAGTCCCTTTAAAGCGCGCGGGTGAGGACCCACAGCCAGGAACCCGTTCAATATCGGGGCTGCTCTATAACAGTTTTATTTTTTAGCACTGTTTCCAAGGATCCCAGAAAATCTATTTAATCCAGATTCTTAGAGGCACAAATGAGTTCTAGGCTCACCGTCAGAACATTTGAGTGTTCTGATGAGTGCCATGAGGTTTCACAGTTGATGTACTTGGGTTCTTTCATGTGGGTCCTCGCTCCCCTGGCCACTAAGGTATGTCTGACCTCTTTGGGAGGTCTGTTGGGTTTCAAGCAAGAGAGGTCTCAAGAATAGTGGATCTTGGCCACTGTGAGGACTTCCCATGGGTCATGGAAACATAAGAACAGGTTTGTCTGCAATTTATGTGTTACTTAAGTCATTGCGCGTCACATTTGGAATGAACTTGAAATGGATGCGTTGCAGGCTGCAGACTCTTTCTCTGTACATTAACCAATATCCTTGCAGGTCCCCTTCAGGTCCAAACCTCTGCAGCAAACGTGATAGAAAGCTGCCTAACCCCTAAGTGAGAAGGACCTAATCGTGCGGGCGCTCAAGGACTGTTCTCCACGGTCGGAGAGGGCGCACTCCTGCAGGCTGCAACTTGTGAAAGTGTTTCTGGAGGATGTCCCGGCTATGTCAAGGGCCCTTTCCTTTTGCTTCTGAAAACTGGACAGGGGAACTCCCCGACGGGCGGACTGGCAGACCTGGAGCTGCCCTGGAGGCCGGCGCGCAGCTAGCTGGCCTCCGGGGGCGGGCGCGCCGCGCGCCAGGCTCGGGGTGCAGGCGGGTGTGCGCGGCCTCGGGCCTCGGGTTTCGAGGCCCGGAGGTCAGCGCTGCTCCGGGCTCCGCGCCCGGGCGCGGGTCCGAGCCGCCAACTTCGGGCCAATCAGCGCGCGGCGTCCCGGCCCGCGCCCCCCGCGCCCCCGCGGCAGCAATGGCAGCAGCGTCCACGGCGGCTCCGGGCCGAGCCCGACCCGGGACGAGGAGGGGCTGAGCCGCGGGGGATCCTGGAATCGGCGGGGAGGTGGGGATTCTGGGAGGAAAACTCCATTTCCTCCTTCCCCGCCGGCCTCTGCCTCCAGCCGGGTACCCCAAATTTCGATGTGCCGCTTCCCGGGCGCACAGCGCCGGTGCTGAGCGCGGCGGCGAGAATGCTGGGCATGTACGTGCCGGACAGGTTCTCCCTGAAGTCTTCCCGCGTCCAGGACGGGATGGGGCTCTACACCGCCCGCAGAGTGAGAAAGGTGGGTGCCCCGGCGGCGGCCTGCGCGCTGCGCGCCTCCCGGGGTCGCCCCGCCGCCGGGCCGGGGGCGCCGCGGGGTTCTGCCCTGATCCCCCCTCGCGGGCGCCGGGGCCCAGGGGCCCAGGGGCGGCGGGGCGGCCTCTGCTCGCTGCGCCCCGCGGGCGGCCCGGCCAGCGCCACGTAGGTGTCGGCGGGGCGCGCTCCGCTGCCGGACGGTCCAGGGGCGGAACTGCCGGCGGCCGCCCTGGGCGAGAGTCTTTCCTCCCGCCCGCAGGAAGTGGGTCGGGACGGAGCCTCCCTCTTCCTCGCCGGGGGAGTGAGCGGCCCCTCGGTATTGGCGAGGGCGCGCGGGGGCGCGTGTCCTCCAGGCGCGCACTCGGCCCCGCCGCCGGCTCGCTTCCCTTCGGGGGAGTCTGTAAGCACAGACACCCCGCTTTTGCTGTGAGGATGGGGGCGGGGGTGCTCTCCGGATGGGGCGGGGGCGCTGTCCGGATGGGGCGGGGGTGCTGCCCGGTGCGCAGCTCCTGGCAGGCCTTAGCGTCTCTGCTGATCCAGACTGTAGCTCTTTCCTGCCTGCCAGTCTGGGTCAGATGGATTTCGGGAGATGCCAACTGGATCATCTTTGAAGCTTTGATTACCCCCACCTCCCTGCGTTTTAGGGTACTTTTTTATGACCAGAACTCTCCTTCCTGAAAGCTAGAGGCCATGTGAGCAGGCGCTGTCCTGTCCTTAAGGGTGCACTTGGAAATGGTGTGTGTTGAAAGCAAAGGCCTAGGAGGAGAGATGACTGGAAAATTCCAGACATTTGTATTTGGTGAGACTTGAAGTCTGAATCGTTTCGCAGGGTATGTAAAACCTGCAGCGAGGAAGGCAGGGTGGTGACAGATATCTTTTAATGAGCAATTATTTTGTGCCCAGCCCCTCCTTGGTACTTTACCTGCATTGGCACCTAATGGCACAGTGCTCTCCTGAGAACAGTGTTTAACCTCATGTAAGATGGGAGTACTGTGAGATTCATTCTCCTGCTGAGTTAGGCTTCAAATCCATGGCTTCTGAGCCCACAGCTCATGTTATTTCCAGATCTATCCCTGTCAGCTTCCTGACACCCCACTCCACTCGTTGCCCCTCTGTTAGATATGATGAGGTATAGAGATTTGACCAGGAGCAGGTTTTTTCCGGGAAGGTGTGCTCATCAGAGGCTCCCAGGATTCACAGAGAGACACCAGGGGGCCTTTCATCTGAGATAATCTCCTTCCCAGCCCCCCAACACACCCCTATCTGGAGAGAAACGCTGCCAAGTGATTTGGAAAGCCTTCATTGACCTCATAATCTATGCATGATCTATACTTTCACCCCCATGGTGAAACTGGAAAAAATATAACCTGTACTTACTTTTGCAAATGAGAGCTTGGGAAAATGCTCAAAGGAGAAAAACAGGAGTGACCTTTTGTCTGGATTCAGGTGCAGTGGATTAGGGGTGTACTGGATAAGAAGGGCCATAAAATGATGTTTCTGTCAAATAGATAAATGTTAAAATCAGCATTTATTGAAAGCAAAAGTTGAAATTCTGCTTGAATTCTTTCTTACGAGATATGAACATCCCCACAAGTTTTTTGAAAAGTCTGAGGCCTAAATGTAATGACTTAAAAAATTAAAGAGAGTACTTAGAAATTATTTTATTGTTATGACTAGTAATATACTAAAACATTCAACTAGTAGTAGTAGCACTTTTCCTTAATTCCTATTTTTTTTCTTTCTATCAGTTAGGTTTTTAGAAACAACTAATGTAATTCTTTCGATTTTTTTTAAACCACCTTTTCCCCCATCCCCCATCTATTTGGTTATTTGGAAGCTTTAAATTATTTATTGACAGAGAATGAACAGCTTCCAAAATTATCAGAAATTGCTGCATTTTACTAGCTGAAACTAAATACACTTTATCTCTTTTTGACTTATGTAACTTCAACATGTAAAACAGAGATTTTCATCCAGATTATATTTAGAATGCTTACCTATATTTCCAAGTGAATATACAGATATTTACAAGAAATCTAAGTGACTTACTAGTATTGACATAGTTTAGTTCTGTTCTCAAGGTGAGCAATCATAAGGTCGTGGACTGTGGACAGATTAATGGAGGCAGAAATGACCTTGAAGGAGGCCTCAGCTCTTTTGCCATCCCAAGGCTGAGAATAAAGCTGAAGTAGAATAGCAGATATTAGCTGTATTGTAAGGCAAACGCTGAATATTGATGTATTCTTTACCTGTTTTCATATAGTTTTTCCTGATTCTTAGTATTTTCCAAGTTATCTTTTATGAGGCTTACCTGTCCATATATCAAACCATCTGGAAAGAGTGTTTCAGTAGTACGGAGTGAGGCTGGTTTCTTCTGGAGGCTCAGCTGAGAGGTCTTCTTCCTTGCCTTTTGTAGATTTCCCGAGCCTGCCCACATTCCCTGACTGGTGACTTCCACTGCTTGGTTCATCACACCCCCTCCTCACATTATAAATCACACCTTCTCCTTCTCCTCTTAGAAAGACCTGGCAATTAGATTAAATTGTCTCCATCCAAATAATCTAGAAAAATCACTCCATTTAAAAATCTTTCATATAACCCCCATCTGCAGATCCCTTTTACTATGTCGGTGATAACACACTCACAGATTCTGGGGATTAGTATGTGGGGACTAGTATAATTCTTGCCTACATTTCCTGGGAAATATTACAGGAATTCGCTGGGTGAATCTTTCCCCACACACATAAATCTGCAGTTTATCCAAGTTTATTCCTAATAATCTGTACCCCCGAAGATCTACCCTTTTTGTTCATGTTCTGCCTTGCTTTCGGTGTTCTGGCACAAGGTCACATGGTTAGTGTTCCTGCAGAGAAACTTCAAGAGCGGGTCTCTTATGAGGAGCAGGAGAAAGTATGACCATGAGAGGAAGAAAGGGAACTCTAGAGTCTGACACTTTTCTAAATGGTCATGTCAACAGAACTCCAGAAGAATTCTCATTTGCACAGGCTCATTTTCCAGCGAAGGCAAGGAAGCCCGGAGAAGGTTTGCAGGGGATCTGGCTACTAACAGCTGCCTTCTCAAGCTCCTGGACTTTCCCGCTACCCGCTCTTGTCTTTCAAACCAGCATGCCTTGATTCTCTCAGGGATTTACCTCAAAGATTCTCAGCAAGGTCCAATCCTGAATGCTTGAAAAAAACCTTTCATACTGGATTTGTGAAAATATGACAAGAGTTAAAAAGAAAGACAAGTTGTGCAAGTTTAGGAAAACATGAGGAAACCTAAAGTAGAACAGCAAATAAAAACAAAGGAAAAGCACTATGCATAAACGTTAATATAAGTCTAGTTTTTGGTGGAATAAGGCATTTTGATCACCTTTTTCTTTATTTTAAAGATTTATTTATTTATTTGTTTATACAAGCACTGGGTACAGTCAGAAGCGCTGGTGGGTGAGAGAATTCACCAGAGCCAGAGCAGGGAGCAGAACAGGCAGACTGACGAAGTACACTGCTGAGGGGAGCAGCGGGCGGCAGGAGAGGTCTGTGCGCCATGTGGGACCCTTGCCGGCAGCTGGGGATTGAACCGGCACTACAGAGGCTGCGGGCAGCTTCGCAGCCCAGCGCTCAACCACTGCGCCACCAGGGGAGGCCCAGCTGATAGCTTTGAAGTGACTCTCTGAAGAAATAAGGAGTCTTTATACTGGGGCTAAAATTCTGCCAGTGGATGTTTGCTTGTATTTCCTGGTAGCTGATGATAACTTAATCTGGAAACATAACCAGAGGGAAAGTAATCCGTCTGTCTCTTTTTTGTGTTCACACATTCACACTGTGCAATCGCCACTCAGCGCTGCTTTTTTGTTTCCTGGTATTTTCAAACTTTTAAAAATTGTCTAATCCAATTAAGCTATTGTTTTCTCAGAAACCTCTTTTTTTTTTTTTTTTTTTTGTGAGAACAGCAGCTACAGCGAATTCTTTCAGCACCTTCATTGAGCCACTGGAGGTGTCAGGCTCTGTGTTGGTGACTACTGACAGAAACATTTCCAGATTTTCACTCAGCCCTGCAAGTTGGTGGGTGGCCTTTATCATCCTGGAGGACAGATGAGGGAATTAGGTTTGAGGAAGGTTGTATCAATAAGAAGTAGACCAATCAGAAATTGAATCCAGATCTTTCCATGTGCCCTTTATCAGTACTTGTTCTCATAAGACCCTGTTTCTTGGCCCACATACCACAATTATAGACAAACACCTACTCACACACTTTAAAAGTTATTTTACAAAAAAAGAAACCTTAATTCCTCATCTATCATTTCTCATTCAACAGTACCCTATGGCATTCTTCCAAGTCATCTATTTTGGCTCAAATTTATTATTTTTACTGAGTGTGACTGTGGTCTACGCTGTGCATGTGCCATCATTTCTATTTAGTCAGGTCTTTTAGACATTACTCAATAAATCTCTGTAGGAAGAACTATCCTGGCCCTTTAGAATCCTGGCCTTGGCTGAGTTTGCATTCTAGGGTCTCCCCAGCGGTGCAGCTGGTTGAGCCCCGCCCTGTGAAGCTGTCCACAGCCTTTGCAGCGCTGGTTCGATTCCCGGCCTGCCAGGGAGAGTCCCACATGGCGCAGCAGACCTCTCCTATCTCGCCTGCTGCTCCCCTCAGCAGTGTGTTTCAGTCAGTCTGCCTGTTCTGCTCCCCACTCTGTCTCTGGTGAATCCTCTCACCCTCCTGCGCCTCTGGCCTGTACCCCAGCTCTTGTATAAATAAATAAATCTTTAAAAAAAGTTTGCATTCTAGTGAGAGGACATAGAAAATGAACAATGAACATATTCGATTAATTTTATACTAGGTGGAGATGGGGTATGGTTGTAAGTAGTTCTCTCTCTCTAAATGGGGAGCTGGTAAAAGTCACTTTGTCCCTTGGAGACATTAGTGCCCTCAGCAAGGTCACTATTTTGGAACTGAGGTGAGTGGAGATAGGGACGCAGCTTGTACATGCCCAGACAGGAGGAACAGTAGGGACAGCAGGGAGAAGACACTGGCTCACTTTTTTAGGAACATACTTTGTTGGAGACCTAATTGTACTGCAAGAGCACATGCATGCAGAGCCGTGTAACACTGAAATATAATTATGTTCTAAGTGGGGCTTCTAGGCTCCTTCTGTGAGAAACCATCATCATTTCACATGGAAATGATTCCACTGCAGATTGATTCACTTTGCTATAACCTACTTCATTTATATGTATGTTTTCTTATTTGCTGAACCCTTTCAAAGAAAATAACAGACATTAAGACAATTCTCCCATAAATACTTCAGCATAAAAATGTACTCCTGAATAACCATAGTATCATTTTAATATCTATAAAAATAACAATTTCCTCATGTCTTCTACTTCCATCCCATTTTCAAATTACGCCAGTTGCCGCAATGTTTTTATATATTTATTTAAAAATATTTTTCAGCCACCATCTAGTCAAGGGGCACATTACATATTGTTATGTCTGGAAAATCTCTTATGAGACTCTCCTTGTCCCACTTCCTTTTATCAGGAACAGTGACTTTCTGAAGAGCTCAGATCACTTGCTTGTAGAGTATCTCACAAGCTGGACTTACCTGATTATTTTCCCAGGGTTTTATTTTAAAAATATTTTTTGGGCTTCCCCTGGTGGCACAGCGGTTGAGCGCTGGGCTGCAACGCTGCCCGCAGCCTCTGCAGCGCCGGTTCATTCCCCAGCCGCCAGCGAGGGTCCCACAAAAAAAAAAAAAAAAATTATTCACAGTAAATCATTTTTATTACATCACAATCATTAAGAATAGTGCAATTCATGATAATTACAGATCACGTCACAACACATCTGCCCATGCATATTTGAAAGTTATTTTTAATTAAAAAGTGTGGTTTTAGTTAAATTTAATTTTTGATATCACCAACATTCCTAGATCAGCAGAATCAAATGGTGCAGATCAGTTGGGTACACTGTATATATCTCAACACAAACAAGTGCAGTGTAAAAAATGTACATGTTTCAGCTTACACCATACAAAAATAGTTAAAATACAGTCCAGGTAAATATGTTGCATTAAGGAATAGTATATGTAAAAATAATGCAAGAGAAATTGGCACTCAAAGGAAAAATTTGAAAGTCTTTTCAGTGTGAAAGCATAAGAGATTGAAATTGGAAATTTGTGGATAAAACATTATAAAAGTCATTTAGCTCTATGAGGGGGGAAGCCCTCTTTAAGTAATTAATGATTTTGTCTCTTCTCAATTCATCTAAATTGCCTATCACACTAAACTGGCAAGTATTAATTAATCTAATTATGACTACTTTTCAAGACCTGATGTGAAAAATGTCTTTAGAAATAGAAAGAAGTGGCTTTCATTTTCTGAAGAAATTTGCAGTTACCATTTGTATGCTGTTCAATTTCTCATGCTGCCCAGTATTAAATAGAAGTTACTAAATCTAATTCTGCTTTAAAGTAATTGGTGGGTTTTAAAAATTATTAATATATAGTTATCAAGAAATGATTGCTTCTGGACAAATGGAAATTATAGTTTTTATTGCCTTAAAAAAATCCCCATATATTTAGGAAAAAATGGTTAGAAGAAAAAAAAAAAATCACTGGAATGCCCATCTGGTGAACTTGTGCAAACTTGATATTAAGTTTCTGTGTATATTAGAAATATACTCAAAGGGGCCTCCCTCGTGGCACAAGGGGGTTAATAAGCACTGCACTGTGATGCAATCCCCAGCCTCTATAGCATGAGTTCGATCACCAGCTGGCCAGGGAGCTACCCACATGGTGCAGCAGACCTCTCCTGTCTCGCCTTCTGCTCCCCACAGCAGTGTATTTCAGTCAGTCTGCCTGTTCTGCTCCCCACTTTGTCTCTGGTGAATCCTCTCACCCCCCACATCTCTGGCCTGCACCCCAGCTCTTGTATGCATAAATAAATAAATCTTAAAAAAAAGAAATCTACACAAAGTTTCTGTGTATATTAAGACAAAATTGTGCATTGGTAGCAAAGGTTTTGACAACCTATAAAGTCAGGTTCCAAATTCCTATGCAGTGTGACTAAGTTAAAACAGAATCTAGAATCCTAATTGGAATATTCTCTGAAATTCTACGATGCACTTCTACTCCAATTTAACCTGCAGATTTACCCAACATTATCTAGGTGTAGGGTGTAGGGACTTACATCACTCCTCTTCATTTCTATGTAGGAGAAGAAATGGCCATATTTCAGCAATTACGGGGCATAACTGAAGGCATTTTAAAGATTCTTGAATTTCTGAAGTAGCCAGGCAATTTTTTTAAAGACAGTGGTAATTATCATTTATTATGTAAATTTGAAAGTTTTGACCCGTTGTTTGTAGAGCTTTCTAAAGGGAAGAGCTAACCCTAAAGAGAACAGCAGTGTTATCTAATCCTCACGGGCTGAAAGATAAAATCCCAGGGCTTTATTTAATGTGCTTCTCCACTGTATTTCTTCTAATCTGGGAGGTGTAGACATATTTGACAAGGGTACATCATGAAGTGATGCTGGTTTACTTTGTACTGCATTCTAGCAGGGAGTAATGATATGTTTTCCCGCTGACAGTGCTGGCGGTGGATTAACCTAATTTTCCTATTGTAAAAATACTTGTCCTTGACTGATAATCTGTGAACTGATACACTATGATTATCTACCCACCTCTTACCTAATGATTTTAGCATCCATTAATAATCCTTACCTGAATTGGTTATATTACTAGATTTTCAAAATGGTTTAACTCAAATATTCCTCCTTTATTTATAGATTGGCATTTCTCTGTAAAGAACTTTCTCTCCATTTCTACTGTATGGTTATTCTGAACTGGGGTTATTGAAAAGGTAGGAGAAGAAACTTTGTTCTTTCTCTTAAGTTTAATAAGTCGTTTTTATTTCCTTTTCCTTTTCTTTTGGTAGTGTGTTTCAATCAATTACACTCTTATTCTTTTTGATTCTCCAGTTGTTCTAAGATTGGACTTCCAATAGATTTTAAGAGCTGGACAGAATCTTAGAAAGCAACTAATCCCCATTTCTGAGTTTTATTGGTGAAGAGACTGAAGCCAGAAGTTTATGACATGCTAATCTAGTTATGACTATGTTAATAAGTCACAGCTAATAAATGATCGAGCAGAATTATGATCCAGATCTCTTATAGCCTCAGCTAGTGATTTGACCAGAACACTGAGATCTGAGAGATTTCTCTGCAGTAAATCTTGCTTTTAACTTCTTACTAATAGCATTAAGTGATATTGTTAGGGGGAAAAGGATGTCCTAAAGCTAATTCTATACAGGCTTTGTGGACTCCACCCCCACCCCAGGCCAAAGCCAAAGACACTGGGAACTCCAAATCCCATCACCACCAAAGGGAAGGTGGCTGGGACCTGAGGGTGGGTTAAGCAGCCAAGTGAGTATAAAGACAGACACATGGGCATTGGGGGGGGTCCCCCATTTTGGCTCTCCGCCAGCTCGCAGCGTCCGGCCAGCTCTGAGAGTGACTTTGGGTTTCCAGGTCGGCGGATCGGGTAGGATGCATTAAAGACTTTATTTCCCTATTTTCTCCCTGAGTTGTACATTTTCCTTATTTCCTTTTCCCTTGTAAATAAACATTTTATTAACCTTTTGTGTGCGCCTGTAGTGGAGTATTCATAAGTCCCTTTTAAGCGCGCAGGTGAGGGCCCACAGCCAGGCAACCCGTTCAATATCGGGGCTGTCCTATAACGATATGAGAGAAAATGGCTTACATGTTTGCAATCATACATATTTTTCTTTATTAGAAGTTACTGCCTAGTCCAATGGGTGGCAGATTAAAGAGACTACTTATCTCAGTAGTCAATAGTCTCCCCCTTTTGTTTGATGTGCTTGTGCTTGGGTTACTTAGGATTATAGTCTTTTTTCACTCTTGTATTATTTTTATTGAGGTAGCATTGGTTTACAGCACAGCTTATGATTTGGAGGTACAGGTCCACACCTTTTTAGATGCATATTTCCACACCATACCCACCACCAAAGGGTGATAGTGTCTGTAGATATTTTCTGCCCCCAAAGTAACATTACAGCACCCGTGTCCTGGGTCTGCTATCATTTGTGTCTTCTTACTCTTTCCTTCCTCTGTAGAAAGAGTGGCTGGGTTAGCTGTTCGTAATAACTTGAGGCTTTAAAGTTATTTAAACTCCTCCTCCTGGGAGTTAGTTGTCTGATATTTATTAAAGAGTTGTTATTCCTTGAAGTATATCATTGTGGAGCTTATTTTCCCCCAAATGTGTTCATCAGAAGTGTGGCTGGATTTGTTGGGTTTTTTTCCCCCACCTCTTTGTGAAGGGCCATGTCCTGCTGGAGAAGGTTACGTCCATGTCAGGAGGATGTGCAATGGCAGGCTTGGCCAGTGTCCTCTGTGTGTGCAGTGTGTCCCATGGACACCCGCTAGTTCCCTCGGCCCTCTAGCTCCTCCTTCCTGCCTCACTAAGAGAAGGGTGGCACTGACTCCTTGGGCTTGCCTGGCCAACCCTCCCGGGCGAACCCCAGGCCAGCTGTTCTGGTCAGCATCAGCAGTGTCACTTGGGACCGTGTGGAAATGTAACTCCCCGAGCTCCCCTGCCAGAGATTCTGACTCTAATAAAGCCCAGGATTCTGTATTTCAAACAAGTTCCTCCAGTGATTCTCGTGCAGGTGGGCTTCAAAGCACTGGGAGAAACCCTGCCTGGCTGTTTGGAAGGTTGGCAGGGGAATCCAAACTGTATTTATGAATGGGCTTTCTCAGAATGGCAAGCCTACTTCTTGCTTGTTCATGATTGGGATGAATTTATGATTTTTATGGAAACCAGGTGATTTTCTGCCTGGTGGGCTCGTCTCACAAGTCAGGCAGAACTCCAGGCTTGTCGTTTTAAGCCCCATCGCCAGAGGCTGCAGAAGATTGAAACATGTCAGTACAATGGTTAGAACCTGGTCAGAATTTGAAAGTTAAGCAATTGAGTCTTTTTATGTTGACTCCTGTGTTATGAATTCAGGCTGTGAGGCTAAAAGCAGATTATGATGGATTTTAAATATGTAAATAGTTATGTTGTGTAAATTAGCTAAATATTTTAAATGCTTTTCCAGCATAAGCCACAATGATTTGAGGAAAAAAATTCCCAGAATAGAAATCATAATTGATCATAATTACTAGATAGTTATGCTAACTTTTCAACATAATCGTCACTGTACAGGGTGAAAAGTTTGGACCATTTGCTGGAGAGAAGAGAATGCCTGAAGACTTGGACGAAAACATGGATTATAGGCTGATGTGGGAGGTGAGAATGGAATTGTTAATTCAGATATTTAAAGTCTGGTTCTCTACTCTTTTGTGTGCATTTACAAGGCAAAGTTAATCAATGTTGATTTCAATTGACTAATGAGGATACCAGAGTAGCTTGAAAGTTTAGCATTAAAAAGAAATACTGTTGAAATATCTTACTAGACAATTCTTGTAGAACTCTGAGGCTGCTAGTTCATCATTGAAAAAGAAGTTTTCCGTGGGTAAGGATGTTTGGATTTCAAAAGAAGCACGTCCTTATACTGGATTTAGAATTTGACTTCTGTAAATGAAATTATCCCTTTCCTCTAACTTTATTTCCCAATTGCAGTCCTAATTGCACAGTCACAATTCTTTGTTCTACGTTGGCATGGAAATTCCACTTTAAAATGTACCTTGCCTTTAACATATATTTTATTTTTTAAAACATTTTCTCCCATTCAAGTGGGTGTCTTTTTCTTTTCCTTTTTTTAAAGATTTATTTATTTATGCATACAAGACCTGGGGTGCAGGCCAGAGGTGTGGGGGGGGTGAGAGGATTCACCAGAGACAGAGTGGGGTACAGAACCGGCAGATTGACTGAAATACACTGCTGAGGGAGCAGCAGGAGAGTCAGGAGAGGTCTGCTGTGCCATGTGGGTAGCTCCCTGACTGGGGATAAAACTTGTGCTGCAATGGCTGTACATGGCTTACTAGGTTGCACCTTAACCCCTTGTGCCACCAGGGAGGCCCTGAAATATGGTTTTTAAAGAAGTGATTGGTTGGGTATTAATTGGATATTTTGTTTAGATATTTTTTTTCTTTATTGCGGTTACTTTGTGATCACAGCTGTTCTGCTGTCTGGGATCTTGATTCAGCACCAGGTTTCCAATATGTTTTAGAAAACATTTAGAAAACATATTCTGATATGTTTTGGAAAAAATGTTTTCACTTGTTTAAAATCTTTTATTTTTCTTTATTGTTTATGGAAATCCTTTTAGGTATTTGGAACAAAGAAGTCTTTTTACCAAATGTTTTTATGTAGCAGATGATGATAACATTTTGTTTTAGGTTCCAAATGGAACTACTTAGATTATATGTTTGTGGAAAAATACCACCTAGGAAGCAATAGAGAACACTGGGAATCCTCATGACAGAGAGTGTTCCTGCTACACTGCCATCTGGCTAGGGATAAAGCTGACTGAGTGTTGCATGTCCTGGAAGTTCCTGCATTTGCTCTGTGGATGTCATTTGCCTACTCTTAACAAGATGGCGCCTATCAGGAGGTAGTCAACTTTCTGCCATCCATCTAGACCTGACATGTATCTAGGAAAATGCCAGAGTCTAGGTCAAGTAGCTTGGTGGGAAAGAAAAAAACAATATTAGTGGGAATTGGTAGAAGTTTTAGCATTTATTGCACAAATAAAAATGCAAGCATTTCATGAAATTAGTTCATATTTACTATGTTTTTTAGACTTCTGTGTAAGATAAAAAGTAAGACATGAAGGTTATTGTATTTTTATCTTAATTTTGTATATTTAAAAATTAAAGTTTAACAATTTTAAAATTAAATATTTCTTTTAATTTCAATTTAAAAACCTGAGGTTGTGTGATTTCCCCACCCCCATTTAAAACTGCTTATTTGTTAGGACTACATTTACTATTGCATCATGTGGGATGGGGCTGTATTGTAAGTGTGTGTCAAGCATGTGTATTGTTTCTAATATTTTATAGAAATAGATCACCAGTTTAATCTCTGTCAATAAAAAATTTCAAATGAATTTTTGAAAATAAATGATTTTTTTTTCCCTGTGTACCTAGGTCACATTGTAATCTGAGTATTTTATGCAGATAATATGAGTTACAATGATACTTTTGTAGACTGTAGTTAGTAATTATGTAGAAATAATTATTGAAAATGTGCTTCTAAATAGTGTGTATTTTATGTATTTATATTACAAAATGATTATTTTAATTATTCTATCATAGCTTTCTACCTTAAAAATGGGAATTTTTAAAAAAGATTTATTTATTTATTTATGCATATAAGAACTGGGGTACAGGCCAGAGATGTGGAGGGGGGGTGAGACACAAAGATATGGAAAGACATCCCCTGCTCATGGATTGGAAGAATTAGCATTTTCAAAATGGCCATCCTACCAAAAGCAATTTACAAATTCAATGCTATTCCAATAAAAATTTCAATGACATTCTTTCCAAGAAATAGAACAAATATTGATGAAATTCATATGGAGCCACCAAAAACCCCTAATAGCCAAAGCTCTCCTGAAAAAAAAAAAAAAAAGAAGGGAATGGAGGCACCACACGTCCAGATTTCAAACTATACTACAAAGCCATAATAATCAAAACTGCATGGTATTGGAACAATAACAGACACATGGACCATTGGAACTAAATAGAAAATCCAAAAATAAACCCACAGATTTATGGTCAACTAATCTTTGACAGAAGAGCAAAGAATATGCAATTAAAAAAAAGAGAGACAGAGTGGAAAACAGAACAGGCAGACTGACGGAAATACACTGCTGAAGGGAGCAGCAGGCGAAACAGGAAAGGTCTGCTGTGCCATGTGGGTTGCTCCCTGGCTGGCTGGGGATCAAACTCGTGCTGCAGAGGCTGTGGATTGCTTCATAGTGTGGTGCTTAACCCATTGTGCCACCAGAGAGGCCCGACTTTTCTCCTTTTCATTTGCCTATTTTTTTCTTCTTTTTTTTTTAGTGTGTCTTAAATATTGCTTTTTAATAAACAGGCGATTTCAAGTTTGTTAGGGCATTATAGATATTTTCAAGTGTAGAAATGAAATCCTCTAGAAGTTAGCTTTTCAGAAATTGTATTGTTCTCTGTGGAATTTTTAGCTATGATTATGGACTTAAAATGTTCTTTTATTAGAGATTTCAACTATGACTTTGCTGACATCTGATCTGAAAATAAGATGGTCAGTTTTATTTTAACTGGCTCTTATAACTAATTCCTTACTTTGTTCTTGTCTTTCATGTGACCAGAGATTCTTGCATACCACATGTTATGATTTCCTGGGCAGTTTACATGAAGTTGGTCAAAAGATAAGGTTATTTTAATTGAAATCATCTTCAAATATCCTAGAGTTAAAAACCAGTACCAGCAGTGGAAAAGCAATGGATTATTAAGTCAGAAACTTATCCCAGGAACAGAATATGGTTACTACAGCAGCTGGCCACATTAAGGAGCTGAGCTAAACAAATGATACCTTGCTTCTTCCCCTAGCGAGTCTAGCTCCACTGATGTGGTACATGAAAGTAGCTTGGTCAGAAATTGGGTGTTTGAAGAGTAAGCTAACTACTTGTAAAGGTCACTTGGGTTTTGGAAACAGAGTCTTCTATTTATTTCGTGCTATAAAAATATAGTTGAACCTACTATATCGTGTTCTCCTTGTTAAGCTTATGAGTCTGAACTCTGACTTGTTGAATCCACCTTGTCTCACAGTCAGCTCTGGAGTCCTTTTCAGTGAGCTGGTCTTCATGCTTATCATGAAAAGAAGAACACAATTTTCATTTGTAGTAAATTTATGTGCTATTTCTCAGATGAGGTTTTTCTGGATAGGTCTTAATGACACAACTATTTTGAGTTTTGCAAGTGACTGTCCTGGAAGAGTTTGTTTTGGATTCCTCTGAATTCAGCCAATGCCACTTGGTATTGTAGATTTCTGTCAATATTTTACTAAAGCTATGTAAAGCTGAATATATCCTCATTCCTGTAGAAATAAAGAAGGAAGGTGGTTGCATTTTTCTAAAATTTTACATGCATTCTTCATGTCCTGGGGATTCTGAGACTTTCCATCAATAGAATCTTTGGATTTTTCATCAAATGTATCTGCAGTAATTTTATCTTGGAGCATACACCAGATCTGGAATTTATTTTATGGTCTTAAATGTTTTCAGTGTTCTTACTTTGTAAAATCTTTTTATTTTAGACCTTGTTACTCTTACCTGTTGATACTTTATGATATAGTCAGTTCTGCTATCATATGTGTTTCTAAAAAATCAGTTATTATGCAAAGTTACTCCATAACAATCACAAGACTTATGGGGAAAATGGGATTAAGGGCATGGTATACAAAAAACTCTATCAGTGACCTATAAGAGAGAGAGCTATAGAGAGCTAATAAAAATGGTAGCATAGTTTTACATGTGTTAAATGCTTAAGAAATATGTGAAGGGCCTCCCCTGGTGCCTCAGGCTTTTGACCGCTGTGCTTTGAAGCTGTCCGCAGCCTCTGCAGCAGCGGTTTCATCCTGGCCGGCCGGCGAAAGTCCCACATGGCACAGCAGACCTCTCCTGTCTCGCCCACTGCTTCCCTCAGCAGTGTATTTTGTCAGTCTGCCTGTTCTGTTCCCTGCTCTGTCTCTGGTGAATCCTCTCACACTGCTGCGCATCTGGCCTGTACCCTGGTTCTTGTATAAAATAAATAAATCTTAAAAAAAAAAAAAGAATTCTATTAAAAAAAAGAAAAAAGAAATATGTGAATACTGCAATAAATATGTCAATTTACCTTTTTTTAAAAAGATTTATTTATTTATGCAGACAAGAACAGGGATACAGGCCACAGGTGCAGGGGATGAGAGGATTCACCAGAGACAGAGTGGGGAGCAGAACAGGCGGATCTACTGAAATTCACTGCTGAGGAGAGCAGTGGGTGAGACAGGAGAGGTCTGCTGCACCATGTGGGTCAGCTCCCTGGCCGGGGATTAAATTCATGTTTTTGTGGCTGATGAAAGCTTGATAGTGCTGAGACTTAACCCCTGGCCAGTTTTCTTAATGACACTTGGGTGATTCCCATTTTTACTTGGCCTGGCCCCCAGAAGGCAGAGTCAGCTTTCCCAGTTGCTCTTCCTCCTGGACATGAGAGGACCAGTTTTTAGGGTTGCCACCGTGAGGCATGTGAAGTGCTGTTACTACTGATGCTGCTGAGGGAAGAAGCCCCTGCCCTGTTCTATCTGGATTCTGGTTGGAAATGATGGGGCTGCTGGCCCCTTCATAGCCTCAGAATCATGCTCAGCATGGCCCCCAGGCCACCAGTGGTCAGTTGGCCTTGAGCGTGCAAGTGAAAACCTTTGCCCTGTCTTTGTTTTAATCTCTTTCTGTGTCTGGGCTTCCAAGGTGGGCAGAGTCAGGACCCTGAGTGGATTCACAGGTGGATGCAGAAGATCAGCCACCCACCTGGGTCACCAGATTGGCCAGGAAGTACAGCTCTCCCAGCCTCCCAGCAGGCCAGGCAAGCTCCTCTTCACATCACCCAACAGAGAACACCTTCTACTCACTGCCTGGTATAGGAGGGAGCTTGTCCACAGCCCAGTGGTGTGACCTGCTTCTGAGAAGCATGCTGGCCTCATTTAGGGACGCTCTGCTACCTTCTCCCTGCAAGGCACTGCTGATGCCTTGTGGGCACTGACTGTGGCGTCAGACCTTCGGAAGAGCGTGTACTTCTTGTCAGGATTCACAAAGGCACGACAGATAGATTCCTACAGCCAGGGACCAGCTTCCTCAGTGGATAGCAGTGCTTCAGAGCTGGGCAAGCCAAAGGCAGTCTTTCATGGTTTTGGGTTTTTTTTTTTTTTTTTTGACTTTAGCTAGAATTTTCAGCTTAGCCTAAAATGAACAATGAATTAAGAGTTTAAGGGAGCAGGCCCAGAGTCCAAGGATCCCAGGCAGGTTCTTTCTTGGGTCTTGTCTTTGGCAAATAAAGAATTCAACAACAAGACCAAAGTTACAGAAAAGCCAGAGATTTATCGATACATAGGAAGAAGAACAGGAAAATTCTCCGAGTGCAGAGGGGTCCGAAATGGGTAGCCAGCTGAGGTGACAAGAAGCATGTGCTTGTCACAGTGGGCAAGGCGTGGGGGTTTTGGCTGTTGGGTGTTTCCACATGTGTCTCCTCCGGATTGGTTGGGCCCTCGGGGGGTCTTCTAGGTTACTGAGGTCCACTGAGGGTTCCCATATTACCCAGCCTTCTTTTCTAGAAACCAGCTTTGACCATTACTATGGTGTTATTATGTTGCTGTTCTGAATATTTCATTTTTAATTGAATGGGGGGGGGCACCCTCCTGTCTGTGGTTGTTACTCAATCAGGCTGATAAATGGACTTAGGGCTTGGGGCACCCTGTTCCTAACCCATTTCCTGACTTCTCCTTCAGTGATAACCAACGTTAGTGTTTACATTTCCACATGAAGTATTTTGGTTTTGATTTAAATTGCATATTGTTCTCATATGAGAGTAGTATCTTTTCATTTAGTAAATTCAAGAGTTTCTATCAGCAGTGTGGTGACAAGTGAAACTGGTCAAATGTAGTCGTCACATGGGGTTTCTCTGCTTTAATCTTCTCTTGTGATTCTGAAGCAGAAATCTCATTTTAAATTCTACATACTTAGCTCTGTTTCATCTAGTAAGTAAAGACAGAAAGAGAAGATAGTATTTCCCTTTCCCTGTTCCCTCCTCTCACTTTCCCAGCTTTGTTGACTAGGGATTAAAGTCATTTTATGGACTTCGCATATAAATCTTCTGTTTTAATAATAGAGTTTTTTGCTGTTGGATTTTTGAGCTCCTGGTTTTGATTGCTGGTCAGTTGTTCAGGAAAAATCTTCATGAATGAAAGTCATGCTCAATCTGGAGAAACATAAAGTGTACATAATAGCCCAAGTTCCATAATTGCTAATAGAAAAATGCAGTATTTTAAATTAGTTTATATCTCCAGTATCAGAAAAATGAGATACTACAAATTAAGTTCTTCAACTACACAATTTTGGAATGAAATACCAGAATAGTAAGGGAAGTGGCAACACTAGAAGCCAGTAGGTCTAACAGAACTTTGAGTTAGGACACATGATTTTTCATGATTATGGACACTCATGGGTGTCCCATAGATATTATAGCTTTTGGTTTCAGTGAAACATTTCTCTCAGGCTGTCATGATAACTGTGTGTAAGATGCAGAACTGTGGGCTGGGACTAGTGAGGTTGGAAGGATTGATGAATGGTTTAACTTCTTACAGCCAGAGTTTGGATTTTTTTAAACATTTGTTTTTATTTATTTATACAAGTACTGGGGTACAGGTCAAATGTGCAGGAGGGTAAGAGGATTCACCAGAGACAGAGCGGGGAGCAGAACAGGCAGACGGACTGAAGATACTGCTGAGAGGAGCAGAGGGTGAGGCAGGAGAGATCTGCTGCACCTTGTGGGTATCTCCCTGGCTGGCCGGGAATCGAACCTGGGCTGCAGAGGCTGCGGACAGCTTCACAGCGTGGCGCTCAAACCTCTGTGCCACCGGGGAGAAAAAGTAGGTTCTGTCTTGGCTCTGCCCATTCAGTCTTTTAGCAAAGATTCATGAAAATGAGTGTCTATCTGGATCTCATTGTATGTGTGAGCTGGGGAAAAGACGGGACAGAGATACTATGTTTTTCACTTTTCTAAATTTGGAAGAAAAAAAAGAAAACATGTAATAGGGCCTCCCTGGTGGTGCAGGTGGTTGAGCGCAGTGCTGTGAAGCTGTCTGCAGCCTCTGCAGTGCCAGTTCGATCCCCACCGGCCTAGGAGAAACCCACATGGCACGCAGACCTCTCCTGTCGTGCCCGCTGCTCCCCTCAGCAGGGTATTTCATTGGGTCTGCCCGTTCTGTTTTCCGCTCTGTCTCTGGTAAATACTCTTACCCTCCTGCACATTTGGCCTGTACCCCGGTTCTTGTATAAATAAATCAATCTTTAAAAAAATGTAATAAAAAGTTTATGTCTTAATCTTTCTTAAGTGTGAAGTTCAGTAGAGTTAGATCTATTTAAAACTCATCTTCAGAAATTTTTCATCTTTGCAGATCTGAAACTGTTCGCCTTAAACAGCTGCCTTTTTCTTCCTCCTCCTGAGCCCTGGCAACCACTACTCTGTTTTCTGTTTCTATGAACTTGGCCTAGGGGTTAAGTCTCAGCGCTATCATGCTAACACTGCTGTGGCCTGAGTTTGATCCCCGGCCAGGGAGCTGACCTATATATTGCGCACTAGACTTTTCTGTCTCGCCCGCTGCTCCCCTCAGTGGTGTATTTCAGTAGATACATCTGTTCTGCTCCCTGCTCTGTCACTGATGAATTCTCTCATTCTTTGCACCGCTGGCCTATACCCCAGTTCTGTGCATAAGTGAATGTCTTTTTTTTTTTTTAAATAAATGTATCATGTAAGTGGAACCAAACAGCATTTGTCTTTCTAGGACTGGCTAATTTTACTTAGTATAATATTTTCAAAGTTCACCCATGTCATAGCATGGAAATCCTTGATAGGATTGCCTTTTCTAAGGGCTGAGTATTATTCCGTTGTATGTGTGTATTCTCGTTCATCTATTCTTTGACAGATGGATATTTGGGGTATCTTTACGTCTTGGTTATTGTGATAGTGCTGCTATGAACATGGGTATACAAATATCTTTTTCAGATCCTGCTTTCAATTCCTTTGGGTATATACCTAGAAGTGGGATTACTGGATCATACAATTGGATCTACTTTTTCATTCAATTTGTGAGAAACCTAGCTGTTTTCCATAGCGATGGCACCATTTTGTAATCCTACCAATAATGCACAATTGCTCCGGTTTCTCCATGTTCCCTAACACTTGTTATTCATTGATTTATTGATTATCCTACTATCTATCCTAATAGGTGTGAGGGATAGATAATATTTAAGATATGTAGCCAAGATTTTTAAGAACTGTGAGTAAACAGAGTGGTGGACCCAGTGCTCACACAGTGACATGAAACAAGTGCAAAGATAAAATCAGCTTTTGGACTTTAAGATGAGGATATCAGACATGATGTTGACTCACAGGCAGATGTTTTCAGTGTCTTCCTGGTTTACATGGACATTTTGGTTAGCACTTTGTGGTTAGCATTGTAACAGGACATTTTGGCTAGATCAAAAATTAGGGCTGCAATTTTTAAAAAAGTATAGTACTGCCAGCATGGGAGAGAGTACGGGGTTGTTCTGGGTGCTGGTCAGACCATGGCCAGGACACCCATCAAGTTCTGGGTGTTAGATAAGGATCCTGACACTCAGCAGACAGCAGCCATCTAGGCAGGGTCTGGGAACTCTGCCCCGTTGATCACTCAGAGGGACCAGGGACTCATCCTCACGAAGAGCAGAAGTTGAATGAGATCGTTGTCTTCAGATGCCTTAAAGTGTTGTCATGTGAGAGATGGTGGAGACTGAGCTTTCTTGTTTGAGGACAAAACTAAAATAAGAAAGATACGGAGTCCGAGAGGAACATGTTTCCAATTAACCAGAGAAGAGCCTTTCTGGCAGCCCCCCCTTGCTTGCACCAGAGTGTGAGAAGCAAGACGCAGCCAGTTCTGAACTCAAGAGCCTCAAACAGTGACTGGTTTTGCCTGCCTAGATGCAACCCTAGTTAGACCGAGACAGTCCATGTTCCCCTAGGAAGAGTCTGGAGCTCTCTGGCTGTTCTGTCTGCTGAGTATCCATCGGGGGTGCTGTTGAGCCCCGTCTTTCCAGACTGGCCCTAGATATCCGAGTGCCCAAGAGGTGACTCACCGAGGACCTCTCTTTTTGTGATATCCTGCCTCACACTTAACTCTCACAGTTTTATGTCAAAGTCACCCCACATTGTCTTTGCTTTTGCTAGACCTATTATTTGGACTCGACTCTCCTTTCTCGCCCGTATGGTCCCTAATTCCTCTCAGGCTCTCTGAATACCTGAGACGGGGTGTGGTTTCTACATTAACTCCCCATCGGGCGTCTGTCCCCATCACTGCACTGTGAGCTCGTTTACATTGACTAAATGTCTTTGAGCTTTCATTTCTTAGTGCAACCAGAACGTATTTATTGAATGACAGGAAAAGGAATGGAGTCTTCAGAGTCTTTATCTGTGTGCCCCAGACCTGTCTATACTGCCTGACATGTAGCTTGCTTGTGACTTGCGGAATTATGGAAAAATGGAGTGTGTATTTCCCGCCTTTTTAGGTCATAGCATCATCCTGTGGCTCTGGAATCCTATCTGGTTGGGACGTGCAGGGGAGCAGACCCTCTTCTTCCTCCGTATCCCCTCCTGCTTCTCCTTTCTTCCTCCTCCTTCCTATCCCTCCCCCACTTATGAATTGTGTCATCATCTTACCCAGTATTAGGCAGGTTTTTAAATATTCTGTAGTACCTGTGTGCATGCGCTGACTATCTTCCAAGACCTCGATGCTTGCACCCTTACAGAGGTTCCAGATCACTTGTATGTTGACATGAGGGTTTTCCCCCCTCCAGTATAGGAAATGAAGTTCAAACATACCTTGTTCAATTTGTCTTTCTTTCTTTTTTTTTTTGTATCTGTGCCTGTCTTCTGATGCCAACCATCTGTTGATTCTTAAATATTATAGCAACACAGCCTCTGTTTATATTCAGAGTAGTTTACATTTTTATGTTTGCCAAGCTGTTTTGCTGTTATTATATAGTAAATTAAATGTGAGAACAACAGACAGATTAGAAGTCTCTTTATGAGCAGCTTGATTTATTTGAATCTGAGCAGATAAGCTATTGTGTGGTTACTTAGTTTGGGTCTGTTTTAGTAACAAACTGCAGCTCTAATTTATGTTTAATACAGAAAAGTGATTTAATGAAGTTTTTCTACAGTTAGGTATGTTATTTTCTCCAAGTCAAAATTACTAACACGCATGTAATTGTTTTGCACACAATGGAGGGTCTCCAAACCTGGCTGAAAGTTTGCATAAAATTCTACCTGAGGAATTCCATGTTTCTTTTTATATAAAGAAGATTAATGTCCATGGATTTGAATAAATTCCACTTAACGATTTGGCCTATAATTTCCTTGCTGTATGATAAATGACTACGCTGAAGCACTTTGTTCTTTGAAGAATTTTTAGGACAGCTTAGATAATTAATGTTTTGATGTGCCCATTTGTTACTTTATAACTTTTGATTAACGAATCATGGTTTTTAAAAAATCCTTCTTTCAGACCCTCAGAGCATTTGAAACGCATACATATACTGAAGTCTGCATTTAAGATGGTAATTTTGTGTTTTATAAATCTCAGACGTTTCAAAACTCAGAGGAGGGCTGCATGGACATATTGCCCAGGATTTGCATATTGTCTCTGCTTTGCATTAAATAAGTAGATTACAAGTAAAAGGGAATATATTCGCATGAACAGAAAAGGCTGTAGGTCTTAGTATTACATGCCTTGTTTATATCTATAGGCTTTGCTTCCAGGTCCTAGGGAGTCTGGAAGTAGCTCTCCATCAAGAAAATGTTTTCTTAGGATTTGTAGTACTAAGCAGTACTTTCATAGAACAGCTACTGTCTGTGCAACTGTAACCATACAGCTGAGGGGTGCCCTGTTAAGCGGTGTGTTTCCTAAAAGGGTTTGGCCATTGTGCACTCAAAGGCAAAGAAAGCAGACTCTTAGTGTGAAAAATCTTTAATTGGTGTGTGGTGAAAGAGAGAGAGAGAGAGTGAAAGAGAGAGAGAGAGAGAGGAGAAAGGATTTCTTTTTCTTCTTCCTTTTTTTTTAAAGATTTGTTTTTTTATTTATACAAGCACCGGGTACAGTCAGAAGCGCGGGAGGGTGAGAGAATTCACCAGAACCAGAGCAGGGAAAAGAACAGGCAGACTGATGAAATACACTGCTGAGGGGAGCAGCGGGTGTGGCAGGAGAGGTCTATCGCACCATGTGGGGCCCTCGACGGTGGCCAGGGATCGAGCCAGCGCTGCAGAAGCTGTGGGCAGCTTCACAGCCCAGCTCTCAACTGCTGCGCCACCAGGGAAGGCCCAGAGAAAGAATTTCTAATAACAGACTCCTGATCAAACCCAGATCCAACTCCTGATCAAACACCTCCCCTCCCTTGTGGGCATATTCCCAGTCAAAAAAGTTCTACTCAAAACAGGTGACTGAGGTCCAAAAGATTCCCTCAAGTCTAGGGCAGCTTCTGATGGGAAACCACAAGAAAGGGGTTAGGCAGGTCCTAGACAGCTGGGACAGGAGGAATCTGAAATTTAAAATGTACTGTATAGTCCATCACAAGGTCAAGCTGACAGCTGCCATTGTCACTGCCAAGGACAGAAGTGTTGAGGCTCCCTACATGTCTCTCACCGCATGTCTCCTGTCCACCTCTCTGCTCCAGGTATCTCTCTTTCCTCCTTCGGTCCACTTCCATTTATACATCCACCTTGCCCCTTCCCAGCTGCCCCCTCCCTTTCAGGAATCTTAGTTCCTGGCATGTTGGGAGTTGCAATGCAAGGTGGCTATATGTAGGTGGGGTTGGGGGAGATGGTGCTTCTTCACTGCTGTGTGATGTTCCTCCTCCTTTCATGGAGAGACACATTCTGTAACATGAGTTTTTGCAGATTTGTCATATTAACAATCCTTGTTCCCAGGTAAATGAGCATGTTTTCTTTAATTTTGTGCCATTGCATTTTCCCTTGACATCATTCCAGAGTGCCTGTCTTCAGTATAATAGATTTATTTCATGCTAGTTGAGAAAAAGAACTCAAATAGGCTGTCTGAGTGCTAATTTTAACCTCTAGGACCATAGACCTTCACCTGGGATTCTGAACTCCAAAAAGCTCTGAAAATGAAAATTAAAAAATAAAAATAAAAACTTTTAGAGCAAAACTTAACTTGAGACTAATCTTTAGTTTTTATCCTACTTAGCATGACTTTCAAACATGTCATTGTAGAAATATGAATGTGTTTGATAATGGGATGGCATGCAAACCCTGCAGAAAATGTTACAGTAACAATATATTCACCAGGTTAACTTTGTAAAATAACGTGTCAAAAATTTCACTCTCACAAGCATCTGGTTAAGGTGTTGTGATGAGCAACACCTAGCAAGTGTAGGAGCATTTCCGGTTCTTGTGTTTTTTGTTTTTTTTTTAAGAATTATTTATTCCTGCATACCAGAACTGGAGTACAGGCCAGAGGTGTGGGGGGTGAGATGATTCACCAGAGACAGAGTGGGGAACAGAACAGGCAGACTGACTGAAATACACTGCTGAGGGGAGCAGCGGGCGAGACAAGAGAGGTCTGCTGCTCCATGTGGGTAGCTCCCTGCTTGGGGATCGAACTCCTGCTGCAGTGGCTGTGGATAGCTTCATAGGTTGCGTCTTAACCCCTTATACCACCAGGGAGGACCCCGGTACTTGTTTAGATTAAAAAGTCCAAGAACCTCCTGGTGGCGCCATTTTAAGGATCTTAAAATCTACAGTATTGCATTGGAGGAGGTCTATGGCCCTTTGCTTAAGGGTTTTCAAGACCCTATCAAGGTGGCTTCTTAACTCTAGGTTCTAAGTTATCAGTTTGCTTCCAAGCTCATTCAGGTGGTTGCTTGAATCCAGTTCCTTGAGGTTGTAAGACGTAGGTCCATGGGTTCTTTTACTTTGGGTCCTTAGATCTCTTGGGGGCCTCCTCAGGCTCCTTATGGCCTGTCCATCTCAGCAGTGGGGAACCACCCTCATGTCAGTCTGTCTCATGCTTCCAGCACTCTGACGTGTCTGTGTACCAGCCAGAGGGACCTGGTGAGCAGCTCATGTGATCAGATCAGGCTCCTGAAAGGCAAGAAACAGCACGATCATGCGAGTGGTAACCCCTGAGCCAGGGTCCACCCATGCTCCACAAGGCAAGGGTCTGAGGAATCCTTCCTAGGGTGCTGCCTGCCGCTGACAACTACTCACCAGCTTCCAGCTTGGAACTACAGTAGTAATTACATTAGTGTAATGTGGTGCATTGTGGATCTGATCGTATTGGTTCCAACCCTCCCTCCAGTGCTTACCAGTTGTGACAGCTGGAATGTGTTCTTTGTTCTACTTGTGCTTCAGTCTCTTCATCTGTTAAACCTGATCAATGTGGAGCCCCTGCTTTGTAAGGTTGTTTAGAGGAGTCAATTCTATAACTTATATAAAGGTGCTTGTAGCAAATTGCTTGACACATATTAAACACTCAGTAATGGTTAGCTATTGTCACTGTTATTTGCTCTTTTAAGCAGGATCTTTTGCTGTCGTAGAACGGATCTGACGAAACCCAGCATACATGCTCAGCAGAGGTCACATGGTACTGATCTAAATGAAGCCTTTCCTCCGTGCGGTGTGTGACTCACGAGCATCTCCGGGATGCAATTGTGAGCTCTCCTCTCCCAAGTGTGCGTGTTCTTAGGCGACCAGGGCCAGGTGTGTGTGGACATGTACCTGCCTTTTGGGTCAGTCTCAGGCAGCCTATCAGCAGTGATGCTGTTGGCTCAGAATGTCTAGGGGCACTCCCTAGCACCCTGTGGGGAGTCCTTGCAGATGTTTCCTTCACCAGAGCCAGCCCTGTGGCTGGACTGGGCCTTGGGATTGCAATATGCAAATTCAGAACTTTGAAATTTTAGGGTGATTACTCACAAGTCCTGGGTGGCTGCACACCATGGTGGCAGGTAGAGAGCTCATGGGCCTGGGGTCCTGCTGTTATGGGGATTCTGACTGGCATGCCTAGGGTGCTGGGTTCATTCTTTAAAACGTCAGAATGAAAGCGCAGGAAGGTAAAAGCAAATAGTCAGGTGATGTCGAGAAGAATGAATGGCCTCAGCGTCCTCCCAAATAGTCCAGGAGCTTGTCTGCAGACTGAGGCTTGGGAGTGAGGGTGGGTTGCCCCCGTGCCAGTCAGTGGCCTAGAGAGCCCAGGAAGCCTCTGAGCTCCAAAGGGCCTGTATTCCTGGAGGATCCCCTGAAGGGCTCCGGATTCCCTTTCTGAACAGCTCCCCTCCAGGGGAGTTCTCATTTCCATCACTCCCTCTGTCCAGGGCATGTCATGCCAGCTGTGGGAAAATCAGATCAAGAGGAAAGCCCCAGCTTGCTTTATCAGAAAACATTCTCTTCTGCAGCTTTTGCGTCCTGGGTTTGGATGCCTTCCTCGCATGGCCCCTGTTGCCAGAGCAGTTATTGATGCCAGACACAGCTTGGTCTGCAGCGGGGAGATATTCCTATTGCAGTGATCCTGGCAACTTGAGCCTCTTGGCAGAATTCTGGAAAATGAGCTCCCGTAAGAGAGAAGCGTGTACAACACGGATGCTGTGGCCCCTTCCCAGCCAGTCCTCCTGTTCTCCTTTGGATGGAGGAAGTAAGATCTTTTGCTAGAAACTGAACATGGAGCCTAAATCTTCTAGGAGCAAGTGGAGATGAGCTTCTTGGAGAAGACCTGTTTTTCGGAACAGCCCTTGTTGGGAGGGTGTTATTGTGACTTACTCTCACTCTGCTCTTCTGTGGTCATCCAGAACCTTCTCTGAATGCCGGCGAGGGTCCTGCTCTGATGTCTGCTGTCTCTGGCTTCACTAGGAGACAGAGATTTGGGGATCATTGTCCAGGCTACATGTGTGGGAGGAGGATTTGAGAAAAGCTTTTTGACCGCTTCTTTGCATGCCTGTAACATAAATATTATTTAAATTTCGTGGTTTCACTCTTCGCCCTATTGTTACCTTAAGTATGCCTTTCTGTCTGGTTTTGTCTGCCCTGAATTCAAACTTCTCAGAGGGGTGCCCCTTCGGATTTTCTCCAGTATTCTGCTTTTCAGATGTTGGGTACCAACTTTCACGGCTTTTCCATCGACACTTCCCACCCTCGTCTTTCATTTTCACCTTAGCGCTGTTTTTTAATTTCAAAAGCATACTTTTTGGTAGGTCTCCCTTTTATCTATGAAAATTACCAAGCTGAGTGCCAGGCCTGTCTCCTCCCTTCACATAGACATTTACCTGTTCTAGTTCCCATGATCGTTCAAGAGACTCACTAGTTAGGCTTACGGTTTTGGGGTGTTTGCAAACCTTTCCTTCGCTCGTGCCTCAATCACAGATAGTTGCTATGTGTTTGTTTCGTAGTTACTCATGGTTTCCATCTTCATAGTCATTGTCGCTTTCCAAACCTCATTAGTTCACAGCTTGGTTGAAATAGCCTATTTAGTTCTTTTTTCCTTTCACCAAAAGTGGCACCCTATCTTATTTGGAGCTGTCTTTCTAATTCATGAAGCCACAATATCATGCAATTAAAATTATGGGCCATGAAAAAGAATGGTCCTTACTATTTACAATTATTTTCATTGCTTGATTTTTCTCATTTCTTTTTCCTTTGGTGGAATTGATGTTAATACCTGTGAGGTAGGAGTCCATTGACCTTGAAGCGACCTTTTGTCTCGCCTGTTGACACCTTTGCAGCCTATTGGTTGACTACCTGGGACTAAGCTCATCTTGCATGTTGGGGGTTCCCCAAATCACTGCCACATCCAGAAACTCGCTGGAAGGACTCCTGGCATGCAGCATGTTGTACTCAAAACTAAGCTTTCTAGAAGTGATGACAGAGGATGAACAGGGCAAAGGTCTCAGGCTGAGTCTGCTGGAGCCCAGTGCTCTCTGCCTCCCGTGAGGGGTCATAGCACCCGCTCTCCTCCTTGTAACACTCATGCAGTCACATGCAGTGACATTTCTGTACAGAGAAGCTCATAAGAAATTCATTGCCCAAGGTTTTTATGGGGATCACATAGGCATTTTCTGCCTGGCATATACCAAAATTCCAGACTTCAGAGGCAAAACAGGTATTCTGCATCAGCCACATTGTCTTCACAGTCCTGGAGAAGTGAACTCCCCTTATCCCTTGATTGTTGACTGGAGGCACCCTGAGAACTCACTTTTCCACTGGACAGATAAGAGGCAGTCCTCCAAGCCGGCCTTTTAGAGCCAGGCCTGCCCTTTCTGTCCCCTGCTCTTCTGGAAGCTGTTTGTGACACACACTTCTCTAACATCAGCTCTCCCTCAGGACCTCCCTACAGGTTACTGTCCACTCATGTCCTAAGTATTTTTGAAATGAATGAGAATCACTTACATCCACTTATTTCAAATGTGAATGCATAGGCAACTTGCTAGTAATCAGCCATTACTCTGGGAGGTTTTTTGTTTTGTGTTTTCTCTATCCTCATTGACGCTAAAGATGTTGCTTGATTAAAGGAACCGTATTCTAGAATTTCGTTTCTAGCTTTTATAGCTACATGGAAAAATGTACATGCAGTAAATGTTGTTCAATAAATGTTTACTGATGATTGGTGTTATGTTCTAGAATTCGTCAGCACAGAACTATGATCTTGGATGAGTTTGAGATGGGCGAGGATGACCCCTAGGAATAGGGATAAACTTAGTTGCCTGAGATGCATTCTTATGTGAGATAATTCATTTGTTTATGCTTTGAATTTTATCCATTTTGAAGCTGTGAATGAAGAGAATACAATTAGATTATAATGGGTGAAGCAGATTTCCTTTTAGTAGTTGTAGAAAAAGTATGTATCAAAACATAATGACAGGGCCACCCTGGTGGCGCAACGGGTTAAGCACCACACTATGAAGCTACTCGCAGGCTCTGCAGCATGAGTTCGATCCCTGGCTGGCCAGGGAGCAACCTACATGGCGCAGCAAACCTCTCCTGTCTCGCCCGCTGCTCCCCTCAGCAGTGTATTTCACTCATTCTGCCTGTTCTGTTCCCCACTCTGTCTCTGGTGAATCTTCTCATCCTCCTGCACCTCTGGCCTGTACCCTAGCTCTTGTATAAATAAATAAATCTTTAAAAATAAATAAAAATCAAAAATAAAGATATCCGCACTCTAAATCTTAGTGGTTACAACTGCCTTCCTTGAAAGACTTTGTTGCAAGATAGAAAGGGAAGTTTATTTTCTTTTGTAAAAAAAATCATTCCATTTAACATACCTGGGCCATTATTAGGGATACTATTGCTATACTTTTTGTAACTGACTATATTTTGCTGTCATTTAATTTTACCCTATGTTAAATAAAATTCTCTTGGTTACATTTTGCCCCATCTGGCAACAAGTCTGGCTAATCAGCTTTACCCTGGACTCCTGTTGGCATCTGTGGAATGAGTAAAAAATTCCTTGGGTGTTGGAAATACTAAAATGAAATAAGAGAGTAATACTGTAGACCCTTCTGTGAGAATTCACCATCCAAATAATAATTAAGCTTCTCAGTCTAGATAGTTGACCCAATTTAACAAAGAACAGATTGTATTTAAGGAAAGAAAATTTGTGTTGATTGCCTAGTTCCAGGTTTTTCTTTCACTTACATGTTAGGGTTTTCTCTGTTTGAGCAGAATCTTTTTGTCATCGCTGTCCTTTGCTGGTTGAGAAGTCAGAACTAACTGTGACGTGTATTCAAAGCCCAGTTCTGTAATCTGGAAAGATCCATGGAAGCACATTCCCTTGGACACTTGAAAAATGATGCCAGCAGCATTTAGCAGAGACCAGAAGGTGCCAGTCCCTACATAGTGATCATTTAGCTTCATTGTATGAAGTGGCAAAGTCATGTAGATAGGAGCAGCCCTGTGGAAGCATAAGGTGTTCATGTTTACACGAGGGTCTATTGTCCTTTCCTGCTTAACTCTTCTAGTATAACTGGCTTGGGAAACATGTGCAAGTCAGAGTTTGGAATTCAGGTGGTTCTTACTGCAAGATGAGAATGTTGTGTTAATTACAGGCCCCAGGTCTATGCGAGCCGAACATTGGTGGACAGTTGATATGTTTCCTGCCATCAAAATAATTCGTATAAAAGAACATTGGATTTGGAAGACTGGTTTTGACAAGTGGAATAAAAAACTATTTTGCTGAGGTTAGTTAGGTGCTGGCATAGGATACTAAGAGGGATTTTGAATCTTCTTTATTTGATAGACTTAAAACATGTTCAATTTATAACCTTAGGTTTCAGTATCAAATTAAAATAGATAAATGGAGACTTTAATAGTAGCCATCGGTCTGGGGATTTTTTTTAGATTTATTTATATTTATGCATGCATGAACTAGGGTGCAGGCCAGAGGTATGGGGTTGTAAGGATTCACCAGAGACAGAGTGGGGAGCAGAACAGGTGGATTGACTGAAATACACTGCTGAGGGGCATGGTGGGCTAGACAGGAGAGGTCTGCCATGTCATGTGAGTAGCTCCCTGGCTAGGGATCAAACTGATGTCACAGGGGCTGGCAATAGCTTGATAGTGCTGAGACTTTAATCACTGCGCCACCAGGGAGGCCCTGCAGTAGTTTTTTGTTTGTTTGTTTGTTTTGTTTTGGTTTTGGTTTCTCTGGAAAGAGGAAGTATGGGTTAGATTATCCTTGGATGTCTCTTTTAGATATTTTGGTGAGGGTTATATGTGGTTAGGGTAAGATGTAAAAGTGTGAGCAGATAATCCACTGGCTTTAGTGAAGTGTTGAAGACTGGAATGAGGGTATGAAGAAATGACCAGCCACTTGAAAGATGGAGAAAACAGCTCACAAAGGCTATGTAGGAATTTAAAAGTCATTTGTGTAAAGATGTTTAGAATAAAATAAATGGTAGTGCCTCAGCTAATGAGCAAAAAGTTTATTTTCAGATGTGAATGCATAGGCAACTATGGTCTCTGGCTGCCCATTGATAGTCTTGTAATGAGAATATGAGTCAGGATAAGTCAGTGGATAAATTTGGGTGTATTAATGTAAAATTAAATTGTGTATTTCTCTTCAGCTGGAATATGGTGTGAGAAGGTAATGGAGGACTCAAAAGTTCCTTCGTGCAGCTAATGAACTGGGAGGGAAAATGAGTTACTAAAACTGAGTCATTGAACATCAATGGAGCCTTAGGGCCTGGGAAGAAGCTGAAATATAGAAAGAACAAACAATGCCCCTGGTAAAATGTGCTTACCCTAATAAGTCACAGAGAAATCTTTGTTATGTTTCACATCTTTGAAGAAATAATTCCAAAGGAAACACATCTGATATATATTGTGCTAAATACTGAATAACAAACATGACTAAGAGTCCCCATTCACCGGTTTCTGTGAGTAGTGCTAGCCTCTCAGGCCGAGGTATGCCATGGGGAAGCCGTGCGGTTTCCTCACAAAAAACTGCTTCCATTGTGTGGATTTTAACAGTTGCTGATTTTTAATTTTTCTGTTTCCATGGTGGTAACATCGGTTAATGACACTGTATAAGATTCGAGATACAGGCTCATACTCTTCAAATGTATTTTTTTAAGATTTATTTATTTATGTATATAAGAACTGGGGTACAGGCCAGAGGTGTGGGGGATGAGAGGATTCACTAGAGTCAGAGTGGGGAGCTGAACAGGTGGATCTTCTGAAATACACTGCTGAGGGGAGCAGCAGGCGAGACAGGAGAGGTCTGCCTCACCAGTGGGTAGCTCCCTGGCCGAGGATCGAACTTGTGCTGCAGTGGCTGCAGATAGCTTCATAGTGCTATGTCTTCACCCCTTGCGCTACCAGGGAGGACCCCTCAAATGTATTGTTACAACGTCTCACCTACCACTAAGGCACCCTTAGTCCTCCACCATAGTCCTTTGGGCCCCTTCCACACCTTGCTCTCCCTCTGCCAGCCCAGAAGCCTCAGTACTACAGTCATATTTCTAGGGTTCGTTTTTGGTTTGGTCTTGTGTGGCCCTTTGTTTTGTTTCTCTACATTTCACATATAAGTTAAACCATCTGGTATTTGTCTTCCTCCTTATTTATTTCACCTTGCATTATCCCCTCCATTCATGTTAGAAATGGCAAGAGTTCGTCCATTTTTTTATAGTTGAGTAGTAACCCATTGTGTATATCCAACATATTTTCTCAATCCACTCATCTGTCCTTAGGCACTTAGATAGTTTTCGTAACTTGGCTATTGTAAATAGTGCTGCAATAAACATGGCAGTGCACAGATCCTTTTGAATTAGTGTTTTTGCATTCCCTGGGTAGTTACCTAGGAGTGTAATTGCTGGGTCACATGGTAGATCCATTTTTAATATTTTGAGATGTCTCCATACTATTTTTTTTTTAGGAATTATAATTGCGAAAATTAAGTTCCTGCTTCCCAGTGAAGGGTCTGGCATTTCATGAGAGATTTTTAAATGGTTATGGAGAGTGCTTGGTCCAACAGGATACTGGGAAACTTGGCAGCACAAGAGACAGTAGGTGCAGATGGACTGTGTGTTTTCCTGGACAATCTATGTTAGAATTTTGCAGTGTCAGTCTTTGAAATCATTTACATATCTATATAACTGTGTGTGCGTGTGCACACAGTTCATTCTTCACTAAAACTCCAGTGCCAATACCTGTCACGTTTCCTCCCTTCTCCACTGTTCTGCCCTCCCATCCCCTTTGGGGACCAGTATGTTTTTCACAGAGTCTAAGAGTTGTTTTTGCTGTGCTTTGCCTGTATGTGTTATTTGGTTATTTATATTCCATAAATAAGTGAGACCACCTTTCACTTTCTGAATTATTTCATTTAGCATAATCGCCTCAAGATCCATGCATTCTGGGCCTCCCTGGTGGCGCAGCGGTTGAGTGCTGAGTTGCGAGGCTGCCAGCAGCTTCTGTAGTGCCGGTTGGATCCCTGGCTGCTGCCCGGCCACTGGAGGAGGGTCCCACATGGTGTGCAGACCTCTCCTGCCGCCCGCTGCTCCTCTCAGCAGTGTACTTCGTCAGTCTGCCTGTTCTGCTCCCAGCTCTGGCTCTGGTGAATTCTCTCACCCTCCCGCGCTTCTGACTGTACCCAGTGCTTGTATAAATAAATAAATAAATAAATAAATAAATCTTTTTTAAAAATAAAGATTCATGCATTCTGTCCTAGTGGTATTCCACTGAGAGATATATTTTACGATGTCTTTATCCAGTCTCTGTCCCTGCCCAATTAGGTGGGCTCTATGATGTGGCTGTTGTGGATAGTGCTACTATGGATATAGGTGCATAAATCTTTTCGTGGTAGTTTTCATATCCTTCTCCTGCTTTCATTCGGAACTCATATCAGGGCACCAGGCAGAGAGTGCTGTCTGACCAGCTTGTCCACACAGCCCTCTCACCTCACTTTTTCCTTCTGCTTGGCTTTAGCACGAACCTTGACCTGATGTGATAATGTGCTTGGAACAAAAAGCAGGGAGTCCCCTGTCCTCAGCTAGCCACGAGCAGTCTTGAAAAGACATGTTGGAACTGGCTTTATTCATCTGCTGGTTAAAAGCGTGAAATTGGGGTGCAGTAGCGGTCAAATTCCACTGGTTATGTTGGCAGCAAGCAGGTGGAGAAGGAAATGGAAGAATCAGCCCTATCCCACCGCCCTCAGTGGAGAAGCAGGTAGCACTACCCTCTTGGGGGGAAAAAAGAGGATGGCTTGTGGTGATGGTATTCCCAGAAAAATTGCAGTTGCAACGCTTATATTAAAATATATGCACCAAAAATAATTTTGACCAGAAAAGAGCTATCAACACAGGATGTTTCTGAGAGATGATTGCACTTGTGAGTCCGTAGACATCTGCCAAGTGAAATACTGGTTCCTATCCCTACACATGTGTGAAGTGCAGGGGCCTTATTATCCCAGCATCTCTTCAACACCTGTCATCAAGAAGGACGTCGGAAAGAATGTCGTGTCCTGCCCTTGACATGTTTAGTATGCCTAATGCTGCCTTCAGGTCTAACCCTAGAAGCCTTTTGTGTTTTAGGTTCGGGGGAGTAAGGGAGAAGTTCTCTACATTTTGGACGCCACCAACCCGCGACACTCCAACTGGCTGCGCTTCGTTCACGAGGCACCATCTCAGGAGCAGAAGAACCTGGCTGCCATTCAAGTGAGCTTATTTGCTTCTTGTTTGTACTACGTAGTGTGAGGAGAATGAACTAATTTAGAACCGTACTCCCTGTTTTAAATTTATTTCCCAATGACCTGCTTCAAATAACAGTAACTAACTCATAAAAGCAGAGAAATCTCATCTAGTCAGCATATGCAGGCAAGGCAAGCCTCGCTGTAAATTGACACCAGATCACTCACTTTACGAGAATTCTTGAGGGAATGAAATACATGGTCTGATATTGTCCTTGGCTGATCCTGCTTTCAAGTACTTTTAATTCATTTGGTGAGTGTTTATTGATAGTTCTTTTTATTTGATGGCTTATTGAGCTCATAGCATAATATTCTGTGTTATTGTTTGGAAAGGCTTCTTGGACAGAGTTTGCTTGTGTGTCTGCTCGTGACTACACTTTGAGCTTCTTGAGGGTCGTGTATGAGTCAGTGTTCACCAGAAAACAGAACTGGTAGGATCTGTCCATCTCTTTATTTCTAACCCCCCAACCCCTCTGTCTCAGAGACAGACCGAGATTTATTTTAAAGGAATTGGCTCACATGCTTATGAAGAGCCGTAAGTCCAAAATCTGCAAAGCCAATGTCCCACTTTGAGTTCAGAAGTCACAGGCTGCTATAGAACAAGGAAGGGCTGATGGCCTGAGGCCCTGCAGGCTGCTGTGGGTCCGGGGAGAGCCACAAAATATTCCAAAAAGAGCGAATATTCCAGTTGGGAGACCATCGGGCAGTAGGAATCTCTCTTAAAAGGGGAAGTTCACCCCTCCCTCTCTTCACTCCCTTTTCTTTTTCTCCCTCTCCTTCCTTTCTTTCTTCCTTCCTATATTGTTTTACATCCTTGTTAATATTTTTGACAGTGTAGGATTTCTCCCCTCAGGTGTGGTCACTGTCCCTCTCCCACCACTGAACCCCCTATACTCCTCCACCACAGTCCATTGTGCTCTCCCCGCACCCTGTTCTCACTCCTTCACCCACCCCCTTTGGATGCCTCAGATCTATGGTCAGCTTCCAGGGGTTGGCTTTAAAGTTTGTCTTTTTCCGTTTAATCCAGCAATTCCACTCCTAGGTATTTACCCAAAGGACACAGAAACATTAATTCCAAAGAGCACCTGCACCCCTATGTTTATAGCAGCATTGTTTACAATAGCTAAGCTTTGGAAACAACCCAAATGCCCAAAAATAGATGACTGGATCAAGAAGATGCGGTACATATATACCATGGAATATTACTCAGCATTCAAAAAAGATAAACACATGCAATTTGCAGCACCATGGGTGGCGCTGGAAGGGATCATGCTCAGCGAAATAAGCCAGAAAGAAAAAGAAAAATACCGGATGGTCTCACTCATAGCAGGAATCTAGAAAACCTAAATAAGGGACCAGGAAAAAGAATAACTATACAAAAGAAAAAATCAAAATCAACAAACAACTATGAACCAGAGACACACTATGAGGGGGGGGCGGGGAAAGAAGGGATTGGGGTCAAAATAAGGGGGTTGCAATTGTATGGGGAATATAAAAATAAAATTAAAAAAAATAAAGTTTGTCTTTTTCTGCCCCACTGTTTGGTTCTCTATACTCCACACATAAGGGACACCATGCAGTATCACGTTTTCCATTCAGACCCATCCATACTGTACTTTACTGAAGTCCATCTGTTTACATGTTGATCTTATGCAGAATCACCGTCACAGAAATGCTCAAAGTAATGTTCAAACAAAGATCTGGACTCTCCTTGACCCTGTCAAGCTGATGTAGAAAATTAACCATCTCAGGTGCCCCCATGTTTGGAGAAAAGTTACAGTTGGTAGAAACTAAAGGAAAGGGAAAAGAATTAAGAGAAGTAACATTTTTTGAAAGATTTTACTTATTTATACAAGAACTGAGGTACAGTCAGAGGCCTGGGAGGGTGAGAGAATTCAGCAGAGACAGAGCAGGGAGCAGAACAGGCAGACTGACGAAATACACTGCTGAGGGGAGCAGCGGGCGAGGCAGGGAGAGGTCTGCTGCACCATGTGGGAATCTCCCTGGCCGGCCGGGAATCGAACCTGCACTGCAGAGACTCCAGACAGCTTTATAGCGATAGCGCTGCGCTCAACCTGCTGCTCCACCGGGGAGGCCCCGAGAAGTAACATTTTTTAAAAGAGTTTAGCATGTGCACAATTCTTAAAGTTTCTTCTGCATCATGTTTATGTTCAAAAGCTGTGTTCAAAATTGTGAGAGCGTAAGAATTTGCTGAGGGTTATGCTGATTTTACTCCATTCTGAGTATAAAACCCTCATTGGCAAGAAGGAGAATGCACAGAAATATTATTTTAAAGTAACCAGAAGACACAGTTGTCTAAATATTCCATCTCCTGATGTTATTCATAACCAAATTCTTTCAGTACAAATAAGTATTGAATAACCAGTGTGATTGCTGTCTTGTTTTGTATGGATAAATGAGAGATGACTTACCAAAAGATTGGGTTGGGATGGAAATAGGCTATTTTGGTAACCAGAGATATTTGAGCCACTTTCTAGATCATTCACGATATGCGTTGATCCAACCACAAGTTTAAATTTATCTTTCTTTATATGTGCATACTTTAATTTTTTCAAGTGTTTTTGTATTGTTTCTTGGTTTCCTAAGGCAAACTCATCTCACAGAATCCTCAGTGTAGCTCATAGTTTTCATTTGCAGATTGAGTTTAAAAGTTTCTTTGTAAATGTTACTATAGTCAAAACTGCCTCTTATGGAACACATGGAATTTACTTTAGGCAAACCCACTGTTTTTCAGATTCATATTGTTTTAGAAAATAGTGTTCTACTGAAAGTACATTCTTTTCTCCTTATGCTTAAATAATGATTTAAAATTTTCCCGACATTCCTTAGTCTGAGAGATCTTGTTGCTCTTATTTCTGTACCATCAGCAGCAGCTGTCTTCGTTTGCCCAAACTAGCAGGGTGTTATATTTTTGAGTTTTCCCTCAGACTCCCTGAGGTCATTCTTGTTTAAGAGTTCCTCTCGCTGAGCATTTTGCTCGTAATGAGTCCTGGAGTTAAGTGAACACTGTCAGGCAGTGTTCCTGTCTCTCTAGCTTAGCTCGCATCTTCTCTTTCTTAGTGACCACGCTTTCTAGCACATACATAATTTTCGTGTCCATTCAGTACAGTATTTTTTCTCCCTCTTGATCAACTATGTCTTTCCTTGAAAGAAGATGGGACTCTGCACACGATGACTCCTGTGACCTTAGGAACTCCAAGAAATGGGTTGTCAAGAAATGTTTTTGCATAGAAAACATAGAAAAAATGTGTCACGATTATTCCGACAACCCAGTATTATTTTACTTAAAAGGGAGCTTTTAAGACATGGATTGAGAATAGATTGAGACTCATGTATTAGAGGCTCTTGAAGCTTCATACTTGAATTTCATTAGAATCTATGTGTGTTGAGGCCACTGTGAGTGTCTTTGCGTGCAAAATAGAGGGCAGTGCCTGGAATTCCTTTTAACACTATTTTGCCTTCTAAGAGGGGGGTTGAGTATTACCAAGTTTCTTGCCATGCAGCACAATATGGATCTTTCTTAGCTCCCTTGAGGTATGTCTTTTTTACTAGAACAGTAGCTGGAGTAGCAGACTGCTCAGGGTTCACAATCACCTCTGAGCTGGAGCAGAGAGCGTAATAGTTGGGTCACATGGCTGACAGCGATGTCAGCCTTCTGACTGGTTGGGGTACTCTCCTGAGGATTGCATTCCAGAAGCATTGAGTTGGTAAGAGAAGATCATAATGTTTCCTGCATAACATTATGAATCACTGGCATTCCAAATTGCATCTGAAATTTGGGGTATTCAGGAAATTTTTTATTTGATCTGTATGTCCCAGGAGTGGAGTAAATGAGAAACATTTGTGGTTATATGGCTTGCTTGGTGGAAAACGTCAATACTTGGTCCAGTTTTTTTGGACAAGGGATTAAAAATTTGAGGTCTGTTTTGGCAGAGGTTTGGAACCTCTTTGTGGAGACTCGATTATGTTTCTAGTTTTGCAATTTATTTGATTTTGGAAAATTTGCTTTGGAAACGATGATTTAAGTACCTGAATTATTAAAGAAGTATCTCGTAAGCAGACAGTCTTCCCACGTGCATACATTTCAGGATAATCAGTTGAACTGTATTTTTCAGACTTCTGAAAATTATTTTCAACAAAACCAGAAAATTATGAGTCGTAAAAGATGTGACTTAAAGTGAACCAAAAGAATTCTTAGGTTGCATAAGAAATGGGTGATTCTTATAAAATGTTGATGTTACACTAAAGCCAAAATATATAGGTAATATTTGAAAATATATTTAACCTCCGTGTTTTTGCACTCTTAAAAATTTATATTTTTGATAGAAAACTGTTTCTTTAAATACAGAATTAAGTCATTTGAACCTGCAGTTTTGACTTCATTGGACATTGCAGAGGTGGTGTTTTATATCTCGTGTTCTTGAGGATGCGTTTTCAGACACATCTTCCCTGAGATGTTCTGCACTGGATTATCAACATAAGCACAAAGCTGGCTTGGTGTTCTGAGAAAAAGGAGCATGTGGAAAGCCATTTGGGCCCTGGCCCTCCTCATAAGGGGTGTCAGTGTGTGGAGATGGTTGAAGTGAATTGAGGAGACTGTGGGTATTGAGCCAAGCTTGTGGCATCAACCCAACTCTGCTCCAATTCCAGTGTCAGTTTCGTTTCCCCATTACTAGCAGAGCTATTTGATTACATTGCTTGATTGCCTAGCCCTGCCTTGTGATCTCCCTTGTGTGAAGATAGTCTTAGGCAGTTCATCTGGGGTCTTTTCTCAGTGACACGTGACCTTTCAGCATAGCAGAGCTGGGGGATCAAACACACATCTCCAAAGACAGCAGCAGCTCAAATATGTTCTTTGGTTGGTGTGTTGCTAACAGATAGAAATCCATTTCTTGCTCTTCTGGAGAGTGGTAGGCCCAGGAACATGGGCTAGGTGTCTGCAGAAGGCTTCTTCCTGGTTAGTATATGGCCTCTTGTCACTGAGACTTATGGGAGAAGAAGAAAAATGGTCATTTGGTGTCCTAAAAAGGACATTAACCTCATCTGTGAGGGCTCCATCCTCATGACCCAGTTACCCCCTAAAGCCGTCGGCCATAATACCATCACACTGGGTATTAGGATTTAATATGTGAATTTGGGGGAACACAAACATTTAGCCTGTAACACCCTGAGACCTCATTACTCTTACCTTGGGAGGATGAAGGTGCTTCTCAGTACTCCCATGTCCAGGCTTCCCCCCACCCCCCTGGCAGTTAAACAGTAGCAACTTGGTTGTTCTAAAACACACAAAGGATCTTCTTCATCATCATAAAGACACCAGGATCCACAGGCTCATCAAATAGTGTTGATGCAGATTTCAAATAGCAACATCAACCACACAACCTAAAAAAACAAATCTCAAAAGATTGATCACTTACACACAAAATTGTACTTTCTTCTAATTCTGCTTCTCTATTTTTGTTTCTTTTTATCAGATTTGTACAAATAGACTCTCTGCGATGTTTATTAGAATCTGTTACAAAATAGTAAGGTAATTTTCTTCAATAATATTGTAAAAAATCAGTAAAATAACTTGCAAGTTTGTTTTGCTTTGGTGGCTTTTCTTATAAGATACATATTTGACTTTCATTAGGGTAAAAGTTTAAGCTGAAATAAAATGATAAACATTTGGTTCTGTGAGGTTTTAAATATCAGCCCTACTGTGACCTGGTTCTTGTAGGGAGTAGGGGAATGTTATTACTTATCAAGTTGTTATTTTCATATAGGTTGTTTATTGACAGGACACATGAGCATGTCTAGAAATGTTCTTAAAGTTATATGACATGATGATCTTGAATTATATAGATTGTAGTACTTAATAGTGATGATGATGATGATTGAATGAGGTTACTGTGCCAGTAAGTGGTTTTAATATATTAACTTACTCAATACTTACTGTGACCCTCTGAGGAAGGTTCTGGAATTATCATGCCCTCTGTCAGATGAGGATACTGACAGGTAGAGAGTGTAGCAAACTCCCCTGAGGCCACACAGCCCATGAGTGGCTGAGTAGGATTGGAACCAGGTATCTGTCTCTGCTGTCTGCTCTCTTCACCTTTATTTTGATGCCTTCGAGTTGACATAATTCGTAAAGGAGGCAATTCAGGGGCCTCCCTGGTGGCACACGGGGTTAAAGTTGCAGCACTATGAAGCTATCTGCAGCCACTGCAGCACGAGTTCCATCCCCTGCCAGGGAACTGACTCACGTGGCACAGCAGACCTCTCCTGTCTCACCTGCTGCTCCCCTCAGCAGTGTATTTCAGGAGATCCACCTGTTCTGCTCCCCACTTTGTTTCTGATGAATCCTCTCACTACCCACCCCCGACACTTCTGGCCTATACTCCAGCTCTTATATGCATAAATAAATAAGTCCTTAAAAAAAAGGAGGCAATTCAGATTGAAAATAACCTTTTCTCTTTCTGAAGTTAGGTATTTTTGAAACTGCAGACAATTTGCACAACATTTTAATTAAAACTAAATGTCTTTAAGTTATTTGTTCCATGTCTTCCATGATCTTTCTGAAGTTCTCAGACTGTTGTAATTGAATACAAGGCCCCTTCTCCTTAGGAAGGTCATGCCAAGGCAGCATCTGTCCTCGCCTCTTTTTTGCCTCTGGTTCCTTTCTCCCCATCTCAGCTGCTAGCTAATGTGTTCAGAATGAGTTCAAATTAACGTTTAGCTCTCTTGACATGAATAGCAGTGAAATTTCAGGGTCAGTGGATTCCAGGTTGCATGGAGGGGACATTTTTGAATAGGTGGGACTTCCTGTGCTGCTCATGGCAGAAACATGACAGGTAGTTAGTTCCTCTTCTGCCCCCACTGAAGACCACACCTGGTTTCCAGGGTCCACGTCTCACCCAGAAGTGCAGCACCAAGCCTTGTTGCCCTTTGCGTGACATGAGGGCTTTACGAATTGCCTTTTTAGCGAGCCGGCTTTTGAGCTGTTTCTCGGAGTGACTTCATCGAATCTCTCTTGTGTGTGTGTGTCTTGTGATTGTGTTATCTGTTGCTGTCGAACACGTTTCCTCCAGATTTCAACAGCTTAAAACAACCAACATTTAGCACTTTGTTTTGTTTTCTGAGGGCTAGGGATTTAGGAGCGACTTAGTAGGGTCGTTTGGGGGTTCCAGCTTACGGACTCACATGTGGTGTGGTCAGGGCTGCCTGACGTCTCTGAAAATGAGACCTTTCAATTCCACTTTGTTAAAGAAGAATAGTGTGGCTGCTTTTTGTGGGGGTGGGATAAGAGTTTTGAGCAGATATCAGTATTTCAAGAGAGAGAGAAACACACACACACACACACACACACACACACACGCCCTGGAACGGTGCAGGAGGCAGGGGTCACACAAAGGTGTGAATCCTGGAGGCCGCCTTGGGTGTTCTTGGGGTGGCGTCTTCATGACTGGCTGCTGCAGTGATCAGTGGGGAAAACTTGCTGTAAGTTTAGAGTCCAGGACAAAACAAGCACTTGATGGAGAGGCAGAAGGAAGACAGAACCCAGCCCCAGTTTGGATACTATTCAGAAAGGCAACTTGAAGCAGTAGCTTTCTGGCTGTGCCTGGCTGGCTGAGCAGTTTCCAGCCCACATCCACCAGTTCCCAGGCATCTGCCATGTGCCAGGCCTGTGTGCAGCATTGAGATATTATTTAAAAGGATGGTCTAGCTTTGCATCCATGATGGTGAAAACTTTGCTTCTCTCTGTCTCTCTGTGAATTAATGGCCATTATGCTTACCTCATTGGATTTCGGGGAAGATTAAATGAGATAACAGATGCAAAACACCTGGGCTCTCTAGATGCCAGTATTTTTATAATCACTGCCCCGCAAAGTTTGTAGTTTTTCTCTTTATGGCTTTGTTTATATATAAAACAGTAAAATGCGTTTTGTTTTTTATAAATCCCTCTCAAGGTAGCTAATACTATTCTAAGTGTAGAAGACTTCTCAGTAAATACTCTCCACCCAAGGGACAGCTTGCTGTGAGGAATGACTGAATCTTTTTTTTTTTTACTAAATTATTTTTTTGAGGTGACCTTGCATTACAACGCTATATATGACTTTAGGGGTACAGGTTCACTTCTGCTCACATGTATGATACCACGTCATGCCCAGAACTGAAGCCCCCATAGTCCATTGAGTTAGTCCAAACTAGACTATTGGGTTGTGAAGCAACAAGACTGTATTTAAGACTCTGATTATCTGTAGTCACATTTGTAAAAAGACTTTCGACATAATGATGAGGTGCTGTTGGCACAGAGTCCAGTAGCAGCCGAGGGGGCAACATTCACAGTGGAATACTACTCAGCCCTCAGCCTTTGCTGAGGGAAGGGGGGAATGGCCTTCTCCTGACATGCTCAGCATGGGGCCCCAGCAGCCTGCCTCCCTGCACTGAGCAGCTTGGCTGGTGGCTGCCAGGGAGCACACATCCTCGTCGCCATCCGAGTTCTGTTCTGTGTGACATTGGATACCGGTGGGTGTGTGGCCTGTCTTCTCTGTGGAGAGATAACTGGGACTTTCTAGATGCAAGAAGTGCACTGTGGGGAATGTATGTGTAATGTATGTGTGCTGTGTTGAGACAATTATTAGGTGGAGTGGGTTGCAACCTGAGGGATAGATATAAGCACTATGGCTGTTTGTGCTGAGACACAGTTCAGATTTTTTTAAAAGATTTGAGTTTTTGTAGTCTGATTGTCTCCTAGAAAACACATCTGCATCCTCCCTGCTCTCAGATAATTTTCAGAATGGGCAGTGCTGAAATGAATCCCAGAGAGGGTGGTCCTCAAACAGTCTAGAAGGGTCTTATGCTTTCCTTAATGCCGTAACCCAGCAAACCCCTTCCATGGTATTAACCAAAAGGGAGCCCCTGGGCTCAGGAATATGTGCTCCTGATTGACTTTGGGACTTTGCTAGCAGCATGGGTCATAGTGAGAAAATGTGAGGTAGAACTGAGAACAGAAATTCTGTGTAATTATTCTTTCGGGGTAAGAGAGGGGTGCTATTATGTATAACATGTAATTTATATTATTAAATTAAAGATGAATTATATATTTTTAAAGATTTATTTATTTATACATACAAGAATTGGGATACAGGCCAGAGGTGTGGGGGAGTGAGAGGATTCACCAGAGATAGAGTGGGGAACAAAACAGGTGGAGCTACTGAAATACGTTGCTGAGGGGAGCAGCGGGCGAATCAGGAGAGGTCTGCGCATCATCGGTATCTCCCTGGCCAGGGTCAAACTCTTGCTGCAGAGGCTGCAGATAGGTTGTGTCTTATCCCCTTGTGCCACCAGGGAGGCCCCTAAGGATGAATTATATTTATATTGAGTTTAAAACTTAAAAATACTATTTAAAATATTCCCCCCCCATATTCAGAATAGAACTCCAAAGTATCTAATCTATTCTCAGTCTCAGAGAGTTTATTTTCTATTTACTGCTGTGACTAGACTGAGCTCGTCAAGAGCAGCTGTTCAGTTTTTTCCCCCTGTACCCATGAAGCCGGATTGCATCTTGTGGGGGCTCAGGACGTGCTTGATCTGGCTTCTCTGCTAAGTCTCTTGCCACTGCCCTGATGTGGTCTCCCTAGCTTACTCCTGCACCTTGGCAGTAAGGGAAGAACTTTGTTTCCTTTGAAATAACAGAAAGCAACTGCTTCCACCTGAACTCTAGCCTGCAGTTGGTGTGCATGTGGATGCTGGCCCGGCTGAGTCACATTTTCACTCTGCAAATGTGCCCGTGTGTGCTGGTGTGTTCACATCTCTGTCCACTGTATGTTTTGATCTCTCAGTTGAAAGACTTTGTGCCAATAGCACCTCATCGTTATGTCGGAAATCTTTTTACAAATATGACCACAGATAATCAGAGCCTTAAATTCGGATAGTCTTGTTGCTTAACAACCCAACAGTCCAATCTGGGCTAACTCAGAACACGGGGACATAAAATAATAAATCGGCAAAGGCTAACAGGGAGGCGGTTTTTGCTGTGAGGCAGTTGGGCTTTTTCAGATGATATTTAACATATGTAACCACCAGCAACTGGTGTTTGAGAATTAGCAACATTGCATTGAATCATTATAATGCTATATCATTCTAAGGTTTAAGAAGAGATAGGATGGAATTAAATAGAAGAAAGTTTAAAATCCCATAGTTGCTAAAAATGATAATGAAGCAGCATTTATTATAGATGCATTGAGGTGAACAACATGAATGCCCTGTTTATCAGAAGAGGAACTTTAGGAAATATATACTCATGTGAAAAGATATCTATCTATGTATTTTACTACATGCATAGTATTAAAATAAATATCTAGACACCTAAATTTAAGCATAAATACTGCAAAATGTGCATATAACACGAAACACTGAAATTAGCCACTTTGGAATCTTGAGTTTTCTAGGGAAATTTCTATTCAGAGAAAACTGTACTCCATTGAGGACATACATAGATTCTCATAAAAAGTTGAGCCACTGCTGAGCAATGCAAAGTAGAGTATGCAGGGTTCTCTATTCCAAAATTGAGTTCATAAAATATTCAAAAAGGTGAGACTTTCTCTTATAATTGACATATCTTTCAATTAAGGTAGCTCACACAGCGAAGATACCCTGTATTCAGCTAGGTATATTAAATTCTGAGAATTTTTTGAAAACTCCTTGCTTACAAAACCTTAGGGAAAATACCAGCTCAGCACTTAATCTAATTATTTTTGTTTGTGCTTTAGTCATTTTTAGAAATTTCACACAATTCAAAAATAGCAGCTGGGGAAAAAGATAGAGGGAGTGAATTTGCCAGGCTGTAGGTTATTGTCTGGTATTTTATGGCATCGAGAAGTATGGGTCCTGTAAAACAGGAGTGCTAACATTTGAGTGTGGCCTTTATTTGGAGCTTTAAGAGAAATGCAGAAAGTAATTAAACCTATCATTATCTTGGTTATGTCAAGACTAGGAACCATGTCTTTTTATTACACTTAATTAAATGGGTAATCAATTGACTAATGTGTCTATGATTACTTAAGTTGATGCTTAATGATTGTTTTATTTAATTCCTCTCCGTAGGCAGTAGGCAGAGATTAAAGCAATCACACTTCCTGGTTTCTTTTCCTGTGGTTAATTAAGTCCTTTGAGATCTGGCTGTGTACACTTTACACATCTGTCTATTCTATTAGTTTTCAGACAGGAGTGTGGTCCTTCTTTCTGAGAAAGAAGGTGTGGTCCTACTCTTCCCCAAGTAATAACATGCACACCCAAACTTTCTCTTCTGTGGCTTCATTCCATGCCCGTTTCTAGAGTTGGGAATGTGGCATGGTGCTTTGTTTTTGCTTTATTGAATTAAAAAAGCTTATTATCAGTGATTTGTGTGCTTGTACTGACCTTCAGTATGTATATTCTGCATTGTTTCAATTTTTTTTTTAAGATTTATTTATTTATATGAGCACTGGGTACAGTCAGAAGCGCGGGAGGGTGAGAGAATTCACCAGAGACAGAGCAGGGAACAGAACAGGCAGACTGATGACTGATGACAGAGGACACTGCTGAGGGGAGCAGCGGGCGGCAGGAGACGTCTGCATGCCATGTGGGACCCTCGCCGGTGGCCGGGTATCGAACCAGCACTGCAGAAGCTGCGGGCAGCTTCGCAGCCCAGCGCTCAACCGCTGCGCCACCAGGGGAGGCCCTCACACACTTTCTGTTTACTGGGTTCCTCCTGTGTGTGTTCTCCAAATCTGGGCTGTCACCTCATACCAGAAAGCCCTTGCTGACCCTTGCTACTCTATAAGCTCTTTCCTTTCTGTGCCCAGAAGCTTCTTGTTCCTGTCTGTCCTCACACTCATCAAGCCACTTCCCTTTTTTTTTATTGAGGTAACACTGCTTTAGAACACTGTGTAAGATGTGCAGAACAACACAGACAGGGTCATTTGCAGGGTAGTTGGCGATGAGAGGATGAAGTGGGTTCCAATGATGGGGGGCCACTTGGAAAGAACCATATTTGGAGCTATGACTGGTTCTAAATGTTGAGAATCCTGAGCTTGCCTGGAGATGGCAGTGAACCAGTATATATTCCTGGTGTGTGTCTAGAGCGGAATTAGAATGTGATTCTGGACGTGCATATTGAGGGTGACCAGCTGTTTGGTTTGCTCTGGAGTCTCCCAGTGTAAGCACTAGCCTCCCATCGCCTTGGAAGCCCCACAGGTGTGGCAGAATAGCTGGTGGGCATTGAGATGTCGTTTAGACTGCGCTTGGTGTCCCAGCCAGAGAAGCACATCAGTTAGTTAGCAGGTGAGCGAGCGTGACACCCAGAATCCCAGGCAGAACATTCCAGACTCTGTGGAGGCAGGCGCTAGGGTGGAATTATAATCGGGCTGAGATTCGGCCAAATGAAACTTAGTCAAAAGCGGCATTGTTGGAGCAACTTGTAGCGCCAGCAAGGCACAAGGCAGCTTCTCTATGGAGCCTGCAGAAGGGTACAGGAGAGTCCTGGAACCCTCAGTGGTTTTTTCAGGCTTCTAATGATCTTACTACACCAGTTGTAGCGAGGCAACCAGGTGCAGGGCAGACAGGTAGGCTGGTCGGCTCCTGTCCCGCTGTGATTCTTTACTCTTTTTGGGCTCTCTGGCGTTCTCTTGTCTCTCCCTCGCATGGTTGTTCCCGCTGCTCTCTGCCCCATGGTCCTCTGTCGCCCGGTCCCCTGCTGCACTGCCCTTACATGACCAGCTCCAGGCTCAGGTGTGCCGCTCGTGCATGCCCACATCGTGCTTCAGATGCTGCCGTCAGGCACGTGTGCCCTGCGCACATGCTCCTGTGCCCCGCGCACACGCTCCTGTGCCCGGCGCCCAGGTGCCTCCCACATTCAGGGCCACAGGTGATGGCCATGGAGGCCAGCAGCGCAAAAGCCTGAGCAATCTTCATTTACCCCGCACAACCTCATTTATGGGACAGATTTTGAAACAGATTTTTAAGCACTGGCCTGCAAGTTTTATTATTATAGTAGTAATAGTAATAGCTACCGTTCAAGTGTCATGCACTTGCTAAGTTTTATATTCTCACTTTTAATCCTTGCAGTTGGCATATGATAGGCACTATCCTTTGCTCCATTTCACAGATGAGGAAACTGGTGGTTTGCCAGCCAAAGCTGTTTGCTCAGTTATACATCTAATTAATCATAAAGTCTTTGAATCCTCAGAAACCCAAAGCCCTAACTTCCTCACCATGGAGTACTGGCTCCTAGCAGATGACGCTGCGAAATACTTGCAATTTCTTCCACTTAGAAACAAATTCTATTAATGTCTATGTTGATAACTGCATGGGCAGGAATGGCCAGTGCAGGTTTTCCATGATTCGAGCAGATGAGGTGAAGGAGTGAGTCCTGGAGCCCTCAGTGGTTTCTCAGGCTTTTATTGGGATTTACCAGGTACGTGGCAGGCAGGGGTGCTGGGGGGCAGGGAGGTGGCAGGCCTTCTCTGGTGGTTCTTCTGGCGTCCTCATGATGCCGCCCTTATCAGCACAGTATGAGCCCAGGTGAATCCACCCTCTCTACATGCCCACACCCTATTCCAGGTGCCCGCCATCAGACATGCATTCAGGACTGCAGGGTTCTGTCATCAATCCTAATGGCGGGAGTGCAGAAAAGCCTGATATCATTTACTTACCCTACAATAATTTTGTCTTGGGGTGGTGATTAAATATATATGTAGCCTACATACATGAAAAGCTATACATTTCATATATGTAATTTACATATTTGAAAAGTTTTTCATATATGTAGTTTTTTTTCCTCTAAAATGACATTTGCTATTTCTATAATTATTAAAGTTTAACAAAGCTTTTAAAACCAGTTAGTTGTGGGCCTCCCCTGGTGGCGCAGTGGTTGAGTGCTGGGCTGCGAAGCTGCCCGCAGCCTCTGCAGCGCCAGTTCGATCCCCGGCCGCCGGGTGAGGGTCCCACATGGCGCACAGACCTCTCCTGCCGCCCGCTGCTCCCCTCAGCAGTGTACTTCGTCAGTCTGCCTGTGCTGTTCCCTGCTCTGGCTCTGGTGAATTCTCTCACCCCCCCCCCCCCGTGTTTCTGACTCTACCCAGTGCTTGTATAAATAAATTAAAAAAAAAAAAACAGTTATATAGGGTCAAGGAATGGACACGGTGCAGGTTTCCTGATCCAGCAGACCGGGTAAAGGAGGAGTCAGAGTCCTCAGTGGCTTTTTGCAGGTCTTTTTATTGGGATTTACCCAGTACATGGCAGGCAGGGGTGCTGGGGGGCCGGGAGGCTGACCAGCCTCCCAGCCCCCAGCAAGTCTTCACTCTATCTGGGCTCTCAGCCTTCTCTCAGCTTCTGCTTCTCTTGCTTCTCTCTTGGCTTCTCTTTTGGCTTCTACTGGCGTCCCCATGACCCGCCGCCCTGAAAAGCAGTCTCAGCCCAGGTGAATCCCATCTACCTGTGCCCACACCCTATTCCAGGTGCCGCCATCAGGCCTGCATTCAGGACCGCAAGGATCCATCATCTATCCTGATGGCGGGAGGGCAGAAAAGCCTGACATTTTTCCTTACCCTACAAGTTAGTTGTTAGGTATTTAATTTTTTCCAACTTTTACAGTTCATCATTTAGGCTCCTTAAATTTCTTGGTGTTACAAACAGCTTAAAGTAGAAATAATTTGCCAAAAATGGCATGCAAGTAAAATTAAAATGAAATAATTAAAAAACATAAAAAATTCAGCTGCTGTAAAATGTAAGCGATGAGGAACCATCACATCACTTTGTGCTGTATCCCTGTGTCAGGACGAGGAACACAAGTGACTGAAGGTATTTACTGTGTTCAGACCTTGCTGGTAAACAGCTTTTTTTTAGCTCAAGCATTTTCAGCAGAATCACCTGCAGCCAGTGGCAGCATAAACTGGGCACTATCTCCCTGATTTAGTCTCAAAATCGGTGACTGTTGCTAAAATTTAAATACAAGGAATGATTGTGTTATGGAGAAATTGGAGAAATTGTGTTCACTTGATCTTAGCCAAAAGGCCGAGAAGCGATGGAGAAATTGTGTTCAAGGGAATAAACCACAACTCAACAACCAGAAATAAGAAATATATTTCAGGATTCTCTATTAAAACAGTTGCTGAAGCTGGAGCAGATCAGAGCGAAGTTAATCACAACAGGGGTTTGTAATTCTTACAGGTAATAATGTGGAACAGAACCTATAGTGGCTTTCTGTTTTCTCATTTCTAGCATACAGATGGAAAATATATCCTTCAGCCTGTAATGCTGCCGTTACTTTTATTACATGAAAGCTTTCACTGCTTGTGATCTTGTATTTTGTAAGAAAGATACTTCGCCGGTCAAATATGTTCAAAATCTGTTGCTCCTCCATATTTGGTCTTCATCCACAGTTCCTGGCCTGTGGCTCCCCAAAACCTGAGGATTTCCTAAGGAAGGAGAGTGTTACAGGTGTCTCTTACTATTTTTTTACAAAAAGATTTATTTATTTATGCATACAAGAACTGGGGTACAGGTCTGTAGGGAGCAGGAATGACACTGAGCAGGTTTTCTAGGATCCAGCAGACCGGGTAAAGGAGGCGTCAGAGTCCTCAGTGTTTTTTTGCAGGTCTTTTATTGGGATTTAGCGGGTACATGGCAGGCAGGAGTGCTGGGGGGCTGGGAAGCTGGCTGTCCTCCCAGCCCCCCAGCAAATCTTCACTCTATCTGGGCCCTCTGGCGTTCTCTGCTTCTTTCTCGGTTTCTTTTTCAGCTTCTGCTGCTTCTCTGCTTCTGCTGGCGTCCCCGTGACACCACCCTTAAAAGCCCAGTCTCAGCCCAGGTGAATCCCATCTACCTATGCCCACACCCTACGCCAGGTGCCCGCCATCAGGCCTGCATTCAGGACCGCAAGGATCCATCATCTATCCTGATGGCGGGAGGGCAGAAAAGCCTGACATTTTTCCTTACTCTACAAGGCCAGAGTTGTGGGGAGGTAGGAGGATTCACTTGAGAGAGTGGGGAGCAGAACATGCAGATTTACTGAAATGCACTGCTGAGGGGAGCAGCTGGCGAGTCAGGAGAGGTCTGCTGCACCATGTGGGTTGCTCCCTGGCCGGAGATCAAACTCGGGCTGCAGAGGCTGTGGACAGCTTCATAGATTGTGTCTTAACCCCTTGCACCATCAGGGAGGCCCTCTCTTATTATCTTAATGAATATAACTTTTGGAAAACACCGGAGGTGGGGGCTGGTTGCCAGGGAAAACAGCGAGAATGGAGGGTGGGGCTTTTACTCCTGCCCGTGATTCCCGGGAGGGGAGAGGGCCTTGTGGCTGAATCCAATTGTTGATGACCAGTGAGTTTATCAGTCGTGCCTGTGTAGCGGAGCCTCCATAAAAACCCACCAGGTGGGGCTGGGAGAGCTGCAGGACTGGGGGCTACGTGGCGTTTTGGGGAGACACATCTCCTGGAGGGGGCTTGGCAGCTCCATGCCTTTCCCCTGACTTGGCCCTACGCTTCTCTTCTGTCTGGCTGCTGCTGACTCCGGTCCTTGGTAACCTGGATATCCGGTAAGCCAACAGATTCTCTGAGCCACTCTAGCACATGAACCTGCAGCCAGATTTGCGCGAACCTCTGATGCAAAGCCCATTGGTCACGAGCCCAGGGGTTACCCTGAATTTGGGCTGTCACCCAAAGTCTGAGGATGGGCTCGCGGGGGACCTCCAGTCTGTGGCTGGTGGCCAGCACTGCTGACGCCTAAGTGGGGCAGAACTTGGGAGGCTAACCCCGTGACCTGTGGGATCTGCCATGTGTGGGCAGAAGTGAGCTGGGTACAGCTGAAATCTTAGAAACCCCGCTGGCTTTTTTTTTTTATATTGGAAGCCTTCAGGCTGCTGTGTGATGATGTTCTTTTATCACAGGACCTAGACGCAGGCAGGCTGTGCCTCAGGGTTGCAGTTAAGGTTAATGCTACCATGTTTTAAAATGAAAAATTCTTATCTTCCCTTAGAGCTATGAAGGCCCTCACAAAATTGGTGATTAATGTGCTGAAAAGACATTCAGGGAACTTCCTTGGATATTGATCAGATAAGCACTGAGATTTATGACTCTGTTTTGTGATGTTCATTAGGTGAATCCGAGGTGGAGTGGGGCAGCTCTTAGCTAGTGCTTTCCAAACCCTGGAAAGTCTAGCATCTCAGTTAATCTAGAAAGAGACCTCTCTTTCCCTGAGTGTGTTGTTTTTTTTGTTGCTTAAGTGTTACTGTTTGTAAAGGCAGGACCAGGCACAGTGCAGGTTTTCTGATCCCATGCAGACCAGGTAAAGGAGGAGTCAGAGTCCTCAGTAGTTTTGCAGGTTTTTTATTTGGGGTTCACCAGGCATATGGCAGGCAGGGGTGCTGGCTGGGGGGCTGGGAGGCTGGCAGGCCTCCCAGCCCCCAGAAAGTCTTCACTCTATCTGGGCTCTCTGGAGTTGGTTCTGCTGCTTCGGCTTCTACTGCTGCTACTACTGCTGCTGCGTCCCCGTGACGCCGCCCTTAAAAGCACAGTCTTAGCCCAGGTGAATCCTATCTACATCTGCCCACACCCTACTCCAGGTGCCTGCCATCAGGCATGCATTCAGGACCGCAAGGATCCATCATCTATCCTGATGGCGGAAGGGCAGAAAAGCCTGATATTTTCTTTACCCTACACTGTTGCATCAAAATTGAGTGTTCTTACTTGAAATACCACCTTTCATGTTTCTGGAGGTATGAAATTCAGAAGTTTCCAAGGATGTTCTCAGTGTTATGGCATCTTCCTTTAATGAATTGTAGCTAGTTGTTGAATTTGCTTCAGTGCTTTGTGTTGTGGTTTTTGGAGTGTGTGGGTTTCGAGTGCAGGGTCCTTGGGTTCATTCTGGGAAAGGTGTCACCAGAGCTCCCTTTTCAGCGGCACACGGCGAGTTCCCCAGGTGAGTTTCTCCACGAGACAGAGACGTTAATTATATTTAAAGGGCAGGTTTATTAAGGAAAGGGACAGAAAACTAAAGACACTTGCAGAGACAAAAGCGGGCAGGAAGAGCTGCCCCAGAAGGGACAGGTTTGCTGACAGAGGCCTGCAGGGTTGCAGGTGGGCGGCCTTAAGAAGAGCTGTCTCCACTGAGGGAGGTCACTAAAGGCAAGCCCGCAGGTAGAGGTCATGGGCAGGCAGGGAGGCAGCTCCCCTGCTGAGGGAGAGAGTTGGTGAAAAGAAGCACCTGTATAGTCACAGGTGGACAGTGGATTGCTGCCCTTCCCCACCTCTTGTGCAGAGACTGCACTGACATAGTCTCCTCTGTTTGGGAGGGGCTCACTCCTTGTGACCCTCCAGTTGCTAATTTTGAATAACTATGTAGAATTTGAAAGGGAGATCCTACAATGGACTCAATCTCCATATCTTTACCTTTGGATGTGCTCTCCAAAACCTGCTTGGATGTTATGCTTTGTAATCTAGGTGTCTGTGCCTAAGGATATTAGTTTCTGCAACTGTGTCTTCTGTGTCTAAGGATCTCGGTTGCCATAGCTGTGTCAATGGCTATGCTAATCTCTTGTACCCCAACCTCCTTGTGAGCCTGGTTTCTGGTCTTGTAGCGCCTCCTTTACAGTTTTTTTTTTTCTCTATTCTTGTCCTCCATCACTTTGGACTTTCACGTAGGTTCTCTCTTGCATAGGTCCTCTCTTGCACGGTATATGCTGAAAATGATTGTCCTTTCTATCTCTCCCTTGGACTGTTCTCATAGATACTGGTGCGGTACATACACACAGTGGAATATTACTCAGCAATGAAGAAAGATAAACTCATGCCATTTGCAGCAACATGGATGGAGCTGGAAGGGATCATGCTCAGTGAAATATGCCAGAAAGAAAAAGAAAAATACCGGATGGTCTCACTCATAGCAGGAATTTAGAAAACCTAAATAAGGGACCAGGAAAAAGAATAACTATAACAAAGTAAAAATCAAAATCAAAAGCAACTATAAACCAGAGACACACTACGGTGGGGGTTGGGGGGCAGAAGGGAGTAGGATCAAAACAAGGGGGGTGGGAATTGTGTGGGGACTATAACCAAGAGGAAAATGCATGCACTGTGCCAAAATGAATAATGATGTAAAAATACAAGAAAGCAAAAACAACAAAAAAATTTAATATACTCAAATTGATATAAAAAATCTAATTGTTTTCTAATTAATAATATACAATGGGGGATGTTTCTGACCTAAAGATAACTGTAAATAAAACTAGTTTATCTTGCAATTATTTAAAAGAAACAAAACTAAAAAAAACGGATTGAAATAGAGACTAGCCCTCGCCCATTCTGGAAATAACTATAATAGTTTGATGCGTATTTTTCCAGTTTTTCATGGGGTTCCTGCTCGTGTGTACGTCCAGTCCATCCATTCACTCGTTACACATTCCTCTTTCCTCTCCCTGTGCTCCCCGGCCCTCCTCCTGAACATAAGTGCTGTGATATTGCCCAGGGAGAGGAGGCTTTGTTCCGCCTTTTGAACTTGATTGAATTTGACTCCTGGTGGAGCTCATTGTCTTGTCCTTTCCTCCCCTGGCCTACCGCAAAGGTCCAATAAATCCAGGCTACGCTTTGCTTCTTTTTCTCCCAGGCAGCCTCACTAGGAGGCCTCTTAGAACAAATTCCGCAACTCTGTAAAAGACAGCACTGCTGGTGTTGCTCCTGGGGGCTCCTGGCCCCTGGTCTGGCTTCCCTGGTGATTGGCCTCAGGCCCGGAGGGGCTTTTGTGCCCCAGGATTCCAAGTGTGAAGTCTCTGTGGGGTTTCCTTGGGAAGCAGCCTCTTCTTTGTAGGACCTGCCCTTCTGTGTCTGTTCTGGCTTGAGATTCGCTCTGCGTTTGTTATCAGTCATTTGAGCTCTGTCTGATTTCTGTCTTCTAGAATTTCCTTGAAAAAATTTGACATGTTGATGGGGGACCTTGCTGTCTTGTCTGCTCCCTTGCCACTGAGTGGGATATAGAAGTGAGGTGCGGTGCACAGGGAGATTCCCTCAGTGCTTGGGACCTCCTGGATGCCTTGTCCAGTGACTGGAAAATTCCATTTCTTGTTCAGCTCTGTGGAAATTCTAGCAGGGTTGGTTTGTAGCTCCTCCGGTGTGTGTTGTGACTTGAAAGTATTGTTTCCTTTCAGTTTGGCATTTCATGTTAATCATAGTGAAATCATTCATCATAATGAAGTCATTAATATCTCATTACACTCTTTGAGTATGTAAATAACATCATTACTGGAACTTCTTGTACATTTACAGGCCTCTGCAAGGTGTTAGCCACATCCTGCGAATGAGTGCTACAAAATTCACTTTCAATGATTACCCTTAAATGTCACTGTCTCCGTAAACTATGCATTTGTGTCCCATTGTGTAGGGAACTGAATATTATCAGTTTCTTTTTCTGGTGTCCAGCTGAGCTGCAGACATGAATAGTAACTTTAATGGGCACATAGTAGTTAGAATGACTTCCTAATTACTGTCAGAAAGAAGTATTTTATTTTTTACATCGTTGTTAATTTTTAAACAATATTTGCTTCCCCCCACCCCATGAGGTGTAGTCCCCATAGTTTCCTTCTCCAATGCACCTGTGCACCATCACCTCAGTCCCCTGTGCTCCTCCCTCCCTCCCTCTGATCCCTCTCCCTCCTCCTCCCCTGTAGGATGTCTCTGGTTTATAATTGTTCGTTTTTGCTTTGTTGTGTTTTGTACTATTATTTTTTTACACCGATGTCTTATTTGGTTCCCCTATATTCCTGCTATAAGTGAAACCATGTGATAGTTTTCTTTTTCTTTCTGGCTTATTTCACTGAGCATCATTCCTTCTAGCTCTATCCATGTTGCTGCGAATGGCATGAGTTTATCTTTTTTGATTGCTGTATAATATTCCATTGTGTATATATGCCACATCTTTCTGATCCAGTCATCTGTTTTTGGGCATTTGGGTTGTTTCCAGGTTTTACCTATTGTAAATAGTGCTGCAGTAAACATAGGGGTACAGGTGGTCTTTTGGAACAGTGTTTTTGTGTCCTTTAGGTAGATCCCTAGGAGTGGAATTGCTGGAGCATATGGTAGCTCCATTGTTAGTAGACTGAGGAACCTCCAGACAGCTTTCCATAGTGGTTGGACCAGTTTGCACTCCCACCAGCAATGTAGGAGAGTTCCTTTTTCACTGAATCCTCCCCAGCATTTGTTGTTGCTTGCTTTTTTGATATGTGCCATTCTTACTAGTGTAAGGTGGTATCTCAGTGTGGGTTTGATTTGCATTTCCCTGATGATAAGGGCTGTTGAGCATTTTTTCATATGCCTGTTGGCTGTTTGCATTTCCTCTTTGGAGAAATGTCTTTCAAATTCTTCTGCCCACTTCTTGACTGGATTATTTACTTTGTTTTTGTTGAGTCATGTTAGTTCTTTGTATATCTTTGTGATCAGTCCCTTACCACTTGCATGGAGTGCAAAAATTTTTTCCCAGTCAGTGGGGTGTCTCTCTGTTTTGGTTACTGTCTCTTTTGCTGTACGGAAGCTTTTCAGTTTGATGTAATCCCAGGCATTTATCTTTTCTTTAACTTTCTTTGCTTTGGGTGATGAGTCTTTCAAGATGTTACTGAGATATAGGTAAAACACTACAAGACATACATTTTCTTCTATGCAGTTTATGGAGAAACAAGTACTTGACTCACTATTTTGCAGGAATGACTGAGATTCATTTGACCAACAGCATTTTTTTGATCCAAATTTTTTTTTTTTCTCAGGAAGGAGAAAACATTTTCTATTTGGCTATTGAAGATATAGAAACAGACACAGAGCTTCTGATTGGCTACCTGGACAGCGACATGGAGGCAGAGGAGGAAGAGCAGCAAATCATGACAGTGATCCAAGAAGGCGAAGTGAGACCTTCTAAAGGACAATGCTCAGCTGGCAGAAAAGGTACTGCTCCTCAAGGGTGGTTTGAGAGAATGACAGTTGTAGGGGAGATACAGTTGGGACTGGAGTTGAACTGTAGTTGTATTCTAGTAGAATGTTCTCAAAATAGAGGTAGTTTATGTCAAAACTGCTCTTGGAGGGGATCCTGCTGTGTGTCCATCTTTCTTCCAGCAGGAAGACCTTGCAGAGTGTGGGTTCACCTGGAGGTTGGCCAAGGTCAGAGGTGGCTCCTGGCTGTGGGGGCTCTTCTGTGCAGGAGGCCCCTTGGGTGGGAGGAGTTTTGGCATCTATACCTGAATCTGCCACTAGTCAACCTGGTTATGGGGCATATTACTGCCTCTCTGACTTGACTTTATCATGTGTTCATCAGAGGCAAGAGGAAAGGGGCTGTGCTGGCTTCTATAAGATTATTCTTGGGGCTCCCTTCTCTTGGAGATCCTTAAGAATCTGGAGCTGCTGGGGATCTTTTGGGTTTCGATCCTGAAGGCCTGCAGGGTGGCTAGGTCATCTTAGCTGGGTCCCCCCAAAAGTGTGACCTTTGGCCAGTCTTCTAACCCTGGAGGTAGACCTCACTTGTTTGTCACCTGCTTGGGAATAAACCATTCTTATTGGGTCTTGTTTCTTGTGTTAGACTCCTGATGGGGTTCGAGGGAACTCTTCCTGATAGGATAGGTACTCACAATTTGTTAATGATTATTGCTGTTGAGTGTATGTCCATTGCATTTGGCAGAGTCCCCTCAGGAGGATGGCTTTCTTCTACTAGCTGTCATATAGTACTGTCTTGCATTTTCCGTTCTCTGTGTGCCCCTGCTGAGTAAGTGTGAGTGTTCTTAGCATTGCTGGCTTATGCTTTTGTTTATTTTAGTTGGATTATTTAAAGAGAACATGAGGACGAGCTGTCTGTTGTGTTTTTCAAATAAGCATTATGCCTTTTGGAATGTCAGATTTTTAGTAACGGGATTTTTTTTTTTTTTTTTTTGTATTTTTCTCCTCCACTACCCAGGGTTTGATGTCGCTGTGTCTTTCACTGCCTATCTGTTACCACCCTGGTTTTTCTTTAGTTAAAAAAAAAAATTCCATTTTCATAATAAGAATCATCAGAAACTTCAAAACATTTTGAAAAGATGTAAATGAGTTACTTACATTGTTTTGTTTCTAAAAGCAAATAAATCATCCAAAACAAGAATGACTAACCAAGCAACGAAAGAAACCAGGGAGACACCCAAATGTCTAACAGTGGAGAATTTGGGCAAATCAGTTACAGTACCTTATTTATTTATTTATTATTTTTTTAAAGATTTATTTATGCATACAAGAATGGGGGTACAGGCCAGAGGTACAGGGGGTGAGAGGATTCACTAGAGACAGAGCGGGGAACAGATCAGGCAGACTGACTGAAATGCACTGCTGAGGGGAGCAGTGGGCGGGACAGGAGAGGTCTGCTGCGCCATGTGGGTTGCTCCCTGGCTGGGGATCAAACTTGTGCTGCAGTAACTGTGGTCACCTTCATAGTTTGCATCTTAACTCCTTGCACCATCAGGGAGACCCTTACCTTAATTTTTTTAAAAATACCTTGACTTGGTATAATGTTAAGTGGGAAAAAGAGCAGCAAATGAAAATGCATATAAAGTATGATCATAAATATAGCTATTTCTTGATTTTTGCATAAAAAATGAATTTGCAAATAACAAGTCAGATCTGGGAATAGGTGGTCTCTTTGTTATGGGACTATAGGTGATTTAATTTCATTCATATTTTCTAAATCTTACTTGTAAATCAGAAAATACATGGAATTGAAATATATTTTGGCAAATTTGAATGGAGTCCTGTCTGTCTGCTTGGGACTGAGGAACCTCATTGTACCTACTGTAAAGAGCAGTTTTGATGACCTTGGTCTTTTTTCACATATGTAAGATTCCCTTTGTTAATTACGTGTAGTTCACTTCAGTTGGATTTTTCTTTGGCTAAAAATGAACTCAAAATAACCTTTTCAGGGACAACTTTTAATTTCCAGTGAACATTTATCATAACTCTTTGATGTGTTAAGTTACCTTATAGGGTAAATTCAAAGTTGACTTCATTTTGTATTAATTTGGTGAAACAAGTGAAATGACTGAAATGATTTAAACAAGTGAAATGATTTAAACAGTAATGTATTTCTCGCCAATAACACCTGCTGTTAAATTTCATGGACAGCGCTATTACTATTCATAGAGATGTTCAGGATTACTGACTTGATACCATTAAACTCAATTATCAATTGATCTTGAAATGAGGACAAACAGTCCTTGTATCTAAATTTTCATATTAAAAATCTGTTTCCTTGTGAATGTGCAGATTGCTTCGACTGCGAAGAGGACTATGCCTGTCCTCAGTGTGAGTCGAGTTTTACCAGTGAGGAAATCCTTTCTGAGCATCTTCAGACACTGCACCAGAAACCCAGAGAGGAGAAAGAATTTAAATGCAAGAACTGTGGGAAGAAATTCCCAGTAAAGCAGGCTTTGCAGAGACAGTACGTACAATAAAGACCACCTTATAAGCTAATACTGTGTTCAAATGATTCCATTTGGTTTGTCCTATGGTTTCTAAGCTATGTGCTTTGCTGTGAGTGTGTGTGTGTATTTGAATGTGTGTTTGTGATGAAGATAGAGATTTAAGCATTCCACATGTTCATTGTCATTCTGGTTAATTCTCCTTTTTTTTAGTACATTGATTTTTGAAACATTCTGATGATGAAGCTTAGCTAGTAAAGATTGTTTATGCTAATATATATAGTTAGTAAAAATTGTTTATGCTAATATATCATCATATTTAATACCTTACTATAAAACAGCATCTCACTGGTTTGAAGTAGTTTATTTCACAGAAACTTTGGAGGAATAATCCGAAGATGAGTAGCTGTAGGATATAAGATGAATTAAATGATCCCACTCATTGCTTTGCACCTTTGTTAGTTCAACTGTTTTGACAGCATGTAAAATTATCCTTTTGCTTAAATATTTTATAGTACAGTGCATCTTAAAAGTGAGAGAGTAGATACATACATACTTTCATCTTTAACATAATGTAACCTTGCATATAAGCAAGAGTTAACATAGGTGTAATGCTTTATTTCTTTATTCATTAAAGTCAAATTCTGAAAAATGCTATATTTTAGATTATCTCCATATTATGCATCTACCTTTTGTGCATGACATTTAACACGAACAATTTCTGCTCAAACCTTTTATAAAAGCAAGAGATTACACATTTGGGAATTGTATATTGTAGGCTTTTAAAAAAGCAAGGGCTGTATACCTTTTCATGAGTGGGCTTTACAGCTGCTTTCTAGCCAGCTTTTATGGAATATTGTTTATGAACTAGCTCAGATGTATCTTTTATATAAAATATAGTTAAATTGGGTGCTACTAAATATTTAAAAGGGAAAAGATAGGATGACTTTACTCAAAGTAGATATATTTTTATAGATTTTTGTCTTAGACTTTTTTTTTCTATTTCCCTCCAGTGTTCTTCAGTGTACAGCAAAAAGCCGAGGGAAGGATTCTTCACGAAGTTTTCAGTGTTCTGTTTGCAGTTCATCCTTCAATTCAGCCTCAAGGTTTTGTGTCTGAGTTATCAGATGTCACATAGTCGTGGGTCGTTTTGGCATGCGTGCTTTTATGCTTCTTAGCAATTCAGTATCACATGGCTCTCGAACTTAAGAGCTTTCCTCCTGACCTGTCCAGGGAACACATGACATGCCCCTGAGCCTCTAGTAGGGAGCACACCATTCAGAAGCCAGCATGATGCCAGAGTTTTGTAGGTGGTCTTCACCACGTCTTTTTCCTGACCCCCTTCCCGGTTGTCTTGCAGTTTTGAGCTGCACCAGGAGACCTGCCGGGGGGATGCCAGGTTTGTGTGCAAGGCCGACAGCTGTGGGAAGAGGCTGAAGAGCAAGGATGCCCTGAGACGACACCAGGAAAATGTCCATGCTGGTGAGAAGTCGTTGATGGGTCATTTTCAAAGGGGCTCACTCGAACCCCCAGGCTCCAGGGATCTGTTTGTAATTCTCGCTCTAGTGCTGGCTTTCCCATTGTACTCACACAGATGTGGAGCTGGGCCTGTGGGCCTTTGTCTTCCAGTGAGCACCATTTCTTTTTCAAGTTGATTCCAGCAGCATTTGTCTTTTCTTCCTGCCTGAAGTAATCAGAATGGGAAACTGCAGCTAGAATCTAGTTGTGCTAGGTAATCGGTTGGCCAAAGAGTTAAAATTTTTTCAATAATTATTTGAGTATGTCAGCATGCAAAATTTACTTGGGGAGGTATATCTAGAAATCATTCAGTGATACCTTTCTGGCTTCATATTTTTATAATGCTTCTTAGCGATTCAGTATCACATGGCTCTCGAACTTAAATTTAAATTTTTTAAATGTGTCTATTTTTCCTCCATTGAAAAAAAGAACAGACTGCATTTTGAGGGGTGGAATATGTTTGGATTAATAAAGCAGATACTCTGAGTTCCTTCTAATGGCTAGCTAAACGAGAAAAAACATTTGACTTGTCTCTTAGATTTCATCTGCTTAGCACATGGTAAATGTGTCGAGGTTTAGGGCTTGAAGCGATTGCACTGAATCGAACAGATGGCTGTGTTGTCAGAGTTGACGTTGGATTTCTTTTTCCTTGAGAAGGCTGCCATTTCTGGAACCCCGCCGTCCTTGTATGGCATTCCCCTCATGTGTTCACCTTTGCCCTTCTGGGAGTTCCTGGACATGGGGAAAGTGGAGTTTTTTCCTCCCATTTGTTTGTTCCATGCTGCAGAGGAGAAAAGGATAATGTCTTCTCAGCTTTTGTAGCCTGTGTTTGCTCATTGTCCAAGTGTCTCCTTGAATGGTAAAGTTACAGAGGCTGAGAAGAAGGGGCTGCTGCTTCAGTTCAGGCTGTACACGATGGGCAGGCCATCTGTGAAAGCTCTGGGTGTAGGGGGTGTGGGCTGTGAAGGAGAGCTGCAGGACCGGCTGTCTCCAGCACCTTGCTGTGTTCTGATAGCTTTTTTTTTCCCTCTGGAAGCAAATACAGCATTTCGAAAAAAATTGATTATCTCAGGACCTACCTTATGTTTGCAAAAGGCCAGCCTCACTTTTTGAGAGACCTGACTTCAGTCTTTTTTTTTTCCCCCAAATAAAGCTGTTTTGCTGAAAATGCTGTACTTAATTTTCTCCATCTTTGTCTGCAATGGATTATAACAAATCTTTCATGTCATTTTTAAAGTTAACTTTGCTGAACTAAGTGAAAAACCAGATGCACACGGAAATACTGGAAGCTCGCCTTCTCGTTTCTGGGCATGTGGTGTTCAGGCTGGGGGCATCCTTTCTTTGAGGCTTCTTGTAGTTGACGATGAGCATTATAATACTGATTCTGGAAATTCATGGTGATTTTGTCAGAAATCATTTCCGAAGGGAAGGTTTTTATTTTTCTATGTTGTGGAGCCTACAACATGTGAAACTCTGTATTTTCAGCCACAGGTTACCATCTTGCCTTTTGTCCCTTCTGGTTCACAGCCTGTCTCTTGCTTCTCCTTTTTTCTCTGTGAGCAGTGGAAGACTATTTCCTATTCAGACCAGCAAAGACAACAGTGTTGAGATGTGGTTGTGGAGAGAGTCACTAGAGAGGCAGAGGCGTTCCAGGGAAGACACGTCCTGCCACTGTGACTACTGACGGCGACAAGTGTTCCTAGTCAGGTGGCATGAGCTGAAGATGTTGAGAAGGGAGAAGCTGGATGTGGAAATGTGGCTCTCAGGTTTCCATAGCTGTAGTTTGTGCTAGGTAGGTTCTCAGACCAGCCCCTGCAGCCCACTTCATCCACATGCAATATTTAAGCGACTGGGTTTTTGGTATAGTTGTATCAGTTTCTCATGCAACTCCTATAAATTAAGTAGCAGATGTCCCTGAATACAGGAAAACTAGAATAGAGTGAAGTCTGCTTGAACCTGGGGAAGCTGGTAGGGTGGCGAGACCCTTCATAGTGAACACGAGCAAACAGAGCAAAGGAGCTGACTTCCCTAACCCCTCCCCATCTTTGCTCTCTTGCTTAGAGGCTGTGGATTCTATCAGATTTTGTATTGATGGGAGATAACATTTATCTCCATTTTCAGGCTAGCAGTCCTAGACTTTGCCCATATTTCTTCTCAGAGGAGTGAGGGTTCCAGGTCTGGGTTGAAGAGGAGAAGATGTGAGGAGGAGGGAGAAGTTGGAGGGTAGGGTTGGGGGCTGAGTGCTCCCCAGTCTGTGCTCCCTGCTGGTGGAGCAGTGGCAGGAGGAAGAGGGGTGAGGCTCCAGTCTCTCTCCTTCCCTCTTCACTACTTTCCCTAGCTTCCCGTGCGGCAGGAGTGGGTCTGATATTGGTGAGCAGCTGGTATGAGGGAAGAGGGAGGGCAGAAAAGGAGCATGGGTTGAAGAAAGGAAACCCTAGCTAGTGGTGCTGGAAAAGAGGGCTGTGCTGGGCCTCCCTGGTGGCGCAAGGGGTTAAGACACAACCTATGAAGGTGTCCACAGCTACCGCAGCACAAGTTCAATCCCTGGCCAGGGAGCCACCCACATGGCGCAGCAGAACTCTCCTGACTCGCCCGCTGCTCCCCTCAGCAGTGTACTTTGGTCAGTCTGCCTGTTCTGCTCCCCACTCTGTCTCTGGTGAATCCTCTCACCACCTACACCTCTGGCCTGTACCCCAGTTCTTATATGCATAAATAAATACTTTTTAAAAAAAGAGGGCTGTGCTGTCTCAGGGACCCCTCATATATGTGTGTATGTAGAGACAGGTCCAGGGGCCGCACACTTGTTTTGCTTGGGACAATTTTCTTGCTTACTGGCCATATTACTTATCACTCACCAAGGAACATTTTCATTGCTCGATTTAATATGCTAGAATAATGCATTTTATGAAATAAGGATTTTAAATGAGAGTTTACATTTTTGTTTCTTCTGAAAGTTCCTCTTTCATAAACACAGCCCTATAATAAAAGCCAATCATTTTGTTATGTTGATTTTTTTCCCCCTTAGTTTGGACGTGCTTCAGAATAACAGAGAAATGGGCAGGAGTGGGTGTGGATAGTGGTGTGGGGCCAGACCATGGAGACACTGTAGTGCACTATCCTGATGCTTATTTTTGATTGTATATTTGTTTACTTATTGGAGATTATTTGTGGTGGATCTGATGACACCTTTACTAGAATGTGCCTGAAAAGGTTATTATTGAGTGACTTCTGTAACCACTATGAAATTTCAAATATGTAATGAGCTCCTGCAAATATAATGACCATGTAAGAAGACAAAATTGGGCTTTTGAGTGCTATGAATATCAATCCAGTGTATTATGGTATTGGTTTTTGCTCTTTTGCAAGAGCCTAGTGCTGGAAAGAATAATGTTTAAAATCCAGTTGATTAAGTCACACATGTGGTTAAATTTGGAAGGAAGTAGTAAAACCAGCCTATGGATTATTGAATCCATTTTTTCCCTTTATCAACACACTTGATTAATTTGATTTTTGATTGAGTTTATTCATAGAAATGTTTTTTTCTTAATACTAAATTAGAATGTGGAAAAGTGCAAGTATTATATATGTGGATAGAGCTGAATACAACTCAAATATAAGAAGAAATACAACTTACTCCACAAGAGTGAAAATTTTAGCTTTCTAAATGATAAAAGCAGAATACCCATTTAGAACTTATATATCACACAAAAACACTGTATCTGACACTCCTTTTAATATCGGTTCTATTTTAGGCGATCCTAAGAAAAAGCTCATATGTTCAGTGTGCAATAAAAAGTGTTCTTCAGCATCAAGTCTTCAGGAACATAGAAAGGTCAGTAAGATACAGAGTACTACTGGTCAGAGTATAAGATTGTCTGTCTAGTCATTTATAGTGTCTGCCATGCCAATTTTCAGCCTTTTTTTTAATATTTCAGAGACAGAGCTTTGTCATTAATATAAATAGTAACATTTGAAATGCAAGACTGATAGAAAAGAATGTAAACTCCTGCAGAAAAATATATGTGGAGTTGTTGATTGTGTTCAGAATTAGAACTGTTTGTCTTGTGCAAAGCGATGTCCTTCACTACATCACCTCACCTCACTTTGGTGGGTAGCTTATCAGTTGCTGTTTGTTCAGGAAACAGTATGTGTCTGAGGAAACTACATATGTGTGTATGCTAATACTATGATCCACCTTGGATTCAGTTATTGAAAGGGTGCATAGTATTAAAGTCTGACAAAACAGACTCCATTATTTTGAAGAGCTACAAAAAGTGTACAAATATGCCAGACTGTTGGCAGAAATGATTATGTTGGGAGAAAATACATTTTATGCATTTTATAATAAGTGTAATTTTTCATGTGAAAAATTAGTCTGAAAAAGTTATTAACCCCAACAACTTTTGCAACAAGATAATATACTTTTTAGTAGAATTAAAATGGAATTTAGATTTTTGTTCCTCATGGCAAAAATTTCATTTTCTTACTTTCACAAAGATAGAAGTATTTCTTCATCTAATGTATTATTTCAGATTATCTACATGCATGTGATTTTCTTCTAGAGATTTAATACCAATGAGGTGGGGAGATGGTACCAGTGATATTTGTGTTGTGGATTGTGAAATGAACTTTGTCTCGATTTGGATATAGATGTATTCCAAAGCAACTCATGAGATGTTCAGTCCAGTAGCCCGGCTGTGTGCTGGGGATTTAACCTTCTACACCATGAGGTAGTTCTGTGATTGCAGGGTGAAGTAATGGGGCAGGCACTGGCAGAGTTAGGACAGCGTTATCTTCTTCCTCATCAGCACTCCCTGTCACATCAGGCTTTTGTTTTCTTATGAAATATGATACTGAGTTAATCAGTGTTTTGACCAGTGTTCTGTCTGAAATTGTTAAAAAATATGCAATACTTCAAGAATTGGCATGTGATTCTTGTGCTGGGCCATTCCAGTCTTCTCTTGTATCATCCGCATTTTAATAACATATGTGCTGTGCAGGTGAGCATGGAAACTTCTTTCAAAAATGAGTTTTACCCAGACGTCCAGCCCAAAGCTTCACCTTTTAGGTTTTTTCCCTTTCTCTGACCTTTATGGTTTCTAAATCAGGACTCCCGCTGAGACAAAGGGAAAAAAATTCAGTAGACTGGACATTTTCTAAATAACCTCATTTATAATTCTGATTTATGTTCTTGATCTCTTTAAGCCTTACGTTGAAATTTAAGGTATTTGATCAAATTTAAGATTTTACCAAGTGGAGTGTTTCACATAGGAGAGGCCCAGAGAGAGTGTGCGGGTAACTCAGCCACATGGCCTCAGTCTGCATCTTCAATAACCCCAGATAAAGACAAGGGAGGGAGGTGAGCAGGGGTGAAAGAGAGGAAGGTCAGTTACAGGATTACCAGGAAAGGCATAGTAAGCAAAGGTATGACCTGTTTGCAGGTTTAGTTCTGTCTTTCCACCAATAAGAGTTAAGGAGATGAGGTTTTTCCCCAAATAGAAAGACCCTTAAAAAGACAGATTTTCCTTTACACCTGTAAATGGCTTTCAAGAAGGAGCAAGGCCGTCTCAGCCTTTGGAGTCCCACCTGTGAAATAATCCTTTTGCCAAAGACATATGTTGTGATGGCAGCCCAGCGCTCCATTACAGCTTTGCTCCTCTTACTTACAGTGTTTCTGAATCGATAGGCAGCCTTCCCTGATGCCACTTTTGATTCTGTTCTTACAGTGGGGTGTGTGAATGTCTTATGGGCTTTGGTTGCAGTATTTCACCTGGCCAGTAGATGGTGCTTTATGAATATGCCTAATTACATTATAGTCTAATATAGTAACTACATTACCATATAATGGTCCTATATTACGGTAAGATATATTATGATCTTTCTTGAAAACTTAGTTTAGGACTTCAAATTAGAAGTTATCCTCCATGTCCATTTGGTAAGCTGTACATTTTACAGAATGTTTTAATTAGCATTCAGCACGAAGAATATCACTTGTCATTTTTACTTTAAATGTGATTATTCTATTGAATCTTTTTAGGAGTTTTGAGACCAGCATGGGTTTGAATTTTGTGGTATAGTCAGTGCAAAAGTGCTTTCATGGACAGTAAATGCACTATCTTATAATTTGGGAATATCATTTTATAATATTAGAGACATAGATCAATTAATGCACAGAACAGAAAAAGTAGAATTAAAGCCACATGGTCACCTAGTGACAAAGTTGCCAGTAATACATAACAGGAAAGGATAGTCTCTTTGATAAATAGTTCTGGCAAAACCCACAGACCATTGTCTCACACACAGAGTCAACATGAATTAAAGACTTGAAAGTAAGACCTTCAAGCCACACAATTCCTGAAAGATAAAACAGGTGGTAAGACCTTGCACTTAGTCTTCACAATGCATTTTTTTAGCTTTAACTCCAGCAGGCAAAATAGTCACATGTGACTATAGCAAACTAAGAAGCTCCTAAACAGCACAGGAAGTCATCCAGCAAATGAAAAGCTAGTCTACCAAAGGGGAGATGATACTGAACAATCACATCAGGCAAGGGGTTACACAAGAACTGTAACTCAAGAACCAAAAAAAATCTGATAAAAAGATAGAGATAGGACCTGATGACATGTTTGGTTCTACAGATGACATACAGATGGCCAGCAGGCTCGTGAAACGATGGTCACCATAAATAATCGTCTGGGAAATGCAAATTAAAGCCACAATGAGATAGCAATTCAGTTCTGTCTGCAGAACATTGCATGTTTCAGAAGCAATGAGTCAATAAATGAGCACATCTGAGTACGCTCTTCCGCAGGATTTACCAGGCTGGCGACAGTGGCCCGCCCAGGGAGGGCTGAGCACTCTGTGCCCTTGTCCCACTCCTGGGACTGTGCACCTCTTCCTTCTGCCTGTTGCTTAGCTCTGTCTGGAGTAATCACTTGGTGATCTAGTGAGAAAAGGTTTGCTGAATCTGTGAGCTGCTGTGGCAAATTAATTGAACCTGAGGATGAACCTCTGATTTATGTGCAGTCAGTCTGAAGCACAGGTAAGCGCCCAGGCTCGTGGCCAGCATCAGAGGTGGAGGGTGGTCTTGGGAGGCCGAGCTCTTAACCTGTGGAATCTGACTCTCCACTTAGATGGTGTCAGAATTGAGTCAAATTCTCAGACACCCTGCTGGCGTCCTGTGCTTGCTGGCATGGGCAAGCTTCACATGCTCACCTGGGAACCAGGTCCAGGAACCCAATGCAGGTAGAGATGCAAAAGAAGTGACACATTGGAGGTGAGCCTGGAAGATGTGACTCAGTTGCTTCTGTCTCACAGTAAAAGATGAGGAGTCGCAACATCTGGATGAGCAAAAGAAGTAGCTTCTTGATGGAGTGTTCTGGTGAAGATGCAGTGAACATTGTTGACATGACAAGAAAAGAGTAGACTATGACATCCACTTTGTAGATATGGCAGGTGTTTGAGAAGACTGACTGGACCCCAATTCTGAAAAATGTTCTAATGGGATAAAATGCTGCCAGAATAGCATCGAACACTGCCATGAATCTCTGGGGGGGGGAGGGAAAGGCAATGAATGCAGCAAGCTTCACTGTTCTAAGCATTTGCCACCCCAGCCTTCAGTCCCACCCCGCCATGAGTCAGCGCTCATCTGTGTGGAGTCAGGGCCCCCCACTGGCAAAAATATTAGGAATCTGAAGTTTTGTTTTTAAAAATATTTATGCATAGAAGAACTGAGGCGCAGGCCAGAAGTGGGGTCAGTGGGTGAGAGGATTTACCAGAGACAGAGCGGGGAGCAGAACACCCAGATCTACTGAAATACACTGCTGAGGGCAGCAGTGGGAGAGACGGAAGAGGTCTGTTGTGCCAAGTGGGTCAGAACTCATGCCAAAGTAGCTACTGATAGCTTGATAGTGCTGAGACTTTAACTGCTATACCATCAGGTAGGCTGGAATCTGAAGTTTTAGAAATCGAGCATTTTTTAGCACTTAGGTATTTTAAAAACCACAGTTAGTAGATCACAGTGCATCGTAAATACAGTTTTTATCGTACCAGGAAGCAAAAATTTGTGACTCTATTGTGATGCTTGCTTTTTCGTGAGGTTTGGATCGGAACCCATGTTAACTGTAAATAAGTGTTCATCCAGGTACGCCTCTTGTTACTACTATGGAAGTTGCTTCTTAGGTATTACAAAAACAGTTGAAGAACTTAAGTCTGTTCTAAGTATCTTTAAACTTTATACTTCATGTCATCACTCCTGTGCTGTGGGGGTTCAGCCCAAGTCTCTGTGAGAGTCTTCGGTGACTGAAGAGGCTGCCTTGACCATGTCCCCTCTGTACTGCGGGGACCTGCCCTCTGAATCCTTGTGGCGACCCCTCACTGCCTTCCGAGGAACCACAGGACCCTCTGGGCTCCAAATACCCCTGAGTTTCTTAACTTTTCCAATATGACATTATAGGATCTGACAGGAACCTCCAACCTCCTGCCACCTGCAGGCCTGGCACCTGCTCACCTCCCCCAGCCGCTTGGTGGTATTTTTCCCTGTAGCAGCCCTAGTTACTCTGCAGGAACAGCAGGGCATCTTGTCTGGCTTTGTATCAATAGTTCTGCCGTTAGTGAGGTTGTATTGAGGATGTGCCTGCCCCAAACCAGCTGTGGATCTTCAGCAGAACAGGGGGTCAGCATTTCTAACATGAGGCTTCACACAGTTCTTTCCTCTTGGAACTTAGTCTCTTCTTTCTGATGTTCTTTCTGGGCTACTGCTCTTCAGACCACCTATGCAGTGTCTGTGATGTAGTAATATTTATATGAGTCAGTTGTTTACAAACATTACACCTCCCCCACTCATTTTTTTCTCTCTTTTTTTTTTAATCTTTTCCTATGGTTGTGCAGGAGTTTTACTGTGGGCTACGTGTATGTCAGAATTACACATTTTCTTGTCTTCCACAGTAGTATAATGTCGGTTCTATAGATATACATTCAAGCTGAGAATACTATTGCCTACTCTAAGGGGAATATTATTAACCTAGGGTTATATATTTTCAAGTCTAAATTTGTGCCAAAGAAAATGTTTATATAGACTGATAGTTTTTTTTCCTGAGTATAAATTAAATATGTGCACAGTAGGTCAGCTGTATTCCATATGTAAACAGTGTGCTGTCCTTTTACTGATTGGTTTTTGTTAGGTAACAAATACTGCCTTTTCAATCTATGTAGGGTAATGGAACAAGTTGGGGCTGCATTACCATATGTAGTTGGATTATTACATGATTTTATTTAGCGATTATCCCATGTTTATACTTTTACTTAAGCTCCTTGTAATTTATTAACTGTCCATTGAACCTTTTGCAGATTCATGAAATATTTGATTGTCAGGAATGTATGAAGAAATTTATTTCAGCTAATCAACTAAAACGTCATATGATCACACACTCAGGTAAAAGAAATATTTTCTTTATTTATATCATGTTTACTAGAAAGGATTTATCTTGTTACTTTCACAAACTCCGAAGAGTGATGAGACCAGGCTATGCTAGCTCAATCCTTAACTGCAAAGGTGATTTTTTTTAAAGATTTATTTATGCATATAAGAACTGGGGTACAGGCCAGAGATGCGGGGGGTGAGAGGATTCACCAGAGACAGAGTGGGGAGCAGAACAGGTAGATCTACTGAAATATACCACTGAGGGGAGCAGTGGGCAAGACAGGAGAGGTCTGCTGTGCCTTGTGGGTCAGCTTCCTGGCTGGGGATTGAACTTGTGCTGCAGTGGCTGCAGACAGCTTCATAGTGCTGTGTCTTAACACTTTGCGCCACCAGGGACGCCCCTTCATGTGTGATTTTGAATAACTTAATGAACTTCTTTAGACCTTAATGCATTTCTAAAGCCAAGGTGGTTAGATTCAATGAAACTGAGTATCTCCAGAGTCACTGTTTGTTGTGTCACCTGCTCTTCTTTGTGGCTCAGTGTCTCTCTTCTCCATCTGTGATAAGGGATCCTCCTTTCAAAATTGCTATGAAAGTTAAATGAAGCCATGTATGTACCCACTAGCAAACGCTGACATTTAGGAAGGATTCTACAGTTAAAGTTGCAGCATTTCTAGAGGCTTACACAAGATCACTATGGCACTAGTAACTATTCGTGAAAAATTTATAAATCCATTTTGAAAGACAGGCATTAAAACCATCGTTTTATTTTAAGCAAGTTCGAATAGCAGGTCTGTTGTACAGAAATAAATAAAAAAAAATCCTTCTCTGAAAATCTTTGCTTTATGAGGTGTCTTCGTGGAGTTTAGGGTGTCTATAATTTTGAGGCCACTGAAGTTAGAATGTTTCTGATTATCCAGTGTTTGGGGAGACAAATAGATATAAACTTGGTGCCCTTTAGGTATGCTTTGTTTGAAACATAGTATTTTTTTTCCTACTTGTCAGCATTACATGAATGTTTTAGAAATACAGATTTTACTTAACTTTCTAAACGTGTAGCTCCTGCCGAAAACTGGAAGCTGTGCCTTCTGGGGCCCACCATGCGGTGAGGGGCAGGCCTGTGGTTTACCTCCTTTACTATCAGGCCCCTGTTCTCAAAACTCACACTGATCAGCACAGTTTTTCATTAGTAGTTGGATTCCTTCCTTGAATTTAAGCTTCATCTTTCTAGCTAAGCGCCTTATTGCATACAGTTTACAAACTAGGTCTAGAAAGGCATGAGGGAATAGACTCACATATCTAACAGATGACCTGGGCAGGAGGTAGTTCTCAGCTGTTTTGATCAGGTTGGAGTTGACTTACCCGTAGCAAATAAAGTAAGGATGTTTCCTTTTTGATGCTTTACCTTTATCTAGATCTGAGATTGTCTCCACTTATTTTTTTTTTTTTTATATAGAGAAACGACCTTATAATTGTGAGATTTGCAATAAATCTTTCAAGAGGCTCGATCAAGTGGGAGCTCACAAAGTCATCCACAGTGAGGATAAACCTTACAAATGCAAGCTTTGTGGAAAGGGCTTTGCCCACAGAAATGTTTACAAGAATCACAAGAAGGTAAGTGCTCGTTTTTACTGGAGTGTGTGTTTTTGGCTCATTTGCCGATGTGATTGCCTGTTGTTTATCTCTAAGGAACGTTTCGTGTATCTGGGCTGTGTTGTCCGTTGTGAGCATTGCAGAGAATCTTGTTGCCACTTCTCCCCATTCACTCAGGTTCTATGTTCTGTGCCTTGTTTCTGCCTTCCGTTCTCTGTTAAAACTGTTCGCCCACGCAAAGCATCATCCAGTCTTTCCCGGTGATGTTCTCACTCCCAAGTCTTCGTTGTTGCCCTTCTTTCTATAAAACTTGACAACCTTGTTGATAGTACCTTTGGGCAATGTACCCAGGTAGGGCTGTGGGGTCTGTGGACATGTCTCTGTCTCCTTCTTCCCTAGGAGGTTGTCCTGGAGCTGTGACTGGACTTGTCTTGTCTGTTGTCACCCGCATCCGTGACTTCTGCCACCAACTCTCTGCTGAGGAATACCCAGAGAGACCTATTTTTTTTAAGTCCCAAGCCCCAGACCCACATTTATTACCACTTACTTGTTACATGACTGAGCATCTTACTGACCTACTGAATTCAACCTGCCTCAGAATGACTTTGGTCCTTTTGCTCTTTTTGGAGTTGCCTGTTTCTTAACAAGAAAGTATATGATTATCCTCCTTTTTCAGTCTTGGCCCTTGTTAAAAATGAAATGTCAACTTATTCAGGCTCTACCCTGTCCATGGTCTAATCACTTTCCCCTTCACCATTTCAAATTCTGACTTACCACTCATCTTCCTTTGTTTAATAGCCATCAAATTAGGCTTCTGGTTATTTATCTCTTCCCATTTAACCCCCTGCCAGGTAAGTCTTCCCAAAGCACAGCTCTGACATGTCACCCTCATGCTTGAAGATTAGAAGTAGATTTCTGGTGCCTGCGTAAGTGATAGTATCTATACTTGACCTGGTCAAAGTTTTCTACACCATGGCCTCAGCTGACTTTTCACCTTTGGCCCCTTTTTTCTTGGCACTCAGCATACCTGGGACTGCCTGTCTTTCTGCGTGGCCTCTAATGCAACCTTCTTCCTTTTAATAAGAAGCTCTTGAAGTTACAAACTTAGTTTTCTCTGCTGGTTTTTGTTTGCATTTCCTGCACTTTACTCAAGATCTTGTTTCAGAACGTGTTAGTTTTTGATCTTCTTTGTGTGGATAATAATGTTTGAATTGAATTCAGAAAAATCGTCCAAAGGCATTCGACATCTTAGAAATGTATGTTAAAATGCATTTGTGATATATTCAATGTTTGTTTACTGATTTTGGTTGACCTATTTTAGCATGCTTTTCCAACACATATAATCTCTTTTAAAATAACATATTTCACTTGTAGTATTCCACTGAGATTGTACTATTTCAGTACTTACTAGGACTTTCAGACATTATTTTATATCTTTTAAAATCATTTGAAAAGTTATGAAGTTATGATATCAACTACAGCTTCAGTCTGAAAGGAAATAAAAGGCACATTTGTCAAAGAGTAGACAGGCATGATTGATAGTGTTCCAAATCATCTCTGCCTAATTTCTTGCCAACTGCCCTACGTTTCACTACAGCATTGTGTGTTTAGGGGCGGGATTGCATTCATTACTGCTGCTTAGGAATGACAGGACTGTAAAAAATTATCTGGCTTGTTTCCTGCTCAGTCTCTGGAACCCTCTTGTTCCTTTCCTTGGTGAAACTGATCTATCCACATTTATGAGTTTTTCACAGTTTGCATTATGTTATATGCCACATGGGAATGTGGCACAGGATCTTTGCACCATCTCTCATACTTTGAGCTATAAATCATAGGAAAGTAACAGTGACATCTTGGGAAGGCTAGACCCACAGTGCCTGCACTCTCCTATGTGAGGAGCATACCCAGTCCTTCTGCTGTGGACACATGTGCTCCTTGTCATTGTACTAGGATCCTAGGGTGTGCTTGAACATGCTGCCATGTTGTCCAAGAGTCAAAGTGAAAAAAGAAAATCAAAGTTTTCCTTCTGCCACTATTCATTAATGGCTAGTCATAAAACTGAAAAATGAGGCTGTGCAAGGAAAACAAAAAAGCCATTGAGTCAGATAGATCATCAAGTAGCATGAGCACAAGTTCTTATTTTAAATCATTTTTGTTTTTGATTATGTGACCCATTCTTTTTATCATACTTATTTGTTTTTAGGTCAGTAGATTTTTTACAATACATGGTTATGACTATGTATGAAATTTGGAAGGGATGATTTCTATTTCTGAAACTTCATTATTTCTTTCACCATCTTGGTCAAAATAAGTCTTCTTTCTGGTCCCTCTGCCAACCATTTCACCTGATTTCATAGTTGCATTTTAGGATCTAGCTAAAGTAAAATTTTACTGGATTCAACTGCTCTTTGGGTCTTTAAATCACAGTTGGAAAGATGTGAGAACCACAGGAGACAGAAACCAGGGATTCGTCTTCACCCTCCATACTAGTTTCCTATCACATTAAATGCAAGGCAGTGTTGGGATGCCATTCCCATACCCCACTCCTGCTCTAGAGGGCATCTGGATGGACCCAGCTGTTGTGGATCCTGGGGGTAGCATGATTGGCTTGATGATGCAGTTGAGTATAGAGGAGTGTTGTCTGAAGTGATAAACAAACTCCTGGAGTTATAGGTGCATTGATTACAATAACGGATCTTTTTCCCCTATCCTGTATTTAAGCTCCAGGGATGAGCTGTGGGGGCCTTGGGGGTATGCTGGTCATCAGCTCCCCTGGAATAATCCCACTGTCTTCTTTGGTACCAGCTCATTCAGGGCTTCCCCAGCTCTGGGCCCTGCCCACTGTGGCTCTAGAAATCACTTTAATGGGTCATGAATAGCCTCTAAAAATTAAAATGGAATGTATGAGAGACAAAGGGTCATTTAATGAAATTTAAAATGTGTGTGTTGGATTTTGATATAAAGGCTTTTTCTTTGGTCATGATGAAACTGTTGGAAAGATGTTGCAGATCAGACTTTGTCCATGTGAAATTTTATTAGATCCTGAAGAAAAAGGCAGGTCTCTTCCTAAATAGATAATGGGCTAGGTTCTAAAACCATGCTCTATGGCATAAATTTTGCATAGTGGAAAAAAAAAAGTCCTTGAAATTTCTTAGGAAGGTGCCATGTTGGAGACTAGAGACAGTTCCTCCATGTTTCTCTCACAGCCTCTCTTCCCTTCAGCTCTGCATCAGATTTCCCTTATTCAAGTGCACTGTAGGTGAAGTGGGTGGTTACTTAAGGTGGTTACAGAATTGCCTGTCTTTGTATTCTAGAGGCACATTTATATTCTAGAAGCACATTTGCAATGATAAAGATTCTCACACCAAGAGGGGCGTAAGGGGAAGCAAAAAATGCAGGTGTTTATCTGAGGCTCATTTAACTAATGGCAAATCACTTACCCTAATTAAATGATTTTTCTTAGAAGTGGATGATGAGATAGCATTGTACAGCCTCTGACTTGAGCACTTTGGTTCCCATCCTAGACTGTAAGCTTTGAAGATAGACTCTGCTTTAACTTATAGCTCCTGCTGACCCACTACTAGGAAACAGATTAGTTTTTAGTTTTTTTTTTAGGATTTATTCATTTTTGCAAAGAAGATCTGGGGTGTAGGCCAGAGGTGCAGGGGGTGAGATGATTCACCAGAGACAGAGTTGGGAGCAGAACAGGCAGATCTACTGAAATACACTGCTGAGGGGAGCAGCGGGCGAGACAGGAGAGGTCTGCTGAGCCATATATGGGTTAACTCACTGGCTGGGGATTGAACTCATGCCACAAGGTGACAGCACTGAGACTTAACCCCTATGCCACTAGGGAAGTCCCAAAACATTAGTTTTCATGAGACTTTCATTGAGTATATTTCCTCTGGAGATGTGCTCACTTTGAGAGTTAGTTGGGGGCTTACAGATATGTGAACACACACACACTTTTTCTTCTCTTGCCCAACAAAATATTTGGAAAAGTATTATCATTTGTTAATTCTAGTGATTTATCTTATAAGAAAACAATGTCTTACTCAAGAACTACCATTAATTTCTAGAGAGTATAGTTTAAATGAATCGGAATTACTCCACTGTTGTACATTTGTTTGTACTATAGGAAACTACACTCATTTCTCTTCAGATGGCAAGTAAATTTTAAATGCAGGATACTAACTTACCTTGCCATCTTGCCTAGCAAACAAGTTACCCACTAGATGAACTAATGCAGGTCTAGTGTAGTTGCTATGAGTTGTCATACAGGTTATGTAAATGACGGTGTCAACTTCTTTTTTTAAGATTTATTATTTATGCATATAAGACCTGGGGTGTAGGCCTGAGGTGTGGCGGTATGTGAGGGTGAGAGGATTTTCCCAGAGACAGAATGGGGAGTAGAACAGACGGAGCTACTGAAATTCACTGCTGAGGGGAGCAGCAGGTGAGACAAGAGAGGTCTGCTGTACCATATGGGTTAGCTCCCTGGCCAGGGATCGAACTCATGCTGCAGTGGCTCTGGATTGCTTTATAGTGCTGGTACTCAACCCCTTGTGCCACCAGGGAGGACCCTAGGATTCCAGCTTCTACAAGCATCCTCTACCTTATAATCTATAGGCAAACTCTGCCTTATAATGACCATGATGCATCTGAATACTCTGGTGTCATGAGTGAAGCTGCTTGTGTGGTCTGACTGTGAAGGGATGTTGTGATGGTTTGCATCTATTCAGACAGAACTTCACTGCGGGTGATAGAATAAACTTGTTCTGTGTGCCTCGATGCTAATAAATGGTGGCCATTGTAATAGCAGAACTTTAAAATGAGGATGTCAACTTCTTTCTTTTTAAAGATTTATTATTTATGCATACCTGAAAGGTGTGTTGGAAGCATCCTTGGTTAGAAAGATGAGACAGTGTCTAGTCTCAGCAGCATTGTGGAGGAAAGCTTCCTGGGTGGAGCTTTAAATGGCTGTGATTATTCCTTCTCTTAGCAAAGTCCCTTTGCCCTGATGAGGGGTCATTGAGGCTGTGGGGACTTAAGTCCCCTAGTGCAGGTGTCGCTGTCCAGCTGTGGAAAGGGTGGGCTTGGCTGTGCGGGGCTGTATATATCCTACAAACCCAAATGGTGGAACTTTAAGGCCATGTGGCATGAGCTCCCTTCTCCCTGTATGTACCTAAAGAAGCTGATTTATCGCTCCAGTGACCATTCATTTTTATGAGGAGGAGTCCTTTTAAGGTAGCCAGGTATGAAGCTGAGAATAAAAATTTAATCCACAGACCTTGTAATCAAGCAGGTGACACATATTTTATGCAGTGTTAGGTTTATTATGTGACCCAATGGGGCAGTAATACACTCATGCAGACTGGAGACTTCAGTAAAACTCTTTTTTTTCCCCAAAAAGAATAACAAATCTATCTCTGGGATATTTTATTTTATCTCTTGTTGTTTCCCCTGAATTTTATGATTGTTTTCTTGCTTTGCACACTACTCTCAGAAGAAATACCATTCCCAGTGAATACTGTTACAGTGGAACAGTATATATTCCTGATAATCCTGGTCCTCATTTTTAATTTTGAATAGCCCTGTTAAAAGTTTTATTATATCCCATGAAATTACTATTTCATCATTTTGGCTAGAAATGTGCTAATTTGGTAATATTGTAAAAAAAAATATGCTTAAAATAGCCTTCTGAAGCATTTCTGAGACATTTGGTATTATAAATAGTGCCACAAATACTTTACATCTGCAACAGTAATCAGACTTGGTGCATAAAAAGAATCGGTGCCTATAAAATTACATTTCACAGCACTATTTCACAGACCAGTGCATTTTTTTTTTTCCTTTTTGGTTAGCAGATGTTGTTGGCATTGGGGGATTTTCTGTATTTCAGGATAATGTAACTAATCAGACTGTAGAAGGTACCCTTTAGAGATGAAAAATTGAAGGCTGAGACACCTCATGAAAGCTTTACATTATCTGGTCCTTGTGAAATGGATTCCATCCTGGGGACAGAAGTCCTCTCCACCACGTGTGAGCTTGTTTTTGCTGCACTAGTTCAAGGAGGTGGCTGCTTCAGGGGCCTTGGTTCAATTGAATGCAGGGGTCATTTGCGGAGACTCACAGGTCATGCTATCAAAACAGGGGTTGGTGGTGTTAGAATGTTTATGACAAGGAAGTTTATTGGCCTGGCTGTGGACTCACAGCTTACTGCTAAAAGTGGGACGTTCATGTCACACCCTGATCTGCATGTTGTGGCTTTGGCTTGGCCCCCCTAGGTATGAGGCGTTACGCTGTCCATCTCTGTTCATAATCAGACAACTAAATCTCACCCACAAGTTGTTAGACTGTAGATTTGGAAAAAGAGGAGCTGGTTTGGGTGGAATATCATAATTTTTGAAGGCTGAAGCAACTCTGTATTCAAATGCGGACACTCTAAAAATTTCTTTTTTTATTCATCGGTCCGTACTCATGGTAGAAAATTAAAACTTCAGAGAAAGGTACAAAGAAGAAAGCAAAAGGTCTGTCAAATATCTTTCTGCTTTTCTATGGAAACACTGCTCAGTGTTTTCTGGAGCATCTTCTGGACGGCGTTCTGTGCAAGAAAACATAAGCAGTATGGTATCTTCTACATGGGGATTGCATTCTGCCCTGACATTCAATGCATGTTATGGATCTTGTTGTATGTCAAAGGGAATAAATATACAAGACCCATAAAAATTCAGTTAACCAGGTTTTTATCTGTTAGACATTTTAGGCATTTTCTTTGATTAAAACATTTTTTCTTGTGCAAAAATTTGTCAGTATGTTTTTATAAAGGTAGTTGGCTAATTTCTTTTGGTCATAAAGCTACACTGCTCCTCAGAAGTTTGGCACCCCCAGCTACCAGATGCATCCTTATCTTTTAGTCCACCTAGAAAGATACCCATATCCCGCTTTGAATTTTTGATTCTTTCATTGTATTCATGACTTTACATAGGAATGCCATATAAAATCTGACATCTCCAGATTTTATGCCCAATAATTGAGGCTTAAAATAATCTTTTAATATTAACAGTTACTTGAACTCATTCAAAATTGCCCCCACTAGCTTTCCCCCCAACATATTTCACACTGTTTATTCATATATGTATTAGTGGCTAGTCCATCCTCCTGTAGCTCAGCTGGGAGGCAGGCTTACTCTCTCCTTTTGGGGCCTCGTGTTTTATGTCTAAGTCTCTGTAAAACCTGTCCATTCTCGTGATATATCCAGAAGCTTCTCCTTCCATTTGCAGCTCATATCCTGGGATAGGGCTTAATCTTCCCCTGCTTGGTTTATTGCTGTTGCTTCTCTGCTTCTCTTCTGCTCCTCCTGTACCCTACATCCTGTTCTCAACACAGCACCTTAGAATCCTATTAACTGTCAGGTGAATTCCGCAGCTCATCCGCTCATAACCCTTCAGAGGTTTTATGTGTGTCTCGGTAAAACACAGACGCAGTCGGCCAGCCCTCCGTGACCTGCTTCTCTCCTCCCTGCTTCTTGTCTTTGTCTGACCTCATCTCCCGAAGGCATATTTGAATATCTGCAGTTGATCCTGATTTTTAAATACCTGTTCTGACATCCATTCTTTATTTTTTATGAGCAATGTTAACTTGTCATTTTGTTGGAATAGGATGTTTTGTGATGGACAGTAGCTGAAGTGCATAAGCTTGTGTTTTCTCTCTTTTTTTTTTTTGAGTTTAGTTGTATCAAGTGTTTCTCTGTTGACTCTAGTTTATCAATATTTGTTTATTTCTCATATATTTCAAAGTGCTTGCAGCCCTGCTGGTTGGTCTTTCACCTGTTACTGAAACTTAGTTTTCTCATCCATAAAATCAGGACAATAATAACATTTTATTCTTCTGACTGCTGTTAAAGTGAAATAATTCATGTAAAGTTTTCTCATGAATGTAAAGTATTTGATGAATGTTGCTAAATGTTGATTATAACAATAGATAAATGTTTTAGTTTAATTTAGAGGAACTGAAGCAAGTAGGATTAAAAATTACTTGAAATTATTCAGCTAAGTTGGGGGAAAAGGGTGGAAACAACCTCCTTTTTAACAGTTTTCTTGTTGAAAATGTTGTAGGAGGGCCTCCTCGGTGGCACAGCGGTTGAGCGCTGGGTTGCGAAGCTGCCCGCAGCCTCTGCGGCGCCGGTTCAATCCCCAGCTGCTCCCCGGCCATCGGAGAAGGGTCCCACATGGCGCACAGACCTCTCCTGCTGCCCGCTGCTCCCCTCAGCAGTGCATTTCGGTCCCTCTGCCTGCTCTGCTCCCCGCTCTGGCTCTGGTGAATTCTCTCACCCTCCCGCGCTTCTGACTGTACCCAGTGCTTGTATAAATAAATAAATAAATCTCTTTAAAAAAATAAATAAATATTTAAAAAAAAGTGTTGTAGGAGTAGAGTTAGAACCTGCTCAGTGGTTAAGGAGATTGTGTTTTTAGAGAAATGACATCATTTCCCTCTATAAAGAAGGTTCTGAGGAATCTCAATATGTATTCAGGTTAGCATTTTGAGATTACGGTAATTGTGCCTTCTACTATTTCTCAAATTTGTAATCCATGCGAAAATTTACAGATGTAGTTGTTTTTCTCCTGCAAGCCTAGAGTATGTGTGTGGGTGTTTTTTTTTTTTTTTTTAAGATTCATTTATTTATTTATACAAGAACCAGGGTACAGGCCAGATGCATGGGAGGGTGAGAGGATTCGCCAGAGACAGAGCAGGGAACAAAACAGGCAGGCTGACAAAGAAATACATTGCTGAGGGGAGCAGCAGGCAAGAAAGTAGAGGTCTGCCGTGCCATGTGGGACCCTCGCTGGCGGCCAGGATCGAACCGGTGCTGCAGAGGCTGCAGACAGCTTCACAGTGCAGTGCTCAGCCACCGGCACCACCAGGGAGGCCCTGTGTGGGTGGTTTTATGGCAGGAGAATGTGAGTGGAAGAAAACAGATAATGTCTGCTTTCCCTCTTACCTCTCACATGTGAATTGGGCCCCAGGTATTCTGAGGACCCACCATTTCTAGACGCTCCTAACTTAGGTTTCTCTCATCTGCAGACCCACTCTGAGGAGAGGCCGTTCCAGTGTGAGGAATGTAAAGCTCTGTTCCGAACCCCGTTTTCTTTGCAGAGACACCTGCTCATACATAACAGTAAGTGGAACGCAAGCACTGTGGTCGATGACAGAGTCCTTTCTCGCGCTGTTCTTGTAACCTGTGAGAACATGGCATCGCAGAAGCGAACTATGGGTAGTCACATAACCTGCTTGTAAAAAGAAAGAGTAGGGATAACCCTGCCTTTCTTTCTTCCTTTATCCTGGCTTTGTTTTCCCACAGTAAGAGGAGTCATTCCAAGGGACTTCTTCATATTTTGTATCATTTCTTTGTGTTGACATTTGAATATCAACATTTTTCTGCATTCAGTAAGATATCTTTTTTTTTAAAGATTTTTTTTTTAATTTATTTATCTTACAAGAACCAGGGTACAGGCCAGATGCGTGGGAGGGTGAGGAACAGAACAGGCAGACTGACCGAATTACACTGCTGAGGGGAGCAGCAGGTGAGACAGGAGAGGTCTGTTGTGCCATGTGGGATTCTCGCAGCCAGCCGGGATGGAACCCTCACTGCAGAGGCTGTGGACAGCTTCACAGTGCTGTGCTCAACTGCCTGCGCCACCAGGGGCAGCCCCAGTAAGATATCTTTGAAGTGATGAAGCTGCTGTTTTGTTCTTTTTAAATGTGATGATTAGAGAGGCATGTCTGACTCGAAAGCATTCGGAATCTGGCATGAATTTAGTAACTCACAGGCTGTCTTCTAAAGTTGAAAAGGTTCAGAGTACACATCTAAGTTAAACTCTTCATTTGAGGAGACATGAGAAAATTGGGACTGAGAGAAACACAGTGATGTCATTGAGGCTCCATAGCACAGGGGGAACCCAAGTGTCTGACAGTGGTATTTTTTACTATCTGCCCCCCTAAGTCTGACTTCTTAGGGGGTGAGCAGGCTTGGGAAGGGGGGTTGAGTTCTACTGCGGTAGCCATGCAGGTGTGTGTAGCAGCTAGAGGTAGGGCTGGGTTTAGAACAGCACAGTGAGTGCCTCGTTGCCAAAGGACAGCACTTGATGGAGGAGATATTGTTACTGCTGATCTCGGTTTCAAGGTGGATTCTTTCCTCAGATGTTGAAGTAATCAGAAAGATTTATGACACTTGGTATCTAAAATAAAAGAAAACCAGTCTAGCACAGATAATATATATCTTGCTTTTAATTCAGATCTAATCAGTGCAGTGTCCTCAACATGTCGCGTCCCTGTTGCTATTTAAGTTTTTAATATTTCTGAGGAAAACAGAACAATTAATCTTGAAAATTGATTACATAGATAAAATCTGGGATGACATTTTCTCTAGTCAAGTGAAAGTATCTAAAATGCAGATCAATAAAAAAGATTAAAGCTTTTATAAATACTGAGTGGTGATTATGATGAAATGTACTTTTTTAATGATTTTTATTATGTTTACAAGAACTGGGGTGTAGATCAGAGGTGCAGGGAGTGAGAGGATTCACAAGAGACAGAGTGGGGAGCAGGCAGGCGGATCTACTGAAATACACTGCTGAGGGGAGTAGTGGGCGAGACAGGAGAGGTCTGCTGCACCATGTGGGTCAGCTCCCTGGCTGGGGTTTGAACTTGTGTTGCAGTGGCTACAGGTAGCTTCATAGTGCTGAGACTTAACCCTGTGTACTACCAGGGAGGCCCTGAAATGTACTTTTCTTTAATTAAAAAAATGAGTTATGAGGGCCTCCCCTGGTGGTGCAGGGGTTGAGCACTGGGCGGCGAGGCTGCCCGTAGCCTCTGCAGCGTTGGTTCATTTCCAGGTCCGCCGGTGAGGGTCCCACAAAACAAACAAACAAACAAACAAACAAAAAACGAGTTCTGATTAAGCTATTTTACATCCACTTACAACCCTGGGGTAGCTGTTAGCTCCACTTCCCTTTTTTTAAATTAACAATTACTATGTATTTATGAAATAAAATCTGTCCTATGCCAGCAGTAATTCCATCCCATTTCGCTATCATTTAATTACGAAAACAAACCAAGGAGATGAATGACTTACATATATTTATTTTACAGTATTCTAAATACTTTAGAATATTTAAACCAGTGATAAGACTTAACGTGACTGAACTTGGCTGATGCTCAGGATATGCCTCTTAGATGAAATTTTATTTTTCATAATGGCAAGGAACTTTTAATAGAATCAAACACTTTTGATTTTAGCTGATTGGTTCTCATCATCTTGTGACAGAGGACCCAAGTCCTGAGTGGTGACTGTGTATGTACTTTCTGTATTTAACATAATGTTGATCAGCAGCAGCCTCGAAAAACTTCCCCATCTGTATCTAGATATTTGACCTTAAAAGCTTTTATCAATGGATAGCTCCTTTTACTCTCACCAGTCATTTAAAAAACTAAATAATTTGTGTAAACCCAAAAAGATACATAAAGGCAAACTAGGTAACACTCTGAGATAAGAAATGCACAGAGGCAGCAAGTAATCCTAGCTTCAGATCCACAAGGTTCAGGCTTAAGATTTCAGAAGGCCTATAAAGGTTGAATGAGGGAGTTATAATTCTGGTTGAAAAAACCAAGGGAAGGACTCCCCGGTGGCGCAAGGGGTTAAGCACCACACTATGAAGCGATCCACAGCCTCTGCAGCATGAGTTCGATCCCCGGCCAGGGAGCTACCCACAGGGCGCAGCAGACCTCTCCTGTCTCACCCACTGCTCCTCTCAGCAGTGTATTTCAGTAGATCTACCTGTTCTGTTCCCCACTCTGTCTCTGGTGAACCCTCTCACCCCCCGCATCTCTGGCCTGTACCCCAGCTCTTGTGTGCATAAATAAATAAATCTTAAAAAAAAAAAAAACCCAGGAAAAGTAATTTCCTTTTTTCCTTTCCCTTTGGCCTTAAATTTGGTTATGAAGGATTATTGGAGTCTTCACCTTTCCAAATTTATGCTAGTTTTTGTAAGGGAGGTGGAAAGGATTAGAACTGGGTTGAAATTGAATTGTCATCTCTAACTTAGTTGTAGAAAGTCTTGTCTCTAGTGTCCGTTAGGTGCGAATCTGCTAATATGGCTGTTCTTTTAAAAGGGAAATATATTCAAATACTAACTAGTCTGTCATATTCACTTAATAAAGGCCACATGGGTTTTAGCACTTCCTTGGAGACATCACTGTCTTCAGTGCACATTCTTTGCTGAACACAGACTCCTGAACGTTAGGCATGGTGTTAAGAAGAACTGAAGGTTTTACAAGTGACGCTTAAAAATCACCTTATGACCCCTCAGTGTAGCTGCTGCAGTGGCTCCCTGCTGCAGGCCTGGTCTGTATGAGCAGTGAGAATCCCTGCAGGTGCCTGGGCCTTCGTGCAGAAAGGCAAGCAGGGTGCTCTCCTCTCTGGGTATTGCCACCCCAGTCCATCGGCTACTCCGAGAGGGGCAGGCCCCCAAACTATCCCTGAGACTTGGTAAATTGAACACCTTCTCCATTGTTTCACAGCAGATCAGGAAGGGGTGTAGGCACCTTTCTGGGGTGAGGGCTCCCCTCTGACATGTCTCTTTGCCCTCACGGCCTTCCCACCCCAGCTTGCTCTGCCCACTGCAGGCCAGGGGGTGGTGAGACTTAAGGGACATTCAGGAGGGGCCCCACATGAATCTTATCCCCAGCCCTAGCAATCCATAATGTGCAGAGAGTTTATCGTACTGCTAGGAAATTAGCTAATTTAGTTCCCATGTTTTCTGGATAAAGAGACTGAGAATATAAGAAGGTTGTAGGACTTGCCCCTGATCACATAGCGAATCTACAAATAGGACATTGACATTTGTACTGGAAAAGTAGCTTTAATGGTTAGGGTTAATTGTTAGGACTCTAAAGCTAGCTGTTGGGATTAAACAACAGTAAATCCGGTGCACCCTGGGGGTGGGTGGTGGGAGGCACTTAGCATGACCCTGCTGCTGCATCTCCTGATCTCCTGTTTCTCTTTTTTGACTCTAAGGTGAGAGGACTTTCAAGTGTCACCACTGTGATGCTACCTTTAAAAGGAAGGACACCTTGAATGTGCACGTCCAAGTGGTCCACGAACGACACAAGAAATACAGATGCGAGCTCTGCAATAAGGCCTTCGTCACGCCTTCGGTGCTCAGAAGTCACAAGAAAGTAAGTGCAGACCTGCTGTGACCCGAGTGAGCAGCATATCTAAGCCCTATGGACAGGAATGTCATTATCACATGGTGGTCAATTTCATACTACTCTGCCAACATATTTAACTTTTTTTTTTTTTTTTAAAAATTATGTGTACAAGAACTGGGGAGTAAGCCAGTGGGGGGCAGTGAAAGGATTCACCAGAGAAGAGTGGGGAATACACTGAAATACAATGCTGAGGGGAGCAGCGGGCGAGTCAGGAGAGGTCTGCTGCACCATGTGGGTAGCTCCCTGGCTGGGGATTGAACTCGCACTGTAGAGGCTGCTGATAGCTTCATAGTGCTGCGTCTTAACCCCTTGCACCACCAGGGAGACCGCAATATATTGTAGTATTATATTGTTTTTAAATATTTTTTTTAAACGCCAGCTAACCAAATTCAGTCTCTAATAATAAGATATATATTTGAATTAAATCAAGGGCACATTTTAATCATTTTCACGAGTGGTGTCTTAATATTCTTTGAAATTATACTAGTGACAAGAAATGTGGGTCATGTTTTTGAACAAGGGAACATGTATGCTGCAGGAAAAGAAATTCTGTGGATTTTATACAGTATGACAAATAAAGTGGGCGTTACTTGTATGGAACAATCTTGTGTTGTTGTAATACTACAGACCATTTCACAACTTTGCCGTCAAAAAGAAAGAATTGCCATATTTTGGTCCTTCTGTCAGGGAATAAGAATGAAGCTCCTGTAGGTGTTCTGTTGTTAGACTGTTTGCTTGAAATTGGGTTCTCTGTGGATCACGAGAGCAGAGCTCTTGAGTTGTAAAGGGTGTGTAACTATTTTGTTTAAGAATTTGGAGTGAGGGGCCTCCCCGGTGGCGCAGCAGTTGAGCGCTGGGTTGCGAAGCTGCCCGCGGCCTCTGCGGCGCCGGTTCGATCCCCGGCTGCTCATTTGCCACCGGAGGAGGGTCCCACATGGTGCGCAGACCTCTCCTGCCGCCCGCTGCTCCCCTCAGCAGTGTACTTCGGTCCTTCTGCCTGCTCTGCTCCCCGCTCTGGCTCTGGTGAATTCTCTCACCCTCCCGTGCTTCTGACTGTACCCAGTGCTTGTATAAATAAATAAATAAATAAATAAATCTTTAAAAATAAAAAAAAAGAATTTGGAGTGAGATGAGAAGTTAAAAATACGTGCCAGGTGCAGAATCAAGGAGATGTTGTCATAGAGTGACAGGTGACTGGACGAGATCTCTCTCAAGCTTGCGTATACTATCAGTGCTTTTCAAAGGAATAAAATCTGAAGGACTCTGATGCTGACCAAGAAATTTAGTTTATGGCTCTTTTGTGAATTACATATAGGATTGTATGCACCCGCATACAGGCAGTAATTCAGAGATGAAGATTTACAGATTAGATCCCAACAAGACTATGAAGTCAAGATATTACACTCACTAAGTCATTTATGTGGGAGATGAACACGTTTTGCTGAATTGGTGGCTCTCTGAGGTGGTCAGGTGTTGAGGTAACTTCCCTGCCCCTTTCTCTCAATGCTAGTCCATGCGTCATCTTCTGAGGACACATCAGCTTTAAAAAACCTTTTCAAATATTTTTTCATTAGCCTGTGGCAACTCAAATAATCATACTGCTAGTCATTTACATGAAAACAGATGCAAACACAGGTCCTGGGAGCTGTGCTTTGTGATAGTAAAATTCATCCACTACACCTTTTTCTTAATTTTTAGGTTATCATTGAAATAGTCTAAAAAGAGGGTCATAAAAATGTCCAGATATCTCAAAGAATCACCACCTTCTTCTTTTTCCCCTTCTCCTGTGTTTGGAAAACAAAGAGACTTGGAAAGTAGCTCTGCCCCTCCTGTGTTGGAGTGATCTATTTTGGTGTTGGTAGAGTAAGTGTTCACCCGAGATGCTGACGAGTCAGGTTTCAACCCTGGGTCTGCCTCCTCTTTTAGGAGAGGTCAGTCTTTTGCCTTTGAATTCTAACAGTTTAGTGAAAATAGCTTCCTTGCAGGCATGTGTTATGCCCAGATTATAGGCATGCTGAGGGCAGGAAGGAAAGTTCTTTCATGTTGACTGCTCAGTGAACACCTGCTGATTTTATTTATTTTTTAAAAAGATTTATTTATTTCTGCATACTAGAGCTGGGGTACAGAACAGAGATGTAGGGGGTGAGAATATTCACCAGAGACAGAGTGGGGAGCAGAACAGGCAGATATACTGAAAGACACTGCTGAGGGGAGCAGCGGGTGAGTCAGGAGCGGTCCGCTGTGCCATGTGGGTAGCTCCCTGGCCGGGGATTGAACTTGTGCTGCTATTGGCAGCATGAGAGCAGTGGCTGCCGATAGCTTCATAGTGCTGAGACTTAACCTCTTGCACCACCAGGGAGGCCCATCGCCTGCTGATTTTAAAAGTTAGGCAGTTTTATATGCCTATTTGCTCTGCAGTGGGTGACTTTCTTGAGGTTAGTTCTTTCCTCAAGAGTTCAATCCACACAAAGAATGTGAGAAATGCTCCTCAGGAAGTGTGTCCTGCCAGCAGTGACAGGTGCTCCAGCCCTATTTCCACTCTGTGGCTCTGCTAGCACTTGCTGGTTTTGTGTGACTTAATCATTTCTAGGTGGCAGCTCTAGAAAGCCTTGAAAGGTAAATGCAGAATTACTGGCAAATTAACAGAAAAACACGATTTGAATATTTTGTAAATTTTTTTAAATACTGTTTTATTTATACAAGCATTGGGGTACAAGACTAGAGGTGCCAGAGAGTGAGAGAATTCACCAGAGACAGATCAGGGAGCAGAACAGGTAGAAGGATCGAAATCCACTGCTGAGGGGAGCAGCGTGCAAGAGAGAGGGAGAGAGGGAGAGAGAGAAAGGACTGCTGCACCATGTGGGAATCTCCCTGGCCAACCGGGAATCAAACTGGCACTGCAGAGGCTGTGGACAGCTTTACAGTGCTGCGCTCAACCTGCTGCACCACCAGGGAGGCCCCTGTAATTTTTTTTTTTTTTTTGTAACAAGTGGGAATACTCATGATAAGTGGTTTAAAATCACATTGTGGTTTTAAATCATTTTAATGAAACATAGTCCTGGGAAAAAAGGATTTGCTATTGTCAGAGGCATTTAATCATGTTTACCTAATTCTTTGTCCTCAACTCCTTTTATGCCTTTCCATTTAGACACATACGGGAGAAAAGGAGAAAATTTGCCCGTATTGTGGCCAGAAATTCGCCAGCAGTGGGACGCTGAGAGTTCACATCCGCAGCCACACAGGTATGTAGGTGGTGACAGGGGGCCAGTCAGGTTGTTCTGAGGACACAAGTGTGGGAAAGTAGACAGTCTCTCTCACAGATTAAGAATTAATCTTGACTGTCTTCTCTTCAAGTATTATACAGTCCAATCCCTTACTCTAGAAAAATTTTGACTAAATCTGCTTTCCCATACTAAATATCTGAGTTGGAACCTGGGGGTATTTGTTGGTGTGACTGAGATCTAGTTTTTTTTTTTTTTTAAGATTTACTTATTCATGCATACAAGAACTGGGGTACAGGTCAAAGGTGTGAGGGGTGAGAGGATTCATCAGAGACAGAGTGGGGAGCAGAACAGGCAGATCTACTGAAATACACTGCTGAGGGGAGCAGCGGGCGAGTCAGGAGAGGTCTGCCAAGCCATGTGGGTCACCTCCCTGGCCGGGGATTACACTCGTGCTGCAGTGGCTTGTGGATAGCTTCATAGTGCTGAGACTTAATTCCTAGCGCCGCCAGGGAGGTCCTGGGATCTAGTTTCTGTAGTGCTCTGGTGGATGAAGAAAGGAAGAGCAGTTCAACTTTTTACACAAGGGTGAGGCCTCCTCTTTAATATCCTCCTGAAGTCACATCCCTGGTGACCTTTTGCAGTTCATAAAAGCCTTGGAATGGGGCTTGAATGCTTCAGGATTTTATAGGTTATAGCGGTGCTGGCTATGGGGTCTGTTATGCAGGGGACGGTCCCTAGACTTCCCCTGTTTCTTCAGGCTCTGGGAAGCCTCTGCACTGGGTATAGGCTGTGCCCCAGTGAAGGGGGATGCACAGCTAAATATTGTTGAAAGGTCCTTGTTGGGATTCATCAGTAACGCAGAGAAGTGCTTGAAAAGACTCGGGGGGAATACTCAGTTTGGCTGGAGTGACTCCCAGATTGCTGCCCGAAGCTGGGCTGTGTGTGACAGGCTTACCTGGCTGCCACGTCCTGTTCCAGAGACCTAGCCCGGCCTTTACTGTTGTTTCCCCAGCTCCTAGCACAGGACCCATAGCACAGTAACATTTTGTGAATGAAGAAATGTAAGTTCACGTAGGCTGAGGAATCAGTGCTGTGATGACGGTGTAGGGGGAGAGGATGCCACGGAGCTCACTTTCTTTCTTTCTTTCTTTTTTTTTTTTTTTTTGTGGGACCCTCACTGGTGGCTGGGGATCGAACTGGTGCTGCGGAGGCCGCGGGCAGCTTCGCAACCCAGCGCTCAACCGCTGCACCACCAGGGGAGGCCCAAGATCTCACTTTCTTACGTTGGAAATTTTCTGTCTGAAATGAAAAGATATAAGATCATCCTACTATTGGGTGTTAATGCTTACTATTAACTTAGTCTAAAGGCCATGAGAATAGTTTCAAATATAGTCAAATGAAACCCACAACCAGAGCAGGTCAAGCATAACCCATAGTGCCTAGGGATGGAAAGACAGACAAGGAGGTCCTCTTGCTGAGAACGACCAAGACTGAAGATTTCAGGACAAATCTAACATGCAGAGCAGAAGCTGAGTGGAACTAAAATAGCAGTGGGAAGAGGCACAAGGAGAAGGGCGGCAGAGGGCCATGCGGGGGTGGTTGTGCTTGACGTAGTGCAGCCCTGCAGGCGCTGTGGAGAGGGAGCAGAAGAGAGAGGGTCCAGAAGTTGGGGTCCAGCAGTGCCACCCATTCAGGGGTGTGCTGGGCATGTGCAGGGAGGTTAAGGGCAAGCGTGAGATCACCCCCTGCCATTCTGTGTCAGTTATTTCTGGAGATGTGCAAAATATAGTCACCTGAAGGTACAGCACACTATTCCTTAGCGTATGTGTCTCGTGCCTGTTTGTGGTCGTGTGTGCTGTGTGCTTAGCTCATGTGTGGGAAGAGGGGTAGGTCAGAAATGGGAGTGTACCGTGTCTGCTGATCCTCGTAGTAAGTTGAAGGTCATGCTCTGAGACCTCCTGATGTCACTGACCTACGTTACTGAGTATACATCCCTGAGATCCATCCCTGAGTGAGTGCGTACATGAAGAGCGTGGTGTGTTTTAAAAGGCTTGGGTTGTATTGTTCAGAAGGCAATAAGACATAGATTCCAGCAAGAAAAGATGAACCCAGTGAAGTAGAAAGCTTGATTAATCAAAATAACTCATCCTTGTTGGGAAGGATGGGTAGTGAAGAGTAAAGGACTTCCAATTTTGCTTGCTCCTGAAATGACTATTAACCTCTACAGAATGGCAGTATTTTTATTTTGAGCTCCAAGAATTCTCCCTGATAAAAAGAATCCAGTATATGTAGTGATTTTTGATGTTGTCATGTCTCTGTTCTCTGTTGTGCATATTCTACTCTAAAGAATATTCTAAAATTCATTTGGCTATTTATTGTGTGTGTGAATCCGTGTCCAATGTTGGACAGATTCTGACCTACTGAATAGTTTCTAATCAACAGAACTGACCATGTAAATTCACACAACCGTACCGAGACAGCCAACACATTCTTTTAAATAAATAACATTAAATCTGTATATTTAATTTATTAATTTACAATTTATAGACTACTTCATGCATTTTAGTAAGGAAAATTTAAAAATCTATATTTAAAATATATATATATTTATATATATATTTATTTATATATATATTTAAAAATCTATATTAAAAATCTATATTTATATAAGGTGGTCTGTGTGTTTGCCCAGGTTCACGCAAATATGTATGCATTTATCAATAGTATAACTAGATTTTTTTTGTTTAAAAGCTGACTCATTTAATTTTTACATTTTATGGTTCCTTGGTATTTTGATGTCCAGCCTGTGTCCTTGGTGACCACTGCCTGGCAGCATGGCCAGGTTGTGTTTAAAGTGGCTGGAGCCTCCCGGTGTCTGGCTGCTGGAGTGTGGGCTTTCTGGCCTGGACAGAAGACATTACTGTTTCTCTTTGATTTGTTTTGTCTCATCCCCCAAATCATGTGCATCCATTTACCTCCTCAGCCAGACACTGACTCAGTCATCAGATGGGCTTATGGAAGTTATTTGGCTACTATGACATTAGTGCTTTTCCTATTTTGAGTTTATAAAAGCATTTTTTTCCTTCTCCCTTTATTATTTTCCCTTAGGGATCCACATGATTTTATTTAGCCCTTTTCCACTAGGGAAAATCCCAGTAGGTTTAGCAATTTATATTTGTGCTACAGCATTCCATATGTAAGAGGCCACAGCCTATGACTGAGAATGTTCTTGGTTATATACTGTTGGGAAGAGCATGGGGGAGTACAGGGACGCATGACAATGGGGGTGCGGTCAGGACAAGCAGCAGAGGCAGCCTCTGCAGAACTGGCCCTGGTGACCCCTGATGCTCACATTGTGGCCTCAGTCCTTCAGATCTTGCTTAAAGTAATTGAGGACTCAGGATGTTTGTTAATGGCCAGTTTTATGGTGTCAAATTGTTCCATGATTGTCCAATATATATTTTTGTTTTGAATTGTTTTGTTGCAATTTTTTCAATTTCCCTCCATTTTGTCAAAATGGCTGCATTTCATCCTTTTGTGCAGCTATATAATATTCCATGATCTGGATGTCCCACCTCTCTTTGACACATTCATGCACTGAAGGAGATCGGGGTTGCTTCCATGTTCCAGCTATTGTAAAGGATGCTGCTGTAAATACTGCAGAACATGTGGGTTTGTATTTTTTGGTTGGTAGTTTTCAGGTTGGGTGAATATATGTCAAGAGTGGGATTGCCAGTTCATATGACATTTCCATTTTTAATATTTTAAGGAACATCCAGTTTGCTTTCCATAGTTGTTTCACCAGTTCATATTCCCACCAGCAGTGTAGAAGTGTTCCTCTTTCTCCACATCCTCTTCAGCACTTGTTGGTGGGGATATCTTTTTGATATGTGCCATTTTCATGGGTGTGAGGTGGTATCTCATTGTGCTTATAATCTGCACCGTCTTATAAGGAGTGGCCATGAATATTTTTTCATGATTTTTGCCCATCCTGATATCTTCTGTAGTAAATTGTCGTATCTGCCACCCATTTGTTAATTGGATTGTCACTATCATTTTTTTTTGTGCTTGAATTGTGTGAGATTTTTACATATCTGGATATTAATCCCCTATTAGCTACATATCGCAGAAATACATTCCCCCATTCCGTGGAGTGCCTATTTAGTCATTTTGTATTTTCTTTTGCTGTATAGAAACTTTTTAAAATGGGTTAATCCCAGTTATTTATTTTTGTTTTTAATTCCCTTGTTACAGGGGTTGAATTACCAAAATATCTTAGTTGTTGATATTGTGGAACATATTGCCAATGTTTTCTTCTATGTATTTTATTATTGTAAGGTCTTTTATCTAAATCTTTAAGCCATTTAGAACTTATTTTTGTATGTGGTGTTACTGAGTAATCCAACTTCATTCTTTTATGTGTGGCTTTCCAATTTTCCTAGCACCTAATATAATTTTATCTGTAGCTCTTTACTGTATTGGAAATTAAAGTTGAGAACATTTAAAACACTGGCTGGTTAAAAATAATCCACATACTCCATGTTAACATAAACAACCTATTTTTACAGGACATTATTACATTTTCCTAACCAGAAATAACTTCGTGAGATTGGAGGCACTGTTTTACATTTTTGAAAATCTCTTTAATGTTTGGTTCAAGAGGAAAAGCTGGATTCTCCTATCTGCCTCCTCATTCAGCTTGTGCAATATGTTCTTTTGGTATAGAATTTGCAGAAATTCTTGTCTCACACAGATACATAGTTAGGGTGAGGGGGGAAGTTTTTATATAGCCACTGTCAAATAATTCTGGATTTTATTTGTTAAAAAAAGATTTTTTTTAAAGACATCTCACGTGGAAACAAAAATCATCCCAATGAACCTTTTCCTTTCCTGTCACAATGAAATCCATCAGTGTCTCTTGCACTTTTGAGTATATTTCTCCCATGGCTTATTCTGTAGTGCGACACACAGATATTTGGAAAATCTGGTGTTGATGTCATCAGTGTGTTAGTCATGTCTGAGTATGTAGAAGCCTTCAAGCATGCGGTAGCAGACACAAGTTTTCCAAATTCAAGGTTCTGTTTGAATATTCTATTTGGTCAGAAAGACTTCTGTTCCACCCAATCCTTCTTCCTTTCTTCCAAAATGATAGATTCACTTCTTTTATTTAAAAACAAAACAAAATGTTTACCAACTACTCAAGTCTGAATTACCATAATTTGTCATTTTGGTTTCAGGGAGAAATGGTGTTCCATTTCAACAGCTCAACTTTGAGATGACTTTGGTGGATGAGTATCCGTTAAAAGTGCTTATTTCCCATCTTACCACAAAGGGTATTCGAAAGCTGGTGCTTTCAAATATGATTTGTACTTCATCCAGGGTATCCCTACATGAAAGTAGCATTTATTTTTATGGCCAGAGTTTGGCTGTCGAGACATAGTGACTCCTAGTGAGTTCTGGTCCTACCATTTTGATCTGTAGCAAGGCATCCCGCAGTCAATCTCACTGTTACTTTTATACTATTAATACAAAATCAACACAGTGAAAAGGCAAATGGAACAATGGTAATAATATGAAGACAGGTTGACCTTGCTCATCACTGAAGGAATCTTGTGGATTTCTTGGAGTACAGAGGCCATACATTGGGAAGTAATGCTCTCGATGTTAACTGCCTAGGAAAGCAGGAAAGAGAGTGTTTGTGTGTGTGTTGGGGCAGGTGGGTAGAAGAGCAAAGAGTGGGTTGGTCCATGCTCACTGGACCCAGCTGACAAAGACTGCTCTGTTAAACTGGGATGTTTCTCTTGCATGCTTGCTTAGACTGGTATTGCTCCTCACGGTTATGCTGGCTTTCTTTTTTTTTTTTTTAAAGATATATTTATTTATTTATGCAAGCACTGAGTACACAGGAGGGTGAGAGAATTCACCAGAGCAGGGAGCAGAACAGACAGACTGATGAAATACACTGCTGAGGGGAGCAGTGGGCAGCAGGAGAGGTCTGCGCGCCACGTGGGACCCTCACCCAGTGGCCGGGGATCGAACCGGCGCTGCAGAGGCTGTGGGCAGCTTTGCAACCCAGCGCTCAACCACTGCGCCACTGGGGAGGCCCTATGCTGGCTTTCTTAATAGTCAGTTTTCAAGCTCCCCTCTAAGGTCTATTGTCATTGCATTTATTGAGCTCTTGATTTGCTGTTGGGCTAATAATGTTATGTTTGTGACTGGAATAGAAAAATATGTAAGGTCCTCCAAATTTGGGCAAATTCGTAGTTACAGCACACAACCTACCACTATTATTTTCCTGGAGACACCAAAAAATAGACTTGCTAAAAGGTTACCCTGGCTACAGTGACATTTGTGAAATGACATATTTGAAATCTTCAGTCTGAGGTTGGAGAGGTCTGAGTGATGAGGTTCAATGACTTTCCCACCTAAGGAACCCCCTGCTGGGTGGGAGCACACCCCAGGGAGTCCTTCTTCTGTGATCCACAGTGGGGGTCCCACTTCTATCTCCTAAGAACAGGGCTCTTTGGAGAAAACCATCCTGACCCCCAGCTCGTCCTCATTTGCACTGTGAGCAAATCACTTCACCTCTGTGAGGCCTATTTTTCTACAGAGGTTCCTTGTGAATAATATATTAAATCCTGTCTGTAAAATCATCAGTAGGGTTCATAGTAGAGGGTCAGTTAATGGTTTAATCTCTGAAATGCTTGTGTAATAGTGCTACTTGTGAAGACTCCTTTGCCAGAGTTAAGTGAGTGGTGTTCATTAGCTTTGAGCGGCCAGGCCTTACTGAGTATAATTTCTTATACTGTCATGTTCTGTTCCTTAGATTTTCTTTCTTACAGGGAATTGGTCTGAGAATTTTATGTTCTATATTTTTTCCTTTTTTTTTTTTTTACAACTTTGTTGAGATACTAACTTGTTGATTATGCTGAAATTTGTAGTTTTGTAAACATAATCTTGTTTGTTTATTGATAGTTAACTTGTGGTGTCAGGCATAATTATCACCATGGAATTTTCTTAATGTATTACCTTTGGAAAGTGCACTTTAGCTGACCATATTCTGATGATCAAGTCAGCTGGAAACTCTTTTTGGGGGATATTTCACATTCTGGGCTATGTGTTACTAATGTTTTTCTTGAAAACAAAATGACCTCATAACAACCACTCAATATTTGCCTTATAACATTGCAACTTGCCCTTGGTTTTTTTTTTAAATTTTGAAATTATTGGGCCTCCCCTGGTGGCGCAGCAGTTGAGCACCGGGTTGCGAGGCTGCCCACAGCCTCTGCAGCACCAATTCGATCCCCGGCCACCAGCGAAGGTCCCACAAAAAAAAAAAAAAAAAAAATTACATTAGTACTACATTTTTTGGTCACAAACCAAAGTATGTTTGATTTCTAAGTCCAGAAGTAGGTTATGGGCAGTAAGATTTGTTTCAAAAAGTATATTTTATGTTCCTTATAGAATTGTTTCATAATAGAAAACATCGGAAATATAACTTATATCCAGCACTGAGGAGACTAAGTAATTTTGGTAATTAGAGTAGTATATAGACAGTAAAAACATTATAAATGTGTAATGGTTAACATGAAAAGAAAGGAAAAATGTTGCAAAACCACACAGATATATTTGTATAAGGCTAAAACTTTTGTATAGTAAAGTCTTACAGGTCAAACAAACTCTTTCCCAGTATAAAAGATGAGTAAAATTCCAAGCCTTGTATTATTTTGGTAGTATGAGAATGAAAATTACATGCTTTAGAGGCAAACAAAAGGTGCTTTTGTTTTTTCCTGTTTAGCATTCCCATATTCATTTATTCCTAAGTAATCTGTAATAGCAGGGAGTTGTCACACAGAGGAAATAATGATTACATTTAGTTTCATCAATTTCCCTTTCTAAAAAACTTGACTTTTTAATTTCAGTGCAGTCATAGGTTACACCGCAAAAATTGAGGCTTCCCCACAATTATTTCAGAGATTTCACATCTACCTCCTGCCCCCACACATGCAAAGGCTTCCCCATTGACCATCCCAGTCAGAGTGGTACTTTTGTTACAGCTGGCAAACCTCTACTCACACGTTGTAATCACCCACAGTCTGTAGTTTACCTGGGATTCTTGCTCAATGTCGTATATCAAGGGGGTATTGGACAAATATGTAACCACATACATCCATCATTACGATGTCACACCAAGTATTTTCCTTGCCCTGAAATTCCTTTGTTCACACCCCATCCCTCGGTCCCTGGCAACCTCTGATCATTTCACCATCTCCATAGTTTTTCCAGAAGGTCATGTAGTTGTGTGGCCATAACACCTTTTTTTTTTTTTTAAATCTCTAGGCAAGAATTATTAATGGTAGCTTGACCTTTTAATGAGGTGGATGTACATTTGACTTCACTGTAATGTGACGAGATTTTTATGAACTTAATAATCTTTTCATCTCTTTTCCATTATAATGGTGTCATTTTTAGTGTGTTTTTATAGTATTGAAACTGTCCAGTGATTTGAGAAGTCAGGTCTCTCTTTTTTTTTTTTAAAGATTTATTTATTTATGCATACAAGAACTGGGATAGAGGCCAGAGGGGTAGGGGCGGGGGGGGGAGGGGTGAGAGGATTCACCAGACACAGAGTGGAAAACAGAACAGGCAGATCGACTGTAACACACTGGTGAGGGGAGCAGCAGGTGAGACAGGAGAGGTCTGCTGTGCCATGTGGGTATCTTCCTGGCCGGGGATTGAACTCGTGCTGCAGTGGCTGTGGTTAGCTTCATAGGTTGTGTCTTAACCCCTTGTGCCACCAGGGAGGCCCAGGTCTCTTTTTATAACATCAAATACCTCTACAGTTTATGAAGAGTAAATAGAACTCTTTATTCCTTCATCGTTCCCTGTCTGACATAGCACAGTATTTTTTTTGCACAGCATTAAAGCAGTGTCTGTCACATAAATTTTCTGAGAACGGGTCTTCTTGGCTTGTGATGAATGATCTTATAAGACAGTAATGACTCAGCCTTGGGTTCCTCCTGTCAGTAACTTCTAGGAGCAGTCTTATTAGTATTTAAGTCTTTGTTGTCATTTTTTTTAATTGAAAGTATTAAAAAAAAAAAACATTGAAAATCTCTGATGCTTGGACATTTTGCTTGATTTTTACCCTTACGTGACCACCACTTTGTGTCTTGCTTCCTGATATTTCCCCTGCATCTGCTCCCTCTCATCATCTAATCCCACACCACTGTTTTGTCCTGTAGGGTAAAGTCCGACAAAACTGTTAAGTCCATGAACTTGCATCTACCTTCTTAAGCCCATTCATTCTTCCTATTAGGTGATTGGCAGGAGAGCACCCAAGACAAGTGTGACCGGCCATCTGCCTTTATAGATTATTAAAGCATCATATTCTTGACTTTTTGACTAGAAAGGAATTTCAGAAATTACCTGCTTCAAGTCTTGTAGTTGAAGTAATGCCCAACAAAATAGAGTGATTTGCTGAGCTTACACAGCTCTTCTGAGGTTCCTCTACCACTGAACAAGGGCGTAAGTTGTTTCCGATATATCACATTACTGATATTTCTCCTTCATATTCTTTCACGGACCTTTTAACCCTGACTGTTCCTCATGAACTCACCATGGAATTACATAATTCCTTCCATAAGGTTTGATGATACTGTCTTGTTGATATATAAGCCAACTGAGGATACTAATCTCCACTGAGAAGCTTGAGGGTCTCTAAGTTGGTTACTTCTGGTCTAACCAAGAACTTGGCTTCCCACCCCATAAATCAACTATCTAGAATACTGGATTATTTAATACCTGGTTCACATCCAGAGTAGGGATCCTGGAGTCAGATTACAGACTTTCAAACTCCGCTTTCTTAATTTCTCCTTCCATGAGCTTTAGTAAGTTGTTGAACCTCTTAAAAGCTTAGTTTCTCATCTGACAAATGGAGCCTGACGGTACCATCTTCATAGCACTGTTTCTGGGGCAAGAAATGAAAGTGTATGTGCAGAACTTGGCACGGCCCACAGTGAGGCAGGTTGGAAAGGTGGGGATAAGGGGCACTGCTGCTGCCGATGCTGTTCCTCCTCCGTGGATTTAATCACGGGCAGTCATGCTCGCTGGGAACACCGTGACCCTCTGTCCCCGGTGTCCTGGGCAACATCTTTATATAACCTTTAGCAGCAGCATATAGATCATCTTCAGAACACGGATGAGGGTTTGCTGTCAAGCAGGGCAGCTTGCGGGGAGCGAAGCTACGTGTGCTGTGTGTTGCCATTGCCATAAGCGGAGGTGAGTGTTTGGGTCTGTGCCTGGCAGGCAGCTCTGTGATTTATCCCCTGGTTTTCCAGACTGGAATGGCAGAGATGGTGCTCTCTGGGTCAGCAGAAATAGTAGAGCACATTCTCTTGAGGTTTATAGCTTCTCGGGGTCAGTGAGAGTGGGATTCATTCCACAGGGGGATCCACGGACTGTGACATAAATTCTATCAGTTGTTCATAAATTACAAGAGGAGTTCTAGGAACTGCTTTCGGGTTTTTAAAGCTCTGGGCAGAAGGTTAATTACTTGCCTACAGTTCCAACCAACTTTGCGTGTTAATAGAGACCGGCTGTGCTGGCCCTTCTGTTCTAGGCTGGCTCCCATGCTGTTATTTGAATGTAGTCCTGAATCACTGTCTTAGGAAATATTTACTTTGGGGGGTGGGGGAGAATGCCCATGATCAGCTTAGAAAGAAAGGATCAGAATATAACTATAATATAATTATAGTTATAATATAATTATATTATACTTGGATTTTTAACCACTTGTTCATTCTCTAATGCTTTTTCTAAAAATTTATTCTTTTTTTCCAAGTATTTGTTCAGAGTCATAAAAGAATAGCCATAGATAATTAAAAGTCAGTATAAGACAGTAACTGTAAATTAATAAAAATAGATACTTGATTATGTATAAATGAAAATTTAAAGCTTTTTTTTTATTATTAGAATGAACTAGCTTCAAATGTCAAGAGGGATTTTTTTTTTTTATTTTCTAAGTGGTTAATTGCTACCTTTTGGCCAAATCTAAAGTTCTTTTATCTGCACGTTGTCTCAGAATTAAGAGACTACCTGCATATAGATTCTGCATGGAAATAGTTTCCTCAACTCTCAGTTAAAGAACTTCTATTTGCAAAACTAAGAAATTGTCCTGGATGGTTAAAGCCTTTTACTGTATGATTTTTGTTTTCTCAGAAGTATTTCTTCACTTGAAATAACTTCTGATCTCCAAGTGCATCTGTGGAAGGTATAATCCCTCCCCCCACTTTTTTCGGTACTCAAATCTGCCCCAGTTGGTTTTTTGCTCGTCACAAGCGTACATAACAGGAGAGAGACCGTTCATTTTGATTTTCATTGCAAGCATGATTATCTGTTCTCTTTCACTGAAAACATCAACAGTCTAGGGTTTCAATACGAAAGTGATAGTGTGTATGTTTGTTACAGAGTGGCACACGGTGCATAGGTACAGTGAGGGGTGACCGTCTGTCTTGTCTCGTGCACGATCTCCAAACGAAGTGATAATACAGGCACAGGGATCCCGTGAAACACACCTGCACTATGTAGCTGTCCCTGGTCATTTCTGCATTTTTTGCATATACTGGGATCCTCAAAGATGGAAGAGACTTTAAGCCACAGCTTTCATCCACTATGCAGCAGAAATACAGTTGGTAAATTATTAGCTGATGTCACCAGTAGCTACGTCAATTAAGTTTGAAACACCAGCATTTCCTACCCTTGCTGCCGCTTCCTCCCCCAGTGACAATTTCTCTCTTGCCTTTTCCTGCCAGCTCTGAGTTGTTCTTGAGGGCTCGGGAGGCTTTATGGCTTTTCTAGATTTGGAGTAAGGAGTAATGTCTGGCTTTCCCGTCCTCCTAATTCTTCCTCGCTGGCACTATTCACAGGAAACCCCCTCATGTGCCGGCACCTGAGTGTCACGGCTTTATTGCTCCACGACCACTGTTGGCCAAGCATGCCTGTAAATCCCGGCTTAAATAAATCGCAGGCAGAAATTCCTAAACACGGACAACTGCTGGGTGAAAGGATTAACGATCTTCCCTACCAATGTCTGCTTCCCTAACAACAAAACCAAACCCACACCTTACTTTAAATTTTCTCTTAATGTAGCGGTGTAGAAATCCACACGGGAGTTTGTCTTTCTTGGCCAGAACTTTGAAGATTTTGCCAGTGTCTGGATTGTTGGGAAGTTTGTCCTGCTTGTGAAACACACCCCCCCCGCCCCCCGCGCTGCTGGCAGCAGGCACATCAGGACCTCGAGGGTCCTGTTCCTCACACTGGGCTCCTGTCCTGCTGTTTATATATCTGGGTACTGGGGTGCAGGAACCCCTGCATGGAACCTTCCACTTTCTCTCGTAAGCTAATTGCATTAGGTTATTATTCACTAACTCGTGTCCTTTTTAGTTTTGCAATTGTTTGTTTTAACCAAATGCAGTTTTCATTTTGCCCTCAATCCATGAACAGGGCTGGCTCTTTATCATCTCAGAGGAAATCAGTGAGCTCACAGCTGCCCTTTCTTTCTTCTTCCCAGTGAATCTCCCCTCATCTGGGGGCCTCCCTGGTGGCCTCAGGGGTTAAGTCTCAGGGCTATCACCACTATGGCCTGAGTTCAATACCTGGCTAGGGAGCAACGCTCATGGCACAGCAGAACTCTTCTGTCTTGTCTGCTGCTCCCCTCAGCAGTGTATTTCAGTCAATCTGCCTGTTCTGCTTCCCATTCTGTCTCTGGTGAATCCTCTCACCCTCTGTGCTGCTGGCCTGAACCCTAGTTCTTCTGTGCAGAAATTTAAAAGTAAAGAATCTCATCTGATTTGGGCTTTCGCCCTCTCTTTAAAACGGTGGGGAGAACATAACTCTAAGATTCTTACGGGAAAAGAGGCATCTTTTACTTGTTTGTCTCAGAATCTTGCTTTTAAAAAAAATACTGGATTTCTGTTCATTCGGGAGTAGGAGTATTTTGAGAGAAAAGGCTCATTCATTCAGTCCACCTTCCAATCTGTACATTTTACTGCCCACTTCCTTACAGTAGCACACCCTTTACGCTTTCTAAGTAGAGATTCTGTGTAACTATTCAAGAAGCAAATGTCAAATTCAGACTCTTGTTGTCTTTCTTTCAAAGATGGCGTCCTTGGGATTGACTTTACATCAGGAGAGACTCTTTGGGGTTTGATTAATGGGAGCATTCTGAGAGTGACTGTGTGGGGTTCAGCGGGACCAGCAGGCTTTTATTGGCATTTTCTGCTGCAGAAAAAAGTTATTTCCATTCATAGAAAAGTGCCAAAAATGAGCTTGAGCTCCTCCCACTTGTCTGGATAGCATTTCCCTTCTCTCTGTGGTGTACTTGTAATTTATTAGACGTCCAGGGGATTGAAAGGGAGGGATTGGAAAGTTGATTGGGTGCTGCTTGCACCATTATTTTTATTGGTTTAATTTTCATTTAGAGTAAGTTATTTTGATACTTGGTAACCATTTTCTCAGCCCACCAAAACAAGTAAGCCAGAACAATGATCATTCTGGGAAACAAATACAAACTTTTTCTAAAGAATTCCCACATATGACATGTATTTCAGAGTTCAATTAGGTGGAGGCATCTTAGCATATTTCTCACAAAACATACGCTTTTGAGTTTTGAAAGTTGCCCCTTTGTTAGAAAATGAAAACTGATAATTTGGGCTTAGAATCTTTAAACATTTAATAACTTAAATAGTATTTACTTTGGACTCACTGAAAATAAGTTTGATTATTCTTACATTTTCTGTGTTTGCAGATTTTTATTGGATGATCATTCTCTGAAATGTACACAGCTTTCAAAAATATACTCACAAAATAAAATACTCATGAAGTAATAGTTAAAATTATTAAAATACCCCCTAAAGGTATTTTACTTATTTGAATCAAACTGCTCTTCACCAGATGCTTTAAATACTAAACTTTCTTGATGTTTTAAGAACTTTTCAAAGCACAACTATATAGGCCAAAAAAAAAAAAAAAAAAAAAACCAACCAAAACCCTAGTAAAACAGGCAGAGCATAAAATTTCTCATTTTAAATATATTTTAAACTTCACGATGGAGCACAGCCATTATTCCTGAATCTTTTGCACTCAGTGTGTTGAATTGCAGGAAATGAAATTTCATCTTTGAGCCTCCTGACAGAGTGGTCAAGTTCATTTCTTTAGTTAAGTCTACTAAGAATATCAGCATGTCTGGTTTTAGAATACGAAGGCTTGCAAGATTTCTCTTAATGTCCTGTTGTGCCAGCATAGATCTGTAGAAGGATTTGTGTCAACATGTTGGACACTCAGGTGATTCCATGATGGGAGATGGGTATTCAGAGATTGAGAGGCTTTAGGGTCTATTTATGATGAAAATGCATGCTCACTGGAGTGCCTATCACAACATTTAAGATGCTGCTTTAATATTATTAATACTATGTTCAACCTTTGGTGAGGGCTAGAGTTCCTCTGCTATCTTTAAAATTATATTGCATAAAATAATGGTAACATCAGTAAATCAAATGGCATATATTTAACTGGAATCAGATTTGTTCCTGTTTTTTTTTTTTTATTATTCCCCAAGGCATACTTCTTAGTAGATCATTGTTGTCATAATTCATTTTCCCTGTCAAAGTCTCAGGTAGTGTCTTTCCAGTCCAGGCAAGGCTCTGCTTAGGTGTTCTCTGTCCCTTTTCAGTGTTACTAGCTGCCTTTGAAAGGCTGTCCCCAATGTGCTGGAGTTCTTTTCTGAAACATTCCCTTAATCCCAACACTGGGCACATTTCAGTACTTTGAAACTATTTCTATCTCAGATGTGAGAATTTGGAGATACTTATTTTAAGCTCAGTAACCAAAGAAACCTAAACTTTTTAATTAAAAAAAATCCTGTAATGTTTTATTGTGCTAATACTGGTTTACAGCACTGTGTATGATTTGGGGGATAGGCTCGCATCTCCTCAGATGTGTGTTACCACATCCCCCCCTAGCAAAGCCCCTGTAATCCCCCACCATAGTCCTTGCTTCTCACCCTCCACCTTCCCTTTCTGGGATACTTGGTTTTGCACTCAAATTTCAAGTCTTTTGTTTGTTTGGCTTAGTTTTGTCTGTTCTTTGTTTTGTTTCTTTATATTCCAGACATGAGTGAAATCATCTGCTCCTTGTCTTTCTCCTTCTAACTTATTTCACTTAGCACAAGCCCCTCCAGCATTATCACAAATGGCAAGAGCTCACCTTTTTAATAGCTGAGTAATATTCAATCATCTAGCCTGCTCATTACCTCACCCACTCATCATTCCTTGGGCCCTTTGGTGGTTGCCATAACGTGGCTATTGTAAATAGCGCTCCAGTGAGCGTAGCAGTGCAGACATCCCATCAAATTAGTGACTCTGCATTCTTTGGCCAGAACCCTAGGAGTGGGATTCATAGATCATATGGCTGATCTATTTTTAATATTTGAGAAACCGCCACACAGCTTTCCATAGGGGCCAGAGCAGTCTGCATTCCTGCCAGAGGTGTAAGAGGGTTCCCTTTTCTCCACAACCTCACATAGCTCTTTGTTTCTGGTCTTTTTGATAAAGGTCATTCTCAACTGGAGTTTGGGGGGGATCTCATTGTGGTTTTGTTTTTTTTTTTTTTTTTATAAATTTTATTGTTATATTCCCCATACAATTGCAGCCCCCCATTCTGACCCCAATCCCTCCCCTCCCGCCCCCGCCCCCCTAAAAGTGTCTCTGGTTCATAGTTTTTTGTTGATTTTGATTTTCACTTTCTTATAGTTATTCATTTTCCTGGTCCCTTATTTAAGTTTTCTAGATTCCTGCTATGAGTGAGACCATCCGGTATTTTTCTTTTTCTTTTTGGCTTATTTCGCTGAGCATGATCCCTTCCAGCGCCATCCATGTTGCAGCAAATTGCATGTGTTTATCTTTTTTGAATGCTGAGTAATATTCCATGGTATATATGTACCACATCTTCTTGATCCAGTCATCTATTTTTGGGCATTTGGGTTGTTTCCAAAGCTTAGCTATTGTAAACAGTGCTGCTATAAACATAGGGGTGCAGGTGTTCTTTGGAATTGATGTTTCTGTGTCCTTTGGGTAAATACCTAGGAGTGGAATTGCTGGGTCATATGGAAGCTCTATGTTTAGTAGGTCCAGAAATCTCCACACAGCTTTCCACAGTGGTTGGACCAGTTTGCACTCCCACCAGCAGTGCAGGAGAGTTCCTTTTTCTCCACACCCTCGCCAACATTTGTTGTTGCTAGTTTTTTTAATATGTGCCATTCTCACTGGTGTAAGATGGTATCTCATGGTAGTTTTGATTTGCATTTCCCTGATGACAAGTGATGTTGAACATTTTTTCATATGCCTGTTGGCCATTTGCATTTCCTCTTCAGAGAAGTTTCTTTTAAGCTCTTCTGCCCATTTTTTGACTGGATTATTTTCTTTGTTGTTGTTGAGTCTCATCAGCTCTTTGCAGATTTTTGTGATCAGTCCTTTATCATTAGTGTTGGGTGCAAAAATGTTCTCCCAGTTGGTGGGGTTTCTCTTTGTTTTTGTTATTGTCTCTTTTGCTGTGCAAAAGCTCTTTAATTTGATATAGTCCCAGCTGTTTATCTTTGCCTTGATTTGCATTTCCCAGATGGTCAGTGATGACGAGCATTTTTTTAAAGGTTTATTTATTTATTTATACAAGCACTGCGTATAGTCAGAAGCGCGGGAGCGTGAGAGAATTCACCAGAGCCAGAGCGGGGAACAGAACAGGCAGAAGGACCGAAGTACACTGCTGAGGGGAGCAGCGGGCGTGGCAGGAGAGGTCTGCGCGCCATGTGGGACCCTCGCCTGGTGCCCGGGGATCGAACTGGCGCTGCAGAGGCTGCGGGCAGCTTCGCAGCCCAGCACTCAATCGCTGCACCATGGGGAAGGCCCGATGACGAGCATTTTTTATGTGCTGTTGGCCCTCTGAGTCTTCCTTTGAGAAGTACTTGTTGAGGTCTTCTGCCCAGGTTTTGATCAGGTTATGTGTTTTCTTCCCACTAAATTTAATAGATTCTTTGTAGAGGTTAGATATTAGCCTCTTGCTGGTTGCATGATGCACAAATATTTTCTCCCATTCGGTAAGGTGTCTTTTCATTTTAATGATAATTCCTTTCACTGTACAAAAACATTTTTGATTGTTTAGACCCTTTTTTTTTTTTTTTTTGCTTCTGTTCCCCTTGTTGCTGAAGGCTTGATTCAAAGACTGGAGAGTTACACAACTTGCTGGAATAGGGTTAAACTGGCATCCAGAAGCTGCCTTTCAATTCTTTTACCTTAGGATCTTAGCTGTCCTTCTCCTGCCTGTGTCACACAGATGTCTTCCTTAAACATATTTCTTGTTTCATATTCATAGAATGTATCAGTACCTGCAGATGTTTTTCTTTGGTGTTTTCTCGTCCTTCTCAGCACACCGAGTAAAACTGAAGAGACAGTGATTTTGTTGTTTGGTAAACACCATAGCTAGAAGATACCTTGAAAATAAGCTAAAAATCAACATTTACAGTTGTTACCATGTTTCTGTTTGTTCCTTCTGTGTTTGAGGAAAACATAAGTGGATTTAACGTTATTCCATGTCAGAACATAATTACAGAGAGAAGTAGATGCAGAGAGCTCATCTGTCTTCCTTAGTTAAAACAGAAATAGTTTGTTCCTCTGTACCCTTCATTATTATTTATGCTGCTCTGCTCGTGAACTCTGACTATTGGTGGCTAAATCTCACTGTGTAGTGTGTGATAGTGGCCAACATTGCGTTTCCTTTGTAAAGGTCAAAGGTGATTACTTGCGTGCGTCCCGAAGGCTCAGCTTCACCTCCTGTCAGCACTGGTGTTCACTTGGGGCCGTCTTTGACAAATAACACACATTCCCCACCTGCCCCCTAACTTTTCCTGATGAACTTTGATTACTGAAAGAGCAGCCAAAGCTACCAGTCAGAAAGGTCTGGTCAATGTTAGCTGTGTTCCCAAGAAGCACAGTGTTTGTCAATAACTTTAGGAAGTCTAATTTATACAAAACACTAGTCATACGATTAATTTATGTGATAGCATAAAAGTGAAGGGTTAAGAGCTAAAATTCTGATTCCACCATTAATAGCTGTGTGATCTAAGCAGAGTCCTCGTCTTCCTGTGCCTTACTTTCCTCTTTTGTAAACTATAGATAGCTACACCTCCACCGTAACATTGCAATAATTAAAATTGCTAATGTATGGGGCCTCCCCAGTGGCGCAGCGGTTGAGCGCTGGGCTGCGAAGCTGCCCGCAGCCTCTGCAGCGCTGGCTGCCAGGCGAGGGTCCCACATGGTGCGCAGACCTCTCCTGCCGCGCCCACTGTTCCCCTCAGCAGTGTCCTCCATCTGTCTGGCTGTTCTGTTCCCCGCTCTGGCTCTGGTGAATTCTCTCACCCTCCCACACTTCTGACTGTACCAGTGCTTGTATAAATAAATAAATAAATCTTTAAGAAAAAATAAAATAAAATCGCTAATGTATGTAGGCTCTGGATGTTTATAGTTTGGTTACTTCTATTTTCTTTTAATCAACTTTTTACAGCTGAAATCAGACACATTTTCATGGAATCAGAATTTGCACACTGTGACTAGCCTAAGCAAAATGAAGACAGTGTCTAAACCTAACAGACAGCAAAGAGTGGTAGTTACCATTATGTATCATCTGGTTGATCAGAACCTGTGTTCACACAGCAGTGCTGAAATGAGAAAGATCTGTGTTCTTAGAGTTGACGCAGGTTAGTTCTTATTCACAGCAGAATAATTTCCTGTGCAAGTAAGTCTTTCAAGCACCCTAACTTGAAATGACGAACAGAAGTATCATCTGCTTAGTATGGAAAAAATAGTAGCTTCTCTTTACTATGCAAACAAAGCAAATAACGTCAGTGGTTGTGAGCAGGTTGACTTGCACAGGTGACCTTCAGCTTGTCTGGGACAGCAGGTGGCTGTGCCCTCAGAGTCTCTGGAAGGCAGTGTTGCCCTAAGCGTGCTCCCACTCAAAGGGGAGCGGCTAATTGTAGAATCTAGTCTGACTTTTAAACCACGGACTATCATTTTCAAATAAATTTTGCTTTTCAAAGCTATTTGCCCAGTGGCATCCATTGAAAGTGGAGTTATGCTCTGGGAGAGAGAATGGATAAGGGGACTTGAACTTCAGTATCTCCAGTGACTCAAGGTCAGAGTGCAGGCAGGGTACAAGCTTCCCTCCCAGGCCTTGTGGGCAGCCTGCATAGACATCATTGATGACAATGGCCATTGTACAATCATGTCACTTTTAGGGCCATATAAAAAGGCAACGCAGATTGAGTAGTTTAAATGACAAAAAGCTTGTTGGTGAACTGTTCTGGAACCTAGAAGTCCAAGGACAAGGACTTCTAGATTCTAGCAGGATGAGACTCCTAGCAGGGCTGTGTCCTCCCCAAAGTTGTTTAGGGCAGGATTTATTCTGGGCCTCTCATGGCTTCTGGGGGTTCCTTGCCTGTGGCAACACAGCCCTAGTCTTGACAGAAGCCTTCTCCCCATTCTCCTGATGTGTCTGTTTCTTCACCTGTTCGTCTTTTTTTCATTTTTTCCCTACCTTTAGAAGATTGAAATAACAGTGGTTTATAGCATTATATAGGGCTCAGGTGTAGAGAAACATCTGTCAACATCTGTATATATTGTATTATGTTCCCCCTGAAAATCGAGTTTCCATCCTTCATCTATTGATCCCTTATACCCCATTTACCCACCCTCTTCCATCTTCCCTTTGGCTACTTTGTTCTTACAGCTTAGAGTTTGTTTTGGTTTCTTTATAGTCCTCATACAAGTGAAAAACAGGTAGCGTTTGTCTTTCCTCTGTTTGACTTGTTTAACTAAGCTTAATACTCTCAAGATTCACCCTTGTTGCAAATGGTAGAATTCCATTTTCTTTCTTTCTTTTTTTTATAGCTGAGTATGAGTCCCTTGTATATATACACACCATTATCCATTCATTCCTAGAGTGGCGCTTAGCTCGCTCAACTCTTAGTGTTGGGGAATAATGCTATAATGAACTTGGGCATGCATTTATCTATTCTGCATATGGTTATCCAGTTTTCCCAATACCATTTAGTGAAGAGAATTTTCTAACTCTGTTGTATATTCTTAGCTCCTTTGTCACAAATTTTTATTGTTCTGGTCAGTCCCTTGTGAAGGGATTGTTATTAATAATTGTTCTAACATACGCTGCTTAAACTGAGGCTACCTTAGGCCAAGCTGGACATATGGGCACTGTCCCTAAGAGATAAGTAGAATTTATCTCGTATCTTAAAGTTTCCATGAGGTTGAGCAACTTCCCCCAAATTAAAACTGGAAAGAATTTGAGAAGCGTTCAAACCCAGGATGGTCAGATTCTAAAGCAGGAAGGAAAGCTATGCTTTTAAAAGAAGTTAACCTTCATGTATAGAGGGGAACTCTCTATATTAGGACCTTAGGTACAATAGATTAATTTTTTTATGTTTCTCTAAAATGTCTTCGTATTCTTTAACTGTAGCTCTTTCCTTGCTTATCACTTTTAGTTTTTATGAAATGAATAATATGGTATATCATATTAGATTTAATTTACATGCTAACTACAAGTCGTAGCTGGTTATTTTATTGATATTTGGAGAGCAAGATCCTACAAAAAGCTGTGTGTTACAAAGGGAATTATTGTGGATATTAGATTATTTTAGACTTGCTAAAAAATTCTGAAGTATATTTTGTAAGTGCAAACCACTTTACTGGCTTTATCATGCTTTATCCATTATCAAGATATGGCTTATTGATTGATCTGGCAAATAAGCTCATTAAGAAGGATCTGTGTTAGCAAACTTCAATATCTGTCACTCAAGTAAAACTTTCTTTGAAAAATGTAAAAAGTTAATTTGCTTTTCATAGTTTTTGAATAAGAAAATAAAAATTGCATAGTTCAAGATTTAGATTCAACAGATCTGGAATTAACATCAACACATCAGTGTAGGTTTACGACTATATTTTCATATTGTTGCAATAAAGCCCATATTCTTTGTGGGAAGCACCCCTTCCTCAGGCCTCACTGTGATGATGGACAAATTCCAGGGCAGTTGACGTGGTGCAGAGCTCAATTATTTCTCACAGAAGAAGCTGACGAATCTGAGAGGTCATTCTAGAGTCCTTTTTCTAGTGGGTGTTGTCATTGCTATTTTTAGGGTATTATTTTTTTCCATTTGGGGTGTTTCATTATTTTATTTTTTAAAATATTTATGCATACAAGAGTTGGGAGTAGGCCAGAGGTGCGGGCGGTGGGGAGTGAGAGGATTCACCCGAGACAGAGCAGGGAACAGAACAGGCAGGCTGACGAAATACACTGCTGAGGGGAGCAGCGGGTGAGTCAGGAGAGGTCTGCTGTGCCTTGTGGGTAGCTGCCTGCCTGGGGATCGAACTCTGCTGCAGTGGCTGCCGATAGATTCATAGTGCTGAAACTTAACTCCTTGCGCAACTAGGGAGGTCCCAGTTTCATAATTTTCCAGTGCCCAGGCCAGTGGGAGGGTGCCTGGGGCTCCTCCAGGAGCGGAGTTTGGGGGGATGTGGTGGTGTTGGGGCTGTGCTCGGGATGCTGCTGATGACAAGCCTCCAGCAGCACAGAGCAAGGCATCAGGGGAGCAGGGGCATCAGAACCCAAGAACGTGCCCTCGTGTCTGCAGCAGGGACGGGGGAGGCCGGGGCGGCCATGGAGCCAGGTGACTGAGCCCCTTTGTTGACCTGAGAAGGAGCTTTGGGAATAATGTGAGCGGTTCTGCACTGGATCAGATGAAAATCAAACTGACATGAGAGGGTGGAGGAAGGGCATGCACGCCTGTGTCTGAGGAAAACACAAGTTTTATTTTGCTGAAGGCAAACACTTTATTGCCTCGACCTCTGGTTGCAGCAGGGTCTAACCTCCTTCCTGACAGGTACATCGTTAAGTGGAGGAATAAATAAATGAGTGATCTTGAGTCACTGCCCATTTTTGACCTGAGCCTACCTCCGAGTCCGCCTGAAGATCACATTTTGTCACTTCACAGTGGAATTCAAAAAAAAAAAGGGGTGTGTGTGTGTACGTTTCTTGTCCTCTTGTTTTGATGATTATTTAGTTTAACAATTTGTGGTTATTTAACACACAACCAGTTTCATGAATTCAAGAAATTCATCGCCTTGAGATACAATATTTTGTATCGATGAATAATTGTATCTGTACCCTCATAATGGTCTGTACAGTGGCAGAATAAGCTGATTAATAGGAAATCTTTGTAATGAATCCATGAAGATCAGAGATTAACTTGGGCCCCCGTGTTACAAGGACAGCAGAGCGAGCCGGCTGCTGGCCAGTGCTGACCTGCCGAGCCGTCCGCCAGCCAGGCCCAGAGCCGCTCCTGGCCAGGCCGGGGCCCGCTGCGGGGTCTAGGGTGGGGTCGGGCAGGGTGTTCATCTCTATTTTGATATTTTTCTGACCCAGCCGCTTCCTTGCAGGTGAGCGGCCTTATCAGTGTCCTTACTGTGAAAAAGGATTCAGCAAAAATGATGGCTTGAAGATGCATATTCGCACGCACACCAGGGTAAGAACTTGTGCTGTCTTGTTAAGATTGACTGTATAAGCCATGCTTGCTTTTTTTTTTTAAGGTATTTGACTTCACATGTCCCTGAAATTCTATACTTACAATGAATCATTGGGGATACGCTTAAAAAACAGACAAAATAATGAAAGAAACAAAAATCTAGACCCGAAAAGGGGCTCATTCTAGGAATTGTGAATCGGTTTTCAGGAGTTGTAGGGGTTACCAGTCACAAATTGCCAAAAAGGTGGTTAATGTTTTAATGCTAATAAAATACCGAGGCGCCGTCTTGCAGAGGACTCCCCAGGAGCAGGAGCCTTCTTGGATGGAGGTGAGTCTCTCTGCATGGGAGCTGGTGTGTTTGTAAGAAAGACATTGACAGTTGTCAGTTCCTGGGGAGGTGGTGAGCCTGCAGGCGCGGCCTGGGGCAGACCGGCACTCATTCTGATGTGCCCTCTGTCCAGCTGTCGGCCTCTCCCTGGACGGCTGTCACTCTGGTCTGTTTCTTATCCATCCAGATACAGCTGTTAGCTCCCTGTTCAGTTTTGGGCCCAGTTAAATCCTTCCTGTGAACTTGCAACTTGGAAAGCTGATGTTGTCAGTAGCTCCTGTTGATTTTGCTCTTCAAATCTTTTTTACGACGGCATTGCCTTTCACATGCTTGCTTTTTCCTTCAGGCTTCTAGAGGTGCTTAAGGTCTTTATCGAAATAATAGATTTTTTATAAATTTTAAGAGACTTGCCCAAGGTCCTGCAGAGTGATTCTAATTTGGATCACTCCTGGATTTCACTTTTTACCTTTGCTCTGAAATAAAAACTTAAGAGAAAAAACCTAGTAGTAATATCCTGTCCAGTATAATCAACTTCTAGCTTTCTGCCCTATCCTGTGGGGCATAAAAGATACTTCTGAGGTCTGTTAAGAAAATATTTTACTTTAGTGGTGACGGAGACAGGCCATTCTGTAGCTGACGTCTCACTTTAGCATGTTTACTGTAGATGAAAAGTAGAAATTTGAGATTGGGGGATAAAATTGCTTAGTAAACAATATACAGGAGTAGGCAAGCATTACTGTTCTTGATAATGACTTACATGTATATGTTCCGAATATTTATTTTGCACTGAGCATCAGTATAAGTTTTAGTCTGGCTTAAGAGGTAGATTACATGTGTGCAGGGGACAGGCTGTGTCACTGTGTTGTAAAGATGTCAGCATACAGGCAAAGGGGCTGTGCTTCCTCTTAGGGAAGCCAGGGGTGCTTACTCCAGCCTGGGCATCCTGGGTGCATGCAGTCCTGTCTCCTGTGACTGCTGGGGAGGGACATGGAGGTACCCCAGGAGGAGCTGTCAAAATTACCTCGGGGAAAAATACCTGATGGGTTTCTGTCAAGAAAGTGCCCTCTGCCTGTGTCCACTCCTCTGCCTGTTATGGTGACCTCAGCTCACAAAATAGCTCATGACCCTTCGTTCAAATCTGATGTAGATTGATCCAGGGTTTCCTCATTGTGGGTCCGGGTATGTACCTTGGGTGTTTCCACAGCCATTGATTCTTGGCTGTCTAAGTTTGTCGGGGTAACTTCTCCCACTTAATGCCTCTCTTTCCCCCGGCAGGTGGTAGAAGGAGGAAGTCATATATTCCCCATGGGGCTGGCACCTGCTTTCAGAGGGGCTCTGTCCCCAGGGTGTGGGGAGCTGGGGGTGCCCACGCAGGGCCTGGCGAGCCTTCCTGCTGTGTGTCTGGTCTTAGCTACCTGCCCTCTCCTTCCCACTCATGTGCATTTTTACTTCCATGTGTGATGGAGGAAACATTTCTCGAGAGGGAAGGGACTCTTGTAGGGGAGCTGTCTTGGTTTGGACGACACTGTGGCTGCAGCCCAAGCCTTTATAAGACACCCTAGAGAGGAAATAGGAATTTGCCCTGAGCTTTCAGCTGTGGAGATGTTCCAGGCACTCCTGCCAGGTCCTTTCTCCTGATCGCTGTTGTCTTTTGTCTACAAGGGCTCCCTCACCACTCCAAACTGTGTCTGAGCTAAATAAGTGTCCGTTGCTTAGTTCTTTCTGTGTAATGTTTCAAGCCCACTTGAGCATGTAACTTAGGAACTGCGCATCATCTGGGCATGGTGGGCCTTGGGTTTTTATTGTCTTAGACACTTTGAGCCAAAACACTCGCCAACACATCACCATTGTGTAAACATCAGGTTGAAAAGAAACTGTGTTTTTGTAGCTATTTCCCACAGAAGGCTGGGTGAAGTCTTGTTGAAAAATCACTTTTGATTTTCAACATGAAAAGCAACTGAACCAATTAGAAAGTTATTTGGGAAACTGCTTTTTGAACACGGGTGAAAAAAACCCGAGGAGCTGACCCAAGTTTCAGGGTTCAAACATCACAGCTGTCTATTCAGCCTTTGCATGGCAGCCAGATGAGCGCCTCCAAATATTTTAAATGGAATTAAAAGTAACGACAGATCTTTTGTTTTGTTTTATATTTTGTTCGTTTTTATTTTTTTCGTGAGACTTCCTACCCCTGGTTCCCACACGGTTCAGCAATTTCGCGGGTTTATCCAATGCCTGAACTTTGCACTTGGTTCTGACCCCAGGCAGAGGGGCGCTGAGTCCCTAAGGCCAGGCTGGGGTGGGTGTCTCGGTTCCTAGGCTTCAGTCTCTGCCGGGTTTATCCAGAGGCTTTGAGGAAAGATGCCAGTGGAACAATGTGAAAAAGCCCCCAAACTCCTGCCGCCCGCTGCTCCCCTCAGCAGTGTACTTCGTCAGTCTGCCTGTTCTGTTCCCGGCTCTGCCTCTGGTGGATTCTCTCACCCTCCTGCGCTTCTGACTGTACCTAGTGCTTGTATAGATGAATGAATAAATCTTTAAAAAAAAAAAAAAAAAACCTGGCCAGAGCATCTAGCCGGTGAATCACGGAGGTGCCATGTAAGTGTGATGGGGTGAAGGGATAAGAAAAGTGAGTTCATTATGGGGAAGTTGTTGGAGTTGGAGCCAGAAGATAATACTAACTGGAAGAGGGTGCAAGAAGAATTTCCCTCGCTGCAGGAGCATCATATAGGGTCTCTGTCCCCTTGGTTGAAAGCAGAAAGGACCTTCGAAGGGTGGAGAATCAGCTTGGACCCCCCCCGAGCACATTATGAGGCATGCACAGAACACCCAGGACACAGAGGCAGAAGTGGGCCACTTGAGCAGGTGGGGTGGTGAGTTGATTCTAGGTGGAATTTCTGTTCAGCTTTTGAGGAACCTGCAGGATGGTAGCCTAGGGAGGTATGACTTCGTGGGCCAAGTGAGAACAGAAACTGCAGATCCGTGGGGGGCTGTTCACTGAGTCGGTCTGAGGATGCATGTTTGAAGCCTGACCGAGGTTAGCCGGGCCAGGACTGAGGCACTGATCCGAATGCTGAAAGCGTGCTCTCTTCCTTTGAGTGAGTTGTTCAGCTCTCTTGGAAAGGTTGCTCTGCAGTCATCCTCGAGGGAGAATGGAAAGAGGCAGGGCTGGTGCCGGGAGACCCAGCCAGGTCTCTGGAGCCCAGTGAGCGAGACTGCGAGCCCACAGGACAGGTGGTCTTGGGGTTTGTAGGTAGGGCACCTCCCGAGTCGTGCTGACAAGGTGTGCACAAGCCATGCAGTTCGGTGAGAAGAGTAAGGAGTCCCGGGTGATCCTGGATCCCTAGAAAGGGCACTGTGGGGTCTGCTGATGTCCACGTGGAGGAGGGCGTGTGGCTGGTGGATTGAGAGGAGAGGGAGGGGGTGCCCTCCTCGTATGGGTGAGGTTCTTTGGAGCATGCGGGTTATTTTTGGTTTTACATCTAGATAAGAGGAAGAGGTGAAAAAACACTTTTAAAAATTTTTTTAAAGATTTATTTATGCATACAGGCCAGAGGTCAGGGGGTGGTAAGAGAATTCCCCAGAGACAGATTAGGAAGAACAGGCAGATCGACTGAAATACACTGCTGAGGGGAGCAGCAGGCGAGCCAGGAGAGGTCTGCTGCACCATGAGGGTATCTCCCTGGCCAGGGATGGAACTCGTGCTGCAGTGGCTGTGGACAGCTTCATATGCTGCAACTCAACCCCTCGTACCACCAGGGAGGCCCAAATAAACACTTTTAATAACATTTTTAAAAACTTACAATTAGATTATACAGGAAACTTTGAAATGTGTTGCCATCTTTTATTTTTCTGCACTTCATCAGCTTTTGTGTTGTGGGAGTAACAGCATATGGCTCATTGCCACTGTTTACAAATACCTTTAATTGGCTTTGGAGTTAATCTCGTATTGTTTCTAGAACCCATGTAGTTTTCAGGAAATTTTATTTGCCTGGCAAATGAATTATGGAAGATGGATGGCTTTAAGAAACTATCTTATTTTATTTGTCTCGGAGATTCTACCTTCATGAAATTGAAAATTCTTATTCTGTTGCCAAAAAAACCTGCCTTTCCTTGTAAAAGTAAAGCCAGAGCATTTGAATAAAAGCTTCCTTTTCAGGGACTGACAGCATCATTTTCTGCCTTTCTGTGAAATTTCATTGTGACGGTCACCTACTTGGTTAGGAGTGGCCTGGGCTGCTTCTCTGCTGCTGTGCCCATGAGCCAGCCCTCTTGAAGTCACCAGCAGAGAGAGTTTTCAGTTCCTTGGCTAGGAATACTTTTTTGGCAGAGCAGATGATGTTCCTAAAATTAGGACTGTGGTCCAGGCCTTCTAGAGCAGGCTGAGTGGTTCCTGAACTCCCCTGGGCTTTGCGAGTAAGAGATGAAAAATTGGATTCCATCCACTTGATAGATGTATTGGGTGGATGTATTAGCCAGTAGGAAAGTAGTCAAAAATCTTTTAAGGAGTTAAAATCTGTTTCACTGTATTTGGGGTTACAGGACTGGAAATACATTCATATGAGGGATTGGACTGGACTCAGGCATCAGAGGTGCCTTTTCTGCAGTTTTTTAAAACGTGATACTTACCATTGCATTCAGTGTTTCTATGCCTAACTTGATTTTGGGAGGAAAAAATGCAGAACCATCCTGGAGTCTCCAGGATGCTGCCCTGGGGCGGGAGTCCCGCTTTGTGTGCACCTGCTACTCTTTATCAACAGGTGGCGTCTACCTGCCCTTCATGCCGGGCTGAGCACAATGATGCTTCCGTCAGTGTGTAGCAGATGTGATGCTCAGGACCTCAGGGGTCATAAGGGACCTGGCAGCACTTGCCTGTGTGTGTCTCTTGGCACTAGTGCCCATGCTGGGAGGACCCCAGGTCATGTGGAAGAGCCACAGGCACGTGCTGACGCCGCTCTGGCCACTCAGTAATTTTGAGTATGAATCCAGGGAAGCCTTGACATGAGGATTCAGCTGGGGGTGGCCCCGGGCAGCTGCAAGAGAGGCTGGAAATAGGCTGCTGCAGCACCTACTCCCACCCCGGAGCCAGGAAACCTAGGCATTCGAAGTCATTACGTGTTGGAGCGTTCTGTTTTGTAGTAGCAGGTGGCTAGGACAAGTGCTGATGGTTGCACAGCGCTGAGTAAGTGCAGTTCTGCCATCCTCAGACGGCCCGAGGGGACAAGCACATGTGCAGTCAACAAGCACTTGTGACATGCACATGGTGTGTCAGAACGTGTGGTCACGGGTCCTGTCTTGTACCCATCAGGAAGGATGAACATTATTTTAAGTAATAAATCTAACAAGTGTGCAAAGCCATGGAGCTGGGAGTCCTCAGGCCCGGTGTCCGGCAGGCCCTTCTCTGTTGGGATGGTTGTGTGTGCGGTTCACCTGCTTCTCTGCTTTTACCCAGGTGACAGCGAGTAAACAGGTGACTGTCTGCTTGCTGCCTTGAGCTGCTCGTGTGGCACTGACGTCCCCTGGGCCTTTCATGGCATCTAGATCTAAAGGCTTTGCTTGTGGAGGTTTATTTGCCAGAGAGGAATGGAGGGCTGTGGTCTGCCGATGGACATTTCCTTTGCTTTACCTGCCCTGACACACCTGACAGGTGAAACTCCAGTGGGCTGTGCACCCCAGACCTCAGGGTGGACTTTGGACAATTCTTCAAGTTCAGAGCTTCCCCCCACCCTGCTGTTTGCCCCCTGCAGAGAGCACTTAGGAGGGAAATGAATGAGAATGTGTTCCTAGGGGACAGCAGTCAAACCCAGCCCATCTCATTTTCAGAAAAGGAGGTAGATTAGGTGCCGTTTGTGCAGTGTAAAATTCAAGACTTCATTTAAAGGCGGTACTGATGGAATCCTCGGTTAACTGATTTCTCTTGCTGTCACCCTGGGGGGATCAGATGAGAAGGTACTTTACTATTCACAATCTGCCCAGGGCTACGAGGTCGTGATCCTGAGGTCATGGTATCCCTCGAGAGAGCCCAGCACATGTGTTAACCCTTTGCACTCTGCTGTCCCCTTTCAGGGGACATCGGAATTCTAGCATATCACTCGGATGTCCCCTCTCAGGGGACATTGCACTTTATTAGTGATTACGGGGAATTGAGGTTATTTCAACGCAACTTTTTGAGACATGCATGTTTCCCTGAAGTTTTATCTTGAAATGGCACAAGAAATTAAATCAAAATATCGTAAAATGGTTCGGAGTGCAAAGGGCTAAACCTGCGGAGAGCTAGGGCTGTGGTCATCCTAGGGAGACGTGCTTGACTGCAGGGGACAAGGGGCCAGGGAGAGTCAGGAACTGCCTGAATGTGACAGGTGTGGGGAGTAATTCATTGTAAAGGAGTGCAGAAAAGAGATGGCTCCAGGGTGAGGGGAAGACAGAAGCTGGCAGCTCTTTGGAAGCTGGGGAAGGTAGTTAGACTCAATCCCCAGGGCTGCTGAGTGCCAGTGGCCTCGGGTCTGACTTTTCCAGATGCTGCTAAGTTCTTGGTTCCTAGTGGATCGTTAGCCGGTACCAGCTCTACTCTGATCAGTGGACTTTGTTCTTAGATGTTAGGAATCTGTTTTTTTCCTGCTGCTGCTCTGTGTTCATGGGTCTCGTGTACTCTCCCAACTAGCTGGTGACTTTTTTTCTTCTTTTTAAGATTTATTTATTTATGCATACAAGAACTGGGGTACAGGCCAGAGGTACAGGAGGTGAAAGGATTCACCAGAGACAGAGCGGGGAGCAGAACAGGCAGACTGACTGAAATACACTGCTGAGGGGAGCAGCGGGCGAGACAGGAGAGGTCTGCTGTGCCATGTGGGTAGCTCCCTGGCCAGCCAGGGATTGAACTCATGCTGCAGAGGCTGCGGACAGCTTCACAGTGCTGTGCTTAACCCCTTACATCACCAGGGAGGCCCCGCTGGTGACTTTTGATTATTCTGCCCAGGTCCTTTGGTGCGGAGTAGAGAGGTAACGATCAAGTATTTTCCTTGTCTGCCTTTAGTCTTTCTTTTTCCTCACTGGTTTAGCACAAGGAGTCAAACATCTGTGCCTTGTCTCTGACGGGGGCTCTTCCCCACTCTAAGTGACCCTCTCTTCCCTGCTCCAGCAGGTACGGGAACACAAAGACAAACATAATCATCCTGTCAGTGCCTTTTTATTTTCATCTGTCATATACCCCTCAGGGCCCACCACCCCAGCTGGGATCAACAGGATGTTTCAACTGAGTTATTGGTGAAGCTTTGAGCTCGTTATCATTGGAGTTTCTGAGCAAAATTCAGGACTTCATTTAAAGGCATTATTTATGAATACTTGGCTAATTGATTTCTCTTGCTGTCATCCCGAACAAGGAGAAAAAAAAAACAGATCCCTGTTGTGCGTCGCAATTCCTTATGATGACATGTGGCCTTTCTTGATTATCTCATGTGCCTGAAAAATTAAAAACAAAAGCATTTATCTTAGGGAACCTCTGGTGACAGTTTCTATTTAACTTGGCTTAACGACGACTTCAAACAGTCGCTGTGTAGAGAGAGCTCCTGATTAAAGAAACTCTCTCTGACTGATGTGGTGTGTTTCTCATCGTAACTCGTTAAGATCTGGAAGTGCATGTTGTTCTCAGTGGGCCCACTGGAGGTTGTGGGGTGTCTTCTGTGACAGGGTTGTGTTCAAGGAAGGTTAAGGGAAAGTCCTAGCCCTTGGGGGTGCTGGGGAGGAGATGAGCAGAAAGCATGACCAGCACCCCAGAGAAGTGTGTGGGTGCTATTGGGCCAGAGGAAGCCCTGCCTCGCTGAGAGAGGGGGTGCAGCCCAGGACGTGTGTTTTGTTGTGTAACCTGGTGCAACCACCGAGGCTGAAGGAGAACCTGAGAGGGGCGCAGAGAGGAGCGTGGCTGTTCTTCGGGGGGCCGTGTGCACCGCCATCCTGGGGGAGGCCCGTGATCTGTCGGTTTACTGTGGGTTCTGGGAAACCCCAGGGAAGGTATTTCTTGTGTGGGGAATGCAGCCTGGCGCCTGCCCGGGTAGTTGGAGCAGAGCGGGGCCGTGGCTGTGTGGGAGACATGCGTGGGTGTGGCTGCACGCGTGACTGTCGGCGCGGGAGTGTGTAGTGTGACTATGCGCGCTGTGTGTCACGGGGCTCGTGTTCTAGACAAGATTGCAGCCTGGTCTGACCCCCCTCAGTACAGCCCCACAATGGTGCCTTTGGGGTGTCTCCGTCTCTGTCCCGAGGGCACAACGGGGCACCCCCTGTGCTCCCCTCAGAGCACGCACATTCCGGCTTGCACCTCTGGCTAGGGTGCTTCCAAGATCAGCAGTGCTTTCCTGTGTCTGCTTGAGCATTTCTTGCAGATATGAATAATTCTTGTTTTCTGGTCTCTTTCATCCTCGCGCTCTCCCCGCGGAGATCTCGGGTTTCCTTCAGGTTCCTGCTCAGGCATCACTTTCTCCCCTGCCTTCTCTGCTGGGGGGTGTGTCACTGTTCCAACAGTTACATTCAATTAGCTAAGCTTTTTTTTTTTTTTTTTCTATCAAATTTCTTTTTCTTTTAGAGCTTAGTTCATTCATGCATTTAGTCATGCAGCAATGCAGCTTCCTCATTTTATCCTCATCCTTATCCTACATCCTCCTGTCAAAATGCAACTTTCTAAGTAGATCTTCATTCATCTCAAAAGGTACACGTTTCTCAGACCTGTGCTGGGTCCCCGGGAGCTTTCTGCACACCCCGAAGGGATTCAGTTAGAACCACTGGCACAGAGAGAGACCTTCATGCCATGGGCCCCCGGGGATGTGGAGACCTGCTACTCCTGGTGCCCGAGGGAGGCCAGGTAGAGCCCCCGAGGAAGCCTGAATTGGGTCAGAAAACGCGATTACGGGTTTTCTAGGAAAAGAGCAAAGGTGGGGGTGGGCTGTGCCAAATCAGCCGGCGCTTGTACAGACGACATGAAGTTGTGCTTTGTGAGTTGATGAGAAACCCAGTCATTGAGCCCCAGGGTGTGCCTGGGGACCTGAGTCTAATGTGGGAACCGGCAGCTTTCTGCACGACTCCGAGGAACTCTCTGTGCTGAGACGGGCTCTGGGTGTCATATTAAGGCCACACAGGCTTTTATTGTTTCCAGGAGGGAATGAAGGAGGACAGGCGGTGATCCTAGATGGTCCCTGCTTATTGGAAACACAAAACTGAAATGAAGACAAATGCTCATTTCTAGCAACTTAATCTCAACTGAATTTTCTTACTTTTTATATTAGAGGTATTATTATGTCACTAACTGTGTGGCAGGTTGAGACTAACTGTATGTAACACAGTTGCTAAGGCTGCAGTTACTACCATCACTAATGGTGGAGCAAAATACAGGGGGGTGTACTCTTCACATTTCATCATCATCTGTGACTAGTTTTGAGTGCAGTCTGGAAACAGTATTAGGGTTGGAAGGCCAGGATCCAGCCTCTTGATTTAAAGATGAGGGAATGGGGCCTCCCTGGTGGTGCAGGTGGTTGAGCGCAGCGCTGTGAAGCTGTCCGCAGCCTCTGCAGTGTGGGTTCGATTCCCAGTAGGCGAGGGAGATACCCACATGGCACGGCAGACCTCTCCTGCCTCGCCCGCTGCTCCCCTCAGCAGTGTCTTCAGTCCGTCTGCCTGTTCTGCTCCCTGCTCTGTCTCTGGTGAATCCTCTTACCCTCCTGTGCCTCTGGCCTGTACCCCAGCTCTTGTATAAAAAATAAATCTTTAAAAAATAAATAAAGATGAGGGAATGGTAACACACACTGAAAGGTGTGGGCTTGCCCTCTGCCTGCATAGTCTGAATGTACAATGTATTAGTAGTTACCTAGTATTTTGCAGCAGCTAGTTCCTTCTAGGAATAACTATTGACTCAAGCAGAAGAAAAGTGTCTGCCAGCACTAGGTTACTTTGTTCTTTAAGGATTTGTAACCTTTACTTTCTGTCCTTAATGAGTAACCCAGCTTGCCAGGAAGCCTCTAGTTTCTACTGCTTAGGGACCATTGAGGGTAATGACAAAGCAAAACGGTAACCCCGAAACTACTGTGAAAAACTTTGCGAGCTATAAAATGTGCCTCTGATTCCAGACAAATACTCTGAAAATGTCTTTTATGTTAAGTGAGAGATAAAATGCCATGTTTTTATGTTGGGTGAAAGGGGGAGACCAAAAGGTGATTGGCAAATAATTCTTGAATTTGGCACGTAAATGTGAATAAATTAAAACAAAGTCTCAAAAAATAAAATTAAAATGAGGACTTTCTCTCAGTTTGGTGGAGTTGCTATGTATTAGCAACAAGTACAGTAGCTGTTCTGTGATGAAGTTACTCTGCTTCCAATCCATTTGGTCTTGAAATTAAAGGGATACAACAGCTCAGATCAAAGAGTAATTACATTGTCATCTTACAGTTATAATCATATTTTAACTTTTAGGAGTATTTCATGTAAAAGTATTACCCTCTTTCAAAAATGTGAAATCACCTACTGTAGTATATTCAGAGATCAAAGCTATTTTGAAGCAATGCATTTGATTTCAAAACACAAGTTTGTGGGAAAATAGAATTCACTTAATAGTTAAGAATTTATATATTTAAATTCAGTTATTACTGAAATTTATCTGTTTTCTCTGGAGATTAAAAACCTTGAAAAAATTTTTAAAATGGAAAAGAGTTTCTAGAATAAAAAAATATAAATCATTCATTTCTTAATATTAGGTATAAGTGAATATATTCTAGAATGAACGAACATTTACTTTTAACTACTTATATATTACTACTTATATATATGCACTCTAATCCAGAAATCTCTCCAAAAATCCTAACAGCTGTGTAAAATGTACTCCATATTAGGAATAGAAAATAGATCATGTAACTTCGTCCTTTTTATTTCACTTCCCAATCTCCTAGATAATTTCCATGCATTCACAGAAGGCTTGAGAAACTCCTCTTAATCCACTGAAGCTCCTAATTTTATTTTGAGATAGGTGACAGTCCATCTGCGTGCATCTCAGGAAATGCTAGTCAATTTCTTGCGTGTTTCCGCTGTGTCAACTGTGACACCTTCAGCCATCCACTCACATCATTACACCTAGCCATTTCAGCAACCCAGAGACACTCATGTCTCAATTAAATAAATACTAAGTAAGGGTTTATTCATAGGAGCTCAAGGTAGGCAGTCTAAGCCCACTGTGGAAGCTTCACAAGGTTTTCAAGATTCCCTTAATATTTCTGTTCTTCACTCAGCAGCTGGCTTCTGTTGCCAAGGTTCCAGTGTCCCAGCTCAGAATACATGTTGGTCCTCTTGCCTTCACCTCCTCATTCCAGGTAACATGAAAGAGGAAGCAGGGAGAGGGCAATAGGATGTGCCTGAGTCCATTCCCTTCCATGAAGAAACTTTCTTGAAGTCCCCAACAACTTACCTCATTGCCCAGAACCATGCCACATGCCCACACGCAGCTATAAGGATTTTGGAGCAGTCGTCTCTTAAGCTTACCATTTTTAAAAGGCTGTTGCCATACCTACAAAAATCAGTTTGTTTTACTAAAGGGAAGGGGGAGATATAATATATAAGGTAGGTGTTTCCCCAATGTTGTCAACCAGCCCAAATTTCATTTTGTTTTCTGTCTTTATTTTTTAAGATTTATTTATGCATGAACCAGGGTACAGGCCAGATGCACGGGAGGGTGAGAGAATTCACCAGAGCGGGGAGCAGAACAGGCATCCTGATGAAACACACTGCTGAGGGTAGCAGCCGGCGCAGCAGGAGAGGTCTGTCGCGCCATGTGGGACCCTCGCCTGTGGCCAGGGATGGAACCAGTGCTGCAGAGGCTGCAGGCAGCTTCGCAGCCCTGTGCTCAACCGCCGCGCCACCGGGACGCCCTCGTTTTCTTTCTGAACTGTGTTTCCATACCTGTTCAGGCTGAGCTCCCCTTCTCTGCTGCCCTGCCTTCCCCACATAGCTCCTCCCTTGTCTCTGACCAGCCAGCCCATGGCTGGATCCAGTATCCCTGCTGAGTCTGCATTGCATGCTCCATCTCACCCCGTACAGTCCCTTGTCACTCTTATTCCACATACTGGAGAAGACGCCTTGATCCTTGGTGGAATGTCAGGGCCTACTTGGCACACAATAGGATGTCGTTAGGCATTTGTTCAAATGACCACTGAGTGCCAGTTGGTGATAGGTGTAAACCCCGGGGGTGTAGTTGGTGGTGTTCACCTGCACAGTCTCTGTGTAGCTGGCTCCGTGGTGATGGAAACTTGGCAGCCTCTGACCTGACCCTGGCGGCCTTAGATCAGGTACCCAGGGGTTAAGAGAACATCTCCCAGCCGTGGGCAGCCTGTTTGTAAAAGCACTGCAGGTGTTTCAGAGCTGTCTGCTCAACTCCTTGAACTCGGTACATTGACAGAGAGCTTGTATAGAGCAGCTTGTAGATTTAACTGAAATAAAACTCTATAAATATTTAGCATTTAAGCTGATGGCTGCTTCACCACCATTATATTATCTTTCGACTTTAATAATACGCTTCAGAGTGTGAAAGAAAGTACATGCTGTCTGAAACATATAAAGAGAATTTTTCTTTGTTTTTAAGATAGGCAATATACAATTAATTTTTAAAAGAAATAGGGCCATTCTTAGAGGAGTAACACATTGTCTATACTATTTTCTCTCTGAGTCGGAATTTTATATTCATCTTGCACCCTATTCAGGGGGGTTTAATTACCGAAGTATCATAACAATCTTGAAATAAAAGACTGTCTGGGTGATATTCCCAGTGGAGTTCAAGAACAATGCTTTGTGGAGGTTCTTACTTACTTTCTTTTCTTCATAAAAGCATCTCAATTATATTTTCATAATGTGTGTGCTTTCCTCAGTTTGAATTACCTTATGCATATGCATGCTATGATAATAAATAAAAGGAAGCAGGTTATTATCCTATACAAAATGCCCTTACTGAATTCTTACCATGAGTGAGGACTGCAGCCAGCGAGCCCCTGTCTGGAGGAGGAGGGTCTCTCCTGCTGGGGGTCCAGGAGGTTGGCTGAGGGGGGCTAATGTGACAGGAGTCACATAGCCAGTTGTGGCAGTGCTGGTGGCCTCATTACTGCCAGAGGTTTTGTTCCTTATGGCTATGTCTATAGCCGTATGCATGTGCTTTAGGGTATGTGCCATGTTGTAGAAATCCATTAATCTTTTATGAAAACTCTTAAGAAAACTGGGGTGCATGTCCTGTCGAGTTCAAAAAACAGCCAGCCCATTGCTGGCATAGTACCTCCTGAGTCCCCCGGAACGCACAACTGCAGGCTCCTCAGGAACCATGCTGGCCGTGTAGGTAGCACATGAATGCTGTAAAGAGATGGTCCTCGTGACTGCCAGCAAGACACCCTGCCAAGAAAATGACTCAGACATTTGACCTCTACAGACATTTTCCCATTGCTTGCAATTTTTAAGCTATTTTCACTAAAATACTGCTGATATTTTGAAAGCTACCAGAGAGGGATACTTGATGTTCCTTATAATCCATTTGAATAAGTGAAATTTCAGTGTAAGCAGATACATTTCTCACATTTCACCCAAGTCCCTCAGATTGCACTTTCTCTGAGCCACGGAAGTGAAAGCTGCTTATTCAATGTAAGAACCTTTCAGATCTTTGAAGAGGCCCATGTTAGGTAAACTCTTTATCCAGGGAGACTCATCGAGGCCAAGAATGGCCCCCAGTAGGTCCACAACAGGTTGATAGCAAGGTCAGTGGTCAGACCCTGGGGCCCTGGCTTGGAAGGGCCTCCGTGTTGGACATCCTGCCCCTCAAGAGGTTGAGAGTTCCTCTAAGGGGCTGGATTGCAGTATTTGTACGCATCATAGTGAAATTTATTCTGAAATTCGTGAAAGAAACAGAGGGCCTTTAGGACAGAGGTCGTTTTTGGTTTCAGCTTAAAACATGACAGTTTCCTTTTTCTCTATGAAAGAGACTTATTCTTTGATTTCTTCAGTTTTTAACTTCATGAGAGGCAGTTCACACCACAAACATCATTTATAATTGTACCCAAGCCACAGTGTATTGAAGTTAAAAATTACACCTCCCTCGAGAAACACTGACCCTCCAGTTGTCTTTTTCTTCACTTTCTGCTTAAGAGTAAATCTTCATTTGCCGTGAGGTGAACACCCAGCACGCCGAGGCCACTCAGCACACTGCTCGTGGAGTCTGAGCTTGGCCTTTGTGCTCTTCTGTTTCATTTCTGTTCTCAATTGCAATCATCCCTGTATATCACAGATTGGGGTATTTTTCAGTCGAGTCCTATTTCTTGTGTCTAGTTTCCATTTGATAAATCTCCTTTTAGGAAATCTGTAATGTGCGCATTGCCCTTTGCTGTGAGTTCAGGATTTCGAGAATGTGTTTAGGTGTGGAGATGAAAAGGTTAGTGTCCTGCCTGTTATGCAACACTAGGTGGAATTTTGGGGGTGGCATGAAGGTGCTGTTTGGTGGGAAAGCAAAAGGCGAGAGAGGAGCAGACCAGGTTCTGTGATGGCGTGTCCTTGCAAAGTGAACAAGAGGCCCGACTGCAAGAAAAATCAATTGGTATTTTTCATTATAATGAACTTTTTGGATACTACTCAATTTAAGTGTTCTCTGAAATCACCACTGGGTGTTGGGTGGAATCAGAATGATAAACAGTAGATGTATTTATATATTCTTTATGTAATATACAGTTATAAAATATATAAGTATATGTCATATTTTGATCAATACAAATAAAATTTTAATCATTTTATAAATGTATCAAAGTGCACATTAATTAGGTAAAATTTTATTGATTTTTTTTTTTAAATCTGGGTTTTTTTTTTCCCCAACATAGTTGCCTAAGTGGTTGAGATTGTAAATTGAAACATTAGTAACCAGAGTTGACAGAAATTTCTCTAACATTTATGCTATGAAGTGTTAGTTATTTATACTTTTAAGTTATTTATACTTTAAAGATGTCAGATAGATGGATTATTTTTCTGGGGCTTATATTTTCCTTTATGAAACTTTGGTCTACAGTGATTCTGACGGTGCATATTCTGGCCTTGATGCTGCATTGCAGCAGATGAACAGTGTAGGTCACAGCCTGAGGTTTGGTGTTCTGGAAATCACAAACCAGCATGAATGGGCGACGGGCCTTGGGGACTCATAACCAGCTTGAACCTCTCACTCAAGGACAAGGGCAAATTGTGGGTGACTTAATCGGCTTGCAAGAAATGGTCGGCATCTGGGGGGAAGTCTAATGGCTTATCGAGAACTAGTTTTAATATGCATCACGCTGAAATAATTTGATTTCATTCAATTTAATGCAAATCTTTGTCATATGCATATATAGGCACTCAGATCTCCGTGTCTGCATATTACTATCTGTACATACACACACCTTTTTCCAAAGTTGGGTTGCAGTTTCAGCTACTCCTTCTATTCAGTGAATGAATGGATTTGGTTCACTGTGCCAGTGTAGGTTAAAATTAACATTTTGCTGAAATATGTGCCTGACTACTTTGGATGTGTTAAATATACTTGGCTTTGTAGTGAAAACAGAAGTGAAAGAACTAAAATTAACATGTGTTTGCAGACATGTAAGCAATGTGTCCGTCACTGCCAAAGAAGTGACATTCCATCTAGAATATAGTCTTTAACATGCGGGACAGTTTATCACCAAGTAATATATGGCTCAAAAGCTGAATCTTGCATTTTTTAAATATTCAGTTGTGTTTCTATTTCCCATTGGCAGGAGAGGAATGAATTCCCCCACATCTGTGCTGTTCGGCGCTGTTAGCACTACCGTGCTCAATGTCTGCTCCTTCCATGCGATGCTGGGCCCCAGGCCCCGGAAACTCGCTTTACTCCCAACCCTACCCCATTTTTGTTCTTCCCCGTCTGGAAAGAGGTCTTTGGAGATTGGTTTTGTACTTTATTTGGGAGGAAAGAAATACATGCACTCACCAATCTCTCCCCAAGCATTTGGGCCTCATGACATAGTGCCTTCAGGTGCAAAGAAATAATTGAGTTCACTGAATCTTCCGCACAGTGTATTGTTTATGTTGATTGGACGTATAGAATCTGTGGCTTCTAGTAGGAAAACTGTTGCAACTGCAACTATGAAAGAAGAGAGAGAACAGATATTTTAGAGATGGTACTGGCAGTTCTTTTCTTACATGTTAGCACACTCTGAAGGCAGTGGTGCATCCAAAACCAAGGAACAAATGTGTGAAGAATCAAAACAATAAAACATACTATCTCAGGGGGCCTCCCCGATGGCGCAAGGGGTTAAGATGCAACCTATGAAGCTATCCGCAGCCACTGCAGCATGAGTTCAATCCCCGGCCAGGGAGATACCCGCATGGTGCTGCAGACCTCTCCTGTCTCGCCTGCTGCTTCCCTCAGCAGTGCATTTCGTTAGTCTGCTTGTTCTGCTCCCTGCTCTGTCTCTGATGAATCTTCTCACCCCCCCACACCTCTGGCCTGCACCCCAGTTCTTGTATGCATAAATAAATAAATCTTTAAAAAAATAACAAAGCATACTATCTCAGTATGAGAAGGAAAGGTTCAAAAGTGCTGGATGATATGATAGTTCTATTTTAATTTTTTGAAGCATCTCCATAGTGTTTTCCATAGAAGCTAAGACAGTTTACATTCCCAACAATAGTGTGCAGAAGCTCCTTTTTCTCTGCACGCTTACCAATGGTTTTTGTAGTCTTTTTGATACAGGCCAGTCTCATAGACGTGAGGTGAAATCACATTGTGTTTTTGATTATCATTTCCCTAATTACAAGAGACAGAGAACATCTCTCTGTGTGCCCGTTTACCATCTGTTTGTCGTCTTTGGAACGTGTCTATTCAGATCCTTTGCCCAAATTTTAATCAATTGTTTTTTTTTTTTTGTTGTTGTTGTTGTTGTTGTATAAGTTCTTTACAGATTTTGGATATTAACTCCTCATGGGACATTTGACTCACAGATATTTTCTCCCGTTCAGTAGATGGCTTTTCCTCTCTGTGGCGGTTTTCATTTCGCTGTTGAGAAGTATTTAGTTCCACGTGTCCCATTTGTTTCTATTGCTTGTGTTTCCCTTCTAACAGGAATCAAGTACACAAATGCCCCTTTGAGGCTGGCATAATGGAACATACACCCAATGTTTTCTTCTAGGAACGTGATGGTTTCAGGTCTTATATATACAGGCCTTTTCATCGATTTTGAAGTGTTATGAATAGTTTTAGTGATCTAGTTTTGATCCTCTGCATGTCCAGTTTATTTCAGCACCATTTATTGACGAAGCGTTCCTTGCTCCTTCTTAAACTCATGGTTCCTTTGCTGTGAACCAGCTGTCCGCATATGGGTGGGTTTCTTGCTGGACTCACAGTGTTATCCAGGTTATCTGTATGGCTGCTTTTATTACTATCATCTTGTTTGTAAGAGGGGAATGTGATTCCTCCATTTTTCTTTGAGAATTGCTTTGACTATTTAGGGTCTTTTGTGGTTCTTTACAAGTTTTTGTATAGTTCTAGTGTCCCATTTCCTTGAAAATTGGAATGTTCATAGGGATTGTGTTGATTCTGTGTAACGCTTTAGGTAAAATGACCATTTTAACAAGGGTAATTTTTCCAGCCCATGAACACAGAATATTTCCCCAGTTCATTGTATCTTCTGTTTCTTTTAACAATATCTTACACTTTTCAGTGTACACATCTTTCACTTCCTTTGTCAAATTTATTCCCGGGATGTTACCTTTTCGATAAAAAATTTTTCTTCTAATTCATTGTGTATAGAAATGAAGCTTTTTTTTTTTTTTTTTGGTCACATCTTGGGTTTTCTGTGTATATTAGTATGTCTTCTGCAAACAAACAGTTTTGCTTCCTCAGTCTGGTTTTGTTCAATATCTTTTTCACTTCTCATTGCCCAGAGGAGGTCTTATAAAACGTTGAGCAGTAATCATGAGAGTGGGCATCCTTGTCCATTTCTTTGGGAAAAAGCTTTCCATTCTTCTCCTTTTAGTATGTTAGCTGTGGGTGTGTCATTTATGGTTTTTATTTTGTTGAAATAAGTTCCTTCTTTTCCCATATCATTGACGGTTTTACCATAAATGGATGTTGAATCTTGTCAAATACTTTTTCTGCATCTATCATTATGACCATGAAATCGTATCTTTCCTTTTGTTGATGGGGTGAATTAAACTTACTGACTTGTGTGTGTTGAAGCATCCTTGTATCACTGGAATAAATCCCACTGGTGATGCATTGTTGACGTCAACTTGTGAAGATTTTAAGGGTTGTGTATCTGTTCATTGGTGATGTTAGTCTATAATTTTCTTTTTTTGAGCTGCCCTTGTCTGCTTGAGGGAATCAGGTCAACGCTGGCCTCATAAAATATGTTTGGAGCAATCTCCGCGCTCCAATTTTTTTGGTTGTTGGTGGTGTTTGTGTGTTTTATTGGAATAGTTTGAGAAAAATTAGATCTTTGAAATTTGGTAGCATTTACTAGTGATGCCACTGGACCCCTGGCTTTTGATTACTGTTTTAACTTACTTGCTCATGATTGCTGTGATCAAGTTTCTATTTCCTCCTGATTCAGACTTGCTCCTTTGTACCAGCGCAGGCCCCACAAAGCCTGTGTTCCAGTGCACCCCATGGAAATACTGGTTTCTGGTGCCAGCAAGAGCTTTCTCTGACATCTTTAATGACCAGGCTGCTCGGTGCCATGTGCTGCTGCCATCCACACTAGCCAGACTCAGCCTCTGGCCCCTGGCCTCATCTCCCAGTCTTGGCATGCTGTGTGGGCCTTCACCTCAGCTGTGGGTTTTGCTGGGGCTGGGTGTGCATGGGTCACTCTCCATCTTCCTGTGGGTGTGTCTGTGGCACCATCTTCCCTGTACAGGCCCCGTCACTCCCTGGAGGCTGGCCCTGGCCCCCTGCAGAAATACACGTGTGGGGCAGCCACGCATCTTCAGGTGATGAACTGTTGAGAACTGTAAATTATAGCTGGTTTCTGTTAGTGGTTTCAAGCTGAGGGCTACCAGGAGCTGCTTATTCTGTCAGTCGGTGACTTCCCTGTCTTAGAGGATCCTTGAACCAGGCATTAAGACAGCCTGTTAATTCCTAAATTCAAGTGATGCTCTTTAATAGAGAAGCCCACTTGTCACTATCAAGTGCCGCATTACGGAGTTTCCTGGAATGTAGCACTTTCAGAGCTAAACCATAAGTGGGGACAGCTGTTCGCAATAGTCATGGTTCTCGAATGATCATTAAGAACCCTTTTTTTAAAAGATTTATTTATTTATTTATACAAGCACTGGGTACAGTCAGAAACGTGGGAAGGTGAGAGGATTCACCAGAGCCAGAGCGGGGAGCAGAGCAGGCAGACTGACGAAGTACACTGCTGAGGGGAGCAGCGGGAGGCAGGAGAGGTCTGCGCGCCATGTGGGACCCTCGCAGGCAGCCAGGGATGGAATCAGCGCTGCAGAGGCTGCGGGCAGCTTCGCAGACCAGTGCATAACCGCTGCGCCACCAGGGGAGGCCCAAGAACCCTTTTTGAGGTTGAATGAATTCGACATCTCTTCCTAAATGAAGGGGATTAATGAGAATGCCCTTCGCAGCAACATCCGGAACCCCAAACAATGGGAATCTAGTAGGTAGAAGGTCATCATTGTTTAGGAAAAAAAGTGAACCGGGCCATTGTACTTGGGTGTAGGAGCGGTACTGGGCAGGAGGTGAAGGTGCCTGCTGGCGCCAGAGGTCACAGCTTCCCTCCAAAGAACCCCTCATCCTGTAAGAGCGTGTTAAAATTTATTTGCAGAAAATGAACTGTATCAGATGGAAAAAGGGAGAGAGTGAAGATGCTAATGTTTGGGATGAGAATAAAATTCTTTAGTTACCTTTGGGATTAAAATATGCTAATAATATTCAAATTTGGAGAACGAAAATATCCTTGTTTATTATAGTAACTGGCTGTGTCACCTTTTACCTCTGGTTTTATTTTGTTTTCTTTTTGTGGAAACATTTGATGACTTAAGCACATTCCAACCTAGCATGGTCTCTGCCCTCACCTGGGCTAACAGGCTGCTGTTCCTGCCTCTCCGAGGCCTCCTGGGCGGGTCTTGCTGTGAGCTCCGCGCTGTCTGGCAGTGCCTGGATGCAGAGGGATTTCTATCGCTGATGCGATTTCCTCTGACTTCTGCCTGCTTCTCCGTGGTTCCGTTTCACCTGTTGATGTGAACTTGGCTGACACGAATGCTCTGTTGGCCACGGGCAAATTGGTTACGTGTGTGGCAGCCCCGTTCTGCTGTGTTTTTATAATTTTCAAAATTGTGTAATGGGAGAAGTATGTTATTTCTTTAGAACTGAATATCCCTTTTCTAAGGTTTTACATTTACATAATTCCTTTCTCCTGCGGACTTGCAAATAAACTTTTTGGTTTTATTCAGAGACGCATTACACTCACCACCGTGACAGATGTCAGAAAGCACGCTTGTTATTTTTGGAAGTAGGCAAGTTGAATTGAGTTGATTCTCTGTGGACTGATCAGATCTGACTTGTATTTATTTATTTATGCATACAAGAACTGGGGTGCAGGCCAGAGATGCAGGGGGTGAGAGGATTCACCAGAGACAGAGTGGGGAGCGGAAGAGGCAGACTGACTGAAATACACTGCTGAGGGGAGCAGCGGGTGAGACAGGAGAGGTCTGCCGTGCCATGTGGGTTACCTCCCTGGCTGGGGATTAAACTCTTGCTGCAGTGGCTGTGAATAGCATCATCGTAGTGCTGAGACTTAATCCCTTGTGCCACTAGGGAGGCCCATCAGCTTCTGAGACGGTGTCTTGCTCAACAGCAATGAGGACTTTCACTGGTGAATTTACCCCGTTACATCATCTGGTCATGGGAATTATCCTGATTTCAACTAACCTCCTTGTAAATAGAGGCTGAAACATTTCAACTAATTGGCATGTAATCTTAAAAGTGCTAGTTCAGATGCAGGGAAGGAACTTTTTAGAGGAAGGATTTAATATTATCCTTCCTGAGTTTGCCTTTGGTTGTAGATTTCTGTGTCTGAGACTATCAAGTCTTCAGGAACATTTCATTGGTAAATGAAACTCTGGAACTTGCAGGAAATAACCAGGCTGTTTAATTTTTTTAAAGATTTATTTATTTATACATACAAGAGTTGGGGTGCAGGCCAGACATGCAGGGGGTGAGAGGATTCCCCAGAGACAGAGTGGGGAGCACAACAGGCAGATTGTCTAAAATACACTGCTGAGGGGAGCAGCGGGCAGCAGGAGAGGTCTGCGCGCCATGTGGGACCCTCCTCCAGTGGCCAGGGATCGAACCGGCACTACAGAAGCTGCAGGCAGCTTCGCAGCCCAGCGCTCAACTGCTGCACCACCAGGGGAGGCCCTGTGTGTTTATCTTTTCAGTATATCCTCTATATATTGAGGATCTAGCCAATATATCCTCTATATTTTCTAGCATGTTTATTTCTCTTCTACTTCCTTATATTTTCAATTTATATTTCAAAATTTGATTTATTATAACTCTTTCTTTACAAGAATTCCCCATTGATATCATAAGTTTTCTTTTCTAAGATCTTTGTGAAAAAACCTAAAGTTAGTAATTATGCAGGGAAAGAAATCAGTTCACTTTACACTTTCACTTAAGCAGCATTCTTCTTCTGAGGCCTGCAGAGAACATTCTTTATAATGCACAAATCTTCCATTGTTCTCAGCATTGTTACCAGCAAATGCATTTTCAGCTCCTTTAGAACTCCCTGTGTGTAGAATAAGAAAAATGTTGCTCTCCAAAAGAATCTTCATTCCCAGTTTTAGAGCTGGGGGTCTTAGAGTCAGTTCTGCATCATTATTTTTAATAGCCAGGCACCAACTCTGACTTGGCATCATTCTTGGGTGTGATGCTGGAGTCATCGCTGGCGCGGCGGCAGGGTCTTAGGATTGTGGCATCATGATTGGAAGATAAAAACAGTACAGCACTTGCCCCGCTCGGAAGTGGAAAGGGATTCAAGGCTCTCTACGAGGTGGCGTGGCAGGAACACCAGAGGTGGTGCTGTCCCCTGGTTGGTTGACACAATGGCTGCTCAGGGTCTGCAGTGGCCCAGGTCCTCTCGCCCTCCTGCCCCGAGTGAGCTCCTCGGTGCTCAGGCATCCTTCTGTACACTGTCTGCCTCAAGGGGCAGGGAAGGGCCTTTTCCTTTCTCTGCTTGGTAACTGCAGTCATGTCACCTGCTCTAGCCTGAACCACTGCAAAGGAAGTGGGGCACCATCATTGGCTCAGCCCAGCACTTAAATGTGCCCACAAATTAGGATCTCCTGGGGATCCTTTAAGAGTAAAGCCCAGGTCATACGCCAGAGCTATGAAATCACATTTTGGGGGGCTTGTCACTGGCATCAGCATTTTGGGGAGCTCCCTGGGTGAATCCACACGCAGGCAGGTTTCGGGGCCACATCTCAGTTAGATCAGGATCCCCTCTCTGGGCTGTAGGGTCCTGGGGGTGTCCTCTCCTGGAGAGCCTGACATGGCAGAAAGTGAGCGCCAGGCCGGTGACTGTGGACATGGAGCGGAGGCAGAGTGCCTTGTTTTGAGAGCTGCCCTCCTACACGACTGCCTTGGTTGTGACTTCAGCTACTGTCTCACTCTGCCCGGTGAGCCCAGCCACACCCAGCGTGCTGCTCCTGCACCAAGTGCATTTGCCCTCTGCCAAGCTGCAGGAAGCCGCCCTGCTGCCGTGTGCCAGGGCGGTGCTGGGGGAGTCTGGGGCGATGCAGTTTGCTGTCGCTACCCTCCCATGATTGGTTCTCACTGCGGTTGTCACTTGAGAGCAAGGTGACTCCAATGAGCCCCCAGGAGCTTGCCACCCCAGTCAGAGCAGGCTCTCAGGAGCTGGGCACCAGGCACGGCTATTTTCAAAAAGTTCTTGGGGACTTGGAGTGCGCGTGGGGGGATGTGATCCATGGGCTAGACATGAGGAGGGCATCAGGGGAAAGTTGTGTCTGTCAGTTTTGTTTCTTTATTCCAAGCAGATCCTTTCAAGTCCACCCCCCCACCTTGCTCTGGCAACACAAGGTCAGGGGCTAGTTGGGGTGCATCTCTGCTCATGTCCCAGTCACCAGCTCCGCTTTCCCTTCCGTGCAAGGGAGAGGACTGTGTGTGCAGCCACTTCGCCGGCACACATTGCGCCGTGGGATTGATGAAGCGGGGACCGAGGGCCCTCGTTTCTATTTAAAGTCGACAACTGTCATATAAAAATTCTATTCTCTTAACTGTGATTATTTTTAGTTTTGTATATGTGAATTGTGCAATTCATTCCCCTAATTTATAGAAAGTGTGGTTTCCATTAGTTACAATGAAAACCCAATTACGGATGCGTCATGTTGCAACCTGCTTTCAATCTCCTCGCTTTCTGTCAGGCTAAGAGGGGTGACTTTTAGGTGCATTGTTTACTAGGCCACGGGTATGTTTTGTCATATGTTGAAAGATCACACCGGCTGTAAAAATAAGAGGGTGAGTAAAAAGCCACAAGAGCTATAAACATCTGTGAAAGAAGTTTCTAGGCGAGGCTGCTCGTTAGTGCCAGACCGAGTGCCTTTTAATGGCGCGCAGCTCGGCAGCTGCACGTGCGCTCCGGGGCCGGCCTTCGGGGCACCTGTCAGCTAGGTGGCCTGCAGCCCCTCCCGTGGGAACAGCGGCCCCGGGGCCAGCGCCAGACTCCCTCAGTTTCACCCCGCAGTTCCGTGGCGCGGTGGACGTTGGACAGGACCGGCCCTCGGCTCTTGGTCCCAGAGCCAGTCTCGCTCAGACAACGCGTGGCGCCGAGGAAAGCGGCAGGCCGTGGAAACAGCAGCAGGGCTTTGCCCCCGGCCACGCTGGGCAGCGGGTGTCTGGGCCCAGCTCTTCTGTAGCTGCGAGGGGCCGTGCCCTGGGGAAGGAGAGCGCCCACCTGCTCACACTGCAGCGCCGGGAGCCCCTTGCTGGGCATGCAGGTGTGATTCAAGCTGGCAACCCGGGCACCCCAGGGTGAGGGGGCTGCCCGGGTACCCTGTTCCCCCAGGGTGCTGCGTGGTTGACAGAGCCCAGCTCCGGGGCTGTTGTCTCCCTCGTGGGCATTGCTGACGTGGTTGTTTGCGCGTCCACCCCAAAAACAGACAGGGTCTTTGGAAAGGAGGGAGAATGGCAATAGTTTGAGTTTTAGAATATGTGAAACAATTTTCAATCATTTCTTGTAACCTCAATGATTTTGTTCAAGTCTTCAGAAGCAGAGAGGGGAAGATAACATACCCTGTGCATGTTCCCCCATGGTCAGCTCCTTTCCTTTAATCACCTGCCCACTAGCCCCACCTTAACATCTGGAATTTCTAGATGTGTTGAACTAGTATTTGAATCAAAGTTTAGATGTAATTCTGCTGTTAGGTACACTGTATAAGGTGGGATCAGACATTTTTATTCACCATTCTGTTCAGTGTGTGGCCACAAGCTGTTTCTGGTCCGTGCTGAGTGCAGAAATTGCGAGGACATGCATAGAACTTTCACAGCCCTGGGCGTTGCTGTGCATCTGTGTGTGTGATCATTTTTGTAGCTATCCACGTTGTCCTATTTTGCAAAAGTATCGTGTGCAGCACAGAGGGGGACGCACAGCATTTTACTGCAGAGTTCCAGACGCACTCTCTCTACAGTGCATCTGTTATTTAACTACCCCTGTACACCCCTCCCCCCCATACAGACATACTGGTAGGGACCATTTGTCTGGAGATATTTTGTGTTGTCCCAACTTGGGGGGCTGTGGGAGTGGTGTGTTTCCATGGGTGCACAGGAAAGCTCCTCCAAACAATTTTCTGCCATAAACAGCAGTGGTGCCGAGCTGGAGGCCCTGCTCCCCGGCACAGTGGAAGGCGTGGCTGCTCTGGGCCTTGTCTTAGGACAGCTTGGCCCATGGGCCCTGCCAGGGTGCAGGCTGGAGACATTCCAAGCCTGGTTGCATGCGATGTCCTCTACACGCGAAGCTCCACATGCCACTTAGGGAATTCAGGAAACATTTTGCAGATGGAGAAGTTTGAGGGTTAAATGACTTTTGCCCCAAATCCTTTAAAAATGAAAGGCAGCCCCTGCAGTTCCGAGTTGCCCATTTCATGTCAACCCTACCTGGAGTTGAGAACCTGGGAAGCTGTGTGCTTAGAAATTTCAGGAGTTCCTTCCATATTTATGCTTCAAGAGGTTTCTAAGGTTTTCTTTTACATTTACAAGTAGACTGTCCTGCAGATGCCACTATTTTTCTGGCCTCTGACAGGTCAAGGTTAATAGCTGCAGAATTTCCCGTGGCCCACATGGCAGTTAGTGCCTCCTGCAGGGTCCCTGCCCTGAGCAGGCAGAGGAAAGCTTTGTCCCTGTGTATACACAGGAGGGGACGGCCAGGCAGGTGGCGTCTGGCTCGCTGAATGAGCCTCCTTTGGACTGAGCAGCCAGTTTCTGCACATCCGGCCTGCCACAAGCATGCAGCCCAGCGCGCTCCCTGGATACCGCCGTCCTTTAACTGCCTCCTCATTTTCCTTCCTTTATTTTACTGGGGAGAGGACTGGAGTGTCATAAGGATGATCAATGAAGCATTCTGTGATTTCTTTTTTTTTTAAGATTATTATTTTTATTTATACAAGAGCTGGGGTGCAGGCCAGAGGATTCACCAGAGACAGAGTGGGGAGCAGGACAGGCAGATGGACTGAAAGCACTGCTGAGGGGAGCAGCGGGCGAGGGCAGGAGAGGTCTGCCACACCATGTGGGCATCCCCCTGGCTGGCCGGGAATCGGACCCACACTGCAGAGGCTGCGGACAGCTTCATAGCACTGCGCCACCAGGGAGGCCCATTCTGTGATTTACTTGACACCACTGGCCTTGACCTCTGACTGCAAGGGGGTAGTTCATTTGTAGTATTTTCTCTTCCTATTTAATTGTGACCTGATGTGAAAGCAGCAGTGAGGAGTCATAGGATTCTGGACCGAGGGCATGTCAATCATCTTCAGGACCATTTTGGTTTTTTTTTTTGGTGGGATGCTGGGGTGGTGGGGGGACAGCTGGTGCTTCTCTACCTCCTGGCAAGCCCCCCCCCCTTAGTAAAACTAAGAGGAGGCTTCTAATCATCTCCTATTTCAGAGAACTCTGCACCATCTCTCCAGGACTGTGACTTTGTTATAGAGCCTTTTCAAGGGATATTACGAATGATTTGGTCTTTGTTGGTAAAAAAAAAAAAAAAAAAAAATAGGACACTTCAAGTCATTCTGTTGTCTAGAAGGGCATTAACAGCACAAAAATGGTGGTTCTTAGGTTTCTCGCAAGGCATCGGGCACAGAAGCCGACCTCATCCCAGCGGAGTGAGTCGTGCCAAACGTTGTTTGATCAGGACGTCACTGATTAGACTCCTGATTATTCCTGCCTTTGATAGATGACACAGTTCAGCTGAAAAATAGATTTGCCTCCATTCAGGAGTGGCTCCCAAGTCATGGTAACAAAGGACAAGTTATTTGGCCCTTAACTGTGTGATCATTCAGAACCAGAATCAAGAAGCTAATCATTGATCTCTGTGTACATCCAGTTAATGAGTGAACATGTGTAAGTTCTGCTGATTGTCCCCTCGGAAGCCGTCGGGAACACTCTCCTTAGCATGTGATTGCAGCAGATTCTGGGCCCTTGTTAGAGGTTGTGTGTTGGGGGGGAGATGGCGTGCGAAAGGAGTGGAGCTCGGATGCGCTCAGTAGTAAAGAGACAGGATGTGAAGGGCTTCCTGGGGGAGGGCAGGAGGCTCAGGAAGCCCCGGGGTATCAGACCGCGCGCTCTCCCTGTGGCTGCCCGGCCTGCGGGCTGTTTCCGGCGCGTCCTTGCGCAGGTGGTGGACGGCTCAGCCTCTGCTCTCGCCTGACTTGGCAGCCAGCAGGGGCAGCCTGTTGGGGTGCATGAGCTTGCTTTCGCGTGTGGTTCTTGCTGCGTGGCCACTCTGGCTGCCACCCTTCTGCGCGAACTGCCGGGTGAGGGAGCCAGAAAGATGAGACATCCCCGTTCTCCTGTACCCGTGCACACACGCACGGATGCTTCCGGCCTGGAAAGTCAGGGCTGAGTGTACCTAGGGATGCTCTAAACGCAGCAGGAAGTTTTTGTCACCGTTCTCAGAGAAAGGGACAGGAGGAGGTATAGACGTCTCTACCACGGCAGTGACTGCCCACTCTCTCCGGCCCCCTCTTGCCACCCAGATGTGTTCGCCATGTGAGGGGGACTACTTCTCCAGCTTGGTTGATTAGGAATAAGAAGGAATTAGGAAGGGAGGAGAGGATTTCATTTCTGAGAAAGAAACTGATGCATTTTTTTCATTTCAATTCATTTGGTTTTCTAAACTTGGAAGGTGAGTGACCTCTGACCTGCCACCTAATGCGGTCAGAACAACCTAAAGTTGTTTCCTGACATGGGGCTCCCCTTACACTCGTGTTGGCGCTGTGGACGATACACTGGATTCCCTTTGGGTGGGTTTTCAAGGTCCTTCCAAGGAACACTCCGGGCAGTCCGACCAGGCTCTGTCAGGTCATCACCTCTTGCCTTGCTGTAGCTTCAGGAAGAGCGTGGACACTTTTTGTAAGACCCAGGGGCAAGGAATGTAGTGAGCTGTGGCCTGTGGATGCAGAGCAGCCTTCTTTCTCGGCATAGATAGAAGTATGATTGTGGCGTTTTTATGGCCAAACCCTCAGGGAATCCGTGTGCAGGGGGCTCTGGGTGGAGGCCTCCTGGCAGACACATGACTATGCAAGCAGATCGCCTCTTTGAATGGTGAGTCTCCACCTTTTTTGAACCGGTGCAGTGTGTGTATATAAATCCCCCACCCCCGCCACCGCTTTGCTGACAGCACACACTTAAGAGACAAGTGAGCACCATTGTACTTTTGGTGTCTTTTTAGGAGAAAATAAGGAATGTTGTTGTCAGGAATGCCGTGTCCTGCTGCCTGTCACTACTGACAGCCAGTGAGCAGAGACAGGAATGGCATCCATAAGAAGCGTGTTTATTTAGACAGCTGGCCAGCGATCTGAGCAGGGCGGGCACATCTCCCTGAGGAAACCGTTCTAACACCTCATCTCTAACTGGCTGTTTTGTAGTGAGTTGAACGAAAACAGCCTGAAGTGAATGTTTCATCAGGACGGCCCATCCTAGTTGAAGGGCTTGGTGCATGGGTCACGTTCAGCCCCCAGAGTTTATCAGCCTCCTGGTCATCTTGCCCGTGGTTCACCCAGGCTTGTGGGGTGAATTGCTGATGGGATCCATGTCCGGCATCGGCAGGGAGGAATCGCAGTTCAGAACAAGAGTTTAAATCGAAAGAAAACAGGTCATTAGCCGTCCAGTGTGGCCGGGCCGCCTGCAGTCTGCGCGTGCGATTCTGTACTAGGCACGGCCCGTCTGTCCTCAGCCTCCATCCATAGGACTGCAGTGACATGGTCCGTGAATACTGGACTCATTGCAGTGTCATTGTTTCAATTCATTGTATTTCATCACTACCTGCATCCATAAATATCACAAAGATAGTGCTCGGAGTGGGTGAATGTATGCGGGTAAAGACATTTCTTCCGTCGAAGCCAGTGCACGGTACACATTTGGTTTTCAAACCTCTTGAGGTAACTCAAAGCCTGTAGCCCTCAGTAGAATCAGATTCTTCTGACGTGGAAGAAGCCACAGGGCCATCTCCTTAGAGGAAATTGAAAAGGAGTGATTTTTGGAAGGCGGTAACTGGGTTGTTCAGACCGTGACCGCATTAGGCTAGTTGTGATTTGCAGCCACTTTGCCTCCCTGGCTTGGGCAGCGGCCATAGGATGTGCCTCTCACTTCTTCCTAAGATCTGTTTTACAAAGTGTAGGGGCAAAAGCTTTCCTTTTCTTCTCCTCTTTTAAGTGTTTAAGAAAAACACTTTGATGATAAAAGCTATTTTCAGCAGCTGCAAGAACTTTCTGATCTAAATGCGTAGAACTGCTTTCTCTTGTTTGTTTTTTTTTTTAATAGGCAATATTTGAAGAAATAATAGGCACCAATGGTAATGCAGTGCATGAAAGAAGTTCTTGTTTCTTATTAGAGGGACAAAAGCAGTAAACTTGCTTCTTGTAATGCCAAGAAAATGTAATTTTTTTTTTCCTGTTGACTCTGAACAGTCTTTTAAAAATCTTGAAAATTGTCTATCTATTGGCTTCTATTTCTGGCAATTTAGGAGACTTCAGATCCTGGAAAAGAGGCCCTAGGCAGGACAGAGGGCAAGGTGGAGTCACGTCCAGCTTGACCCTGGGACCCTGGAAGGGATACGCTCAGTGACATTGGGGACTGGAAATAGTCTACTTTTGGCAACTGGAAACACTCAGGACATTTAACTGTCTTGGAATAATTGCTGGCTAGGGAAGGACTTCTCCTTGGAGTCTGTAACCACAATCCTTTCCACAAGTGTTTGGAGTTCACACTTAAACCCTTGCCTAACCAGAAAGCCCTAAGGCAGGACATAACCTTCAAATGTTCTTGGATTGATAGTGTCCCAGTGTGCCTGGCAAAAGCAAACAATGCTGTCTGGAGGGCTTTGCCCTCAACACAGGGGCACGGGCCTGTGAACACATAAGGGCCACCAAATGTAAGCTCCGATTCCAAATCCCAGAAACACCCAAGGAAGAGAGCCAGGGGAAACCACAAATAGCAGAACCGGACTTCCAGAAAATGTAAGGCAACGATGTATCAGATAAAGAAAATTATATACATGCTAAAGTATTTTTAAATCGCTATAAAAAACATGAGTAAACAGATTGTATCCAAGAAAGTTCTCAAAATTAAAAATGTGGTAATTTAAATTAACTCAAATGAACCCTTTAAGTCACTCATAGCTGAGAGAGTCAATCTGACCCTAAAATAGATGTGTGTGTATTTATATTTATACACACACACACACATATATAGTGTGCAGCCGGTAGGTGGTGATGGCAAAAGGAGGTTGAGGCATGAAAAGCAGAATGAGTATTTAATTGGATTTATAGACTTTCAATAGTAAATGAGAAATGTTCATTTCAGTCCAATGAAAACAGATCTCTGAAGGTCAGACACGCACATAAGCATGAAACGTAAAGAAACGATGAAGCATGTAAGTAACGCTAACCTGTAATGGTTGTATAGATAATCAGTCTCTATTGCATACTGGACATTTAAAGTCAGATAAGAAGGAGGTCAAAAGACACGCACTTTTCAGTCCACAGCATAGGTAACAATGCCGTAGATCTTAAATGTTCTCATCCCAAGAAATATTGACTGTGCTCCTTCGCAATGATGGCTGTTAACTAGAGTTGCTGGGGTGGTTACTTTGCAGTGTACACAGCAAACCGTGGTGTGCCTCTGAAACTGATGTCGTACGTCAACTGTTGACTGTCTACAAGGGTTTTGAATGTCCATGTCCACATTTTCTCCTCTTGATCTAGATCTTTCTCTGAAAGCATCTCTGGCTGTCAGTCAGGTATACGGCAGAGTTGGTGGCCTCTGGTCTCCCAGTGCCTGGAAAGAACTTCTTGGTGTGATGTCCAAAGGCCACAGCATCTTGTGGACGCCTCAGGCTGTGGCAGCCCTGTCTGAGCGCTGCTCCAGCATCATTTCTTTTGCCTGTGTAGCATCTTGTTTCTGAAAAGTTTTCAAATAACACAAAGGCAGAAATTTCAGCCATATCACAGGCCCCGTCTGTGCAGCGGTGCTCACTAGAAGCCAAAAGTGAAAAGGCAGTGGGTTAAAATTAGATCAAGGACGTGTGGTGTATTTCTGGAAACTCACATACTTGTTTCTAGCTTTTCTATCATTAAGTTTCTACCTTTGCTGAGGCATTTGTCCTTGCAAACAGGTGATCCCGTTACAGTTACATACCTCTTTGGACCATGCGGTTCCTCAAAACTGTTTTAGCTCCTGAGAAAAGCAACACTTGCTGAGCTGAATTGTTTTAACTGTGGAATTTGGTTAAAATAGCCTAAGTTTCACAGTAAGAATAATCATAAAGGTCCTCTCTTCTTCTAATAAGGTGGGAGGTCTGTTCAAGGAGAGAGAGGAAGAAAGGTAGGTGGGGTAGGAAGGGTAGGTAGGCCTGGTAATGGTGATGTTGTCAGAGGAAGAGGAAATCTCTGGGGTGTAGGAAGTTTTCGTTTAGGTCTTTGTCCCTCTGGAGTGTTGTGTGAAAAGATTACTAGACCAGAAAACTGGGTTATGTTTTTGATCAGAGTAATGAAGCATTTGGTGGTTTTGAAGTCTCTCTCCCGAATTCAACCGTGGATCAAAGAGGCAAGGAGTAGGGACATTTTAAGCAGCCTCTGACAGTCTCAGTAAAGGAAGGCTTAAGAATTCCAAAAGGTATGGATTTAACAAAGCAATGGTTTTGGTCTAAACATTTGCAGGATCTTTACAAATTCGGCCAGCTGCATTCTAGTAGTTGCTGTTGTTGCATTCCAGTGTATCAGATAATTGAGGGGAGTGGGCACAAAAGTGCTGCAGGGCTGCCAGAGGCATCACTTCAAGCACCTGCTCAGCAATCACTGTACAGTTCAAGAGGGCTTTCCCAGGTGAGTGTAATTCTTCCTCCACCACGAGTAAAACCTACAGATCATAATAACTACATCATATTTCTATCCAGGACATATAGGTACTGTATGAAATCCAATGGCTGGACTGCAAATGTGTCTTTAGACATTTTAAACAGGAACTGGGCAGACAAACGTCCTAGAGGAGTACTTTAGACACCTGGGACAGGAGAGGTAGACATTTTTCAAAGCCTTCACCCCTAGTTGACCCGTGAGTATTACCATTTCATTGGTGAACCAATGGTTTAGTGCATGTACAGACATTAGGAATAGGGCATTTATTAGTGTTTCCAGTACAAATGGGTTATTTTTATCCAAAACAGAGCTTGCTTTTTTGTCATACCAATAGCTGCTAAATTTCCAGTCATGTTTTCCTTTGTCTGGGACCACCGGTTTACCTCTTTGGCCAGATCTTCTAAAGTATCTACTGGAAAAATGTCCCCTTTTGACCATCAGAGTTTGGGTTTTGATTTTTGATCCATGGCATCAGATGGCATCCTTCCTTTGGGAAAATTCTCCTAGTGTTGTTGGCAAAATACATAGTGTGTCTCTCTTCAAAAGTGAGGTTCTTTCAAAAGCAGCATTCCCCACAGCAGTATCAGCAAGGTGATTTCCTGTAGTGCCGAGAGTCCATTTTAGACTGTCCTGGCACCATCCTCATAGCTAAGGCAGCAGGTCAAAGTATAGCATCCAGCAATTCCTGAGCATTTATAGCCCATTTTAAATTTTATCTCTGCTGGAATTCTAAGGAAATCACTTTGCTTCTGCAACATTCTAGAATCATAAGCAGCTGTGAAAGCTTATCTGTTGTCAGTGTGAAAGTTGTCAGTTTTGTCCTTGGCTAAGGAACAGGTCCAGTGAGCTGGCATAGTTCAGCTTGTTGGACTGGGCTAGCCACAGGCCAAATACTGCTTCAACATCCTCCAGGGCTGTTTCTTACAGATTCCCACAAGAGTAGGGTGTTGCTCCATCAGTGTCGGGAGGTCGTGGAGAACTGCACTGGTGGCAGCAAGATAAGTGGCTGGGTGAAGGTTATTACTACCATGGGAAAGTTTTATTGGGAGCAGTCAGCAAAGGAAGTTTTTAGGCGGTAAGGCAGCTGATTGGTAAAAAAGTTAGGGGACAGAAAATCAGGGGGTTTTCTACTGTATGACATACAAAAATGAGGGGATCCCATTCGATTTTCTCAGTGGCCTTAAGCACAAAGGGTCTAGCTGTTGGGGTTGATGATGACCCCCCAGTCTTTCAAGTATCCCAAGAGCATTTCACTTTGCATACATACAAAGGTGAATCTGATAAACAGGATGAGCTCTGGCAGCCTCTAACTTAGAAGGTATTGACTAATGCTGGGGAGAAATTAGAGGCATCTGCTTGAATTTTGATGAGAGGTGCCCTATGTATTTTGCCAACAGCAGAATTCTCCCAAAAGGAGGATGGTATCTGATGACATAGATCGGTCTCTCCAGAAGCAGCTTTAAAGTGCTCTCAGAGACAGCAAATACAGGATGTCCAAGATAAATTTAATTCACTTGGCTGACTATTTTGATTTTTTTACAATGCACTGGGCTGATTATTTTGATTTTACTTTCAAACTTGAGAATTTGTTACCCCTCTTGAGAGAAGGATCTCCAGTATGATGGTATTTTAAGAAGTCTCTGCCTAATAAATGAAGAGAAATTGAGGAACCAGGAGAAAGTGGATGTATAGCTCTCGGAGGGCCTAAACAGAAAGGAATACTCAGAAAAGGATCCCTTTTTTAAAAAAGCAAATCCCCACTATTGGACTCAGTACTTTCAGGCAGGTACATTCTGTACTGTGGGGTAAAGCATCAAGATACAACTCTAGTGTTAATAAGCACAGAGATTTATTCCCCGTTTGGAGAGCTTTATTCCCAGCCAATTAGGAGGGACAACTGGGAAAAACAGTTTTGGCTCCTGGAAGCCCTGCCACCGGGAATTAGAAGCACTTTGGAAAGACTGATTGCGAGACTGCATGCTTTTAAAATTCTTAACTTTGTGGTGATCACTTTTCCAGTGTCCTTTACAGTAATGGCAAAAACTATTTTTGATTCTGCATGTCTAATTACATGGTGAAAGCACAGGCAAGTCGATGGGTAAAGCAGACAGAGTCTCCTAGTCCATTGTGTCTTTTAATTAAGAGAAAGGACTAGGCTCAGTCTATTAATAAACAGAATAAAAGGTCGTACACTGATCTAGATCACTGAGTATATATAAACTTTTATGAAAATAATTGGATGCTGATAGTAATTAGTCATTGACTGGATAATCAAGGTTTTTTCTACAAGCTTGAATCTTATTCCAATCAATAGGTTTAGGAAAGGTTATAAAAGTGGCTTGATGAAAGCAACTGCTCCAACTGCTTAGCCTCTCGCCACAAGTCGGAGCAGATCTAATTACATGGCAGGATTTTCCTATTTAGCAAGTTTCGGTCAGTGTTTGCCTTCTCCCCCACCAACAAGCCTATGAATTAAGTGACAGAAGGTCAGAAAAATCAGGTTGGTACCATTTGCATCATGTTGTTAAATTCATCAAAAATGTATCTCAGTTATTTTCAGAAATTCCTTCACTGTTGCACACAGTTGGCATGGGTACAAGGAAAGAAAGAGCTGAGGTTTGTCTGCAAGCACAATTAGCTTTAAAAGGGCAGGTTGTGGTAAGCTGAGAACGAAAGCTCAGAAGGAGCTTCAACAGAAAGCGTTTCTTCCTCTGAAGCATACAGACGCTGCGGTTCCAGAAAGGAGGTGAGTGGCTTACAAAGGAAGGACAGAGGCGGTGAGAGGCAGGGAGAGCACCTGGTTGCACCTGCCCAGGATCCTAAGCCAAGCAGGTGCAGGAGGAAAGACAAGAACATTTTCAGAAGCTTTACCAGTTTGCTGTAGTTTGGTTTTGTTTGCCTAGCTTTGTGTCCCACACATGCTCGGGGCAGGCGTCAAGGTATCATCACGTATGTTTTCCTCTAGCGTTGGAAAGTGGTTTGGTTTTATCCTAGCTCCCCAGTACTACTTGCGGAAGAGACTTTCCTTATTCTATTGCAGACTGTAGCCGCCTTTGTCATAAATTGCCTGTATGTGTGCGTTTATTTCTGGGCTCTTACTTCTTTTCTACTGACTTCATTTTAGTGCCATGCAGTTTTAGTTTGTAGTATAATTCGTTTTTTTTGGTCTTCTGCCTCAAGATTTTGCTACTTGTGATTATTGTTAGTTTCAACTAAATCTCATGATTTCTGGTTCTGTTTCAGGGAAGAGTAATGTTGGGATTTTGACATGGATTAATGGAATCTGAATCTTTAGGTACATAGCCATGTAAATAAACCCTGTCACTTCTTAACTACATGAGCACAGGGTATCTTTCCACTGTCTTATTTCTTAGAATAATGTTTTACACTTTTCAATGTATAGGTTTTAGTTCTTTGGTTACATGTACTCTAAAGTATTCTATTTTGGAGGTAGTTGCTTTCCTGATTTATAATTTCCATATAGAAATGATACTGGTTTTCACTTATTTAATCTTTAACCTGCCACATTACTATACTATTCCTATCTTTAAGTAAATTTAATTCATTCTTCCCAATTTGGATAAAATTTTATCTTTTTCTTGCCTATTTTCTCTTGCTATATCTTCCATGGCACCCTGAATAGTAGAGGTGATTATTTTATTCCTAACCTTGGAAGGAAAAGCTTTTGGCCTTGCACTTTGTTTGCCACATGCGACCTTTCTTACACTGTTTTAATGGTAATAAGATTTTACTTTCTGTCCAGTGCTTTCTTGGTGAGGACTGAGCTCATCATGATTTCTGTCCTGCTGGTGATGGTGGAGTCTGTCGCACTTAGTCATTGTGTATATGGAACCCCCTCCTGTCCCTGGACTCAGCCCACCTGCACGCGCGGTGGGTACACGCCACTGTTCCCGCCTCCCCATGACCTGGCCGGCAGCCCTGTGCTCCACCCTCACCTTCGGACTCCTGTCCCTCTAGTGCAGTCTGTCTCTGAAGGGCAGGAGGGGTTTCAGCCTGACCCCCATGATAAAGCATTCAATTAGTGGTGTCCCATTCCTGGCTAATGGTTAGATCTCCTATTGTGAGCAAAGCAGGAAATGGCTTCTGTCGCCATCTTGATGACATCCTTCCCATTATTTCTGTAAAAAGTGGATTTAGGATTGGATTTTAAAAATGGAAGCTGCATGGTGTTCACGAGAGTTACTCCTCGTAAATAAGGGTATAAAGACTGTTTGCAATTAAAATGATGGCTCTACCAGACACATACTAGAGACCTATACTCAGAAAATTAATATAAAGGTGGAAAATGTATTACAGATAGGAAATTCACTTTAATAATGACAATAGGTCCTGGAGGAAAATAACTAAAGTGTCAACATTTGCAAATGAAACTGATAGTGTACAGCTAGGACATAACAGTATATTCTAAGAGGCTGTCTATAATCATACTGTTCTATCCAGAGATCTAATCTAATACTAGTTTCTGCATTCAAAATTAATGTGTAGGAGCTACATGTGTTCAAATAATGAAAGTGGGAACTAAAGGTTGATAAAGACCTCAGAAAAACAAACTATTAACCTGATCTTAAAATGCAAAATGCCATGTTTTACATAGAGATCCTTCCATATATATGCAGTAGAAATATAGACAAAGGTAAAGAATGCTAGCCCATACCCAACATACCGATATTCCAAGGTGGGGTGTACCAGTGACAAGTGAGGGGAAAGCTTACCAGTCAGTGGACAAATAAATATCTATTTGGTGACTTAGTACGGACTTTTAGGTATGAAATTTTCAGTTATGTTTTCATTTTAATATTTGAGATTGTAACAAGTTTCTAATATTAAATACTAAAATGAAATTTAAAACATACATAAACTACAACTTGTCTACAGTACATGAAATTAAAACCACCGCAATAATTTTCAAGATGTATTTGTAAAACAATTTCCTGGTAAGTTCACTTTAAACAAATTCTTTCATCATCCAGTAACTGAGCTGTTCTGTTAATGTAACTATTAAATTTACTTCACAGTTCATTCCGAGCTTTAAATAAATGGGAATATAAGTTCTTGGTATCAAAGATGGCTAAGGAGCTGGCATTTCTTCTCCTATTTAAGATCAACTATTTAAAAAAATGCCTCATTAAATAAGCTAGGTTTTATAAAAGAACAAACACCTGCCTAGGAAAGAGATTAGGTGACAAAAATCTGTTGAAATTTGGTTCTGAAGTTTTCCTTCCCAGGATTTCTTAGACAGTGAACAATTCAGATCAGGGTTCTGAGACTTTGGTGGTTTTGAATCATGCCTTTTATGAAGTAGCTAGACCCCAGCAACCGTTCACCATCTAGGTGGGCAAATGACTCCACCCGAGAAAGTATAACATCATGCGATGCAGAAACTGAACTACCCTGAACATAATCCCCGCGGCAGCCCTGCGCTGTGGCCCCTCACACTCACAGCGGGCTCTTTGCATTGCCCGCAGGAGAAGCCCTACAAGTGCTCCGAGTGCAGCAAGGCCTTCAGCCAGAAGCGCGGCCTGGACGAGCACAAGCGGACACACACCGGAGAAAAGCCTTTTCAGTGTGACGTGAGTCGCCTTCTCTTTTCTTGGCCAACAGGGATGGGGGGGGGCGGTGAGGGCGCTGTGTTGCTGTGTTTGTACGGTTGTGGTTGTGTGTGTTGCAGTGCTGGTCTCTATCTCTTAATGTCTTGTGCCGTTTATATCTTGGGATGGCAGAACCCACATACCCACATGGTAGTGATTTGACTCGTCCGAGTCTACTGGCAGCAGCTAAGCTCTGATTTGCTTTAAGCTGTGTTTGCACCCTGTCTTAACACAGTTGGGTACTTTCAAGATAGCAGTGCCTGATGATTCCAGGCACCTGTCAGCGCTGATGGCTTGAACAATTACTGACAGGTAAACCGGAGATTGAACGGGTCAGGTGTTCATTATTTGCTTTGTACAAGGCAAGCGGCTTCGAAACTCTTATGTTAAAATAACATGCTGCTAATTTGGCGCGCAGACCTCCCCTGCGGAGGAGCGCCGGTTCAATCCCCGGTTGCTCCCTGGCCTGCGGAGGGACAAGTCGCAGACTTCTCCTGCGGAGGAGGGTCCTGCATGGCATGCAGAACCCTCTTGCCGCCCGCTGCTCCCTGCAGCAGAGTGCTTTGGTCCCTCTGCCTGCTGTGCTCCCCGCTTTGGCTCTGGTGAATTCTCTCACCCTCCCGCGCTTCTGACTGTACCCAGTGCTTGTATAAACAAAACAAATAAAAACATGCCTCCATTAAAAAAAAAAAATTTCTGCTAATTGTTTAGATTTCCTGCTGTGGCGTTTCAATTGAAATGAAATTATCTCAGTGTGATTAATTTGGGGAAAAAGAATGGTTTCTCAAGCAACAATGTCACCCTCCTGTGTGTGATTGACAGAGAAATGACCCAGGTATGAGCCAAAGCACTTGGAAGCTTATTTCTGACCCTAAAATAGCAAAAAGTGTATTACTGCAGCTCAAGTGGAAACGTGTGGCCCTGCCGAGACCGAATGCTTGCTGAATGTTGAGGGAAACTGGAGCACTCGCCCCCACGGGCGGGTCCTAAGGGGTAAAGTTTGGGGTGAATGGTCCACATGAAAGGAGACAAACAAGCACGAGATGTCTTCCTTGTCATTCCATGAAAATTTGGTGCTCAGTTTAAAGCAACCACGTACTCCCCTTGGGCAAGCTCATAACAATGCCTTTATCCACAGTGAACTGCTTTCAGGAAAGAAAGACTTGAAGACAAAGAAATGTCTGGAACTGGAGGTTCACCCCAGCTTAGTCATTGCCATTCATTAATTGGTGCCGCTTTTGTTGCACTTGTCATCATCATGGTAAAAACGGTTTAGGTGATTTAATTGCACAACTGCACAGAGTAAGGGAGATCTGCAGTCTGCGCTGAGGATTTTGGTGACTTCATGCTACTTCCTTGCGTCATCGGGACCATCGTGTTCCCAGCATGCTATCTTCAGTCTGCTTCTATCACATTTATCTGTAGCTCAGACTAGTCTGTTGAGTAGAGGAACAAGTTAAATGGCTCTTAGGCGTCTGTGAAATGCAGCACTCGGCAGCCAACTGGCTTGCGGTTCCAAAAGTCTCCTTCCTAAATCGCTCTCAAACCCATCACTTCCTCTCACTTCCCATTCCCTCTAGCAGAAATAGCCTCCCTGTTTCTTGTCACCTCCTGTCTCCAGTGTATGTGTGCTCGCCTGGTCAGCCTGCCAACGTGAATTTTAATTCAGTGGAAAGTCACGTAAAATGAATTAAAATGAGCAAAATCATTTGCCTTTAGTGCAGTGACCGTGTTGTGCAGCCAGCACCTTTCTCTGGCCCCACAACATGGTTTCCACTGCAAAATACAGTTCCGTGCCATGCCTCACTGATTCTCCAGTCTCCCCAGACCCTGGTAGTCCTCTGCTGCTTTCATTTCTATAGATTGGCCTGTTCTCGGTATTTCCTATGAATCATGGTTCATGCTGTTTGTGACCTTCTGGACTGACTGCTTTCACTTAGCTTCATGCTCCCAGTGTCCATCTATATGGCAGCGTGTATTAGCCTGTGACTCCTCTGCATGACTGCATGGTATTTCCCACTGGATCTATATGCCCAACTGGTCTACCCAGTCATCTGTTGACAATTGGGTTGTTTCTGTCTCTGGTTGTTGTGACTGTGCTGTGAGGCGTGAATGCACACATGTATTTGAGTCTCTCGTTTCAACTGTTGTGTCAAAGGTGATTCTATTCGCCTGAGGAACTGCCCTGTTTTTCCCATAGTAACTCAATACCATTTTATATTCCCACCAGCAAAGAACAAGGATTCCAATGTCCAGCTCTCTCTCTAACCTAGGATTCTAACTCCTTTCTCCAAGGACTCTGCCATCTCCAAATAACCCAAAACACAGGTCCTATTATCACCACATAAATATCAGGAAACCAAGGCACAAAACAGAAAAGACACCTCTTTTTCTCTAATAACTGTCCATCATTATTTTCCCTTTTACAATTATATTCATCATAGGGAATGTGAACTGGTCTCGCATTCTACTTTTGATTTGTATTTCCCAGAGGTGTAACGAAGTCCAGCATCTTCCCATGTACCTGCTGCTTGGCCATTTGGTGTCATCTACAGAGAGATACTCACGTCCTCTTAAAACTGCTGTATTTGTCTTTTCATTCACTGTACAGTGTTGTATATTCCAGACATTTGCCAGCTTTGAATTTTCTCTCATTCTGTTGGTTATTTCACTTTCATGATATCCTTTCATTCACGAACTTTTCCATGTGAGTTAAAATGTGTGTATATAGCATTAAGGCAGGGAGTTCATTCTTTTTCAGCCACTCACTCTTGAATATGTTAGCTGTGGGTTTTCCACAAGTGACCTTTATTGTGTTAACGAGGTTTCCTTTGACTTTCTATTTTTATCAAGACAATGTGTTGGATTTTTTTCACAACTGTTCTACATCCATTTTCAGATGCTCATCGTTTTTCCCTCTTTTCTATCAATGTGATTATTACATTAATTTTATTTTGAATTGCCATTTGGTCACAGGATAAATGGCAATTTGTCTCTGGATTTGGCTTGTCTGGGTTTTATTTTGCATTTGTATTTGTAAGGGATATTAGTCTGCAATTTTCTCTCCTTGTTTAGCTTTGGTAGCAGTACTGTTGGCCTCACAGTACCGTGACTTTTTAAATGTAAATGCAGCCACGTGCTTGTCTGACAACTTCTCACAACCTACAGGATAAAAATCCATCTTCCCACGTACATTTTTCCCTCTGGTTTTGGTCACTGCAAGCTCTGAGTTTGTGTACTGTTTCTTCCACCTACAAATTCCTCTTCATCTCCTGTTCCTACTCCCAGAATAGGTATAGATACAGATCGATCTACAGCTCAGTTCTTCAAAATGTGGCTCAAATGCCTCTTCTCTCATGAACCCTCCCGTAATCCCTTAGGCCCAGACTTTCCTTTATACATCGTTCCTCCAGCAGGCCGTACCTGTCAACTCAGTATCTTTGCTTCCTAACCACATGGTGATCATTTCCAGATCTCTCGCTAGCCTACATTTCTTCGACTCCTTTCTCCGAGGAGTCTGCTATCTCCAAAGAATCCAAAACACAGGTACTATTATTATCTATCTCCATGGAAAGATCAGGATACGAGGGCATAAACAGACAGAAGGCACCTCAACTGACGGCATCATCTAGTTGAATTTGTATTGTGGGAAAGACACGGTGCTCCACAGTTCTCATGGATTCGCTCTGATTTCAACCTCTGTGAAGCCATTTAGGTTCACTGAGGCTGAGGAACTTCTAACTGAACACGGTAGAATGCTAGGGTACACCCCCATGTGGTTTCTCCTCAGCGCCAGTAATTCCTGTCCCTGTTTGCTACTATTTACATCGCAAACCTGTCTCGCCTCCTTCATTCACAGCTCTTACTCTCACACCTTCCATCTCGTCCAGTAGCGAATCTGATTGGCTCAACATTTAAAGTAAGTTGAGAATCTGAATACTGCTCACGCCTCCAGGGCTGCCATCTTAGTCGTCTGGAATAATGCAATAGTTACTTAACTGAGCCCTCTCCTTTTATTCTCTGACCCTAAATTTACTAGCCAGGATGATCTTTCCAGAACCTGAGCCAGGCTGTGTGCATAGACAGATCTGTATGTGTGTGGGAGTGTGAAGATACTGCCTGTGTCACCATGGTGTGAAGTCCCCATGAGAGCTGCACACCCACCGTCCAGCTCACTCTGGCCACACAGCTTCCTTGCTGTTCTCAGACACACTAAATTAGACGCCTCCATCGAGATCTTAGTATTTGCTATTTCTCCTGCTTGCTACACGCATCGGCTCCTCAGCTATCTGTAGGCCCTGCTCCTGTTTACACCTCTTAACCCTCACCCTATATACATCATGGCACTTATATCCACTTGAAATATTTATCCACTTGAAATTATTTGTCATCTGCTCTATACCCTATGACAAGAGTTTTATCTTTACTATCCACTGCTCTATCCCCAGGCCCAGAAAAATGTCTGGCGCATAGCAGCACTCCGTGAATATGTTTGAATACACAAATTTACAAGCACTGTCTTACTTCTTGTCCAGCTCATTCTGGCTTGGAGTGGAGTCTAGTGCTTGCCCTGACTCCAGTTTCTCTGGCCTACTGGCTAAATGTGTTTAGTGTCAGTCTCTCTCTTTAGAATCTTTGATGAATTTCCACCAATTGCAGAGTATACTACCAGTTTCTAATTATGATTACTGGGATGTCTATGATTTGAGTTTAGCCCTCAAATGTAACTTCATCTTCAGGTTATTTCTGTAATGACATCCAAGCATCAGCCTCAGTGAGCTGTTTTTACTTCACATGAGCCTTCTTTTTCATACGTCTGTACCTTTCAACATCCTCTCTCTCCCTGGACTGTCATTCCCAGACTTAGGGCGTGAAAAGCCCCAGGTCTCCGAGCTGAGTTGACTGCACTGTCCCCTGGACCGCGCCCAGTGCAGTGTTCATGCACTTCCAGGTAGCTGTCATGCGGACTGTGGCCACCACAAGGGCAGGGTAGAGTATTCTAAATGGAGGCACATTTCTGTGCTAAATGTTTGGTAATTGAAGTTGTTTGTATAAAATTCTAATCTCTCTCCAGGTACTTTCCTAGGCTTTTCGGGCCTAGGTAGTTGTGTCACAGCCGTTTCTCAGCCTCTCTAGAGTCACTGAGGCTGAATCCTGTACTCACCATCTCTTGGGCCGTCCCTACCTCATGTCCTGTGTGAAGTGGCTGACCTGCTAAGGGCAGAGCCATTAGCAGTGACTTCAGCACCTTGCTCAGTTTCCTTCCCATCTCTGCAGCTGGCAGCTGCTGTGATGTCCCCCATGCGACTGTCTAAGTGGACTTGCGCGTGCTGTCCCCCACCACACACTGGAGAGGAACCACTCCAGAACGCCCCCTTTACTCCAGAGAGGTTTGGATTTCTCAAAAGCGGTGTCAGCTGGCCAAATGGAAAATTCCGTCTATCTGTGAATTTAGAGCCTTTACTTATAATGGATCTTTGCAGGGTGAGGTAGACTCTGAACCCAGACTGTCAGTTTAAAAACCCTGGGAGCCGCTGGCTGGGACTGCGACCTTGGGGCACCTGGTGGAGACCCACCATGTGTCAGTTTCCATAGGCAAAAGAGGGGTGATACTCCTCTACTGCACCTCCTGCCCCTCCATCTGAAAGGGGGGTTGTGAAGACTGACCGAGTTAAGGCTTACGAACGGAGACGGTTCCTGGCACGCTAGCGGCACCTTGCTTGCCCCAAGCCCCCTCCCTGCAGCACACTGCGGTGAGTCAGATGCCATGTCTCCTGCTGTCCCAGAATTCACGTTCAGGCAGCGTAGAGACATTAAGACAAATACAAGTAATGCCTAATTGGAGTTTATGATGCAGACTGGAAAAGAGAAATAAGGCGGCTGTGGAAGAGGGGCTAGGGGGGAATTCCGAGAATGTGACTGTAAGTAACCTGAGAGCTGAGGTGTCTGAAAGGAACGCCTCGCGCCCATGCAGCAGTGTCCACCAAGGTGTGCTGGCAGGAAAGGGCCCGGGTTTCAGGGAGAGCAAGACGACAGATGCGGGGGGAGAACGAGGTGGATGCCAGGTAAATTGGGGGGGAGAATGGGTGGTCTTTCGGCCATGGAAATGCCTTTGAGTCTCATTTCAGCAGGAAGCTACTGACTTCGTATCCGTGGGCCATTTTTATTTTTTTAAATTAATTTATTTACACAAGCACTGTGTACAGTCAGAAGCGCGGGAGGGTGAGAGAATTCACCAGAACCAGAGCGGGGAGCAGAACAGACAGACTGACGAAATACACTGCTGAGGGGAGCAGTGGGCAGCAGGAGAGGTCTGTGCGCCATGTGGGACCCTCGCCAGCAGCCGGGGATCGAACCGGTGCTGCAGAGGCTGCGGGCAGCTTAGCAACCCAGCGCCCAACTGCTGCGCTATCAGGGGAGGCCCTGTGGGCCATTTTTACATGAGGTTTAGCAAAGCTGCCAAGGAAATGGACAATACAAAATGCATTTTAAATCTACCTTATGATATTTTAACTTGAAAAGTCTATTTTGAGTTTCTTCTACTTGAAAACCTGTCTAAGATGCTTTTCTTGATTTCTCTAGAAGTAGTCCATGATCTTTGGTGCAGGTAGGCTACCCAAAGTGATTTGGACTCATCTAGCTGCCTGTCCGGCTTTCTTTAATTCAGCAGTATGTTTGGAATCTCTACTGTTGCCCTCATGTTCCTCTCAGACTAGTGAGATTTATTCAAGAGATTGTGTTGATAGTTGCTTTCAAGGTAAATTTTGTAAAGGAAAAAAGTAAATATTACTATGAGAACATTTAATGGAGGACTTTGAGGAAAGCTAGGCAGAAGCTAGTTAAGGCAGGAAGACTGATTTCAAGAGGCTGCAGGGAAGCTGGTCAGTTTGACAAGAGCTGTGTCTGTGCATGGCTGGAGGGATGAGGATGAACATGGGAGACAGTCATTAGCCACGGAGCTGTTTCTCATTGTGTGCGGTTATGCTCCTATTACAGGGTTTTTTGGTCTGTCTCTATGCAAAACAGGAGCAGCTATCCCAGGCGCTGTGACAGTGAAACACCCTGACAATGCCAAACGCTCTCTGCTGGGATAGAAAGTGTACCAGCCCTGAATTACAACCTCAGAATGGTGGGAATAGTCTAGGCCTTGGTTTCTCCAGTGAGGAGCTGCTGTGCTTCCCAGGCAGCCAGTGAAACACTTACTAGGGTATGGAAAGGACAGATTACAACTTTGATTTCTGTTTCTCGTATCTCCTAAAACTAGGAACATTTCAATCATTGAATAGAGGACTTGGCTATGGTGCCCTTACCTACTTGGTCATTGTCAGCCGGCCTGCAGGGTGCAGCATAGTGCTGAGTACCCTGGGAGGGGTGGAGGGTGACTCAGTGCCGGAGGGTGGCTGAACAGTCTGAGTTGCTTGTTTGTTTCAGCTCACTGTGAGGACTGCAGTTAGGTGGAGATGCAGCTTATCATGGGAACTGCTTTTAAGTAAAGGAATCCTGTACCTGAGGCTTAACACAGTAGTCAACAGTACTCAGCAGGCTCAAGGAAGCAGCACAGGAAGAACTCGCGCCCACCTCCTCCCAGACACACCAAAATCTACAGCTAAATACCAGCCTGCAGGAGTTGCCCTGAAATGTGGACGAATTTGGCTTCCACAGCAAAGGTCAAGGCAGCACCCAGACTGAGGCAAGAAAGGGGCACTCAGCAGAGGTGCTAGGGCAGCGAGGTGCAGTCAGCAAGAGTTCTCTCGGGCCCAGAACTTTTTCCTGGGGAGGGTTATGCCCTATACCCCAACCCTTTTGATCAGCACAGTGAACATGAGCCCCAACCCCGATTGATGGTGAGAGGCAAAGCAGCGATGGAAGCTCAAGGTATGTAGACTGAGAACTAGCCCTCAGGGTCCAGGTTGGCACCACTGCTAGGCAGCCTCTGACCACCTCGCTCACAACAGCACGGGTGGGCGCCATTGTCATATCCACCCTGCACACTAGCCTCCTGAGGCAAACCCCTCAAGTGAGCTCCACCTACCTTGGCAGAGTAACTCAAGTCAGCTGAGAGCCAAGTGACAGCTAGCGGTGGGGTTCACCCCTAGCCAACAAGCAGCCCTATCTGCCTTCTAGAGCTGGGCCACACCCCTCCATCCAACAGGCCACCCCCATACACCTCCAGCAGCCTGCACTACCAGCACTAGTAGTGCAGTGGGCTGTGTCCTGCCAGCGCCCAGCTGTCACATGTGTCACCAAGAAAGGTGGCGTAGCCAGCTAGTAATTGGCATCATCTCATAGCGTGTGCCGGCTGCTTGCCCCTACTAAGCGCGCCACACCCACCAGCACAGTAGGCGCTGCCCTTGCAGCAGCCCCGCTGTGCCCCACCCTGGGCTTGGTGGACACACTTCTACAAGCCACTTCCACTTTCTTTTTCATATTATTCAATGTGACATTTTACAACGAATGTGCTTTGCAAGAGTTAACGTAAATAGAATTGTGATTCACACCCCACTTCGAGGTTTTGGTATTAATATTTGCTTACTGGAATTCCATTTTATTTCCTTTTGTGTGTGTGTGTGTGTGTGTGTGTGTGTGACCTTCGCTGGGGATCGAACTGGCGCTGCAGAGGCTGTGGACAGCCTCGCAACCCAGTGCTCAACCGCTGAGCCATCAGGGGAGGCCCCTTATTTCCTTTTATGATCCGACTAATTATGTCTCCCATTTTGTCTATTCATTTGACATTTTTAATTATTGCCTGTTGAACGTATGTTGAGCCTGGCTGCAGTATGGTGGAGCTTTCATGATATAAACTTGTTACATTCCTTATTAAGCGAGGATGTATAAGAAGTAAGCAGTTGTAATAAGGGGCAAGACCTTTTTCTTCACAATGGGACTAAATGGAAAGGACTCCCGGTGACTTAAGTTTTCTGCCACTCATGCCTTCAAGGGGAGAAATCTACACCTACAGGCATTTTGTTCAAGAGATTTAATATGAAATTGTCAAAGTCCAGGTGAGAATGATGTTTCCAGAGGTTGCTACTCTAGGGGGAGTTCAGGACAGCAGGTGGGGGTGCGGAGTGATACACATTAAATGGCCCTAACTCTAGGGAGCTATCACTAATCTGCTTTTTTTTTACCCTTCAGTTTGGTTGTTGCATGTGCATTTATGTCGCGAGCAAATTTGTGTTATTCCTGTCAGCACGTACTTGATAACAGGACTCTGCATGATGGGTTTGTGTAAATGGTAAATGGGTGTATCTTCAGGTTTTTCAGTGCAATACTGGGTTCTCCGGGTCTCTTCTAGGTTTGTGACTTGGCTTTTAGCCTGAAGAAAATGCTGATCCGGCACAAGATGACTCATAATCCTAATCGTCCGCTGGCGGAATGCCAGTTTTGCCATAAGAAGTTTACAAGGAATGACTACCTCAAAGTGCACATGGACAATATCCACGGCGAGGCTGACAGCTAATGGTCGCTGTCAAGGAATTAAACCATTCACAAGGGATCCTGATCCGAAACCCAGACTTCTCTCCCGGTTAGCATAGCAGGAGCAGGCCAGCAAGTCCCCGGTCTCACAGTTCTTGCTCACTTGCCTACGTTTAGAGTCTGTAGTTGCCTATGCAAGGAAAAAAATAAAAACTCTGCTTTTAACAACAATTGCTACAAATTGGGGAAAAAAGGTACCTTTGTAGGCTTCACAAATACCACTTGTGCTGCATTCTGCAAAAATGGTAAAAGGGATCAAGGCCCACTCTCCTCCTTGGCCGTGTCCCTTTCATGAAGGTTTTTAACACTCTCCTTGAGGCCTTTTATTTTATAGTTATCCTGTGTGTCTGTCTATGCACATGCTCGTTACTGCAGCTGCTGCTTAGTACCCTTGTGGCATCCAACTATTTCATCGCAGGTAAGGGTACGAGCAGGGGTTTTCAAAGCCTTAAGGCTAGCACATGGTATTTTGTTAAATTGACCTAAAGTTTACTTTTTAACAGCTCCCTACAACAGGTCAGGTTTTTTAGTTTATATATAGCTATTTGTTAAAAGAAATCAAATAGCTATTTATAAACTAAAACATCTATTGAAATGTTGCTCTTTTAGACAATTGTTAGGAAAGATGATTTCCTGTAACCATTCAGATACAGACATTCATGCCCTGGAATACTTCTACAGGATCTACACGAAATAACCATATATATATATATATATATATATATATATATATATATATATATATACAAACACACACACATATATACATATATCTGTCTATCCATATATATATATAGTTATATATTTAGAAAGCCAAATATATACACATTATATATATGTGTGTATATATTAGGCTCTGTATTTATATATATATATTTATCAAGCCAAGCCTCCTGAGTTTATACTAGTCATCTTTAGAAATTAGCAACACAAACACACACATCCCAGCTAAAAATTGAAGCAGAGTAAGTCTCCAGTATTTGGTGACTGACAGCATGGTAGTGTAGTGGCATTACGAGTTAGGATGAACCTTGTCTTTTTACCCTCTCGTTCCATGAAAGCACAGTTTGTTAGTGCAAACATAGTAAAAGACTTTCCAGAATCTCTGCATCAGTGATTCTCAAACATGTTGGAATTGCCCTCAATCATCTTACGTAATTAGGAATCTAGAATGAAAAATGTAAACCTGGCAATTGCAATGATTGAAATGATCACTGATGCTTAAGGGAAATTGAAACAAGCAGCGTAATTTCCTCCCTTAGGTTAAATACTTTACATTGACATACAATGAACACCTTGTTTTGGAAAAAAGATATGATGAAAGGCAATAGTGCTATCAAAATAGCATAGACGAATCCAAAAATGCAGAGACCAAATGGAAGATCCAGTCGTGAACTGGTGCCCACGCAAAACCAGCCCATGTCTGATTTTAAGGAAGTTAGGAAGTTGTCTCTCTAATGAATTAAAGGAAAAGGTTATCTGAAAATAGTTCTTTGAAGTCAGGAATATTTATGCTCTGTTCCAGTTTTTAAAAGACAAATTCAGTATATTTAAACTCCATGCAGGTACTGCACTGAAAGTCACCAGAGGTAACTTTAAAAAATATAAATCCCCAGATTGTAACTTAGAAAAGATCTAACTGTAGGTACATGTTGCATTTTGTATCTGAAATTATACTGTATTTTATATAAAAATAGGTTTCGGTCTTTCTGTTTTAACAGTACGTTTTTTGATCCTGAAGTGTTTTGAATTTAACATGACAGTGTGCTTAGTATCACTGGAAGATAAAAGGACAGCTGTAAAGTTTAGTAGTATGGAATATTTAAACAAGTTCTGTTCATCTCTTTGGCGACTACCTTCTGTCTCCCCATCATGTGATGAACGGCAAATCTGATAGAAAGCCAAATGCGAATTTGGTGTGATCTCAGATTCCCAAGTTACAGGGTTGCTGAGGAAGTCACCATTGAAACTGCATTGTCGCCAGGCTGCGGGGGATAGTGATGAGGGAGAGACGCAGGGTCCTCTCAGGCTTAATGAAGGTGGTACTACAGTCAAGGAAAATTTTAGAAAAAGGTGGGGAAAGACATACTGGTACATCCTTTCTTTACAAAGGGCTGAAACTAAAGCAGGTACTTAGACTATTCATGCGCTATCACCTTTAGCCACAAGATTACTGATAAACATTTTATCTCTGTTAGCATCTGTGTGCTGTAAGTCACTTAGTAATAACCTGAAGATGAGAACTGATTTTCTTTTTTTAGGTTTAAGAAATTCATGACAAAGGAAAAGTCCTATAAACCGCTGGAGTACAGGTGCCCACTATGAAGTGTCTGTTTCTTTTCTTTCCTGCTGTACCAGATGATGGCTCAAGTACTTTGCCGGAAAGACCACACCCTCAGGTGCCCTTGAAGTCAGGGCTGAATAATTTTAAGAGGTGTTCAGTCATACGGGTAGAAGAGCTGCTTTCATAGCTATTGTCTTTGCCTATTAACGCTCAAGACAGCTGTGTGTCTTAAAGTACTCCTTGTTCAGCCACCCCTGTCCTCTTACTTCCTTCTGTCCCCACCTCTCCCCATTAATATTCCCTCCATAGCTGATCTCATCCATTCTTACGGTTTTACATATCACCTTGATTCTAATGAACCTACTCAATTTGTTTTTTTTTTTTTGTTTAATTTTACGAAGGAATCCTCTTCTGCCTTCATCAGTGTGTCCTTAAGGAGGAAGTATGCCTATACCTCTTTGAAACGCTAAGATTTTAGCATTAATATTAAATTGTATTTACATTTATATAAATGTAGCATTTGTAAATACAGAACTTCCCTAGATTTTCCTTTTATTGTAAATTTATTATAAACCATTGTCGCGGTGCTATCAGCATGGTATTTTACTGCCCAGCTGTAACTAGCACAGTTCTACAGTAAAATCCAAACGAACGTTTGAAAAGGTGTAATGAAAGAAGGAAATGCAGTTGCCATTACTCTCAGAGCTCAAGTTTTAAAGTTTATATGTAGGTGTTTCTAAATCCGGAAAATACCACTGAAGTTCAGCCAAGCTGGTATCAGGGCAGTGTGAGAACATCAGCCTTCCCTTTCACCTCATCCTGGGCCAAACGCTCCAGCATGTAAGAGGAAACGCCACTGGGAATGAAAAGCCTAACTTAGAGCAGCGTCTCTGAATACAAGGGTTTTCTGATCATCACAAACAGTAATGGTGCTAAAAAGTTATAGCTTAAGTTTCAGGTATTTGTTGCCGTGGTGTTGCTCTTAACGAGGTGTCTGTGATACCAAATAGCATCATCACGCCTCTCCAAGCAGTGGGTTTAGAAAAGCCTAGATTTCCTAGACCCATGAAATGTGGGCAGGAACACAACAGCTCTCGTATACTACAGTGCTGCTGCAATAGTGTCCAAATTTTTCCCCTTTTAACAAAAATATTGAACATGATCAAACAAGTGTTTACATTGGTTATAAAATAACCAACCTAAAATACATGATGGCACAATGTACTTCCTAATCCTGCCAAACATTTAGGAAATGTGGATGGATTTATTCCTGGAGCCCATGCCACATGGACATATTACATGGCAGGAGGAAAACTAATTAAGTTATTAATGTTAATCCGTACACTGAAAATTGAGAAAATGGTACAAATGTAAAACTTAATCATCTAAATTAATAAATTCATGTAAAACATCACTTTCTGACAACAAATACTGAAGACTAAATGAGAATTCATTGTATTTTGACAACACCGTAAGTTTGCCTCTGCAAAAAATAGTATAAAAATGAAAAGATTCCAGTCCATAGTGGGCACCTGAATCATTCCATGACTTCACTTTTTTGTTCTGTCTTATTGTAGACCATCAGGTAATGCTATTTTCCTCAACGTTAATTTTACCTGCTTTCCTGTACCTGTTTGGTCATCCTTTTTTCCATTCTGGAAACTGCTCTGGATATGTCAATGTTATGTTTTTAATAAACACCCTATGGTAAGATTTCACTTTTTGTTTTTAACCTGTCTGACAGTACTGTGCGCTTTTGAGTCTGTGGTGATGGATTTACCCAGTGTGTCCCAGAGTTTCACCCCACCTCCATTTGGGTGGCTAACTGGGCTCACAGTAGAGGCTGTATTCAGATAGAGAGGCGCTTTATTTACACTTACCATGAAATTCATCACCAACAAATGTGACAAAAGCCTGGCACTGTAGGCAGAATCCAAGAGCTGCCTCTGTATGGCTATACCTGCTCCAAGGAAGCTGCTGACACACAGCTTAGAGGAGATTCCTTAAAGAGTACTGAGCTTTGACAGACTAGATAGCAGCACAACTGCTGAAACCTACAGGGAGACGCCACTGTTACTGAGATTGAGTTACTCCAACAGTGTCTATTCATTCTTTACTAAATGATGAAGCAACCCACATAAAGTAAGTGCAGTGGCCTCCTTTTTTTCCTTTCTAAAGTATTCACATCTGGAGAGATGCAGCTGCCTTCGATGGACAAAGCAAGGTCTGAAATTAACTTCTATAAAATGGAAGCCGCCTATTTCCTATGCTAAATAGGAACATAAAAAAATAGAAGGAGGAAGGGAGACCACATTTAATTGATTCTAACATTCATTTAATTAGCAAAGTGATGAAACTTATGGCATATTACATAGTAATTAGGAAGTCTAAAAAGTTAAGTTCTGTAGAAATAATCTCTACTTTGGACTCTGTCTTATAGCTGATTTTGTTGTGGAAATGTAATGTAGGGTATCTCTGAACTTGGTCGTCAGATTTACCACATAAGTAACTGTTTTCAGGTCATCTTCTTCCTGGCAAACAGAGCACAACTTTGCCCAGAACACAAACTAGAGCAGTGTCCAGTGCAACCCTCTCAGCGACACTTCCAGACTTTTCCTGCCCTGCTCACGTACAATTCATTTCCTGTGCTAGTTCAGCTGCTGCTTAATTTTGGTGTCTCCACTTTCACCAGTTTTCAGAGTGACAAGTTGGTATTGTTGCTGAACTCAAATTATGATATTTAGGATATTATGTTGTGTCCTTTCTGTCTGACTATAAAATGTGAAATTGGGGCAGATGACTTCAGCTGATTAGGGTATTATTAGACTAAGTCTGTGTAGAGCCAACTGGCTTTCTACTGAGAAAAACTATTCCATAGTTTTCTGAGCTACAGATTATACTCCTAACCCAGGGCATATGGCTGGGTGCTTATGTGTCCTTAGAGAGGGGCTAGCATGGAGGGAAGAGTAAAAAATTCAAAACTGTGTCCTACATACAGAAGCATGACAATGCCCATTTAAAAATTAGTAAGTGGCAAAAATTTCCATATCAGGATATTCCAGTTTAAGAATTTAAATGTGACCCACAACATGGCGGAAATAGAGAGGCTGGAATCACCCTCCACGCTGAAAACAACTATTAAAAAAGGCTGACATGAGCACATAGCAAAATCCACATGCTTCAAATCTGCTAGACATCTCCAGGGAGTTCCAGAACTAAGGTTGGTGGCCTCTAGGGAAAGAATGGGGCAGGGGCCATGTCCGTGCTGGGGGTTGACTTCCCAAGCCATGCCCAGGGAAACCCAGGACATATTGCAAAATTCCTTGGAGGAATTTTTCTGATGCCAGGGTGGGCCATGGCACCTGTGGGAGCTCTGCAGACTCCCACCCTGGAAATTGGGAATCCCCACAATTGGGGCATGGGCACTTCCTCTCACACCTCCTGTAAGAGATCAGAGAAAAACCAGGTGGAGCCAGGCCGGACTCCAAAAAAGCTCTACACCAGACAGACTTGAGTGAACTCACAAATCCTCCAGGAAGCAAACCAATAACACGTACACATCCCAGGCCCGCAGAAGCAGAGGAAAGGGCAGAGCAGTCAAGGCCTTTGTGGGAGACCCAGGGTTTACTAGGCACAGGTGAGAGACACACACAGACATTGAGCCAAGTACAGGTTATTCCCACAGTATGAGTCAGGTGGTCCTGACAGTAATAAGTGGAATGATGATAATTCAAGCACACGGTACAGTTTATAACACAAGACTAAGTGCAATGAACTGCAATGTAAAAGAAATAGATGCATCTGCACTGACTTGTACTTCTAGCATGGCGGAATATCAAGTATGTGAACTGTGGAACTGAGTGGTTGCTGGAAGCGCCAATGTATTATGTTAAAGGAAATGACACGCTTCTGTTGCCAGAAGGTAGACTGTGCTGAAGACCAATTCTAGGATTTGATTGCAAAAAGAGGCAAACTTGGAAAACTAAATTCACTACTTGCATCTTGACATAACTCCAACACCAGTTAGAGCCCTACTAGGAAAGAGTGTGGCCCTGAGTTTAGGACTATGGATAATCTGGGTTTGATGTGTTTGAAAACACTAAACCCAGATTTCCTTATATTCTTTTAACTTATACAAGTGGTTCTCTCTCCATTTAGATACCAGCAAACACCCTCCCCCACCTGTTGCCTAAAGGTATCGCACAGGCATTAAATCAGGTAAATTCCTTGCAAGAAAGCACTTTGTGGCCCCAAGATATGCCATCTCCTTAGCTCCTGGCCCTTACTCCAGTAAATGGGGTCAAATGTCACTCTGGGCTATTTAACAGAGTGCTGGGCATGGAAAAGGAAGAAAGTTGAGTTTTTTTCTGTGTAGTATTGTTATTTACTTCCAGGAACTGGAAGAGTGATTAAACTGGCCTTAGTGGTGCAGCCCCAGGGAGAGGGGAAGCAGACCCAACCCACATAAGTGAGAATTTGTTGATTGAGAGGAGGGACTTTCCATACCCAGAATTTAACCATCCAACACTGGTATCCAAATCAGCCCTGAGATGCTTTAGAGATGGCTCCCTGGAGTTTAGAGAAAAGGATGGCCTACAAAAATTGAAGTTAGATCATTATCTCATGCCATATACAAAAATTAAATCAAAATAGATTAAAGGAATATCAGACCTGAAACTATAAAATACAGAGAAAACAACACTAGTGACATGCTCCTTATTTTTGGATATAAAACAATTAAGTAGCTTACTGACAATGTCATAAAGGAACAAAAGAAATTATACCAAACTTTTAATATTCTAAGGTAGTAAGAAGGCAAGTAAATGAAATAATTGAAATTTTTAACATTTATATTTAAAATCAACATCATCTAAATTTTATCAGAACACATCTGAATATATCCTTTGGGGAAGGAAAAAAAAGAAAGCAAAACTTAGTAAAGTAAGCCTTCATTCAACCCCAAAGAGCAAGGGAAAGAAGAAAATGAATAAAGTACACATGATGATAGGGTCTCTGTCAACAGTTGTGCTTCTGTAAATGCCTTCAACTTTTATCAGGTAGAGATGGCAAAACTGCAAGGGTTCAGATGGAATAGCTACTTAATATTAAAAACAAGCAGTCACTAACTATAAAAACAATACTTGGTAGTAAGAAAAGTGACCATGTGAAAGAAGTTAAGGTGCCCATAAAAACTAAAAGAAAAAAAAAAGGGGGCCTCCCTGATAGCACAAAGGGCGGGACACAGTCTATGGGACTGTTCACGGCCTCTGCAGCACGTGTTCTATTGCAGGCCAGGGAGCTACCCACATGGTGAGGCAGATCTCTCCTTGTCTCCCACTGCTGCCCTCAGCAGTGTATTTCAGTAGATCTGCCTGTTCTGTTCCCCACTCTGTCTCTGGTGAATCCTCTCATACACACACACCCCACCCCCCTGCACCTCTGGCCTGTGCCCCAGTTCCTGTATGCATAAATAAATCTTTAAAAAACAAACAAAAACTTGGAATAATGAAGGTCAAAGGGTCACTTCACAAATAATTTACATTGTGTGTCTAATAAATGAATTCCAGCAAAAGATCTAAAGAATTATCCAGACATCTTTAAAAAATTAATGAGAATATTTATAGGTGGCAAGAATCTTTTTCCTTAAAGAAAAGGGAAAACATTCCAAAAACATTATCTTTTTTATACAGCTATGTTAATCAAGTCATGTGCAATGCATGCAGGATTGGAGCCCCAAAGCAACTGCATATAGAGCAATAGAACTAAAAACAATATGTATTGGCATAAAAATAGACAAATGGGTGAATGGAACTTTTGATTCAAGTCCAGAATTTATGTACATACCAATACTTAATTTTCCCTTATCATATAATGGGGAAGGGAGAGCCACTCCCTATACAAAAATTAATTCTAAGTGAATTCAAGTTCTAGATATAAGACCTTCAGTAAGACAAAAATTGGTGATACTTTCCACTACATCAGTGGTAGTATCTTTGAGACGCAAACCCTGTGGCAAGGGAAATAACAGCAAAAAAAACAACAATTGGAATTACCTCCAATTAAAGTATTTTTATATATTGAAAGAAAATATGGGTAGGCTATAAAGACATCCTAATGAATGGAAGAAAGTGTTTACACATTAATAGCTGACAAGGGGTTAATATCCAAGATATATTTAAAAGACAATTCAATAAAGAAATAATCTGATGAATAAATGGGAAACAGACCTGAACATAGTTCTCCCCAAAGAGGATATCCAAAAGGACAACAGGTAAGTGGAAAAGTGTTCATAGCTTTTAATAAGAGCTACAAGCTAAAACCACGCTGACATCATCTTGCACCTATGAGAATGGCATATATTAAAAAGTCCTCAAAAGACCAGAGCTGGAGAAGATGTGGAGAAAGAAGCCTATTACACTGTTGCTAGGTATGTACACAGCCATTATTAAAAGTGATCCAGATCTATCTTTAAAAATAAAGTGGAGATATGATATGGCACAACAATCCCACTCTTGGGAATCTAACCAACCAACCTGAAACCATCAATCCAAAAGACTCTATGCGCTTGGGGCCTCCCCCGGTGGCGCAGTGGTTGAGCGCTGGGCTGCGAAGCTGCCTGCAGCCTCTGCAGCGCCGGTTCCATCCCCGGCCGCCAGGCGACCAGGGTCCCACATGGCACAACAGACCTCTTCTGCTGCGCCCGCTGCTCCCCTCAGCAGTGTATTTCGTCAATCTGTCTGTTCTGTTTCCCGCTCTGGCTCTGGTGAATTCTCTTACCCACCCGCTCTTCTAACTGTACCCAGTGCTTGTATAAACAAATAAATGAATCTTAAAAAACAAAAGACTCTGCACTACAATATTTAACAGCATTATTATTTGAAGATAAAATGGAGGACGTTATAGTAATACGGCACCAAATGTGTTCAGTTGGAAGAGGTTAAGAATAATTGTGCACTATATCAGTAATCAATTCCAATATGGGAGGGACCAATTTCCAACTGGGATGGACCGACACTGACTCAGTTGTCTCTGGGTGACAGTATTAGGAATGGTTTATTTAGTTAACTTTTCTCAATATACTTAATTCTTTTAACCGGTTAGAAACACATTATTTAAGTAGAACCAGGTGATTCCTTTGCAAAGAATAGCTTTCTTAAGCAATTCTTGTTTCCTAGAAAAATACTCACTTTCAGTACATTTAATATTTGTGGAATGAATTTTTATCATAAACATACTATAGTTTACGAATTAAATGTCCATTTTTCTATGTAGCATTCATAGTAGGACACCAGTTCTTTGGTACAAAGATTAGTGGGATGTAAGCTCTAAAAATTTTATGAGCTACTTTTGCCAGAACTGTCCCAACCCTGATAGCACCACTGCAGAAACATTAGCTATGAGCTTACAAGTTGTACTCGTCCTTTGGAATCAAGGCTTCTTAAGAAGTTTCTCTAAGGAGTAATATATCAGATTGATTTGACAGGAATATAAGACAAGAAGACAGAACTATGTCCTCAGATTAAAGAGGGTTTATAAAGATCAACCAGATACTCAGAAGCACTGATCCAAAAAAGGCAAGGGGCTTACATCTTCATTTTTAAAGGGCCTTAACATAGTACAGAGCACCCTGGTGTATTTAAGAGTATTAGTTCTTTCAGTTCATTGAGAACATATTAAACTATCTCATGAAGATCAGCAAACACACGATGAAAACTATTACAACATAAAAGGTGATTTGATCCTGAAGTCCCGTGGCACTGTGTATTCTATGATTCACACCGTACCAAAGTCCCTAACATTTCTCAGCTTTTGACTCTGGCCTCTCCCTTCCAGTGTTTTTGTGCCTTGACTGATGTCCTAATTCTACTACTCATTTTTGTGGTTTTCCATACCACAGCAAACTATGCCAACCTCTTGGAAGTGTGAAAATAAATCAAGCGATACATTTCTAAAATCACTAGTTTCCTTTGCAAGAAATACTGCAACCAAATCCCCCAGTTCCTGCAGAGGGATTTTTCTTCCCCCTACAGTTACATGTTTATCAGAGTAATATGTTTTACATTGTATTATTTATACAATGTATATAAAATTTATTTAATTTTGAACATAAGATGAATAAATTGTGTAACACTGTAACTGAGAAAAATGTGTCATCAAATATAAACACAAATCACACCTCTCCTTTTCCCTTTTGGTGCTGCCTATGAGTATATAACTAATGATATGGACTTTTTTTATGTGAGAACATTCGGGTCTAATTTTTTCAACAGTTTCTCCTTTTTAATGAGATATAAAGTACACAAAACCTAAAATTTGGGAATTAAAGTATATAATTTTTTAAGTGTATGATTCAGTGGCATTAAGTACATCAACACCAGCTCCAAAAGCATTTCCCCACACCGAAACCCACTAAACCCACTGAACAATGACTCCCATCCCTCCCTTCCCCATTCTGTTTCTCCTCTATGGATGTGTGAGGTAAGTGATGAAAGTGGAATCACAGCCTATTCGTCTTTGTGAGCAAAGCTGCTTTTACCTAGCATAATGCTGTAGATTGTGGCAACATTTAATTCCTTTTAAGGTTGAATAATATCCCACTATATGTCTATATCACATTTGTTTTATCCATTCATCATTTGTTTTATCATACATCAACAGACATTTGGGTGGTTTCTACCTTTGAGCCATTGTGAATGATGCTGCTCTGAGCATGGTATACAAGTATCTGAGTGAGTTCCGACTTCCAGTTCATTTGGATATACAAAAGTGGAATTACAGAATTGTATCGAAATTTTATGTTTAATCTTTGAAAAACCACCACAGCAGCTCCATCACTTTATGTTCCCACCAACCACTTCTGTATAGAAAGCACGGTGGGAACAAAAGGGAAGAAATTCCTAAGTGAGCCCAGTTTATTCATAAACCTGTGAGATATAAAATAGTTTTGGTTTAGGACACACAATATTTTTGTCCTAAAATATATTTTTGTGTCACAAAATAATCGGTAACCAAACAGAAATTGGTATCTGGAGATGGTATTGTGGAGACGGCCACAAAATAACTTACAGATGTAATACTAGTTTGTGGATTGGAGAGCACATAAAAACTATAAATTCCTCAGAGTATTTTAGTGAGTAACTAAAGGGCACTGAGTCAATTATGAGAGGCTGAGGAAAAAATACCCATGCTGTGTAGCACAGGAAAAAAACGGTAACCCAGACTTCTGTGGAAACATGGACAAAAGGACATATAATGAACTGGGGGATTTGGGCTGGAGTATTTCTATGCAGTGTGTTAAAAGTAGCGATAACTTACTTGTTTCTGTTGCATATGATAAAATACAGATAGAGAGGAGGAAAGGATTAGTGTAAGTCTAAAGATTTGAGAGAAATTTAAAACATCTAGGACTTATCGGGTTGAACAAAATAGATTGTTTCTCAGACTTCCATATCCAGCAAAATTCACAAAGTAATAAGTGATATAAGGCTAAAATGATGCCAAGTGCACAGGTGAAAGACTTGCTGACGCCTCAGAATGATTCCGGGTCATAGTTCTTAGACACAATGTCAGAGAAGCAAACATCTAAAAACATTAAAGGAATTGCTCCACAGCATTTTGACTTTAAATATCAAGTTGAAAAAATCCTGGCTTGGAGATATTTGAGGACATAGCATTTTTTTTTCTATTTCAGTAAACATCAAAAAAGTACAGATTTCTAAGTAAGGAAACCCTATAAAGACTCCACTAAAAAAACTGTTAGAAATAATAAATGAATACAATAAAGCGCCAGGCTATAAAATTGATATTCAAAAATATATTGCATTCCTATATGTAAATAAGGATAACAAATAGAAATTGAGAAAATATACCATTTATAAATGCATGAAAACAGAATCAAATACCTAGGGGTAATTTCAGAAATGAAAGCTCTATCCAATGAAAACTTTAACACTGTTAAAAGACACAGAAACAGATACAAAGAGATAGGAAGATATTTTATGTTCATGGGTGAGCAGAATGGGCATCTCACCAAAAGCAATACACAGATTCAATACCATTCTTAAGCTCATTCTAATTATGTTTTTCAATTAATTATAACAAAAAACACTAAAATTTATATGAAAACACAAAAGGCTCCAAATAAGGCAATTCTGACCAAAAGATAAAGAGAGCGAGTGAGAGAGAAAGAAGGGTGTTATGGTAGCAAATTTCAAATTATATTATAAAGCAACAATAATCAGAACAGCACAGTGTTAGAATAAAAGCAAGCACATGGAAGTCATGGAATAGAATCTAAAGCCTTGAAATAAACCCACATAACTAGCAACTCCTAATCTGTAACAAAGGAGTCATGGCCAAGAAGCAATGGAGAAAGGGACATCTCCAACAAATGGTGTTGGCCAAACTGGACAGCCACATGCAAAAGAATGAAACTGGATCACCCTTTTGAATTCATACACAGAAATAAATTCAAAATGAAGTATAGACTTGTGTACAAGACTTTAAGCCAGGGCCTCAGTAGTGGCTGCAAGGGGTTAAGCATTGCACTATGAAGCAATCCGCAGCCTCTGCATCGTGAATTCAATCCCTGGCCAGCCAGGGAGCAACCCACATGGCGCAGCAGACCTCTCCTGTCTCACCCGCTGTTCACCGTAGCCGTGTATTTCAGTCAGTCGGCCTGTTCTCTTCCCTGCTGTGTCTCTGGTGAATCCTCTCACCGCCCCGCCCCCCCCCCCCCCATCTCTGGCCTGTACCCAAGCTCTTGTGTACATAAATAAATCTTTAAAAAAATACTTTAAGCCATAACTATATTAAATATATATATGTGAGATGTATTCTATATCATCAGCATTAGAGATGTATTTGGGTATTGAACACCAATGGTAAGGGAAAGGAAAGCAAAAATAAACAATTAGAACTACATGAAATTTAAAAGTTTCTGCACAGCAAAAGAAATTATCAGCAGAATGGATAGACAACCTAGTGAACAGAAGATATTTAACCCTTATCAGTTGTATTATATGTAACGTCCAAGATATATCAAGAACACCCGCAACTCAAGAATGATATAAAAGCAACTTAAAAATGGGTAGATCTGAATAGGCACTTCTTTAAAAAGACGTACAGATGGCCAACAGAAAAAACGTTCATCATTTATTACAGAAACAAATCAAAAATCACAATGAGATCATCTAACACCTGTGAAAATGCCTTATTTCAAAATGACTACTAATGAGAAGAGTAGGGTAGACTGGAGGAGGTGGTGCACTTGTACACTGTTGGTGCAAATGTAAATTGGTGCTACCATTAGTTTCCTCGTAAAACAGAATAGTTACTATATGATCCAGAAATCTATTCAAAGAATATTCAGTCATTTACTTGCAGAGTTACAGGTACCACAATGCCTGTAACAACATGTTTTGTTTTTAAAGATTTATTTTTTATTTATACAATAGCTGGGGTGCAGGCCAGAGGTGTGGAAGGTGAGAGGATTCACCAGAGACAGAGTAGGGAGCAGAACAGGCAGACGGACTGAAAGCACTGATGAGGGGAGCAGCGGGCATGACAGGAGAGGTCTGCCACACCATGTGGGAATCTCCCTGGCCGGCCGGGAATCGAACCTGCACTGCAGAGGTTGCGAACAGCTTCCCAGCGCTGTGCTCAACCCACTGCACCACCAGGAAGTCCCCTGTAACAGCATTTTTAATAGCCAAGGTATAGAAAAAAAACTACGTGTCCATTGATAGATGACTGGATAAAGAACATGTAGTATTAAATAAAATGGAGTGCTATTCAATGATTAAAAAGGTGAAATGTTGCCCTTTTCAGTAAGATACAACTGAATGGGGATATTCAAAGCAAAGTAAACAGAAGGAGAAAGATAAACACTGAATGATTACACCTATAAGGAAACAAAGCAAATAAAATAGTGACTAGTGACATCACAACTGGGGTTACCACAGGGTGGAACAGACAGAGTATAGGTGGAGGGGGCCCAATGGATGGTAGTGGTTGATTTGTTGCAAAAAAAATATTGATTTATAGATAAGTTGTATAATCTGACATAAAAAAATTCAATTGAAAATCGACTTACAGGATAGAGTACAATGCTAAACCCCATTATATGCTGTTTATAAGAGACTCAGCTAGAAAGACAAACATCATTAAAGTTAAAGCCTGGAAAACAGTATTCCAAGCCATCAAAATATTAGAGAAGCAGGAACCACTATACTTATATCAAATAAAATAGACCTCCTGCCAAAAAGGCAGCAAGAGACAGAGAGGAATATTATGTAACAATAAAGGGATCAAGAAAACTTAACAATTAACATAACAGAAACAAAGTATATAAAACAAGTATTAACAGACATAAGGTATACACTGAAGGGAACACGGTAACAACACTATTTACATCAATGGACAGATCATCCAGTTAAAAAAAAAAAATCAAAAAAGAAACAATGGTCATAAGTGACAAATTAGATGAGACAGACTGAATAGATATTTACAGAGCATTCTACCCCAAAGTAAGAGAATACATATTTTCAAGTGCTCATGGAATAGTCAAGGACAGAATATATGTTGAGACACAAGTCTAAATAAATTTAACAATGAAAAAAATCAAGCATCTTTTTGGATCTTATTGGTATGAAACTAGAAGTCAACCAAAACAAGAAAGAAAGAAAACACACAAATTTGTGGAGAATAAACAACATGCTACTGGACAATAAAGAATCTAATGAGGTCTATGAGTAAATCAAAGGCTAAATAAAAAATTGGAGATGAATAAAAATAAAGACATCATTTATCAGAACTTCTGGGATGCACTGGAAAAATAAATAAAAGGGAAGCTTATGACAATACAGGCCTACTTCAGAAAATAAGTTTCACACAAAAAGTCTATGCTTACACCCAAAGAACTAGACAAAGAAAAAAGTCAGTCAAAGGAGTATTAAAAACCTGAGCATAAATTAACAAAATAAAGGTTAAAAAAACCTCAAAGACACATGAAACCAAAAATTGGTACTTCGAAAAAAATTAACAAAACATGTAAACCTATAAATAGCCCCATAAAGAAGATAAATAAATGAAATGACAAGAGAAAGAATTACAACAGATATTACAGAAATACAAAAGATCAAAAGAGTATTATCAACACTTACATGGCAAATTTGGACAATACAGATGAAATGGAGAGATTCTTTAAAACATGCAACAGTCCAAGAAAGAAATAGAAAACAGAAATGGCAAATAATTTGAAAAGCAGGGAAAACTTCCACACCCACTGCATGAAGCCAATTCCATGAACCTCGATCTGAACCCAAAAAAGGGGCATCACAAAAAAGAAAACTACAGGTATGTCTCTCCGATGAACACAGAAGAAAAAATCCTCAACAAAAATTTGCAAACCATATTCAACAATGCATTAAAGACCATACACAATAGGGGTCTCCCTGGTGGTGCACGTGGTTAAGCACAGCACTGTGAAACTATCTGCAGTCCCTGCAGCATGAGTTCGATCCCCAGCCGACCACAGAGATACCCACATGGTGCAGCAGATCTCTCCTATCTCGCCCACTGCTCCCCTCAGCAGTGTATTTCAGTCAGTCTGCCTGTTCTGTTCCCCACTGTCTCTGGTGAATCCTCTCACCCACCCCAACTCTGGCCTCATACAATTCTTGTATGCATAAATAAATCTTTTTAATAAAGACTCATACACAATGATTAAATGGTACATATTCCAGGGATGTGAGGATGGTTCAGTATACACGTATTGGTCAACATGATAAACCTCATCAACAAAAGGACAAAAATCATATTACTTCATTAGATATAAAAAACATTTGACAGTATCCAAAATCCTTTGATAAAAACTCAACAAAATGCATATGGAAGGAATGTACCTTAATGTAATAAAGGCCATAGATGACAAATACATGGGCAACATCATACTCAGTACTGAAGAAATGAAAACTTTGCCTCTGATTGGAACAAGACAAATTTGTACCTTTAACAACTTTTATTTAATATAGTTGGAAGTCACAGCAACAGCCATTAGACAAGACCATAAAAGATATCCTAACTGCAAAAGAAGCAAGAAACTTACCGCAATTTGCAGATAACAAAATCTACATTAAAAAGTCCCAAGGACACCACTAAAAAGTATTTGTTCACTAGAAACAATAAATATAGCAAGGTGGCAGGCTGCAAAATTAAAACACAAAAGTCAGTTGTGTTTCTGTAGGAAAATTCCTAGCAGAAAGAGAAATCAAGGAAACAATCCCATTGACAAACTGTTGAAAGAGAAGATAGAGGTGGAAAGGTATCTATGAGCCTAGATTAGCATCATTAAAAAGGCTATTTTAGAAAAAGCCAGTATACAAATTCAATGCAACCCCTATCAAAATCCCAATAGCATTCTTCACAGAAATAGGATTAAAAATCTTGAAATTTGTTTGGCACTCCAAAAGATCCCAAGAGCAAAAATGACCCCAGAGAAAAAAAGGAATCATGTCCCCAAGCTCAGCCTATACTACACAGTCATTGTAATAAAATCAGCATGTTACTGCAACAAAACCAGGCACACAGAATACAACTGACAACCTAGAAATAAATCTACACATGTATGGACAACTGATTTATGACAAAGTAGACAAGAGTACACAATGGAGAAAATAAAGTCTCTTCAATAAATAATTCTGTGAAAACTAAACAGCCACATACAAGGAAGCAAGAATCTTACCACTATTTACAGATAACAAAATCTATATTAAAAAGTCCCAAGGTCTCCACTAGTCCCAAGGACTCCACTAAGTTAACTGGACCACTATCACAACCATAAACAAAAATGGATTAAAATGAAGAACTGGATATAAATATGAAATCATAAAGTACATAAAAGAAAAGCAGGGCTATGTCCTTGAGATTGCCCTGAGAGATATGTTTGGGGACTCAACTCCAATGGCCAAGGAAACAAAAGTAAAAATAAACAAACGGGACTGTAACAAATGCAAAAGCTTCAGCCCAGCAGAAGAAACTATTATCAAAAGGCATCCTTCTTAATAGGAGTACTTATTTGCACATCATACATCTGACAAAGGATTAATATCCAAAATATATGAAGAGCTTATAAAACTCAACAAAGAAACAAATTCATTTTTAAAAGGCCAGAAATAAAGAGTGGTGCGAAATATATACAATAAAATGACTTCAATTAAAAAATAAAACAAGTTTAAAAGCATAAAAATAAATAAAAAGGCCAGAGGATATGAATGATCACCTCATGAAAGATATACAGATGACCAACAGGTCATGATAAGAAGTTCTTAATTTCTTATTATTAGAGAAATGCAAATCAAACAATTAGATATCACCTAACACCGGTAGGAATAGCTATTAGTCAAAAGAAAAAACAAGGAGCATTGTAGAGGATACACAGAATAAAATAGAATTCCATATTACTTAGTTATCCCACTTCGAGGTATTCACCCAAGAAATTAAAAAAAAAATGTGAACTGTAACTAACATTATTTACAATAGTCAAGAACTTGAGACAACACAGATGAGTGGATAAAGATAAAGTATACATACACAGTGGAATACTACTCGGTCATGAAAAGATGAAATCCTATCATTTGCAACTACATGCATGAACCTAGAGAGTGTTATGCATAGTCAGATTAATCAAACCAAGAAAGAAATATTTTAATATTTCACTTACATATAGTATATACAGAAACAGAGCAAATGGACAAAATAAAACTAAACTTTTAGACTGTAAAACCAATTAGTGGTTACCAGAAATGGAAAGGGGATGAGGAGGTAAATTGTGTAAAAGAAGTCAACTGTATGTTGAAAAACAGAAAAGGACTTTCTAGTGGTGAACTTAAAGTAGTATGTATAAATGTTGGTTTTTAATGATGCACACCTGAAACTTACATACTATTATAATGCAGTGTTACTTTAATTTTAAGAAGCTGAATTATTATGTCACATCAAATAAGGTCAATGAGATGATTACATGGGAAAGTGCTCTGTAATGTTTAAGTGCTATAATGATTTCAGTTAATTAATTCAGTTAATTAATTTCATAAATTCACTCATAGTTAAAGATCAAATAGCACTGGAAGTTTTAACCGAGAAGTAGGAAATTAATCATGTAAATGGATTGATTTTCATATATAATGTTTTCAGATATTTCCTTGAGTAAGCCCATCCATAATATGAATGTATTTTATTTCATTCTAAACAGTTAAATTTTAATACCTCAAATTTCACACCCACATGTAAGATACAATCAATTCTTCCACATTGAGTGTATCTTATAAATATGTAAGCTCACAGCAATACTTTAAATGTAGTATAGATTTTACATATTCAAACTTAAGTGAATCGTAGAACCTGAAACATGAAGTTTTGCAGAAAAAGTTTTAGATAAAAAATAATTGTATCACTGAAAGAATTATATGCATCCATTACAATCTACTAAGTCATCATCTCATTAAAAATACATCCAGTTAAAACAAATTTTACATCATAAATTGACCAGGCAACATTTATAGTCATTAAAAATTATCTGCAAAAGTTTTACTGAATTTTATGTTTACTAATGTATTTGCAGAAACATGTGCACAGATGATTATATGCAGCAGCCTGAGCACGACATTCCCAAGTTTCTTTCCTTTCAAATAATAGTTTTTGTCATTCTTGTTGTAGTAATTTTCACTAAAATAAATCTAATATTAGTCAATCCTTTAAGGTATTTAAGACTTTTACCAGTCCTTTCACTATTGGGAATATAGTTAGAACCGATAGAAATCAGTGACTTAAACCTCATGGTTGTCAGGATACTACGCAGTGAAAATAAAAAAATAGGAACCAACTTCACATTTGTTGTGAAAACGAATTTTCTAAGATACATTTTGGGTAGATTAGATATTAAATAACTTATCCAAATTTTTTTTTTCTAAAATTGCTATTTAAGACCTTATATTCATTTTTATTAATAGCATCATCAAAACTACCTTTTATATGGAAGTATTCAAAATATTGCAATTAAATCTTGAAACTATGAGTGTGGGATGAAAGGTTACCACTCCTCTTGACAAGGATGGGAGAGGCTTCAGTCACAACATGTATACAGCTAAGGCATTGCCACCTACTTAGCAAACAACTCTGATGCTCAAAATGGAGTTTAAGTCTACAATGCTATTTTCAAAATGTTTATAATTTTAAAAAGCATTAATTTTAGATTAAATATCTTTTTATTTAAATAATTAACATTTCCTACATTCTTCCCATTTCTACATTTTACATACACTTATATGAAAATATATAGTCAAAGGATTACAGAGGTAGTTTTGGTATCACACTGATAAACCTTATTAAACTTCTCAAAAATTGGAAATACATTTTAATATAAATTTTGTAATAAATTCTAAGTCAAAAACCATCAGTTCCTATCAGCTGTAATTTTTATCATTAATGCATTCCTAAGCGTCTCAGTATCGCTGTTAATTGTTAGTGATGTCAGACTTGCCTGTTTCCCTAGCTCTCATTAAAAGATAAAGAATATACAGAAGAAAAAGATTTAACAGCTAACAACATGAGGAAGAGGAGGATTCAATGATTACTGATTCCTAGCAGACTGTAGAAAGGCTAATTAGAAGATAAAAACATGTAATTCCATTTCAAATAGAATATATTCAGATCCTTCCTCCACACAGCCACCACCACTACCCCTTCAGGTTAAGACTGGCTTTACACAGGGATTAGGAAGAGTTGCCCATGTTTATTTTGTCCCAGAATGACAAAAGGCATGGTGTACTGATCAAGGCTTAAAGCCAAGCTCCATTAGGCATGTAAAGCAAAACAGGTTCTATATTGTACACAAGGCAGAGATGCTGCTTCCTTGTTTTAATGAAGCTCTGCTGCCCAATAAATGAACTCCTGTGCCTTTGACTGGTGAGTTTCAGTAAAAACAAGACAAAAACCAAGCTTGCAAAGTTTAATAAAAGGGCTTTTGCCAAAGGCTTTTATACTATTTTAAAAAACTCCAAATTTCCCCAACCCCTATGATTCCATGTGTCTCATAGACAAAATTTAAATATAATAAATAATAATTTAAATATCATAAAGATTTTTTTGAGTCAAGTTAACAAACTGAAGAGCCAACAGACTACTTCAAAGAAAATTTAAATACTAAAAAAGAGCGCTCAAGTTAAAATCCAGTCAGTAACAGAAGTCAAAGTCCAATAAAAAATACCCTGGATCCATGAAACCATGGGCTGTGAGGTCTGCAGCCTGGCTCTGAACGTAGGCAGAGGAGCTCACCAGGGGATGAGAAGTGAGAACAGACAGATCTGAACCATACTGTTTTCCTCGGAGGTTTTCCTGATATAGGGGTAATGGAAGTTGAACACATTCCCCCTCTGGAAACAAAGGGGAAAATGATTGAATTCTCTCTCTACTTTGTAAGTCTAGTAAAGATTTATAGACCTGGATTCATCCAAACTCATACTCTCCTCCCAGATTAAGGATTAATAACCAGCCTACCTACATCTTTGCTCCTAAACTGACATTTCGTCCTGCTTCTATGCATGAACTGGTGTTGATATTCAAGAAACCCTAACCTATTTTTATACTAAGTACAAAATTCCTTTTCACCTTTGAGTTGCCATCTTGGTTTTCTCCTATGTGTAAAAGAAATTATCCATCAATTTGCTCGCACACAATCACTGTGAGTTCTTTCTCCAGAGTCTCTAGAATCCATTCTAATCAGGTATTGTTCACGCCATTCCATTGTTTTAGTCTGTAGCATTTAAGAGAGTGGTTATCTTCTCTTAAATACAATGTGAGAAGGACAGGATTCTATTTGCGAACTTTAAGTAGATTTTCATGGCTTGGTTTATGGTGAACAAGGTTCTGCTAGCTGCTGTGTGGAGAATTCTGGAAGGGAATCCTCGTAGTTTTTTTGCTGGACTCAGCTGGGAGATCTGATCTCTCCCTCCATTCACTCACCCTTTCACATCCTCAATCTCTACTCTTCATTACAGAGGCAAATGCCCAGGCTCTAATTAAGTCTCTCCACTTGTATATGTTACAGACATCAAAAATTCAGTAGTCCCAAGGCGGAACTTCGGAAAAACACTCTTCATAATTTATGGCAATTACATCTTTCTAGTTCTTGAGGAAACACACTTGACAATCACCTCTGACTCTTCACACCCTTGTTACATCTAGATCAGCTGCAAATGCTGATGATTCTACTCTCACTCACAGCAGGAATTTAGAAAACCTAAATAAGGGACCCAGAAAAAGGCTAATTGTAATAAAGTAAAAATCAAAATCAACAAGCAACTATAAGCCAGAGACACACAATGGGGGGGGGCGGTAAGATCAAAACCGGGGGTAGAAATTGTATGGGGACTATAACCAAGATGAAAATACATACATTGTGCAAAAATGAAAAATGATGTAAAAAATATATAAAATAAAAAAATCCTTAATAAAAAAAATGCTTTTTGGATCTGAATGCTTATTACCGCTCACCGAGTAATAGGAATAGCCTATTCAGGAATAGCCACTTCAGTTAAGTTCATTGCTTTGACTCTTACTTCATTCAATATTCTCCAGCCAGGGACCATGCAGCCACAGGGATTGTGTTAAATACACATTAGGAATTTCACTCCCCCGATTAAAAGGCCCCAATAAACAGGAAAGAGCCACCTCTTCAATGTGGTCTTAAATCATCTAGAATCTCTTAACATAGGTAACTGTATTTCCCACTCCTTCTATACCTTGTCACAATTTTATCCAGTACCTCCTTCACAGTTAGACCACTGTAGTCAAGACTACAGTATCAGGGGTATTATTCCCTCTTTCTCTATGTATTTGTCTTTATAGCCCCTCTTTCTCATCTATGTATCTACTTTCCTACTGATTTTGTTGCTCGCTTTTAAAAAGCAAGTTTCCTAAGGTCAAGGATCCTTGTTTTCATATCCATTATGTAGCTGGAACATCTCAATGGAGTATAATCAGTGGAATATAATCATTGATAAATTTATATTGATTAAATGAAGGAATGACAAATTATCAATAGAGCGAAGATCACAAAGTTTCCCCCCATGTTCCTTGGCTGCAGGTCACACACGGTAGCATGGGTGGTGGCTTTAGTGATTATAAGATGAAGTTTGTACCTCAAAAGAGGCTTAGTAACCCCTTTAGTAACAATCCAGGCTAGCCTGGACCCATGACAGGGAAAGCAGGTGGGCAAGCCACAGCTTTGGGGGTTTGGCCTGGTTTACATTTCTACATCTGGCTCTTAAACCTGCTTACAATTGTGTAAGCTGCATGTATATTCTGCTGTTGTTAATGGTAAATTGTACATGTCAACTTGACTAAGCCATGTTACCCAGTTTTTGGTTTTTTTTTCTAATCAAATACCAAGCTAAATAGTTGCTGTGAAGTTTTTTTTCTTAGCTATCATTAACATCTAAATTAGTAGACTTTGAGTAAAACACATTATCTTCCATAATATGGGTGGGTCTCATCCAATCAGCCTAAGCCTTAACAGCAAAGCCTGAGGCTCCTTATGGACAAAGGAGTTTTGTGTTCTTTCCACCGAGAGCTGTAATAGCAGCTCTTCTTGTGTCTCCAGCTTGCTGGCCTGTACTGTAGACTTCAAACTTTCCAGGAAATCCCCATAATAAATATCTGTGAATATCTGTGTGTGTGTGTGTGTGTGTGTGTAGAATATATGTTCTATTAGTCTGTTTCTATGGAGAATTGTAACTCATACAATACTCCTTTACTTAACATCTGTTAGTGTGGGTTTTAGTAGCTTACATGTAAAATGGCTTGGCTGATACAGAAACTAGGACAGAGAAGCACCAGGGATGTGAACCACAGAGGATTTAGTAGGAGGAATTTAGTGATAGGGCAATTCGGTCTAGTCTGACCTCAAATGCCATGAAATCACATGTATAATTTGAGAGCAAGAGAGGGGAAAAAGGGAATTTTATAGGTTAAGTGTCATGAAGTGGCAAAACACTTTAAATGTCATTAGTCACCCCTAGTTATAAAAAGCCTATTAGAGGCAAGGCCTGGCTAGGGAACCAGGTGTCTGCTGTCCACGTGTCCTGAAGAGTTGGAGGACACTGCTGGAGAACAATGTTCATACAACGACTCTCAAGAGAATGACAAACAAGAGAATGACAAACTTGGGTGCCTAGATATTTGCCTCATGTCATTAGTGTGCTTACAAGGCTATCAGAATACAGTCTTCATTCTCCTACCTGCAACACTAAGTCAGAAATTAGCATCAGTTGAATATACACCCTCTATAATTTTTTAAAGGTTTATTTATTTATGCATACAAGAATTGGGGTACAGGCCAGAGGTGTGGGGGGATGAGAGGATTCACCAGAGACAGAGTGGGGAACAGAACAGGCAGACTGACTGAAATATACTGAGGGAAACAGCGGGCGAGGCAGGAGAGGTCTGCTGCACCATGTGGGTATCTCCCTGGCTGGCCAGGGATCAAACTCATGTTGCAGTGGCTGCAGACAGTTTCATAGGTTGTGTCTTAACCCCTTGCACCACCAGGGAGGCCCCCACCCCCTGTAATTTTAATAAAGAGGGTAGAGATTTAGAAAGGCTAGAACACCATAAATTACAATGGCAACACAGGGAAGTATTCATAAATCCAAAGAAACATGATTAATGAGATTTTCATGTCAATTTCATCTTTGCTTACTCTATAGTGATGGTCCTTCAGCCTCAGTAGTCATTCTGACTATCTCCTCAATGTGTTAGGTTTTAATGAGTTAAATTCACCTCCATTACCTCTCATTTACCCAGAGCTGTAACAAATTTGTGATGTTAGCATCAAAAACATGCTAATTACAAGTCCAAATTTAAAATTTAATATAAAAGTAATGATACATAAAAATAAATTAAAAATTTGTACTTTATATAGGCTTAAAATTAGGGAAAAAAACAACTACCAACTGTTTTTTTGAATGATAATATTGAATTGAATATGTATCAGTATGGGACCAGATGGTTTCACAAGTGAGTTCTACCAAAACTTCAAAGAGGATCCAGTGCCTATCCTACAAAAACTCTTTAAAAAAACTGAAATAGAAGGAATACTACCAAATACATTTTACGAAGCCAACATTACACTAATACCAAAATCAAAAACAATACACGAAAAGAAAACTACAGGTCAGTCCTCCCTAGTGAACACAAATGCAAATAAAATCTTAGCAAACCAAATCTAACAATCCACCAAAAGGATGCAGTACAAGTTTGATCCCCGGCCAGGGAGCTGACCCACATGGCGCAGCAGACCTCTCCTGTCCCTCCCGCTGCTCCCCTCAGCAGTGTATTTCAGTCAGTCTGCCTGTTCTGTTCCCCACTGTTTCTGGTAAATCCATTCACCTCCTCCCCCGCACCTCTGGCCTGTACCCCAGTTCTTGTATGCATAAATAAATCTTTTTTAAAAAGTAAACAACAGAAAAATTTAATATTTTGTTTGCAGGAACAGACAATACACTTTAGCCACAAATCAAACAAAAAAAGACATCAGGGACATCTACAAAACTTTCCATCTGTAAGCAGCAGAATACATATTCATCTCAGGTGCACATGGAACATTCTCAAATATAGATCATATGATAGGCTGTCATACAAGTCTCAGCAAAATTTAAGACTAAAATAATAAGTATCTTTTCCAAATATGCTGGTACAACACAAAAAAAAATTAGGACAGCTGGACAATCTAGAAATATGTGGACATATTACTGAGCAACCAACAGGTTAAGAAATAAATCAGAAGCAAATCAAAGACTATCTCAAAACTAATGAAAATGTAAACACAAAAACTATGGGGCCTTGAAAAAGCAGTTGCAAGAGAAAAGTTTATAGTGAACAATGTACATATAGGACATAGCTATTTATAAATATCTCAAACAATCTAACTTTGCAACTCATAGATTTAGAAGAACAAATAAAGTCCAAAGGCAGCAGAACAAAGGAAATATTAAAAATCACAGCATGAATAACTGAACTTGAGATCAGAAAAAGAGAAAATACCAACAAAACTAAAAGCTATATTTTTTGAAAATAAAATAGACAAACCTTTAGTGAAACTTAGGAAAAAAACTAATTAAAATCAGAAATAAAAGAGGACACAAGGAAAACTGACAACATAGAAATACAAAGGACCCAGAAGACTACAATGGACAATTATGTACCAACAGATTACATAATCTAGAAGAAATGGATCTTTTCTGGAATCATACATACTAACTGAACTAAGAAGAAAATGTTCAGGCTGAATAGACCACTAACAAATAAGTAGACTGAATCAGTTAAAAAAAAAAAAAATCTCCCTGGACCAAATGATTTCCACAGAGAATTGTCACGAACATTTAAAGGAGAATTAACGCTTAGCATCCACAAATGTTTCCAAAAATTTAAAAGACACTTCAAGACTCACTTTACAAGGCCAGTGGTGCCCTAATATCAAAGCTGGAGAAGGACACTAAATGAGAAGGTAACTGTAGACAGATATCCCTTTTGAATATATTCTCAAAATCTTAGCAACCAAATGCAAAAACTTGTTAAAAATTAACAGTGATGTAAAATATATATAAATAAATAAATAAAAAGGAAATAAAGATTGTGCAACTTTGCCAAGTGATTTATCTCTGGGAGGCAAGGATAATTCCATTATCTGCAAATTAGTGTGATATACCTCATTAACAGAATGAAAAATGAAAATCACATGATCATTCTTAAAAGATGTAGAAAAAAAGGATTTGACAAATACATCTTTTCATGAAGATCTTCAACAGATTTTTGTATAGCTGCATATAAATGGATTATACAGCAATATATTATAATCATATATGTCAAATTCACAAATGACATTATCCTCAGTGCAGACAAACTGAACTTTTTCTCTAAGATCAGGACATGGAAGTCCTAGCTAAAGCAAACAGGCAAGACAAAGACACAAAAGACACCCAAGTTAGAAAAGAAGAATTAAAATTGCAATTATTTTCACATAAAACTGAACATCCCAAATACAACAAAAAATGGTAGATTCTACCCTCTTACACTGCTGGTGGAAATGCAAACTGGTTCAACCACTATGGTAAACTGTGTGGAGAACCCTTAAACTACTAAAAATGGAGCGACCATATGACCCAGCAATTCCACTCCTAGGAATCTACCCAAAGGACACAAAAACAATATGAAAATAATCCTGCACTCCTGTGTTTAACTGCAGCACTATTTACAATAGCTAAGATATGGAAACAACTTAAATGCCCCAATACAGATGAATGGCTCAAGAAGATGTGGAGATATATAATATACACGCGCGCACACACACACACACACACACACACACATATATATAAGATGGAATACTATTCAGCAATCAAAAAAAAAGATAAACTCATGCTATTTGCAGCAACATGGATGGAGCTAGAAGGGATTATGCTCAGTGAAATAAGCCGGAAGGAAAAAGAAAATTATCAGATGCTTTCACTTATAGGAGGAATATAGGGGAAATAAACAAGGATCAGGAAAAATAAAAAAGACTAGCAGGCAAACTAAATTGGATACATTCAAAGGGGAGGGTGGGGGGGTAGTCAAAACAGGCAAGAAGAGCCCAAGAGACTATGGTGACAGTTCACTCGTGACTTGGTGTTGGGAATTTTATGGGGACTACACCTGAGAAGAGAAATCAAATAGTGTACAAAAATAAGCAATGATGAAAAAAAATATATAAATATATTAATAAAAATGTAGTTTCTAATCCATGAATTCAGTAAAACTGCAATATATAACATTAATACACAAGAATCTGTATCATTTCTTTACACCAGCAATGAAACATCTGAAAAGGATGTAACTATTTCATTCATAACATTGAAAACCAAGAAATCGAAGACAACACACAAGTGGAAGGACAGTCTATATTCATAAACTGGAAAAGTTAATAGTATTAAAATGCCCATGCTACTCAAAGTCACCTATAGATCCAACATAGTTTCTATCAAAATTCCAAAATTTTTCATAGATGTAGCAATATATTTAAAAAAACCTTAAAATTTGTATGGAACCACAAAAGACCCTGAATAACCAAATCAATCACAAAAAAAGAAAAATAAATTCAAGGCATCATACTTGCTGATTTCAAGTTATGCTACAAAGCTATAGTAATTAAAACATGGCATTGGCATAAAAACAGATCTAGTGATCAGCAGAACACAATACAGAGCCTAGAATAAAAGCCCTGAATCATCTTTCAACTAATATTGGGTAAGGAAGCCAAGAATATCCAGGAGGGAGAGCAGTGGGGAAATGATAGTGTCTGCAACAAGTGGTGTTGGGAAATTTGAGTAAATGTATCAAAAAAAAGAAAAAAAGGAAATAGGGCTCTGTTTTATGCCACTAATAAAAATAAGGGATTGATCACAGAATTAAGTGTAAGACATGATACTGTAAAACTTCTAGAAGAAAACATAGGGAAGAAGCTCTTCCACACTGGATGATACCAAAAGCAGAAACAGAAGGAAAAAAAGCAACAAGTGGGACTATACAGAGCTTAAAAACTTCACTGCAAAAATAATTAACAAAAAGAACAGGTAACCTTATTTTGACATTAAGTCATCTGTTACTGAAAAAATCTGGCTCGATGATTGTCACTGAGGTTACTCCTCGTGGATTTCCACACTGTTTCCAATGCAAAGTGATCCTCCATATGATCATTTCCAATCTATTAAAAATTCAGCACAATGTCTATCCAGCTTGTCATTAGAAGACTTTAAAGTAGCTCATTACAACAGTATCTTCACAGTGGTCTAAGTCCATAAAGATCAAGCAACAACTGCATTAACCTTTACCCATTAGATGAACATAGCATATGCTTTAAAGGCATGCCTCATGCTCACCAGAGTTCCAAAAAGAAAAAAACACAAACACAAACCCTTTTTTAACTATGTATGGTATTTGCTCTGTTTATTTGGTATGGGTTATTGAACCCTTAAGATTTTATCTGACTAGTATTTGTCGGTGACAGGTTGTGGTATTTTTTTTTTTTTTTTTTTGGAGTTCATAGATTTGGAGCTGATGGATATGGTTTTTTACCTTGTTGGTGGTGAGAGCATTACACATGTACACCTATATTCAAACTCATCAGATTGTGTACATTAAATATGTGCAACTTTTTGTATAGTAAGTAGACCTCAATAAAGCTGAAAGCCAAGTGATAAATATGAATAAAGGAATGGAGGTTGAAGCACTCATTGCCAGAAGGACAGATGAGAGATACAGGCAAGAAGAACCAAAGCTGATGTGGTAGCTTATATTTCAAAGACAAAACTGGGAGCTGTCAAGAATGCGATCACTATTTCATCGCAATAGATAGAAGGCCTAGCAACATTAGGGCAATCAAAAGGGAAGCTACATTTTGATATTTTTACGTTCCATTTATCATTTCAGTTTGTCTTTGGGAGAGAAGGGGACTTACACCTAAGTATAAATCACCGTTACCTGTAATTCCCTGGGAAACATGTTTTTTGTTTATCAATCCCACTGATATGCAGTCTCTTTAATTGATCATCTTTTTTTTAATAGAACTGAGGTGCAGGCCAGAGAGCAGGGAGCAGAACAGGTGGATCTACTGAAATACACTGCTGAGGGGAGCAGAGGACAAGGCAGGAGAGGTCTGCTGCGCCATGTGTGGATCAGCTCCCTGGCTGGGGATAGAACTCATGCCATAGCCCTGATAGCACTGAGACTTAACCAATAGGTCACCAGGGAGGTCCTAAATGATAACCTTTATGAAAGTGTGGTAAGGAGTGTTTTATGCTGATTTTTCTGGATGTCTTTCAAAAATTAGTGTTTTGACTTGCTATTCACATTTTTTGTAAATTCTATCTAGTCTGTCAGGAAAGCTAATTAAATGAGGGAGTTAAGGTCACACCTTAAGATTATATTATTTAATAAATAAGGAGGGCCTCGCTGGTGGTGCAAGGGGTTAAGACACAACTTATGAAGCTATCTGCAGCCTCGCAGCATGAGTTCGATCCCCGGCCAGGGAGCTGACCCACATGGCGCAGCAGATCTCTCCTGTCTCACCCGCTGCTCGCCTCAGCAGTGTATTTCAGTCGATCTGCCTGTTCTGTTCCCTACTCTGTCTCTGGTGAATCCTCTCACTCCCCTCCCTCCAGTCTGTACCCCAGTTCTTGTATGCATAAATAAATCTTTAAAAAAAATGAAAAGGAAATGGAAAATGATTAATCATTATTTTAAATATAAAATGAATTTGACGCTTGAACAGAGATGCCTGAGTCAGCAAGGATGCGCTGACTTATCCTTATGGTACAGAATGAGCAAATGAATTTCTATGGTAATAAAGTGAGAGGTTAAATGGGTGCTTTCTTCCAAATCCTGTTATTTCATAAACTCTTAGAAGTGGATTGAAGATTTAGAAGACAACCTAATCTAACTTCCTTATCACAGTACTGATAATGAAGATAACAGTTAAACTTTACTGTCTCCCATGCATTACCTTAATTTTCCCAGTAATCTCATGGGCATTAGCCTCATTTTACCAATGAAGAAACCCAAGTTTAGAGAGCTTGATTAACTTGTCCAAGGTAGTATCAGTAAAAAAGGTGCTATTTGATCCTAGGATTTTTGGATGGCCACTCAAAAGCCTACATTTTTTACTATTAACCTTTACTGCTGTGTTATACCCTGAGGAAATTTAAGCAGAGGAGAAACAAATTAAGTGATTAATAGCACAGGACTAGCTGCCTGCTGAGCTGGGGCAGAAGCTGTATCTTTAGAATAAGAATTCTTGGAGGAACTCAGAGCCTCTGGGGTGCCTGGTGCTAAAAGCTTGTCATGCTCCTCCCTGGGTGCGCTCTTCCCAGGATGGGGGTCGTGCATCTTTGAGATGGAGGCTTGCTTGGCTCACTCTGAGCATAATTCATATGTTGTGGCAGGGGCAGGATGATAATACTCTTGGGATTCTAATTAAGTTGTAGTCTTTCTGTTTCTGCTCTGTGATGTTTGGATTGATAATAAAAATGTTTCCTGAAAACAGATTTTGCAGAGAGTTTTATGGATGGACTGGGCTGTAATTTTTAAGAGTTGCAGAAGCTTACAGAAGCAGCTTTTGTATGCTAGGATAGTATATTCCTATCTTTCCTGCTGGTTACAAGCCTCTGTAACATTTGAGGCGACTATGAGGATTTGTTTCATGACCACTGTTCTTGACCCAATGTATTAACAATTACTCAGGAAAAGCTACTACCTCATATTTAAGCCTTGGGAGACTGGAGCCTCTTGAAAAACCCTAGGAGTCCAGCTTCAAATCAAAGTTGACATGGCGACTAACTTCAACTCTCAAATATAATGAGAATGCAAAAGCCTTAACTCTCATCAGTGCCCATTCAAAAGTGTCAAATCAATAGAAGAATTTGCACCACTGACCCAAGCAGGTGTTTTGGGAAATTGAAATTGTCAGAGTATTTGTTAAAAGATCCGATTCTATCAAAACCTACTTTCCCCTACAGGAGTGGATCACCGAGTGGGTTAATTCCACAGGACAAAACTACAAAGTGAAGGCGAGGTGGTGTTTTGACATTTCTTAATAATAAAAGTAATAGTAAAAGTAATAGAGTAGTATAAGTACTACTTATAAATAAGCAAATAATAATTACTTAAATAAAAGTAATAGAGTAATATAGCTTTATACTTTTAAAATCAAGCACAGATAATGTGTTTGAAGTCTCAGAAGACCTTTTCACTGGGCAAACGTATCTTAGAGATTATTACTCTATTTTTTACATAGAATTAATGATATTCATCTTTTTAAGTAATGCAAGATTGTTCACAAGTGTATTCTGAATTCCAAGCAATTTTAATTCCAATTAGCATAAGGACTAATCATTTATCAGGATAGTTTAGAAACTTTGCTTCCCTCTTTCCCCAACCCAACCATTTTGTAAGTGTGCATCAGCCTTATTGCTACCCTCAACTTTAGCAAACTTGAGACAGCTTCTTCCTGACTATAGACTCTGTCCTCCATTTTCTTAATGCATCCAATTTCGAAAAATTGTAATGCTTTTCCTGCTCCTTTGAGATATGTATCTTCTCCCACTCTGCTAGTTTTCATAATCCACAGTATGTCCTTCTCAAGAACCTGGGAGCAACCCCTTTGAAATGTGATCTAAGGAGAGAGCACCCTTACATTCCAAGTCTCTGGGTGAGTAGGAGTCTAACTTCAAAAAGTAACAATTAGCAAACACAGATGGTCAAATCATATTGACGGATTCACCTGAATATCCTCTAGAGCTTTCCACAGCTCTTGCTACAATTTCCGTCCTCCAATTTTGTTTCAGCTAAATCCACTCTCTGTCCATTTTGGGAGAGGTGAATAAAACTTCCCTTGCCTCCTTAACTCTATCCTGTACAATTTTTATTTGACAACGCTATGCAAGATTTCTATTTATTCCTGGGAAAAGAAAATAAATGTACACGCTAAAATGCCAGACCATTTTATAGGGAAATCTAATAGTAAAACACCACCACTAAAATTTGAGGGCTTATGACATTCAAGAAATTACTTAATCAGCTCACCGAATAATGAAAACCAATGAGCACACACGTGAACACTACTAGAACGAATACAATACTTTTTGATATAAAGAAATAGGTTATTTATATTTGTAAAGTAGTCCTCATAGTCTTGTCTTATCTCATTATTAAATTTTCTGCTTCAGTAGCATAAAACCAATGAGTTGATTGCTAAGTGAAACCCATGCTTTCTCATAAAATCCCTCTGTAACTAGGATCCCAACCAGCATGTGGACTAAAAATGAGCACCCAGTGAGCCTGGTGATGTGTGCATGAGAAAGAGTGACAGCGACGCAGGTCACTTACCTTTTTTTACGGCAAGAGGATGAGATGGTGCTCACGCACGTGGAGTCTGGCTGGTTGTCAGAGGATTCGGCTCTGTAAGTCTCACTATTTTTCTTTCAACACCATTCTTTTTTATTTATTATATTTATTTACCTTTCTTATGCCTTTGTTAATTCTTGGAGAATACTGATTTCTCCCCTCAAATGCAGTACCCATAATTCTCCCACCATCACAGCACCCGTGACACATCACCCTGGTCCCTGTGCGTGTCCCTCCAGTTTTGACCCCTCTCGCTCCCTTTCCCTTGCCATGTGCTCAGATTTATGGTCATTAGCTTCACCTCAGAGCAAAAAACTGCCTGTTTTTCCACAACATACACACAGAGCCCCAATAATTGTTTTTATGTTCTTTCTTAAGAGAATAAAAAAAGACTCAAATCCCTAATACCCCAACAGAAAAGATACAAGACCACTGTGTTTTTTTTTTCTTATATCCAAGCAATCAACAAAAAGGCAAAGTAACAGCAAGTTAAAGTTCCCACGGTAACCATAATTAAAAGGACTGCTCATTATGCTAAAAGTGAGTTAAAACATTTTATATTAATATTCCCTTGACATTATCCATATATTTCTCATTTTACTATCCTTTTTTAAGATGATATATGTACATAATTGCTAAACTCATACAATTATTTCAATCAAGAAATGTTGACTAGATGAAACATTTAGAATTTTTAAAACTCAAGCTCCTTAATACTCAATTATCCCCCTCCCATATAACACCACACTTGCTGAAAAATACAAGTTTATAAAGTAAATTTCACTTACATATCTCGGAAAATTCTGAAGGGCAGGATGTGGTTCTATTCCTGTTTCAATCACCTATACAGCCTAGAATAAAAAGTGGATAGTAAATTTGAGATTTATGAAAATCAGCAACAAAAGTTCCCTGAAAAATAAGATGTATCTTTAAAAGTATTTTTATTCTCTAAAATTCATTCACAGTTTACCTACTAAAAGACAACAATGATGTTAATGTAGAAGCTTGTCTTATACAAAGCATTGTGAACAATGACTACAAAACAAATAGAACTTGATTCACACACAGACATCGTGCCAAGAGGAGCAACAGAGATCTGTAAACAGACAAATGGAACAAACAAAACAGGTAGGCTGAGGAAGCAGCACTGCAGTGGGGGGTCAAGCACCTACTAGGTTGTCCTCCCTCCTGGGATCCAGTGAGACACCACAGGTTCACTGAAATAAAGAAGTGTCAAACTGCTCTGCCCTAATTTTTCAGTAAATTGTAGTCTATGAAATAAAGCTCTCAAGAGAATTAGGAAACTTTTATTTGGGCCTGAAAAAATGAAGAACACATTATAGAGATACAAAAAATAAATAACAGATATCTATCATGATGTAGAGGATAGAGTAAGTAGTTCTAGTAACTGTATAAATGGGGGTCTAAAAAATAAAGAAAGTAGGGTAGAGGAATATTTTGAAAGTTAGTGCTTAAACATCTTATATAACTAAGAAAATAAATGAGCCAAAAAAAAAAAAGCATAACAGGCAAGATGAGAAAATAGTAGCAGAAGAATAAAGACAAGCATAAATATTCAACTGAACTATAGCACAGAGATTTTAACCTGAAAGGCCGGTAGGCTGACAGCCTATATTCAAAGAAGAGAGAGTATTTTAGTGGATCTGCCTGTTCTGCTCCCCACTCTGTCTCTGGTGAATCCTCTCACCTCCCGCTTCTCTGGCCTGCACCCCAGCTCTTGTATGAGAAAGAAAAATACCGGATGGTCTCACTTATAGTAAGAATTTAGAAAACCTAAAAAAGGGACCAGGAAATAGACTAATTGTAATAGAGTAAAAATCAAAATCAACAAGCGACTATAAATCAGAGATACACTACGGTGGGGGGGAGGGAGGGAATAGGGTCAAAATAAGGGGGTGGGAATTGTATGGGGAATATAACAATATAACCAAGATGAAAATGCAAACATTGTGCAAAAATGAAAAATGATTTAAAAAATATATAAAATAAAATAATTCAAAAAAGAAGACAGATGCACAAAAGAACAAAGTATTTGTTAAGTAAAAATTTCAAACGAGAAAAAAGTTATCTGGATGGTTTTTCTACTGCTACTGTGACAGGTTACCACAAACTTCGTGAAGACAAACAAAGTTAATCATCATACAGTTTTACAATTCGAGTACAACCTGGGTCTCACTGAGCTGAAATCCAAGAGTCTGCAGGAGTGGATTTCTTCCTGCAGGTTCTAGGAGAAAAGCCATTGTAGGGGCCTTTCCAAGTTCTAGCGGCCACGTGGGATCGCAGGCTCATGGCCCTTTTCCTTCATCCTCAAAATCAGCAACGTAGTCTCTCTGTAACACTGCTTCCATCTTTACAGCTCTTTCTCTGAGTCTCCTTTCATGACTCCCTCTTTCTGCTACAAAGACCCCGATACTATATTGGTTGCACCTGGAAAATGCAGGCCACCCCCCCCCCCTAGTTTAGGGCAACTGGTTCGCAAGATTAATCTCTACTGCAGGGCCTCCCCAGCGGCACAGTGGTTGAGCCCTGGGTTGTGAAGCTGCCTGCAGCCTCTGCAGCGCCGATTTGATCCCGGCTGCCAGGCGAGGGTCCCACATGGTACGCAGACCTCTCCTGCAGCGCCTGCTGCTCCCCTCAGCAGTGTACTTCGTCCGTCTGCCTGTTCTGCTCTCCGCTCTGGCTCTGGTGAATTCTCTCACCCTCCCATGCTTCTGACTGTACCCAGTGCTTGTATAAATAAATAAATAAATCTTTAAAAAGAAAAATAAAAAATAAACTCTACTGCAGGCTTAAATCCCGAGGTCTAAATCCTGGCAGACAACTCTATTTTTCAGGAAGGACTTTTTCACATAATCAAACATGAAACATATTACCACCAACAACATACAATCAGTAAATTAATAAAGTATATGTTCCAGGAAGAAAAATCCCGTAACAAACATCACTGATAGAATAATAAAGATTTTGAAAAAGCAAAATTTTTTAGGAAAAATTTCCAAACAACTTGTATAAAATGATGACATTAGTGTGTATTTGGGAGAAATTAGAAATGGGCCAAGGTAAAATTGACAACAGCAGTAATTTTGTGGCAAATTACTGAAGTATTTGGATTACATTTTAATGAGGCTAAAAGAACAACTTTGAATTTAGTTTTCAAATTAAAACAATGAAGGCAGAAAACAAGGCCAAACTCACAACATGCTTAACAAAGCATTCCATTTGAAATACGGTGAATTTTCATTTTGGATTTTTTTTTTCTTTAAGCACACAAGAACCTCAATTACAAAATGTATCAATAGTTCTTGTGCAGGTAAAGCAGTAGTTTAAAAACAGTAACTTTTCCCTAAAAAAGCTGAGAATGAAAAGGATTGTTATTTTGTTTGAATTCCTATGTTAAAGTCCTAATTCCTGGCACCCCAGAAAGTGACCTTGTTTGGAACTAGGCTAATCTCAGACGTAATTAATTAAGACAAGCTCACACTAGAGTAGGATGGCTCCCATCCAACGTAACTGGTGTCCTTAGAAAACGAGGAAATACAACAGGCCAGAGAACACTGGGTGGCCATGAAGCAAAGATCAGGATGATATGTCCAGAAACCAAGCAACTCCTGGTTGCCAGCAAACCTCGGCTGTGAGGACAGAACTGGGAACATACCACACTCCCTGCCCAGCCCTCCAAGGAATCCATCCTCCAGGAGGCCTCCAGCCTGCAGACCTGGGAGAGCACACACTCCCGTTTGATAGGCTCAGCTTATGCTACTTTGGCACAGAAAGTAAAACTTCAGAAGACAAGGGCCGAAATCTAAACATTAAAAACCTATCCCACAGGCAATATAAATTTGGTAATCTTCTGAAGTAAAGACATCCACTCCTTAATTAACAATCTTCCTTCTAAGACACACCTCACAAGATGGTTTCCTAGGCAAGTTTTTCCACACTCCTAAGGAATAAAACATTTTCAAGAATTTTTTTATTTCCTTCTTGTAGGGTAAATGAATTAATCAGGTCTTTTATGCCACTAGCTTCTGTGGCTATCACCTGTGGCATGATCAAGTTAATGCAGGAGGCGAGTGGGCTGGGGGCAGTGTAGGCTTGGGGCAGTGTGCCTGATTGTGGACACCTGAGCATAGGTGTGTGTGCATGTGCGGGCATGCACACCTGAGCCAAGGAGGGAGGGGGTAAAGGCGGGGTCACCCTGGAGCAATGGAGCTCAAATTACTGTCTCCCTGCTATCTTGTTTCCCCTGCTTATTATTAAAATCTGTGATGATGATGCCCAGGGCCCCAAAATTCTCTTTAACTATTAGAACCGATAGTGAACCTCCCCGGCCTGGGAGGGCAGAACAACAGTACTGGACTTTAAGAAGGAAAGAACCTTCTCCAACCTAATGTGTGAGGCCCACTATAGGTTGAATCTCATTGTTGAGTGTAGAATTAAAATATTAACACATTTCCTTCCCTCATAAATCACAGCATCAATGAAACAATAACCATATAAATCAAATATAATAATGTAGAAAGTCCAGAAAGAGACCCACCCAAATATGGTTGATTAGGTATTTGTCCAAGGTCTAGAATAAAATAAATGGCGAAAGTACAGGCTTTTTTCACAAATGGTGCTGGAATAATGGACGTCCATATGCGAAAATAAATAATATTTACAGTGAATTTACATAAAATTAACTCAAGTGGTTCTTAGACTTTATTATAAAATGCAAGTCCCTAAGATTTGTAAAAGGAAAGTAAGCAGGAAACCTCTGTGACTTTAGGGTGACTGGAAACGTTTTGGCAACCCCAATGCAACTCAGGCATAATTGGCAAAGACCCGACCTTAATCCAAGGCAGCTGGTGCCTCCTGCCCTTGGGTCCAACTCCCTCTCCTGCCCGCCTACCTGGTCTGAGCTGCAAGCGGCAGAGTCGTGGCCCCAAATTCCTTCTCGAACCTCAGCTCTTCCTCCTCTGCTCTCCCTGGAGTCTCAGCATCCCGTGGGCACGGAGCTCGGCCAGAGTGCCCTGGATGCGGCAGCCCGCCCAGCAGGCACGCGCTGCTCTTCTCTGCTGGGGTGCAGAGCAGTCTCCCACCAACGCAGCGACCCACTGGGGTTCCCGGGCGCCCCGTCCCCAGGCGGCCACCCTTGTGTGCAGCTCGGAACACGGATCGCGGCCACCCGGATGCAGGCCGGGCTTCACTCTGGCCAGGGCTCCCTCCTGATGGGGGTTCAGTCTCTTGGGCTCCTTGGGTGACCTGCAGCCTGGGCACCCACACCGGCGAGCGAGAGCACAGAGGAAGGGCCGGTCACCGGAGAGCGGGTGGTGGCTCCAAGGATCTCCAGAGGCGTTGCGACTCCGACCACAGGCGCAGCGGCCCGCACCGGGCTCTGCTTATATGCAGCCTGCGCCCCAGGTGCTGCTGTGGTCTCCGCCCACGTGGACGCGCCCCACGGGCCGTGAGGACAGACTGGCTGGAGCTACAGTCGAAGGAAAAGTGGGGGTGAGAGTGTTTATTATAGTATTTATTTAAGGTCCTTGTCTTCACAGAGTCAAGTTTTTTTTTTAAGATTTATTTATGCAAGAACTGGGGTACAGGCCAGATGCGCGGGAGGGTGAGAGGATGCACCAGAGACAGAGTGGGGACCAGAACAGGCAGACTGACTGAAATACACTGCTGAGGGGAGCAGCGGGCGGGACAGAAGAGGTCTGCTGTGGATATCTCTACAACCCGCCCAGATCCAACCAGAGCTGCAGAAGCTGCAGACAGCTTCACAGTATGGAGCCTCCATCGCCTGCACCACCCGGGAGGCCCATTGCTCGTGTTTTAATAATAGCTCTGCTACTAGTCGTGAAGAAATCACTTTTCCTACCCATGGCTCTGCTCTTCCATTCACGAGGTGGGGATAGTAACAGTGCCTAGAGTACTATTAATACTAGAATTAAATATGTTAACCCACATATCACAAAAGTGAGGTGTTGAAAGTGATTATGTGCTAGTACGTTGACTAATGTTAATTCCCTAGCAACATCCTCCCATTACACATGCAATTATTACACGCACACAATTGCACAAAAAATAATTCTTTGGATATAAATTTTAAACTATATTCAAATTCATCAGTGAACAAGAACTACTTTGGAAAACGAAATCTACTAAATTAATGGTTCAGGAATCAATTTGCTTCCTTCTCCATTTGGAAACTGACAAACACCTAGATTGAGGTGCTCCTGTATCTAGTATCACTGGAGTACTAAGAGCTCAGTGAAGAATCTCTCCATAATATTTTCATCTGTGATCTATGTCAATATATAGGAACTTGCCAATTGTGGTCTTCAAAATATGCAGCAACTGTTATGAGCAGACGTTGTCTTAACCACACATAGGGGTTACTAACCACTGGTATGGATACCCCATCACGCACAATCTCAGCTTTGACCCTGATGTAACTGATTCAACAAAGAGCAAGGACTAATATTTCCTGAACACTTGCTCTATGCCAGGCACTCTTCTAATTAATATCTTTACCCATGTTAATGGCTTTATTTTAATAAAGCCCTAGAATTTAGGCATTATAATTATTTTCATTACGATTGAAGAACCCAGCACAGAGAGGTCAAGAAATTAGCATAAGGACACACAGCTCTCGTGACAGAACAAACTTGCAATCTCTTAACCTTAATGCTCAATGCAATTTCACCCAAAGGTTTTTTCCCATTCCTACCCTATCATCTTGACTTCAATTTTTTTCTGATTTAATAGGAATAAAGAAAAATTACTTCTTTGATCTTTACATAACATGTAGCACTTGATTTTGTTCCAAAGAAGTGGTTACTGAACTGGAACAAATACCTTGGTGATGGTTCCCAACAATGTCATCCTCCTGCTTTTAAAAAGACATTAATTTTACTTTAGAAATGTATTTAATTTTCACATTGAAACGTCTATAATGACCCTATTGGATTTCTCCTTTATTTTAAAATTTATCATCTGCATGTACATCATCATCCATTCACTGGTCCACAGTTTTTCAAATGTTCAAAAACACTGGCATAAAAATACATTGTTCCACTGGATGATTAAAGGTTATTAATTTTTCCCAGAGCATAGAATGAAATGGACTGAAATTACACATCCATCACTTACAATGTGGTTTTAGGTGATACTCAATTGCCAGATGGGAAATTTCTTCAGAATTTATTTTAACAATTTATTATTTCCAAAGCTTCTTCACTTATTTAGTAAAACATTAATATTATAATTTCTATTACTATATACCTATGACTTTTATTCTGAAGTCACAATAGATCTCATCTTAAAAAGAAATATCCGTATCTTAGGTCATGGAAAGTCTACTCTTTTTTTATTTACCTATTCTTTTATTTACCTTTAGAAGATAACTCATTTCCAATAAACCAAAGAGGCAACTATGACTTGGGTCCCATGAACATTAAGATATTAACACCAACATCTAGATGTCACTTTTAGGCATTTTTATGGTCAAATCACTTGCAGTTTTAATGATGCTATAAGGAACTATAAATAAAAAGCATTTATCAATAGTTTTTTTTTAAGTTTTGCATTATTCAGCCCTAGTCATTATTTATTTCTGGTCCACTTAGCACTGGATTTTAGATGCAGTGCATGGGAAAACTGGAAATGCAGTGATTGTCTCCACCTCACTTCCTGCTTCCTCCTACCCCCACCACGCTGGGGTGGCAGTGCATGGGGGCGCTGATACTGCACCCCCACAACAAGTACACCAGCTGCCTGCAAGGGAAAATAAATATGAGGGAAGACCCATTTGAAAGTTATACCATTTTTCTTTTGAAGTGCAGCCTTCGAAATCACCAATAACAAAGTCCAATAAAGATTTCACATTGTAGTAGTAGCAGTGAAATATTATAAAAGCATCTTCTGAGTGTTATTCTTGTTCACCAAAATGGCTGGCAGGGGTGAGAGCCTTTGCAGCAGTGTGGTCATAAACAACCCATATTCTTTCTGTCTCATCATTCTTGGGCTATGGTCATAACACTTTGGTGCTTTCTCTAGAAAAAAAATTCCTTTCCTAATTCTGTCCCTTAGGCATGATTTTCACAGGCTCACATTTGCAGAAATGCTTTCTTCCAAAAAAAGGAATCTAATTAAACCATTTATCACCTTTCCTTTTTCCAAATTGGTAGAATAATAAATTAGCCTTATAGTCTACCATGTAGTTGATAGATGGGAAATAAAGATGTAGAGTCATTTATTTTAGGAGTGAACATGAGAATAAAATACTCAGTGGGCTACAAGCCAAGAGCCTCTCAGAGCTGACAGCTTATATAGGATGTGGTAAAACCTGGCTCAAAATAACCACCCTATGTCCAAAGGGAACAGAATACTGGGTCTTCCACCCTTAATTCCAACTTTTAGCATAACACTGGCGAAATCTAACACTTTGCATTATGCCACAAAACATATTTTTGATAGACTTTGAAAGATAAAGTTAATGCTGCATATGAAATCAAATTTTATCATTATCATATGAGAGAATGAAACTTGCCTAAAATATGACAACAGTAAGTCTAAGAAAAATATACTTAATACATAGCAATGTAAATTATTTAGTAGTTTCAGTTATGTTTCCAAAATACAAAACTGAGTGCCATAGCATTTAATGCATATGATGGGTTCCATGATTAACCCAGAATAAAGGTAAATGCTCAGGACACTTGACTAAGGGCCACAGTATTCTAATTGGTTCCATAATTCATTGTGCTCCTAAAATATAATCCTTTTTATCCAGAACACAAACACAGACAAACTTAATTCCTTTGCCAAGCACATAAATTTTATATAATTGTTCAATCAACATTAAAATTCAACCCCCCACTCCATCTTATTTTAATGTTCAGTTTAGATATTCTTTCTCTCTCTCTCTTTTGGTGGAGAGAAAACTTTTTCCATCCTTTGAAAAACTATATGAAAAGCATACTGAATACTATCCTGACTGTCTATGCTAGAGAAACCAAAAATACATGAAGTCAATTACAATTATAGTACATATCAAAAAGCATGATTATTTGCCAAACGAGTGAGCAAAAATTGTGCTAAAATATCAGAAGGCAAAATCATCACTGAAGGTCACCATAGTTGAAAGAATCTATGAAAGGGAAGGGATTGAACTGAGCTTCGAAGGAGCAAGATGGTTCATCAGAACAGAGTCAAAGGAGAAGAGCAGATCTGGTAAGCAAAACAGTGTGAGCAATTATTGTGGTCATTTCAGTGGCTTACCACAAAAGTTTATTTCTTGTTCATGTCACAGCGTCAAGGTGGGTGGAAGGGGGGACTTCTTGGTGGCTTTCTACTCTGTGGCTATTCAAAGACTATGGATTTTTTTTTTTTTTGGTTTTGACATACTTGAAGATCCCACATGAAATGAGGTAGAAAAAGTGGGGGAGCACATACTCTTCTTAAAAGCTCTGTTAGGAGAACATGACATTCACAACTTCTGCTCCTATCCTATGATGAAAACCATTCACAGGGCACTCCTGAGTGCACGCTCTGGCTGCACATCCAATGTCTCGGGACAAATAGAAGCTAACCCCCAGATATGGACATAAGCAACTATATATTAGGGTTTGATTAGTCTTGGGTTTTCTTTTTATTTGTGCCTAAATGCTCTTCCTTGAGTAATTTCAATTCATACACAGAGATCCATTAAGCCCTTAAATGACACCTATGTTTTCTCTTTGGCTCAAAATTTCCTGGCGATGACACATCTACTGCTTATTAAATCTCTTTCTACTTAAGTCTCCTTTAGATATCTAAAATATTGACAAAATGTGGGCAAATAGAAATCATCAACTTCTTTCCAAAGTTTCTCATGCCACATTTTCTTCCTGAAAAAATGATGACACTATCTTACTAATTGCTCAAACCACAGCCCTTTAATATATATTTGCATTCTCTCAATCTTTTGCTATTTTTAAAGCACTTTTCCTCATTCCTATTTCTTCATTTACCCTAGAAATACAGTAAGTATATCCTGATTGGCTTCCTTGATATGATTCTAGATGCCCTTCAACTCATCCATCATAATTTTCTCAGGGTGATATTTCCAAAAGTTATATATGATCTTACTGATGGATAAAATGTTGCAGGATAAAATCTAAACACTTAGCTTGGCACATTACATTCGGTTTCTGCTTATCTTTTTTCAGTCATATCCCATTATTTTCCAATGTGTTCCACTAGCTGCCAATCCCAGAATTTACATGTTTCCATATATGCTTTTCTCTTTATATAAGTTTCCTCCTCCTCTTTTCCCTTGCATCTTCTCAGTGTCAGTGCATCCCTTCCTCTCTTCTGTTCAGCTTAACAATCATTTCTCCTGGGAAGAGTTATGCTTGATCCACCTACTGAGATTGGAGTAGGTGTGTTACTCCAAGCACACCCAGAGCACTTCTGTTCTACACCTATCATTGTGTCACAATTATTTGCTTTTCTGCTGTTGGTTCTGAACTTACTATAATTTCTAGAATTTTTTTTGTACTTGGAATCTATTAGAAATTTGTTTTTGGTAACAAATCTTATACAGTGCTTTATAAAACTGTACATGATCTAAAGACATAGGTTCATACCTCCTCAGAAGCAGGACTCCTGGGAATTTTTAAGAATTTTTTAGAATTTTCATTCCACACCAATGAAATCATAATATCCAGTGGAAGAATGTTTTAAAAGCTTTGCTAGTGATTCTAATGTGTGCCCAGAGGTGAAAACTATGAACACAGAAGGGGATAAAATGTAGGGTCTGTTGTAGGCATCAATTTATAACCCACAGGGCCTATTTCCTGCTCTGCAAGTGTTTGCCCTCTCAAATAACTAAAAGATTATTCCAGAACTATTTCTTTGTAAAGGGGAGAAAATGCAGATTTTCAACTTCCCAAAAAGAAAAGAAACAAACTAATATTTATCACGTATGTATCTTATAGAGTACCTATAATTCCTACAAGCAGTTAAGAAAATGAAAGAAAAAAGGATAGGAATGAAGGAGAGAGAATTCTAATTAAAGGTATATTATAATACATGCAAGAAAACGAGAACTCAATATTTACTAGTATCTAATTAGTACCAGGTATTCCACTTTATGTTTAAAATATTCAGGTATTTTAATTGAGCTAACTTTGATTTTTATTCCAACCAATGGGGAAACTCTTAAATATTTCTTGGGAATCATTAACTACTATGGGGAGAAACTATTATAATTTTAATAGTCCTAATTAGAGATGGTGTGCTCGTAAACCCAAATAAGGTATGAATGGAGATCATTCATTCAACAACATTTAGGGAACACTACCTATGTGTCCAGTATCACATGGTTGAAAGATCACTTCTGTGACCTTTGGGCATATTCAATTATTACTCAAGGTTAATAGTTGATCAAACCATCATGTTCACAAAAGCTGTTTCATGTAAGAGCAGGACACTTTTTGTTTTATTATCATTTGGCTGTTTTTAAATCTATGCATTACTCTGATATTCTCAGTAAAACTGAATGCCTTTGGGCTTAGCTGAATACTCTAGAATGTTCTAGTCCATCATCCTCTCACATAGGATAAAATGCCCTCCCGCAGATACAGTCTAATTGAAAATCACCAGATAACTCTGGCCTCATTCCCACCACTTTATGTATTTATGTCAGTTTGGCATTTAGTCACTGAAAATCTATAGCACATGTGGTCTTCATCTTCACCAGACTGATTTCGGTCTTTAAAAAAAAAAAAAAAAAAAACATGGAAGACCAGACTCAGTATTCATCAGCAGACCTCACTATTAATACTTCATTCAATATATCACCCACAAGGTCTATTTCCTGCCCTGAAAGTATCTGCCCTCTCAAATAACTAATAGATTATTCCAGAATGATTTCTTTGTAAATTGAAAAAAAATAGGCTTTCAACTCCTCAGAAATAAAGAAACAAACTAATATTTATAAAGTATGTATCTTATAGGGTACCCAACACTTTGTTTTTCTACTTAGCATTTTCAACTGCCCTGATATGTAGGCATCATGTCATTAACTGATATTTATAGATGGGAAGTTGCAAGTTATAACTATTTTAGGAAAATTTCTTCCCAAGTCTAAAGCTCATGTTCTTCAGCTTTAATTCTTACCTGGCTGATACTGTTTTCTTTTCCCACTCATTTTCAGTTACAAAAGTGATCAATATACCCTATAAAAGATAAAATAATACAGGGTGTAGAGAGTGAAATCTTCACTCAACCAATATTTGACAGTTACTGCAAGGCTGTATTCAAGTCTGGACAAACAATATACAGATATTTCAGAACTTTAGTAAATTCTTGTTTGCAGAGAGAGTATTAATCAAATAATCCTACTAACAAACATGTCATTACAGAGAGGATAAGAGCTCAAAGGAAAACACTTCTGTAAGCAAATAATGAAGGATATTCAGGACTTCAACAGACAAAAGTGGCTGATGAGATGGGTGGGGACAGGGCAAATATTATTCCAGCACAGACCAGGTCCTTGGCTGAAGAGAAACAAGATTTGTGAAAAACTGAAAGAGGCCTGGAGTTGTGTTCAGAACAAGGCATAATGAGTGAGTGTGGACATGAGTCTGGAGAGATGGGTGAAAAACAAATCATTTAGTGGTTTCTGAGCCAGGTTAAAAGTCTTCTACTTCATTGTAGGAGCAATAGGAAGTCTACCAGGAATTTTAGGCTGAGGGGTTCTGGCATGCAAGAAATCAAAATGATATTTCCAAAAATTTACTCTGGCTGCAATGAAGACTGATTTGGGAGAGAGTTTAGGTGAAATATGTGGGCACCGGTTCATAGTGAATAAATTTGATCCACATTTAGAAAAAAGCAAATGTGCAAAATATGATGAAATAATGGATATTGGGAGCTGTGGAAGAGAGGGATATGAATGCTGATGACTAGGAATTTGGTTTATGGAATTAAGTGGATACTTATCCAGTGACTCAGACATGGTATAGGATAATGTTTATCTTCAAGTAAGCATCCTGTGAATGAGTCTGCAGCCTAGGGGTATAGATTGCATGGAAATAATAGTTGTGTGGTAGTACTAAATGTGTAAAAGAGATTGATGGTAGGGAGTTAATGACATTGCCCAAGGACCAAATACAAAGGGATACACAAAGAGATCTTGGACTGAGTCTTGAGAACACCCAACATTTGATGATTGGGTAGAGAAGAATAAGGAAGCAAAAAACATGGAGAAAGAGAAGAGGAAAAGCCAAATGAAAAAATTGTCCCAAGTGGGAATAATAAAGACCACGGAGAAGTGTTAAAATGATGACTTAAAATGAATACTAAATGTATTGCTATATCACTGATGACTTTATTGAGAAGTATTTCAGAAGTGATAAGGGTAAAATTCCCACTGATATTGTTAAGAAGTATGTGAGCATTGAGAAAAAAATGGCATCATAGAAACAAGCAGTAGGAGACATTTGGTTGGGGACAGAGAAGAGACAATATCCAGAGGTGTCCTTTTTTATTATTGAGGTAACATTAGTTTACAGTACTATGGGTTTCAAGTGTACAATTTTCCACCTCAGCAACAGTATATAGCACACCATGCCTGCCACCACATGTCCAGTCACCACCCTCACTGGTCATGTGACCCTTGTACCTACCAACCAGTTGATCTTCCCCCACCCTGTACCCTATGGTAACCACTATTCTGTTGTCAAAGGGCTTGTTGTTTTTTGTTCATTAGCCTTTTCTCTTTATATACCACAAATGAGTGAAATAATATGATATTTTCTTTCTCCTTCTTACTTATTTTTCCTAACATAACCTTCTTGAGGTCCATCTCTGTGATCACACATGGCATGATTTCATCTCCTTTTTGCTGTGTGTATATATAGTACATATTTAGCCAGTCATCCAAGCTCAGGCACTTGGACTGTATCTGTCTGAATCCTGGCTATTGTGAATAGTGCTACAACGAACATAGGAGTACATATATATTTATGAATCAGTCTTTTCATAATTTCTAGGTAAATATCCAGAAGTGGGACTTTTTTGTTAGTCCTATTTTTTTAGTTCTTGAGGAAACTCCATATCGGTTCCCATAGTGACTATGCCAATTTACACTGCCACCAACAATGCACAAGTGTGCATTTCTTCACATTCTAACCAATAATTATTTATGAACTTTCTGAAAATAGCCACTCAGGTTAGTGTACAGTAAAATCTATGGTTTTGATTTGCACTTACTTAATGATTAGTGATCTAGAAAAACTTTCCATGTCTGTTGACCATTTGTATGTGTACATTAGTAAAGAGCCTATTTAGATTCTCTATCCATTTTTAATCAGATTATGTTTTTGTGGTTGAAGTGTATGAGTTGTTGATATAATTTGGATATTGAACCCTTATTTGATAATCTGTAGATTCCTGACTATTTAAATGCTGGCTTTAGAAAAATCTTTTTGCATAAACTCAATATAAATGGTAAAGATGTAGCTGGGAAGGAGCAAATTAATGTCGAAGAAAGAAAGGAAAATAAAAAAATCAAAGGAAACTGGGCTGACTCCAAGTTATAGGTGAGACACTGGCCTTAGAAATAATGAGGGACAATTTGATAATTTGCTTTAGAGACCTTTATTCATACATTTATACATAGTAGCCAACTTCGGAGTTTTAGCTCTTTAAATTGTGACTATCTTATTAAAAATTGTTTAATGATATTAAGGTTAGACAACAAAAGAGACTGAATAAATTCATAATATTTTTAGAATTTTGCATTCATTCTCATTTCATTCTCATTTTAGGCATACAGTAGTGATCTTAAAGGCAGGATAGTTTAATGCCCAAAAACCGTTTCTTTTGCTTTATTTATTTTATCAACTGCAGTGGATCTCAAATTTTAAAGTGCACAGAAATTATTAAATAAGACCAGTAAGATTTCATATGCACCTTCCCTAATACTAGACATTTTAATTTTTTTAATTTTTTATCAACTCAATGGATACTTTCTCATTTATATATATTAATCAATCTATGCTCTTTTTACTTCAACACAGAGAATTTAGAGTTGAGGAAGTGATACATTCCTCATTTTAGTTATAAATAATAATTAACATGTCCAAATTTTGCTAGATTAACAAGAATTTCAGGAAAAGTTGTATCCCTGCCCAAAGTGATTTGATAGTTCTTACCCTTAGCAAGTATCTACTCTGGAGAAACATAAAGTAAATAAAGTAAAAAGAAAGTAATTTGGCCATGGAAACACTCAAAGACAACTGTCCAATGCTCCGATGGCTTTCCTGTGACCTGGCCGCAAGCACTCTATCAATCTCCTTTATCGGGGGGATTAGTAAAAAGGGGCCTGCATCCTTCCCCCAGGCACATCTGTTCCTAACTCTTCTTATCTCTCCATATCCATTTTGCACAGTACACCTATTCTTCATTAGCCACAAATGTCTTTAGAGAACTATCACTTCCTAATATCTACCTTATTATTTCCACAAAAATGCTTCAAAATACAAAGAAATATTTATATCCTTTCCTTTCCTGTCTTATATATCTTTTTCCAAATGCATACAATGTTTGCTCAGAACAGCATTCCATCAAATTCTACAGTCTTGCTACTTTTACCAAGATTAAACCCCATTTACAGCTATGAATGATAACCCGCACAGCACCATGTCCATATCTGCTTTTAACAAATGCATGAGTAGTTCTCTAGTAAGATCAATGAGGTAGCTCACAGATTGAGTCACACTAATGCCATCTCTTTATTTCTGACTCAGCCACATGAAAAGGAAGAAGGGGTGCCTGCAGTCAGGCCGGTGGGGTATCTCTCCATCTCCCCCCAACCTGGAAAGGCAGGTTTCTCCAAAGCACCTTCCTCCCAAGTTCAAATGGGGGATTACACAGAAGGAACGATCTCCCTGCTCCTCCTCCCACCGTTTCTGATAATAAATGCGCTTTACTGGGTAGATACTTGTCGCTTTAAATTCAGAGACAAACAGATCACCAGGGCAAAACAACCCCCCAGACTTCTGAATGACAGGAGGCAGAATAATTTTTTAGGTTAATGCTTATTTTTTATTAGTTCCTATAATGATTAAAGCAGATAGAATATAATTTGCCTAGATCTCAGGTATTATTTTAAATATGTTTCTATATGTTTACTAATAGTATATTTTTATTTCTTTTTTCCTTTTTTTTTAAAGACTTATTTATTTATCTATTTATTTATTTATTTATACAAGCACTGGGTACAGTCAGAAGCGCAGGAGGGTGAGAGAATTCACCAGAGCCAGAGCGGGGAGCAGAGCAGGCAGAAGGACTGAAGAACACTGCTGAGGGGAGCAGCGGGTGGCAGGAGAGGTCTGCGTGCCATGTGGGACCCTCCTCCAGTGGCCGGGGAGCAGCCAGGGTTCAAACTGGTGCTGCAGAGGCTGCAGTCAGCTTCGCAACCCATACCTCAACCACTGCGCCACCAGGGAGGCCCAATAGTATATTTTTTTATTTTTAATTTATTTTTTTTATTTTTTTAAATAATAAATTTTATTTTTATATTCCCCATACAATTGCAACCCCCTTATTTTGACCCCAATCCCTCCCCTCCCCGCCCCCCCACCCCCCCATAGAGTGTCTCTGGTTCATAGTTTTTTATTGATTTTGATTTTTACTTTATTATAATTAGTCTTTTTCCTGGCCTCTTATTTAAGTTTTCTAAATTCCTGCTATGAGTGAGACCATCCGGTATTTTTCTTTTTCTTTCTGGCTTAAAAGGAGGACAGTGTTATGTACACTTGGGAATTGTAGGCGGTTCTTAATAGTTACAACTAAGGTTTACAAGGGAAATACTAGTAACTTCTTAGCTAAGAAATTCTTGCAGTATGAGATTAAGTCCCTGTGCATAATGAAGTTGTATGCCTGCTCAAGGCTCAGTTACAAAATAGCTACTGATTATTTGCTTGCTTGAAAGGACATTAATATAATGTTTGTATGGCTAAAGGGATCTTGTGTGCAGGAGCATGCTTATCACAAAGACATCTACACACTCTATGGTAAGTTTCTGCTAGAGCGAGGCTGGGCGCACAGCTGAAAATCGTTTGGGGTTTGTTGGGCTGCAGCATTTTGATAAATGGAGATAAATGATTAAAATCGTTCAGTCTTTCTAAGCCCTAGCAAAATATGACAGCGTATAAGTCTCCAAAGAGATTTATGTTTGCTCTTACAGCTGGCTGTCCATAACCGCACCATTCCCTGGGGAGCCTTGTAGACCTAGGGGAGGACGAGAGTGTTCTGCAGCTGTAAGAGATTTAGATCCCTTTAAAGTACTGCGTGAGCTACAACAAACCTGGGTTTCAAAAGAAAGTGAGCAAGGCCGCGGGGTGTTCCTGAGGGAAGCTCACCTGTCAAAGCCTGCTCACTACAACCTTCACTGACTTGGGAGCGGACATTACCAACATCTAAGATGTCATCAGTATTGCAAACAAATCTGTGCCTTTCCGCATGTTGTTCCTGGGGACAGGAGGTAACCAAACACAACAGAGCACAGCGTGTTTGTGAAAAAGCTCCGTCAGGATGTGGGGGAGAGTGGCGATGTCATGTGATACAGGAGGGAGGAAGAAGGAAAGGGAGGGAATTTTGGCCCTTGGGTGCCTTTTATGTACTAACGATGTTGGCTCCCGGTTCTCCGCCCTGCTCTGCGGAGGGCCTGGCCCTCTGGTGACAGCAAAAGGAGGAGAGAGAGAGCCAGGAAGCAGGATTCCTGGATTCTTCATCGCCTACCCCCATGCAACCATCAGAAAAATAAGCATAGCGTTTGCCGAGCTCTGATCCTATTCCTGGGGTTCCTTCTCAAGCAAAGAGGCAAAGGTGCAGATTAACCTTGGCTGTATGGGGTGATCACATGGCTTTCAGTTCAGCAGGGTGTAGGGTGAGGTAAAAGCATCAGGCTTTTCTGCCCTCCAGCCATCAGGATAGATGACTGCACCCTGCCGTCCCGAATGCATGCCTGATGGCGGGCACCTGGAGTAGGGTGTGGGCATAGGTAGATGGGATTCACCTGGTCGGAGACTGGGCTTTTAGGGGTGGCATCACAGGGATGCCAGGAGAAGAAGGGAAGCAGCAGAGTGAACCAGAAGAAGAAGTGGAAGCAGAACTGAGAGAGCAGAGCAGCGGAGACCACCAGAGAAGGCCGGAGAGCCCAGATAGAGTGAAGACTTGCTGGGGGCTGGGAGGCCTGCCAGCCTCCCAGCCCACCAGCACCCCTACCTGTTATGTACCTGGTAAATCCCAATAAAAGCCTCTGAAAGCCACCGAGGGCTCCAGGACTCTCTCCTCCTTTACCCCGGTCTTTTACTCCTTTACCCTGGATCAGAAAACCTGCTCTGTGTCCTCCCTTCCTGTCATTACACAGGACACGAGGGTTAGGTAGAGCAGCCACAGTGCAGCTAACCAGAAATATCCATGCTAAATGGATATTTTGAGATAAAGAGGACGATTTGTGTTTCCCAGTTTTATTTTTCCAGGAATTTCAATATAGAACCTGCCCCGAGAGAAGCTTTGGTTTTTCTGGGTTATGAGACCCTTGGCCTTGGCCATGTCATAGTTTTAACCAGAGTTATTTGCCTCTTTGCCGCTGAAAGGGCACAAGATCTTTCCCCCCACTGTACTATTAAACTCTCTGAGTAGAGCATGATAGTTTTGCTTCATATTCTCAAAAGTATCCACTCTATTCCTCTATCAAAGACCTCATACAGGGCCTTTAGATGCACTGATTTTTAGGCACCTTCACCTAATTAACTTATATATATATTTTTTTACTTCAACTCATACATTTTCAATGAAATGCCAGCTCTGAATACATTGAATACTTGCTCATAATCCCTCCTTTACCCTTTCTTTGCTCCTTGTATAGTTCCTTTAATGCACATATCACAATTTTAAAGTCATGTCTCAGTGTTAACCTTTTTTTTGTTTTGTTTTGTTTGTTTGTTTTTTGGCTTCTTCCATTATCCTCTACAGTACAGGAAAGAAAGACTCCCATTTGGTTTTACTCATTGGGTTGAATTCTTAGGGTCTGGTAAGGTGCCTAGCAAGTAATTAACACTCACCAGATGTTAGTTTGACTGCAGGCACTGTTGATGTGCAAGGATTCCTTAGGATGAGCAGCGTGGAAATGATGATGTACCTTTTTTCAGTGCACACTCTCATAACTTTACAAAATCTCTTGTCCCAGGCCTCCAGTATGTGTATTGGCATGGTTTAAGTACACACGTTTAGGAAGCTATTCTCATTAATAAATATGGCATCAATCCTGATGACAGCTGAGAATACTCCTGTGATTAGAAGACCAATTATGTTTTTATACCTGCTTAATCTAGTAAGCTCTTAGACCTAAATTACTCTCTTAAGATTTATGTGAATATCATTTTTCTTGTTACTGCTTGTTTCCTATCCGAGTTATTGCATTCAAAAGTAAGTTATTGCATTTGGGAGTAGGTTCTATTTTGCTGCTCCTCATATTAGGGTATTTTTACCAAGATTTTATAATTAATTTTTTCTAGTTTCTTGGTTCTAAGTTTTATCCTGTGTTGTTGGGTTTTTTTGCTTTTACTTTCTCATTGGTATTTCCATTGATGATTTGCATCTTTGTCTTCTAACTAACAGGCATCCATCAACTATTAAGACTTTCAAAAAAAAAAAAAAAACCAACTAACCAAGTAACCAACCAACCTCTCCTTCTCTAAGAAACACAAAGTAATATGCAAAATGCCAGTGTTCCAGGAATACGATTCTACAGCAAGGTTAGACCACTATAAAGAGCAAGTCATTTCTGATCAAACCAATATGTAAATTTTCCTAAACTGTAAGAAGTTATTGTTTCATCTTTATGGAAAACATTCTCTGGTCTTTAACAGTCTATTGAGTTCATATTGGTGAGAATTTAATGTAAGAAAGGTTTTTAAATTATTGTTTTCATCTTACGTGATGATTCTCATGTAAGTTTCCCAATTAACATCTACCTTTCAGCCCATGCTATATCTGTGTTCTCTCTTTTAAACCACATAACAGCCTTTTAAGGAAATACTTTAAGGGAAAAATAACAATTTGCCATTTTGCAGATGAGGAAACTAATTACTTGCTCAATAGCACCTGATGGGAGAGCATCAGAGCCAGCTTCTACAGTCTATTTCTTTGTGTCAGTATCCATCTAGGGTAAAAAAGAAAACAGGGAGAAGACACTGTGTGAAGTGGCTTGAAGGAATAGTAATTCTTTAAACACAGAACCCCAAGTAGATGATGTTTTTCAACTGGTTCAGGGAAGATGCTGTTCAAGCATATTCAATATATATACACAATGGAATACTACTCAATTATAAAAATGATGAATGCTTGCCATTTATTATGATATTGATGGAACTGGAAGTCAGAAGAAGAAAGATAAATATCAAATGATGTCACTAATATGTGAAATATAGAGAAACAAAGCAAAGAAACTAATAAAACTATGCCAAAACATGAGGCAGACCTCTCCTTTCTCACCCGCTGCTCCCTCAGCAGTGTGTTTCGTCAGTCTGCCTGTTCTGTACCCCGCTCTGTCTCTGGTGAATCCTCTCATCCGCCCACGCATCTGGCCTATATACCCTGGTTCTTGTATAAATAAATCTTTAAAAAAAATAAAAAAAAATAAAACTATGCCAAAACCCCCAGAATTCTGACTGAAGAACTGAGGCTACCAGATGGGGTGGGATGTGAAGTGGCAAAGGGCTCAAAGGGACTATGGTGTAGGACGATGGGTGCTTTGGTGGTAGATATGATATGATAACATACATCTGAAGAGGTGTGATCCTCTGTAGTGCTGCAGACTTAGCATATACAGTATTGTAACCCAATGTTATTATAATACGAAATGATACAATTAAAAAAAGATTAAAAAAACCAACAATTTCAGGGCCTTTTTTGATGGCGCAAGGAGTTAAGCACAACATTGTGAAGCTGTCTGCAGCCTTGCAGCATACGTTCCATCCCTGGGCAGGGAGCTACCCACATGGTGCAGCAGACCACTCCTGTCTCACCTGCTGCTCCCCTCAGCAGTGTATTTCAGTCAGTCTACCTGTTCTGTTCTCCATTCTGTCTCTGATGAATCCTCTCATTCCCCCACACCTCTGGCCTGTACCCCACTTCTTGTATGCATAAATAAATGAATCTTTAAAAAAAACCCAACAATTTCCAAGGATTAATGCTTAAATCTAAAGTGGAGTCACAGATTACCTATTTTCAGAAAACAATAGTTAAATAACAGAATGACACAGTAGAAAAATCAATAAAAATGAACTTGACATCAATTGCCTCTCACCAATGAGATGACTGCAGATAGTTACTTAATGTTTCCTGGCCTCATAGTCATCATCTGCATAATAAAGGGATAGCATAGCGTGACTTATCTCAAGGATAATAGTTCTAAGGCAGATGGGACTCCATAGGAACTTTTGGCAGAGCAGGACACAATGATGGGCTGATATTTAACTCTACATCCTTCAGTGAACCTTCCAGTGTGTATAAAGACCACACCCTCCAAAAAAAAAAAAAAAAAGCTATACGAAAAGACTAAGGTATAAGCACAAAAATAAGAAGCAGTACATACACAGTGGAATAATTCCAGAGTATCTTTTTATATAAAAATAGTTTAATCCTCCAGTTTTGTTCCTCTCCATGTACCTAAATTCCCTGTATGAGCAAAAGTGGTTTGTGATGATGTTAATAGGTGTCTATGATTAACTAAAAGGAATCATGATTTCTAACCAGGAACTATAAAAATGTCCAGTTTCTCTTGAAATACATGGCCTCTAAATTTCATCACCAAAATCTAGGTCCCACAGAGTAAATAGTTTGGAACTTCTGTAACACAGCTAACCAACAGTGAGCAACCCAAACATTAAGCTTTTGTTTCACTGAGGCTGCTGAAATATTATAGTCACTCTAAACTTCAATGGTCTAATCATTTTATTAAGTTCATTAATCATTCACTTGGACTAAGCATCTCTGGCATTTATGTTTGGACTGTAACAGAAATGGCCAAGAGACAGGCTTGCTTCAGTAACACATATACTAAACCTGGAAAGATACAGAGATTAGCATGGCCTCTGAGCAAGAGAGATGTACAAATTCATAATGCGCTTAATAAAAAGAGAGAGAAAGGAGTGGCCAAGATATCCTCTCTTTCAAGTACAATGTAATTTATGATTTGGCAACTGACCTATCAGTAAGTATGCTGATTTCTAAGTATTGACCATGATTACATCTTTGGCTATGACCTATAAAAATGTATTTTAAAATTTTGACACTCGCCTTTGAGCCAGAATTTCTCATGTGGTTCATACTGATTAATGAAGTCCCGATAAAAGAAATTCAGAGCTATTGAAAATATGTCCTTGCCAAATAAAGAACAGACATTATTCCTTTGTCTCCTCTAATCCAGCCTCCCGAGAGAAAAAGCAAATTAATCTTCATATAAAAAATACATGTTAGTCATAAACATGTCTCTAACCTAAATAAATAGTGTATCAACTAAGAGTGATTCAGGCACAGCTAATTGTGAACAGTTTCAAAAGATGTTAGGTAAACTATGTTAGTTTGGAACGCAGATGCTGCTTGATAAATTATTATTTTTAATAAACCATTCACTTAAAGACAATCATAGCTACAGAATTCCACCTAATACAAAAAATTATAAGTCAATTAAAAGTAATTCAAAACTTACTTGTATACATCTGCTATAAGAGGTCCTAATGATTTCAATTGCGTAACTTCCTGTAAGACACTTATTAAATTTATTCTAGTTCAGCATCTTGGCACATAACAATTCTTCAAATAAAGTGTAGAATGATATTAAGTATCACATGATGGCAAAGGAACCCATACATGGAGTGAAAAATAAATATAAGATTGGCCTCTGAATCATTAAAGAATATTTGTTGAGATCTGTCTCTAGATCTTTATTCTTCTCCCCATCTTTATCCCCTTTTCTATAAGGCACTAATTTCCTGCTCCCAACTGCAGAGATTGATGCTATACTACCTCCATAATATCACTTTTGAGTTGAACATAGGAATCTAATATATCTTGTGAGAGTCGTCCAATGACAGGTGTGGGCTTCTGGGCACACACATGCCTTCACTCAGCTGTCTTTCCTCCTTCTGTCCCCCTGTTATGGACTTTCCAAGTCACAGCCACCGTTTGAATTCTGGCTCTGCTAAACGCTACCTTTTAAACATTGGGTTAGTTGACTGGCCACTTGTTAGTTTCTTCGTCTGAAAATGGCAGTAAAGTTACCAGTCTGAAAATGGCAGTACATAGAGTTTTCCCAAAACTCTTTCCCAAAACTCTTAGCTTCGTCTGAAAATGGCAGTACATAGAGTTTTCCCAAAACTTAAAATAATAGGAATCAAGAGGATAGCACCAAGAAATTAAGTAAAAGGGGCATCTCTAAGAATAGTCAAGGGGCTTCCTTGCCCCCTCCCTGGCCTGGTACACTGGCCTGGGAGTTCCACTTTATTTCTGTTCCTTTTCTCCTCAATAAATTTTTCTTTCTCTAAAGAACATTAAAAATAAAAAAAAAAATAGTCAAGCGCTTCTTCAAGTGCACGGCGAGTAATATTCAGTTGGCCTAATAATTTAACATTAATAAAATATTTAAATAATACTCTGAGCAAAATCATTTTCAACCCTCCATTGATTACGCCTTTCACCTTCTATAAAGGCGGAGGTTAGATGACATGATATATGAGGTCTATTTCAGATCAGAAGTTTGAGGTTTTCCATTTCATCAAGCATTTGTTGAGTGCTGCAAATAGAACTCCTCTTAACCAGGCATTAAAAGGGAAAAAAAATAAAAAACATATGGAAGTGATACTGTCCTTTTCCTTATAGAAGTATAGCTTTAGGCAAAACAATCAGAAATACAAGTTCTACTTGCTTTGATCTTTATTTGTGCTGCTTTTTAAAAATTCAATCCAATCTTGTTTGACAGATTAAGTCATTGCAGCATCTCTTAATCCTGTTAGTACCCTCTAATTGCACTCCATATCTTCAAACACTACAGGCGCACTCACACACACACATGTGCACACGAGCACATATACATATGCATATGCATATATATATATTCACATACATATCCTCTCACATCATATGACCCAGCAATCCCACGCCTAGGTATCTATCCAAAGAATGCTAAATGCTAATTCAAAGGGATATATGCACTCCTATGTCCATTGCAGTACTATTTATAATAGCCAGACATGGCAACACATTAAGTGACTAAGAACAGAGCAGATTGGAAAGATGTGATATATATACACAATGTGTATACACTATGAAATACTACTCATTTATAAAAAAGAAGCTGAATTCATACCATTTGTGACAACATGGATGGAACTGGAAGGGATGCTAAGTGAAGCAAAATAAGTAAGAAGAGAAAGACAAATACTGGATAGTTTCACCTATATATGGGATATCGAGATGCAAAACAAAGTGTCAGACAAAACCAAACCAATAACAAACCCTAGAAATCTGCTGGATTGAGACTACAAGACAGAGGTGGAAGGGGGCACAATGGACTATGGTGAAGGGCATGTGCCTTAGTGGTGGGTGTGGTGTGGTGACAGACATCTGAAGAGGTGTGATCCTATGTCCCTGAATCATATGCAATATTGTAAAGCAAGTTACCTCAACTAAAAAAAACCTACGTTCTAAAATTTTCTTTGAGTTGTAGGAGTACTTCATAGATCTTGACTATCAACCCCTTGTCATATGAATGGTGTACAAATATTTTCTCCCATTCAATGGGGTGTTTTTGTTTTAATGACAATTGCTTTCACTGTGCAGAAGCCTTTAATTTGATGTAGTTCCATTCATTTATTTTTGGTTCTGTTTTCATTGCTATTGGATCCAGTCCCTAGCACTGAGGTCAGTGCTGCAATGTGTTTTGCCTATATTTTCTTCTAAACTTTTGAAGTCTTTTTTTTTTTTACAGATTTTTATTTATTTATTTATTTATTTGTTTGTTTGTTTATTTATTTATTTATTTATATAAGCACTGGGTACAGTCAGAAGCGCGGGAGGGTGAGAGGATTCACCACAGTCAGAGAGGAGAGCAGAACAGGCAGACCGACAAAATACACTGCTGAGGGGAGCAGCGGGCGGCAGGAGAGGTCTGCGTGCCATGTGGGACCCTCACCCGGCGGCCAGGGATCGAACTGGCACTGCAGAGGCTGCAGGCAGCCTCGCAACCCAGCGCTCAACCGCTGCGCCACCGGGAAGGCCCACATTCAAGTCTTAATCCATTTTCAGTTACTTTTTGGGAATGGTGATAGAATGGCCTAGTTTCATTTTTCTGCACATGGATGTCCAGTTTTCCCAGAATCTTTTGTTGAAGAGACTTTCCTTTGTCCACTGTGTACCCTTGCCTCCTTTATCACTGGTTAGCTGCATAGATAGATGTGCAGGTTTATTTCTTGGTTCTGAATTCTATTCCATTTGTTGGTATTTGCTACAGTAACATACTGGTTTTTTTTTAAGATTTATTTATTTATACAAGAGATGGGGTACATGCCAGAGGCATGGGAGGGTGAGAGGATTCACCAGAGACAGAGTGGGGAATAGAACAGGCAGATCTACTGAAATACACTGCTGAGGGAGCAGTAGGTAAGACAGGAAAGGTCTGCTGTGCCATATGGGTATCTCCCTGGCTGGCTGGGAATTGAACCCACGCTGCAGAGGCTGTGGACAGCTTCACAATGCTACGCTCAACCCATTGCACCACCAAGGAGGCCCAGTAACATACTGTTTTGATTATGTAACTTTGTAGTATAATTGCAGTCTGTGAGCATGAGATCTCCATTCCTCTATTTTTTTTTGTCAACATTGTTTTGGTTATTTGGGGTCTCTTGTGGTTCCAAAAATTTCAGTAATGTTTGCTCCATTTCTTGAAAAATGCCATTGAAACCATGATAGGAATTTCATTGAATCTGTATACTGCTTTGGGTAAGGTGGATATTTTTAACAATGCCAGTTGTTAAATAATCCAATCCATGAACATGGAACACTATTCCTATTTCTTTGTGCCTTCTATTTCTTTTAACAATGTCTTAGGGTTTTGTTGAATAAGTCTTCACCTCTGTTGTCAGGTTTATTCATATCTATTTAGTACCTTTTTGATGCTACTGTATGTAAATGGGATTGTTTTCTTGATTTCTTTCTCTTCTAATTCATTATTTGCATACAGGAATGCAACAGATTTTGTATATGTTATCTGCCATTTTACTATACTGATTTATTGTTTCCAAAAGTTATTTAGTGGAGTCTTCAGGATTTTTTTCTGTATATTATCGTGTTATCTGCAAACACTGATAGTTTTAGTTCTTTTTTCCAATGTGGATTCCTTTTGTATATTCTTCTTGCCTAACTGCTCTAGCTAGCAAGCAGTTCTAATATTATGTTGAACAGTAATGGTGAGAATGGATATCCTTGTCTTGTACTAGATCTTTGAGGAAAAGCATCCAGTTTCTCATCATTGAGTATGATTCTAGCTGTAAGTTTGGCCTATAGGCTTTCTTATGTTAAGGTATATTCCTTTTACCTCCATTTTACTGATAGTTTTTATCATGTGTCCCTCTGGCTCTCTGCTCCAAGAGCTATACCTAGTGGGGATAAGGCCCTGCAGTTGCCTCTGCTGGGGACTGTCATGTCTTCTTCCTTGGCAGGGCTGTCTTTCTGCTTGGCAAGACCTGCCAGGTCTGGTCTGTTTCCAGAACACCCCCTGATGGGTGCTCACTGTGATCTATTGGGGCTTACCAAAGTGGATGTGATTCCTGGTCCTGTCTCAGGGCTTGCTATGGTCTGCAGGGGTCTATCATGGCAAGGTTGCTTCTAGGACCCTCCTGGGGTTCTCTGGGTACTGCAGGGACCTTGGCCAGTGGGGCTGCTTCCAGGACCTGTGCTGATGTTCATCGGGGTCTGCTGAGTTCTACCATGTAAGAGCCTTGTGGGTTCACTCTGCTTGTTGCAGGGACCACTGGAATGCTGGGGCTCATCTTGCCTGCCCAGGTAGAAAAATCTGCTAGGCCTGTTTCACTGCTTATTAGGGCCAACTCCTCTGGACATTATTCCCAGTGTGTGCTGTAATCTTGTTTTCCCCAGGAGTTACTAGCTTTGTTCTGCTATAACCTAGCTGTATGTGGAGGAGGTGAGCCCAGAGTCTTTACACTGGGGCCACTGTCTTCTCTCCTGAATATTTGTTTCTTTTAGCAATGACTACATTGCAAATCTAATCTAGAAATCTTTAAAACCTGGCAGTCTACTTTTTCTTCTCTAATCAACCTGGATTCTAAATGCATTGGCAAAGGTGACATAGAATAAAGATACATCTACTCTCTGGAGTTCAGATTTAGCCCCTTGACTTCAACAAAGAGAAAGAATGCATGTACACCTACTTATGATTGAGAATCTCATTCAGCAAAGGTTCTATGATTAACTGTTCTTGATAGCAACCTCCTCCTAGAATACAGTGATGGATGCCCTGGCCATTTTATAATCTGCATGATTGCAGAAATTGATTCAATGACCTATGTAGAAAGTATCATCAGCCATGAAAAAAAGAATAGGAGTGGTCTCTTCTGGAAAGGGTTTGTGCTGCTAGTCTTCACTCTGAACCTCAGCTGAGGAAGAAGATAACTGTGCTGTACTTTCCTCCTCAAAGTCCCCTATATGATCTGTAACCATTTGTAAAATGATCAACATTTACAAATAATTACCATATAGTCAAAAGAAGATTGGAATAAAACCCTGTAACCCTTCATGTGAAGGTTGATGTGAAGCTTGTGACCTAGGACTATGGGAAAAATAATCTGGAGATCCAGAGTTCTGGCTTTACTCCAACACCCTGGCTACACGGATGGCAGTACAGTCCTGAAAGGGTCATCAGAATAATGGGGACATTATACCCACCATCAACTCTTCTGAGTTCAAAGGAACTTCAAGAGGTCTATGGATAAATAGTAGAGTCCATGGACTTGTGAAGGAAAACATTGTATTTTCATTTTTACTAATATTCACCTGAAATTTAACATGTCCTTTAATTACAGGTATAGGTAACAAATACAGAAGTAGTAGTACTACCTATAATTGAGCTATCAAAGAAATCACAGGTGTGTTCATACCATGATGTCATTATTGCAGATGTATTAAAATGTAAGTTTTCTCATTACTACTCTGAATTTGTCAAAGACACAGTATCTGTTGCTAGATCTTGTTATTTAATGTATTAGTAAATAACTTTGTATCTCTACATCACAGTTTTCAAAAAAAATATGTTAGCAACAGTTTTAGTATAATTTGTTTTCTATGTGAGTGTTTGAATCTTATTTTGTGGGGGTTGAGTCATAGGTTTTTTCAGACTACCAAATATCAGGGAATAAAAGAAGGGAAGAATGCCTGCACTTAATAAACTCTTAAAGGTCTTTTAAAATATCTAGGTCAGTGACTTTAGTTCTAAAATATTTACTCTAAATTAACTTCTTAAAAATTATATTCAGTGCCTCCTTGGTGGCGCAGGAGGTTGAGCACAGACCTGTGAAGCTGTCCACTGCAACCTCTGCAGTGAAGGTTCGATCCCGGCTGGCAGGGGAGATACCCACATGGCATGGCAGACCTCTCCTGTCTCGCCTGCTCCTCCCCTCAGCAGTGTATTTCAGTCAGACTGCCTGCTCTGTTTCCTGCTTTGTCTCTGGTGAATCCTCTCACCCTCTCGCACATCTGGCCTGTACCCAGCTTCTTGTATGCATGAATAAATAAATCTTTTAAAAAATTATATTCAGGGCCTTCCTGGTGGTGCAGGCGGTTGAGCGCAGCGCTGTGAAGCTGTCCTCAGCCTCTGCAGTGCCGGTTCGATGCCCACCGGCCTTGGAGCAACCCACATGGCGAGCAGACCTCCCCTATCTCGCCCGCTGCTCCCCTCAGCAGTGTATTTCGTCAGTCTGCCTGTTCTGTTTCCCACTCTCTCTCTGGTGAATCCTCTCCCCCTCCCGTGCCTCTGGCCTGTGCCCTAGCTCGTGTATAAATAAAATTAAAAAAAAAAAAAAAGAAGGTAAAACTTTGAAAAAAAATTATATTCAACTAAAAATGTAGAATTGTATAACTGATGGAAACCTGGCTGGTTAAATTAAAAGAGAGCTATCTTTGAAGAGCTATCTTTACTGAACTAAGAAAACATCCCAAAAAACATTGTCAGTTGAACTATGTCATGTGGATTTCTGAAAATTTTGATGAATGTGATTTGGATGTTAAAATTAAGTTCCTACCTCTTAACTATGATTAATTTCAAACATTACTTCATGAATGAATTCAGCCTTTGTCCAGATTTTGTCTTCATTTGAATTTCTTCTAAGCATGAAGGGAGCATTGCAGAACTTCAGAATATGATTAAATTAGTGAATTACTAGAGAATGAATCATATCCATGTTTTTCAAATGATGTAATAGACAACACCAAGAATAACTGACAAAAAAAAAAACCAACATAAAATTTTGACTTTGCTCCATATCTACCATCAACAATGGCTACTATTGACTTTGTAGTAACTCTTTATTCCCCTCCAGAAATAACAATAATCTATCTTCAATGTGTCAAGGGATAGAAAAGCACATTCAACAGGTTTTGATCTAAAGAAAAAAAAAACATACTTTCTAAGAATGTCTGTTTTATAACAGTCATGGTTGTCACATAAAAATGATGAATTGGCTTTTTGTCACCAACAAGCCTTTTAATTCTGAGACAGTGGCAAAGATGAATAATGAAAAGACTTCATCATTCTGTAAAGCTACAATTTTAAAGAATGCAAATCTTATGATGAAAGAAAGAAGTTGGCTGAATTATGTGAAAACTGCAATTTGACCAATATTGTTTTTTCACCATAACTTCTCTTAATGTGTCAGCCATATATCTTTTCTTGCACTAAAGTCATATTTCTTTGAAGTGACAGTAAATTATTTTTTCCTGTCCTTAATCATTTCAGTCAGGTGCTGCTGAATGATTAAAAGGAAAGCTTATATATTTCAACACATACATTTTCCTTTCTTACTCCCTTCAGAATTATCACTAGAATCAATTTATTTTGATCACAGATACCTTGCTCTTACATAATCATTTCTAGCACATTTGATGTAGTTTACTTGAAATATAACCTGTTATATTCAAATAAGAATTTTTTTTGAAAAATACTTAGGAAAATGCATCTTGATAGCAAGAGATCTTCCTTATTTAACAAGTAGTCACACTTTGTAGGTAAAAGAGGATTTAACTACATAATTTCACTCCATAATGAACCCTTTTATAATTTTTATATGAATTAAAATATACTTTGGATTTGAAGTTGGAGTACAATGGTATAAAGTTTTTGCATATCTAATATCTTAATTATGTATTTTTTTCCTAATCTGGAGAGCATAATGTGAAAGAAATAACCAGTCACTTTATATGGTTCAATAAAATAAAATAAGCAGTCACTCTGCTGCTTTTTATCTCATTGAACATTCCACAGCATTTTTCATGAGGAAAAAAGAAAACAGAGTAAAGGCTAACATACAGTTATTCTTAAAACTCCAGAATTTTATGTATGCAAGGCTTCTGTAATATTTTTCTTCCACCCCTCCACAAAGCCTTGCATGTATTAAATATATGTACAGAGTACTGGAAAGGCTAATGTGGACAAAGTGCAAAGTTTGAAGAGACTGAGTTGAACTGTATTTTTGTTTTTTAAGTGAGGTAAGCGTACTGGGCTCACCTAATGAGATATAAAGTAACATATCTAAGCATAATAAAGACCATACATAGTAAGCCCATAGCTAACATCAGATTCAAGGGTGATGTTACAAGATCAGAAATAAGACAAATTTACCCATTCTCCCAACTCCTAATCAACATAATACTGGAAATCCTAGCCAGAAGAATCAGGCAAGAAAAAAAAAATAAAAGTTATCAGAATCAGGTGAGTTAAGAACATTTACATATGTTGATGTGACTAATTTGACTTCAAGTAATTTATCATTTAAAGTTTAATTTACTGTGATTCCCTATGTAGACAGCTACTTATTTTGTATTCCCTCATTCTTTCTTTCAATATATATACACACGTAATCAAAGATACAGATATACATATATACATGTATATATATATATAACATTTATTATATACACCCACACATACATACATACGTACATACATACATATATACACACATATATGTGCAAATATTTGTAAGTGACTTCCTTTTACCACGAGTTCCTAGTGGCTTCCTTGATCTCTAAAGTCCCTAGCTGACTGATTTTGGTCAATTTTTCCTATGTCATTGAGCCCTTAAGTTTCTAGAGTCATACTCTCAGCTATTTCTGGAAGTTTTTCTTAAATTGTACTTCCAAATATTAGTTTCCATCTTTGTAGTTTTATTTTAGAGTAAGCCCAACTATATGCACACTGGATCTTTTATAGCAATCATATTCTGCCATTTTTAATCCCTTCCTTATTTTGTTATCTGTTTGTGTGTCTTTTCTTAAAAACTCTGCTTATATGCTTATGAGATCTATTCACCCCTGAGTATCTTGCAATTCAGTATATATTTTTCTACAGTATTCCCCCCCTGAGCTCAATTAGCATTTACTTGTTTACCTGTTTCTTTTGCACATTTTTGCTGGCTTTTTGAATATCTGACTTGTTTCTTTTTTTCATGCTTGGTAATTCTTTTTTAAGTACCCTAAGTCAGATTTATATGTTAAATTTTAGTTTTCTTTTGCTTCTGGGTTGGTAGTTGGATTATAAGTTTTACCAGTTAAAATGCTGCTTCTTATTTTCCGTATTTTAATGTTAATTTTATATGAATGGCATCTGCCATTATCTATTTATTTACCTCATAATGTTTTTCTTTCCGAGATTAGCAACAAGATTGTATTTAGGCCAGGGAGAAGGTTTTGTTTGATGTCCTACTATGGTGCTTCCCTCAAGAGTAACATCTTCTGTCAGGTCAGTGAACTGTGAATTATTTAGTATATGGCCCCTTTTTTTTATTTTTTGGAGGGGTGGGATGGTATATATCAATTTGGGGGTTTTCTTTTTGTTTCTTGAGGAACTATAACTTCTACAGTTTGGTTTCTTCTTGTCCTTTATTGCAATATTTTTGAAGGGCAGAGGATTCTCCCAAGTATTCCATTCTTCTTCAGACTACAGTCTCTTGTCCAATTAATACTTTTCACTTCCCTGCCTTCTGACAACAGCACTTAGGGTTCTGTTATACCAGATCTCATTCCTGTTCTTAGAACCTACTCAGGATGGGTTAGTGTGACTCCATCTATATTTCATATATTCCATCTATATTTCATATATTTTCCTTCATTTTCCTTTTTCCTGTAGAATCTTTCCCGATTTATTTTTTCTCGATAAATGGGTTCTAGAGATGGCTTGCCTACTTTTATATTTTATATGCCACTTTATATGTAATGTAAGATTTCAGATATGTACTATCTTCTGGTTTTTCCATGCATGGGTCACAGCCTGTAAATAAATGTATAAACTCAATGATGTCTGTGGTTTTTGGAGGATATCTGGAAAAATTTGAATTTATATGGCTTCCACTACCCCACAGGAATTCAATAATTTACCCTTTTTCCTAATGAACACACATTTCTGAATATAAATGTGTTTGAATAATTATATACCAAATCTGCTTTTATTTTTAAATGTTCTTAACATTATTTGTGTGCTGTCTTTCATTATACAGAACTTATCCAGTACCCAAATTTAACTGTACCCTTCTAAAAATTATTAAAATTTTCCTTGCCTAGTGCCTTATTATGTAGTCATGTTTTGTTTTGTGATCATAAATGAAAAACATAAGCAAAAACTATTGTGGGGGTGTGTACGGTGGGGAGCCCTGAGGATAAACATCATTAACAAAGAGAAGCCTCTCTTAAACTAGAGCTTGGCAATCTTCATAATGGACCAACTTCTGGTTTGTTCCTTTCTGCCCTGGGGCTTTTCTGAATCTTGAAGCTCTCCTGTTCTCCAGCTGTAAACCTGTTATGTTTGATCCTCATGAGAAAGCAAGAACTTTTCTCCTAAGTGAATAAAATGATTACATCCTAAAATGTGAAGAATGTTAACAGTGATTTCTCACGCTGGGAATGAATTTATAGGAGTTTTTAAGGACGAACCCTTTGCTCTCCTTTTTTTCCAAGAGTGCATCTTTTTATTCCATAGTTTTAGTCAAATAACACCAAACAAGACTGTATTCAAAAAAATAAACTGCTTGAAAAAGGCACCACCTATGAAAGAACATTCTACATTTGTAGTTCACAGATATCAACCCTTAAAATGTTTTCATTACTCTTTATCATGTTGATTGAAAATGTCATAAAAACCCCAGTTCCTTTGTTTAATGCCCTAATGTCAATTCCGTAATGCAGCAGACACTCCATCATTTGATTGGCAACTTTCTGAAAACTGAGACTTGGCAATATATTATCAGACAAAATACTTTAAAAATGTATTTAGCTTGCATATTGCTCCCAAAAACATGTTTAGAAAAAAACATGCCAAAAAATAACAATATGCAGTGGTTTATCTGGCAGACAGCACTAATGAATGCTTCGTTACTATGAATCACTTAGGATATCATGATACTCTGAAGTTTGTATATTCAGATCTCAAATAAGTTCTCCCTATGTTTTCTATTAGATTAATCTTCTGGGTGACATGTTGGGAGATTTACTTGAATTACAGGCATATGTAGGGTTCCAGGGGCAAAGCATGGGTGGGTGGGGACTATGTGTTTAGTTTGAGCTTTGCACATAGGGACATTATTATTGTATTTGGAAGAGCTTTTTTGTTATTTATATAACTTTGATTTAAAAAATGTATGTTCCTTTATTCTCTTACTTTGTTCCCACCCCCCCACCACACACACTGGCAAGGATTCATAGCTATTTTGGGTATTTAAAGTGACAATTAAAACATCACAAATTAGTGTGTGTTGAAATGCCATATAGATGCTAGACGACTTTAACTATTCTTGGTTTTACTTGCATGTGTCCATGCAATTAATTTAAACATTACTAAATTGTACTAGTTGCCTACAGTGTACTGGAAATGTATTTACATATTTTAATTAATGCAAGCTTTACATCACAAGGCAGGCATTATTAACCAACTATATAAATGAGGCAAATGAGGCAATGAGATTAAATAATCTGCCAGACTATCTTCATTAGAATGGAAACCATGAGGTCTTACTCCAAACTGCCTCAGTTGAAACTGGGAGCTCATCTGACTGGACAGAAGTTTACCAAGACTCCTCTGAGATGAAATTACTCAACTTGTACAACATGGATAGGATAATTACATAATTGACCTTTAGCAGGGTTCATTCTACATGTGAAAAAAATGTGCTACATTTGTATGTTTTATTTTTTACCCAAAATCATTGCAAAAAATAGTGTTTTGATAAAAGTTATATTCAGAAACAATTTTCAAAGATAATTACTATAAATTGCAAAATAACAAGTATTTTACCATGCATATAACATATTATAAAACATTTATATTGCTACAGTTTCTCACATTTTAATATTTCTTAGTGAATGCAGTACTAATAACATGTCATCAGTATTTTGTTGGGGAATATAGTTTTTTTCAATAAATTTAATCTTTTCATAATAATGTCATTATTTTTCAAAATTGCACATTATAGTCAAGAAATTCAAATTTGGTAACAAAAACCATTGCCTTTTTTTTTTCTATAAACCATGATATTTCTTATTGAAAAAAATTCTCTCTAAAAGTATTGGTTATAATCAGAGAAAGTTCTACTAAATGGAAGTTAATAATTCATATGTGTATATGTTCTTCATTAAGGCTGTTTTTCTTATGAGTGATATTTTACAAGATGAAACTCATTAAATTGGTTGTTTCAATTCATGATTCATTTGAAACCATAATTACTGCAATATTTTAGCCCTTAAGTTTATTTTGTTGTGCAAAGAATAGAAATTTATCTAATTAAAAAATCAAAGGGCCATCAAAATATTTTTTCCTAAGTTAAAATATCCTAAAGTACAAATATAGAACTCCAAAATTAAATTTAATGTACCATCTGAGCTCATAATTTGCTCAGTTGATCTCTTGCTTTGGTAATGAAAAATTTTAATATGTCCCTGTGTTTTTATAGTAAGTACAATTTAACAAAAACTTCCAAAGGTAAAGTCTTAGCACTCCACTTACTGGAGGTTTTGATTAATAATTTCTAGTTTATTTAAAAGAAAAGGCCAACAGATTCTAGAGAATTTTTGTTTTAAAAAGCCGAGTACCATTTTAGAATACTTAAGTTGATTTACAAGATAGTTCTTCAGAAGCTTACAGTTTTAAAATCCAAATGATGAGGGACAGCAAAGTGTACACTGTGACTCTAAAGTATTAGAATTAATTCAACCTCAGTTAGGTCTTAAAAGCTTTGTCTTTCAATTTGTTTATGCACACCTTTTCACCAGTTTCGTCAAGTGTAACTTCTGCCTCCACCTCCCAGATTTATTGAGATATAACTGACATATATAATGTCAGTTATCATGTGTAAGTTTAAAGTGTGCAACTTGATGGTTTCATCTGTAACCATGACATACTATGATTACTACTGTAGTGTTAGTAATACCTTTACCATGTCACTTAATTAACGTTTATTTTTCATGGTGACAACGTTCAAGACCTACTCTTTTAGCAACTTTCAAGTGTATGATACATTCTTGTTAACTCTATTCACAACACTGAATATTAGAGCCCTAGGACTTATTCATTTTTTACTTGAAATTTTGTACTCTCTGAGCATTATTTCTCCCACTGCCCATCTTCTGGTTACCCCCATTCTGTTCTCTTTCTATGAGTTTGGCCATTTGAGATCTCACATAGAAATGATATCTTACAGTATTTATCTTTCTCTATCTGACTTATGCCTTTACATTCCACTCATGTTGGTGCAAATGGCAGAATTTCTTTTCTTTTTTCCCCCCTGTGACTATTACTCCTCTCTCTCTCTCTCTCTCTCTCTCTCTCTCTGTGTGTGTGTGTGTGTGTGTGTACACAGCTTCTTTAGCCATTCATCCATTCACAGACACTTTGGTTGTTTCAAAGTCTCAGCTATTGCGCATAATGATGCAGATAGCATGATAAATCTCCTCAATATTGTGTTTTCATTTCCTTTGGTATATACCCAGAAGTGGAATTGCTGGCTCATACAGTATATATTGTTACAGTGCATAAGAGTTCCCTTTTCTCCACATCTTTGCCACGTTTTGTTAACTTTCATCTTCTTGATGGCAACTATTTTAGAAAGTGGGAGGTGATACCTCATGGTTTTGATTGCATTTCCTGCCTGATAACTGATGTTCAACACTGTTTCACCTGAAGGCCAGTTCAATGTCTGCTTTAGACAAATGCTTATTCACCTCCTTTGTCCATTTTTTGATCTCATGTTTTCTGTCATTGACTTGTATGAGTTTTTAAAAATAGTTTGGATATTAACCCCTTATCAGAATAAGTATTTGCATTTATTTTCTTCTATCCCATAGGTTGCTTTTTCATTTTCTTAAAATTTATTTATTTATTTATTTTATTCATTCATTCATTCATTCATTCATTCATTCATTCGTTTGTTTGTTTGTTTGTTTGTTTATACAAGCACTGAGTACAGTCAGAAGTGCAGGACGGTGAGAGAATTCACCAGAGACAGAGTGGGGAGCAGAACAGGCAGATTGACGAAATACACTGCTGAGGGGACCAGCGGGCACGGCAGGAGAGGTCTGTCGCGCCATGTGGCACCCTCGCCGGTTGACCAGGATTGAACTGGCACTTCAGAGGCTGCAGGCAGCTTTGCAGCCCAGCAGTCAACCGCTGTACCACCAGGGGAGGCCCAGGTTGCTTTTTCATGTTATGGTAAGTTTCTTTTGCTGTGCACAGCTACTGAGTGTGATGTGGTCCCACTCGCTGATGGTTACCGCTGTTGTTTGTGCTGCTGGTTTCATAGCCACAACATCTCCGCTAAGGCGAAAGTGAAGGAGATTTTCCCTTTGTTCTCTTTGAGGAGTTTTACTGTTTCTGGGCTAATAATTAATTCTTTAATTCACAATGAGGTAATTTTTGTGTGTGGCATTTAGGGGTTCAATTTCATTTTTTCTGCAATCCAGTTTTCCCAACACTGCTTATTGAAGAGGTTATCTTCTGTCTGCCATATGGAAGAATAGTCAGCCTTCCTATCTCAGCTTCTTTTTCATATTTCTCACTATGGGCTGACACAGCTGGCAATTGTGCTTCTCTAATGGCACAGGTGAGTGCCATTAGAGAAATATTTCTCTAATGAAATATTTCTCTCAAGAATTAGTTTGTGGCTGAGCGCTGCTCATCCACAAGTGCCCTTTATGCTCCTCTTAAGAGACTGCATTTGAGAAGGGTTAGAAAATGAGGGAAGATCTATTTATGATCAACTTTCAGACTTAACAGTAGGTTATAGGGTTAACTGTTTCCCGCTAAATAAGTCCTTGAAGAAGCTGGATGGGTAAAGTGGAAGTCAATTAAACCCACCTGGACTATTTTAATGCAGTTTTAATAATAACACTTCATTAAAATTTTTTGAAGTCTTGCATAAGGGCTAAACTGATAGGATCTTATAACAAAAGGCACAAACTAGGATTATTCCAGGTAAACCAATATGGTCACCTCATATAAATAATGGATTCCCAGATAAGAGAGCTGTGGGAAGGACTGTTCTTGCTAGGGAGGTTGGCCTTGCCAGACACCCTGATGGTTCATCTAGACAGAAGTTTCTCTCAGATTTGAGAGTAGGATGGTGGTCACAGAGGGCAGTGGTCACGAAGTGGAAAGACAGGCTACATGTCAAGCTGGGGATGAACATTTTTGGTAAGGGAAAAAACTGACCTTCACATAGTGGAGAGATAAACTCCATGCTATGTCCAAATCATAGCTTTGGATTTCCCAGCTTGCAGTCATGAATCAAGCTACCCTTTGTTTATATTCTATAATCCTGTGTTCAGTGACTTGTCAGTGTTAAAGATAAATTTCTATTTTAATTGTGGAAGTTATTTTCTTCATTGTTATGGTTTTGTTCCTGTTCATAAAACTTTGTTGTTATTAATTAGATCATGATTTTCATGCAACACTGAGTATAAAGAAATATTAATGGGCAACACCTCTCATTTCCATAGCAACAAATTAAAAGCAAATATTGGCCATTTAAGCATTTCCTTCTGCCATACATGCACACATATTAGCATAATGTACCTCTGATCTCTCATCCTATGAGAAAGAATCAAGAATGGATTTTCTGTGTGTAGAGAACACATGGAAAATCTGCTTGCTTGGAGCTGTAAGGGAGTGGAGTAAGGTCATAAATCCTGTTGAAGTCAGATTCTGGAGGAGTTGAGTTTGCCAGTAGGAAGAAAACACTGCAAGAATTTGAGCCTGGGAATAGCATGTAACTTCCCAGACTTCTCTTCCTTACCTTTATTGTAAATTTCTTAGAAATGAGGCATTTCCAGATTCCCTACATAACAGTCTTCTTATTACTTTGCTAAAGGGATTTGGTAGTAAGAAATACACTATTTCTACACCCAATGCTTATTTCCATATCAAAGAATACATTTGATGTCTATATATTTTAATGTACATAATTATTGAAATTGAAGAGCTATTCTAGAAGGAACTGAAAACCTGTCTTATTTATGTTTGTATGACCAGCACCAGCAATAGAAGACATGCAATAAACAATAAATGGATAGAAGATATGTCTCCAAATATCCTTGATTTGGCAGTTTATCAGAATAAACCACATTCCTTAGGTAAGTACACATATATACAGTATAACTCATATGATATGGGGTTAGGTTTTAGCATCCTATAGTTTTCTAAGGCTCTATGAATTTGTAATTCTAAATACTTGCAATAGTTAGGGTTTATAGAGACCAGTATATTTTATGTTTTTTTACCATGATATTTATAACTTTTGCAATGTTTTACAAAAACACTTGAAGGAATAATATACACCTTATACCATGATATTCTATTCTTTTGGGGACACTAAATGCTTTTCACATGAGACAAGAGGAATTAAAAAAAAATTCGCTCTTTACATAGAATAGTGATGCAAACAATACGGAAATGAAATAAGATAAAGCCTGTCATCAATTTCATGTTAAGTAAATTTCACGCCATTTGAAAAATGCTGCCTAGTACACCAAGCAGGACCCTGACAATGATTACTGTCGAAAACCCTATACTTAGTCATCTGGAACGGCATGAGATGAAGACCTGTTCAAATAATGTTAAAGTTAAATCTAGCATAGAAGGAAAACTAATTGTAGAAGTACACACATTTGTTTGGTTCATCTCTGTTCAATCAGAAGGATACCAGGTCTGCTATTTTTTCCACTTTGACCAAATCGCCACGCCAGCTTTGCTTAATTAAATTGCTATATGGCTCTCGTTAGTTCTGACTTCCCCTAAAACAAAGCCCGTGGTTTTCTTTTGATGTGATTCAGATGCATGTTGCTTGTGTTTATTCCACAAAACACATTCACGTAGGACAATGCTTGACGATGATGCCATTTTCCTGGGTTTCCTCAAAGGATAAAACGGTTTGACAAGTTAGTGTTTATAAACAGAGTCTATACTCAACACCCAACTCTGCCTGGACATATTAGTATCTCCAAGTCTAACTCTAGTCCTGAGCTCATTAGGCATTGCAGCACTGAAGCCTTTTGTGTTTCTGTACCTCACATACTCCCAGGGCAGAGAGAGTCTTCCCAACAAACTTCTTGAGTCCAAACAGAATGACGCAGCATTTAATTTTTTTCATGGAAACATTCTTCCTCTCCCTTCTTCATTCTCTATTTTTTCCACAGCTCTTCAGAAACATTTGCACTATGTTTGGAACAGAGGGGATGCACCAAAGTGGGAGAGATTCTGGAAAGAGCAAATCAGATCCTGTCACTCCTCTGAGTGCCTCCTTCTCACTCCAGGAAGGCCATGGTTTTTGAAATGGCCTAAAAGAATGTTCTCGCCCTAGAGATTCTTGTGACTTCCCCTTGCCTCCTTCAGGTCTTTGCTTAAATGTTGGCTTCTCTGTAGGGTCATCCCTGACCACCCTTCTTAGAACTGCAGCTTTGCCAGCAGTTTCTCATGTCCTTCCTTGTTTTGATGCCCTTTTCAGTCTGTCACAGTCAATTTTCTATGTGCATATATCAAGTTTTTCATTTATTATCTGTATCTTTGGACCAGAATGCAATTATGTATATATTAAATGTACAGAAATATTAATAAATACAGTAAGTATACAATAAATTTCTTCAACTCATATTGAATAAAATAATGTACTTTTCATACATTCTCATAATTGTGTGCTATTATAGAGAAGACACACCTTTAGATCATGTTCTAGACACACACCACTATGGGCCACTTAAGAGATGTGACAGTGTAGTCTTTTGCATTAGGTTGCATATGTGTTGACTACCATTCAACCTCACAATAATTTCTATTCTAGTATATCCTAACAACGAATAATCTTTCATGAATTACAACAACTTAAACCCTTTTGATGTAACTATTATGAAATTTATGGCTTTCAATAAGTACTTATTTAAGAATCACTAGTACTCAAAATATTGGTAAACTAGTAGTCGTCTGAAGGATATATAATTACAATTTTATATGTATGTGTATTATGAATGTGCATGTGTCAAATTGGGTCCAATTTAATAAAATTAACATTTATCCACAGCTACAGAAAATGAATTTTTTTTTCATTTTCTGAGTCTCTTTGAGGGTAAGTAAATTCTTGAATTTTTAAGAAATGACTATAATGATAGGATGTATAATTCCCTTCCTTCTTTTTTTTTATGAACCTTATTAAGTCTCATGGTTTCAATTATCACCTCTATTTGTATAATTCCCAATCTCTTTCTTTAATCTTGACCGCTGTCATGAACTCAGTATCACATTTCTAATTGCCTACAGAGCATTTCCATTTGGGAGTCAGTATAGCTCTGCAAACTCAACAAATCTACTATTGCCTCACACCTAACTGCTCTCCTCTCTCCATTTACTAAGGAAAAAAAAAAAAAGAAAATTGCATCCTGATTTGCCTTACGCATATGTTAGGACTGGCAAACTCCTCTACAAACATTCTAAGTTTTCTGTTTTCTTTTCCTGAGTAATTATCTCAGCCCTTACTCCCTTCCACTTCCGTCTGCACATACCTTCATCCTCCATGCCTGCATTATTGTAATTATTTTAAATACTTTAACTTTTCCTTTTCTCTCTCTCTCTTTTAATCATGCCCCAAAATTTGCGAAAGATTCATTTTCAAGAAATAGGAGATTTTAATTAGGTTACTGATTTGATCAGACTTTTAAAAATTATTCTTGGAAAAAATTCATACTATGGCAAGATTTTTAAAATTTCCAAATTTGTCACATTCTGTTATTAAACACAAACTGCTGTTTTGACCCCAAATTTATTCATACTGGTCCCTGAACACATCTAATTACGTCTCATTTTGCATTCCTTCTTTTATAACAGCCCAGTTCCTGCCCAAACTTCCAGGGTGTGCTGGAAATTTCACTTCTGTCACAAAGTCTTCCCAGATTTCCATAGCCCAGAATCTCACGCTCTCAGGATATCTGGGTCTCCTTTTGTTCTGTCATTAACTGTCTGGCCTTTGACATATCATTCTGCATGTCTTATATTTGTTTCCGCAAAAAGAGTTGGAGTATATAATCTCCTATGCTTCTGATCCCTCAAAATTAGAGAAATATACAACATATTCTATTATAATTCATTTGCAATGGACTATTCAGTGCTCCTTGTTATTTAACAATTTGCTTTTCCCAAACTGCAAGTTCATTAGAGGAGGAGATAATATACTTCTGTCTTAGCACCAGTTTTTCATGCACAGTAAAGGAAAATTTGATTAAAAAAAAAAGCTTTTAAGTTAATAAATCTCATGTGTACTTGCTAAACCTTAATAACAGCTGGTTTCTCATTAACCTACTGATTCAGGATACTGGGTCGGCTGAGAGCCACATATCCGAACCTCTTCACAAGGCTGTGATTTCTGAGGTCTGGATTGTCAGGAAATAGTTTCCTGAATATAGGGAAAGTTTAGCCAATATAAAAAAGAGTAACATGAAGAATGAAGGGGTTTCCTTTGCTCTTATAACTTGGTTTTCCAGCATGACTACCTCACACATTCATCATTTTCAATCCTCCTTTTTCGCTCCTTTGCCTCAATTTTTTCATCCTTACCATTCCTGTCTTTATCTGTTCTGATTACTTTTATACACAACTGCTTGTTTGAAGTTGAGTGATTGTGAGCCATAAGCATCCTAACACTAGCAAGTATTCTGACAAAACTGTTTTACATAATGACAGAACAGATGTTTACGAGCACAGTTGAATTATTGTTTTTGGAAATCCATTTAGTTAAAATATCCACTGCTAAGCATGTACAATATACAGGCATGATATTAACAGCAAAATGATAGTGATAACTCAACCTTATCCTCAAGGACCTTATGTATAAATAAAGGCAACATAGCATGGATTTCAAAGTAGACTATTATTATAAATGGGAAAATCTGAAAGATTTTAGCAAAGACTGGAGAGGGAAGGGATATTGGAGGTGAGTGAGTATAAGACCTGGAGGAGAAGCCCAGAGGAAAGACAAGGAAAGTCTGACAAGAATGCAGACAGTCTGGGGATTTAAGATCTAGATCTAGAATCTAGGATCCTAGAATGGACTAGGATTTTAGGATCTAGAATGGGTGTGTGAAGTGCAACAGAATGTGCACAGGAATTTTTAGCACATATCGCATCATCAGTGCAGTGTGAAGTTCTCTCCAGAGAACATATGTTAGTAATTATCATCCACTTTTTGGATTCTAAATTGCATTGTGACTGGATTTACAATATTGTCTGCCAGGGTCCCTGCTCTGCTCCCTGAAGTCCAATCTCCCATTCTTGCTAGTCAGTTTGGTTATAATTTTCACTAAATGCACAAGAGATTCTTTAATTCAGGAGTTAATCCTGTATAATGGACTTTCTTTTTAAATTTAAAATAGTTTTTTTTTTTTAAAGCACATACAGTGGAGAGAACAGAGTAAGATGAGGTTTTTTTTTTTTTCAGCCTTATCTGATCGCTATTGTTTTATCTTCATTGCCATTTGTTTGCATTACATGGTGTGTGTGTGTGTGTGTGTGTCTGTGTGTGTGTGTGTGTGTAAAGAGAAAGACAGACACAGAGGGGGGAAGAAAGACAGACATGGGGGACAATGAGACAGAAGGGGTAAAGGAAGAGAATGGGATTGAAGTTTAAAGCTAACATGCTTCGGGCCTCCCTGGTGGCGCAAGGGGTTAAGTTGCGAAGTTAAGTTACGAAGCTATCTGCAGCCACTGCAGCACCAGTTTGATCCCTGGCCAGAGAGGTGACCCACATGGTGCAGCAGACCTCTCCTGACTCACCCGCTGCTCCCCTCAGCAGTGTATTCCAGTAGATCTACCTGTTCTGTTCCCTACTCTGTCTCTGGTGAATCCTCTCATCCCCTGCACCTCTGGCCTATACCCCAGCTCTTGTATGCTTAAATAAATAAATATTTAAAATTAAACCTAACATGCTTCAAAAGACAGTAAGAACCTCAGAGACAGAGGAAAATGATAAATCCAGTGTTGCAAAACACACAATTACATGATGAAATTTTCTTTGCAATCTAGGTTCTTAGAAGGCCGTGAAAAGAAAGAATACTGGGTGACTAATGTGCTCTTAGTGCATATATATAGCTTTATCTTGACTTTTAAAAGTCACAAAGATGACAAAGTGGTTTCAGTGATATGGAAAGTTGTCCCCTTAAATTTTTTTCTAATATTTTCCAAATTGCCTCTAAGATCCATGATGAAAAGTTCTTTCTCTTTTCATAGTATGTGGTTCACAGAATGCTCTTTGGACAGATGTGGGAAAAAATAGTTGAGAAATTCCCCACCCCACCCCCACATCCCAAGGGGTTGGTGGCTTATTTTTTTGAAAATAATTATTTAGGTTTTTTCCTCTTAGAAATTCAACTGTTATCTAGCTATTTAGCAGCTCTTTACTTTTCTCTCTATCTGATTCTTCGTTGATCAAGTGGCATGACAACGCATCTGTGTTTTGGAAGTTTGTTGAAAAACTGGAATGGAGAAATTTTCCTGTTTTAAAATTTATGGAAGGAAATAATTATATTAATTATCCTTGAAACATAGCGATAATGAAAATAATCTCCCCACCACCAATTTAGGAAGTCTCAAATTAGCATCAAACATTACACATTTCAAGTTTAAACAATGAAATGGACTCTTAACCTTTGAGATTTCATCTGAGGTTCCGGTTTCCCATCGTGCTCTTAATTTGATCCCATTGCTTATGACATTTTTGAACTTCAAGTGTGGCTTCACAGTTTGGATGATCTGCTAAACTTGGCACTGAATAAGTTACAAAAACACAGAGGATGGGGGAGAAAAAAAAAAACAGAAGAAAAATTTTTCCCACAAGGAGCTTGAAAAACTATCGATGTATTATGTTGATATATGTGTGTAAATCTATAAAGGAAAATATTTGTTGTTGTTAATTTGTTTCTGTGGAAATGAGTGGCGTTTATGTCATCTTATTTATATGCTTTGTTAATGTTGAAAATAATGCCTCAATTATAAAAAATATACATGGAAAAATAAACATAATAAAGTAAAGAGATTGAGATTGAGGTCTATCTAGCAAGTTGGCACATATCCAACTAATATTCTCTTTCTGAAAACACTGAGAGAAAGATGCATTTTTACCTTTGAGTCAGGAGGGCAGAGTGTTATCTGCCATCACATACAGCTTTACGCCTACATAATCTGTGAGATTTCCTCCATCACCCCGATATAACTATGTAGAGGTCAAAACCCAAATGACACTCATTGGAGTGCATAAGCGTCTTTGTAATTGTGCAAATTACAGAATCACAGGATATTCTTCCGGGCAAGGAATCCTTGTAATAGCTAAAGATCTGTTCCGTACGTTCAAGTGTAGTGTGAACCTGAAAAGAGCTTATTCTATTTTTCCAGTGAGACAATCAAAAAGACTTTCTCTTTGCAATTTAAACACATAAAACTTACGGAGAACATATGAGGTGGCAAATTCATTTTCAGTACAATAGAAATTCTTGGTGTTATGTTTATAAAATGAAATGCAATATATAATAATTTACTTATTAAATTACATATATAATATAGAATACAAAAGAACATATCAGTTTACTAAAGTTGTTGCTCCCTCCCAGCCCTCCCTTCACAACATTTTTGCTTCATTCTGTATTTTTGAGATCTGGCTAAGGCAGAGTTGAGATGGTATATCTGAGCTCCCTTAGACAGACTTATGTGGTTCACAGTTATTCCTACATGGGGTTATTTCTAGCAAGGTTTCAACACCTAAGTGGTACAGCTACTTGAGCCTGCCTGGTACAAGATGTTAATAATTTTATGTCTATATTATATTACCCTTCATTCCTTTGGTGCCTCCTAACTCAAGGGCAGACATACTATCCTCAGCTACTTGGCAACAGTAGACACTATTTCTCACTCCATACCTGGCTCTAGCACACTTGGTTCAAGCTTTTGTCCACTCTTACACCAGCTGAACACCACCCTGGAGGCCTGTGCCCGAAGGCATCTTCGCTCTCGTCTCCCTCAGCCTAAAATGACTTTGCACAATCACATCTATACCAGTTTCTATTGATACTGAAACATGTATTGACAAAAAAAAACTATAAAACTCAGAATACCAGTCATCAAATAATAAAGAGTTTAAAAAATTAGTTATTACACATGAAAATCTCAAATACCCTGAATTCTTTTTTTTTTGAAGATTTATTTTTTATTTTATTTTTTTAAAGATTTTTATTTATTTATTTATACAAGAACCAGGGTATAGGCCAGATTCGCGGGAGGGTGAGAGGATTCACCAGAGACAGAGTGGGGAACAGAAGAGGCAGATTGATGAAATACACTGCTGAGGGGAGCAGCGGGCGCAACAGGAGAGGTCTGCCGCGCCATGTGGGACTCTCGCAGGCTGGCTGGAATTGAACCAGCGCTGTAGAGGCTGCGGACAGCCTGACAGTGTGGCGCTCAACTGCCTGTGTCACCAGAGGAGACCCAAGATTTATTTATTTTTGCACAAGAGCTGGGGTACAGACCAGAGATGCAGAGTGTGAGAGGATCCACCAGAGACAGAGTGGGGAACAGAACAGGCAGACTGACTGAAATACACTGCTGAGGGGAGCAGTGGGTGGGTCAGGAGAGGTCTGCCTCACCATGTGGGTTTCTCCCTGGCTGGCCGGGGATTGAACTCATGCTGCAGAGGCTGCAGATTGCTTCATAGTGCAGTGCCTAACCCCCTGTGCCACCAGTCTCTCCTATGACGGAACTTGGAAAGAAGTTTTCCTAATTATAAAAACCCTAAATATTTGCATGTCATTGGTGATTACTATAAGGTGGTGAAAGAAAATTTTCTAAACTACCAATAATAAAAAGTAAATTTCTGTGTCCTTTGGGTAAATACCTAGGAGTGGAATTGCTGGATCATATGGAAGTGCCATCTTTAGTAGGTTGAGGAATGTCCACACAGCTCTCCGTAGTGGTTGGACCAGTTTGCACTCCCACCAACAGTGCAGGAGAGTTCCTTTTTCTCCACACCCTCGCCAACATTTGTTGTTGCTAGTTTTTTTAATATGTGCCATTCTCACTGGTGTAAGATGGTATCTCATGGTAGTTTTGATTTGCATTTCCCTGATTACAAGTGATGTTGAACACCCCTATGTTTATAGCAGCACTATTTACAATAGCTAAGCTTTGGAAACAGCCCAAATGCCCAAAAATAGATGACTGGATCAAGAAGATGTGGTACATATATACCATGGAATATTACCCAGCATTCAAAAAAGATAAACACATGCAATTTGCAGCAACATGGATGGCGCTGGAAGGGATCATGCTCAGTGAAATGAGCCCAAAAGAAAAAGAAAAATACCGGATGGTCTCACTCATAGCAGGAATCTAGAAAACTTAAATAAGGGATCAGGAAAATGAATAACTATAAGAAAGTGAAAATCAAAATCAACAAAAAACTATGAACCAGAGACACTTTTTGGGGGGTGGGGGCCGGGAGGGGAGGGATTGGGGTCAGAATGGGGCATGTGCAGTTGTATGGGGGAATATAAAAATAAAATTTATTATTTAAAAAAAAAAAGTACAGAAAAAAAAAAGTAAATTTCAATGCATCATACTATAGGAAAAAGAATTCTTTCATAGTCTCTATAGAAAATGACATTGCAAAATCATTGCAATGTGAAGAGGTAAACAAAGAGTGTGCAAGCAAGAAAAAAAGAAAAAAAAGTAGAACTGTTAGGTTATTAGCTAAAATTTTGTTTCTTTAATTTGTCAGCTATTATAAATGTATAGTTAGTAGGGAGTTCTTATATAATTCTAAACAATAATTCACTCTATGATTAAACATAGATGAATAATTTTACATTCCTTTTATTAAAATAAGCTGTCAAAATTGTTTAAGATTCAGGCCAAAAACTTTGCACCAGTGCTTGGGTAGGTATTATTTCATCCAAACTGCAGAGAGGAATGAATATAGAGATGATGAATACAGAGATGAATATAGACATGACTTTCCCAAGATTACATTTTAGAAAGAGGCGACATGAGCATATTAAACCCAGAGAATAAGACTGTGGCAGTCGTGTGGATAACCAGAAATCCCAAGCTGTCAACTCTGCACATTTAAATCTTCAGAGGGGCTTAAATGCCTGGGCCATACCTGACCAGTGAAATCATAATCTCCTGGGATCTGAAATTTGGTGTTTTTTTTTTTTTTTTTTTTAAGGCTCCCCAGGTGATTCTAAGTGTGAGGATCATTGCATTATACTCTATCTTATCAACAAGAGGACTGGCTTTTGTGATGGAACACTTACAGCTTGAAGGCAGTCATGCTGTCTGAGCAGTCTGATTGCAGAAAGGGAGCCAACATATTTTCCAAGGGTTTACTATCTCCCTTCTTTTGTGTCTCTGTAGCCCACTAATCCTTTCAGCTGGCAGTACTTAGTGTCCACATGCAAGCTCAGCTCCATCCAGGTTACGGAACCAACCTTGTTCTTAGGCAGAAGCTTAAAGCGGAGATCTGTGCTGCCAGCCTTGTTGCCTCACTTATCCGTAGCAAATCTCCTTTTTTCTCTCAGCCCCCGTGGTCTGTGATCACCTTAGTAATCATTTAGCCTCACTTGTAGTTTGCCTTGACCAAATGACCAAAGCTGTTGCCTAATATTTGCTTTTTCAACTGACTTTTAACAGTGATCAAATTATTTCATACACCATCTCTATCTTTATTGCCTGGATGTAACAGATAAACAGTGTGTAATCCATAACTAATCCAGAGTGTCTTATTAATTTGTTAGATTATCTTGAAAATAAAAAAAATTGAGTTCACTTTAGATTGGAAAGTGAAGATTGCTATTTTTCAATAGGTGGTGAAAAGGTAGCGAAAATGTTGGAACGTGATTAGGTAGAGATGTGTTATTAAGAAGGTGTGTTTCCCTTGTTTTCAGATCTAAAGAATTGTTCCTTGCTGGGTAAGTTTATCCATCTCGACTCATTGCCACAGTCAGCACTAACCTGAAAGTGATTTTTGCTTTGAATGTGGAGATGTTATTGTTTTACTCTATCTGTAAAAAAGGAGGAGAAAATTTAAAAAAAAATTGTTAGGATTTAAATTCTTTCTTCTCAGTAATATTTTAAAACAATCTCCTTTGCCTCCTTCAGCACAGCGCCATGTGTGTCTCGGGAAGTTAATAGATGGAACTGAACTTGCCACAGTGAACTGAGAGCCTTCCCTGTCACCTGTCCCAGGCAGAGGAGCCCCTGCTTCATGCCAAGAACATACACAGCATCACTGGAGACATTCACAGTAATTCCAGAGTGTGAATTGATATTTGCCAGGGCAGCTTTTCCTGCTGAGCTATTATCTATTTACTTCCCTTTGCTTTTGTACTGGGTTTGATCTTTACTTGATACATTTCCTGTATATGTCATATGTGCATAATGCTAGATTAATTATTAGTTTTAACCACGATTTGGAAATTCCTACCAATTTTGATATCGGTCTGTCACGAGGGTACTATAGGAGTGCAATGAGTAAAGAGGGAGAGGAATCCCAGGAGAGTTATGCTGATTGAGTTCCTGCTGGTTGGAAGGAGCAATAGTAGGGATCAAACATTTACTTGAAGTACCAGATGAGTGACATGCACTCAATTGTGTTTTGATTATGAGTTATAGTCAGCCTGGTTGATGACAACATCAAAAGGAAAAAGAGTAAGATTTTTCAAGGCAAGATAATTAGTTCTAATAAAACTGCAAGCAGTATTACAAAAAGCTGTAGCTGAAAAATCATTACTTTATGTAAATGGTCATGTTGTTTTATGTAATTCATTTGCGGGACTGATGTTGGATGCATGACTTTTATTATCACTTTAACGAACTCAAAGGAGAAATCTGTAACTTTTTGCGTCTTAGGCACTATAACTTAAATAAACATTAGCTTATTTCTCTGGACTCCCCAGAATAACAGATCTAGACAGATGCTCTGGGGTACTGGGCGATTCTCAGGGCAGTGGGGTGGTTCCCAGGTTGGTGGTTTGGTTACTTATTACCAGATCACCATGGAAGGTCATTCAAAATAAAGAGACGCTGAGATGGGAAAAAAAAGCCACCAACATGCAGTCTGACCAGCTGCTTTTCAAAGTGACTAGAGAGGCAGGATACAGGTAGAAGGCAAAGTGATGAAGAGAACATGACAGTCAGTCCAGGAAGTGGTAGAACCAAGAAAAGCAACGTTGAAGGAAGCCTAGTGAGCTAGAACTTTATAGCCGAGGACTAATTATTTCTCATTACAGCTTTTATAGACGCAGGATTGCAATTTGGAAAAATTCACTTAACCATGAGATCACATAGCCAGCAAGTATAAGCTCTAGTTTTCTGACTTCAGACTTCAGATTCCCTCCTTGGAACTTTCACTGTGATTTGCTTTTATCTTTTATCTTTGGTTTTATTCTCCTTATTCTCCCACAATGACCTTAGACTTATTCTAAAAAAGCAGGACTGCTCATAGTAATCCATAATTTAGAATAAAATTTATGGTTTCCCTTCAGAAAGCTTAAATTCCTACACATAACCCACAGGGTCTTTGGATGATGTAGACGAGGTGTTGGGGTGCCTCACTTCCTTTGCACCCCCCATCTGTACTCTCCCATCAAGGGTTGCCCCTTCACCCCTAAGGCAGCGCCCCGTGTATTAATAAGGTCACAAAAACACACCTGGAAATATCTATGATCATGCGTGTTGTATGGAAGTTCTCTATTTCCCAGAGAGCATTACTTGTCTAGATATTTATATCTCTCCTTTATATCACAACCTCTAGCACTTTCCACATATTATCTAATCCTCACAAACCTCCATATACATTCCATAACAATTACTGAAATGAATAAACAAGCATAAGCTCTATCTTCTATCTTCCATTTATAATATTGTCTAATTGGAGAAAGTTCATCTTCAAACTAAATATTTCAAGCAAGTAAATATCTCAGTCACTAACATGATTTAATTTGGAGAATTGCACCTCTAACATACCACTTTGAACATAATTCCTTTAAAATGCTTATTTCTTAAGGCAGCTCCTCAGCTGCTTATATTTTCCCAGGACAAATGTGCTCTTAAGAGACTCTCCTAATTGAGCAATTGATTAATTAGCACTTTTCTACCTTCACCAGGGAGTGAGAATTTAGAGGGTATTACTGTGCTAATAAGCTCACACTTTTCTTATTTTAAACTGTTTTCAATTTTGGGAATACGAACCCCTGAGACAAGAAAAAATAAATTTTAAATCTTTTCATCCATGCAAAATACAAAGTAGGTCACTCCACGTGTTTTTACTTGGCTAGTCCATTTGATAAGGAAGGAACAAGATGTTTCCCTCTTTCTGTCTCTTTTTTTTTTCTTTCAAATTACAGTGTATTTCTTGGGGAATTTAACTGCATAATATACAAAGCAGCAAACACCATAAAGTGATAGACAGATGCAAAAGGAAATATAAATGTCTAGGTCTCTTTCTTTCTTGGGTATTCTCTTCAAATAGGGGTTTAAATTCATGTGCTCCAATTAATAACTACTTTTACAAGATCCATAGTGTATGGTCATAGAACAATTCCTTTCAAGAAAAAGTTGGTGAAGAAAGCCTTGCGCAAAATGAATCCTCTTACATGTGACCAAAAATAAATAAATAAATAACTTGGAGCAACAGAGAATTTACGTGTGAGCACCAGGACTCATTCAGAAGAGAAGCTCAGCTGTGGAGGGGTCCTCTCTACCATGTGTGTTTTTATATGGAAGGGGCCATAGTTAGCAGGTACGTAATGGATTGCGGGTGGTGGCCTAGGACCATACTAAATGATAGTCTAATAATGATATTAGAGCAAAGCAAGTCATCAGCGATAGAGTTTAATGGCACTTTGAAAATGACTTTAACCCCAGTGAAATGCTTTTGAATCTCTCAACACACACACACACACACACACACACACACGCACGCACGCACACACACACACACCCCTCTATATATTACATATCTATCAGCATGGAATTGACATGGAGAACTGACTTCTTTAATCCACAATTATTATTTCATTTACCAAAAAAAAAATACCTTTTTAAAAATGCAAAAGCAGCAATCCCTAAAATGTTCTTTTTTTAAAAAATCAAATTAATAGTATGCATTTAATATGATACTTTGTATTATGATTATCCAATTTAGTAATTTAGAATACAATATATTTAAATATTATTAACTGGCATAGATATATATTTCTTAGACTTCATCTATTTTTCAAAAACGAATGTTTAGAAATAACAAAAATACTAACATTTAGCTCACATGTGAGCTCTTACTAAATCACCTTTGCTCTGTAAAGGTGGAACTCTACATGAAGAGAGGCCTGCCCGACAACTGTATTACTTTAACTAGTCAATAGTGACCTGAGGAGTAAAATCGGGCATCTGTGGAAAGGAGCTTAAAACAGAGAATCAACCATGCCCGAGGATGGAAGAGTCAGACTAGAGAATGGAATTATGTATGGCCTGTGTGCCTGAAAGCCAGGTATTCTCCCTGTGAATATGGGATGTGTTTACTATGGTGACCCCTGTAGGTCAGCTTTATGCCAGCATTTTCTTTTCTTTTTTTTTCAAGATTTATTTATTTATACAAGAACTGGGGTACAGGCGAGAGGCGCAGGAGGGTGAGAGGATCACCCGAGACAGAGCAGGGAACAGAACAGGCAGACTGACAAAATACATCGCTGAGGGGAGCAGCGGGAGCGACAGGAGAGGTCTGCTGCACCATGTGGGATTCTCGCTGAGCGGCTGCGGACAGCTTCACAGTGTGGCGCTCAACCACCTGCATCACCAGGGAGGCCCCTAAGCCAGCATTTTCAAAGACAGCAGGTAATGAATTAAAAAATCTGAAGAGAACCAGCATCATTTGAAGGTAAAACTCACAGTGTAAACTGATGCTGAAACTGCTCAGCTCACTGTTCTTGCCCTGATTCCTTATTCAGCAATAGACTAGCAGATCAAATGCTTGTCTCCCCAAGGTCATTGTCACTGACCATGAAGGAGATGATCACAGAGGAAGTCACAGTGCTTGGGACTGTGGCTGCACTCATCAATGCTCATTAATTATGTTATAAATTTATGCATTATAACTTTTAAAAGCAGACTTCCTGATTTATCTGTCAGTCTTGCCTGGACTCGGGTAATATAAAGCACTTTTTGGAACCTACTCATTTCTAAATAATCAGCACACCCCTAATATCTAGGTTGGAAATGTTGAAGACATCATTATGTGTCAAGGTCACCCCTTAACTAGTGTTCTTCTGTAAGACCCTGCCTGAGCAACAGTCAACCTCCTTCCTAGATGATATTTTTATTTTACTTCATTCTAGGTAAGACAAAATAAAATAAAAAAAAATCAACTCAATCCAAGGCATGATGTAGAGAAAATTTTCTACATCATTTTGGAAGGAAATCTAATATTGGTTCATTGTGAGCATAATAAAAACAATACTTAGAAGTGGCGATCACAGTGTAAGCCTCCCTGCAGAGGCCTGAACACACAACTGTAGTGACATACCCTGGCCCCAGTACTTACGTCACATTTCATTTCTTGTTAGCTCTCTAACTAATGTTTATAAAAACCTTATAAAATACATTGCTTCCTTCCTATAATGAGTGCACAGAACCTTGAATAAATGGACCTTATATCCATTTAGCTATAGTCTATAGTCTTGGTCCCCAAAGGTAAATGTTGCTTCCAGGACACCCTTGGCAATGTCTGCAGACATTTTTGATTGTCACAACTGGGGCAGAAGGGTGGGGGTGGGTGGAGAAAGGATGCTGTCAGCATCCTGTGGGCAGGCACTGGGGATGCTGCTAAATTATCCCATATTGCGCAGAGCAGCATAGTAATTATCTTGTCTAAAATGTTAGTAAAGTCAAGGTTGAAAAACTGTGGCTTAGGTAGTGGGATTTTTTTTTTAAAGTGTTGACTGTTTCAAGACATGGAGAGTAAATCAAAATAAACTCACACAACAGAATTCTTTTTCGCTGCAATGAATGAAGAGAATAAAAGAATCTCTGACTCAAAACCTCTCTGAGACATGGTTGGACCCAATTCTGGGGAGAACCACTTTATAGCTGTTCATTAAAAAAGTTTTTTTGGTTATATACCCACTTTTCAATGAATATAAACTTCAAAATGAAGAATTTCATGAGGCATTACTGACTAGAGAGCTGAGAAATAGCCATTGCATAAATCTTCTCTCCAGTTGATTCTCCTGTAAATCTATTTTTCATGCTCTTTCCTCCATCAGTGGGGCCAGCAAATTTCTTTGATGTTCAATAGCTTGCCCTGCTCTGTACAAGTATTCCTTTTAATTAGACAATGATTCCCAGCCTGATTGTGACACTTTTTGCTTTTATTAGTTACTGTGTTCAAGTGTTTAGCAATTAATAAGGATTAAAAAAAAAAAAAAACCACCAAATTCCTCACACAGGAAGTAGTCCTCAGGCAAGTCACAGTAGCTAAACAGTCTAACCAACTGTAACAGAGTGTAACATGTAACAGAGCAGCCTGTGTTATCACAAGTCCTGCTGACGACAGCTTCGCTCCATATTCATGAGCTTCAAGTTATTGCTCTAAAAACCAGTGCGTTATCTGTTTAAAGAACATGCACTCCGTGCAAAGGTGTGGACTAACAGCTCCACTGTGCCAGGACAACAGAGACAAAAGTGAGTCTGCTCTGGGTCACTTTCTTGTGCATTCATTTGTTCAATAAAATGGGGGGGGGTTGCAAATGTATGGGGAATATAAAAATAAAATTTATTATTTAAAAAAAACATTTCAATAAAATTAATTTTAAGTAGAAAAAAAAAAAAAGAAATGGAAAACACGGGCCTCCCTGATGGCGCAGTGGTTGAGCGCTGGGCTGCGAAGCTGCCCACAGCGCCGGTTCGATCCCCCGCTGTCGGCGAGGGTCCCACATGGCACGTGGTCCCACATGGCACGCAGACCTCTTCTGCCACGCCTGCTGCTCCCCTCAGCAGTGTATTTCGTCGGTCTGCCTGTTCTGTTCTCCGCTCTGGCTCTGGTGAATCCTCTCACCCTCCCTTCTGACTGTACCCAGTGCTTGTATAAATAAATAAATTAATTAAAAAAAAGAAATGGAAACAGTATTAATTTGTAAGTCTTCTCCACAAAATAACCCCTTTCTTACATACTTTCACATCCCCCCTGAAAGATACTAGTACCAATTTGTTTCTGTAAACTGAGGCTTGGTGATTGATACATGTCCCCTCGCCTTGAAAGCTAGGAGGCTACTGTATTCCATCTTCCCATCTTTCTAGTGTCCATCTTTCTCCAGTCTCCATCTTTCTCTGCCTTGGTCTGTGCCCTGGGAATCTGAATTCTATAAATCCCGTCACCTAAGTTTCTCTCTGACTCCGGGTTGGTTTTGGTCAGTAGAAGACACCAACAGATCAGAGGGTGGGGAGAGATTTATTCGCCTTTGTCTCCCCTCACAATGGTTCTGCCACTGGTATGTTTCTCTAGTTTCAGGTCCTTGGAGATGAGTTTTCCCAGAGCCCAAGAGCACTCTTAGGGTCCAAGACCTACTGCTCTCTTCCCGCTCCTTCCCTGCTAAAGGATGTTAATGCTTTCTGGTGGGCTTTCGTCCCTAGGTATCAGAATCCACGGGTTCCTTGATTCTCCTCACACCTCTACAAATCATCTGATTATTCAGCCTTTTAAGTGTGTCTGCTGTGATAATGCTAGAGTATTAATGTCAGTATTTAACCCCAAGTCTCTTGAACTTTAAAATCTGAGCTGCTTCTACTCTAAGGGTACTCTCTTGTGCCAATCTTCAAGGAAACAAGAGTAGAATGAGCATGGACTGTGTTCTCAAGTTGCTACTGATTTGCTTCAGCAGACCCACACTAAACTACCACAAGAGAATATGGTAAATACTATAATAAAAGAATAATGGAAGACAGTGAAGCACAGCCTGTATTAGTAAAAATAAAGGCAATGAAATAATATATGGGTCTTTAAAGACTGAACAGTAAAGTTTTATATACTAATGGGACCTGAGGAATGACCAAGACTCACTCCTTTTCTTTATTAGATTCCCTAAGAAGGCCTAGGGACTAGGTACACCCCATTGAGTGCACTAGGAGCCAAGCTGGGACTAATATCCAAGTCTTTTAATTCCCTGTCAAGTGTTCATTCCTTTACTAAATAACCACATAGGTTCCTAAGAGAGAGGATCAAGAGAGCATCTCAGATATCAAGTGATATTCTACACACACTCTACATATATTAATCAACAAAAAGCCATTTTTCTACTTGAAGAAAATCAGAATGTAAAAATTAAAATGTAGCCCTCTCTCTACATATTACCCCTAAAGAAACCCCCCACAAATAGAGTATGTGAGTCTGGTAAATGTATGCAGACTTGTTAGTCTAGAGAGAGTCCTCAAAAACTGTAAATGCTTTCCAAGATCTGCTTTTTCCCAATTTAATCTAAATCTTGACTGGTTTTGAGAAGTTTCTTCCTCATTTAAAAACAGTTAGAACTAGCATATCTGCATGATAGCAGAAAGAGATGCTATCGAATGCTCAGTGTGTGGGCATTTGTAATCTGCTTTTGGCCAGTGGGTGGTGAAGTGGTTTATTTCAAGTTGAGAATTTACATGAAAAACCTTTTGTGTTTATTTTACTCAGAATAGCTTTCTCATAAAAATACAAAGCATGAAGCACCAAGCAACCCATTACAGCGCCATAATTCTGTTTATTTTTATAGAGACTAGTTTTGATATAAGGATTGAAATGTTTTTAATGTTGCTTGAGTCTTTTGTTTTCAAAAATGTGAGTTGTCGTCAAATTGTTTAGTATGGTTTTATTTAAATCAGGATCATTTGAATAAGACGAAATAGACAATGTCAACCAAAAAGGGACATTTGAACAAGCCCTGAGGTCTCCATCATCTAGGAACAACATTGCTGGTTTGGGGTCTGTTCTTTTTCTGTCTGTTCCTTGGGTATAGAGTGCAAAAGCAGGAAAGAGATGGGTAATATTCCATTAGTTTATTTTCATTTTAAAAATTTAACTCAATCCAACTAAACCAAGACTTCGTTTCCCGCTGCTCCTTTCAACTCTGAAGTGATCTGTTATTAGAACAGCAATGAGGTGATCTAGAAATTCTCCAATGCCACAACTGTTTTTTCCGGTTCTCTGTTCTTTCCTCTAAAGTAAATTAGATTAAATTCTTTCCTCTAAAATTCATGTCTTTGCATGAAATGCATAGGAGATCTTTTAAAAGACTCTTTCCACTGATAGTTTCCAGCTACATCAGAGGCAAGAGCACCACACGTTCTCAGGAAAGACTACCCTTGTGACATGTTTTGGCAGAGTTCTGAAAGGCAGGCTGTAAACAGCAGACAGGGAGTCTTGTTCTTCTATGATTTCTCCCATGATTCTAAATGGACCAAGATTTAAGACCAAAATTCAAACAATGTCCAGCATAATTTGGCACTCATATTCTGCATAAGCAGCGGGGCCTGTAGGCTCTCCTTGAAGGAACACATCAAGCAACCATCAGTCAGCACACTGACTTGATGGATGATTCCCTGCTCTGTGCCAGACTTTGAGTTGACACACTGCATATAAAAAGACAACTAGAAGTGCCACTTGGCCCAAGAAGAGCACAAAGCCTAAATAGAGAATGAGACAAATGTTCTGAGAATTTTGGGGAGAAAAGAAAAATCATAATGACAGCCAAGTATACTGGGCTACAGAGCATGCTACAGGTATTATGTACAGTATCTCTTTTAATCTTTGCAATTAATCTCTGCTCTCACTTAATCTCTGATCTCTGAGTTCCTCATATTAGGGAGTTGAGGTTTAAAAGAGATTACTTAACAGAGGTTCCCTACATAACACTGGCATGAGAGATTCCAGCCAGAATTCAAATGCAGGAAATATTGATTACCTTCCTCAAACAAAGAAAATCTTCTAAGAGTACCACCAATAAGAAGGCAACTTTGATACACCACCACCATCCAACCCATAGTCATAGTTCAAATGTCATCAACACTTTCTCTACTTGGCTCAGAAACTGTACAAAAACACTGATTGCATTTAGTCCTCAGGGTGCATCAGACTCTCTCACTCTGAAAGAATTCCTAATTTTTTCCCTGTCTCCCAGGTGTTAGGTGCTCTTAAAGAGCAGGATAACCCCAACTTGGTCCTCCAGACTTCCTCGGGTCATGATCAGCCTTATGTCTTACACTGCTGGGCTGAATTGTGCACAAAGGATGCTGGGCCCGTCCTCGTGTCTCAGACCAGGAAGCATGTCTGCCCCCAATCATTGCTCACCTTTGGATGTCTTATGATTCTCAACTACAAGTCATTATCTTCCCCTTTTAATTTGATTAATATTTTGTGGACAAATATTCTTATATTACACCAATACCCTGCTCCTCAGCAAACCTTCACCCATGGCTTAGCATCTACTGATGACTCCTATCAACTACATGGCAACTACCATCAACTACCATTTCAATCACTCCTTCTGTAGTTATTAGTTGGAGTTGGCATCTCACTGTAAGAAAGAACTTTCATTTTTTCCTCTCTCTATATCTGTGGGGTTTCTATTTATTCAGTAAGTTACAGTTCAATACTCTATTTTGAGACCAAATTATGCTAGAACACCCACTAGGATATCTGGCTCCTTATCATTTTCAATGATTTTCTTAGTTAGCACTTCCATGCCTCCACTGCCCACCATGCTGTTCCTCATATTGCCCCATCTCCTTGGACACCAGCATCTCTGAATGAGGAGAGCAAGGAATAAGATGGAAAGGGATAGGAAATGGGGCTATGTTGTTTCAAATAATTTCTTTAAACTCTGAATGGGAAGAGAGAGAAGACATGTTATCACTAAAACAATTCACAAATTTAATCCTTGAAACCTAAGTTCTTAGACTGATTGTGGGTAATGTCCATTGAAGTAGGAATAATCTGTCGTCTTTTTATAAAATTTAGATACTGAAGAATTAAAAAGATACTTAGAGTCTTGAAGGGATTTTTGCAGCATTATTCATAATAGTCAAAAGGTAGAAGCAACCTGAGTACTAATTGATGGATAAATAAAAAGAATGTGGACTAGACATAAAATGGCGTATTATTCACCACTGAAAAAGAAGGAATTCTGATACATGATACCACATGCAAGAGGCAGGAGGACATTATGCTAAGTGAAATAAGCAAGTTCCAAAAAGTCAAATACTGTCTGCATCCACTTACACAGATGCCTAGAATAGATCACTCATAGAAACGGAAAGGAGAATGGTGGTTGCCAGGAACTAGTGGGATGGGGACATGGGGAGATGTTTAAAGGGCTTAGAGTTTCAGTTTTGCAAGACTCAAAAGCTCTAGAGGTTGGGTGTACAATGATGTAAATACAGTCAACATTGCTGAATTACTCAGAAACTGAAAGCTAGAAAATTTTATGGTATGAGTATTTTACCACAATTAAAATATTTCAAATGTCCCCCCCTCCCAAATACTTTGGGTGTAAATCTGAGAAGTATACACAGCAATTTTTTCATTCCACAAAAGTTCTAAAATGAGGATGTTTTAAGTTACAGAGTAAGGAGGTATAATATATGATCTACATATTCAAAATAGGTGAAAGAGAGGGAAGTGACCGCTACTCCTTAATCTTTCTGCTACAGCACACCATCCTTTCAATACAGAGTGTTTCCAAGTTAGAATATGTAGTATGCAGAACATACTATTAGCTTTATGTGAATTAGTGTAAAGAAGTTTTTCATTATGTTATCCTCGTAATGTCACCTCTGATTGAAGCCATCATAAGGTTCATAGTATTGGGAACAGAGAAAACTTTACCAGGCTACCATTAATTTTCAATGTCTGAGCCAGGAGAATGTATTTCAAGTTTCCCCGAGTTTCTTCAATGATATGAATATTTTTTTAAGATTTATTTTATTTATACAAGAACCAGGGTATAGGCCAGATGTGCAGGAGGGTGAGAGGACTCACCAGAGACACAGCAGGGAACAGAACAGGCAGACTGATGAGATACACTGCTGAGGGGAGCAGCGGGCAAGACAGGAGAGGTCTGCTCGCCATGTGGGTTGCTCCGAGGCCAGCAGGGATCAAACCAGCACTACAGAGGCTGCAGACAGCTTCACAACGCTGTGCTCAACCGCCTGCGCCGCCAGGGAGGCCCCCGATATGAATCTTTAAAACAGGTGTGACCATGAGGAAACATTGCTATGTAGTTGACTTTGACCAAGGTCACAGGAAGAATAGTGTCATCCAGAAGTTCTTAATGGCACACAAACCCCAGAGAGCACATAACTTAATTGTTCTTCCGTGGCACAAATCCTTCTCATCATCTTTCTAGGCTTCTACCAAGTGAAACTAACCAATTACTCTTCCCAAATTTTCACTCCAATTATTCTTTCTTTCATGTGCAGGCTTTATTAACATGGTGATGTCATTAGTATGAAAGTGGCATCTTATTTGCAATTCAATTAGAAATCATGTATGTGTAGTGTCATAGTGTAACAGTGTGGTCCCCAGGAAAAGGGGAGGTTCCAGGTTCCCAGCCCCACCCAAGGTAGGGTGGAACTGAACAGGGAAGACAAGAAGCTGGAAAGGCAACTGAGGGAGGGAGGAAAGAAGATGGAGAGCCAGATGGAGACCTGGAAGAGGCACGAGGAGCAGAGGGACATGTGAAGAAACTGTACTTGCTCCTTGGTACTGGACTGGTTATAACAGATGTGGGTGAGAGACCTGTGGGGAGGTTAACAGGGGTAGGTTTTATCTTGATTTTGATTATGCTCTTTTCCTCCCAGACCTATCTGGCTGTTTTAGACCCTTTTCTACGGGTCCCCACCAGAAGGTGCTTTAGACTTGTGGCAGGCTTTCAGACCTCAGAGTCCCTGCTTTGGGCCAACCATGTTTGGCTGGACATTTACCCACAAGAGATGGGTAACTTTGGGTGCTTGATTCAGAACCTAGATTCTTTGTCTTTTCTTTTTTGCACACCAATTGTATTAAAATTCCTTTCCATTAAGGGTCTTACATGTTTTGTCTTTATATAGCAGATGGCAGAACCTATTTATAACAGGCAGGTTTGGGGGTTTAGGTGTGTCCCTCTCCTTGCCCTGTAATAGTAGTTACAGGGCTGTAACTCCATGTGATTGAATTCTATGTTTTTGGCTCATTTAATTTTTGTGATTGCAAAATTCTTATTAAAAAACATTTTTTAGTTATTTTTGCTTAGAAGAACTGGGGTGTAGGCCAGAGGTGTGGGGGTAAGAGGATTCACCAGAGACAGTGGGGAGCAGAAAAGGCAGATTTACTGAAATACACTGCTAAAGGTAGCTGTGGGCAAACAGGAGAGCTCTGCTGCACCACATGGGTTAGCTCCCAGGCTGGAGATGGAACTCAGGCCTTAGTGGTGACAGTGCTGAGACTTAACCCCCAGGGTACCAGGGAGGTCCTGAATGCAAAATTCTAAACATTGCATTCTTCCCTTTCTTATTTGGCCCATTTAGCCTCAAGTTTTTATTGATTTGTATGTTTTCTTGAATGGCACTGACTTGTATTCTATTTCTACTTACAGATCATGGTGACTTATTCTCCTTCAACATAAAGAAACTCTCTTCTAATCAGTACTAACTACTCAGCATAAGAGACATTTTGGGACTTACAGAGAGATATGCAATTGTAAGGACAGGCATTTGAAGCTGAATAGATAACCTTAACTTTCTTACCTGCTAGAAGATTGACAACGCAGGAGATCACTAAAATAGAGTGACAAGTGAGGAGTGTTGAGGAGTTTCCAAAATCCCATATTTGAAATGACACTGTCCTTTTCAAAGTACCTTCAACATAGTTTCTATTCAATTTATCTACAATGAACACTTTCCAAAATTACTTTTGCACAAGTTTATGCATTTCCAAAAAGTGATCGAAAATAGGCGTATAAGCAAGTAATTGAAAACTCATAATATTTAGGCCAAGTTGTTTCTTTGAATTAATAAAACATTCTGCACATGAACACAAAGTGATACATATTTGCTCAGAGAGGATTCCTAAAATAATTAAATATTCATTACCAATGCATAACTTAGTAAATGAACCTTGATCTAGACTCTCAAATATTTAAAGTCCAAAATTCCCTATTCCCTCACAAATCCTTTATGATTTTCTCTGGAGATAGAATGCTTTTCTAATTGTTTTATAAAAAGAATAATTTATGATATGAAAAAATACTGTATTATCTTAAGGAAAAGGTCTATGCAACAGGTATCTGAACACAAGTCTGCCTTCAGTCTCCAAGTATGTTAAGCAGAGCAACATAAATAGCAAAGGTTTATTTCACTTCTAGGATCAGGCATGGCTCAGCCCCTTAAAGGTAATGGTCCAAATGTTGACAGGGGTGTTAAATCTTTAGTGGGCTTAGGAGTTGCCACAGGGAACTTTTTGAGACATTCTGGATCCCAGAAGTGAGACACCAGTGGTTAATCTCTGTGTCCCCTGGCCCTTTAACATGTTCTCTTCACACTTGTTTCCATATTTCATCTGCTCTGAGCTCAGGTTGCTTTATGATTTTGGTTAAGTGTGAAGAAATCCATGTGACACATGGAAGGGACCAAAGCTTTTCTTTACCAAATGCTAAATTTCTGCTAATATGTATTTTGTTTCCCAGAGCATAATCCCTGATGTCATTTTCCAGCAGGTCTAGTAAGCCTTATCACTTGCCAGTTTAAATAATACCAGATATAGTATTCCCTTGAAGACAACAAAGAAAGGTACTTCATGTTTGTTTTTTTGATAAGGATAGCATAGCTTCAAGATCACAGTGAATTGAAAGAATCAACATGTGACAAATGGTGCGAAATGTAGAGGTCTTGGCTTTTGTTTTACACCCCTGGTTATGGAAACACAATGACTGTGGTGTGAGGACCACTGAACTTGGGGCCAGAGGGCAATGATTCACATCATGACTCAGTCAGCTTGTTACTCCGGTTGCTGACTGCTTCTTACAACCTGAATTGCCACAACAGTACAATCAAAGTAAGGCAGACCTCAGAGGATTTAATTAGGCATAATTGAGATAATGAACATAAATGTATTCGTGGGCTAAACATCATTTTATAAGGCATTAAGATCTTCCTGTTACATATTTGCAAATATTTTTTGCTCATTTCATCTATACATAGCCAGTGAATCTCTAAGTCATGACAATAGCACTGATTTTAACTTTTTTTTTTTTAAAGATTTATTTATTTATTTATACAAGCACTGGGCACAGTCAGAAGCGTGGGAGGGTGAGAGAATTCACCAGAGCCAGAGCGGGGAGCAGAACAAGGCGGAGTGACAGGCAGAGTGACGAAGTACACTGCTGAGGGGAGCAGCAGGCGGCAGGAGAGGTCTGCGCACCATGTGGGACCCTCGCCCGGCGGCTGGAGATCGAACCGGTGCTGCAGAGGCTGCGGGCAGCTGGGCAGCTTTGCAGCCAGCATTCAACCGCTGCGCCATCGGGGAGGCCCTGATTTTAACTTCTTAACAGAGAATTTTGTGTTTGACACCAAGAATCCAAATGGAAACTAAAACATGGAGTCAATAATTGCAATAAATGCAATCTGTACATATCATTATTTTATATACAAAATAGCTATATTTTTAACAGTTTTTAAGTTGCTACTTAGGATCATGGACATCCAGACTGAGAAAAGCTTTGTAAACTGTATCTTATAAGCTCAGCAATTTAGAAACTCAGTTATATTATACCAAAGTGATGTGCAGCCTTGAAATATGGCCATTTACATAAAAAACCAAGCACAAATGAGCTGGAGATCTGATCCAAATAAACAGCTGTCATTTTATTGGTATGCATTTGTATCTAGATATATATGGCCATATATGTTAAAAAATAATGTTTATGTTACTAATAATATACTAGTAAGACAGAGTGATAACTCTATAGAAAGTAAACATGCTATGTATTATGAGTAAGCATACACACATATATATATATTTTCATGTATGCAAGTGCACGCACGCGTGCATACACACACGCACAGACACACGCACACACACACACTTCTCTGTTTGACACCAATGCCAGGTCCCTATTCTAAAACAGTTAAGTCAGAGTACACAGGGGCAGGGCTATAGCATGACCGCACTGCAAAAGCTCCCTGGGATATTTGCTGTATAGCCACGACTGAGAACCACTAACCCACCTCGATATCTAAAAGTCCTTTGTTTTCTGGATTCTGCATCCACTTAAATTTCACTGACTCATATGTGTCTATTCAGACAATGAGGACAAGACCACGGCAAAGACCTCCTCTGACACAGCTAACTCACTGAATTTTCCCAGTGCCACCTAAAAAATGAAAACAGGCCTCACCCTTCTGGTTTCCCCTTGTGGTGCCTGGAGACACACTGGCTTGATGATGATGCCAAAAAGTAAAGCGATAGAGCCACTTCCATGTCTTACCCCGTCTCTCCATGGTTTAGTGCTGTGAACACAAGCAGGAGAAGAAAGAGGGGGTCTTGAGAAAAACATGCAAATAAAACACAGAGATGTGAATCGTGACGTCAGGAAGCCACCATGGAGCACAGACGGGGGAGAGGGTACTGAAGCACAGCATCACCTGAATCTAGCGCTCTCGCTGTAAGCCCTGAAAGTCCACATGTGGGCCAGGAGTGATGGGGTGAGTACATGGTACCCCTTCTCTGCAGGCTCTGCCTGGCCCAGGAAGACAAACCACTGCCACAGAGAGCATCTGCTCTGGAGTCTTTTACTTTGTTTCCAGTTGATTGAGTTTGTTGACAGGTGCTAGCCACCTACAATTAGTTTCAGCGAATGCAACGTTTGCACATGTGTATGAGTGCGTGCAAAGTATGAGCCACCCAATTTAAAAGTTCGCCGTCCTCTCCCCACTGGGACTTGAGATGTTTGAAATTAACAGGGAAAAAAGTCACAAAATATATACAAAAGGTGGCATGTCTGTCTGTACAGAACAAAACAATATCCCCCTCACACAGTGCCTGGCACTCAGTGGGAGCTCTATAAATAAAAATCCATTCAATGATCACCAGGCAATCTCTATAAGCGATCAAGACATTCACAGCATTAATCATATTTGCAAAATCATCCTTAACTTTCTTATACAACCAATTTCATGCAATTGTCCTAATGTCCTGATTTTTATTTATTTATTTATTTATTTTGTAGTCACAGATCTTACTATTATCATTTCTTGGCATGGAGAATTTTTTTAATGTTTATTTTTGTATTTTTTTTTTTTTTGTGGTCACATTGGTTTCCAACACTGTCCATGATTCAGAGGTACAGGTTCACATGTCTTCAGCTGTATGTTACCCACCATGCTCACCACCAAGGCACCCATGATCTTCCACCATTGTCCAATCTGTCCCTTGCACACTCTGGCACCCTTCTTTCTCTGGTAGCCTCAATTCTACAGTCAGATATCTAGGGTTTGTTTTTTTTTGTTTTTGGCTTTGTTTGACTCTTTGTTTTGTTTCTCTATATTCAACATGAGTGAAATCATCCACTATTCGGCTTTCTCTTTTTGGCTTGTGACAACACGGATGGAACTGGAGGAGATTATGGGGATTTTTATTAAAATGCAGATGATTAAGTAGGTCTTGATGAGACCAGAGAGTCCGCATTTTTAACCAACTACCAGGTGATGCCAATGTGGGAGTCTGCTGGTTACTCTTTAGTAGTGAGGCTGTGAAAAGAAAAAAGATAAATCAGAATTCAAAAACTCCTTTTGAAAAAGAATGCCTGTCTACCTAGTAATGAGGGGATATGAACTAGAAACTTAAAAAGCAGAGAAAACTCAGCACCTGGTTTTTGAACAAAGTCTCTGCTTGCTTAATGGTACTCCTGAGAGTTTTCTGGTTTCTCTGTTGTCCTAACTATACTCCAATAATTAGGAAATGTTAGAGGCTTGCTGAGATTTGCTGCTTGGTCCAATAGTCAATCATTCAAGTTTCTAGAAGGAAAAACAAGTATTCCAATACACATCTGTGATTTGTAGTTTCATAAATGTTGTTCTAATCCTATTCCTCACAGTTAGAAAAACAGGAATGTAGTATTTCCTTTATTTCATCACACAGCTCATCATTAATCTTGGGATTCTATTATAGAAGACTGTACCCCATGAAATTAATCAAAATGCTCCAAGTATTTCATCTCTCCCTCCCCCTCGCCTTGTCACTGCTAGAACCAAGATACTAAAATACTGATTGCCATAATATCTGAAATTCTTTATAGTTGGACAGAACATGTGAACTTAGGACTTGCAGGTTTTCTTTTACTCATGTAAGGAATAATTATGATGGGGCTCTTGCTTCCTGCCACTTGTAACAAGACTAATTTTACATAAGAAAGAAGAGAGGATATGGCATCAGATGACTTTGCATCTCGGTTCTCTCATTTATGGGTCTAGTGTGACTTGACTAAGTCATGGAAATGCTCTGAATCTCAGATTCCTCACATGCAAAGTCATGTTATTAGTAATATAAACATTATTTATCATTACTATTATGGCTATGGGACATGAGTTAGTGCACACAGTTAAATCAAAAAAGTTTTTGAGGGAGCTTATAAATCCTCATATGAGACACATGTGTGGATCATTCCATCTTTTTTCTCTTCCTAACTAAACTATGGTTTGGCGGTTGAAACTCTGGATGCATGGGGGAAAGTCTATGTGTATTTTAACCTCTGCCAGTCAGTCTCATTATCTGAAGTTAGTTTACAACATGGAAAGCCTCATGAGGACAGGAGCAGTGTCTGTTGTTAGCTGCTGGTGACAGTGCCTAGGATAATGCCCAGCACATGAGAAGCCCCAGAAATTTCCATTAAACACAGACATGAAAATTGTTTCCCCATGACACGTTGAGTTCTCTCTAAGGATAAAAAGTGAGAAACTGATGATTTGCAATCAAAATGTAATTTTTTGTTGGCAATCTAGATGATGACAACCAACATGTTAACATATGTCCAAACCACTATTTAATTTAAATTTCTTATTAAAATGAGGATTGAGTTGGAGCTAGCATTTTTTAGCAGTTCAAAATCTTCTAAAATGCAAGGATAATGGGATTCTAAATCAACCCATATTTATTTGGGAATGAACACTGTCTAGTTTTTCACCCTCTGTCATCTCTGCCTTCCCCTCCCCATGCACCTACCCACCTATACATGAACTCTGTAACTACCTTCCAGACCCCCAAGCTTCCACAGTCCCAGAGAGGGGCCAGGTGTGTGGGGTCGTGACTCATGCAAACTCACTTGGACTCCAGGACCACCGGGAAGGCCAGAGCCCCTGGGGTGGCATGGGAAGACAATGGAAGCTTAAAGTCCCAGGCACTAAAAATAAATACCTAAAAATAAAACTGTCAGTCCAAACTTGGAAAGGTCTACTATGTGCCCATGAGAAAAAACAGAGGTGCCGGAGGAGCAAACACACTAATTAAGGGATCTTATTCAACATGGGACACTCTCTCATCGTGGCTTCCAAGGCACCTCTGGCCTCAATTACTTCTGAATTCTATTAAAGACTTAAGAAAGGAAAAGAACCATTGTTCATTCTTGTCCTTTTCTCCCCATTTGCTTGTTTGCTTTACTGATTTTGAAAAGATTTCCTTCTATAAGCTCTTATTCTCAGAAATCCAAGTAAATCACAAATGAGAATAAAAAGACCATATTCCCTAGCTGCTACGTGACTGATAAAATGTCTTCTCCCAAGAGCTACAACAGAATGTATGGAGTAAACTTCTCTGAGCCGTCTGAAGTATAGAACAAAAGAAGGTTTGGAAAGAAGTCAACCGCTAAAGGTACTGAAAGTATTTTGTCTCACACATTACCTAACATTTTTTACCCAATAACAGGGCCAACTCTGACCCTAGGATGAGCTCTTTATCTATGGACATTGAATTAATTACTACAGATAAGAACTGTTTGATTCCTACCACCCCCTCAGTGCATATTCTGGTGTGCTCCATCAGTTGGAAAGATCATAACAAACCGAGAATGGTATGCATCTTATCCTCTTAGAATCAGCAGCAATCCAGAAATTTCAATCCACATTTTTCATGGTATAAGAATTATACCATCATTTGGAATAGGTCACCAAGGGATAATCAATGGAAAGTAACTGATTCAATGTAGAAAGTCTTGTAAACCTAATGTATTTATTCCATTTCGGTTGCGAGAGTTGATTAAATGGATAAGGAATCAAAAGAGCAACAAGAATATTGTATTTTCTAAATGGGTTAGATGGCTGTCTCATCAGCTCCTCAACTTATTTTGAGAGGATCATGGAGTACATTTTATATGCATTGGACCCCTTGAAATTTTATGCTCATAGATACATATTTTTATGTAATTTTATCAGTGTGCAATTTGCACCCTGATCTTTAAAATGGTTATGTAGTTCTACTATAGATGGAAAAATCTAAGTAAGCAATAACACTAATTTGTACTGGATTTTAACTTCCAGTGTAATTTTGTAAAAAGACAATGTATTGTTCGATACTTCTTAAACTCTCTTTAAAGATAATCACAAGTATTTTTTAACCAGATATTTTTTGTTCACAGCATGAGTTTTGAAGTCAAACTACTTTAGTTTTACATTTGACTGCACTGACTGCTAGCTAGGTGAACTTGTTTGTTTTTATTGCCCTTCAGTTTCCCTCTGTAAAATAAAATAATATCGGCATGGGTGGGAGTCATAATTCATTTTTTTGCATCTTTTGAGTAGATGCCCTGGTTATCTTTGTTATGCACCATATTTTTCAGGTTATTTCTATAAAAAACACCTAGGAAAATAAAGACAATGTCTTTCTCTCCAGCAATAATACTTACTGCCCATTATAGAAGTTTTTTGGTTCCATATGCCCAGGAGTTTCCTTCCTGTGACTCAATCCACTGCTTGGGCAGATGTAACCTGGCACTTTTTACAAAGGTCTATAACTTGGAGTTGGGGGAGCTGACACAGGTGAATGCAGATACTTCGGCAATTGCCTTTACCATGAGAATAAAAATGTCCTTCGTCTCTGAACCTGGAGTCTCATGTCTTCTGCTGACATCCATGAAACTGGAATAAAGTTATTTATTAGCTTAAGGAAAGTAAAACCTTGGCTATTTCACAGCTCTTGCAACTCCTATGCTATATGCTATTTTAAGGATTAAGTGCAATAATATGTACGCAGTGCTTACAACAGTATTTGGCATATACAATTCTATATTAATTAGAATTTTTAGCTGCTAATAATTGCTCAACTGTTTCAAGATGTAAAGACCTCAGGATATTGGTGAATTCTTATTCCTCAGGTAAAGAGTGATGAAAATATGGATTGAAGGATCACTGAGGTATCTCACAAAGGACTACATTTTCTTTGTAATTGCCATGGGAAGAGATGGTTTGTGGAATTTTATGAACCATCCTCCCGTTGCCTTAAATATATAAATTATTTATTCTACATAAAATTATTTCAGTGATTGCTTTAGAGGATCATGCTCTGAAAATAGGTCATATCAACATTTTTCCTGATGAAACTTGCCTATTACTGATGGTCATTATCATGCTAATATTCCTGTTTTTCCAATTCATTCACTGTGCTCTGAAAATGTGCTTTGTTTGGTTGTCCCATGAAGAACAGACTGGGAATGACTGCTTATTCCTGTTATTAATACTAACGATGTTTCCTAAACATACTCAGAAATATCTTTGTTAAGAGAGATAATTTAACTAATCTTACATGTCTCCCTTCCAATGAAAAACTGTTTCTCTAATTTCCTACAAAATAGAGTGATTCCATCTAATTGATACACTACACTGAGTGTCTGTACCATGTGAAGCCATCAGTTGAAACAAACATGCATATACAATCTTGGTAATTGTATAAAAAATTCAGTTGACAACATAGACTTTTATTTTTGATAATTAGTAAAGGAAGGTGATACTGTCTGATGGAGTTATGGCTACTGTGACATTAACAAGCTGTTTTCTATATATCTCATTATCACCAATGGAATATAAAAAGTATAGGAGTGCTTCCACCATATTCTTTCCTTACTTTTACCTTTGAGCTGTTTTAATATTTATTTAAATTTATTTATTCTGTATTAAAAAAGAAGAGAAAATTTGATACACAGTGTACTTTTCCACTAGATCCCACGCTCCCTTAGAGTTCACCTGTATAGAGTTCAGAACTGAGTCACGGAAGCGAGAAGCATCCACAAAAATGTTAACACATATGTAGAGCACATTAATACAAAATAATTGGTTCATATATATAGGAAATGTACTGGAGCAGTGGTTTTTGAACTATTTTTAAAATGTGAAAATATTCTTAAATGTGTTACAGAATATCCATGTGGGTCTGTTTAGCCTACATAGTATTATAACAGCACTCCAGAGATCTCTAAACTTCTCATACCAGAATTTGTAAGCCCAGTGGTGTTCAGACAACTCTAATTATTCCCATGGATAAATGGAGTTGTGGCACCTTTCTCCATACCCAGCCCACTCTGAAGGTAATTTGTCACCTACCTAAGTAGTTGGCCCATAATTTGAATTCTATTTGTCTGAATTTGAAAGTTTTGTTTTTATTGGTAGGGATATTTTTTGTGTCCATTTCACAAGTTACTTCTGCTTAGAGTTGCCAGATAAAATACAGGACAGCCAGTTATGAATTTTAGATAAACAATGAATAGTTTTAATGTTCCAGATGTTGTATGGACATACTTCTAAGAAGAATTAATCATTGTTTATCTGAAATTCAAATTTAACTAGGCATTCTCTCTCTGTGGGGGTTTTTTGTTTGTTTGTTTCTTTTGCTACATCTAGCAACAACGGTCCAGGGGAAGTTTTCCAAAAAAGTGACACTTTATCTGGCCCAATAACTCTAAGTAACAGATTCTCAGATTTTTAAGGGCAGTAAAAAAGCCACGATTATCTATATTTCTGAAATCTTATCATAGATATGACTATGCATTTTTTAAGTGAAAGCAGAATTTAAAAGTATTGAATTCTCTCTCAGGAGAACATGAACACCAAGTGGGGAAAATCTTCCAGTCTTACTGTTCAGTAGAATTGTCAGAGTCGAATTGCTTGAAGATTTCTCCAGAGACAGCACAGTGGTGAATTGTGAGGAAGCAAGTACTGTACTGGCTGACTTTTCATAGGATAATAATTTAATTTGTTCTTTTATCACTAAGAAAATAATTCCACTGTTTTATGATTAACCTTACTTCAAATTTTTATCAACTTTTAAAAAAGAGAACACCAATTTTTTGTGTGTATGAGTGTGATTAAGAAAATAGTTTGTTATCAAGTGGGGTATGAATTTAGGAATATAGTCTTATTCTTGCTCTCCAAACACTGCAGAATTCTTCTTTTATCCCCTTCAAAAGTACTTGATCCAGCATTTCCACTCCTAGGTATTTACCCAAAGGACACAGAAACATCAATTCCAAAGAACACCTGCACCCCTATGTTTATAGCAGCTCTGTTTACAATAGCTAAGCTTTGGAAACAACCCAAATGCCCAAAAATAGATGACTGGATCAAGAAGATGTGGTACATATATACCATGGAATATTACTCAGCATTCAAAAAAGATAAATACATGCAATTTGCAGCAACATGGATGGCGCTGGAAGGGATCATGCTCAGCAAAATAAGCCAGAAAGAAAAAGAAAAATACCGGATGGTCTCACTCATAGCAGGAATCTAGAAAACCTAAATAAGGGACCAGAAAAATGAATAACTGTAAGAAAGTGAAAATCAAAATCAACAAAAAACTATGAACCAGAGACACTTTTTGGGGGGTGGGGAGCGGGAGGGGAGGGATTGGGGTCAGAATGGGGGGGTTGCAATTGTATGGGGAATATAAAAATAAAATTTATTATTTAAAAAAATAAAATAAAATTGTTTTAATCTATTTACTCTTAAAAAGATAAAAACATCAACCAATTTATCATTCATTCTGGAAAAAAAAAAAGTACACAACCTAGACTTTAACTGGTTGAATCGCATATGGATTGCAACTTACATTACAAACTTTAAGCTGACTTAGGCTTATGAGAAATCATAAGGTCACCTAGAACCAATCTCCATCTCTGGCCAGGACTGTACATTAATCAAGTGTCCCAGGACTCAGCTGTAGATAGATCAGGAAGAGCCAGCTGACTGTGGAGACACCACTGTGGCTTGTGCTCTGTTCAGAGAGTATGGACACAGATGTGATCATGCATGTAGAATGCAAGGCCTTCATGGCCTTTGGTTTGCTTCTACCAGAGAAGTTCCACTTTTGACTGTCATACATAGTTGAATGCTTTTGTGGGATAAGTGTTTTATGAAGAAAGTTTTATACCTTGAAATATTTGAAAACTCTAAAATGTTTGAAGAAATATATAAAAGGTGTGACAGAGATAACTAGTTGGCCAGTCAAATTCATGCTTCCCTTATTTTATTTAACAAAATATATTTATCGTCAGGAGAAGCAATAAAGTTCAACTGTAATATGTTGCTCTTTCTTCCCCCTTCCTCCTCCTTTCTCAAGATTATGCAGCTATGATTGCTGGAACTGTTGTGTCTTATTCTGTAACTCACAAATAACTTAAATGAAAAGAAAGTCCTATAGAAGGTAGGAATGAACACAGGTGTCTGGGGTAGTAATTATAGTATGAATAGCTCATTTGTCCTTGGATTGCTTCTCTGAACTGTTTCTCATATCAGAAAAAAAAATTACCTTATTTACCTAAGATGCCTTTTATGTTCAACCTTTTGCAGACAGATTAATTTCTAAATATAATAATCCTTTATATGTATGTGTGTATAAATGCATTTGTTGGTGCACATGTATGTAAAGATAACCCTAAAGGGAAATAATAATTGCAACACTGCAAATGTGGACTGAAAAGCAAAGGAACTAAGCTGGTTGGTAAAATTTAGTAAATATTTGAAAAGTTAAGAATATTCAAATTTACAGGTTCTATTTAGGATCCAAAGGTTTTCAAAGAATTAGAAAATATTTACCTGACCTTTAGTAAGACTGCTATACTTTATAACATTTAGAGTATTGTTATTTTATTTTATTGTTATTTTTTAAAGATTTATTTATTCATGCATACAAGAACCAGGGTACAGGACAGATGTGCGGGAGGGTGAGAGGATTCACCAGGGACAGAGTGGGGAACAGAACAGGCAGACTGACTGAAATACACTGCTGAGGGGAGCAGTGGGAGAGACAGGAGAGGTCTCCTGTGCCATGTGGGTTTCTCCACAGGGGGCCAGGATCAAATCCACACTGCAGAGGCTGAGGACAGCTTCACAGTGCTGCGTTCAACTGCCTGCGCCACCAGGGGAGGCCCATGAGTATTGTTATTTTAGCTCTTTAATTTTACCAGATTTGACATCCTATGAGATCTCTACTATATGGCCAGAAAAGTCCCCATTAACAACTCTTATTACCTCTTCCTAAGTGCAGGGTTGGGGATAAAAGCAAAAGAGTACTGCTTCACGCTACTAAGCATTTTCCATTTCAAAGTCTCAAAATGCTTTATAAAAGCCAATAAATAAAGTTATGTACAAGAATCATTAAATTATAAAATGGGCAAATAAAAATAATTTCACAGTTATAATTAATTGTAAAAGAATTAGGTTAATAAAAAACAATATTAACAAAAATAATAAATAGCAATAAAAGGTAATAAAATATAGCAATGGTAAGTATTTTATGAATATTAGCTTTTAATGCTTTATTAGGTAGAATTTAGAAAAATTGACTTTTAGTTATTTGTAACCTAGAAAGAAACCCTATGTGAAAGTATATGATTCACATATGCATATGCATTCACATATTCAATCAAATGGTTTTTAATTCAATAAAGTTGATGCCTTTGTACTTTACCTACATGAATAATAATTGAATGATAACAGAAATGATTTAAAAGTGAGTAAAAGTATTTTCTTTATATAACTGAGTTAATAACATGTATTAGGGAGACATTTAATCATTATCTTTATTTTTGTGTAACCTAGAATTTAGTTTTATTTTCTTTAGTTTTTCTGTTAGATTTCTCTCCACATAGCATATGAGTGAAATCATATGGTGTTTTACTTTCTCCTTCTGATTTATTTCACTAAGAACAATCCTCTCTAGGTCCATCCATGTTTGCAAATGTCAGGATTTCATTTTTTTTATAGCTCAGTAGTATTTTGGTGGGTGTGTATGTACATAATGGCTTGAGATTTTATATCCAATTCTTCTACAGTTTGTGTTGTCTTTGAGGTACTGTGGGTACTTCAGCTTTACTACTGTGCTGAGGGATTCTCTCTGTGATGTTTTTAGATAATTGTTAACTGTACCTTTGGGAGCAAAGCATAAAAAAGCCTCTATTGCTGTCTATCTGTTGTGAATGTTATATGAAAGACTACATGTAAAGTCCTTACACTAGTGCCACTACTCTGCTCAATATATGTTTTTATCACTAGTGTGTTAAGACTTAACATGAACCCCATAGAAATACATATTGCATAAATGAGTTCTCTGTTAACCAATAAGGGACTTATCTAGCAGTATTACCTGAATACCTTTGACTGCAATTCACAGTTCATTTTAAAACTTAGCACATTGATTTGGCACAAGACTACCGTAGATTTCATGGTAATATTATACGAGATGAATATAAGCAAGCCATTTGGAATAATCCAAGCAAATTACCAACAGGTGATAGAGGGCTTCTGCACATGTAGCTGTATCTGCTCTGGTCTTCCTGTGCTGTGTAGCAACAAAATATCATATTAACATTACCCTTCTGGTGTCCACCTGCCTGTCCACTGCTAGACCTTGAGATCCAATGATGTCATTCCTTTTTTTCATTTTTAGCGTCCATCTGCTGTCTGACTTTCCCTTCCAACCAAAAGTACAGACCTTTGAGAAAGAATTACCCCTCATTTAACATGAAAAATGGACAATTTCTATTAAATAATGTTTAAAAATAGACCTGGTCTAATACTTTCAATAGATTTGGAGTAGTTTCATTAGAACTCCAAAAACCTACTTGTTCTCTTGCCTGTGGTTGACTCCATAGAAAAGTGAAGCCTAAAACCCTTCTATGTGTCACAGCTTGCACTTAAAATATAAAAATGAATTTTAAATGCCACCATTAATCCCCAGTTTTCAATATTTTCTTAAAAATAGAAGTGACTTGTGGATTTGGAATAAGAATCGTTATACAAAAATAGTTAGAAGGAAAACTGAAAACATGTGAATGACAAGATAAAAGAGCAATGGCGAAAAATGTCTGAGCATTGCTGTGCTTAGATGGCCCTCCTTCTCAATTCAGCCAAAGAGAAAAGGAGCTTGTGGTAAGTATTGCAGGCAGAATAGCAGGGTGCATGTGTAGCTATACACATCTGGCGCGCAGGTGTCCAAATGGAATTTGCCATCACTCCAAGAAATAGTCAGATGTTGTCTTTTCCAATGGAGAATGGTGTGAGGATTCGTGGAATTTGGTGTTAGATGTCAAGTGTACAACATATTCATTTAAGTCAGGATGGCTGTTTCACATCCTTTGAGTTAATTTTACTCCGTAGGAAATGGTTCATGAACATGAGACAAAAAACAAATTTTAGCCCTCCCTTCAGTATCCTATCTTTGGGTTGCAAATGAAATGGAGGCTGTTTTTAGTTTCCATTGCTGAAAGCCTTACTTAACTGTACATACAGAAAGATTAACTTTTGTTTTTTTCGGTTTGAAAGAAATAAAAATGTTATCAAAAAGTTTTTGATCACAGACTTATATTTCCAAGGACCAATTCAACACCAGAAGAGACCATTCTTGACAGTGGTGTCAGTGTCTTCAGGCTCTTAAGACCCAGAGCTTGTGGATCCCCCCACCCCCTGTTTCTCAGGTTTCACTACACCTACCTTTAATTCCTTTCTTGGAAACATCAACAGTTCAATAGTCTTAGAGCCTTGACTCTCACCAGGGGGAAGATATAGTCACAAAAACAGTTACAATAACAAGGTTTTTTTTTTTTTTATTGTGGGGTCTATGTCGCTTGGTGGTGGTTTTCCGACATCATCAGTGGTGAGCATAAAGTGGCCCTGAGTAACTGAAAAGTGTTTCAAGAGGTCTCTGCATTACAGATTATCGACACCTTTCAGCATAACATGAATAGAAACATATGCAGTTGTGTCTGAGCTACAAATTGATTGTCAAATGCACCTTATGAGCCCTCTTACTTTTCTGAGCTCTTTCTTTTATACCAGGCTGAGGATACATCTTCACAGATTTCCCATAAGTGATTCTGTACTCTTATGGAGACCTGGAGACAGTGTCCATTCCAACCACTGACTCTCAGCCCCTTTAACATTAAACTACTTCTTTGGGCTTCTGCTAAGGATTACATGGTCACGTTTGCTTCCTGTACAGAAGCAGATTCCTAGTCAGAGTAATGTATTTTTGTTTGAGAAATGTGCAAATCCTTACAAAATGTTTTCTATCCTGTCAATATTAATTGTTTTCATGCCTTTCCTGTCTGTTTTCTTTTTGCTGAAAACATTTACCAGGTGTCTCCCTATAACTTAAAAAATAAACTGATAATAACATGTCTGTTATCAAAATCTGGAAGCTACAAAAAATTAAGAATGACAATTACCCAAAGATAGCACAATTAAATCTTAATGTATATTACTCAGGTATTTTGTTTAAGAAGATATGTCTGTGCAGTAGTACAGTTTTATATGTCAGTTAAAACTGTCCTTTAAAAGTATTGGCACCAATCATCCATATTATATCAAACTGATATTTTATGTGATGTGATATTTTATCATAGTTATACACAAACAGTATTGAAAAGAACTTTCTAATGCTTGCAAAAGAAAGAAAAGAAAGAAGAAAGAAACCCAACATAAATACACTACTATTTCTTGATTTCCCAATAAATTATCATCTACTGGCTTACTTGAATGGAAGAATAAGCACAAAAAAACTACACTCACACACGCACACAAATAGGTATCTACTCTATCCATTCTTTTAATATAATCTGAAATTATAATTATTGTCGCCATTGAACCATATAGGATACTATGTTGATATTTCTTTTCTTGTCCAATTTTGTTGATGTTGTTTCTGCTGTAGGTAAATGTATAAATCATTTGGTATCTTACTTTCTAAGTTTTTATGTTCTCATCACTAATTTATCACCAAAATATCTCTCATAACTAACATTTCTATTTGGGCTACAGAAAGTGAATGTTAATTCACCCCAACTTTGAGGGGCGTGACTAAATTCTTAAGCTTCACAATGCATACTTATTCTGTCCACAGAGACTTGTGATGATGCCATTCCTCACTCCTTCCCCTAGGACCTCTAGGATCCCATGCTTCATTTGCTCTGCTACTTTCATTTCAATATGAGGGACTGAGAATCATTCTTTAGTTTTGATCCACTCTGGAATTCCCAAAATAATGAGAGTCTGTCTATGCTTTTAATTTCAAGACTAATTTTGCAGTTATCACCTACCTAGGTTCATTTCTTGAAATACCACTTGTTCAATCTGTAAGGTGGTAGATTTCAATGATTGATATTTAAAAGCCATACCAAGCTTGCATTCCTGTCTTGCACCCAATCTTTAATGATAACTTTAATTTACAATGTACAGAGCTATTCAGGATTTTTTGTATTGATTTTGGTAATTTGTGTCTTTATTTTCCATTTCAGGTATGTTGCAAAATTTATTAGTATAAAGTTGTTTATGATATTAACTTACCGTCCTTTTATTATCTATAGAGATCACATCTTTCATTCTTGATATTAGTAATTTTAAATCAATCTCACTAGACATTTAAACAATTATATTATTTTTCAAAGTACAAACTTTTAAAATTTCTTTTAAAATTCTGTTGGACCATTCTTTTTGTTTTTCCTTTCCTAGAGTGATTTAGGTGACTCACATAAATTTTGGCATTCACTTTTATGTTTCAAAACAATTTTTAGATACATCTCTTTATGTTGTTTTGTTTCATTATATATTACAATATATATCTTTACCTTATCACAAATTGTCTTCAAGTAATATGCTCTCTATTTTATACATAATACATGTTATATTTTATACTACATACATGCTATACTTTATACTGTTTCATACCCAATACATAAAATAATGAACTGTACGTTATGTGCTTTGAATATACTATATGTTTCAGATACTATACTATTTCAAATGATATACTATTTTTCTATTATTTCACTACCATTTTAAGAACTTTATAACAAAGAGTTAATTACATATTCCCTTTCTATCCTTTGTTCTCTTCTTGTCCTATATTTTAATTTTATATACCTCGAAATCCAGAAATTCAGCTTCTCTGTCATAACTAGCAATTTTCAAATGGTATATCCCTTTTATTCTGTGAAGAACTAGTTCATCTCAAAGGATTCCCTCGAGATGCTTTCACTCATTTTTCGGTAGGCTACTCATGCTCTGGGGAACTACCTCACATGCCTCAAGGGACATTAATTCATTTCCCCTACCTTGTTCCCAATCTTTGAGACACAAACTCCATTCATTTATTGGCCCATAAGAGAGTGTGGGTGGTGGCTACACACCTCCACTCTGACTGGAACTCATGGGATCGAAGCCCCTCATTCTAGTTCATGAATATCCATTAGTTCTGCTAGTTTCATCTTACTGCCTCATATGATGAACTTCCCTGACCTTATTGCTGTTTCTCTAAAGATGATTGTAGTTATTGGCTTCTCTTTCCTGATAAGAGTCATTATTTTCTGAAAATTGGCTCAATTAGTTTTCTTTGCATTCTAAACTAGCTGTTAGGTAAAATCTATCATTTTGTGGATTATCTAACTTTTGTATTATAGGATGGGAGAAATTATTTCCTGGGAATTTCTATATCCCAAGTGAAAAAGGAAGTCCAAGAACATAGACTAAAAGAAAAATAAAGGCAGGATATTATTTCTTTTTCTTAGACTACATTCAACTTTGTTATAATTTCCCCATGGGCAAGATAAAGGAAGAAAAAGCAACATATGTTAATGTTTCAGATACATTATTCTGGCCTAAGAATTAAGGATTCAGAAAATTCTCTCTTCTAATTAAAGTCTTAGAGAATATCAACTTTAGAGTTGTTTGTTTTAATACAGAAGAGTGTTTTTTTGGACTTGTTACAAAGAAGGCAAGTAGTAAATAAAATACAATATTTTTTAATGTTGTATTGATTCAAAGCACTAAAACTGTAGCATTGTGTGTAGCAAATTTTTTTAATAAATACTCAAACCATGTTTAATAAGAATATGTATGCTTTTTACTAAAAGTCTTAATAAAATATATAAAAGTAGGTACCAATATAATAATTACATTGGCTAAGTTGAGATTTATTTGAACATTAGCCTTTAAATTTTTTCACTCACTAAACAGAGAAAAGAATCATATCTCTAGGTATGCATAGTAACTCCTTCATTTTAAGCAAAGCACTTGTTTCCTGTTGAGTTATGTTGACTGATGTTGAATGACTTGGTTTTTTAAAAATCTAATTTTAGCTATGATATTTCCCATATGGTAACTTGTGTTTCTTAGTTGTTTTTTAGGATAATGTGCCATTAAGATCACTGTAATTAAAACGATCTATATAATTCAGCAAAAGGTATTCAGATTCATTTTATAATTATCGAAGGCCATGATGATTTAATGCATAGAGAAACTGAAATAGGAAAACTGTCTTGCCTCCAATAAACTCATTTTACTTGATTTTTAAACTCAGTTTTATTATTGTGGTCTTTAAGATTAAAATCAGAATCTGCTATTAAACTTTGAAAAAAAAATTATACATGACATGGAACTAAATAATCAATTTTTCTTTAGAGGATTTTGGCATCTATATGTTAGGTATTTTTAAAGTTAAAAGAACAGATATTGAGCCTCCCTGGTGGTGCAAGGGGTTAAGCACCACACTGTGAAGCTGTTCGCAGCCTCTGCAGCATGAGTTCGATCCCAGGCGGCCAGAGAGAAACCCACATGGCTCAGCAGACCTCTCCTGTCTCACCTGCTGCTCCCCTCAGCAGTGTATTTCAGTCTGCCTGTTCTATTCCCCACTCTGTATCTGGTGAATCCTCTTATCCCCTGCACCTCTGACCTGTACCCCAGTTCTTATATGCATAAATAAATAAATCTTTTTAAAAAAGAACAGAGATTAATTTCTCATATGCTAGGGTTAAATATATACTAATCACTCCATTTCTAATGGTTTCACTTTGAACAGAAATTAATTTGATATTAGTAAATTAATGAGATACAGTATTTTACAAAAGGGTCTTTGCATTTTTCTATTCATTTAGGGGTAAAAAGAAAGTGTCAAAATTATTTAGAACAAATCACTGTTTACTACTCAGATGTGGAGTCTGTTACACCAAAAATTGCTCAAGGAAAGTATATCAACTATTGTTATCTTAATAGCAATTCAATAGTATAATCTTCTCAAGCAGTAGCTTCCTTTTTCTTGCCCACTCTGAATATTGTGGATCTGAAAGATAGCTAATATATGCCCCTTGCTTTCTTCATTCATGTAGGTACTTCTTCAAAATTTCCTGGGCACAAGGGGTTAAGTCTCAGCATTATGAAGTAATCCCAGGTCAGGGAGCTAACACACATGACACAGCAGACTTCTCCATATATCTTTATATGATATATGTATTGTTGTTGAATCCTTCTACTTTCAATGATCTGTGTGTTTATCTTAGGAAGCTCTCTTAGAAATTAAATATAGCTATATTTTTTTCCAATGATAGCTGAATTTTACTAATATGATCCATTTACATTTATTGTTGTTGCTAAATTATTTGGAATTATTTCCAACCTTTATGTGCTTTGCCTTTGCTCTGTTTTTCTGTATACCTCATTCCTCTTATTTTGCTTCTTCAAATTAAACACTTAAGCCTTTTTGTCTGTATTCTTTTAGATGTTTTACACTGTACTAGGTCTTTTGAAATTTCAACTAGATACCTTTAATTTACTGAAGCATACATATAGACAAATGTCTTGATTCCCTTTCTGAAAATTAAAAAGTATTTTCTTTCATTGTAACAACTGTTTTTTAACATTTTATTTGTGCCATATATTAAATATTTTTTTCACCATTCTACCATTTTTATGTTTTCCTATGGGTCTATTTTCTATATTCTTGGAGTGTCTAACAAAGACTAGTTTATGTTACCTTTATCTTAAATGATCATCTAGCTGGCTATAAATAATGAATTAATTTTTTATCACTGCAAGTACAGACTGGATTTTTTTTTTGCCAGTTCTTCTTTCCCTGAGAATATAGTAATTGAAAGACTCTAATTTTATATGGGGGTCTCAGTTTCATTGCCTGCTGTGAACTGTCTCACCTTCCCAAATATGATTTTTGGAACTTAAGATTTTTAGGTTTGAAGTATCTACAGTATATCCTGGCTTCATGTTATCTCATTTTGAGTTTTACCTCAGTTTTCAATTTTGGTTGCCATGGATTATTTATACATTTTGTGAGCAACTGTATAAAAATGGTTGTTTTTCCAACCCAGAACTTGTAGGTGATTTTGGTGGGATGATTTTTCAAGCTATATATACTATATTGCCTGATTCAACAATGTTTTTGATATAATGTATGCTTTCTCATTTTCTCTGTTATGGAGCTTGTGTTCCATATCACATTATATGGCCACCCCTTGCATACACCCTCAATTCCTTTGTTCCTTTTGTCTTTCTGCAGACCTGGCTGCACAAATTCCATCTGCTTCACGAGCACTATACTTATATACAGTTGTGCTGACTGTGCCAACTTAAGTAATTCACCAGGGCTGAGAAATCATTCTACATTTCCACAGTCAAATGTCTGTCCTATTCTCCAGGAAGAAACATTCACACCTTCGTTTTTTTAAAGTCATCAACATCCTTAGAAATAATGAACTTGCTTTTTTCCCCCATTAAATAAAAATGATAGCAAAAAAAGAATGACCTCATTCATCCCAGTACCATATTCCCTGATTTCCTATATCTTTCATTACTCACACTGCCTTCCTTCCCATTACAGAAACACAGAAACTGTGTGGGCTTCTATAAAGCCTGTCTAGTAAAACACTTTCACTTATGTATTGGGTCCTAGGCCTTTCACATACTCATAACTGCAATCATGTCATTTCCCAAAGCATCAATATCCTCTCTCCGCTTTTCAACAGCATATAAATAAAGCTGTATAAGCTCTCTGCTTAATATCACTATGGCAACTCCCTAGCATAGTATTGTGAAATAAAGGTACAAGATCAGTTGGTATGACTATAACCCACAGTGTCTGGCCTCATACATCTGTGTGTAATAGAGGAGAACCAGGTTCTAAAAATCTTAAAACCATTCTTTTTATTATGATTTTTATTTATTTACTTTTTAAAATTGTATTCTTTGAGGTATCATTGCTTTACAGCACTATACATGATTTATGGGCATAGGTTCAAACCTCTTCAGATGTATGTTTCCATAGCACACCCATCACCAAAGCAACAGTAATCACCCACCATAGTCCAGTTGGCTCCCTCTTCACTTTGGCTTTCCTCTTATCCCCCACGCTTCCTGGTTGTCTCAATTCTACAGTCATATTTCTAGGGTTTGTTTTGGCTGGTACACTGGTTGGGCCTTTATGAAAAACAGTATGGAAGTTTCTCCAAATATATATCTGTCATATGACCCAACAATTCCACTCCTAAGTAACTACCCAAAGAACACAAAGCACTGCTATATTCATTGCAGCACTACTTACAATAGCCAAGTTAGTTATGGAAACAACCTAAGTGCCCAGTAACAGATGAGTGGACAAAGATGGGGTATATATACACAATGGAATCTCCATTCTCCCATCTATCAAATAGGATTAATTAATATTAGTGTTAAAACAGTGTGTGATATAATTTAGATTCCAAATTATTATTGGTTATTATTATTTAAGTGCAACCATATTTTAATTATGATTTAGTCAATAAGAATCATCATTCTGAGTTCTTTTAAATGTCCTTGATCTCAACTCTAAAATCTTTATGATAGCCATACTCTCATATTTCTTAGATTAGGTTTGAGGCTTCAGTTATGGTGAAAGTTAATATATTTGAAACCAATCTTTTCCACTGATACTTCTCACATCCATAATTCACTATCAGAGAAAGTCAAGAGAAACTGATAGTCAAATATAGTATATTGAGAACATTACTAGTGCATAATAACTCAAGAAACCCTAGTTATATTTAATCAATAAAGTTTATGAATAAACACCAAGAGGAAAAAAATTGAGTTTGTCTAGAAATTCAATAAACTTTGCTTTTTATTCGTAGCAATAAAAATAACACACCAAAATACAAATGTGTTGAATCAAATATAGAAAATAAGAGAAACCCGTGTAGGCTTGCATCATGGGATCATGTTAATAAATGCTTGCAAGTGCTTACTTGGATAATATCAATTTTAATTAGGAAAAAAATTAGAGACTACACTAAAAATCTGGTTCAGCTGTTTTTTGTTTGCTGTTATTTTCACATATATAAACACACACATATATCATCTAGCTATAACATGTAAAAGACACAGCAGTCATTGCTACTTTGAAAAACAAATAAAAGTGTCAGTTTTATGTCCTAACAAGGTTACAGTGGGTTTTAATCAACAGTGTAAATACTGTTTCTTTCTTAAAAATTCAGTGCTATTTAATGTTCTCTAAGTTAAAGAATAATTTTCAAGTTTATAAGACAGGGTTTGGTTAGCAGTCCTACTCTGAAGAGCAACTGATTTATTACCTGAAGTATAATACCAACTTTGTAAACTTTGGCTCACTGAGATACTAGAGAAATAAACTGGGAAACACTGTACACTAAAGACCCCTGCAGAGATTCACAAAGTTTATTAGCACATGAAAATAAATTTCCTAGGCAAAAAATGACAGTGTATATGTAAGTATACACACACACAGAGTATATAGCATTGCACGCACACATTCATGTATTCATTTTTTTCAGAACAGATTTTCTGGAAACAAAAAAAAAGGTGGATCAGATTGTATTGAATGGCCATCTACTCTACTGCATCATGTGGCTAGTTTTTACTAGTGTGATAACATTTTACAAAATTAAAATTAATTGGGCCTCCCTGGTGATGCAGCAGGTTGAGCACAGCGCTGTGAAGCTGTTCGCAGCCTCTGCAGTACAATTTCGATTCCCAGCCAGCCAGGAAGATTCCCACATGGCACCCCAGACCACTCCTGTCACAACCTCTGCTCCCCTCAGCAGTGTCTTCGGTCCATCTGCCTGTTCTGCTCCCTCCCTCTGTCTCTGGTGAATCCTCTCATCCTCCCACGCCTCTGGCCTGTACCCCAGTTCTTGTATAAATAAAAATAAATCTTAAAAAAATTAAAATTAGTAACTGTATCTGGGTTCCTGCTATGATTTTCAGAACTATATTCAATCATAATTACTGAATTTGACTAATAAGAACTAATGATCACAGAGAAAACATACCCCAGCTAAAACAAATAGCCAATGTTACCAAATAAACATAGTTGCTAAAGCAATGTAGGTTATGTGTTGCCCACTCCTGCTTCCATAAAGAGAAGAAAATTTATATTTTCCCTGGGAGGAAAAAGTGTAAAAGGAATCCATACAACTTCTCCATACCTCCTTGTTCATTTCTTCCTGAGAGGGGAAGAATGATTCATCTGTTTGATAAGGTTGGGGGAAAGAGCTGAGCATGCTCAAGGGAGCCCAATCTGCAGTCCTTTCTCAGGAGTCTGAGATCTGCCTGCTTGCAGATGTGATCAACCCTCGTGAGGGTTATTGGATACACACCACATATAGCTGCACAACCTGCTCACTGTATCTAGAGGCCCCCTGTGGACCCCATGTAGGCTTGCTAAGCAACAACTGGGTGGCCCCCTGTAGCTGATCTTGGCCTGATATGGTAGTTACAGACTTTGATGTGAGAAAACACAGTCCCCAAATAAAATCATTAGTAAAGATGGTGACAATATTACCACCAAAACCCTTACCTTCTGATTCTACTGATTTTTACTTGATAGTATATATGATTTTGGGGGAAGATTATATGTAAATTTTGTCCCAATTCTAATTCTTCTTGCATACAAACAAGTGAAACCAAGCCAGACGCTGTATTGTGTATACATAGATTATATGAACCCACATCAGGGAAAATCCTATTTAGCAAAATCCATAATGTACAGTTCCAGCAGCACAAACATGTACATAGACGTATAGTTGAAAGATGCTAGCTGCTCTATAAATGCCAGATACTGTTGTGGCTGTTATTCAACTTTGTAAAGTATATTGGGGCCATTTTTCATTAAAAATATCTGCTTAAAATTTGCCATTTTGAGCCTGTAGCTTAAGAGGATTTTATGCACTGCAAGAATCCCCCTCCTGACCTGTGTGAGGTGGTTTTAACTGTGCTACTTGGACTCTTGGCCAGGCTGACCTAAATCAATTCCTTCACTTGGATGCCTCTTCCAGGGCTCATTTTCTTGCTTGCTTCAGATTCAGAGATGTGTGAAACAATAGTATCTGGCAATTCTAGAGTTAGAAAGTCCCCAAACCAAACTGAAATGGGAAATCTCAGAATGTTTCCATACCAGGATATGAACAAGACCTAAGCAAGCAAGTAAGTGAATACATAAATGAATGAATGAATGAATAAGTGAATAAATAAATAAGTGAAGGAATGCATCATTCCTTCCTGTGCCCTGCAGACAGGTTCAGACCGCCCCCCCACCCTCGCCCCCCAACTCTCATGACTTTCAAAATGAACACATTTCTTTTTTTTTTTAAAGATTTATTTATTTATTCATACAAGCACTGGGTACAGTCAGAAGTGCGGGAGGGTGAGAGGATTCACCAGAGACAGAGCGGGGAACAGAACAGGGAGACTGACGAAATACACTGCTGAGGGGAGCAGCGGGTGTGGCAGGAGAGGTCTGTGCGCCATATGGGACCCTCGCTGGTGGCCGGGGATAGAACCGACACTGCAGAGGCTGTGGGCAGCTTCACAGCCCAGTGCTCAACCGCTGTGCCACCAGGGGAGGCCCATGAACACATTTCTTGAGTATTTATTCTCTTTCTGGAGGATGAGTAACCAAACAAGAATAATCCAAGAAATAAAATGGACTGAACACCAGTGCATGGAAGTATATTTTAGCAATATGTTAAGAAAAATCTTGACTTTTAATAAATGGATTGAAGGAGCAGTTAAGTGAGCATGAGTTAAGATGTATTGAAATTCCCAAAGTACATTATCCCAAGGTTAAAACCTTTCAAGTTTCGTTTACATAATTCCTAGACTATATATTTCCTCATATACATCTCTGAATGCCTATGGATTGAAACACAATATGACCACATGATACCAAGTAGTGGCATGTGGAAAATAACCTGCTGATTCCTCCCCTGGCTCTGAAGAGAGAGAGAGTAGTGCAGGGTATGCCTGAATCAATTAGTGGTGGCACTGTCAGGTAGTGAGGCACATGCCAGGGGAGTAAACTCTAGCCCTTTCTAGAAATGTTAACTGTGGAAACAGGCCCACATTTCTGTGTAGGAGGCAAGTTGCAAGTAAAGCACTGTTGTGGCTCACAATGGAACCCACCACGTGCTGACAGTTTGTTCTCATAAAAATGCTCTATACAATGCAGGTCCCACGTTCAAATATTCACCACTATCTCCCCTATACAGCAAATGAAATGTATGAGACCTGGACCCAAACTTTAGGTGGCTCACCTGCCTCTGAAGTATGGACAGAGGGTTTCAGGAGGCTGATGGTGTATAAGATGGAAGAGAAAATAGCATCAGATATCTTACACCATAAGCACAGGCCATTTCATGGGGCTTTTTATCTAAATTCTTGTCCTTCAATAGAATTTATCATTTTGGTTACCACTGTCTGTCCTGCTGTAACAAATTCTAGACTCAATTCCTCAATGCAGCCACCTGTGATCTTTACTTTCCTCATGTGGCTCACATGCCAGGGGTTTTCCAAAAGGTAAAAACACCATCCCACAATTATGTAGCTCCACAAGAGCAGGTATCTTTATCCACTGGTGTCAGCTAAGTCCAGGGAAAACCAAAGGACTTTAAGAAGTACTCATTGACTTGCATGGACTACAAGTTCATTTTTAGTCTCATGACTATCTTTTTCTCAATACTTGAAAGTTTTATGCAACCTAATTTGGATCGCACCCTCTCCACCTAGCTCACTGGTACTTATTTTCCCCTTCTGGAAGTACTTAACAGATTACCATGTAGTGAATTCCCATCAAAACTCTGGTTCATAGTTCATAGATTGTAAACAGTGCTGCAGTAAACATGGGAGTGTGCAAAATACCAACAATAATGTAAGTTAATGTCACCTCAATTAAAAAAAAACTAAGTAATTAAAAAGCTCTAGGTTTTTTTTTTTTATGTCTTTGCTCCATTAAGCATCTGCTGTAGCAGTAACCAACTTTAAACAGATCAAGGCATATAATTTTTCCTACAAATATTTTTAAATGACAAAGCCCTTTTAAAAGCAAAACAAATGGACTTATAACTGGGAGGAGCTTAGTAATCATCTATTTTAAAATCTTTTTATACATTAAGAAATCATAGAGAGCTTTAAAAAATTATTACAGGTCATGTCACTACTAGTACTCAGCAAATAGTTGTTGCTTAACAGTTATTATACCTTATAACATATAACATCTTACAACTTATCACTTGATAAGTTAACTTAGGAATGCCAAGAAATAAGGATTTGTTATCTGCTTGCTATGTATTATAAGAATGTAAGAGTTGAGTTTGGGAAAATTCAGCAAAAAAGTTACCTCTCAGCTCTTAACAATCTAGCCCTGGCTTGCAAGCACTTCAGGGTATTTCTCTTCCACCAGGGAGACAAATGATTATTAAATCTCTGCAATTAACTGTAGCATGAAGATTTAAACAGACTTGAATTTTCAAAATTGTACCTTAATTTTTTAGCTTGGTAGGAATTTGCCTCAAATAAATCAACACATTTTCTAGCAGCAGGAACGAGAATGAAGTTGAGGGCAAGGAAATATATACTTAAAAATAAAACTTCGGGCCTTCCCGGTGGCTCACTGGTTGAGCGCTGGGCTGCGAAGCTGCCCGCAGCCTCTGCAGTGCCGGTTCGATCCCTGGCCAGGGGGTGAGGGTCCCATGTGGTACGCAGACCTCTCCTGCCGCCCGCTGCTCCCCTCAGCAGTGTACTTCGTCAGTCTGCCTGTTCTGTTCCCTGCTCTGGATCTGGTGAATTCTCTCACCCTCCCATGCTTCTGACTGTACCCAATGCTTGTATAAATAAATAAATAAATAAATAAATAAATAAATAAATAAATAAATAAATATTTTTTAAAAATGTTTAAAAAATAAAAATAAAAATAAAACTTCATGTGCTAATTTTTTAATGTCAAAGATTTATAGTCTATAAGTTCATAAAGATGAGCAAATAAGACTCTTTGTTTCAGGGAGGTAGAATTTATTAGTACATATAAGAACACCCACAATGACACTATAAAATGGAAAATTAAGAAGTATACCTTAAGTGATTAATTCTATGGAAGGCTTAGAAGTAGTTTAGGCATATTAAAGATCTGCGCAAAGCAGAAACTAGATAATGAGAGAGCAGGATGAAAACATACTAATTCATAAGAGGCAAGATGCTCAACTAGATTTACTGTGTTGATCATTTTGAAATATATACTAATATAAACTCATTTTGTCATACACTAAAACTATTATAATACCATAGATCAAGTATATCTCAGTAAAAAGGGGGTCCAAGAGCTTAAGTTCTCAGGATTGGCAAATCCCCCACAGCAACTGCAGGATCTACCTTCTTATTATTTCTGGTGTCCAAGATATCCCTTTACTTCATATCACTCAACCATACATTCTTACCCAAAAGATGATTCAAATAGATTATATGTAATTTTCATATGTGCTATACCAAAGAGGGGTTTATTTTTTATTTATGCCAGAAAGAGATTTCCCATTCACTCTTCCCCATTTCCAACATGAACCTGACTCGACTGCCAAACCATAAAACTAGGAGCCTCTCCTGAAATCTACCAGCCTCCTCTATCATTGCTAACCTCTCCCTCTACCAGGAGACCTCGCTCAGCACCTGTGAAGCCATACTCTCCGGTGGTGCTTCCTCTACCTCACTTACTGCTCTTTCCCTACATTTCCCCTGTCTCTTCATATTCAATCTCATTTCTACATTTTAAAATGCCCCATAGTCGGGCCCTGAGATTTTTTTTTCTAGCTGTACATTCATCCCCTATGAGGTCTCTTCCATTTTTACATTAAGTATCTAAATTTAAACCTCCTGGGTTCCAAGTTGATTTTAATTTGCCCATGTATTTCTGACTGTTGGGTCCCAATTAAATGTATCCTCAAAATAAGTTCTCTCCAAGAGAAAGACATCCAAGGAATCCAAATAGGAAAAGAAGAAGTCAAACTATCACTATTTGCAGACGATATGATATTATATATAGAGAACCCCAAAAACTCCACAGAAAAGCTAATTCAACTCATCAATCAGTTCAGTAAAGTGGCAGGATACAAAATCAACACGCAAAAGTCAGTAGCCTTCCTATACACAAACAATAAATCTGAAGAAGAAGAAATCAAAAAGACCATCCCTTTTGTTATTGAAACAAAAAAAATCAAATATTTGGGAATAAATCTAACAAAAGAGGTAAAGGACCTATACAAAGAAAACTATAAAACACTGTTAAAAGAAATAGAAGAAGACACAAAGAAATGGAGAGACATCCCCTGCTCATGGATTGGAAGAATAAACATTATTAAAATGGCCATCCTTCCAAAAGCAATATACAGATTCAATGCTATTCCAATCAAAATTTCAATGTCATTCTTCAAAGAAATAGAACAATTATTGATGAAATTCATATGGAATCACAAAAAACCCCGAATAGCCAAAGCTCTCCTGAAAAAAAAAGAAGGGAATGGAGGCATCAGACTCCCAGACTTCAAACTATACTACAAAGCCATAATCATCAAAACTGCATGGTATTGGAACAAGAACAGACATACAGACCAATGGAATCGAATAGAAAATCCAGAAATAAACCCACAGATTTATGGTCAACTAATCTTTGACAAAGGAGCAAAGAATATGCATTGGAGCAAAGAAAGTTTGTTCAATAAATGGTGCTGGGAAAACTGGGTCGCTACATGCAAAAGAATGAAGCTTGACCACCACCTCACACCATACACAAAAATCAACTCAAAATGGATTAAAGAACTAGACATAAGACCTGAAACCATAAAATATATAGAAGGAAATATAGGCGAAACACTACGTGATTTGCACATCAAAGACATCTTTACAGACACATCACCCAAAGCAGTGATAGTGAAGGCAAAGATAAACAGCTGGGACTACATCAAATTAAAGAGCTTTTGCACAGCAAAAGAGACAATAACAAAAACAAAGAGAAACCCCACCAACTGGGAGAACATTTTTGCACCCAACACTAATGATAAAGGACTGATCACAAAAATCTGCAAAGAGCTGATGAGACTCAACAACAACAAAGAAAATAATCCAGTCAAAAAATGGGCAGAAGAGCTTAAAAGAAACTTCTCTGAAGAGGAAATGCAAATGGCCAACAGGCATATGAAAAAATGTTCAACATCACTTGTCATCAGGGAAATGCAAATCAAAACTACCATGAGATACCATCTTACACCAGTGAGAATGGCACATATTAAAAAAACTAGCAACAACAAATGTTGGCGAGGGTGTGGAGAAAAAGGAACTCTTCTGCACTGTTGGTGGGAGTGCAAACTGGTCCAACCACTGTGGAAAGCTGTGTGGAGATTTCTGGACCTACTAAACATAGAGCTTCCATATGATCCAGCAATTCCACTCCTAGGTATTTACCCAAAGGACACAGAAACATCAATTCCAAAGAGCACCTGCACCCCTATGTTTATAGCAGCACTGTTTACAATAGCTAAGCTTTGGAAACAACCCAAATGCCCAAAAATAGATGACTGGATCAAGAAGATGTGGTACATATATACCATGGAATATTACTCAGCATTCAAAAAAGATAAACACATGCAATTTGCAGCAACATGGATGGCGCTGGAAGGGATCATGCTCAGCGAAATAAGCCAAAAAGAAAAAGAAAAATACCGGATGGTCTCACTCATAGCAGGAATCTAGAAAACTTAAATAAGGGACCAGGAAAATGAATAACTATAAGATAGTGAAAATCAAAATCAACAAAAAACTATGAACCAGAGACACTTTTAGGGGGGCGGGAGGGGAGGGATTGGGGTCAGAATGGGGGGGCTGCAATTGTATGGGGAATATAACAATAAAATTTATTTAAAAAAAAAAAAAATAAAATGCTGTATGGATGAAACCTAAAAAAAAAAAAAAAAAAAAAAAATAAGTTCTCTCCCCAGGCTCTCTCTTTGCAATAAATTACTCCACCATGTATCAAACACTGAAGTGAAAAGTAGATGAGTAACCCTTCCTTTAGCTTCCTTGTCTCTCATCTTTAATCTGTCAGCAATTCCTGTTATTTATACTGCTAAAACATATGTTAAAATGTCTACTTGCTTCTACCTGTTCTGCGCACACCTATCCAAAGTGTCTTACTTTTCTCACCTGTGCTTTTGTGTGGTCTCTCAGCATTTTTTCTTCTCCCATAATCTATTTCCCGCCAGAATGACACTTTGAAAAGTTATTTCACATAAAATTGCATGCCCTGCTTAAAATCCTTTCAAGATTTTGGTGAACATTTGTTAAAAAACTCAGCTTTGCCGCATAGTCAAAGAGGTCCTGCAAGTCAAAAAGACAGTCCTCGCTTGTCTCTTATAGTGCCACCCCTCTCCTCTACACTTCAGCTGTGCACCAGTCTTCTGTATTCCATGATCCAGGCCAAGCCTTCCACTCCTCAGGACCTCTGTGCATTCTGTTTTCTCTTTTACCCTTCTGGTTCTTTTAACAACTGGTTACTTTTCATTAATACCAATTCCTCACAGAGCTTGATCCCTGCAACCTGAGCTTATGCAATTAATATCTATCATGTCACGCTATTCATTGTATCACATCTCCAGCTCTTATGCTCACATACATGTTTATTGGTTGTTTCTGCTCAATACAATGTTAAGCCTCTTGGACCAAGATTATCACTGTCTTCCTCATTTGTATGAGTGAATCATTAGTGCCTAGAATCTACCTAGTAATTTTTTTTTAAAAACTTATTAATTTTTATACAAGAACCGGCTTACAGGCCAGGTGTGCGGGACGGTGAGAGGATTCACCCAAGACAGAGTGGGGAACAGAACAGGCAGACTGACTGAAATACACTGCTGAAGGGAGCAGCGGGCAAGACAGGAGAGGACTGCTTCGCCATGTGGGATTCTCACCAGCTGACTGGCCAGGATCTAACCCGCACTGCAGAGGCTGCAGACAGCTTCACAGCGCTGCGCTCAACCGCCTGCGCCACCAGGGAGGCCCCTACCTGGTAATTCTTTTTTTTTTTTAAAGATTTATTTATTTATTTATTTTTACAAGCACTGGGTACAGTCAGAAGCACGGGAGGGTGAGAGGATTCACCAGAGACAGAGAAGGGAATAGAGCAGGCAGACTGACGAAATACACTGCTGAGGGGAGCAGCGGGCTCGACAGGAGAGGTCTGTTGGGCCATGTGGGACCCTCGCTGGCAGCCGGGGATTGAACGTTGCTGCAGAGGCTGCGGGCAGCTTCGAAACCCAGCACTCAACCACTGCGCCACCAGGGAGGCCTCCTACCTGGTAATTCTCATATTCATTAAGCATTTAATGAATGGATGGGCAAAGTGGTATGAAATGACACTGTTAACACTAATGATTGCCATCATAATGCTAGTTATTGCCAATTTATTCCCAATTTATAGGTAAATCTTTTTATCACTATTCATCCAGGCAATTTATAGTTTATCATAGTAAAAATTCAGAAACAACCTAAAACTCTGTCAGCAAGTGATGGCTTAAATAATTTATGGAATATCCACACTCTATAATATTTTGCAGACTTTTTTGTTGATGTCTACGGTTATTGAATGAAAAGATAACCATCATATATTATTACATAATACTGACTGCAAAAAGACAAGTCTGCAAAAACCATTGTAATATACAACTTTTTTTTTAGTATATGAAGACAGAAGAATATAAAATTGCTAGTCATAGCTACATGTTAGTACTTAGTACTCTTAGTAGATGTTTAAATTCCTTTGAACACTTTTCTGATGTCACAAATGTTCTGAAAATAAATATATCCTGAACAGATATTGTTTCATAATGAGAAAAATAACCGGTAAGACTAGTTTTATTTCAAAAGAAAAGAAAGATGTTGTGGTTGCTAATACATTAATTTCTATCTTTTTTTAAAAAAAAATTTCTTCTGTTTGAATCTTCAGCAGTCAAAAAACCTGCAGTGTGATTTAGAGGGAAAATAAAATGAATGAACTTCATATAGATGATAAAAATACCTAAGATTTTCCAGTTTTATTTTATATTGTTTACTTTTAAGCATTACATACTAATTCCACATTCCGTCATTGCCTTTTTTCATGTTTTCCTCACACCCTAATGTCTCTGTCACCTTCAAGTTAATAAATTTTGGGCAAGAAAATAAAACTTTTCCATGCTTCTTTCCATTACATTTGAATGAACTACAGAATGGGGTTTGTACTTGCAGTGGTTATCAAATTTATATTCTTGGCAACGGGGACCAAAATCCAAAAGGAAAACGTGGGTGTGAAAGGCAGGAGTGGGAGCAGAAACACCTCTGAAACAGCATGACCGCTTCCCTTCCTTCCTTTCGCATCGCCAGAAATGGTGATTCAGAAAGGAAAGACTAATGCCGAGAGAGCATATCCCCTCCATTTATTTTATCAGGACAGTTGGGAATTCTTCTACACGATCGCCAGGCCAGTGGACTTTGCTATCATTCTTCAGTTCCCTCCCCTGATATTCACATCTCTGCCCAGATAGTTATTTTATTCTTTAAAGTTTTCTCCTTTCTTTCGATTAAACTTTTTAAATTTTCTTATATTTTGTTTATTTTCGTACAATATTTGATTTCTCCGCTCGGGTATAAACCCCATAAATCTCCCACCACCACAGCACTAGGGAACCATCACCACAGTCCCTTGTGCTCATCCCTCCACTATTTTGACACATCTCCCTCCTCCCGTACTGTATGACTCACAACTACAGTTGCCTGCAAGTTTGTCCCTCTCTTTTTTGTGTGTGTGTGGAACTCTTATTTGGTTTCCCTACATTCCTCCTATAGGAATATATTGGAAGTAAAACCTTCCAATAATTTTCTTCTTCCTTCTGACTTATTTCACTGAACTTAATCCCTTCTAATTTCATCCATGTTGCTGCAAATTCTGCCCAGACATTTAGATAACTAGGAAGCATTTCAGCAAAAAATGCTCTTTCAGTAATTCTAATGAAGTGAGAAAAAAAAAAAGCACAAGTTGATTCTGCTTTTCCTTTCTTTTTATATCATAAATCTGAAATTTTCTTAGGAATAAGAAATGTTGCTTAAATGAATGCCTCAGCAGCATAATTGAGGCCCCATAGGTGTTTCAAAAAATTTAGGAAATATGGTTCTCTCTATGCAGCAAAGCAAGGAGAATGTTCAATAGAGCTCAGTCTATGTTGATGGAGTCCAAATGTTATTGTTTTCTAAATAAATTGAAATTCACTGTTCTTGAGTTGTATATTTAACCAATTGTCTTCTAATCCCAAGCTGAACATTATTTGTGTGGCAAAATTTCCATGACAACATAGTGTTTTCTACTTTGAGTGTCAAGTTGAACAAGAAACCACTTCTTTTTTGGTTTTCCTGCTGTCTTTCACCAGGTCCTCAAAATTCTCCAACTGGTTTTTCTACAAACTCTAAATCACCTCTTGAGAGAATCCTGTCTGACTTGGGAAATTTCAACTTGGGTGCTTCAGACAACAAAAAGATTCTAGACACTTGATGGAAAGCAAAGTTATGGTTGTTTATGATCAACTTTCCTAGGTTATTTTGGAAATATTACAAGGTGAAAGAGGCTGCACCATCACTTCCTGATTCACATACAGGTGATTTAATTAGTGCATGCATTAGGGGCCAATTTCAAGGCATTAAAAATGGTGACTAGTCATACTAGATACTTTGTGAGGTGATTGAAAATGTCTACCATAAGTTTGGCAAATTTGATAAAACCATAAGACCACAGATTAGTAAAGGCCAGGTTCTCCTGGCCATCATTTGTGACATGTGCAAATCACTGTCATGTTTGGAAGGAGATAAACTGAAGGATGATTGCATAAATTAAGTAATTCTAATGGAAAGGACTGAATAATGTTGAACCTGCACACTTCCCAGACTTTGCATTCTTTCTATCCTCAGGTGGAGACACTTCACACCTATGCTGATATTTAATTTTCCCTTAGACTCCAGAAATTATCATTTATTTTGTTAGGAAATGTAAAGAATCTATGGAGACTAGCTCAACACTCTATTAACAAACTTCCTTTTTAGTCTGTTGCAGATAATAAGATTTCTCCTGTGTACCAAAGAATTCCCTCTTCCATCCCTCCATGATGTGAGTTATTTCCTTTCATATTGTCAAAGCCACAGCCCCGATGTGGTGCCATGCCTGGCATCCGGTATTTTGGTCTCTTTACTACTGTGTCCTACCTTCTGTTGCTGGTTCCACGCTTGGCATTTCCTAAAACTACGGCAATATTGCAGTGCTGGCTCAGATATCACTGACACATCTTGTCCTCCTCTTGTAACCTCCAGATTCTGAATTTAGTGTTGAAATAACATGATAGATATATAGTTTTGCTCCTGATTCCTGACACAGAGCTCCTAAAACCTTTGGAATTTCCTAAGTGATAAGAGCACTAGCAATTTCTTTTATTCCAATATTTGGTTTCTGCCCCTGATTCCTCAACCAGGGATCCTAAAGCCCTTGTAAGTTCCAGGAGTGTCTTTGATTTAATGAGGTAACTCTGGGTAGGCTTCTGGAAGAGGGCTGGTCATGGGAGAGAAACTATGATTAGAAACTGGGAATTTTTAGTCCTGCTTCCCATTTTCTTGAGATGGGATGCAAATGGAATCAATAATCAGTCAAGCATACCTATATATTTAAGCCTTCAAAAAATCCCAATACTATGGGACTTGGAGAATTCCTATATTGATGAACACATTCACCTCCGAGAAGGTTGATATACTTCAGGGATAGAAGGGCCTGTGCTCAGAACTCTCTCCAACCTCACCTTGTATATCAGTTCATCTGGCTGTTCATATTTTTTAATATGCTTGTCAACATAAGTATTTCCCTGAGTTTTGTGAGCTATTCTGGCATGTTAATTTAATCTAAAGGGGGAGGAGGTCAGGGAAGTTAGGGTAACCTGAAGATCTACTACTTTTGATTGGCATCTGAAGTGTGGGGCAGTGCCCTAGGCCTGAGCCCTTACCTGGTGGGAGCTGGTGCCATTTCCAGGTAGATAGTGTCAGGATTGAATTAAATTGTCCAACACCTAGCTGGTGTTCACAGAATTGCTTGATGTGGGAAAACCTTCACATCCACAGTATCACCAGTATTGATAGTGGTAGTAGTGTAAGTGTGAAGAAGAAAAATGCAGGCATGGAGACTGGGTAGTTTCCCAACATATAGTTACTTTGCCAAGCCTAGTGAAAAACGTTATTTGGTGGTACCCTTCAAGCTGATTGGTTTCATAACAATCATGGTTGTCCGTTGCATCCTCTGAAAGCAGTGCTGTACTTTCAAACAGACTTTTCTCTCACTATCCAGCAGCTGAAAGCTTGTGGCAAAGGGAAAAGCAGATGCATAGATGCTTGGTCTTGGGGTCTGCTTTATTCAAATGCAATTAACACATGAGACAGATCAACTGACAATATGAGAACCTCTGGACAGGGATGTGGGCATCTTTTCACCACTACCCCTGGGAAGAGATCTGCCTGCTGGCAATTGTAAAAACAACTCACAGAACAAAGGATGTAACAAACTAGGAAAGGGAAATTATTAAGTAATAAAGCGTTTGGATTTTAGGTGATTAAATAAAAATGAGTAATAAAAGAAAGAGTAAAATTCAATTTAACTAGATAATTAAAATAATTAAATATCAAAGTAAAGGACTGAGTGCTTCACATATCAAGATAAAAGTTAATTTCCCTTACAATAAAGAAAATAAAAGGTTAGACTTAATGGAATACAATTTAACATCACAAAACAAAAAAGCTAAAACTTGAAACAGCAATATTATAGGGAAAAAAGTGGCTGCAATGGGACTGATGAGGATGGTCAATAAATCTATGCTACAGTGTTTTTCAAGGGCAATTTTAATGCTTCCTAAATTCTCACTTGTTGACATTAGATACTAATCGTCAAATAAAACGTGACTTCAATTCATACCATAAATTATTTAACTTTCTGTTAATTTTTATGATTGCTTACTATTTATATCTTTAGAAAAGATACTATAATTAACATCTGGGGAATCACACTATAAACTACATCAACAAATGCAACAACCTTGAAGTTAGTGCATGCCTGGGGTGCCTCAAGAAATGGGAGGGAGTGGTATGGTTGAAGTTGACTGGATGTTTCAGTTGATGGTAAGTAGTTCTCGAATATCACTCAGGAGTAAAGTTGGATGGTGGGGAGGTCAGAAATGAAGGAAGAAGGACGGGAAGGCAGCTAATTGACGGTGTGTTTCAAGCTGGCAGTACTACTCCCAAAGAGAGATATGTGAGAGACTGAGTAAAACTGATGTGAGGGAGCCGGGGTAATTATACAGTAATTTCTGTCAGTCATTGGCTGAAGACTGCTCCTCGAGTTTAATGATTTCTGGCATTTCCACTGGGTCTCACTGCAGAAAAGTGGGTTCCACTGGCAAGATAAAAACCCTCAGACAAAGAAACACAGGTGTTGGTATACGGAATTGGGCATGTATGTCCTGAAAGGTAAATTAGAGGGGCTGGGGGTAGGGTGCTGACAGCATCTGATACACTGAACACATAGAAGAGCAGTAGGCGATGAAGGCAAAAAAGTGAAGGGAGCAGAATTTGGCAGAAGTCATTAGAAGGACATTGTTTTTTCCTCTGGTGAGGTAAGCATCACTTAAAGTGTTTTGCACAAAGGGATTACATGACTTATATTCTACAGGCTTGCTCTGCCTATTATATTGAAAACAATTTCTAGGGAGACAAAGACAGAAGCAAGGACATCTCTGAGCACAGGAATGAGGTGATGCAGAGAAAAACAGAGATGTCAAGAATTATTCTATGATTTTTGTGCCATTAACTGAGATGAAGGTGACAGCAAGAGAAGCTAGGATGAAGGTCAGTTCTTCCAAGAAAAACTTGTGATTGCTGTGGCAGCCTTCTAGTTCAAGAACCTTTTTTTTTTTTTAAAGATTTATTTATTTATTCAAGAGCTGAGGTACAGGTCAGAGGTGCGGGAGGGTGAGAGGATTCACCAGAGACAGAGCAGGGAGCAGAACAGGCAGATGGACCGAAAGGACTGCTGAGGGGAGCAGCAGGCGAGGCAGAAGAGGTCTGCAGCAATGTGTGGGTATCTCCCTGGCCAGCCAGGAATCGAACCCATGCTGCAGAGGCTGCGGACAGCTTCACAGTGCTGCGCTCAAGCTACAGCACCACCAGGAAGGCCCTAGTTCAAGACCCTTTAAACCAAGTTCCTGACGTGAAGCTTCTGTCCTGCCCATGTGATGTGGATTTGCATTGTACATCTTCACTGGGTCCAGCTTGGGCTTTTGGTTACACCTTCTCAATGGAGTCTTGTTTTCACTCCCTGCTCTTCCTAGTGCCAAAATTAGTTTTCTTATAGTCCAGGGGTCTGGGAGGAGTGTTATTTCTGCCTCACCATCACTTTGAGGTTGTATCACCTGCATTCCAGCTTTATGTGGAGCCCCAAGTTGGAAGAACTGGAGGCTTTGAATTTTATGTCCAAGACCCCACACATTGCACAAGTTCATCTAAGTCAAAGCTGAGCTTTTCATGTGTCAAAAACCTTCAGAACAGGCAGGTACAATCCCTCTATTTAAGTCTCTGGATTCCACATTCATTTAGATTGTGATCAGACAATTCTTTATTATCACATTAGTTCTTTCATTCTTTATATTTTTTTACGATTTATTTATTTATGCACACAAGAACTGGGGTAGAGGCCAGTGGCGTGGGGGGGTGGGAGGATCCACCAGAGACAGAGTGGGGAACAGAACAGGCAGATTGACTGCTGAGGGGAACAGCGGTGAGTTAGGAGAGGTCTGCTGTGCCACGTGGGTTGCTCCCTGGCCAGGGATTAAACTCGTGCCACAGTGGCTGTGGATTGCTTCATAGGTTGTGTCTTAACCCCTTGTACCACCAGGGAGGCCCAGTTTTTTCATACATTTAGAGTTTTGCTTTGTTTTGTTTGTAATTATCCAGCATTTCTAATTGTTTCCTGCAGGAAAATGACCACCAAGTTCCCAGGCTCTTCCTCTCTCTAAATATATCAGTGATTGTTAAGTACTTGATATAGTATCCCATCATTTTTTCACTTTATGAAAAACATTTTAGAAGATGCTCGCAGGAGTCATGATCTATATGGTCAAGATGATCTGAGCATATTTTTCTGTTACAATGGCCTTCCTCCCCTTATTGAAACAATTCTTTTGAATACCTCAGGAACATTTAATTAATTAAAGATTAAATGTTTTCAAATCTATTCAAGTGTGAGTCAAAATAATAGTCACTGTTAATTCCCTGAATTATTATTGGAGAAAATTCATGAGACCTGAAAGACTCTAAGAGATGCTATTTACATAAAAACTCCCTGGAAGACACTGAGAAGATGGATAGGAGAGTTTCAGAACTCAGATTCTGAAACAGAGATGTGGTTTCGAGTTCTCCATTCTATCACTTCTCTCTGTGTGATCATGGGAAAGCTACTTAGCCTCTCTAAATCTCAATTTCCTCATATATAAAGTGGGATTGTGTGAAGTAAGGCTTGTAAGAGACTGAACATCATGTCTGATACACAATCAGTACTCAAGAAATGTTAGTTCATGTGTTAGGTTTCTATTGTTGTCATAACAGATTACTATAAGCTCTGTGGCTTAAAACAGCACAATAGTTCTGTAGTTTGAGGATTGATGCAGGTCGCACTGGGCTACAATCCAGATGTAAGTAAGGATGCGTTCTTTCATGGAGGCTGTAAGGAAAGTGTTTCCTTATCTTTTCCAGCTGTTAGGGACTGGCTGCATTCCTTTCCTGGTAGCCCTCTCATCCATCCCCAAAATCAACTAGGAAGTCAAGTTTCTATCTGACTGCCATGTCTCGTTCTCTGCAACCAGGAAAGACTGTTCATTTCAGGACTCATGTGACCAGTTGGGGGCTATAATCCTAATCTAGGGACATCTCCCCATTTCCAGGTCCTTACAGGTAGTCCTCATCATTATATCATTTTTGCCACATTAGGTAAAATATTCAAGGTTTCTGGAATTAAGATATTGGCATTTTTAAAACAATTATTCTGCCTACTATAGTTAAAATTTTTAAGTATTGATATATTCAGCACAATGGCTGCAAAACAAAGAACCAGCACATGCACACGCATACACATACCCCCAAATACACTGCACGCATACACCTATACCCTTACGTATACACATATGTGCATACACATACACACATACATACACATACACACACACAAAAGCAAAAATGAGATTGTGGTGTTTAAGAATAAAGAAGAAATGAATTTATAGGGAATGGTAGGGTAGGGGATAGGAATTCAAATATTTTCTTAATCACCATCCCACATTTATTCTGGGGTAGCTGAAATCTACAGGATGGGGATCACAACTCCTCATTTATTCACTCTAGTTTATACCTCACGCTTCCCTGGTAACTCGACTGTGAGACTATTTTACAATTAATTTCAAGCTTATTTCAGCTATTAAATAAATTCCAACAGGCTAAATCTAATCTAATCAGTTCATTTGTATAATCGTCAATGGCTTGATTCAATCTATCTCCCTAAGTTTCTATTTTATTAACATTTATACTTTGGTTGTATACTTTGGTTATTTCATATGCGTCAAATGAAGTTTCAATGACAGAAATGTTTTTGGATATTATAAAATGTTAGTGAGAAACACTGTGCAGAGCAGAAGTTGAATAACTCAAAACTGAGACAGACAGTTTGGGTAACAGCTCCACTGGAAGGGTTGGGGAGAATGACACATTTCCCCTGTACGTTTTTTCCCCAAATTTTCTTCAACCAAAACTTTTAAAAAGTGAAATAAGCTATAGCACATGGTGAGTCACACAGCATTTGTCACCATGTCACCTTGTAAGAGAAGTCAGAGACAGCAGAGGGACAATTTCCTTTCCATGTTGATGACAGCTGGGTATATCCAGGTCAAGGCTGGGGTGTGGGATAGGGATTGTACTGCCACCTCTTAGGGGTGAGAAACTACTCACTCTATAATGCTAACAACCTTTGAAGCTTCACACTTTTAAATGTACTATTTTCAGAGCTAGAGCCTTCCCTTCTCCAATACCTTCTCTTTGGAAGGAGGCACACATGCTAGACAATCTTAAGGCTTAATAAGTATATGATAGTCTCATGCTCTGTGCTTAGGTTTTCTTACAGCAATAAGGTGAGACACTTTGTCCTTTAAGCCTCTCACTTACTTGACTATAAATAGATATGTAGATACATTTTTGAAATATGTTCTCCTTTCTAGTGCCCTTCTCCAAGATTGACATTGAAACGTTAAAAATATTCTGCAAATAGAAGAAAGATCATCCTTATGTCATTTTACATGTTGGAAACTTAAATGTATGAACCCATGTTTGCTGAAGAACCAACCTTATTTGTTCTTCTACTAAAATCAACTGACCTAAAGTATTTTATAATACCTGATTCAGACCCAAAGATCTAGGCTTATGGTGTGGTACCATTTAAAAATAAGAATAAAAATTTGGAGAGACAGGCAGGAGCGGCAGTTTAGATTTTTTCCAAGCTCTCAGAATAAACCAATAAATAGAATAACTAAAGGTTAAAAAAAGATAATTTTTAAAGAAAATATTATATTGAACATTGATTTGTGACACTGTTAATTGGCTTGTCTTTTGTATGACCATCTTAGTGAGTGTGAACACACAGTTTGTGTGGAGTTTCTTAGGCCTTTTATCTTAATAGATTCTGCTCATTTCCAAAGTTATTTAGGTCGAACTTTTCCCCATTTCCTTCAGTGAGACATCTCATTGTGATTTTGATTTCCATATATTTTTTAAAGATTTATTTATTTATACATACAAGAGCTGGGGTACAGGCCAGAGATGTGGGGGAGTGAGAGGATTCACCAGAGACAGAGTGGGGAACAGAACAGGCAGATTGACTGAAATACACTGCTGAGGGAGAAGCAGGCAAGATAGGAGAGGTCTGATGCGCCATGTGGGCAGCTCCCTGGCCAGCCAGGGATAAAACCTGTACTGCAGAGGTGCGGATTGCTTCATAGTGTGGTGCTTCATCCCTTGCGCCAGCAGGGAGGTCCAATTTCCATATTTTTGGTGGTTAAAGATGTTAAGACTTTTTCCATGTGTTTATTGGCTATTTCTACATCTGCTTTATAGAAGTATCATTTAAATCCTTTGCTCATTTTCTACTCGGTAACTTGTCTTTATTGTTTACTTGTCAGTCTTCCTTTATATTCTCAATTCTAGACTCCATCAATATTTTTAAGTGTTTCAGTATAAATACATGCTAAAATGCTTTATGCTTTTCTACATTGATGTAAGTGCTGTTTGACTAGTTATACTAATGTTTCTTAATATTAAACTATTTTGAATACTTGCATCTTGGAATAAACCAAGGGTAGGAGATTTATGTATATATATGATTGGACTCTATTTCCCTCTGCCTGAATCCCTGATAGTCACTGATATTTTTTTTTACTATCTCTATAGTTTTACACACAACTATAAATATATTTCTACAAATAAAACTAGTAACCAGATAGACAACATGATAAAAGAGAAGACCTCACTTATGATAGCAAAGAAAATCATATCTAATCTTAACTTTAAGAAATGCACAAGTTTCTATGAGGAAAAAGCATAAGATATTCCTAATAGAAAATTCAACAGACTTAGGTGAATGGGAAGGTATAACATGCAAGACATGAATTGAAACATATACCATGTTTTTAGTAAAAAGACTCAAAATAAAAAATTATAATTTAATTTCTGTCCCACTAAAAATGCTATCATATTTAAGAACTAGTCAAGAAAATTGTGAAATTATTGAGAAGAATAAAAAATATAAGAAGGAAGAGCAATTGCTGGGAAGGAGAAGGATTTCTACAACATATTATACATAGAGTAAAGCTGCTACAATTAAAACCATGTAGTACAATAATACATGCAGACCAATGAAAATGAATTTTTAAATTCAAAAATAAGCCAAATTAACACGATAAATTGGAAACTATTAAAAGGGGGAACTCATACCAGTGTTGCAAAGAATGAAAAGCCATCTGGTGACGGACACATTTGGATTAGTTTCTGACTCATACAAATGAATAAAAGGAACACATACAAAATATAAAGAAACATATGGATGAATTTTTCTATAAACTGCAAGTTAAATGGAATAAAAATTTCTAACTAAGCAGCTGAATCCAAAGGCTTTAAAGAAAAGGACTGATAACTCTCACTAGGTTAAAATCCTTAAAACACAGAAATGTGACTAGTGGGATATAATGTATGTGTAAAATCTGAAAAACAATCCTCGGTGCTTTCAGTCATGACATTGTTAGAGACAATACAGTTATTATTAGTTTGAAACTATTCTATGTGGTAGGATAAAGCAATATGAATGAAAATATTAATAAGTAGAATTGAAAGGTTTTATACCTCATGATAAAGTTTAATATTTTTTATACATATATTGCATTTTCAGGTAATTTCTACACACTTTTCCTTTTTACTACCTTGTAAGTAGGGTATTTTCTCATTTTATTTCCTAATAGTTATTGCTAATGCATAAATATATATACATATAAATGATGGGGTATTTGAATAATTTTATTAGCCCAATTTATTAACTACTCATTACTTTAGCCATTTTTTGGTTTTATTAGGATTTAAGAGAGGCATTAAAAATTCATTTATGGGGCCTCCCCAGTGGTGCAGCAGGTTGAACGAGCGCTATGAGGCTGTCTGCAGCCTCTGCAGTGTGGGTTTGATTCCTGGCTGGCCAGGAAGATTCCCACATGGTGTGGCATACCTCTCCTGTAGCACCTGCTGCTCCCCTCAGCAGTGCTTTCGGTCTGTCTGCCTGTTCTGCTCCCCACTCTGTCTCTGGTGAGTCTTCTCACCCTCCTGTGCCTCTGGCCTATACCCCAGCTATTGTATAGAAAAATAAATCTTTTTAAAAAAAGTATTAAAAAATTCATTTATATCTCCCTCCTCAATTTAGAGGCAGCTAAAATATAGGCACAGTAGTAAAAAAAAAAAAAAACAGATAGGAATCAGCTAAAAGGACATACTAATATTGCATACCTGAATTAGACAGACAGGGCATTGCCAGACAGGCACAGGTCTCCTCATTCAGACAGATTTGCCAGGTAAACAAATGCTATGGTTGAGGGCAGACTAGACTACAAACTCAGCAAGGTAGAAATTATAGTCTCAATTTACAGGTAAGGAAATTCAAGGATTCTGCTTTTAAAGCTAAAGAATTGTAAGCACTATCAAATCCAGTTGAATTATTTCTGTTGGACTTCATTTCATAGGCGTTCATGGGTTAAAAACATAGGTGGAGAAATTATGCTAATGTTCTCTGTTCCAGTAAATGTCAATATAATTATTTTCTACAGTATGCAGGGAATCACGTAAATCAGTGGATTTATGAATAAACTAAAACCATATAACTTCATAAATATCTGTTGGGGCATGATGGAAAAAGTTACTATATACTAAGAAAGCCTATTTGTGCAAATCACATGATTCTCCCCATTAGTATTATCTTCTGTAGATTAAGTTTGCTTCTCGGTTTTTTGTATAAATTCTCAAGTTGGGAGAAAAGTGAAATCACCACATCTTAGTTTCCAAAATGTGAGATTGTACATGTTCTGGAATGAGACTGAACATCTGAAATATTACACCACATTCATGGCTTGGCTTGACTTCCTGCTAAGTGACATGTGGCTTAGGTCTTGAATTGAGTCTTGAATTTTTACTCTCTCACTTAGAATTTTCAGCTGTTGGCTAAATATAAATCTTAGCGATGGAACCTCTGTTGTAATCAGATTTCAGCATGATTTCTAAGTCCATTTTACTTTTCCCAGATATATTATATATTTTTCTCACTCACTTAGCTGACTTTTGGTAATTCGGAAATTTTTCCCCCATATGATCTCAAGGGATTTTTCTCATGTCAAGAGACAAAACCCTAACTTTTCACATATAAATAAAATAAGGCAAGATCTGGAATACAGAGAAAGAAGCATAATGCTTTACAGGGTATAGACATAATCTTACTCCCAGAAAAAATTCCTTTCAGATGTGACCAAAATCGGAAACATATTCCCCTCTGTCAGATAACAATCGTTTTTAGATGAACGTGATGTAACACTTAAGATAATGCAAGGATAAGCAGCACAGAATTTTTTTATTATTATTATTTTGTATTTTTTAATATCTATATTATATAATTGTTCATTTTTATACAACATTTGATTTCTCCTTTCAGGTGTAGTCCCCATAAAATTATCACCATCAAGTAACCCGTGCACCATCACCACAGTCTCTTGTGCTCTTGCTGTCCCTACTTTAATCCCTCTACCTCCCCATACCCTGCTGAATGTCTCTGATTTATAGTTGCCTGCTGGTTTTGTCTTTTTTTTTCCTGATCCCTTATTTGGTTCCCCTATATTCCATAAGTGAAACCATCCGATATTTTTCTTTTTCCTTCTGACTTACCTCACTGAGCATAATCCCTCACAGTCTTTAACTCTATGAACATGTTACTTCTACAGTGTCTGTCCTTTGTATATCAGGCATTTCCCCATTAGCGATTCTTGAAAACTCTTATTTATGCATAAGTAAGCTTCTGGTTTATACTAAAAATATTAATAGGTAATAAAATGATGGTAGAAATGATGGATTTTAAAGTAGTTTTGTTTGCAAAACTAAAATCATTTTTTATAATATAATGAAGAGCAAAACCTAGGCATGAAAAACCTTGTGTTTATTTAGTATATATTTTTCAGTTTCTCTTAAAAAAATATTTTTTTATTTATTTATGCATACAAGAACTGTTTTAAGTATGAGTATGGCAACCATTCATTAACTAGGTAAGAAAGGAGACATGTGTTACTAGTATTTCCATTTCCCACAAAATAATTGAATATAATTCAACCTGATATGCTATTTTTAGTATTAACTATTAACAAGTTGTCACTTAAGATAATTTAATTTGAGGGGAAAACTGCCTTAAAATATGTTTTAGAAGTGAAAAGAAGGATACTAATATATAATCTAGAAACTAAAAGAAACGTTAATATTATTTTATTCTTCAATATAGGACATCCAAATATTGTCATTTTTCCCAGTTTTTAATTTTATGTTCTAGAGGGAAAAATCTTACTTCTATTGCAGTGGGTTGGGGAGGAAAAAGATTCTTATGAAATTCCCTCAGAACAAAAATGGATATCTGCTTTATCCACTGTATATTTCCCTCACTTTTGTCCACTTCTTTTTGTCTGGAATATTCTTTCTTATTTCCAATGTAAAATTTTTAGTTTTCCATGATATAGGCACATTTTGGGGATGTTTCCTGATATTTAGTCAAAGCACACAGAAAAGTAACTTTTGTATTTGAAAATAACACTGTCAGTGTCATAGTCTTCACACAGTCAGGAAACAAGAAATTTGTTACCTTTCTTTACTTTAAAACTCAGTTGTAACTCTAATTATTATTGGCTTTTAATCTTTTCAGAACCTATATTTTTGAGCTGTCACTTTTGCAAATTGCTGTAAATCAATCATAGCACTTAGGACACTAAAATACTTCTCAAATAAAACAGTGATGCTCTCCACTGAGATCCCTCTGGATTGAGGACAATATAAGCATCTTTCATTGACTCTGCCTATCCCAGGCAAAGAGCTGGGTACATGGTGTAATAATTGAAGTGCTAAATGTTGCATCAACTACTTGTACATAGTTAAGTGATCAGACCTCTGTAAGCCAACATCACAGGACACACCTTCAGTGTGTGAATACAGTGTGTATTCGCCACTGTAAAGTTTGTGTGCACAACTGAAGTGACCATGTCATCTGTGAGAAAGTGTGGGACTTGGGGGAAAATGACCAGCTGCTGTTACCCTCTGTTTTTTTTCATACAAGTGAATTCTTCGAAGAATGTACCTCACTGCTAATACTGAACAAAACAGGGAAAGAAGGTCATCACAAATCACTCAAGATTTTGAATGATTGAAGAACTATTCAAAAGACTGAGAAAAAAAAGCAGGGTGGTGGCCACAATGACAGAGCAGCCAACTTCCAACCTGTGTGTGTTTCTTGAGGACTTTGTGTCTATTAGATCATTTTTGAGTGTTGGCTGGTGACAATAGACTTTCTGCCTCTCATTCTCCCTCATCCAACTCAGTAATTCCATTCTAATCCCAGATGCCTTGTCCTTTTAAGCAGTTGGAAGATGGGAGGCAAAGAGCAAGACCTAGGGCAATCACTCCAATTTGTCATCCCCTCCTCCAATCCGAGGGGGATTCCCATGGAAGGCACGAGGATGAAAGAAAACGCAGTGAAAGGTTTTGTGTGTGTGTTCCCACTCAATTCAAACAGAGACTTCTTAACTTATACCAGCCTATTCTATCACACTATCGTAATTAAGTTCATAACAATCCTTCTTCCAGAGGGACAGTTAGCCTCATAACCTAACACTTTTCTACTCTATTGAAGTCTTGATAAGCAGGCTTAAAAGAGATGACTTTTTTTTTTTTTTGCACCCATCTCCTAGAAAATCTAGAGAGCTCAAGAAAGTATTGGCCTGATTTTCCCGAAAACTAGCAAAAGAATAACACAATAGAAATGGTTCAAACTTCTTAGGCTCCAGTAGCTCCCCTCATTTGTCACTGAGTGGTCCTCTATACACACCAGTGGTCCTCTGTGATTGCTTTCTAGTAGGGACTCTGTGAGAGACTTGGTCCTAGAAACCCCATCAAATTGGGCCAGTTGGAGACCTCATGAATATTCACCCAGATGATAAAGAAAGAAGCATCTCCTTTCAGTCCCTGGAAATCTGCCTGGGAAGCTGTCACATGCCGATATTTTCCTTCATTCTCAGTTTTTCACACAATAGCGTGTCATGGAACGCTCTACATTAACTGAATACGTTTGAAATTCTTGGTTTTTTTTTTTTTTTGAAACACAGTAGGGATTTTTCAACTAAACATGAAGAAATCATAATTCACTAAAAAGTAGCCTAAAGTTATTGCAAACTTTAATAGACAGGGAAAGTTCAAACATTCCTTTCCCTGTCTCACGTGATCTTATCTTTCCAACTCTATACATTTGTGTGGAAGTTAAATCAATAGCTGTTCAGTTCTGAGCAACTGATTGTGGTAAAGCATGATGACAATCCTCATATAGTTTTTATTTTCTGAGACTTGAGTCAGCAAACATTTTCCCCTTTGTTACACCTTATTGACTATGCAGCATCTCCTTACAAAAGTGCATGAAGCCGCTCATTTCCTAAGAAGAAGCTCTGTCCCTCCCACACATGAAACTCAATGCATCTTTCTCATAATAAAGTCTCCCGGACAGATTTTTCAAAAAACTGCTTGAGCAGAAAATGCCCTCCTTTACATTACCAGTCCGGACAGTGCATCTAGCCCCGGTTCCTCCCACACAGTTAATCTCAAAGGGCATTAGTGGAAGGAAAATGCTAACAGATGGACAAGCTTTTTGTTGATGGTGTTTTCTTTCTTTTAAGTAGGAGTATATTGTGATCTGTTGCAAGAAAAAAAGGGGGAAGAAAAGGCAACTAAGCACCTTTTTCTCCCCCAGATGGGCCAAGCATCCTTTCTCCATGTGCTTTTAGCTGCTAGTTCAGCTTTTCTTTACGGAGGTCAGCAGCAGGTCATTCACAGAGTGTTGGCAATTTGTGTTAGGTGCTTTACAGACAAAGCCCCTCCCTGTCCACTGAACTTCTAACACAAATAAAAACTGAAATAGTGTGGCCAAAAGTAATGTGCAAAATGAAACAGCCAAAATGCTGTTTTTAAGCATCTGGTATTAAAAAATTTATTGTGCAGATCGATTTTTACAATTTTCTCCCAGCTTTTATTTCCCTTCCTCTCCGTACACAAATTTATCATTTAGTTATAAAGCATATTTGCGACTGAGGTATCTTGTTTTGATCACGGTTCACCGAAAAGGTAGACCAAGGTTTATAACCTTGCCAATGATACTGGTCTCCTGGTATAAAAACAGACTTTACCTTATTAACTCTTCACAGAAATCACAGCATTGCTAAGAAACCTATACATACACCATAAAGATATATATGTAATGCCACGTGTTGCTGATTAAAAATAAATACAGCTTTCATTACGTGAAAATATCCTGGTGAAAGTGTTCGCAGAAGTATGCAGAGGTGATATCAATGGATTCCTGGATCCTACTGTTGAATTGTTCTCAAAAATAATTAAAATTTTCATCCAACTAAGTGCCCTGGATACAACTAGGCTAGATATACTATGATTAACCATTTGTTGTATGATTAACCATATATATATATATACTATGATATAGATATAACTATATATATATACTATGATATATAGATATACTATGATTAACCATTAGTTGTTAATCACATGATTAACCATTAGTTGTAATACTGCACAGAGCTAAAAACACAAACTAATATACCCTGAATTTCAATTCATTACCTACTGATGTTAGCTTACAATTTTGGCTACTTCTTTGAAAAACTGCCGCAGTAAATGAAGGAAGTATAGTGAAAGTCACAGCAACTAAGTTACTATACCAGCATTTTTATAATCTGTCTTATTAGCGATTTCAGAAATTTCAGAGACCTTTATTTTAACCCAGTAGATACTCCCACCCACACACAATTTATCAAGGGAATCCAAGTAAGTAATTTTATTTTAATATAAAAGTTGTTTAAATATTTCATGTAAAATTCATTTCACAGTAAAAGTCATAACAACACTAGTGCTTGTCACTGATTGCTCATCATGTGCCAGCCATTATGCCTAGTATCTCATTCATATATCACATTAAAAGAACTATAGGGACTTTATGGTCTCATTTTATTTTCTGCATTTTATGAATAAAGAAACTAAGAAACTCATCCAAGAGACAAAGATAAATTTGGTGGAAATGGGATTCCATTCAGCTCTACTACAAAAACTTGTATGAGGCAAGGCACTGGAAATTTTTTGTTCTTCTCTGGATGTAACAAATATAACAATGCTGTCTTGGACCCCCAGAAAGACTAAGACTTTAAAGATGAAAGTGAGAGTTCGTAAGAAACAGCTCTGAGTTACATATAGAGCTGGTCACTCACACTGCCACTCTGTAAGAGGACTTCCCTGCCCTCCTGGGGATCCTGTTCTGGAGAAGCAGTGGAGCTCATACCTGGTTCTGCTGCAGAGGCTCCCCAAACCCACCATGACACCTGCTGCTAGCTGGGTTTGGGTTCTGAAAAACCTTGGCAGTTTTGGAGATATGCCATGTGGGTTTGAACCTTACTGCCAGGTGCCAGGTGGGTTTTAAATTCTGATGGTTTTATAAATGGACCAATTAGATTCAAGCTGGCACTGTGCCATTCAGGTTTTGTAAAAGGAACAATCAGGTGAGCCTGAACCAGCATCAATCAAGTCTTGGAAACGGTGGTAGTTTTGAAAACAGACCACTTTGGTTTGGAGGAAGGGCACTGTGAAGAGGATATAAGCTGCAGCATTAGCGACATCATTGATTGATGGGAGAGTTTTATTGGACATTCATTCATGGAGATCTTCATTCATTGGGGGACCTTTGCATCTGATCTCTGCTTGGAATGCCATGTTACTCTCCTTCTGCCTCTGGCTCTGCTTTCACACTACCTTCTGACTGATGTCGCTGGCTTATGCTAGGTATCTCTGAAAGAGCTATAACTCTGAAAGATCCTCCATGTCACTGCCTACTGTGTGGCACCGACTGCCAAGGTTGGTGTGTGCCTGGCCACCTCTCAGAGCTATCTACCACTTCTGAAGCTCTGGCACCACCACCTGACCAACACCCCTGCCTCCAGCATGTCCAGCACTACCTCCTGTTGCTGTTGCATCTGGGGCTGCCCAGACCAGACCGGCCTTCAGATTTCTGCCACACTACTGTGACTACCTCCAGCTGTCACTGTGAGTAGGGTCCTGGTCCACCCCTTACCAGTGTGCTAACCTGCTCCATGCTCTCATCTAAGGGACAATGTCATCTTGCATAAGAGCCCTTGGTTGGGGCTACTGGACACTTTGGATGCTATCTGGGGAAGGACAGTTAGCTATTTGTGGCCTTAGGAATTCTTTCCTTTCTCCCAATTTCCCATCTGTTAATAAACTGTTGTACTGTACGCCTGAATCATAGTTTGTAATTTTGAGTGCATGGGTGAGGACCCACCAACTGTGACAACCCCCAGGTTTGCATGGTTTCAACTTCTCTGAACCAATGACTTCTAAATTTTGTTATCATGATCCATACTATCAAATGCAATTTACACTGTGACCCACAGACATATTTGCACACACACATACACTTTATATATTATTGAAGCCAGCTTTATGAAACAATACTGAGCCTTACTTAGATTATGCTTTTTCATAATATTTTGATCTTCTGTATCTCATTAAAAATATTTGTCAAGTTTAACTTCAATCAACGTTACGACTTTATAATCATAATTTTAAAAAATGCTGATGTAAACTTCAGCGAGCACTTCATTCATGTCTACTTTGAAAAGGATATTTGATAATAGTCTTTCCTAGTAATCATATAATCATTTGTCTGAATGTATCATGTTTTAAACTGCAAATTTCCAGGGAGGAGAAAGGACAGAAGACAATCCTTGACCTATATTTGGACCACATTTTTTTGGATTCATTAGGATTCCAAACTTTATATCTCAACTAATTCTTCCAGGAGTTTAGTGCCTACAGGAATGCTAGTTTAAGCTGCTTAAGTTTCTAGCATCATACTTATTTCTTTAGTTTAGAGAACCATCAGAGCTAGACATATCCATCACAAAGCCACGTTTCTCCATGTTAATAATAATCTCTGTTCTGAAAGTGACTTCCACACTGAAAATGGCCAAAGTTACTCAGAAGACAACAAAGCATAAACCTCTTTGAAATTAACACAGGTAATAAGATAATCTATGGAAATATTTACCTACAAACTGTATATAGGTTTTGCCTTCTAGCTATTTATTTTATGAATTTGAGTTAGGGTATTCCCACAGACACTACAATTCCAAAGGCAAGAAAATGCTTTCTGAAATACTGGTATTTGCGCATGAGTACAGGCGCTTTCGTTTGGCAAAAATCAGGAAATGACAGACTGTAGGTTTGTCAATTACATGACAGGCAAGTTTTACTTTTTAAAAAAGAGTTCTAAGCAAATGCTGAACAATAGTTAGGTATACATATGTTGAAGTGTTAAGGGGAAAAAAAGCATCTTTTGAAATAAGTAAAGATGAATTGATTAAAGGACAGAAGGGTGGACAGAAAGCAAACAGAACAAAATGTTAGCAGTAGAACCTAAGTGGTTGTTATATGCTTGTTTGTTGGCAATTTCTTTTACTTTTTGTGCACTTATACAATTTATATTAACATATTAGGGGAATGTTTTTGTCTCAAGCAAATGAAAACAGTGTTTTCACTACGCAGTTAACTACAGTGAGTTAAAATCTTCTTATCAAACAACAGATTTTTACCTCTGACAATTAATCATACCGGAATACTATATTGGAATGCTTGGAAAATGAAATTAATATTTTCTAATGAATATATTAAAGTCAGCTGTGAACTGGAAATATGCCAAGTGACTTTTAAAAGCAATAATTAGACTGTGTGTCCTTGACGTGTTACAATTTTAGAACAAAATGAAATATAAAAAACCCTTACATTGCTTTTAGTACATATATATTTCATGATAGAACTGATATTTTAATGCTTTTATGTTCTGACAGTTAAGGAATCTCAAATATGTCCAACTTTCTCCTTGAGAACATATTTTGTAATTGATTTTTAGAATTTTTTTGAAGTTTACTTTGTTAGTGATCCAACAGTTTCCAACTTTGTACTATGTGACTTTTTATAAACCTTCTTGTTTCTTGTTTACCTTAATTATGTTACCTTTTCACATCATATAAAAACTGCCTTTTACATCAGGCTGGACTTTCTGCTCTCTTATTTGAGTAAGTTTGGTTATTTTTCAAGTCCCTGGGCCCTTTTGATAGTGTTCTGAAGCACCGCAGATAGTTTTATACTTTCTGTGATTTCATTTTTTAATTTTGCTTTTCTCCCACAAACACTGCCCACATTTTCTGCTAGTTTCATTTCTAAAATTGCATAATCAAACTGAATTCCTTTACATTCCTCTTTGACTAAAAAGAATGTTAACATTTCTTATATTCTTCAGCATTCCTTAGTGGTTCTGCAATTAGTGACTAAAATCACTTTCTAGTCCCAATATAGGACAAAACCACTATTCTTTTTCTTTCTTTCATATTGAGAAATGCTTGCTCTAAAAAATTAGTATTTTATTCCAAATCTCTCCTTTAACAATCACTTCTTGGATTATTAAATTCCATCATAATCATTACTTATTTTTTCATTTTCCCAAAACTATTTCAGTTCAAACATCAATGGTCATATAACATGCTTCCTAATAAGTAACTGTTACAACATTTGTATAATTTAAACAAGAAATATTTGCACAGTGGGTTTATAGTAAGTCTGGTACTTGGTGTATTGTATTTTATGGCATTTTTTATACCCCTTCGCACACAGGCAATTTAATTTCCATCTACACACATCATTACAGCATACTTAGATATATCACCAACCATAATATAGAATTATGGGATACAACTTAATTGCAATCCTGTTTTTAAAAATGTAAGAATTAGGTGCAAAGCTCTGCTACAGCCATCCTTCTACTTAATACTACAGGACATCTCCCCTTGATAGGTAACTTCATGGTGATTTTCAGGTGTAGTTTCAGTGATTCTTATTAATGAATTCAACAGTTTTCAGCTATGATCACTGTTTTCAGAGTATTTTTATTATCGAAAAAAAAAAAAGCCCAATTCTTACTAGAGTCACTCCATATTCCCTGCTGCTTCAGCATTTGGCAACCACTAATCTACGTTTTGTCTCTATTAAAAATAAAAGACCTCTCCTGTCTCACTCGCTGCTCCCCTCAGCAGTATATTTCAGTCAGTCTGCATATTCTGTTCCCAGCTCTGTCTCTGGTGAATCCTCTCACCCTCCCACACATCTGGCCTGTACCCCGGTTCTTGTATAAAAATAAATAAATCTTTAAAAAAAAACAAGTTCTAGATATTCCATATAAGTGGAATCATACGATAGGTAGCTATTTGTGATTGACTCCTTTTACTTAGCATGTTTTCATGATTCATTCATGTTGAAGCATATATCAATCCTCAATTCCTTATGACTCAATATTCCATTGTATTCCATTGTATGTATATACTATATTTATTTATCAGTTATTTAGTTGATGAGCATTTGAGCTATTTCTACTTTTTGGCTATTATGAACAAGCCATTATGAACATTCCTCTACATATTTTCAGTGTACATATATTCAGCTCCTTTGGGAGATTATATCAAGGCGTGCAAGCATTGTGCTATATGGGAACACCATGCCTCCTCTTTTGAGGAACTGCCAAACTGACTTCCAAAGTATCTGCATCGTGTTATAATCCTACTTCATTGTTCCATTTTTAAGGGCCTCTGAGTTTCATACAAAAGCATTGACTCTGGGGGCCTCCCCGGTGGCACAGCGGTTGAGCACTGGGTTGCGAAGCTGCCCGCAACCTCTGCAGTGCCGATTTGATCCCCGGATGCTCCCTGGCCACTGGAAGAGGGTCCCACATGGCGCACAGACCTCTCCTGCCATCCACTGCTCCCCTCAGCAGTGTACTTCGTCAGTCTGCCTGTTCTGTTCCCCACTCTGGCTCTGGTGAATTCTTTCACCCTCCTGTGCTTCTGACTGTACCCAGTGCTTGTATAAATAAATAAATAAATCTTTTTTTTTTTTTTTAAAGCATTGACTCTGATGTCACTATAACCTTTGGTATAAGTAAATGTTCAAATTGGAGGATCACTCATTCTTTCATTCTCATTTACTACAAGTCTAACCATCTAGCACAGCCTTTACAAATTCGAGTCCAGTGATTTTTTTCTCCAACTTCCCATACAGTTTTCAATTCTAATTTTCTAAAATTTCTGTACATTATTTTTATTTTTAAAATGAAAACTTTGGTGCAACATTGATCTACCTGGAATTCTTCCCATAGAGGCTCTGCTTGTCTTTAAATCCCTAAGTTGCATCAAAGATGAAACATCCCTTCATGAATCACTATGAGAGTTAAATGCTGAGTCCTGGCCCCTTCCCTGTCCCACATGGCTTGTGTATGCCTAGCCATAAATACAGACATTAAAATGATTTATGAGCCTTGCTTCAAATTTAAAGTGAAAACAACAACAGGGAAATGATGGAGTAGATGGTGGAAATAATTAATCTCTTTCACTTAAATTTATATAAAATTATTTATTAATTAAAATAAAAATAAGGAGAGAATTACCTTTTATTGCAAAGGCTATCTCTTTTATTTTAAAATACGAGTAATTTGAACATTTTCACATTTCTTCTAATACCGTTTTTTTTTAACTGAAGTGTATGACATTATATGAGATACAGAAGACAAAACTATTGAATATTTAGCCAACTTTCCCAGCGACACACTCCCTAAATTTTTTTTTGTTTTGTTTTCAGTCACTTAAGAAATGGGATTCAACTATTTCAAATTGATCATAATTTTATAGCTTGGCCCCACAGGGCACAGTGTTTTGGATGTGCCATTTATTTTGACTAGATGATGATATGTTCAATTTCATTTTGTTCTATTTGTCCCTTTTATCTCATAAATAATCAGGATTTCTTTTTTTCCCTCACATATCTCAAGATTTCCTCACATATTAGTTTCAATAATTGAGAAGCCAACAGTAAATAGGAAGAAAACAAATACAGTGACTTCTAGCAATGTGGCACAGAGACTGAAAGAACCGCAGGGTGGGCCCTAAGTAGAACAGTGGGCACCCTGGCCAGTGCACACGGGTGATAGAAATCATGCCATGTAGACAAGGATGGTGGTCACTGTGGTGTTCACAAGAGGTCAAGGTGGTCCAGATCTGGCACAGATCTACTTTAATGCTGAGAAGTGAGTTTTAAATTGAAAATATAGGTTTTTTTGGAGGTGCTTTGGGCAATTAGATAAGAGGGGAAACTTTCAAGCATAATTTTGTAAAACATCAAGGTGGTCAAGAATGAAAACTGTCCATAACTGTCTAAGTTGTACACACTTCATGGATATTTTACTCTTTCGGCTTTATTTTCTTGTCCCTATGCATTGACTATGCTGTTGTCCAGGCATTTAGAGATTTTGAAGGAAAGGTGGTATTTTAAAAATTGAAAATCAAGCAAATGTTAACCTTTGGGACTTGTCACCTTTTTGTTGCAATAGACATATTGCAATCTCCTGCAGTGAGACTATATTAGATTCCACAAGTCTCATAGGTTTAGTTTTTGTGTTTTCCAGGTTCACATCGGCTTGTTTGATTGCCAAAATGGAGGTAATAAAAAACAAAAACAAAAACAGAGAGCAAAATTATATGGGCAGGAAATATTATCTGGAAAGTGCCAAAAGTATTAAACGAAATTACCAGTCTTTCAAGGTGATGACTTATATGAGACAAGAGAAGCACTTTAGGAAACTATAATTTCTGGACAAGTGAATATATTTTAATAATTGTGGTTTGATTTTTTCTTTCTGTAACATAGTTTGAGGCTAAACATTTATATTTTAGGGCCTCCCTGGTGTTGCACCGGGTTGAGTGCAGCGCTGTGAAGCTGTCCACAGCCTCTACAGCACTGGATCGATTTCCGGCCAGCCAGGGAGATATCCACATGGTGTGGCAGACTTCTCCTTTCTCACCCACTATTCCCCTCAGCAGTGCATTTCAGTCATTCTGCCTGTTCTGCTGCCTGCTCTGTTTCTGGTGAACCTTTTCACCCTCCTACACCTCTGGCCTGTACCCCAGTTCTTATATAAATAAATGAATCCTTAAAAAAAAAAAGTTCTTTAAAAAATTAAAAAATAATTAAACATTTATATTTTATTCCTGATGCATTATGATGGCTACATTTAACACTTAATTTTTAAATTAATTTTCTTATTTATAAGAATAGGCATACAAAACCCCAAGTATAATAATCCACATATATAGATATGCATATATAGATATATTCATATAAGTGGAAAATATACTTTAAAATTTAGCAAAAATCAGAATTAAAGATGGTGTTTAGTCACCACCTATTTTCAGAAAAACTATATACATTTCAGATGTAAATGATAATTTTTTATCATTTTAATGATAAAATGTATAATGTACTATGTGGTTTCCTTCACACCATTTACACAGTTTAATCCATTTTAAAATTACATTTTTGAAATGAAAGTTCAAAAAGAAATGCAGGTACAGATAATATGAACATGTTTATGTCCAGAGACATTCTGCATCTAAGAATGTTGGATAATCAGTAAATCTCCATCTCTTCATTATAAGATGAGTAAACCCATCCAATCTGAATTTAGCAATAAACTTTAAATCATATTGCTCTACCATCAAATATCATTTGGTCTATTTTTTTTTTTTTTGAGAATGGCTAAAACAGACAACACAGGTTCTCCAGGAAATGAGCCTCTCTGAAGATAATAAAAGTCAGCCAACCAAGTTTGTCAAGAGAAACACTGTTTCAGAGTTCAGTATTGATCAATTACTGTTTCTAGTTTTTTTTGTTTCAAAAATGATAGAAATGTTTATACCTGCCAGATTCTGTGAAAGCATCAATTCCTCTTGTGTTCAATACCAGAGTGGAAAGCCCATCCTAAGCATTTCTAAATAACAGTCACAATGTTACTGCATTCAAAAGAATATGTAAGGTATGTACTTCAGAACAACCAGATTGCTAAAAGAAAAAAAAGAAAGAAAGAAAGAAAGAAACAAACCATAGTTTCGCATTCTGTCTATATATCATAAGTGAGTGTTACTCATAAAGGATTTGAACTCCCTAAACATATGTGTCCACTTGCACCATTAAAGTGAATTCAGGTGCTTGGCATGACTGTCTCCAGACAGGCTTTCTTTAAATAATTGATGGCTGTGGTCTTATTGCCCCATCGAACTATATCTGGATACACTCATGTTGCTTTTACAAGAGTTTCATACAGCTCCATGGTCTGCAGAACACGTGGGAAGTATCTCATAGTTTCTTTTATTAATATAAACTATTTTCACTTTCTCCAATGACAAATTGCCCAAAATTAGGTTTTTTACACCTATTATGACTGAACATGATGAGAAATGCATCTGTAGACCACAGCTGTGTACTGCAAGCATTATAAACCCTTGTGGCAGGGGAGGTGGTTGTTATATTGCAAGGACCAAGCAGAAAGAGGGAGTCATTTATTTTGGTAAGAGACAGAAATCCTACTATTCAATTTTTAAAAAACTTCAAAAGATTAATCGAGATTCTAAATAGCCCCTGTAAGCTCTATCCAAAAGTATATTGTTTAAATATTTTATAAGATATTGTTTGAAAACTTCTGCAACTACATTCAATCAGAAAAAAAAATTCTGTTTGATTTTTATTTCAACATCCACTGAATGCAGAAACATGGTGAGCATTGCGTCCGGCAGAAAGCAGTGCTTGGTAAATGCTCCATTTACACGAAACAGTAAATGGAGCTTTGTGAGAGGCTGGGAATGTGACCCATGCACACACTGATTCTACATTTCCTATATGTATTTGACACACACGTTTATAATTATTCTCACCTGGCAGAGCTAATATTGTCTGGTGATTTGCCATAGATGACAACTGCCCTACTCCAAAATCTACCGAAGGAACGTAATGGTCTGATTTTTGAAAAGTTGCTGACAAGGAACGAAAACATATGAAAAATAAAATTCTATACTAACATCAAACAAGAGTTTTACAGTAACAGTTGGAAAACCACTGAGAAATCACAAATTAATTCCTTAAAAGTGAAAGAGACCCTACTTTTTCTAGGACATTAATGCATGCATCTGAAATGATTCCAATTTGAATATGCTTCACTACTAGAAAGAATGTAACTGGTTACTAATAATAATAAGTTTTGTCATAAAATGTAAGTGAAAGTCTAAACCCTAAGAAATGCAAGATTTAGAATAAAATATATCTGTAGAAATTCTCACTTATTTTATAAGTCAGAAGGAAAAAGAAAAATACCAGATGGTTTCACTTACAGGAGGAATACAGGGGATCAAGGAAAAAAAAATTAACAACAGCAACAAAAAAATAATAACAACAAAAAACAAACAGCACAACAAAACAAAAATAAACAGACAGCTATAAATCAGAGACATTCTGCAAGAGGAGGGAGAGGGAAAGGGATCAAAATGAGGGTAAGAATAAATATTCTTCGATGGAATATGTATTGGAGAAATTTATATAGGAGAAAAAGATGTTTCAACATGAATTTCATCAATTTTTAAATGTATTATAATTTAAAGGGATTATGGTAATGGTGCATGGTGAACTGGTGGTGGAAATTTCAGGGGGACTACACCTGAGGTTAAAAAAATAGATTTAAAAAATAAAAATGAGCAATAGGGATCAGAAAAAAAATTCTAACTTATTTTACCTAAATCATGGTCAAGCATAACTTTAATCAGCATAGAATACATGGTAATAAATACATAATTATCTAGCTTAGTCAACATAGATATAGAACTAATATTAATTCTCATAATTTTCATATTTGTTCTAACATTGGACAGTGTTTGATATTAAATATATCATACTTATTTTCCTTAATTTTATTTAAAAGTTTGAAACTGGGCCTCTCCAATAGAGCGGATTGAGTGCAGTGCTGTGAAGCTGTCCGCAGCCTCTGCAGCTCGGGTTTGATTCCTGGCCGGCCAAGGAGATTCCCACATGGCGCAGCAGACCTCTTCTGCCTTAAGCACTGCTCCCCTCAGCACTGTCTTTGGTTTGTCTCCCTGTTCTGCTCCCTGCTCTTTCTGGTGAATTCTCTCACCCTCCCGCACCTCTTACCTGTACCCCAGTTCTTGTATAAATAAATAAATCTTAAATATATATATAAAGTTTGAAACTAATTATTATTATATTGGTTCACAGGATTTCTCAACACAATTGCAAAATATTAAATTCATCTAATTCAAAATCATTCTTATAGAAATTATCACATCAAAAATATTTGAAATCCAACTCAATACTATGTATCACAAAACATGAGAAATAATTTTTGAATGATTGACCTGGTAATGGATCTAATAATGAATTAGTAAATAGAATTTTTTACTAATTAGTCATTTCAAAGAGGACATTTTCAATGAAAATTATAAACTTAAAATTAGTTTCTGTCAAAATATAACAGGGACAATAGTTGAAATTTTAAGTTAAAAATGATTTTCTCAAAATAAATTTTTAGACTACAACAGAGATACTTTTAGATTACCATTCTCTTCGAATCATTGAGATCAGATGAAACTTTGGAAATAGATTTCCAAAGAAGGTCAGATTTGTTTTAAATTATTTTTAAGAGTAAGTGGATATAAAATAACTCATTCATGAGAGAGGCTGCACAGGTTTTCTTCAGAATAAATAACAAGAAAGAAGAAATCATTTACTACATATATTCCAAATAGTAAGAAATACCAAATGTCTGATAAATAGTCCTGGAATAATAAACAGAACAACTATAAAAAATAAAAATCTAAATTAAAAATTATTTGAATCTGGGCCTCCCTGGTGGTGCAGGCGGTTGAGCACCACGTTGTGAAGCTGTCTACAGCCTCTGCAGCGCAGGTTCGATCCCCGCCGGCTAGAGAGAATCCCACATGGTGGGCTAGACCTCTCCTGCCTCTCCCGCTGCTCCCCTCAGCAGTATATTTCTTCAGTCTGCCTGTTCTGTTTCCCACTCTATTTCCGGTGAATCTTCTCACCCTCCTGTGCATCTGGCCTGTACCCTGGTTCTTGTGTAAAAATAAATAAATCTTTTAAAAAAAAAAGTGTTTAAAAATGTATTTGAATCACCTTGAAATGAATTTGAAAGGACAATCTGTTTTGTTGTGGTGGTCTTTTATAAGAGGTACACATAATTAGACAAAAATGAAAAAAATAAAAGAATCTAGGCTAGAAAACCTTCAATAAAGGCCCCCCAATTTTCCTTTAAAAAAGATTAAAATCAAATTCTTATAATATTTAAAAATTGTGCTAATAGAAAGGCCACAAAACAATCTACTAAAATGTTATATCATGATTCATGGTCTCTATCAATTGAGTATTTATTGACATTTATTAAAATGTTATTGTCCACAAATGAAAATCATTTGGGCTCAAACTCTTTACAGTGTCTAAATGGAATTTATTAACATGGACTTAAATTGACATAATGTTCAATTCAAAATAATTTCATAAAAATCAAAGATGTACCACTGCACACACTGCAACTTTGTGGTCTGAGCTGACTAGGGAGTTTCTTCCTGCCTGTTGCTGGGCCTGCAAGCGCATTAGTTCATGGATGACACAACTGTCTGCCAGTGCCTACTGTTTTGTCTCCAGTCTTGTAATGACAGGTGTGTCTTGTCACTCTCTGGTGTACATTACAGGCCTGCCTTGTTTATCATTCCAATATGAGCTCGGATGTGAGTGACCCTGACAGTGCAGAATATCATCAAATGCCCTTTGAACCGAGGAAGCAGAATTTATTGCTGTTAACACATTTTACAGTCTATAGGGTCATCAGCCCCTTAGCTTCTGAGAATTTTTTAAGCTTGGCTTTGAATCTGTAAATGTGACTGATTTATATCAAAGAATTGATGTGAAATATGATACCTAGTGTTTCCTTTTATAAAGTCCTTACCTCATATGTGAATTTTAATAAAAATAAGAAAAACAGTTAATAAGTTAATGTTTTTTCCATCCCTCTCCATCTTGACAAAGAATAATAGCATTATTCTTCACTGGAATACATACTGGAGAAATTTATCTATTGGAGAAAAATATGTTTCAACATGAATTTCATCAATTTTTAACTGTATTATAATTTAAAAATGCATTCTCTAAGCCCCAATAAACATAACCTAAGGTTATTTCTAAAAAAATAAAATAGCAAATAAACAGAACATACTAATTTGAAATATTATAGAAATCTCACGTCCATCTTCTATTTAGTGAACCTTTTTTTCTGAATAAGGAGAAACATATTTTAAAAACCTCTTACAGTAGAACACCTAAACAGACCAATTACATGCAGTGAAATTGAAATGGTAATCAAAAACCTCTCCAAAAACGAAAGCCCAGGACCTGATGGATTTACAAATGAATTCCACCAAACATTCAGAGATGAATTAGTGCCTATCCTTCACAAACTCTTCCAAAAAATTGAGAAGGAAGGGATAATACCAAACACGTTCTATGAAGCCAACATTATACTAATACCAAAACCTAACAAGGACAACACAAAAAAAGAAAACGACAGGCCAATCTATCTAATGAACACTGATGTAAAAATCCTCAATAAAATTTTAGCCATCAGAATAAAACAATGTAGGGCCTCCCTGGTGGCGCAGCGGTTGAGCGCTGGGTTGCGAAGCTGCTCGCGGCCTCTGCGGCGCCGGTTCGATCCCCGGCTGCTCCCCGGCCACCAGAGGAGGGTCCTGCATGGCGCGCAGACCTCTCCTGCCGCCCGCTGCTCCCCTCAGCAGTGTGCTTCGGTCCTTCTGCCTGCTCTGCTCCCCGCTCTGGCTCTGGTGAATTCTCTCACCCTCCCGCGCTTCTGACTGTACCCAGTGCATGTATAAACAAAACAAACAAACAAATAAATAAATAAATAAAACATGCCTCTATTAAAAAAAAAAAATCTAAAAAAAAAAGAATAAAACAATGTATCCATAAGATAATCCACAACGACCAAGTAGGATTCATTCCAGGGACACAAGGATGGTTCAACATCCGAAAATCAATCGATGTCATCCAACACATCAACAAAAAGAAATATAAAAACCATAGGATAATATCAATAGATGCTGAGAAAGCTTTCGACAAAGTACAACACCCATTCATGATAAAAGCCCTTGAAATTCTTGGGATACAAGGAACATACCTCAACATCATAAAGGCCATATATGACAAGCTATCAGCCAGTATCATTCTCAATGGCAAAAAGCTGAAAGCATTTCCATTAAGATCTAGAATAAGACAAGGATGTCCACTCTCACCACTGCTTTTCATATAATACTGGAAGTCCTAGCCAGAGCAATAAGACAAGAGAAAGACATACAAGGAATCCATATAGGAAAAGAAGGAATTAAACTATCACTATTTGCAGATGATATGATAATATACATAGAGAACCCCAAAAACTCCACAGAAAAACTAATTCAACTAATCAATCAGTTTAGTAAAGTGGCAGGATACAAAATCAACACACAAAAATCAGTAGCCTTCCTATACACAAACAATAAATCTGAAGAAGAAATTTAAAAAAACATCCCTTTTATTATCGAAACAAAAAAATCAAATACTTGGGAATAAATCTAACAAAAGAGGTAAAGGACCTATACAAAGAAAACTATAAAACTATGAAACTATAAAACACTTCTATTTCTTTAGAAATAGAAGAAGACACAAAGAAATGGAAAGACTTCCCCTGATCATGGAGTGGAAGAATTAACATCATCAAAATGGCCATCCTACCAAAAGCAATATACAGATTCAATGCTATTCCAATAATAATTTCAATGACATTCTTCAAAGAAATAGAACAATTATTGATGAATTCATATGTAATCACCAAAAATCCCGAATAGCCAAAGCTCTTCTGAAAAAAAAAAAAAAAAAAGAAGGGAATGGAGGCATCACATGCCCAGACTACAAAGCCATAATCATCAAAACTGCATGGTATTGGAACAAGAACAGACACACAGACCAATGGAATCAAATAGAAAATCCAGAAATAAACCCACAGATTTATGGTCAACTAATATTTGACAAAGGAGCAAAGAATATGCATTGGAGCAAAGAAAGTTTGTTCAATAAATGGTGCTGGGAATATTGGGTTGCTATATGCAAAAGAATGAAGCTTGAACACTACCTCACACCATGCACAAAAACCAACACAAAATGGATTAAAGAACTAGACATAAGACCTGAAACCATAAAATACATAGAAGAAAATATAGGCGAAACACTACATGACATGCACCTCAAAGACATCTTTACAGACACATCACCCAAAGTAGTGATAGTGAAGGCAAAGATAAACAGCTGGGACTACATCAAATTAAAGAGCTTCTGCACAGCAAAAAAGACAATAACAAAAACAAAGAGAAACCCCACCAACTGGGAGAAAATTTTTGCACACAACACTAATGATAAAGGACGGATCACAAAAAAATACAAAGAGCTGATGAGACTCAACAGAAACAAAGAAAATAATCCAGTCAAAAAATGGGCAGAAGAGCTAAAAAGAAATTCCTCTGAAGAGGAAATGCAAATGGCCAACAGGCATATGAAAAAATGTTCAACATCACTTGTAATCAGGGACATGGAAATCAAAACTATAATGAGATACTATCTCATACCAGTGAGAATGGCACATATTAAAAAAACTAGCAACAACAAATGTTGGTGAGGTTGTGGAGAAAAAGGAACTCTCTTGCACTGCTGGTGGGAGTGCAAACTGGTCCAACCACTATGGAGAGCTGTATGAAGATTTCTTGAACTTCTAAACATAGAGCTTCCGTATGATCCAGAAATTCCACTCCTAGGTATCTACCCAAATGACACAGAAACAGTAATTCCAAAGGGCACCTGCACCCCTATGTTTATAGCATCACTATTTACAATAGCTAAGCTATGGAAGCAACCCAAATGCCCAAAAATAGATGACTGGATCAAGAAGATGTGGTACATATATACCATGGAATATTACTCAGCAATCAAAATAGATAAACTCATGCAATTTGCAGCAACATGGATGGAGCTAGAAGGGATCATGCTCAGTGAAATAAGTCAGAAAGAAAAAGAAAAATACCAGATGGTTTCACTCATAGCAGGAATTTAGAAAACCTAAATAAGAGACCAGGAAAAAGACTAATCAATACAAAGTAAAAATCAAAATTAACAAGCAACTATAAACCAAAGACACACTGGGGGTGGGGGGGGGAGGAGAGGGGAAAGGAAGAACTAGAGTCAAAATGTGGGGTGCAATTGTATGGGGAATATAACCAAAACGATAATGCGTACATTGTGCAAAGATGAAAAAAATGTAAGAATTATATAAAATAAAATATTGAAATAAAAAAATAAAATAAAATAAAAATAAATAAATAATAACCCTCAAAAAAAAATTAAAAACCTCTTACATTGAACCAGTGTAAATATTCAAGTTCTGCACGGGTTCTGAATCATGTTGTTTGACACCTTAGTAGGCCTTCTAGAGTTTATCTGAGAAACCAGAGTTAAACCTATATTTTCTATTCAAAGGAAGAGGGAAAACAAAAGCAGCTGATATCTAGGACTCTACCCTAAATTTGGTGTTACTAGTGACCTCTGAAAAATAAAAAACAAAACCACCCTGAAGCCTTGCTTATCCACCTAAATCCTGGAATTTTCCTGGTCTTGCTGGGTAGATCTGGTACAGTGTGCACAATAAACTCCATGTTCCTATGACCAACTATTCCAATGTTGACTCTGAAAAAAATCTCCCTTTCAGAGCCCATTCTTTTGAAGCTCTCTTCAACAACTCTACCATAACCAGCCCTCCCCTACTCTAGAGGAGAAATATGACCCATTCAGAACTTTGTTTTAATTTAGATTAAAATTTTCCTTGTAGGGCCTCCCCTGGTGGCACAGCGGTTGAGTGCTGGGCTGCGAAGCTGCCCGCAGCCTCTGCAACGCCAGTTCGATCCCCAGCCGCCTGTGAGTGTCCCACATGGCATGACAGACCTCTCCTGCCGTGCCCACTACTCCCCTCAGCAGTGTATTTCATCAGTCTGCCTGTTCTGTTCCCCGCTCTGACTCTGGTGAATTCTCTCACCCTCCCGCGCTTCTGACTATACCCAGTGCGTGTATAAATAAATAAATAAATAAATATTTTAAAAAATTAAAAAATAAAAAAATAAAAATTTTCCTTGTAAATTTCATAGTTCTTATACCTCAAATACTCTGCAGTGAACTAACTGTCTGCTGGCAAATGAATTGAAGCAAATTTTTCATTTAAACACTTCTTGCCTTTGGTGGAAAACTTCTAAATATTTTTAGGAAGAGTTGCTACAATGCACAGACAAAAATTTCTACCACCTTCCGTCTGAAGAAAATATCTTGCTGATCTTCCACAACCTTATGAAGGTAGGTCAATTTTTAAGATTGAATCTATTGAAAAACAAAAGGAGTTTTGTCTTCTTGGGGTCCTCAACAACAGGCTCTCTAAGACCTCTAGGCTTTTCTTCCATGTGGTAGCAATTGTATTTTAATAATGAAACTGATGGGGTGTTTATAGTATAAGAGGTGGAATCAAGAGTCAAACGGTCTACCCTGCTTGGAATCGTCCATATAACCTCAGGCACGTCTTGCCAGTGCATGACTTAGCTTAATTATTATCCAAATTGTGATTTGAGACTCATCTTAGTGAATTTTGAGGTGTTGGGTAGTTGATACTGTTTGTCTTTCTGCTGCCTTTGCATCTCAGGTTCCAGAAAGTTTGCCTTAGGCTCACAAAAGAGCAGGTACTGCCAGAAATAAATGCTTTGGCAAGAAGTTTAGTAGTTTCAGAAGTCAGCTCTGGTAACTTTTTATGTGGAATGCTCAAACCTCATCTATTAGTGAGACTGTGGTGTTTGAAATGACTGTTGGGGAATTTAGAATCACCCCTAGACACAGCAAAGTTCTGGCCAAAGATTAAATTTCTAATGATGTAACAAGGACAATAGGTCAAATGATTTTTTATTATTAACATTATTCTTTATGTACTTTAAATCAACATTTTAATGTCATGGCAAAATATTTACAGAGCCATTTTTCTCTGATCTATTTAGAATTGTCCAGATACTGAGGAGGTATGATCCTATACCTTTGAATCACTTTTACTGATGTAAATTAATACCTCAATTTAAAAAAAAAAAAGAATTGTCCAGATAGAAGTAATTTTCTATTCTTCAGATAGACTCTGCAAAGGAAATGACACCTCCAACCTTTCTTTCTGCACCGGGTCATCCATAGCATGGATGGCTCTCTGTAGCATAGGCCATTTACATCTGTGAATCCTTTCACTAAGCATAGAACAGAAATGGCTCTGGATTTCTCTTATCTGCATTTCTTTCTTGTTGAAATCTCCACCTGTCTGGCTTCTCCAACAGAACACTGTTATCTTTAACTCATTTGACCTCTTATCAATGACCAAGCTTTATTTTCTGTGTCTATTCTCTCTTGTCAGAAAATGAGAGAATGGAATAGTCTTATCCTCAGCTGCCTTATTTGACTAAGGTTGTGGAGTGACTCCAACTGAGTACAGTATGGAAAGCCAGTAAAATGATTTTATGAAGCATTCTTTCAATTCTAAATTCCAGCACTAAGGTTGCCATCACTCTTATGTCCCTTATTTCCTCCCCTGACACATAAATTGTAACTGATCAAGCACTGAGCTTATCTCCTCCTATATTTATAGACATGTGGCCCTGGGTTAGCCAATAACTTTAGGCTTGTTTGTGAACAACAGCTCATAGTTATTTACTCATAGTACCAGTTTTGAGTGCCCAATATGTGCAGAGGTCATGTGGGGCAGTGGGTTTCCATGAATACTACTGAGTCCTCATCTTAAGGATGTTGTTTGTATTCCACAAATATACAATCATGGTTTATATGATAAGCATCATATTTTAGGTATATACAAGTGACCAGACAATGGAGGTAACAGAGGAGTGGGTTGAATTCTTGTTGTATTCTGGGCATTGCACTATCATTTTATGTACAAAATCTCATTTAATTTTTACAAACATTCTTGGGCCCACAAAAATTGAACTTACAGAAATCTTGGGCCTTGCCCGAGATCACTAGCTAGAAAGTGGTGAAGTGAGTAATCCAAGTCAATTTTTTTCTGATTTCAGATTGCCTACCACTTATCACTACTTGTTCTCTCCCCTGTAACAAGTTGCTCAATTCTTTCTAGGAGATGAGGTGCTGGAAACTGATAGGAATCAAAAAAAGACTCAGATATAATATTGCATTTGGAATAAGAAAATATTCGTAAAACTCACAGGTCATTTCATTGAGACTGTTCTGTTGGAGAGAAAGAACTACCAGTAGGTAGAAAGCCTCAAGAACAAGGTGTAAGAAATGGGAAGTATTTCCGAGCAGTTCGAGCTTGAGGAGAAAGTAGAGACTGGCAAGAGGTGATGGTATAGAGGTGTACAGGCAACAAGGCACCACTGATCTGAATTGCCATGACAAAGAGTTTTCAATTTCTTATAAACAAGTAGGAATTATTGAGGCATCAGTAATAGCTGATGAGCACCACAGCTACCACCGCGGCATTTTTCTCCCATTACAATTGAAGAGTTATAAGTTTCATCCCTTTTATAAGATAACCATCAATTAAAAGGAATGTGGTCCTCCAAAATATCTCTACAATTATATGTGATACAGTGTTTTAACTGCACGAAATCTTCTTTTGCAATTCACTAAAGCTAAGAGGGGTGATTGATGTTCTCTGTTCCTAACATTTAGGGTTTACCTCCAAACCACCTTGGGAACACAGTTGAATTCTCCATAGCAAAATAGTCAAAATACCTATAACATTTTATCATTTTTCCTTTTCTAGAACACAAATACATCTATTTTAAAATGGATGATTGCTCTTGAGTAGTATAATGGGCAATAATGCAATGTATCTTATTTTCTTCCCTCATATTTTTCCTCAATTTCGTTCAAATACTGTTTCCAAAAGATGTGATTTAAATAAGTCTGATTATTTTTTAATCATATTGCACCCTTAGAATATCAATGAACACACCTGTCATTTTTCCCTCTGGCTAAATGACATCATGCAGCCCTTGAACACACATGTTAGCTTAAGCTGAAAAATGAGCTCAGAGAAACAATGGAGTATTAAATGCATATTGTACTTCACATGCTTATAAAAATCATATCCACTTCAGGAGATCACTTGGTTTCATTTTTCCTCCCAGCTGATACTATCTCACATCTGTGGAAATATGAGGGAAGGATCACCTCACTCAGCAGGAGAGATGTGTGGAGACCCTAATGGAACGGAGTACACATATGAAAATTAAACAATAAGTCTTAGGGGAGACTCCAGCTAGAAAAGGAGGTCTCAGGATGAAGTGAGCTAAAGTAGCCACTTTAAAGATATTTACATATTTTTCTTTGTGAAACTTAGTTGGTTGTCACCTCATAGTGAAAACAACATTGACTATATTCCTGCATAAGAATGCTTGAGTTCTACTTTAAAAATAAATACTGTAGTCTTATCTTTTGCATTTCTTCTTTAAGTTCTAGAATAAAATCATGCTTCCTTGGAAATCAGCAAGGGAAATGAATCTCCTTCTATCCCTTTAGGTTCTTCGAGCAGATATATATCCATATTCACTGTCATTCCAACATGCCCACACCACAGTTTGTATCTAAATACTAGAGGAGCAAAACCTGGACAAGGAATTTTTGGTGAACATTCTTTGAGAGGGTGGGATGTGTCTTACATATTACTTTTCACCAATGTCTTCTTCCTGACCTAAAATCTGTAGTTGGTATTTAGGACCAGAACTATATCAAGATTTAAATGTGCTTTATAGAGTTTGCTCAATAAGAAAGAACTTCCATTTACCACAAGCTTCTGTAGGACATGGATTCTGAAACTACACGAACACATCCTTCTGTGCTTATTTGTTTCAGTAGCAGCAAATTTCAGGCAGAGGAAACGGCAGTAAGAAAATTTGTAGGAAACATCTTCCATTATAGAATGGTCTCCATTCACAGGGTTTTGAATTATTCCTTTTTCATCAGCACCCCAAGAAGTGTTTGCCAGTAGCATTGTGTTTGAATTGGCTTGGAAAATAATTACATTGTTGTGGCATAAAAATCTCATGAAATGCCAAACCATTGCTACATACTTATAATTGGTCAGGAGAAGGCAACTCTGACCAGGGCCACGAGTTGTGATGGGGGTCAGGGAAGAGTGGGGACTCCCATCACCACAGAGAAGGCCCAAGGCTACTGGCCTTCTCCAGTGGGAGAAGAGAGGAGGTGACAGGGCCATCTCTGCTCTACACAGACTCTCCTTTCTCCAGAGACTAGAGAGAAGAAAAACAAAGAGTAATATGCCTTTTTTAGGGGAGCTACCTTCTCTCCAACAGCAATATAAACCCTTTCTGCCAGTTTGTTCCTCCACTGGCTACTTTTTTTAAAAAATAAATATAAGACATTTACTTACGGTAGCAAGCAAAACTGGCGGCATCAAAACATGTGATTGGCAATCACAGATGCTTCCTGGGCTCATTCTGTTTTAACTTATTATACTTAAAAGAAATATTAACCTAAAAAGTAGCAGCATTCTAATTTAATGACTTTGTCTCATTTCTCTAGTAATGGACCCATGAAAGGTATGTCCAGTAAGGTTACTATAGATAAAACAGGTAAATCTTTGGATGGAGGTCTGAGATCTCAAAGCAGATGTGATAAACCTCTGCGCAAACTGTATAGATACAACTAGAGGCATGTTTGGCTTTTTCAATGCTGAGAAGTAGAATTTAATCCTATTCATTTGTTTAGATTCAAAACACCTTTCAAGAGAGACAGGCAAATGCACTGAATCTTTTTTGCACTTTAAAAAAATCTTTGCAAATATCTGTGAAGGCCTAAGGGTGAGTTTTCAGTTGGCAACAAGTTTCTAGTTGTCAAACTCCAGCCACTTGACATTGACTACAACTTAGCACAAAGTGCTACTCAGTGTTTATCAAAAGCACCGAGACAGAATAAATATGCAGGTGGATATCACAAGGACACTCTTCCAGATACTGTAAATTATTTACCGGGTCAAACCAGCTGGGCTGAAAGTTGGGCTTTTTCTGTTTTCTGCAGCGTCACCTTTTCTGAACGACTCCCTGAAGTAAGCCTGAACACACCTGCCGTACTATCTACTGACTCTGTTCTTAAAGCTTTGCTTCAGTGAAGTTTGAGGTTGAGACAAAGTGGCCTGGAACTTGACTGCTTGGTGTGTCCTATACCTCCCTAAGTTGGTGACGTTAAGCAGTGTCTCAAGTCCTGTGTCTCTCTGTCCTGACCTGAAGTAGAAATGAGGATGCTGAAAGCCACATTAAGGAAATTTTTTTTCTTTTTTGTATTTTTGTAACAGTAGTAGCTATTAATTAATTTAAAGATATTCAAAACACATTTAAAAATAGTCCTGGCCACAGTATTAATTTGCTAGGGGTGCAAACGCAAGTCCCATGGACTGGGTGGGTAAACAACAGAAATTGACTTTCTCATGATTCTGGAGTCTAGCAGTGAAAACTAAGGTACTGGTCAAGTTAGAGCCTTCCAGTACTGGCTGTAAGGGAAGGGAATGTTGCAGCCTTTCTCTCTCTGCCTTGTAGATGGCCAGATTCTCTCTGTGTCTCTCCTACTGTCTTCCCTTTGTGCTGGTCCAAATTTCCCATATTTATAAAAATTATCATTCATACAGGATTAAGGCCCTTCCTAGTGACCTTATTTTAACTTAATTACATCTGTAAACACTTTATTTCCATATAAGGTCATATCCTTACACTTCAACATATGAATTATGTGTGTTGGGGGGTGGGGGACACAGCCCACAGCAGCTATCACATACATAATGAATTATGGAGGAGACTTAGATTGGAGGCAAGAAGATCAGTTATGGAAACAGTGAGCAAATCAAGTATGAGATGCTGCGAATGGGTCTTGGAACATGGATTTTGGCTTTCGGATATGGAAATATAAAAGAATAAGTGGTTTTGAGAGTTGGCTCGGTATGCAAATTAGCAAAACTTGTTCATTGTTTGGATGAATGGGTCGGAGAGTGGATGGAGTTAGGAATGTTTCTGTAAGTTCCCTGCACAGATCACTGTGAATATTGGTGCTGTTGACCATATGAAGCAGACACTGCCACCTGCTGCTCCCTTCAGCAGTGTACTTCATCAGTCTCCCTGTTCTGCTCCCCGCTCTGGCTCTGGTGAATTCTCTCACCCTCCCGTGCTTCTGACTGTACCCAGTGCTTGTATAAATAAATAAATAAATCTTTAAAAAATATATGAAGCAGACAAAAAGAGGATGGTTTTGCTCCTGGATATGTTGATCTTAGATGTCTGGAGAATATCCAAGTGAAGATGAGTGGGAAAACTGAGTCAGAATCTAAGCTGAAAAACACTGAGTTGTATACTTAACTTGTTTATTTCTTCTCTTTCATCCCCAAAATAAGCATGTATGCTATAATTGGTTCGTGGAGTGTTGTTTCAGCTGCATCTCACAAGTTGTGATATTTAACAAATCCATACAAAACTCTTATACTCTGAGTCAGGTACTATCTGGACCCTAGAGGATTTTTCAGTGCAGAAACCAAAAGAAGATTTCTGTCTTCATTGCACTGGAGGGAGAAACACAATAAAACTTAAGTGTATGATAAATATGTCAAGGAAACAGTGTAGTAGCCAGTGATAAATGCTGTTTTAAAAGATAAACCAGGATGGTAGAATCAGTAGTGCCACAGGCCTGGAGATGAGGGGAATTTTCCAATATTAAATAAGTTTGTAATGGGGTCTCTGTATGATGTAGAACTTTTAAACTTAGTGAGGCAATTTGCCTAAAGTGTTTCTGAAAGAAGAGAATTCTAGGAAGAGGGAAGACTTAGGGGCCAAGTCCTAAGAGGAGTGCATGTCAGATGCAGTCTAGGGACCAGCAAAGGAGCTGGACCAGAGTGAGTGGTGAGAGAACAGCAGGACAGGAGACCCCTCTCATGGATGGGTCAAGGGAACACCACAGGAGTCTTAGAGTGAAGTGTGGGCACTGCAGGGTTCTGACAAGTGGTGACATGGTTCAACTTGACATAGAAGGTACCATATTGGCTGCAGTGTTGGGAATAGACCATAAGGAACATGAGCAGACCTGTTAGAAGGTAATGGGGGGGCTCTGGTGGTGCAAGGGATTAAGTTTCAGTACTCTGAAGCTATCCACAGCCACTGCAGCATGAATTCGATCCCTGGCCAGGGAGATAACTCGAATGGTACAGAAGACCTCTCCTGTCTTGCCCACTACTCCCCTCAGCAGTGTATTTCAGTAGATCTACCTGTTCTGCTCCCTACTCTGTCTCTGGTAAATTCTCTCACCTCTCTATACCTCTGGCCTATACCCTAGCTCTTGTATGCTTAAATAAATATATCTTAAAAAAAAAAAAAAGGAAGGTAATGAGACACAGAATGATGGCTTTCACTAGGGCAGCTGCAGAATAGGTGGTGGGAACCAGTCTAGGATATATTTTTTTAAAGCTGGATTCCACAAAGTTTCCTTACAGACTGGATGTGGGTTAAAGAGAGAGGAGACAAGAATGACTCTAATATTTTTGGCCTAAGAACTTGAAGAGAATGAAGCCTCTGGAGCAAGTCTGCTAGGAAAAATTAGGTGTTTACTTTTAGCCATCTTGTGTTTGAGATGTCAATTATCATACCAGTGATAGTGGGCAGCTGAATAAACAAGTCTGTGGCACTCAGAATAGAGATGTTCTGGAGATTAAAAATTGGGAGTTGTGAAATTCATTTGTGTGGTAGTCACAGAATGTGACCTTTCTTTGACTGAATATTTGAGATTGGCATTTGTTATATGTTCTAGTACATGATCCTTTTGTCTGCCTGAGAAAAATATGTCTTCTCCATTGGTCTTCACCTTGCTATCTTCACCAATTTTTAAATCTACTAGACTTGATATATTATGCATATGTGTCTTTCTCGTCACTACCCATCTTTATGAGCAATCACTTTGACCTTGCTATAATTCTTTCATATTTCCACATAACATAAAATATCACTAATTATAGGAGTAACATTCTCTCATATTCACAAGGGGCCATACAGAATCAAGAGAAGATTCTATAAGGTCTACATGCCAGGGAGTGGGAATCATGGGGCTCATCTTGTAATTTTGCCTACCATGCTAGTCTATCCATCTTCAGATATTATCAACATGAAGTAAGTTCCTCATGATCACATAGTTAATGGGTGATAAAACTGAGACCAAATATAAGTATGCTAACATGAAAAATGATGATTTTTTTTTCACTACATTAAGATCTAGGCTCATCTTGTTCTGTCTTCCAAATGTATACTCATTTGTTGGAATTTTAATACACGCTAAGTATAGCAAATGAAACTATCACATTTAGGAGTATAAGAATTTCATTTGGGGCCTCCTTGGTGGCACAAGTGGTTAAGCACCACACTATGAAGCAAATCGCAGCTTCTACAGCATGAATTCAATCCCCAGCTGGCCAGGGAGAAACCCACATGGTGCAGCAGACCTCTCCTGTCTCACCCACTGCTCCCCTCAGCAGTGTATTTCAGTCAGTCTGCCTGTTCTGTTCCCCACTCTGTCTCTGGTGAATCCTGTCACCCCCGCATCTCTGGCCTGTACCCCAGCTCTTGTATGTATAAATAAATAAATCTTTAAAAAAAAGAATTTCATTTAATGAAATAATTGTATTGACCTTCCACATTAGAGGTTACTTTAATTTAATCAGACTACAGTCACTAATCACTACTCATGCATATTGAGTAATAGATATTGCTAAGAAACTCTGTAGCTTCAATTCCATATGGGCCTAGAAAAGTCAGGCTGGGTGGGAATTCTCTAAATGGCATCTGTCCAGTAAAGTACAAAATATCTGTTGTATAGCCAGGATTAATATTACTTTTAATATTCGTCCCACGCTTTAACCACCAAGTGAACTGAAGGACTCAAAACTGATATTACAGGTACTTAAAAGGATGAAGAAGTGCCTTTTGGAACAAAATGGGTGGATCTTGTGGTGACTATGCTAAGTAAAATAAGTCAGAAAATGAAAGATAGTTACCAGATGGTTTCATTCATTTGCAAAATAAAAAAAAATGAAAACAAACTGGCAAAACCCAAAGAAAATAACTTAGACTCTGTGAAAAATAGGGCTTCTGGCCACCAGAGTTGGGGGTAAACTTTCTTGATGAGAGTAATGTGATAGGGTGGAGGCACTGGAGCTTTGTGGAAGGGGAGGGAGGCAGGTATACATACTGAGGTGTGAAGCTGTACTCCTTAAATGATATCATTATGTAAGCGAATGCCAAACAACAAAATTTATTTTTTTTTAAAGAATAGAACCTAAATGTCACACCAAAATTGATCATCAACCTAAAGCCTACATGTGAGGATCCTGATGAATTTTGTAATCTAAAAGCCCAAGTTTTAAAGCATCTAAAATATAGTTATTGAGAGATAAACATTCCCATCTTTGGGATATTTAAGAAAACATTGTTTCAGCAAGCACGAAAAGTTAGCACCTCCTATTTAAAATATGATAGAACAATTATCGGGGAAATTTTAGACCACAGGCATGAACTGACCAGATTACGTATATTCAAAATGTGTCTTGAGGAATGCCCTACTAAATCCAAGATACAAAGCACATATCAGGAAACATTTAAGTATACACAAAATAAGTATTCTTTACTGTTCATTGGCACAATCTCTGCTCCATTTAAGAAAAATAAGTGGCAGACTTACAGAATACAAGGAACTGAACTTTAGCATAAAGCAGAGGTTAGAATCAAAGCCTCTAAGTGGTACTTCCAGCTTCTGTCTGCAAGAATCTACCCCATGAGAGGCCAGGAGGACCAGCTCTTTCATCCCACACAAATCCCCTGTTGTTCTAGACTGCCAAAATAAGAGGGTAATGATAAGGCTAGAGGACAGAGTCAGGTACAGAGAATTCCTAACAGCTTTACTGTTCTATGAGGCAAAATGTGCTGAAATATCTCAGATTTTCCCAAAGCAGACTTGTAAAACACTATCCACTTGCCCTCATCTGCAGACCACAACTGCTTCTTGTAGAGTATCCTGTGGCTGAAGCTGGCAGTAGTAAGTTTCCACAAGCAAACAGATAAATAATGCAATATTTGCTTTTTAGAAAGTTAATTAACATTGCTGATTTCCAGTATGCTGGTAGGAACACACAACTGTCAAGCTTTCCTTGGGAGAATTATCACTCAGCTATTTAATAAAATCAATGATATGAATCTATTAAAATTATTAATCATCACACCTATGGCATCTGAGCAGGTCAGAAAGAGAGAGGTCTTTTTTGAACACAAGTAAAACATTATTGATGCATTGTTTTCCCCATGTATTTCCATTCACTGCTATAACCGTACACTTCTAGAGCTGGAAGAAAACCTAGTCCTCATTAGGCTTCCCCACGGCCCTTTTTCTAAGCAGGAAAATGAGATCTAAAGAAGAAAGCTAACTTAGTTTGAATTCACAAAGCTAGAAGGAGGTAAATATAGAACTAGGATTTGAGTTTCTTTATTCTTTTGTCACCAATTCACAGCCGGGCAGTAAGTACAATCTCTCAGAACCCCACCCTCCACCCCCCACACCTCCCTTTACACTAAATAGCTGAAGGACACATAAAACTATTTGTTTTTATTTGTGGGCCAAACATATTTTCCTTGTAATCTAAACTCCACTCATCCCCTTTCACTCTCTCAGGAGATCCTGAAACCAAGGTGACATGAAATTTCTCTTTCTTCATTAAGAATAATCACAACCATGCTGATTCTGATGAAGTCAGCAACTCTGGCATCTTGGGGACTCTTCATAGCATCCATCATGGGGCCTCCCCGGTGGCGCAGTGGTTGAGCGCTGGGTTGCGAAGCTGCCCGCAGCCTCTGCAGCGCCGGTTCGATCCCCGGCTGCTCCCCGGCCACCAGAGGAGGGTCCCACATGGCACGCAGACCTCTCCTGCCGCCTGCTGCTCCCCTCAGCAATGTACTGCTCTGCTCCCTGCTCTGGCTCACCCTCCGGCGCTTCTGACTCTACCCAGTGCTTGTATAAATAAATAAATAAATCTTTAAAAAAAAAAAAAGCATCCATCATGAACCCTCAAGACCTATTAAAACTGTATATCCTACCGCATGAATTGTTTCTTGAATATCAGATAACAGATTTTTTGGAGTGGCCTCTGAAAATGTTCTAATACCTCTGGACAACTTTCCAGTTTAATTCCTCATTAAAATAACAAATCTTCCAGATAATTTCTCTGTGGCCTTTTTCTCATTAAATCTTACCATTATTGCTATGTTCCAATTGTTTTATGTTTACATGAACTTTTTTGTTCCTCCCTCCCATGAGTACTATATTATTTTTCTTTTCACTTTGAGATTCTTACCAGATTAATACAATGATCTCTGTCTTTTTTCTACTCTGAAACCTTTGCACCATTGGACCCACGGGGATTTCTTAATTTGAGACTTCTGACACCTAGTAACTGCCAGAATTTATTTTTGCAAAAATTTTGCATGTGTGCATATTTTCACATAAAGAATGAACCACAGCTTTAATGAGATCCTGAAAGGATTGACAATTGGGAAAAAGTTGAGATTGCTCTCTGAAATCAGACTCCTAGACTCACTCTTTGCCTCTATGGCTTTTTGTCACTTCTTCTATTCATCACAACCCTTCCGATCCCATGTTGTCCAAACACCTCAAGCATTTATCAGTCTGTAGCATGGAATACACACAGCCCTCACTTGTTCTGTGGCATATGCTAATATTCAAAAGGATTATTGCTAGCTAGTTTAGCTAGCGTACTGGAGGTTACTGGTATACTAGTATACCAGCTAGTATACTGGAGGTTCAGTATAGGATGATGATGATGAATAAAAGGGGTTATCTCTACAGGATAATAAACTGGTTGATAAGCAAATTCAGGTGGATCATGGATTAAACATATTCTGGGAAGAGGTTCTATCTTGGTTATTATGCATTATGCAAGTAGGCAATCTAATACTGTCAAAATTAGAGACCAGAAATAGATCTCAAATATGCATTCATGTGTGTTTGCTCAGTGCCCGTATTTACAATTAAGAGGGGGGAGCTGGGTGAAGGAGGAGGCTGGGTGACTCAAAGGAGACTGAGCTGCTACATAGGAGCATATTGTCAAATCCAGTTGGAGAAATCCATATTCTGCTTTTTTGGATAAATTGTTCCCCAAATGTGTGCTGTTTTAGGGATTTGTATGCTGGCTATGTTTTATATCGTTCTAATTAACTTTCAAAGGAATTTTCAAATAGAGGCAAGATTTTGTATAAACTGGAAGTTTGCTTATGTACTACTTTGATCAATGTAAAGACTGCTACTGTATTCATTTTCCCAGTAGGAATTATTATCAGCACGCAATAATATCACTTGGACAATCTAGTCAAAGGGCTTCTTTTTATTTATTTCACATTGCAAACAAGAAAAGCATGCATAACTTTTTACTATATCCATACTGACTAGTTAGCTTGTATTTGATAAACGAGTTATGAATATCAGTGGCTACTAAAACAAAATGTTTGTTTTGATTTATTTCTTCAATGGAAAAACCAATGCATTATATGCCTTATAGAGGGCTACATCAGAAAATACAGGTGGTTTTGAAACATTGCTGTCACTACAACTATAATTTCAATGAACTCATCAAGTTCTGAGTATTTCCAATAGATGCTAAGCTTTGAATGCATACAACTCTTTAAATGAGATTGAAGATCATTTTAAAACAATGAACTATAATTGATGTCCCGAGCATTTCCTGTTCTTTGGGATGCTGCACTAAAACAGCAGTTCCAGTGACTTTTCACTATGTGTTGCCAACTGCTAGACATTGGACACTGCTATTAGAGGCAAAGATGGGATCTCAGTAAGTTTTTAAGCGGAACTTGGTGTTTATTTTGCAATATTTAGGGCAGAAATTTAATTTTTCATGTTTGTATCTCACTCCCTCTAGTCAGCAAAATAAATATGCAGTTGATTGACGAGAGATAAAAAACCTATAATTGGCATTGCATGATTTCTTTAAACAATAAACAGATTTAAATGCAAGCTATATTTACACATGTATTTTGCATCAGTTCAATAGCAACAATTCCATGCTAGGCAAAGAAAAAAAGATTAAAAGGTCTATTTCGCTACTAGACAGTGTCTACCCTGAGGTATTGAGTTACCAAGCAGTAATGGATATTTCCAAGACATTTAGCTTACTGAACATCTGCTTTTCACAACCACAATTTCAGGGGAAAAATGTAAGAGACTCAAAAACATACAAAATCCCCAGGACAGGAAAAATTTCCTTTCTCTTCTCTTCCATAAACCTGCACCAGACTCCAAATTGAAACCACTAATCTCATGGGACCACATTTCCAATGATGCTGCTTTGCACCCATCTTATTTGTGAAGCATAATTCAAGGGTGAAGGTGAGTGTGGTTTGGAGAACACCCTGTAACAATCAGAATTTCCAAAACAGAACAGAGGGATGCGAAAGGGATCAGACAAATAAAATTCCTTTCTCTTTCTACAAGGATCAAGCGGATCCTGTGTCATGTTTTCAGATGTACACATGGAGCTCTCAGTGTCTTGCTATGTAAGGTGGTAAGACAGTTGGAATCACTCAGACAGGAAAATCTGCAGACAAAACACTGGCTATTGACAACTGTGGAAGATGCCACAGTCAGCTTGTCCTTCTGTGAATGAAAATAATATGCATGCTTTGTCTTACCCTAAAGTGAAGGCACTCGCCCCTTTACACAGATCAAGAATGAGAAGAAATGCATCCAGTCATCCCCACAGACATGAGTTGGGTACACAGACCTCCTTCACTCTTCAGTAAAAATAATTCTGGCTGAGTTCCCAGGTATAAATCGCTGAAACTGTTTTCCCTATGATTTCAAATTTCTTGAGTCACCTATCCTGAAATTTCTATCATTTTTATATATTCAAGAAATTTCACTGAGCAGAATATTCTTATTTTTATTTTTTATTTATTTTAATTATTTTTTACATCATTGTTCACTTTTAAACAATATTTCCTTTTCCCCATCCCCTCAGGTGTAGTCCCCAGAGAGTTTCCTTCACCAGTGCACCTGTGCACCATCACCTCAGTGCCCTGTGCTGTTCCCTCCCTCTCTCTGATCCTTCTCCCGCCTCCTCCCCTGCAGGATGTCTCTGATTTATAATTGTCTGTTCTTGCTTTGTTGTGCTTTGTACTGTTATTATTTTTTACACTGATGTCTTATTTGGTTCCCCTATATTCCTGCTGTAAGTGAAACCATCCGATATTTTTCTTTTTCCTTCTGGCTTATTTCACTGAGCATTATTCCTTCTAGCTCCACCCATGTTGCTGTGAATGGTATGAGTTTGTTTTTTGACTGCTGAGTAATATTCCATTGTGCGTATGAGCCCTGTCTTCTTGATCCAGCCATCTATTTTTGGGCATTTGAGTTGTTTCCAGGTTTTACCTATTGTAAATAGTGCTGCAATAAACATAGGGGTACAAGTGGGTTTTTTGAATCAATGTTTTTGTGTCCTTTGGGTAGATTTCTAGGAGTGGAATTGCCGGGTCATATGGTAGCTCCATTTTTAGTAGACTGAGGAACCTCCAGACAGCTTTCCATAGTGGCTGGACAAGTTTGCACTCCCACCAGAAATGTAGCAGAGTTCCTTTTTCACCACATCCTCACCATAATTTGTGGTTGCTTGTTTTTTTGATATGTGCCATTTTTACCGGTGTAAGAGGGTATCTCAATGTGGTTTTGATTTGCATTTCCCTGATGATAAGGGATGTTGAATATTTTTTCATATTCCTGTTGGCTATTTGCATTTCCTCTTTGGAGAAATGTCTTTTACGTTCTTTTGCCCATTTCTTTACTGGACTGTTTACTTTGTTTTTGTTGAGTCATGTGAGTTCTTTGTATATCTTTGTGGTCAGTACCTTATCAGTTGTATGGAGCGCAAAGATTTTTTCCCAATCATTGGGGTGTCTTTCTGTTTTGGTTAATGTCTCTTTTGCTGTACAGAAGCTTTGCAGTTTGATGTAATCCCAGCTATTTATGTTTTCCTTGACTTTCTTTGCTTTCGGTGATGAGTCTTTAAATATGTTTTTGAGATGTATGTCTTGTAGTGTTTTACCTCTATTTTCTTCTATATATTTTAAGGTTTCAGGTCTTATGTCCAGTTCTTTTATCCATTTTGAGTTGATTTTGTGCACAGTGAGAGGTAGTGGTCTAGTTTCAGTTTTTTTGTGTGTTGTGGTCCAGTTTTCCCAGCACCATTTATTGAACAAACTGTCCGTGTTCCATTGCATAGAATACTCTTATTTTTAATAATGTGAGACAGAAACAGTCACTAATACAAAATCAAAGTAATGTCTATTAAATGTTTACTTTATTTCCTGTTAGGAGTACGTTTATATTTAAATTCTAACAGTACAACAGTTACACAGTCACATCATTGGTGGGATAATGGCTCCACACACACACACACACACACACACACACACACACACACACACACGCAAAAGAATAAAGCATTATAGAAGAGTAGAATTTTAAAGCTAAAAATAATTTGCTGGGCTTCAATTATAGACATCTTAGCTTATAGAAAAAGAAAACATTTCTGCAAAAAGATCTCAAAGCTTCTTCCTGTACCATCAATTTACCCTATTCATCTGGAACATTCCAATGAATATGCAAACATGTCTTATTGTTATTTTAAAGTAACAATCTCCATCCCCTCTATTTCTCTTGCATTATAACCATATTCCTCTGCTACTTTAGTAGCAAAATGTCTGGAACAGTTGTCTATAGAGACTTTCTTGTTTCCAAATCTCTCATCACATTTCCTATCAAGTTGAAGAGACTGTTCTTATCATATTCTCAGTGATTTTCATGTTGTGACCACCTAACTTTGATATTCTATGATTTATGTAAGAATAAAATGGGTGGGTCTCCCCTGATGGCACAGGTGGTTGAGCACAGCGCTGTTAAGCTGTCCTCATTCAGCCTCTGCAGCGCAGGTTTGATCCCGGCCGGCGAGAATCCCACATGGCATGGCAGACCTCTCCTAACTCACCCACTACTCCCCTCAGCAGCGTATTTCAGTCAGTCTGCTTGTTCTAAGTTCCTGCTCTGTCTCTGGTGAATCTTCTCACCCTGCCGTGCATCTGGCCTGTACCTTGGTTCTTGTATGCATGAATAAACAAATCTTTGAAAAAAAGTAAAATGGGTATGCATTAAGAACCATTTTGGAAATGCACTTTTCACTGATATACTGAGCCTATCTATTTATGTGATAAAAAGAGTTGAAAATATTTACAAAGTTCTTTCTTGAACACTGTGACAGTCATGAAAAGAATACTAAGAATAATTTTCCCAAATAAATTTTCTCTTTGTTTAAAAAGACCAAAAAAGGGCCTGCTAAAAAGCATAAGGTCAACTCTCAAGTATATTCCCAAAGCAAAATGATGAAAAAAACCAAAAGCAAGATATGTGTTTTCAAATAAATTAGAATTAATACAAAGAAAGCCATTAAACTCTAAATTTTTCTGAAGTAGTAATTTTGAGGCAGGATTGCAAGGAAATAGTCAAAGATAAGAAAATAAACTTTTTCACTAAGCACCTGGCACTAAATTGCTATCCAATTAATTCCCATATTTTCTTCAGGATTCTGCTAAGACTTCACCCATCAATCATCTCCTCACCCGTACCTCTGACATTCTCCACTGCCTCACCTTACACATGGCATTACTCTCATAACCTTTCTCCCTTATTCTCCCTCTTCCTCTTTTACCCCCAGTGACAACCTAGAAGCACTCTATTAGCTAACCAACAAATGTTTTTCTGTATGACTAAATATATACAACCCCAAAACAATCATCATTATTAATATTATAGATGAGAAAACAGAGAACCCCAGAGGTTGAAGAGTTCCTAACTCTTCAGAAGTGAGTTATGCCTTTATGTCAACCTCAAGTCAAACCCAAGACTCCAGGATCCGAGCCCCAGACCTGTTCCACTACCATATGATGTTTTCTCAGAAAGTGCTTACAAGTTAGCAGAAAAATTCTTCCAAGGATATATGCAGAAATTAGTATATGGTGTGGGAGAGACAAATCAGATTGATTTGGTTAGCACAAGGATCTTATTGAAAAATCAAGGAAACATGCTTCTTATGTACTGAGCTTATTTATAGATATAAACAACTTGCTTTCTCATCCTCTGAGAATTCTGAGGGATCTCAATGACCCCATAAATCCAACTGTCATCTAAATAGTAATGCTTCCCAAATATATGTCTCTAGTCTAGATTATTTTCATGAGGCTCTAAACCATGTATCTGTCAACCTACTAAATATCACCCCTGGAAGTCATTTAACCTGATAGGGTAGTTTAAGAGTCACCATATATTTTTAAAGACTGTTACATCTTAAGAAATAGACTACAGCAGGCTGTTCTTGGGGAAATTATTGGGATAGCTAAAGGTAGTTCTGAGGGAGGGGCCCACAGAGTTGGTGGTTAGACTTTTAAGGAGTGGGTAAAAGTTGGCTCTACTGGAACCCCAAGAACCAAGAAGAGGGGCCCTGTGGAGGCATGAACCCTGGGGGAAAGGCATAGCTATGGGACAGGGTGTGATTATTGTTCAAGATCTCTCAGAGGGGAATGCTGGAACACAAGCTTATTTGGCTTGTGTCAAACATAGGTCTATCAGAGACAGCCTGATGTTCAAGTTCTATGCTACTCCCCAACTCCCAGTACTTGTTTCTATTCATTGCTTCTATTCTATATACTGCTGCCAAAATGCTCTACTCACACTAAACATGCCTTAGCTTTTCCCAAATCCCCATAATCATTCCCTATTAACTGACATTTTAAATATCTTCTCTCCCTAGTGTTGAAGGCCTTCTACAATTTCCTAGCTCTTTTAACTGCTTCCCTAATTACCTGTCCATCTCCCACAGGATCTCATTCTTGCTTAGAAATTCAGCAATTTTTCTATCTTTAATGTCTGACAGACCACAGATCTCACCTGCATCTTGCTCCCAAGTTTATTTTTTTTAAGTAACATGACATACACTAAAAAGTCGTCTTGATTTTAACTTCCAAGGGATCAGATTCAGAGTGAATGAAGTTACTGCCACACAATTAAAACTTTGCATAGTTTCATTGAAAATAAGGGGCCTAATTTTAGCCAATTAAAACTTAAGTGACAACTAAATGTGTAACTAAGACTGGAAGAATTGAACACTGTCAGTGCAAAATTCTTACACCTTTTCTGATTTTCACATATATGGTAGACTGGTTGAAGGGATAAATTCTAAATTCTCAGCAAGTTCAAAAACTAAAATCCCTACTCGGAGCCACGCGTGGAAACACTTTGTGGAAGTGGAATTTACTGCATGTGAGTTGTAGCATCTAAGAAAATTCTAAATTGACATTTTTCCTTATTTGCCCTTTGAGTTGCGAAACTAGCTTTCAACAGGAAAAGAGAATATGCCACTTGCCCTTCAAAGGTGTCTCTCTTATGTGTGAAAACACTAAGGTGAAAATGTCAAATATTTCACATTTCCTTGGGCCTGTGAAATCTAATGGGATGTGAGACTTTCTTTTATTCAGATGATTCAGAATGGAGGAAAGGGAACTTCACCTGCTTGTATCTCTTGGTGCTACCTTGTGATTTTACTTCAAAAGGACAAATACTAAAGATGTTCTCTTAAATGCATAAAGTTAACTATTATTTCCCTTATGGAGAAAAAGATAAAACTTACCTGGAACTCTGAATTTGTAATTTAAAAAGGCAAACCTTCTATGCCATTTAATTGCCTAGATAACTTTAAGCAAGTCTTTGTGTAAGTTCTACATCAACTTATGAATAATGAGAACTTACATTTAAATATTTTTATGGCCAATAATTTGCCTATAGATCCAAATTATGTTAATATATGTTAACATATCACTCAGTTTCTGCACTAAGTTATTCATTCATTTAACCTACCTTGGGTGCCCACCTGCCACCTGCTCTACATTAATGTATAATTATTGAAATCATTTCTAGAACTTCCAACAGCTGTGCGCCACAATGACAAGATGCCACCCCACTGGCTTAGTACTTGTTTGCAGTGATGAGCTACACATGTGGACTTATATGGCCATTCTTTAAGCTCTTGTGCCTCTTGTTCCTTGAGTAGATAGTATCTGGTCAGAATTGGGGGTCCCTTTGAGGATGCATGATAGATACCTGCCATCTGGATTGCAAAGTCACTTAACTGGCCTATTCAGTATTCTGAAATCCAGGAAGTTTGTGTAGGTGAGGATAATTAGTCTTAAAAACAAACTCAGAATAAAAAAGCCTCAGGAAGTAGAAATCATTCAGGACCCCATCTAATAAAAATAAATTGAGTTGAATTTTTTGGAGGTTGGAAAAAAATATTTAAAAATAGTTTCCTTGAATTTGAGATTATATTTTAATGTCTGTAAAAATAATGCTGGGCCTCCCCTGGCGGTGCAGGTGGTTGAGCGCAGTGCTGTGAAGCTGTCCGCAGCCTCTGCAGCACAGGCTCTATCCCGGCTGACCGGTGAGATAATCACATGGTGCAGCACACCTCTCCTGTCTCGCCCACTGCTCCCCTCAGCAGTGTATTTCAGTCAGTCTGCCTGTTCTGCTCCCCACTCTGGTGAATCCTCTCACCCTCCCGCACATCTGGCCTGTACCCCATGCCTTTTATGCATGAATCAATAAATCTTAAAAAAAAATGCTGATCTATTATTATATTGCAATCTCCTCACTTTGAGGATACACTAAATAAGTAGTTCTTGATTTTCTGAGCTAGCTTACCCCCTCCAACCACCAGGCAACTCACAGCACATTTCTCTCAAAGGTCAGTGTAGCCTCTGCCCTGGAATATTAACCTCTCCTTTTTCTTTGAACTCACCTATTTTACAGTAAGATAAAAAGTGGTGTCTCCTTGATTGTCTATAGTAATAGTGCTAACATTTATTATTTACAAAGAGAGAAAGACATGTTTTAAAGGCTACTTTTCAAAGGATACTTTCACAAGTATCTTCTTATTTCACATGGGCCATTTTAAACCTAGTCAAAGTTATTTATTTATGCATACAAGAGCTGGGGTACACGGGCCTCCCCTGGTGGTGCAGCGGTTGAGTACTGGGCTGCGAAGCTGTCCGCAGCCTCTGCAGCTCCAGTTCAATCCCCTGCTGCCAGCGAGGGTCCCAAGTGGTGCGACAGACCTCTCCTGCCATGCTCACGGCTCCCCTCAGCAGTGTATTTCATCAGCCTGCCTATTCTGTTCCCCGCTTTGACTCTGGTGAATTCTCTCACCCTCCTGCGCTTCTGACTGTACCCAGTGCTTGTATAAATAAATAAATAAATCTTAAAAAAAATTTTGAAAAAAAAAAAAGAGCTGGGGTACATGCCAGAGGCGTGGGGGTGAATGGATTCACCAGAGACACAGTGGGGAGTAGAACAGGCAGACCGACCAAAGTATACTTCTGAGGTGAGCAGCAGGCGAGGCAGGAGAGGTCTGCAGCACCATGTGGGTAGCTCCCTTGGTGGAGATTGAATTCATGCTGCAGTGGCTGCAGATAGCTTCATAGGTTGTGTCTTAACCCCTTGTGCCATCAGGGAGGCCCTGCGTATGATTTTTTATGTTACAATTTATCCTAACAGAACTTCTAACTAATTTGGAAATTTGAAACTTGACTCAAAACATAATGGTTATGTAGACATCTATAGTGTTACTTTGTAAGTGACAATTCTGGATTTTTGATGGAAAAGATATGGTATAAAATAAATTTCATTGTGTTAATTTTACATAGTCAAAATCAAGAGATATAAAAAATCTTGGGTAAATGAAATCAAAAGATTCCAAAATCATATACCATAGCATAAAATATTTATCACACAGAGTAAACACATAAATCTGGGAGAAGTAAATTGAAAAAGAAAACTATGAAAAGAAAACAGTCATTTGTCTAATGTGTAATAAAAGATGCAAGTTTTACACCTGAAAATTATAACTATCATCAAATCTCTTATCCAACTTAATGCAATAATAGGAAAAGTAGAAAATGCAGTATGTTGAATATAATAAACAGAAATTTAGGAGTCGTGTTTTAAAATTACTATCAGAAAATAGCAAATTGAATCTAGCCTCTGTCACTTCGCTGTTTCAAAAGAAACAAATTTTAGGTGCAGAAAGTCAGATTCTCAAAAAGATTCCCTCTATTATTAGTATGTTTGTAATATAGTTACAGCCAACCTTAACAAAGGGTAAAAAAAAAGAAAAGGCGCACCTGATTTCATTGGTGTTATATTAGATTCTTTTTTTTTAATAGAGGCTTGGTTTTTTATTTTATTTATTTATTTGTTTGTTTGTTTGTTTATACATGCACTGGGTACAGTCAGAAGCGCAGGAGAGTGAGAGAATTCACCAGAGCCAGAGCGGGGAGCAGAACAGGCAGACTGACGAAGTATACTGCTGAGGGGAGCAGTGGGCGGCAGGAGAGGTCTGCGCGCCATGTGGGACCCTCCTCCAGTGGCTGGGGAGCAGCCAGGGATCGAACCAGCGCCGCAGAAGCCGTGGGCAGCTTCGCAACCCAGCGCTCAACCGCTGCGCCACCGGGGAGGCCCTGGTGTTATATTAGATTCTAACAGGAAAACAGTTAAATGTCTTAGCTCTGTGATTCAACACCACTTTTTCATAATTATTCACAAATGTTAAACTGAACTATAAGGACAAACAAAGGGAAACAATTTTAAAAATGGTGCATAATAATAAAAATAGCTAACAGAGTGCTTATTAAGTTATATATACAGGAGATATATATATATATATATATATAGTTATATCTTGTTTAAGGATGAACATGATCATGTTTAATTCTTATAATCAATTTCAAATATAGAAGTAGACATGATAGAGCCCATATTTCGAAAAGGTAGCTGATGTTTCAGCAACTCTTCAATTTGGACATTTATGATACAGATGACTTTCAAGCTTAGGTTGGACTGAGAAGACCTTATTCTAGTCTGTCGAATTTGGATTGGGACCTAATTATGGAAAGATAATAAGCACTTTTTGATAGTTGATAAATACACAGTTCTGTAATTATACACAGCACAAATTTTATCTCTCCCTTTGTCTGCAAAACACTTTCAAAAGCACAGACAGCTAAAACATAGGATGCATCTCAGAAACTACCACCCAAAGCAGGTCTAAGTTTTTCAATATCAATTGGCATTTATAAAGTGCTTGCTCTGTTCCAGGCTCATTTCCAAGTACTTGACATATACTAACTCTTTTATAATATGAAACCATATGAGGTAAGCATTTATTTTTTCCTCAATATAGATGGGAAAACAGAGATGAAGTCCTCAGGCAGAGCTAAGAGTCAACTCCAGGCATTATGGCTCCAGAGTCTGCCCTCTTAATCATCATGTAGGTTTTCTTTATTGACACAAATTTAGCCTAAATAATAATATTTAGAGAAATCCTACAACTTAATGGGATGTATCTTTGACAACATAATATGGAAGACAAGGGGGGATAACCTAATTCATGCTAGATGACATAGGCTGAAACAAAAATTTCTAAATCATCGAGTAAGGCTACCCCTTCCAAAAATCAAATTATTTTAAGAGCCATGATAATCAGAGGCTATCACACAGCATGCTTTACACAAGCATAGTGCCTTAAGCAATGTCAACATCTGTTCATTTTGAACTGGATGCCAGACCTATCCAAGTCCAAAGTCGATGGTTTCTTTGTTATAATTTTAAGAAGCATAAGGAACATTTATACATAAAAATTATTTGAAGAAATAAAATGTAAACAAAATAATATGTAATATTTTAATATACGTTCAAGGCAAGAATAAAAATTATATCACTTTAGGGGCCTCCCCTGGTGGCACAGCAGTTCAGCGCTGGGCTGCGAGGCTGCCTGCAGCCTCTGCAGTGCCGGTTTGATCCCCGGCCACCGGCAAGGGTCCCACATGGCGCGCAGACCTCCCCAGGCGCCCGCTGCGCCCCACAGCAGTGTACTTCGGTCCTTCTGCCTGCTCTGCTCCCTGCTCTGGCTCTGGTGAATTCTCTCACCCTCCCACGCTTCTGACTATACCCCAGCTCTTGAACGCATAAATAAATCTTTAAAAAAAAAATTATATCACTTTACATGCCCTGAAAGCAAAATATTTAACTCTTTGTACATCTTTTAAAAAGCTAAATAGATGCAAATACAGGCATAGTTTTATCAAGTGGGGGAGAAACTTGCTGTTTTTCTATTCTTCTAGACTATTTTCCTAAAATTTTCTTCATATGTGTTCTACTCTTACCATATCAAATCACTTAATATACAAACTCAATGCCCTATATCCTTGAAAAATATCTGGACTACCGTTATATTCTTTGGAATATCCTTCCCATCAAGAAATCCCATTTATCCTTCAAGACAACTTGCATATCATCTCCTTGGGCAGTACTACCTCAATTCATTTACAAATATTTTACTTTCATTAAATTGTCAATTATTGTATGGCAATTACATTGTCTCATATAAATTGCTTCATATATTAATTTCTCATTCTACAGATTGTTCCATTATCTACTACAAATCATGTTCCATTATTTTCTATTTTTTTTATATTGACCATATTGACTTTGGTTCATCTTCTCCTGGAATTAAAGATCTGCATCAAATTTTATTTATTGTAAGTTTTTTTTCCCCTCAAGATCTGGGGCACAGGCCAGAGATGCAGGGGGTGGGGTAAGAGGGTTCACCAGAGACAGAGTGGGGAACAGAACAGGCAGATTGAGTAAAACACACTGCTGAGGGGAGCAGCGGGCAAGACAGGAGAGGTCTGCTTCGCCATGTGGGTTGCTCCCTGGCGGGCCAGGGATCAAACTCATGCTTCAGAGGCTGTAGAGTGCTTCATAGTGTGGTGCTTAGCCCATTGCAACACCAGGGAGGCCCCTATTATAAGTTTAATTTTAAATGTTCAAAGACCACTTTAACATATAGAGAATTTTGTTCATTTGCCCATTTTAGTGTCTTTGTTTTGTACATTCTTTTAAGCTTTCAGGAAACCGTTTCAGTTTTTGTCTTTCCTTACTGCAGATTTTCCTTCTGTTATTCCTTCTTTCAGTTTCCTAGAAACATTTCTTTTTCTCATCCATGTTCCTTTGATCATATTCATCAAGCAATGATATTTATTGGGCAAGATTATTGAAGCAGCATTTTCCGTAATAAAATATAATTTTTATTTTTATTCTGTGATTTCTGGCATGTTTTCTGTTCCCTATGTTTAGCTATCCTATTTTAAATTGATAAATAATTTTATAACTTTTTATTCTGTCACTTAAGTTTAAATGTTTTCAGCGATAGACGTTCTTAGTGTTCAGAGACACCTTCTGCCTCCATTATGCAGGTTTGGGTACATGACTCCTAGCTGGATCACTAGGTCTACCATTTTCAGCTATAATGCCCTGTTAAGTATCTGTTCCTTTTCCTACTGCCTGATTGTAAAGATACTGAAAAAAAAAAGAAGAAAAAAACATGCAAAAATAAGACTAAAAAGAGACTTGAGTCTGATAACATAAAATCCCTATATAAAGGCTTACTAGGACACTTCCTAGGTCTGCTCCACTTTTCAAGAACATAAAGCATTACTGTTGGTACTTCTTCCTCATTCCTCATACCCCCTCCCTGACCCCTATGTAAGCTTCTTGTCCAGCAGTCTCATCGGATGTAGGAGAGAGACATAACTGTTGAAGAGCGAGGTAGGATAAAAACAGCACTCTCTGGCTGCCTCCAGAAAGGACCACCCACACGATAAAGGGATGCCTTTCACTTTCCTGATTGGCACAATTTTTGTGTTTCTGAACCAGTAGACAGACATTGAGAGAACGACAAGGAGCCTAAGATTTCTTCTAACTTCTCAGTTTTCTGGATTTATGGGCTCCATAAGGGATACACATTACCCTGTACAATCTACTAACTTCCATTAAATTTGTTGTTAATGAGCATTTTCAGAATCTGGCAATAGCTTATTACTCTTAGTTTATATTATTAGTGTTTTCCCTGTTACCAACATCTTCGTGATTACTTTAGAGTCTGCCAGAGATAAGCCATTATAAAACTGAAGAATGACAAAGAATTTTAAGCTGAAACATTCAAATTCTCTGATTCCCAAACTTTAAACCACACCTGAGAGGAGAAATCAAACACTGTATGAAAATGAACAACGATGTAAAAATATATAAATTAATTTGAAAAAAAAAAAAGACACCACAGTCTTGCATTACTTCCTGTGGTTGTTAACAGCAAGGTAATTCTCCAGTTATAATAATATGGTGCAGGGCCTCCCTGGTGGCACAAGGGGTTAAGATGCAACCTATGAAGCTGTCTGCAGCCACTGCAGCACAAGTTCGATCCCCGGCCAGGGAGCTACCCACATGGTGCAGCAGACCTCTCCTGACTCACCTGCTGCTCCCCTCAGCAGTGTATTTCAGTGAATCTGCCTGTTCTGATCCCCACTCTGTGTCTGGTGAGTCATCTCACCCTCCCATACATCTGGCTTTACCCCAGCTCTTGTATGCATAAATAAAAAAATCTTAAAAAAAAAACCCTAATAACCATCATAATGATATGGTGCACTATTCAAAACTGAAAAAATCAATGTATGTATATGAAAGGAGGAAAAGAATGAATTCTCCACCTTAGATTCAAATACCCAAGTTATAAAAGCTAAACTTTATATTCATTAAAATCGATGACTACAAAATGTTTATAGAAAAAAGGCAATAGTTTTTCTCTGTCTCTACAAATCCAACTCTGGAAAGGAAAGAAATTCAATAATAAATGTGAAATAATTAGACAAGTAAGTAATAATTAGACAAATAATTCAACAATTATATACAACTTCTAAATAACAGAACCAACTCCAATCAAATTTCCAAATGGAGCTTTGTGAGTTTAAAAGGGGATGTTAATTCTTGTTTTCTGTAACAATAAATAGTAAAATACATAATGAATCTACAAACATCAAAGCAATGTGATGCTGACACAGAAGTAGACAAGCAGATTAATGGAAATGAATAAAAAATACAGGAACAAAAAAACCCCAAACTTTAAAACTACATAAGGAAGCAGTTTAAATCATGATACTAGAATTTTACAGTATATGATATAAAGAACCCAAGGAGTAGAGAAGTGAAGGTATCAAGGGCTGTGGAGGAATTTTACCCAACTTGGAAATGAACCAATCAGTCTCCCATAGTTTCATGCATGCTGGTAGAAGACATGCAAGTCCTGTGCTGGTGACAAAGGAACGTTTATTACTAACAACAATAGCCTGAGTATCGTTACTTTTACACTGGTTTCTTGAGCCTCAATTCCCACAAGGCAATGTAATAAGAGCCAGGTGCTTGTGTCAACTGTATGTGCAGTAAATCATGGTACCAAAGAGGAGCTCCAAACTTAGGAAACCCTATTTTATATTGGAGTAAAAGCAAGTCTGCCCAAGACTTTCTCCAGAAGGAGATGATATATTTATATAATACTCAGTAAGTATGCTTTTCTTTGTTCAGGAAGGAAATAATGTAAGTTCCCAAGACTGTATTTTACCTGAATCCTTGAAAAGATAATCCAAAATAAAAGGCTCTTCTTGCCTGTGGTTGTAAGATGTGCAAAAATACAAGAGACAATGGAGAATTGTCTCAGTAGAGGAGAGGAAAATAACTACCAGTTTTAAAGCAATTATTATAGTCCATGTGCAGTAAAAAGTGCTTTGCACACACCGTTTTATTAAATCTTCACATCTTATGAAGCATGCATTATAATTCTCATTTCATGGGTTCTTAGCTATATCTGTGATCCAAGATCTCATTTTCCTAAATCACCTAAGTGATATAGTCAGGATTTGAACTCTGATTTAAAATCTTCTACTTTAAGTTGAGATTTAATTTCAAAAAGCAGAGCCTTTTAGAGAAAAATATATTATTACATTTTCAATGAAAAAGTTGACTACGTTTAATGAAGAAAACAAAGATTATTCATTGAGGGATAGACAATTTTTTAGTTTATAAAGAAAAGAAAAAGTTTGCCTATAAAATTCAGCTGGTGTTTCTAGAGGTTTCCACAACAGAGAGAGGTTGAGAACTGAATGACTTGGGCAGTCTCACTGTCTGACAAGGAGCAGCAGGGGGCTGCCTCTTGGAAATCACCATGTGCTCAGTACCTTGGACATCTCCCAAATGTGCTGTATGCAGTATACACCATTGTGCACATTGACATTGCCCATGGGAGTGAAAAGCCCTATTTCTTTTCTTTCTTGCACCAAGAAACAAGATACTACTATCACCACCTGAAATGATCTTTTCTAGATCCTAAATGATGCCTTTCAAATGTTTCTTAAGTCACTCTAAAATTTGGGCAAAGAACAACTGTCTAGAAATAGGTCACCATGCTGAAAAATATCCCTCTCCATTAAATCTTCTTTTTTTTTCTTTTCTTTTTTTTTAAATAATAAATTTTATTTTTATATTCCCCCATACAATTGCAAACGCCCCATTCTGACCCCAATCCCTCCCCTCCCGCCCCCCACCCCCCAAAAAGTGTCTCTGGTTCATAATTTTTTGTTGATTTTGATTTTCACTTTCTTATATTCATTTTCCTGGTCCCTTATTTAAGTTTTCTAGATTCCTGCTATGAGTGAGACCATCCGGTATTTTTCTTTTTCTTTTTGGTTTATTTCGCTGAGCATGATCCCTTCCAACGCCATCCATGTTGCTGCAAATTGCATGTGTTTATCTTTTTTGAATGCTGAGTAATATTCCATGGTGTATATGTACCACATCTTCTTGATCCAGTCATCTATTTTTGGGCATTTGGGCTGTTTCCAAAGCTTAGCTATTGTAAATAGTGCTGCTATAAACATAGGGGTGCAGGTGTTCTTTGGAATTGATGTTTCTGTGTCCTTTGGGTAAATACCTAGGAGTGGAATTGCTGGATCATATGGAAGCTCTATGTTTAGTAGGTCCAGAAATCTCCACACAGCTCTCCATAGTGTTTGGACCATTAAATCTTCTTAATTCATGTCATGCCTGATTTTTCCTCTGGAGCACTTATCACCAACACAATACATTTTATATTTGGTAGCTTGTATGTCTCCCACAATTAGAATGTAAGCTACAAGAAGGCAGATATTTCCACCAGTTTCCTCCAAAATTAAACAGATATGTCATTGAAAACTCAGTGAGGGCCTTCCCTGGTGGCGCAGGTGGTTGAGCACAGCACTGTGAAGCTGTCCGCAGCCTCTGCAGCACCAGTTCAATCCCGGCTGCCCGGCGAGGGCTCTACATGGTGCGGCAGACCTCTCCTGTTACGCCCGCTGCTCCCCTCAGCAGCGCATTTCATCAGTCTGCCTGTTCTGTTCCCTGCTCTGTCTCTGGTGAATCTGGCCTCCCATGAATCTGGCCTGTGCCCTGATTCTTGTATAAATAAATAAATAAATCTTTAAAACAATAAAAAGAAAAGAAAACTCAATGAGTGCAGTTTAAAGAGCAGACATAGAGGGATGGATCTTATGCAGGTATTTAGATGTTAAATAAAATACTTAGTCTGCAATCATACTCCTACTGTTACAAGTAACTTTATACACCCTCCCAAAAAGGGGTTTTGCTGATTTAAAAGCTCAGATAAATTTACAAGTTGTCTATATTTGTTTTGTGAATTTTCACCAATTATCATTTTATTGAAGCAATAAATATACCATTTGAAAAATCTGACTATGTTAAAGTAGAGACATAAATGAGGTGCTTGATATTTTTTCCATAAAATAACAGGATTGTTTTTTGGTTATTCTTGAATCTGTTTCAGATTGCAAAAAATGAAAATGTGAAGAACAGTTTATAGCTCCCAAATTGCAAAAACAAAAAATATATGTGTGTGTATGTGTGTCGAAGTAAAATCCCTCTGGTTGTTTTAATATTAATTGTCTACACTCACTGTAATTCTTGGAACTCCTCTTGGGACTAACCTAGTCCTCACAAGGTGTTGGTCTGCTAGTGAAAAAGGACACGTCTTTCAGATCAGACTTTATATAGTGGAAATAATCGCCAACAGATGGTGATAATCTGTTACCAGGCTAATAGAGATCCCTGAAGATATGCTGGGAAATGAAGTTTTCAGTGAAGGACACTTGCTACTAAAGTACAAAGTGAATAAACAGAATATCCGGTACAGCTGGAGGGGAAGCTGCTTCTGATTAGAGAGGGGAACTATCCAGGCTATTAAGGTTCCAGTGGCAGAAATCACTCGACATCAATTTCTATATCTACTCTTGACTTTTTGCCTCGTGGACTATTCAGCCACTCACCCACTGTTTCCTGAGGCGTGGATGCACTCAGTGACAGCTGGTGGGTCAAAGGAGCCCCACCCCTGTGGACATGTACACCCTGGCCTGTCTAGGGGAATTTGTGCTCTTTACTTGTGGGTTTTAGACAGGGCGCAAGGGTCAGGACTGCTCAGGATTTATTCCTTTGCTCATCCTTTTTGTAGAATTTATAACTTGGATGTTATTAAGACAGGGGATTTTTAAGAGGCTTTTTATTTGCATGGTTTCTTTGTGCTTTTAGTCAACTACTGCCTGTTATGGACAATAGTAAACGTCACTTAATTGAAAACATCAAGAACTAAGAATGGTGAGTCTAAACTTGCTAGTAAAAACAGTCCATCAGTAGCAGGATCATTTGTGAACTAATTAATAATGCAGAACTTTAGCTTGACCCCAGACTAACTGAACTGGAATTTGCATTTTTCAAAATTACCAGGTCACACATGGGCATATTAAAATTTGAGAAGCTTTCTTCTGACTCTGGAATATCTTCAATAGGTCAAATAATGAAGTTAAAACATTCATGGTCTAAAACATAAGGTTTGTACATGAAAGGGTGAACTGAAATACACCATTGTGATGTGATGAGGTGGCTATTCTCCAGAACTGATCCTTGGTGAATGTCCCCAATCTGTTCATCAGTGACAGCAATTTGAATGACTCAAATACACATTTGAGTGACTGTCTCTTAAACTTCTATATACCCAATATGCTTACTGTCCAGTTCAACTTCAGTGTATTCAAAATTGAACTTGCTATAGTTGCCCCTTCAAAATTTTCTCCACTTACATCCTCTACATTAGTGAACAGATTTACCACTATAGAACTCAGCAAGGAAGGTTAATATGTAGCTTGGGTGTTTTTGTTCTCCTTAGCTTATTTATCTGACAATTCAATTATTTCTCACTCTGTACTTTGGAAATATCTTGAATCTCCCTTCCCTTATTTCTATTGCTGTTGTTTTAATTCAGGCCTTCATTATTCTTCACCTGACCTATTTCTATGAATTTCAGCTAATCAACTTATTTACTATCTTGCCTCCCTCTGGAGTACTTTCTAAAATATAAATCTGATTAGGTCACTTGATTAAGCCATTAAAAATAAAATCTTATGACTGTTCAATTCTTATAAGATTAACTCCCTGAGAAATCTACCCTAAAATACCTTCTGAATTCACCTTGGTCCCTAGGGTACATGAACTCTTGACCCAGACCATAAGACTGCCTGTCACTGTCTGTCCAGATGCAGTATTTTCACATACAAGCTTTTGCACATAAGTTCTAATTCCTCTTCAAAACTCAATTCAAATTCTCTAATGAAGAACAAAATTGGAGACTTTTCCCAACTAGATATTTTGGTAGATCAATTATGATCTACTATAGAACCTCAACTTTTGTGATACAACTTTATAGATTCCCTTCTCAAGGAGTTGGAAGGAGCAGAGTCTATTATGTATTCGCTCCTCCTCATAGCTGAGCTTGATTTGTGAATTGCTCTGTTCAGTAGAAACATAGTGAAAATGACAATGTGTCTTTTCTGAACTTAGGCCTCAGAAGGATATGGCAGGCTTCTGACCCTGCTCAGACAGGCCACTATGCTTGAACAAGCCCAGACTACCCTGCAGGAATCTGAAACTAACCATGTCACCTGAAGTGACTGAAAACAACCTAATAGCAAGTGACATCTAAACATGCAGCAGAGGCAAACCAAAGTTAGCAGCACTGCCTGTCTAACCTAGAGTAGGACCTCCCTGCTGATCCAGAGATTTGTGAGAAAAATTGACTGCTGATTGTTTTAATCCACCGTGTTTTTAAGTGATTTCTTATAGTGATGGCTAACAGATACAGATATGAAAATTTAAAAGAAACAAGTATCAGGATGTAAATTATGGCTACAAACCCATTTGGTTCCTAACCTGTTTTAATCCACAGCACAGTCCTTGAATTAAGAATATTTTTTTTCACATTGTTCAAGGATTGTAAAGAAAAAGATGATGGGGAATGTATGTGGCCTATACAGCCTAAAATATACATACTTTAGACTTTTACAGATCAAATTTTACTAATCCCGGAGATACAGTAGTAGCAGATTACCCACAGTAGTGGGTAATCTGTTTTATTGGCACTGGGATAGAAAATTAGAAAGTGACAGTATGGAGATCCTAGGAACAAGTCCACACATGTATGGACTCTTGTATGACAGAACTGGTACTACAGATTTGTGAGTAGAAGACAGATTTTTTCAATAAATGATGCCTGGATAATTGGGTGTGAAAAAAAAAAAAAGAAAGAAATGGGACTACATATAATTCTAGATAAAACTACACAGATTAAGAAGATGATAGAGAAGAATATCCTGATCATCTTGAATAGAAAAAGATGTCTTAAGATACAAAAACACCAACCCCAAATTTAGAAAAAGATTGATAAACTCATGACATTAAAATGTGTAACCTCTGAGTCTGGCAAGATGATGGTAGAGTGAAGACACTTGGGCTCAACTGCTTCACATCCTCACAACTAAAATTGAAGCGGGTTAAAGTCATGTGAAAGAAAACAGACGGCTACAGCTTACATCAGGACTAACATTCTGGTGGAGAGGGGCAGGGAAAACTGTAACTGAACAGCTACAGCAGTTCTGCATACAGTCTGGTAATGATAAGGTCCCCGTTTTTGCCCTGTTGGTCCTTGCTCTGCTCCTCTTCATCACTTTCCAGACAAAACCAGGTATGCAGTTGAGAATGGCTGAAACCAAGATGGAGGGAGAAGTCAAGAGTTAGGCCACAAATGGCATGAGTTTATCTTTTTGATTGCTGAGTAATATTCCATTGTGTTTGTACCACATCTTGTTGATCCACTCATCTATTTTTGGGCATTTGGGTTGTTTCCATAGTTTAGCTATTTGCTCAGCGAAATAAGCCAGAAAGAAAAAGAAAAATACCGGATGGTCTCACTCATAGCAGGAATTTAGAAAACCTAAATAGGGGACCAGGAAAAAGACTAATTGTAATAAAGAAAAAATCAAAATCAACAAGCAACCATAAACCAGAGACACACTACAGGGGCAGGGGGGAGGAGAGAGGAGGGATTAGGGTCAAAATAAAGGGGAGCAGAACCATGTGGGGAATATAACCAAAATGAAAATGCATACATTGTACAAAAATGAAAAATGATGTAAGAATCATATAAAATAAAATATATTAATAAAAAAAAAGTTAGGCCACAACTTCAATACCACAGTGAGAAGTATACCCACCAGTATCATAACAGATTCGGTCAAAACCGAACCTGGAAGAAAGAGGGGCATGAATGTAATTTCTGGAAATCCCTGCCTGTTTCTTTGAAATCCTGCTAACACACCCTTTAGTCCTTCTGCCTCCTTCATCTGGCCTCCTCCATAGAAGTCCCTGCTTCTCCTCAGTGCAGGAAGATGGTCTTTGAAAGAACAGTGTGTCCCCAATTTCCTCAGGTTTCTGGCACCAAATTAAACCATATTTCCTCCCACCAACTGTTGTCTCTTGGGTTTTGTGGATTTCTAGCAGTGAATAGCTTCACCCACGCTTCCATAACAATACAACAGGAGGAAGGATAGGCTGTATTGTTGATTGGGACACACACCAACACTGAGGACACAGGATATCTGGTTCTGCATGAGCTGGCGTGCAGGACAGAGGAGGCATTATTGAACAACGATCAAGAGCAAGGGTGCAGAGTGGTCATTACTGGTTAGAGCATAGGGCTCTGAATATAGAACAGCTGGAACCTGAACTAATGGGGAGAACCATGTTGGATCATTTCTTGCCTCTCAAGAAAGAGGCTATTATTTGCACTGGAAAAGAAAAGGGATCAAATCCCAGCTTTTGGTCCTCCTGTCTCAACTATAATCCATACCCAGCACTGGGTCCAATGTTTAGTTTAGCTCATTAGCACTGGTACTCATCAGCAGTTAACAACGAATTCATCAGTGCGGCAAAGGAGAATGAAATGTTGACATTGGATTGGTAATTCTGCCAGAACACCTACCCACGACCTTTTAATATGACTTCTCTACATGGATTAGCTTGGGCTTCATCAGAGTGTGGCAGTTGGAGTTCCAAGAGTCAGAGTTCAAGGAGAACCAGGCAGAAGCTGTGCCACCTTTTACATCCAAGTCACGTAAAGCTCAAAGCACATCACATTAGCTCATTTAATCCTCCCAAGAACATGACGTGGCTATCAGAGGTTGCCTGAGGATGCAGTTATCTGAAAACTTAATTGGCCTGGACATCCACAATGGGATCCCCACCCCACATAGCTGGTGCTGGTACCACCAGCCAGCAATGAGCTCAGTGAGGCTGCTGTCTGGAGTACCCAAGGACTATCCTGCAAGCATGGTGGTCATATTTCTTACACCATAATATCAAGAAAACCTTGCAGAAGCTGCATGACCTTTTTCGATAGTGACAGACTGAATAAATGCTCCAGAAAGAACCCCAGCTCCTTATCCCCATACCCTATGAATATGTTGCCTTAATTTGGAGAAAGGAAATCTGCAGATGTGACATCAAGGATCTTGATGTGGAAGACTGTCCAGGATTATCTAAGAGGGTATTCAGTGTAACCACAAAGAGCCATGTGAGGAGAAAGAGGCCAAAGGTAGAAGAAGGAGGTGGAACAGAGGAAGTGGAGGTTGGAATAATGCACTTTAAAAGGTGGAAGGGACCATGGGACAAGGCATATTGGTAATTCTAGAAGTGAGGGAAGGCAAGGAACCAAACTCTCTCTAGAGCTTCCAAAGACAATAATGACTTCAGTTGAGCGAACTGGATTTTCGATTTCTAACCTCCTGAACAATAATAAATTTGTATTGTTGTAAGCCCTTGAATTTGTAATAATCTGCTCCAGCAATTATACAAAGTGATATATCAATATAATCTCAGAAATTACATGATAACATTTTGCTGTTCTCTACTGGTTATAAATTAGTCAGAAGTCTCCAGATTCAAAGGGAATAAACATAGGCCACACCTCTCGGTGGAAAAAATGTCTAAGAGTTTGCAACTATGTTTTACACTGGTATTATAAAAAGTAATAATAATAACATGGACTGATTATCACCACACCAATATTATTCCATATTCGTAATTAGAAATATTAATAACAAACCCACTGACAAAACCAGGAATAGCAGAAAACTCAGTTAACAACATGATTATTCTTGGGCCTCCCCAGTGGTGCAGCACGTTTAGCACAGTGGTTAAACCATCCACAGCCTCTGCAGCACGGGTTCGACTCCCGGCCAGGCAGGGAGATGCCCACAGGGTGCAGCAGACCTCTCTTGACTCGACCGCTGCTCCCCTCAGCAGTATATTTCAGTCAGTCTGCCTGTTCCATTCCCCACTCTGTCTTGGTTAATCCTCTCATGCTCCTGCGCCTCTGGCCTGTACAGTTCTTGTATGAATAAAAAAAGTCTTAAAAAAAAAATTATGGGCCTCCCTGTTGGCGCAGCGGTTGAACGCTGGGTTGGGAAGCTGCCCGCAGCCTCTGCAGCGCCGGTTCGATCCCCGGCCACCAGGTGAGGGTCCCACATGGCCGCAGACCTCTCCTGCCGCCCGCTGCTCCCCTCAGCAGTGTATTTCATCAGTTTGTCTGTTCTGCTCCCTGCTCTGGCTCTGGTGAATTCTCTCACCCTCCCGTGCTTCTGAATGTACCCAGTGCTTATAAAAATAAATAAATAAGGGCCTCCCCGGTGGCTCAGTGGTTGAGCACTGGGTTGTGAGGCTGCCTGCAGCCTCTGCAGCACCGGTTCGATCCCTGGTCGCTGGACGAGGGTCCCACATGGCGCACAGACCTCTCCTGCCGCCCGCTGCTCCCCTCAGCAGTGTACTTCGGTCCTTCTGCCTGCTCTGCTCCCTGCTCTGGCTCTGGTGAATTCTCTCACCCTCCCGCGCTTCTGACTATACCCAGTGCTTGTATGAATAAATAAACAAACAAACAAATAAATAAATAATCTTAAAAAAAAAGAAAAAAGAAAACAAAACCCATGAAATAAATAAATAAAAATAAATAAATAAATCTTTAAAAAAAAACAAACGTGATTATTCTTAATTTAGTCTAAGCACCATTTGTCTTATGGAGGATATACCTTTTAGCTTAGGGGTTTTTAAATGCCTTGGAAACAACACACCTATAAAAATGCAGAACAGCCCACCCCCTGTTCAGCTTATTTTTGCACCTTTTGCACCTGACCCACCACAATTTGGAATTTTGCTCTTCCATTTTAAAAGCCATTGCTGCTGTGCTCACCCAGTCTTAAATATCCTCACTCCTTAAATTCGATGAGCACTAATTATACACTTATAATGTATTTCTACATACTCACAATGCGGAATAATTTCTTGCTCTGCAAAAAGATAATATCTAGGAACTGTAAAATTATTTCCAATATTGATAAATTCAGCTATTAATTTTTCACAAAGATGAAAGAAGAATGTGTACACTTCTGGTTTCTGATCCAGCATGGAAGGAGTTTAGATATCACTATTCTATACAAACAACGAATAAAAAGTTGAACAAACAAAAACCCAGCAACACTGGGATTCTGAGATTCAACTGAGAAGTGAAAGTGAGGTCATAAGGCAAGCCACTGCCCTCCAAATTGGAGAAACAGACAGGCAGATACAGAGAATCACAATTTACCTGAGCAGAAATGCAGGAGCAGAAATCTCAGTGGGAACCAGGGCTAGGGGGAGAGAAACCTAAACCATCATTAATACATTGCTGGACTCTCAGTGTGGACAAGTTTGAAAGTTAAAAAAACTCCAGGGGCACTAGACAGAGGAGACCCCACATATTTTGTAAGTTTACTTCCTAGGTCTCTACCAAGTCTTCATAGTGAACATAGGAGAAAACTCCCCTTGTGTTTCTGGCACTTAGAATAGTGCAGATTTAGCTCAAATTCCCTCACCCAGCAGCTTAAAAGAAAACCACCACCATTACCAGGGTGCTCTTCCATCCATTCATTGTTAATGCCTGATATTCTTCTGCCTCACATAGTATTTTCTCCTCCTAGTTCAGCTTCTTGTATCTACCAGTCAGTTGTTTTTGCTTTTGCACTTCTAGGACTACATGGACTATCTAAACAAGGAGTTCCAGGCTTTACTTTGTCTTGGGTTTGCTGTTGGATTTTCAGCAGTTCAAATTGGAGTGACCTTCATTTTCCAAGTCATCATTTCCCAAATACCATTCAACGCGTGTGGAATTTAGTTTGAGATGAGAAATAATGCTTTGTGACCTTCAGTGCAGAAGAGTGTATCTGTTTCTCATTCACCGGCTGTCTGCTCACAGCTAAACATATTTACACATTACTCTAGGTGCTCAAGATTGCTGTCAGGCAGTATGTTGCTCATTTTCTCACATAAGTTATCTACCACTTAGGCATCATCAGTAGCATCCAGCTCGAACTTGATGTCCAAGATTTTACATCAGTTTCTTAACTAGACCCAGGATATGCACTAGAAAATAAACCACATGTGGGAAGAAAGAGAGAAGAAAATAGCTTGGGGCCTCCCCTGGTGGCACAGCAGTTGAGCACTGGGCTGCGAGGCTGCCTGCAGCCTCTGCAGCACCGGTTCATTTCCTGGCCGCCGGCGAGGGTCCCACAAAAAGAAAAAAAAAGAAAAAGAAAAGAAAAAAAAAGAAAAAAATCAAGTTAGATTAAAGGATTTTCTATTTCAAGAAGTCTTCATGTTAAGTGTGTTGTTTGTAGTTGCTCCGATAACTCACTCTCACACATGTTGTGTGAAGTGATCTACTATGTGCCGGATGCTGGCACTTCATATATGACCTTATTTATTCCTCAAATAAATTCCTCAGGAAGTCTTCACTTGTGACTTTCTCTATGTCCTATAACAGAGTAGCAAAGCCTGGATGAAATATCTGGAATGACTTATGCCAGAGTTTGTATGTAAACCACTAGGCTGAGATGCCTGTTGTTTTTGGATGTGATTTCAAAAACATTTAAGAGAGAATTTTATTATTAAATGGGAGTTCTGGTGACTATGAGAAGAGTGCTATGCTTACTTATTCATTCTGGTTTGAGATTCTTGAAAAAAAAAAAAAAGACATAGATGGCAGTTAACAGGCTGTAACCAATCCACAGGTGTATTTTGCCTGGCCCAACAAAAGATTTTAGTTTTTTGTTTTTTTGTTTTATTTATTTATTTATACAGGCCAGAGGCGTGGGAGGGCAAGAGAATTCACCAGAGACAGAGCAGGGAGCAGAACAGGCAGAACAACCGAAAACACTGCTGAGGGGAGCAGCGGGCAAGACAGGAGAGGTCTGCTGCACCATGGGTTTCTCCCTGGCTGGCCAGGAATTGAGTCTGCACTGCAGAGGCTGTGGACAGCTTCACAGCACAGCGCTCAACCCGCTGCTCCACCAGGGAGGCCCCCCAACAAAGGTTTTAAACCTATAAATTGGTGGTTAGTATTTTAAAAGAAAAAGTATACATATGAAATCTGGATTTCTAACTTACTTTGAAGAATCAGAAGATCTATGTTAAATCTGGGATATTATCACTTAGAAGAACAATACCTCTGAATCACACACATAGGCAAACCTATGTTAGAGAGAGAGAGAGAGAGAGAGAGAGAGAGAGAGAGAGAGAGAAAAGAAATATACTCACAAAAAGAAATGCAAACGGGGCCACCCCGGTGGTGCAGCAGTTGAGCGCTGAGTTGCGAAGCTGCCTGCAGCCTCTGCAGCGCCGGTGCGATCCCCGGCCGCTGGGCGAGGGTCCCACATGTCGCGCAGACCTCTCCTGCCGCCCACTGCTCCCCTCAGCAGTGTATCTTCAGTCTGCCTGTTCTGCTTCCTGCTCTGGCTCTGGTGAATTCTCTCACCCTCCCGCGCTTCTGACTGTACCCAGTGCTTGTATAAATAAATATTTAAATCAATCAATCAAAAAAAAAAGAACATTGGAAAAATAAAGAAATTCTGTCTCACTTGCTACAAATAAAAATGGTTTCATGTGTCTCCCCCGTGGCACAGCAGGTTGAGAGCAGCGCTGTGAAGTTGGCCACAGCCTCTGCAGTGAAGTTTCATTTCCCTGCCGGCCAGGGAGATTCCCACATGGGAATCTCCTGTCTTGCCCGCTGCTCCCTTCAGCAGTGTTTTTGGTCCCTCTGCATGTTCTGCTCCCCACTCTGTCTCTGGTGAATCCTCTCACCCTCCCACACCTCTGGCCTGTACCCCAGCTATTGTATAACTAAAAAAAAAAAAAATGGTTTCATCAGGTGGCCATCTGCTACATCAGAAATCAATATATTCTGTCTAATTTGCCTCTGTTATTTCCAGGGTCATATTCCTTCACCTTCAATTATTTAGTCTTAGTGTGACATAGAACAGAGTCAAGTGTTATAGCCATTAGCCAGAAAGTCTATTTCTGAAGGAGTAATACAGGGTACATAATATCCTTAAATATGCCCCAACCTCCCCTTCTCCAAACTGTTTAAAGTTTCTGTAATATTTAAGATTCAGAATACGAGATTTCAACCTTCTCAAAAAAACCAGCATATTAACTCTTACATTGCACATGCCATAACATCATTTTCGGGGCAAATAACAAAATATTTCATGTACTTGGTGAAAGAATTGGGAATAAAATGGTAAACTGAAATATTTTATGGAGTTAAAAACAACTTCTCTCTACAACTCACCATATACACATATACACAAACATATACAACAGCTTATTCTATTTTATACACACCAAACACACACATACACTAACAGATTGTACAAAAAAATTAATAAAGCTTAGAACAGTATGGAGAAATAATGGTAACCAGGGCAGGGGACATTTCTGAATCAACTGAAGTCATAAAAGAAATCAGGGTGCTAAAATTCTGTACTTAACAATTATTAACCAATGTTTAAAGATTTCAGTACACTCAATGTATCGGAATGTAATGCCCCAGTCTCCTTCCATGAGACTTCAGACCATCATTCAGCACAGGTTGACTTTTATTTACCCTTAACTCAAACAAATTAGAAATATGACTTCTCAGCACATTAGAAGCAACGGGTCACAATATGCAGTTGTCTTAAGAGTATACTACACAGATGATTGACCAGAGGACTAGACAAACTTATTTTATATTAGAATTTAGTGGAATTATGATGATGATTTTTGTATGTAACATTTAAGAATCTAAGAAAAGGTGCCAAAAGAGTTACAACTTTTATTTGATGTCAAAAAATTATACATTCTAATGCTAGAAAATTTACTTACAGTTTCCCCCAAAATGCTAGACATTTAGCTATAACTGCATTTAATTTCCTTCACTTCACTGTCTAGTATACTTTTGTACTCTAATTGCTAATATGCCCCGAGTTATAAAGTGCTATTAGTAACTTACATTAAAAAGTTATCTGTTAGAAACTGGATAGTCATCACTGATCTTTTAGAGAATAAAAACACACTAAACATTTGCTATTTTAATATTCATGTTGCTTTGAATATATATGAATTATAACTACTTTAAGATATATATCCGGGTATCTGAATGTCATTGCTCATAAATAATTACAATTTTCACTGGAATTACTCCATCTCACAAAAAGGTAAAGGAGTGATTAGAAGTCCTTACAGGTGGTGTAGGGGTTAAGTCTCAGCACTTAACCACTACCTGAGTTAGATCCCTGGCCAGGAAACTGACCCACACATGGTGCAGCAGACCTTCCTGTATAGCCCCGCTACTCCCCTTGGCAGCACCTTTTAGTAAATATGCCTGTTCTGCTCCCTGCTCTGCCTGGGGAATTCTCTCACCCCCAGCATCTCTGGTCTACACCCCAGTCCTTCTATGCAAAATTTAAGAAAACGGTGTTTTTGCACATGAAAATTGCCATATGAAGAAAAGTACAGAGATTGGGGTGGCAATTTTGCAAGCCAAGGAATGCCAAAGTTCACCAGCATGCCAGTACGAGGCACTGAAAAGCATATGGCTAGATGATGAAGAAAATATACAGAGAAAATATTTCCCATTTTGAAGAAATACCAATATCACAGAATAGATGTTTATCTTTCATTTTTTAAATATTTACCTCATCCCTATGACCCTCATAACTTGAGAAAATGAATCAAATGTCGTAACATTCACCATAAAATGATGGAATCTGTTTTCGTGCCACAGAGCATATGTAGGATGAGGTACTTATGTTAAACAGAATCATCTCCCAAATAAGCCTGCACTGACATATTTGAATCACATTTGTCTTATTAATTCATTTTGAGAAAGCAAGCCCAATGAGCTGTATCTAAACATATTTTGTGCACATGGGGATTTACAATAAAATGCAAAGAATAGTAATTGTGGAAACAAAGCTAAATTCTTAAAGTTGATGCCTGCATGGGGTGGAGGCCCAAGAGAACAATAAGAGTTTACCGACCCCATTCACCCAGTGAAGAGCCAGAAGTGGCTCTGTGCTTCCAAGGGAAAAGAAGGGTCTGTGCTGACGAAACAAACCACATTCCTTAACACTGTTTAGTTTATACCCTAAATGTGGGCAGATAATGTGGGCAAGGAACATTATATCATCCATGGGGCATATGGTAATTATATCCACATTAAAGCAATTTTGCTAATCTCTCTCTCTCTCTCACACACACACACACACATGCACATCTTTGCTGCTGCTGGGGTACATCTGACACCAAGGATTCTCACAGATTTAGGCTCCTCAGCACATTTCTCTCTGTGTGTATCTTCTACCTAGCGGGCTGCTGCAGCTCTTCTCAAATCACTTCTCCTCCCACCACTCACTACAAAGGAGATTACAATATAAACACAGCACGAGAACAGAAGTTTATAGTTTCAGGAGAGGAAGTGAATCTGGCAGTTTTTATCAACTGTTGTTTTCCCTGAGCTTAGCTTGAAGCAGGCAATCTGCACATTTCGCTGGCAGGGCCCAAGACAGAAAATCTTATAGCTCCAAACTCAAACAAATGTCAGGTGTTGAATTTGGGCCATGCCATGGGTTATCCGTGAAGTGTCTACTACTGTGTGTTACACTCTATACTAAGTATACACTATGAATGTAGTGTAAAATGTTCTGGGAATGACCCCTACCCCCTTTGCTAGTAGACAAGTAAACAAAACCATCCAGACAGACATGACGTCAGAAACAGCTAAGTAAATCTGCTGCCTGCAGGTAAATCCAGTCTTCTCACCCCCATTGAAGACCAAAGAGTTGGATGAAGAAGATTTAAAAAACGGGTTCCCAGATTTTACCTCTCCCCGGTGCATTCTTTACAAAGGAAGAGATTAAATCTCTGCATTGCCTTCCTGTGCCTATAGATATCATCAACACATCTTTAGATCAAAACAGCTTAGAATAAGAAGCTCCCCTGTCAAGAATAACTACAGGGCCTCCCCGGTGGCGCAGCAGTTGAGCGCTGAGTTGCGAAGCTGCCTGCAGCCTCTGCAGCGCCAGTTCAATTCCCTCTCCCCAGCCACCAGAGGAGGGTCCCACATGGCGCGCAGACCTCTCCTGCCGCCCGCTGCTCCCCTCAGCAGTGTACTTCGGTCCTTCTGCCTGCTCTGCTCCCCACTCTGGCTCTGGTGAATTCTCTCACCCTCCCGCGCTTCTGACTGTACCCAGTGCTTGTATAAATGAATAAATAAATCTTTAAAAAAAAAAAAAGAATAACTACATTTTTAATGTCAATTTTTCACTACTCCTACCTATGTAAACTAAATTCAAACTTAATGTTGGAATAGCTCTCATGGAATAAAATCTGTTAGACTACTGCCCAGACCAAGATCTCTCTTTGATTATCTAATAAACTTTGTTCAATTGTATCACTGAGACTTTATTTCCAATTAATGGTGCTTTAAATATTCTTAGTCTTTAAATCTTCACAGCAGCCCTATATGAATAAATATCTGTACTTGTAAATAAGAAGACGGGGGTTTAAAAAGGGTGAGTAACTTGCCTAGAGTCAGAATTCATATTTCAGACCATTCAGAACTTATGTTCCTTCTATTGGATTCTCAGAGATCTCAATGGTTGTAAGAATTGAAAAAATAATTATGCTCCACACCACCATTCACTGCCATAATAACCTCACAACACTAGAATTTAATTTGAAATTAAAAACACCTCTCTGCGAGCTCTCTGCGAAGTCCTGGATAAATTCATTGAATGTGGGCTTTTAAAACTCTTTTTCTATGCAGTTCTCCTATTTGCTGGTGTCCCAAGGGAATGCATGACAGCCTGATGGAGAGTTTGGCATTGACTCTCCCTTGTTGCTGCCTTAGAGGAAGACATCTTAATATGCCATTTGTAAGACAAACAATCTGAGTCTCAGATGCCCTCACTGGTGTGCTAGGCTTCTCTGCCTAAAAAGAGTCAACAGAAGTTGCATTTGGTGTACTTATTTGGATGCTCACCCAGATCCCTGTGGGGCTTAAAGAGATTAAGCCCTCGTGATAGTCAGATTGTTGGTATTTAATGCTCCATTACTCACCCTTCTGTGGGGGCCCAGGAGGCAGGTTGGCAGCAACAGTTCCCAGGAAACCAGTGATGCAGACACAAGTCCAATGGCGATGCTCTCCAGTGATGAGAGTGACCCCTGAATAGAAAACATGTGCTTTACAGGAGACGTGATGTGGAGAAGCCCATATGTTCGACATGTCTTAATGTTCTCTTTTGCCATTACTGGATCAAAGGCCAGATGATTTTCACAAGCACTGTATTATGTGCCCCTTTTCAAGCCAAATGATGACAATAAATATTTCTGGTGGTGTTTGGAGAAAATTCTCCTGCATTTCTGTGTGTCTCACAAACAGAAGCACTGGCTTTCTTTGTTTTGGAATATCTTCTCAGGGATATTAGTTAGGCAAACAGTCTTGAGAGAGAGACATCATGTTCCTCCAGAGGAAAGAGAAAGTTTGATTACGGTCCAGTATAATAAAAATAATGTCTCCCTCTAAAGTGAAGGCAGGTAGATCTACTGCCCATTATGTAAGACTGGGTTCTCTAAACTCAAGGTTCCGTCGCCTGCAGCAAAGTGTAGCACTTACGCAGGTATTGTCATGGCTCATAAACTGTCTTTTGTCTCTGATCCAGGAGTCTCTGTCTTCTGCCATCACCCATGAAACTGCTAGGTTAATCTGTTTTCTTGATAGCTTGGTAAAATTTCAAACATTTCGAGGTTCTTCATAGGTCACTTTCAGTTCTTATCATTTTGTAGGTGCATAAATGTTTTATGTTTGAATGTGTGTATGCATTAAAATTATCTAATTTATGTGTATGTATTTAATAAATCTGCATTGTTTCGCATACACGTCTGTGAAAATATCTTGTTTTATATTTTAAGTGACAACTGCATCTTCATCAACAGAAAAAAAACTGACTACTTTTGCATGAGCTATTGATAAAGACAAATTTGAGAATCACATTCACTCCCTTTAAAAATTGATTTAGGGCCTCCCCGGTGGCGCAGCGGTTGAGCGCTGGGTTGCGAAGCTGCCTGCAGCCTCTGCAGCGCCGGTTCGATCCCCGGCTGCTCCCCAGCCACTGGGCGAGGGTCCCACATGGAGCGCAGACCTCTCCTGCCGCCTGCTGCTCCCTTCAGCAGTGTACTTTGGTCCTTCTGCCTGCTCTGCTCCCCGCTCTGGCTCTGGTGAATTCTTTCACCCTCCCATGCTTCTGACTGTACCCAGTGCTTGTATAAATAAATAAATAAATCTTTAAAAAAATAAAAGAAAAAGAAAATAAAAATTGATTTACCTTCCAAAGATACAGTTATAACCAATTAGTGAGGCAATAAGTAGTTCCTAAGCCTCAAACAGAAGGAAATAATTGACCTTGTCAAAATTCCGTAACTGGTATCCCTTTACATTGTACAGTAACAAATTTATTACAATTTTTAGTGTTAGGGATTTTTGGCTTGTCTTCAAAGTGATTTGGTATATTGTATAAGTGACAATAACAAACATAATCCCCCTTGGCTTTAGAAAACTTTCAAAACTCAAAAAAGACTTTGTAGACCAAAGTGATGGAATCACAGCATGAGGATAAGGTAAGACAATACCTATACCCAGGTCCTACCCACCTCTGAATCCCTCTGTGTAAATCACTGAACAGAAATTACCCAGACACTCCATCATCTCCAGAAAGAGAGAAACCATTCTCAGGAAGCTCCCCTCTCAGATATTTGACAGGCCAAATTCTTGAATTCATTATCATGTTGAAGGAAGATTTATTTCCCTGAATTTTACATCTAATCCTGCTTTTCGTGGAACCCAGTTTCTAAGATACTTTTCAATATATTAGAGATGACTAGTTATTTGTGATATCTACTTAACACTTTAAAATTCAGTATTCTCCTTTGAGGCTTAATGGGCATAGTAATGGCCACTTCATAGTTTGACATGAATGTAAATGATCTTTGGCTCATGTAAAGTGGTCAGGAGGCTGAGGTAGGAACTATTATGCTCCTTCATGTCATGGGTGCTTGCAGCTGACACTGTCATTGCCCAGTGATGATGTGAGGGTGATAGTCTGGTTCAAGGTCCACCACTCTAGAGTCTATCTCAGTCCACTGCTAGATCTTACCCACCCAAGTTCGTATTAAAAGTCTTGGTTTACATATTCTGATGGTTAGTGTCAGGTTTGCTTTTGGTTTGAACACAGTATGCGGATGCAACATAAAAATGGTTTTTCCCTTAATTTAAAACAAGTTAGTGAGTTAATGTAATACCTTTGTTCAATGTGACACTTGTTCAGTTCCTTATATATCATTTTAGATTTGCAATACTGAAAAAAAGAAGAAACATACAATTAATAAAGTTGGGTCTAAATTTTTACTGAAAAGAAATATGTAACATTAGAATTATATACCTGAAAGATATGGAATCTCACCAATTCTTCATAACTGACTATAACTCATATGAAAAAACTACATTTGTGTCCTTGACCTCTTAAATGTTTGAATATACATCCTCAATTACATTCATCCATTTAAAAAACACATAGACAGCGTATCATATTAACACATAATATACAATATAAAACACAAAACTATGAATCTTAAAGAGAGGAATTATATTTGTTATATTTTAAGCAATTTACATATTATGCTTAATGACTGCATATAAATTTCAAAGTCTTAGCAATTTCAATTTGCTGCGACCATTACTTCAGAACATGAGATTAGATAATCCTTACTCATATATTGCCACGTGGTTAACAAAGAATTGAGACTAGGGGTAGATGTCAGCATTATTATTTCCTCATCGTTTGTTATCACCTGCATTACTGGTGGTATTGTTCATCCATGACATACTTAGAGATTACAGAAGGCATGTGTTTCTTTTGTGAGAGTCATCAATAAAAACTAGAGAGAAATCCATCAGTCCACTTCATTACAATGTGTGAGTATGGATGCCATAATTTCTCTCTCCACACTGCTGAGGTTTTTCCTTACTGGCTTTAGGTAACACATGACCTTCTGATATATGGGCTGAGTATAGAGACTGGTGTAGATCTCTATGTTAGAAATTGACGTGCTCATTTTTACAGTTAGGGAAATATTAACTGAAATTGTAATATTTGTAATATTTTCTTGCAACCCCATTGGATGCTACCCTTAAGATCTGTGGTGCACTGAGTTTCATGCCTCATCCAGGTGTAAAACTTAGACGTGTATTATCTATAAGAAGACAGGTGTATAGCTCAGAGTTCAATTCATCATTTGAGGGAAGGATCCTTGCCCTGAGGCTGCATCCATAAGAGTGGTCGGTCCATGTCCTTCAGCTGCAGAGTAAGTGAAGGGCATGTGTACACACCTGCATTTTACCAGAGCAGGCAACAAATCAGACTCAAGTTAACACATAAACCTCCCAGGGATCTACTTGAGTTATGACGTGTGTCCACAATGCAAAACGACTACAGACAAATTGGCATCCACATTTTTTGTCTGGGGACTGTGTTTGTTACAGTAGGTGACACAATCTTGCATGGTGAGAAGTCAGAAAAATGGATGATTCCTGGGACATTTCATGGTGTGGGATTTGTTAGAGAAACTCTGACTTTATGAAGTGCCCCTCTGAGTAGCAATTTATAATACACATTAATTCAGTAGTAGCTAAGCAAAAATAAACACAATTTCCCAGGGTGGTAAAGTTCCAGATTGTTTCTAGAAGGGGCACATCAATTACTGTCACTTTTTTGTCAGCTGTGAACCATGATTAATTGGACAAACCCAAATTTCTGCATGTCTTATGCCACACACCTCTTTGCTTCCCCATCTGTTTTTTCTGGAGTGTTGACCTACAAGTTCCACTTCCTGTACCTTGTCAAAGCTAAAGTAAATGACACACTCTGGGTTGGAGAGAAACACTGAAGGCAGTAGAAATAATGGTGCATAAGCAAGTGGGAAAAACAATGATTTCATCAAAAGACAAGCTGTGAAACATATAAAAGGGCCTAATTAAGTTTCACTCTCTTCAGTAATGTGTAAAACTCAAAGATCTACAGCTAGCTCTGACAGTTTACATGGAGATGTTGAGTCCTGCGCCCACCACAAACAGAGGCACAGAGGTTACTTGAGCTCTAGCAGAAGATGACAACTGAGAGACCAAATAATATAAACACGTTAGCGGGAACTAAAACTTGATACAGGGAAGAGAATAATGGATGTTTATTCTCTAATGTGAAGTCTCTTAAATTGAAACCTTTTATTTTTATCTCTGAAAAAAGAAAATTCCACATTATTCACCAGATAATATATGGAGCATTATTGTCCATCCTAGGCTTTATGAGGTTTCTAGTCTTTTAATACTCCAAACTAACTTGCATCAAACATTTCCATAATAAAAATCCTTTCTAAGCCACCTAAATCCTTTCTGGGAAATGGAAGGTTTATAAAAACTAAATAAAAATGGTAAGCCTTGCAGTTCTATATAGATGTTTTCTGTTGTTATAATGTATATTCTTCTGCCACACCCCAAACCCTGTGTGCTCAGGTCTGGTGCTAAGGGGGAGACTTTGGGTTTTGCTAAATGGCTGGGGTTTCTTCAGATTTGGTGGAGACTTCATAGGATGCAATGAATTTACTGTGAAATACCAAACTTATTTCTCAGGATTTTTGTGCATTGTGTTTGATCCAATTTGATAGTTGGACTGAAATAGCAAAGAAAAAATGAAATTAGTCCTTAAAGATTATACAGGATAGAGGAAAAGTAATTAAAGCAATTATAGTTTACACAGTTGCATTCAAAAGGAAATTTTATTGGAAAGTCACTGAGTTTTGTTAGTGATTCTGACTGACTTCCTAAGGTAGGCAGTTGAACAAATTAGAATATATCTTGGGCTTGTAGGAGGCAAAGGTTGAAGATAAACTCTAGACTACATGTGAGTAAATTAATTACAACAAAAACCAATAAATTAAATTTAATAAGGCTCTACATCTTAGTCAAGAGGTTTCCTATTATTTTGAAATGGGCTCTTTCAGGGTTGGAAATAGTGGCTCCCTGCAGAGTCAAGGGCAGGTTATCCCGCAGGGATTTTTACCGAGTCCCATGATTCAGGATTAACACTCATTTTTTTCTTGCAACTTGTGTATTATAGTAAGGATAAAAATCTTGGGTATTTAGTTGAATTTCCTAAAGTAAAATATATCCTTAAATGAATGAGTGAGATTTGAAACCTCTCACCCTTTGCTTTCACAGCAAAGAAAATTTAAAGTTTGAAGTAGAAAGGTGTGTCAGAGAAAACAGAACTTACTCAGTCCATTGAGTAGCTCTTTACTGAAATGTACATTATGCACTAGCCAGTATTTTGATTATTGAAGCTCAATTTCACCATACACACCCACCCTCCCACCCACCCCCACACACATAAATTTGAATAGTTTTAATATATACTGAATTTTTCAGGAACATAACAACCACTTGTGATATGTTTGCTTTGTTCTTATTTTAGCTGAAGTTTTCCAGGAATCACTCAACATTTCTCAAAACCACATTGAAGATGGTGGTGCTATTTCCCTCAGACACTGAGGTCATCTCTGGACCCAGCTGCATTTGAGCTCTCTAGTCAGAGGAATCCACATGGGTATTCAGAGGTCCCAGCACCATTTGGTGAAAAGACAATCCTCCCTCCACTGAATTTCCTTTACACTTTTATGTCTATTTCTGGATTTTTGTTGTTATTCCTTTGATCTATTTGTCTAATACTTATGCCAATACTGTCGTGTGCTGATTACAACAGACTGAAATTAGGTAATGTAAGCCCACCATTTTATTCTTCTTTTTCAAAATTATTTTGCATACAATCATTTACATTTCTAAAATATTAATTTTAGGGACAGCTTGTTGATTTCTAGGGGAAAAGTTTGCCAAAATGTCTGTCTGGATCTACAGTAAGCTGAGAATCTATAGATCAATTTGGGAATGTTTGGTTCCAGAGGCTGAACTCATCCTATTTTTCCTGATTGAATCAGTATGTCAACATCATTCTGGTGGCCCAATCTCACACAATCTCAATTCATGAAGATATACATCATGCAGGTCAGCAAAAGATCTCCGAGAATGTGATGGATATGAAAGATTACACGCAATTCTTTGTTCCCAAAGTCTAAGAACCTTGATGGAATGATGAACATATTAATAATGACCTCATCTTCTGCTAATTTTAGAGAATTCCCCTCTACCATAATACAATTTTGAACTTTGAATACCTTAACACGGGCATTTCTTGGCCGCATGAGTGGTTTACATTGATGGTTTTTCTTTTAGATACATATAGTAAGAGTAAACACTTAAGATATGAGAGAAAATACTTAAAATAGGGTGAGATTAATAAAAATTGCATCTTTCCAATGGATTGGCATTATTGCAATACTCATTGAGATGGCCAGGAAATTACTAACAAAATAAAGATAAGATTTTAGCCTAATCAAGACCTTGACCTTTTGGATTCTGAAATCTTGGCCAAAGGATTTGAAAGTAATCTTCCTTAGGTTACTACTTATGGTTTCCAGGCAATAGAAGAATAATTTTAATAAATAGCCAGGAAAATGCACACTACTTATACTCTCCTCTGATTGACTTGTACATGGATGGACTTGATATTTCAAATCCATTCTCTCAATTTAGAGCAAATTAACAAAAAGATTCACGTTTTAGTCAAATCATTGTATGAAACTAATTGGTAGCAGATGTCATTAACTGAAAAAGAAATAATATAACTAGATTCAATGAGAATCTAACCATGCAAATTACAGTGCAATTAGCTTCAGACTCTAATAGGTACATGAGGAAAATATTTTTGTGCATTGGATGCACCGCCACTTGGTTGGGATACCCCAACCACTGCATCCTTGAGTAAATACTGAGACCTGAGAATGTTCCATCTCAGAATGATAACTAGGAACATAGCTAACAAATTTCCTCCATCTTAAGCAGGATGCCATCGAACTTCCCCTCAAAAATACTTTTAGTAAAAGATTGGTCACTTATTGTGCTCAATTTGGATTCATGGAAAATTTCAGTAGTTTCCAGGTATATCAGAGACACTTACATATCATTATCCAAGTTCCATAAAACATATTTGAATGAGACCAAGTTTTCTTAGCTAAAGATTTTTTCCATTAATAAAATTAAGGAAATAGGAAACCAGTACTTTGGGCCAAGAAGGAACAAATATGTACCATCATGTCCTAGTTTAAGTAAGTGGTGAATGAATAAAACCAGTTTTCTTAGTTCCTAATGCAACCTTATTAAAGATATGTCTGGAATACATGGGTCACGTCATTTTATACTCTTACCTATGATGTATTAGAGTCCTAGTTTTTCTACATCCTTCCTTGAAACATTTGATGTCAAGTTTTTACAATTTTGGGCTTTTTTAGGTATGGAGTAATATTTTACTGTACCTTTAATTTTCATGTCTTTGATGTATGAAGATACTAGGTACTCTTTTCATATGCTATTTTTGTGTGTGTGTGTGTGTGTGGGACCCTCGCCGGTGGCCGGGGATTGAACTGGCGCTGCAGAGGCTGCGGGCAGCCTTGCAACCCAGCACTCAACCACTGTGCCACCAGGGGAGGCCCTGCTATTTTCTTTTTGTAATTTTTTAGTTACATGTTTGGTCCTCCCCCCTGACAGGGCACAGGGGAAAATTTCCCCACCCTAACGGGTACTTCTGGACTGACAAATGAACAAATTTATATCAGACTGGTAGGAGAAAAATGCAAAACTTTAATGACATGTATGGAAAATGTACATGGCTATAAATTCCAAAATAATATGGGATTCAGCGACACACATCCTGTGTTAAAGTCAATAAAACATATCCCATAAAACCCGGGGCATCAATGGGAGACAAGGGGGAGGCTTGACATGATGAAGGCAGACTTATTTTTTAGTCTTTTTTAAAAATTCTTTATTTTTAAAGATTGGTTTATTTATGCATACAAGAGCTGGGGTACAGGCCAGAGGTGTGTGTGTGTGTGTTGGGAGGGTGAGAGGATCCACCAGAGAGAGAGTGGGGAGCAGAACAGGCAGACTGACTGAAATACACTGCTGAGGGAAGCAGCGGGCGAGTCAGGAGAGGTCTGCTGCACTATGTGGGTTGCTCCCTGGCCAGGGATTGAACTCGTGCTGCAGAGGCTGCGGACAACTTCATAGGTTGCATCTTAACCTCTTGCGCTACCAGGGAGGCCCTTATTTTTTAGTCTTATAGTAAAAAGATGAGTTTCTCAGATAAGGAGGACAAATTCACAGCCTTGTGCTGTTTATGTTATTTACTAAATAATGTAAAAATATTTAATTGTATGATATTTATTAACTGTCAGAAAATATTTGAAACTCAGAGAAAACTATACTGTTTTTCTGCTTCCCATTTTCCATTGCTATAGATATTAATCATAATTTATTTTAATTTGAGACAAAAATCTCAGGATTAATAAAAAGACATCTATAATGTAAGAGTTTTAACTATTTAAAAGTCTTAATTTCGTGATGACACGATAGTCAAGAAATAGAGATGTGTAATCTTATTGCAAAAGAGGACAATGTTTTAAAAGGTAGCTTCTGCATTAAGACATACAAATGAAAATGTTTTCTAAGTAATCAATATAAAATAATTTTTATTTTTAATGTGAAAATGTTATCAGATTCACTTTTCCATCAGGTCTATACACTAAATGAGTTGCTGGACTGTTAAAGGATTATATTTTTCAGGAGTGTTGTGAGAGTTTTGATCTCCAAAAATGAATGCAGAAATGCTGAACAGTGTTGGTAAATCACCCAGGCCAGAACTGAGGGAGGAGGAACGACCCTTCCAGAACTCCTTTTGGAGCATTGCTAATGCCACCTCACATTTCCTTTGCTGTCCTTGAATGCCTTTGCTTTTGCTTAAAATGTCTGCATTTCTGAAATGCTTTCAACCATAAAACACAGGACAGTATGTTAATACAGTCTTAGTTTTCAGTCATTTATTTTTTTTTAATTCTTTCTTTATTCCACAAAGTTCTGAAAAGCTCCATCAACTTTGACAGCAGGTAAATTTCTGTGGGTATATAATAGTTCACCAGTAGTTTATCTGCCATTGAGGCTGGGGATAAAGAAGCAAAGAGAAAGAAGAGCAAAGAAGTAAGACAGTACCTATGCTCAGAATTACTGTGTTAAGATTTTACTTATTACCACATTAGCCTTCCAGAAATCTGAAGGTTATGATTATGTCAGCTTTTACTAAGAACTCATTGACATGAAGAAAGACTAACAAACTTGCCTGGATACCAAACACCTAAGTTAAGTGTTAGAGCAAAGTTTAAAACTAAGTTATAGGGCCTACCCTGGTGGCACAGGTGGTTGAGCGCAGCGCTGTGAAGCTGTCCGCAGCCTCTGCACCGCTGGTTCGATCCCCACCGGTCGGCGAGGGTCCCACATGGTGCGACAGACCTCTCCTGTCTTGCCCACTGCTCCCCTCAGCAGTTTATTTCGTCAGTCTGCCTATTCTGTTCCCCGCATCGTCTCTGGTGAATCTTCTCACCCTCCCGCGCATCTGGCCTGTACCCCGGTTCTTGTATAAGTAAATAAATAAATCTTAAAAAAAAAAAAGTTATGCCTTCCCAAGCCATGCTGTGCAACACTTCCTGCCACAGAGCAATCAACTTCTCAGTTATCTCAGCAGATGAACATAGCGATACTGAATTTTTTTCTCTTCATAATCCTACCGAAGGGAAGGTCAATTCCAGAAATGTTTACAACTACTTTTTAATGCTACTACACATACCAAAAACTAGGCTTGCCAAGGGATTTATTCCATAATAATGAATAAAGTAATCTGTTGTAAGTTGCCTTTAGTTAGTCATGCAGATCAGATCAGATGTAAGGAACTAGTGAAAATTTCAGTGTTCTCTGATGCTGACAAAATTTATTTTTATTTGCTTACTCTTTTCCCTTTCTTAAGCAGTAAGCTTTTCAAACAAGTGAAAATCATGGAAAAATTTTACTTATATATTTTCCGTTCCTCCAATCCCACAAACCTTGTAGGTACTCAAAAATACTTCTGGAAAACTGTGATGTGAAAGATATCTCTCATCTTAGTAGAATCTTTTGAAATAATTATTTGTACAATATTATTTACTAATATTAATCATAGAAAGTAGATAAAATTTCTAGTATTAAAATATGCAAGAGACGATTAAAATGTAGGAACAAGATAAAAAATATTATAAATTAACAGCATTTCATGGAATCACAGCTCTTTAGCTATTAAAGCAACCTTAACTATTATTTAATTCAATTCCATTTCATCAATGAAGAGATAAAATGAGTAAGCCAATTTTAATCAGTTTTGAGGATGACTTTTTTATATATATTCTGTTGTAGAATGAATGCTGTGTCTCCCCAAAATTCAGATACAGAAGCCCTAAGCCCTAATGTGACTGAATTTGGAGACAAGGCCTTAATGGAGATAATCAAAGTTAACTTAGGACTTAGGACAGGAGCCAACAAGATTAGTGTCCTTAGAAAGAATCCAGAGAGTTGGCTCTCTCTGTTCCTCTGCATGAACATACCAAGAAGAGGTCACATGAGTTCATGACAGTAAGCATTGTCTGAGGCAAAGGAACTATGATTAAAATGAAAAACTAAAAAGTGCAAACATATATTCTGGTCTTAGTCTCAGTTTTTCTGGTTCCATTGTGCTTTCAGCATGAAAAATAGAAAGATGATTATTAAAATATTTTAGTGTATTTCTAGTAAGTGCTTCTACTGAATCAAATTTTAAGCTAACAAAATGAACTTTTATTCCAAATTCTGATATCCATGAAATACAACTAAATGCAGAAGAGAAAATAAAAGATTTTCTTTATCCTTTATTAAAAGTACTGGCATGCGTTTCATTTTTATAAAACTACATGCCTTTCAAAATCAATGTCTATTAAGAATACATTTTCAATCAATGCCAGTCTTGCTCTTTTGCCTACCAAAAAGACTAAGTAATGACATCACCTCCTAATGCAGAAGAAGTGCTTCAAATTCAGTAGTAAATGTTGCAAACTCATTTGTTATCCTTTGTTCACAGAAGCAGAAGTGACAGAATTATCCTTGCAAATTGCTTTGATAAATGTTATTCCTTTGAAATTAAACATTCCTGAACTCTTTTCTGCTTTACTGATCTCTTTCAAGCCATCCTTTGACAAAGCTTAGATTCACAATTGTGTGATTGGTTTCTTTCCTGTTTGGAGATTTCTGGTTAAATTTTCTGGTTACTTTCTAAATACATTCCACTGCTTAGAGCATTGTCTTTTATTCTCTGAAGTATAATAACTATTAATACAGATGACAGTCACAGCAGTACTGTGAAATGGAGAGTAAACAATGAGTGTGCCTGAGTACTTTTTTACTTTTATAACCTCATTCTCCATTAAACAATCTTTGCTTTTCAGATGAATTTCCCTCAAGCAAAAAAAATCAGTGTTATGTTGTATAGAGAGCTTAACAGTTGAAAAGTTGAAAATCCTAGATTTGGGTGGAATTGATAATACATCCTAAATCGCATCTATTTTCTGGTTTCTGATGAGGAGGGCAAGTCATAAGCCAACACATTGAAACAATTCTGGATATAGTTCAATCATTCGTATCATGACAAGTATTGAATGTGTATTCCTCTATCTCTTAGCCCTGTCTTTGCTCAACTAATTCATAACAACAACAACAAAAAAAAATCAAGGTGTGAGATGTTATCTCATTGTGGTTTTGATTTGTAAGAATGGCCCATATCAAAAAGACCAGAAGACTATAAATGTTGGTGAGGATGTGGAGAAAAAGGAACCTTCATACACCACTGATGGAAATTTAGATTTGTCTAGCACCTGGACAAACCTCAAAATACTAAATTTTGATTTAGAGTTCTCAAAATACTAAGTTATAACATATGATCCAGCAATTCTACTAATAGATAGTGGCCCAAATAATGCAAAAACACAAACTCACAAGCAGTCTTGTGTTCATTGTAGTACTATTTACAATAGACACATTATGGAAACAACTTAAGTGCCCAAAGACTGAGGAGTGGATTAGGAAAATGTGACACACACACACACACACAGAGGAATATTACTCAGCAATAAAAGAAAAAGATGAATTCTTTCCATTTGTGACAACGTATAGGGAACTGATGGGTATTATGCTAAGTGAAATAAGTCAGAAGGAGAAAGACAAATTCTGAATAATATCACTTATATGGAGAAGGTAGAGAAACAAAGTGTCAGATAAAATTAAACCAACAACAAACCCTAGAAAATGGACTATGGAATTGCAGCTATGAGGGGGAGGGTTAAATCACTCTGAGGAGGGTGGCATAATGGACTGTGGTGAAGGATTATGAGTATCTTAGTGGTGGATATGGCATGAGGACACTCATCTTAGGAAGTATAATCTTATGCTTCTGAATCATATCCAATTTTGCAAACCGATGTTAGCACAATTTTAAAAAAAGAATATTAAAGAAAATAAAAAGCAAGCTTTAGGATTAATTTTAAACTAGTGACTAAATCACCCCAATATATTTAGGTGAGATATATTTTAATTTGAATTTAGAAGTGCTCAATTTGGAATTCTGAGGTTGCAGAGAATTAAATAGTTGTTCATAATATCCTTTAGCGTTTTCATTATTTCAACTTATTGAAACTATTGCTCAATATAAAATTATATATTTCATTGTAATGACAAAGCAAGTTGGATAATACGAAAAAAAATTCAAAATGATACACCCATGACCAAATGGTAACGTATTTGAACCACAATTATCTAAGTATTCCTTCAATTTAATCTGTCATTCCTGGTTCTCTCAAGAGAGAAAATCCACAGAGAAATAGTAATATACTAGAAAATTTAAAAGAGGAGGTGTAAAAACCATAATTTTTCCAAGTTTTGGAATAGAATTTGCATTATACTTGCAGAACAATAGGACAGAAACTTACTTGATCAGAATAAAAACAGAACACTGTGATTAGATGTCCCAGGTTCAAGACACAAAGAAGCAAGTAAAAGATTAAAGCAAGTTAAAGACACAGAACAACAATCCAGGAGATAAGGAATGACATTAATTTTCTTCAATGCTTACAATGCTTGCAATTCAGGATGTATGTCTATTGTGTTTTCATAAATTGAACAGTATAAAGCCAGTATTTATATTGATCTCACCATTTCAACATATTCTAAAATCTCCCCATTTTTGCATATAATAAATAACCTCTACCTAATTATGTTTAACTGTTTTCAGAATTCATTTGGTTTTACAGCACCTGCTTCATATAAGTGATGGGAAAGTTCCCTTATATCCTTGTTATTTTAGAAAGGCTGGATGAATGGACTCTATGCCTCATCACCTGAAGTCCATTTAAGGATTTTTACTGGCACCTTACGTATAACAGATTATGTACAGTGTGCTTTAATATGTTAGACTAAGAAAATGGGATAGTGGTGCATAAATTCACTATTGCTCAAATAATAGAAAAAGTAGTGTTTGAAAGAGATTAAGAGTTTTATTTTTATTGAATTACCTAATTCATGTTAAAATGTTAAAACGTACTTCTCATAAATTGGCATTTATATCACAAGTATAGTCAAACATAAGAGAAGATTTTTTACTTTTGCTATATGTACGTAATAAGTGACTATTATTATACAAACTCTTTGTCTCGTTCCCTTCCTCTCTTCTTTCTTTTCTCCTTTTCTTTCTCTTATCTAGCCTTCCTTCTACCTGATATACTATTTCTGAACATCCACGGTGTGCAATGAGTTCTCTCTTTGCTAGATTAAATAGCATATTCCCTAATTAAAAGGATATGATTTGCAAAGCGATGTTTAATATAACCCAGGGCTCTTTCATCTTTTAGTTCCCACACAGGAATTTTCTGAGAAATTCTCATACCAGACATCTTGGCCCCAGGCTGCTGTGGTTTCATGTGGAACACGGAGCTTTGGGGCTCTGAAAAAATGTTTACTTGAAAAATTGTTTATTAATGCCAGTGGAATGACTTGTAACAACGTAATTTTCCTTCCTCTGGCCCATCACTGCTATCTCTTCCCATCACTCCAGTAATTACTGTTTCTCTTCTTTTGCTTCTTCCCATTGACTCTGATGGCCTTTTATTCTTGCAGTGGAAAACAAAGATATGTTTAGTCTACACTTAAAATTGGCCTTACCTTTCTCCACATTTGCAAATAACTTTAACCTCTGTAAACCAAATCACCCTGTTTATCATTCTCATTACTGAAATGAGGTAATGAGACTGAAGCAGAGGGACTGGAATTATCCTGTGTAGAGTCCTTTACTCCCACAGGTCTAAAATTGAACAGTTTGATTTTCCACCTTGAGGAATTTACCCTACTCCTAAATCTGTTCAGTGTTATCTTCATCTCTCTAGTTTCCAAGGATCCAAATATTCAGTTCTGGCCACTGATGACTTATTTATTCAGTTTCAGGTCCTCCACATTTGGGTTTTATCCACACTTATGTTACTTGCCTACTGCTACATTTCAATATGGTAGCAACTAACCATCTGAGACTGTTGGTAATTGGTGATGATGCTAGGAAAGCAATAACTAAAATTTAATTTAATTAATTTAGCACTAGTAGCTGCTTGTTGAGAGTGGTTATTATATTGGATAGCAGAGTTTTAGAGAGTACAATCTTGGGTTTAAAAAAAAGATCATTAAAATAAATAAAATTATTTTGTGAAACAAAGAAGTCCTTTTTAAAAATGCTATGATAAAAACTTGAAAATTGTGGGGTCTTTGTCCTGGGATATGTTTGGGAAGAAAATAAACGAGACTCAGTCTTAAACGATTTAGATTCTACTATTCCATATAGTAGCCACTAACTACATTGGCTACTTAATTTTAAATTAATTAAAATTTATTTTAATTAAAGTTAAATATTTAATTTTCAATTAATTAAAACTAAGTAAAATCATAAATACATCCCCTCAATCACACTGGATACATCTGAATAGACCTAACTCACTAGCTGAACTGTCCTTGTGGCTAGTGGCACACACTTGAGAGTGTGGAATGTTTCCAACACTGAAGGAAATCTGTGTGGCCATCACTTGTCTAGACTCTACTAGATCATCTTTGTGTGAGGTATAGACTATGACTATAGTGTCCTCTTTTTTGTCTTACTTGTGGGATCTTTCCTTCAAATAAATTATAAAGTCAGATTAATTTTATCTAAGTAGTGGTTGGTATATAAAATGACCAAAAAATACGAAAAAATATTTTCCTGACTAGCAACTCATGTCAATCTTCAAAGTTATTTTCACTTATGAGCCTCAAAATTACCATCCTATGTTCCCCAAAATGAACATGCTAATCAAGAGAAAAGTCATGGAGTCCGTGGTTTCCCTAAGTTATAAAACTCAATCTGAACTCTAATCCTTTTCTCATATCTTTATATGAATTTCCTTCCACATGGTTTACCTAAATCCTGGGCTCTATGTAATCCCTACCTTCCCATGATTCTCTATGACTTTACTGCCTTCTGTGATCCTTATCTTTTATTCCACTCTGAATTCCCGAATTTGTCTGGGCTAGAAAGAAGACTACCTAGGTCTGTGTGGAGTGTCTCTGTAGAGTGCAGTGCTGAGAGAAATCCTGAAGGGGCCAGTGAGAGAATGATGAGATCAATTGACAAAGTGACCTGTGAGGTTGAGGAGTATGCAAATAAAACTTCTCTAAGAACCAACAGTAACCAAAACTTAGGCACTGTGTCCCTGGGAAATCCTGCAAGGCTCAGACCCACCAATGGTTGGGCATGGTTGTGTAACCAAGTTCTGGCCAATGAAATGTGACTAGCAATTGGTGGTGAGACCTCTGGGAGAAGGGTGTGAACTTCTGTAAGTCCCCTTTGCTTAAGGCATGATATTCTTCCACTGAAGGTAAAGCTAACAAATGTAAGCTAACTTTAATAACAGAAAAGCAGGTGATATAAACACATTTTAAAAAGGCTAACAGGAGGTATGTGCATTTTTGCATAAAAATAAAAGCATAGCTTCTGAAAGCATTCAGATTGACATATGAATAGCAATTATCAATTGTGTGTCCTTTGGCAAGTTCACAAAGTTCTCCTTTCCTTAAAAACTTTAGCCAAACATACAAGGAAGAGAGAAAAAACACCAAAAAATCAGAAATAAAAGAAGAAAGTTACAGCAAATATTACAGAAATACAAAAGATAATAAAAGGGTATTACAAATAACTACATGGCTACAAATTGGAGAATCCAGAAGAAAAGAACAAATTCTTAGAGACAGACAAACATTCAAAAAATGAATCAGGAAGAAACAGAAAACCTGAAAAGATCAGTAATAAGTAATGACATTGAAACAATATTCCGACCCTCCAAAAAGTCAAAAGCCCAGAACCAGATGTCTTCATTGGTCAGTTCTATCAAACTTTCAGAAGAGAATTAATACTGATTCTTCCTAAAGTCTTCTGAAAAATTGAAAAGGAGGGAAAAGTTGCAAATACATTCTGTGAAGTCAACATTACTGTGATTCCAAAACTAGACAAGGATGTCACAAAAAAGAAAACTATAGAGCAATATCTCTGATAAACATAGATACATGGCCTCCCCTGATGGTGCAGGCAGTTGAGCGTGCTCTGTGAAGCTGTCCACAGCCTCTGCAGCGCCGGTTTGATCCCCACCGGCCGGCGAGGCGCAGAAGACCTCTCTTGTCTCACCTGCTGCTCCCCTCAGCAGTGTATTTCATCAGTCTGCCTGTTCTGCTCCCTGCTCTGGCTCTGGTGAATCCTCTCACCCTCCTGCAAATCTGGCCTGTACCCCGGTTCTTGTATAAATAATAAAATCTTTAAAAAAAAACAAAACAGAGATGCAATAATCTTCAACAAAATGCCAGCAAACAAAGTTGAATAAAATAAAAGAATCATATCATGATTGATTGGGATTTATTCTAGTAATGTAAGGATGGTTCAACATATGGAAATCAATAAACCTAATAAACCACAACAAAAGGAAGGAAAAAGATTATCCAATTAATTAAAGAACTAGACATAAGACCTGAAACCATAAAATATATAGAAGGAAATATAGGCGAAACACTATGTGATTTGCACATCAAAGACATCTTTACAGACACATCACCCAAAGCAGTGATAGTGAAGGCAAAGATAAACAGCTGGGACTACATCAAATTAAAGGGCTTCTGTACAGCAAAAGAGACAATAACAAAAACAAAGAGAATCCCCACCAACTGGGAGAACAGTTTTGCACACAACACTAATGATAAAGGACTGATCACAAAAATCTGCAAAGAGCTGATGAGACTCAACAACAACAAAGAAAATAATCCAGTCAAAACATGGGCAGAAGAGCTAAAAAGAAACTTCTCTGAAGAAGAAATGCAAATGGCCAACAGGCATATGAAAAAATGTTCAACATCACTTGTAATCAGGGAAATGCAAATCAAAACTACTATGAGATACCATCTTACACCAGTGAGAATGGCACATATTAAAAAAACTAGCAACAACAAGTGTTGGCGAGGGTGTGGAGAAAAAGGAACTCTTCTGCACTGTTGGTGGGAGTGCAAACTGGTCCAACCACTATGGAGAGCTGTGTGGAGATTTCTGGACCTACTAAACATAGAGCTTCCATATGATCCAGCAATTCCACTCCTAGGTATTTACCCAAAGGACACAGAAACATCAATTCCAAAGAACACCTGCACCCCTATGTTTATAGCAGCACTATTTACAATAGCTAAGCTTTGGACACAGCCCAAATGCCCAAAAATAGATGACTGGATCAGGAAGATGTGGTACATATATACCATGGAATATTACTCAGCATTCAAAAAAGATAAACACATGCAACTTGCAGCAACATGGATGGCGCTGGAAGGGATCATGCTCAGCGAAATAAGCCAAAAAGAAAAAGAAAAATACTGGATGGTCTCACTCATAGCAGGAATCTAGAAAACTTAAATAAGGGACCAGAAAAATGAATAACTATAAGAAAGCGAAAATCAAAATCAACAAAAAACTATGAACCAGAGACACTTTTTGGGGGGTGAGGGGCGGGAGGGGAGGGATTGGGGTCAGAATGGGGGGGTTGCAATTGTATGGGGAATATAAAAATAAAATTTATTATTTAAAAAAATAAAATAAAATAAAAACAGATAAACTTAATTAAGGTAAATAAAACTGTGAAAGTGTACCCAGAACTCAAAAAAAAAAAAAAGATTATCCAATTATCTCAACAGAAGAAGAAAAAGTATCTGACAAGATTCAAAATTTCTTTTTTTAACTTCTTTTTTTAAACAATACTAAAAATTAATGTAATGTTTCAAGGGTTAAATTAGCTATGTAAGTAAAGTTTTGAGCACATTGATCAAAAGTTAATGAAATGTAATTTTATTTTTTTATTTAAAAGGCAATGTATTAAAAAATAATACAGAACAAAACTGAAGTCTGCAAAGAATAAAATTTAAGGGATCAAGTGAGTTTTTTTTTATATATGTCATATAATGAATTAGTAAATATACTAACAATACAAGTAGATAACAATTCAACAATGAAAAAAGGATAAAAAGGAAATTTTTAAGAAGGCAGCAGTGTGTTTCAGAACTTAATCAATTTTTACTAAGAAAACAGGACCATTTAAGCAGAATTTATTTTGAAAAAATCCTGGTGGGTGGTGGAAATAGGGAGATATTGGTTAGGAGGTACAAACTTCCAGTTATAACATGAATTAATTGTGAGGATGTAATATACAGCCTAGTAATGAATAATCTATATTATACACTGGGGAGTTACTAGGAGAGTAGATCTTAAATAATCTCACTGCCAGAAAAAAAAAGTAAATATGTCATGTTATGAAAGTGTTAATTTATCCTGGTAATCATTTCCCTATACACACATATAAAAATCATCATATTGAACATTTACTTATAGAATGATATATATCAATAAAGCTAGGAAAAAAATCCACAGCTCTCCAATTCAATAGCCTTCCCTATCCTATAAGATCTCTGACCAGATGTCTGCCAAGAGAACTAAGGGTATAGACCAAAGCCCTTGGATTCTTGCTTTTGCTCTCACTCTTGTTTCCCTGTGTGTTTAAATAATGCGGGGAAAGATATGAATCCAACATCTACTGTGTGGCATTTATTCCCCAACATGGCAACTACACACCCTCCCACCCACTGAAAACCTGCAATTGCTTTATAAAGCCACTACTCAAGTAACGTCAAACAAGTAATTGTGTTTGCTGCTGAGTCTCATTACTTTTCTGGTTTGATCTTCCCTGCTTTCATTTCTATGTTAATTTTCAGATCAACTTATGAGATTTAGAGAATTTGATATACCCTAAGTGGGATTCCACCATCTCTAAAATACATTTCTGGAAAGATTTAACAGAAATTTAACATGCAATTTCAATGTTAGCTTTTAAATGGTGTTAAACCTCACCATGGTTTTCTACTTCTGAGACCACTAACCTTTGCACTCTTATCTACTTATATTTTTATCTGAATATGGGGAAAAATAATGGAATACAAAATACACAAACTTTGTTTTAAACTTAATTAGAGCATCTGGTTGAACATTAAGTAATTCTTAGGTTAAACACACACACACACACACACACACACACCTCATGCACTGAATTTCCCAACACCAAAAATACTGTTAAAAATTATTTAATTTTCTTCTAATGTATTAGATCAACAGGTACTTTAAACCCCAAGAAGTCAAGTTTTCAATGAAGTAAAGAGCAGTCTCATTGTGTTTTTTCTCAAAATGTAAGTCTCCCCAGTTCTGCAAATAACATGTGTTGACTGTGGAAAGACAGAACGTCAAGTCCCTTGTCAAAGGGCAGATGGATGTGATATGAACTGGAAAAGAGAGAAACACTAGCTAACTGTAAACCTCCTGGGACAAAAGAATTGAATAAAATTCAAATAGACTTTGAAGTTTATTCATTCATGAAGGTGGGTTTTCTTTGCATGAACTTGACTCCTTCTATACATTATCCAAAATATTCATGCACTGTCCCACTGAGATAAGAAAAAAATGCACATATGGCTCTTTGAGAGTGTTGCTTCTAAGTCTCACACTGATATTGATAAGGTACCTCTACAAAATCTTGTGTCTTAGAAAATTCTGGCCGCACAGTTTGGCTGGAAGCACCAGGAGCTGGACTACCCATTTTCAGAGGCCCCTTAAGTAACTTTTAAAGGTAAAATGACATCATTTTATGAAATTACAAGACTAATCTTTCTGTGTCCATTCCAGCAACTTTCTCCAAAGGGACATTTTCTGACATGTGTTATTTAAAATACATGTTGCCACAGCATGTTTGTGAAACAATCAGTCAATTCTAAATGGGTTTATTTACTAATATATCCCATGTTGCTTGGCACAGGGGACAGTCAATGTGTGTGAAGGAAAGGTTTGGTTTAAGAAGATACCAAAGGGTAAAAACTCTAGTGAAAAGAATAAAATCTGGAATAGAAAGAAGAAAATCTTCACAACTAAAATTCAGGCTCCAAGACACCAGGCCCATTTTTTAAATTAGAGTTACGAAGCTAACAGTGTGAGCTAAATACCAGTTTTCTGAATGGAGAATATTCCTTTTACTGTTGGCAAGATTCATGCTGTTACAATCTGTAGCAGGATGAAATTTTGTTATACTTAGTGATCACATTGATGCCTGCCATGTCTACTAGGGTTGTTATGATAAGCCAGGGAAAAACAGATGAAGACTTGATTTTCTAGTTTCAAAAAATATCTGGGAGGGCCTCCCTGGTGGTGCAGGGTTCAAGTCTCAACATTATCAAGCTATCACCAGCTACTGTGGCATGAGTTCAATCCCTGGCCAGATTGTTAACCCACATGGTGCAGAGAACCTCTCCTGTCTCACCCACTGCTCCCCTCTGTAGTATATTTCAGTAGATCTGCCTGTTCTGCTCCCCTCTCTGTCTCTGGTGAATCTTCTCACACATACCCCCACAACTGTAGCCTACACCCCAGATCTCGGATGCATAAATAAGTAAATTTTAAAAAATATCTGGGAAAATTTTTGCCATTCTGAGACAATATCCCTTTCTTAGAGATTTGGAGATGGAGACAAGGGAGAATCAGAGAAGAGAGAGGTAAAGGCTGGGAAGTCCTTCCAAAGTGTTTGTTGTTCCTCTCCCCTCTGGCTCTGAGTCCTTAGGAACATCTTATAGTCGGAACACAAAAGGTTCTGGGGATCTTGCCCTGCTGATGAAGGTCTCTCAGAGTTAAAGGATTCAGGAGTAGTTGTGTGCAAAGACTATGTTTAGGATGCAGTTCCTACAATAGTGTTACCATCTTTCCTGGATCCCCTACTGATAAGGTGGAGATGTAGTGAATCAAAGGAAGTCTCAGATGAGGCAGAGAAGGAAGTATCTGCATGCTGGATGATCACAGCTAGAGTCCAACAGGAAATGTCCTTTGTCTCCCTCACCTTGGGAATTTGCATTATGTTGCCTATTTGCAGAAGAGAGAACTGAAGGACACTGAGATTATGTGTTGTGCAAGAGTTCACGTAGCTAATAAATGGCCAAATTGGATTTCAAACCCAAATCTTCAGATTCCAACTTGGATGCTCCATCTGCTACTTCATAGCACATGCAAAATCAGCTGGTGCAGGGAGCAAATGATGCTCTGAATTGCAAAAAAAAATTTCGGGGGTGGGGGCAATCTCATCCAGAAATCTTGCTATAAAAAACTAAAGGCACATTTTCAGAGACACAGGTTTAGAGAGAGAAGTCATGGTCTGGTCATGTGGTGAAGGAGAAGGCTGGTGATGGGGAAGAGAAGCGTACCATGGACCGGACTGTGAGGAAGAAACAGGAAGGCAACTACAGGAAAAGAGCCAAACTAGAAACAGAGAGAGGATAATATGAAGGCTTGTCTCCTTTTTTTAGTTAAAGAGTTATTAAGAGTGAATTACAACTATCCTCAAGGTTTGGTGTCAAAAGGACAAACATTAAATTTCAGCAATTAACCCAGAGGAAAGCAAATCATTTTCTCACTAGGAGTTCCTTTACTCTTACTATATATCTAGTTCCTGAAAGCATGGTTATAGATTTTCCTAATAATCCACAGATGATTTGGAGTAGTAAATCAGGTGGAGTAGGGAATGTTCTAGCATTAGAATAAGGCATAGGAATAACTAACATGTGAAATCATGTCTACGCTCAAGAATGCCGGAAACTGTCCAAAGAGGAGATAAAACCTTAAAAATATATAGCAGTGTTTAATAAGGGTACATAAACAGCTATACATACTCCATTAGCTCTGCATTCACTGCCTAGAAAACAAAGTTACAAGATCAATGAAGTTTTAATGCTGTTCCAGAATCTGCATAAAAAATTCTAATTCATGAACTCTGACAAAGAAATCAGGCAAGTATGCAATAGCTTTTAGAATAAGCATCTATCAAAATTATTGGCTACTTAAAGTAATATGTTGAAGTAATGGGAAATTTATTTATGCAGAGCAGTTATAATGCCAAAGTAATTCTTTATTTTCCTAGACAATAAGATTCTTCTTCGGGTAACAATAATGTGAAATGAATGTATCTGCCAATGACCCAGTAGAGTTCAGTATCTCAGAGTTTAGGCACTAGAGCCAGACTCTAAGGTTAGTATCCCAGGTATAATTCTCACCGACTGTATGACTTGGTACAAGTTTCCACACATCCCTGCCTCAGTTTATTCATCACTACAATGGAATAATAAATATGCCATTTTGTGAGGACACATGTAAAGCATTTAAAATAATGCCTGGGACTCAGCAAACCAGCTTACTGTTCATCTTTGCTATTATAATGCACTCCATATGGTTTGATGTCATTTATGTGGATTAAAGGAAATGCAAAGAGTAGAATCACCGTGAATGAATTTAATGAAAAATATTCAGAAATCACTTCTCTTTATACTGCCACTTGTATTGTAAATTATCTTCCCGTATGCTTTCGAATTACTTTTACTTTAACTTCAGAAAAATAATCCTGGATATTATAATTAAAGAAGAGGAAAAAAGAAAGACTGGAGTATTTTCAATTCTACCTATGGTGATTTCAGATAAATATCTCTACTTCTTTGTTCTAATTTGAAGTTTTCCTTTAGGAAAAGCAAATGAGTATAGCCATTTATAATTTTGCGTGTGTGTGCATTTATCATGTTACTGTGTGAGCTCCAGGACATAGGTACAAAGCTTTACAACATAAATTTGAACTGTCCTTGTACTTAGGTAAAATAATCCTATTGTAGCCTGAAGTAGAGACAGATGGAAAATACAATGAATGCAGTAGGTATGAGTGACTATGCTTCCATCTGGGGGACAGCCAGGCATTTAGAAAAGGAACCCAATAGTCATTTTTTAGCATCATACATCTTTCCTTCTGGAAGCAATATACCAATCTGCAAACAATCTGATATTCTTTTTCAGTTTGGGGGATTTAAATGACTTCAGTTTTCTGACAAGAATTGCTTTCCTGTGGAACTGGTTATTGGAAATTTTGGTTCTCCTTCTGGAAAAATTCACACCTGTTTCAGAAAGATAGAGCTAGAGACATAAATATAGGGGCACATGTTAACAAATTAATTCCTTTTACTTTTGCTAGCATTAGTTTTAAGTGCACCTTAAGCAAAATTATTTAAAACAAGTATATTTCTATTTTAAGTAAAATTCTTGAGCTATTCTCTTCATAACTTCAAAATGGAAATAATCAGGTAGGTAAAACAGTACCGATTAATTAGTTGCAGAAGGTAATCAGAAATTTAGCATACAATTTTCCTGTAATGTTTCTACAATTAAGCACCATTAGTTTTCGTCCCTTGAATTTTGTTTGCCTTTATGACGTAAAATTTTCAAACTAAAAGGTAATGATTTTCCTTTTCATTATTTTTCTGAGACAATCACCTCTAAGCTGTCAGAGATGCAGCATTTTTTCAAAGACATTTCTTCTGTACTAAGGAGATCCCTGAAGGACGTGAGCTACCCATGCTAGTTACTCCAAACTCTCATTTCCCTCAAGGCAGGATACTTACTGGTTAAGAGAATAGGTTTTAGAGAAAGACTAAACTGATTTTGAATTCCAGCGCTGCCACATATGAACTCAGTGGTCATTGGACATTTTATTTTAGTTAAGAAAATTAAGGACAATGATGCCTTCTTTAAATATCTTTCATATGGATGTAATAAGATTCATTTAAAATATCTATTGACCATCTATTACGTTAAGTTCTATTCTAGAGCACAGGGATCCTTGGTTGGGGGAAGGCAAGAGACAAACATATTCACAAATAAAAATGAGAAAATATTAATCAGTGTAAGTGCCATGAAGAAAATAAAGCTGGAGCCTCCCTGGTGGCGCAGTGGGTTGAGCGCAGCACTGTGAAGCTGTCCGCAGCCTCTCCAGTGCCGGTTCAATTCCTGGCTGGCCAGGGGGATTCCCACATGGTGCAGCAGACCTCTCCTGTCTTGCCTGCTGCTCCCCTCAGCAGTGTATTTCAGTAGATCTGCCTGGTCTGCTCCCTGCTTTGTTTCTGGTGAATTCTCACACCCTCCCAAGCCTCTGGCCTGCACCCCAGTTCTTGTATAAATAAATAAATATTTAAAAAAGAAAAGAAAGAAAAGAAAGCTGCTTAATGTGGCAGTGATTGAACTACTATAAATGGAGTGGTCAAGGAAACCTTTTGAGGGGATAATATCTGAATTGAACTCTAAGAAGCAAAAGGAGTAAATCACAAGAATTTTCTGTGTAGTAACTTTCTGGGTAGCTAATAAATACAAAGATCTTGAGATGGGAATAAGATCAGTGTTTCAGGGGCAGAAAGGCCAGGATAGCAGACATTTTGTGATTGAGGTTGAGTAGTAGTGATAATGAGTTCTGATAGAGGGGTGGTAGAAGTTAATCTTAGAGGTTCTGAGTCAAGCAAACTTGACGTCAGATTTCATCTTTACCAAACTATTTAGTATTTAAACTATTTAGCCCTTGATTTCCTCATCTGTAAACTTGTATGTTATAATGGTGTTACTATAATTTTCTTTTAAGTACAGAGTACCTAAAAATTAACTATAAATGTCAGTAGTCGTTATTATCATCAGGATTATTTTAGTCACTAAGGTGATCTGGTATATTTACATCTAAATGCATAGATGTATAAATATTTATACAGAATGGAGCTGGGTAGTACAATGTTTCAAATCCATTTAGGATGAAAGCTTTTCTAAAAAATACTTCCTCAGTCTATCCACAGTTCCAAGAGCTTGGCGCCTTAAACCATTATTATTATTATTATTATTATTATTATTATTATTATTATTTTACCCCACAAGTATAGTAAGGTTAGATGCTGATTGGTAAAGGGCAATGTGATTTATAAAGTCACTTTCATTTTTCAGTGGTTTTTCTGGCCAATGATAAGTGAGGAAATGTCACTGGGAATGCTAGCTGGGAATAAGTTAAAATATTTCAGTTGCTTGTGGGCTCACTTACTTATTGTCTGTATCCTGTACTTTGACATTTGATCAGAAGCCACATAAGTCTTGGTTTGTTCCTTCAAACCAAGTTTATTTTTTCTGCATCCTGAATTTGATCTTTTCCTCCCATATTGGATTTCTTTATCACCCTTGTCATTGCTGGTTCTTCTAATGATCTGTGTTCTTCCATTACTAAGAATTTTGACCGTCAAACCTCTTATGAACCCCCTCGTCTCTTGACATTTACTCCCCTGGTATATATGCACAGTGAAGACATTCTATTATAAGCTAATTGTGGTCAAAATTTTTGAAAGGGCACAAGTTATCATTATTAACAGATTTGGAATTTGGGAAAGAACCATCAAAAACATAAGTGAAACAGTAACAGAGCCTCTGTCTAAATCACAGCTATTCTAATTATGTTTGAAAAAGTCAAAGAGATGGCTATTGCTAAATGTATGCAATACTGTCAATTACAGCATGTGAATGCTTCACTTAATTTGCCATTTTTTATTCTGACTTTTAAAATATATATTATTGAATTGCACTTTGTGATCTGTTAAACAAAGGAACTTTTGTGTGACATAAGAAAATATTGTTTAGACAAGTGTTAAATTTGTACTGTAGGGTTTTTGTTTATTTTAAAAACAGCTTTTAAAAGAATATGACAAAATTATACTTGAATTATAGAAAAATTTGTCAAGAAAGAAGAAAATGCAAACCATTCGTAACACAGCTACATTTCCATGCATATATTCTCACAAGGTGATCAAGCTAGTGAAAGGGGATGAAAATGTGTGAGGAGTCAATTAAGGGAGTAGTTGACCTTAGCTTGCTCCAGTTAACATACAAAATATCCTAGGCTAGATAAATTAAACAACAAAAATGTATTTTGCTTGCAGTTATAGAGGACAGAAGTCATCAATATATGAGCTCCTTGTATATTGATTATATTAACCATTTCACCTAACTTTTAAAATATTTATCAGTTATTTTGTGCCTGATATTTCTGATCACGTGAAATTTTTGTGTACCTACAATCAGTATTTTTCTTTCAAAAGTACTCAAGTGCTCCCTTTTTTACTGCAAAGTCTTATTAATCCATACACATTACACATTCTCTTTTCAAACTAAAGTCCCTGTGTTTTTCCAATTAATTGTTTATGCTGTACAATGTCAAATTAAACAACCTGCAAATGTAGCACTTAGAATGTCATTGGTTATCATCACCTGTGTGGTATGTTTTAAGAGCTAATAGGTATATGCCCATGGGCAAAATTACTTATCCTCACAGAAATTAACTTCCTACAAAAATGAGGAAACTAATGTCCAGCTCACACCTCATGGGTTAATGTGAGGATAAAAAGATATTCTATGTGTGGAAATACTTGCATATTTTCAATATATGTTTGTTACTTTCATTTTCACAGGCATGTTTTTGTTGAACATTTAGATTGTTAACATTTCATTGGTGAACTTAAAATTACTTTGCTTTTATTATCAACACGATGGAGCTCATTCTCTGAAATATTTTGAAATTTTGTATGTGCAAATTCTGAAACAATTGTTCACATACTTATATATATTTGTAATACTTGGAATGCTTTGCTACCATTATTTACCATTATTTTTTTCTGTTAGCTATGTTTTTCTCTATATGCCAAGGATATTGTACATTAACTCCTACAAATTACTTGAGCAACATAGGAAATAGCAGATGCCAAAATAAATATTCTAATTCCAGTTCTGTAGCAAATGAATTTTTTTATAAGTCAAACTGCTTTCCATAATTGATGACATTATTCAGTTAATTGTAACAATAATATGATTCCAAGGAGCATAAATAATGAAAAGAATTTATCAGTGTTTGAAGTTAGGATGTGTAAGGATGTGGCTAGCCTCAGGAACTCCAGGGACTCAGTGATTTAGTTAGAAAGAATTATATCCTTTCTCTCCCAATTGCTTGTTTTTCTCAGTGTTGCAGGGAATATGACTCCACTGACTTTAGGCAACATTTGAGACTACCACAAACACTATTTCACCAGCTATAATTCAGAAACCTATCAGGGAGAAACCTAACTGGCTTATTCACTGTGTGGGCCATGCATTTCATCTGACTGGCTTCAATCACTGTGAGCACAGTGATTCAGCAATGTGATTGGCCCCATTGGGGTGACACAGGATTAATCTCACATCAGCAGGAAGGGTACTTAGATTGGGAGCCCTGCAAAGACCTCAAGAAAAAGGGCTAAAACATCCCCCAAATTAAAATGTATAGTGTGCTCTTACGGAGATTGTGAATGGGAAAACCTGCTTTATAAGATAAGAAACTACTAGTGCCATAGTATTTATTGTATCAAATCAAATCATTTGTAGTGGAAGGTAACAGAAGTTGTTACAAGGAAGATTTCTTTCATCCTCAAAAGATTATTCAGTAACTCAGCAATGATGCTGACTACATACTACTTTTCATTCATATAATACTAGGCTTAATCTACATAATTATTATTCAAAGTGTTCTTATACCCAGACTTGATGGTCCTTCACAAAGACATAAGGCAAGATAATTATCTTAATTGAAATATATTTGGCACATAACTTAATGTCAGGAATATATATCTTAATTCTCACTGCCTCAAATCAAGTTTACTTTAGTTCCTGGAGGTTTTTTTTTTTCGTGTTTATAAGTGCTTTGCAAATTTTTGAGTGAATGATCCATTTGTATGTTGTGTTGATGGCATAAATGACTAATAATTGCATTCATAATTATCTTTACTTGAGCATGGCAATCTGAACCTCATAAATGCAAAGCCATCTAACCATGAAAAGAGACCTTTAGTGGCATGTGACAGAATCTAATTTCTTCCCACCCAAAGGGCAATTTAGCAATATTGACCATTTAAAGGGCCAAATCAAACAAGAAAATGAGGGGTAATTCACTTTTCTCTTTCTGCCTTACTCATCCAGATTTGGGCAATATGGACAACAGAACAATGCCGCCATAATTATTATTTGGCTTTCAGAGCTATACAAATGAATAATCTTTCTCAATGCCACTTCCAAAAAAAGTTCTAACATTGTTATATAACTGCGTTTTTCACTTGCCTTGGCTATTTTGGTCTTGTTAAAATGTTGTGTTTGATCAAATAGCCTATACACGATTAGCTGCAGTATTATAAAATAAATGAATCACAGCTGCACTGACAAATACATAAGCAGGGTAAGAGAATGATAAATGCAGAAACAATTTCGTCTCTAGCTGGAAGTATCCTGAGAGCAATAATTATAGAATGCAACAGAGCCAGTTTGCCTATCATACATTAATTTGACTACGTTCAAAATTGCTGACAAAAATTTAAAGAATAACTTAAGATATATCTTCAGATACAGTGGTCTTATATACCTGCTTCTGGAAAGCCAAAACACATGTATTTAATATAAAGAGAAGTTATGGCATTTGAACATATTTGTAGGTGGTAGAGTTAAGTAAAATTGTGTGTGTGTGTGTGTGTGTGTATTCTTTGCTGATCTTAAGTATGTCACTATTTCTAAGGTAATTTTACTTTCTGTTACTCAGAGAGATATTCGTATCTGAATATACCCACTTCACACCCAAACCATGCATTCCTAAATACAACTTGCTACCTCATAATGGAGCATAGTTATGAGATTAAAGGGTAACAGAATGAAATTAAATGTGAGAGACATGAGATGATAAACTCTTCCAAAAGAAAACAATAGTAGACTCTAGGCAGTGACAAGCTGAATTGGCACTTTAAGAAGCTGAATTATCAATGTGAATGATAAAGTGCCACATCCCCTCTGAACCTGAAAACAAAAGGATACCTTCCATACTCTGAAAAAAAGCAAGGAAGAGATGAAAACAAAGGGTGCACATGCAGTGTTACTGAGAAAGGTAAAAAATCACACAGCAACAAGGGAATTCTAAAGTCTATGCTTAATTGTATCATACACTCAAGACAAATCACCAAAGTTCAAACACTGACTTCTGCATTTTCCAAGCTGGCACACCGGGACCAAGTTACTAAACCTCTCCGTGCAACTTTAAAACAAGGATACTTATACTACCTGCTTCAAATATTCCATGTGAGGATGTAACAAATTTTACTTAGAAAAACCTGGCATATAGGGACCCCCTCAATAAAGGTTAGCAATGAAACAAACTTGTGCTACTCATGTCCTACTTTTTCACTGTCCAACACTCTTGAATAAGTGAAACATCAAAGACAGAAAAGAAGAGCATGTGCTTAGGTGGCAAGAATAACTCTTGAATGAAGGTGTTCATCATTTTGGTGGCAAAAATAAAGATTCAAAATTAGACATATTCTAGCTAAGTTGCTAAATTTTGGAACTGCAGATGTAAAGAAAAGTCTCTAAAGGTGTTAAAAAAAAAAAAAAAGCCTAACAGGCAGAATATTTAAAACCCACACATTTGATTTGGACCTTTCTTTCACATTAGACAATTTATATAATTATTCTCTGACCTTTTTTAACCTACCATATCCTGGAAGTCTCTCCATGGCATCATACTCAGCAATCTCATTTTAAAGAAACCTAGAAAAGAGTTAGCTATGCTTTGCTTTCATATTCCAACTCATTGCCTTTTTAAGGGATGAAAACATTTTATTTTTTAAAATGTGGCCCTGATTAAAATGTGTTATTAGACTGCAATGTAAAAATGCACTTCTTATCTTCTTCCTTTAAACACTGTTTAAATGTTTGTACTTATTATTGATCAATTCTGGAGAAGTGCTTTGGAATTTGGGCATAGCATTCTTAGTCATTAAAAAAGGATTAGTTTAACTGCTCCAGGATGTATGCCATTTTGTTTGTAAATTGCATTGCACTTTTCAATGTCATCCAAAAACTTGAAGGCCATATGGTCCTCACATCAGTATTATAACAACTTTGTAAGGAAAGGGCACGTCTTGTAAACACATGCATATATACACACACATCAATGCACAGAAGGACTAAGGTTTTAGCAAATTTTCCCAGAGAAAATTCAGTCGTTTGAGTAAGAAAGAACAGAAATAACAACTCAGAATTAGCTTTCAGTCCATATCTCCACGTTTTCCTTCAATTCCTTTTTTCTGCTAAAAGCTGGGAATCAGAATTCGCTCCAGGGGAAAACATTTATCTCTCATAGAATCATCTAGGAATTGTTGTCAAGATTTGTAAGAGCAGACAAATTTACTATTTTTTTAGCTTGGCATATATACAATATTTTGAAAAGCCAAAAAAGTTAATTTTATCACCTATAAAGGACAAAATTTTCATCCTTAAGCTTTAAGGCATTTCGGTATGCCGGAAGGAGGATAGGAGTTGATGTAAGACAGATATAAGTTCTAATCTCCATCTATTATTATGTGGCAGGAGATATCTAAAGTGATATTCAGAGGTTACTAGCAATTGCAATTACAATTGCAGACTGTGGGTTGAATTTTAATTTTTTTATTTTATTTTTCTGTATCATTTACATGTTTAAATAGTAGGCATGAGTTGTTCTAGCAAAGCAGTAAGTTATTTTATAACATATTTCATGAGTACAATTTTCAGCTAGGAAATTATCTACCTTTCCAATATCTCTCTGATTTCTGCAGTAACTCATCTTCAGTCTGATAATCATTAATTTGGTAAGGGACTGAGATGTAGCCCAGCATGGCTTCAAATGAACAAAATATATTCTGAGTAACATCAAATTAGTTCCCTTGGAAATGCCTTAGTGTCAAAATTCTATTACTGTTCCTTGTAAAAATCAAATCACAAAACTGGTTTAAAAAACATGCTTTAACCTTTTAAAATGAGAATCAACAACTTTGTACACTCATCCTTAATAAAGTGTTTGATTTATTTCAAAAGTTGATTTTTAAAGAAAAATATTTACTATCTTTTCTACGCTTTTGTGCTGCCTTGAGTTCCTTTTTCATGTCACTTAAATGTGGGTTTCCTGTTATATTTGTGTGCTTTTTACCATGCTGTGTGTAGGTGAAATTGCTGAAATCATGAATTTCAAAGACCAAGAAAACTCCTGACCTCTTAAACATAAATCATGCTAGAACACATATGTCATAGAGTTAGTTGCATTTTTCCAAAGAGTCAACAAGGTACTGTAGCAAAAAAGATAATGCATGCTGATAAATGAGACTGAAATTTCCAGGCTACACTGCAGATATATTTTGATTTGGTAGGAAAAAACAAGTGTAGTGACCACAGCATTCCTCACAAAGCATTGTTGTATTCATCTCAAGAAATACAGCTCTACCACTACAGAGGCTTGCTATCCACAGTATCTCCTGGCAATTATGTTTACTTTGGGGAAGCACACCAGTATATAAATCACAGATCACATATAATTTTCAGCAGAAACAGAATGAGTACAAAATGACAAGAATTTAAACTATTTTAAAATGTGAAAATCTACACAGTTCATTCATTCAACAAGCAGTTAGTTGTCAAGGGCCAAAAATGGGTCAGGGGTGATAGTACTACAAATTCAAGAGGGAAAATAGTACACAGCATCCCTGCCATTATCAAGCTCATAGTCTGAACTTTTTGTGGGAAAAGCACATAAGACAAGGGATATGTGATTTCTGTTCTATATAACACTGAAAAGAATTGGGAATATTATTTGAAGCTGTATTGGAAAAATGAATTCATTGATGGTGTGCCCCATTATTAAGGGGGAAAAGGCACTAGATAGGTCATAAGGGAATTCTTATTTTCAGTTTTGCAACTGTAAGTGATTTCCTTCTAATACGTTTAAAGTTAACAGTTCAGGTGGTGGATATGAAAGTGTTTTACAGGAAGAAACACAGTCTTTAAAAATATTGAAGAGTTTAATGAAATTACAGTATTTTAGACCTCCTTTTTAAAGTTATGACAAATTCATGAACACAATACTTAGATAAAGCAGAATCATTTCACTGATACTAGTTTTTTATGCTGCTTTAAAGATAGGAAGACAGTATGGGGAATTTATATAACTTTTGGAATCTTGCTAATGTTTTGAAGACAATGTGAAATAAATTTAATAATATACATGAACAAGGGTAAAATGAAACTTTGCTTTGCTTTTGGAAACCTCCAGACTGTAATGGAATGTTAAGCATGATTAATGTCCTAGAAACATTGTTTTCCAGGTAATCCTCCAGGCCAAGGAACATTTTCATGCAAATCAGGTAATTTGTGTTATATTGTGCATAATTTGAAAATGATCCACTCTAAAAAACAAAATCAGAAAGTCACTGTCTACAAGAAATTCTCATTGCTTAGCTCTTCTTGACAGCTTGATTTTTCAGAAAATCTGGCACTAAACAAACACACACTAGTGTGGACAGTAATGCTTATGCTGAGGGGCTTCCCGTGAATTGAGATAATTATTCCCTTCGATTTCACTGCAAGGCTTCCTCTGAGGCAGAGAGTTCATGGGGAGAGAAGACCTTATGCATTTATTTCACCTCACCCCCTTCCACATACACATTTTTTTTCACAGAAAACTAAGTGATTATATTTCTGGTTCAGATGAGCTAAAGCAATATTATTTAAGAATGTGAATTTTTATGTCTAAATACTACCTGCCATGGTAACATTTTATTCCCTGTGCCATTACACGCTCTTTTGTCTTCAAAGGACTCTGAAATAGCCTCACATCTGTTTTTCAATTTCCCTTTATGCTTAGAATGATCTATAGGGAAAAGTTGTCTTTTTATGTACAACGTATATGCCACACCACACCCACACCCACACCCACAAACAACCCTCCCTCACTAGCTTTATCTTGTAAGGTACCAAAGATGGTAATAGATGGAAAATTAACTAAAACAAAATGGGAACTGAGAGATTTCAGTAAGTGGAACTATCTTCAAAACAAGGATATTGAGCAAGGCAAGCAGTCCAGATTTCAGGAAGTCTGCATTGGTTGCTGACGTGGGGACCAGCAGGGGTGGACTGTGGCACTTTCTTTCTCACAATTACGTCCAACTGGATGAGTAATAATATGAATAAGGCTCTGCCTTTCAGCTTCAACACTGACTGACTATAGAAACCAGAGCAAGTTTAATTTCTCTAAGTGTTGTCATCTAAAAAATGAGATAATAAAGTGGGCATGAATCTATAGTATTATATATTAGAAAATGCATGTAAAGTGCTTAACAGTTTCTGTGGCTATTTACTAAATACTAATTCTATAAGTACTCAATAAATACTTATTCTTATGAGTGTCATAAACTTATATTTCTCTTAATCACTAGAGTTCACATAGTTTATTAGTTTTTTATGTATGTTTATTTAAATAAGCAAAAGGAGTAGGGAAAGGAAGAGCAGAAAAAACACAAAAACTATTTCTTCAAAGCGGCCAGAGATATCATTTGTCATTCTGGTATAAAATTTGCTTGCTTTCCATTCTACAGACTTCCACAAAGTGAAATAACATATGCTTATGCCTTCAACCACTGCCACACATTGTTGTACAAAGGACTTCATCTCCTAAACAAACCCCTCTCATCAGGTTTATGATCTTTAAAAATTATGCATTTCTTCTAGATGTCCCATTACAGCCCCAAATCAACAGATTTTCAAAATGTTATTCTGAAAATCTATTTTTCCTCTTGAATTCATTAACTGTCCTGAACTATAATCCTACCTTTTGTCTCTTGGTCCCCAAGTCCCATCAAGTCTACCTTTAATTACGTTTTTAATTCACTGAGTATGTCCGCTCTTGATGACCACCACTTTAGTTCAGTTTCCAATCATCCTTTTTATTTAAAACTGCAACAGCCTCCTTAATATATATCTCCCCGCCTCTAGTCTTGCTTCCATTCATTGTTCCAAGGCACTCCTTGGAAATTTTTAAAAAGACCATGAAAATTTCCTTACCACCTTTAAGATAAATTCTGAAGTCTTACGATTGGATATACAATCTTTCATCGTTTAGGTTCTTTGGTATCTCTAGCTCTTGCTTCTTTACATACTATGGCCTAGATTGTGAATTATCTGAAGCTCATCAAATATTCCATGATTCCACCATACTTGCTGGCATTCCATAGCCTGTAATGCCACTCTCTCCACTGTATCTAGTTAATTTCTTAACTAATCATAAAACTTGGCTAATTGCCTTCATCTCTGGACAGCTTTCCTCCAACCTTTCCCTACCTTTACACCCAGCTTTCCAAGTTTACCTTTACTGCTCCACTTATTATTCTGTACACAATGATAGCTTATTTCCTTTCATCCTAACTTAAACCTCAGTTATTTGATGTCAAGAAAAGTAGCCTGAAGGTTTGTATACAAAGTACTAATTCCTGCAAGGGGAGATACAGTCATGTAGTAGGTGTAGAATATAAAGTAGATCTGAATAAGTAATACTATATACTTATCCCAAACACAAATCACAGTTTTGTGTCCTCCTTTATTTCTACCTACACAACCCTTCATCTTGTCCCCAAATATACCCCAGACATGAATTTTTATATGGGGTAACACAAAGGTAAGACAGAAAGCTTGTCTCTGTACTGTATTTCCTAAGACTTGCAGTCATTAATAGCTGCTAATTTGAGGAGTGTATTGTGAAAGGAAATTAGCTACTTTCCACTGCCCTAAAACTGGCCCTGTCCACTAGCAAATGTGATCCCTTGTATGCATACTCAAGATAGTTAAATTCATAGGTATCACATACATAATAATTAGAAAAGGCTTTCTGATAACTGAAATTGTGTTGGTCTGTCTCAAATTACAAATCCAACTTTCTAAAGAAGCACTTTTGTTTTTAGGTTTTACATACAGCTTTAAAGTGATACTAGCTGGGCCTCCCCAGTGGCGCAGCGGTTGAGCGCTGGGTTGCGAAGCTGCCTGCGGCCTCTGCGGCGCCGGTTCGATCCCCGGCTGCTCCCCGGCCACTGGAGGAGGGTCCCACATGGCGCGCAGACCTTTCCTGCCGCCCGCTGCTCCCCTCAGCAGTGTACTTCGGTCCTTCTGCCTGCTCTGCCTCCCGCTCTGGCTCTGGTGAATTCTCTCGCCCTCCCGTGCTTCTGACTGTACCCAGTGCATGTATAAACAAACAAAACAAACAAATAAATAAATAAAAACATGCCTCTATTAAAAAAAAATAAAAATAAAAATAAAAATAAAAAATAAATAAATAAATAAAGTGATACTAGCTAAAGCTGGGCAAAAAATGCACTAAACTTTGGCCATCCCAAGAAACACTTTGGGAATGGAACTGTTGTTATCTTTACTGACACGTGGATACCAGGCTTTGGGTGGGGCCAGCAACTCATTTGGAGAATCATAACTTTAGGAAATCAAGTTCCTTTTCTTCACTGGTAAGTCAAAATGTTTACAAAATTTAGGATTGCAATAAAATGTAAAATAGAAGGAATTTTGGGAAATGATTTCCTTTGCACCTTGTGTTCAAGGTATACATTAACTTACATGATGAGCTTAATTTGAACGTGTGTTAGAAGCAAAGCATGTTCCACAGAAGAAGAAATGTCAGTTTCCTTAGAGTTTAACATCCCTTAATATGCACAGTTCCTAAGGTATGAAATGAAATTATAGTGCTTCCTGGATTTGTGTAGTCCTTTTGTGAATATTTGATATTGTTGACTTTATGACTTTATCATTTTTAGCAACATGAAGCCCTTTGTCAGTGAACCATCATCCCACAGGCTTTTCTGGGGGCAACCATTAACTTTGCAAAAGCTGTGAGTATCCTTGAACATTAGTATTCTAATGAGACTCTCATGTGGCTCCTTCTATTAAGAGCATCTCTATATTAAACCTGCTGCTTCTATGTCTAAACTGAAGTCACAGATCATGGATTTAAAAAAAAAAATGACCTAAAAACAGAAGTTAATTTTTGTTAATGTTTTTTCACAGCCTGCTATTTTTGATATCCAAAGTCATTTACAAAGTAGTTTATCCAAGAAGCCAGTAATGAGAGGCCACAAAACACTTCTACTCTGTTTACAAACAGAAGTAAAATTTTGATATAATATCTCCCTATTTTATTTGCTTGTTTGAATAGCAATAAAATTTATAGTTCTACTGGATCCCAGGACTTTTGAAATAGGAGTATTTTAACAGTAAAATGATGAAACATTCCTGACTTTTTCCCAGCTCAGTAAAAGGTATGCCAAGCTGTGCTGCGAATACCAGAGCCTTAGGCAGATTTCCACCAAGAGGACAGAACTGTTTTTCTTTCTTTGAAGGAGTACATGTGATTCATGAAGAACCATGAAATTAAGGGACAGGGGGTGTGTGAATGAAGAGGAAACATTAAATCTGTAGGAAAAAAAAATAACATGGTATAATATATACATTACAAATCGCCTCAAAAATTTGCTCTGAAGATTAAAAACAATTAAGAGGCTTTGAAAAATAGGCATTTTCCTGTCCCAAAGTTAACATCTCTAATATATACACTACTTTTTTCCCCTCATTTGCTGAAAATTGATATGCTTACAGATGTCATTTATAGAAACTGCTCTAACATTTTCAAGTAGCACGTCACTATATTTCTCACACATGCAAACATTTAAATTTTCAGTTTCCCTTATTATAAAACTTTGCAAAATCGGCCTGCAGCTATACCCAGTATGATGTTAAACAACCGATGTACTTAAAGCTCTAATGCACTTTAAGATCTAATATTTGTGGTAAGCCTGAAATAATTATGGCCTTTTTGAATGAAACAACAATGATCTCTTGGGATGGTAGAAGAGAATCTCATGTCAGCTTGAAGTTATAAACATTGTGTACAGATTTTTAAAATCCTTTCATTTAAGAAATAAAGCTGGAATGGCTTCTGGCAAGCTTCTTTTAGTTCATTCTGAGATTTCAGAATGCACTTAGAAACTTTAACTATAACTTCAGTGTCCCTGTCCAGGTCTTCAGTGAATAAAGAATATAATACAAATATCTTTTCACTGAAGCAGGGTCCTTCCAAGTCATATTGACTGACAGTATGGGAAGAGTTAACTGTGCAGGGTGCACTGCTTCCTGAGGCAATTCAACTTTGAGTTCCCTACAATGAACTCTGGTTTAGGAGTTTTAATAACTTCATCATATATAACAAAAGGAGAAATAATTCAACTAATATTTATGTATAGGTATTTCAAAACAATCCACGTCAATTTATTTAGTATTTGCTGCATTCACCAAGTGTGGGTGAGCTGCTACACTCTAGGAACTGGGATAAAAATGCTGGCTGTCCTGTCCTGTGGCCTCAGGGTCATATCTCAGGAGATGGCCAGGTAGGTAATAAGCACAACAATGGGATACAGGAAGCTGCCCTCTGAGAATATGAGTGCTCCTTTTGTCTTTGAGGAATCCCACAATCAAAATTCAGAAAACAAATGTTTCTTTTGATGAATTTAGAAAGCTTAAATTCCTAATTTCAAATAAATTTTCATAGTAACCACCTATTCTAGTAGTATCTATGACTACTGAATCTGACTCAACAGTGCTGAACTATTAAATTTGAAAAAAAGGTTATTTAAAATACACATTCATTGATTTTTTTTTAAATCTTTATTAAACAAATGATTTTATGGTCCTAAAATCAACCTCAAAATTTAATAAAAAAAATCACAAGCTATTTTAAGAAAGAATTTTAGTTCAGCAAGAAAATGCAGAGGCAAGAAGGCAATCATACAGAATAGATGTCATAAAATGTAATATGCAATTTGGATAGTATATATACCACAATATAATTTTGGTAATACTTTGAATATTCATTTATAATAATGACAATCCTTAACCAAAAGATTATAGATATTTTAAAGCTCTAACACATGGTTTTTAAAATGAAATATTAAATGATCAAAATAAACTCCTATTTCATGCAACTGTGATTATATGTAAATTTATCTCTAATTAGAGAAAATGAGTGAAAAGCTATAAAGACTCTCCTACACTAGTTTATCAAAAGAGTCTACATTGTATCCAACAAGGCCCATTTGATTATGTATGCAGATACTTATCTTTCTATGTTTGAATAATGCATGGGAATGATAAGATGTTTATTTTGAGATATAAAACTGAACAATGACTGTGCTCTGGAAAGAAAGCATTTTGTTTATTTATTTATTTTAAATGTCTCTGTCTCCTGAGTACCCAGCAGGAGAGTTTTGGACCTCCAAAGAAACTCCTGATCTGTATCTGTTATCCTATTTCAATTCATTTGACTTTGAATGACCATTTCAAAATAAATTGCTTAGGAACAAAACTTAATTTAGGTCAGTTAATGAATTTGGATACATGAACCTTTAAAACACTTAAAATTTAAATCTAAAACAAAGAAAAATAACGAAAACCAAAAGGTAAACTGCAACCTGGAGACACAGTTGAAGAAAATAGGATCAAAAAGTATGATCATAACATATATAAATACAATGTGCCATTATTTACTAATTGGTTTATGGAGAATGGAAATGAGCAGATGTTAACAAAATAACAAAGATGGCTAAGAAATACACAGAAAAATATGGAAAAGCTTTCTGTTTCATTAGAAGCAAAAGAACTTAAGATATATATATATACACACACCCACACTTATATATACACAGGTGTATATATATAACATTTCTGTACATTATATATAATATACACATATCATATAAGCTGAGTAAAATTAAAGAAACATGTGCATACCCGGTTTATAGGTGAGTTTTTATGCAACAGAAATTGATGAAGAATCATTCTTATTTCTTCCCGATCTGGTCATTTTTCTTTTAGTATGACAAGGCATTTAAATAAAGTTTTGGAGGAACCCAATAAAACATTGTTTTGGAATCAAAAATCTCCACTATTTGCACCCCTTATCAGATATTTACATTTAGTGATAGAGTTGTATAACTTTCATGGTGCCTACTAGATTCTTATATTGTATCATTATTTTCAGGATCCAGTGGGTGGCAGAGAAAAAAGTCTTTTACAATGCCTGCTTAAGTATTCATACAAAGACAGGAACTAAATTGGGTTTGAGCTCAGCTCCTCTGAACTGCCTGTGTATAAGGTGTGGCATGGAGAGAGGCTATCGGGCTGGGGGGGTTCATTCCAGAATGTTGAGCACATTTTCTTTAGAATAATTCTCATATGAAAATGCTCTGAAATAATTCCTATTCCTCCTAAAGTATTTATCTGAAGCATCTTAGTGCCAGAGCTGGCACACAACAAGGACTCAGAAATGGCAGCATTCACTCTCCATCTCAGAAAAGAAAAGCATTTAAATAAAATCACTCTTTTTGTGGGGGGAAAAAAGTATTGAAGTTAAAAAAATCATTTATGTAGAGCAAAATCACAATGCAGATGCATCATTATCCTGACGATTGAAATATAAAAATAAAACTTTTTCTCTCACATTTAAAAATAGTTCAATTTTAAAATGAAAAAGGAATAGGTCTAGTCAAAGTTGTCACTGAGATGACTAGTTTTCAATTTGTTTAGAGAGCAATCTTAATGCTTCACTCTGGGACAGACCAAAGTTAAATAAAAAACATTTCAGATATTCCATTTTGACGAAATAATTTTCAGAAAGCTGATGCTTTGTTTAACCTTTCAGGAATTCAGAATTGAAAACTGTGAGTGATACTTGTCTCAGAGAATCAAATGTGTTATTTGAACTGTTTATGTACATTAAGTAGGTAGGGTTGTTAGGACTGGCCATAAATAAAATCTGATTCCTAAACTTTTCTGTTTGGGACTCCCCACCTCTCAATCTCCCAAGTTGTTCTGTGCCCCCTTTATGGGCATAGTCCCTCTAGTCATGCTTCACAGTTCAGATTTAATAAAAAGATGAGAACTTTTGATTCTAATTTCCTTGGGTTGTGATTATTTACACACACACACAAACACACACACGAACAAGTCTTTCCTTACGTGTAAACAGGACAATACATTACCTAGGTTCAGGGAACACATTATCAGTACAACCTTTGCTCACATTTAATGCGAAAGGGCTTCTAACAGATTTCAGAACCTGGAAGATGTTATTAATGGAAATAAGAGACATGGAGAACTTTCAAGGTATGTAAATAAGACTGATCCTGAAAGTAATATAAAAATACAAAGATAATTCCTATAGTGTCCTGAAATAAGACAATCTTTACTTCCTCATCCACTCCATCCCACTTTCAGATGCTGTGTCAGTACTTCTCAAACCTCAGTTATTCTGGGATACCATTTATAATAGCCAATTGTGGAAACAACCTAAGTAACCAATGACAGATGAGTGGATTTAAAAAGTGTGGTATATGTACATGATGGCTATATGGCTACTCAACTATTAAAAAAAAAAAAAAGAATGAGCTCTTGCCATTTGTGACAACATAAATGGAACTGAAGGGAATGATGCTAAGTGAAACAGAGGGAAAAAGACAAACACCAGATGATTTCACTCATATTTGGAATATAGAGAAACAAAACAAAGGAACTGACAAAACTAAGCCAAAACAAAGCTAGAAATATGGCTGCAGAATTGAGACTACTAGAGGGGGTGGGTAGGGAAGGGGTTCCATGTTATGTGGCAAAGGGACATGGTTGCATTGGTGGTGGGAGTGCCATGGTAACAAACAGCTGAGGAGGTGCACACCTGTTCCACTGAATCATGAACTGTGCTGTAAACCAATGTTCCCTCAATAATAAACAAAAAATTACATAAACTACTTATCTGTCCTCATATACATACAAGTAAAAGTTTTACAAAAATATTCAACAGCAAAATTCAGCTCAGTGGAAAGTAGTAATGTGTTTTCCCTTCAAAAATAATAAATGCAGGCTAATTTAGATTACCTAAAAATCAGTGTTATAGTACTTGTGAACCATTAGTGAGACATGGTATAAAATAGCTGGAGAAGGGCCTCCCCTGCTGGCGCAGGTGGTTGAGCACAGCCCTGTGAAGCTGTCCGCAGCTTTGCAGCGCCAGTTTGAGCCTGGCTGGCCTGTGAGGATTCCTCATGGTGCAGCAGACCTCTCCTGTCACGCCCGCTGCTCCCCTCAGCAGTGTATTTTGTCAGCCTGCCTGTTCTGTTCCCTGCTCTGTCTCTGGTGAATCCTCTCACCCTCCCGCACATCTGGCCTGTACCCCAGTTCTTGTATAAATAAATAAATATATCTTCAAAAAAATAGCTGGAGAAAGCACACATTTCATACCAAAATAACAAGGAAGAATTTTTTTATAGCTGTGGGCATAATAATGAATATAAATCTCATCATAATTGATAAAGAGCCACGTTTTTTAAGGACTGATGTGAAAGATATGAAGACGTAAAGATGCTCTAATTTTCTTACCTTATCTATGAAAACCAAAACATGTCATTGATTATAATGCTATTTAGATAACTTCAGTTCACCAATGATATTAAACATTCTGAATTAAACATTTATGCAATTTACATTTCCACATTATTAAATAATAAAAAGGAGAAGAAAATACATCAATTTTCCCTGCTAGTAATTGAATTTGTGGTATGGGATCTGGTTTGCAAAAAGGCAGTAACTCAAGTCAAACTTGAGACTTAGGAACAGATACTGTGGGATGTGAAACTCCAATTTTTGAGAACAGAGGAAAAGAAAAATAAAAAAATATGTATAAAAGCAGAAACAAAAAATTTAGAAAGTATAAAATAATGGAATTGAAAAAAGTCTTCGTAAGAATAATTTGATTAGTAATTAACAAAAACACATATGTAACACTTAAATTGATATCAGGAGACAAAATAATCTATATGAAGAGTCAATAAATATGAGATACTTCACTCTGCCTTATGAGAATACTTGTAAAAATCTAAAATAAGGAGAATTTTCTTAAAAAATACAATTCATCAGTAACTCAGTTAATAGGTATTTTTTGTTTTAAAGATTTATTTATTTATTTATTTATTTATTTATTTATTTGTTTATTTATTTGTTTATACAAGCACTGGGTACAGTCAGAAGCGCGGGAGGGTGAGAGAATTCACCAGAGCCAGAGAGGAAGCAGAGCAGGCAGAAGGACCGAAGTACACTGCTGAGGGGAGCAGCGGGCGGCAGGAGAGGTCTTCGCGCCATGCGGGACCCTCCTCCAGTGGCCGGGGAGCAGCTGGGGATCGAACTGGCACTGCAGAGGCTGCGGGCAGCTTTGCAACCCAGCGCTCAACAGCTGCGCCACCAGGGAGGCCCAGTTAATAGATATTTTAAATAAAACTATATTGGGATACCTATAGTGAGACAATTCACATATTTAATTTCAATTCCTTGTATAACTTTATGAGTGATATATTCTTATGATTATCCCCATTTTACATCTAAGAACACCAAGAGTTAGGAAGATAAGTAACTTGTCTAGGCCCAGGTACCCACAGCCAGAGCCTGGAATCACTATGGAATGGAAGGCTACACTGTGATATTCTAAACAATTCTATCAATTTTTCTCAGTGTTTGAGAAGAGAGGAAAAGGAAATTTAAAAAAAAAATGTGTAAAAGCATAAACAAAGAATTTAGTGAAAAAATGTTTAGTGAAATATTAAAAGTGTGCTACGAAAACTGGAAGGGGGTATTCCAGATTAAGTGAGTTTAAGGAATATTAGATGCCCTATTCTACTTTTAGACATTCATACTGTTGATGAACATATTGAAGCCTCATTGTCCTTTTAAAAATAATCTGTACAAATTTTTAAAACTGTAAAGAATTTACTAAATGTTGTACTATGTAAGATTACCCTCACCATAAAAGGATTGTCATGGAATAAAAGGGTACATATTTTAAATCCTTCAAAAAGACACAGTTCTCAAGAGTTTTATGAGTGATTTCTTTTAGGCTTTCAGAAAACATATAATAGTCATATAAATGAACTGTGTCAGAGCATAAAAAGTATTTAAATAAATCTCAGGGAACTTAACCAATGTTCTTTAATCAAAAATTGACAAAGATCATTCTATAAAAGAAAATTAAAGACAAAAATTGCTTATACCTAAACACAGAAATATTCAAATAAAAATACCAGTCAAGTCAGTCTAACAGTATGTAAAACATATATGATGGCTAAATGAGCTTCTTTTGTAAGTCAAAATGTGTTTAAGTTTAAGAAAATTTGATAATCTACATCAAGTTTAGACCAGATGACAAATGAGATTTGATAGAATGTGATACCACAGGCTTATTTTAAAATATTTCTTAGTGAAGTAAAAATAGGTACTTCAAAATGATAAAACACCAATCAAAAGTCAAAAGTGAACACTGAATTTATAAGACTTCAGAGAAATTCCATTTAATTCAGAATTGAAATAAGAATTTTTATTGCAATCACTGTTGCAGAATATTACTCTGGAAGTTCTGGGTCTATGCAATGAAGTCAGAGGGAGAAAATTGGTAATAAAATAACTAGAATATGCAAAACTATGTTATTTTATTATTTTTTTTGTGTGTGGGTCCCTCACCGGTGGCCAGGGAACGAACCAGCGCTGCAGAGGCTGCAGGCAGCCTCGCAGCCCAGCGCTCAACCACTGCGCCACCAGGGGAGGCCCTGTTATTTTTTTAAATGTAAAAAGTTAGAAAGAACTTGTGTTCATCAAATAAAGATGGGCTAAAGTGAATTATAGTATAATTTCACTGCCCTTAAAATGTTTTATGAGAAAATTGAAATTGTAATCTGTTTATAATCTGTTATAATATAAGTATTTTAATTATTGCTTAGCTCATTGGGCAAATGTGTGCCAGGTACTATTTTAGGCAACAAGAATAGAAGAGTTAACAAAAAACCAAAAACAAACAAAAAAATGGCTGTACCAAAGGAGTTCACATTTCATTAGGAGAATACAGAAAAATGAATGCATAATTCTATTCATAGTTATGTTTGTTTAAACACTCAGAGAATAATAAATGTTAATATATAAAACATTGTCAGTTTGATTTTCATTTTTTCCTACAGAAGTATGTACATAATACGTGTATATATATATACATATATACACAGATTAATACATACACACACACACACACATATAATATTGGAAGCTCAAATACCAACATAAAAACTGGCTATCTCTGACCACTGTAATTGTGAATGATTTCATAGTTTTTCAAAACAGCATTTCCTGTTTTTCAAAAATTATTTCTATAATAAATGCAGAAAATGCAAAATTTAGACATACAGAGTTGATTTTGAAGTTTAACAAAGGGCGTTGTAATTTTTTTTTTACTCTGTAGTGCTTTATTTATTTATTTATTTTTAAATATTAAATTTTATTTTTATATTCCCCCATACAATTGCAAATGCCCCATTCTGACCCCAATCCTTCCCCTCCCGCCCCCCACCCCCCAAAAAGTGTCTCTGGTTCATAGTTTTTTGTTGATTTTGATTTTCACTTTCTTATATTCATTTTCCTGGTCCCTTATTTAAGTTTTCTAGATTCCTGCTATGAGTGAGACCATCCGGTATTTTTCTTTTTCTTTTTGGCTTATTTCGCTGAGCATGATCCCTTCCAGCGCCATCCATGTTGCTGCAAATTGCATGTGTTTATCTTTTTTGAATGCTGAGTAATATTCCATGGTATATATGTACTTTTTTTACCCCTTTCCAATTTATTTAAAACTAGAATGTTAATGATTAAATAACTTATCATAGCCCAAACTATAGTGGTAAAAACCTATTGTAGCATGATTTCTTTCTATTATATTTTGTTGAAAGCCATACCAAAGTTAAATTTGAAATCTGTGCTTCTCTGCAATTAAAATAAATTATATATAATCAAAAGCAGTCGAGATTAAGATCGACTGCCAGTAACATCAGCATCCAAACCGTACTTTGCCCCCAAACGCCATGTTGTAATTTGCTAAGCTGAAAGAACAAACATACATTATTTGTAGAGCCAGACATATGATTATCTGGATAAAAGTATGTGTCCCATCCCCATAAGGCATAATCCAATACATTACTCCATAGCTGAAAAGCCAAATTCAACTCATTCTTGTCTTACTGACTCATGCTTATGAATAAATTTCAGTAAGTATTTTGTGCAGCCACAACTTTGGAAAGAGTATATGATACATTTATTACACATTGTAAAATACAGGGTTCTGTCCAAGTACAGCTGTTCAATTTTGTTATATATTATAATATTTTAAAATGTTACAGAAAATGACAATGTTGTTCCATCCAGATAAAAGATGAAAACTTGCTGTGTATGCTGTGCCATCAAATATAGCAGTTATGTGGCAAAATGAAAATGAAGACGGGGCTTGCCACCTACATATATGGTAAGCAAACATACAATATAGTCTTGTAAGGCTTAATTAATCCTATTAGTAAAATCACAGCAATTATCTAGACAGAATATCTGAGAGGACACTGCAGAGGCAAGGCAGATAAATGCTGACTATCTCCATGTGTAGCATAGTGTGTCTTAGGGGTGAACAAAGCTCTTTTTCTAATTGACCCTCCTGCAAGTTCCCTTTCTCTAGCACGGATTTATTGTGAACCCACCTGACAAATATTTATTGAAAAATGACAATGACTGACGCGCTCTGGCATACAAAGATGAGGAGCAATGGGCCTTGCCATCAAGTGACTCTGACTGTAGCTGGGAGCTGGGATTGTAAAAAAAATAATAACTTCAAAATGATATATTTAACTTTTTATATAGACAAGTAATATGGTAGGAATAAAGGAAGTAAAAGTGAATAATATCTGGGATCTGAGGGAAAGTTGTTAACAAAGTGTAATTTTTTATAGTTCTGCTCTTTGAAGGAGCATAGAGCATTTGATGGGACACATATCTGGACATACCATGCTGTCTCAGTGTTCCTTTCTTATAAGTCTTCATCTGTGGACATGGTGCCCACACATTTCCTAATTTGGGAAGTCTTCCTCCAACATACCCAAATCAATTCATGACTCTGTATGTACTGACGTACCTCCTGGTCATTGCTGTGCCCACTCCCAATGCCTCCATGTAATATGCCTTCGGGAAGCTTCTATTCCATTCAGAAGTATAACCAAGTAACAACTCTAATAAGCTAAAATGATAGTGACTTTAGTATGGAGGAAACCACATTAGGTCGAGGGGCCTACACTGACCTGTTGGGGTAGGACTTTGCAAATTATGACCTGTGCTTGTTTTTTTAAGTAGAATTTGCTCAGAATATAGCTATGTTCATTCATTGACATATTTTCTTTGGCCAATTTCCCCCCTACAATGATAGATTTTGGTAGTTGTGACAGAGATCACATAACCCACAAAGTCTAAAGTATTTACTCGATGATCCTTTAGAGAAAAAGGTTGCTAGCCCCATCTTAGAAGAAAAGCTACTAGATCTGAGGCCTGAGTGAAAATAACAAGTATATTATTTCTCCATGGCCACATAAGAAGTCACCTCAAAATGTAGTTACTTAAAACAGTAAACATTTACTATCTTACAATTTTTGTGGGCCAGTAATCTGGGTGTAGCTTAACTGGGTCCACGGGCTAGAGGTCTGTAGACAGAGTGCAGTCAAGGTATGTGGGGGGTGGGGAGAGGAGGCTCCAGTTATCTTCAGGTCAACTGGAGGAGGGCCCCTTTTCAGGCTCCCTCACAGGCCTCTGTTCCTTGCTGGCTATTGACTGCAGACATCAGTCCTCTGCGATGTGGGCTTCAGCAAGGGGCCACTTGCAATAGAATAGTTGGCTTCCTTTATAGTAAAGGACAGGAGGACTTGAAAGCAAGAAATAGGAAGAGACCAGAACAGAATCCACTATATTCTACTCCTGAAAGTGCCTTCTCACCAATTTTGCCATGTCCTATTCACTAGAAATGAGTCTGCAGTCCTTAGCCCATGCTCAAGAGGAGGGGCTCAGAGTGGACATATATCTCACAGATATCAGGAGGTGGGAATCATTGGGAGCCATATTGAGAACAGTCTACCACAAGGTGTCATTCAGCTAGAAGAACATTAGAACATTCTAAAGGGATTGCAGAGACCCCAAGTTAAAAGTGAACTTGGCTGAAATGGAAGAAATAAGTCTTCCAGGAACACTGCTAGTGTGACAGATCACGTGAAAGGAAATAAAGACATAGATTATATGGGGATTTATAAATCACAAAAAAGGAAGTCAAATTTTATTCTAATTGTAATAGAAGTTCACTGAAAGACTTCAGGTTGGGGAGATGACCTACTTACATTTATTACTTAAAAGATTTATTAAGTGAATATAAAATAAACTTTTCTAGCAGAGGCCATATAGTAAATTTCACTTGTCATGAGAACTCCCAGTACTATGGGCACTGAGCATTTTGACTACTGGAAGATCCTTTAAATTTACTGATTATAGTGGATTAAGGATACATAAGTGACTAAAAGTAACTTGGTAAATACGGGTATGACAATGCAAATGCTTCAAATTAACCAAATTTTGGCAGAAAGAGCTGTTTTTGAAAAGTTGTGCTTTCATGATTAATTGAAATGTATTTTACAAAATTCCAGATGTCTTTTGTGGCTCACACTACCCATTATTATAAATGTAAATGGTGTATTGTCATCCCCTTTCTGAAAAAAATGCTTATTAATGACTTCATATCCTTTTTTGGGAAGCTCTAAACACCCATTTCCTTGTCTGCATTAGAAAAAGACACAACATAGTCTAGTAAAGAAATATTCAACATTTAGTTAATTCTAACTACTCATGTGGACATGTCCTCCACTTTGTTCACTCTTCTCCTCCTATTCCCTTTCAATCTATTCCACCAGTCTACCAAAAATGTTCTTTTCTAGGTTACCCATGACCTCAATATTTTCAAATCCGACAAGCAGTTTTCAACCTTTACCTCTTTCAACCCCTTGAGGCATTGTTTCTTTGATCAAGTCTTCCTTCGTGAAGTAAACTGGTCTCTGAATCTCTGTGCTTTCATGTTTGTTTTCTATTTTAATTTTATTGGCTTCTTCTCTGAATATCCTGATTTTTACATGTTGCAATGACACAGGGTTTAGTACTCAAATATCTTTGCTATTTGCCCTAGATGAATTCATTCTATCCAGTGGCTTTAAATAGCAAACCTATGTTAATGGTTCAAAAAATCAGTATCCTAAATCTGTTCTATTTTAAATTCCAAAATTCAACAATATCCACCTTTCATGTGTCTGTCTACTGGAATGCTTAATAAACATCTCAAACGCAAAGTTGAAAACTACATTTTTCCCTCAAAGCCTTCCACTATGATATACTCTATTCCAGTGAATGGAACCTCATTTACTTAATAATTATAATCAAACTCCTGGAGTCTTCCATTACTTCCATTCTTTCCCACAGATCTATCAGCAAATCCTGATACTTTACCTTCAGTCATTCTTACATTCAGCAACTTCTCAATAATTCTACCACTCCTTCTTTTGTCCAGCTGCCAACCCCACTCAAGTGGACAACCTGCAAACTGGTGTTTTGAACTTTGTCACCCCTAAAGAGAGCTCTGGGCTAAAAACACAGGTCGGTGCATTCAAGGATTTATATCCCAGATCAGCCAGCTACCTGCTGTATTACAAAGGACAAATTACTTACATGTCTCGATACCTCAGTTTCTTTACTTATAACATCAGGAAGATAATTGTATCTAGCTCATAGGATTGTTAATACTAACTCAAAGGATTAACAAGATAAAGTATATAAAGCAATTTGAACAATGTGACAAACTGTGAGCAATATATAAATATCAGTCCTTACTATTATCATTTTGTTAATAATCTGTTTTCTACATATCATTAGAATGATTCCTTAAAAACAAATTATAACAATTCCTTGTTAAATATGCTCAAACAACTTTCTCTTATATTTAAAAAATCCAAGATTCCTCCAGGCCTATATGAGTGGTCTGTCAAGAAGGAAAATAAAACTTTTCTGTATTGTTCTATAATTGAGCATATAAAAATTAATTTGTTGTAGTAGCAACATGACCAAGCAATAGCTGTGGTCATTAAAAATATAATTTTAACTCAAAGTATTTATTAATAAATGAATAAAGAATGCAAAAGGACTCACAGACTAAAATACTTTTCAATTGCATCTAACTTTTTCTTGGGAAATTTTTTGCATAGAAGCAGAAGGCTGGCATGAAATGTATACTATTGACAACACAAACCCATGTTTCTTACAGTGGTTCCTTTACTTCTTCAGGTTTTAGTAATATTGATGCTTTGATGTCCACTGGAACTCAAAGCTATCAATACAAACTCTGAAAGCAAATTAATATCTTGCTACAATATAGTAAGAGAGGGCTAACAAACTTCATGATCCTTAAAATTCAATTAGGAATATATCTAAGAGTAGGCTAATGTTTTGAATTTCTACTTTATTATGCCAAAATATCCCTAGGGCTTCATCAACAAAATATAATATCATGAATTCTTTTTATAACACAATGAAGTTTTTATAATAATCATAAATTCTTTTTTCTTAATCCAGACAACTGAAAATAAAAACAATTATAATGCCTAAGATTAATAAAAACAAATAATCTGTGGGGAGGTTTTCATCTATGGTTGCATTTACCATTTTGCAGGCAAGAAAAATTGCTCTAACGTGCTCTTACTTTTCCTTTAGAATATGACTGTCAGAGGACTCTACCAACCAGAGAGAATGTAATCTCCGTTTTATTACCAAAGGAGAAAGATCCATAGGTTTTTAAAAAAAATGTTTTAAAAGCATTCATTTAAAATCCAGAAATGCAAAATTATTTTACCAACCACTAAACGTAAAGCATCTACTCTGCCATCAAAACTATAGTGTCTTGTGTGAGCTTTCAAAATGTAGTCAATTCTTCATGCTCCTCAAAATTATGGAATAGAGAAGAACAAATCAGATTTCTAAATCCCTGGAAAATAGAAGTTTTGCATTTTATTAAATCTATCAGAATGTGCACCTGTATCCCACTGAAGAAGGGGTAGCATGTGTGAGACTCTTTATGCCGTTAGACCTGACTAGACCAGGAATGAGAAAACCCATTGGAATCTAGCCCTGAGATCTTGAACTGCATGTCCTAGCTCCAAAATACGAACTGGGTCAATCAGAGACTTGCAGAGACTGTCTACTAACCAGCAATGGGAGGTCTGGCCATCATCCTGCACTGTAAGTCGGAGCAGTTGGTATATCCTAGGAGGTGGTAACACTCCAAGGCACAGAATGTATAAGGAAGAGAGAAAGGTGGGAGAGCTCTCTGGGACTCTTCCAAAGGACTGCAGATTTAACCTGCCCTGCATTCTTATGAAGATCTCATAGCATTTATGTTAATGTCTTAATTTTTTTTTCCTTAAAAACTTTGAGTGCACTTTCTATTTCTTATAATAATCTTGACTAAGACATTATTGGTACCTGACTACATACAGGAGTCACAAGGTATGTAAGAAAGGGGAGTTGTGGTTGTTATATATCCTAGCAAGACTAGGTATTAGTGATGTTATCAGGGATAGGTCATTTAATCTCTCTGAACCTCAATTTTCCCATAACCAAAATGAAGAAAACAATCCACACCTCACCGGATAATAACCAGAATTTTAAAAACATGTACAAAAATCTATCATTTTGTAACATAGAATAAAGGTACAATAAATGCCTATTTTTTCATACTGCATTCAGTTTGCATTATCCTTTCTTTGACCTGTGTAAACTTTTCATTGTTTTTCTATTCAATCAAAAGTAAGGTACTAAGGTAAAGCTTTCCTATCAATGGTAAAAGACTACAGCTTTATAGCCTGCAAATTTATATACAGGAAATATATATGCCATGAAAACTACATTTGTTTTTCTTCTGCTAATTTTTTTAAGTAAATACAAATTAGTAAAGGAAAGGTCTACTTCATACCTTGCATTTTTCTTTTACTGTCCACTCCAGTACAGACTTAAATGTATTTTTGGTATCTAGCTATTATTTAGGATCATAAAAGTTTCCTCAAAAAGATTTGCCCCTCTTTTTTCAGATAGTTAAAACAAATGGCCAGTGCATAAATTAACCATTGTATGCCTTGCCCTAAACACTTACAGATCTATTCATAATGTATACCATAAGCCAAAACTCTTTTATCCATTGAAGTGTCAGAAAGAGTTTCATATAAACACTATAACTGAATTCATTCTGCACATTTCCTAAGGCAAGAATATAGTCATCTCACATAAAGTTTCTATCTTTCCATGTGAATGTATAAAATCTCTGGCTTTTGCAAAACAGCACAAATTAATTCTTTATTTTCCACTTCATCATGGGAAAAACAGCTGAGGATCATGAACTGAAACAATGAGAGGACACACATAGTCCCTATAACTCTTTCAAGAAGAGTAACCCTTACATGCGTTCCAGTAGAAGGGACTTTGAGAAAATAAAGTGGATAAATAAACTTGGGATGGAAAATTTCCAAATAGTCTTTTCTAAATTGAAACCATAAACACACAAGGTCAATAGATCCCTTTTCTTTAAAAACTTTAATGTCTTTGTCACAAGAAATACTAAACTCTCTTTGTTCACATTACCAAATAATATTTTCCTTATTAAATGTCCAACGTGATTGAACTTTGTGCAAATTTCTTGCTGTGTGCAGTAATTTTGGTCATTTTTGAGCATGCACCTATAGTAATAGCTTATAATAATAATGACCTAAAGCAAAATTAATTCTATCCTCACACAGTGCTAACTTACGCTAAAGTAAATGTTTAACAAAAACTTCTAGGGCAATTTGTGAATACACTATTCCTATGAAATTAACTTTTCTACCTCAGTTATCTACTGCTTACAAAAAAGAACAAATGCAATCTAAAAATAAAATCAGAACCTCAAAAAAAACATAATTATGTGCACCCCCAACTCACATTGACTGCTTGAGACTACCAACCCACAGGAATTTCTTTATTGGTCATAGGATTTTTGTGGAATTGTTTTCTAAAAAATAATGCATATGCTATAAAATAAATTTTTCTTACCAAACAAAATTAAAGTTGTTTTGATGCTAGTTATTTACCCATGATTTTTATGAATTTTAATTTGCTAATATATTTAGTAAATGTGTTTGTTTTATGTAGAATTTATAAAAGTTTTAAAAAATTATACCTGTTCTCCCAGGAGCAATAACAAATGTTAAATCAATTGTCAATGCTTGATTCTATAAAAGCAATTCTGATAGAATAACTGCAATGTCTTTAGCTTCTATACCTTCTAGGATAGACGGGTGTTTACCACAGCTTATTCAATACTTTAAGTTAAAACAAAACTCTGGATTTGCTTTTGTGATAACATATGCAACTTCAAATAGCTATTAGATGCAAAAAGCAATATAAATGTAAGAAATCTAGCAAGCAAAGTTTTCTCCAGACCTGTTCTTGTTTTATTAAGAAATAAATGGTTTAAAACCTATTTCACTGCCTGTAAGTATAAACACTAAGAGCATTATTGGTTACTTGAGAGTTCCAAGAAAGAGAAGCCTTATATTGAAAATGCACAAGTAGGTATTACAAAAGCAAGTAAACGAGAAGTGAGAAATTCAAAGGAGTTCAGTATATAAAATTCAGTACTTTATTAAAATGATAAATTATTTAGTAAATCTTACAGTGTTTATCATATACTTCAGCCAAGAAAAAAAAAAAAAGATTTCTAGGAGACTTTTCCATGTTTTGTAATATCAAACGCTGTCTTTTCATGGCTGGTAAAGACAATTCATTTTTTAGCAGGACCATGAAAAACACTTATGACATTGGTATGTGGTCAAAATTTATGTATTTTCAAATACTTTGTGATAACAGAGGATGTGATAACAGAGGTTTTTCCCTATGAATTCTAAGGAAATACCATTCAAGTCTGTATTTGGGCAAAGAACATGGAAGCAATTTAGTTAACTGATTGGAAGAGTAAAAGAAAGCAATGGATGAATATGCTCCAAACTTAATGTCTGTGGGGGTTGCAGCAATGATATAGTTAGTTATCAGGGAAAGAGAATAGAAATAAGAATATCAAAGAAGTGGGAAAATATAAACACTTTCCAAATGAAGATTTACTCCTTATATTTCTTACCAAAATTGTTATTAAGAAAATTCTTGTCTTGATGGTTGTTTATATGTGTGTTCAACATGTAACCACTCAACCATTATGGCTTTTAAGCAACAAATTTTAGCAGGGCCTTTGATAGCTTCAGTATAATGGACACCATTACTTGGGTTTTAAATTTTGTTTGAATAAAAGCAAGACATGTTAAGATTGGGGATCTTATCTTAACTTGCCAAATCCCTTAATACCCCAAAGCTGGAATGAAAACAACTGAGAAAGGGCAATCTGCAGGGCAACTTTTGGGAACCTAGCTTCAAAGAGGTCTTTTCAACAGGACAGTGTTAAGAGACAGTTACAAAAATAGCCCATAAATATATTACATGGTTTCAAATGAACAGCCCTCTTGAGCAAAATAAGCAAAACAAAACAAAAAAAGAGTTACAGGTTGAGGTGACATGCCTAGCTCTTCAGCAAGATCTAGATTATTTTGGCTCCAACAAAAAGCCATTAAAGTTCTGAAACTGAAATCCTTGCTCTCCAAGGTCATGCAGTTCTGTCTTCACTTGTGTAAATAATACTATACTGGCTAGTTCTTTCTTCTGAGCAAAGGAGAAGTTTGGGGTGGTGGGTGCTTATCCTCACACAGAAACAAAGATGAAATGCAAATAGCATAAGCTCTCATCTAGTTACCTAGGAGGAAATCCTCTTCCTTGGTATCTTTTTCAAATAGCCAGCTTTTTTGAGTGACTTTCAGAAGAAGCTATGAAAATCCTTGCTCAGAAGGTTATTTAAAAATCCATCCAACTATTTTTTTCTTTTGAATTTTAGATAAAACAAAGGGAAAGCTGTATGGAATAATCTCCGTTTTTTAAACAGGTAACCACAGGCTGACTCTAGACTTACTTCATGGATACTACCCTCCACTCCTCCATCCCCATTTAATTAAGAACAGAAAGAGTTTATCAGTTTGTTTACAAACAGGGAAAGAAGGATGTGAGGACCAGTTACAGAAATGAACAATAAAAAATTTTTCTTCTCTGATCAAAGAGCCCAAGATACATTGAGATGAGCAGAGGTCATTTCCCCAGTCATTCCTAGTATTTACAATACACAGCAAACTCCACCAGGCTCACAGCAGCTCCTCCGAATGTGACAGGTCTAATCAGATGTTACAAAGGCCAGACACTCATGGGAAATTAGCACTTTCCACAGGTCTCTAACCTGTGACCTTTCAGTCTTTCTTGATTTTAACACCCAGGACAGGCATCTGATCCAAGGACACTGATAAACAATTCAAATGGTGCCTCTAAAGAACAGAAAGGAATTCAGAAAGTTGCTAACCACACTCAAGTTTGCCAAAAAGTAAAGGAAACTGGAATAATGATACAGAATAAACTCATATCCATCAGTGTGCTGCATGTGAAAAATACTACCTCCCGTCAGATACCTTATATTATATCTTCACTGGGTTCACTTATGGTTCTATTATTACCTCAAGCAGTTCTCCCTAAAACATTCACTGCTAACAGCAAAACTGTGAGCCATTGGGAAAAAACAAAAATGTTAAAAAGCTATTTATATTTTTATTGAGTTACTTTTTGGAGAATGATCTTGGATGGATTAATTATAGTATTATAAAGGATGCTATAATTTTAAACACTCTTTACTGTATTCAAAACTAGGAGGAATGAAATTCACGAGGCTCCTTCATAAGTTTCAAATTAAACACAAAAATGTTCTGTTTGATAAGCTAGGGATGAAATGCTTGGATAATTTCATGTATCACTGAGTAAGCAGAAGAAAATCATCCAAGGCAATTGTTTTATTTCTAAATGTCTTTAAAGGATTTTTTGGTAAGTACCATATATGGAGGATGGGGGCATGGAATTTAATGGAAAAATCCTAACTTTGGCAAAAGTAAGCAAAGGCTTTAATATTTACTAGTTGTGTGACCTTGGAGACACTGTTCATTCTTTTCTCGTCTCCTTTTTTCTCATATAAACAAAAAAGGATGATAATAGTTTGTAGGAATGATTTAGAACTAAAAAAGCAATTGTTCTTAGTCTTGTATCTAACTCAAATATAAAAATTGTTCTGAGGAAATAGTCTCAAAGCTTCCATTTAAGTCACACAAAATAAACTTAATTTATTACACATCCATCTCTTCAGAAATAACGCAGAATCTAACCATCCTGTTTTCATAGGCATAGGATGGCAGTGAACAAAGCTGGTCAGATCAGACAACTTTTCACATAATTCTTTAAAACTCAGCATTGGTATTTAGAAGTTCATGTGCTTTTAAGAGTCGCTAGAGAATTGCTGCAAGTCACCATAGACCATTGGTTCCAAATACTTGGCAAAAGAAGCAAAACAAGCCACCCATGAATTTAAACCACAACTGTATTTTTTATGAAGAGACTTAAAATTTTGTTCCAGAGCAATATTTTCTGCCTGGTAAGGCCATTTCTGCCTGACCAATTTGTTTAAAAAATAAATGTTTCCAAATGGTCAGTACAGCTTTTCATGAGAATGCCTTATGGAAAGTTTTTCTTTAAAAGTTAAGTGCTCTTTGCATACATTTTTAAATGTATACTAAGAAAAAAATTGATATAATTTTATTACGGGAAAATAAATCATACCTACACATTACACTCACATCTATATTGAAGTTATTTTCCCTGAACCTTCTGACTACAAACTTGTTTTTTGATGGAGATCAACTTAAGAAATTTCAGTTCAAAAGAATTTGAATTAAAGATTTCTAAACTCTTGCACAAAGTGATGTAATGGTGAATATACTATTACATTATTTGAAACCTTAATTTCGAGTAGGCTTAGTGGGAAATAAGATTGTGACATATTTGCAAATAAATGTCAGAATATTTGCATATATACTTTATATACATATTTTATACCAAGAAGATAACAGAACCATTACAGTGATGTAAATAATTCTAGGGTGATGCAGAGCAGATTTTCTCAAAGCGCAAGTTAAAATAGTATCAAATTTAATGAGATTTTAAAGTCAAAATTTGAGGGATATTTACATTTGGTGTCCTCAAGCAAAAAAATCTCCAACCCTGCCATCTCCCTTCTACCCTCCCACCTGTTACTCTTTCATGAATCCCAAGTACGAGGAACATTTCTAATGACCACGAGCTACACTTAATTATCAAGGATTTATTCACTACCAACTTGGCATCTGAAATCACAACTAATATATATATATAAAACAAGAATATATCATGCCAAATGCATCACCTATAAACAAGCTATCAAGCGAAACTCTTCTTACATCCTGCAAATTCAAAACTCATCTCATTACAGCTGGTGGGTAAGGCATATCTAAAGTAAGTCTTGCCCTAAAGATCCTTAAAAACACTGAAATACAACAGTTTACAGTACTGCTTTAAATTCAACCTATATTTTAAGAAATGTCTATTAAGTGCACACTTTCTTTATAACCATTTAAGCCCTTTAACTCCAAGAAGAAACAAATAAATGAGAAACTAAAATTTTAGTAGAGGGCTAATATAAAAATTAAGACAACAGTGGGCCATTATTTCTTCCCCTGGCTCTCAATTGAAGGACACTTTTCAATCTATTTAGAGAAAAGGGGAGCAGTATGAATATTTCATTAGAGAAGAGATAAGAGAAAAGCAAAATTAATATAGGGAAGGAAGACAGAAATAATAAAATGAGAAGCCAGTGAGATGAACACAGAGTTATTAATAGGAATGAAATTGTGGGACTTCATGGAATGTTGCCCTCTTTTCTCCAGAAATATAGAATAAAAAGAAAATTAAGGAAGGGTGTATAATTCACCACACCTAAGCCTCCTAGACTAAAATTGGGTAAATTCACTGTTTTTAGTTTCATTTTAACTAACAAATTTTAACATTAGAAACATTTCTTCTTAGAGGGGCCTCCCTGATGGTGTAAGGGGTTAAGCATAGCACTGTGAAGCTATCTGCAACCTCTGCAGCACCGAGTTGGAATAGGGGGCTGACCCACATGGCACAGCAGATCTCTCCTGTCTCGCGGCTTCTCCCCTCAGCAGTGTATTTCAGTCAGTCTTCCTGTTCTGCTCCCCATTCTGTCTCTGGTGGAATCCTCTCACCCCGCACCTCTGGCCTGTATCTCAGTTCTTGTATGCATAAATAAATAAATCTTTAAAAAGAGAGAGAGAGAGAGAAACAGTTCTTCTTAGAACTTTATTTTTAAAAAATATTTATTTATTTATTTATTTATACAAGCACTGGGTACAGTCAGAAGAGCAGGAGGGTGAGAGAATTCACCAGAGCAGGGAACAGAACAGGCAGACTGACGAAGTACACTGCTGAGGAGAGCAGTGGGCAGCAGGAGAGGTCTGCACACCATGTGGGACCCTCACCGGCGGCCAGGGATCGAATCAGCGCTGCAGAGGCTGCGGGCAGCTTCGCAACCCAGCGCTCAACCGCTGTGCCACCAGGGGAGGCCCTCTTCTTAGAACTTTAGAACAGCATCTTTGGAAATATCCCTTCCTTGATAATAAGAGATGAGTCATGGAATCTCTTATCTATTGAGTTACAATGTGAGTAAAGATACTATTCTATTACTATTGACATATATTGAATAAATTAAAAAATGGGAAAGTAGTTACAAATTATTTCAACATACAATGTTCAAGATGGAGAAAGCACTGTTTTCTAAGCTCCCAGGGCCTAAGAGTCAAAATTAAGGGCAGTTTTGGGGAAAAAAGACATTTTCCTGATTTGTGTTTAATCTTCATAAGGTAAAAGTTATGTTGAGAAACTTTTAAAGAGAGGTTGATTTAATTAGCTCATTTTTTTAAACAGCCTCTGGTTATTTTTGCTTTTGAAAATGAAAACACAATTAGACAAGAATGTGAAATCACTCAATAAAATTTTAAAATGTTTCTGTTTTAAATCTAGCAAAAGAAGTTTTAAATGGATGCACTAGACATCATTAAACCCATTAGAAACCACGAAGACTGGAAGGAAAAGATCGGTCACTACTTACAATTAGTGTGTTCATTCATGCAGTCCAGAGGTGGGGAAACTTAACCCAAGCTTTAAAAACATCCATATATATTTCTAGAAAACCCCAAACTACCAAAATTGCAAACTGGGATAGACTAAATCTTTAATTGCACTGTTGCTTCTGAAATGAAGAACAGAAATTCTAAAACGTATGCCAGTGGTAACCTCTATGCTTTCCTTCTCCTAGTCGTGAGATGTACTGCAAACAGTAGGAGAGCTTTTGTGTCTGGATTTTGCCAGCAACCTAAATCATATACTTTTCTTTTTCAAGGTTACATTCAGGTTGACCATCAGCAAGTATCTTTCTTTGTTAACTTCATGCCCTAAGTTATGTGGTTTCTTATTTTGATTCACTATGTTATAGCACATTTGCAGGTGTGTAAACTTAGGATTCAATTCTGGCAATCTCCAAATAAATTGTTTATGTATGTGCATAAATGTGCATAGATGTTGGGGGAAAGGGAGGAGTGTAAGCTGGGGTGGTGAAAAACTGGCTAGAGAGAACATTTCCAAAAAGAGAACTGAGGAAGTCAGACAAATCATGCCAATAACAGGGTTTCAATGGCAGACAGAAGCAATAAACTTTACTGAACGTTACATGGGAACAACACATCAGCCAAAGCCAAGTACCCTAGGAAGTCAGGTTTGAATCTTTTGGTGATAAGTGGAAGTTGTAGGCTAAAACAGAAACAGTTGTTTCATTCAAAAAATAATTAATTAATAGATACAAACATTGAGGAAAGTAGCACTGTTTGGGTGCTTAGGTATTTGCAATGCACAAAAACAGGAACAGAGAGCACCTATAATTAATTGGACTTGATTTCAGGGCATCAAGAGCATCAGGAAACACAGATTATCAGCAATAACAGGGAGAGAAAAGTGTTTTATTTCCTAGGGGCATCATGCTTTACTAAAGAGACTTAGGGTCAAAGTGCCAGGTCCCTGGCCTACAGGAAGGGTACGAGTATACCTGGAACTGTGGGGAGTATCCATGTGATACCTTTACAGATATAGTATGTTTGTCCATGGAGGACTATGTAAAGAGAGTATAACACAGTCATGTTTCCAGTAAGGATGGGGATATGCTCTGAGAAACACATTGATAGGTGACGTCTTCTTTGGGCCAATGTCAGTCTACATACGCAAACTTAATGATAATGCCTACTATGTGTCTAGGGTAAACGGAATAATCTGCGGGAACCACCATGGCTATGTGGTCCACTGTGGACTGAAACATCAGTAAATGAGGTTGACCACAGCAGGTGCCAGATAACAGCTAACAGACCTTAATCTTGTGCACACCTGACACACCCCAGGAATATCTGGAAATACTGAGGAGCTGGACTGTAAATCTAACACAAAAACAGAGGTGTCTGAGCTAAAGTGTATTGATTGGATTTTATTTTAAACCTGTGGCTGGCATACTTTTAGGAAACAATGTCATTCTATAGTGTATAAACTTAATCCCTCCTTAAGTGTATGTGCCAAAACATTAGCAACCAGTGAATTAAAGAGAATGATGTGAAGATGTCCATGGTATTCTTCTTCCAACTTTTCTGTAGATTTGCAAATTCTAGAATAAGGTATTCAAAGAGCAAAGATGCAAATTTCTAGTATTCTAATTTCAGTTTTGATATTTAGTGTTAACTTATAAAAATTTGTAATAAATCTTTTTTTTTATTTTTGACCCATTGCATATTAACAACAAAAAAACTCAATCCAGAAAAAAAAATTTAACACTTAGGACCTTGTGATCAAAGGAGCAATTTTAAAAAGCCAAACTTGAATGTAACATGTATGACAGAGGCTATCTAATCACTGCCTGGGCATAGCTCTGATCCATTAAGAGCTCTTTGCTGGTAATCTGGAATTCCTTATTTCTAAGATCCTATGAAGACACATGCAACAGCACAGAACATTTCCTCTTTGCCCTCAGATTAAAGATATGTGATCAAGATTTTAGGGTTTTTCACTTCCAAGTATCTGATACCAATTTTATTTGTTTTCCTCTAATTCTCTTTGTGCATAAGATTCTTTAGGGAATCTTTAGGACTTATGCTATTTTTAACTTAAATGCCTGTTGTTATTACAGATTTTAATAAATTATAATATCAGGGAGTCATACTAAAATGGCAAAAAGATTTTTCTTTTATGAGTTATTTTGCATTTCTAGACCTTAGACATTGTCATCTGAAAGGCACATTTTTAGTTTTGTAGGTTGACAATCAAAATTGTAAAGATTCATTTCAGTTTAAGAGCTTGGAATAAGACTGAGTTTGATTTACTCCATTGTGATAGACACTAGGAAGGGACTTTCTTTTTATCCAACAAATTTGTTTTCTTCCCTCTACCCATAATTCCAGGAGGTAGAGTGATAAGGACAGTTCTACTTGTAAAACTTTAATTACAACTGAAAAAATATTTTGCTTTCTTCGATAATTAAAAAAAGACGGAAATACAGTTGATCCTTGAACAACACAGGTTTGAACAGCAAGGGTCCACTTATATGTGGCTATTTTTCAATAAACACAGTATAGTACCGTAAATGTGTTTTCTCTTCCATCTTATTTCTGAATAGCATTTTACTTTCTCAGTTTTCTTTTAGAATACAGTATATAGTACACATAACATATGTGCGTTAATTGACGAAATATTTCTTGATCAGCTTTTTGTTATCATTAAAACTTCCAGTCAACAACAGGAAATTAGTAGATCAGTTTTGGGGTAAGTCAAAACTTATAGGCAGGTTTTTGACTGCATGGTGGTAGCACCCCTAATCCCAGCTTTGTTCGAGGGTCAATTATTTTCCAATTTCCAGTAAGTAGCTATAGCAACATTTCCTCACAGTATGTTTTAACTCCGTGTTCCAAAATTATCTCCTTTCCCTAGTTCTCATCTCAGGATTTGTTTCACATGTATTCTGGAATAGTCAGCCATTTTTTAGACGCACAAAAAATAATAAGAACAATAATGAGAACAGGAATAATGATTCCATTTATTGAATTTTTCTATGGACTAAGTGTGATATTAAGTGCCATGCATACATTATCTCAACTAATCCTCACAGTCCTATTAGTTCACTGCCATTATTATCTTCATTTTTTTCCAGTTGAAGAATAGGGCATAAGGAATGTGAGTAAATTTCTCAAGGTCACAATCAGTAAATCATACAGCTGAAATAAGACACTAGCCCATCTGACTCCACAGCTTTCACTCTAAACACTCTAATGTACAAGAAAATAACTTTAATTGGCTTTACAAAACTAACTTAACAGCTTTCACGATTCATTAATGCTATTTTACTACTTTTTTAATAAGTGACTGAAAACATTTGCAAATAATTCCTGATCAAAGTGAGGAAACATTTGCAATTTTGTACAAACTGCACTTACTGCAAGCAAACATATGTTACAGTGAGTGAGTCAGAAAACATGGCATTAGAAGCTATTTGAATCAACCTCTATACAATAGAGTTGACAGTAACTGAGATGCTCTTTTTCCTAGTGAACTATATCGCTGTAGTCCATAAGACATTAACTCCTTGCACTTAATAATGAACTCTACAAAACACCCGTGCCATCAACTACCACCAGCTGAATTACATGCAAACCAAAATTATTTATTTTCAGTTTTGTTTGTGTGCTGATTTTCATTGTAATTACTAATTTTAATTAAATATTATGCAAAAGGATTACTAAATGAAGATATGGAGTTGTTACTATGAAAATTATGTTGAAAGTTTTGGAAAGACTCAATAAAAGTGAGTACTTAAGAAAAGAAAAATGCATTTGAATTAAATATGAGTAACACAGCTATGAAACAATGGCGAAAACAATAAAACAGTAGAGGAATTCTGGATAAAACTGCTGCACTCTTTCTTGTTCAACCGTCAAAGGTGTGTTTTTAGGAAAAAAAGAAAATTCCAATTTGTTCCACCTGATTCTATGTCATTTAATTAACAACGAAACTTACATGTGTATAAATTTTAAATATATATATGTATATTATAAAAAAATAATTCATTTATACTTTTTTCAGTTTTCTGAAAACTATCAGGACCCGATTGTTTTACTTCTACTGCACTTTCCAGTAAAAATTTATTTGCAGTGATAGTATTTTCACATATTTAGAACAGAAGTAGAAGAGTTATTGTAATACTATTTATTTGTTATAGGTTATAGGGATGTAAAAGTCAACGCAAACACTTAACTATTCTTAAAAAATAAAAAAGCTTTCAGGATCATGACTTACTCACTTTACATAAAATAGAGGTTACTGACCTTGCCTTTTAAAATAAGATACATACATTCTCTCTCATCATATTTTAGAACAAACAAAAGGAATCTTCTTAAGTTGTTTCAAATTATCCTAACATAAATATCCTCACTAGGGCCTCCCTAGTGGCGCAAGGGTTTAGGATGCAACCTGTGAAGCTGTCCGCAGCCTCTGCAGCACGAGTTCAATCCCCGGCCGACCAGGAAGCAACCCACATAGCACAACAGACCTTTCTTGACTCTCCCGCATCTCCCCTCAGCAGTGTACTTTGGTCAATCTGCCTGTTCTGTTCCCCGCTCTGTCTCTGGTGAATCCTCTCAAACCCCCTTATCCCCCTACACACAAATCTCTGGCCTGTGCCCCAGCTTTTATATGCATAAATAAATAAATCTTTAAAAAAATATATATCCTCACTAGCATGGAGGCGGTATCTGGGTATGCATTGTGCCTTAAATTGTCATTACCTAGATTGACCAGCTACAGAGACCTGTGTAGTCATGGACATGATGAGCTAATGGGTGTTTTCAGAACTAATGGAAATTTTGCTCAACAACTTGAATTTTTTTCCCCAGCCTTTGTTAAAAGGATTACATGTTTATAAAAACAAAGGCTAAAAATATTTTTAAATCATAACTGCGTTAATCATTTACAGCTCTTTATTCAACAGTTAGTTTCACTCCCCAAATACATTTTATTGTCATACCTGTTTTAGAAACTACATACCAAGTGCTGCTGCCTATTTGGCCTTATTTTCTTATTTTCTGTTTCTGCCAATGTTTCCTGCAGTCAAAACTATTCCTCATTCAGAAAGGCTACTCAATCAACACTGTATTTGTAGAATGAATGAATGAATGAGTGATTGAAATTGTGACTATTGAAATTAGAAAAAAAGTTAATTCTATATAGCATGTCAAATCCAGATCAACCGTGTTACAGAAAATTTAAATTAGCAAAGGCAGCCAGGGTGAGGATATGTGTAATTAGTTAAGTGTAACAGGGGATCTAATTTTGTTATAAATTTTCCCAATCATTTCACTCTTCCTGATCTACAAGAATTTTCATAATGAATAGCTCCTTCCTTTAGCAATTAATATATCTAACCTTTTTTGAAGTTTATTTGATAAAATGAGTAGTCCAAGGTCATAAATTGAAGTTGTTGATATTGCCTTATTTTTAATCATAGACTAGGAAAGCCACATCAAAATCCTATTTCTCATGAAAGGTAATATGATTACTGTGTCAAGATCTAAGTAAATGTTTGATTGAAATGCTGAAGATATATGGTAGGTGAAAACTATTAAACCATAGCATGCTGTGTTAAAACATCTGATTCTTAGGAGGCGGTAGAATGTCCATTTTAAATTGTTGGTGATGATTTATTTGAATAATTTGGAGGGCAGATAAAGGACAAAGAAAGAACAGTTTTGGAATTAAATTAACTTGCATAAATTAAATTATACATCTGGCTTAAGGAGAAATGGGAAGTTAAAATTAAGATTTTTGCTTTATTTATCTTTATGTAGACCAGAATTTTTGTTGATGAGTGTTGAAAAGAAGCTTATACATGTAACATATTTTAACTGCAATCATTAAAAGTAGAGGTTTTCGGGCCTCCCTGGTGGCGCAGCAGTTGAGCGCTGGGTTGCGAAGCTGCCCACAGCCTCTGCAGCGCCGGTTCGATCCCTGGCTGCTCCCCGGCCAGCGGAGGAGGGTCCCACATGGCACGCAGACCTCTCCTGCCGCCCTCTGCTCCCCTCAGCAGTGTACTTCGGTCCTTCTGCCTCCTCTGCTCCCCGCTCTGGCTCTGGTGAATTCTCTCACCCTCCCGCACTTTTGACTGTACCCAGTGCTTGTATGTATGTATGTATGTATGTATGTATGTATAAATAAATAAATAAATAAATCTTTAAAAAAAAAACTGTGTGAGGGCTATCTACGATAAAATTTTTATTCTTTTCATCAAAAGCTTTAAAAAAAAAACCACATTTTTCTATATTGTCAAAATAATATAAGTTTTGGAGTCAGAACATCGGTGATCAGTCTCTACCCCCAGAGTGGGACCTAGCACATATTAGGAACTCAACAGATTCAATTCCATTATTATCTTCTTCCAGAATCACCTCTTCTGCACATATGAGATGTTTTCTCTGCTAATTATTGCTGCAAGTGTTCCTTGTGAATCAGGAAGTTCATGTTCAGATAAATACCTGGCACCAGAGTTTACTCATCAAGTGCACCTTGGAGCAATATTAAATAGAAAACATCCGATACTGTAATTTCTTGTCATCTAAATTTCTTATCTTTGCCTTTCTTCTGTGCAAAATTTATAGGACTTCTTAGATCATTTCTTAGGCCCTCTCCGATAGACATTTTGCTCCTCTATCATGGCACCTACCACTGTTGCAATTCAATTTCAGACCCGTCCTCCCTAATTTTCACAAGCTATATTGTCATCACATTTCTTAGTTGTATAGTATTTTATTATTATTATCTTTCTCCCCAACAAAACTGATTAGTCTATGAAGAAAAGATAATGAGGTAACTTAGTTTCTCCTGGAGTTGGGTAAAAAGGTGGCTTGTGTCTTCTCAATTATCACTTTGTTGAATACAAAGGAGATACTCTATCTCTGAATAAAGGAGTGAAAGAAAGAATGAACTTAGGCTGTGTTAAATAATTCAGATGCATTCTCTGTGAAATTTACAATTTACAACTAAATACATGCTTTAGTCTAATAATCCCTAGCTGTCCCGGAATAGATTAAAACTCATCAAAAACCTTACATGGATTTTGAAGATCATATAGGGATAATAATATAATAGCAATTCACATTTATACCTACATTATATTTTCTAAAACACTTTTTATCCTCAAAGTAGCCTCTTGAGATAGATACACCTCTATATTTAGATGAAAAAACTGAGGCTTGGAGAGTATAAGATACTTGCCTTTGATCTCTAGCTAGCTAGTGAATAGCTGAATACTAGAATACTGATTCCAAATCTTAAATAATTTTACTACATTAACTTAAAATTCCTGACATTTGATATAAAATAATTATGTATATTTTCTTAGTATATACTGTTATTACATAATAAAATAATAATAAAGTGATGTCCTAAATAGCTCCATCACATTTAAAACCAATGACTCATTCTCTCTAAATTACAATTAATTTATATGTTATATTTTATAAATTGAATTATTAGCCCTAATTCCTCATTTCTTTGTAATGGGGGACATATTGCCATACATTTACTATGGCCCTATGCTGGGCAGACTATACTTTTCCAAACCATGTCTCCAATAATTAAAGGTTTTCTTTTTTCTCTAAATATATATTTGCATAGGCAAACTAGGATGTAGGCCAGAGTTGTGGAGGGCAGGAAGGAGGGATTCACCAGAGACAGAGTGGAGGGCAGAACAGGTGGATTATATTGAAATACACTGCTAAGGGAGCAGTGGTGAGACAGGCGAGGTCTGCTGTGGGTGCCTATATGGCTATAGGTGGGTTAGCTCCCTGACTGGGGATGGAACTTAGGCCATAGCAATGATAGCACTGAAACCTAACGCCCTAGGCCACCAGGGAGGTCCAACCAAAGGTTTTCCATGTGACTGAGTGCTAAGGTTTGCCCTGTTAAACTTCTGCCCGGTCTTATGTAACCCACTGGCTTCAGATGAATGAGAAAGTGGGGCAAACATGAAACCAGCCAAATCAAAACCAGCAAGTCAGGCCTAAAATTATCAGATCCCAGCCATTCTGCAGACATGTGAAGGAGACATAAGTACATATTTTTGTATGCACATTTTGTTATTCAGCATTGTTTTGGTAAGAGCTGATACAATGCCATCTTTACTATGTGATATAGACTTATTCTAATTCTGTCTCAATGTGAGATCTTTCAGATGTTTGGTAGAATTTTTTCCCTAACTAGTTTCCTGACTAGGAAACTTCAGAAGAAAAAGAACTAGTCTTGAAAATATATTGTGTTAAATAAAGAGCAGCTTAATATCATTCATGGTCTCTTTATTTATTTATTTATTTGTTTGTTTGTTTGTTTGTTTGTTTGTTTGTTTGTTTTTTGTGGGACCCTCACCGGTGGCTGGGATCGAATTGGCTCTGCAGAGGCTGCGGGCAGCCTCGCATCCAGCGCTCAACTGCTGCACCACCATGGTCTCTTTATTACATAGTTCAGCACTGCCTTGATTCTACTGATTATTTAAATAAATCTAAAAGAAACTCGTTATTTTTTTCCTACCCCTATCCCAGTTCCAATACTGCATCTGCAAGCAAAAAGTATTATTTTTCCTGCCCTCCCTTCCTCTTTTATGTTCTGAAAATACGAAGGGGAAAAAAGTACTTGTACCCAAATCACAGACTATTTTCTGCACATACTAATTTACACAATTCTGAATTTTGGCTTAAATAAACATGTTTGAGTCAAAATAAAATCCATCATTTGGCATCAAACTAATGTCTGTCTGATATTCCACTAAAATTTGGGTTCCACTGTTCCACAAACTTAGGCTAGGATTCTAAACTGTCATTTGTGGTGAGAATGGTATTTTATATCAAGCAATCACTTTTTTTCATTTTTGATATTCAGCCCTTTTACTTTATGATATATTGCCTCAGAAATTTGGAATAAACTAAGTTGGAGTGGCATGACAGAGAGACAGAGGAAGATAATTTGAAGAAGACATCACAGAAATGAGATCAAACAATGAAAACGCACCGTCATGGAGTGAATTTCTCATTCTTGTCTTCAATGTCCATAATAATAGCAAATGACTAAGGGAAATTATATCAAGTTTACAGATTTTTAAAGTCAAGTTTTAATAATTTCCTTACATTTGCTAATTAAAATCTTGGTAAGGTTCTTTTTGTGCATTTACAGGTTTGTATGTAGTTCAGGTTGATCATAAATATGTGAGATGGCTGACTCTCTAAGCAGTGACCTTGAGACAAAAGAAAAAAAGCAAATCTGAACACTCAAACTATGGATTGCTTATCAGAGAGTTAGCAAAGACAGAAATCAAATGTTAATATAAAAGACATAAGGAAAGGGAAAAAAGAAAAAGAAAAGGAGGTTGACCACATCAGGATAGACGGAATGTATGCTTATTTCTAGACAGCTGGTATTTTGACATCTGGGGATAAAATCCTACGTGTTCTCCTGTGAAAAGCTGCTGTGCTGTGATCCAATCAGTTCAATAATACCAGGGGCTACTGTGTCTGCATTCTAATTAGGCCTTTCCAACAAAATATTCTGTACGTCTAGCAGGAAGACTTTCAGAAGCCCCTAGAAAGAAGGGAGAATCTTAGGAACATTTTAGTGTCAAAAAAAATAAATGTTTATGAGCATCCACTAAGTCCAGGAATGTACTAGGCTCTGGGGGTAAAGTAGGGAAGAGCAGTGAGCAAGACAAACTTGGCCTTCACACTCAAAGCACTAAATCTAGTGGGGGAGGCATTGAATTAGAAAGTTACAAGCTATCACATGGGTCATTACACATACTGAAAAGATCTCTGACAGAAATATTGGAGGGGAAATCTCTTTGGTAGTCACCATCTTCAAATCCTAAAAATGACCAAATTGAATTTGGGTGTTTTTCTTAATCCCTGATGGACAGTGAAATTTTTTAAGTATTTGAATTAATCATTATGATTTTTTACCATTTTCTTCCTATTTGTTTATTAATATGTCTGAATATAAGATATACATATTTGTGCTTTGGAGTATCTAGTCTAGGGATTGACTTAAACCCTTTCCAAAATTATGGATGTTTTTATTTTCCAAAGCCTACAGGTATTGTCCAAGCTAAAATTGGTTTCAATCTTATTGCAAACAGAATATTCATGATTTTGATATCTGGCCCAAAGTACATTATTTATTTGAAATATGTGCACAAAAGTATGCTAACTTTATCCCAGGACACTAGTAACTTAAGCATTTAAAAATAGCCTTTTAAAAATACAATCAGTTGGGGCCTCCCCTGGTGGTGCTAGCAGTTGAGCGCAGCGCTGTGAAGCTGTCCACAGCTTCTATAGTGCTGGTTCAATCTGGGCCTGCCCGCGAGAATCCCATATGGCGCAGCAGATCTCTCCTGTCTTGCCCGCTGCTCCCCTCAGCAGTGTATTTCAGTGGATCTGCCTGTTCTGTTCCCCAATCTGTCTCTGGTGGATCCTCTCACCCTCCCACACTTCTGACCTGTACCCCAGTTCTTGTATGCATGAATAAATAAATCTTTAAAAAAATACAATCAGCTGTTGCTCTTAAAATAACTAGATTATTTTTCCTAATCATAGTGTTAGCGAGGATTGACTTTATTTTCTCATGTCTTTTTGAAGTTCTCATTAGGGAGGATGATGTTTTGAAATGTTATCTGGTGATTGTTTATTCCTAGTAATTCTTGCTACCCTCAAGTTCTCCACCCACTGTGTGAAGCATCCTTAGGTTCAAGGGGAGAGCAAAAACCAACCAAGAGCAAAGGAGATGAAGTTCAGATTTGACTTCTAAAGTTAATACTTCCTCCAGAGAAGTTAAATGTAGGAATCCAGGCTTTTTAAAAAAGGGAAGAAAAAAAAAAAGTCCTCTAAATTCAGAATAATCAAAATGTTTTAATAGCAACAAGCAGAGACTGCCAACCAAGTAACACAGGATTTTTACCACAAGCCACAGAGTAAGAAAGAAGCATAGTTCCATACTACAAACAACAATGTAAGCCAACATTATCTCAATAAAAAAAAATAATAAAGAAGCACTATCAGAACTTAGCAACATCAACTTAGTATGATGTCCTCAGAACTAGAGAGAAAATGCCTAATGGATTCTGCACTTAAGACTGGAAGTGGCCTCACACACACACACACACACACACGCACACGCACATGCACATGCACACACATGCACACAACCCACTCTCCCTCTGGACTGAAATCCAGAGATAAAAGGGGACTCTTTCTCAGAAGATCCAGCATAGAGCAAGATCAGCTGCAGAATGCAGCTGAATCTCAGAAAGTCAGACAACAGCAGCAGTGCCCTAGAGAGGATCACCTCCAGCTGGATGATATGCCACCTTCCCAAGGGCAATCACTGTGAACTGTGTTAACCCAGGGGGAAGATGTGAGTTGTCACAGACATGGATTCTTCAACACTGACACTCTGGAAACAGATTTAGACCAGACTGGATAAGATGCAGAGCATGGAGACATTCAGGGACACACATAATTTCCCAGTTGAAAATTATGTAAACCCAGCCCATCTGAGAGTAGACCTTGAGAGAAGGGCGGGTGAAAGGGAAACTGGAGAATGCCAAATTTTACTAATGTTTACACATAAGGAACTAATCTTATAAGCCCCAAGGCACGAAGATGACTTGAATGGCAAGGTTAGGTCTTCCCACCATCATTGCTGGAAAAGTGATTTCACTTACTAAAAATAATTGAACTTGGGCAGATATGATATGTAGTCTAAAACTTCAAATCTATTATATTTTAGGATCTGTTATGTCTTGCTGTACATCAGCTCAGGTGTGAATATTAAAAGGAGAAATGCCAACACCTACTTATAGGATGTGCTTACTCACTAATGATATTCACCCAATTACAAGTTCCACCAAAACAGGAGTTTTAACATGTGTTTTTCACAAAAAGACACATCTCTTATTATCTGAAATAAAGCTCTACATATAATGGATGTTCAATTTTTAATAAATACATAATATATAAAATTGATTTTTCTTTAGTTATCTGATGAAAAGTCCCTATGAAATTTACAGATCTCTGATTTTCAAGTTCTTTATTCTAGTACCCTCAATTTATTTTATTTTATTTTATTTTATTATTATTTATTTATTTATTTATTTTATAGAGGCATGCTTTATTTATTTATTTGTTTGCTGGTTTGTTCGTTTGTTTTGTTTATACATGCACTGGGTACAGTCAGAAGCGCGGGAGGGTGAGAGAATTCACCAGAGCCAAAGCGGGGAGCAGAGCAGGCAGAAGGACCGAAGTACACTGCTGAGGGGAGCAGCGGGTGGCAGGAGAGGTCTGCGCGCCATGTGGGACCCTCCTCAGGTGGCCGGGGAGCAGCCGGGGATCGAACCGGCGCCGCAGAGGCCACGGGCAGCTTCGCAACCCAGCGCTCAACCGCTGCGCCACCGGGGAGGCCCCCTCAATTTATTTTATAGGAATAATCAACTTGATCAAAAAGTAAGTTAGAATGAGTTATGGATTGTCCATTCCAAGTTCATATGTTAAAGCCATAACCCCCATGTGAATATGTTGATGATGGAGTCTTTCAGGAGGTGACTAAGGTAAAAGGAGGTCATAAGGGTAGAGTCCTGATCCAGTAAAACTGGTGCCCTTATAACAAGAGAAAGAAACACCAGAGCTCACTCTCTACCATGTGAAGAGAGCAAGAAGCTTGCCATCTATACGCCAGGAAAAGGGTCTTCCCAGAGCCTGACCAGACTGACACCTTGAACTGACTTCTAGCCTCCAAAACTGTGAGAAAATAAATTACTGGTGTTTAAGACACCCAGTCCAAGTCGACTAAGAAAGGAAGTGGTTGTTTTCATTACTAAACTAAACTTACCCTATAACCCTTCCAAAATAAAACAATAAAAAGCAAACTTCCACAGTACATTTAAAACGTGATAACTTTTAATTAATTAATTTATATATATTTTACATCTTTTAAATGTTTTTTTTACAATGTTTGCTTTCTTTTCTCAGCTATAGTCCCCATAGAATTCCCACCATCAATTCACCCGTGTACCACCACCATAGTCCCTTGTGTTCTTCCTTCCCTCATTTTGCTCCCTCTTCCGCCCCCTCCCCTGCAGAATGTCTCTGATTTAGAGTTGTTTGTTTATTTTTGTTTTGTTATGTTTTTTATTGTTGTTATTTTTTCCCTAATGCCTTATTTGGTTCCCTTACATTCCTCCTGTAAGTGAAACCATGTGATATATTTCCTTTTCCTTCTGACTTACTCATAGAAATTTTCAAGATCATGTCTACGATTATCAATAACCTATATCAAGAGAACCTCACTCAAGACTCTACTGTATAGGCACCTCCTAAACTAAAATATAAAAAGGCTCACCAAAAGAAATAAATAAATAAAAAGAGTTCTTAGCTGACATCTTTGAATTAAAATCTTGGAACTCAAACAGATATTTAATGTCCAAACACATGTAATACTATCAGTAAACAAGTCTAATTTTCAAAGGTTTAAAATTTTTAATTAAAAAGGCCTGATCCTCTTTTTTGCCTTATGGTTATGTAAAATTTCATTTTCATTATCATGCCAATTTCCTACCTTCTCTTCCTACTCCCACTGAGATTTCCTTAAGACTTTTCTTTTCATGTATTATGAATAAATTTAGATCAGTTGTCTGGGATTTATTCCAAATAAAGAACAATGAAACTTTAGCTTTTGATTTTTATATTCATAAGTTGTTTTTGGAAAGGGACCATCTGAGAAACACTAGTAGTAATTGCCTGCTATGCAGACTTGTGAAGGATCAGTACCCACAATTGCAATTCACATGAAAGCAAAGCACCAGGAGCCCACAAAATGCTTTCAGTCTAGTGCCAAACCTTAAATTCATTCTCTGGAAAGATCTGTTCCTTACACTGGAAAAGACAGATAACAAACTGAGAAGCCTCCTCTATGTTTGTTTTGGGAATGGCTTAGTCATAGGGCCCTAAGTAAAATAATTCCTTGGGGGAGGGGAGTACAAGAAGGAGAGGAAATGTTGATTAATTTACACAACTGAAATGCTTTAAAATGCAGGCTATGCAGCAGTAATAAGCCAGCTCAATATCTAAGCTGCTTACAGAAAAGGTTTATTTCTTGCTTGTGGAACTTAGCACAGATTGACTGTATATTCTCTGCTTGTCTTCATACCAGAAACTAAGCTGGAGAAGCAACCACTAGCTACATTTTTCTGCCTATCATGGCACCAGGAAACCAAGAAATGATGAGCCTCATGTTGGCTCTTTAAGTTTATGCTCACAAGTGATATATGTTACTTCTACTCCTTTCTGCTGCCAAAGCAAGTCATATGGCCAAGTCTGACATCAGTGGGCCAAGGAAATATAATCTTTCTCCCTGGATGGAGTTTCAAATATCTGGTAACAATAATACAACTTACCACAACACCTTTCAAGGCAACTAGAGGACAAATTAACAAATAATATTAACAAACTTTTATACTTATCAATTTAATAATAGCAGTAATAATATTTAGTCCACTGTATTTTTATTAACTGCCAAGATCAATGAAAGGCATTTTATTTTCTTGTGTTATTTTATTTCAGTAGAAGAGACTGGTACGTAATTATCCTTTTTTTGAAGATGAAGCAAGCAAAGCTTAGTGATGTCAACGTGCTCTGTGTTGCACAGATCAATGAAATAGCCACTGTCTTGAACATGGTGGCAGAGGGAAGAAATACTCTGCAATTGTGGAATCACAATTAAGTGTCCTGGTTTATAAAGGAAATGCACATCCTCTCACAGCTTATTGAACAGAATTTAATACACATCCCATCTAACTAGAGTGCCTGGAAATACAATCCTATGATGTTCTTAGTAGAGGACTTGAAATATGTCAAGAAACATTGGTGGTTGCCATACGCTTCATTATGCCAGGAAGTCTAATACACTATTTCAATTTAATGAAGGTCATCATTAGGACTTCTGCTCACCAATCAAGCAGATTTTCAATGCTGATCTCAGATCTTCAAGCTAACAAACCCAAATAGATTATATAACCAAACAGATCAATTCAACTTACAGAAACAAGTTGCTTTTCTCCTTATCAGCACTCTTAGAATTCTTTCCCATACATATTGCTCAGGTAAATTATCAAGATCTTAAAATTCATTTTGGTATGTAGCTATTTTCTTCTGCTTCCAATTTTGTAATTGTTCATCTGGGACAAGCTGGAATCTGACTCTAATTTGGATCTGATGGCAATGAAGAGTGGACTTGAAGTGAATTAGCATTCCTTTGTAGGAAACAGCCTCAAGTAAATCCTTTGCTGGATCCTCAAGCAAGACAGTACCAGCTCCATCAGTGAGAAGGGACCACTGATGGTGAAGAAGTACCTCAGGACTTGGTGTGCACAGCAAATAGAGTCATCCAAATCCACCTATTATTCCAATCCCATTCTTAAAGTCACTCTTTTTCCTAAACAATGTCCTAAATTTCAAGTAAGAAATCTGGTGATTCTTGCATCAGAATTAGACAAATAACCAGATCATATTCTGTCTTATGTTTAGTTATATCAACACTGGTACTACAAAAAATTATATTCTTAGAGCAGTGAGAGAAAGTTTCAAGTCTTCAGAATATGCCTTAAGAGCAAAACTCAACAGCCAGAGCATTTTTCCTTTCTTTAAGGTCCGTGTTACTTCTGGAAGTAGCCACTGACCCAGAGTAAATGGTTTATTACAGCAATGGTTTATTACAGCAGCTACAATGCTCTGCCAAAGACTTGCCATAAGTAGCCCCTTCCTTCCAGGCAACCTCAGCCAATGATCTCATACATAGTTTTTCTACTAACTCAACTGACCAGTAGGATCTCAACCCGGGGAGATAACATTCTCCGATTTCAAACTTCGTAGATTTGTTTTGTGGGACTAGATTTCAATGCAGAAAATAGCTATCAGCCTAGATATTTCATACAGAGAAGGAATTGGGGACTTAAAATTTTACTGGAATTAATGGAAGAGTGGAAGTCTGAGACTACCATTAGACTGCAAGGCCATGCCACACAACTACTGCCCAAGCAGTATTAACATACTGAAATCAAGAAACACCTGGAAAATGGTGCTGTTGTCACAGCTACCCACATCAACAGAGAGGCCTGTGCAGTCTGGCCTCTGAAAAACTAGTGTCTGTCAGAACTTGTCCATCAACTGTCACCATCACATAATGAAGAGCATGAACCTAGTTCACTGTCAAGATTTCATGCACATACATTTCTCTGTAATATACTTAACTATACATGGTCAAATGACATTAAAATGCAGACTTTGTTTTGTTCCATCTACGCTAATCTACTATCAAATGTAATTCCCATAAAACACTCCCCTCTCTCTTTTTTCCCCCTGGTTCTTGAGAAATTGGTTCTGTAGTTCCTTTGCACAAGCACGAGTTGAGAATACCTATGAGAAAAGATGAATAATGAAAGGAACTTATCTTTCATTTTCAAAAATGAAAGTGAGTTACAGATTGTTATCAGCACATAGTGGTAGTGATGTAAGATTTTTTTTAAAGGTTTATTTATTTATTTATACAAGCACTGGGTACAGTCAGAAGCGCGGGAGGGTGAGAGAATTCACCAGAGCCAGAGCGGGGAGCAGAACAGGCAGAAGGACCGAAGTACACTGCTGAGGGGAGCAGCGGGCGGCAGGAGAGGTCTGCGCGCCATGTAGGACCCTCGCCTGGTGGCCAGGGATCGAACCAGCTCTGCAGAGGCTGCGGGCAGCTTCGCAATCCGGCGCTCAACCGCTGCGCCACCGGGGAGGCCCCTGATGTAAGATTTTTGAGATAGAGCAATGAGAAAGAAGAATCATCCAGCAAGAAAATGGTGTACATAATAATGTGGTAGGAAATGAAAATGGCTTCACAAATCAACTAGAAAAGGGACAGTTGCATAATCTACCATTTTTTTAATTATTTGTAACAAGAATTAAAAAGTCATGTTTGATCTTTAACTTTATAACGTATATTGGACTCCACATTCTATAAACAATTACGTGTAAAATTATAAGCCAAAAAAAATGGAAAATTGTATAGGTAAATATAATTTTTGTGGATGAACTTCCCAAGAATAAAGGTGCACTGCTGCTCAGTCACCAGTCAATATCTAGCCTAATCACCTATAGGAAGTTTCTGTTGTCCCAGGGGTGGTGGTGGATGAGGGAAGGAATAGAAAATAACAATTTTTATAAACACCAGGGAAGGTTCTGTCATTTTCTAAGGCTCATTCTCAACTAGCATTGGAGAAAAACCTATTATAAAAAGAGTTGAGAATGTTTCAGAAAGATTCTAAAATTCAACCCAAGTCTATTCCAACAAAATTAAAATTAAAAAAAATTTTCTAGAACAGAAGGTTTCTTGTTGAGAGAAGAGCAATGCAAATATTTTAGATGAGAGTGGGTAGAAGTGTTCTAGGAAGCAAAATAATTAGGGAATGAATATTTGTTTAATGAATGAATGAAGTCCCCCCCCACTATCACAACAATGAGATATTCTAAGAGTTAAATTAAGCCAATGATAAAGTCCGAGTTGACACATTTTCTTGGGTAATGTTGCTTTAAAAACATCAAAAACAAAATAAAAAACCAAAATCATAATTTTCTATTTTGCTTTGCTTGAACTTTTGGTCTATAAATTCTTTTGAAACTGGGTCGAACCCTATTTTCTCTGCCTTACATTAACGAGCCATTCATATTCTGGACTCCTTCCTCGTTTCCAACCCACCTCCCACTATATTCCAACATGAATCCTCCATTCCAGCCAACTGTGTCTCTTTATTTGTCAAGGACACCATATTTATTTCCATCCTGAACTCTATGTTGTCACTGTTTGTTTGACCTGAAATGCCTTTTTTCCTTTGTCTCTCTACTCTGCTTGTTATCAAAATCCTAATCATATTTCATAGCTCACTTCAATTTTCTTTAGTCCCTGAAACTTTTCACTCATTTTCTCTATGGCTTTACTTTATTGGAATCTGAGTATCTTTTTCATTCGGTTTAGTAAATGATATTATTACTGATATTACTATTTCATTTTAGGTTGACAAATTTTAAGTAACTTTGAATGTCAAATTTACAGAAAAGTTACACAAAAAGAACTTTTATATTTCTATCACTTAGATTGCCAACAATTGTTAATATCTTCCTAAGTCATTACTACAAATATTTATGTCATGATCTAATTAAATATTCTCAGCTGTTCCCCAAATACATGCTTTTTACTCTCTGGTCTAAGATTAAATCTCTGGATCATTCTTTGCATTTGTTTTTAAGTATTTTTTTAAAAAGATTTATTTATTTATACAAGCACTGGGTACAGTCAGATGCGCGGGATGGTGAGAGAATTCACCGGAGCCAGAGCGGGAAGCAGAACAGGCAGAAGGACCCCAAAGTACAATGCTGAGGGGAGCAGCGGGCAGCAGGAGAGGTCAGCGTGTCATGTGGGCCCTCGCCAGCAGCCAGTGATCGAACCTGCACTGCAGAGGCTGCGGGCAGCTTTGCAGCCCAGCGCTCAACCACTTCACCACCAGGGGAGGCCTGTTTTTAAGTATCTTTAGTCTCCTTCAAGTTGAAACAACTCCATTGTCCTTTCCTATATTGCATGACCTTGAGATTTTTAGAGGATTAGCCTCCTTTCTAGAGATATGATTCGCCTGCAAATAAGATATTTGCACACAATTTGGTTGTGCATCCTTCACAAGATCATCACAGAAACAATGATGTGATCTCAGGACATCACAACAGGAATCAAGTTCATACCAGCTATTTTCACCACAAACTTATCATTTTTCCATTTGGAAGTCGTAAGAATTTTTATAGGCTGACATGCTGAGATTTTATCAATACCTAGTTCCTTATCAAAATCCTGCTTCAGGGCCTTAATTTTACTGATGAACCCACATGAACCAAACACCACTAAGTTAGTTGCCAAACGGTGATTTCCTGTATTTACCAATACTATGTTTATTAGTTTGGCAGTAATGTTATTTGGATGTGCTTTCCTTTCTCCCCCAATTTTTAATTTACCTTTATCATTGCAGATGTGTGGGTGAATAGGTTTCTATATTTTCCAATAGGTTACAAAATACTGATATTACTTTTGTGCATGTAAATTATTCCATATTTAGTAAATGGAAGTCCCTTCAAGGAGGCTCTAGTGTTCTTTTGACATTTTGCCATCATTTTTTCCCTTGAGAATTTCCTTCCTTTCTGTATGTGATATACAGGCTCAACTTACACTCTCTCTCTGAGCATTAAAACAATTATGCAAGTAGAATACAATACATAGAAACAGGATGGCAATTTATATTCTCAGTGCTACTGAGGTGTCATTGATTCTAGAGGCCTTCTTATATTTCAAAAACAAATACATTATATATAAACAAATACATGTGTCAGTACCCACTTCTATATTTATTTATATCTGGTGGTGTTATTTTTTGGTGAGTTCATGTAAACAACTTTAGTTCCAATCCAAGACTATTCTAGTTTTCTTCTCTATATATTTCAAATCCTTCCTCCATTAGCAAGAAACTTGGTTCTTAACATCACTAATACATTTGCTTACTTGCCAGTTCCTCTCCTATGCAGCAAATGTCACCATACCATGTTCCACTTCCTCAGCTCTACATGGTCTCCCTGTCACTCTCTTGGCCTGGCCTTGCAGCATCCTGGGTCATGTCATCAAGTAGGCCTTTGGTCAAAAGCATTGTTTCCAAAAACAAACAAACAAACAAACAAACAAAAAAAAAACAATGGAAGAGGAGGGGATAAAAGAGAAAATGAAAGAGGGACAATTCTTTCTTTTAAGTATAATATAGAATGTCACTACTAAAAGAAGCTTGAATGGCATCATTTTTACTCTTAGAGTACAACACCCTCTTGATTGATGTGTAAAGATGCTCCCCCCTTGATGTCCAGGTCCCTAAGCACCGCATAAACATCCAGGTACACTCCATTATTCTTTAGATTTTACAACCATGTAAATTCTTTGTGCAGATGATATTAATCTATTAATTTGTCTGATGTTAGTTTATTCATCTGCCCAGCCTTAGAAGGACCTACATGGTGCGAGGAAATTTCCCCCTGTTCCTCAACAACATTATTATATAAATATCTAGACAATGCAAACCAATCTAGAGTCACAGCAGATTTATGGTTACCAGAGAGAGTGGTAAAACAGGGAGATTAAAAATGGGTGAGGCCACAAAAGGGGAAGAGAAATCTTTAGGATAGATAGGTTTTTTTGTCCTGATTTTGTTGATGGGGTTCTGAGGATACATAAAGCAGTATTTGCGCAATGGAAGATAAAACAACATTTTGATTTCATTCTTAAATAGCTATAACTACTTACTAAATAAGATGTATGTGTACAACTCCTCAAACCTTGAAATCAGATTTGACTTCACCACTGTCATGTCCTGTTCCACACTGATTTTCACACATTTGCTTATTACAAGTTACATTTTCAGCTTTGCAAAGATATATATCATCTAAAGGAATGTAATTGAACTACTGTTGAAATTACATACTACTTTAAACTGGTAGTTGACATGTTCTCCAACATATACTAAATTGGCCTGAAGTCTTGAAATCTAAGATTTCCCATTTTTCTGAATGCAATTTCAAAGGATTTATAAGACTGCAAAACACAAAGTTATACACACAGAATTTTTTATTTAATCAGGTAGGGTGTGACCTCAGCGAAAATATTTGAGCTTTTTTTCAAATTTTCTTGGCATTTTGAATATTGCCTTTCTGTAATTTGTTTTCTGTTCCCATCTTCGCTATATAAAGGAAAAGTAGTACATAAACCACTGCTGAGCCCTTCAGGGATGCTCTGGAAAGAGAATATAGTGACTATTCTGGCTCTTTCTTTTGGTATAAAAATCTTTGAAAACCAAATTAAAGAAATAGCAATAAGCTATTTAGTAGGGTAAACGGTATTGTCTTTATAGTAATTACCTTTGTTTCTTCTGTAGTTAATAAACCATTTCACGATATTATTTTAAAGCCTAATTAAGAAATCTTGTTCACTTATTCCAATTTGGAGCTTCAATATAAGCGTTTTTTTTTTTTTTTTACAAGAAGACGTGAATGTATTTATAAATTTTAATATCATAGAAAGGGTGTTCATTAGTAGGCTTTCGCCTAAACTTGTCTGGCCTTCAATGTGGTTCAAATCCAGTTAAAATCTTATTTCTTCTAAGCAGCTGCTATATCCTTTCTTTGTATATCTTTGCTTCAATTAAAATGAGACAGTGGTCTAAATTTGCATAACAATTGCACCCTCTCCCAAGAACTTCAAGTGTGTTATAGCCAAACACAGAATAAATTGGCTAAGCAATAATGCCTTCAAATTGCTATAACCAGCTTCAATAATGAAGCAAAACTTCTATAACAACTGCAAATTGAGTTGTTCTTCAGTCTATATGTTCTTTGTATTACACTGAAATATAGTTTCAAAAGATTTTCAGAGAAAGCTGGATCAATAGTGATAAAGCTCTGACCTCACTACTTAATAACTGTGCATTTTGTGCAGGGATAGCACTAAACCTGTGATTCATCAAACCTACCTGTTAAAAAATTAGGGAAAAACTTTACCACCAATGATCTCATTGAATTTTCAATAAAGTGCAACTCTACAGTCACTGACTAGAAGTTGTGTTTTAAAATTTGAGTGCTCGTAGGTAAAGATCATGGTATTGTTATAGGGCAACCCCGATATAAAATAAAACGGGTTGCCTGGCTGTGGGTCCTCACCCGCGCACTTGAAAGGGACTTATTAATACTCCACTACAGGCACACACAAAAGATTAATAAAAGGCTTATTTACAAGGGAAAGGAAATTAAGGAAATATACAACTCAGGGAGAAAATAGGGAAATAAAGTCTTTAATGCATCCTACCCAATCTGCTGACCTGGAAACCCAAAGGCACTCTCAGAGCTGGCCGAACAATGCGAGCTGGCGGGGATCCAAAATGGGGGATCCCCTCCAAAGCCCACGTGTCTGGCTTTATACTACACCTGGCTTCTTAACCCCACCCTCAGGTCCCAGCCACCTTCCCTTTGGTGGTGATGGGATTTGGAGTTCCCAGTGTCTTTTGGCTTTAGTCTGGAGTTGGGGGTGGAGCCTACAAAGCCTGTATGGAATTAGCTTTAGGACATCCTTTTTCCCCTAAATCTCAGGCTATCTAGTCAAGAGAGAGAAGACACTCACATTTTCTTTTTTTCTGTTAACTATTTACTTTGTTAACTATTTACTTCGGATCTGAAAAAGGTAAGAATAGATTGCCTTTTTCTCATTTACAATGCTCTCCCTGAAGTGGTAGGGCTCCTGCACAATGGATCACCAGGCTCATACTGGCCGCTCAACAGGTCAAGGATGTGGTGAAGACACTGCATGGTAAACACATAACACTTTCAGGCTGAACAAGTTTAGGCTTAGGTCTTAACTCCATTCCCAAATTCACAGCTCTCTTGGGAAATGTGAGTCCATGAAACAGTGAAGAATGAGAAATTCCACCCCAGAGAATGGTCTTTATAAGAAGTTATTCACATTTAATAATCTCAAGAGATAGGAACACAGCAATGTTGAAAATTACCCATTAATTGTGAATCCTAGGAGAAAAAATGAGACAATTATTTTTGAAAACATAAAAACCCTCATATAATAAAAATTAGGCTCCCACATGTGATTCAGCTTCTACTCATTAATTATGGAGAAGTTAATGATTACTAAATTGCCAGCAGTAAAAAATAAATCATTCATCACTAGAGAACTGCTGAGACTTCTAAGAAATGCTCAAGAATATTCTATTAGTTTGGGAGCTTGTGTTGTCTAGGACTTTGCCAATAAATCTATGTGTAGCTCATCAACCTGCTTAAGTTAATATTGATTTTCTTTTATTCATGTGGTAAAGATTATATTTAAAGTTCATTAATTAGCTATTTAGCAAATAGTTCTTTCTGACAGCTCCATTTTATCACATATTCCCATATCGCCACACCAATATTCAGGCCCTTATCATCTCATAATCATAGTATCAAAGCTGAGGATCTCTTGTGGGCAATCTATTTCCAGTCTTCTTGCTTGCCTGAATCACTGTATGCAATGCTTCTTACTGTGTAACTTTCACCCTGCAGTTTTTCCTCAGTCTCTTCTAAGTAAGACACTAATACCATAACTTGACATTTATGCCCCTGAGTAATCTGGTCCAAATTTAATGTTGTTTCACAGTGAATAAGTGCTGACATTACTACCAGTGCTATTTGTAAGAAAAGCATCCTTCTGTCCCTCTTTCCTGGAGGCATATTAAGTAAGAAGATGGTTTCTGCTTTTTCTTTCCAAACTCTCACTCACTTCTAAGGAGGCAAGGTGATTAATGCAAAAAGAAAATTTAGAACTTGCATATTTGCAAGGAGCAGGTATTCTCCTGTCCTTTCCTGTCCATAGTCAACTAACTGAGCAGGTGCTGCCTATCAGACCAGAAAGGCGATGGTTAGAACAAGGGAAATTCAAACCTTAGGTAATTATTAGGATGTCTCTTTGGTTGTTTTCCTAAGCCATACACCCTTAGCCAGTCTTTGCAATAATAATGTAAATTTGGGCCCTCTATGACTGACTCCTTTATTTCTTAAGTAATTTATAATAATTAATAGATGAGGGATGTGCCCAAATGTTACACTATCTCTGGGGAGGAGTTTTCCCTAACCAAAAGAGGGCAGGAAGGCACAATTTTGGGCAGAAGGAATCTTACATGTAAATAAACAGAGTTATGGGAAACAAAATAAGGTTCACAGAAGGACAGGTAAATGGATTTCACTACAGTATGATTTGCAAGGAAATAAAGTGCTTAAATGTCAATAGCAAATTCGTTATTTTATTTAAAAATCAACTGGAAGTGTTCCTTTTTCTCCACACCCTCGCCAGCATTTGTTGTTGCTAGTTTTTTTAATATGTGCCATTCTCACTGGTGTAAGATGGTATCTCATGGTAGTTTTGATTTGCATTTCCCTGATGGCAAGTGATGTTGAACATTTTTTCATATGCCTGTTGGCCATTTGCATTTCCTCTTCAGAGAAGTTTCTTTTTAGTTCTTCTGCCCATTTTTTGACTGGATTATTTGCTTTGTTGTTGTTGAGTCTCATCAGCTCTTTGCAGATTTTTATGATCAGTCCTTTATCATTAGTGTTGGGTGCAAAAATGTTCTCCCAGTTGGTGGGGTTTCTCTTTGTTTTTGTTATTGTCTCTTTTGCTGTGCAGAAGCTCTTTAATTTGATGTAGTCCCAGCTGTTTATCTTTGCCTTCACTATCACTGCTTTGGGTGATGTGTCTGTAAAGATGTCTTTGATGTGCAGATCACGTAGTGTTTTGCCTATATTTCCTTCTATATATTTTATGGTTTCAGGTCTGCACTGTTGGTGGGAGTGCAAACTGATCCAACCACTGTGGAGAGCTGTGTGGAGATTTCTGGACCTACTAAACATAGAGCTTCCATATGATCCAGCAATTCCACTCCTAGGTATTTACCCAAAGGACACAGAAACATCAATTCCAAAGAACACCTGAACCCCTATGTTTATAGCAGCACTGTTTACAATAGCTAAGCTTTGGAAACAACCCAAATGCCCAAAAATAGATGACTGGATCAAGAAGATGTGGTACATATATACCATGGAATATTACTCAGCATTCAAAAAAGATAAACACATGCAATTTGCAGCAACATGGATGGCGCTGGAAGGGATCATGCTCAGCGAAATAAGCCAGAAAGAAAAAGAAAAATACCAGATGGTCTCACTCATAGCAGGAATCTAGAAAACTTAAATAAGGGACCAGGAAAATGAATAACTATAAGAAAGTGAAAATCAAAATCAACAAAAAACTATGAACCAGAGACACTTTTAGGGGGGCGGGGGCGGGAGGGGAGGGATTGGGGTCAGAATGGGGGGGCTGCAATTGTATGGGGAATATAACAATAAAATTTATAAAAAAAATAAAATAAAATAAAATAAAATAAAAAAACGACCAACATAAAAAAAAAAATGTTGAATAACAAGATCTGTAACTTCTAAGCTCTGGGTTAGAGGTCAGTAAATTTTTTCTGTAGAGGGAAAAAAAAAAAATCAACTGGAAGTATAGTAGAACACTGGAGAGTAGTAAACAAGCCACAACCTCAGGTAGCAACAGAGATGAATCTCACAAAGGGAATGTTGAGCAAAAGGAGTCAGTCATGTGAGAACTAACAGTACAAGTCCATCTATATAAATTTCAAAAACAAGATTAATATAGTTTAGTCTGTAGAGTCATAAAGAAGGTACTAACCTAGAGTATTTAGGAAGCACTAGTCAAAGTTTGATGTTAACCTGGAACTCTTCAGAAAAATTAACTAAAATTTCTAGCTTCTAAAGTCATAATAACTGCAACTATACTCAAATTGCCACATAAGGATGAAACATTGTAAGAGGCAGGACTGGACACAGTGCAGGTTTTCTGATCCCATGCAGACCGGGTAAAGGAGGAGTCAGAGTCCTCAGTAGTTTTGCAGGTTTTTTATTTGGGGTTCACCAGGCATATGGCAGGCAGGGGTGCTGGCTGGGGGGCTGGGAGGCTGGCAGGCCTCCCAGCCCCCAGCAAGTCTTCACTCTATCTGGGCTCTCTAGTGTTCGTTCTGCTGCTTCTCGGCTTCTCTTTCGGCTTCGGCTTCTACTGCTGATGCTACTGGTGCTGTTGGCGTCCCCCCGTGACGCCGCCCTTAAAAAGCACAATCTTAGCTCAGCTGAATCCCATCTACCTATGCCCACACCCTATTCCAGGTGCCCGTCATCAGGCATGCATTCAGGACAAGGATCCATCATCTATCCGGATGGCGGAAGGGCAGAAAAGCCTGACATTTTCTTTACCCTACAAACATTAAATCTGATTTCAGTGGAGCATGATTTGTGAAGCAACGCAAAAACAAAAAAAGGAATGAAAACTTGAGTTGGTCAGAGTCTGCAACTTATACTACGTAAGTTTTTTTTAGAAAATAGTTCACAAGTTGGAAGTTTGTGAGATGTGGTTAACATGGAAGTAATTGAGAGTGTTTGTGAACTCAAATGCCCCTTTACCAATGTGTCTCTAATTAGAAAAAGACATCAGATGAATTAAACGTTCATTATATTTGAAGTGTGGAATCAAGCCATAGTAATCCATTGTACATTTGCCAGTTTTCTGATGTTTTGGCTCTATTGTCCAATTGCCCTGCTGAGATGTTTGTATATTGTATGTGAAAAATATGTATTTGCATGTCCATTACAGCAAAGTCATATAATCCACACTATATATTGCTCCCGGCTGTGTTTAATGGAATCTATCCAATGAGTGAGCAAAGTATTCGAGTTACAAATATTCAAAGAGGACTTTTATCTCGACCAGATAGGCTATTTTGTTCATGTTACTTACCCAGGATATTTCTATATACTTATAATTTGAGCCAGATCGCCAATTAGGGAGGTTTGTTTAGAGAAAAAGCTGCATGTTTTGAAGGCCAAGCTTATTATTTAATTTCAATATTTTATTGTTTTGCTTGTCACATCTCTGGAATTATGTCCAGAAGGAAAGAAAAAAAAAAACATTGCCGATAACTCTGAAATTCCATGAAACAAATTTGTTGGAAAAACAGGCTTTATTCTCTGAATAGGAAGCAAACACATATTAACAAGGTCTCCTTGCATTCACCTCATCAACTAATTCTGATTCACCCTCCTGGATGTACTTAGGAGCTAAGGTTATGAGTGATTAGATAATTGTTTTATATTTCAGAAGACACATTTGAGAATGTGTCTTTAAAGAAGTATATCTCTTCAAATTTTGGCTTTCTGCGCATACATAGATTATTACGTTCAAACAGATGTCTTTATAAATGGTAGCCAAGTTACTATCCATCCTGATATATTAGGGGAATTTGCACATTCTCTATGACACTAAAAATAACCTATTTGCTGTAGGGTAAATGATGCTATCAGGCATTTTTATGCCCTCCCACTGCCAGGGACAAGGGGTGTGGGTGTGGGGCACATGGACCTATAATTATGGATGCAAGGGCGTGCACATGTGTAAATGTTCACATCTGTGCCTACAGGAGAGGGATAAAGGCAGTTGTGGCAGCACGGCAACGAGAACCACTCTGAGATGAGACCACAAAATGACATTAGACTGAGAATGCCAGAAAAAGGCTGGAAAGAACACAAAGTTTCGTGGTGGCTCGGTTGCCTGCCTTCCTGCCTCCCAGCCCCTCTGCCCAGTCTGTGCCTGCCTCCTTGCGTGCCAGCCTCCCTACCCGGTGTACCTGTGTACCTGGTTCCCAGAGAGCTCATTAAAGGCCTGAAAATCTACAGAGGGCTCTGAAACTCTCCTTTCCTCCTACCTGAATTGACAATGAACCTAACCCCATGTCTGCTTACACTACATATGCTTTAGGCAATATATGGTTAGAGCACATACATTTTATGAATTACTATAGGAGTTCAGATTTTTTTTTTAATGTACATAATGTGCTATATTAATATTAAGGGAGGAAGTTAAGAATTGGGTCTAGGCAATCTGTCAGGAACAAGCCCCTAAGTCCACTTACCAGCCTGAGTGAAAAACACTTGGTTGGAATCAGGAAGGTGCCCTTCCTTCCCTCCACTCTCAAGAGCTAGGTCCATTTATCAGTCTGATTGGAGAGTTCAAAACACCAACACAGTAACACAATTCTAAAGCAACAGGCCAAGGCCAGTTGCAGCAAAGTACGCAAGGAAATGTGGGCAAAAGCAGTGGGCCTGCATAGACTAGGAGAACCCACAAACTCACTGGGCATGGGTAACCTAGAAGAACCCTGCAAACTCAGTGGACCTGGGTAGCTTAGGAGAACCCTGAAAACTCAGTGGGTGTCAGTAGACTAGGAGACCTCTGTGGGCCCAGCCAATCAGCAAGAGACACAATGTGGAGACATTCAACAGCGAAAACCCCTCTCCTTGACCACTATACCCAGATAAGCACCTGCTTCCTGCCCCCTCAGTTGGTTACCCACTCGGAATCCCCTTCTCCACTGGGAAAGCTTTCTGTTCTTCTTCCCAACTACCTATCAGTAAGTCTCTTGCTTTTCTGAGACTTTGGCCTCAACATTGAAATCTTGTCTTACCAAAGACAAGAACCAAGAAGGAGTCGGGCTGGGACCCTCAGATTCCAGAACTGCCCCCAAAACCCTAATTAAGTATCTCTACTTTTTTCATATTCAAATGGTCTCTTTGAAAATATTTTTCTTTTAAAAAGTTATTAGAGATTCAGGTTTATGTTCGTGAGGGAAAATGAAATAAACAAATGAGTAGTTTGTCATCCTCCACAAATGTTGGGACCCGGTCACAAGACAGGTCAAATTTTAATAAAAAAATATTTAGATAGTAGAATTACATGACTGTTTGATTTTTGAGTACACAGACATTTTTACAACACTTTTTCATAAATCAAAATTATTTGTATTGTTTTATGCAAAATATCTATTCAAAATGAATATTTTTCAATAATAATTTGGTGTTTCAAATACTCTTATTATTTAAATCAGATGAAATGTTGGAACAGTTGAAGCATTTTGTTTCCCTTTTAGTAAGTGAGCTCACATCTCTCAGTCTATCCTAATATTGTTTGATAATATGTAAACAAACCAATTTTTTTTTTAAATCTCAGGCCTGTTAAATTGTTGAAGTTGCTTTTAATATTAAGATTTTCTTTTATTTTATATTATGTACAAAGATTTAGATCCACCATAGTGCCTTATGCTCACCTCCCCTTTTTTTCTCCCTCCCCTTCTTACTCTCTCCGTCTTCCTCTCCCCTAATAGATGGTTCAGATCTATGGTCAGTTTCAGGGTTGGTTTTAATGTTTGTCTTTCTGATTCTTTGTTGATTTCTCTATGTTCCACATGTAAAGTGAAACCATTCCATATTTATCTTTCTCCTTCTGGCTTTTTCACGTAGGATAATTCCTTCCAGCTCCATCCACATTGCCACAATGGCAATGTGGTTTATCATCTTTGATTGCTGAGTAGTATTTCATTGTGTATTGGATATACCACATCTTGATCCACACATCTGTCCTGGTGCATTTAGGTTGCTTCCATATCTTGGCTATTTAAATAGAGCTGCTATAAACATGGGAGTTCATGTTTCCTCTCAAATGAATGCTTTTGTGTTCTTTGGGTAGATACCTAGGAGTAGAATTGCTAGAGCATATGACAGATCCATTTGCAGTCTTTAGAGGAACCTCCACACTGCTTTCCATATGGACTGGACCAGTTGACATTTCCACAAGCAGTGTAAAAGGGTCTCTTTTTCTTCACACTCTCACCAGTACAAGCTGTTTCTGGTTTGGGGGATTTTTTTGGGTTCTTGTTTGCTTGTTTTTATATGGGCCACTCTCACAGGTGTAAGGTGGTATCTTATTGTGGTTTTGATTTGAATTTTCCTGATGATAACTGATGATGAACATTTTCATATGCCTGTTGGTCATCTTCATGTCTTCTTTGGAAAGGACATTTTTTGATTGGGTTCTTTGTTTTCTTTTTGTTGAGTTGTATGAGCTCTTTGTAGATCTTCGATATCAGTCTATCGTCTGATGTAGACTGTGCAAAAATTTTCTCCCATTCAGTGGGATGTCTCTTTGTTATGGGTACTGTCTCTTTCATTGTATAGAAGCTTCTCAGTTTAATGTAGTCCCAGTTGTTTACATTCTCCTTTGTTTTCTTTGCTGCAGGAGATGAATCTATAAAGACGTTACTGAAGTTTATGTTATGGATTGGTTTGCCTGTTTCCTTCTATGTATTTTATGGTTTCAGGTCTGTCCAAACTGATAATCACAGTCAGGTGCCTGATCCCAATTGGTTCTTGATGTGACTGAATGTCTTTTCATTACATATTCTTTGAGTTAAATTTCTGTTACTAATGTTAATGTTATTTAATATATTTCATACGTTTAAAATAAAACCACCAGGTGAAATAAGTTCTGGCTTAGTGTAAAGAAGTTGTTACCAAATTAGTGTTATGTATACAGATGGATGTGGCTCAACAACAGTGATTTAAATGAAAGAAACAATGACTTGAACTGACATGTATCACCATGACTCAGCCCCTAAAGAGTTTGTGAGTAAGTCCAAATTTCAACACGTTTATCTCATTGCTTTCAGTACCTCTAAAAAGTGGCTATCAAGAATATCCATGCAATTCTTTAGAAAAACTGATTCTGTTGTTAAGTAAGAAATAAATTTTATGATATTTCACCACATTAGGAAAAATTGAGAATACTAATAAATGCAAACTATGTAAATTGGAAAAGGGAGTCCCTGACTATTACTTTCAATATTTGAGTATTTGCATTTTTGGTAAGATGCATTCAACTTATTCTCTGCACAAAGTAGCGGGGGAAAGCGGTTTAAAAATGACACAACTACAAACAACTACCTCCGGCCTTGCCCCTTATATCACCTGCAGAGAAACACACACACACACACACACACACACACACCCTAACCTAACATGCATCTATATATGGACCTTTGTATTGGAGAATCTAAAGCAAAGCATTTTGGCAAATTTTACCATGTGGGCATGCTGTAAAGCTAGATTTCATTTGAAGGGAAAAATATACACATCATAAAAGTACTACTTTGTGCCATTAGAGTTATATGTAAAGAAGATGATATTTCATCCATCACAGTTGGCAACCTTCCTTCAGGTTTTCCCAGATGGGGGCTTACTAGGGCTTCCTAGAGGAACCTAACACTGGAGCAGAGGAAACAGAGGGATATAGCTGCACGTCAGCTCAGGGCCAAGGGATTGCCAGGGTGTCCACAATGTGGTATTGTAGGAAACAGTCTCAAGTGACCAACTCTGAACAGTAAAGGGTAGTATGAAGCATAAAAGACTAAAAACAGCATGGATGACTCTGGGGTCAAAAACGTTGTCACAATGGGGCCTCCCTGATGGTGCAGCGGTTGCGCACTGGGCTGCGAAGCTGCCAGTAGCCTCTGCAGCGCCGGTTCGATCCCCAGCCGCCTGCCAGGGTCTCACATGCGCGCAGACCTTTCCTGCCACACCAGCTGCTCCCCTCAGCAGTGTATTTCGTCAGTCTGCCTGTTCTGTTCCCCGCTCTGGCTCTGGTGAATCCTCTCACCCTCCCGCGCTTCTGACTGTACCCAGCGCTTGTATAAATAAATAAATAAATCTTTTTAAAAAAATTATTAAAAAAAAAGTTGTAAAAATGATTAAGTGAGAACTACAGGTATCAAGGAATTATTCAAAGGAGTGTTTGCAAGCACATGAAGTTCATGTTCCTAATCCTATTAACAACATCCCTTTTTGTTAGGTCAACTTCCCCAAGTTGTAATTGCCCTAGAAAGCCTAAGACAAGCTAAATACATAATAAGGTATTGGTTCCTAATTAAAAAACTGGCAATGATTTCATTGAAATCTATTACCTGTGTAAATCTCATCTAAAGGCCCATCTGTGTGTCTTTTCCCTCAGATTTTAGACTCCTCTATTGTGTGATGCTAAATTTTATTTATTTTTTTAAGATTTATTTATTTTTTAATTTATACAATAGCTGGGGTACAGGCCAGAGGTGCAAGGAGGGTGAGAAGATTCACCAGAGACAGAGTGAGGAGCAGAACAGGCAGAAGGAACGAACCACATTGCTGAGGGGAGCAGCGAGTGAGACAGGAGAGGTCCACCAGAGCCATGTGAGAATCTCCCTGGCCAGCCTGGAATGGAACCAGCACTGCAGAGGCCACCGACAGCCTCACAGCACCGCTCTCAATCCCCTGAGCCACCGATTTCTAAATACGATTTCTAATACGATTTCTAAATCCCCTGATGTAACAATGAAAAGAAAGTGGAAATGAAGCCATGTTATCAAAAAGTCCAAACACCATTTACTGAATAGGCTTTCCTTGTCCCAGTGTATATTCTTTGCTACTCTGTCATAGATTAGCTTCCCACATATGTGTGGCTTTATTTTGGGCTCTCAATTCTATTCCATTGCTCTGTACCTGTGTTTATGTTCCACTACCATGCTGTTTTAACGCTAATTTTAGTCTTTATCTCACAATTGCCATATACTCACATACTCAGCGTTAGAAAAAAATGACTCCTCCTTCTGGAAGAAAACTCTCTTTCCTTTATTTTTAGGGTCTCTATTCTGCAGAGTCATGACGGAGTCCTTGAAGCACCCTTCTTCACCAGAAGATTACATGCGTGAATTTGAATAGATAAACACTGGATTGGACCAGTCCAGCACCCTCATTTGAATTGTTCTTTAGCTTTTCAGGCAGTTCAAGTGTCTTTGAAAAGAGTGGGAATGGAGTGACTGATGATTAAGCAGGGGTTGACATGGGAATAGGCTTGTCAATTGTTCGAAAGTCACACTGCATAGACTACAACTTTTAAAATGTAAATGCATGACACAAATACTACACAACACAGTAAGATGAAAATGGCTGAGTCACAGGATAGCCATGGCTTTATTTCAGCAATAAATAAAATTTAATATCTGCTTTCAGTGAAAGATAATTTGAAATATTTGATAGGTATTATTATCTTCAATTTAAGAATACAAAATTATTTTTAGAAGTAGTTTGCATAAAAATTCTTTCTGAAACATTCTCAATTTCCAGACATTTCCAAATGTGTGCTTTGTCAGTGTAGTTTCCTTGAAATTTTTTGAATAGGATAGGAAGAAATACTACCAAGAATCAAATATTCTGGTGGCACATCAATTCAACTTCTAGATTAAGATAATACCTAAATTTTATATGATTGCACGCTGGTCAATCTGACCAAAAGCCTCCCCTATATAACTTGGGGAGGAGACACCAAAAAGCAGTGTACTTGTTGGATAGGAAAAGAAAAGGTTCATTATCAATTATCCAACTAATTTTTCACAGATCAAGGTTGATTTTGGTCATTATTTTATAATGAAAAAGGATATAATTGCTTTAACCCTAGGAGAAAAAACTTCAATACCTATTTTCCTGAATCAGCTAAAATATTAACCAAAAGATAACATGAAAATAAAAATAATTGTATCTAAAATGTTCACCAAAAATGTATCTCATATAATATTCAATTTATACTACATGCTTCCATTGTTGTAATGCCTCTTCAGTTCACATCAGTAGAGAATGACCTAGCTGTTGCCTGGAAAGCATGTGTTGATATTACTTCTAGTTCATGATGATGATGATGATGATAATGACCACTACACAAAGATCCCTAAGATGTTGCTTAACATGATGCCAAACTAATAATTAGTAGAAACATAATTAGTACTTCACATATAAACTCAGTATAAAAACTAGGAATTATTATGTTAGCCCAATTATCAAATGAGAAAACTGACAGCAACTGAAAACTAAGTTATCCAGATAATGTGTAAGTGGCAGGGCTGTTATAGAAACTCAGAGACTGAGGCTAGGATCGAAGCTTTCAAACACTGCACAATACACACAATCGCAAATAAATTAGGCCTTTCTTTAAAACTACCCCTTGCACTGAAGGCCCCAGCTCCATCAAATTAAGCGAGAACAATGGCTGTGAGAGTTTTTATATCTACTGTATCCCTACCTCCCAAACAGTACTCAGTCTTTAAGTATGTCAAAACCTATCCGGACCTATTTATTATAATAAAATCCTACCTAATTTTCCACTTCAATTCTTAATAATAATGAATTTCTAGGTCTATGGAAACAAAAACTGTTACCATTACATATTATATAAGGTAAGAAATGAGTCAGGTAGAAAAGGAAGTGATATTCTGAGAATATAGGAAAGGTACTTATTTTCTGGAACTTAGGAAAGGAAGATGTTTTCCATATAATAGCAGTCTCTAATTTTCCTTATAGAAATTTTATACACTGTAATTAATAATATTTTCAATATGCATTGTAGTACAAGGGAAGAGATTTATTCATCTAATAAAATATCAACACAATCCTAAAATAACATTAAACTTAATGGTGAATTACTAAATGCTTCCTCCCCCCTCAAATTAGGACCAATTAGGTGAAATCTGTTATAAACATCTCTGTTCAACATTACATTGAGGTCCTAGCAAATACAAAAAGCGTGAGAGGGAAATAATAGTTATATGGACAAAAAGGGGGAAATGAAGTTATAATTATTTTCTATTTCCATATGCTTTTCTATGTAAAAACTTGAGGTCTTCAGAAAACTAGTAAAAGCTAAGTTTAGCACTATTTCTGATGATAACACCAATGAATAAAAATGCATTGTTTTTATATAGCTATAATTTTAAAGAGAAAGGAAATCATTTAAAAATTATAACTTTTAATAAAATTAAAAGCATACATGTAACAAAATACATGCCAGAATTTTATCATGAAATCTAAAAACATGAACAATATTACAGATGACCTATTAAAATGGAAGGATTATATCATTCTCATGGCTTGGAAGCTCCAGTTATGTAAACATGTCAATTATGAACAAGTGAGGTAGAGATTCAATGCTGTTGCAATCAAATGCCAGCAGTTTGTTTTGTGAAAATGGACAGGCTTATGCTAAAATTTACATGTAAATGCAAAGGTTAAACCTATTTAAGGCAATCAAAGGAAGAAGAAAAACTGGAGAACTTACATTGTCAGATATCTAGCCCTAATTTAAACTCTTATCAGTTAATAATTTGTGTATGAATAGAAAATTACAAAGAACACAAAAGAGTTAGGCGAATTTGCACTGTGTCAAGAGAGCTTAACTGGCACTATCCCAGAATTTTTTAGTTGCATGGCCAAAGCTGAGTGGCCCATAAGACATTTTGCAAAACATTTAAAATCTGGAGGTGAAGCAACAAGCACATTTTATTGTATTGATAAAGTCAGCTCAAAATACAGGTGCAGCTCATACACTGTCACTTCTCTGATGGCTCAATTGTTAATATTCTTTTTTTTTAAGAAGTGGGGTACAGGCCAGAGTTGCAGGGGCAGTGGGGTGGGGTGGGGGGAGGGTGGTGGTGAGAAGATTCACCAGAGATAGCAGGGAGCAGAACAGGCAGATTGACGAAATACACTGCTGAGGGGAGCAGTGAGCGAGACAGGAGAGGTCTGCTGTTGGTATCTCCCTGGCCTGGGATCGAACCCGCATTTCAAAGGCTGCGGACAACCTCACAGTGCTGTGCTCAATGCCCTGCACAGTTGAAGCAGACCCTCAACTGTTAATATTCTATCTTTATCTGATTACTGGTTACATGAATATATTCAATCTGTAAAGATTCATCAAGGCTACACTCAGGATTTATGTACTTTTCTGTATGTATGAGGTCGTTAAATGTTTATGTTGAGAATTGGTGTCATTTAACGAGCATAATAATATACCATTGTTTGTCTAAGGTCAGGCACTCATGCTCACACAGCCAGCACAAGGACAGAAGTAGCTGAGCCCACTGTCCACACTCTCAAACACTATATCTTTGTCATGTCCCAACTTACTCATGACAAGTAGATTTTTTAACCAGGTGAAGAGGACCCATTAGAAGCATAATTTCTTTGGAAATATCTGCTCTATGTTCTAGGAAATCAATATAAAATAGAATTTAATAAAATAAAATCTGATCCTAAGTTGGGAACTCTAACTGGCTTCAATATTTAATAGAGTCAAATATGGAATCACTGTTTAGGTCAACACAATAGCAATAATAGCAAATACTACGAGGAAACAAAATACATATTTTTGACCACAAATATTTGGAGACTAGTATGACATTTTCACAAGTTTTCTATTCTTTGAGAGTTATCCAAGTAGCAAATATATCTTATGTCATCTCATGAGAGAAAACTATAGGAGTTCAATTCAAAACGCAAAGCTAAATGATAGCAGACCAGATTAGCAATCCAAGAAACTTTGGAAATTGTAGTTAAGAATGCAGAATGTTTTAGATTAAAAGAGATTATAGTTACTTATGTGTTGAAAGGTTCATTTGAGGTTTTTAGAAGGTTTTGAGCCAAGTTTATTTTTTGAAAGTGTGTCTAAAGACTTCCATTGCTTTAAAACTCAGCTGAATCGTTTAAAAGCCTAGCCATCACTCAATTGAAAAATAAATCTCTCAGTATAAAACAACCTGTATTTCCTTTGTCCACTCAATCACCCATTCAGCCATCCCTTCACCCCTACTAAATGCCAGATACTGTGTTAAGAGCTAGACCCACAGGGATAAATAAAGCATCATCCTTGCTATGAAGATCCTTCAAATCTAAGAAGATTAACACTCTAATGAGAAGAGTGATAGCTAGAAATCAAAGTGTTGAATACCATGATCTAAATTACAATTTCTTCAGCATCATATCCTAGTAAAACATTTATTGAGTCTTACTTTCAAACATAAAAACTGAGCCAAATACCCAATGTCACTAAGCTAATAATTCCATCTCAGGCTGTGTGTGTCCAGAGTTCTAATTCTCGGCCATTTTACTAAATTAACCCTGAAATCCACCAAAATATGGAATTGGTGGCCAAAACCTAACACTTCAAAGTAACTACTGGAGATGGTAACACAGGGTTATATTTCAGTGTGAGGGTTACAAGGTAGTTTTCATAATAAAGAACTGTTCTTTTTGAAACATAGCTAATTATCCTTCATATTTTCATTCAGTTCCTAGAGTACCATTCCATTAGTATTCATGGTCTTTAGATTTATACATCAAGCCTAGAGGTTATATGACAAACTTAATTCAATCTGTTACTTTTAAAAAGAAAAATGCCATTGTGCTCTCAATCAAACTACCTCCTAGTCCCAGTGTTCGGAAGTATGGTTCAATGGTTTCCTGGCAGCCTGAGGTCACGGAGATGGGTGAAAGGATTGTTCCCCTTCAACTCTGGTCCACCCAACACCATTCTGGTCTCTTGGTGCTTCCATTTACAATACTGAATAACCAATAACAGAACCTCATTACTGCGGATGCAGACCTTCACAAGGGGGCATGGGTCACATTGGCTCCTTTGTTCTGCCCATTTTCTAAAACATTCCGCCTCTTTCAACTTGCCCATCTTTCTCCTTAGCTTACCCTCCCTCTTCCTTCTTCAAATCCACTCCCTTTCTGCCTTGATGGGCTTCCCCTATTGTGTTGCTTTTCAAGCAAAACAAAACTTAGCAAGTAGGCACATAGTGAAGATTGGAATGGTTATTTGAGGTAGATGTGATGCTGTGCAAAGCAGATGGTAAATTAGCAAGTGTCTCCAGTTAAGAAGGGCATCTTTGCCTACTAGACACACCAGACCTTGCTTAAGATTTCAGGGTAGAAAGTCTACTCCCAACTAATACCAGTAAGAATTTTCCCCATCCCATGGGAGGCCTGCTGTCATGGAGAGTTGGGGCACACACCGTTAAACACAATATGGGAACATAAAGCAGGGTTTCCCTCTCTTGCATTCTTACCAGGATTCTTCTTGCTGCATGTAGGGGTTACTAGAGTGAAGGTAATTTGATGATGGTACTAGCTGCATGTAGCCACAATAAAAATCTAAACAAGGCTTATTTCCTTCTTAGGCTTTTCCTACCTCACTTTTGTACCACAGCCTTTTCTGAGAGTGACAGTGGGCATTTCTGTTTCATGGATATGAGTGTCCATGTTCTTCACCCCGTAAATCAATGTCATGAATAGCAAGTGTCACCCATTCACCTCAGTGAAATCATCAAGTCACATTTCCAGAATGTGGAGATGTACAGATATGCTCTAAAAATATCAGAAAGGAGACGCTATGTGTAAAAATAGCTGTGATGTCTACATATAGCTGCAATGCCATGCTTGTTTACCTAGTCCAGCATTTCCAGCCTAACTCGAAATTCCTGCAGAACAGGATACTATATAAATGAGAAAATAGGCCCACATAACAGAACAGCTAAAAACAGGTTTGTGTCAAAGATACAGAAAAGAGAAGTGACTACCTATAATATTTAATGAAAGCATAATTACTTCTGCTACTCTGCCAGTATCTACACCTGCATACCAATTGAAAGTTCCTAACAGGAACCTCCCTAGTGATATGTAACAGAAAATAAAATTAATTGTCAAATGACAAGGATCAAAATGTATTTGAGATTCTCATAAGTAATTTTTTTACTGTTTCTTTGCATTATTAAGTGCTTGGTATATAGTGATATCCTACTTCAAAAAGTAACAAAAGCCTTGTCCTCTTTTTTTTTTTCAAGAAAAAACATGGCACATTTTAAACTTTTCTTTTAAAAATACGAAATGCACTCCAGGCAAAGGTCATCCTGTGTTATTTTCACCCAGTCCCCAATTTATGCAACAAATGTCCTTTACAACTCGGCACATATACATTCAAAGTAAATATTTAAAATTATTTTTAAAACCCATTTTAATAGGCACTAGTAAGTAGTCTTTAAAGAGAAATTTTGAAGGAAGTCTCATAATGTTTTCTTCATATAGTAGTTTCAGAGTTGTAGTAAATGACTGAAAGCAGAAGATACTTATGCTGAGAAAGTCTCTAACTAGGTACAGTGGATGGGGAAGGTGTAGCAATAATAGACTTTTAATGATACAGAGAACAGAGTTTTGTGGTTTTTTTTTTATCAGTTTCTTTCAAATGGTGAACTCCATGTGTTTATACTTTATGCTTAGAAAGAATAACAACTTACTACATTCTACGCGGAAAATATCTGCAAAGTTTATATCACATGATGAGACACATATTTCCTGCTAAATTAGGATTTCTCTTTCCACTTTTTGAGGGTTGCCTTGATTGGATGAAAGAAAAAATAAGGAGCTGTCAATCTGTTTTCTTTTCAGGTCTTCTCTCTTCCTTTTGAAATTAGTTACAGCCTGCTTTTTGTAGCGTTGTAACCAGCCTGACCTAATTTAATTACCATGACTTGTGTGGCTTAAAGATAAATACTTTTATTCAGCCTGTCTACTTTGTGTATGTTTCCCCCTTTCATACAGCCCTCTATATTTCAGCATTCAAAACCCTTGTTACTTCTTTCTGTACTGGGCTAACACAGCGTTAGTTTTTATAGTGGTGTCTATATTCACGGATTTTCTTTGATGCCATGTTTGCTGTATCTGTTTCTGTGCTGGGAATCATGGGCCTTTGTGGGATCCAGACTAAACATTCTTTGACTTGAATCACAGAGCATCACTACTGTACGTGTCTCCGGGTAGAACCAAATGCTCTAATTTAGAAATAGAAGGAGGAAAAAGGAGACTGAATGAAACATGGCAGGAACTTGGGGCTTAGAAACACTGCATTGAAAAATTCCAGTCCACAGAATGGACGAGCCGGCCCAGGAAAAGATTACACATTCACTCGGTCTATTTAAAGCGGAAAACCTATTTCTGTTATTCGAGGTTCTTTGCAAATCTCATAAAGGGAATGCTCACAATTTTACTGGTGCTTTCTTCCTGAGAAAAGAAGGTATGCAGAAAAATTTTCACAGATAAAGAAATGGCCCGCTCTGACTATTGAACTATATGTTCCAATAAAATGATCATCATAACAAGGGCAGTGAATAACGAGCATTAGAGTCTCATGAGGGAGTGTTTGGACTTACTGGAGTTAATGTATTTACCTCCTTGAGCTCACTTGATATGTACCATCTGAGGGCGTTCTTTATTTTTCACAGAAAGGAACGTATGTTGAATACTTATGGGGAATTAAACAAAGTGTAAAATTAGATCTGAGTCCTGACAGATTGTGTCTTGCTACAGGTGTTGTGCAGCCCTCTGCCTGCCCCTACAAACCCTCCTCTTAAAAAAAGGTTCCCACAGCACGGTGCCTTTACAAATTGTCCCACAGAAAATGTGAATGGGACCTATTCTGCCACATGCAATGCCACTGAAATGGCACAAAAACCTGCTGTTCCACAAAACAGACCATTCTGGTAACAAAAAATAGTCAGAAAAAAAGAAATTCAAAAATGTTGTTTCCCTTCACAAACTTGGTTTGCTTGGCCACATGAAAAGAGATTTTTATCTTGCAAATGAGGTAAAAAAATAATTACAAAGACATCATTAAGGAGAAAGCTCTCTTTGAATTGTACAAATAATACTTTACCTTAAACAAACAGAAGGCAGCTTTCTGTAAATGCTAAAAGCCAAAACCCTGCAGATTAACAGTGAAACAGTTTCATTGCCACGATATTCAGAAAGCATCAAAACTGCCAAGAAAACAGTTTTCTGTCGTGTTGGTCTTTAGATAGTGACAAATCCTGTTAACTGATCTTTAGTCAGAGAACACTGAGCACCAATGCAATAAAACAATGTAAAAAATCCCATCACAAAAGGTCACAGTTTATACCAAATTTATTAGTATGCTCGTTTACATTTAATGGGGGAAAATCATATCTCTGCAGCATTTTAAGTAGTTTAGTACTGACCACTTTTTTCCCTCAACCCTCTATGAACTATCCTTTGTTCACTAAAGTCAGTTAAAGATGGAGAGAACATGATTGCTGAGTTAATAACTGATGTTAATCACAGAAAGTACAGCAGGAGTCTGGTACCAACCAAAGAGAGCAAGTGTTACCACCAAACATGGGGCTAGTGTTTGGGTCTCTAACCTCCTATACACGGGCTAAAATCTGGGTCTCTAATCTCCTATATAAAGGGAATAGGACTAGGAAGAATTCACAGACCTGCTGAAAGAAGTTAAGAACTTCGAAACCAGATACTAAACTATCTAAATTTTGAAGTGGATACAGTTTGAGATAAAAGCACATGATTTTCAATAATGATTACTAATCAATTCTGAGTTGGCTATAAGATAAAGCCAAAATTTAAATATTGGTATACCATCGTTTATTTATTAATTTTACCAATTTGTGACTAGCCCCAAAGGTTTCTCCACAGGCCTTTAATGATAACCTGTGGATAAACTAGCACTAGCACTACAAAAAAGAGAAGTGAATATGCAACGATTGTAATAAAGACATCTTAATATTACTGGAGTATATAAAAAGAAATTATAACTCAATTCAATTGTTTTCCTGAAATTTATATGAAATACTACACAATTAGAATTAGGAGAATACTAAAATAAAGAAATACATTAAAGGGAAGTTTGAAAAACTAATATTAAGAGAGAATTTTAAACTAGAGGAATGGAAAAAAATGATTAGCATCAATTTAGACATAAATGGACTAAGCAGTGTAACAAAATAGTCCATTAATAGAATCAATCATGTATATATAAAACTTAGTTTATAGAAATTGGTAAAATTCCAAAGAGTAGAGAAAATAAATTATTCAATAAATAATGTTGGGTAACTGACTAAACTTTCGGGATGGGAGAAACAAAGTGAATACCTAGATCACTCTTTTTGACAAAATAACTCTCATATGGATAGAAAACTTAAGTTTTCTAAAATATTCATATTGCCATTATTCATTAATTTTTCAAAAAAGAAAAAATAAACCATGAAGTACAACAAAAAAAGGTGCATTTTAAAATAATCTCTTGTAGGTTAAGTGAGATACAACATGTAAAGCAACTAGTACAAAGAATAGTGCATGATAGATGCTCTTTAAGCATTAGCTCTCTTTTTAAATGATCAATAATATGTAAAGAAGACTCTGTTTATTGAGTGACTAGGCATCAGGAACAGAATGCCTTTGAAGATAGCTGAATTTTTAATATCCAGAATCAACGTTTCAGACACAATCACAAGACATAAAACATGTGTACCAAATTGTTACTGGAAGTCACTAGTAATCACTCTAGCAAGTTATGTTAATTTTGTTATTGTTGCAAGCCACACCTTTGCATTCTTTGCCTTCTGGCAATTGTACTATTAGCAGCCTATAGGCAGATAAGTTTGGGTTAGAGGTGTTCTCACTGGTCTGAAAGCAAAAAAAAAAATTTCACTTCTCCTTAATGAATATGAATTATTTCACCCCAGGGGGTTTTGATAAAGCAGGAGAGTATCAATTTTAGATGGAGACCTTAGCACATGAAAAGAACTTGGGGATATTAATGAAATAAAGAGGCTCAGTTCAATTAGATATGCTAGCAATGCCCCAGGATGGCACCACTGCTTTCAAGATGTGGTGTTATCACATATGATAAATAGAAAATTGTCTTCCACAAGTCCTTAACAATAACTTTAGCCAACCTCAACTGATTATTTCCATGGTCTGGGCTCCGTGCTCAGCACTTTGCTCGCAATATCTCACTTGATGCACACGTGAACCCCATGAGATACACGCTATTATTAACTGAACTGTACAAATGAGAAAACTGAGAACTATAGTGGTTATGGGACTTGCTGAAATTCACACAGCTATTAACTATCACAGGCAGGATTCAAACCTAGAAAATTAGACTCCAGAGTTTTATGGTGAACCATGACACCACACTGCTTCCCTTGCTGTTTTCACATTTCTGGGGCAATGCCCAATAGGGTTCTTCATAGCAAAGCTTGGTAATACATTTTGTGATGCATTCCATCTACTGGACCTGGGAACTACTTTCTTTTTCTTTTTTTTAATTTCCAAAGACAGATATCAATAGGGAAACTGAGTCAATTTAATAAAAGTCAAATTGGTATTTGGAGCAGTTGTATCTTGGTTGGCGTCTCTAATACACTAAGTTTTGCACCATCTGAGATCATCTGTACTGTGTATGACAAGTTCCAAGGCACATTACAGAAATCAAATCTAATTTTAAAAGTAAAAATTGGATCTGGTTTCTTCTACGTCACCCCTTGAACCATCCAGAAGTTCATATGGAGTTATCTGAGAGGCATGCATTAGCAATCATAATTTTCTAAAAAAATGTCAGAGTTGGACCCAACTCATTGATGAGGTGCCTCCTGTTAACCACACTGAAGAGTTTTCTGTCTTTACTTCCTTTAGCCCTTCTGGATTCATGGTTACCTACAGCTTCTATCTATTGCTTATGCTTTATTCTCTCATTTGATATGACCTCAGAAACTCAATTGCCTCTCTAAGGTTAAAAAAAAGAAAATGGGAAAGTCCAATACAGTTCTTCATCTTGTCCTCTCCCCACCTCTGCAGCACAGTTGTTTACTAGCTTCAGATCAGTCCCCACCAGCTTTCCTAGCCCCAAACTCTACTGACCCCAACAAAGACTTTCTGCTTCTGGTAACAAAGCCAAGTCCAAGCTACCGGCAGTCTGGAGTTTGGGCTTCTCTGAGAGTGGGTAAGTTTATTACAAATTTTGTTTCTGAAGGAGACACCAACTCTTTACAAGGATATACTGAGCAGCTGAAAGAATGGATCCCTGGAGAGAGCATGATGGCTCCAAGCCCATCCCCCACCCACCGCCATTCCCCCAACCCCTCACCCCCCACCAAGAGCTTGACGCAGGCATCCTTTATCTCCCCCTAGAACCAAAACCGCAAACTCCGGATTAGCTCTAGTTTGCTCAAAGAGTTCTTGGGGTTGATGCTGAATTAGCGCTTTGGATATAGAAGATGGTAAAAAAGTAACAAGACAAAGATAATAGGAATTAAAGAAACACCATTCTGGCCCAATAAATGAACTTCTGTGTGGTCCCATGATGGAAGTATGACAAGGTCACTATAAGATCCTTATAATAGAAACATTTTCAATTACACAGAATTGTCATAATTTTAATGATGTTAGCTGACATTTATTAACTTACACTAAAAAGTTTTAATTCTTCAGAGTCCAACCCAATGAAACTTCTATTAATTAGATAATTTCACTTATTTTTAAGATAAGAATTATTATAAAAATAAGATTGTCTCAATTTTATCTAAGCTCTATCTTATATAAGATGGAAGGGATATATATGATGCTTATATACAACTTGAAAAAAACTCAAATCTTTGATTTAATAGTTAAGATCATGCATCTGTTTCTTCTTCCCAAGTTAACTCCAAATATCCATGATTTCTGAAACCTATACTCACCCATATTTTTTTAAAGATTTATTTTTATATAAGAGCTGGGGTACAGGCCAGAGGCACAGGAGGGTGAGAAGATTCACCGGAGACAGAGCGGGGAGCAGAACAGACAAACGGACCAAAATACAATGCTGAGGGGAGCAGCAGGCAAGACAGGCAAGGTCTGCTGTGCCATGTGGGTATCTCCCTGGCCTGTGGGAATTGAACCTGCACTGCAGAGGTTGCAGACAGCTTCACAGCACTGTGCTCAATCTGCCGTTCCACTGCCGAGGCCCTTCTCACCCATTTTTTTTTTCCCCATATCCTCGCCAGCATTTGTTTTTTCCCTTTTTTTTTTTTTTAATATATGCCATTCTCACTGGTATGAGGTGGTATCTCATTGTGGTTTTGATCTGCATTTCCCTGATAATTAGTGAGGTTGAACATTTTTTTCATATGCCTATTGGCCATTTGGAAAAGTTTGGTGGTTTGGAAAAGTTACTATTTAACTCTTCTACCCATTTTTAATTGGGTTCTTTGTTTTCTTCTTGTTGAGTTGTGTAAGCTCTTTGTAGATCTTTGAAATAAGTCCCTTAACTACTGCATGGTGTGCAAGTATTTTCTCCCTTTTGTAAGATGTCTCTTTGTTTTGGTTACTGTCTCTTTTGCTGTACAGAAGTTTGTTAGTCTGATGTAGTCCCAGCTGTTTATCTTTTCCTTTGTTTTCCTTGCTTCTGGAGAAGAGTCCTCAAAGTTGTTTCTGAAGTTTATATTGTAGAGTGATATTGCCTATGCCCCATTCCATATACTTTATGGTGGCAGGTCTTACATTCAAGTCTTTACCATTTTGAATTGATTTTTGTGTATGGTATGAGATAGTAGTCTAGTTTTATTCTTTTCCACATGGTGGTCCAGTTTTCCCAGCACCATTTATTGAAGAGGCAAATTAATCTATTACTTACTTTTCCAGATTTAACTTTTTTTCTTTGAACTTACCACATTTTAAATTATACATTGATTAGTTAGATTAATTGCATAATATCAGCTTTCTGAAGTATAAGCACTAGAAACAATGTTTTACTTGTTTTTATCTCCACAGGGAATAAAGTCCACCTACAAGTAATATTTCTCACAAATAAGCTATGTCTCTGGAAAGCAGTGCTAATCATAACTCTTTGTAAGTACTAAAGTGCCTTTTTTATTATTTAAAATGTTCTGATGGGCAACTAACTGTTTGTAATATACAACTGTATTTGTAAGTTTTCATAAAATATGGCTCATGAATTCACAAAAGGATTTCACTGAAGTAGATGTCGCTATCAAAGCACTTAAACACTAACACTCATTCCACATTGTTATTTCTGTATTTTAATTTTTTTAACAAGGCCTGTCATCCTTTGATCTTGCTTCGACACCTGCACCAACCTACTTCTCTTTTCTTAAGGGATCCCTGTAGGATCATCGGTCATGTGGATAAAATTAAAATGGAGATCATGTGACTGAAACTATTCTTCACAACTTCTCCCAAAACACACAGACACATATTCACACAAACACTTGGATCTGATTTTCAAAAGGCCCAATTTGGCTTTCAAATTTTATCTCTCCACTGAGTACATTTTCTCACACTAATAACAAATAAAAATTGTCTAAATCAGTGGATTTGAGTTATAAAATTAACAGTTTATCATAATGCATGATCATTTCCCTTTCACTGACATTCTAATATTTCCCTACTTCTTCAAAACATTTCAATTAAATTATTTTTTAAATTCCTCCCCCACCCACCCCCACAACCCCTGCCTAAGTGGATGACTTTTCTGAAAGGACGTATAATCTATTAAAGTGAAGTGATCAGATAAAAGTTATAATTGCTTAAAGTTCCCTCTGAAAAATGCAAACAAATGGGGGTGGGAAGTGGGAGATTCTTTGGGGACCCAGCTATGAAGAATTATTTTTCCATGTGTTTTCTGTTTTCAGAAAAGGAAAAAAAAAAAAAAGTGCCCTTAGACAGAAGTCAACAAATCCCTTGCAAAACAAAGAAAACTGAGATAGAATCCCTGACAGTCTTATAAACAGTATTTATAGAATTTATAGAACAGTACAACAGATATCAATAAACAAAAATGGTGACATATTTATTGTAAAGTATGAACTCTAATTTTCCTTCTATAGAGGAATCAAAGAAAGCTACTTTTAAAAATATTATATGGTTTGAAACAGTTTTATGAATTTCAAAAACAAAGGATAAAATTTCCTCAATTATGTATCTTTAATTCCAAGACCAGAAGCACCATAATTCTGTTGAGTGATTATATATCCTTAATCAATTATTAAATGATAACACACATCAGGAATAATTCAGTAATAAATGGTCTCTCAAGATAGGAAAATAGTAAAAATTGATTTTGTTTCCTTTTCACTCTTCTGACCTACCTTCCTGAATCAAATCCACATCTCTTTGAGGAGTTTCCAAAAAGGACTCTTAAAGAAGCTCTAAAGTTTTTTCCTTATCCTTTATCAAATGATTATTTCTGATACAGCTCAGTCAAATTAGCAGCTCAGGGTAATTTAGGATATCTCCTGTTTTCTTACAGCTTCAAGAAAAGATAAAGGTCAGAAGCAGGCTTTAGGAGGACAGAAGCCACGAGTTAGAAATAAACAAAGGAAGTTCCTTTGCGGTAGGACTATTTAAAACATATGCCAATAAAATGTTCAAAGGATTCCTACAGGGCTCCAAAGATAAACACAAGCATTTTTTTTTCTTGAAAAACTCCATTTACCTGAAACTGTAAACTCATATATAACATGTTCTGTGGGAAAACAGGAAAGAATCTTTTGTTTGTCTTATATTATTCATCTACTAGGAATTAAAGCTTGTAGTGTATCTGACCATGAAGATTTACATCCCAGCTTGACCTGCTATAATATAAACTATGTGACTTGCCCCAGTTACCTTATCAGGAGATGGGAAATAAACAAAAATTTCAAGAAAAAACTGTGTAAAACTTTAAAAAAGTAATCCAATAGGGCCAGTAGCAAAAATTAGAAGTTAGAGGAGATAATTTTATTAAAGAAATAATGAAAGAGAAGTTTATAATTTGAGGAATACTACATTTCTTTAGGTGAAAAGGATTCATCTAATTCCCCAGGAAAAGGTCCATCATAGAGGTCTTGTAGGCCACAGGGAAGCACCCTGGATCTTATTCAAGTGTGGTGTGACTTAATTGCAGATTTGAAATAGGAAAATGATGTAATATGCTTAAATTTTAGAAGAAAACGACGATGAATGGACAATAATAAGATGAAGTAGCAAAGGAGGTTACTAAAGGTTTCAAAGTCAGAAAATAGTAGAGGATGTGGTCCACAGAGGTTAGTTCAGGGTTATATTTTTAAGAGATCAAACAACAATTTTAGTGATCAATTCAATGTCAAATATGAAGGAAAGGGAAAGATCAAGGATGGCTATTAGGTTTTCACCTAAGCAACTCATAAATTGAGATATTTACTTAACATTCCTTATTTTTTTATACCAGAATTCAACACATAATTCTTTTCTGATACAAGTTTTGTAACAGGGTGGTCCCCAGGAAAGGAGGAGGTTCCAGGTTCTCTGCCCTAAACAAATGAAGGGTGGAGCTGAGCAGGGAGAGAAGAAGCTGCAGAGGAGACTGAGGAAGGAAGGAAGCAGGATGGAGATCCAGAAGGAGACCTGGAGGAGGCGCATGGAGACTAGAGACACGTGAAGAAACTGCGCTTGCCTTTTGGTCATGTTCTAAGTGACACAGATGTGGGTGAGACCAGTGGGGAGGTGACAGTGGCAGCTTTTATCTTGATTTTGATTCTGCTCTTTTCCTTCTAGACTTGTCTGGTTGTTTCTGATCCTTTTCTGTGGGTCCCCACTGGAAGATGCTTTAGACTTGGGGCAGGCTTTGGGGCCTTTCTCTGGGCCAATCCTGCTTGGGTGGAATTTTACCCACAAGGGGATGGGTAACATTGGGTGCTTGATTAAGAAACTATATTCTTTGCCTTTTCTGTATTATTTCCTAATTGTATTAAGGTTCCTTCCCATTAAAGTCTCATATGTTTTGCGTTGATGCGGCAGATGGCAGAACCCATTTAGAGCAGGCAGATTTTGGGGGGTCTGGGGTGCACCTCTCCCTGCCCTGTAACAGTTTCATATTTGCATTAGAAATGAATAGAAATAAATTGCATTAGAAATGAGCTTTTACTTCCTATCAGAAGTAAAACTCCAGCTTGAATCAAGACATATATTCTTCATATTTCTCTTCTTTGTATGTTATATGTAAGTGCTAATTAAAAATTTAATGGATATTATCTACAACTCTACCAATGAAAAGGACAGCAAAACCTGTTTCCAATCATTTAACCTTATACTTTCTACATAATGAGAATGAAAATAAGGTAGTCAACACTACATACCTGCTATTAAGCTGAAGAAAAGGCCATTTTATAGGCATTAAACCCCTGCAGTCTGCCAAATGTTCCTACTCACTCACCTATTGGGAGGGTAATTACCATTCTAAGATTGCTAAAGCAAGAGAATATGCCTTTATCTATTTTCCTTCAGGCTGAAAATTTTAACATGTTTTTAAAAGTTCACTTTCCAGGCTCCTTATTTGATTTATGAGAATTAAGGTGCCATTACTGCATCACCTCAATCAAATCTGATAACACATTTCTTAGCATAATAAAAATTTCCTCTGTAGTAAAAACAACAAGTTTATTTTACTCTGAGGCATTTTTAATTACATAGGGGGTAGGGCTATAATTGAAATGTACCCATTTTTGGTTGACGCTTTGATTATCCCATTATCAAACTTTAAAAAACAAACTTTGGTAGTTTAGAAACAAATGTTTTTAGTTATTCTTATAAACATTCAATTAGTCATGAAATCCTTTAAATTTGGGAAATTTTCTTTAAATTCAACTTTTTCTTTAATATATCTAGTATTTTCCATTAAACCATAAATGTCTTTCTTGAATGTATCAAGGAAAATCAAGTATTATTACATCTCTCGTGTTTAATCTTCCCTTTGTTCTGGAAGCTTTCTTTGCTCTTGGTTTTGTACAAAGATCCCTGTATCATGTGGTTCAGAATATCCCCAAACTTTTAAAGCTCATGATTTTGTATGTTGATTCTGTGGCCATTAAAACTGCATGATAAATTTTATTATTATTTTATAAACAGAACCAAAAGTAACAAAAAAAGAGAGATAAGCCCTGGAGCTAAAAAAATAGTGTTTTCACCTAAGAGAACAGGGGTGATGTAATAATAGGGAATGAGCCTTAAATGAAATTCTACAAATACCTTTAAAATAATAAGTATTTACAGAGGATGTGGAGAAAAGGAAAGAAACCCATGTATTCATTGGCTTTGGGTACGAATGTAAATCAGTAATGTCACCATCAAATATAGTGTGGAGAGTCCGACAAGAATTAAAAATAGAAAATTCCATACAATTCCATACAAGTTATCCTACTTCTGGGTATTTACCCAACGAATACAAAAACCCTAATTTGAAGGGATATATGCAAGCCCACATCCATGACAGTATTATTCAGAATAACCAAGAGTTGGAAACAGCCTATGTGTCCACTGATGGACGAATGGACACAGAAGATATATCACCTCTACACAAAGGCATACTACCCACTATAAAAAAAGATAAAATCCTGCCATTTGTAACAACATGAAGGGACTAAAGTGATGAATCAAAGACAAACACTGTATTTCAATCATATGTGAAAAATAAAGAAACAAACCCATAGGAAAATAAAACAAAGCAAAAACAAATTCTTAGACTATAAGAACAAAATAGTAGTTACCAGGAGGGAAGTAGGAAGGTACATGGGTAAATCGGGAAAAATGGGTCATTTTTTTGGTGAAGGATGGAAACTATAGACTTTCAGTGGTGAACATACTGGAGTAAATACAGATACTGATTTACAAAGACGCACACCTAAATTTTTTAACTCCTCCATTGATCTTTTTATATCCTCTATTTTTATTTAAAGTTTCAATCGCCCTCACTTTCTTCCTTAAACTTCCAACACATCTATCTTTCTTTGTTTCTAAATTAGTGTCTGGAAAACATTATGACTCTATGATAAAATAAATCTCTACTTTTTCCACCATTATGTACTAAATCCCTAATTATATATGGAAAGAAACACACCACCGTGCTGACTCCCAAATTTCTCTCTCCACATGGACATCTGTCCTGAACTCTCTTCACAGCGACAGACTGATTGACATCTGCACCTACATCTGTGGCAGACTGCTCAAGGTTTACATGCCCCAATCAAAGCCCTGGGCATTTCCCTCAAAATTCTATATTCCCCTTGGCTTTCCTTTCATTTGGCCTGTTAAATTTTATCCTTAACATTTCCATTTTTTTAACAGCGCAGGTGGATGTTTCCTATTCTCTGGCTTTCTTAGCTTTAAGTATATTAACATAGTTGTAGAGAATGACTTAATCGGTTCAGTATCTGAAATCTCAGCAGGTCTCTCTCTGGTATCTGTGCTTCTGTTGAGTCTTGCTGTTTCCTGGTGTGCCTGAGCATATTTGCATGCCACACATTACTCCATTTCAAAGTTACACATGAAGGCAGGCCAGCTGGGTATAATGGAGTGTTGACTGATCTTGTCTCTTTAGTGGTTTCTAATCCTTAATCTTTAGGAAATTAGAGTGAATCATGGGCATCTATTTTTCTTTATTACAGTGTTAGCAATTTGACTTATCATTGATTCATCAACGATTTAGAAGAGTGTGCTTTTTAATGTTTTGATCTATTGTGGTTTTACCTTACAATATTTTAAGAATTGCCTATAAAAGCTTTCTTGATAATAAAGTTTTGCTGAAAAAACACACAGATGAATTAGCAGAGAATATTCACCCTATTGAATCTGAAATTTCTACTCTGTTCATTTTGTTTACCCAAGCCAAATTAAAAGACAGTATGTTGTCAGTGTCATTTTCATTCTGAATAGACTAAGACACTTGTTAAAATACAAAAAGGAGACTGTACTTGAGAATTCCTGAGCAGACAAAACTAAGCAACCTAAATCTAGTTTATTTCGTGAATATAAATGAAACTTAACTTAGGATATTTCCTATATATGCTTCTGAAAATTGTACAAGAAATATGTCACCTTCCTAAAAACGGCATGAGGTAATGATTTTTAACCAATGTCCTGTAGTCTGAGAACAACCATTGTAATAAGCAATCATTATAAAGATAAGCATCTTCCTCATTTTCACTTTATAACGTATCTTATAATAATCATGTTCCTGAATGTCATATCATTTTTTATTGTTTGGAAGCTCTCAGTTCACAAATTATTCTTATATACATATCTTACAAATGCTATTTACTGAGTTGCTGGTTTTAATTTTGCTGTTTCTGGATGTTTGACACACGTTTACAAAACTTACTAACACACATTTTAGATATGTGAAATTTGAAATAAAGAAAACATAAGAAATAATCCTGATTTGGAAAATTCTACATTATAAATCTGTACATTTTCAAAACTTGTATCTGAACATTTGTTTCATTACCAATCAATATCCCATGAGATAACATTTCAGAATTTGATAATAAGACTAAAATTGGTTTTAAAGAATGACTAATACAGTAAGTACTGCCAAAAAAAGAAGACAATTAAGGCAACTTATTCAACTACATGTTAATAAAAAAAACTTCTGACTCAGAATGAACAAAATAAAAAGCCCAGAAACAAAGTTAGTACATGATACAAAGACCACATAAAATAGATGATAAAAATCATTCAACTACTGCTATCTGGACAAATGTTTAACCTCTTGAAAAGAATTAAATAAGCAAAATGCTTCATATACTTTCTAGAGAAAGTAATATTTGAAAGAAATAAACATGGTATGATGTAATTATTGTGTCCTACAAATTTTTGTAATGTGACTACCTCAGAATAAGAGTACAAAAGTTCTAGGAAAAAAACAGGTAAATAATTATATAGCTTTAAGGATTTTTCACCACAGGCAAAGATTATGAAGAAAAATGAATGACATTACTACATAAAATTTTAATAGTTGATAAGGAGAAAAAAACCAAAAAATTAAAAAATGTGCAGGATAAATGACAAACTGAGAAAAACACATATTTAACACATTTATCTAACAAAATATTTATCTATCATGTTAAAAATTCTCACAAGACCTCAAGTAAAAATACACATATTACCACTAGTAAAGGAAATAAAAGATAATAATTTTACAAAGAAATAAAATAAACAATAAGAAATATACAAAAATTAATTAGGCACACTATTAATAAAGAAATGCTTAGTTGGATACTTTGCAAAATAAAATTGACAAGCATTCAATATTTCGATTCAATACTAAAACTGTAAACTTTTAGTGAAAATAGTCAACTCAATTATTTTTGAGTGAATTGTGCTCATATTTCTGAAAACTTTTAAAATGTTTCATTTTTAGTCCAATTTCAGGAATTTGTTCAAGGGAAGGAATGATTTACATGCATTCTTATTTAGCTACTTTTGAGAGCAAACTATTTAATTTGTTGGATCCTTGCACAGATCTAAGTTGTCAACTTTAATTATTAAAAATATCTTTCCTGACTATTATCAAGTACAAAATGCCTAGGTTTCGGTATTTCAAAAGTATTTACAGTTTATCTTTATATATGCTCATGTATAATTAATTTTAAGGGTAAGGTAAAATTGGGTAGAGGGGGATCTAATAAACCTGATAGCAAACCTCAGTGGGCCACTAATTAGCCATTTGAACATATTCCATGACACTAAAATTCCACTCTTATAATCTCATGCATATGTGTTTCAGAGAATATGTATAAGAGACTTCACAGCAGTATTATTCCTAATAGCTCCATCTACAGTAAACAGGGGAAAAAAATTGAAGCATATTCACATAACAATGTAAGCAAACAGAACACTGCTATACAAATATGCCATAAATAAAATGTTGAGCAAAAGAAACATGACACATGCATACAAGATGAATCTATTTATATAAAGTCTAAAACCCTAGTGAAACAAAACCATATTATTTACGCAAACTAGCATATGTGGCAAAACTAAGAAGGAAAGCAAGGAAGCAATTATCACATAATGATAGCAGTTACCTCTGCAGCAAAGGCAGGATATTATGAGCAAGAAACCCTTGGATCCTGGAGGGTTTAAAGTATTCTGTTTCTTGACTGATAGAGGAGAGGGAAGGAACTACATGTGGACATTATATATTTATTCATTAATTGACATATTCACATTTTTTACTCTTTATATATGTTATATTCCACAATAAAATAAGGATTTTTGGAAGTTAGTGTTTTCATTCTCTATTAGAAGTATCCAAATCCCTTGATCTTCTTATTAATGAACAATAGCATATGATGGGTGAAGAAGAAACATGTTGATCCTCTTTAGAGTCAGTCAGTCATTCCATTATGAACCATTGCTCATTTACTCTATTTGTCTCCTGTTATAGGGAATACACTTGAGTTTGTCCAGTAGTGGATTGCATTTTGCTGCAATGACCCTACCCCCTTAGCTTTGTTGCCATCAGGATTAACATTGAAGCAACTACAAAGCAGATGGGTAGGTTTGCATGCCATCAGTTTTACATTCCCAGATGTGGGTTAAGCCTATGACCTTATTAGTACCTACTGTAAAACTGAAGTAATTGACTCAGGCTAGTCTGAAATGGAATGTTAAGTGAAAAACAAATAAGGCAATCAGAACTGCCCTTTAAAGTCATCAATTAAAATATCTATTAGTGCTATAATGAATTTTTTTAATGGATTGATTAATAGAGTCAAGGCTGACAATTTTTTTTAATGGAGTTAGGCAATAATGTTGACTTTTATCTTTCATTTTAGCAAAAAAGAGAAAAGAAAAATGAAAAATGAGTGAAAACACCATCTTCATATGTAAAGTACAATATATTTTTACTATTTCTATCTATAAGAAATATACAGCTAAAACAAATAACTGCAATTAAAATTATTTTTAATTATTCAGAGATGAAGGAAAGATAATTATTAGTAATGCTAAGATACTGGTAAGAACAAACTTGATAAAACAGAGTCTAGATTACAAATTTATAGCCTATCAAGTTAAAAGATTAAACTTTAAGTAGAAAATACAAGCAAAAGAACACAATAACATAGTAAATACTCTATACTATTTATTTAATTTCCCAAGTAATACTGTAAACAAATTTGAGAATGAGCATTATCATTGCCTCAATAATTTAAGATTTAAAATGAGCTATATATGGAAATTATACTGGTTTATATAGACTATTTGAATTATTTTTACTTTTTAGATAAGTAAATAAAATTACCTTAAATGGGAAATTTCAAAATTTGAAATAAATCATTGCTTCTTACTAACAATATCTTCACCAATTTTCTTTGACCACACGCCAAATATTTATCTGTCACCTTCCAACTTCAAAATACTGATCTTTTTGAATTTATTAACTGCTATAAAAGATTTTTTTCTAGTTTTGAAATTATGTCTTTGCTTCAGACATACCTTAGTTTAGACTTTTTCCCTTACACTCATTAATGTAGAAATGATCGAAGATAAAATGAAGCCCACTTCTGTAAGTCTAAGTACTCAGGAATGGACAATGTTCCTTTTCAATGTTCCTAATTTATTAGTTTCTCCTTCTGGATGTATCCATGTGGGAAAACATTAACAAATCTCATTTATTTTTCCTGTCTGTATCTTTATGTCATGACACTGAGGAACTTTGCTCTGCAAAAGTGTTTTTAAAGGGGGACAAGCCTCTCCCTGTAGAGCATTTAAATAATAATAAACACTACTTTTAATTAGGATCTGGAATAACTGCTAAGAAACAAAGTGAGAATGCAGTACAGCTCTCACAGCTCCCAAAGCAGATTAATTTTGTGTTTCTTAGGTTATCCCTCTCTACACTTGAACATATCAATAGCTCTGGAAAACTGAAGTTGCTTTTATTTGAGAATAACCAGTTCTTCTTTCTTAACAAACCTGACCAATCTCTTTATTAAGAAGTTTATTAAGAACTGCGAAGATCACATTTTATTGTTTTCAGGGCTATTTACTAAAACATCTCCATTTTAGACCTCAAAATCATAGCTCCACTCAATATTCAAATTAGGACATCAAGAAAACAAAGAGTCAGGTATTTTTTAAAATCAATTCTAATACTTGAAGCACTACCTTACTACATATATAGTTAACTATTTAGAATATTTAAGATTTTTTGTGTTTGGGAAATAAAACAAGATTGTACAATCAATCATTCATTTCATAGAACGGGAAGCCAAGGCCAAGAAACACAAAAGTCGAAATTCAGAGAAAACAGTATTATTTCCTTGACTTTCCTTTGCGGTACACTCATTTGATATAAGGCAGAATAACAATTCTTTGATTCAAAATAATAATAAAGGAAAAATAAAGTAAATTGAAATAATTTAGACTGAGGAAATTCAGGAAAAAAAATATATCAAATTTGACCATATTATCTATAAAACAATGTCTGAACATTACTCAGACATAAAATGAGATTTGTTTGAAAAAAAAATTTTCCTATCCCCTCTTGCTCTTCCTCTTGCATGCATCTTATGTCACAATGCAAATGATCCCTCATCTATGAACTCTCCCCTAACACCCCGATTTGTTCTCCAATTACACTTCATACACTAATCTACTCATATGCTACCACAATTACTGGTTTATATTTCAGTCTTCTCTATGAAAATAGACTGCCTCCAGGGTAATGCAACATTCATTTTTGTAACCGTGGGGCCAGTATGTGGTAGTCATTCAAGTAGTATTTGCTATGTGAATCAATATATGAACAACTGATTCAAGATAATTTTCCAAATCATCCTTGAACTTCTTACACATGATCTTTTAAAAATGTGCTCAGTGTAAATGAGTCCATGTTTCAGAACAATAAACCATCTATTTTCACTACCCTCAACCTTGATTGTAACTATGATTTCAGCTTCCAAAGAGGATTATTATAAGGCATTCACCTAGTAATTACACTTTAGCAAGCTATGAAATTTCAAATAGAGATATATTTAGGTTCACTACCCCTTCTATTATGCTGTCAAATTATTTTCAGTATGTTTCAAACTCTAATAAACTGCATTACTGGCTATTCTAATGTTTTTAAAAAAAAAGAATGCAGCCCTCCAAATTTTAATGAACTATCAGGGGATAACAAAGGTCCAATAGAGGAAGATGTCAAATGAATATTAACAATAACAACCAAGAAAAAAATTTATGCAGTTGGGTATTCACAGCATAACAGAGATGTGAATAATTTAGAAAGGGTATAAGAAGTAATTGTAATATCAGAAGACATGAAATTAAATCCTGGGGTGAAGAAGAGAACTGTAAAATAACAATGATAATTATAATAATACAAGTAAGAAGAAGAAATATACCTAGATATTTCCTTCAGTTAACATATATAGAACAAAAGAACATGATTTCAAGAGGGATTATTTAGGTATAAAGAAGTTACTAGTTAGGTTATGTAAGAGGAGTACACACTGTTTATTAATTTCCATGCTTTTCAAAATAGCAAATGAACATTTATTACTGTTATAATCATATGAAAATGAAAGAGAGGTTTTATTCAGTTCTCATACTTCTTAAGTACTAAAACATTTTACACATGAGGTTCTGAAATATACATCCCTAGAGAGTATTAGAAATAGGATAGAGACAGATTAGTTTGGAACAGGTCAGGCAAAACTTGCTTAAATAGTGACCTCTACATCTGCCTTCCATTCTGTAATGTCTATGATTGATCTTAAGTATTGTTTAAAACAGAAAAATTGCTATTTATAAGGAAACATAATCTAGCATGCATAGAAACAGATTTTTGTTTGGGGAACTGGTAAGATCCATAAATCCAGGCCTTATTCCATTATCAAATAAATCTTTTTTTCTCTTGTTTTCCCAGATTTCCCTAAATTTCAGATATTTTCCTTTCATTCTCTCTAAAGTGTTTCCTTTGCGGAAATTTTTAAAAACCATAAAATCACAACAATCGCTTACTGCAAATTCTTTATAGGGTTCAAGTATAACCAGAGAATGGGCAAATGGTCTTAGTTACACATTAACCTAAATTTATAAAACAGCATACATTAGAAACATTACCATGAGCCAAAGAAATCAAAGATTTCCCTGCACTCCCAACCCACTAACCACTAACCAGTGAAGAAGACAGACACAAGAACAAAAAATGAAACTGTAATACATACATAGATTGAGTATCTTGAAATTGTTACTATTTGACTGTTTTGACCTGAATATATGTCAGCTTTGTGTTAGTCAATGTAATGCACTGTTATTTCCAAAAATCATAAAAATGAATAATCATTCTATATGATGATATTATATGACACAAATAAGATTAAAATAAATACTATTCGGATGTAAAATGAGAATTTTCTGTTTGACTCTTTTTAGGTTTTTTGATTTGGAAATTTTTTTTGTTTTTTCCTTTGTCTTTTACCCAAAACTGTCTTTCTGATAAATCCTTAAAAAGGAAACAACAAAGTTACATGTCAGTTATACCTCCATAAAAATTTTAATTTTTTAAAGGAAACAATAAGGAAAGAGAAAAGAAATGGTTTTAGGATGGACAGTTATAGAAATTAAAAAAGTTTCAAAAATGTAAACCAGCTAGGCAAAAAGTGGTTTTCATTAATATGTAACTTGACTATTATGTGACGTAATTCATATCAAATTCTAAATGGATCTTGGTCAAGTTTTACTTTTCTAATTACTTTAGGTCTCTGATATTATCAATAAAAATATATACTGATCAAAATAGTTACAGGGCCTCCCCTTGTGGCACGGGAGGTTGAGCACTGCTCTGTGAAGCTGTCCACAGCCTCTGCAGTGCTGGTTCAATCCCGGCCGGCTGGAGAGGATCCCACATGGCCTGGCAGACTCTCCTGTCACACCCGCTGCTCCCCTCAGCAGTGTATTTCATCAGTCTGCCTGTTCTGTTCCCCACTCTGTCTTTGGTGAATCCGCTCACCCTCCCGCACATCTGCCTGTACCCCGGTTCTTGTATAAAAATAAATAAATCTTAAAAAAAAAAATAGTTACAGATGAGTGCAGTTCTGTTAGAGCATTATTCAGCCATATCCACTGCACTTCCTTATTTCACATGTTTGTCTTGAAGTGTCTAGCTTTAAGGGACAAAATTCTCAAACTAGAGTACTGAAGGTATTTCTGTCAAGATGAACCGAACCAATCCTAAAATCATTCAGTGATAAATAAATTTTGAAGTTTAGAAAAGATATTCTAATGAAAATTCGGGGAAAGAAATGTGCAGATGTTGCACTGGTTCAATGAATGTGTTAAATAGGCAGAACAGACCCTCCTGCATGGCACAATATTTATAGGTAATGCAATTTTATTTTTGATTCACATCGAAAGACATACTGTCCTCTACTTTGTAAGAAATCAGAAGCATTCAGTCAAGGTCTGGGGACTGCACCACGGTTTGAATATTCACAGACTGAGGCGAGTTTGCTTAATTTAGAGAGTACTTCTACAGCTCTATCACAAAAGAGTCTGATTTCAATTACACTTGATCAGATCCCTGTATCAATTGTTTTTTCTGCCAAAAAAGAGTATCTTGGAATATTTTGGCAAGATTTATACATCAAGTTATTCCCTGCCAACACTTCTCAAACTGAAGTCATAAAGCCATTTGTTGATGTTTAAATCTTCTAAAGCTCAGGGGAGGCAGAAAACTAAGTGAATCCAGTAAATATTGAACACATTCCTCTATTTTGAACCAACTCACCTTTAGTTTGGACACTCTTATTTACTGTTCCTTTTGATTTCCAAAATCTGAGATATTGTCTAATTTTGTCATGTGTGACCAAAAAACTCTGATTTCATGCCTTCATTTGCATAACACCTTGATACATCCAAATTCTTTTCCCCTATAGAAATGCTGAAATTTGTGTCTTTCATGAACTGTAACAGGTCATTCCCTATCTTCACTACTCAGGCAGCAAAAAGAAAACTATGTAATCAAAATGTGGAGAAAGAGGAGACAAGAGGAAAAGAATGGAGAGGAATGAGGAAGAAAGGAAGATTCCAGGCAGATTATTATTTACTTGTAAGCTATTTATCCAAGGAAGCCCAAATTTATGAATTAGCTAAGTCTAAAGCTTGTTTATATGAAGAACAAAGACTTTACATAAAATCATTCAAAGTTATACAATAGCAATCATAACAAATAAACAAATCATAAAACTTGAAAACGCTGCAGCAGCTATAAGACCAGAAATACTTAAGTATAGACTTCTTATTTACCTACCATCTAAGTGAATATTGAACATACAATTTAGGCAAAGCTGTAAGGATTGAAAGCTCCCTCAGCTTTAGTTTTCTCTCTCGTCTTTCTTCTTCCTTATATATTATTATAGTCCTCAAACACACCAATGTCCTCTTGTTCTTTACTTCTTCCTGACCTCCCAGTATCAACTTATCAATATATTTATCAAATGAACATAATTCACAGTTAAGAGGTTTCATGAACTATGATTTGTCACTTGGGCCTTTTAATCTTACTCAGAAAAGAAGGGACAGTTTTTGTTGGTTTGTCTCTGCTCCTCAACTTTCTTGGCAAAATTCTTGTCAGCTTCATGCTAGGAAGATGAGATAATCACATTTAACAGGGCTGAGCAGAACAAAAACTGAAAGTTTACCATGTAGAACAGTGTTTTTCAAACTACAGAACCCGAATGTGAATTACCTGGAATCTTTGTGAAAATGCAGATCCCTGGGTTATATCTCACATCCACTGAATCCTCACCCCAATGGCCCAGGGCACACACTTCCACTTTGCCCAGACACACAGAGTTGCCCAAACAGCTGATTGCGGAGATGGCTGCCTGACTGCAACTACTGACATTCTATTGAGATTTAATAAAAAAAACAATGTCACAACTGAAGACATTTTCCCTAAAACAAATTTTTCCCAATATTTGTATTTAACTTTTCTTCTGTGTGATGTTTCTATACTCTATTTTCTGCAGTGTACTATTTAGTGGTGAAAACTATTAGAAATACATCTTAAATTTAAAGAAAGTCCACACGAGGCTGGTTTCACAGCTGTAGGGTGATGTCACTAACATCTCGTTGAGCATCTCTGATCTCAACATGTAATAGAAATCAAATTAATGAAAACATAGGCCACCAAAGGGATTATAAATTAATTTTCTCTTCATTCAAATGAACAGCAGGAGAAGAGGTTTTTTTCTATGATTAATAATGACATCATGCTGACTTCTACAAAATAAGACCCACAGAATTCTATTCAAAATTTTTAACTTAATCTTTTATTTTGTAAAGTGCAATAGATTATTTCAAATAGATTTTTTTTTCTTTTTTCAAAAAATAAAGTTAAATATTGTTGGTTACATCATCTGGTAGAGAAATCAATGGGCTATTTGACTATACTGTGATATTCTTTCAAATTCTCGGTAGATCACTTTATTGTAATCTATGAACTTAACGGGGGAAATTAGTATTACAAGCGTGAGCAAGTATTTAGCAAATGTTGGTCTGCATCAGATGATGAGTAGGGCTTCTACTTCTGCTTGTTGACTACTAGGAAAGTGCATGCATGCATACACCACCACCATGCCTGCTATACAAACTTGAAGAGCTACAAAGGTTCAAATTGCTCTTTGATATATGGTCAAAAACAAACTCTTCATTTTCTTCTTGAATATAATAAAGTGCAGACAACATAGTTACTTAGAAGCCAAGCAGCCAGCTTGAAGTCTAGGGTGGTAACTGCACAGAACGTCCCATATGTCATTCAAGAAGCTATTCACATGTGTAGTGTTTTCATTACTGGGGCAAAAATGAAACACATGCATACACTCACACAAAATACACAAACAAGGAAAATCACACTAAACAAAGGGTCAATCAACAATTGTTCAATTCTTTCATTTCTACTATACATGTCATTGTAGCATTAATAGCTCCAGAAAGTTTCTTATTTTCATGATTCCTGAAAGTTAAAAAAAATGGACCTGGGCTGCCATGTCATGCATAACAGTGAATTAATCTCACCCCAAAATGATACAGTTCACTGTTTTAGTTCCTAATAGGAAACAGAAATCGAGTTTGTTCTACTATACTATAGGAATTCATACCACCATATCAATCTCACACATGGTCTATCAGATTTTGTGAAACGTCCTTTATGACAAGAATCCTTTCTAAGGTATGATATTATTACAGCAATAAAAATGAAGATAAGTTAACTTTCCTGGGGGCATATATAACCAAAGCACATATAATTGTGACAGTGAGTAATAATTTTGTGCCTTTTTTGTTGTCAGATATGCAAGGAAAATGAGCACAACATGCTTATATGACCCTTCATGAAAATTTTTTCTCCTTCATCTCATCCTTTAGTGATTCATCTAAAAGCTAAGTAGGTAAATGCTACAGAAAAATCATTGGAGGTTCTTGAGGCTATAATTTTGTGGAAAATGATTTTCCTCTTTCTTGACATATAAAATATGCTCACAAGAGAGATAATCAAAGAAACTTCAACCTAAGGCATGAAATTTCGTGCAAGAGATTTTCTTGCAATGAAGATTCTGGATGGTCAAGTAAGTGTTTATTACTATATAAAATGGTTGTATAAAATGGATCCAAGAAGGAAAAAATGTAGCTTGGATTAGGGAAGTTGTGGAAAACACTTTTGTTCTCTGAATTTTTGTATATGATCCATTATTTTCTAAAGAAAAAATGAGATGGATAGAGAAATTAACTTGTTGAAAGAAGTGTCTGTTTTTATCTTCTTAACTGGTTTTTAATTGCTAATTTTCATCTGTAAAGTAACAGAAACATGACTGAAACATGACTGACATGATTATCTCTAAAATTTTCTGGAGTTATAAGGCAACCTTTCTTAGACTTTGATTTGAAGAGATCAATGTGTAGCTTTTATTAAGTATTAGTTTAAGGTTTACACTTTGCCAATTTCTTTTTATTTTCTAAAGATTTATTTTATTTGTACAAGAACCGGGGTGCAGGCCAGATGTGCGGGAGGGTGTGAGGATTCACCAGAGACAGAGCGGGTAACAGAACCGGCAGAATGACTGAAATACACTGCTGAGGGGAGCAGCGGGAGAGACAGGAGAAGTCTGCCACGCCATGTGGGTTGCTCTGCGGCCGGTGGGGATCCAACCGGCACTGCATAGGCTGCGGACAGCTTCACAGTGCTGCTCTCAACGCCTGTGCCACCAGGGAGGCCCTGCCAATTTCATTTGTACATGAAAATACTATTCTTTTGTTAAGACAGAAATCTTCAGTCCATTACAAGACACATGCTTATTAGCAAATTAATAATAACATCATTTGGGAATAATACCCAATGCTGAAGCTTTATCTTTTAATAATGTAAATCATGTACTTGGCATGCTTACATGCAATCAGCTTGTAATCAGATAAGAAAAGAAGAGACACTTAATTTGAGAGCTCATTTCTGAGCCATAGATGTATTTGTGTAGTGCTCAGAGCTTGATTTGAACACCCACCTGTAAAATGACAAAAGGTCATTGAGGTATCTCTTCATTTAGCCTTGAAATTTTGCAGAATAGGTAAGTTTGACAAATTTTACGGAAAGGGGAAAGATAAACTGTGCGATTTGTGAGTTTCATGTTATAGTTAAATAGGAACATGCTTCTTGAGTTCACTAGGGAAATGGTGGTTCTTCCATCATTCTCCCTGCCATATGACATCTTAAAGGAAAGGTAAGTGGGGTGAAAGAAATTACTCCAAGGAAAACACATACCAAATGCTGTCAACATATAAGGAAGGTGAAATTTTATTTTTATGTAGATTTTTCTGATAAAATTTTACTTTTATAGGAACACAGCTGTGGTCAAGTGATCTGACTGGTGGTGTGTCCCCGCAATGATACTTATTCCAAACACAGTGTGTTGTCAGAGAACTAATTAACTTTGACTTCACTGCATCAACCCCCAAAAGACAGAGCTCTCTTCTTGTTTGGGTAGAATAATTAAAGAAAAATAAAATTTCCCCAAAGAATAGAACTTTTGTTTCTATAACTGTAAAACACAGAAATAAAATGTTACCTTGGAAAGAACTGCAAACTTGGAATGAACTGCAAACTCTTTCCATCTGTTTATTTAGGAAAGAAGGCAGGTTACCTCATCCTCACTGCCACAGACCATTAGCTCTTTTGTTCTGGCTTCTGCATCCTAGAGCACAGCTTATCTGTCAACAGCTTCACACACCAGGCCTGACTATGCTTATCCCTGCCAAGTGATGGGCATATCAAATATGATGCCCGAAAATGCTGACAGTAGTGAGCAAATGTCAGGTTCTCAGGCAGCTTTCTTATATGTATACTTGTTGCTCAGAAGAGAACATAAGAATTTAAACCTCTGTGGGCAAGACTCATATCATTGAATCTCCAGCTGAAAGCTTGATAAGTCATCCCCAATCCATCAGGTATAGGGGTCACAAAATATTTTCTTAACATTTATTCTGGAACTGGCTAGAGATTGAAATTACTTCAAGAAATCAGAGTTTATCCCACATTCCACTGGCATCACTTTTTGAGTGAGATGATCACAGCTGATAAGCAGGATCACAGATGGCCACCGTATTGTTAATTGGACAGAGTTCTTAGACGGTGGTAAAAGATAAATAATTTCTCTAAATTAGAAGCAGATTCATAAAATTAAAGTTCACTTTTGTAAGAACTGTTGGAAAGTTCTAATCTCGTTTCACTGAGTCCATGAATTTCAAGACTTTCTGGAATTATTAATTTAAAACAACAAAAAGGTGTGTGAACCTGTTATCTTTAATTTGTTTTTTAAGCTATGAGTAATATTTATATAAGACACTCACCACCCACATTCAGAATGATGAATAACAATGAACACAGGAACCAAGGTGATTTCTGAAAGACAAAAAAATTGCTCATATCTCAAAAACACAGAACAATTTTATAATTGTTAAGTTTTCTTTCTTAAGATTGGTAATAGCTTGTGATCAGGTCTGACTTGATGACAGATACCAGGTTAGCAATTTTTTGTTTTTACAGAAAATTTTTGTCTTAAGAATGTTTAGTTCTAAAGCTTATGAAGAAAATATGTGCTCTCTGGATGGTAACTTAAAGTTTCACAATTTTGGTCAAATCACCATTGATGAGAGTAAGTGTAGTGCTTTTGATACTATTCCTACAGTCAGATTACAAGGGAGGTTGGCATTAACACTCTGTTTGATGTACATGTCAGTTCTTCCTTTATGGCCTAAACATGAAACACGTTTTTGACCTTCAGAGAATCAAGTAAAAACATCATATGTCTTTAACATTCCTTGCTCAATAGATAATATTTTCTGTTCTTAATTTTGGCAACATTTTATTTGCAGCATGCTAGTCAGGGGACCACATTATTTGCTTTTACACAAAATCAAGGACTCAATTAATTAATGCAGAAGGTAATACAGAAATTAATGTGGACAATGCATAAGTTAAACAGAACTAGGGGACACGTTAATTTCCAAAGATAAAATTAAAGAAAAGCCATGAGAACTTTTGGCCATTTGCCTCCTTGGGAGATGTGGCAAAGAATCTAACAATTCCCAATATATAGTTTCATTCAAAGATTTTAATTTAAGTTCTTGATTCTGAAATAAAATGTTTCAAAGGAATTTTCCTGGGGACCTTGGAGTTGGTTTCAACTAACTGAATGCAGAATGTAGAACCAATTCAACAGGGCACAGTGGCATTTATAGCCATACTCTGTTAACAGTGTCATATACTAACTGAGGGATTATTTGTGCTCCTGGCACTTTTCCCTCCACTCATAAAAGGTGGCACAATCTATATTCTCTGCTCTCTGGATAGGGATGTCAAAGCAGTGTGCAGAGAGAAGGAAAATGGAGTCAACTTTTAGGTTCAGCTTTTAAAACTGACTTTTAGAAATACACAGCAGGGTAATAACAGTAAAGAAAAGTATTTGAATATCAAAAAGGCCAGATGCTGAAGGAATCAAGGGTGAAGTTAATACCAAAAATAACATATTTGTAAGGATGCATGAGAAACAGGAGCTACTCCAGTGATTGAAAAGAAATTCCTGGGAACTGGAGGTGAAGCTGAACTTAAGGATGACAATCTGGAGGAGGAGGGAGAGGGATCAGAGGGAGGGAGAGAGGAGCACAGGGGACTGAGGTGATGGTGCACAGGTGACTTGGGGAAGGAAACTCTATGGGGACTACACCTGAGGGGGTGGGGGAAAGCAAATATTGTTTAAAAATGAAAAATGATATAAAAAATAAAAAAAAATTAATATAAAAAAAATCAAGTGTGGTAAGATGATGTGACTGAGAGGAGAGGCCAGTGGGACAACAGAATCCTCCTAGGTTTAGGGTTCAAAAGTAGGAAGGGCCTGTGCCCTACTTCTCATTATAAGCCCGGAAAGAGGCAGTGTTGCAAGACTCTACTTCAGTGTGGAAACCTTAGTATAGTAATAGCTACATGGATCTCAGTGCTGGAGACAGAACTGCTGAGTTTGTCACATTTCCAGTGTAGTGTAACAAAGCAGTCATTAATTATTTCATCAGCCTCCAAAAGGGAGAGGAATTTAGATGAGAACAAACTGGTGAACTTGAAGAGGACTCAAAATTCAGATGAAGGGATGTGGAAACAAACACCTTTATCACTACAGACAGGAGGAAAGTGGATATCCAGCATGTCATAATGGAAGACTGACAGTGTCCACTCTGGACCATGCACTTTACACTTCAACAGTTGCAGGCCTGGTTAGATGCTACACAAGGGCCAGGCAGTCCCCACAGTGCCTTGCCATAGTGCTAGATAATCCTCCAGAATTTAGATGCAGCTGGAAAAAAGAAGAGAAGGAAAATCCTGAACTGCTCAAGATTAAGTGTTTTCAAGGCCAACAGAAAAGATTTTGAGGTATCAAGAAATTCAGATATAGGAAATATATCTGACAGAACCTGATGTTCCTGTACACATGTGTTTGTAGCTCAAAATCTTAAACCCATGCCATTTATGAAAGAATGACAGGAGAAGATGCACTGCTATAATTAAACAGGAAACAGTTCTGTAAGTTTCAAGATCACAGAGGTAAAGCTTTGCATATCCCTTATAATAAGGGATGCTGAATGATTTTTCATCTGTTAGTAGGCCAACTGAATGTCTTCTTTAGAAGTGTTTCTTAGGCCTCCCCTGGTGGTGCAGCGGTTGAGCACTGGGTTGTGAGACTGCCTGCAGCCTCTGCAGCGCCAGTTCGATCCCTAGCCACTGGCGAGGGTCCCACAAAAAAAAAAAAAAAGAAGAAGAAGAAGAAGAAGTTTTTCTTTTTCTTTAGGTCTTTTACCCAATCTTTGATTGGGTTATCTGTTTATTTTTGTTATTGGATTGTATAAGAACTTTGTATATTTGTAAATACAAAATTGAAATTACAAAAAAAAAAAAATTACACCAGTGAAGAAGAAGACTGCCACGCTAGGAATGAAGTCATGCTATTTGCAGTTATGTAATACAAAGTTGTTTTTTCTTAAATCAATGATTACTGATGAATCAGTATTTGTATCAGGAATTTCTTCTTCAATAATCCCATCTCAAATGCAGTGTGCTGCTATTTTATTACAGCTCACCAATTGGAGCTGTTTTAATAATTTCAAATAGATGAAAACAAATGAAAAGACATTTGAAAATTGTATTAAACTCAAATTATAGTGTCCTAAAATAAAATTCCACTAAAACAGAGTCATAACTGTTTGTTAATGTAAAACAGCTTCTGTACTATGACAGCAAAGGGAAGCAGTTAAACCGCCTAAATGACCCACATTGCCCAAAATATTTTCTATCTGTTCATTTACAGAATAAGTTTAACCCCAGATCTCGTAGCAAACTTTTAGATTAAACAGACACAGAACCCAGAATGAGTCTTCCAGCATATCAGATGTTTGTAAGTTTCCCCTGCAATTAAATACTAAATTAATTAAGCCCATAACTGAGTTGCTATATATAAAGGTCTTAGGAAGAAAATCTGATGACCAATAAGCATCAGCTAAATGATATCTAGTTTTCTTATGAGTGATCTTGCATAATTTGAAATTGTACCTTGAGCTATTGCTAGGATTTACTTCAGTAGTTTCAATATTATTTTATTTTTCAAACTTGAAGATGACTTCAAATTTAGAAGTCAGTTAAAGTGAAAAGTCACTTGTACTTTATTTTTTTTAATGATTTATTTATTTATGCATACAAGAGCTGGGGCACAGGTCAGAGTTATGGGGCAGGGATGGGGTGGGGTGGTGAGATTATTCACCAGAGACAGAGTGGGGAACAGAACAGGCAGAATAACTGAAATACACTTCTGAGGGGAGCAGCAGATGAGCAGGAGAGTGTAGCTCCCTGGTTGGGGAACGAACCCATGCTGCAACAGCGGCAGACAGCTTTATAGGTTGCATCTTAACCCCTTATGCCACCATGGAGGCCCTCAACTGTACTTTACAAATAAATTTGAAAATACTTATCATCATGCCATGTTTTTTTTTCCTCTGGAATATGGATCTAAATTATGAAAAAATCAATATTGTTCCACAGTAAGTAACAAATAAATGCTTTCAGGTTTCTTTCAAATAGAATAATGCTAACAGTAATTCACAATTACTGTATGCCTTTCAAGGGTAAAGCATTTTAAATGCATGATTTCACTTAATCCCAATGAACTGAAATTCCAACAAGGTTTTGTTAGCACATCTTTACATGAGAAGACAGTGGCTAGGAGGAAGGACTTGCTTGTGGTTGTAGTTCATATTTGGCAGATCTCAGACCCAAACACCAGCCTGAATCTGTGTTCTCCCCCATTAAGTCACATCACTTTTTTTGGTTTACAATGTCTAGTTTCATATATCATTCACTCTGTCTTCTTTTAGGCAAAACTCCTGTTAATAACCTGATTAAGGAGAGCCAGAAGTCTAGCTGTGACTGGCAGCAAATTTACCTCCGTGAGCCAAGAGCCCGCATGGTAACGGAGCTGACAGCTTGGCCTCCTGGGCACTATTTCTGTCCCCCTGGTCTCCTGTGGGCAATGGGAGCAGCTTGGGCTGTCCAGTGACTTTCTGTGGTGACAGTGTGGGATACAACAAACGTGGCTAAGTCCAGCTTGTTTTTGACATTGACACACAGTTTGCTTTGTCTTTACTGCTGATGGTACCACAATGTTCTTCCCTGGGGAGACAGAATTAGTGAGCCCTTGTATCCCTGGACTTCAGCAGGCATACTGGCTCTACTACTCTGCTGACTTTGGTAACTTCATCTCTTCAATCTCTAGTGAACAAGTTCTGGACATGATAGACTTAGAAATTCTCTTTAATAGTTCTCTGTCTTAAAACTGAAGGTAACACAATAGTTTAACCTAATTGTCCAGTTTATTAGTTCATCTGAAAGTATACCAAACTGATAATTATTTTCTTCTCTCACTCATAACTCCCCAGATTGAATTTGCCAGTCTCTGGCAGAGTGTCTGGGACTTCTCTTTCTGCCAAATTGAGATTTCATGTGTTGATTAATAGCCACCCACATGTTGGAGGCTTTGTAACATCTCACATATTATTAATGCTTAATAAATCTTTCTTGATAGCATCAGAATAAATTTTAAGATCTTTCAAAATATGTTTAGACAAATAATTTGATGCAGTTGAGCTTAAAGTTGAGCAATAAGCAAATATTAAGTGCAAAGCAGGTACAAAATGAAAGCAGGATCATCCCTGTCCTAGGGGACAGGAGGATTACTCATCAGTGGTAGTGAGAGGAAGGAAAAAAAAAAGGTCAAGGCTTGCCCTCAAGAACACTGGGTATGCCAGTTGAACTGTGTCCCCTCCCCAGAGATATGTTAAAATGCTAACCTTCCAATTTCTGGGAATGGGATCATATTTCAAATAGAGGTTTTGCAGTTGTATGTAATAAGGTTAAGTCATTAGGGTGAGCCCTCATCCAATATGATTTGTTTTCTATGAGAAGAGGCAAGTTTGGGCACACATACAGGGAGGATGTCGGTTAAGACAGAAACACACAGAGAAGAGAGCACCATGAGAAGCTGGACACAGAACTTGGAATTATGCTGCCATAAGCCAAGAATCACCTGGAATTACTTGAAAGGAAGAGGCAAAGAAAGACCCTCCCCTACAGGCTTCAGGGGACCATGGCCCTGCTGATACCGCGATTACTGACCTCTTGCCTCCAGCCCTAGTCTTCCTTCAAAACTCAATTCAAGCATCGCCTCTTCTGTAAAATCTTGCCTCTGGCTCCTCTAAGCTTTCATTGCTTCTTTGACATATCCCCATTACTTCAAATATCATGCTCCTTTCTTGCTTGTTTCTGTGTCACCTTGTACCTTAGCTGTGTCTCTCCCTGAGGGCACACACCATACTGCTCTGCATCTCAAATACCACCTCCACACCTTACTGATAGCTCCTCTCTGTGTGTCTCTATGTAGAATGGGCATACTAGCAATGCCAAGTACATATAGGTTGTGAGAATGATATGATGTAATGTGTGAAAACCCCAAGAAATGTTAAAGATTACATGCAATTATTTTTATTTTTATTGACATATACTCCTAACACATAAAAGACATTCTTTACAAGTCTTGAATAAATGAGTAAACAGGTGAAATACATGGGATGAAGTAGAGGGATATCTGACAGGATGGGCACAAAAAGTGTGGTAAAAGGTACTCAGGGCACATCAGATGGAACTTACTCTAGATCAGTGAGGATCAAGGAAAACCTACTTATCGCACCCTGATAGCACATTGTCTTATCTTCTAAATGTGACAGGGTATAGCAGATATTTATAAAAATCACAGAATATGTTTTAATAAACACACCATTTCAAATCTCTAGAAACTATATCTTTGCAGATATTAAATTATTTTATCCCTCTAAAGGTCTATACTAGGTTTCACAAAATACAATGTGATAATTGCTTTGCTTGACTTGTTTAAACAGCTGCTTTCTTGACTTCACAGTTGAGGCATACGTGTATTTATGCCCCCATGTAATTGGTCCACACAGCTTATAACTAGATGAAAAGTTAATGAAAAGCAATGCATCTAGTCATGGCCTACAAGGAACAATAAAATTAATATTGTACACACACTGTTGATGTGTCAGAATCATGTGTTAAAAAGCAGCATCTAAGAGAGGAAAAAAAAAATCTATGTACTAGCATCCAGGAAAAGAACACTGGGAGAATTGGAAGCCACATATGCCTTCTAGTCTGCATATTTTAGAACAGGATTCTTATCAGAGTTTAATGTGTGTCATTTTAGAATCACAGAATAATAGAAAGGTAGAGGTGGGAAGGAACTTGGAGATTCCCTTCATTTCTCTGATTATCACTGTTGGAGAGGCCAGTAACATTGTCATGAATACATTCAGTGAGGACATGGGATAGATTTGTAGAAAACAAGATATCTCTCCTCTGCTCTGCTGTGGTTGTGCCACAGCGATAATGTGGTCAAAATTTTCTACTCTGGCTGCCTCTCAACACTTCCCTTTGTACTTCTAAGACTTATACACCACTCTTTGCAAAGATAATTATGGATCATTTTTAAATATTTGTATACTTTAATTTTTCACAAGCAATTTTTGTTCTTTCTTTATAACAAAGGTAATGAAATGTTAATTGAAGAAATGAACAAAGGTCATGTAAAATAAAAACATCAGTGATCCACCATCTAGAATATGCCCTGCTAACATCTGGCTGTTCAATGTACTATACTTCTGACATTAAAATATAACACATTGAAATCAATTTCCCTTAAGTCTAGTTCATACTGCTTTTAAATTATGGTCTCTAGAAAAAGGGTGTTTTTTATTATTTAAAAGATAAGTTCATTAAGCTTTCTGTGTTTTGGTTTCCTCATTTAAATCAAATAAGGAAACAAAAAAGAAGACTTGGTATTAGTACTGTCAGAGTGGAGAAAGGAGCTGATAAGACAAAGCAAGCTTCTCAGAAAGCCCCATTTACAGAAATGTATTCCAAGATGTCCAATTCTGTTCCTTTTGTCCCACGTTAATGTTCTCAGAAACTTCGTATTTTCAAATCATTCATGATTGACAAAGAGAGAGGCACTGAAAAAGTACCTGATGTCAAGAAAGGTATCTTACACCCTGAAGTTTCACTGGCCCCATGATCCACAAATATTTGTTTTCCAGGCACTAGTTTCTTAAAGAGAGGATTTATTTCTACAACTTATGGTAGACAGGAGTGAAAAAAGCACACTAAAATTCATGATTTGAAAGCAAAGACAACAGGAAGTTCTAAGATGTCATTTATTTTATTTAGTAACTCTAGCTATAGGAAACTCAACAAAATCCTACAGAGAGCTATACTTCAGAATGGAGAACTATTTTCTGTCCATAAATGATGACATGTTTCTAAAGAAGAATGACTTGCCATTTTCTCCTTAGGGTTCTCAACGTAGGTAGATGTCAACTTGAAACTCTACAATAAAATGTTTTTAACAATTTAACCATTGCTTTTCTAGTCTTATGTCTGACAATAAAATTTATCTATTTTCAAAAGTTTTATAGATCTTTACTAGTGTGGGAAGAAGAATAAGCTTGGTAAAGTAAGTCGGGGATTTAGAGATGAGATTTGGTTCATCCATAACTAGTGAGTTGACCTTGGGAAGGTCATTTAACCTCTCTATGCTTGGACTTGATGCTAGTAAGTTTTCAACTGTTCTTCTAATTTAGCCAAGTCATTACTTACATAGAGAACTAGGCCAAACCAGCCAATGATGATTTTCTAAGTACAAAGTATACAAAAGGCTGTCTGCATATTCAGCAAAGTTGCTCTCCATCACAAAGGGAAGTCAGCCTGTTCAAGTGTCCCAGGGGATGGATCCATTTGCAAAGTTGAAAATGGATGCCTAGTGATCTAGAAACAAAACAAAATAGCCACACACCTCTGACCCTTTCAACAATCAGAAACACTTTGGGAAAATTTTAACTGAGAAATACTATGGGTAAATAGCCCAGGGAACAAACAATTTAGCATCTTAGAACAGAGGAATAATAGTTCAACAATAAGCACATGCAGTTCTGCATGAGTATGTGTGAGTAGTTTATTATTAGAGAGAACTTGCAGACATTACCCTCAGCCCCCTGCATCCTTCCCATTTTAATTTGAAGAGGCCTACCACTCCACTACTGTGGACCAAGCAGGGTCTTTTTTTTCCTTTTCTTTTTTTATAAATTAAAGAGGACACCATTCCTAGAATATATTCTATCTAGACAGTGAAAGGAAAGGGTAGACACAAAGAACCAACAATAAATTTGGCATTCCTCTTCTGTCACCTCCAATATAACCTTATAATTTCAACTTGCTGTTCAATTCACAAGTTGGGGAGAGACCCCCTTCATGTTTATGCATTCTGAAAGGAAACAAAAGTGAGGTAACCAAAGAGCCACAGGACTGCTCATGCTGTATCTACTGTAAGCAGCTATTCCTGCTGTATCTGCTGAAAACTCATGGACTTCTAGTGTATTCTTGGCTCTTCCAGAGAAAGGTAAAGACCCCTTATGTGTCATTCTTCAAGAGCTTGCATTTAAATCTAAGATAAAAGATGAAAATACAACATGTACAACCTGCTTAGCTAATAAAGTGTAGTCCAGTGGCCACTGACCCAAAATCAAGATGAGTCTGTGAATGTGCACACCCATGGAAGACAGGAATCATTAAATGAAAATATGCCTAGAAAGCTTAGATTACATTAGTCAAATTTAGCATAGATGGTGTCATTCATTTTTAGTACTCCTATAATATAAAAAATTTAAAAACTGATTATATTATTTAATTTTGGAAACCTCAAAAAGGAAAAAGTGAATTTGTGAAAAGGGAAAAAAATCTATATCTAAAATATGTTTACATTGGCTTACAAGGCTAAACAAGATAGCACCTGGAGATGTTTCAACTCTACTTATAGAAGATTTTGTGATTTAATGATTAAGATTTCTGTCTCTTTATCATTTTTCTGAAACTAACATATCTAGGACATAACAACAAAAATGGACATTTCAGCTGAAGGAGGGATTTTATCCAAAGGACATTTCAGTTTGTGGGAACTAAAAAAAGCATCAGACTGATATGTGGAAAGTTAGCACATGTAATTTGATTGCATCAGAAATAAATAAAATAACAGTTTCACATTTAGAAATTAGTTGAAATCAATAATATAATAAATTTTGTGCTCAATAAGATTAACTTAAAATCAATTTCAAAGTGGTGATTGACATTGGTATAAAATGTATATTTGCTTTGTATTACTGGACCATGAAGGAAACACCTAAGAATGTCTAATGATTATTAAATTGCTCTCCACACTACTGATTACACTTTGTACTATATTGTGCAATTAGGTCGATGTATAATTATTACGCATTACCATGATATTACTATTCTTATACATTCACTCTTTATTCCTTTAGATCCCTTAAAGAATCAACGACATTCCTTAAAGCTAAAACAGATTACATTTACATTAATGAAGATTTTGATTAGTTAATGGAAAATAATTCTGTGCAAGTTCCTGTATTGAATTACCCTTTACAATTTTTTTTCTCTCAAGACCCTCTACTCTGTTTGACATTCATATTTATAGTGTGAAATGCAGTTCAAAAGAAGAAATAAGGTTTCTTCCTTTCTTCTTTTCTGACTCTGATTAATCACATTAATCATCAAATGTGATTTATGAAAATTACATTTGGTCATTGAAGAATGAATTTTTCTCTTTCTTTGTGAACTTCAACTTACAATTGTGATAAAATTCAACCATTAACTAGGAAAAAGAAAGTATAACCATGAACCTAAAAGAAATTTAAAAAAACCTACTTTATTCCCACTATAGCTGCATTCATGAGAATAGAAATTTATAACAACAAATAAAGATGCCTGCTTCCACACAAAATGTGTGTTTTGCTTAGCGTGATGAAGTAAGATACAGGTTAAGAGAAACTGAAAAGATAAGAATACACATGGTCAAAGCATTCTCAGACTGCAGGGTTTTTTGTGCTGTTGTTCTTTTGCTTTCTAATTAGTCAGTTATCACTATCTCTAATGGATTAGGTGGTTTTAAAATGCAAATACTTTGGAAAATAAAACATAACTATATACATAAGCATATGTAAGTATATATATTTTCCTGTTTCTATAAATATATACATTTATAGTTGTCAATATTAAGACTTTTAGTTCCAGAATACAACAGTTCTAATTTGTCATATAACTCAATCAGATACCAGAATATTTCTTCTTAAAGTAATACATTTATTATAAAATGCAGTATGGAATTCATACTCATTATGAATGTTTCACAATTTGGGATGCACAAAATAATTCTACTTTCTCAAGCAGACTCTCCAATATTTATTTCATAACCATATCCCCATAGTTACAGTTACCTTCAATAACAAGCAAAACTTTTAACATTTTGCATAAAACTTAAATCAGACAAGAAAAAAATACAAGTGTTCTTATTTTCGAAATAAAGAAATCAAAACCAATAGGAAAGTGAAAAGGTTAAAAATTGGTGATAAATGCAATCAGGACCTTAGCCTTCGGACACTCAGTCCAGTGAGCTACCACCATCCCCTACATGAGACTGTCTTCAAGGCAAACAAGAACACAGGACTGTAAAGCAATTCCAGGAATCTACCAGGAAGTGATCACTCCATTAGTTTCTCAGCGTTAAAGCCCTTCTATATAAGAGTCATTTTCCCTCTAATTTCAACTTTGCTGAATCTGCCATATAATAAATATTTAAGACTTAAATAATTTCATACATGTAATTATCACCACCTTTCATTTATTGAATATTTTTATCCTTATATATGGATATGGGAAATAAAACAGAAATTTAGAAATCTACCCATAAGAAAACTAGGATAAGTGAAAAAATATAAAATTAAGCCAAATATTATTATTTGTATTTTAGCAGAATATTTAAAAAATAAGAGATGTACTTGCGTAATACATCCCTTTCACACATAGCACTCATCTGAACAGTTAGCCAGAGGGCACTATGAATGATAAGGAGCTTTTGCTCTCAATTCTTTACCTGGAACACAAAAAACCTAGGAACCTCTCTCTGTCACTGAAATGGGAATAATAAATTATTGCTTTCCTTAATTCATTACATTTTTATGAGAAAATAAATATGAAGAATTTCATGAACTCAAAAGATGATGAAAATGTAGATGATATTTTTAGATTTCATGTTCACCACACTGCCCTGCAGTAAGAAAGAACTTCTGTGAACATACAGATGAAGAAAATGGGACCTATAAGGACAAGAGACTTCATGGCCACAGAATGCAGCAAAAGATGCAACTAGGCTGGGGCCAGTGATCAGTGTGCCCTGCTGGCGCCATGTCACCTCTGCTGATGTAGTTCTTGGGGGACTTTCACAACCACATAATTCAACCTACCCTTTGTAACAGAGAGAAAAAGAGCCTGAAATTGTATTGTCTGACTTACCATTCTAAATGTTGCCTGCCAATCACACTCTTTAAACTGAGTAAAAATGAGAAACTGCGCTATCAACTTTGAGTGTTGTTTATCCATTAAACAGAAGTGCCACCAAGCACAGCTGTGCAAGTTTTCACATGCTACCAGATGATCAGTTTCAGACCTCTCTACCAAGTGGGAATGGATTTGAAGCCTCATGTTAATTCAATCATTTCCTTCTCTACAGAGACTATCAACAAGACCGTCAGTTGGCATCCTTTTGGCTTAGCATTTAAAATAGTTCTTAACAATAGCCAAAGATCCTGTCATGATTTTTAGAGGGGCAGCTTTGATGGTTTCTGTTCTAACTCAGGTCAGTTGCACATTGTGTACCTATCATAGGGCAGAGAACAGCCTGAAGAGATAGACTTGATACATGGAGCAACAAAGCTATCTGAATAGTCCTTGGGTCCTGGAGTTTGGGTTTCCTGCCTGGAAAATAAATTGGCTTGTCCACATAAATATGTTTACATCATTCACTCTCACACCCACACAAATATAACGTTTTTAAATTTTTCACTTAAGTAATAAGAATCCAAAGAATATGTTTGCTAAATGTTTGTTTTGTCAACATGTTTAAAATATTGAATTTCTATTTCCTTTATTTACATCATGTGGTATTATTTTTCTTATTCAAATTAGGAAGTAGTTTCAATTATTTGGTTTCTGTGGAATTTGGTCACAGTATCATTTAATATTATTTAAAATGAGAGGTGGTAAGAGCAGTCATGGAAATACTATACCGCAGGGGCTGAGGCAAGCCCTGAGATCCAAGAGCAGTTCTTCACTAACTGCAGAATCGTCTGGGCTGAGTCTTAGAACCTCTTAGGAACTGAACGACTCAGTTTTAAACTGAGGGAGTAAGATGACATTTTGAATCTCTTCTACTTTAAACCTGCTACGAGTCAATGAAATATTGAAGGCTCTATTATACACATAACATGGTGGGAGATACAAGGATATTGTCCCTCTCCTCAGAGAGTTAATGATAAGTACAATATAGAAAAGATTTAGGAAGCTAAGGACAGAGATAACAGATGAAAAAACTTAGTTTTTGTATTAGTCTGCTGCGGTGACATAACGAAACACTGCAGACTGAGTGGTTTAAAGGACAAAAATGTAATTTTTTGCAGTTCTGGCTTTTTCTCTACACATAAGGACACTAGTTTATGGGGTTGGGTTTGCATCCTTCTAATCTCCTTTAATACATAATTACCACACAATAGGCTCCATCTCCAGGTGCTATCACAATAGAGTTAGGGTTTCAACACATATATTTGGGGGAGGGCACAATTCAGCCCATCACAGTTTTATTAGTGCTCCACCATATATAGCAAATGGACCAGACCAAGTTATTCATCCTATGATTCTCATTTTCTTCATGGAGAAAACAATAAACATGCAATCTTCAGAAAGACATTTTGAGGACTGAACAGAATAAAAGATAACAAGGTGTGATATTAACAATAAAATGCTTAAGGAACACCACTTATCACAACTATGAAAACTATTAATTCTGGAAATATTAAGTATATTTGGAGTTGACAAAAGTTTGCATGATCTATGAACTCAAATTTATTTTTTTTAACATTTATTAATTTTTATACGAGAACTGGAGTACAGGCCAGAGCACAGGAGGGTGAGAGGATTCACCAGAGACAGAGAGGGGAACAGAACAGGCAGAGTGACTGAAATACACTGCTGAAGGGAGCAGCAGGTGCGACAAGATAGGTCTGCCGCACCATGTGGGTCTCTCCCTGGCTGGCCAGGATTGAACCTGTTCTGCAAAAGCTGGGGACAGCTTCACAGTGCAGTACTCAACTTGCTGCGCCATCAGGGAGCCCCATATGGACTTAAATTTGTCAAACACAAAGTGTCTTGTGCTGAAACAAGAACATAGAACCTTAGTATGAGTAACTGATTTTCAAATCACAAAACCCTGAGTTGAAATTCTGTCCTCAATTTACTCATCATGTGAATTTGGACAAATTTTAAAGCCTTTCTAAGATGTTTTCTTATCTTTAAAGTGAAAATAATATTGTTTCCATCAGAATATCATAAAAACAGTGATAGTTCACATGTTATGAGTAACTTAATAAATATTAGTTATTATGAAAGGACTTTAAAGGATATGTGGAAAATGAAAAGCTGTATCAATAGGAATAAGAAAGTATGTTTAGAGAACAGACTTACTAATAGGCAGAAAAAATGATATATTTGAAACTACAAGGTGAGGTTATTAAGGCACTCTCAAAACTCAGTGGTATAAACACAATGATTTGTTCTCACTATGTCGTCTGGGCTAGGCTCCCCACATTGACTTGGGCTCGTGGAGGCTCCACACACTCATCCTACTTGGACAGGCAGTCTTGCAGAGTCAGTTGCTTCTCTTAGGATAGCTGAAGTGCAATGAGGCAAGTCCCATAGTCCAGGTGCACTGCATGCCTCTGTTAGTGTCCTGTCTGGCATCGGCCATCTGGGAGGTAAGAGTGGAAGCCAAATTGGGGCAATTGCACTTCAAAGGTCGTAGAGTTACCAAAACCATTTCAAATTGAGACTTTCAGATTCTTTCCATACAAGAAAAGAAATGAATCTTGGAAGAGTGAAAGAAGAGCTGTCTATTGCTGCATAACCAATTACTCCAAATTTGGTAACATAAAGTCACAATATTTATGATCTCAGACAGTCTCTGTAAACTGAGAATTCAGAAACAACTGCACTTGGAGGTTATGGCTCAGGGTCTCTCATGTGGCTGCAGTCAGTCAGAAAGATGTCAGTAGGGGCTGCCTTCTGAAGGCCTGACTAAAGCTGGAAGATCCACTTTCAAGTTCATACACACACATGGCTGGCACGTGGCTACTGTCTACAACCGGAAGGCCTCAACTCTTCTCTACAAGGAGGTCACTAGAGGCTGTTGTTTGGCTCTCCCCACAAGATGGTGGCTGGCGTCCCCCCGAGCAAGTGACCTAAGAGGCTGCTAGGCAGAAGCGGCCAAGTCTTTTATGACCGAGCCTCAGAAGTTGCACATGCCATTTCTGCCACATTCTATTCATTAGAAGGGATTATTAAGCTCAGCACACATCCTTTTGAAGTGTGTCGAAGAATTTTTGGCCATAGTTAAAACCATCACATGAAAATAATCGACAGAATTCAGTTTCAGACTTAATCAAGCTTTTGATAAATATCATTGGACAACTTAGACGCTGAAATGGAATTTGGGTAATAGTGATCATTTCTGGCATTTTCTATATAGAAGTGATAGGTGAAGACATGAAGGCAGTTGAAAACATTGAGAAAAGAAAGGAATAAGAATCTATGGACTGAGAGGCGTAGAAGAGAGAGGAGATATCAGAAAAGAAAACAAGAGTACTGAGAAAGCCCTATAACAGTACATTTTATGTAAAAAGCAAGAATAATCAGGATACTGATGTTCTCTAAAAGGACACTGACATTTCTTCAGGACCAGATAAAGATATGACTAAGAGACCAGAATAGCTTCTTTTATTAAACAGACATTTGGTTTTCTTCCTTTGAAGCTGAGAGTAACATAGGGAGTAGTGGGTAAATCTGGAAATTGTTCCGAGATCTTGACAAAGCAATTAAAATATTGTTAACCCAGCATTATCTATATTAAAGACAATTTTATAGGGTATATATTATTATTGAGATAACTATAAAAGAATATGCAAGGAGAAATTGTGTCTGCATTACAAAGAAAAAGCAAATTAATGACAAAATCAAAAGACAATACTAAATGGAGTAGATTTGAAAATGAAATTTTTAGACACAATACAAGTATAGTTGTATGGGAAAATACAGCACAAGTAAAATCATGAAGAATAAATGCTGCTAAACCTGACACCTGCAGTCACAGTACTCTCACAAAATGTTTTCAAATATGCCATAGTGAGTAAAGGCAGAGATTAGAATACATCCTTGTAGAGCTCTGAGATTAAGTAAATCAACTATATTCTAACATGGAAGGAAAAACTATCTACTAAAATTCACCTGTAGAAAAACAAAGAATTCTCAGTCTAAAAAATAAGAAAGAAATACTTTCTCAAAAAAAAAAAAAAAAAAAAAACCAAAACCAAACAAACAAACAAACAAAAAACAACCCTTCAGCCCAACTCTAAACAGGCTCTGTGTGATTTCATTTCAAAGACAAGCATGGACAGCCCTCAGGTTGAAAACGACATCAGGTAGAAAATGACAGCCAGGTAGAAAATGACATCAGCTTATAAAATCCCCACAGTACCCACCGCCTGGTTTTTAGACAACTAAGCATTCTAAGGGTTGGGTATCTCAACAGCTAAAAGAACACTTTATTTTAAACTTATTTCTCCAGGCAAAGGGGGTCTAAGTATTTTGGTTCTTTACATAACCGGAACAGTGCTCCGGCCCCAAACCCGTGACACACGTGAGACGGGCTCCAGCTTGAAGGTTCTACGGAAGCTGCCTCTCTACAAAGTGGCCTTGTGCTGTCTGTCTGTCTGGGTTCTGTGCAGGTTCAATCGCTTCATTGAAAACATAATAAAACTATGGAGAATGGAACTTGGTGACCCTGTTTCACAGTTTTCCAAAGCACAAAAAAAGAATCAAGGGCATTGAAAAGTGAGTCCAAACTTTTATGGGTTTTCTTTCCCCCAGACCTCAGACAACAGCATTGTCACGAAGCAGCAGTGTTAGGAAAGGGGAGTTGGGTATTGATATGCAAATGCAGGCTACAAACATCCCATTTGGCTTCAGAATGCCAGTGTCTAGCACTGTCACACAAACAGTTTTTTGAATCTGAGCAGTTTATTCAGGATCATAAATATGTGTTTCACCCTGTGAACAAATTCTGTTTGTTCACAGAGTTCACAAGCAGTGAAATACAAGGTAGACTATAAAATAGCCCATTTGATGGCTATTTTAGGGATGCCCCTCTTAACAAAGTTACTTTAAATGGACCAGAACTTTACTTAATGCCCAAGACTTTGGTACAAATGTAGCATACCCCAGATGGTGGTTTTCTGTATTGAAATAATTTATTTGCTTTTCAAAAAGAGAAATGTAAAAACAATTATAGTTAACACTGTTAGTAAAATCATAAAAGTTGTACTACTGTTTCTTAATAGATCAGTGATTATAGCTGGAAAAAAAAATTTTTAACACATCTAAGGAGGTGGAGTGGCGTAGTTGCATTTACTCCTGGAAACCATGCAAATGAACTTTTAAAAAAGTTTGAAAAAGCATCCCAGCCACCAAGATTCTATTTAACCCACAAAATTTGCCTGGGTGCTGTCTGCACTCGTCAGTGGTATTTCCACAATTCAAACCCCTCATTTTTTTCTGTAACTGCTCCACCTCTTGGTAATCACTTACATGTAGCAAACACACTGAATTCTCAACACTTCACATGCAAAGATTTTCATACAAAGAAGAGTATGAGCAGAGTACCGGAGAGTTTTCTTTTTCTGTGAGCTGCATTCTTCTTTACAGCACTAGACCCACCATCTTGTAGCTATTCATAATCACAAAAAATAAACCAAAAAAAAAAAAAAACCCTAACTTTTCAAAGGAAAATATAAAGCAATACTCTATACTATTCATAATAGGAAATTTTATGGATGAGTTGTACAGAGTACATATCAGAATAGAGACCAAACTGCTCTAAAGCATCTACCACCCACTAATTCTTCCTCAATAACTATGAAATAATTATAGAAACTAAAGTCAGTAAATGCACATTGCTCAGTGATGGCTATGTAAGTATATAGTCTATTTTGATCTAATAGTTAATGTAAGATAGTACAGTTTTCTCCTACCTTATGGCCCCTTATTCTTGATCCTTCTTCTCTTATTTCTTGACTTACTCATGATGATGACACCAAACAGAAAAGGAAATGGATGTCACTGAGTCTAAGAGAGTGAGATGATAAAGTGGGTCTCTCGAAAATTTAGGAAAGTTGTGACTGGCTACATTTTTGAGAATAGGGTATTCTATTTCTTTCTTTCAACACCATTCTTAAATTACAGAATTTAAATTCAACAAATTTCTTTCATTTCCACTCTTACATTGTTTGGATGTTAATCCTTAATAATTGCTTTCTTTCATCAAAAGCATGATAGGATGATTAAAATCTTTATATAAATAGCTCCTCAATATTTCTTAAATCTCTAAGTAGTGGAGCGGTATTATAGATCTACTTAAGGGCAAAAGAATGTTTATGTGCTTTCCTCAAATCACTAATTTGATCTGCTTAAGACGAGCTTTTATAATAAGTTAATGTAATACTCTATGCTATTCATAATGTAATAGGAAATTTTACATTTTTATATGAGTTGTTAATTTTAATCAGCTGATAAAATTCATTTAGTTTGAAACACTGGATAAAAGAAATTCTGAACCTACCATTGTTAAAAATTATAAACTGCTAGCTTCTAGGTCTAGCTTAGTTTCACATAATAAAAAAAGAAAGGCAGTGAGAGGATTAAGAAACAAAAAATTAAAGAAACATAAAAGACATTTGAAGAAATTCTGAGTAAACATTTGTTCCTTTCAGATTTAAAAAGAAAAGGAAAATTGTTGATAGGTCCATTGGGAAAAGGAACACACAACATTCAGGAAGGAGGATGTTATGACTATGAATCAAGGCTTTCAATGCCAAGAAAACTTTGAACAACATTAATTTTTTTCAAGTTAAATTTTTGAAAATATCAGCCTGTCCTTGTGTTCCTTCTCTGGTTTGCAGCAGTATCTAATGCATGTCGCTTTCATATCTGTAAACACTTGGTCCAAGATTAAAACATCACCAAGTCAATAGACAACTTTGAAAAAGGAGAAATTGACCCTTATTCATTTTTGTGAAATTTTTAAATAAATTTTGCAGGGAAGATGCAGCCAAAAATCATCCTGGAACACATTCTGACCTTGAAGAAACCTTTTCTGCTGAAATAATTCCCTTGTTATTGGGTCTCTCTAGCCTTTACTTTTCTAGAGAAATTGCAATGAGTAATAAATCAAAAAATTGGAGAAATCATTAAAAAATACACAGTTCCTTAACCATATCACGTTGCTTCTGACTATATAATTCTGAATAACTGTTTAATATTCTCTTGGATTTTTATGACATCTGCTTAGTTTTAGAAGTGTGCATTATAGCATTGTTTCACTCAAACTAGGGTTTTATTTGAGACATTGCTGCCATCTGCTGGACACAAAACTAAAGACTGGTAAAAATTGTTCCTTATGTGAAAGTCCGAGTGCAGGTCTTGTTCCTTACAATTTAACCTTTGTTTAAAAAAAAAAAAAAAAATCATTATATATGGTTTTTGTAAGAACAATTTTGTACGAGAAGGTGTATGGTAAGTCTGAAATACTAGTAGTAGATACAATAGAAGATGCCTATGATGACACTGTCAACAGCAATGACAACTCAAAAATCTACCCAATACAATGACTTTAGGAAAAGCTAGTGTCTATAGTCTTTCGTGCATATACCTCATTCCAGAATTTGGGATGATAGTGGTAAGTACATAGAAAAGACCTCAAACTAACAGTAGAAGCACACGTTTTTAATAAAAATACTTAGGTTTACACCGGGAATCTATTTGTTCTCAGATCTATTTGCAATAACAAATGTAAGTACAGAAGATATGTGAAGCCCATGTTAGATGATATTTTCTTGATTTTTTGTAATTTTGTGAAAACCTTGACAAAAGAATAATTCCATAATGGTGGAAGTTACAGAAGTTTGCAATTTGTTGATGGGTATGTTCCAAAAGGTACACCATATAGTCTCAATTTTATCCAGACAAAAATCACAAAAGAATTCATTAGAAACAAACAAAATCAGATAAAGTTGGTAATTTAATCAAGTTTCGTGGTTTATTTTGTTAAAATTGACTCAAATATGTTAAAAGACAATCCCCTTTGAGAGGATTTCCTAGATTTGCATTCTACCCTGTAATGAAAAGAGGTAAGGATATTGTTTACACAGACATAAACAAAATTTCTGTTTGTACATAAATACATGTACTATATATACATATCTTGAATAGAGGGATTTATTTAGGTGAAATATATTACAGGCTTTTGAAAAATGTCTTTTAAAATTTTTCTTTCCCATAGTGAAATACAGTAGAAAAATGGATCATTTTACAAGTGTGTTTTATTGTTGCCATCTTTCATCACATTTGAAGAGAAAAAAGAAATTAATCTTGTAACAATTCCAGGCTCTGATAAGCAATATTATTGGGATTCTCATGATAATTAGCATAAATAATAAGACAGCCACTTTCAATTGAATGGATCATTTTACAAGTGTGTTTTATTGTTACCATCTTTCATCACATTTGAAGAGAAAAAAGAAATTAATCTTGTAACAATTCCGGGCTCTGATAAGCAAAATTATTTGGATTCTCATGATAATTAGCATAAACAATAAGATAGCCACTTTCAATTGAATAAACAGATCAATTAACAGTAAGGTCAGTAACAAAGTTAAAGCCTTTCCCCAAGTATGCACAATCACACATAGAGCTATTCCACAAAGGAGTGTAAACTTAAGTGATTCCCTAACAATTACTACTTTGCAAAAGAAGAAGAAAAAGCTATGAGTTTACATAGATGGGTTGGTGACTAAAGCCCAGTGACAAGTACATTTCATATTACAGTACCAAAAAGGAAACTCACTTGCTTTCTGCAGATGCTAAACATAGAAGGATAAAATCACATATTTAACTTGCATGTAATGATAATATTATTTCAATAATCATGGACAATGTTTACATCAGCAGACAATGGAAAAATTACCTAAGTCTTGCTTCCATTTCAGAAAGCATCTTAAGCTATATTTATAAAAAAAGGTCTTCAAGGGGGGAAAAAAAAGATGCTGGGTTAGAAAGGCTCTAAAAATTCTAAAAAATATTCTTGGAAAAATCAGCATATATTGCAGTTGTTTTCTTTTAAAATTTTCATTTCCCCAATCATGCTTCTATGACACATGAGGAATTTACAGATTAAATTAAAATTCTCAAAACCAAGAATTATAAAAATTTTAATCTGATTTCACTGAAAACAAAAATTGCTGTTTGGAAGTGATATTTGAAATCATCAGCAAAAATTTAGTCATTTCTGGCCTCCATTGAGAAAATGAAATAAAAAATACTGAGGTATTCATTGAACAGAATTCACCACATGATGATAGAAACTGCTCAAAGCAGATGAAACAATCATCCCTAATTGTGAACAGATGCACACCTACAGAAAACAAACAAAAATTCTTACAGAAAAAGCAGAAAGAAGCATTTGTTCTTATTAAAACCAAATGACTTCCCACGAGAAATAAAGCTCATAAAAATTGGTCGGAAACTCCATTAGCTAGGATAAAGCTCAATGAATTAAGGAAAGAAAATACATATGACAAGGGGAAAAATATTCAATGAGACACAGCTCAAATTTAATCCTTAGATGAAAAAGAGTTCCTTACCCCAATGTTTAAAGTGGGATATCTGTCAAAGTTCTGAGGGGACCACCAAGTCCTATTGTGGATTATCAGATCAACAAGAAAGAAGGAGCATTAAGTTGTGTGATATAACTAAGGGATCAAGTGACTGGACGTATCCTCTGTAAACCAAGTGTCACTTTCTTGGGACTAAAAATCACAGAATGTTTCCTCCATCAAGTTGTTATACTTTTCCAACAATTTCTCTACAAGAGCCATATGCAATTTATCATGGTATGTCTAACTTGGCAGACTCTCTAGTACAGCAGAAGTAAAGAACTTTCTACATCTTCTTTTGCTAATGCAGTAGAAATGACAATGAAGATGATCCTGTCCATTATGGCACCTGATTCAGGTTCAGCCTCTCCTCTTCTCTCTACCTTGCCCTCCATTCAGATGTTGGAGAAGCGTTCCAGGGTGCAGTCTGCACAAGATGTGTATGGACAGCCCGAAGACAACTTATCACTGACAAGTGCCTCCTGCCTAGCACATCTTATACTAGCAATGAGAAAAGTATACACCTGAGCACAGATACCCCCGCCCCTGTCCCCACAGACTGACAGCAAGAAAATCAAACCCTCCAATGAGCCTATTGGTAAAAATCACAATTTTCCTGAATCACAGGAAAATAATTCTGTTTTTCTCTAAAAAAAAAGGTTTGTATTTTCCTTTAGCTTTGTTCCTGTTAAGTGATTATTCCATTATTCAAATGGAAGCTTGATAGAATTAGGTAATTAAATCAGGTAATAATATTTTTTTAAATTTTCTTATTGAAACCTTTTATTCTGAATTTTTTGGTGCTTAAGGAAAACAGCTTTGCCCATAATTCATTGTGCCCTGAATTTATGACAACAACATGTGCTTGGCCAATTAAGAACGAGGTCAAACTGCATTCTTCTGAGAAGGTCTATTCAGTTGATAAATGGCGCTTAACTGATGATTTCTTTCCTATAACCTTTAATAAGAACTCATAAGTCGCATTGATTATGCCCCAAGAGATGAGGGATCGTTCGGAATTCAGATGGGCACCTCTGAAAAGATTTGTCAGTTTCTTATCCCGTGCTAGCCAGATTTTTCTGAAGACCTTGGGGAAAGACTAAAATTTCCACCAATCTGAGACTGCATGCAAGCTTTTACAACATTAATGGGAAAAAAAACCAAGATTCCCAACACGGCACCCAAAAGACCTCTGCAGATAAAATCATTGACCAAATGAGTGCTGTGAGTAGTTGCAGAAAGCAGGTGCTCCTCAATGGGACCTCGAAGGGCAAAGAAAAAGACATTGCTGAATCCATTTTGGAAAAGAACAGGCACCAAGCCTCGATAATACTCTCTAATTCCATGGCATTTCAGTGCCTTGAAAGCCTGGTAAATGTTTGTACATTTGTCGAGATGCTTGTGGTCCTGAAGCAATGTCTGAACTCTCTCCAGTGGAATGAAAATTACTTCTGTTGTCCCTGTAAGCACTGCTGCCATGCTCCAGATTGCAAACTCTGGGGTATTGATATGTTTGGGAGAAGGCAAGATAAATCCTCATAGAAACTAAACATAGTGCCAGTATAGTTGTCTTCTGCATTAGTGGGTCAGGATTCCCCGATACAAGTTTTGAAATCCATCCCTCTGCAACTGAAGTGTTGCGTTCCTGGTTTTGATTTCATATAGCTGGTGCCGAAAGAGGTCCTTGTGCATGGGATAGGTGAGTGGCTACATTGTTGAAAGCTGCACAACAGCCACACAAGTAATGCTTCATTTTACCAATATGTGCACTATGAGGTGACAGATCTTGTTTTGAAGATGTTAAGATTGATGTTGACCTCTTCTCATGAGCTTCTGAATCCATCATGTTGCTTAAGATCTTTCTTCTTGGGCCTCCCTGGTGGCTCAGTGGTTGAGCACAGCTCTGTGAAGCTGTTGGCAGCCTCTGCAGTGCCAGCTCAATCCCTGCCAGCTGGTGAGGGCCCCACATGGCGTGGCAGACCTCTCCTGTCATGCCCGCTGCACCCCTCAGCAGTGTATTTCTTCAATCAGCCTGTTCTGTTCCCGGCTCTGCCTCTGGTGAATCCTCTCACCCTCCCGCACATCTGGCCTGCACCCTGGTTCTTGTATAAATAAAATAAATCTTAAAAAAAAAAATCTTTCTACTTCATGAAGAATTATTTTAACTCATTGCCACGGTCCACTGGCTCCGAGGCCCTGTAGGTTGAGACTGCGAGCCTACGAGCCCGCCAGGTGGTATTATTTTTAAAATGTAGATTGCAAAGTGAGTCTTAATTTTTTTAAGATTTATTTATACATATAAGAATGGGGGTACAGGCCAGAGGATTAAGGGGTGAGAGGATTCACCAGAGACAGAGTGGGGAACAGAACAGGCAGATCCACTGAAATACACTGCTGAAGGGAGCAGCGGGCAAGACAAGAGAGATCTGCTGTGCCATGTGGGTTGCTCCCTGGCCGGGGATTGAACTCGTGCTGTAGAGGTTGCGGACTGCTTCATAGTGCTGTGTTTAACCCTTTGCACCACCAGGGAGGCCCTCAAAGTGAGTCTTCAGAGCAAACTGCTTACATTTAAAATGTCTTCCTTTTAAAATATCTCTAAATTACTCTCTTTTCAAATTATTGCTATTCAGTGAATATGCAATTGCTTAATTAAAAGCTTGGTAGAACTATAATTCCTTAAGATATCATTTTCTAATATGGATTATTTAATATGACTCCTGAACAAACTGTTTACATGGTATTCTAATTCTCAACAGTGAAAAATAGCACTTTGGTTTTAGTCTAACAAATTCCCTATAATGTAATCTATAGAAACTGAGTTAATTTTAATTCACTTTAAAAGTGAGTATTGATAGGCCCCCACCATCGTGTCTCATACTCTGTTAAGACCTGTGAAGTCTATAGCCTTTGGAGTTAACAACTAAAAGTCACCATTTAAAATTTTCTATTTTTATTTAAAATAAAATAGAAGTGTGAAATTTTACAACATTATCTCTGAGAGTATATATCCAGCTTCTGCTTTTCCATACCGAACAGCACCCATTTTTCCTAATTAACCATCCCATTTAGTCAAGGGTTAGCCTGTCATATGGTATCTTTGAACACAGTTTACCTATAGACACTGTACACAGATTGATAACATAGCATTAACCTAACAGTTACAAGCACCTATAACATTTGGTCTTAAGTACTTTATAATAACTAATTTACCTTTCTAACATTCTTCTTAGGTAGGTAGATAGCATTACTATCCCTTCTTTAAATATGAGGGAGCTGAGTCACGGGAGAATTAAGTGGCTTATCTGAAGACATACAGCTCTCAGGTGATTCTAGAATTCCAACCTAGATGACCTGGGTCTTGACTACTCACTTAAACATTACTGTGCAGCGTGGATAAAGAGCAACAACATCTACTGATTGTAAAGGTCATTGTCATTAAAATTTGTCTGTGCTCCCAGTCAATTCTCTTGACCCAGGTAATTTCTTTAACTCTCTGAGACCTAATTTTTGGCTAACTATTCATACACTTGATGTAGAAATTTCCTAACCATTAGTTGTTTATTATTTGAAAAGTAATGACATAAAAAAGTTTCAACTAATGAGGATGGGTTTGTATATTCAGTGCCTTTCTCCCTGGAAGAAGCATTCCTTTTTCTGCCACATCCCTTAGAGGTATGATCAAATGGTAAGCGTTTCCAATAAAACCATTCTTAGAAATGCTTTGATTTTCTGAAAATGAAATAAAAATCTCAGTACTAGACAGGGTTTCTGAGAAAGCGAGAAATTCTTCTAAGAGAGAAACAATATATGCTATTTTAAAAAAATGATATATAATAAAGCTAAGAAAACTCTCATCAAATGCTTTTATCTTTCAAAGAGTAAAAGATTATGTACCTGGAAGTGAACAGAAGCCCAGGCCCTCTATAGAAATTAGCGAATATTCATAATTGTAAGTAATTCAAGTAGGATCTGGGTCATGGTTCACAAGCTGGTAGGTTGATGTCCTTCTCCTTCATATCCCAACTCCTATTTATCTTCTATTTATGAAAAATGACTTGTTAGTCCACACATTCACCTAACTTTGGCAACTATTACATAATTCTGTCAGCACCTAAAGTTAGATTTGAAGGTGGTCAGGAATACTCCACCCTGGAGAACTGGGAAAAGATAGAAGAAAGTTTTTCCTGTGCTGCACGAGTATCTTATAGGCCAGAAGCAGAATCAAACATTAGTCTCTTTTGGAAACATAGCTAATCAGCCCTTGTTTAAAGAAAAACCAAACAAGAGAACAACATAAAATAGCAATTCTGTAAGTGATTAAAAAATAGTGTCATTTAAAAAATGCATACATTGTGCAAAAATGAAAAATGATGTAAAAATATACAAAATTAAAAAATTAAAAAAATAATAAACCAGTTAAGTAATAAATTAGATATAACAATGAAAAAAATAGTGTCAGTAATCACAATGGGGAACAAAAAGATATTAGACACACTGACTTTGGTTTAAAAATAAGGCCAATTAAAACTAAGGGGGGTGCAATTGTATGGGGAATATAACCAAAATGATAATGCATACATTGTGCAAAAATGAAATGATGTGAGAATTATATAAAATAAAATATTAATTAAAAAAAGTCAGAAGTCAAAGAATGAGATAATTTCACTGCTATAATAATATTGCTTTTTCTGAAGTCACAGTACACAAATTTACTCAAGACTGAAAAGAAAAACAAAAAATAGATTCTGAAGGCATTTTTCAGTATGGTATATCAGAAACTAGAAAACAAAACTTTTATTCTTTTTCCCCATTAATTAAGAATACAAGTACTGGAACTCCCTGGTGGTGCAAGGGGCTAAGAGGCAGCCTGTGAAGCTATCCGCAGCCACTACAGCATGAATTCGATTCCCAGCCAGGGAGCAACCCACATGACACAGCAGACCTCTCCTGACTCGCCCTCTGCTCTCCTCAGCAGTATACTTCGGTCGATCTGCTTGTTCTGTTCCCTACTCTGTCTCTGGTGAATCCTCTCACCCCCCCACACCTCTGGCCTATACCCCTGCTCTTGTATGCATAAATAAATCAATTTAAAAAAAAAGAATAAAGTACTAATATCTAATATTGCAAGGGGCGGGGGGGAGAAGTGGGGAGAGAGAAAGAAGCTGGGAGACATAAGAGTCTTCGCCAAATCATTAATGAGTCTCTAGGTTAAAGGCAAATCTTTAGATGGGTAGGTAGGCAGGCAGGCAGATAGAGAATCATCTATGGGAAAGAACAGAAATAGCTAATAAATAATGAAATTTACAACTCTTATCTAATAAATACTACTCCAGATTTCAGCCACAAAACTTAGAAATTTTTGACATTCTATAGATTTAGTCAATCTTAGAGAATTAAAAAAAATATCATCACTTCCAATAAGGTTAAAATGACAATGAGATACTCTCTCACACCCATGAGGATGCACAAATTAAAAAGGCTTCCAACAAGAGAGGACGCAGGCAAAGAGTAACCACCTAATTGTTGATGGGAATGTAAACTGGTGCATACTTTGTGGAAAGCAATATGGATTTACCTCAAAAACACTAAAAATTCAACTATCATATAACCTAGCAATCCCAGTCTTAGGTATCTACTCAGGAATATAAAACCATCAAAACACACACACACACACCCCATGTGGTCTACACTGCTTATTGTGGCACTATCATGTCCATCATTACCTGACTGGATCAAAAAGATGTGGTACATCCACATTATGGAATAACATTCTGTCGATGTTGAAGGAATTAATATGCAATAAAGCAAGTCAGAATGACAAAAACAAATACTGGACATTTAATAGCAGATAATTTGATAAAGTAACTAGTGGACATAAATAAATATCCTGAGGGCTCTGAGGTTAGAAGGAAGGGGGACAGGAAAAAGGGTAAGGGGATAGAGGCATGGTGGGGGAAAACGAAACATTGGTTAACAAACACATCCATGCACTGAAAAAGTAAACTGTACTTATTCATATATACAAAAAATAACTAAAGAGAAAACACAGATATACACATCTGAACTTGGAGGCAGTCTAGACCAGAAGAAAGCATATATGATTGGGAGATGAAGGACCTTTATTTCTTTTTTTTTTTAAGATTTTTTTTTTTATTTATACAGAACCGGGGTACAGGCCAGATGTGCGGGAGGTTGAGAGGATTCACCAGAGACAGAGTGGGGAGCAGAACAGGCAGAATGACAAAATACACTGCTGAGGGGAGCAGCAGGCGAGACAGGAGAATCTGCCATGCCATGTAGATATCTCCACAGCCGGCGGGGATCAAACAGGCACTGTAGAGGCTGTACACAGCTTCATAGCGCTGCGCTCAACCACCTGAGCCAAAAAGGAGGCCTAAAAGTCCTTTCTTTAAATCCAATCTTTGCCACTTACTAGCTGTGTAACATTTGCAAGTTAGTTAATCCCCTCTTGTGATGAACACAATAGGGTAATACCTCAGAATTGTTGAAAATTCCATGTGTAAGACCACGTAACAGTGGCATGGACAAATTTTGTAACGGTGTGTAGAAAAGACCCCTTCTTATTGAATTCCAAGTTTTGTTTCTATAAAATGAGACACTATTTTAAGTAAGTGGTTCTTAAGAGTTTATTGTCTTAAAGCCATTTGACCCACTAATAAAATCTCTAACATTTAGAACATTCAAAAGCATTCCAGGGAAAGCTCTCACATCATCCATCAGTTACTTTGAAAACAGGCAGAGATCTTTAGTGCAACATCTGGCTATTGTCCTGATAACCTTTGATCTCCGTATCTGGGACACTTCTACAGCAATGTATAAACATACTCCCTAGTTCTCCAAATTAACAATTCAATAAATTTGGGGAAATCCAGATACATGTTTAATTGAGATAAAACTGACAATGTAATTTTCAGGTATATGCAACATATTGATTCAATATTTGTATGATTTGCAAAATGATCACAATAAGTCTAGTTAACAGCCTTTACTATACATAGTACATTTTTTGTGATGAAAACTTGAAGATCTACACTCTTAGCCACTTTTAAATGTACAATAAAGTATTATTAACTACAGTCATCATGCTGTATATTCCATTCCCAGAATTACTTATCTCATAACTGGAAGTTTGTACCTTTTGATCACTTTAACCAATTTTTCTCATCCTCACCACCTGCCCCTGGCAACCACCAATTGGTTCTCTGTAATTGTGAGATTGGTTTTTGTTTCATTTTGTTTTTCCCATTCTACATATAAATGAGTCATACAGTGCTTGCCTTTCTCTGTCTAACTTATTTCACTTAGTATAATGCTCTCAAGGTTCATTCATGCTGTCAGAAATGGCAAGATTCCCTTCTTTATTATGACTTAAAAATAAGCCACATCTTTCTTATTCATTGATCCATTAATGGACACTTAGACGGCTTCCGTGTCTTGGCTCTTGTAAATGCTATGAATGTGGGGTGCATACATTTCTTTGATTAGTGATTTCACTTCCTTCAGATAAAGACAAAGAAGTGGAATTGCTGGATCATACAGTAGTCACTATTTTTAAATTTTTTGAGAAAACTCCACACTGTTTTTCACAGTGGCTGTGCCAATTTACAGTGCCACTACTAGTGCACAAGAGCTCCCCACTCTCCCCAACCTCACTAACACTAGTTATCTTTTGTCCTTTTGATAACAGCCATTCACACAGGTGTGAGGGGTCGCCCTGGTCTGACACTTCCCTCCTGGGGCCTTCTTTATTGGTAACTACACATCAGTGCAGTACACTGATGCAGTCCATTCAGGTCAGCCTCCCGAAGCAAGGAGCCGGGAAAAAGGCTGACTGAGATGTTTTTCTACATCTCTAAAATGTTAATATTTTAAGGACCAAAACTTAACATGTTTTCATTATCTTTTCCGATTTCTTCTAAAATTTGTCATACCTTCTTGCCTTCTAAAATCAAGTACATAATCCATAATTTTTTTTGTACCATTTCTAAAATAGTGGTGTCCTCAAGAACAAAAAAGTTTTCTAATTGCTGAGCAACAAAGCAAGTGGTCTGTTCCTCAGACTACAGGTAAAGCCATTTCAAGTGTCATATGAGAAAAGCTTACCGATCAAAATTTGGGAAAAAACTGGGATTAAAGTTAAACAAGTTTCTTAGCTGAAGAATAGCATAAAGATTGGATTACAGTATGAAGCATATACCTAATCAACCAGACCACGTAATCATATTCTCTCCTAGAATCATCTATGGAATGACAGTTGCAAAGAGCATGCTTTGAGGAACTGTCATCTTCATACCAAGAACTCACTACTGTGCACTGACTGCAAACATGCATTCATCTAGTCATTCATTTTGTCAAAAAAAGATATGGAGGGTACCTTTTGTATAGCAGGCACTATACTGGGCACTGGGTGGTATACAAGACAGAAGGGATCCCTGCTGTCAAAGACATATTCTGCCTATTTGTTGTTCTTTGTTTCCTGTCTTTCCTTTTTGTTTTGTTGGTAGAGTCTCTGCCTTTCTTCTGTAGTGTCAGATGTCACTTAGTCTGTTACTTCTCTGTGTGTGCCCATCAAGCAACACTTTTGCCTCTAGTTCTCCAATTTGCTATTTGTAATCATGCATGTCTTTGGAAAAACAAATAACCAAATATATAAGAATGAGGGCATTAGGAACTGTCCTATTTCTATCCAATATAAATCATTTTATGTGAGTGTGCATAGCTATATGGGGCCTTTCTTGATTACTTTTTCATGTAATAATTAGCTGAATATTTAAGGAGGCAACTTCTAGTTCGATGAGACGGTATACTGGGGTGTAAAACGCGAATATTTGTCTTCTAACAGGCAGGAATGACTTGTAATCCCACCTGGCTCTGCTTGTCATGTATCCCTGTAACTTTCAATTTTCTCACCTACAGAAAAATGGAAATAATAGTGCCCACTTACTGGGGTTATTATAGAACAGTGTACACACAGCTCACAGGAATTTTTAAAATCAGCTGTGATTTTCACAATGCTGATGGCCCTGGTGTACCTGATGGAAGTGTATCTCTGTGAGCACTGTGACAGGTAGCCCGTCAGGGAGACTTTCACATGACATGAAATGGCACTGATGGTTAACAGGGCATCGCGTGATGTCATAAAGCTTGCACAGAGTGGGTTAAGATGTCGCTGCACAGTAATATTAAAAAGTACCCATATCATTTGTAATCTCACTAAAATCAATTAAATAAATTGGTAAATAAAAGATTAAAACTTTTAATAGCCTGATTATGGGCTAATGGAGCTATTGAAAAAAATGACATTTAAAAATTTGCTGCACAGTGCTTAGTATTCTGTAAGTAGTTAGAAATATAAACATGGGCCACATAACAGAGAAAACTTCTAAGATTTCTTGAATCAAGGTCTTGCAGATAATTTTAATATATTTTTGGAAGCTTAGCTAAGGATGAGAACCCAGTGACAGCTGTGGAAATCAATGGGCTGAACTGTGAACTGTGGCCTCTTCCCTTGGAATCCATATGTTCAACCTCTCACATCAGGTATTCTAGAACATGACTATATTTGGAAGGGGAGACTTTAAAGAGGTATAATTAAGGTAAGATGAGTTTATACGGTGGACCCTAATCCAATATGATTACCATTAGAAGAAGGGACACACACACACACACAGAAAACCACGTGAAGACACACAGAGAAGACAGATGGCCATCTATATTCCAAGGAGAGAGGCCTCAGAAGAAATTAATTTTGCCAGTACCTTGGTTTCTGACTTCTAGCCTCCAGAATCCTAAGAAAATAAATTTCTGTTGTCTAGGCTACCTAGTCTGTACTACTTTGTTAAGGCAGCCCTAGAAAACAATTACATATCATTTCCTAAGGGACAGAGTTGATGAGATTTCAGAAATCAGTTATTGTGGTCAAGCAGATGTATTGTCTCAGGCCTCTGCAAATTTAGAGTAGAAAATAACCACCTTGGTCTTAACATGACTGATGAGGAAAGTTCCTGGAACACTGGGCTTGTCTTTCTTCCCTACACCTCCTGGCTATTTGCCTAATAAGAAATGGCATCCCCTTATCGTCAAGGAGCAAGTCTTTCAGACAGAGAAAAAATTTTCAAAACAGGATTTTGCATTTTAAAGTGTAACCAGTCACTGACTGTAGCCAAAGCAAAGGTGAGGGAGAAAAGGGGGAAAGGCAGACGTCCTGGTGCCTCTATATGGAAAGGTAGCTTTTGGGGGCTGGGTCAAAGAGGGCAGGATCTTCACAGAGAGGGGAGAAGTATCAGCTAAATACCTGAGATGGCACCATACACTGCCCGTGGCACACACAGATCCTCATCCACAGGGAAATGAGCCACAGAAGTCATCAGTGGCCCATTCAGACAGGGAGCCAGCCTGTGCTGTAGGGCATTGTCCAAAAAGAGATGGTTAATAACAGTCCCCCCATCCCACAGAGAGATGTGCTGGCCTGAAAGGGAACATTGTGGTACTTAAATGGGGTCAATGAGCTAAGTAGAATTATGCACATATTAGTCACTTTTGGTAAACCTTTCAAACTCAGCCAAATTGCTACTGAAGTACAGCTACTTTACTTTTTTTGAGGTGAGACCTATAATTTAATAGATCTATAATTTAATTAATCTATCATAGAAAAGGCAATGGAGATTACAAAGACCACAAATAAAAGAAGCATTTTGCTAATCTCAGGTTAAGTGCTGGGAGGGTACATACTCCTATCAAAAAACTTACAAAGTAGGGCTTTGCCTGATTTTCAGGTGGAAAACTGCAGCTCAGAAAATGAAGTACTCTTTCCTGAGGTATAATAATGTCACTAAACAGCAGTAATGAAAACAGCCAAATTTGGAGTTCCCTGCTCCCTGCCAAATAACTTCAAGGGTTTTACCTATATATTTTTACTAATAATAACACAAGATATTCCTAGAAAAAATACTATTAGTATTTCCCTGTACACAGGAAACATCACTGAGAACATAGTGTCTCTTCCCTCAAATCCTAACAAATTAAAGCTATTTTGAGTATTTAAAATGGTTTGGATATATACTGTAATCTGTACACCTAAGATTATTCTAGAATCATATAATAATGACACTGTGCTATATTAGAATACGTTTTGTTTCCTGAATAAGATAAGATTTCATTATTCTTTTTTGAAAAGAGCCACAATGTGAATTACATACTTATTTTAGTAAATACTATGTTTGATTGTATAACACATCTGAGGAGTTAATCTGAAGTCAAATGAGAATTTTTTTAAGATTATTTAACAGGTTTCCTAAAATTTGCAAAACTTGTTGAGTATCACAAAATACATTTAGAAATATGAAAGAAAAGAAAAAGTATGGTTTTTTGAAAATGCAAAGCAAAATATTAAAATTAATTACATGTAATTAGCAGTCATCTTTTTTCTTTGCTGACCTCAAATAAACATGCTGTTTATTGCTCTTTGACTAGCTACTCAAAGGCTATGCCCCACCTTAGTTTCTTAACATCTTTTTATTCTGATAAAATTCCTGAGTAGATAGCAAAGATTTCAAAGGAAGCAAAAAAGGTAATAGCAGAAATTTTCAGACATTCTACCAGCACATTCTATCAGATGGAATTCTTGTATTTCTCACTACAACTCAGTGAAGACTGGCCCCCTGGGATGTTTCCCAGGCATAGCCACTGACATTCAACAACCAGGTGTGAGAGAGAACCATTCTGACCATGATGGTATATTTTACCATTAATGTTATATTTTACCAATGTTATATTTTACCATTAGATACAAAGTCCTCTGTATTATTAATTGCTAGTGCAGTTCAGGTATTTTCCCTTCTTAGTCTATGTAAAACTGCCTTTTAAAATCCAATAATAATGATTTAAATTAAACATACTGAACAGTCTTAAATAAACATTTACATCTGATTTATATGTGTGTATATGAAACATACAAGGCTAATTTCAACTCTTAAAGTATACCCTACAACATGACTTAACTGTCCTAATATATCTCCTCTATTATTTGTTCTATTGTTTGATTGATTATTAATTTATCTATAAACTTTGCTTTAAATTAATGTGGACTACTTTATATACATAAACAGGTAATCCCCTTCTTTAATATGATGAATTTGATTTATTCCTGGAATTTTCTGAGCGAGTTAATCCTTCCTTAGTCTTAATGTTGTCCAAATTTTGACCTGTCATTCAGCTGCAGTTAAAAATGTCTGAGAAATAAATCATGCATTCCTTCTGTAAAGTTATAATTTACATCAGAGTATTAAAGACACTGATAATTCTTACAACAAAAGAAGCCTTTAAATAAAAAAAGAAAAAGTAGGGATCTAGAATTTCCAATGAGCATCATCATCATGGCATAACATAATTAAATATGCAGAAAAGCAGGGGCCCTAGGAACACTATTTGGGGTGACACAGAAGTGGAAGATCACTATATGATTTCTGTGACACAGGAATCAAATATTTTCCTTTTATAAAATAAAATGAGACACTATTATCATTTAACTATGAAATCCCTGAAAATGTAACAGAAACAGCCTGAATATATTATTGATGACATACTATATCACATTATTGAATCTAGAAATCATATAAACTTAGAAAATTCTGAAACATTTTAATTAATTCAGATAAAAGTATATATTGCTTTATATCACAGATCAGATGCATTTAGAAATTTTGTTAATTCATATATGTTCTTTAAAAAAAATTTATTTATGCATACAAGAATGGGGTAGAGGCCAGAGGTGTGGGGGTGAAAGGATTCACCAGAGACAGAGTGGGGAGCAGAACAGGCAGAATGACTGAAATACACTGCTGAGGGGAGCAGCAGGCGAGATAGGAGAGGTCTGATGTGCCATGTGGGTCACCTCCCTGACCAGGAATTGAACTCATGCTGCAGTGGCTGTGCATAGCTTCATAGTGCTGCATCTTAACCCCTTGTGCCACCAGGGAGGCCCCCATATATGTTCTCTTTATAACCCAAGAAACTTGAAAAACACAATCAAATCTTATTATAAATGAAGACAGATCCTTGGACTTCACAAAGCAGTAATGGTCACTTAGCTTGCCAATAAATTGGTACCTAGAGACATTTGATATTTATACATCATCCATACCAACCAAAATCATTATCCAGTTTGGATAATGATGTATACCTTGGATTCAAATAATTTTAAACCATAATAAGCCACACATCCTTCTACTTTAGGTTGGCAATACTCTTGGCATTAAAACTCTTAAAATTTTATTTTCTTTATTAAATTTTTTAAACAATTTTTTTTTTAAAAAAAGGCTTTATTTTTTATGTGGAGGAACTGGGGTGTAGATCAGTGGTGCGAGAGTGGGGGTGAGAGGATTCACCAGAGAGAGAGGGGAGCAGAACAGGTAGATCTACTGAAATACACTGTGGAGGGGAGCAGCACGCAAAAGAGGAGAGGTCTGCTGTGCCATGTGGGTTAGTTCACGGGTGGGGGAAGGAACTCAAGCCACAGTGGAGGCAGTGCTGAGACTTAACCCTTAGGCCACCAGAAAAGCTCTCTTTAAAATTTTATGTGGGGCCTCCCTGGTGGCGCAGTGGTTGAGCAGTGAGTTGCGAAGCTGCCTGCAGCCTCTGGAGCTCCGGTTCGATCCCAGGCCGCCAGTTGAGGGTCCCACATGGCGTGCAGACCTCTCCTGCCGCCCGCTGCTCCTCTCAGCAGGGTACTTCGCCAGTCTGCCTGCTCTACTCTCCACTCTGACTCTGGTGAATTCTCTCACCCTCTCGCGCTTCTGACTGTACCCAGTGCTTACATAAATCAATCAATCAATCAATCAATCTTTAAAATAAATAAACAAATAAATAAAATTTTATGTGGTCTTTCTTTTTATCTGTTTCCTCTATTCTGCTTCTTGTACAAATAGACACACTTGCTATTCTTTTTCAAATCTGTTTATCTCTTTAAACTTAAGTGCAGGTATTAGAGCTTATCAGTCTTCATGGAATCCTTTGGTTTCCTTTTCCTAAGTCATTTTGTCCAACTGAGAAGACAACTTAATCCAAACAGGTTTTGAACACATGTCAAGAATTTGGTTCCTGTCTCTAAAATGAGTCTTAATCTGAATTGGAATTAGCCTTTCAGACTCAAAGCACTAATCTTTTAAGTAGTTAGACAATAAAAACAGTTATTTTTCCAACCCTGGAAAGGAATTTTCCAATTGTGGAGTTTCTCAACAATTTAGCTTCCCTTTCATCCCTTACATTAAACAAATGTTACAAATAGTAACATTCCCTTTCATCCCTTACATTAAACAAATGTTACAAATAGTAACATTTAAAATCCTCTTCACAGAAAGCATCATATAAGAACATTATATACATGTTCATCTTTCAAATAAGTCCACATAACACCTTTATCAATTGCTTTGCTACTATATAAAATGTGTCACCAATTTCTAGCCTCTGATAAGTTTTCTCACTGCTAGTTGTCTGGCCTGGCATATAAATGCCACATACTTTATGTTTTTATTATGGTAACACTCCGCTTCCAACCATCAAGCACTGTTATTCTTGATTTTGCTACAAAATAACTAAAATCTCATGAGCTTAAAGACCAAGTATTTCATTCTTTTTTTTTTTTTAAAGATTTATTTATTTATTTATACAAGCATTGGGCAGAGTCAGAGGCGGGGGAGGGTGAGAGAATTCACCAGAGCCAGAGCAGGGAACAGAACAGGCAGATGGACCGAAATACACTCCTGAGGGGAGCAGCGGGCGCGGCAGGAGAGGTCTCCGTGCCATGTGGGACCCTCGCCATGTGGGACCCTCGCCATGTGGGACCCTCGCCGGTGGCCGGGGAGTTCATTCTTAGTAATGTTTCACATAGGCAGTTACTGGATGGATCACAGTGAATCTGCTTAACCCCATTTTTTTGGGATTTATTCAAAGATCCTCTCAAGACCCAGAATGAAACTGATGCCTATATGTGAAGTCTCCAACCATATAAGGGTCTAAAAAAAAATGCAAGAGATAAGACAATCATTAGAATTTCACTTAGAGCTTCTAACTGGCTATAGCATAGTCATAGTTGTTTATATTCCACTGGCCACAGAGAAAATTACATATTGAAATCCAAAATCAATGAGGAAGGAAGAAACATAGACTCCTCAAAACAGGAGCAGGCAGACCCCATGCAGTGGGAAGAGAGGTATAAACTGCTTTTGGGGAAAGAGTATCCCAGAGAAAGATCCATATATTATACATCATATTTTTATTGTGAATATTTATTGAGTTATGGCTGTATGACTGAATAAATAGGAATTTGGAGCTCCTGTTATATAATGTCTTTCTAAAGAAAGCAACAACTTTCTATGCAGTCTCCTGAAGTAGGTAAAAAGGCAGAAAATCTCCTAGTGATTTCTTACTTTCCTTGTGAGTTCACCTACCAATTGATGGCCTCTTCCTGCTGGCCTATTCTTAAATACTTTATTTAGTATTTCCTGAGCCTTTATTTCATGACCACCCAGGAGGAAATAGGTCCTTCGGAATTCCTACAGTTGCCTGATTTTAAGATACACTGTGCATCTGTGCATGTGTGTGAGTGTGCATGCACCTTTGTGTGTATATTTAGGAACAATGTCTTTCTTAATTTTGGACATGATTATGTAAGAAAAACAAATAAAAAAACAAAGGTTATTATAATTTTTTTAAACTTTTGCAATCTGGGAGGTATTGAAAATTATGTCATTCCCTAGTGACCTCACTCATGATGGAATTGAGAAGTGGGTTATGACAATGAAGCATTACTGGGAGCATTTCCAAATCCATCTGGCAAGCACAGATCATATATTTCAGAAAGTGATCACTCACTTCCTACATGTAATGTGCCAGGACTGAATGTCACATCAGTGGGAAAGTAAACATAAAAGACAGCAAGCATAAATGATTAGTAGAGACCCCAAGCAAGAAAATATTTTAAATTCTGTAACTTGGTTATCAAGGTTTTCATTTATGAATATTGTAAACACACAGTTACATGTTACTTCTGAAGTATGCTTCAGGGGCTAACTTTACATTGGCCAGTAACTTTCAATAGGATTTTCCCAGACGACTCAATTTTTAATAATATTTATTAAGGCATAACATATATAGTAAAATTCACCAATTTTAAATGTACAATTCACTGACTAATAATGTGATTTTTATATATTTTAAGCTAGATCTATAAAATTTATGAAAAAGAAAAATTATAGGATACAGATTTCACTTTTATCCTTGGGTTTTGCTTCTTTCAGGAATGTGGTCAGCTTATGTGGTGGCAACTTTTAGTTTAACCCTGGAACAGAGAGTCTAGAATGTCCCTTCCATATGTCAGGGTCTCTTGCAGCTCTTATACATCCCAATCTACCCCCTAAATCTTGGAATGTGAGCCTCCTTACCTGCTTCTTTTACTGTCCATAAAGGCTCCAGGTGCCATTTCTAAAGCTATTATGTCAGCCATTTTCTCAATTTGTTTCCACCTAAGATACCTGCACCTAGCCAATGCACATTGCAGAGTCCTCTTCAGAATGCTAACAGGCACATAACATAGCTTGTGATGGGTGCTTACAGTGCATGAAGTTAGCATTGCCCATCATTGCTGCTTTTCAGCCACTAACTGCTATGATACAGAACAGTCATGGTGCTGGGGACCTGTGAAGACATGCCAGGTTAAATTTCAAATATCAGGCCTCCCTGGTGGCGCAAGATGTTAGGACACAACCTATGAAGCTATCCACAGCCACTGCAACACAAGTTCTATCCCCAGCGAAGGAGCTGCCCACATGGTGCAGCAGACCTCTCCAGACTCGCCTGCTGCTCCCCTCAGCAGTGTATTTCAGTCAATCTGCCCGTTCTGTTCCCCATTCTGTCTCTGGTGAATCCTCTCACCTCCCCACACCTCTGGCCTGTACCCCAGCTCTTGTTTGCATAAATAAATAAATCTTTGAAAAAAAATAAATTTCAAATATCAAGTGACTGCCATTGACAGGGACTATCCCACCCATCACTCTATAATCCTGAACAGAGATTCACAGCTTTCAGAGCCAGTAGATTGAAGTGCTCAAGGAAGAAACCAAGACTTTTCCATTTGAACTATTCCTGAATTTTCATATAAGAAGAGCAAGCAGGATTTACAAAAGATATTCGAAAACAATGGCACTTTCCTGGAAAAAATTCGATGAATTCAGAATTTAAAGGCTGTGCTTTCTTAAGACAAGAGGACAATCTATACATAAAAGAAGTGAAGGCATTCAATAAGAATACTGGAACCCTTGTTCTCATCTGAGTACTCTCCTTAGTTAACAACTTCACTCTATATTCAGTAAACTCTGCTGCCCAAGCCTCCAGCCACTAGGAATAATCCACTTCCTGTTACATTTCAGTAAGAATTAAGACTGTTTGTCTGTTATAGATTTCTCTTTGCTTTTCTTTATAACACTTTCATTCTTTCCTTGAAAGTTGCTCACAAACAGTCCATAGATTTGATATATTGGTGAATAGGGCAAGCACTTCCTTCAAGTTTACAGTAGAGGACACCATTTTAAGAAAATTTAATTCCTCCATTCTGCCTCTGGACAAATATGGCTTTTCAAGATGAATGTCCAATGTCTATGAAAAAATGTACTAATCAGAGAACATAATATTCTGGTTTTCTTAGCAGTTATTTCCTAATTTCAAATTAAAAAAATGGAAACATGATTTTAACAGCCAAAAAAAAAAAAAAGAATTAAGACTGTTTTAGAGAGCCCAATCAAATGTCCAGGAGAACTACCTGTGTTTTCTTGTATAATCAAAAGTTGCTTTTTCAGAGTGAGATGTTGGACTTGGTGAGTCAAATCAAATCAGGTAAGAATTTTCATCCCATCTACAATTATTTCAATATGATTGCTACTAAAGCCAGTTGGTTGCAAATAAAAGCACATGTACTGACCATCAGAGTTCTTGGGGAGTGCCCAAAGTATCTTATCTCTCTAGTACAACTGGGAAAAAAACAATCAATCTTCATCCAAGTGTTGTAGTGAAGGGAAATTAAGAGACAGAAACTTTTAAGGTCACATGGGGGCTTTCACTGAACTCCTTCAGCAGAATCTTGAATAAATGCTTATTTTCTCAGGCTTTTGAAGTCTATCTAAAATGTCCAACTTGGCATCTTCAGAATGGAGGCAGTAGGAGCCAAGACTCTTCTTCAACTCCCTCCTTGAGAATTCCATCATTTGCCACTTTAGGGGAACATAAATATAGTAGACTGCCTTTGTAGCATGATATTTTATCTTAACTCTATCCAGACTTTTTCACCCAGTAGAAATAGCCAAGAATTTCAGAGTACTTGCTTTGGTACCAACCCTAGGTCTTCATGGAATCACAACCCCTCCCCCACAAAGGGTTTACTCATTTAACTACCATAATCTCCACTGATGCTTGATCATTATTACTTCTAATTTTAAAATCTAAATAAAAGGGGACGATAATGGCAATGAGATAATTCTGTCAAGCATTTGAGATGTCATATGACACTGGTGAAGGTTAAATATCCTACCTTCATAGCCTACTATTTATTTGAAAATAGTGGCTGTATCCATGGGAGAAACACAAACCCCAGAAGCATATATTCGTTTGGTGTCAGTCAGGGTGTTTGATATTCCCTCTGAAAGATCCATAATCAACATGAGGAAATAAACATAGGCTAGTAGGGACCGATTGGGGACTTCTTTCTATTTGGTCGGTTGTTTCTCTTGCTAGTACTACATATGTGACTTTTACTGCTGTTTTGTTTTTTTTCATATATATTTTTTCTTTGGCTATCTTTATTACTTGAGGGGAAAAATCCTGTAATAAAACCTGCTGTTTTCCTGATAGTATTTCTATCCTTCACTTTCAATAGCACCTGAGGGTTCTTCAAATATTCCACAGGAAAACTTACAGTCCAATAGATTTCTCAGCTCACACAGTGAGCAACACACAGTGGCCACAGAAGACAAGTACTTCCCGGTATGAACTAGATCCAACCTTTCAGTTACAACAGCACATCTAGTAAGGCAGAGAAAGCAATGTGGGCAATGAAAACTCCATGCCACATGCACCAGAAACATGATTCTACATAAGTAATTCCTCTTTACAATCCACTGAGAACATGAATATAAGTACCTTCCTATCTTCAATCACAAAGCAAACAAAACTGAAATACTAAATTATAGAAATTTTATAAAAATTGAAAGTTAACAGGAAGTCAACTAAAAATAAGAGCTGAAAGGATTTTTACATATGCAATTTTTCAGTTAGCAAGGATTGAAAGTAGTACCAATATAAATAATTGAATATATTTTTAAAGAAGGACACACTTCAAAATGATTATCAGTTAATTTGATTTGAACTAGGCTAAAATCCATAATGAAAGACTGAAGGTACAATAACATAAAGGTTATTCACATGCAAAACTACATAAAGGAAAGAGAAGAAATAAGAAGTAGCAAGTCTAAGGAAATACTAAAAAAAAATTGAAAATACTTTACTATACTTGACAATAATAAGTAGTGTTTTCAAGGTAACAATCAGTGTTAGTCTAAAATGTCTGTATCACCATTTTCCTAACTCATGGAATCATAAAGTAGTTGCATTCAACAGTATATTCATCAGCATGGGCTGCTATAACAAATAATATGAACTGGGTGACTTAAAGAACAGAGAATGATTTTTCACAGTTTTGGAAGTAGCAATAACCCATGTCCAATTCTACTTTCCCCCCATCCATAGGCATACACATATAAACTTCTGGTGTTTATCATCAAGGTGTATAGGCCCTTACCATCCTTCTCCTGTCTACAATTGCCTACCCTGCAGAAAAGGTGTACATTATAGGGGACTATGGGGCATCTCAAGACACAGATATATAATACTTCAGCAGGTCAGTCATCAAACCTGACTACAGATCATTAAGTAGAAAATATATTCACTGGACATAGATAGGAAAAACAGCTTACTTAGTCCCTGGGCATAGGAAATGGACAGTATTTGGAAGCTGGAGTACAGCATAAGGAAATAATCAGAAATGAAGGCAAAAATTACGTACCAGGATATTCAGAAGAGGCATTATTTAAAATTGCTGAACAAGACTCCACCAAAAAATTGCTTTCAAACCAAACAGGCCACAAAATAGGGGATGGTTAAATAAGATAACATTAAATATCATGTTTTCAGAATATATTAAATTTAATAAAAAATATACATGATAAAAAGTTTAAAAAACATGCACAGCTATATATATATATGTATGTATATATATGCATGTATATACACACTGAATGTTTTAAATCAGTGTCAAAAGTGCCATAATCAAAACGAGTTGATATTTGTGAAAATTACTTAAGAGCATATAAACTAATTTTCCATTATATTTTAAGCATTAAGGTAAGAAAAGAAAAGACAGAAAAGGAGGGACCATCCTGAGTGGGGATGAGTGCAGTTTGCTACCAGACAAGATAACTAATTTTTCTCCAGCAAAGTAAATGATGTTCAACTTCTAAACAGAGAATATAGTACAATGAAAATATATGTTTCAACCCAAAATGGTAAAAAACACTACTCTATTAATTAGCTAGCTAGCTAATAGATAAGGGTAAAAATCATGTTTTGAGACTGTAACATACCACACAATTTTAAAGCTTTAATTTTTTACCACTCTATTCAAGAATAACAGAAAGGTGTGTTATAGAAATATTTCCATTAGAAAGAGTAAGAATATTTGGCATGTTTATGCTTCAATTATTTGGGAAATTTACTGACATGGAACAAATCTTTCTTGGGCAATGCTGGGAAAATGAGGTGTTAGTGTATTGGCTTAGCAACATTAAATAAAATTTATATATAGATAGTAAAATGATCTAGAGCTAATTTTTCTTTCCTCTTCAGAAAGGGGGATCAGAGAGATTTATTTTAAATAATAGTCATCAAATAACAGCAATGGCAAACATTCAGAAAATATTGAGTGTTACAAGCCATATATTAATGTCTATCACATTTTAAGGAGGATAATCAGCTAATACTGCTATAATAAATATAAACTTAGAGAGTGCTAAATCCTCCTCCAAACTAAACTTCAAAACTCTCAAAGATGACTATCTATAATAAACTAGACAAAGTCGTTTACTTATGGCTCAAAGTTCGACTTTGAAGTTCACTTTTAAGAACATATTTAGAAATAGTTCTCAGAAAGAATTATAAGAATAAAAGGAAGTATTAAATCTTAAGTTTTATTTTTCACTCTCTCTGAGAAGTGCTTTAATGTCTCCTTTGATACGGTATGACTCAGAGCACCCCTTAAAAAAACACAGCAACAACAAAAAATTTCCTTAAAATTGGCAATTTAAAAATTCTGTCATCTCACAATGTATGTTTTGGAATCATCATACTGTATTGACTGTAAGGATACCATTATTTAATGTGCCATATCAGAGAAAGAATACTGTTAAGCAATTTAGAACAACAGCTATTACTAAAACTTTTAATACACATGGGTTGAATGGACTTCTTAATATTTACTGTGTCATAGGCACTCATCTTACATCATTCTTACACCTACATAAAATGGAAATATAAGAAAAGAACTTTGTTAACATACTGCAAAGGCTTACTCACATTCCAAGACCAATCTTTCAAAATATTTTCAACTCAAAGTCATGAGTGATCACATTTTCCCACACAATACTACCCTCTGTGCCTGCAAAAGTGCTGGTGAGGTACTGTCTCTGGAATTTTATTCCAATTCCTGAGATTAATTTGTAAGTTTTCTTGTACACTTCTTCATCAGGACCACCACAAGGCATTGCCTGGTTCCAGAGAGGTTTATATGTGAAAGGAAAAATTGTAAATGTTAGGATCTTTGAAATATATCTTCAGAGCTAAGAGATACTGGAAAGAAATTTGGTCTACAATCTAGTTTCTATTGGCATCTTTGAATTTCTTCATTGTTCATCTGAGCTTATAAATCTGGAATTTGAGAAAGTGATCATTTTTAACATAGATCTTTGAAAAAGAAAAGTGGTCTTTCGGCTTTTTTTTTTTTTTTTTTTTTTTTACTGTAGTGATACTGTGAGCACCAGTAAGAGACTCAGCAGTGGCATATTCACCAGCAATAGCAAAACCATCAATTTATTTGTATTTCCATGATTGGGATTAAGTTTACACAGAATGAAACTTATCCTAGTTCCACATTTTAACATGAGGGAGGGGGAGTCCTTATTTCTCAGAAGTAATCTTCAAATTTAAGAGAAACGGCCTCTCTCTCTCTTTCTCTCTCTCTCTCCCCTTTACTTTTTTTTGTTGAGAAAATATTGTCTACTTATTTCAAGTTTATAGTCTGATTTCTGGAAATTAGGTTCAAATTTTCTGAGGCTATAAACACTGAGTCAAGCACATACCCTTAGAGTAAACATCCTTGGAGTCAGACTTGTATGATACATATGATTAAGGCATTGCTGTGCTCATTTTTAGAAATTTAAACTTAAACCTGAAAAAAATCAGCTACAAGATGAATCTAAACAAATATTATGCCTGAATATATTACATACACTGAAATTTCAGTTTTTCAGCTTTCATAGCAGTAATGACTTAGATTAACTTGAGTTGTATTTTTTTTACTCACCAGAAATCCCAGAAGTAGAAAACAAAGAAATAGCAAAAAAGAATTTACATGAAAAGTATTTTTAAATGCTAAATTCTGATCTATGTACCACTGGAAAAACCGAACATTTCCAACTAGATTTTGAGCTAGGGAGATGAGGAAAAAGCAAAACAGCAAACAATATGCTTTACTAGGCTTTACTAGATTCTTCTTAATGTACATATTTATCATTTCCTTAAGATATCAAAGTATTATCAATCTTTGATCAAAAGTATGAAAGAACCAGAAGATCAACCAGGCAGAAAAAAGAATTGTAATAACTTCAAAACACTAAAATGGAACTACATTAATGTGTAGTTTTCAAATAGAAAGATAGATTTAGTCAAAGGTGGCATTCAAAGTATTTCCTAACTGTTGGGCACAGGCACCAACTGCTGGGAATGACACAGCTTCACCAACCAGAACAACTTTAACAGTGCTGACACATGGGCACCAAGTCAACATCAGCATGTGAGCTGTTCCACAACAATTGCTCAATATCTTAATTTATGAAAGTAATAAATGAAACATTTCAGTTCCTTATTATTTAATTACTTATTGGAAGATTTCTCTATATCCTTGGACTCATTAGTTAATGTGAAGGAAAATCCTGATTTTGTTTTCTTAGAAAAAAATTATCCACTTTTCCATGGGTGGGTAGAGGACGGCAGAGATTGGTGGCCAGGTGATGACATAAGAATGTGATCAAGAGAGAAAAACAGAATTCAGAAAAATGACAAGAAAGAATGATGGTCAGTGAGAAATTCCTAGTAGTCAGCATAGTGAGAAGACTTTTAAGAACAATTGTTCTGATTTAGTGCTTTTTTTTTCTTACTTTCTGTGTTTAATTCTACATTAATCGTCAATCTTAACACAATGACAAGGATAATTGTGTTGTGGGGTAGTTCTGAGGAACAGAAAAACCAAAACTGAGCCCTATACTTACTAGAAAAAGAACAGAGTCTAAAGAAAATGACAAATAGGAACTGAGAAACCAACAGGAACAGAAGTCTTCCCATCCCAACCAAGAATCAAGAGGAATATTGAGCAAAGCAGTATATGCCCCTCACAATACTTTAAATGCAAGTTAGTCTATTACATTTAGATATACAGAAAGAGTAGGCAATACCCAAAAGCTGCCATACTGAACAACATTGCTTTACTATATAGTACTTTATAGTAATGCTTGCCACTAGTTTATTACTTCTGTGTGTCAAAGAACCTGAAAAACCATTTCAGAATAGATTAACAGACTCATGGCTTTTCTGGTCTATATGTTACTTATCTTTTAGTTGTTTTTTTTTTTTTTTTTAGAAACATACACTTCCAAATCTTTGATTCAATATTTTTTTACCATGTTTCATCATTTAAAAATATTAAATGTTTCAGGTCAAGTAAACCAAAAAACAATCTCTTTCATTAAATATATATATATATATATATATATATATATATATATATATATATGGCTAAGTCAACCTGTGTTAGTCTCACTCAAATGCATGGTTACATTGCTTATGGGCCACTTGGATAAAAATACAGAAAAAGAGCATTCTCCATGTCAGCTAAGCATAATCACTCATATAGACCATAACTGATGCTGAAACCAATCTCTTCATCAATTGTACAGGAGATGGCCTGGAAATGGGCCAACTCTGTAAGGCCCACCTGTGTCAAATCAGACCCTGGGAACCGATCTAGAGGTAGAAATTATGCAATGTAGACAAAATTCTTATTTACATCTTGGAATTCTATGTCTATGTATATGACATATATATGATGAAAAATATATATAAGATAAAAATTCCTAAACTATTGTTACTTAGAATATTTGAGTGAAGTAAAAGCAAGCTGGACAAAACAAATGGTTAAAGAACATTATAAATCTCCACATCAAATAATGACCCTTGATTTTTGTGAGGTACTATACTTTCCAATAAAATAACCTGGAAGACAGGAACTAGGTACAACAAATAAAGAGCAGATATTAACTAGAACAAAGTTGAAAAGTTACAGAGTCCTAAATATAACTCCAATCATAGCTATTTCAGAGGTCAGGCTATAGTCTTGATAGAAAGTGAAGTAGATTTCAGTGTCCATGGTAAAGCAATACATACTCATAAGGAGCCTCTGGACTTTCAACAGGATCATTGCCTCCTTTAGCTAATCTTAAAACAATTCAAACAAAACTACAGTAGAGGTCATTTTACAATAGCTTTAATTTTGTTTTGCAGGCTTGTAAAATTCACTTATTTAATTTTAAAAGTTTTTGTAGATTCCATTGGATTTTCTGCAGAGACAATCTTAACATCTGTCCATAAAGACAGTTTTACTTTTCCCTTTCCTATTGGTATGCCATTTGGGTTTTCTTTTTCCCTTTATTGCACTGTTTATAACCTACAAAATCAAACAGAAGTGGTGGAAGCAGACAACTTCCACTTGTTCCTGATCTTTGGGAAAACACATTCAGTCTTTCCTATAATTTTAACTGTAGGTTTTTAATGATTTTATTGGGTTAGGAATTCCTTTTATTCTTCATTTTGTGAAAGATTTTAATCAATAATGGATGTTAGATTTTGTCTAATGCTTTTTCTGCATATATGTCTATGGTATATCAAATTGATATATTTCCAAATATTAATTAACTTTATATTTGTGGATTAATCTTGGTTATGATGTATTATTATTTCTTTACATTCTCGTATTTGATTTTCTAACATTCTGTTATGACCCCTGCGTCTGTGTTAATAATAGATATTGCTGTGTGTCTTTATTTTCACATAATGTTTTTCAAATTGTAAAATGCACTTTCTGCATATATTGCCTGGATTTGGTAATGCTAGCTTCATAGAATACTTTGGGAAGCACTCATTCCTGTTCAAATTTTGGAAGAATTTAGGTAAAAATTAGAATTGGTTTTTATGTTATGGATTTTTTACATTATTTTCATTTCCTGGAGTCTGCTAACTTTGGAAACTTTTGTTTCCTTCTAGTTTCTAAAGGTTAATGCTTAGATCACGGAGAATTTTTCCTCTGCTCAAACTATGCATTTACTACTATAAATGTCTATGTACTATTTAGCTGCACCTAAAAATTTTTAACTGAGTTATAGTTTCATTCAGTCCAAAGTACTTTCTAGTTGTCTTTTTTATTTCTCTTTGAACCCATGGTTTATTTAAAGATACATCATTTCATTTCCAAATATTAGAGATTTTCCTCAATATCATTCTATTGCTGACTTCTAATTTAATTACTTTGTGGTCACAGGACATGTTCAAATGATTTTAAACTTTTTAATCATACTAAAATGTATTTTATGGCTCAGCATATGATCTATATTGATAAATACCTTTTGCACAGCAGAGAAGAACATGTATTCTGCTGTTAGTTGGAGGGTGCTGTTGGTATTAATAGGCCAAATTGGTTGGTGGTTTTCAAATCTGTAAGCTTTCTAGTATCCTGACATTTTATTCTATTAATTACAAGAAATGGTGTTGAAATCTCCTGACTATAATTGTGAATGTATCTATTTCTTCTATAGGTCTAACAGATTTTATTTCCTATATTGAGAAGATTTCTTATTAAGTACATCTATATTTAGCATTGCTGTGTTCCAATGGTCCACAAAATAGGATGCTGCTGTGACTCATAACTGAATATGTGAAACAGGCTTTGGAACTGAGATATGGGTTGAGGCTGGAGGAATTTTGAAGCACATGATACAAATGTGGACAGGACAGGCTATTCTGGTGAGAGTTCAGAAAGAAAAGAGGAAAGCTATGAAGAAAGTTTCCATCTTTCTTACATAAATAATCATGAACAGAATCTTGGTAATAATATGGATGGTAAAGGTCACTCTGGCAAGGTCTCAGATGAAAATGAAGAACACTGGAAATGAGAGAAAAGGTGATCCTTGTAAAAGGACTTGGTTGAGTTGTAAACATGTCCTAGCCGTTTGTGGAAGGTAAATTTGTGAATGATAAAATATTTACTGAGGAGATTTCCAATCAAAGTACTGAGGAGGAACAAAGAGGTAAACTGAAAAGGAAACTGTTAGTAAGAAGCAATCAAAGCACTAAAAAATTCTCATTTATCCATACTGCAGAAAAAAAAAAAGAGCAAGAGAGAGAGAGAATTTGCACTAAAGGGAATACTAAGGGCATGTCTGAGCATTTATTTAATAAAGAGATCATGAGTATGACTCCTGAGCTTAATCTGTAAGAGGAACAGTGAAGAATGACCTCTAAATCAATGGGTAAATTATCATCTTCATATCTGATGATCTAACACTGACAAAAAATTTCCTTAAGCCTACAGACACCTTCATAGACAACCAAACCCAGGATCTAGGAACTAAAAATAATCCCGTGATGATCGTTTAGTCATAATCAGGTAGTCTTATATCCACCAGACAGTGTATGGCTCTAGTCTCTGTCTCTGCTTTCTACTAGGTAAAATCCTAGGTCCCATGTTCACTCTAATCTACCATATACAAACCATAAAACTGGGATCCTGTTTTTAACTTTAAGAAGTAATGAGCCCTTTTCATCACTTGACCACTGCTCTATGAACTTGTCCCCCATTGGCAGGCAATCGATCAAATGGGAAGATTTTGTGACATGAATTGTGACCTTCCTGACTTTTAAGATTGTTACCTAAATATCTTTATTAATATTTTTAATATCAAATAGAAACAGTGCTTCCTGTTATTACAATTGTCCATTTATTGTTTGGATTTGTGAGCATGCCATAGACCAGCTTGCCAGGGATCAGTTTCATCTGTTGTTTTATTCCCTTTCCTCACTATAGTTCCAGGATGTTTCACGCCTATATCCACCCGAATTTAAGATGGCCATTGAATGCCAGAACTCCCCAAGATGTTCAAGATATCCCTCTCATAATCTGCCACATTGGCATGTCAATTATTTCAAGCTGAGGCAATCCAGACTCTGCAAAATCACAAGAAACTTTTACCACACTCCTATCTATCTAGAAGAATGAATATTAATAAGGGTATAACCCAAAATTATGGAGTTTAGCAGAAATAGCCTTTCCATTGCTAAAAACTATCTAAATGGTATGGAAAACATCTAATTACAGAGCATCTGGGCTTTGTCATATCACTATTTCCTCATCATGTGGGTCCCTCTCTCTTCCTTCTAAGTCCCAAGCATTTATGCCCTCCCTTAATTAATCAAGATATATATCCTCATTTTTTTCCACTGATGTTGGCGTCCATATCTTTGTAGAGTCCCCATATACCTGTAATTAAATTTGTTTTTTCTTCCTACTAATCTACCTCATTTTAATCTAATTACTTAACCAGATTGACAGGGGGAATTTTTTCCTGCTCTTTGACACCACTCTCTTATTTTAATCAATCCTTTAATAATATATCATATGTATGGAATGACGTCCAAAAACTTGCTTCAAATACATCTGGCCTTCAACTGGCAATTCTTTCTTTACCAGGCATAACCAACTACATCACTTCCTCATACTAATATGATACTCCTATTTTGACCCAATTTAAATTCTGACTTACTTCCAAAGTGATTGATTTAAGGATACCCTCACAGGACTGGTTGTGGAGGACAGAATAGTGTGTAGTGAAGCTACACCAGAAGAAAGTTCTACAAAAGAAGAGACCTTCAAATAGATTATAAATCCTCTTACAGCAAAGACATAAAGAACATGGCTTTATCCTTTGTCCATGAGGCAGTGTAGACTTCTCTTATAATATCAGACAAAAAATAGCTTTTAGTATAGCCAAAGATCATTGTTTATATTACCCTAAGTTCCCTTTTTAATTAGTGATGGCAAGATCAGAAGTAGTGCAAATGAAAATGGCATAAAAACACAGCCTATCACTTTTAGAAGTGTTAATGAATGCCCCATGGATTTTTCTTTTAATTGCATGAGAACAGACAAGGAAATGTCTCCATAAAACTGTCACTTCTCAGGGAAAAGTGTTAATGCTATGTAAATTAAAATTTGAAAGTCTACTTAACTGAAATCAGCAACACCAAGAACTGTGCATATGGAAAACACAATTCATCAGCCCTGAGAACAGAGCCATCCAACCTGCTGATAGCTATACATATCTCCAGCTAAGCCATTTTAGGGCATGCTTGCATTATGTTACAATATAGCTAGGAGTGGCAATGGATTTAGAAATGTTTCTCCTGTGAGTTTAGTGGAAAGCAGAAGACAAATTTGGCTCCTCTCATTGAGAAAATTTCATACAGGCACAACAATTCTTGAGAAATAGAAATAACTACACATGTACCCTCTGAAGAAACTTTTCTACAATGTGATTTTTATGTTTCTCCATTAGACAAATACATTTTTTTAATTTAAAACAAATTTTCTTTTGGATTTGACTATAGATATTAAAACAAATTAAGTGGCATTACTTTCTTCTCTTATTATTATTTAAATGTTATAAAAATCAGTTATTCCCATTCTTTTCCACATTCCTTTCCAACTTTGTTTCAAACCAATAAAACACTGTTACATTCTGACAGTATAATTTTAAAAAATCATTGTTACAGTGTATCATCTTTATACATTTTAGTTTGGTATTAGCTAAAACAAAGCCTTGGGCTTTTTAACTTGGAAAACATGTTATTTGCTAATAAAATAGAATATTATTTACATATTATATATAATAAAGTTTATATGAGATATATCTAAGTTATATATACATATTATGTATAGTTTATATAAGACATGCACTGATATAAACATAGATATTCTGCTGGGGGGTTAGTTCCCCCACTTAAAAGTCAGATAGACTTTTCCCAATAGGCCCCCAAATAGACCTTTTGTCACCTTAGTATAAGAACCAGAGGTCAATAAATGCTCTTTAGCCTCGGGGGGTTACTTAAAGAATGCAGCTGGTTTTAGATTGAGAGCCAGTGAGGACCCTGAAGGTTAGAAGTTTCTGTTTATTTAAGCTCTTCTGCCCATTTTTTGACTGGATTATTTTCTTTGTTGTTGTTGAGTCTCATCAGCTCTTTGCAGATTTTTGTGATCAGTCCTTTATCATTAGTGTTGGGTGCAAAAATGTTCTCCCAGTTGGTGGGGTTTCTCTTTGTTTTTGTTATTGTCTCTTTTGCTGTGCAAAAGCTCTTTAATTTGATGTAGTCCCAGCTGTTTATCTTTGCCTTCACAATCACTGCTTTGGGTGATGTGTCTGTAAAGATGTCTTTGATGTGCAAATCACGTAGTGTTTCGCCTATATTTCCTTCTATATATTTTATGGTTTCAGGTCTTATGTCTAGTTCTTTAATCCATTTTGAGTTGATTTTTGTGTATGGTGTGAGGTGGTGGTCAAGCTTCATTCTTTTGCATGTAGCGACCCAGTTTTCCCAGCACCATTTATTGAACAAACTTTCTTTGCTCCAATGCATATTCTTTGCTCCTTTGTCAAAGATTAGTTGACCATAAATCTGTGGGTTTATTTCTGGATTTTCTATTCGATTCCATTGGTCTGTATGTCTGTTCTTGTTCCAATACCATGCAGTTTTGATGATTATGGCTTTGTAGTATAGTTTGAAGTCTGGGAGTCTGATGCCTCCATTCCCTTCTTTTTTTTTCAGGAGAGCTTTGGCTATTCGGGGTTTTTTGTGATTCCATATGAATTTCATCAATAATTGTTCTATTTCTTTGAAGAATGACATTGAAATTTTGATTGGAATAGCATTGAATCTGTATATTGCTTTTGGAAGGATGCAAATGGCCAACAGGCATATGAAAAAATGTTCAACATCACTTGTCATCAGGGAAATGCAAATCAAAACTACCATGAGATACCATCTTACACCAGTGAGAATGGCACATATTAAAAAAACTAGCAACAACAAATGTTGGCGAGGGTGTGGAGAAAAAGGAACTCTTCTGCACTGTTGGTGGGAGTGCAAACTGGTCCAACCACTGTGGAAAGCTGTGTGGAGATTTCTGGACCTACTAAACATAGAGCTTCCATATGATCCAGCAATTCCACTCCTAGGTATTTACCCAAAGGACACAGAAACATCAATTCCAAAGAACACCTGCACCCCTATGTTTATAGCAGCACTGTTTACAATAGCTAAGCTTTGGAAACAACCCAAATGCCCAAAAATAGATGACTGGATCAAGAAGATGTGGTACATATATACCATGGAATATTACTCAGCATTCAAAAAAGATAAACACATGCAATTTGCTGCAACATGGATGGCGCTGGAAGGGATCATGCTCAGCGAAATAAGCCAAAAAGAAAAAGAAAAATACCGGATGGTCTCACTCATAGCAGGAATCTAGAACTTAAATAAGGGACCAGGAAAATGAATAACTATAAGAAAGTGAAAATCAAAATCAACAAAAAACTATGAACCAGAGACACTTTTAGGGGGGCGGAGGCGGGAGGGGAACGATTGGGGTCAGAATGGGGGGCTGCAATTATATGGGGAATATAACAATAAAATTTATAAAAAAAAAAAAGTTTATAACTCACAAAGTCATGTAAACATTTCTCATTGGGTTTTTAAATAAAATCTAAGCTCTTAAAAAAAAAAAAAAAAAAAAGAAGATGTGGTACATATATACCATGGAATATTACTCAGCCTTCAAAAAAGATAAACACATGCAATTTGCAGCAACATGGATGGCGCTGGAAGGGATCATGCTCAGCGAAATAAGCCAAAAAGAAAAATACCGGATGGTCTCACTCATAGCAGGAATCTAGAAAACTTAAATAAGGGACCAGGAAAATGAATAACTATAAGAAAGTGAAAATCAAAATCAACAAAAAACTATGAACCAGAGACACTCTATGGGGGGTGGGGGCGGGGAGGGGAGGGGTTGGGGTCAAAATAAGGGGATTGCAATTGTATGGGGAATATAAAAATAAAATTTATTTAAAAAAATAAAAAAAAAAAAAAGAAGTTTCTGTTTATGTCTCAACCCTTATGGCCTCCCTAAGTCCTTCAATCCAAAGAATTTACTCTGGGAGCATCTTACCAAGGTCCAGGTTTATTAGTAAACATGTTTTCTCTAGCTAGGAATCTGAGATTCTAAGCTCAAGTTGTTGGGATTCAGTGAGTAGGATTCTTGGGTCCCTCTGAGAAAGGTTTTGGCACAGTTTTCCATTCAGCGGCACATGACATGTTTATTAAGGAAAAAAGATGTTTGCAGAGACACAAATAAGCAAAGGCTGAATTTTTAGGGTTTGTTAGGGAACGGAGACACCTGCATAGATGCATGCCAAAAGTCTTAGGACAAGATCTCCATTTTACCAGAGCAAGGGGCATCATTTTATAGTGGGGGATTCTTTGGGGGGATTCATTTCTTTGTAAAATTTTATCACTTTGGGGTCCAGTTGTGTTGATTTTCTGTAACTGATAAACAATCCTCTTTGCCCACATCTCAGACTCCTGGAAACTCCCATGACTGTTTTAACTCCATAATCACTCCTACCCCAACCTGTGGTTTTTGACCTTGTGAAAACTTCCATTCTAAATTTTCTACTCTAAGCTTCCATCAAGGTGACCCTCTCTTGTCTGTCATGTGAAATCTCCTACTCTCTGTACTCAATGACTCAGGCCCCAAAATCCTAAATATCACTGGTCTCCTCCATTATCCTTTAGAATTTACAATCATGTGAATTCCCTGTATGTATGCTATTAAATTCACTGATTTTCCTTTGCTAACCAGTTTGATATTGTTTTGATTACTTGTTCAGCTGGAGAAGACACCAGAGGGGTAAGGGATGACTTACTTTATACCCTAACAATATATAATAGCTATTATAACATGTATAATAAGAAAAGGTGACTCTGGACAGTGAGATCAGACTAATGATAAAAGGGAAATTTACAGGGACTCAGAGTAATCTTGTAGGAATTTAAAAAATTTTAGCGCTATGTTTCTCAAACTGTAGCCCAGAGATCAGAAGAAATAGCATTCCCTAGGAGTTTGTTAAAATTGCAAAATCTGAGGACTTCCCTATTTTTCCTCAATCAAGGTATGCATTTGAAAAAGATCCCCTGGAAAAATGTAAATACATTACAATTTTAGAAGCACTAGTATAGAATCAATAATAAATGGGAAAAGAGTGATATGAGAGATGGAGATACAAAGATAGACGGACATCCTTGATACATGTCATGAAGTTTATACTGATCAGGAACTAAGGGTTTCTTAAGCAAAGAAGTGATACGATCTGTGATTTATATAGTTCTTGTTGCAATGCAGAAGTGCATTTTCGTGGAGAACTGAACACAGGAATATCAGTTACAGGGTTACATACATCAGAATGATAACTGTTATTAATAGAATCTACTACATGCCAGCATCATGGTATAAGCCTTATAATTTGTATGTATTATTTTAATCTCCTCATAATCCCTGAACTGCAGGTTCAGGGTTTTGTACCTATGACAGGTTTTGCCCAAATCACTCTCACCCCAGATCTTCACATGATGACTGGCTTCAAACCAAAGATAATTTGTTGATCACAGCTAGCAGGCTTCATCCTCATACCACATCCTCTGCATAAATGTTTACATACTCGTTGTAACTACTCTCCCTCCTCTTCTAAGTGTGTTAGGGTACCACCGGTTGCTTTCAGTGACTATTTTCACAAGTGAATAAAAAAAAAATATAATTTTCAGTTTCCTTTTAAAGAAACAAAACATCAAGTGGTTGAAATGTAAGTGGGGAAAAGAAAGATACTAATATACAGCCAACCCAAAAATTTAGGAGGCAATTAAAAAGGCAAAGTTTGTTTATTGGGATCAAACAATAACAATTTGGGGTAAAAAGATTCAGATAGAAAACTTACCTCAAGAAAGGACAGGTAGATTTTATGCGAGGAAAAGAGGAAAACGAGGTAAATTGTTAAAGAAGAGTTGACTATTGTCAACAAGCTTAGATTATTCTTGGTTATACACAATTGGTAAGCGAGTCTCTAGAAAGAGTAAAAAGGGAGCTGACTGACCATCCTCCAGCTAAAAGGCCTTAATCATCATTTCACAAACATCTGTTTGCTTGGACCAAAAGTCTTTGACCCAACTCAAAAGAGGCAGGTAATGCCATTTCTCTGTAATCACTCCTGCCTCCATTTTGAAATGGCCCCACAGATATTAACTTTTCACAGTATATTTAAAAAAAAAAAAGTCCCTTCAACTATAATAGCTCTCATTTTGAATCAATCCTGAAGACCAATAGTTTTTTTGCCCCAATTAGTGGAGTAGTTCTCTACCGAATCCCACTCAATAATCTGACTAGGTTTAGAAGCGAAAATGAAAGATCAAGAAGAAGATACACTAAATTCATATTAAAACTCTGTTTGCCTCTACCAATCTGTGGTTAAAAATCAGTTGTATACATTTGTCTTATTTGATTACAAATTAACCCTGTGAATTAAATATTATTCTCTGAATTTTCTTTAACATATTTTTAATAATATCCAAATAAAGAACCTTTTCTTGAACCCACTTCTTACCAGGTACTACCACATTTTCTACTAATCTTTTACCAAAAGGTCTTTTAAATTTAACCCAGTCTAGCTTTCATCTGTGCCATCCTACAGAAACTGCTCTTGGCAATTTAGATGAAATAACAATTTTTTAGAAGATCCAAATTATCTATGGGTGAGCTCAAGATGAAAAAGAAAATCAGAATAGTCTTATATCTATTTAAGAGAATTAATTTGACTTTAAAAGTCTTCTAACAAAGATAAACTCTCAATTCAAATATTGTTGCTGGTAAATTTTAATCAACATCAAATAACAAAATAAATAATATAAATGATATACAACTAAATACAGACACTAGTAGAAATAACCCCCAATTTATTTAATGAAGTCAGAATTATCCTGAGGCTAAAACCTGATAAGGACATTATGAGAAAAGTACAAACCAATATCTCTTATAAGCACACATGTACAGTTTTTCAACAGTTATTAACAAACTAATCTAGCACTACATAAAACGAATAATGTCATGACCAAATTGAGTTTGCATCAGTACAAAAGGCTGGGGCAATATTTAAAAATCAACCATGAGGGCCTCCCCGGGGGCATAGCGGTTGAGCACTGGGCTGCGAGGCTGCCCGCAGCCTCTGCAGCGCTAGTTCGATCCCCAGCCGCCAAGCGAGGGTCCCACATGGCACACAGACCTCTCCTGCCACACCCGCTGCTCCCCTCACTAGTGTATTTCATCAGAATATAAAAATAGGGGCTCCCTGATGGTGCAAGGGGTTAAGCACAGCACTCTGAAGCTATCCACAGCCTCTGCAGCACAAGTTCGATCCCCTGGCCAGTGAGCTACCCACATGGTGCAGCAGACCTCTCCTGTCCGCCCACTGCTCCCCTCAGCAGTGTATTTCAGTCAGTCTGCCTGTTCTGTTCCCACTCTGTCTCTGGTGAATCCTCTAACCGCTCCCCCCAATGCCACACCTCTGGCCTGTACCCCAGTTCTTGTATGCATAAATAAATAAATCTTTAAAAAACAAAGAATATAAAAATACAAAACACCTCAGGTAAAATCACAATGCCTTATATCAAACAAAAGATAAGCAGGCTTACAAAGAACTAGGAAAATATGATCTATAATGAACAAATAAAATCAATCATAATTGATACAGGTTATAGAATTAGTAGGCAATGACATTAAACCATTATTATAATTATATTCCACATGCTCAATCAGTTAGAGCAAAGACTGAACATGTTAAGTAAAACACAGACGATATAAAAGTGACCCAAAAATGGAATGCCTGGAGATTAAGATTACAAATGGGATGGGATTGATCTTCTTCAATTACACATTGAAGAAGATTAATGAAATTGAAGATAGAGCCATAGAAATGATCCAAAATGAAATAAACATTAGAAAAGACTGAAAGCATTAGCAGAGTATTCATCACCTGTAGGATGACTAAAAGCAGCCAAATATGCATTTTATTGGAGTCTACAGAAGGGTGGGAGGGGAAAATATTTCAAGCAATAATAAAATCAGGTTCAGAGATTGGAACTCAGTTTGAACATTTTAGAAAACTGCTTTCATGCAAATTGACTGTTAAAATACTGTGGTAATGAAAATAACTGGGATCTGAGAAAGTCATTTTATAAAAATAAGTGTTAATCTCTTTATATCAAATGTAAACTGTTATACAGGCTATAATTAAATAAGTTTTAAATCTAAACTGAGGCTGAGTAACAGATTTGGACATTAAACTGGCTTCTAGGTAAAAGTTTTAAGGTTCTTAATAGGCAGAATTGATTCTACTAATCATATTATAGAGCCATTATACCTTATAATAAGCAAAAGTGAATTGTCACAGTTCTACTTTGGTATTAGGTACTGTTAAGAACGTCTTATTTAAAAAATCTTATCTTACTGAATCTCTACTTTCTCTACCAATTTAGCCTTAAAACTTTGCATAAAAAGGTAATGTAATACTATATATTATGGATATTTAAGTTGTTTGAAAGGTAAGAAGTAATTACTGTCAAATGTTTCTTAAAGATAATCTACTTTTAATTTTTCCTTAGGTTTCTACTAAATCTTCACTATGAAAAATAATAATTTTCAACAGACTAGGCCTAATGAAAGAATTTTCAAGAGGGGAGAAAATGGTATAACTGACAATTTTACAATAAAGTTCAAATGTTAGCATCAAAAATACATTCAACTCAATGCTCTAATTATGTATTCTGTTCTCCAAAAGAAGGAAATAGGTACGTATGTGACCTGAATTCTTACACATATTACTATAGTCATCACTGATGAATTCCAGCAATTAGAGTTGAACAATTATCAGCTAAAATAATTTATTGAAGGCTTAGTTTTTTTGATATGCCATCCTGAAAAAGTATTTCACTATATCCTCCATTAAATGAGTTGTGAGCAAAATAAAGTCCATCTATAGTTATGACTTAATAGGCATTTATAACCTTTAACTTTTAATTGCAAAATTGTCTCATATATTACCTATTTACATATTGTATAAATATGCACTCTAAATATGCCTGATATGAAGGGAGACATGTACAAACAAATGTTAAGTGTAGTGCAAACAACAAATATGAGAATTACGCTAGCTGGTTGTTTGTTCAATATAAAAACCCCCTATCCAATAAGCTATACTTATAAAGGCACATAATAAATACGAAGGGCACCATTAAAACCATTTATGCAAGTTTCAGATTTTATCAAAATCACAGTGCAATTCAAACAGATATAAAAATTTGGGGTTCCAAATAATTCCATTTATATGTATATAAATGTTCTCACAGGCTGTATAAAGTCCCCACCATGTTCATTTTAAGATGGATATATCCAGCTTTAGTTCAGTTCACAAAGTGTGGGTATAAAACAATCTACAGAAGCTTTCATAGAGTTTAAAAGAGTTCTAATCACCCATGCCAACTGCACTCCTTTCTTAGCACAAAACTGCTTTTGAAACCAACCATTCATTTGCTAAAACAAGGCATCTGCTGTTAAAGAGATTGATTATCCTGGGGCCTGACCTAATTGGGTGATTAGATATGGTTCTCCACTCTGGATGGCAAGGTTTATAGAAAGACAAAAAATTAGACCAAAAAAGAGCAAACTTCTTTTGGACCCTAAAGCACTTTTATTTATTTCAAACAATCTTTAAATAGAAACAAGTACATTGCAAATGTCAGATTGGTGAAATTAGTGGGTTATGAGTTACAATTTCATTGAGTTCACCATGTCATTTCTTTGGTAACAAGTACATATTCACTTTTATCACATAAACCAAACATACCCAGCAACTATTTTTAAATATCCCACTATAACTTCACTATATAATAGATATACTCACACACAACAAATACACCCACACACACAAATGCACAAACAATCTGGTCTTTTACTGATAGTATCATTTCAATGTTTTCTATTGCCAGTTAGGTATCGTTTTTTCCCCCCAAACATAGACATCACCTCATTGCTGTGGCTAATTGCATTTTTCTTCCTAGCCTTTGACAACCAGACCTTTGTTAATGCTATTCACCACTATATCAGACTCAGGTCATCCATCCAAAACATGACAAAAGACGCAGATGCTCATGTAAATTGCACTCCCCAAAAGTACTGCCCTCTTCCTCCATGCAGATACAGACCCATGACCCCCTCCCATTTTTGTTCACTCCTTTGTATCCACTTAATCTGTCATGCTTGGAAAAAGTGGTAATATATAGACTTTAAGAAACATTACATTCCACTTATGTAACAAATCTAAAATCAATTATGAAGTTAGTTATAATTTTATATAAAAAACTTAAAAATTGCCTATTCTGATTGAACTTCAAAATGGAACCATGCACCAGAATAAAGACTTCTTTTACTACCCCCCAACTTGAATTCTCTCGTCTTTTTGTCCTTTCACTGAAGAAAAAAGGTTTCAAGTAGAAGTGTTTAAGCAGAAGTGATTCAACAGCACTGAATCTTCATAAAATATATGTCATAATTTAAGTCAGCTTTATTAACTGATATTTTATTAGCTTTGATACAATTTTCATTAAGTATTAATTACATACTATTTCTACTTTCAAAGCCTTAAGAACAATTTCTAGATACAGAGAAACTACTAAAAGATGCATTTTAAGGAAGATTATTATAGATTCAAATGTATATTATGTGTGTACATATGTCCATATTTCAGATCAAGGTTTCTTTCTACTTATTTTTCTCCCCATATATATTTTTATTTTATAGATTTTAATATTCATTATTCTTTGGACACTTGGTTACTATAAGAGAATGCAGAAATAGCTAATTTATTACTAGAAAAGCAATTTATCCATATAGAAACCAATAGCAATATTTTGGTATTTTAAGGAGAGTATAAAGATCAAACTAACTTGACTTTATTTTTGAATACTTTCAATTTTATAATATTTAACAATGAGGGAAAACTTAATAAATCGATAAGAAATTTACAGGTTATTGGAGCTACTTCCCCTACCTTTCATTCACAAAGACAACCCCACACTAAATTTAATATGCTCATCGGTTAGCCATAATACCAAAATAAAAAGGACAGAAAAACTTTATTGAACTTAAAATGGCATCAAACAATAGTAACCATTAAAATTTAGCAAATATTATGGAATATATCAGAATCTTTAGGAACTGAATGACACAGGTAATCATTTTATCAGAATTCTCCATGGTAAGCCTGAACTGTGCAGGCCACCTCTATGGGGGAAGAAAAGGGGAGGGGAGGGGAGGGGAGGGGAGGGGAGGGGAGGGGAGGGGAGTAAGACTTTCTGTAATTGGTTGACGTTAAACAGGTTACTACATTACTTAAGAATGGGAAACACTGTCATATTCAATTTATAAGCAGAAAACACCAGCACTAATAATATAATTAATATGCATGACTGATCTATAACTTGATAAATATGGCTTAACTACTACTCCAATGTTTGAATGAGCTACAAACACAAGGCAAGTTATAAGAAGTCTATTTCAGTGGAAAAAGTCAAGTTTAACAAACAGAACATTAGAAAACAATGAAAGTGATTTTCTTGTTTTCACAAAGATTTTTCTCTCCATAAATGTTTTATAAAATGGTGTATACAAATATTTGAGAGAGACCCAAATTTATAGCTTGTTTAACATACTTGGTTTTATTATGGAACTGCTCAAAAATATTTTTCTACTTATTCAAAAAGCATTTTATTATGGTATTAGTTGGTAGGTTTAGCAGAACAAATTCACCTATATTTACATATTACACAATAATAAGTACAATTCTATATACAAAATATTTGGAACCAGCTAATTATATTTAATATATGAGTATAAAGTCTTTGCCACATTAACCCTATCTTTATTAACTTAATAGCAAGCATGGCTTTTTAATTCTTCCCTTTTTAATTCTTCCCTTTTTAATTCTTCCCTGAGGCTTTGTGTTAGCAGTTTTCATATCTGAAACTGTTCTGAGTTGTTTAGAAGTTGTTTAGAAGTTGAATTATGTTTTTAGATACACTGTTCTGTCAAATCTAAATGAATACAGCACCCAGTCTATGTATATATGTCACACACATCCAGAGTATATCATCACTCTCTGAGGATTAAATACAAGATATCACATACCTTTCAAAGTATACCTTTTGGTATCTAGTAATGCGTGAAAAGGCTCCAAGTGACCATCACTGTAAAAATAAAATTGTAATGGGGTCAGAATGGGGGGATTGCAATTGTATGAGGAATATAAAAATAAAATTTATTAATTAAAAAAAATAAAAAATAAAAAATACATATAATTCTTACCCCCCCAAAGCCCTAAACTGCACAAAAGTAAAATAAAAACTATTAGTTTAAGCACCAAAAAAAAATAAAATAAAATAAAATAAAATTGTAACAAAATATCAGTGTAAAATCATAATAAAACAAAGGAATACTTTCTGGTAAGAAACAGGCCATATTTTACATTAAAGAATTTATGAAATTATTACTATGTTTTCACTAACATTAGTACTTTTTACTAAAGATAAAATTTTAAGATCCTATGTTATACAAGTGAACTATTACAAACTATTATTTATGCAGTACAGACATATATTTGTTAGCATTATAAAGTTACCGCTTATTTAGAAAAGGTCGTGATTCCACTTTTTGAACTTTTTTAACAAGTGGACCACAAATGGGGAGGGTGAGGAATGTAAGAAACTTACATTATACAATATAATTCTTAAATCCATGAATAAACTTTTATTACAAAGTAAACTTAAGTGATCAGAGTACACAATTTCTCATTTTAATTTTGCTCTTCACATTGAATAAGAAATAATCTAAGAAACAGAATAACTTCAAGATTTATGATGGCAGCCTTTTAAAAAGAAAATGGTAAATTTCCCTCATGACATAATGAAATATTTATGTGCACATGGAATTTTTTCAATTAGTTGAATTCACATCTTATTCAACTTATCATAAAGTATCAATTGTTGGTTTTTTTCAATATTAGGTAGATGCATGTCTTTTTCAAATTATCATAAAGATAAGTATCACCTACTGTTTTATAAGCAGCACAAATTGCTTTATTTCAAGATGTTGGCCTCAAAAATAAAATAACACCTGGCAATTGGAAGGAAAACACAAGCCTATGAGAATCATGTTTCATTTAATGCACAATGTTTTCTTTTCCAGGTAAAAACAAATCAATATGCAAATGTAATTACGTATATATGTTTTCTATGTGTATATGCAAGTGTGTATACAACAATTTTGCAGTTCTGCAATATATTATGATTCAGTAATTCACTCTGACATATTCCACATATATGCATAGCTTAAAAAACACCACATTCACTTTTCCTTCATTTTTCTTTGAACTGAAGCACAGATACTAGAACTGATTTTTAAAAGCTCTTATTTCACATGTAAACAGTGCCATCTTCTGGCAGTTCCATCTGTGTGGTAACATAAAAGTCATGGATTAACTCCCACTTTCTTGATAAGTTATGTGCACCAAGTTACTGAGTTAATCAGTTTCCTTGTGCCCTCTCCCTTTATGCTGCAGTTGAGGTTTTCTGGAAATGAACAAAAACAGTAAAAGTACAGCATGTTTATGAATTCGATGAGCAACAATCCTTAAAATAACAAAAGTGGAAAATGGAAGTGAAAAAAAACACAACTGGCACCTGGGGCATATATCTACCCTCTCTGAACTGCCAGTGCTTTGTCTCTGCAAAAATCACTAATTGGGAGAGTCTCATGAAATTAACATTATTCAGTGACCAGAAATGTTTCATTTTCTTAAATTTTCTTTTTTTTAATGTTTTCTGCTTAAATTTCCTTCCTTCCTTCCTCATCAGTCAGGTACTCAATTCTTATTCCCAAATATCATTTTCTGATGATACTTCCTATTCAACCTCTCTGGTTTCCAAGTCTCTCAGCCTCCTAGACCTGCATTACTAAATGTCTATCATAGTCTACTGCTTTTCATAGAAGGGATCTGAGGATTTGCATATATCGTGCATGGGTTAAAGACAGCCCAATCAAGCTATTGGCAGCTATTGCACCATGAGTTCGATCCCCAACCATGGAGCTAACCCACACGGCCCGGCAGACCTCTCCTGTCTCACCCGCTGCTCCTCTTTGCAGTGTATTTCACTCACCCCCACCTCTGGCCCACATTCCAGTTCCTGCATGCATAAATAAATAAATCTTACAAAATTAATTAAAAAAAGAATCATTTGTGTAAGGATGCTGTTTAAAACATGTCATCTTCTAGATACCACATGTACACAGGCAGTGTTGAATAGAAAGACTATGGTTTCAGGGATTTCTGTAATTTAAATAGAAATATAGCATGAGCCACAGTAATTTTACTTTTTTTAAAGATTTATTTATTTATGCATACAAGAACTGGGGCACAGGCCAGATGTGTGGGAGGGTGAGAGGATTCACTAGAGACAGAGTGGGGAACAGAACAGGCAGACTGACTGAAATACACTGCTGAGGGGAGACAGGGAAGGTCTGCCTCACCATGTGGATATCTCCCAGGCCGGCTGGAATCGAACCTGCACTGCAGAGGCTGTGGACAGCTTCACAGTGCTGCGCTCAACCGCCTGCAGCACCAGGGAGGCCCTGAGCCACAGTAATTTTAAATGTTCTGGATTATAAAAATGAAATAACTTTAATATATTTTATTTAATCCAATTGCATTTTAATGTTCAATTACCTTTTAAAATATCAATGTGATACTTTACATTTTTTATTAACTTTCATTTATTTTTTCTTTAACTATCACCAAGGTTTTCAGTCAATCTTTCTTAACACTAGTTAATGATATTTAAGTAGGTTTATTTTTGGGTGGACAGCATTATAACTCAACATCAGATATACTACACAATATTGCCCTCCAAAAGTCTATTTCCTATCTACTACCATACTTCTTTTAATCCCCCTTTCTCTCATAATCTAAGCATTTTTTTTCTTTATTCTTTTATTTCTTTATACTCCATTTGTGAGTACAATCATATGGCATTTGTCTTTCTCTGTCTGACTTTATTTAGCATTCTGACCGTGAAGGAAGGGCCTCCCCAAAATATCCAGAGCAGGCTATTTCCAATATGTGTCACACTGACATGTGAAACTAAGTTCAATTGAGATCCTGTGGCTTTCAAAAAAACTTTTACTATTACCTTATAGTATGAAGATTAGCCAGATTTAGAGTCATCTCTAGAAACAACTTTCTTATCAGGGAAACTTTTTTTTACGGCAGGGCAAACATCTAGAGCATCTGGTTTTGTCATGAGTCACCCTCTCCTGGCCATGTGAATCCTTTCTCTCCTTGACACTCTAGGTCCCTTACCCATTTGCTCAAAAATAGAAACCTTCAGATTGTCTTTCTTACTCTAAAATTTAGTCATGTAAATTCTCCACATGTAATTAAATTTATTCCTTTCACTTACTCATATGTCTGATACTAATTTGTTTTCTGAATCTGTCCAAGAACCTAAAGGGCGTATCACCATACACCCCCACACCCTTAAGGTCCAACCATGTTGTTATATATGGCAATTTATTTTTAGCTGAGTAATATTTCATTGTGTATATATACACATAAACTCAAATGTACATGTACATATATGTATATCAAATTTTCTTATTCAATTCATCCATCAATGGGCATTTAGGTTGTATCCAAATCTTTGTGATTGCAAAGTACAGCAATGAATATAGGGTTGCATATATTCTTTTCAAATTAGTGTTTTCATACTTATTCTTTGGTTAAATAAATACAAGTGGAATAGCTGGATTACATGGTTATTTCTTTTCTTAATTTCTTGAGAAATCTCTATGCTGTTTTCCATAATAACTTCACCAATTTATATTCCCAGTAACAGAGTATGAGAGTTTCCTTTTCTCCACACCCTTGTCAACATTTGTTTCTTACTATTTTGATAATGTCATTCTAACAAGTATGAGGTGATATCTTATGGTTGCTTTGATTTGCTTTTCTCTAGTAATAAGTGATGAAGATCTTTTCGTGTGTCTGTTGAATATCTGTATATAATTTCTGGATAAGTATCTATTCAGCAACTCCACTCATTTTTTAATTGGATTTTGTTATTGTTCTGTTGTATGAAATAGGTTCTTCCTCATATTTTGTATATTAACCCCTTGCCAGATTTGCAAATACCTTCTCCCATTCAGTAGGGTGCCTTTTTATTTTGATGATGGTTTATTTTGCCATGCAGAAGCTTTTTACACACTTTTTAAAATACTGTCTTAGAAGTTTGATACTTAACATTTCAATTTGGCCCAGCACATTACAAGTGCCTAAGAGCTCCTTTAGCTAGTGGTTATGGTACTGGATTGAATGGAGAATTGGAGAATGGGTAATAGAATCTACATATTTAGCAAACTACCCAGTGATTCTGTCACATACTCAAGTTTTAGAAGCACCACTCCAGATTGTCCTGTGTATCACCCATTCAATAACTATTAAAGAATTTACACTTGGAAAAAATGTGCCTTTAATTATGTCAGTCTTAAGAACTCGATATCCCTGGTGCATCATTTCAATCAATACAGGTGTGTATTCAAAAATCCCTGAAAGCAGCCTCACCTCATCCATCCAAACTTATTTCCACTTAGAAAATGTTTTCGGTTTTTTCATGAAGCTTTTCTAGGCAAATAGTCAAATGCTTATTCATTCAAGAAACGTTTTATTCCACTAAATATCATCATGGAATCTATACAAAAACAAAGAAGATAGAACATAAATCATTACATAATTATAGCAATGTGAATGTACAGTTATAACAAAGAAAGAAATGCTCACAAATAGGGCCATGACACACTGTAAGAATACCTAAGAGATGGACCTTAACGTCTGAGCAGTCAAAGAAATTTCTTTGATGCAGTAAAATTTAAGTTGAAAACAAGTATAAATAAAATCAGGGATTGGAACAGCTAAAATGAAATTTTCAGGCAGAGAAAAAAGTCACAAGATGTAAAGTTACTAGAAGAGCAGGCCGATTAGAAAAGTAATCTGAAAGAGAGCTGCGTAGGTAGGCAGAAGCCAGATAAAGTCAAAATCAAGTATGCATATTAAAATCAAACTATATTACAAACTCCTCAAACAGTACAGATCATGTCTTCGAAGCTTTTAATATTTCTTAAATCTCTTCATATATAACACAAAGTACATGTTTAATAAATCCTCTCTACATGGGAAACATTTTGCTAGGCTTTTAGATTTTATGATCTCCAACTTACACTAAAAATTATTGGCATCTTTAAATAATTTACGAACTATATTACTATGAAACTCAAGGAAGTTTTTCTGAAGTGCTGAGTTTTAACATAAAGTTCATTAGAAAGAGAGGTATTTTCATATGGAGAAATGTGGGCATCATGTTCTGTTAGAGTGATACCAGAACTGTAGCCCTCATCCAAGTTCCTGGTGGACGGAGTGAAAGATTTATTTCCTTTTCCTCACTTTCCTAGACCCTAAGCCTCCCTTTCCTTGACATCATTGTTCGTCACATTAAAAAAAATAAAATAAAAAAAAAGGTGATTTATTTCCCTGGGCCTAGTCAGTCAATTACCTATTATACCTAGGTTTTAACTCTTCAAACAGACAAAATCTGATACATAAAAGTGTAAGGCTGAATTCTAAGATGGTCCCCCCAAATTCCTTGGCTCCACAGAGCACATCACCCTGTTGTGTGTGAGCAGAATCTGTGAATATAGGAGGGGGATATTATTTTGGGGGATAGGTTTATCAACAAGAAAATTATATGACTGGATCTGACCTATGAGGTGAGTACTTTAGGGGATTGTGGGGGGTCCCTGAAATCAGAGACTGCACATTTGAGAGAACCAGTGAAGGGTTACCGGGGAAGGTACAAAGCTGGCCTCGGACCAGCAGGAAAGTCAGTAAGTACCTAAAGCCAACAAGAACGGTAACATTAATTCTTCTAGCAAGGGATTGGAAGAAGATCCAAGATCTTAGAAGAGATCCTACTGCAGATACTTTCATTTCATGCCTGTGAGACCTACGGAGGGCACCCAGCTGAGCCATGCTGAGCTCAGGGCACCCAGCTGAGCTTCCTACAGGACTGAGTTAACATGTGGGTGTTGTGTTTTACCGCTAACGTCTAGTAATTTATAAAGCAGCCACAGAAAATTGACACTCAAGTATTTCTCCTATTGATGAGAAAATATATTATTGAGCAAATGAATATAATAAAGATTCCAGCAAAACGTCCAGCCCAGGTGCAATGGACATTCCAATGCAGGCATAATCAACAAGTTTGCTTACTTACAGATCCTTCTGTTTCAAGATTGAAGGCCAGGGCCTCAACACTCTTATCTATAAGGTAAGCAGCCGGCCAAGCAGGTCTGTCTCTCCAACGCCATCCCCAGGTGCCTGCATCTTTCCCCCTTGCCTTGCCCCCCACTCTTGTCTGGGGACTTTGCCTGCTGAAAAAATGATGCTATCAATGTAACACAGCAGTGTATAAAAGGAACCCTTGGTCTTTAAATGGGTGCTCAGACCTTGCGGGGCTCCCCAGGTCTGGGCCCTCATGGATGAGTAACAAAGCTTCTCCTGCCCTCACCATTCCTGGAAGTACCATTTGTTCTCCCTCCGCCTGGGTAAAAGCCTAGAATTTATTTCTACAGCATTTTGGTGCACTGGCCGAGAACAACAAGCGCTATTGTTAGGGGGAAAGGATGTCCTAAAGCTAATTCCATACAGGCTTTGTGGACTCCACCCCCACTCCAGACCAAAGCCAAAAGACACTGGGAACTCCAAATCCCATCACCACCAAAGGGAAGGTGGCTGGGAACTATGACTGACAGCGTGTCCCGTAGGTACGACCTTTTTCAGACTTCTTTTTACGAAGCACATTGCTGACTTTAACCATAAGTTCCTTTGACAACTGACGTGAACATTCATCTTGCGCCATCTCCTCACCATTTCTCAAGGTAACGTGAAAAGTCACTGACTCTGTGGAAACACCTAAGAGCATGCCCTTCTAGCCTGAGGGGTCAAAAGCCACTGGAAACCCCCTCCATGCTTAGGCCTCTAGTGAAGCGACCTTATTCCTGACTAGTCGCCACAGAGTGAGCGCCACCGCTCCCAGCTAGCCCCAGGCAGCGCTGTGGTGAATAGGGGGCTGAACCCAGTCAGACTACGGACGCGGTCGCTCTCTTGAGCCTCTGACCTAAAGTCTCCGGGCAAACCATCCCGCAGAAGCCCGCGAAAGTTGCGCTTGCGTCACGGTTGCGTCACTAACTCGCGCGTCCACTTGACACCACTGGCGTCCTTGAGGGCGCAGCTGGCGGACACTTCACAACGCTTCGAACATATTTTTGAAACTCAGAAATTTTGCTGTTGGTCGCTCAGACTCAGGAGGAAACGTGGAAAACCCCTCACGTCAGCCCCAGCGGGATGAGCACGACGTCAAGGCGCAAAAGCGCGCAGCACAAGCGCAAGAGCCCGCGACCCGGCGCGACGTGGCTACGCCCACTACCTGCGCCCGCGCCTGCGCATGAGGCCAGCGCCCCGGGAGGTTGGGAGGGGGGGCGGAGAGACCGGCGCGCCCCGCTGCGTGGGGCGGGGCTTCGCAAATCGTCGCGCCTGCGCGGAGGGCGCCAAGGCGTGTTACGTCGTTACTTTTGAAACGAGTGGCGGGGAGGCCTCCTCGGTCGCCGCCTGACTGGTGCAAGCGCGCGCCGTCGTCAGTGGGCCTGGCCATGGCGCTGCAGCACACCCGGGAGCAAGGCATCACCCTGCGCGGGAGCGCCGAAATCGTGGCCGAGTTCTTCTGTGAGTCCTCTTCGCGCAGGCCGCGGGCGGGGAGTGCGGAGCCCAGGCCGGCCGTTAGCCCCGCGGCGCCGCCTCAGAAAACCCGGAAGCCGGGTGGGCGCCGCGGCCCGGAGTGGAGGCCCCGCGGCCCCGGCCCCGCTGCCCCGGCCTCGCCGGCCCGCGCGAGGGGTCTGGACGCGCGCGTCAGAGCCGCGCCCGGACTCGGTGCTCGTGAGGGGGCCCAGGTGTCGCTGAGGCCCGCCTCGCCAGACCTTCCCCCCACCTGGCGCGGTTTTTTAAAAGTGCAACCCCATTACCCCCCCACCCCCGACCCCCGCCTCTCTTACCTTCCACCCCTCCCCCCACACACACACACAGTGACGTAGAATTTAGCGCGACCCAGGTGGGGCCCAGAGAGAATTATTCCAGCCCTCAGGTATTTCTGAGGTGGACCTCGCCCTGGACTGGATTTTGGAAAACGCTATTCTGGATCGAGCATACCCTGCTTGTAACCAGTGATCCCGAGGTCATAAAATAGCTAAATAATGTGGTGGAACAACTGAAAGGTATTTCACTGACCGGCAGTCACTTGTGGTAGAACCCAGCAGGACTTGGGAGGAAAGGAGGGAACCAAGGAAGAGCATTGCCTGGGGGTTGTCATGTTGTAGAAATGAGTTCTAGCTTTTTTCCCCAGGCAGGGGAAGAACAAGCGGTACGTCGGGAATGGTGAGGGCAGGTGAAGGTTTGTTACTCATGCATGAGGTCCCAGACTTGGGGAGCCCTCTGAGGTCTGAGCACCTGTTTAAAGACCAAGGGTTCCTTTTATACACAACTGTCTGCATATCTGTTACATTGATAGCATCATTTTTCAGCAGACACAACCATTTGTGGCAAAGTCCCCAGGCAAGGGGGGGCAAGGCAAAGGGGGCAAGATGCAGGCATTTGGGCATGGCCTTGGAGAGACAGACCAGCTGGTTGGCTGCCCCACCTTGTAGAGAAGAGTGCGGAGGCCCTGGCTGTGAATCTTGAAAGGGAAGGAGCTGTCAGCAAACTTGTTTATGCCTGCATCGGAGTGTTCATTGCACCTGGGTTGGAAGTTCTGCTGGAATCTTTATTATATTCATTTGCTCAATAATATATTTTCACTTCAGTCAGTCAGTTGCTAACTTGGATGCGAAAGCCCGTTTTGACTTCCTCCAACCATAGAATCTGAATTTCGACTTGGATTACAAAGAGATGAAATTTGGCACCGGCAGATGAATGCAGTGGGTCATTTTTCACTTACTGCCACGTAAATTCAGATGTCACTTGCTTTCTTACTGAGAAGCAAGATTTTTAAGACTAGTTGGTACCTGCTGAGATTTCACTGGGCTCCAAGCAAAAAACATTTGTGTTTAGACAGGTTCAGTTCATAACATTAATGAAACCATAGCCACATATAAATATGTTTTGTTTTACCCATTTATACAGTGGTAATGGCTTTTCTTTGACATTTCTTGTTTTCAGCATTTGGCATCAACAGCATTTTATATCAGCGAGGCATATATCCTTCTGAAACCTTTACTCGAGTGCAGAAATACGGACTCACCTTGCTTGTAACCACTGATCCTGAGCTCATAAAATACCTAAATAATGTGGTGGAACAACTGAAAGGTACTTAATTGCTGGCAGTAGTTTGAGTTTGGGAGGCCTTCCTGGGTCCACATTTGTGACCTCTTCATTATTTTTCAGCTCTGAATATAGTAAAGTAAAACACACTGGTGTCTCAAATACAGTAACTTGCAGTTGGAAGGAAGAAAGTAATATATAAGTGAAAGAAATTCCACCTTTCCCCTTCCACGTTTTGAGTGAGGATGTTAGGAATGGTGTTAGGAATATGATATGGCATATCAAAACAGTCTAGCAGTTCCAAAAGTCATTTGGAAATGACTTTTGTAGTTCATGAAGCCAAACAGAACTAGTTGGAATTTTACATAACTGTGATGGTGCTGATTATCTGAGAAAAATCCACTTTAATCTTTTTTAAGGGATTTGCTATAACCTTGCTGTCGTCTTTCTATTAAAATCATTGAAAATAAAACTATTTGATTTGGGAACTAAACATAAAAAACTTTGAGTACTTAGTAACAGCACCGCTAGTTTTCCTATTTTTCACTTATTTCTACCCATTTCACTATTTTTTAAAAATACCACTTATAATTAAAAGTAAGCTCTTTCTAGTCTATCTAAATACTTTTTTTTTGCCACAAGAAATTGTTCTTCTTATAAATTTCCTTTTATGTTTCTCTCAAGTAAGGATTCTCCTAATTTTTCTGTGTGGTCTATTTTCCTCTCTCAATTTTATTTTCCAAAATACAGTGCAGTAGCCATCTTCTTTTTGTAAGTTAACAAATCTTTTTGTTTGAATTCTTACTTTTAAAATTAGAGTCATTGTATTTTTATTAATTTCAGGCCTGCATCACCCATCATCTTTTGGCCATACTCAGATTACTTGGCCTAGAACCTCTTAGGCAACAGTGGATATATATCTTAACTTGATGGGGAAGCAAGCCTTTCTTAAGCTAATGCTTCTGGGATTGTCTTCTGAGACCACATCAATGACATTTCAGATGTATCTAGACCTTCTTATTATACTTCTCTTTTTATTTTAGTTAAAAATGGAGGGATTTCTCTTCTTGAAGGCAAATCACATCCCTCTAATCTTATTAGGGACTTTATCTTAATCCTTTTCACATTTTCAACATCTTCTGATTTGAATATTCCCATTGGTTTCTTCTCTTTCCAATTTAAAAAAAAATTAATTGCCTAACTGAAATTCTCAAATTACCTTGCAATTCTCAAATTACCTGACAATCTCCTGCTTTTCAGAGCTAAGCTAGTAGGGATTTATCGATGTATGCCAGGGATGAGCAAGACCAACAGGCCAAATCCATCAAGTGGCCTGTTTGTTGTATTTCTTGTAAGCTAGGACTAGTTTTACGTTTTAAAGAATTGTTAATAGACCTGGGTAGTCCATAAACTTTAAGTATTACTAAACTTTATTTTTACTATTATTTGTCTCTATAAAAAAATGCTGATTACTGAATATATAATCCCATTTTCCCAGATTAATTCAGGACTCACTCTAAGTGAGTCTTCTGATTATAATCTTCTCATTATAATCTCTGTAGATCATTTCTGTTATGTACACAACTTCACTAATTGCCTTTGTGTAGTTTACTCACAAACATAATCTGAGTCTCTCTCCAAACTATAGACTCATATCAAAATCCCTTTCTTTTTTTATTTCTATATTTCTTCATCTTTGGTTACTCCAAAGATGCTTCAAACTCATTACCTAAATTTAAAATCATCTCCCTTTCATTTCTCTTCCCTTTCAGTGACTATAACAACCCTCTGATTATATATGCCAGAAAATTGAGAGCAATTCATGACAAATTTCACTTACTTAGTCCCATAGGTAATCCAATTTAAAGTTTTAACTGTGAAATCTCTTGAATTTGTCTACTCCATCTCTACCAGTTTATTCTACAATTCTTTGCCTCTTCCTTGAGTTACTAATTAACTAGCATCCCTAGATCCCCAGCTCACTTTTCACATCACAGCAAAAATAGTTTCAAAATACCAATTAATTATTTGTGCTTGAAACAGTAATGGTTTCACTGGTGCTTAGAGTACAATTTCTTTAATTTGACCTTGTGTGGTCTGGCCCCTCCAATATTTCCAGACTTGTTTATTCTTACTTTTTTCCCCCAATTATACATAAAAATTATTTTTACTGGCCTTGATTAGACATCAAATTTTTTTTTTATTATTGAGGTAACGTTTGTTTATGAAAATATATGTGATTCAGAGGCTTAGGATCACACCTCCTTAGATACATGTTCCCATACCACGCTCATATTCTCCCTTTATTAACTACAATTGTATTGCTTCTTCCCCAGTCCTATGATCAGATGCTCTTCCCTTTTGAATATTGAAGATCAATGTGTACCTTCTTCCCTATCCCTAGCATATTTAGTGAATTTAATTCTAAGAGCTAAACTCACGCTTTGCCTCAGTCAACCATATTTCTCTCTTTTATGCTCTCATTGCATCATATATTTATTTCAGAGCAGTTACTACAATTGTAATTTCACATATATTGGTGATAACATTAATGCTCATCTACTACACTTTTTCGTTGAATTAACATGAAGTAACACATGTTTACTACTCTCCTCAATACCCAGTAATATGGCTCCTATAAAAACTGAGGATTTGAAAACAGCGCTAGGTTATTTCTGGGACAAATTTGCTGTGTGGGTTGAAATAGGTTCAAAATAGCAGTGTTATTAGTAAGCAGCACTTGGGAGGAGAGTTGCTTTATAATGCAGTGACCAAAAAGTTGCCTTATTATGTGTTGCAGATTGGTTATACAAGTGTTCAGTTCAGAAACTGGTAGTAGTCATCTCAAATATTGAAAGTGGTGAGGTCCTGGAAAGATGGCAATTTGATATTGAGTGTGACAAGACTGCAAAAGATGATGGGTAAATATGAATTAAATCATTTCCTCTTTTATGTATTTTTTCAAACCTTTTTTTTCCTTTATTGAATGATTTCTAATTATGTTGAATAATTTTATATAAGGTATAATTTGTTTCTAAGATACATTCAATTTGATCTTCAGACTTCTATGAAAAATATTTGTGCTCACTTTAGCGTATTATTTGTAAAGATAGTGTATTTTTAACGTAATGACCTTTAGCTTAAAGCATTGAATTTCGAACTACTATTTATGGTGGTATACACAAAACTAAACATGGTGTACAAAATGGAACATTTATGCATTTATGAACTCTTTAAAGATACTTTTAACCATCAGGAGTGAGCCTAGACTTTACAGCTTAACATGTACCTCTACTGTACTTCCTTTAAAAGCCACAGCTTTCCTAAGACACTTGATAAACTGAACTTTCCAGATCCCCTGCATGGGAAATGCCCATCACAATATGTTAAAATCTAGCATTGTCCTAGGCTTAATATAAGTTCAGGTCAATTTCTCAAAATGAAACCTAGTTTGCTTCTGAAACCTTAAGTCTATTTTGGGACATTTTTAATTGATAAAAATAATTTACATACAATTTTAAGACCTTATTTGAGGCACTTGGGAATTGATATGGTTAGCCATTACTAATGCCACAATGTTTATAACAATTAAATATTTTAGATACTAATTTTTAAGGGATGTTGGTGTTTTACTAACTTGAAGCAGTTGACAAATTATCTACTGATATGATATTAAGTGACTTGATAGGAAGACAACCCTAAAAGCTGTTTGGAAGATTAAAGGAAATGAATCATAATATACATATTATACCTTCTAGGTTCTAGGTCCTAAGAATATATTTATACTCATCTTTAAAAAAAAAACTTTAATGAACAGTTCATTTGATTTTAGAATCATTTAATTAGATAATTTTACCAGTGTTTTAAAGAACTTATTCAAACCTAATATGAATTGACTTGGTTTCTTTGATAGAGCTCCCAGAGAAAAGTCTCAGAAAGCTATCCAAGATGAAATCCGTTCAGTAATCAGACAGATCACAGCTACAGTGACATTTCTGCCACTCTTGGAAGTTTCTTGTGAGTATTACAGAGCATTGCACTTACCTAAATTTGTTGTGGAATAGACAAAGTAACATGTAATATAAGGAGGGAGCAGAGAGGCATTGTAAAGCAAAGGTAATATTGTATGCATTCAAAAAAGTTTGGAGATGCTGAAAAGGAATGAAAATATTCTACAGTACATTTCCCAAATACTTGCTAATGTCAGACACCATTCTGGGCACTTATTACAGGGTTTTTAGAACCAAGATATTAGCTCTCCTGTGACTTACATTGATACTGTGCCATGTGATTATACACATTCTGCAAATAGTTGGTTTTTGCTTTTAAAAAAACTTGAATTTTTCATGAATAATGTGACAGGAGTGCTATCTTTTCTGTACTAAAGTGTGGATCGTTCAAAATGTGAATGAGGCAGGAACAGTATTTTTACTTTTGGAAAATATAATGTACTGATGATCTTATCTCCGATTTAGGTTCATTTGATCTACTGATTTATACAGACAAAGATTTGGTTGTTCCTGAAAAATGGGAAGAATCTGGACCACAGTTCATTACCAATTCTGAGGAAGTCCGCCTTCGTTCATTTACTACTACAATCCACAAAGTAAATAGCATGGTGGCCTACAAAATTCCTGTTAATGACTGAGGATAAGGACAATAACATATTTGTAATTCTCAACGATAGGGTTTTCCTGAAACCAAGTCAACAGTAGTTGATGTGTTTTATTTCATTGGTTAGTTTTTTGATGGGAAAACTGATTCTTTCCTGAACTGTGCGTAATCTCCCATTTTTTGGTACCTGTTATCTGTAGGGTTGATATAATGGATTTATTGCACATTTCTCAAAAGGGAGATTATGTCAGCGTTGGGATGTTGGTTCCCTTAAAGGTGGTAACTATAAATGTAAAAATGTTGGCCATTAAGCTCAATGCCATCTTTAATCAGACCCCTTGGTCAAGTAACTTGTCTTAGAACTTAGGTAGGGAAATATTTAAATGTGTAAAATACAGCAAAAGAAGTCTGAATATTCAGAATATTTGTTTAGACCCTGAAAGTAACTAATGATAATCCATAAGTAATACAACCTTGATCTTATAGCTCCTTTATGATTTATTTGCATAGTTCCCATTTTGAAAAAAATTATAATTATTTTTAATTTATATAAATTGAACCTACAGAGCTATGGGTTTTTCTACTGTTTAAATTCCTGTGGTTTAGAACTTTTACAATGTCTTTATGTTTTATAAAATCAAGCTTTGAATGATTAATAAAGCTAACTGTGTATGGTTTAAGTATGTCTTGAAATATTTTTATACTGGTGTGGTGTTAATACAATTAAACCATAGTTAGAATGGATTTGGTATCACTAATGATTTCTTGTACCTTAAAAGTGGTAGGACCTAAGTTACTAATCCTTGGGGACTTTGAATTTAATGGCTAGGTTTTGCTTTTACCCTCTTGATAATGGTAGACTTTAAATGAGCATTATTATTCGTATACAGTGATAAATGTCTTTTGGAACTTAGGTTGGAAAATGTTGGACTGTAGAGTCTTTATACTCTTAGCCTGTTGGTTTGGCTTTTTATATGTGTACCATGCTTAGTCCTACGCCTATACCTTCATTAATAGACTCATTAGTTATGTTCTTTCTGTTTTACCAAAGTCAGTTTAAAGGAAACTAATAGCAAGTCTTTTCTAATCTCTATCCTAAATCTTACCATTTTGTAATAATACAGTTTATTAAGAGACTAGAATAAGATGCCATTTTAAATTCTTTATATATGTTTTTTTGTCTAATCTTCACCTCTAAGTAAATATGTATAGTCTGTATCCATTTGTTCGAAAGTTGCTATCTACCTGTTCTGCATCTATTAATGTGCAGGATATTTTGCTAAGTGCCAGGATGGATGGAGCAAAGTCCTGGCACTTGTGAAACTTGAGCTCTTAGGAAGCAGAGGAAAATATGTGGCAAAAGGCATTGATATAACCAAACAGGTTGTCTTCATTATTTGTTTGTATTATTTTCCCTGGATAACTTAATTTCTTGATCCAATTATGAGATTATAAGAATAAAGGGCAGTGTCTTACATTCTTATCCTTTTCAGTGCTGAACAATTCTATGCAGTGTGTCATGGTGGGTATAGTGAATGCTGTTGTGGATACCCTTTCCATAAAGAGTTGTTGAAACGAAGTGAGGTCACCTACAAATCTTTATTTTTTCTGAATAAAAAGAGCAGTATGCAGAAATGGGAATAATCTTGTATTAGATATATTAAAAAAAAAAGAGTTTCTGCATTTCCAAACAGCATGAGATCTGTTACAAAGTAGACACTATAAAGATTAATGTATTTGAATTCTGCAGTACATAACCTTTCAACATAGGAAATATGACTTGAGAAGGAAAGCAGCAGAAATGGAGCTGCAGTAAAAGTATAGAGTTGACAATTCTGGACCTATTTTTAGGAAGCATGTTTGAAAATTTATAGCAGCAGTGATTGTTTCAGGAAATTTTGAATGCCTCTTTAATAAACAGTGGGAAAAATAAAATGTGGTCGTTATACCCTCCTCCCCCAAAACTCCCAACTTGCAATATTCTCATATATTATTGTTAATACTTAAATCTCTCATCTATGACTTTGTCAAATTAATCATAATATTACTTTTAATTGTGATTGTTTTCTTATGGTACTGACTTCTTTAAATGTCCAAAACTCCTTTATATGTCCAAAATATCAATTTCAATAGTAGAAAAACTTCTGCCATATAATTTGTTGTCTACAGCTTAATCTGGTACCAGTTCTATAATACATTAGTTATACTCTTGTTTATTTGCGAAGAATAAAAACTGATTTACCAAAAAATTTAATGAAACACTGTTAACTGCATAAGTAATGAAAGGCTAAAAACTAGAGAACAAGTGCACCTTTTAGGGTTCTCAGTGACAAAATTTTTGACCCTGCTTATCTTCATGTTAATTGTACCACTAATATTCCCAGTGATCTATCTAAATATTTCAGCTTGATTGTTTTAAGAACCATGACAAGCAAGAGCTTTGTGTTAACAGTTTGGGATGTAAGACAAATAATTCTATGCAATAGAATTTTAAAATACTTGATAAGTTTATCCAAACCAATAAAGTTAATAGGGTTAGATTAGACTTCTGCATCATTTGCATATTACTGTTTATTGTAATGAGGTTTCTGAGGTGCTAGTCATGATCTTTTTACCCCTTACAGATTACATGCAGATTAAGAATATGCGTATCAGGAGTCAAGTAAGGGGCAAACTGACCTCTATTTGTCAAGCTCAGTTTAAAAAGCTTTGGCCTATGATTCCAAGTGGTCTTTTCCATCTTCTTGATGAACCTTAGGAGGGAGCGATTTAATCCAACAGATAAAGCATTTATAACTGACTTCCACATCATGTTAAATTCAGAAAAACCAAAATTCCAAGAGTCTGGTGGGCCTCTAGACCTGGTCTGGACTCTGACTCAGTTTTCCTTACCATAGGTAGAGGAATGAAAACATGTTCCAGTTGAGTCCAACAAAGTCTGAAATAGAGCCCCAGAAGGGACTGAACTACAGCTGGTCTTCAGAATGCTTTCCCAGTGTCATCAGTTGGAGAAGTCACAAGGTATAACAATCTCATGTATCAATTAGTTTTTGCTGCATAGCAAGCAACCATAGAATAATGATAAGCATTTTTTTCCTCCTGCAAGCCTGCAGGTCATCTGGGGTGCTTATCATTCTCATGCAAGTCTGCAGACCACTTGTTTCTGTTTTGAAGTGGCTAGCCATGGCACTGAGCTTCAGAAACTCATATCTGGGCATTGCTCTTTATAGTAACTAAGGCAAGTTTTATGACTAAGTCAATCTTAAGTGGGACAGGGAGTAGATGGTTGTGTAAAAAATCCATTGAAGTAATCCAGTAGACTCAAAATTGACAAACCTTTTGTGTAAGTGTCCTGATAATAATTTAGCAGGCAGATGGTCTCTTGTACCTACTCAAGACCATACAAGGATCTTGAAAGCTACCTTAGATAATAGGTAGATAAATAGGTAGATAAATGATCATGACAGTGTTCTAGTAACAGAAACCAGAGGGCAAGTTTATGTAGCCAAAGAGTTGTAGTTTGCATGTCCTTTAATGGATTAAGCCTCTCCCTAGCTCTGAGCATTTGATTTTGTCTTACTTAAAGCTCATTTTAAAACAGCTGTTACCTCCCTTATAGTATCTCAAAGTGGAAGTCTTTATCTCAATCCCATATTCTCTGAACCACCACTGGATATTTCTTTGAGATACTAACCTCAGAATATCCCACAGTGAATTTTGATCAGAAAACTTGGGAAGGAAGTTACTTTAGCATATGATATATGAAACAAGACTCAGAAAAGAATTAAGACTCTTAATTCTAGGGCCTCCCCTGGTGGCACAGCGGTTGAGCACTGGATTGTGAGGCTGCCCACATCCTCTGCAGCGCCACTTTTATCCCCGGCCACCGGCGAGGGTCCCACAAAAAAAAAAAAAAAAAAAAGACTCTTAATTCTGATTTTAATTATTAAGTATGCACATATGCTGAATGTTTTTGTTACTAGAATGCATTTAAGTTTACTATATTACTCTATTTTAGAATATAGACCAAAAATATTGGCACAATAAGATCGGTATCTACATACTTTAATTTCTTGCTCTATCTTTTTTTTTTTCCATTTAGTCTGTAAAATTTATCCTCATTTATGTTCAAAAGATAAGAATAGCTATCCAAACTACCTTGCAATGTCTGTGTCTTCCACCAGATGTCACTAATGCTGTAATATTCAAATTAAGTTGCATTTCTTTTGACTCTAAATTAGACTAGGTTTTTTTTTTGGAAATTAACATTGGGATTTCTGGCTATAAAAATATAAAGACATCAAAGGGGAAAAATAGCATCTGTTAGTTGAAAGGCACTTCACATGCGTTACTTAATTCTCATATCTTAATGCAAAAGTAGAATTGCATGGGCAAAGGACATACAAATTGCACTGTTTTTTAAAATCTGTAGCCAGGGAAGCTCATCTAATGCCCCTACTAGCACACGGAAAGAACTGTTCATCCTTTTCCTGATGGCTCTTTCCTTTTAGACCCTTTTAGCAATTAATGTCTAGGACAAACTGTTCTCATTTACCATGCTTTATGAATTTGACCGTGTTTCTTTAGATGACTGACTTTATGTTTTTCCTCAGATAACTTTGTCCAATTTATGAAGGAACCAAAAGACAGGGCATTATCCTATATTATTCAAAGAACAAATCATTTGTGAATTAGTGGCACTAGTGAGTGAACCATATTTTCCAACTAATCAGAATTGTTTTTAAGCAGCAACCTCAGCTACTCTTTTGGGATTTTTTTTTTTTTCCAGATTGTTTATGCAAACAGGAACTGAAGTACAGGCCAGAGGTGAGAAGGGAGCAGTGAGAGAATTCACCAGAAACAGTGGGGAACAACATGCAGACTGAAATACACTGCTGAGGGGAGCAGCAGGCGCGATAGGAGAGGTGGTCTGTGCCATGTGGGTAGCTTCCTGGCTGGCCGGCCGGGATCATGATGCAGAGGCTGCTGATAGATAGTTTCATAGTGCTGTGCCCCTTGTGCCACTAGGGAGGCCTGGGAATTAATTATTGACTTACAAATTTTGCATTAAATGTATGAAATTAGGTTATTTTATACAGTATAATCATAGTAAAAGTTTGTGTTGGGATAATTATGGAATAGAACATGTCTACTATATTACAGATTTAACTAGTTAAATAGTCTAAAAAGAATCTTTAGAGGGCCTCCCCCCGGTGGCGCAGCGGTTGAGCACTGGGCTGTGAAGCTGCCCACAGCCTCTGCAGCACTGGTTCGATCCACGGCTGCCTGCGAGGGTCCCACATGGCGCGCAGACCTCTCCTGCCGCACGCTGCTCCCCTCAGCAGTGTACTTCAGTCTGTCTGTTCTGCTCCCCGCTCTGGCTCTGGTGAATTCTCTCACCCTCCTGCACTTCTGACTGTACCCAGTGCTTGCATAAGTAAGTAAATAAATCTTAAAAAAAATATATTAAAAAAAAATCTTTAAAAAAAAATCTTTAGAGATCATTCTTCATGAACATGCCTTTGAAAGTCAACAATTTTAACTTGTATTTATGTTTTAAAAAAAATCTAGTTGGGAAAGCTACTGAATCCCATTAGAGTTGACACTCCTGTTCCAATCTGGTGAAAACACTGTAGCCTTAGCAACAAAACTCCTAAAAAAGATCTAGAGAGAAAAATGTCAATGCTGACCCTTTGATTACACAAGTCAGTTTATGTTACCATTCCACCTATTTTTATTCTCTTACCATTTGATCTATTTTTATACTAGAGAAACATAATAGTTTGATTTATTTGTATAAAGTCATTTTTTATCTGTTTATCTGTACCATTTTGCTATGCAAGCTTGTTTGCACAAAGGAACTTAAATCAGATATAAAAATCTTTATTGTCCTGGAATTTTATCTGTGCTGAAAAATGCCTCTGAGTATAAGCAAGGCTACCCGTACTTTATTTCCATGCAAGGGAAAGATGTCAACTGTCTTTAAAAATTGTCTAGATATGGACATAGCCAATGAATGCCTAGAGATCTCTGGATATGAATTTCTTCTGAATGACAGTCTCACTAAGTGCAGAATTTAGTGGCTTAAAGACTGAGTCTTTTAAGTCCAAAATATTTTATGTCTAGATTATAGTTCCTGGATCAGCATGCCCTAATCATAATAGCCAATATAGCTCTATAAAAACAGGTAGTGAGGTTTCCAGGTGTGGAAAAGAATATTTATGGCTAGTGATAATCTGTGTGCCAATTAGGTGACATATATGGTCAGCCTGGTTCCTTCTAAGTGAAAGGAAATTGGGGCTTGTGGGGAAAGATGGAAACTTGGGCTATAGCCTATGGTCTTGGAAATCGATGAGAATAGGAAGGGTCAGAGATGATATCTGAGAAATGATGATATCTAAGTAATAACTGAGAAGTCCTCTGGAGTAAGAAAGAACTCCAAATCTCATTTCAGTTCTGAGAGAGGAGGGAATAGTGTAGGGAGAAAAGAACTGTATCCAAAATGAAGTTTTTCTACAACTGTGTTGCTAGCCAGTGTGTCCCAAGGAATAAAAAAATATGAACTACAGTCCAAATCTGTAGATTCATATAATCCCTACCAAAACTTCAGTGGCATTTTTCACAGAAATAGAACCAAAAAAATCCTAAAATTTGTATAGAACCACAAAGGATGCCAAAAGCTACTTTGTTCCCAAAAAGAACAAAAACCAACTTAAGACTAGACTACCAAGTAATAGTAATCAAAACAGTATAGTATTGAAATAAAAACAGACACATGGATCAAAGTAATAGAATTGAAAAGCCAGAAATAAACCTACACATATATGGACAACTAGCAGTATAATGGAGAAAGGAAAGTCTTCAAAAAATGGTGTTGTGAAAAGTGACTGGTCACATGCAACAGAATGAAACACCACCAATAATTTACACCATATACAAAAATTAATTGCAAGCAGGAAATGCTTTGAATGTAAACCTGAAACCAGAAAATGCTGGAAGAAAATATTGATGGTAATAAGTTCCTTGACAATATCTTTGTGAATTCTCCAACAGCAAGGGAAATAAGCAAAAAGAATAACAGATATAAATCAAACTAAAAAGCATAGTGAAAGATACTATCAAAACAAAAAGACAGCTTACTGAATGTGGGGAGATATCTGGGAATATCACATCCAACAGAGGGTTAATATTCAAAATATGTGATGAACTAATACAATTCAACAACAGAACAGCTCAAATTAAAAGTGGACATAGTTGCTGAATAGGCAATTTTCCAAAGATAATGACCAATACAGGTAAAAGATGTTCATCGTTGTTTAATATTAGGGAAATGCAAATTGGAACAATGATATATTACCTCACACTTACTGGAGTGCCTATTATCAAAAAGACAAGAAACAACAAATATTGGCCAGAATATGAAGAGACCCTATGTGTATCATTGATAAGAATGTAAATTGGTTCAGACACCATGCAAAATGGTATAGAGATTCCTCAAAAAATTAAGAATTGAAAATACTATATGATCCTGCTGGTTTATTTCTGGATATTCAAGGAATATAAAAATATCAAAAAATATATGCACTCCTATGTTCATTGCAGCAGCATTTGTAGTAGCCAAGACCTGGAAATAACCTAAGTATCTATTAATGGATAATTGGATAAAGAACATGTGATGTATGTACACAATAGAATACTACTCAGCTATTAAAAAAGGTGAAATCTTGTCATTAGAGACAGTATGGTTGGACCTTCAGGCCATTATGGTAAGTGAAATAAGAAAAAGAAACTGATTTCACTCTTGGAATATAATGAAACAAACAGCAAAACAAAGACAAACTCATAGATACAGAGGACAAGATGGTGGTTACCAAAAGAGAAGACAGGCAGGTGAAAATATAAGGGCGTCAAAATTGTATGGTATTGGATGGAAACTAGATTTTTTTTTTCTTGCTATTAATTTTTAAATTTTTTTACATTGCTGTTCATATTTTTACAGTATTTCATCTCTCCCCTCAGGTGTAGTCCCTGTAAATATACCACCACCACATCACCTTTGTGAATCATCACCATGGTCCCTTGTGCTCTTCCCACCCGTTTCGATCCCTTTTCCTCTTCCTTGCCTTAAGCCTCAGATCTATAGTTGTACAAGTTTTGTCTCTTTTTTTTGACCCTACGTTCAATTTTCCTATATTCCTCCTGTAAGTGATATTATATTTTTCTTTTCCCTGTGACTTACTTCACTGAGCACAATCCCACCTCCATCAAGTTGCTGCGAATGGCATGAGTTCATCTTTTTTGGTTGCTGAGTAATATTCCATTGTGTATGTATACACTGCATCTTCTTGATGCAGTCATCTGTTTTTGGGTATTTAGGCTGGGAAACTACATTTTGGTGATGATCATTTAATGCTGTATATACATACTGTTATAAACCAGTATTTCCTAAGTAAAAATTTATTAAAAAAAAAACCCACAATACTTTTAGCTCAGGTAAGGGAAGGGATTAAGTTTCAACTTAGTTCATTACATGCATTCTTTCCAACCTCACAACAACATGAGGGTTATCTCCATATTACACATGTAAAATAGGTTAAATAATTTGTTTAACTTAACATAAATAGAACCCATCCTCAGGTCTGACTATGAAGCCGATATTCTTTATCTTATTACCTCTCAGAGACTAAGGAGTAAGGGTGTTTACTAGAGTGTGGGGGGAAGAGGGTGGCTTCCTTTCTCCATTATGCTTCAATTCAGACAGACCAGAATGTCACGTGATTCTAGCCTCAAGTTGGGGAAGTAAGAAGTTGTAGCCACAATATTGAGTATCAAGTTGTATTAATTAAAAAAAAAGAAAAACATTTTCAAAATGAGATATTAATTTTAAGCAAAGTATTTTGGTGTATTACAGGAACATTCATTTTCTTCTATTATTTTCTCATTCTCTATTTTTATGTGACCAAATGCTGCATTATAATTTTGGCATCAACTTTATGGGTTTTAACCAGTTTGAGAGATAGACACAAGACATAGAAGGAGATTGAAGTGCATATATTGTTACCCAAATCATGAGACTCTCTAGTAAAACTGGGTAGGAAAATGGGGCCTAGGGCAGAATGAGAAAGTATTTGAACTCTTTTGAAGCTTACAACGATGTCTTCTTTCGTTGCTTGGAATAGAAAAGGTGGAGAGAGGGGTCCAGCATACTTCTCTAATACCACTCTGTTAGACTTGTCATGAAACCTGGAGTAGAGTAACAAGCATCCCTGGCAGTTTTTAAATGTTTTAGTGTATTGCAGTGTTTATTCTACTGGCATGATATGAAGTGATTTTAGGTATGTAGCAGTCAAGCTTTTTTTTTTTTCTTTTTTTTTAAAGATTTATTTATTTATACAAGCACTGGGTACAGTCAGAAGCGCAGGAGGGTGAGAGGATTCACCAGAGACAGAGCGGGGAACAGAACAGGAAGACTGACGAAATACACTGCTGAGGGTAGCAGCGGGTGGCAGGAGAGGTCTGCGCGCCATGTGGGACCTTCGCCAGTGGCCAGGGATCAAACTAGCACTGCAGAGGCTGCGGTCAGTTTCGGAGCCCAGCACTCAACCTCTGCGCCACCAGGGGAGGCCCTGTAGCAGTCAAGCTTTTAAAAATAATTAGTAATTGTGTATGTATTTTAACCTTTATCAAGCCATATATCACATTTTTTAAAGATTTTTTTTTATTTATTTATGCATACAGGAACTGGGGTATAGACCAGAGGTGCAAGGGGTGAGAGGATTCACTAGAGACATTGGGGAGCAGAACAGGCAGATCTACGGAAATACAATGCTGAGGGGAGCTGTACGCGAGATAGGAGAGGTCAGCTGTGCCATGTGGGGCTAGCTCCTTGGCAGAGCTTGGAACTCATGCCACAATGGCTGAAGATAGCTTGATAGCACTGAGACTAACCCCTGCACCACCAGGGAGGCCCAAAACAACACATTTTAACGTGATTTTTACCAAAAGATTTTAAAAGTAGATATAAAATGCCTAAAGAAAAATGTATCGATATTAATGTGTGTGATATGCAAATATAGGAAAATCACATAAGGAGCATTTATATGAAGGAATGTGGGGAAGCTGTATTGGGATCTGTTGGCTTTAACAAGCAAGTCATAAGTCAGGTAGGCTGCCCTCTTAGCAGACTGTGTACAGGCCCACAGAGCTCTAGTGCTCTCCCTGTCATACCTAAATTGATTTTTCCTATACAGACTCCCTCTGCAACAATTTGGTTTTTACCCACAAAGACTCTAGTATTGTGAATTTAGATTGAATTCCATGCAGCAAGCACCCTAAGCTGAAAAAGCATTCCTTATTCTATTTCTTATCATTATTCCCAGTCATATCCAAAATAGCTCACCAGACTTTATGAAATGAACACTGGATCAAAAAATAGAAAAGTCCAAACTTCGAAGAATATAATATTATTCTTATTATTCATCTCTCCCCAAACTAAGTCCCCTTGCAGATGAAAAGCCCATAGAAATTGAAATTCAAATGCTTTCATTCCCAATTTTATATAATTGGCTTAGTCTCAGCCAGAGACTATGGCCTAGTCTCAGCCATGATGCATGTCCCCTGGTTCTGAATCTAAACTGCCCTGTAAGATGGAGTGCTGCTACTCATCTCTGATTTGCAAGCCCCGAATGATACTAACTCTTGTCTCGGCAACACTTCTGCTATCCTCATTTATTTTACTTCCCCTATAATCTTTAAATTTTATGACAGTGTAAGGTATGGGCTTTATTTTTATCCTCATTTTACAGATGAAGAAACAGGGACCGAGCAGGAATTATTGGGCACACACAACACCACTGGTAACTGGTGGCACAGAGTTTATCATCTGGAAAGGTGGTTTGACTTCAAGTCTTTTCTTCTCAATGATGCTGTTTCTTTACAGCCTGTTTCAAAGAGCAGTGGAATCTGGTGCTGCCCTGGGGAACACTGAGCCAAAAAAAGAGGGTGGGGGAATAAAGGGCCACATTCTCTGTCCCTCTCTCTCTCTCATTTCAGCCACACCACACATGTTGTGTAAATGTGGGTTCCAGTGAAAGTTTGTTTGAAAAAAATCCCAAACACTGTCTCCAAGTTCTTTTAATCAGAGACCTGGGCTTATCCTTTGTCTGCTCTCAAGACAGTGTGAACCCACCCCTGACCTGTGAGCTGCCTCCAGGAGGAGGAGCACATGGAAGTCACTGTCCTTGGGCTGAGCTCTGACTCCAGGACAGGGCTGTCTAAGCCTCTCCCATGATATCTGGCCACCTCAAAGTCCCTTCTCACCAAAGCCAATTAAATGATGTTTGTACCTCTGCCTTCTCACTGTTAGCACAGCTGGTTGAGCTCTCCTCCCAAGAGGGAAGTGATGTCCTCTCCAAATACCTTTTTTTTTTTAAGTTTTTTTTTTTTTTTTTTTTTTTTTTATACAATAGCTGGGGTATAGGCCAGAGGCGTGGGAGGGTGAGAGAATTCACCAGAGATAGAGTGGGAATAGAACTGGCAGACGGACCGAAAGCACTGCTGAGGGCAGCAGCGGGTGCAACAGAGAGGTCTACAGCGCCAAGTGGGAATCTCCCTGGCTGGCCGGGACTCGAACCCACGCTACGGAGACTGCAGACATCTTCACAGTGCTGTGCTCAACCCGCTGCACCACCAGGGAGGCCCTCTCCAAGTATCTTGACAAAAATCTCAATGGAAAATTATATGAGAGAAACCTGTAACACAAAAGGGCAAGGTGGGGTCTCTTTTTCACAACATGGCTATAATCACATTTCAAATATGGATTTTGGCTGTATCAAAAATGTGAAAGAGTAAATAGTTGATATAAAGATACATAGATAAATTCAGTTTCTCTAATACATGATTCTTTCAAGGGTATTTGGGCACAGATTTTAAAATACCTTGGAATCAGTAGACTAACATTATTTGTAGCTTAGTTTAATAGGTAACATTTTTGTATCTTTAAATGACTGCATTTATTTTTTTTTTTAACAAATTATTTTTTTTTTTTTATAAATTTTATTGTTGTATTCCCCATACAATTGCAGCCCCCCATTCTGACCCCAATCCCTCCCCTCCCGCCCCCGCCCCCCTAAAAGTGTCTCTGGTTCATAGTTTTTTGTTGATTTTGATTTTCACTTTCTTATAGTTATTCATTTTCCTGGTCCCTTATTTAAGTTTTCTAGATTCCTGCTATGAGTGAGACCATCCGGTATTTTTCTTGTTCTTTTTGGCTTATTTCGCTGAGCATGATCCCTTCCAGCGCCATCCATGTTGCAGCAAATTGCATGTGTTTATCTTTTTTGAATGCTGAGTAATATTCCATGGTATATATGTACCACATCTTCTTGATCCAGTCATCTATTTTTGGGCATTTGGGTTGTTTCCAAAGCTTAGCTATTGTAAACAGTGCTGCTATAAACATAGGGGTGCAGGTGTTCTTTGGAATTGATGTTTCTGTGTCCTTTGGGTAAATACCTAGGAGTGGAATTGCTGGATCATATGGAAGCTCTATGTTTAGTAGGTCCAGAAATCTCCACACAGCTTTCCACAGTGGTTGGACCAGTTTGCACTCCCACCAACAGTGCAGAAGAGTTCCTTTTTCTCCACACCCTCGCCAACATTTGTTGTTGCTAGTTTTTTTAATATGTGCCATTCTCACTGGTGTAAGATGGTATCTCATGGTAGTTTTGATTTGCATTTAAATGACTGCATTTAAACCTAGGATAATTTTAAGTGACCCAGAAAGGATTTTGGGGGTAAACATATAGTCTTAATTTTTAATTCCCTGATTTTATTGAAATATAAATGGCATATAGCATCTTATTAAACTTTATAAAGCATTCAATAGATAAAAACATGAACTTGCTTCTGAAGTGAAGAGGAATTTTAAACTTGGGAAGCAGAGTTCTCTGTGTGCTTTTTGTAAACAAGGGAAGAGGCTGAAGTGGAAGCATGTGTGTTCACATAACTAGAATCCCTCCTCAACATGACCTTGCTTCCCACTTGCCCTCTGGGTAGGCTTGGGTCTCATTAGGCATATTGTAGCTCCCTTAGGATGTTCTGGAATCCTTTTCTAGTTTCCTCACCCCGTAGCGAGCCAGCATTCCTCTGCAAGAGTCACGCTGGTAGAGGAAGACCCTGGGGGTGCTCCTCCTGCCCACACCCCAAAGGAGGTGCCAGAGAGACCAGCAAGCAGGTGTCATGCGTGTAAAGATGAGACACGTGTGGGCAAGGTCACACATCCCTTAGTGATCATGAGACATCATAAATTTGGGGATTTCAGCCGAGACTTGTCAAACTTCAAGCCCAGCTTCTTCTCTGTCCCTTCCTGCCCTTTCCTTTCCTGTATAGTTTAATGAGTCTAGGGTTTAATATCCTGGTTAAGAAGGAATTGACAGCCTGTTCGATTCCACTTAGCAAACCACCTTCTCACCCCCGCACTGTGTCTGTCTGCAGGTGTCATCATAGTGGACACGCTAGTTAGATCCTCATGGGTACACTGTTCCAGCTACTCATGTACATGAAGGTGCTCGTCAAAGTGTGATCCACTTCCTCCAACAATAGGCCAAGACATTTGGGGATGACAAGTATGCCAGCTTCCTGGTATTTTCCTGAATGTTCAGCAGATTGTGAAGCATCGATTGCATGGGTGGCTTACAGGCTTTACTCCAGGACTGCTCAGGATTCCTGTGAACTGTGGTCATGATAAAGTTTGACAGTATTACTAGGATTATGACATGGTTAAGAAGTTAGGACCTGGAACTATACAGAGAGAAGTCTCATTTTTTTCTTGGCCAAGTTGTCAAGGAGTATACTTGAGAGATGATAGCTTTTTTTGTCATCTGTTACCCAGATCACACACCCCTTCATGGGATCACTCTGAGATCTCTGGGATAATTCACTGGTAGAGAATCCAAGTATAGTATACTTTGTGACTCCATAGCAATCATCTGATGGAAGAGGGCATGTTGGATATTTTGCTGGTCTTATTCCTTGCCTCCTAGGTGACATCTTGTCTTTGCTGCTCTGTAACTCACTGTCTTGACATGCCAGTACCTATGCACAGAATAGTGGGTTTTCCACCATGACTGAAATGAAGAGTTATTCCCAAGCTCTTACAGGACCTTTTGCCAGTATGGTGAGCTCTCCCTTTGTGCTTGTCTCTATTCTTATGGCTGGTGGAGGCCGTCCTGACTCCTCAAATATATACTTCTTAGACTGCAGGTGTGTGCTACATAAAGAGGGAAGTATGGGCAGAGGAAATAGATTGTTTTTCCAGAAGATTCCTCTTGGGAAGACTTTTTGTTGTGACTTGAGAATGTTATTTTGAAGATGTGGGGTAGGGACAGTGAGTGACACTTCTATAGTCACAGATAATGCAGAATTATGGGACATAATGTTGATTTATATACAGTGTGGCACATTTTTAAGATAATCATATAAGCTTGGAAAAATGGTAGGTATTTGGTGCCTGCCTTTTTGGTTCTTTTTCCCTACATAACATAATTTGCCACTGTTTCCCCTTTGGTTACTCTGAAGTGGGATATTTTTCTCCCCCAGGGATATAACCTGAAGCTCATGAACAGCCTAACTTGAAATATTTTGATATCTCTTTGTCTCAAAAAGTTAGGTGAATTTTATGTTATCTACATTTTAATATAAAAATATTTTGCATTACTGACTTTTTCCCAAAAAAAAAAAAAATTTTCCAGGTAAAGATGATCTGGGAATTTGTGCCATGTTTATTAATCTGTGGCATCTGTGCTCATACCTGCCTGCCTATTCCTAGTTGAGAAGCTTATGTATCTGAGGACCAGTCTGCCATCAGAGGGCGCCAAGGTTTCAGTTTTGTCTATGCAAGTTGGGCTGATGAAAACTTCACCCAGACCTGGTATTATTCAATGTACTAGTCCAATCAGTCAGTCTTACTGCATCCAAATTATAGGTCCATTAAGAGTCCTATACTAATTGTCCTCCTAAAATTTATAAACTATTAAAAAAATCGAAAGTCAGAACTTTATTGAGGGGCTACAAATGCAGATAGGTGCTCTTAAAGATACATGTGCAAGAGACAAACTGACTCATTGTATGTGTAAATAATACAGACTTAGATAAAGACTTTTTAGTAAACTGCAGCTGGTCAAATTATTTATCTTGGTGGTGCTGAATTAAGTTGCCAAGAAATAGTCCCTCCAGGGAGTGTGAAAGTTATTTAAAACCCTGATTAAGGAAAAGAATCTGGGGCTCCTAGAACTTCGGGGATGGTCATAAAAATATCAGGGCATAAAGGCAGTCTTAGGATAAAAAGAAATTTTAAGCAAAAGCTCTGTACCCCAAGCTTACTGTTGCCTAAGCACACCTTGACTTTGCTATAATTTCCTATTCTAGAAATGCCCTCCTTTCCTTCTCTCCGTTTAAACTTTTCATTCATGGTAAGACTTAGGTCTAGTGCCGTATCCATATGAAGTCCCTCATTGTCCTCCCAGCTGGAGAAAGTCTTTGCCTTCAAACTCCCCCTAACCCAAGGCTCATTGTTGTAGTATAGACTAAATTGATAAAACGGAAACTATATCCAACACTAAGTTTAAGCTTTACACAGTTGTGACATTCCTTCTCCTGATTTGAAAATCTATTTTAAAAAATTTTATTTAGCTCTGTAAAACAGCCCACTAATTGGCAATGAAGTTGTTCAGTTTAGGATGCCATGGCTGGGACTTTCCTGGTGGCACAACGGGAAGCTATCTATCCAAAGCCACTGCAGCACGAGTTCGATCCCTGGCCAGGGAGATACCCACATGGTGCAGCAGACCTCTCCTGACTCACCCGCTGCTCCTCTCAGCAGTGTATTTCTGGCAGTGTGCCAGTTCTGTTCCCCATTCTGTCTCTGGTGAATCTTCTCACCTGCCCTCCCGCCCCGCACCTCTGGCCTCTACCCTAGTTCTTGTATGCACAGATAAATGAATCTTAGAATAAAAAAAAAAGATTCCATTGCAGGTAAGGGAACAGGAAGAGAGACCAAACATGGGGGGAGGGGGTCTAGGAGGGGCAGTGACTGCCAAGCTTGTTGTGTAAGTTTTTATCTCATAATCTTTGGTAGAGTGGTATCCTTACTTTGGAAATAACACGAGACTCAAAATAAGTAAATTAAAATGATATGGTAATAAATTTCAGAGATGTATACAAGCCTGTTTCTTTCTTTCTTTTTTTTTTAAAGATTTATTTATTTTTATTCAAGAATCAGGGTACAGGCCAGATGCGTGGGAGGGTGAGAGGATTCACCGGAGACAGAGTGGGGAACAGAACAGGCAGACTGAAGAAATACACTGCTGAGGGGAGCAGTGGGCGTATATAAGCCTGTTTCTTTTGAATTCCAAGGCAGTTTTACTGCTTCATAGAGGCTATGAAATGCTGAGGAAAAAAAATAGCCAGTGAACCACATGATGTGTCATTCATCCATTTGAGGAAAAAAGTCTTGTAGTTTCTTTTAATCAAAACACTGCACCAAAGAACAAGCCTTTCACAGAATAGAGAGTAGAATGGTCTTAGATTAGGAAAGGCAAAATTCTTGCCTCTGCAGATTAATAAGTAGGTGAAGCTACTGAAAATACAAATACTTGTTATTACTTTTCTAGACCATTATGGTGGTTTATGCAGATGGGAGCTTGAGGGTAAGGATTTATTCCTAGGCGTGCCAGAAATCCATTGTACTTGGAATCCTACCACAGATGGAAGACATTTCCTGAAATTGATCTAGGTGTCAGCTCTTATGTATTCTTCTGTAACATCTTTGCATGTTGCATGATTTTGTTTGTTGGAGGAAAAGACTTGTGAGTTAGTGACTCATGTCACACTCCCTCCCCTAATGTCTTGAGCAAGAGGCTACTGGGAAATAGGAGTGAAGTGTACTGACCATGATGATTTTAAAAGGGAAGAGACAGCTGCTCATATTCTTCCTTTGTCCTCCATGTGTGCCGTTCTGGCTCCTGTTTGCTTTCAGGACTTGATGGCAGCTGTGTTCCATGTTGCCAGCTCCTACTTGGTTTGTTTTTATGCTTGCTCAGCAGAGTGGGCCAGCCACTATCTTGACATATGTGGCTTCAGCTTGCATCTTGGTTCCTGATCAATGTGTGCTATCAGGGGTAGGACAGATACTATCTGTTCTTGTGCTGGCTAATAAATTTTCTTTCTCTTTCTATTCTCCCTTTCCTTACTCCCTTTGCAAATAAATTCTTTCGTTGTTTCTCTCTCTGCAAAGTGCAGGGTGTGGACCCCCTAACTAGTTCATCACCTTTTCCCTGGATTTGCCCTGTTTCAGCTTGGCACCCAACAAGGAGCCAGACACCCATGGTTGTCCAGCCCTAAGGTCTCTTCCTTGCATTTTCCAGCATAAGAGTGGCTGATCTCAGCACTAACCTTAGGGCTGCTAGACCACAGGAAGTCTTTCTGACTCTGTGTTTGAGAGACAAGGAATCAGCCTGGAATTGCTAATCCAATTTATTAGCACCAGAAAGGTAGCCCATCCAAGCAACTGGACTGCACCACTAAGAAATGGCCTTTGTGTTTGTGGGTTGTAGATGCCACTTGTGACTTTCTATATGAAGCAGAAAAATTTTACCTTAGATCATCCCATCACTGTGCATGTGCCATACTAGGTTTTGACACTATTAGAACAGAAGTATGGACTTTGAGCTTTGGGTGCAGGGGGAAATATCAAACAGTTCTATTAGATAATCTTAATATGTAGTTGGTTGTATGTCACTAGTTCTTTAAATCTAGCTGCCTTGCTCCCAATCAATGCATAGTACCTTGATGATAGAATCTGAACCCATAACCATGTAGAAACTTGGATCAGTGAATTCTAGCCAACCAGATTTGGCTTTCCAGCCTCTGCCAGATATAGACTGAAAGCTGTTTACAGAAGGGAGCAGTTTTATGGAGAGGGCCACCAACGTACAGGATATGCAGTGACTACACTTCAGGACACAATAAGGTCATCCAGCAGGGACATCAGCACAGAAAGCTGAATTGATAGCCCTGACCCAAGGGCTGAAACTTCCTCAAAATAAGAGGATAAATTTATAACAAGTTTAAAGTATTTCTTCATGGTTTCACACATACATAATGCTATGTGGAAAGAAAGGGGGCTTTTAATAGCCAACAACAAAGGCATTAAGCACCCACTGGAGATCTTGGCCTTACTGAAGGCAGTAGCTTTGCTATCAGTCATGCATTTCTGGCCACCAAAGGAATGTTTTTGAAATTGCAAAAGGCAACAGAACAGTTGATGGTGCAGCTCAGGGCACTGCTCATTCTGCTTCCCGAAAGACACTTATCTCTCTAATGGGATTATTTCAGCTTGTCTTCAGACACATTGACCAAGATAAGTAAAGGGTCTGTGAATGGGGATTTACTGTCTTTGACCCCCACTTGGAGAATGACCTCACATGAAATGATACTCATCCCAGAGGCTCTAGCCTACCTACTGTTGAAACATGATGGGAGAGAGACCTTGCTAGAGTCTGTATGCCATATTTAAGGGCTCCTGTTTGCACAGAGTGGTTCAACAGATCACCGAAGATTAGCATTTGTGCACAAACAGCGTCAAAATGACTGACACCCTAAAGATACTGGAGCTCAGTATTGGTGAATATGCCTTTTTGAAGACTGGAAAGTGGATTTTAGCCAAATGCCCAGAACCACTGGCAATTATGAATATCATTTGGCCTTTGTGGGATGGATAAAAGCATTACCCACCAGGACATAAAAGGCTTTGGAAGTTACCAAACAATTGCTGAAGGAAATAATTCCTCCTTTGGATTGCCAAACTCTACTCAGAATGAAAATGAGTCTGCTTTTGCTTCAGAAGTCACATAGGAAGTAAGTCATGTCATACGGATTGCTTGGAAGCTGTATACTCCCTGAAGATGACAATCTACAGGGCAAGCTGAGAAAATGAATCACACCAAAAAGAAGACCTTGATGAAACCATGCAGATAAATCCATATGTATTGGGATCAGGTATTTTCCATCATTCTCCTACAAATAAGAGTGGTTCCCAGAAGTGGACTATATTTAAAACCCTTTTAAAATTATCTTTGGAAGACCACTGCAGGCTTCAATTTTGAACACCAGACATAGAATTAGAAAGTAGGATCAAATAGTTTGTACAGCATATCAAGGAAATTTTCACTATAACTTAAAATTTTGCTCTCCCTAGGATTTTTATGCCTCTAGATGAACCATTACCTTCTTTCAGACCTGATGATTGTGTCTTATTCAAAACCTGGCATAGTAGAGATCCCTAACTAAACTGTCAGAAAAATACTCTAGTCCTTATGATATTTTACTAAACACTTCTTTAAAACTTGCAGGCATAAAACGGTCAGTGGGTGATACTGCAGGCTCCATTCCCTGATGTCTTGAGTGGGGTCTGCTGGAAAACAGAGGTGGAACACAGCAGCCCTAAGGACTTTAAAAGGGTAGAGCAACAGGCGACTGCCATCTTACATATGCAATGGAAGATGTCCTCTGTATCAAGACTCTGACTCCTGATAACCCTCAGGCCTCAGTGGATAGTCACGTTTCACGCAGCTGGCTCCTGCTTGCAGCAGTACTTCCTCTGCTGAGCAGGCCAGATGCCAACTCACTACGAGCAGATCCTGCTCACTCTACACAATGGATAGCCATTGTCTTGCCATGTGTAGCTGCTACTTCAATGTCATTTCTGCTCAACAGAAGCTATCTGAGGGAGTGCAGATGGCATGTGGCCTTGTGCCAGCCAAGAAACTTTATTTTCTTTTTCTCTCTGTTTTCCCTTTTCTCACTATCTGCATAAATAATTTTATTGTTGTTTCTCTCTGTGTGCCCTGCATGCTTAAGTGTATGGTAGAGGACCCACCAACCAGGTTATCCCTTTTTCTCTGAGTTTGCCCCATTTTGAGTTCATTCAGGCTGCTTCCCTAAATGTTACAGTATTTGAGGTAATCTTTGGGGTCTTTTGTATTTTAAACAGAGACAAAGATACATGTTTTCTCTCCTTTGCAGAGATTATTAAGCTTATCTGAGGATATCTGACCAATATCACATTTTTCCTCTTCTATTGATCCCTCATCTTATTGTCTCTTAAAACTTGAGTGTCAGAATGTTGCACTCCAATTTTTGTCCTGCAGAGAAAGTATAAATATTCTTTTGCCACCAACCCCCAAATACTCTGAATATTTGCAATAGTAGCAGGGATTAATTTTCTAATATCAAATTGTTGTACTTCCCTCCAACCATGTCCATGTAAATGAACTTCCTGAACTTTTTGCAGCCTAAAGAGATGTCTTGGGGTCTCCCCTTAAAGTGCATGAGTTGTCTCCCTCACACACTCTTCTATAGTCTGCTGTCATTCATGACTGTAAGATGAATTCTCAAAAAAACCACTTACCGTGGTCTCATAAATAGATTCTTATGCAATCTAGATCCCAAATATGTCTGGGATCATTACTCAAATTTTTTATTGAAAGCACTATTGTTCTGGAACCAACCTATTCCAACTCTGAAAAATGTTTTCAAAGATGTTCACAGCAATACCACAAACTAGCGGTCCCTCAGCAGTGTCCAGTTGACAAAGTTGTGACACACCCAAAACATGGGATGCTACTATGTGACACAAGACATGAATTTTTACCGTAGACTACAATCTGGGTGAATCACCAGTTATGTTGAGTGTGGACAAAAGCAACACCAGAAAGGTTACATAGATATGAGCTCATGTCTATAATATTCTGGAAATGGTACAGTTGTGGAAATGGTTGGCAGATTGCTAGTTGCCAGGGAATCAAGAGTTGGTAGAGGTGGGTGGCAGTTGTGTGTGCTTGTAGAGGGTAATGTGAAGATATCTGTGGTGACTGAGAGATTCTGGTCTTATCAGGGTTCATATGCTAGTATTATGTTGTACCCCAGCTTGGAGGGATATTACCATTGAGTGAAAAGGCTTACATTATTTCTTCCAACTGTCTGAGAATCTACAGTTACTGCAAACAGATTATTTTTTAAAAATCAAAAGATGCTACCAGGCAGCAAGTATGGCACTGTGTCAGTTTGGCAGTTAATGTCATGAGCCAAGGAACCTTGACATCATAATGGCCCGAGCCTTAACTACTACAGAATCCTCAGGTTCAAGGACTCATTTACAGCGCTGTGCCAAGTGCTGTAGACACACTTCATTTTCCTTGGCGACACTCGAAGCTCAAGGATGTTTACGTCCATCCAGAAGCGCCTCAAGCTCTTCAGGGGTCCTTCAAGGCATCCTCAATCAAGGTAGACTCTCAATATGCTGCTTTTGAGCATCAGAACCGGTTGGCAGTCACACCAACCCTTGCCCACCCACCCTGGCAGGAAGGGTTCTATCTCCTTTCCTCTGAAATATGTTAACTGATCCTTACCTTTTGCTCTAGATTCATGAAAAACATTGGTTGATTAGACTCAGTATTACCCAATAAAAGACATTGGAGTTGTGTTCTCCAGGGAGGCAGCTTCCTGAATCCACGAGAGGAACCTTTCTATGGGTCTATGAAAATATCTGCCTCTTCCTGAGAGTTCATGTTCTCTTTCACTTAATTTGTTTTACGTCTGCAACAGAGTTCTATGAGAACTTATCATAGCTAAACCCAATCACAGCTAAGTGCTTCTTGTGTTTAGAAAGTTCTGGATATATTTAGTATTCACTGCTGATGATAATTCTTACCTCAAATTGGTCGTTGATTTAGCTATGATTGGGCTCTATTTTTCAGCATCCCCAGGTAACAGAATGTTTACGTTCATCTGATAACAAATTGTAATGACTTCTCACAAATCTCCATTTTTATCTAAAGTATATGATGCAACATACTGTCCTATTCTGTCATTTTAACCCTCTTGTCATAATCTGTACCGTTGGTCTCCAGTTCTCCCTTCTTAACAGCAATTGGGCATCTCAGTTGAATGATCTTTTCCACGTGTGAGGGTTGGTGTGCTCTGGGCTCTGGCCTTGAAACTAGTGTCCATAGCCTAAACTCCCTCACAACCCAATGGCTCCATAACTCAGGGACTCTGAATTTGGGCTAGCCCTGCAGCCCTGCTAAGGCATTGTGAACTAATTGTTTGTGTAATGTCAAAAGGAAGTAAGATCATTGTCTCAGTAACCAGTGATATGTGTTCTTCATGATGTTTGCCAGGGGACAGCCCCCATGTTAATATCACCCACGGCATGCCAGCGGCACACCCCTTCTGTATGCACCCTGCGTTTCCTGTGGCTGCATTCATCCACCTCACCTCATAGTTTACCAGACCCTCTGCCTTTCCAAAACACTCATGTGCTGTTGCTCCCTGCCCCTCTACCTTGCATGTGTAAATAAATGTTTGTTTTTGTTTGTTTTCTAAATTGTTCCTTGGATACTATTCTGTTTATATTTGTACCCAAATACTCACACCCAGAACCATGGCGCAGGATTGGACCCGGTGTCGGTTTTTTAGACATTTGAACTTTAACCACAAATGCTGTGTGTTGACCCATTAGAGTAAATGAAAGACTGACTAGTTCAGATCATCCCCTCTTTTTTTTTTTTTTTTTTTTTTTTTTAAAGATTTACTTATACAAGCACTGGGTACAGTCAGAAGCAGAGTAGGGTGAGAGAATTCACCAGAGCCAGAGCAGGGAGCAGAACAGGCAGAAGGACCAAAGTACACTGCTGGGGGAGCAGCGAGTGCTGCAGGAGAGGTCTGTCACGCCATGTGGGACCTTTGCCTGATGGGCGGGGATCAAACCGGTGCTGCGGAGGCTGCAGACAGCTTCGCAACCTAGTGCTCAACCACTGCGCCACCAGGGATGCTCAGATCATCCCCTCTTTTTGGTCCATCCATGTCAGGATGTCATTTACTCAATATATGTTCTGAAAGTTTCCATCGTTCAATGGCGGTTAGAATTCAATTAGGAGGGATATATTGCAGGGTTCTTGGTATGAGGTTGGCATGGGGTGTGACCATACACTGAGGACAGAACATGTCCCTTAAAGTGTGTGCTGCGCTGCTAACTGGCTAACAATACTTTGAAACAAGAATCACTGATCTATCTGGTATAGACACTTGCCTCCATGAACTTAATAATCTAGTAGGGAACATCAGATGGACATTCAGATAACAATTATGGGTGCTCACAAGGGAAACTACAAACATCTTTAGTAGGGTCAAATTTTCAGTGCACAGTCCTCTAAGAAGGAGACTTGCCCCTGTTAGGGGTGATGAGAGGTCCCCACTGGCAGGAGGCTGGGTCCTGCTGAGGCAGCTGGATTTGAGCCCTTCATGTTCCTTCCCAGCTCCTTGGCCTCCTGGGATGTAGCCAGTTTGTGCAGCAGCCTCCTCACCTGTCATGTGGCCCATTTTCCAGTGGAAGGGAAAACTGTCTTTACAGAAGATGTCTTCAGGGGACTATTGTAGTTTATTTTATTTTTTTTTAAAGAAAGTAATTTTTTTATTGGTAAATTCTGCCATACATGTAAAACCAAATATAATGAACCAAATCTTTTTTCCACTATAGAAGAAATATGAGCATACCTAACACATTGTAGAGGAAGAACACTGCTTGTTTGGTTAAAAAAAAAATTCATTTGCTGCCCAAAAATAGATGACTGGATCAAGAAGATGTGGTACATATACACAATGGAATATTACTCAGCATTCAAAAAAGATAAACACATGCAATTTGTAGCACCATGGATGGAGCTAGAAGGGATCATGCTCAGCGAAATAAGCCAGAAAGAAAAAGAAAAATACCGGATAGTCTCACTCATAACAGAAATCTAGAAAACCTAAATAAGGGACCAGGAAAAAGACTATAATAAAGAAAAAAATCAAAATCAACAGACAACTATGAACCAGAGACACACTTTGGCAGGGGGTCAAAATCAGGGGGTTGCAATTGTATGGGGAATATAAAAATTTAAAAAATGAAATGCAAAAAAATAAGATTAAAATTGGATTGGCCATACGACCCAGTAAATGCACACCTTGACATCAATGCAAAAAATTTAAAAATACTAATTTGAAAGGAAACTTGCACTTGTGTGTTTATTGTAGCAGTATTTACAATAGCCAAATTATGGAGACAACCTAAGTATCCAAAAACAGATAAATGGATCAAGAAAATGTCGTATATGTACAAACTAGAATATTACTCAGCAATAAAAAAAGATAAATGCATGCCCATTATGGAAATGTGGGTAGAGATGGAAGGAATAATGCTAAGTGAAATAAGTCAGAAGGAGAAAAATAAATACTGAATGGTGCCATTTATATGTAGATTAAAGAGAAACCAAACCAATAAAGACAAGTTCACAAACTGAAAAAAAAAAAAAATTCATTTTCAAGGTAAAAGCAAGATACTTTGAAAACACTTCTGCCTGGCACATTGGCCAATAAAAACAATGAGCCTCTACTTTGTACTGTACAAAATACAGTGTGTATCATTTACTTCCCTTTCACACATATTTCCTTTCTAGTAAGTTACTCACCCAAGTCACACACACTTCCTGTGGGAAGCTATTTTCTCTAACTGTAAGCATACTTTGAAATTAGCACTTCTTGAAAAGTTTATCTTACTACTGAAAAAAAAGTTTTCTTTTAAAGGATTTGATGTGATGCTTTTTTTTCTAACATACCTGTTTGAGGCTCAGCTGAAAGACTGATGTTTTCTTTTCTAATTGCTTTTAAATTTAGTCAGTTTACTCAAATTTAGCAAGTATGTGCCAAACATGGGCTCAATGCCTTGCTTTTCAAAGCAATATAAGATATCCTTGAATCCTCATCAAATACTGTTCTCAGCAATAAATACATATTGTTTACTTGTGCTGCTCTAATTCCTTTGTTTTTTAAACTACTTTACTTGATTTTGTCCATTTAAAATATTTAGAAAAAGAGAAATAAGATTTTGTAGATTTAGCTAATGAATGATTCAAAATTCAAAAAAAGAAAGCAACAGAATTTAATTTGAGGACTATTGTAGTATAAATACGTGGCACTGAGAAGCTGTGAAAATACCTTGTGAGCAGATGAAAATAATGTTACCAGCACCACATGCAAAGAAATCAAGGAAAATGCCCTATAGCTCAGAATGGCTGGGGGTGTGGTGGGGGGAAAGCTAATGCTGGGGTGGTTGTGGGAATACTGAATTGCTCCTACGGGGCTTGAGAACATGAGATTCTGCAGACATTCTGAAAAGCAGATGGTCAGTCTTTTAAGAACCAGAGGACAAGCAGACCTACAACTGCCATACAGCCATGCAATTATATTCCATGTTGCCAAGAACTGGAAGATTTACACTGACACATAAACCTGGATATAGATACTTGCAGAAGTTATTTCCAGTTCAAACTGAAAACAAACCAGTGGTCCTTCAGCAGTGTCTGGTGACTAAGCTGTGACTACCCATGTCATGGGCCACTATTAAGTGACCAAAGACAGGAACTCTCATTGGGGGATATGTTAAATTGACTCTGTAGTGATGCTGAGTGTGGACAGAAGCAGCACCAGAAAGGTTATACATGTGTGAGCTCAAGTCTATAATATTCTGAAAATGGTACAGTTGTGGAAATGGTTGGCAGATTGCTAGTTGCCAGGGAATCAAGAGTTGGTAGAGGTGGGTGGCAGTTGTGTGTGCTTGTAGAGGGTAATGTGAAGATATCTTTGGTGACTGAGAGATTCTGGTCTTATCAGGGTTCATATGCTAGTAATATGTTGTACCCCAGCTTGGAGGGATATTACCATTGAGGGAAACTGAGTGAAAAGGCTTACAGCCTCATTATTTCTTCCAACTGTCTGAGAATCTACAGTTACTGCAAACAGATTATTTTTTAAAAATCAAAAGATGCTACCAGGCAGCAAGTATGGCACTGTGTCAGTTTGGCAGTTAATGTCATGAGCCAAGGAACCTTGACATCATAATGGCCCGAGCCTTAACTACTACAGAATCCTCAGGTTCAAGGACTCATTTACAGCGCTGTGCCAAGTGCTGTAGACACACTTCATTTTCCTTGGCGACACTCGAAGCTCAAGGATGTTTACGTCCATCCAGAAGCGCCTCAAGCTCTTCAGGGGTCCTTCAAGGCATCCTCAATCAAGGTAGACTCTCAATATGCTGCTTTTGAGCATCAGAACCGGTTGGCAGTCACACCAACCCTTGCCCACCCACCCTGGCAGGAAGGGTTCTATCTCCTTTCCTCTGAAATATGTTAACTGATCCTTACCTTTTGCTCTAGATTCATGAAAAACATTGGTTGATTAGACTCAGTATTACCCAATAAAAGACATTGGAGTTGTGTTCTCCAGGGAGGCAGCTTCCTGAATCCACGAGAGGAACCTTTCTATGGGTCTATGAAAATATCTGCCTCTTCCTGAGAGTTCATGTTCTCTTTCACTTAATTTGTTTTACGTCTGCAACAGAGTTCTATGAGAACTTATCATAGCTAAACCCAATCACAGCTAAGTGCTTCTTGTGTTTAGAAAGTTCTGGATATATTTAGTATTCACTGCTGATGATAATTCTTACCTCAAATTGGTTGTTGATTTAGCTATGATTGGGCTCTATTTTTCAGCATCCCCAGGTAACAGAATGTTTACGTTCATCTGATAACAAATTGTAATGACTTCTCACAAATCTCCATTTTTATCTAAAGTATATGATGCAACATACTGTCCTATTCTGTCATTTTAACCCTCTTGTCATAATCTGTACCGTTGGTCTCCAGTTCTCCCTTCTTAACAGCAATTGGGCATCTCAGTTGAATAATCTTTTCCACGTGTGAGGTTGGTGTGCTCCGGGCTCTGGCCTTGAAACTAGTGTCCATAGCCTAAACTCCCTCACAACCCAATGGCTCCATAACTCAGGGACTCTGAATTTGGGCTAGCCCTGCAGCCCTGCTAAGGCATTGCGACTAATTCTTTGTGTAATGTCAAAAGGAAGTAAGATCATTGTCTCTGTAACCAGTGATATGTGTTCTTTGTGATGTTTGCAGGGGACACCCTGGTATGCTGATGCAGATCCAGGATGAAGGGGACAGGTCTGTGAATGCCAAGCGTACCCTGCTGTTCCACAGTCCTGTGGAAATTCAGAGTCAGAGTGGCACGAGGAAGCATAGGTGGCATCTCTTCTTGTTCAATGATGTTTTACTTTTCTCTAATACCAAGTATGTACACCCCGCTTGCTCCCCAAATAATCGTATTGATGTACATGTTAGTAAATTGCATTTGCTGTAAGAAATGCTATTTCTGTAAGAAAATACTAAGACACAGTGTTTGTGAACTGAAAAGCAAGTGTAGCTATCAGTAAATCATCTGAGATAGAGATAATATAATGTAGCTGAGATAAGTTGCCTCCTGGTGTAGGGTGGAGGTGGTGGGTGTTATCTTCTAGAGGACAGGGAGAAACACTGTCCAGGCCTTGGCATGGGGGCAAGGAGATGCACTCAGCAGGGGCCATGGAGAGGGAAACACCACTATTGTTGAAAACCTTGAGTAGTTCCTGTTCTCTCCACTTAACCAGGTTGAGCAAAGGAACCTGACATTCATTGGGTGCTTCTCCAAATCCCCTAAGAAAGATGGCAGTTGTCTCATGGGATTTTCCTAGAGCCCTCTAAACAGGTCTGGCGAACATCTCCAGGCCTCAGATATGAAGGTGGAAAGCGAGACAGGCTCAGTTACTTGCCCAAGACCATGCACAAGGGCGCGTGGGTCCGAGACCATGCACAGCCTCCAAACCAGACCTCCCTGACACACTGTGCTGACCACTGCCCTGCCTGAGAGCTAAACATTCAGTCAACTATGATGCTATTTCCAGCTCAGTAGGCGCTTGCGTAGACCTCTTACATCTGGTGTTAAGGACATGTTCTTCCACATTGTTGTGGAAGCACAATATCACTTTCTCCAAGTTAATAATCCAACTTAGTACCTTGTGTTGCACAGATTCTAATATGCTGCAGCTCATCTTCTGGTTTCATCTGAGAATTCTGCTTTCCAAAACACTTCAAAAGATTCATAGACAGTGGCTCCTCCCAAGTTAATTCCTTTAGATATGTTGAAACGAAAGACAGAGAGAAACCACTGTATCACAAGCTTGACTCCCTCATCCTCACCTTGCCCAAGGCTTTGGATGGAGATTATCCTTTGGGCGAGCTTTGCACTAATTTTCTTCATTTCATCAAATCCCATTGAGCGATTTAAACTCAAACTGTGCATGAATGAGTGAAGTGAATTCCTAGAGAAATGTGCATGTGAGGGGCTCACCTCTTTGCAGCTTCTACTTTTCCACAGTAGAAGTTGTGAGCAGCTAGGAGTCCCAGAAGGATGTGTCAATTTTCCCTGAAAACCCTTATAAGGCTCGTGATTATGTAAATATATCTAAGCGTTAAATGTGTGAATTCAATAGGAAACAGTGTGGTTTCTAAGTCATAGGTCAGAAATCAAGTGACAGAGCTCTTGTTGGGTTCTCTCTCCAGGTATAAGAAAATCTTTAAGATAAAAAAGAAAGTCCCCCTGAGCACCATGTGGACTTGCACCTGCGGGGACAGTGCGGGGCACACCCGCTCCCTAGTGTTGGGCTGGCACCATGACTGCCTGGTGGCCACCTTCAGGTAAGACCTGCAGCTTGGTCCTGTGTTGACACGGGTGGAAAATGGGCAGGGTTTAATAGTGATTGTAGAGTACTCCAGCAGCTGACGTTTGACCAACATGTTATATGACATTGTGTGTTTGTACTTTTACCCAAGTTTGGTTTGTATGTGCAAATACATACACGATGATGAGTAGTGGGAACACAGGGAGAAATTTACTGTATTTCTGAAGGGTTTTGGTTTTTCAAGTGGGCCCTAAGCTACTTGGGGAATAGGCTATTTGGGATAAATGGCAGGAGAATGGGACAGCAGGTAACTGGGGCCCTAGACATCTGTCTCCAATGCCCAGAAAGTATTGAAGTCACAGGATTGGCTTTCTTGAATCAGTACTATCGCAAAGTACAATGAAAACTGAAAAATTGCATTTATGCTCCCTAGTTAATTCCCTTAGAGATGGTTTTCATGCAAGTAACATTCATGTTATCATCCAATCCTATTTCCTGACTTGCTGTCTACGGTCCTTGGTGTCCATAGTGAGGACACAACCTGCAACAAAGGCATCATCATAGGGGCCTTGTTAGTTTCCAGGACTCAGTCATTCCTGGGCTGTAGGAGGATGGAGGGTGTGGCCCCTGCCTGTGAGTTCCCAGGAGGATGCAGCAACAGATCTGCTGCTCAGAACAACCTCCCCCAGAGCCTTGGTTTGCACAACAAGTATTTTCATTTCCTGGCTATGGCCTGTGAAAGAGCAGGGTGCCTCAGATGCCCAGTAAAAGGAGTGTCTACCTTGTACCTGGACCCACAGATGTAGCAACTGGCTGCTAATACTCCATCTAAAAGCTAATCTAATATTTTAGTGTTTGTGTGGCTTAAATTTTTTTCCTGTTCTTTTAAAATTGCAGTTCTCCACAACTAAAGGGAAGATGGCATGCTTTCCTTCAAAGGTATTTTATTAATATACACAATTTAAAATTTAATCTGATAGATGAATGTAAGTTCCCCTAAAGCAGTGTCCCCAAACAGTGCTCCGTTTCTTTAATGAGACTTGTTCCTCCATTCTTAAGTAACTGCCCGTTTCGAGTCACCCCAGCTGTGTGTACAATGATGGTCTCTCGTTTTCATGCATGTTTGGCTTATCATTTAGGGAGTTCTGGTGATCACTCTCATTTCCCCCTGCTTTCCAGCCAATCTTTGGCGCTAATGTCAGCCTCAAAACTTACATTGAATTTCCTCATGTGCTTTTAGCCACCTGGGTGATTGCAGATCAACAGCCGCTTCTTGCCCATGACTCCGGGAAGGTGCTGAACCGTACAGTCTAGGCAACAAAGCGTTGAGGCCTGGATCTGCTCTGCCAAGTCTCAACGTGGGGCAAATTCCTATTTCCTGGGCCACATTTACTTTTCTGAAATATGTCCATATATTTTCTCCAACCCATCATTTGATTTTGCAGAGGCTATTTATAAGCCTTAATGCATAAAGCGTGCACATATTAGTCACATAGATTGATTTGACCGGAAGCCGACAGGTGCTTGAGCCTAGTCTCACTTTGGATTGTTACTGAATTTGATCAGGTACATCAATTTAGCTAAGAAGAAGGACAAAGTCAAAACTGCACCTCTTACGATCTACACAGAGAACATCAAGAACTGCGCCTTTGTAAGTGTTTTTAAGACTGAAACTAGATCCCAAGTTCTTGGTTTAGGCAGAATAAAAGTGATGGAGGTCGAGGTAGAGATGGAGATGAAAGAGGGCAGTTGAGTATTAAGAAAAATTCCAAGAGCCGTATCCTTTTTTGGTGGTATATGCGTAAATGTGAATCTGCGGCCCACTGAAGCCAGAGGGTCCATGATAGCCACAGAGTTTTAGCTGGAAACATGAATATCCATCATGTGTCTCTGACCCTTCTCAGAGCAAGTCCATAGTTTGTTATAATAAAGTGATTTTCGTAAGCAGGTCTCTCTCAGTGCAGATAAATATCGCTTCTTAACAGTGGTTACTCACACATGCAGAGTGGTTTTCATTATTTTCATAGTTTTCTTTTTTTATTTTGTTGGCAATGCTTAAAAATTTACATCAAATTTGTAAAGTAAAAATAGTATAAGACTACCCCATATACTCTGTTCCCAAGATTCTAATGTTTCCAATTTTCTTAGAAAATAGTGACATTTTACTCTAAGGTCTTCTTCTCCCTCTGTCTCCTGTGTCTCCCTATCGTATATGTAACTCAATTTTTGAGGGTCCTGCATGCACCCTGGTCATTCATCCTTGAATATTTAGACATTTGCCAACAACAAGGATATTCCTTATACAAGCACTGCACACAGTGAGACCCTTAGTTCTGTGTAACTTTGGTGCAACACTTTAAACTATATTCAAGGCCCATGTAGTCAGGCGACTTCCCGAATGTCTGCTCTCCAGGTCTTGTGCACACAAAATGGAATAACTTATGTGCCATAAAAGAAATAAATTAGATAAGTTAGAATTAAGGGCTCATGGCCTACATGTGCTTTACTGTGACCTGAAAGCTAGATTTGTCCAAAGAATATGGATGATATTTACACAGTAATACCTACTCTCCTGTTTGAAATGTTTCACTTAGATCCATATCTCTTGTACTTTTTACAGTTCTTACCTATGATCGTTTCTTATAAAGATACAGTGAATGATGTTATCAGCATGTCGCTCCCAATGCTGGGTGTAACTGTGAGTTGCTTTCAAGCTTCTTTTAGTAACAAACCAACTTTGATTTTCAAGATTGTGTTTGTGTGTTTGATGATTTTCTCTTTCCTTATGATGGCAAATCTTTTTAGATATCAGCAGAGTCATAGTTTACCTCCTATATTTAGAAATGTCAGACACTTGTTTTTCAAGGACCCATGAGGGTCATAGCCAACAGAGTCCGAGGAGTCTGTAGATAGCAGAATATAGAATCTTGACACTTAATTTCTACCTCTTTGCGAAAGGGCAGAACTGGGTCTCCCATTAAGCAAGGGGCTCAGCCCATTGCAGGGCCATAGATCCCTGGTCTATCAAAGGGACCAGGCAAGCCTCAGAGATGGTTCATGGATGCTGGGAGGGAACAGACTGGGACCTCCAAAACCGCAGCCCCTCCTGGCCTGACCAAAGAGCATGTGTACTGGCCCATTGCTTTCTGATTTGGAAAGAATTAATTCTCAGGAAGTGTTTTCCTCAAACTATTCCTGTGAATAACTTGTGGTGACCCCAAGTTTTCTCGTCTCCTAGGGCTCTGAGAAAGACTACCAGTTGTGGGTGCATACCGGCAAGGAGGAGGCCCCATATCCGCTGGCTGGTGAGTATCAGGGCATCTGTGATGTGGCGAATACGTTATTCGAATATGTTATTCGAAAGGCTCACAGGAAAGGTTCTTCAGTTTCAGCTGAAGTACAGTAAAAGTGGCCAATTGTGACATATTCATCCACACATTTAGTCAGCACTTACCAAGCCCTGACTCTAGCCCAGGCATGAACAGCAGCACCGGGACCTACTTATGCCACAGTGGCTAGCAATAGCTTGATAGCTGTGATACTTTAACCCCTGCTTCACCAGGGAGGCCATTCTATTCTTAATACATAAAATCCATGTCATGGCCCAGGTCAATGAGTATTATATGGAGAAGCAACAATTTAAACCCAATGAGCCAAACAAATCTCCTGGTGTGCAGCTTCCAGTATCTCAGTGTGTGTTCAGTAAACACTGTTTTCACACTTAGTTTTGGTTTCCAAGACCCTACAGCCCCCACTGTGGGGACAGCATAGTTCCTCCTTCAAATGAGGTGAGCGGTGAGAGGGAGGCAGAGACAAAAGTGCCCCTCTGCTCTGCAGTAGCCCTGACTACGGAACCCTGAATGGAGAAGGGAAATGTTTCTGTAAAATCAGCACTGGTAATCCTCAGAATCTTATCTGGGACCTATCTAGGACAACTACTTAAAAAAAAAAGTGCCAATGTTTATTGATGTAGTTGTGCATCCTTACACATCTCTATGCCAGGGGCTGCCCTGGAACAATAACTGTGTGTGTCTCCGTGCCAAACTCTTTGGTCTAAAATGTGCAGATCCAGCTGGGACAAGGTAGAAACTAGACCTTCAAGATTCTCATGTGGAAACTCTGAAAGTCAGCATTGTGTAGAAGGCCACTCAGCTGTGCATTCTGTGCAAAGCAACTTGTTGAAAATAGAATTTGTTGCTCCCATTTGAGTTCTTGCCTGTGCCACTGCCTGAGGCTAGTCCTGGAGAGGGTGTGGTGACCCAGAGTCAGGACCACAGCCTCCTCTCCAGCAGCCCCGGGGGAGCACCCACATAGCGGTTGTGTCCACACTCATGGACACTGAGTCTGCTCACCCATCCCTATCACCCGAATCTGTACTGACACTTCTTTCCCTCCAGGGAGTGAATACCTGCTTGGGAACAGGCAAGTCCCTGTGACCACACTCCAGCCTCAACAACTAGAGGACATCCCCTCCCCCTCTACCCTGGAGGACCAGACATCTATGGGTGAAACCCAGTTGGTCCTGAAGCCCAGGCTGCTCACACCTGGGAAGCAGGAGGGGAATGGTACAGGTACATGCACCGTTTAATTGGCTTTGGGGAGAAGGGACACGGGTGGGCCAATGTCATGGGAGAGGCTGAGGCATCACTGTGCTGGAGCCAGTGCTCCACCCAGGCAGTACCTGCCTTCTGCTGCTGCTCTGAAGGCTGGCTCAAGGGCGACGCTATCCTGACCATCACCCAAAGCGCTGCACCCTCAGGTGTGGACACCGTCACCGCCTCTCAGTTAAGCCACATGGTTGGGGTATAAGGATATTTGGTGAAAACTGCTCCTCTGTTTATCCTTCTACAGTATGGCTCCTGTTTTGGTTTATGTCTTTTTTATCCTGACATGTCTCAATGACCAGGAGTGAGCTGAAATGACAACGAGGGGCTCAGAGCCAGCAAGCACATTGTATAAAATGTACAGGTGCCGTTAAGGTCAAGGCACATTAATTTCACAAAAGTTCAGCTTCCTGATTAGGAAAATAGTCAAAGCCATGCAGGAGGGACTGTGAACTCAGCTTTACATAGCCAGTGAGCTTTTCTCAAACAGCTCCTCAGCAGCGTGAACCTGCCACATGGTCATCATCACAGGACAGTTCCAGGGTCCAACTGTAGGAGCTCCTGAGGCCTGTGTCCTGCAGAGCACTGGGCTCTAGAAGGAAGAATCCTGTCATGGGAGAAAGGAGACCTTTGTTGGTCTCCAGAGACACAAACAGGAATGGTGGAGTGGAGGAGGCTCCCATGACATAGAGCCATGAGGCTGGGATGAGTGACAGCCAAAATGATTTAGCTTTCACTATGGAACCTGCCACCTTAATTCACTGGCGGTGCCTACCAGCAGGACACGGGCAACTGCATCTCAAGTGCCCACACTGCATGTAATGTGGGGTGTATCGCACAGTGGTGGGGGCTCCACTGACAGTTGTCTGAGTGTGACCATGCCTGTAGGTTGACCACCTGGATTGCAGGTAAGGGGAAGCAGAGACTCACATCCCAGGATGCAGTCAGCCCGTGTCAGCAGCTGGGGAATTGCACAGGAATGGTGCACAGCCCAAGATTCCCTTTCTCTCTCTCCTAGCCCTCACAGGTACTGCTGCCAAAGGTAAATGGTGTCGAGAGGTTCAGAGAATTAAATATCACCTAATCTCACTTCTTCCTAGATCTTGTACAGAAGACACGAAAAAAGAAGCTCAGCTGGGCCTGGTGGAGGCGCTCTCGCTCGGGCCCGGAAAGCCAGGGCCCCCCTCCCTCCTCTACAAAATCAGGCCAGCTATTTGGGGTGCCTCTGGAAGACCTTTGTGAGAAGAATGAACTACCCCCACAAATCTGGGTAGGTGTCACTGTCGTCTCGGGTAGTGTTCTTGAGCAGGGAGATCTCCAGATATCAAGTGTCCTTTTCTTGGTCTCCCTCGAATGGAGAAGACCTTAGCCAGTCCTGGCTTTGGTGGAAGTATCCCTAATAGTGTCTCAAAGGGGTTAGATTTGTAATTCGGTGCTGGAGCATCAAGGCCTCCTTTGGCCTAAATAAATCCTTGGTCCCAGTAGGACCCAAGGAATTCTTCAGTGTGGTCCCCGCTCACTCACTGAGTGGCTGAGTGATCCGAGTCTACACAGAGTGTGCAGGTCTCTGCCACTCTCTACTCTGTGAAGGGTCTTTCTGGGAGATGAGGCAAAATTGATATCAATCATCGGGTGGAGCTTGCTGGCTACCACCTCAGTCCAAAGGGTATCAGGGAGGTGGCTATGATGATCACCCCACTTCTGAAATAAATAGACTCTAGGTGAGGTAGGTACCGAGTCCAGGGTGTCACAGGGGATAAGCCACACACCATGTCCAGCCCCTCCCCTCTGGCCCTACACTCATGTCTTTCCACATTGCAAGCTGAGACTTGCAGGCACAACTCAGGAAGAGAAGACCGCTGAGCAGGGCGTGTCCAGAATCAAGGAGGAGAGAGACCTGAGCCTGACGTATAACAGGGTCCAGAGTACTCCAAGTGTGAATGGGGCACAGTCACTTTGAAGTTTATAAATGGGCAATGAACCTGGAAAATGTGTCCCACACCCGGGGAAGAGCATCTGTGCTAGAAACAATACAAATGTGGGATTGGGACGGGGAGTCCACAGAGACCTTGAAACAGAGACATTGGATTTCAAAGTGTCGGTTTCCTGACAAGGGAAATCTGATGGAAAGAATCCTTTAAGATTTTTAGTGTGTGAATGCAGACTGGATCTTTGGGTACAAACATACTCAAAGTAGACAAGAAGCTTTCCATGCTCACATCCCCCTCGGCCCCTCCCACGCCACGGCTCTGTAGAAAGCAGCTGTCTGTGCCCAGGTCTTGGACTGAATCTGCTTTCCTTTTCTTCCCTACAGGACCTGCTGGTCCATATAAATGACAGAGGGACACAGGCAGAAGGCATCTTTAAGAAAACTGCCAGCATGAAATTCTGCCAAGTCCTCAAAGAAAAGCTCAATCGAGGGGAGGACGTGAACCTCAACAATGAATCTGTTCACGTGGTGGCATCAGTGCTCAAGGTTAGGGCAGTGGGAGCTCCACTCCCAGCACCCTCTGAAGCTGCGGGACTGTGGCATGTTCACAACTTGCCTGGGCTATTGGAATTGGAGGGTAACCTTCTGAAAAACACCTCACAGAGACACAAGTCTAGGAAACTACTTTGGGTATTAAATGTCCTGTATGTGAAATACACCTTCTTTTTTCTCACATACCACCTTTCCCAGCTTCACTACTGTGCACTCCTGGCAAAATAATAATGAAATACACAACTTTGTCCTTGTCTTCCTGATCTTTCCTGGCACACTTAATGGTGCCTACCCAGAACAGCCCCTCTGTATCGTAGAAGAATATGCAAGACTGCATACTTACCATGATGCTTACCTGAGGCCCTTTTGGAAAGAGAGGCTCTTATGAGGAGCCATGGGCTACACAGAGCAGATAAGCAGGTGGCCTTTGAATAAAAGGTGCCGAATTCCCATCCATCTTGCACAAAAAAATTAATGCTTCAGTTATTTCCCTTGGCCCAATTGGGTGTTAAGATGGTATAGCAGTTCTCTTAGGAGACGCATTCCCAGACCTCCACTTAGGAAGTGGGCATTTGCCTGTCTCTAGTGCTGCTTCTCAGACCCTGAAGCTGTGATCTCCCTGTTGGGGTTTATTTTCCCCAGTGGGGAGGATTTGTATGTTTCAAGTCATGGGGTTGAACCGGGTGAGCTAACATGGTTTATGACTGGACATTTGCATATATTTGCCTCACCTGTTCTCACGATTGTGTGCAGGAGCATGTGGGGCATGTGAGCCGTGGTGTCGATATTCTCTTAGAATTTAGCCAGTCAAGGGCCTCCCCGGTGGCGCAGCGGTTGAGCGCTGGGTTGCGAAGCTGCCTGCAGCCTCTGCAGCCGGTTCGATCCCCGGCTGCTCCCCGGCCACCGGAGGAGGGTCCCACATGGTGCGCAGACCTCTCCTGCCGCCCGCTGCTCCCCTCAGCAGTGTACTTCGGTCCTTCTGCCTGCTCTGCTCCCCGCTCTGGCTCTGGTGAATTCTCTCACCCTCCCACGCTTCTGACTGAACCCAGTGCATGTATAAACCAAACAAACAAACAAATAATAAATAAATAAATAAATAAGACATGCCCCTAGAAAATTAAAAAAAAAAAAAAAAGAATTTAGCCAGTCGAGATCACTGTGTCCTAAATGACAAGCAAAGGAATGTGTATTTCTTTTTGAAAAACTTCAGAGGATTGGGTGTCACTTCTCACCTGACCTTTCACTTGGAGTGGGTTTGGTAACGTGTCCACCAAGACAGCACTCCCCTGGAAAGAAGGGGGGTTACCTTCATCCCCACCACAGCCACATGGTGCCCTTTGACTGCAATGTTCTGGTTGCAGAGATGCTGTGGGCTGCAGCAGCTGTGTCTGCTCAGACTTTGGGCAGCTATGTGTTTATGGGCCGAGATCAGTTGTTCAAATGAATGTTTTCACTGTCATTTCCTCAATCAATACTGGCCTTGAGAATAATTTCATCCTTATATTTTTATGTAAGGATTTCCTTCAAAACGTTCCCGGGGGTGTGTTCCCTTCAGGCCTGTACGAAGAATGGCTTGGTGTCACCGACCAAGGAAAGCAGGAGGAGAAAATAACTGCCACTCAGAGGTGATGATGGGTTCTTACCCTGCTTGGCTCCTGTCTCAGAAATGCAATGCCCCATACCCCCCCCATACTGTACGAAAATATTCTTTTCTCCTCCCAGCTTTATCCTCTGTAATAGTGATCAGAGCTGCAAGGTTGCCCTGGATCACACCTGGGGAGCCAGTTTAGAGATTTGTCCTACCTTCCTGCCCTATTGAACCTGTTCTTTCCCCTGATTTTTTTCCTTTGGAACCCATGCACACCCTTTCGACCTATGAAACTAATTGGGCATGAAATCTAGTATGTAAATGGCATGGTATATGCCAATCTGCTTGGGGTTTTTCCTTTATTCATCCCAACAGTTAACTAAGCAGAGAGCTTATCTGGCTCAGAATGATCCGTGAAATATGTTTATATGTGTTCATGCCACTTCCTCTGCTAGTCTCTTAGCTGCATTAGGTCTCCTGTGGACTCTGTCAATTTTCATACCTTATTCCTACCTTAATTAAGGGACAATTTGAAAAGCTGTTGCTGTTCAATTTCAACAATAAACTTGGGTGAGCCTTAGTTGAGCCCATTCTGAAATGTACAGGGTTTTAACATAGACTAGAGGTTATAAAGATTTATGTAAATCTCTCCATTAGAGTGGATGCAGGAGATACTGCATGTGTGTTTTCCTGAGACCTTTGTGCAGTTTTGTCTATTCTTGAGTTGGGCCCTTGACAGAGCAGCCCACTGTTCCCTGTCTCTGCATTTCCGACTGCTTCCATGCAGTGTTTGCTTAATATAAAATGTGTGTCTGTCTTCAGACTTGTGGACCAACTGCCAGGTGCACACATTATTCTCCTGCGCCACCTCTTTGGAGTGCTGTACAACATGAAGCTGCACTCCTCAGTCACACAGATGACTGCCTACAACCTGGCAGTATGTGTGGCCCCCAGCCTGTTCTGTCCTCCAACTTCCGGCTGTCCAGAACTAGTGGATGCGTTTAGAAAGAAGGTAATTGATTTCTAATTTTGGGCTGGAGGGTGGGGGTCAGCACCCCTACTTTAAGCTCCAAATCTTCAGTATAAATTAAGATGAACCATTTTTTCAAATTGGGCACACTTGTGTCTCTATGTTGGTGGGTACGGGATGGGGGTTTGCAAAGTGGAAATTGGATGGGTGGTCACTTCTTTCCCATCCAGGACAATGAACACAAGATACATTAAGGCACAGGGAACAGGAGAGGACAGGGAGGGATAGAATAGAGGCATCTTTAGGGTCTGCCAAGCCCAGGGTCACCTGTCATCTGATCACCAAGCAGTGGGTGACCTTGGGCAAAGTGCCCAGTCATGTCCCATCATTCAACACTCATGGCAATGGCAACACCCTGCTCTTGGGCTCTCCTGTACCTCGTGGGCGTAGGTGGGCAGGATGAGCACCTGGGACTTCACACACAGTGGCTTCCGTGCCGAGCTGCTTATGTAGAAATCCTAACAAATATGTCACCTCTGTATGGAGTACAGGAACTAGAATAAGATTCCCGAACATTCTAAGGGAACTTTAACATGCCAAATGAGATCCAAGCTCACACAGAGAGCAAGTGTGAGACAAGGATCTCTACTGATGTAGCATACACGCTTCCTCTTCAGCCCTTCACTCATTGACAAAACACCAAAAGAAAACTTTGCTCTGTCTTCTTCACCAAAAGGTAACCTGCACAAGTATTTCTCTATTGGACGCTTTTAAAATATTATTAAGTCAATTATATTTTAGTACATCTAGGTCATTACACATATAAAAATTAGAAACATAAAATTGGAGAATATACTTCTCTAATCTAACCATACTATGTGGGTCACTTTAAATTTATCCTATTGTTAAATCATATTACTGATAAGACAAAATTACCAAGTCAAGGACACTACCAACTGAAATATTATTTTAGAGTAGAACTCTTAAAATCTATGCACAATATACTCGTGAAAGTATGACAGTTTATATAGAACAAAACAAACAATAGAGGTGCATTTTTAACATCAGTTTTTGTCAATGGTTCACCATTTCAGTTAGAGTCAAGATTCAAGTAAGAAATGTGAATATATAGCCTTGTCATGTGTCCCCTTTTGTGTAATAGGTGTGTTTCATACAACATATTTTGGAGAATTGCCAGATCATCTTTGGCCAGGACATCAAGTGTCTTTTTGGAGAAACCTCAAAGGGGGATGACAGCAGCAAGTCGGCTGAAGGTACAGGCATCAGTGAGTGGCTTTGGTGGGAGAGACAGCACGTGGCCAGCGGGCATGGGAGCCGCTGTCCTGGAGCCAGAGCTCAGCCCAAGGACAGTGACTTCCATGTGCTTCTCCTCCTGGAGGCGGCTCACAGGTCAGGGGTGGGTTCACACTGTCCTGAGACCAGAGGAAGGTCGAGACCAGGTCTCTGACTTCAAGACTTGCTCGTACAGCTCGTAATAGCCCTCTTTGGTATGAGCCAATGTTTGGGAACTTTTGAACAAACTCACTGGAAGCCACATTAGATATCAGGTGTGATGTGGCTGGAAAGAGAGAGAGGGGTGTGGGGTGTGGGCCCTTTTTTCCCCCCACCCTCTTTTTTCTGCTCAGCATTCCCCAAGGCAGCACTGGATCCACAGCTCTTGGAAACAGGTTGAAAGAAACCAGCATCGTTGAGAACGGAAGACTTGACTTGTGTCAAACAGGTTTACCAGCTGGGTTATGCTTGCCCAGTTATTCCAGCTCAGTCTCTGTGTCTTCATTTGTAAGATGTGTATAAAATGATAGCACATATATTATATTGGAATAAAGTTTAAAGATCATGATGGATGTGACGTAAATGGGGCTGGAGAAGTTTGCCTGAGATGAGAGCTAGTATGGTCTAGGCCTCACTAGTCAGAGACGAGTAGCAGCACTCTTCTTATGGGGCAGAGTTGAGATTCAGAACCAGAGCACATGCATCAAGTTGGAGTACTGACATTTCTCTAGGAAATCGTTGGCAAATGCTTTACCCCAGAATGGAGAAGAGTGAGGTGTCTGAGAATGTGCTTAGACTAAGACCACTGTCTGTTCGGCTTTTCAGAAGTGACAACGTTCCCCCCTGTGACTTCAGAGCCAGTGTCTACATTTCCTCAGCATTGCCACACCTGCAGCATGGTAAGGGCCCTCTCCCCCGGGCCCACCCCACCCTGTCCACAGTTGTCAGTGTCGTTGAAGAGTACAATCTCCAAGTCACACTGGACCCCTTGCTTTCCTTTCTAATCTATCCCACTGAGAAGTTATTTTTGCTAATCATTTGCAAGGCATCAGTGAATTAGATGGAATCATCAAGTCTTGTCCTGAAATAAGTGAATGGACATGAGGCACCTTTAACTAATGTAAACACTTTAGGTCATTCTTCTAAGTAGATCTCAGTGAAATAGGCGCTCCTCCATGATTCCAGCCTCTTGCATTTGAATTGTGATTTTTCTTAATCCCTTATTATTCATATTTAAGGAAATCTTCCCACAAAACTTCTTTGTATTCTATCTTTCCTATCATATCACATATGTATCTACTATTGACTTACATATTGATGAAATAAGCATGGTCCCATAGGTATGTGCCTTACAGGACAACTGTTTTACAGCTGAGTAGTGTTCCCTGATGTGTAAATAGCACATCCTCTTGATCCACTCATGTGTGATGGTGCTTCGGTGCTCTGTAGCTCATGACTATAGTGAATAATGCTGTGCTGAACATGGAGATGCTTGTGTGTCTGCTGTGGTTCTTTTATCAGGCAGAGGATGTGGCTGTGCCACACATGGGCCTCTAAACTACTGTGCTCCATGAGGAATTGGACTGTCCAAGGGACTCTAACTCATGTTGTTACGTTATGATTTTTTGTTTAACTACCACTCAAAAAATGTATGGATGAATATGTTCTTCTTTATCAGAGTTGAGAGTTTTCTAAACCTGAGAGGCACAAACAGCACAAACGCACTACAGGTGGCAGCCTTAGGACTGCGAGGTGACTACATGTTTTCGGGGTAGAATATGGTCACCAGAACACCACTCCTCTGCCCATGATACCTAACATTGTACAATGTCATTTGCACAATCCTGGATGAATACATATATCTCTCCGAAAACATTTTATATTTTAGGTTTTCCCAAAATGTTGAGTGAGAACCACTGGGGGAGGAGTGCCAGTAGTGCTCCCCAAGTGATTAGGACGCATCTCAGGAAATGTGTGGGAACTCAGAGGAGAGAAGGTCCCTGACTTAAAATCTATATGAGGGAGAGGCAGACGGCGGGAGGTGGGAGATAAGTCTACTATTCTTCCTTTAATGAAACGTGATGCATGGTAGGGTGGGATGTAGGAAGTGTGGCCCAGGTCACCTCCTCCTTCCAAATGCAGTGGACAGGTGAGACTGGCCTCCTCCCTGCAATGTGCTAGAAATCTCTGGAGGCCTCTCTCTAGATGTCCCTCCTACGCCTGTTTGACTTTAAGATTAGAACTTTACCTGCTCTAAAAGGACCTGAACCTCTGGTGTCTGTTTACCTCTTCAGGATTGTTCCCTTACTGTGCCATCTGTCGTCTCCAATCTAGCAGATTCTCTCCTGTCTCTTACACTTTATCTATCTGAACTATCCCTTTGGAATGAAGTGTTTCCTGCCAGCACAATCTGCCCACTGCGAGTCTGGTGTTAGAGCCATCTCTTAATTTCTCTTCTCCTCTTTAACGTCCTTGAAGTATTTCCTGGAATCTGCCCAGCACAGTTACTGCTGGAACCATGTGTTTCATTTTTGTCTCCCCCATGTAAATCGAGGTTCTGTGAGAGTTGGTTCTGGATTCCCTTGTGTCCTTGCTGTGTCACCTAACCCAGGGCCTCTCTTCTTCCAGCAGAGGTCATGGAGTGACCCCCTGGGATGGAGCCTGGCACCCCTGGCTTCTCTTGGTTCCAGCAGAGCCCTTGCAAGCAGGGAGAAGACGATGACATTTCCTCCAGGACGTCGCGTGGACATCTGCCCCCTGCGATCAAGACACCAGCCCAGCCTGAGGGATTATTGCCAGCAGAGCACAGAGGCTGAACCCATCTACAACATCTTGACAGAGGGGTCTGCTGAAAAGGAGGTGTAGCCGGCCAGTCCCTTATGCAAAACTTAAAGGGAGCTGTACTTCATTCTCTCTGTCTCAGGACGGCTGTTGGAGGGTGCCACCTATCAGCAGGGTTTTGCAGGGGCCTTTATCCCTGAGATATGAGGAAAACCCCCATGTTAATCTCACCCACGGCATGCCAGTGGCACACCCCTTCTGCATGCACCCTGCATTTCCTGTGGCTGCATTCCATCCACCTCACCTCACAGCTAACTGGACCCTCTGCCTTTCCCTTCATGTGCTGGCTCTCCCTCCCCCTTTACCTTGCATGTGTAAATAAATTTTTGTTTTTGTTTGTTTTCCAAATCATGCCTTTAAAACTATTCTGTTTATATTTGTGTGCAAATGCTCAGACCTACAACCGTCAGACAGAATGGGTCTGCTATCAGATATTAACATTTGACCACTTAACTGCAAATGCTATTTGTTGAACATTTACAGTAAATGAAAGACTGACTGGTTCAGATCATCCCCTCTTTTTGGTCCATCCAAGTCAGGACGTCATTTACTCATATGTTCTGAATGCCTCCAGCGTTCAATAGCTGTTAAATTCAATTATGTGGGATGTGCTGCATGGTTCTTGGTATGAGGTTGACCATACACTGAGGACAGAACATGTCCCTTAAACTATGTGCTGTGCTGCTTACTTGGTAAAAATACTTTGAAACAAGAATCACTGATCTATCTGGTATGGAGTCTTCCCTGCATGAACTTAATAATCCAGTAAGGAACATCATATTTGTATTCGAATAACTATTGTGGTACGCATATGGAAACTACAAACATCTTTAGTAGGGTCAAATTTCAATCCACAGTCCTCTAAGAAAGGGTGATTTGGGTTGTGCTGCAGGGTTATTGGTAGGAGGTATGCATGGGTTGTGATCATACACTAAGGAAAAAGCATGTCCCTTAAAGTACTTGCCTCTCGCAGGAGACTATCCCTGTGAGGAGTGATAAGGGGTCCACACTGGCAGGAGGCTTGGTGTCTGCTGAGGCAGCTGGCTTTGAGCCGTCATGTTCCTTCAGACCTGCTTGGCCTCCTGGGATCTATCCTGTCTGCATCAGTCTACTCATCTGTCGTGTGGCCCATTTTCCAGTGGAAGGGAACTGTCTTTACGTAAGATGTTTTCAGTGGTCTACTGTAGTTTAGATACATGACACTGAAGAAGCTGTCAAGACACCGTGTGAGCAAATGAAAATAATGTTCAGTCCCACTACCAAGAAATCCAAGGACAATGCCCTACACAGCTCAGAATGGCTGGGGAAAAAAAAAAAACAAAAAACCACCAAATCCCAGTGTGGAAGTGGGAAAGCTGAACCACACCTACAGGGCTTGCAAACATGAGATTCTACAGACATTCTAAAAAACAGTTATACAATCTTTAAGAGGCTAGATTACATACAACTAAACCAAAACGTCAACTACCACAAACCCAGCAATTCTACTCCATGGAGCAAGAACGGAGATTTATATCAATCTATATCGATACACCAGGATATAGATACTTGGAGAAGATATTTACAATCAAAATTGGAAACAAACCAGTGGTCCCTCAGCACTGTCTTGTGACAAAGCTGAGACACAACCATGTCATGGGAAACTACTAAGTGACACAAGACATGAACTGTCAGTGCAGGCTACAATCGGGTGAATCTCCAGTGATGCTGAATGTGGACAAAAGCAACACCAGAAAGGTTACCTAGGTATGAGCTCATGTCTGTAATATTCTGGAAATGGTACAGTTGTGGAAATGGTTGGCAGATTGCGAGTTGCCGGGGAATCAAGAGTTGGTAGAGGTGGGTGGCAGTTGTGTGTGCTTGTAGAGGGTAATGTGAAGATATCTGTGGTGACTGAGAGATTCTGGTCTTATCAGGGCTCATATGCTAGTGAATATGTTGTACCACAGCTTGGAGGGATATTACCATTAAGGGAAACTGAGTAAAAGGCTTATAGAATCTCTCATTATTTCTTCCAACTGTCTGAGAATTTACAGTTATCTCAAACAGATTTTAAAAGTCAAAAGATGCTACCAGGCAGCAAGTATGGCACTGTGTCAGTTTGGCAGTTAATGTCATGAACCAAAGAACCTGACATTTTAATGGCCCGAGCCTTCACTACTACAGAATCCTCAGGTTCAAGGACTCATTTACAGTGCTGTGGCAAGTGCTGTAGACACACTCCATTCTCAGTGGTGAGAATCGAAGCTCAAATGATGTTCACATCCATCCAGAAACGCTTAAACTTCTTCAGGGGTTCTTTGAGGTATCATTACTCAAGGCAAACTCTTAATGTGCTGCTTTTAAGCATCAGAAGAGTTTGGCAATCACAGAAGGGGTTGTCTCCTTTCCTCTGAAATATATTAACTGATTCTTAACTTCTGCTCTGCTTTCATGCAAAACACTTGTTGATTAGACTCAGTGTTGCTGAATAAAAGACAGCCGAATTTGTGTTGTCCGGGGAGACCGCTTCCTGAATCCATGCAAGGAAACTCTGTGGATCTATGAAAATATCTGCCTCTTCCTGAAAAAATTTCATGTTCTCTTCCATTTAGTTTTTTACCTCTATACCAGAGTCCTGTGAGAATTACTCATAACTCAACCCAATCACAGCTAAGTTCCTCCTGTGTTTAAAAAGTTTTGGATAAATATTGTATTCACTGTTGATCTAATAACACTGTTGATCTAATAATTCTTTCCTCAAATTTGATTGTTGATTTAGATATCAATGTACTATACTTTCAGCACCTTTTGTTAATTGAATGTTTAAGTTTATTTGATACCAAATTATAAAATCTTCCAAAATCTCCACTTTTGTCTAATGCATATGATGCAATATATTGTCTTTTCTTTCATTTTAACCCTCTTGAAATACTCTGTCTCCAGTTCTCTCCTTCTTAACAGCAGTTGGGAATCTTGGTTGAATAACCCTGTCCCACATGTCATAGTTGGCGTGCTCCAGGCTCTGGCCTTGAAATTCGTCTCCATATCCTAAGCTCCCTAATGACCCATTTTTCTCAATAGCTCCATATCTCAGGGACTTCAGCATTTGAGTTAGCCATGGAGCCCTGCTTCAGGATTGAGACTAATTCTTTTTGTAATGTCAAAAGGAACATAAAATTACTGTGTATGTAACCAGTGACCAGTGTTCTGTGTGATGTTTGGCAGGAAACACCCTTGTATGCTGTTGTACATTCAGGACAAAGAGGACACATCTGTGAATGCCAAGCACACCCTGCTGTCCAGAGTCCTGTGAAAATCCAAAGTGGCATGAGGAAGTATAGGTGGCACCTCTTCTTGTTCAATGATGTGTTACTTTTCTCTAATACCAAGTATGTACACACTCCTTGCTCCACAAATAATCGTATTGCTGTATATGTTAGTAAATTACATTTTGCTAACTTTTCTGTAAGAAAATACTAAGACACAATGCTTATGAACTGAAAAACAAATGAGGCTATCACTAAATCATCTAAGATAGAGATGATATAATGTAGCTGAGATAAGAGAAGTTGCTTCCAAGTATAGAGGTGGTGAGTGTTGTCTTCTAGAGGACAGAGAGAAAATCTGTCCTGGCCTTCTTTTTTCACAGGCTACTTTTGAGATAACTCTTGGTATCTGCTGGAGGATTTTATCATGTTACAAAATGTATATCAAATTATTCATGTTGTTGTTTCTAGGACTACCTCCTGAAGATTGTTTTTATAGACCTCCTGTAACCACTGGGAATAGTAGAAAGTTTAAGTGATCTAAAGCTGTTGAATTGATAAGACCAACAGCCATGATACAGAGAGAACACAGCATTTTGAAGAGGTAGTTGTCCTAGTCTGATCAGGAAGCCATAATAACCTATCCTACATGGGGTGACTTAATCACAACACTATCAACAGTAGGTGGCTTGAAAGAAATTTATTTACTCTGGTCTGGAGTCTGGGAATGATGTCTGGAAGCCAGTTGGTGCTCAGGTTCTACTGAGAACTATCTCTAGCCTGCGGATGGCCACTTTCTCACTAGTGCTCACCAGGCCTCTGCTCAGTATCTGTTGTGGAGAGGTCTTGTTCTTATATGACCACCCATCCTACTGGACTAGGATCCTACCTCGATGATATCATTTAACCTTAGTTTCCTCACAAAAGCTCTGTCTCTAAATATGACCCTCTTAGTAGTGAGGACTTCAGTGGGTAAATTTGAGGAGTGTTCACAATTTAGTTTATAGTATTCATAAGGAATGCTGCTGCCTTGCACAGGTTTTGACACATTTTGAGAAAATGACCTCTGACACCATCCCCACAGTAAACATTTATAAGTACATTCTTGATCACTGTCAATATGAGGAACTTTAATTCTGTTTCCAAGAACAACTGGGAAGAAAAGTTCCCCCAATTGCACATATTTCTTTCCTGCATTGCATCTGTCTTACATGGAGGAGCCTACCAAGCCCTGTATCATTTTATCCAAGTTGATAATCTGACTTTGGTGCCTTGTGGGACACAGATTCTAATATGTTTCAGCTCATCTGATTGCATCTGATGATTGTGCTTTCTAAAAATCTTCAAAAAATTCACAGATGGTGGGCAGATATGTTGAAACGAAAGATAGAAAAAAGTCATTGTATCACAAGGCTCGTCTCTCTCATCCTCACTGTGACCTAGGCTTTGGATGGAGATTATCTTTTAGGCATACTTCTTCCTAATTTTCTTTATTTCATCAAATCCCTTTGAGTGGTTTGAACTCAGAGTGTGCCATGAATGAGTAAAGTGGATTCATAGGGAAATGTGCACATGAGGGTCTCATCTCATTGCAGCTTCTTCTTTTCCACAGGGAGTTGTGAATAGCAGTGAGTCCCAGAAGGGTGTGTCCAAGTTTCCCTGAAAACCTTTGTAAGACTTTTTACTATTTAAATATCTCCTAAGCATTAAATGTGTGAATTAACAGGCGATGTGGTGGCTTCTATATGATAGGTCAAAGGCAAATTAGGTAGAATTTTCAGAAGGCCATTCTACTTCCTACCAAATCAAGTACCTTCTGTATCTCTGTAGATGGATAAAGGTCCATCAGTGAAATATAGGAGCTCTAGGCACTATTCTGGGTTGATATTATTGATTGACTGATTTTTAATCTGGGCTCACAATGTAAAGAAACAGATTCAGGTTGAGCTAGAATGTAAGGGAATGTGATGCATCAGATAATAACACAGGATATTTAAAATAATGTATGCTTTAATGGATGGAAAACATTTTTTTAAATAAGGTTGAAATTATGTTTTAAATTCCTCAAATCACTCATATTCGTTTGAAAAAATATTTCTTAAGTACTTTTATAAATCATATATCATTTTTCTTAAGTCATTCCAATACTTTCTGAAGCAGGAAAGATGCAAATGAATACTAAATTAATTATGATGACTAGAATATGCGTGTGATAATTTTTAATATAATAATTAACAAATATAACAACGAAGATAACTGCAGTTAGGCCTCCTAAAACTTTGAAGCAGAGACTATGGTGATACTCAAGATTTAACATTCAGGAAAATGGCTGTGTCCTGCTATTGATGAAGTGTCTGCAGGGCCATCAGGCCCAGATCACTCCACACACTCCCTTGAGGCAGTGTAAGCATCTACAATGGCAGCTACAGGGACTGGAGGAGGCAGGAGCTGGGACCTGAGCAGTGAGCATCAGCTGTGAGCACAAATGCCCTGTAACTTTTAGAAACCAAGTGACAGAGCTCTTGTTGGCACAGCGATTGAGCGCTGGGCTGCGAAGTTACCCTCAGCCTCTGCAGTGCCAGTTCGATCCCTGGCTACCGGCGAGGGTCGGCGGGACAGACCTCTCCTGCCACCCGCTGCTCCCCTCAGCAGTGTATTTTGTCAGTCTGTCCGGTTCCCCGCTCTGGCTCCGGTGAATTCTCTCACCCTCCTGCGCTTCTGACTGTACCCAGTGCTTGTGTAAATAAATAAATCTTTTTAAAAAATTAATAAAATTTAACAGGTAGGGCAGCACTGTGAAGCTGTCTGCAGCCTCTGCAGTGCAGGTTTGATCCCCGCCAGCCTCGGAGCAACCCAACTCAGAAGGCCACCTGAACCTAAGACATGGCCAGCATCACACAACAGCTCGGGATCTGACCTTAGGGTCCCCTATGGCTATGCTCTGCAGGGCAGGGGGGCAGTGGCAGGGAGAGCAGCAGTCATGAAGGAGGGAAATCTGACGGAAGAAAGGAGACCATCGTTGGTCTCCTGAGAGGGCAAACAGGAATGGGTCAGTGGAGGAGCCTCACATGATATCGAGCAACCAGGCTGGGATGAGAGGCAGCCAAAACGATTTCAGTTTTACAGCAAACCGCCTACTTGATCGACTGGTGGCTCCTACTAGCAGGAGACAGGAGTAACTGCATGTGAAGCACCTACACTGCTGGTTAATAAGGGTAGATCACAGAGTTTTGTGTGGGGGCTCCCTGACAATTGTGTGTGAATATGACCATGCCTCTAGGTTGAACACCTGGCTTGCAGGTAGGGGAAGCAGAAACTCCCATCCCAGGATCCAGTCAGTCAGTGTCAGCAGGTGGGGAAATGCACACAACCAGTGATTCCGTCTCGCTCCTCTAGCCATCACAAGTACTGCTGCAAATGTAAATGGTGGAGATAGGTCCAGAGATTTAAATACCACCTACCACCTAATCTCTCTTGTTTCTAGATCTTGGCCAGAAGACTTTAAAAAAGAAATGCAGCTGGGTGTGGTGGAGGCGCTTTCACTCTTGCCAGAATGCCTGGGGCGCCCAGGGCCCAGCTACCACATCTGCAACACCAGGACAGCTGTTTGGGGTGCCTCTCACAGACCGTTGTGAGACGGGAGAACTGCCCCCACAAATTCGGGTAGGTGTCACTGTCATCTCGGGTAGCCACCCTGAGCAAGGCAAACTCCAGTTGTCAAGTGTCCTCATCTCAGTCTCCCCAAAACAAAGAAGACCTTAGCCAGCCCTGGCTTTGGTGGAGGGACTTTGTTAATATCCCTCAAAAGCATCTCACAGGGGTTGGATTTGTAATTCAGTTGTGGAGCATCAAGACCTCCTCTGGCGGGCCTCCCCGGTGGCGCAGCGGTTGAGCGCTGGGTTGCGAAGCTGCCCGCAGCCTCTGCAGCGCCAGTTCGATCCCCGGCTGCTCCCTGGCCACCGGCGGAGGGTCCCACATGGCGTGCCACCCGCTGCTTTCCTGCCACCCGCTGCTCCCCTCAGCAGTGTACTTCGTTAGTCTGCCTATTCTGTTCCCTGCTCTGGCTCTGGTGAATTCTCTCACCCTCCCGCGCTTCTGACTGTACCCAGTGCTTGTATAAATAAATAAATAAATATTTAAAAAAAAAAAAAAAAAAGACCTCCTCTGGCACAAGTGAATCCTTTTCTTAGTAGGCCCCCACAGGAAGCCACAGTGTGGCCTGTGCGCTCTCAATGAGTGCTGAGTGGTTGGCGTCAACAGAATATACAAGTCTCTGCTACTCTGTACAAGATGAAGGGGGTTTCTGGTAGATGGGGAGAAATTGTGTTGCCAGATGGAGCGCGCTGGCTACAACCTCAGTCCAATGTATACTGGGGAGGTGGCTATGATGATCACCCACTTCTGAAATAAAACCCTCGGTAGGGTAGGTACCGATCCTAGGTGTCACAGGAGATAAGCCACATACAATGTCCAGCCCCAGCCCCCTTGAGCATACCGCACAAGCTGAGACATGCAGGCACAGCTCAGGAAGAGAAGACCGCTGAGCAGAAGACCTCCATGTCATCAGACAAGGAGGAGAGCAACCTGAGCCTGACGTATAACAGGGTTCAAAGTACTCCAAGTGTGAATGGGGCACAGTCACGTTAAGGGAATCATCGTGGGCAAAGAGCCTGCAAATTGTTTCCCACACCTGGGGAAGAGCAGCCGTGCTAGACACAATACAAATGTAGTGTTGGGGACGGGTTGTCCATAGAGACCTTGAAGCAGAGACAAGATTTGAAAGTGTCCATTTCCTGACAAGGGAAATTTGATGGAAAGAATCCTTTAAGATTTTCAGTGTGTGATTGCAGACTGGATCTTTGGGTACAAACATACTCAAAGTAGACAAGAAGCTTTCCATGCTCACATCCCCCTCAGCCCCTCCCACGCCACGGCTCTGTAGAAAGCAGCTGTCTGTGGCCGGGTCTTGGACTGAACCTGCTTTCCTTTTCTTCCCTACAGGACCTGCTGGTCCATATAAATGACAGAGGGGCACAGGCAGAAGGCATCTTCAGGAAATCTGCCAACATAAAATGCTGCCGAGTCCTCAAAGAAAAGCTGAATCGAGGGGAGCACATGAACCTGAGTGATGAATCTGTTCACGTGGTGGCATCAGTGCTCAAGGTTAGGGCAGTGGGAGCTCCAATCCCAGCACACTCTGAAGCTGCAGGACTGTGGCATGTTCGCAACTTGCCCGGCCTATTGGAATTGGAGGGTAACCTTCTGAAAAACACCTCATGAAGGCACCAGTCCAGGGAGCTACTTGGGGTGTTAATGACCCGTACGTTAAATATGCCTTCCTTTTCCTTTGCTTACCATCTCCCAGCTTCACTCCTAAGCACTTACAGCAAAATTACACAATAAATGACGTTATCCTTGTCTCCACTGCTCTATTTCTGATATCTCCCCATTAATGTTCAGTTTCCCCAATGGGGAGGATATTTACGTTCCAAAATTTGCGGTTAAACTGGGTGAGTTAACATGTGGTTGCCCAAATACATGACTCACCTGCTCTGCCAAGGCCCAGTCTCTCAATTGTGTGCAGGAGCATGTGGGGCATGTGAGCTGTGGTGTCCATATTCTCTTAGGATTTAGCCAGTCGAGATCACTGTGTCCTAAATGACAAGCAAAGGAATGTGTATTTCTTTTTGAAAAACTTCAGAGGATTGGGTGTCACTTCTCACCTGACCTTTCACTTGGAGTGGGTTTGGTAACGTGTCCACCAAGACAGCACTCCCCTGGAAAGAAGGGGGATCACCTTCATCTGCACCACAGCCACATGGTGCTCTTTGACTGCAATGTTCTGGTTGCAGAGATGCTGTGGAGGGCTGCAGCAGCTGTGTCTGCTCAGAGTTTGGGCGGCCGTGTGTTTGTGGGCTGAGATCAGTTGTTCAAATAAATGTTTTCTCTGTCATTTTTTCAGTTGATATTGGCCTTGAGAATAATTTCATCCTTATATTTTTATGTAAGGATTTTGTTCCCAGGGGTGTGTGCCCTTCAGGCCTGTATGAAGAATGGCTTGGTGTCACCGACCAAGCAGGAGGAGAAAATAACTGCCACTGAGAGGTGATGATGGGTTCTTACTCTACTTGGCTCCTGTCTCAGAAATGCAGCCCCCGTACTGTATGGAAAATATTCTCTTCTCCTCCCACCTTTATCCTCTATAATTCCTCTATATTAGTGACCAGAGCCAAAAAGTTGCACTGGATCACACCTGGGGCGGCCAGTTTAGAGGGTCATCTTGCCATCCTGCTGCACCAAACCTGAACTTTTTCCTAATTTTATTCCTACGGCATCTTAAAAAAACTTTTTAACATATGAAACTGATAGGATATATGCTATATTACAATCTGCTTGAGGTTTCACCTTTATTTTGCTCAACACTCAACTATCTGGCTCAGGAATTGATCCCGTGAAACATGTTTATGCGTGTTCATGTCGCTTACTCAGCTAGTCTCTTAGATGCCGTAGGTCTCCTGTAGACTCTGATGACAATTGTCATACCCTATTCATACCCCTATTAGGGGGCAATTTGAAAAGCAATTGCTATTAAATTCAACAATAAACTTGCTTGAGCCTTAGTTGAGCCCATTCTGAAATGTACTGGGTTTTAACATAGACTAGAGGTTATAAAGGTTTATGCAAATCTCTGTGCATTAGAGTGGATGCAGGAGATACCGCAGGAGTGTTTTCCTGAGTCTTTTGTGCAGTTTTGTCTATTTCTTGGGTTGGGCCCTTGACAGATGCGTCCACTGCTCCCTATCTCTGCATTTCTAACTGCATCAGTGCAGTGTTTGCTTAATATAAAATGTGGGTCTGCCATCAGACTTGTGGACCACCTGCCAGGCACCCACTTGTTCTCCTGCGCCATAGCTTTGGGGTGTTTCTCAAAATAAAGCTACACTTTTCAGCCACCCAGATGATCGCCTACAACCTGGCAGTATGTGTAACCCCCAGCCTGCTCTGTCCTCCAACTTCCAGCCATGCAGAACCAGAGGATGCTTTTATGAATAAGGTAATTATTGCTTATTTTGGCTTTGAGTCCAAAATGCTCTAAAAATATGACTAACCAGACTTTCTATCTGCAGCCGATTTGTGTGTCCACGTTGGTGGGTATGGGAGGGTGGGTTACACAGTGGGTATTGAACAGGTGGTCACTTCCTTCCCATCCAGGACAATGAACACAAGATACATTAAGGCACACGGAACAGGAGAGGGCTGGGAGGGATAGAAAAGAGGCATCTTTAGGGTCTGCCAAGTCCAGGGTCACCTGTCATCTGATCACTGAGCCGTGGGTGACTTTGGGCAAAGTGCCCAGTCGTGTCCCATCATTCAACACTCATGATGACACCCTGCTCTCCAGTCTTTCCTGCACCTCCTGGGGGTGGGTGGGCAGGACGAGCACCTGGGACTTCACACACAGTGGCTTCCATGCCGAATTGCTCATGTAGAAATCCTGACAAATATGTCACCTCTGTATGGAGTAAGGGAACTAGAACAGGATTCCCAAACATTCTAAGGAAGCTTTATCATGCCAAATGAGATCCAAGCTCACCCAGAGAGCAAGTGTGAGACAAGGGACTTTGCTTATGTAGCACCCATGCTTCCCTCCAGCCCTTCACTCATTCACAAAACACCAAAAGAAAACTTTGCTCTGTAGTTTGAGACAACTTTTCACCAGGATGACCTGCAAATGTATTTCTCTAATGGACGCTTTTAAAATATTATTGAGTCAATTAAATTTCAATACACCTAGAGCATTACATATATAAAAATTAGAAACATGAAATTGGAGAATATACTTCTCTAATCTAAACATACTATGTGGGCCACTTTAAATTTATCCTATTGTTAAATCATCTTACTGATATGAAAAAATTACCAAGTCAAGGAAACTACCAATGAAATATTATTTTAGACTATAACTCTTAAAATCTAGTATACTCCAGAAAGTATGATAGCTCATTATAGAAAATAAACATAAATGTGTATTTTTAACATCAATTTTTGTCAATGATTAACTGTTTTGGTTAGAGCCAAGATTCAATTATAAAATGTGAATATATAGCCTTGTCACATGTTCCCTTTTGAGTAACAGGTTTCTTTCATACAACATGTTTTGGAGAACTGCCAGAACATCCTTGGCCAGGACATTGTGTGTCTTTTTGGAGAAACCTCAACGTGGGGGGGGGGGTGTAACAGCAGCAAGTCAGCTGAAGGAACAGGCATCTGTGAGTGGCTTTTGTGGTAGAGACAGCAGGTGGCCAGTGGGCATGGGAGCTGCTATCTGGGACTTGGGCTGCTATCTCAGCCCAAAGACAGTGACTTCCATGTGTTCCTTCTCCTGGAGGCAGCTCACAGGTCAGGGGCAGGCTCACACTGTCCTGAGACCAGAGGAAGGACAAGACCAGGGCTCTGACTTCAAGACTTGCTCATGCAGCTCGAAACAGCCATTGTGGGGTGAGACAGAGTTTGGGAATTTTTGAAGCCACATTTAGATATCAGGTGTGATGTAGCTGAAGGAGAGAGAGGTGTATGGGGTATGGCCCCTTTTTTCTCCCACCCTCCTTTTTCTGCTCAGTGTCCCCCAAGGTAGTACCAGATCCACAACTCTTGGAAACAGGTTGAAAGAAACCAGCATCGTTGAGAACAGAAGACTTGACTTGTGTCAAACAACCTTTCCAGATGACAAACTGCCACCAGTTGCCAGCTGTGTTTTGCTTGCCCAGATATGCCAGCTCGAGTCCGTGTCTTCATTTGTAAGATGTGGATAAAAATATAGCTCATAGTTTATACTGTCATAAAGTTTAAAGATCATAATGGATGTAACATTATGGTGTAGAGAAGTTTGCCTGAGATGAGAGCTCATATTGTCTGGGCCTCACTAGTCAGAGATGAGTAGCAGCACTCTTCTTATGGGGCAGAGTTGAGATTCAGAACCAGAGCACATGCATCAAGTTGGAGTACTGACATTTCTCTAGGAACTCTTTGGAAAATCCTTTACTCCAGGAATGGAGAATTCTGAGTGAGGTGTCTGAGAATGTGCTTAGACTAAGACCACTGTCTGTTTTGCTTTTCAGAGACGATACCATCCCCGCCTGTGCCTTCAGAGCCAGTGTCTTCATTCCCTCTGCAATGCCACACCAGCAGCATGATGGCAGGGACTCTGTCCCCTGTCCACCCAGCCCTGTCCACAATTGTCAGCTTCAATGAAGACTACAATCCCCATGGGTCACAATGGACCCTTTCTTTTATTTCCTCCCTAAAATATCCCAGTGAGAAACTATTTTTTGCCAATAATTTGCAAGATGTCATTGACTTAGATGCAATCCTCAAGTTTTATCTGGAATTTGGTTAATGGGCGTGAGGCAACTACAACTATTTTTAGATCATTGTTTTTCAGTTTTCACATTGACTCAAGTCTTCTTTTTGAGTTTTGATTTTTAACCCCTTATATAGATTTAAGAATCACTCAAAAAAATTTAATATTAGGGGTTTTTGGAAATTATGAATCAGGAAGTCTTGGTTGAAATGCCAGCAAGGCTCTCCCAAGTAATTGGGATGCGTGTTAGGAAATGTGTGTATTCTCAAAGGTAGAAGGTCCCTGACTTTAAAACATGCTGAAGAGAGACACAGAGACTGAGGCATAATCTGGGACTTGGGAAGGTGGGAGATTAGTCTAATTATTCTTCTTACTTTAAGAAGATCCTGACAACTGGTAGTAGGGGAGGGAGTGCAGAAAGTGTTGTCCAGGTCACCTCCTGCTTCTAAATGCAGTGGACAGGCGAGGCTGGCCTCTTCCCTTGTGATGTGGTAGAGATCTTGAGGTTTCTCTCTAGATGTCCCTTCTAGGCTAAAGTGGTTTTAAGATTAAAGCCTTACATGATAAAGGACCTGAGCCTCTGGTCTCTATCTCCCTTTTCTGGATTGTTCACTTCCCTGGACCATCTGTCTCCAATCTAGCAAATGCTTTCCTCTCTCAAACTTTTTGCATTTAAATTTCATCCCTTTCCCACCAACATAAAATAAGCTTTAAAGAAGACTTCCTCTCTACACTGCAATTCAGGTGTTAGAGCCATCTCTTAATGTCTCTTCTCCCTCTTCAACTTCTTTGAAGTATTTCCTGGAATCTGCCCGGCACAGTTACTGCTGGAACCATTTGTTTTATTTTTATCTCCCCATGTAAATTGAGGTTTTGTGAGAGTTGGTTCTGGTTACCCTTGTTTCCTTGCTTTATCACCAACCCAGGGCCTCTCTCCTTCCAGCAGAGGTCATGGAGTGATCCCCTGTGATGGAGCCGGCACCCCTTGGTTCTGGCTGGAGCTGGCTTCTCTTGGTTCCAGCAGAGCCCTTGCAAGCAGGGCAAAGACAATGACATTTTCTCCAGGAGTGGGGTGAAAATGTGCACCCTGAAATTGAGACACCAGCCCGGCATGAGCGATTATTGTGAGCAGAGTGCAGAGGCTGAAACCATCTACTGATGTGCTGAGAGAGGGGTCCACTCAAGGTTGTGGAGCTGGACAGCCATATTTACAAAATGTAAAGGGAGCAGCTCCACCTCAGGCTCTCTATTTGTCTCTGTATGGCTACTGAAGGGTGCCACACAACTTCAGGGCATGGTGGACCTTTATCCCAGAACTCAGGGGGAATCCCACCCTCCACCCCCCTGAGAATCTACCCCCACCCACCACACCAGTGGCACATCTTTGCTGCACGCTGCTGCATCCTGTAGCTGCAAATCCTTCTACCTCACATCACAGATGACTGGGCCCTGTCCCTCTCCCTGTCTTTGCTGGTTCTCCCTTCCTCTCTACCCTGTAAATGTATATAAATTTTTTGTCCAAACCAGTACTTCAAGACTCATCTGTTTATATGATGTGGGCATGGGGTTTGATCATCACAGAGGTGTGAACATGACCTTTAAATCATTTGCTGTGCTACTATAATAATATTTTCAACCAAGGACCAATAATATATCTGGTATAGATGTATAGACTCTTCATTTAATGAACTTAGAGTCTATTAGGGAACACAGGAGTTACACTGAAATTGTTATTGTTTCTTAAAAGGGAAACTAAAAACGTTTTTTATAGGCTCAAATTTCAATCCACCATTATCTAAGGAAGGAGACTGCCCTTGTGAGAAGAGATGAGGGGTCCCCACTGCCAGGGGCCTGGGTGACCTCCTGAGGCAGCTCCATTTGAACCCATCATGTTCCTTCAGGGCTGCTTGTCCTCCAGGGATCTAGTCTGTCTGTGCAGCAGCCTCGTTGGCTGTCATAGGGCGCATTTTCTAGTGGGAAGGAAGACTTTACATAAGATGTTACCTTAGTTCCCATACATGACACTGGAGAAGCCATGGAGATGCCATGTGAGCACATGCAAAGATGCTCAGCACCAATAGCCAAGTGGGAAACCAAGGACATGTCACTACACAGCTGTCAGAATGACTGAAATTATAAAAATGAAAACACCAAATGCTGGTGTGGATGTGGGGAAGTAGATCACTCCTCAGTGCTGATGAGAATGTAAGGTGCTACAGACATTCTGAAAAGCAGTTTTTTTAAGCTGCCAGAGGGACATACCACTAAAAAACAATGTACAACTACCAAAATGTCCAGCAATTGTATTCCTGGCCATAGAGCCAAGGACAGGAAGATTTATATTGATAAGGAAACTTGGATAGAAATTTATAGCTGATATTTACAAAAAACTGGAAACAACCAAGCAGTTCCTCAGTAGTGGATGGTGACAAAGCTGTGACACACCCATGTCATGAGATACTACCAAGTGACACAAGACATGAACTATCAGTGCCAGCTACAATCGGGTAAATCTCCAGTGGTACCAACTGTGGAAAACAGCAACACCAGAAAGGTTACATGCGGTATGAGCTCATGTCTATAACATTCTGGAAAAAGCACAGTTGTGGAAATAGTTGGCAGAGTAGTAGTTGGCAGGGAAACAAGAGTTGGTAGAGGTGGGTGGGAGTCGTGTGTGCTCATAAAGACTGGAGATACCTGTGGTAACTGAGAGGTTCTGGATCTTGACTTTAATTACATTCAAGGCCCATGTAGTCAGGTGACCTCCACAATGCCCCCTCTCCAGGGCTTGTACACACAACATGGAATAGCTTCATGTGCCATAAAGGAAGGAGAATAAATTAGAATTAAGGGCTCATGGTCTACATGTGCTTTACCTTGACTTGAAAACCAGCTTTGTCTACACAATATGGGTAGTATTTAGGCAGTCATACCTACTCTCCTGTTTTAAAATGTTTCACTTAGCTCAATTTCTCTTATTTTTACAGCCTTCATGTGTCATAGTTTCTGATAAAGTGTGAACGATGTCATCAGCACATCATTGCCAGTGCTCCGTGAAACCGTGAGTTACTTGCAAGCTATTTTTACTTACAAAACAACTTTAACTTGAGATTCATACTTGTGTGTGTGACATATATATATATATATATACCATATGACAGCACATCTTTTAGATATCAGAGGCGTATTTTGCCTACTATACTTAAAAATTGAGGCATCTTGCTTAGGTAGGGGCATCTGAGGGAACAGTCATATTGTCCAAGGAGTCTGTAGACAGAAAACAGAATCACGACACTGAATTTCTCTTCCTGAAGAGTCAGAACTGGGTTTCCTACAAAGTGAGGGGCTCAGCCCATTGCAGGGTCATAGATCCCTGGTCTATCAAAGGCACCAGGCAGGCAAGCCTCAGAGATGGTCCATGGAGGCTGGGAGGGAACAGACTGGGACCTCCTGGCCAAAAAACACGTGTACTGGCCCATTGCTTTCTGATTTAGAAACAAGGAGATTCTAAGGAAGTGTGTTCTTCAAACTCCTCCTGTGAAAGACTTGTGGTGACCCTGAGTTCTCTCTTGTCCCCAAGGGCTCTGAGAAGGACTACCACTGTGGGTTCATGCTGGCAAGCAGGAGGCCCCATAGCCACTGTCTGGTGAGTGTCCAGTGGCTGGTGGGCATCCAAGACAGCCTGGAATGGGGTCAAAGTTGTCATTTATAGACTCACTGGAACAGTAGTTCAATTTAACTGAAGTAGAGTAACAGTGGCCATCTCGAGCCTTATGCATCCACACACTTCGTCAACAGTTACCAAGCCCTGACTCCAGCCCAGGCTGAACAGCAGCTGCTCACTCAGCAGCTTAGGGTCTAGTTGGGGAGAGAAATGCGCACTTTTCTTTACATATTGCCTTGATAAGTAGAAGTGCCTTTAAAACCTTAATTTCTTGAAATACATTTGTGTACACTTTTATTTTAGTGTGAATGCACCAGATATTGGAGTCCCCACCCATGTTTTTCATATTCCAATATTCCTCTATTTCCTTGCTACTTATGAGCTTTAATATTATAAGAATCTCATAAAATCCAGTCATATCTCTGAATCCAGGAACAAATATTTTTTTAACACCTATATCATGACCATAAATTTTCTCAGCAATCCGGAAGAAAATGAGATCATCACGTTGGGTCAAGTGCTTCAGAGTGATGCTTTAACATCTCCTAAAACACCTATTAGAACAATTTAACAATTTAACTGAAAATATAAAATAGCAATTATTGGATCAAGAGGGAATCAGGGTGTTTACTAAGGGAAATCAAGAAAAACAGGCAAGTGTCAGGTCTGTGATTGACACTGGAAATGCGGAAATCTGCTAGAAAACTCAGATGTGCCCTCACACAGCCATTAAGTAAGAGCTCAAAACCCCTTATCCATTTTATAACTGTGTTTTGTTAATGTGCAGGGCACTTAAAAGTCTGTTAGCAGTACAGTGAACAAAACCAAGCACCTTTTTTTCTTTACATTTTAAAAGGACAGGTGTATTAGGAAAAGGAGAAAAACAGAGGCACCTGCATAGTCACAGGTGGGCAGGAGAGCCTCCCCAAGAAACACTAATATATTTGAATCAAATGTATGAATTAGATAAAACTGTGTAGATGATAATGTGTATGCTGAGAACAGCTTCATACACAGAGGGGTCTCAAGGAATCCTACGAGCCTGTCATCCAGGATAGCCCTTCCAGCCATGCTGAATGCCTTTGTAACGCGCTCTCAGTCACCTGTTATCCTTATTTGCTTGTATCTTATAGATGATGTGGAAGCCTCTTGCCTTAAAAGATGGCAGGTGCTAGGATTCTTGTTCTGAAAAGAGCATCTGGCATTGTATCTATGCAGGGAAGGCACCAACTTCCAACCTCATCCAGCAATAAATCAGTTTCTATTTGAGGGAATTTTCATTCTGTTCTTAAAAACAGAAATCCATGTCACGACCAGGTCTATGAGAACTGTATGGAGAAGAAGCAGTGTAAAGCCTGACAGAGCAAAGAAATCTTCCGGCAGTCAGCTCCCAAAATCTTGGGTGTGTGTTCAACAGAGTAAACATTGTTTGGGCACTTGGTTCTGGTTTCTAAGAGCCTGGAGACCTTCCTCTGGGTCTCATGGGGGAGCCCCCTGGGGAACAGCAGGAGGGAGGCAGAGAGAAAGGTAGCCCCTCTACTCTGCAGTAACCTAGGCTGCAGAACCCAGAATGGAAGAGGAAATGTTTTTGTAAAAATGCCATCATGCATGAGATAGAGGTGGTCCTAGGAATCAACATACGTAGGCCACCAATGTCTATTGCCATAGTTACTATATCCTTACACATCTATATTCCAGGGGCTGCCCTAGAAAAGAATTGTGTGAGGCTCAGTGAATCAAATCATTGGTCTAAAATGTACGGATCCAATCGACATCAAGGCGAAAACAGGACCTTAACATTCTCACATAGAATTACTGAAATTCTGACATTTGTGGAGGGGCCACTCAGCTGTGCATTCTGAGCAAAGCAACCTGTTGAAAACAGGTTTTGTCGCTCCCGTTGACCTCTTGCCTGTGCCGCTGCCTCAGGCTGGTCCCGGAGAGGGTGTGGTGACCCAGAGTCAGGACCACAGCCTCCTCTCCGGCAGCCCTGGGGGAGCACCCATATAACAGTTGTGTCCACACTCATGGACACTGAGTCTGCTCATCCTTCTCCATCACCCGAATCTGTACTGACACTTCTCTCCCTCCAGGGCGTGAATACCTGCTTGGGAACAGGCACGTTCCTGTCACCACACTTCAGCCTCAACGACTAGAGGACATCCCCTCCCCCTCTACCCTGGAGGACCAGGCATCTGTGGGTGAAACCCAGCTGGTCTTGAAGCCCAGGCTGCTCGCACCTGAGAAGCAGGAGGGTAAAGGTGCAGTTACATTCACCCTTTAATTGGCTTTGGGGAGAAGGGACACGAGGGGCCAATGTCATGGGAGAGGCTGAGGCATCACTGTGCTGGAGCCAGAGCTCCACCCAGGCAGTGCCTTCCTTCTGCTCCATTTCTGAAGGCTGGATCAAGGGCTGACACCTTCCTAATGAGCACCCAAAGTGCTGGACCCTCGGGTGTGCACACTCTCACCTCCTCTCAGTTAAGCCATGTGGTTGGGGTTTAAGGATATTTGGTGAAAACTTCCTCCTCTGTATCCTTCTACAGTGAGGTTTATGTCTTTTCTATCCTGTCATCTCTATATGACCAGGAGGGTAGCTAAAAGGCAGTGGAGGCTCCAAGCCATCAACGAATTTGTCTAAAATATACAGGTCTGGTCATTGTCAAGGCAGGTTAATTTAACAAAAGTTCAGCCTCCTGATTAGAGAAACATTCATAACTGAGCTCTGGGGACTGTGAACTCAGTTTTTCATAGCTGACCAGCTATTCTCAAACAGCTCTTGGTCATCGCCCCTTTGATATATGCTGTGTTGGGTACTTGAAATCACCTCCAGGAAGCTTGGGGTGACACAAGACACAAGGCCACCTGAACTACCACATGAACAGCATCACATGATAGCTCAGGTTACCTGGCTATAGGAGCTCCTGAGGCCTGTTGCTCACAGAGCAGAGGGGGCATGGTTGGCTGAGTAGTGGAATTGGCTTGCTTCTGTCATGAAGGGGGAGATCTGATAGGAGAAAGGAGACCATCATTGGCTCCAGAAAGGCAAACAGGAATGGGTGAGTGGAGGAGCCTCACATGACATCGACCCAACCAGCCTGGGATTAGTGACAGCCAAAATGATTCAGCTTTCACAATGGAACCTGCCACCTGAATCCACTGGTGGCACCGACCAGCAGGACATAGGTGCAGTTGTATTTGAAGTGCCCACACTGCAGTGCAATGGGGGCAGATTACTGGTTAGGTGGGGGGATCCATTGACATGTCATAAGTCTGACCATGCCTCCAGGTTGAACTACTGGATGCAGGTTATGGGGAATCAGAGACTTTCCCATCCCAGGATGCAGTCAGCCAGTGTCAGAGGTGGGGAATTGCACACAACCAGTGATTCTGTTTCTCTCTCTTCTAGCCATCACAAGAACTGCTGCCAAATATAAATGGTGGAGATAGATTCAGAGAATTAAATACCACCTAATCTCTCTACTTCCTAGATTTTGGCCAGAGACGCCAAAAAAGAAACCCAGCTAGGCCTGCTGGAGGCATTCTCACTCTGGACAGGTTGTCCAAGGCACCCAGGACACCACACCCACCTCTGCAAAGCCAAGACAGCAGTTTGGGGTACCTCTTACAGACCTTTGTGAGAAGGATGAACTGCCCCCACCAATTCAGGTAGGTGTCACTGTCATCTTGTGTAGCCTCCCTGAACAGAGACAATTCTACATGTCAAGCATCCTCACCTCAGTCTCCCCCAAATAAGGAAGAGCTAGCTAGTCCTGGCTTGGTGAAAGGGCTTTGTTAATTCGGTTCTGGAACATCCAGACCTCCTCTGGCCTAAATGAATCCTTTTTCCTAGTAAGACCCCAAGGAAAGCCACAGTGTGGTCTGTGCTCACTCACTGGGTGCTGAGTGGTTGGAGTCGACACGGAGTGTGCAGGTCTCTGCTACTCTTTACTAGTTGAAGGGCATTTCTGGGAGATGAGGAGAAATTGATTCTGCTAGGTGGTATGTGCTGGCTACCACCTCAGTCCAAAGCATATTGGGGGTGAGATGGTGGCTGTGATGATCACCCCACTTCTAAAATAAAAAGACCCTCAGCAGAATAGATACTGTGTCAAGGTGTCACAGGGTATAAGCCGCACACAATATCCAGTCCCTTCCCCCATGAGCCTACACTCATGTCTTTCTTACACAGCAAACTGAGACTCGCAGGCACAGCTCAGAAAGAGAAGACCGCTGAGCAGGGCATGTCCAAAGACAAGGAAGAGAGAGACTTGAGCCTGAAGTATAACAGGGTCCAAAGTACTCCAAGTGTGAATGGGGCAGAATCACTTTGAAGGAGTCTATAAATGGGCAATGAGCCTGGAAAATGTTTCCCACACCCAGGGAAGAACATCCATGAAGAAGCAATACAAACGTGGGGTTGGGGACAGGGAGTCCTCAGAGACCTTGAAGCAGAGACATTGGATTTGAAAGTGTCAGTTTCCTGATGAGGGAAATCTGATGGAGAGGAGGCTTTAAGATTTTCAGTGTATGAATGTAGACTGGATCTTTGAACACAAAACATACTCAAAGTTGACAAGAAGCTTTCCATGCTCACTGTCATGCTCAATCCCTCCCATGCCATGGCTCTGTAGAAAGCAGCTGTCTGTGCACAGGGACATGCTGCTCCATAGAAATGAAAAAGGGGCACCAGCAGAAGACATCTTCAGGAAATCTGCCAACGTAAAATCCTACTAAGTCCTCAAGGACAAGCTGAATCATAGGGAGGACGTGAACCTGGATGAGGACTCTGTTCATGTGGTGGCGTCGGTGCTCAAGGTAGAGCAGTAGTAGCTCCAGCATACGCTGAAGGTCTGGGATTTGTGAGCATGCTATGATCTTGCCCCGGAGTATTGGAATGGGAGAGTAACCTTCTGAAAAACACCTCACAAAGGCACAAGTCCAGGAAGTCACTTTCAGTATTAAAAGTCCTATAGCTCATATACTTTCTTTTTTCTTCACCTGCCACCCTCCCAACTGTCATTCCTGAGAGGCTTAAATAAAATTAATTTTGAGAAAAATTCTTGTATATGCATCTGCAGACCAACAAACATCCTGCCTTCGACTTCTTCACTGCCTTCCAAAGGAAAACCACCGAATTCTCTGCTTGCTTCACCATCCCTCCTCCTCTTTGTCTTAATGCCTTTTTCTCTAATATAGTCTGGGGCTGACTCCACATTTCTGCCTGCTCTCACTTGGCTTAACTTTGGCTGCCTGTGTCAGAGTTTGTCATGTTCAACTCCCTACCCATGGTTACAGTTACACAGTCACCAGCCCCTAGAAATCACCAGCTTCTTATAAATCGGAATTTCTAGTGCCGAGAGCAACCGAAATTAGTTGGGAATTCTGAAAATTCAATAGCTTATTCCACAAAAATATTTGGAATGATATGGCTAAATCACAAGTATCCAGATACATTTCTTCAAAGGGAATCATAGAACAGAGGGCAAATTTAGTTAGTCCACCTTGATATTTGTTCATAACTCTGAACAAAAATAGGCTCATTTATGAAACACTACAAGTTTTTAAAATAGCTTTAGGATCCCTAACATTGGATCTTTCTTCATTCTTCTTCAGCGTTTAACCATATCATAAATGGCAATGGTTCAGCAATGAATAAGAATTGACCATAACTGCACTAGCCACTGAAATGCACACCAGGTATGCAGTTTACAAGGTGTGTGCTGCCTATTCTAAGGTGCACACTTGGGGTCCATTTGATTTTCCATCAAGTATTGGACTTGCCTATTTTCATGTTTTAAGCACTCCAACTTGCAGATCATTGTGTCCTAAATAAGAAGCAAAATGCAACGTATAATTCCTTTTGAGAAACTAAGAGGATTTAGGGTGAATTTTCACCAGACCTTTCACTTTGAGTAGGTTTGGTAACATGTACACGAAGAGAGCACTCACGCAGAGAGAGGGGGTGGCGTTACCTTCAGCCCCACCACAGCCACATGGTGCCCTTTAACTAGAATGTTCAGGTTGCAGAGATGCTGCAGAGGGCTGCAGCAGCTGTGCCTGCTCAGACTTGGGCAGCTGTGAGTTTGTGGGGATTGAGATCAATTATTCTCTGTAACTTCTCCAATCTGTATTGACCATGAGACTTTTTTTTTAATGTAAGGATTTCCTTTGAAATCTTCCAGGAAGTATATTTTCATCCCCCCGGTACAATCAATGGCTTGGGAATACTGTTGAAGGGAACCAGTAGAAGAGTGCCAGCCAGAGGTGATGATGTGGTTATTACTCTACTCTGATCCTCTATCAGAAATGTAGCCACAATATCTAAGAAAATATTAGCTTATATTATGCCTTTGTCCTCTAATGTAATGACTGAAGCCAAAAGGTTGCACTGGATCCCACCTGCGAAGCCAGTTTAGAGAGTAATCTTGCCATCCTGCGGTACAGAATCCTAGTTTTTCTCCTAATTTTATTCCTATCCATAGGATAGGAATGATCAAATCCTTGATCATTTTAGACCTTTTCAATATATGAAAGTGATAGGAGATGAAATATAGCATGTAAGCCACATGCTAGCAGGCCAATCTGCATGGGGTTTCACCTTCATTTTGTGAAACACCTCACTAACCAGAAAGTTATCTGGCTCAAGAGTTGAATCCCAAGAAACGTGTTTATATGTGTTCACCCCAGGCACTCTGCTCATCATTTAGAATGCAGTAGGTCTCATATGGGTTCTGACCACAATTGTCATTCCCTATTGCTACCTAAATTTTAAGGGACACTTTTTAAAGGCAATTCCTGTTAAATTGCAGTGGTAAGCTTTTTCAAGCCTTAGTTGAGCCCCTTCTGAACTGTTACAGGGTTTTATCAAAAACTAGAGGTTCAAAAGGTTTATACAAATATCTGGACATTACAGAGAATACAGGAGACACTGCAGGAGTGTTTTCCTGAGAAATTTGTGCAGTTTTGTCAATTTCTTGGGTTGGACCCTGACAGAGAAGTCCACTCCTCCCGGCCTCTGCTTTTCCGACCGCTTCATTGCAGCATTTGCTTAATATAAAATGTGTGTCTGTCTTCAGACTTGTGGACCAAATGCCAGGCGCACACGTTATTCTGCACCATCTCTTTGGGGTGCTCCTCAACATGAAGCTGCACTCCTCAGCCACCCAGATGAGCGCCTACAACCTGGCAGTATGCGTAGCCCCCAGCCTGCTCTATCCTCCGAGTGCCTGCAGTGCAGAGTCAGACGATCACTTTACAACAAAGGTCAGAGATTACTAATTTTTTGCCTTTAGGGTGGGGTCAGCAACCCCACTTTGAGCCCTAAATATGCAGTTTGAATTATGACCGTCCCAGATTTGTGTATCTGGTGGGTGTGGGAAGATGGGCTGCAAAATGGAGATTATATCTCAAATGAACAGGTGGTCACTTCCTTCCCATCCAGGACAATGAACACGAGATACATTAAGGCACAGGGAGCAGGAGAGGGCAGGGAGGGATAGAAAAGAGGCATCTTTAGAGTCTGCTAAGCCCAGGGTCACCTGTCACCTGATCACTGAGTGGTGGGTGACCTTGGGCAACCATTGTTCAACACTCATGACAACACCCTGCTCTCCGGTCTTTCCTGCATCTCCTGGGGGTGGGTGGGCAGGAAGAGAACCTGGAGCTTCATACACAGTGGCTTCTGTGCTGAGTGGCTCATCAGAGAAATGCTGGCTATAACTTATTTAACCTCTCTATGTGGAGAGGGAACTACAAAAGGATTCCTAGTATCCTAAGGCAGCCATACCATGCCGAATGAAATGGAATCTGACCCAGAGAGCAAATGTGAGACAAAACCATGCTTGAGGAGGGATTCTAGTGATGTGAGCACCCATGCTTCCTCTCCAGCCCTTTCACTCATTCACAAAACACCTACAGAAAGCTTTGCTTCCCTAGTGTAAGACACCTCCTGACCTAGAAGTGATTTGCACGTGTATTTATCTACTGGATGCTTTATAAATATTAATAAAATTCTGTAAGTCAATTATATCTCAATAAACTGGGGTATTACTGGGATATACAAATACAAAATAAAAATTAGAGAGAATATACTTATAACATCCTATGTAGGTGACTTGAAATTTATCCTAGTTTTAAAAATAAAACTGATATAACAATGCTAGCTATAAAACTAAGCTGCAAATGAATACTTTGGTGCACTAATTAAATGTGTTTAAAAATCCTTGCTCAAAATAGTCCTGAAAGGATCACAGTTATTTCTTAGAGAAAACTAATTTCTATACATAGATATGTTAATATCAAGTCTGATTGCTCTCATAGTTTTTCTCTTAGATCCAAGATCCATATGTGAAATGTGATTTATAGCCTTGTCACATGTCCCCTTTTGTGTAACAGGTCTCCTTCATACAACATGTTCTGGAAAACTGCCAGAAAATCTTTGGCCAGGACATCACGTCACTTTTGGGAGAAACCTCAACCAGGGGTGACAGCGGCAGGTCAGCTGAAGGTACAGGCATCACTGAGTGGCTTTGGTGAGAGAGACAGTACATGGCTGGCAGGCAGGCATGGGAGCCGCTGTCCCTGGAGCCAGAGCTCAGCCCAAGGACAGTGACTTCCATGTGTTCCTCCTCCTGAAAGCAGCTCACAGGTCAGGGGCAGGTTCACACTGTCCTGAGACCAGAGGAAGGTAAGACCAACTCTCTGACTTCAAGACTTGCTTATGCAGCTCGGAACAGCCATCGTCGGGTGAGACAGTGTTTGGGGATTTTTTGAACAAACTCACTGGAAGTCACATTTATACAATAGGTATGATGTGGCTGGAAGGAGAGAGAGGGACCAGAGTATTCCTCTTTATTCCCCTACTCTCTTTTTTCTGCTCAGTGTTCCCCAAGGCAGTACCGGATTCCACTGCTGTTTGAAACAAGTTGAAAGAAAGCAGCATCATTGAGAAAAGGAGACTTGAAGTCAAACAACCTTTCCAGATGATAAACTCTGTGCCACCATTTACCAGCTGTGTTATGCTTTCCCAATTATTCCAGCTCATTCTGTTTCTGCATCAGTAAAATGTGAATAAAAATAATTCCTATACCTTAGGATTGTGATAATGTTTCAGATCATAGTGGATGTAAAACAAACAGGGCTAGTAGAAGTTTTCCTGAGACAAGAGGTAGTGTTATTTGGGCGTCACTAACCAGAGATGAGTAGCAGCACTCCATCTTACAGGGCAAAGTTCAGATATAATCAGGGTTCATGTGTGAAGTTACAGTATTGACATTTCTCAGTTTTAGGACATTTTCCTCCTTGTTCTAGGAAATCTTTGGAGAGTCCTTTACACCAGGGATGGAGGAGAGTGTGGTATCTGAGAATCTGCTTGGACTAAGACCACTGTTTTGTATTTCAGAGGTGACAACATCCCTTCACTGTGCAATCAGAGCCAGTGGCTGCCCAGCCCCAAGAACACCACAACTGCAGGATGATGGGCCCACCCAGCCCGTCAACAATTGTCAGTGTCAGTGAAGAGTACAATCTCCATTGTCACACCAGACTCTTTCTTTTCCTTTACTTCCTAAAATATCCCACTGACAACTGTTTTTCCAAATCATTTGCAACATGTCATTGAATTAGATGGAATCCTCAAGTCTCATCCCATAAGTGAATGGATGTGAGGAACCTTTATCTAACACTGCCTCTTTAGATCATTTTCCTAAAATGGATCACATTGAGAATGAGCTCCATGATTCTAGCTTCTTTTGAGTTCTGATTTTTCTTACTCCCTTATTATTCATATTTAAGGCAATCTTCCCTCAAAATTTCTTTGTATTCTGTCTTTCTTATCACTTATTTTGTATTATATACTAATGATTTACATATTGATGAAATAAGGATAATGCCATAAGTGTGTGCCTTACAGAACAACTTCATTAGCTCCTGATGCACATTAATCCTATTTTATAGCTGTATAATGTTCCCTGGTGTGTAAATAGCACAATCCTCTTGATCCACTCATGTGTGGATGGTGCTTAGGTGATCTGTAGCTTGTGGATATTGTGAATAACGCTTGATGAACATTGAGACGGGTATGTGTCTGCTGTGGTTTTTTTATCAGGCATGAGCACATGGCCGTGCTAACACACAGGCCCCCAAACAAAGGTACACCATCAGGAATTGCCTTGTGGTGAGGACTCTACCTCATGTTGTGCTATATTAAGAGGACTTCTGGTTATATATCCACTCCAAAAATGTGTGGATCAATGTGTTTTTTGTCAGAGTGGAGAGTGTTCCATGAATGGTAAGGCCTGCAAAGTCTAACTGGAGAGGCCCAAATGCAGTATCGGTAGCAACCATAGGACCACAGGTTGACAAATGATTTTAGGGGTGAAAGATGGTCATGAGAACATGACTGTATTAACAAGTCACTTGCACAATTCTTGTTACATGTAAGGATCACTCAGTAACAATTTAAAATTAGGGGGTTTCTAAAATAGTGAGTCAGAATCTCCTAGGGAGGACTGCCAGTAATTCTCCCCCAAGTAACTGGGATGCATCTCAGGAAACATGCGTAGATTCTAGAAAGAAAGATAGTCCTGACTTTAAACCTACTCTGAAGGGAGAGACAGAAAGTGGGGGATAACCTGGGACTGTCAGTGGTGGGAGCTAAGTCCGTTTATACTTGTTACTTTAACTATATCCAAACAGCTGGTGGGTAGGGGAGGGAGTGCAGAAAGTATTGTTCAGGTCACTTCCTGCTTCTAAATGCAGTGGACAGGAGAGGCTGGCCTCCTCCTTTGCAATGTGGTACAGAGCTTGAGGCTTCTCTCTAAATATCCCTTCAAGGCTAGTGTGGTTTTAAGATTAAAGCCTTACCATGTAAAAGACCTGAGCCTCTGGCCTCTATCTCCCTTTTCTGGACTGTTCACGTCCCCGGACCATCTGTCTCCAATCTAGCAAATGCTTTCCTGTCCCAAACTTTTTGCATTTAAATTCTATCCCTTTCCCGCCAACACAAAATAAGCTTTACAGAAGACTTCCTCTCTACACTGCAAGCCTGGTGTTAGAGCCATCTCTTAATTTTTCTTCTCCCTCTTTAACTTCTTTGAAGTATTTCCTGGAACATGTCTGGCACAACTACTGCTGGGACCATGTGTTTATTTTTGTCTCCCCATTTAAATCGAGGTTTTCTAAGAGTTGGTTCATTTTCTGGGTTCATTTTCTCCCTGCTGCCTAGTGCCTTTCTTCTTCCAGCGCAGATCTGGTGGAGTGTCCACCAGAGGAATGCTGGCGCTCCTGGATCCTGTGGATGCCTGGAAAGACCTTCTTGGCAGGATGAAAACCAAGGCTTTTTTTCTTTCAGGATGTGGGGTGGAAATCTGCCTCCTGAGATCGAGACACCCAGAATCAGAAGGGATTCATTGCCAGCAGAGTGCAAGAGGCTGAACACTATTTACCGATGTCGTGACCGAGGTGGCAACTGGGAAGAGATGGAGCTGAGAGGCCCTTTTTGGTAAAGTGAAAGGGAGTTACACCTGTAGACTCTTATCGCTGGACTAATGTGGTCAGTAGCTACCAGTGGGCAGTGCAGGTTAGGGAACCCCCCCTCCGCTCCCTGTAAATCTATACCCAGATACCATGCCAGTGGCACATCCCTGCTGCACCCTGCTGCTTCCTGTAGCTGCAACTGCATCCACTTCACCTCACGGATAATTGGACTATCTCAGCCTCTCCTCTCTTTATGATGCTGGTTCTCCCACTCCCTCTATCCTGTAAGTGTAAATTGTTTTTTCTCTTTGGTTACTTCAAAGACTCTTTTGTTTATATTTGGGGTACAAGTGCTCAGAGCCAGAACCATCAGACACGATTTGACCTGGTGTCTGTGTATAGATACTTAGTCAAGTATCATTCAAGTACTATTTGTTGAATAAATACTGCAAAGAAAAGACTGATTAGTTCAGATCCTCCCCCTTTTTTTAGTCCATCCATGTCAGGACACTATTCAAAATATGTTCAGTACATCTCCAGTGTTCGGTGGCTGTTACAATTCAATGATAAAGATGTGCTGCTGGGTTATTGATACTGAGGTGGACGTGGGGTGTGACCTTACACTGAGGAGTGAACATGTGGCTTAGAGCATTTGCTGTGCTGCTAACTTGCTAAAAATACCTTCAAACAAGAATCACTGCTCTATCTGGTAAGACTTTTGCCTGCATGGACTTAAGAATCTAGTAGGGAACACAGGAATTATGTTTGAAATTATTACAGTGCTTAAACGGGAGATTATGGGTATTATTATAGGGTCAAATTTCGGTCCACATTTGTCTAAGGAAGGAAATTGTCCCTGTGAGGAGAGATGAAGCTGGGTGACCTCCTTAGGCAGCTGGATTTGAACCCTTCAGGTTCCTTCAGGGCTGCTGGTCCCCCAGGGATCTACCTATCTGTGCAGCAGCCTCCTCACATTTTCTAGTGGGAAGGAAGACTGCCTTTACATAGGATGCTACTGTAGTTCCCATACATGACACTGACGAAGCCATGGATATGCCATGTGGGCACATGCAAAGATGCTCAGCGCCAATAGCCAAGTGGGAAACCAAGGACATATCACTACACAGCTATCAGAATGGCTGAAATAAAAACTGAAAACACCAAATGCTAGTGTGGATATTGAGAAACTAAATCACTCCTCAGTGCTGCTGAGGACGTGACATGCTACAGACCTTCTGAAAAGCAGTTTCTCGGAGTTGCAGTATGATATACAAAGACTAAGCTTACAAGGGAGACAGGGAGGGGAGAGAATGGCGGAGGGTGGGGGGAGGGAGAGGGATAATTCAAGAGTCACCCATAGCTAGCTGCCCTGTTTTGTAACCCAGTTAGCATCTGCCGAGCAGAGGTGAAGGTACCAACCACCCAACAGCTCAACTGCCAAAACCCCAGGAATACAACTGCCAAAGCACCAGCAGTTCAACTGCCAAAATTCCTAGTTGTTTCAACTACCAAAAGTCTAACACCAACTGCCTCAAAGCCCCAGAACCACCTCTTTTCCCATCAGCCCCTGTTCCTCTTACAAATCTAGAAGCTCTTTAAGCCCTTAGGTGGTCATTGAAGGCTGTACCACACAGGTAGTCTCTTAATATACTGGCTTTTGGGCACCAGAGGAGGAGTGACCGGGTTCTTACCTGCAGCAGTGGTTTTATGAAAAACTATGTGTGTGCATTTGATTCATTCTACAGAGTACAAGGGAAGCCACCTTCCTGGTTCCATGAAAGAACTGTCTATAGGTACATGAAATTGTCTGCTTTATTTAGGAGAGATTTATATTCTCCTGGATTTAGTTGTTTTGCTCCCATGAGCAGACTCACAGAGTGAGCTTACCTATAACTCAATCATATCATAGCTAGGCACTTTCTTCTGTTTAGACACTTTTGGATGTATTCAGTATACATTGGTGATATTTGAGAATTCTTCATTTGTATAAGCTTGGGGTCAATTTTCCAGAATCCTCATTTATCTATACTTTGTTAATGTGATACTTACCTGTAATTTATTTTTTTTCTTTTTAAAAAATTTTATTTTAATTTTATTTTATATATTTTTACATCATTTTCTCATTTTTGCACAATGTATGCATTTTTATCTTGGTTTTATCTTGTATCGTCTCCATACAATTCCCACCCCTCTTATTTTGACACTAATCCCTCCTCCCACCCCCACCATAGCAGGAATTTAGAAAACCTAAATAAGGGACCAGGAAAAAGACTAATTATAATAAAGTAAAAATCAAAATCAATAAGCAGCTATAAACCAGAGACCTGTAATGATTTCTTCACAAATACACATCCTCAATCTGCTAAAGATGGAGCTTCCATATGATCCAGCAATTCCACCCCTGGGTATTTACCCAAAGGACAAAGAAACATTAATTCAAAAGGGCACCTGCACCCCTATGTTTATAGCAGCACTGTTTACAATAGCTAAGCTTTGGAAAGAATCCAAATGCCCAAAAATAGATGACTGGATCAAGAAGATGTGTGGTACATACACACCATGGAATATTACTCAGCATTCAAAAAAGATAAACACATGCAATTTGCAGCAACATGGATGGAGCTGGAAGGGATCATATCCTGTTATTTTTTACCATCTTCTAATATCCCCTTTCTTTGGTCTCTAGTTCTCTCATTCCTAAGAGATGATGAGAAGTTCTGCAGTGTTTTCCTACCAACCTCTTAAGAGTTGGCATGCCCTAGGCTCTGTCCTTGAAACTCTTCTCTGTCTGCAACAGCTCCCTGAGTCTTCAGCCTTGTGGATCAGCTGCCCGGTGCCCATGTTGTTCTCCTGCACCACCTCTTCGGGGCGCTCCTCAACAGAGAGCTGCACTCCTCTTCCACCCAGATGAGCACCTACAACCTGGCAGTGTGCGTAGCTCCCAGCCTGCTCTGTCCTCCGAGTGCCTTGCAGTACAGAGGCTGAAGATGACATATAAATAAAGGTCAAGATATCACTAGTTTTTGCCTTTAGGGTGGAGTCAGCAGCCTTACTTTGAACCCCAAATCTACAGTATGAATTCTGACAGACCAGGTTTTCAAACTGGGGCAGATTTGATTCTCCTACATGGTGGGTGTGAGAAGGGGGCTTGCAAATTGGGAATTGAACTGGTTGTCACTTCCTTCCCACTCAAGACAATGGACACTAGACTCACCAGGGCACAGGGGCTTTAAGATACAATCATATCAAAAATATTAGCTAGGAAACTAAATTTCAAATCCTAACTTTAGCTTCTGTAAAAGAATTTTCATCTGTTCTCAAATGCTCTAAAAAGCATCACATAACTTAGAACTAGTTTATACATATATTTTTTATCAATTATGGATTTTTCTAAGCTTTTTACATTTTTTTGGATACAGCCTTATATATAAAATATGATTTATAGCCATGCATGAGAAAGAGACCCAATTTTTCCTTTTTGTATTGCAGGTTTCTTTCATACATTATATGCTGAAGAACAGCAAGAAAATCTTTGGTGAGGATATCACGTCACTGTTGGGAGGAAGCTCAACCAGGGGAGACAGCAGCAAGTTGGCTGAAGGTACAGGCATCAGTGAGTGGCTTTGGTGGGAGAGACAGCACATGGCCGGCGGCATGGGAGCCGCTGTCCTGGAGCCAGAGCTCAGCCCAAGGACAGTGACTTCCATGTGCTCCTCCTTCTGGAGCCGGCTCACAGGTCAGAGGTGGGTTCACACTGTCCTGAGACCAGAGGAAGGACGAGACCAGGTCTCTGACTTCAAGACTTGCTCGTGCAGCTCATAATAACCCTCTTTGCTATGAGGCAGTGTTTGGGAACTTTTGAACAAATTCACTGGAAGCCACATTTAGATATCAGGTGAGATGTGGCTGGAAGGAGAGAGAGGGGTGTGGGAGTTGCCCCTTTTTTTCCCCCACCCTCTTTTTTTCTGCTCAGTGTTCCCCAAGGCAGCACTGGATCCACAGCTCTTGGAAACAGGTTGAAAGAAACCAGCATCATTGAGAAAAGGAGACTTGAAGTCAAACAACCTTTCCAGATGATAAACTCTGTGCCACCATTTACCAGCTGTGTTATGCTTTCCCAATTATTCCAGCTCAGTCTGCTTCTTCATCTGTGAAGCATAGATAAAAATAAAGCCCATACTTTATATTGTCTTAAAGTTTGAAGATCATAATGGATGTAAAATTAATGGGGCTAATTTGTTTCCCTGAGATGAGAGCTAGTATTGTCCAGCCTCACTAATCAGAGACAAGTAGCAGCACTCCTTACAGGGCAGAGTTAGATTCAGAACCAGGGTATTTATATCTTGTCTCCCTTCTTAGTTTTGATCTTTCTAGGTTTTATATATTTTCCTCTTTGTATAGGAAATCTTTGGAAATTAATCATCAACAATTGAGATGAATCTGGTCTCTCAGAATGTTCTAGGCTAAGACCAATGTCTTTTTTAAATTTCAGAGGTGACAACAGTCTCCCGTCCTCCCCATGGAATCAAGCTAATGAGAGTGGTAATCTACAAAATGGACACAGCTACAGAATGATGGCAGGACCCCCCCCTCTTCTGATCTGGGTCCCCATAACCCTTGTCTACAATTGCAAAAGTCAATAAAGACTAAATTGTCACTGAACTGGACCCTTTCTTTTCCATTATTTCCTATGATATCCCACTGAGAAGTATTTTTTTCTAAGTCATTTGCAGGATATCATTAAACTTCAATTTAATCCTCAGATCCTGTCCAGAAATAAGCAAATGGACATGAGGTACCTTAAACTAAGACAACCACTTTAGATCATTTCATTTTAGTTGGATCACCATGAAAGAGTCAGTTCCAGTTTCTGGCTCTTCCTATTTGAGTTTCTTCCCAGAAAAATATCTTTCTACCACGTTATATCAGATACTTGTGTCATAATGTATTGTTTTATATATTGAAACAATAAAAATCATTCCTTAACCAAATACCTTAGACAACCACTTCATCATATTAGCACGTTGGTGGAGGCCCATTGGGCAGCTCTGGCCTCAGCTGAGTCACTTGTGCATCTACAATCAGCCAACAGCTCAACTGGAGGTAAGTTATGTGTGTACTATTCCTTCCTCATGTCTTTAGCAAGCTAGTCTGGCTTCTTCACGTGGTGAAGGAGGAGTTCCTCCTGCTAGCCTCTGCTTGCTTCTTATTTGCTAATGTCCATCAGCAAAGCAAGTCATGTGGCCAAACCAGAGTCCATGTGGCAGGGGACTGCACAAGGGACCACAGAGACAATGAGTCAGGCCAGGGGCCATTTGTTCATGGGGCTATAATCTCCCACTCATTGTAATTAAAGCCCAGCAGCCCCCCACCTCACATACTTTATTATCAGATTCAAATTTTCTTCAGACCAGCATTTCCTAAAGTCTTTTACAAGTGTGGTAGGAAGTATCTTTGGGCTAATTAGTTATTTTTCCTCCTTTATTCTTGCTCTACCCTCCTCCTGTTTTGTTAGCCACACACGAGGTATTTGTGTTCTCCTCTGCTAGGAATTTCACAATGTCTTCTTGACCATTTCAGCTCCAATGAACTGTTTTTTTATAGTCTTAAAAGTTTAGTTCATCCACTTTTCCCTATATACCACAAACAAGTGAAATCATACGGTGTTTGTGTCTCTCAAAACATGTCATCTTGATCCAATCATGTTTCAAATGGAAGAACATCTTTTTCATTCCACAGGTGAATAGTGTTCCCTGATGTGTAAATAGCACACCCTCTTGATCCACTCATCAGTGGATCGTGCTTAGGTGCTCTCTAGCTCATGACTATTGTGAATAATGTGATGATGAACATGAAGATGTGTGTGTGTCTGTTATCATGCATAAACTCTTGACCCTGGGAGGCATGGATGCTATGCTGTGGTAAATGACTGTATCTGATGTTCTGGTATATCATTAATAATGTCTGGTTAAAGATATGAATGAATATATGCACTTTGCTAATAGTGTAGAGACTTGGGTAGAAGATTGAGAAGCCAACATGTAGAATACAGAACACATGGTATTTCTGTGGGTGACCTTAATACCTTTGATTGCTAAATTTTGTAGATGACTTCCCAGTTTTCATGTATTTGCTGGTTCTGGAATTTAGTCTCATTGTTCATCATGCAAAAAAATGTGATATTAGTGAATATATCACTAAGTTACACTTATTCAGACATTAATCATAGCAGAGCACAACATGGGACATAGCCATTCACTACAGCAGAATTCCTGATGCTGCACAGTGGCCACAGTGGCATAGGGGCCATGTCTAGCAGGGCCAAGTGCTCATAGGTGATTAAAGAATAAAAGCAGGAAGCAACACACATTTCCATGTTCATCTCAGCGTTAGAAAGATACAAAAATTGTGAAATTTCAAATATCTACAATTCCAGAATAAAAGTGGCAAAAATCACGAGGCAATGCATCTATAAGTTTTTGAAATAAGGAAGATATGCTGAAGTCCCTCTAATTTGAAGAGAAGATAGAAACATTAAGAGGTAAAGCTGAAATTTAACTGATTTGCCCATTGCAACAGATACAGGTAATGCTTGCAGAGGGAAAGAGTTAACTTTTTCTCTCAGGATGCTCAAACACAGTATCTCCTTGAGAAAGGCAATTTATTTCTTAATTTTTAGAAAAGATCATTGGAGCTGATAAACTGTAAAAGGACCCAACTGTCTAATCTAGAATGAGAAAAGGTCAATTAGCTTTTCTGATATTGGACTTTACAATAGCAGGGAATAAGATATGTGTAATCATCAATCAATCTGTACTTAGAGATGCAATGAAGGTTAAACACTTTCAAAAGTAAAGCTATTGAAGATGAATATCTTATTTCATTCCAAGCAACTCACAGAACTCCTCTATTAGAAAACTAATTCTCATTGCTGGTGGAAATTTGTAACTATGATATATTGAACATGCACATATGCACACACACTCAATTTTTGTTCCACATAAGCATATATAAAAATTGGTGGGATGGAGTAAGTATAGTATCAAAAGCTACCTTTTTCAGGAAAGCACTGGGGCCATGTCTTTTATATATTTTTTAATAATTCTTTCCATGCTAGTCAAGGAGTGAGTGAGTCCTCTAATGATCTCTGGTACATGGTGACCTGTATTTCCAAGTTTATGTGTGTTTGATTTGTCCATAGCATAAGCGGTGCTAGGGAGAAATTGATTTCTTTTTGGCCTTTGGCCTAACTGTCTGTATTAACTTGGTTGGCTTAGTCTTTCCAAAGAAGGAAATCATTCCTTTTTGAAGTACCAGAAACTACCAGAAGACAAAATATCAAAAGAGAATTACAATCTCCTAAAACGGAAAAAGAAACTACTTTTAAAAATGGGAATGAATAGTTGGGAAGAAAAACCGAAACAACCCTGATTCCAGGATAATTATTTTTTTAATTGTGAAACTTCAGTAGTAAATTTATTTTTAATTTTTTTACATCATTGTTCATTTCTAAACAGTGTTTGCTTCCCCCCACCCCGTCAGGTGTAGTCCCCATAGAGTTTCCTTCCCCAAGGCACCCGTGCACCATCACCTCAGTCCCCTGTGCTCCTCCCTCCCTCCCTCTGATCCCTCTCCCTCCTCCTCCCCTGCAGGATGTCTCTGATTTATAATTGTCTGTTTTTGTTTTGTTGTGTTTTGTATTGTTGATTCCCCAATAATTATTAACACGTGAGGAAAGGCAAGGTATGGGCTAGAGAAGAGGTTTAAAAAACAAAAACAAAAACTGGGCCTCTCTAGTGGCACAGTTGGTTGAGTGCAGAGCTGTGGAGGTGTCCGCAGCTTAGGCAGCATGGGTTTGATCCCCGCCAGCCATGGAGGTACCCATATGGCGCAGCAGACCTTTCCTGTCTCACCCGCTGCTCCCCTCAGCAGTGTATTTCAGTCTGCCTGTTCTGTTCCCCCCTCTCTCTCTAGTGAATCCTCTCCCCCTCCTGCATATCTGGCCTGTACCCCGGTTCTTGTATGCATGAATAAATATCTCTTAAAAAAAATCTTAAAAAAAATAAATCTTTAAAAAAAAAAACCTTTGCACTTAAATGCATTATTTCTTAAAAGATTTAAGAGTGCCAATAATGTGCCACGTGCTTCACACATTTAAAGAAAAAGTTGTCAGTAATTTATTACATAAATATCTACAATATACCCCCCACATACTTAACTACCTTTATTTTGTATCTCCATGTCCATATCTGCATCCGTATGTATATCTAAACATATAAAACACTGCTCAATGCTCAACGATTTAGTAACCTAATGACATTTTCATCCTTCTGCAAATTTATGATTTTTCTGAATATGTATCACAGTGGGTGCTCCAGACCTAAGTCACTTACTCTGGTCACTGTGTAGTAAGTAGTGATATAACTCCTCACCTAGCAGGGGCATAAGTTGTTGGAAACTCTGACCATAAAGTGAAACTAGATAAGAATTATCATCTGCAGCACAGCTTAACTGATAAACTGTTAAGATCTTATATTATATTTCTGGTAACAAGAAAATCCTCCAATTTCTAAGGAAGGACCCAAAACACTTCTAATATTCAACAATTATCTGCATCCATTCTTTTTTCCCCCAGCCTACTCATTCCAGCTTGGTCTCAGGTGATCGCACCTATTCCAGAATCTCAAGGTGCAAGATGGGATCCAAGCCTCGACAGGATGCCCTTCCATTGCAGGCACAGCCTCACGTCTCACACATGCACACATTCTGGGACAACAGACAAGGCAAAGAACCTCACCTGCACTAGTTTAGGAAGTAGGAGGAAACCTGAGGCCCTTACATAGCCCAGTAGACCAGAGAAGAACTTGCACACTTCACACAGTCACCGCAGTGGGGGAACAATTATTTTTCTTATGGTTATAAATGATGCTGAGCAAAACGGCGTTTTTGGAGACCTGATGTGCTCATAACCCAGGTTCTTCATTTCACACCAGTCAGAGCAACAGGAGCTAAGCTGAAGCAGAGGGAAATCAAGGTAAGCCATCAACAGCCTGCTCTGGTCTCTCTTACAACCTTAAACACACAGCTCAACTTTTCTGTTGTTGTAATTTTTGCTTTATTATTTTACTTATCTGAGCAAATGATTTCGTGAACCTGAAAATATTGATATAAATGCTTAATTTAACTTTTTCTCTCCTTTGCTCAAAGGCTTCTGCACCCAAGGACCTGGCCCAGTTCTGGCTAGATAACTGGGTCAGATGGTTCCTTTCTGGTGTGTGTGCAAACCTGCAGACAACACCCACTTGGATCATGTCAGTTAATCTTTACCAATAATGCTGTGCCAGTTTTCCAAATACTGGTTTCTGGCTGTGGTCTCATTTTCTTGAAAAATGATGCCTTGGGCCTCCAAGCTCCATTATGATTTTGCAGATAGCAAGTTTTAGGTTTCTTTCCAAAGCACACAAATGGATTTTAAGGACATATGTAAATGGCTATAATTTAAAATCAGAAGTATTATCCCTGAGATTAGAATTTGACAGAGAGAAAAAAAACACAGCTTTTATTTATAAATAAATAAATAGCATCTTAAACATGAATTTCAAACTACATATGTGGGATACAAGAGGTAAATGTTGGGAATCTGGAAGTAGGTGAGTTTCAAAAGACTATAAACAGTTACGTTTAAACTGTCAACTAATTTCCTTTTCTATTTTGTTGTATTCATACATTTGTGTTTTTATATCAATGTGTGCGTGTGTTTGTGTGTGCGTGTATTAAGTAGTTTGGGGGTAATTATTTTACATGAGTTTCCCTTTCACAGCAATGCTATCACTTGTTCCTGTATATCTCCAGGCAGAGAAAGAGAGAGCATACTTTATTATAAGCAATCGGCTCAAATGGTGTGGAACATGGCAAATCTGAAATACGTAGGCCAAGTTGGCTGCTTAGAAATTGAGGTAAGAGTCTCGAGTATAAATTCCACAGCCTGATATGGCAGGCAAGAAACTCAGAGAGCATTTCTATGTGGCAGACTTGAAACAAACTTTCTTCCTCTTTGGGAAACAAGTCTTTCGTTTTAAGGCCTTCACCAATGAAATAAGGCCCACCCACCTTGGGGAAAGTAACCTGCTTTATTTCAAATCAAGTGATTTAACTATTAATCACATCTAAAAAATACCCTCGCCGTAACATAGCCCAGCAAAGGTGACACATACAATTAGCTATCAAAATGTCTTGTTCACTGATCATCTGACTTTTCCTCACTCAGCTCCACGAAGTTTCACCTTATTCCACCAAATAAAATGCAGCATGAGTTTACTCTTGTCAGGATCTCCAATTTGCTAGACCCAAGATCCCTGAAGTCATCTGGATTACAGAGAGCACTCTGGATGGCACAGACACCCAGATAAAATTCCTGGAAGGTTCTTTTTTGTGGTGGAAGTAACAATGAATCAAAGTGGATTATGGGAGGCTGTTTGAGCCCAAAATATTAATACATATTTGCCACTCTATTGACATCATTCCGAATGACATGTCACTGGTGTCATCACTACTAGTACATTTTCTTGAAGTCTTGAGACAGTTGCTCACCAAATGGTCATTTAGCAGTGTGGGTAAGAGTGCATCTACACCATATTTATGTGTGGAATCTTCATGGATTTTTTAAGTGCTGAATTCAAGTTTTCAACACCATAATTCAGCCTCTCTAAATTTAGTCCAAATGAATGCAAGTAGCTGCATAAAGTGAGGTATACAAAATGAGGTGAACCATGGCAGGTTTTATGCATCCTAGCAGGCTGCCAGGGTTTTCCCTCTAGCACCGTGGTGATGAAACTTGCCTATAGAATTCATGATTGTTTAAAACACAGCACGTGTGCATTTCCACGTTTGATTCTCTTTCCGAATGCTATGGGAAAAATATTGTTTTGTAGATAGGAAACTGAGGATTCAGAATTATTTCACCTGTTGTAGAAGAGTAACAATTGGGGTCAGAATAGATCAATGATTTTTCCACCATAGCATCTAGTCTGCTAAACAGCCATAAATACTGTTCTGGAAACAAAGTGATTGGAAACAAAGTGATTGTTTCCAAAGCAGATTGGGGCCAATGCACCCAAGGCATTGAACTACATATTTTAGAGGAAGGGGTTCTGATACAGGGGAAGAAAAAAAAAGATTGTGGTATTATCTGAAAGGCCCTTATTGTGAGCTGCCAGAGAGAAAGTAAAATTCACATGAATCTCAGTGATTTAAAATGTAACTGAAAAATACTGGAAGGAGAAATGATTATTCAGTTATGATAATAAAGGAAGTAATTTTCTTTTGTTCCTGGTAATTATATTGAAAACATAACTATAACTCACATTTAATTGGATCTTTGAAGAAGGGGAAGGGGAGGGAAGAGATTCATTTGTGGATTCTGAGGATCTGCTTGATCTTTCTTTCTTTCACAGAGATCAAAAGATTTATTGTTACTGGAGAAGGAACGGCAGGATTCAATTATGACTGAGATGAAAGACCCTGGGAACAGAGTAACTGCCTTTTCAATACTAATTGGGTATACTTTTTTAATTGATTCTTCAAAATCTTTACTCCAATAATTAAGCCACTTAGACATCAGAAGGATGTTAACGGAGTCCAGCTAGGGCAAAAGAACTCAAAATCACTGCGAATGACTAAAGTGGCAAAGGGACTGGGAAATTGGAAAAGTAAAGAAGAAATATATTTTCCTAGCCATCCAAAATTAATGTACAGGGCCTCCAAAGAGTTAATTTTATCTATCGTAGGTTAAATAATGGATCTTTGAAATATATATAAATAGCCATCCTTCTTTGAGGTGCAACTTCCAATTATTCCATCTTGATTTCCCTTTCGGTTATCAAGCATACCCTAAACTCCAAGCCCTTCCCCACTCAGGGAATCTGCTGACTGCTGAACTCAGAAGTAAGTTCCCACTTCTAGATTCATAATTTAATTTAAGATGCTGACTTTCTGGGTTTTTTTTTTTAAATATATTGCAAGTTTTTTAGAAATTCTGTCAAATATTTCAGAAATTATCTGGTAAAATGAATCCGTATGAAAATATATATGGATAATTGAAATAAAATTAGTAAATTTTTCCCCAAAGTATATTTAGGTGGGTTGGATTATGTGAAAATATGTTCTCAACTCTACTAAAGTAATTCTATCAAGCACAATAAAAAATGTAGATTAAAATAAATAAAAAGTCCCACCTCAGTGGAAGTGGGTGAAAAAGCCCCAAATGCATTTAATTTGCAAGATGTGAACAAGGAAATGTTATTTGAATCTACAAGAAGATTGTATGTTCTACAGAAAGTAAGTCAAAAAGGCAGATGTGAGAAGAGAGCAGAAATTGAAATTTTGGGGCATGGGTTTAATTATGTTTTAAATGGCAATCATGACTCGTTCTCATGTTCTTGCCCTTTGCTTCCCTCAATAGAATGCACATTCTCAATTGTTCTCATCTTTTTCTGCTTATATTAAATACCAACCATATTGGGTTGAGAGTCAGGAAGGAAACTACCAGTGACTGTCTTTCATATCGCCTCACTTTATGTTCTTCCAAGCTTTTATCACTGCCTGGAATGCCTGACACTTGGATGTGTTGCTGTGGTTTACTTGTCCTCACTGAAATGGCTAAGTTCCATGAAGGCAGAGCTCTTCTCCATCACATACTCCTTAGATCCTGAGCATTAAGGAGGTGCTCACACGGTAGGTGCTCATAGTTTCAACAAGTTCCGGACACATGACTAAACACTATGAAACATTAACTCATAAAATTTGCAGAGTGACCTGGAAATGTTAATATATTTGGCCCTCTTTTAACAAGGAATCAAAACTTAAAGGAATTATGTAACTTATCAATAATCAAGCAATTAAGAAGAGGGGATATGAACTCAGGTTTGATGTGCTTTCTATTTGGGGTCATGTCATAGGACACTTCCAAGTGGACCAGGGCTGTAAAGATAATGATGGGCATTTGGACCTCCATGGTGGGTGGCACTAGGGTTTAAGTCTCAGTGCTGTGAAGCTATGTGCAGCCACTGCAGCACGAGTTCAATCCCGGCCAGGGAGGTGACACACATGGCACAGCAGATCACTCCTGTCGCACCTGCTGCTCCTCTTAGCAGTGTATTTCAGTCAATCTACCTGTTATGTTCCTCACTCTGTTTCTGGTGGATCCTCTCACCCCCCACACCTCTGGCCTGTACCCCAGTTCTTGGATGCATAAATAAATCTTAAAAAAAAAAAGGATAATGCTGGGCATTAAACAAAGTGGCAGTAACATAGAATTAGATCGAAAGCCATTATTCCCTTTCAAACATCCTTTTTAATTAATCTTATTACTGGAAGTTAAAGTCTCAAATCAGATAACAGTACAGATGTCATATTTGGCAAAACTTGTGCAAGAGATTACAGTGACTGCTTTCAAAGTGATTTACAAGGCCCTGGATTAGAAACAAGTGATTGAAGGCATTGCTGTGACAGGAAAACTGTGCAGGACGACTAACTCTTGGCTAATCAGGGAAAATGCCACTGAGAGACAAACGTTAGAACTACAGCCTGATTACAGATCCCAACTCTAGTGAGGCAGCCTAAAATGTGGGAGGGGTGATATATAAATGATTAAAATATAAGCTATGAAACAAAAGGTCCAAAAGAAGTAAAAAAATACAGGTGACTTGGAAATTGAGTTCGATAAAGTATTCATGACCTCCTGTTATCATTAAATGTGTTAATATCATTAATAATGAATATTACACACACCCTATAAACATATTAGTAATTAATTTAGTATTATAGTTAATTATATTGTGCATGCTCAGGCTAATAAGAAATAGCCTTACTCATTTTAATGCATTGTAATAGAAATGAGAGCACAGAGCTGGAGCCATTTTGGGTACAACAATGACAAGGATTCACGCTTGAGAAAGGAGGGGGCATGCTTTTCACAAGTGCAAGAAAAACCTCTAGGCTGTTTGCAAACATGACCTGCTAAATCACCAGCCATTTAAAAACCATCAAACTCATAATCCCGTAATGTTCACACACTTTTAATATGGCACACAGTGTGTTTCACTAGGCCTGGCCCTGCCTGGGAGCTCCCATCACTTAGTGTCATTTAGGATACATTTTTTAACACCAAAGGAGCTGGTTTTCCTCCTAAATTCTTATGCTGACATCTGTTTATAGTGACCAGCAGTGTAAATTCCCAAGGTTCAAGAACTTGGACTTTTTCTGAGGCCACTTGTCAGCCCCTCGCTACTTTCCCAGATGCTTTCAGAGCAGAAACTCAGACCATGGGGTCCATTCAGGGGAGGGGAGTGAGGTTGTCGGGACAGCAGGGGCGCCAGGGTCACATCTGACTCGCCCACTGATTTGAGCAAGTTGCTTACTTTTCTCAGCCTCAGTCTCTTCAGCTGTCAACTGAAGGAAAAGGGTGCTTGTCTCAGGAGGTGATTTTGAAGGTTAAGTTGAAATAAAGTAAGAAAACATTTGGTGAGGGCTCTGGCACATAGCAAGGCCTCTGTTGGCTGTCATCAGCTGCTATTAACCTGCTTGATGAAGCACAATGTTCTCTTCTCTGAGCATTTCCAGAGATTTCTGGTGACAGCCTTACTCTCTTGGACTGGAGCCTACTCATGTGCTTGAAGCTAGCTCCATACCCAAGACTACTGGGCTCTTTCCTCAAATTCTACAACACTTGCAGATAAAATCATATGCTGAATATAAAACTCTGACTTTACATTCTTATCTGCCCTTACTGAAATAAGGAAAGAAAGTAAAAGTTGTCTCTCTCTTTAATGTTCTGAGATACCTCCATACAGCTTTTACACAAGGGCCGGACCAGTCTGCATTCCCACCAGCAAGCGGAAGGGTCCTTTCCTCCAGACCCTTGCCAGCACTTGTTTCTAGTCTTTTCAATACAGGCCATCCTCACAGGAATTAGATGGCAGAATATCCCAGCTCCCACCACCTCACTTACACATCCATCTGGGTCTATTATTTTTTTTAAGATTTATTTATGCATATAAGAGCTGGGGTACAGGCCAGAGGTGCAAGGGTTGGGGGGTGGGTGAGAGGATTCATCAGAGACAGAGTGGGGAACAGAACAGACAGACTGACGAAATACACTGCTGAGGGGAGCAGCGGGCGCGGCAGGAGAGGTCTGCGTGCCATGTGGGACCCTCGCCAGCGGCCGGGAATCGAACCAGCGCTGCAGAGGCTGCAGGCAGCTTCGCTGCCCAGCGCTCAACCACTGAGCCACCAGGGGAGGCCCAATCTGGGTCTATTAAACTTAAAAAAGATCCCACATTTTTTAAATGTGTATTGGGGAGTATTTGAGGAACTTTTGCCCACAAGAAAATTTTTCATGAGATTATTTTTTAAAATGGAAAAGGAGGAGGGAGGTGAGAAGTAGAATTGAGAGTGACTGCTTTCCCCTCCACATCTAGGCAAATGCATTTCTCTTGCATCTCTCTCAAATCCCACTGAAAGATACAGACACCTAGTGAGTGAAACATGTGATCTGCCCCTAACTCCCTGTAGGGGTACTAGGAGAATGAAGGGTAACCAGGGGAGAAAGCCTTACTCAATCTGCTGTGTCACACACTTGACAGGCATTGCTGCAGAGCAAATAAATGATTTGACCATAGAGGGAGGTTCAATTTAATAACCATAGCCAAAAAATTGTTGCTCTACTGGATTGTTCATAAATGTGATGTCCACAGCCCTGAGAAGTGCTGTCTGATGACTTGTCTTCTATGGCATTTAGGATCAAAACCCTTCCTCGAAAATATCATGTGAAATATACATGCAATGAAATTCACAGAACCCCTAGCATTTTTGATAATCCAGAGACTACTAGCCATATAAAAATCATCCTCATTCAGATGCTATCTTTAGTTTATGGGTGTGGTGTTTTCTTTAATCAAATAATTTCACTTGAATATGGAATTCCAATTCCTTTTTATTTAATGTTGCCTCAAACCTTACCCATTTTTAAAAATTAGGGCACAGTTTTCTAAAAATAGTATTGCCAGTTACCTGCTAATATGTTCCATTTTTTTTCTTTCACTGTTAACAGGAATAAATCAATCTTTTTACAAAGCTATTGGGTAATATAATATAGATTTTACAGAATACCATAATGCCTCTTCAATTACATAATTCATTTTAGTATTTCTTTTTTTAATTCTTTTTATTTTTCAAATATTTATTTTTATTCATTTATGAATACAAGAACTGGGGTGTAGGCCAGAGGTGCGGTGTGGAGGGGGTAAGAAGATTCACCAGAGACAGAGTGGGGAGCAGAAAAGGCAGATCCACTGAAATGCACTGCTGAGGGGAGCAGTGGGCAAGACACACAGGGCCCCTGAACCTTATATGGGTGACCTCCCTGGTGGGGTTTGAACTCATGCTGCAGTGGCTGGTGATAGCTTGATAGTACTGAGACTTTAACCCCTTTGCCATCAGGGAGGCCCTCATTTTAGTATTTCTGTCCATCAAAATGCAATAACCATGTGAGATTTCTCTAACAATTTACTTGCTTCTTGTGATTAGACATGTATAAGTGAAGTAAATTCCTTGCAATCTGTAATTGGGCTGACATTCATTTAGATCTGGGAATACATACAGTGATTTGTCCCCAAAAAGCAACTGAGGTAATTTTAAAGATGGAAAACATAAAAATGTTAATGTGAAGACCAGAAGGAAGAGGAGATTTAATTAAGGAGAGGGCTGATAAATTTTCCTGGTGATGGCAACATTGAACTGACATCCTTAAATTTCCCTGCAAGGATGAAGAGAGAAAAGAAAAGAGGACGCTTTTATAAAGTCACCTTTGTTATTACTCAAGGCAATGAGCTGTTACATACAAGCTTAATTATGATCTCTGTTCGTTGTCTCTATACCTAATAACACAAGATGCACTTTCCTGCTCTGTCACTTGCATGAGCATTCCCTGCCAAATAGCTGTCTTTCTTCTCCAGAGGAGACCAGCAGTTCCCCCTAGCTAGCCTCAAGGCAAGTGCCAACTCATTTCCTCCTGAAAACATCTTGTTCCCTGGGAGAGTTTCCATCAGAACTTAGACTGCAAATTCGCTGACTTACTCAACACATTTTTGGTCAGAAGAAACAAAAAGAAAAGAAACCACCTCTGACTTTCCTTGTGATAATGATTGAGATTTGTCAGTCAACAGAACAATCTCAAAGGGAAAACAGTTGCTGTTAACATGGAGCATTTCCACAATCTTCCCTAACTTCAAAAACAGATGAAATTCCTAAGTCCTGCACAGACACAGCAGTGGGAACAATGGACTCAAAGGTTGGTCTGCAATTAACAATTCCTTGAAAGTGTTTTCACTGATTTCTCAGAAGAAGTGAGCTCAAGTTGAATAAAGAATGCAATTTTTGAAACACCAAGAAAGAACAAGAGGTTGTGAAAAGAAGTATTTTAGATTCTTAAAATAAAAAAAAAATCTTACATTTTTCTCATTTTAAAATTCTCAACTATGTTTCACTAATGAAGAGTGCAATAGTACTATTTTCAAAGAACAAAAATCACTATTAAAGTACAAATTCCGTACCAAGTCATCCTTTAACTATATCAAGTGTTTGCTGTTTAATTTTTGGTTTTCATGAGAAAATTTAGACCAGAGTTTTGATAAAACATTCCCTTACATTTTTTGTTTGTTTGTTTAAGTTAGGTAAAGTATTCTTTTCATGCATAACTCCAAAACTTAAGATTTGTCTTCAGTATTGTACTGACATATATGGCCTAGGTAACATACCACTATTTTTGCCTTTCAGAGTAAAAAGATCCTTGTTCCTCAGTTCTCTCTCTCTCTCTCTCTCTCTCTCTCACACACACACACACACACACACACACACACACACACACACAAATACAACTTGAAAACTGAGCTTCTCCAAGGACCCTTTGCCATCTGTCCATGGAAGCAGTTGGTAACTTGATAAGCTTTGCCATATAGACTGACCATCTGGCATATACAGCCATAGAGCCTGACAATCCAGGCAGCCGTCTTTAAGCTCTGAGATCCCACTAGGAAATCTGTTCAAACATGTCATTCAGGGCTTTATATTTTCAGATATTTTAAAACTAAATAAAAAAAGACACCTTGTTACAATGGGAGAAATATCCTCATCAAGCCTAAAATGATCCAAGTTAGATTCTGAAGATAATATCAAGATGCATCTGATCTGACATTGTACTTTTCTGGAAAAATTATGAGATTAGTTGAGATATACATCATGAAGGAAACAAGGATCTTGAAATTCATGTTCACCAGATATGGAAATTGACTTTAGCATATTCATTAATTAATTCTTTATGGCTACAAAAAATCATTTTTATTCCTTATAATGAACATAAGCATAGTCACTTTCAGCAAATTTGATCACAGAATGGAAATAAAACTGCCTACACTGCATTATTAAATGGAGCATTCATAATCTATAGCTAACATCAGCAGAAGGTGCTAGGGAAAGCTGGGAAGGTAACTTCCTGAGGCGTTCCATGGTCACTTTACAAATTACAGAAAGAACTGTGAGATTCCCTAGAATATGTAGATGAAATTGTAAAGAACACAAAGGCTCTCCACTAAATGGTTAATTCATTATACAATATACCTGACAAAGGTACATTTTAATGTCTAGTATCTAACTCGTGATTACAAAAATGTAATAGTTCCTTCATCTTATCAAACTTAATATTCAAGAGTGGGTTTGACCTCACTAGTTGGCATCCAGAAGAAAACATAGATACATTCCTTACATTTCCAGGCTTGACAGGATCACTGGGGCAAGCAGACACCCATGGCCAGTAGCAGACAGTGACCAGTGCTCTGCAGGACCAGCCATCACCCAGCCTGCAGCCCTTCCTACAGCCCTCCCTCTTCTACTCTGACACATGCCTTCTGTCCTCCCTGCTTTAGCCAAGCTCCCTGACTATTGCTCTTTGTCTCATTAAACCCTTCTCATCAAGAATCTTGTCCGCTGTAGGAAAAGTCTCTTAGACTGTTTTTGCCATGACCTTTCAGCACGGGTGGCCGAGATGACATGTAGCCTTGAGACGTTGTCCGCATGTGGGAGAGCTGTAAATAATAAGGTAACCTTGATGTGTAGTTCACCCATGTGAAACATACTTCTGTAAACTAGGCATAAAGTTGGCCTTGTGCTGTCTTTGTCCATAAATTACATGAAAGCTATTTAATAGGGCTCCTGGGAGGCAAGGCAGGGCTTTCACAGGCCTCTCACGGCCACTCAGGCCCCACTGGCCACTGACGGGACATAGGGCCATGCTGCAGCTGGACACTGCCTCTGCTCCTACTGTTGCTACTTGTGTCGCCTACTGCCTCATAACAGTTGTTCCTGCTCCCCGCATAGGGCTTCTTGATCTGTTTTCCCATCTGCCACTATCCAGAATCAGAATGAGCTAGAATGGCACACAGACAAGTAGGATGCTCAACAACCATCTTACTCAATTGTCACTTAACAATCCCAAATAACTATCTCATCTTTCTTAGATTCAGAGGTCCTTGAGGGTGGTTGCTGTATTTGTATCTCATTGATATCCCAAGTATTTATTTTGATCAATACATACTCAGTAAATTATGTTGAGTTACCCTAGAGACATGCAATTTCAGGATCAAATTCAAAGGACAAGATCAGAAACACTGTACAGGACAGTGTGGTTTACAAATATTGGCTTCTTGAAGGTCTAGGTAGAAAAAGATTGAGAACCCATGTTCTTGGGAGATGGGAATGATGACACAAAGGCAAATGTTTGTTCCCCAAAACTAACTGATCTTGGCATGAATTAGATGCAAAAGATTTCAGCTTCTCATCTAAGTGTTTTCAAGAGATTTAGCACCGGTGGTCTTTGCACGAACTCTCACAGGATAATATGTATTCCTAGCCACACTCTTCTTTACTGGCCCATGAATATTTATCTCCTTCCAACCAGTAGGGCCAGATTCTACTAAAGATTTTGAGATATGGGTTAAATATAAATCAAAATTAAAGCTTGCTTTTGGGGGTAAAGGCATGTAGAACGACATAATACTATTCTTCATAATTGCCTCCACTCCTAATCTGCAATGATGTGCCTTCTTAAAGGAGATTCAGCCTCCACAAAGGACAGACTGTCTATTATTTCAGATTTCAGTAGGAACACACATAACATTAAGAATCTCCTGACTCATAAACCAGATTCCTTACTTCAGGTTTCATTTTATCGTATTTAATAGGGATTGTGGAAATTTTTTATGGCTTCTCATAAAACTAGAGGCCAACTTTTATAAATTATGGAAGTAAAATAAACAGTACTTTGTGCTTCTCAGAACTTCCTCATCCCACAGACACTCAGGGAACCCTCAATGTCACTAGATGGGATGCTCATCTCTCCATCTCAGGTCCTTCCGTTGAAGCCAATCTTGATAAAATTTCTTATTGGTGAGTTCTTATCACAAAACACCATACTTCAAACTGAAGAGCTGAGATGCCTGCCAAGTTACCATTTACCTTTCATCACTGTCCTAAATGTTAGCAGTTTACATTTCAGAAGACCAAACAGTACTCCACTGGGAATGATAAAGCATGCATGCAAGCCCATGACTAAGAATGTAAGTGACCTACCTGTGCCAAATGACCCACGAGCACTTCAATCTCATTCAATTTACTTGCAGGATCTCTCGGTTGCTGCTTCTGAAGAATCGCCAGGAAACAGAGTTTTTACCAAATCTACAGAGCTCTTAAAATATGGGCATGATTTTCTTCCTACACGGAGCACAGAGAAATGAGCTAATCAAAATCAGGCTCTTTTGTGATGGAAGAGGAACACAAACAAAATTAAACATAAAATTTTTTACACTTGGAGAAATAATTATGAATGATAGGGAGAACAAACATATTAAGTACTAAATGTAGTTAAGGTCAGACTTAAAATATTTGTGGCACTAGTAAATAGTTTAGCCCATATTGTGAAAGGGTAAATGGATTGAACAGAGTATGTTCCATTTTCTTTCATTCTCTTATCTCATCGACGTTAATCTTGGGCAAAATGTTGGGCCATTTTGCATGTTCCCCTTTGTAAAGAAGACCTCTGCACAATTTCTGTGTTCCTCTCTTTCTTTTCATTGAGTGACAGCAAGTTTCATGAACATATTTTGCTTCTTTCTTTCTGCAAGTCAGTGTTTCCATAGGATGGTCTATCTTTAAAAACAGAAAAAGTATTCTGGTTTTTGAAAGAACTTTTAAAGAAAAGTTTTATTTCATTTCATTATGAGGGAGTTGGCAAAGAAAGTTTAGAAACATTAAGTGTACTTTCTTTGATGGGCTGACATGATTTTATGTCTTTCCTGGTACCCTGAGATATGAACTATGTAAACACTCCAATGGGGCGATCCTTTGGATGGTTCAAAGACAAATATCTTTTTAAACAAACGTTTCATTAGTGCTTAACTTTGTGGGAGAATACTGAACTGAAGACAGAGTCATGGATTCCATTTTCAACGTAAGTATAAAAAGTAATTGTATATTATACCCGCTAAAGTCTTTTTAGTTTCATGGCCCTGTCATTATAAATGTACAAAGGATGGTTTATCTTCGTAGAGATTAAATTTCGGGCACATATATTTACACATTTTTTTTGTCATCACCTTTCCACTCATGACATATCTTTCCCATAACAGTTTACATCAGGTTACATTTTATCCTGAATTTGAGAATGTTGTTCTTTGCATCCATATGATTTTAATTTCATAGAAAATCATTTTCCCTAGTGAAGTAGAGAAGAGATAGGAGAGGCAGAAAACAGCTTCTCCAAACTGAATTCAAGATCAGGTGGCATCTTGGAACTTACCAAGTCCTGCTAGCACCAAGACACCGAGATTTTTCTCAGGTACATTTGACTTGAAATCAAATACCTTTTGCAAGTGAATATTTACAAAGATGAAAGATTCTATAAAATGTAAAGTAATCCTGGCTATGGAAGGAATTTTGAAGCAAGACCCTTTGACAGAACTTTTAGAACATTAGTAAATTGGTTTCAGTGTTTACAGGTTAACAGCATCTATCTCAAAAGCTATGGTTTTAACTGTTGCTGAGAATATCAATAATAAAAATGTTATATCATTATTCTATAAACAATGTAACTTGTTTGATATATTTTCCACATGCATAAGATGTTTTGCCTTTCAGCATTTTTATTCCACTGTTTTAATCCTAAAGGTATTTTGACAGTTTGTTTGTACATATTTAGATAAAAATTAATTTTGATATTGGAATTCTATTAGAAAAGATTCATCAGATATAAATTGCTGCCTGTAAACATTGTACACTGATATTTTTCATTGATGAATCAATTTGTTTACATATTCTCATTTACACTTTAGTTTTTGCCTTCTTCAGCATTTTTTGCAGCCATGTCTATCAAGTGTCTTTTCACACATGGTAGTTTTATTGTGTGTACTTTCATTGTTATTTAAATTTGTGTTTTTAAATGTAAATTTATAGGCATACCATTTAGGGGGGGCGGAGCAACATGGCGGAGAGGAGACGCTGCGAGTAAGATCTCCCATTAAAAAAAGTTAATAGGGAGGAAAAGCGGCAGGTCCCAGTGAGAACTGGGACACGGAAGATAAACGGACGACTCCAGCAAACTGCCCGAAGAAGAAAGTTGCCATAAAAGAGGACGAGAAGGGAGGGAAGCGCAGAACCCTGCTCCCCTCCCCCGCCCACAGAGGCGGCACTCTCCGACCGGCAGAGACCAGGGAAACAACAAACCAAAACGGCCAACAAGAAAAACGGACGCAGCAAGTGGGACTGTGAGTGGAAAGGAACTATTGCAGCCACCACACCCTGTGAACGGGAGAGGCGAACCCTGCAGGATCCGCCGCGGAGGTGAGCTCCAGGCGCCATTAAAGAGAGCCACGCCCCCCAGGAGGAGACCAGCACCAGCACACAGCCCCGGCCGCCCGGTAAGGTTGCGTGCGGAAAGCGGCGCGGATCCGGACCGGATCGCAGCTGCCCAGGTCCCCGCGCCTGCGACCTAGGCTTGCGGGGAGACGGCGGAGGCCCTCCCTGAGTGAGCAGGAACAAGGCGCCCAGGCAGGGGAGCGGGGTTCAAAAGGCGCCATTCCCGCGCCACTGATCTGGGCTACAGCCCGCGTCCTGGAACTGAGGGCTTTGGAACTGAGACCCGGGGCACGAAATTAGGGGGAGACTGCGGAGGCCCTCCCTGAGTGAGCAGGAACAAGGCGCCCAGGCAAGGGAGCTGGACTCAAAAGGCGCCATTCCCGCGCCACTGATCTGGGCTACAGCCTGCGTCCTGGAACTGAGGGCTTTGGAACTGAGACCCGGGGCACGAAATTAGGGGGAGACGGCGGAGGCCCATCCTGAGTGAGCAGGAACAAGGCGCCCAAGCAGGGGAGCAGGATTCAAAAGGCGCCATTCCCGCCCCACTGATCTGGGCTACAGCCCGCGTCCTGGAACTGAGGGCTTTGGAACAGAGACCCGGGGCACGAAATTAGGGGCGTGGGTTCCCCACGACGGTGGGGCACAAGGCAGACACAGCACCCCAAAGCCGTTGAGGTGTACCCTACCATCCCCGCTCTGCTCCCTGTCCCACGGGGTGGAAAATCAGCTCCCCAAGGGCTCTAGGAGAGATCTCTGGCACCACCTAGCGACTTGAAGCCAGCAGAGGCTCCTGAAGGAGCTAGTGGCCAGCTGGGGAGTTTGCCCACACCGGGCCCCTTCCGAACAAGTAGTCTGAGCCCACAGGGAGAGCGAGCACCCACAGCCGGGGCAGACCAGGTGCGCAGAAGAGTGTGCCTGAGACCAGACACGCAGGGAGTGTGTCCCACATCACCATTTTAGAACAGGGACATTTCTTCAGTAAAGACTACCTGCAGAAGGCTTCCTCAGGAGCCAGAGGTGAGCGGGGGAAGTTCGCCCACGCCAGACCCCCTCTGGCCTGCAGTCCAAGCCCAGAGGGGAGCAGGAACCCACCGCCGGGGCAGACCAGGCGCACAGGGGAATGTGTCCCTACATCGGCATTTTAGAACAGGGACCTTTCTCCAGTAAAGACTGCTTGAAACTGACAGATGACTCCTGGAAGAACCAGAGGGGAACAGAGAAGCCCACCCAAGATGCCGGCCAGTCCCAACAACACACTGTCCCAACGCATATGGCAAATTAGAAAACAGACAGTAGGGAAGAGAAGAACCACACGCAACCTAGCAACTCTCCAGAGAAAAAGCACACCACAAAAAGAAAGCCAGCCCCCAGATTGCAAAGACAATAACTTGGAAGAATTTCTGAGCCTTCCAGAAAGAGAATTTAAAATTGCCGTGATTAAAAAACTAACAGAAGTCATAAAGGAAAACAATGATAAGGGAAAAATAATCAACGATCAGAAGAATGCAATTGAGTCCCTAGAGAGGGAAAACAATGGTCAGAAGAAAGAAATTGAGTCCCTAAAGAGGGAAGTAAAAGAAATGCAGGAGATCAAAGAATTAATGGAAGAACTAAAGAATTCTGGGAAAAGCAATGAAAGCAGAATAGATGAAATGGAAGAACGAATAAGTAATCTTGAAGACATAGAAATAAAAAGAACCAAAACAGAAAAGGAAAGAGAAGTACGAAGGAAAAAGAACGAAGACAGACTTCGGGAACTATCTGACTCCATGAGGAAAGGAAATATAAGAGTTATAGGAATACCAGAAGGAGAGGAGAGAGATGTAGGAACAGAGAAAATATTCAAAGAGATAATTGAAGAGAACTTCCCAAATGTGAAGAAGGAGCTGAAAATTGATATACAAGAAGCAAGAAGAACACCAAACTTCCACGACGAAAGGAAAAATACAGCAAGACACATAATAGTAAAGCTCCCAAGAATCCAGGACAAGGAAAAAATAATGAAGCTGGCAAGAGGGAAGAAACAGATAACATTCAAAGGAAAACCAATCAGGCTGACATCAGACTTCTCCGAAGAAACACTACGGGCAAGGAGAGAGTGGAGGGACATAGTCAACAGACTCCAAGAAAACAGATGCCAACCAAGAATACTCTATCCCGCAAAGCTCTCCTTCCTCTTTGAAGAAAGAATATGGACCTTTCCAGACAAACAGAAACTCCGGAATTTCATTGCAACTAAACCCCCACTCCAAAAAATACTACAAGGAGTCCTAAAGCCAGAACCTCAGAGGGACAAATAACAATGAAAGAAGGCCAAAAAAAAAAAGTTATTAAAAGAATAAATACATAAAATCAAAGGAAAGACAAACACAATGGCAAATACAGATGTTAACATATCAATAATAACTCTGAATGTAAATGGACTAAACTCTTCAATAAAAAGACACAGAGTTGCAGCCTGGATTAAGAAACAAAACCCAACCTTTTGCTGTCTCCAGGAAACACATTTAGCTACAAAAGATAAAAATAGGCTCAAAGTTAAAGGATGGAAAACAATCCTACAAGCAAATGGACCAAAAAAGAAAGCAGGAACAGCTATACTTATATCAGATAAAACAGATTTCAAACTCAAAAAGATAAAAAGAGACCCCAAGGGTCACTACATTATGATCAAGGGGACAATACTTCAAGAAGAAATAACACTCATTAACATATACTCACCAAACGAAGGAGCACCAAAATATATCAGACAACTGTTGTCCTCTCTGAAAACAGACATCAGAGAAAACACATACGTAGTGGGAGACTTCAACACACCACTATCAACAATGGATAGATCAACAAGACAAAAAATAAGTAAAGAAACTAAAGCTCTAAATAAGGACCTAGAGCAATTGGGCTTAACAGACATCTATAGAACACTAAACCCCAAAAAAACGGAGTACACATTTTTCTCAAGCGCACACGGATCATTCTCCAGGATCGATCACATACTGGGGCACAAGACAAACATCAACAGATACACCAAGATTGAAATCATATCAACCATCTTTTCTGACCATGAAGGCATCAAACTAGAAATAAACCATAAAAAGAAGGCAAGGAACTTTCCTACCTCATGGAGATTAAAAACCACACTACTGGAAGACCATTGGACTAATGAGGAGATCAAAGAAGAAATTAAAAAATTTTTTGAATTGAACGACAAGGAGGACACCAATATCCTAAATGTATGGGATGCAGCAAAAGCAGTAATAAGAGGAAAATATATAGCAATAGAAGCTCACATCAAGAAACAAGAAAGAACGCAAAGAAACAACCTAATCTCGAAGCTCAAAGATCTAGAAAAAGAACAACAAAAAAACCCCAAAACCAGTAGAAGAAAAGAAATAATAAAAACCAAAGCAGAAATAAATGAAATTGAAACTAAAAAAACAATCCAAAAGATCAATGAAACCAAGAGCTGGTTCTTTGAAAAAATCAATAAAATAGACAAACCCCTAGCCAGGCTCACAAAGGAAAAAAGGGAGAAAGCACAAATAAACAGGATCATCAATGAAAGAGGAGAAATCACAACGGACACAGCAGAAATCAAAAGAATAATCAGTAACTACTATGAACAGTTATATGGAAACAAGTTCAACAATCTAGAGGAGATGGACAAATTCCTACAACTCTACAATCACCCAAAGCTAGATAAAGAAGAAATAGAACACCTAAACAGACCAATTACAATTAGCGAAATTGAAATGGTAATAAAACACCTCCCCAAAAACAAAAGCCCAGGACCTGATGGATTTACAAATGAATTCTACCAAACATTCAGAGACGAATTAGTGCCTATCCTTCACAAACTCTTCCAAAAAATTGAGAAGGAAGGGACAATACCAAACACGTTTTATGAAGCCAACATTACACTAATACCAAAACCGAACAAGGACAACACAAAAAAGGAAAACTACAGGCCAATCTCCCTAATGAACACTGATGCAAAAATCCTCAATAAAATTTTAGCTATCAGAATCCAACAATGTATCCATAAGATAATTCACCACGACCAAGTTGGATTCATTCCAGGGGCACAAGGATGGTTTAACATCCGAAAATCAATCAACGTTATCCAACACATCAACAAAAAGAAATATAAAAACCATATGATAATATCAATAGATGCTGAGAAAGCTTTCGACAAAGTGCAACACCCATTCATGATAAAAGCCCTTGAAATTCTTGGGATACAAGGAACATACCTCAACATCATAAAGGCCATCTATGACAAGCCAACAGCCAGTATCATTCTCAATGGTGAAAAGCTGAAAGCAATTCCATTAAGATCTGGAACAAGACAAGGATGTCCACTCTCACCATTGCTTTTCAATATAATACTGGAAGTCCTAGCCAGGGCAATAAGACAAGAGAAAGACGTCCAAGGAATCCAAATAGGAAAAGAAGAAGTCAAACTATCACTATTTGCAGACGATATGATATTATATATAGAGAACCCCAAAAACTCCACAGAAAAGCTAATTCAACTCATCAATCAGTTCAGTAAAGTGGCAGGATACAAAATCAACACGCAAAAGTCAGTAGCCTTCCTATACACAAACAATAAATCTGAAGAAGAAGAAATCAAAAAGACCATCCCTTTTGTTATTGAAACAAAAAAAATCAAATATTTGGGAATAAATCTAACAAAAGAGGTAAAGGACCTATACAAAGAAAACAATAAAACACTGTTAAAAGAAATAGAAGAAGACACAAAGAAATGGAGAGACATCCCCTGCTCATGGATTGGAAGAATAAACATTATTAAAATGGCCATCCTTCCAAAAGCAATATACAGATTCAATGCTATTCCAATCAAAATTTCAATGTCATTCTTCAAAGAAATAGAACAATTATTGATGAAATTCATATGGAATCACAAAAAACCCCGAATAGCCAAAGCTCTCCTGAAAAAAAAAGAAGGGAATGGAGGCATCAGACTCCCAGACTTCAAACTATACTACAAAGCCATAATCATCAAAACTGCATGGTATTGGAACAAGAACAGACATACAGACCAATGGAATCGAATAGAAAATCCAGAAATAAACCCACAGATTTATGGTCAACTAATCTTTGACAAAGGAGCAAAGAATATGCATTGGAGCAAAGAAAGTTTGTTCAATAAATGGTGCTGGGAAAACTGGGTCGCTACATGCAAAAGAATGAAGCTTGACCACCACCTCACACCATACACAAAAATCAACTCAAAATGGATTAAAGAACTAGACATAAGACCTGAAACCATAAAATATATAGAAGGAAATATAGGCGAAACACTACGTGATTTGCACATCAAAGACATCTTTACAGACACATCACCCAAAGCAGTGATTGTGAAGGCAAAGATAAACAGCTGGGACTACATCAAATTAAAGAGCTTTTACACAGCAAAAGAGACAATAACAAAAACAAAGAGAAACCCCACCAACTGGGAGAACATTTTTGCACCCAACACTAATGATAAAGGACTGATCACAAAAATCTGCAAAGAGCTGATGAGACTCAACAACAACAAAGAAAATAATCCAGTCAAAAAATGGGCAGAAGAGCTTAAAAGAAACTTCTCTGAAGAGGAAATGCAAATGGCCAACAGGCATATGAAAAAATGTTCAACATCACTTGTCATCAGGGAAATGCAAATCAAAACTACCATGAGATACCATCTTACACCAGTGAGAATGGCACATATTAAAAAAACTAGCAACAACAAATGTTGGCGAGGGTGTGGAGAAAAAGGAACTCTTCTGCACTGTTGGTGGGAGTGCAAACTGGTCCAACCACTGTGGAAAGCTGTGTGGAGATTTCTGGACCTACTAAACATAGAGCTTCCATATGATCCAGCAATTCCACTCCTAGGTATTTACCCAAAGGACACAGAAACATCAATTCCAAAGAACACCTGCACCCCTATGTTTATAGCAGCACTGTTTACAATAGCTAAGCTTTGGAAACAACCCAAATGCCCAAAAATAGATGACTGGATCAAGAAGATGTGGTACATATATACCATGGAATATTACTCAGCATTCAAAAAAGATAAACACATGCAATTTGCAGCAACATGGATGGCGCTGGAAGGGATCATGCTCAGCGAAATAAGCCAAAAAGAAAAAGAAAAATACCGGATGGTCTCACTCATAGCAGGAATCTAGAAAACTTAAATAAGGGACCAGGAAAATGAATAACTATAAGATAGTGAAAATCAAAATCAACAAAAAACTATGAACCAGAGACACTTTTAGGGGGGCGGGAGGGGAGGGATTGGGGTCAGAATGGGGGGGCTGCAATTGTATGGGGAATATAACAATAAAATTTATTTAAAAAAATAAATAAATAAATAAATAAATAAATGTAAATTTATAGTGTTTAATTTTTTGTTGTTTCTATTTACTAATTACAGTGCCATCCTCTAATAGAATTGAAGATTTTCATATTTCTCCAGGAAAATCTACTGTAACACAATTTAGTAAAAACCACTGATTCTACTGCAAATTTTTTGAGGAAAAATAATTTTTTCAGTGACATAAATTATCAGTATGTCTTAGATATATTATTTTCAGATTCATTGAATGAGTAATTCAATTTCCCGTACTACTATATTGCTTTGGATATAATGCACACATATACTATTGCAGGGCAAATAAAGGTCAAAAAAGTAGGGGAAAATACACTCACAATCACATCATTATATACAAAGGGTGTGTGTCCCTTCCCCCATTCTCTCTGATTTCAGTTAAGCAGCTAGGAGAGGTTTGTTCCCTCTCCCACTGTCATTTCAACTCATTTGTTCAGCTCACATTCCACTTACAGCATCCAGTTAAAATAATTAGTCAAATACTGAAGAAATCATCTTTTTGCAAACTACTGGAACTGGTGTCTTTGGGGCTAATTATCTAAAAGAATTTATTTGTCCCAACCCAGTGCCAGACACAAAGCTTCAACTAAAAAGAAAAAATGTTAGTAAGTAAACTAATAGACAGATTTTGTTCTTGAGATGCAAGGGAGATGGAAACCAGTGGTTTTCCACATTAAGAAGCATTTATAGCATGAGATCATTCTGGAAATACCACCTTACCTCAACACTTTGCAAGTCTTTGAATAAGCATTTTGCATTTCTTGATGCTGACTTCCATTTTTAGTGTAGTAGGACCTCTGAAAAAACCTGTTAACAAAAATAATCTATATTTTATTTTTTGTTGTTTTTTTATGGAGTTGTAATTAACATACAGCATTATATTAGTTTCAGGTACATAACAATGATTTCATATCTGTATATATTAACTAATATGTAATTGTGTATTATTTTAAATAATTGTATTTGGATTATTTTAATATTCTCCTCTCAGTGTTTGACAGAACAAGTAAATTTAAAAATCAAGAAGAACATAAATATCTACGGAACAAATATTCCTTTAAAGTACAAATGCAACATTCACCAAAATAATCATGTACTGGGTGAAAAGGGAAGTCCTAATAAATGTCATAGGGCTGAAAGAATGCAGAATTTCTCTGGTCATAAAATTAAATTTAAAATCAATTAACAGAAAACTATGGTGAACATGTATAAAAATATTTCTAAGTTAAGGAATACATTTCTAAATAGTCTATGGTGCCAAAAGGAAAAATTAGGAAATATTTTGAAGTAAATGATAATAAAAGCACAGCAAGCCCAGATTTATGTGATGATGCTAAAAATAATGCTTAAACAGGGATATTTATAACTCTATATATTAAAAGAGAAGATGACCTAAGCTTCAACTTCAGCTATAAAAGCTCTAAATTAAGTGCAAATAAATGAAAGGAGAATAATAATACACGTAAAAAGTATACAGGGCAGCAAGGGACACTAAAACTGGCCAAGGACACTGCCCAAATAGTTTATGGGTAACCATCTGAGTTTTTCACCCGTGCATACAATTACAAGACTGCTCAGGCTCAGGAAACAACAATAACGACTTGTTATTTAACAAACCAGGGAAAACAAAGAGTTACTGAGGCCTCAAATGTCCATTTACCTCACCCAAAGCCATATCCAGAGTTTTCAAGTCCTAAACACAATGGCTCCCAAGATGGCATCTTGCCACCACTGTGGACCCGGGAGCACAAGGCAGCCAGACCACAGGCCGGGATCCAACTCATGAAGACAGCAGGAGATACAACAGGAGATGCTCCTGGAGCTGCAGAGATGCCCCAGCGCAGCACAGATAAGCGACACTCAAAACAGCAGCTGTAGCAGCTGCAGCAGCCGCAAGGCCCAACCCGCTGCCACCCTCACAGCTCTGGGCCTTCGCCATCCCTGCCAGGCTGGAACCGCAGCAAAACCGGGGACAGTTTCAGTCGCTCCGCCACTTGCAAAGCCTCGGAACGCTTCCTCTCTGAGGTTGGCTGCTAGAAGCCTCTCCAAGTCCTTCAGAGGCCCGCAACAGCCTTCTGGAAGATACACATGGTGGGGGCAGAAATCACTGACCCCAGAATCCCTAAATATTCGCGTAGGGTAAGGGAAAAATGTCAGGCTTTTCTGCCCTCCTGCCATCAGGATAGATGATGGATCCTTGCGGTCCTGAATGCAGGCCTGATGGTGGGCACCTGGAGTAGGGTGTGGGCATAGGGAGATGGGATTCACCTGGGCTGAGACTGGGCTTTTAAGGGCGGCGTCATGGGGACGCCAGCAGAAGCCGAAAGAGGAAGCTGAAAGAGAAGCCGAGAGAGAAGCAGAGCCATAAGAAGAGCAGAGAGAACGCCAGAGAAAGCCCAGATAGAGTGAAGATTTGCTGGGGGCTGGGAGGACAGCCAGCCTCCCGACCCCCAAGACCCTGGCCTGCTGTGTACTGGGTAAATCCCAATAAAAGACCTGCAAAAAACCCCTGAGGACTCTGACTCCTCCTTTACCAAGTCTGCATGGGATCAGAAAACCTGCACTGTGTCCTGTCCTGCCTCTACAATCTGAAAACACTGAAATCCCAAATGCTGAATCCTGGGGATGGCTTCTGCAGTCCCTCATATTTCTCATCAGCGTATCTACCCCCACCGATATTTTGTTTGCATTTTCCCTGGGGCTCTTCATCCTCACCAGCACCCCCTCCAGGGGCCACCACCGGAATAGTCTCTGACTTCAGGCACCAGTTCCAAAAGCAGAAATCTGTGAAATAGAAGATAAACACTCGAGATCATCCATGAGGACAAGACCAGATTTTTGGGGTGCTCACTAGCAGCAAGACCCCCTAAACTAGACAAAGAAGGCAAACCAGCATCAGCGCAGGTGGCCCCTGTTATTGGAAAGTGCCAGTTAAGCCGCCTCCACTTCAAGGATGAGCCTCCCCAGCACCTGGCGCAGGTCGCACTTGTACGACGCCCACAGAAAAGCAACCCCACTTGGGGCTGCGTGCCTTTGCTCCCGCCGTGATGAGGCTGTGCCAGCCCCAGAGAGCAGGCCGGGCTCTGTCTCCGGCACACTCTACAGGTGTGTCTGTGTCATAACCGCTCTGCTTTCACCGTCCCTGAGAATTGTTTTGGTTCTACGTGTGATTTGGTATAATTTGGTGTGTTATGTTTTGGTTCTGGGAACAAAGTTTTCCACCTAATTTATGGGCCTCTTGGCTCCGCTTGGCCCCATTCACCCTCTCGGGAGCGGTTTCATGCCACGGCCTCCTTTTCTGACGGGAAACCTGTATCAGAAGTGAGAGCGGGGACATGTAGGGTAAATAAAAAGTATCAGGGTTTTCTGCCCTCCCGCCATGAGGATAGATGACGGGGCCTTGCGGTCCTGAATGCAGGCCTGATGGCGGGCACCTGGAGTAGGGTGTGGGCATAGGGAGATGGGATTCACCTGGGCTGAGACTGGGCTTATGAGGTTGGCGTCATGGGGACGCCAGAAGAAGCAGAGAATGAACGGGAGAGCAGAGAAGCAGAGAACACCAGGGAGCCCAGAAAGAGTGAAGACTTGTGTAGGGTAAGGTAAAAGTATCAGGCTTTTCTGCCCTCCCACCATCAGGATAGATGATGGATCCTTGCGGTCCTGAATGCAGGCCTGATGGCGGGCACCTGGAGAAGGGTGTGGGCATAGGTAGATGGGATTCACCTGGGCTGAGATTGGGCTTTTAAGGGCGGCGTCATGGGGACGCCAGCAGAGCAGAAGAGAAGCAGAGAGTAGGCCAGAGAGCCCAGATAGAGTGAAAACTTGGTGGGGGCTGGAAGGCTGGCAGCCTCCAGCACCCCTACCTGCCACGTACCTGGTAAATCCCAATAAAAGCCTGCAAAAGCCACTGAGGGCTCCAGGACTCCTCCTTTACCCCATCTGCTCGGATCATAGAAAACCTGTCCTGTGTCATCCTGCCCCTACAGGACCCATGGGGAAAATGCAGTTTTTTTTTTTAAAGATTTATTTATTTATGCATACAAGAACTGGGGTACAAGCCAGAGGTGTGCAGGATGAGAGGATTTACCAGAGACAGTGGGGAACAGAACAGGCAGATTGAAGTACACTGCTGAGGGGAGCAGCAGGCGAGACAGGAGATGTCTACTGCGCCATGTCGTAGCTCCCTGGCTGGGGATTAAACTTGTGTTGCAGAGGCTGCAGATAGCTCCACAGGCTGTGTCTTAACCCCTTGCGCCACCAGGGAGGCCCAGTAAATTAGAATTTTTAATAGCAAATTCTAATAGCAGAATTAGAAAATTCTAATAAGGAAGAAAAAACACCAATTTTTTTACCCCAAGGACAAGATACAGTCAGAGACACAGGCTTAGCCTTCAGCCTTCCAAGCCAAGTCTTGGAACAGATCTGGGTTTTGAAAATGTCACATCAATGGTTACAATTCTTCAAGGTTGTTGGACAAACTCCCTCCTCTGTGAATTCTTTCTCCTCAACCAAAGACAGTTACTGTCTGCGCAGAAGAACGTGCCATGCTCTGCAGCCCCCCAGATTCCTCCTGTGTTACGGGCTGTTTGCTCACTTGTTTAATGGTCTCTATACGATGAACTGCTGGAAGCTCTGAGAATTTTTACTTCACCTTAAAATGTAATATGGCGGGGGAGGGATGGGGGGCGAGCTATGTGTTTGTTGTCAAGTCTGTGAAAAAAACAGCTGGGGAAAGGTCCTGCTTTGTTCTCATTGACACCCAAGCACTGGAGGAACCCGAGGGTGCCTGCCCTGGGATGATGTAGTCAGTGTGGATGGAACATATGGCGGTGAGGCCGGTCGCCTCTTGGGACAGATCAGTTAGCCTCCCAGCAGGCCCACGCAGGCCAGAGGACGTTGGAGGCCTCCTCTCATGTCTAGTTGTGCTTTGGAGGGCTGCCGTTTCGATTTCTGGTCTATTCAGAAGCAATCACACTACAGGGTGTTGACTCATTGTAACTAAGTGCAGAAGCAACTGGTATATTTTTTATTTTATTTTATTTATTTATTTTTTTAAAGATTTATTTTTATTTATTTATACAAGCACTGGGTACAGTCAGAAGCGCGGGAGGGTGAGAGAATTCACCAGAGCCAGAGTAGGGAGCAGAGCAGGCAGAAGGACCGAAGTACACTGCTGAGGGGAGCAGCGGGCGGCAGGAGAGGTCTGCGCGCCATGCGGGACCCTCCTCTGGTGGCCGGGGAGCAGGCGGGGATCAAACTGGCACCACAGAGGCTGCGGGCAGCTTCGCAACCCAGCGCTCAACCGCTGCGCCACCGGGGAGGCCCTTTTTATTTTATTTTATTATTTGTTACTGAGGCAACTGGTTTACAACACTGCATACGATTTGCCACCACAAAGGCACCTATAGGCCTTCCCCCTACACTATTGGGTCCGCTCCCCACCTTGGTCTCACCCACTTATCCCCTCCCCCTCTAGTAGCCCCAATTCTGCTGTCATATTTTAGGTTTTGTTTTGGTTTAGTTCTTTCAGTTCCATTATTTTCTTTCTCTATATCCCCCATGAGTAAAACCATCGAGTGTTTGTCCTTCTCCTTCTGACACTTCACTTAACATAATCCCCTACAGTTCCATCCGTACTGTCACAAATGCCAACAGTTCATCTTTTTTTGTTATACCTGAGTGGTATTCTGTTTCTCTCTCTCTCCCTCTCTGTTTGTATGCACCATATTTTCTTAATACACTCATCTTTCCTTGGACTTTGAAGTTATTTCCATAACATGGCTATTGAAAGCAGCGCTGCAATGAAGACAGAAGTGCTTACGTCCCTTTGGAATTTTTCAGGTAGATTCGAAGGAGTAGAATTCTAGGTCATTTGCTATATTTAATATTTTGAAGAAATTTCATTCTATTTTCCAGAGGGTCTGGACCAGTCTACATTCCCACGAACAGTGTACAAGTGTCCCTTTCTCCCCACACCCTCACTAGCATTTGTTGTTACTGTTTGTTCTTTGCTATGGGCCATTCTCACAGGAGTGAGGTGACATCTTATTTGGGTTTTGATTTGCCTTTCCTTTATGATAAATGACGATGAGAGTTTTTTCATGTAAGCTGGCATTTTCTTAAGGATGTTATTCTCTTTTTTTTTTTTTTGTGGGACCCTCACCGGTGGCCGGGGAATGAACCGGCGCTGCAGAGGCTGCGGGCAGCCTCCCAGCCCAGTGCTCAATCACTGCGCCACCAGGAGAGGCCCAGGATGTTATTCTTATTTTAGAAAACAATCCAACTGTAACTTGCATTTGTTGATTAGTAAATTGTCTTCTTAAAGGTGAATATACCCGGAAGCCAAATCATGATGCAGAGCATTGTCCCCCAAATCAAGAAATCAGAGCAAAGTAAGTCGCTTCTTCCCTTTCCTACTAGATAAGTAGCAGGGACCTCCTAGGACATTTGTTGTACATGGTTAGCTTTTCCTAGTTACTACCAAGGGCACACACACTGAGAAAATTGACTTATTTTCCTAAAATGGGCAGTATATTCTTTTGCTTTTGCTTTGATAGTCTTTTCTTAAATGTGTTAAAACTTTCCATGAGGTTATGGTTAAAGGTTTACCTAGGGACTGTGTATGTGAAACATTTAGAACAAAGCTCAATGAATAATTACCTGAGTCTTTTAAAATAATTTCTTAAATATATATTCTCTGCTCACTACATCAGATGATTTAATAGTTAAACTCTGGGAGGAAATTTTATTACTATACTTCCATGTTCTTGGGCATAGAAAAATGCCTGACTATCCCTTATAAGAGGTACTCCTGGCATTTTGAGTAAGTATATCGTGTTTACATTGGTCATCCAAACAGTATTTCCTAAATGGTGCACTGAAGAGTTCTAATAGCACAAAAGAGTTAATTAAGAATCCTAGAATGCTAAATTACTTCCCTCCACAGTAACTCAGTCTTTACTAGGAAGAATCTCAATGGGCACAGAAGGCTGTGACAGCTCATAATTAACCTTCATTTTTATGGAGGTTAAATTCATATTTTTTACAAAATATCTGGCATGTGTATGATTCCCATTGCGTCCTTGGGTCAATTAGAGCAAAACTCATTGTGTACTTGTCTTAGAAGAGAGCAATTACTTAAATATATGGGTAACATTCACTATGGTTATTGATTTGTCAAATTTGTCTCTGTATATTTTGAGGTTATTTTGTTAGGTCCATATAAGCTTAGAATAAGACGTTCCTGGACATGATCATAATACTGCTTTCCTCATTATCTTCTGTAAGGCATTTGTCTTAAAACTTACATGTTTTAGTGCTGACATAGACACTTTTTTTTTTTTTGGTCTATCTTTTGTGATTTTTTTTTTTAAAGATTTATTTATTTATTTATTTTTATTTTACTTATTTAGTTATTTGTACAAGCACTGGGTACAGTCAGAAGTGCGGGAGGGTGAGAGAATTCACCAGAGCCAGGGCGGGGAGCAGAGCAGGCAGAAGGACCGAAGTACACTGCTGAGGGGAGCAGCGGGCGGCAGGAGAGGTCTGCGCGCCCTGTGGGACCCTCCTCCGGTGGCCAGGGAGCAGCTGGGGATTGAACCGGTACTGCAGAGGCTGCAGGCAGCTTTGCAACCCAGTGCTCAACCGCTGCACCACCAGGGGAGGCCCTATCTTTTGTCATTCTTGTGCTTGCAAATTGTTATGTTCTGGATAGTTTCCTTCTAAATGGTACATTGCTGTATTATTTATTTTACTGAAGTAATATTGGCTTGTAACACTCATAGATGTTTCAGATATAAAGTCTTTTAAATCAACCTCTGTATATACCACCTTATATTCATCAACAGAATTCCAGTTTCCATCTCTCCCCATACTATTGCAGTAACCCCTTTTACCTAATTTTTCCACCCCTCCCTTCTGGTAACTACACTTTTGCCCTTATAATCAAAAAGTCCCTTTGTGTATATAAACCACATGATAGTGTTGTTTTTCTAATGAATCATATAATCTTAGTGTTGAAGTACGATTTTTACTTGTGGTCTGAATTCCTGAGCGTCCCCTGAATCTGTGGTGGTAGTAGGAATCCTAGTCCATCTGGGCTGCTGTAACAAATATCATAGGCTCAGTGGCTTCAACAACATTTATTCATCACAGTTCTTGAGTCCGGAAGTTCAAGATCTAGGTGCTCATAGTTGGTGTCTGCCGAGATCTCAGGTTTACAGAGGGACATGTCAGTGTGTCTTCACATGGGAAGAGGGCTCTCCAGGGTTTCTTCTATCTGACCTTATTCTCACCTCCTTCATAATGATCTTATTTCTGGATTCTCTATCCTCATGATCTAATCATCTCCCAAAGTTCCAGGCTGATAAACCATAACATTTGGGGTTAAGATTTCAACTGGTAGGCACCTCCCTGGTGATGCAGGGGTTAATGTCTCAGCACTATCAAACTATCACCAGCCACTACTGTATGAGAAGGATCCCCAGTTAGGGAGCTAACCCACATGTGGCAAGGCAGACCTCTCCTGTCTTACCCGATTCTCTCCTCAACAGTGTATTTCAGCAAATCTGCCTATTCTGCTCCCCACTCTGTCTCTGGTGAATCTTCTCACCCCCGCACCTCTGGCCTACACCCCAGGTATTGTATGCATGAATAAGTAAAATAAATCTTTGTAAAAATAAAGGCAATCCATTAAAATATTTTTTTAAAAAAGATTTCAACCTGTAAGTGGGAGGTGGGAAGGTGACAAACATTCAGTTCATAACAGTGGGGTTATGAAATAAAAACTTTTTAATTACTATTTTTCCCAGCATTGAGGTGGTACTTGACATATACCATTGTATAAGTTTATAGTGTATAATGTGATCATTTGGTATACATATATATTTAAAAATAGCTACTACGTTAAATTTAGTTATGCATCCTGTACCTCACATAATTACTATTTTGTTGTTGTTATGGTGAAAGCACTTAAGATGTACTCTCATAGCAACTTTGAGCTGTACAATACAGTATGATCAACTGTAGTCACCATGCCAAACAACAGCTCTTCATAACCTTTAACATTTCCTCATTTCCCCCAACTTCCATCCTTTGCAAATACCACTCTGCTCTCAGTTTCTATGAGTGACTTTTATAGATTGTGTATAAAAGTGATACCATGTTATTTGCTATCTGACTTATTTCACTTAATATTATGCCCTCAAGATTCATCCATGTTGTTGCAAACAGCAGGAGTTCCGTGTCTTGGTGCTTGTGAGTTTTGTAAACATTGGAATGTGATGCCTCTAAGAGACAGTGATTTTATTTACTTCTGATAAATATCTGGAAGTGGAATTGCTAGATCATAAGGTAGAATTGTTTTTAATTTTTGGAGGTATCTCCATAGTGACGGTACCAATTTCTATTCCCATCAGTAATATGTGGGGGTTTTCCTTTTCTCTGTATCCTCATCAAATTTGTTGCCTTTTGTCTTTTTGATAAAAGCCATCCTGACAAATGTAAGGAGGTATCTCACTGTGGATTTGATGTGCATTTCCTTGATTAGTGATGTTGAATGTTTTTTCTTGTACCTGTTATGTCATTTGTATGTCTACTTGGGAAAAATGTCAGTTCAAGACCTCTGCTCACTTTTTAATCAGGTTGTTTCTTGCTGTTTATTTATATGAGTTCCTTATATATTTGGGTTAACAACCCTTTAGTGCATATGTGGTTTGCAAATATTTTCTCTCATTCTGTATGTTACCTTTTTATTTTGTTGATGTTTCTTTTGTTATGCAGAAACTTTTTAATTTGCTGTTGTCTCACTTGTTGATTTTTACTTCTGTCGCCAAGATCAGCGTCATGGGCTTTTCCCTATGCTTTCTTCTAGGAGTTTTATTTTCAGGCCCTATGTTTAAGTCCTTAATTCATTTTACATTAAGTGGCACAAGGTAGGGATGACATTTCATTCTATTGCATGCAGTTTATGACAGTTTGCCTAATGCCATTTATTGAAGAAACTGCCCCTTCCCCTTGAGTATCCTTGGCTGTATTTTTCAAATATTACTTGACCATATAGCTTAGACTTATTTCTGGGCTCTTGATTCTGTTCCATTAGTTTATATGTTTAATTTTATGCCAGTACCATCCTGGAAAAAATTTAAAAATAATACTAAGTTGCTGATTGCCTTTGTCACCCTTGTTCTTTCATGAATGTGTTCTAACATTTTTCAGTGGTTATATAGTGTATGCTATTATAAGAGATTGAAGGCAGAGGCAGGTATATAAATCCAGTCAAATAATCAATCTAAACATTAGGAGAATTGAAAACAGCAGGAACAATGCTGCTCTTCTCAATGAACATTTTTTAGTTTTGAAAAATGCAGATATTCTCACAAAATTGATATTTAGGTTGTTATGATTTTAAATTAATATTTTAATATTTCTTGGTTATTCATTATGCTAAATATTGCTATGAGGTCCTTAGTAAATTTTAGAGATTAAAAGGGATTCAGAAACAAAAACTTGGAAGTCACAGAGTTAAATTTTTAAAAGTTTCCCTTGACTAATTTTAGATGCTAGTATTTCACTATATTTATACTTCATGTAATAATTTGAAGACCTAAGAATACATTGATGACATTGAGTTCAGTTTATCTTATCATTCTTGTGATGATTTGTTGAAGTGGAATCCCAGGTTACTGTCAAATTCTCTAAGCCTTTGAAGGTATAGTTTTATTATCTTTTATAATATTGAGATATAATTGTGTTGGCTGAAATTCCAGTTTAAATCTTGAAGTTTTAATCTCTGTTGACGCTAACTGATGAAGTGAATGTTTTCTTAGGTGTTCTGTAGATTATATTGTGAGTTTACCTTGATTGGGACATAATACCTGTATGACTCAGAATAAGAGAATAGGTTCCCCTAAAGACATTTTATGTGTACTTTCTTCAGGTACTTTGGGATAACTAATAGTCAGATCACATTTTGAGAACTTTGGTAAAATATAAGTTGACATGGACAAAATGTCAATCATTTAAACCATTTTTAAATATACATGTAACTCAGTGGCAGTGAATCCATTCTCAGTATTGTATAGCCATTACACTATTTTCTGTCCAAAACCGTCCATCTCTAACATGAATTTTGTACCTAGTAAATAATAATTTTCCATGGATGAATCCCCTCAGTGTCTATCAACCTCTGTTCTACTTTCTGTCTCTATGGATATGCCAGTTCTTTTTTTTAACGATTTATTTCTTCATGCATACAGGAACCAGGGTACAGGCCAGATGTGTGGGAGGGCGAGAGGACAGAGCGGGGAACAGAACAGGCAGACTGACTGAAATACACTGCTGAGGGGAGCAGCGAGTGAGACAGGAGAGGTCTGCTGGGCCATGTGGGTAACTCCCTGGCCTGTGGGAATTGAACCCACACTGCAAAGGCTGCAGAGAGCTTCACAGCGCAGCGCTCAACCACCTGCGCCACCAGGGAGGCCCATGCCTGTTCTTTATACCTCATTTAAGGGGAATCATATAATATGTGCTCTTCTCTGGCTTGTTTATTTCATGTGACATTATGTTTTCAAGGTCTATCCATATAGCAGCATATATAAAAATTTCATCCATTTTATCCATTCCTCTGTGGATGGACACTTAGGTTGTTTCTACTTCTCAGATGTTTTGAATAATGCTGCTTTATACCATGATGTACAAATACCTATTTAAACCCCTTTTTTCACTTTTGGGTATGTACTTAGAAGTTGATTGCTATGTCATATGGTAGCTCTATGTTTACTTTTTTGAGGAATCATCCAACTATTTTTCATGTCAGTTGTACCATTGTTCTTTCCCATTACAACACACAAAAATTTCCAATTTCTCCATTCTTGCACTTTTACCTGTCATTTTATTGATTATAGCTATCCTAGTAGATGTGAAGTATGGACCACTTTTGCGTTAATTTCTTGGGTTGGGGTTTCTTGGACCTCATAGATAATTCATACTCAGAACCCAACCTTAAGTGAAGGCTGATCCATGTTAACAATCTCCAGGGGATAAGACTATTTCACCATAAAGCATAAGCTTATTCTAACAAGCTTTCTATCAGCTCATTCAAGTGAGCAGATTTTTCTCAGCCACCATTCTACTGAGGTATAGAACTCCAAGCATCCCAGATATGGAGTTTGATTTCATATCCCCATTATCAACAGACTTTTTATTTGTGTCACCAATAAAACTCAAGCTACTCCATTCTTTTCCTTCACCACTTCCTTTCCCAGGGCCCCAACAAAAGCAGTTCATTGATTTCCTCCTAGTTTCCCCTACCTGCAACCTCAATCCAACAAACTCCATCCTACATGCCGCCTTCATGTGTGACCCTTGAGGATTTTCTTTGTTGCAATCTCAGCTATGCTTTTATTTTCACTTTATTTTCTTTAACATTTGGTACTTCTGTGGGGTGAAATTTCAGATTCTGTAATACATCAATTGTCAAATTATCCTCTAAAATATTATGTATAATATACTGACTTTATTTTTGGAAACCAATCATACTATGTGATTGGAAGATATGAAATCTAAATATGACTCTGTTCACCTTTATGTTCAACTATTTGATCAAAATAGTTACAGATACACAAGTAGGCTGGAAATTTTGCCATGCTAAAAGTTTGGATTAGAGGTATATCGCAATATTTCTCAGAGTAAGTTTGGCACAACAGTTTTCAAAACAGAATAATATTTTAATTATTGAAATCAATGTGTAAAGATCAAACTAACAAAGTATTGTATTAAATTAGATTACAGTTTTCTTAATGGCAAGACTTATATGTAAGGTACATGCTGAATCTCTTAAAAAGCATTTGAATAACTTATTCCCTTAATGGTACTAAATGTGGGATCCTTAATATTTCAAAATATATTTTTTGTACCCAGATATTTGGTCAAAAGTATTATATTAAATGACTTTTTGAAGAAAACTAAACTTTCATTTTCTTTTTCACTTTTAATATTTATATAATCTCTAGTGCATATTACTATATACCAATAATCACAATAAAATAAAAAAACTGGAGTACATATATACTTCATTATGTAGTATTTTGGGAGTATGTCAATAAAGGAGATCTCAATAAAGAAAGGAAAACACACAGTTAAGGAATAAGTTTGCCATGGTGACAGAGTCATGTTCATTCCACAGTGATTGTACCAAAATAACTTATCTGAAAGCCCTGGACACTTTAAATTAATGGAAAAATTAAAGAGAACATTAAAGTCTCATTACACTAGATTATGATTTATGGATTAGGTTTAATAGCCTCAGTATTCTCCCATCTGCCGAGAAATTTATCTTCAGAGGCTTAACATTAATTTTCATAATTCATTTTTAAATTAATTTTTTATTAATTAAAATTTTTTCTTACATCATTGTAGTTGCTATAGTTCTCCTGCCACTGTATCACACAGGAACCATCACCATATCCCCGTGTGTTCATCCCTCCATTGTTTTGAAGTTCTTCACAAACAAAACTTATTGGAAGAATTTCCATTTCTGTGGGAAAATCCCTAAGGTTTAATATGACTAAAATATAAAAACAAAGAAATCATGAAGATAGTTATAAATATCAAAGGAATGGTGATGGTTTCATAAGAAATTACACAGTTCAAGATATAATAAAAGACTGATTTTTCAGTTTACAGACAGGGTAATACCTACATTCCTCTGTTGATCTTTTTTTTACTTACAAGTGTATCATAATGTGGCATAACTGAAATTTTGAGTCACAGATATTTTCAATATAAAAAGTCCCCAGAGTATTAAATTAAGTCATAAATTAAATAGTCATAGTCACAGAGCAACTGTTCATTGATTTCAATTATTGTACTGTTGAAGATTTTCAGTGATAAGTAAATAGGCAGATAAATTGGCCACCAATTCTTCTGAAATATTTCACTCTCCTCTATGCATGCCCATTTGTATGTATATACCACTCCCTCTCCAGAATTTCAAATCTAAGACTAGATGGACATCAGGCATTGTGCTATATGACTGACTTGTTATTTTCCCTAAAGCGAATAACATTTTCTCTTGTTTTTCTCCATGTTTATCTCTCTCTGCTCTTCTTTCAACCTCATCATTCCTTCATTGTGTAAACATTAATAAATTCCATTCTCATAAGTGAGTAAAATTCAAAATAAAATGACTTTATGAGAAATCTTATTTCATGGTAATTTCAACCAGGCCGTAGGAAAGAATCACTGCCTTGTTCTGAGATAACTCCATATTTGTAAAATATGATTGCCATTGGTCATACTTAGTTTAGAAGGAAAATAGCATTCGCACTGAGTATCACAACTGTGCTTCTTGTTTTTGCTTTAAACCTTGAAATGGCAGTCGTTGAACCTCCCTTAGGGCCATCTGAGAAGCAAATGAAATCATGGGGCCAGGGTGCCCAGCTCAGAGCCTGGGCCATTTAATAGGTGGTGAAAACAAGTACTGCTTCTTACTCCTCTCTGCTTTGTAACTGATAATTGTTTCAAGTCTATAAAAATGGGGGGAAATCTATTTCTTTAAAATATAAAGTATAAAAATACACAGAACATTTTGTGACCCACTTTAATTTACTTTTTCCAAGCTACTCAGGAATTCAAAATAAACTGATAAAACTTAAGCATAAAGGGCCTCCCCTGGTGGCACAGGCAGTTGAGCACCGTGCTGTGAAGCTGCCCGTAGCTTCTGCAGCAAGGGTTCAATCCCGGCTGGCGCAACAGACCTCTCCTGTCATGCCTGCTGCTCCCCTCAGCAGTGTATTTCATCAGTCTGCCTGTTCTGTTCCCCGCTCTGTCTCTGGTGAATCCTCTCACCCTCCCGCGAATCTGGCCTATACCCCGGTTCTTGTATAAATAAATAAGTCTTAAAAAAAAATGGTAAGTTTGAATCAGGTGTTCAGTTTCAAGTGTTCGTCTTTCAGAATGGACATGTGTATGTAACTACATTAAGTTCCCGTTCATATACTACAAATTCAAAATCAGAGGCCTTGTGTGTTCATTTTTGAAATCACTGCTCCCAGCACAAGGTCGAGCTAAGAGGTATTAGTAAATTAATTGGATAAAAAAAATATGAAGAGTTACAGAGTGTCTTCTGAATGTTGTGGTTGTCTGTTTTCCTTCCTTTTTAAATATAAGCTAGTTCAAGACAGAGACAGTTGTTTACATTTTATGGAAAACATAAAAATGTTGTCTTGGATAATTCATTCTTGATTATTAAAGATCCACTATTGAACTTTCAGTTTTTAATCTTAGAATGATTCATGAGGATGAAATAATAACTGAATTTCATCACCGCAAGGATGTATAATTTAGTCCACTTAGTCATTTCTTAGATGAGGCAGATGAAGCCCTAAGGTAGTTAATGGCAAGCTTATACTCATAAACTAATACATAATACTTAGACAGCTTTGACCTGAAATTTCTTTCTTCATACTCAAAGAAGAAATTTAGACACTTTCTCTAAATTTGTACTGCCTGGTGGTAGTTTAAGTCAAAAAATAAAAATAAGTCATTTTCATTGTAGTTCTGTGTTAGACAGAAGGGTAAGGAGGCATGAAAGAAATAAACATACACACATTATGTCTGCTTAATACCAACAACTGGTTTCAATAGAGTCTGTGCTACCTTCTGAAGATTGGTAATGGCACATTAATTTTTAATGTCCATTTTTACAAAACTGGGGCAATAATCCACCTTCACAATCATTTCCACCTATAATCATGGAATTTATAATCTACCTAACCCACCGATTTCATTTTTGTTGTTACTTCTACTGTTTCAATTGCATCATAATCAGTTTGAGGGGATCTAATCAGGGGACCCAAGGCTCTGCTTTCAGCTGTCTTCAGGAGGAAAAGTTAAATAGACAACCAAATACATGACCTTTGCTTCTTATGACATGTGGGGACTTTCTACAAGAAAAGTCAAGCTACATTCACATAGCAGAGAAAAGTTTTAGCCTAGAAAACTTTTTCATAAGACAGGGCAAGAACTGACTATGAGGGCCTCCAGACACCATGTCATAATTAATCCTATGATAATCAGATGGCCATTGTCCCCACAGGGACTTATCATAGGTGGAAAATAATCTGGTAGGTATAATTATTTCCAAATCATAAAGCTAAACAATAAATTAGTCATGGCCCAATGTTTCACTTAGCCCTGTTAAGAAACTACTAAAGAGGGTTAAGATGATGGGAAAATAACGATTAAGAGATTTAGAAATTATCACAGGTTAATAAACAATAGGTATAATTATGGGTATATGGAAGAAAGTGATTATAAAAAGTTTATCTAAAATTACAGATTATTCAACTTCTTGGGCACATAATCTTTTAAATAAAATTCAGTTCCTCAAAACAGAATGATTAGTCATGTAAAATGGAAAATTCTTGCCCCAAAGTTATAATTTTCCTGGGTTCAAATGTTTCTTAGAGTTTAAATTGATTTTGGAAAGAGATAAATGATTCAGGAAGACAAATTGGATTATATATAACAAGAGGAAAATCTTGTTCCCAAAACATTTCCTGATCTAGAAATTAAAATGAAAATAACCATATGGAATTTTTCCCAATAAAAAAGTTACAATTGTGTTTCTATCTACTTTGCTATATGATGTATTAGACCCAAACTCACTCAATCTGTAGATTTTTTTCACATTGTTTTTCCATACATTACAAATTTTTCGTATTTGACATTTAGAAAATCCTATTAGCTTCTTATATTTCAGAGGAAGTTAAGCTAAAAATTTCATAATCAAAATCTTTATTGTCATATAATTGAAACAATGTTTCTTCAAGTTAGAATTTTAGACTAAATGGCCATTCTGTGGAAAAATAAAAGTAACAGACTTATAGTATCATAGGAGCAAGAGACTATATGAAAATTTCTGAGAGCTTTTCTACCTTAAAGATAACCTAAACTTCATCCAGTTTTTTTTTTTTTTTTAAATTCTCAAAAGAGCACTGTAAATGGCAATCATAAGAAAGGCCAATGACCTCAATCCTGCCCCTTGTGGCATGTGTGGGGACACAGACACCGACACCTTCCCTATGAAGGCAAAGGGAAGGTGAGGAAGGAGAGAGAACATTTGATGGTACTGTTGAGGACAGAGGAGAGTTTTGGGGCCATAGAAAATGAATTCCCTAAGAGACAGTAGAGGGGAGAGCAGAGACGAGCAGATGACTTTTCTTAGACAAATTCAGTAGGTTAACTGAAGAGGGACCTGCAGAGACTGCAAGCCGGGGAACAGCTGAAACCGGAGAAGGCAGAGGAGTGTAACTTACTGAAATTTCTGATAAGAGGCAGGGTCCATGGAGCTGTTGTTCATTGCCCACATGGAAGAACTTGAGTCAAATGTGACAGATAGCAAAGAATTATTGGAAGACAGCTGACTAGTTGCTCTAAAGCAATAGTATAAAAAACAAAAAAGACTGGACAGGTTTGGGCATAAGACTAAAATTTTCAGAGTGGTTGTATTAAACTAAACGCAAAAGATCTTTCATTAGAGAAGATCTACCATATAATCCAGCAATTCCGCTCCTAGGTATTTACCTGAAGAATGCAAAAATTCTTGCTGTATGTACTTCCATGTTCATTGTAGCACTATTTTCAGTAATTATGTTATGGAAACACCTGAGTGCCCAAGGAGAGACGAGTGCATTGAGAGGATGAGGTTCATATACACAATAGAATACTACTAAGCTATCAAAAAGATGGAATCTTGCCATTTGCAACAATTTGGATAGAACAGGAGGCGATTATGCTAAGTGAAATAACCCAGAGGGAGACAATTTCAGATAGTTTCATTCATATGTGGAACACAGAGAAAAAAATCAATGGTCAGACAGAAACCAAACCAAATGAAACCCTAGAAATCTGGCTGTAAAATTGAGGGTACTGGAGACGGTAGGAAGAAGGGAATGGGACCCAGTGGACTATGGTGGAGGAATCTGGGTGCACTGGTGGTTGATTTGATATGGTAACGTTCATCTGAAGAGACATAATGCTATACCTCTGAACCATATAAAATATTATAAATGAATGCTACGTCATTGAAAAATACAAAATTAATGTGACTTTTGAGTTCCTTCACTTTCATACTCCCCCAGCAACACGATAATGTCTGGAGAATAAATAAGGAAAAAATCCTCATTGTAAAATAAATACTGTGTTTCCTCTTGATTTGAATTTGATCAGTTTCCCTCAGTCGTCTTTATTTCAGTTACTCATTTCTGACCATAAGTCAAATAAGATTAAAATGTCACCGCAATACTGATTTACGGTGATTTATTTGGTAAACTACAGTCACAGTGAGCTTGAGTCATTTGGGTTGATGATGTTATTTTTTTTTTCTTTTGCTTATATTTCTTCTTTCATTTGGGAGCAATCTCTATTTTTCTGGAGAACGCTCTATGAATTATAGTAATTTAAAGTGGTGATTAAGCCAAGGAATCCTGAGCCAGACTGTCTGGAACCTAAACCCAGCTTTACCACTTATCAGCTACCATGATTCGCCTCTGTTTCTTCATCTATGAAATGGGAATGATAATTCTGTCTACCTCATAGGGCTGTTGTGACGTTGACGAACACACATATATCTCATACAAAGGTGTCTGCCATATAGTAAGTATTCGTAATGCTGTTTATTGCTCTTTCTTCCCTGTACTTCTAGCTCTCATCCACCAGTGATGGAAAAACCTCACCTTGACTATAACTGATTTTAGTTGTTTATAACTGAACATTATTGTCTTTAATAACATTGCTTTCATCTCTTTTATCTACTGTTCTTGGAAAAAATCAATAACTTGATCTTTTGGATGGGACAGACTATTTTGAGAGCAGCAAACATTAAATAAAATCACTTAACCCACCATTTATAAATCAAACTAACCTCATTTCAAAATAATGAGAAAGGCAGGTAACTTGTTATACATTTTCAGGACTCTAGTAGGAGAATTATTTGGGAGTTATTTATTCAAACAGCACAAATTCGGTCTAAAGAAAAAACAAAAAGTTACAAAATTGGATTACATCATACATTTACAATAGCCATCTATTCTAATTTGCAAAAAAAAAAAGTTTTAAATATTGTTTCTACAAAAATTAAGTAACAAAAATTTCTCAAACATGAATTGGTTAATTGTAAGTCTTATTTCTTAACATTGGAAAAGCTATTTGAATAATGTCTCCTCACGTCATTTATTTTGTTTTCTTTCATAAAGCCAAAAGCCCTCAGGTTTTAACATTGTTCTCGTGTTAGAATCGTGCAAACTTAAAATGTTCCCATTAAATTGAACTAGAAACAGAATTCACAGGATAGCCTTAAAAACAAACTTATCTTTTACCAAGTAAGGTCCAAGGGACATATTAAGCAATGCTCGGTTCAGGTACTGTTTTAAAAATACTTTGGCACAACATTTGGAAAAATTGAGAGCTGAGAAGTGACTATGTCACATACAGTGCCAGTAAGCTTTTATTTTGACTAAGCACATAGATGATAATCGGATGAATTGTTTTAATAAGAATTCTATAAACAACCAAAATAGGGTTCCAAGGCTTTATGAAATTTTACTAGCTTAAAAAATGTTATGTAAGAGGATTCTGGAGTGCCGTACCTATCCATTATTCAACAATAAAGTACATTTAGAGTGTGATGCCTTCCAGTTCTGTTGATTTTCTCTCTTTTGAAGGAACATAAAGAGAGGACTCTCATCAGAAATGGAAATACCCATGATAAGTATAATTTTAGTGTGTATTCCTCTAGTTTCCAGGTATAGTGAAGACATTTTTTGTGAAGATTTATTTATTTATGCATACAAGACCTGGGGTACAGGCAGGAGATGCGGGGGGTGAGAGTGTGGGGAACAGAACTGGCAGATTGACCCAAGTACACTGCTGAGGGGAGCAGCAGATGAGACAGGAGAGGTCTGCTGTACCTTGTGGGTATCTCCTTGGCGGGCTAGGGAATCAAACTCATGCTGCAGAGGCTGCAGGACGCTTCATAGTTTGCATCTTAACCCCTTGCACCACTAGAGAGGCTGAAAGACAATTTTTTATCATTCAAAGTAATAATCAGTTAGGAGAGCAATTTGGAAGATGCTTAAAAGGAGTATTCCAGTGTACATACCACCACTATTGTGACTAAAGACTAAATAATTTTGAATAGACAAGCACTAGAATAGTCACTAATACACTTAGTAATTATCAAAGACAATGTGCTTGCTGTCCTGAAAATACTCTGCATTCATGAGAACAATTATGCTTAAAATGAAGCAGAATATACATGAAGTTAAATAGATATATTCTAATTTTATACCCTTAAATTGTCATACATATTCTTATAAGGGGTTAGACAAGTCTTCGCCTATCATTTTCTGAAGTCAAGAAAAAAACTTCTGATTTAAAAGAGTAGATTTAACAAATACCTAATTTCACTGTCTCAAAAACCTCGATATAACTCAGTGTATATAATACACCTATATAATACATGTGTGTGTGTGTATGTGTGTTAGCATAATCCTCTCCAGCTCCATCTGTGTTGCTGCAAATGGCAAGAGTTTATCTTGTTTGATAGTTGAGTCATAGTCCATTGTGTACAGTATATGCCACATCTTCTTGATCTACTCATCTGTTTTTTGGGCTTGTAAGATTGTTTCCATAGCTTGGCTATTGTAAATAGTGCTACAATGTACATAGAAGTGCATATATCCCTTTGAATTGGTGTTTTTGCATTCTTCAGGTAGATTCTACCTAGGAGTGGAATTGCTGGGTTGTGTGGCAGATCCATGTTTAGTCTTTTGAGAAACCTCCACACTGCTTTCCATTCTGATCCAGCTTGGCCTTTTCTGCATATCCTCACATTCTTCGTTTCCCTATGACAACTTTAATATTGCTTCTGCCTATGACACCTCCCCCCCAGACTAAACCCTAAGGTGTTTATCACTGACCTGTGATAAACTTTCTACAGAAAGTTTGTCTATCTTTGGAATTTAGTGTATTTAGAATTATTTTATTCTGCAACTCTTGGGTAACTTAAGTACAAACACCAGTTTTTAGTTTGTCCATTGAGTTCTCATATCTGCAGTGGAATGAATGGACTTTGTAAATTTTGACATCTTAACCAGAAGTGTAAAAGGTGTTTGACACAGTTGACTACTCCCTTGCTTTTTCCTTGGTATCCGGGATGTCAGATACTCAAATTCCCTTCCTCCTTATTTCTTCCTTTTCCCTAATGTTAGTATTCCTCAGGGTTCTTTCCTCTGTTCTATTCTTTTCTAAATGCTTCCATATGTTAGTGATCCCACAGTCCTTTCTCTGCCTACCCCTGAGGAACCACATAATAGTTCTAAGTCTATTTGAAACACAGAGTAGCTTTGGAGATTAGAGACTTTGAAGAACAAAGGAAAAATAGCTCTAGTTTCTAAGGCACAGAAGAGAGTAAGATTTTAGGACAGGCATGTTTATTTAAGAAGAAAAAAGTCATGATAATTGACAGCCATATGTTTAAAAGTTTCAATGTAATTAGTATTCTAAGGAAAACTTACAAATTTTATACATACTCTTTCATCAGATGATTTACAAATATAATTTACTTTCAAGGAAAGAATCAATCATAGTTTTATAAATGAAAAGGAAAGTCTTAGGGTGGTTTAACCAGCCTTATAAAGAGCTTTCAAAAATCATATTCAAAAACTTTAATTGGTTCATGAAACTACATATGTGATGTCACCACAATTTTATTATTGCATTATACTTTAATTTACCAATTTCTTAAGAAGAAACAATTACTATGAAAATAAAATAGCCCTTTTGTAAATTAGACCAGAAACCTGTTGCTTGTTAGACCTGCCATATGTTTAGAGTCTGGAAATACATAATAATAATTAATGATATGGAAAAATAAGTTTCATAATCTCACTGTTATTTGTGGAGTTTAAGTTTAACTCTGCAATAAAGCTTCCCATTCACCAAATCATTCAGTGTCTCTTATAAAGTAGAATCATCAAACATACAAAAAAAAATCTAAATTGGGTATAAATGCCTTATGTATAGTAGAGAGGAATTATTAAAATAAAATTACTAAAACACATGTTCACCACAACAGGGAGGCCCAAAGGAGACTTTCAATACATGTTTTAGGTTGAAAGCAGAAATAAAATTAATGCATTTATGCTACAAAAGGAAGGATCCGTTGCATCAAAGGTAAAATTCAAGAATAAGGCTCCAAAGGAAAAAGAGACAAAGAAATCAAAGGCCTTAGCAGAAGGTGCTTATAGATTCTGTATCAGTCACACTGCCATAAATTTACTCATTTTGAATTGCTTTTTATCTTTGTGGCTACCCATTCTTCTAGATTAAGAATCATTTTGAAATTACTGAGATCATAAACCATTGCTGTCAAGTAAAGGGTAGGGTATGTTTTGTGCAGGGCAGACAAAAACAATAGCTACCTTATATTAAAGGATGAAAAACACAGCATTCCTATACATAAATAAATTCACATTTGTGAATTTTTTAAAGTGTGACTATATAGCATACCCTCTAGTTAATCATTAAAATATTTGTTGAAAGAAAAAGGCAGTGTTGTGTTGATATTTTCAGTCCTTGATCATGAGCCTCCTACAATATTTGAAGTTAAGCTGTGGAGACATCTGCCATTATGAATTCAGGACAAAACTGATCATGTGTGCTATTGAATCTCAAAGGTTCAAGTCAAATCTTCATTTATTTTTAAATGCTGAAAAAGTATGAAAGGAATTAAAATGTCAGTGTAACAGTTTTTCATGTAGATATTGTGTTTTATAGTGTCTCTTGGGGAAACTGCTGTATTGTTGATGGCAATTCAAGATGACAAATTTAATTCTGCAAATATTCATTGAGTATTTCTGGTCTATTCAAGGTGCTACAGAAACACACAAATAAATAAAATCTACCCCTTGAGTTGGAAAAAAAGGCAAAGGAGTTTTTGGTTAATTCTCTTGTTATTCTCTCTGACATTAAGCACTGAGAAAGCCAAACTGGGGCAGGTGAAAAGGCCACACAGCCACACAGATGTTCCAGCCAGTAGCCCAGCTAAGGCAATGCTCACAGTCAGAATCAGCCACTAGAACAAAAGTAAAGGTGTCTCCGTATGATTCAAGCCATCAGCCATCAAGTCACCCCCTACTTTCAAAGATTCCCAACTCAGACCCTGGCCACTGTGAAGGAGAGACAAGCAAGCCATACTGTGTCCAATCTGACTTTCTGACTCAAACAAACTCAGAAATAATATAATTTCAGTTGTTATTGTTTTCAGTCCTTAAGTATTGGGATGATTTGCCATGCAGGAACAGAGCGCTACCACACTTGTCTAAAATGGGGTTACTTTAAAAAAAACAACTATTTTTTAGATTAAGAATTGAGGTCCACCTTGGCTTGGTGGTTTCTTCTGTTCCTCAAAAGAAGGACTGTGGCTACTCAAGGGCAGTCAGCTGGCTGGTGGGCTGCTTTGGAGAATCCAAGACCACCACCCATGTTTGGCATCCTGGAAGCTAGACTGGAAGCCAGGACTAGTTGGAGCACATCTCCAGCAGAGCAGACTCAGCCCAGGCAGACTTCTGTGGCAGTTTGGAACTTTCAGGGTATCCTAGGAGGCCCATGAAAGCCTTCTGAGACCCTAATTCCAAAAGTCCCAGAAAGTGTTTTCCTCCATGTGCTATTGGTTCATTAAGTCACTAAAGTCAGTCTGTATTCCAGGAGAAAGGAATTGGACTCTACCCTTCAATGGAAGGAATAGCAGCCAAAATGCCACCATGTTTAAGCTTTCATACTTGGCATCACAGGCCCATATTTAACACTAGGAGTTAAGATGACAGTTGGAGAGTTCCAAGGCAATAGTGCACGTTGGGGTGGGCGGCTCTACTCTCTAAATACAAACAGTGATGTAAACCAATGCTACCTCAATTTAAAGATGAAGGACAGTAGCGCATCCCTTTTCTTTGTCTTTAGGTTGATGTGCTCCTCAATATCTATTTGGGCACATCAAATGTAATTTCAAAGGTTATTATTGAAAGGTCATCTAAAAATAGCAAATGTCAAATTTTTATGTATAGGTGTTGGGAATGTAGATTACTGTTATAAGTATATATTACTTTCAAGAAAGTAATTTTTGAAAGAAAGATTCTCCGAACCTATAGCTAACCTTTATTAATAGTCTGGACAAGGGCCCTCCCCAGTGGCGCAGCGGTTGAGCTCTGGGTTGCGAGGCTGCCCGCAGCCTCTGGTTCGATCCCTGGCTGCTCCCCGGCCACCAGGGGAGGGTCCCACATGGCGCGCAGACCTCTCCTGCAGCCCGCTGCTCCCCTCAGCAGTGTACTTCAGTCCTTCTGCCTGTTCTGCTCCCCGCTCTGGCTCTGGTGAATTCTCTCACCCTCCCGCACTTCTGACTGTACCCAGTGCTTGTACAAATAAATAAATAAATCTTTAAAAAAAAATAGTCTGGACAAATGATGTAAAATCTAAAAGAATACAGGAATCAGTGGGAATTCCAAGTGCAAGGCAAAGGATGAGTGTTTTAAATAAAATGAATTTCAGACTTGATGTTTTCTCACATGGTGTTGCAACATATTCTGCCTTGTGTTATAATTGCTAGTAGGATTCTGCCAAGGAGTTATTAAAAGCAAATTTAACATTAAGCAATGATTTTCACATCAACAGCTGCCTTCCAGCAAGCTTTCTGCCTTTGGCATGTGGAGCAAGTGCTTATTTCAATGAATTATCATCTTCATTGATTTAATAATCAGTTGGATTCACACTTCTTGGGAAGTTTCCGTCTCCAGTTTGCAATCTACTATTCATTTTGATTTGCATATTCCATACTTATTTCTCTTTTATAGGAAATATTTTTGAAAAAAAAAGTTATTTGAATATATTTCTTATTAAAATCTAGAGTGCATCTTCCCAGGTTGAGATTTAAAAGAATTTAAGGGAGACTGAATCTAGAGATTTTCTTTATATAATCCCTTTTTGAAATTCAACCTCTTGATTTTCTTTCTCATCATTTTTAATCCATACTGATTTAGTGCCCACTATATAAAAATAGTGGTAAGATATCACAATTTCAAAAGGCTATAGTAAACAACATCTACTTTCAAGGGTTATACAGTTTTGTTAAAGATTCATGACATATATATTTAAAATAAAAGGTAGCTTAGGACTAAATAGCACAAGCACAGGTATGGGGTCTCTGAAATACTCTCGAACTTGAATATTGTTTTCTAGTGTAATAAACCATGACCAGAGATCTTATTCCTCCTAAACATTCTCCAGTCTCCCATATTCCTTGGGCTGTGATTCAGGGCATCCTCCTAATTAACATGTTATTATTAACTCTTTACAGATTAACTCTCCTCTTGTCTAATTCCCCAGATGACTACCAACAGAGTTTGCCTCTAATAAACTGACTTTCGAAAGAAAAAACTATTATTTAAAACCTAAGAAATTAATACCAATAGGAATAAAGGGAGATAAAAAATGTACTAAAACAGGGCTGGGAATGGTGTTGGCTAAGGCATGAGAAAGAGCAGAAAGTGTGAAAAGGCTGGTACTGTGAAAAAGAAAATTCCCTTCAGATCTGTGTGGATTAGCTGCTGCCACCACATTGATGTAGCACATAACCATTAAGCCTTGGTGACATTACAATGATTGTTTATTGCTTACATGTATGGGATGACGAGTCATTTCTGCTAATATTGGCTAGGCTTTCTCACTAATTATCTAGAGATAGGCAAGCTGTCAGCTGATCTAGAATAATCTTGGTTGCCTCAGCTGGGGTAATATGGATAACACCACATGTCATTCATTTGTCAATCTTTTTTTCTGGCAACAGAAGGCAAGAGTAGACAAACTCAACTGCACAAATGTTCTCTTTGCAAGACTTCTAATAGAAATAGAAGCTCAGAGCCAGAGAAGGTCATGAGAGTATGCATTATCCTACATGACTCAAAGCTTTGCAGACATCTTGGTGAGGACACTGGAAGGGAGTGTGAAGCCAGTCTTATCTTGACCATATAGGCAGAGACACCTACTGTATATATTTTCAGTTGCTGCTATAACAAATTACCATGAATTTAAGAAGCTCGAAAGAACAGAAATACATTGCCTCACAGTTCAGAAATCTGGGTTGGCTCCATTGGTTTCTCTCTTCCAGTTTCATAAGGTGAAAATCAAAGTGTTGGCCCTGTGGGCTCCAGAATACTCTCAGAAAAATTCACTTTCAACCTTACTCAGGTCATTGATGTAATACAGTTACTCGTGATAATAGGTTTGAGCTCCTGTTGACTTACTGTCAATAGGGCAGTACCTGGGGTCCACCTCCATTCCTTGCCCTCTTAATCTTCAAAGATGGTAACAGAGGGTTGAGTCCTGCTTATGATTTAAATCTCACTCTCTGCTTAATCTCTGTTACCTCCAATGAGAGAAATACATTGGGTCTCCCTGGATAATATAGGTAATCCCTCTATTTTAAATTCCCTAATTCTAATTATATCCAAATAATGCATTTTTTCATGAAACATAACAGAAATACCATGTATTAGGGGATGGACATTTAGGGTAGCTGGTTACCTCAAGACCTGTGATCTCATGGATCACAACTAACCCTTTCCCTTAAAATGACCTACCACAAATTCAGTAGTTTAGCCCCATATTTTCTGGTCTCAATTTTGTATATTTTATTAATTACCAGCCTGTATTAGACCATGTGCTCTCATTTTCTGTTTATTTCATGATCACTCTGCTTCCTCACCATTAAGCAAAAAGTGTCCAGGGCAGAGGTATAACCAATAACTTAACTATCCTAGTGTACTTCATCTTTAAAGTACTCTGCACACCTACCCATGGCTGGAATCCCACTCTAAAAATTTTTTTTTTAAGATTTATTTATTTATGCATACAAAAGCTAGGGTACAGGCCAGAGGTGTGGGGGGTGAGAGGATTCACCAGAGACAGAGCAGGAAACAGAACAGGCAGAATGAAAAACACTGCTGAGGGGAGCAGCAGACGAGACAGGAGGGATCTGCCTCGCCATGTGGATTTCTCCCTGGCCGGCCGGGAATCAAACTCATACTGCAGAGGCCGCCGATTCCTTCTAGTGTGGCGCTTAACCCCTTGCACCAACAGGGAGGCCCTCACTCTAAAAATTCTCACTCATCTGTAGGTTATAAACATGTCCAGTTGTTATTGATTGGATGGTGCCCCTTCCCCCCAGTGCTTATGTTGAAATCCTAATTCCCAGTATTCAGAATGTAGCCTTATTTGGATATAGAGTCATTTTGTCTCTATTTAGTTAAGGTGAGGTTATATTGGTCTAGTATAACTGGTATCCTTATAAAAAAAAAAAAAGGAGAAATTTGTACACCGACAACACCATCTGAAATGAGAGCAGACATCTAGAAGCCAGGGAATGCCAAAGATGACCAGACAACCACCAGAATCTAGAGGGAGGCCTGAGACAGATTCTCCCTTATATCCCTCAGGAGGAAACAACTCTACTAACAACTTAATCTTAGCTTTGCAGCTCCTTCACTGTGAAACAATTCATTTCTGTTGTTAAAACCACCCAATTTGTGGTACTTTGTAATGGCAACCTTAGAAAACTAACACACTCCTTTGTTTAAACCTCCAGTAAAAACCTGGACATAATTATGTTTTTAAAGAAATACATAAAACTAATTTTCATTGCTATAAGTGGAGTCTGGATTTTTAAAAAATGTATTACTTGGGAGAGCTGTAAAGGAAATGGCTGGAAAGGCCCAGGTTAGACTATGATCAGAAGTAAAGTCAAATTGATATTTATGCCATTTCTAGGATCCTTGGCTTACACTGGCTCATGCAAAAATTAAGCCCCTCCTTACCCATTTGTCTATCAGAATCTCCCCTATGATGTATGATAGTCTCATTGGAGTCTTGGCTTTCTTGTGACCAGTCACAAGCCCTGGCTTCTTCATCATAGTTCCTACCCCCACCCATTGCTTCTGTTCCTGGTGCCATCAGTGGGAGCACCATCTGGCATGCTCAGCACTTCACACTAGTACCCTCCTGAGTCTTAAAGGGCACTGAAGCACCACACACTGTCTCAGGGAGGAGAAGGTAGAGTCGGGGGTGATCATTCACCATTTGTGTTCTAACTGCTCTGAGGGCCCCAGTGCTGCCCTGCTTGCACTCAGCATCTCACTGAGTCATGGCGACAGTTCGTGCAGCCTTACTGCTCTCTCCCCTGGGGCTGAGAATCTACCCTGAAGGCTAGGAGAGGAAAAATCCTATCTTATCCTCTAATTTAGTATTCACCCCTTCCTTCCCTCCTATTACTCCCCAAATGAAAGACGAGCCATTTTGTATATAGATTTCCGAAGGGATTGTCTGTCTTCCAGTTGCACAAACATCCCAACTCTTTAGCTGGGTACTCCAGGCCATAATAAAAATGCATCTGAGGAAGGAAAGTCAGAGAAAGGAAAGGTCACTGAGAAGAGAGTCAGTAAAAGAAACTTAACAGAAGAGGTCAGTTATTTTATTTTTAATTGCAGTAATGACACTGCATGTTATTCAGATCCAGAGGATCACACCTCTGCGCACCACACCTACCACCAAGGCATCCTCATCCCTCCACCAGAGTCCATTATGCCTGCTTTCCACTTTGTTCTCCCCCACCCCTTCCCCATCTTGCAGCCTCAGTTCATAAGATTTCTAGGGTTTATTACTGGTTTGGCTTTTTCTGACCCCTTGCTTTGTTTCTCTATATTTTGTGTGTGAGTGATAACATCTGGTATTTGTGTTTTTCCTTCTGACTTATTTCACTTAGTGTTATTCCCTCCAGTTCCATGCATGTTGTCTCAAATGGAAAGACTTCATCTTTTTTATACTGAGTAGTATTCCAGTGTATATATAGTGTTTACAGTGTATATATAGTATATAATAGTATTCCAGTGTATATATAGTGTATACAGTGTATATATAGTATATAATAGTATTCCAGTGTATATATAGTGTATACAGTGTATATATAGTATATAATAGTATTCCAGTGTATATATAGTATATACAGTGTATATATAGTATATAATAGTATTCCAGTGTATATATAGTGTATACAGTGTATATATAGTATATAATAGTATTCCAGTGTATATATAGTGTATACAGTGTATATATAGTATATAATAGTATTCCAGTGTATATATAGTATATACCGTGTATATATAGTATATAATAGTATTCCAGTGTATATATAGTATATACGGCATATATAGTATATAATAGTATTATATAATATTTTATAGTATTACAGTGTATGTATAGCATATAATACTATACATTATCCCACTGTATATGTAGTAGTATTCCAGTGTATATATACACCACACTTTCTAATCCACTTAGATTGTTTCCATGCCTTGGCTATTGTAAATAGTGCTGCAATGAATGTAGTGATTTTACTTTCCGCAGGTATGTAAGAGTGGTACTACGAACGCTATATCATATGGGGATCTATTTTTAATCTTTTGAGAAACCTCCGTACTATTTTCCAGAGGGGCTAGACCAGTCTGCATTCCCACAAAAGACTCCACTAAAAAACTAGTGGAAATAATAAATCAGCACAGCGCAAGGCAGGGTACAAAATCAATTTACAAAAATCTGTTGCATTTCCATATGGAAGTTAGATTTTAATGGATTGAAGTACTTCCAGGCAAGAATTGTCAATAGCAGAGATAAAATGGAGACATCAATTTGGCTGACGAAAAGGGAAAGTAAGGGCCTCCCCTGTGGCACAGCAGGTTGAGCACAGTGCTGTAAAGCTGTCCGCAGCCTCTGAAGCGCAGGTTCAATTCCTGGCCGGCCAGGGAGATACCCACATGGCACGGCAGACCCTCCTGTCTCGCCTGCTGCTCCCCTTAGCAGTGTCCTTGGTCCGTCTGCCTGTTTTACCCCGCTGTCTCTGGTGAATTCTCTAACCCTCCCGCAACTCTGGCCTGTACCCCAGCTATTGTATAAATAAAAATAAATCTTAAAAAAAAAGGTGAAGGTAAGAGTCTTTTCACTTGGCCATCACGATTCTTCACAGGTATCCACTAGAGAGGAGCCACGGAAATCTCCATTTTCTCTCTTATTCTCACACAAAAAAGTTTGCATTCCTAAGAATAATTTAGACAAAATTCCTTTCCCATTCCCTTAAGATAGGAACTTTTTAAAAGAATGTTTAGCCCTGATGACTCACCCTTTGTCTGCAATGAGTAACTTCACTGTTTCACTTCATTTATGCCACAAGTTTGTTTTCTCTTGGGTTTCTATGCCCTCCAATGAAACAACCTTCTGTTTTTCTTTTTTCTCCTTATCTGCCTCACCAGGAGCCCTAAATGACACTTTTTCTCTGAAAACCTATAAAGGATAGAAACATCTCCCACTAGCAACCACAATCTTTCTAACTAGAGATCTCCCTAGCTAGTGGCACCAGGAAAAAATAAGCCATTTACTATTCACATACAAGGCAGGATGGGGAAAAAGCAGGTCTTTTTTTTATATCTCAAAGATCTGCTATAAGCAAGAGCACAAGTCTAGGGGATCCCTGATCCTTTGGGAATCCACGCCTAGCTTATATCCTCAGGCCTTAATGTAATAACAGTTACCATATCGGTTCTGGTGTATGCCACCTGTGTGTGTGTGTGTGTGTGTGTGTTGTGTGTTGCCCCAGAGATGCTGTGATACTATGTACAGCCACTTATTTTTCAACAGATTACAGAAGTTCTACAGATTACTAATCCCAGGGATTGTTTTATTGTGGCTCATTTTATGGCTGTGATTTGGTCACAGGGGAATATGTTTTAGTGAACAGAGATTGCTCACAATTTAAATTGTTCTAATTATTTCATACATTAAGTGTTCTTGCTCCAAAAAGCAAGCTTACTTGTTTGTTAATAAAACAAGCATTACAATTGGTTGACAAAACCCACTGGAATGAGTTATGAAAGGTCATATAAACAGGCACATGTTTCTGTAGAGCTTTTTAAAGTGCAAAATGTGTATCAACAGTCAAATAATCCTAGTGGTGAGACAGCAGCTTGCGCAGTCTCTTGTAAGAGTTGGTTTAATGCAAAAAAAGATTAAATCAACTCATGCTGAACAATTGATTAAATACACACTAATCTATTGCTGAAAACTAACCAAGAAGGCTTCAATCTGTTACATTTCAATTTTGATTTTTTTTGCAGCCCCCGAAATACACTTGGATTAAAAAGCAGCTATGGTAATCTGTGGTTGTCACAGCTGTTAGAGCACAGCTGAATTCTGTTTAAACTTCCAGAAGAGATTTTTTTTTTAGTGTAAATACTACTTGGAACAAAATGACACTTGTCCTTGGCAAGTGTTAACATTTTGTTGGTGCTGTTCTTGCTGTGACTTCTGTAAGTAATTCATCTAATGGTATAAAATGTTGGCAGAGAATGGAAACAGCATTCCTGAAGGTCTACAGTGTCTTGGGCATTTTGCCGTTTTGCCATTGAGAGCTTTAACTTTCACACCAATTTTCAACACAGCTGTTATTATTTTGATTTTACAAATACAAAACTGAGTCCCAAGTAAGAGAACTTACCCAGTTATGCTCAGAGATGACCTCGTTTATATTCAAACCTAGATGTTTATTGCTCTGGAATTCTCCAGGATGTGGGCTCCCCTCTGACCTTGGCTTATCCACCAAAGTCAGTGACCTCTTCATAGCCTGTTCCTTTTGTTCCCTGACCCACTGCCGATTTAATCCTAAAGTTCTGCTTCCTTCCCATGATGCAATAAGATATTTGTTTACCTGTTTGTTCGTTTAGTTGGTTGGTGTTTTGCCTGTCACCTCCTATAAAATGTCAACTCAATGGAAACAGAGACCAGACCTGTCTTACTTTGAGATGGCTAAAGCTTAGCAAAGACTTGGTATAGGTGATTCAGTTCATTTAAGTTGATTCCAAATGACTCTTGGCTTTTAAAAAAATTATTTTTTGCTGAGATAATATTTATAGCTTTGTGTAAGTTTCATGTGTGAAAAGCTCTGTAACTCAGTCCTTTATACACTACATAGTGATTGTCACATAAAGGTTAATTTTCATTCATCCACATTCCCGTGACTGCCTTCACTCAACTCATCCGTTCTGCTGGTCTCCATTGTCCTTTTCCCTCTGGTAACCACTAAGCTATTTTCTCTACTTAAGATTTTTGTTTTTGTTTTGAATCATTTGTTCATTTGCTTTGTTTTCTTTATATTCCACATATGACTGAAATCAGATGTTCTTTTTCTCCATCTGACCTGTTTCACTATGCCTAATACCCTCAAGATCCATCCACATTGTTGTAACTGGCAATATTTCATTTTATTTTATGGTCAACTAATATTCCATTGTATGTGTATGCATTTATCAGAGTTCTTTATCTGTTCTGTGGATGGATATTCAAGTAATTTCCTTTGGCTGTTATAAACAGTGCTGCAATGAACACAGGGATCCATGTATCTTTTTTAATTTTTTTTTTGTAATCTTTGGCTAAATAAGCAAAAGTACAATTGCTGGATCATATGGTAGTTCTTGTTTTCATTTTTTGAAGTCTTCATAGTGTTTTGCATAGGAGTTGCAGCAATTTCCATTCCTACCAACAGTGTACAAGGGTTTTCTTTTCTCTACATCCTCACCAAAATTAGTTGTTTCTTACATTTTAAGAAAAGTCATTCTAACAGGTGTCAGGTGATATGTCATTGTGGTTTTGATTTGAAACTCCTTAATAATAAGTGATGGCTAATGTCTCTTCATTTGCCTGTTGACTGACTAGATGTCTTTTTTAATTGGGTTGCTTACTTTGGTTGCTGTTGAGTTGTATGCATTCTTTATCTATTTTGGATATTAACTGATTGTCAGATGTATGATTTGCAAATATCTTCTCCCATTCAGTAAATTCCCTTTTTGTTTTCATGATTGTTTTTTTTCCCCCTCTGCAGAAGCTTTTTAGTTGATATTGCCCCATTCATATACTTTTGTTTTTATTTCCACTGCTAGTGGGATTGAATCCACAAATAGGTACTTCACTAAGGTTGATGTGAAGGAGCTAACCACCTGTGTTCTGTTCTGTGTATTTTATGGCTTCAGATCTTACATTCAAGTTTTTATCCATTTTAAATTAATGTTTGTGTATGGTATTATATAGTAGTCTCATTTTATTCTTTTGCATGTGACTGTCTAGTTTTCCCAATACTATTTATTGAAAAGACTTTCCTTTCTCATTTGTATCTTTTTGACTCCTTTGTTGTAAATTAGTTGTCCATATATCTGTAGGTTTCTTTCTGAGCTCTCAGTTATGTTCTATTAGCTGTGTATTAGCCGTGTATTCTGCTTTCTTCCACCACTTGAAAATCATTTCCAATACCACACTGTTTGCTTACTACAGCTTTGTAACGTAGTTTGAAGTTAGGAAGATGATACTTCTGTTTTTCTTCTTGTTTCTAGTATTGTTGAAGTAGTCAGGATCTTTTGTGGGTCCCCACAAATATTAGGGTTTTTAATTCTCCTTTTATGAAATCACTACTGGTATAGAGATTGCATTGCATTCATAGATTACTTTAGGTAAAATGATCTTTTTAACAATGTTAATTCTTCAAATCCATGAGCATGGAATATCATTCCTTTTCTTCATGTTTTCTTTATTTCTTTCATCACTGTCTTATCATTTTCAGTGTATAGATCATTCACCTTTATGGTTAGTTAAATTTATGCATAGGTATTTTATTATTTTTTATATAAAAATATATTATTGTATAAATATTACAATAATGTGAAAGTTTCTCCATTCCCACCCATTGTTTAACTTCCCAGACTTTCTTATATACACATTCAAACATGCCTTCTCTGACTTTTCAAAAATATACATATTGATAGTACTATTTTGCAGTTTGCTTTTTCTCACTCATAAGTACATTGTGAACCCTTTCTGGTTCACTATATACCTGACTCATGTTTAGGGGCTGGGAATGTTACTCATGCTCTGTGGCATGGCTATACTATGATTTACCAAACCCTTTACTGATGGGACATTTAGGTTGACTTCATTGTTCTGCTATTACAGGTAATGGTGAGCTGAATCTTCTTTAATTTATAAATATAATTTACATATAAAATGTAAATTAGATCACGTGTGTGTGTGTGCCTGTACAAATAAGATAGATCTCTCCTGGGTAAAAGGAACTCCTGATTCTACCTATGAACTCTTGATTCTATCTATGAATTTCTCATAATTTTACTCATTAAGAAATGATTTAGTTTCAAAATATGCTGAGTACCTTCAGCTTCTACATATATTCAATATACATATATTCAATATATTCAGTATAAAACATATCAATCAAAACATATCTCTAGATTTTCAAGATATCCAGCAGACTGTACATTAAGACTTGGTGAACTTCAGGACTGATAGGATTTCTTCACCTGCTTGCCTGGAAAGTGCAGTGGTTCCTCGTAGACCTTTTGTCTTCATTGTTTTCAAAATTTCTTCTGGATTGTTTTCTTTAATGGTAACTAAGTAGAATAAGCCTCCAGGTGACAAGAGATCTGGAGCCAGTGGAAAGAGTCTGTCCATGACTTCTCGACCTTTTCTGCCACCAGCCCCAGCGGTCTCAATTCCATGGCTTCCTACCTCTTCAGGAGGAGTCACTACATAGGGGGGATTGAACACCAGAAGATCAACTTTTTCCTTTAATCTTGGTAGCAAGCCTTTGACCAAATCTGTGATTACTGGCTGAAGATGAACATTGCTACAGCGTGCTGTCTCCAGGGTGCAAGCTGCTGCCTCAGGGTTGATATCCGTGCACAGGTACAAAGCTTGAGCACCTATCATAGAAGCTAGGAATGAGGATACAACTCCCGACCCTGATTCCACTTCAAGGCCTATTTCCACTCCCGTGAGCTCCACCGCCGCCGCTTCCAGCGCGTCCAGCAGCAGGAACGTGTCCTCCGCGGGCTCGTACACGTCCCTGAAGGCGCCGCGGCCCACGTGCCCATGCAGCGGCGTGGGGAAGCTGAGCGCCGCCATCTTGCCCACGCCCATCCCCGGTATTTTATTATTTTTGATGTGATTATAAATGGCGTTGTTTTTTCTTTTTTTTAAGATTTATTTATTTATGCATACAAGAGCTGGGGTATAGGCCAGATGCGAGGGAGGGTGAGAGGATTCACCAGAGACAGAGTGGGGAGCAGAACAGGCAGACTGACGAAATACACTGCTGAGGGGAGCAGCGGGCGAGACAGGAGAGGTCTGCTGCGCCATATGGGAAGCTCTCTGGCTAGCCAGGGATCGAACTCGTGCTGCAGTGGCAGCAGAGAACTTCATGGGTTGCATCTTAACCCCTTGCGCCACCAGAGAGGCCCCTAAATGGGGTTGTTTTCTTAATTTCTTTTTCTAATAGTTGCTTACATATAGAAAGAGAACAAAATGTTGTGTATTGATTTGTAAACTGCAACTTTACTAATATTCGTTTATTATTTCTAATAGTTTGTTAGTGGAGTCTTTAGGGTATTATGAAATCATGTCATCTGCAAATAGTGACAGTTTTACCTCTTCCTTTGCAATTAAGCTGCCTTTTATGTCTTTTTCTTATCTACTCACTGACTAGGTTTTCCAATACTATGTTGAATAATCATGGTAAAGAGTGGAGATCCTTGTTTCTCATCTTAGAGGAAAGCCTTAATTTTTTTCACCATTAAGTGTTATGCTCTGTAGATTTATAATATATGGCCTTTATTATGTTGAGGTACATTCCTTTTATACCCATTTTATCATAAATGGATGATGAACCTTGCCAGATGCTTTTCCTGCATCTATTGAGGTGATCAAATGGTTTTTACGCTGCATTTTGTTGATAGGATATATCACATCCATTGATTTGCATATATTGAATCATCACTGTATTCCTGGTGTAAGTGCCATTTGATCACAGTGTTTGATCCTTCTAGTGTATTGTTCAGTCACTCATATTTTGTAGAGAGACTCCTGATTTTTTTCACTCATTACATTGCCTCTCGTGGGCCATTAATTCTATTTTAAAAATTGTTTTGGTCTTTAATTCCCATAGTGAAAAATGTTAATGACAAAATAATAAGAACAAAATGTTCCACTTGGATATTTTATAACTCCCTAGTACTATTTCTCACACAAATCTTTCTGCTTTCTTGCACCACTTGAAAATCAAGATGCTTCAGTGCCCCAGTGATTAAAGAAAGGGTGGGCAGGAGTCCATACTCTTCAGAGTCTCAACCTGGAAAACCAGAGAGAAGACATTGAAACAGAGTTCTCCATTTTGTGGAGGGTCCAGAATTTTGTGCAATGGCACTGTTTTGATCTTTTCTGTGATGAAGGTTGACAGAAATGTATGTGTTTGTGTTACAAATACATTTGAAGCAGAATTATGTTGTATTTGTGCAACTAACATAACCAGATGTTGTTTGTTTTCTGTCTAAGGATTCAAAGTACCAACAAGATACAACCCCTTTCCTTAAAGAACTCATACTTAGGCAGTTTGTCAATGGTAGTTTTCATGTTTTCCTCTACTAAATAAGATTAACATTGGCAGTGGCCCATCTGCGAGGGATACAGAGCTTGGGTTATGGTGGGCTGAGGAAGCTTATAAGTCTTTGTTTATTTCTTTTTGATTATTATTAGCTGCAGTACAGTGTTTTGGTGTAGCTGACCTTAAGGAAGGACTTGACTTGCAAGAATTTGCCATTCGTTTCTCATTGTTTCCCATTGCTGCTTGCCTGGTCATGTCTAACTTTACTAAAAGCCCAAGGGAAGTTAAGAAAGCATATTTTATTTCCCACTCCATTAACAGTGGAAAGCTATGGGAAAGTAGATATAATAACATTTGTTGCCAAAAGTACAAAAGAACATAAACATGAGCATATCCAGGTGGGAACTCTACACATTTATGAAGAGACTATATAGATCAAGTATCGTTTTGAGTTGGGGTATAATTTAATTAGGTTTGCCCAGCTTATGACAGATCTCACTAAACAGTTTATCTTTTTTAGTTTGATGGCACTCAAGTCTAGAATTAGTGGTTTCTGTGTCATATTCTCTCCTACAGTGTTTTATGCAGTTCTTAAGACATAGGAAGCAGAGCCCCAGAAAAGCAAACATCAAGACTTTTCAATTGTTTACTAAATTTTGCAGTAATACTTGCTTATTATTGCGGTTATACCTCCAAGAATGTTGTCACCAAATATAAAAATCAGTGATTAGAAAATGGCATTTACTCTCTGTAGGGATGACTAGATTTGCCCCATTGGCTTTAGAGGGTTTTTCCCTATGCTTGCCTTTCTCTTTCTAGTTTTTTTTCTTTTTTCCTTTCACTCCTTTCTTTTCTTTTTTTATATTTGGAAAAAAAAAGTTAAACCATTGTTGAAGTGAGAAATCCAGAGCCAGTTACCCTAGCATTTGCATTAGAGGCAATTCTAGCTAAATTGCTAATTATCATACTCATTTATAAAGTCACGCCCTATGTCCTGGATTACCGAACAGCCTTTAAATTCTATGGATACTTACGATTTTCTCCAACTTCTCACAATATCCCCATACTCCAGTTGTGGGGGAAGGATTTAGAGGCAATGTTAACAGCTGCATGGGCCACCCAACAACACCACACCCAACTACCACCTGTTTGAAATAAAAACCCACTACCCTTGAGACTGTAAGTGTAGACACGAGAGGTTGTTGCCTGCAGGTTTAAAGTAAGGGGCCAGTGTTTCCCAGCCCCACATTAGAGTCAGCATCTTGTTTCTCCCTGCAGAAGAGCTAACAGGAGACCCCACAGATTTTGTGAAGACACGTGTTCCTAACTTATACTCATCTGTCTGTCTCCATTTTCTTTCTTTTCCTTTCCTCCCTGAAGATATTTTCTATCCAGGAAAAAAAAAATGTAGTTTTGTTTTGGTTAACACAACTCAAGTTTGTTTATTGGTATTTCCTCAGGACTTTTCCTTTTGATTTATATTGCAATAATTATATTTCTGTCATATTTGCTAACCTGTTACTAAACTGTTTAGCTTACTTGTTTAACATTTGTTGTTTCTTTGTCCTGTTTTCTTTAAAAATATCTTACTGTTAGAATTTGATCTTTTCATTTTTTCCTTTAGTTTCTTTTACTATTCTCCTTTCTTCATCTTCGATTTTATAAACTTCTACAGCCTAATGTTGTACTAAGAAGATTCATATATATCACTCTCTGATCTCTTTGTAAATAATGTTTTCTTCACAGAAACTTTTAGGACATTCCTCTTCATCCTTAATATTCTTTTGTAAACATCTCTCCACCATGTCGCTAGTGGTGTGTGCTTTGACTATATCATGCTCAGGATTTGCAAATTTTCTTTTTTAAGACTAACCATATTTTTGTTTCTGAAAATTCCCTGTCTTTTCTGTCCCCCAAATAGCACTTCCATTCTATTTTTCCCGATCTTGCACTCGTTTTTGATGGATATTTGAGCTTCTAATGCTGTTGGTCATGCATGCCTCACCTCTTTGATTTTTGCTTCATTATCCCTTTTTGTTGCGTGTCATCTTAAGTCATTTTTTATGTCATCTGCTTATGAATTTTTTCTTTAACTGTGTGTTTTCCTCTGGAAATGGAGTAAAATTTTCATCTTAATAATTATGCCACATTGCTTACATTCACCTCTTTTTTTTCCACTTCTTTCTAGTCTATCTTCATAAATTCTTGTTCTTTGTGATTACTTTGCTTATAATTCTTAAAATATACATGATATTTATTTTAATTCCCTTCATGAATATTTCTCTTCTCCATTTCCTTTTTCTTATGACCAGTGGACTTTTGGACCGACCACCTCTGTGCTACTAGGGATTTGCAGCAACCAACAGTAAGGGCTTTGCCTTTCTACTTGAGCTTTCCCCTCACACACTATTCTGCTGGGAAGTAGGAATGGGAGGTTTGCTGCCCAGGTCCTGGGGAGTGAGTAGTGACCCAGAGACCTGGAGTTTGACCTGCCTCACTGCTCCTTTAGGGCAGTCCTGGAAAATGTCCTGGCAAAGGTCTCTTTGGGCTCATCCGCTCCTACAGCATATGGAGAACTTCCCCAAAACAGAATTTTTCCATTGGTCCATGTGGTCTACCAGCTGAATCCTTCAGCCAAGCATATGATTAAAAGTGATGGCTCTTTCTGTGGACAGGAACCAGAATGTAACTCTACGCACGTGTGTATTGTATTCAAGTGTGTGCATGTGTGAGTGTGTGAGGACAGATACACTGACACCTGTAGATCTCTAAAAGAAAAATCCAACTTTCTCACAATGTGTACTCCTGGACACTCAAAGTGAGTTTTTTTTTATGGATTCATGTTGCTTGAATTTTTTGCACATATGTATTACATGTACATTTAAAACAATGTTTAGAACTGAAAGAATTTTTAACTTTTGCAGTCGATACATTTCTGTAAATACTTTAATTCTACAAACCAACAGGAGTCTGCACCTGAACTGTCCAGGCTAGTCTTCACTGGAATACACTTTAAATGAATGAAACTAATTAGTCTGGTTATTCCACTGCATTTTATTAAGGGAAGTTTTATAAAAATTTATCTGTGAAATTTGTTGTTTCATTTACCCCACAAATGTTAAGTAAACAAGTGATTGCATCTAATCCAGGTAGTACAGTACCAGGAATATTGTACAGGTCTCTTGAGTAACGGCCTTGTCTCTATCTTACTTTGTTTGTGAATCTGGTATCTAATTACACTTCTGTCTTCACACTGGCTGCTAGAAACCTCTGAGCTGAAAGGCCAGCCTGTGCTTAGCAAGTACACGGGATCTTGCAGCAAGCATTGGTTAAATACTTTCACCCCTTGCTTCATCTCTTCTTTCGTAATATTTTCCCTTTACCTTAATTTCCTCACTTACTTGTTTTCATTTTGTATATTTTTGTAAGTTGCCTGAAATCTTTTTTAAAACAAAGCAGGTTATAAATAACTAAAATCATAAATATGCAAAGCAAACAGTGCCAGGACAGTGACATTTCCATTTATGACCTAAATGTTACCAGTTTTACGCTCGTCCCAATACCCATAACACTTTCAGTTCCCTTTCATAGCCCTAGGGAAGCCATCTATTCTTAATTTGCTGTGGAATCTATTAAGCATCCAAGGCTGTTTTGAAAGGAAGATTGGCTGGGCAAGGCAAAATTTCATCATTTTCAATGGGTCCCACATGATGCTTCCTCAGGAGGACATAACAGAGAAAAGGCTATATTTATCATATGTTTAATAAACAATGTGGAGGCTTAAGTTGTCATTTGCATTTTCCATTAGTTAGATCCCAGACTAGATTATCATCTAATTCAATTTATTATACTCATTCTCTTTTTGTGGTTGCTGTTAAGCCCCAGTGACGTGCAGAGCAGAGTGGGAAGTCATACGCGTTAAAAGAAATTTGACTTTTGTTTTATTATCAGTATTCTGAAAGAGAGGGAAATCCAGAATATTTCTTTCAATTCATTCCTGTTTCCATATTTCTGGCAAGAAAGGTCATAATAAAGCTGGCTTTATTACACTGTACTAGCTAAGGGTACAAACGAACAAAAGATAGAAAAGAGAACCCTAATAAAATTAGAAATGGTCATAATCCCAAAGCACACATCGTGAAGGGCATGTGCCCAGTCCAGAGGGGGTTGCCATTACCTAGTAGACACCTCTCCAGCCTTCCTGGAGTTCTAAAAAAACTAGTAACATACCCAGGAAGCCTCACTGACTATTTTTTACTTGCAGTGATGAGTTCTGTAAGTCCCCAATTCTGCTCACACAGAATGGTGGCCTAGAAAGGACTGAAGGAGAAACCACTTATACTTACCAACTTTGTTTCCTGAGACATCACTTCTTAACTTGGCAATTAATGTGGGGATGAGACAAAAAGTAAATTTTTCAGTAGAAACAAAAGTCAGTTAATATGAGAACTCAGTCAACACAAATTCACGAATTGGAAAGTCACTGATATATCACACTTAACTGTCTGTTTGTCCAAGGAAAATATATCCCATGAGAAGAGATAGTGAATATATGAGAAAGACGTTGAGATAATGCTCATAAATTGATGCTGGCAGCTGCCTTAGATCATGCTCCCTGTTTTGTCTCTCCATGCATTCAAAAAAAATAAATAATTAGCTTGCACATTCAAAACAGAGTAAGAACCAAAAGGAAATCAGAGTAGAACTTAAACACAGATATAAGAAATAGGAGAGGGCAGAGGAGAGAAAACAGTATGTAGCAATTAAGAATGTGATGAAGAATATAGTAGTAGGATTTGGGTCTTCCTCTAGTGTACCCGAGTTAGTGCCAAGATAAAAACATTTCCCAGATGAAGTTGCAGAAGTTCCAGTGTGACTTAGGTTGCAGCAATTGATGAATGAGGTTTTGTTTGTTATGTTTTGTTTGCTAAAATTCAGAGCTCAGGGGCCTCCCTGGTGGCTCAAGGGGTTAAGCCCTGCACTGTGAAGCAATCTGCAGCCTCTGCAGCACGGGTTTGAACCCCGGCCGGCCAGGGAGCTACCCACATGGTGTGGCAGACCTCTCCTGTCTCACCCACTGCTCCCCTCAGCAGTGTATTTCAGTCAGTCTGCCTGTTCTGTTCCCTGCTCTGTCTCTGGCTTATCCTCTCTCACACACACACACCCTATGTCTGGCCTGTACCCCAGCTCCTATATGCATAAATAAATCTTTTTTAAAAAATTCAGAGCTCAGGAAGTTAGAGTGAGGCATGGCATGGGGCAGTAATCTTGCTAGTTGGGGTCACATCAGCTGCATAGTGGTTGTGGAACTGACTCCCATAGTAACAGCTTTCTACTGTGATGGGAAGCATCCCCATTTCAACAACAGCCACAGCTCTGTTCTGTGCTTTGGAAATCATATCTGGAAGCTCAACCTGGAACTTACTTCCTCAACTCCTCCACTGTTTAGGTAATCCATGCAATACCGTATAGTAAATCCCTTTATTAAATGAAGATTCCACTCTCTGCAACCATGAATCTCCACAACAGGGTATCAAAGAGATGGCCTTCTGAGACTTGCTCTCTGATCTACATAGTTTCAACAGAGCAAGTTTCCCAGAAGGTGTGAGCCAGGGAAGTGCCTAGGGTGCATTGGTAAAAGAGCTATTTCAGTGATCACCTATGGTCACCTGGATTGAAGTGCCTTCTGGAATCAATGTTTTAGCAGACAAAATTACTGCTACAATCAAATATTATGTTAAAAATGAAAGAATGTGGTGTTCATAGGGCTATTGATGATACCTTCTTAGTACACAAGTGAGGCTAACAAAAAAGGAAACAATAACTAGACTAGGATTTTAAGTTCCTAGCTCAAGTTACAGTGACTATAAATAAACTCACAACCTCATGAAGTCTTTCTGGAAAGATTTGGTTGAGAAAGACACATAGCCTGATAATTTGAATAGAGACATTTAGGTAGACTCAGATAACTGAGCACCCCAGAACCCTCAGATGAGGGGTGACCCTGGTCAGCAGAAGCAGTCCAGTCTGAATATAGACCTGGCTTGCCTGACCTGCCTTCACCTCCTTTGACTTTATCTGAGCAGGATACCTTTCAAGAGAATGCCAAGTTTTCTCATGCTCTAGTCCATCCACCTTGCATTGCTTCAAGATGAATAACTGGAATCAAATCCAAACATACCACACTGAGAGTGGGTACAAAGTCTAATTCAGGAACTGAAAAGTTTATATACTAAAATAATTCTGATTAACATTGGGGATATCATGGAAATGGGTTTTAAGATGGCTAGACCATGGAGGAAGAAAATTATAGACCAGGGTAAATGTGTAGATAGGGCTAGACATTATTTAATTAGCTTGATATGCCAAAAAATATCCTTGGAATATTGTGAAGGAAGACTTAAGAAGACAAGACTTAAGAAGACAGAAATCTTAAAATAGATGGATCAGGTACAACTCACCTCCCAACTAGATCTGTAAAGCAATTAGAGTAAACTGCTCACACAGGAGAATGAAGAACAATCCTGCTATTTACATGTTCTCCCCTGTTTCACTGAACCAGATAGAATATCACCTAATTAGAAGGAGCAAGAGGGGCAAAAATGACCCAGTAGACTCAGGATCAGAGTGATTATCAACAAGTCTTGACTTACAAAGGTCTTTTTTTTAATTAATTAATTAATTAATTAATTTTTTTAATAATAAATTTTATTTTTATATTCCCCCATACAATTGCAAACGCCCCATTCTGACCCCAATCCTTCCCCTCCCGCCCCCCACAACTTACAAAGGTCTTTAAGAGCAGTTTGATAAAGGTCCAAGAATGGTGGGCTGTCCACTATGGTTCCACTTGATTTGTTTAATAAGAAGAACTTTCCAGATTTGGTAAACAAAGACCTGGTTTAAGTCAATATACAGGAATGAAGGCTACTCCTGCAATCTCCAAGTCTGAATCAATACACATACCCACAGCCACTGAATGAAGGTGAGATAAGATAGATTTCAGAGAGGCTTTGCAGGAGATTTATACCACAAGTGTAAATCTTCTAGGAAAGATTCCTGGTAGCCTACCCTAAAGGGACTAGGGATGTGATGGTTAATTTTATGTGTCAATTTGGCTAAGCAAAAGTATGCTCAGGTAGCTGGTAAAAGTTATTTCTGAATGTGTCTGGGAGATTAGCATTTGAATCAGTAGCTGAGCAAACATCTGTCCTGATCACTGTGGGTCCACATGACCCATTCTATTGAGAGCCAAAAAAGAACAAAAAGGGCAAAGGAAGAGTGTGAATTTCCTATCTCTCTGCTTGGGCTGGGATATCTATCTTCTCCGACCTGCAGACATGGGGGTTCTGGCTTTTCATCTCTATAGCAGTGTTTTGAGGGCCTTGAGTCTCAGGATGGGCGTTACACCAATGACTTATGCTGCTCAGGGCTTTGGACAGGGACTGAGTTATAACACTGGCTTTCCTGGTTCTCTAGCAAGCACATGGCAGATCATGGCACATCTCAAGTCCTGTAATTGTAAGCCAGTTCCCATAGCATTCTGCCTATAAGTTCTGTTTGTCTGGAAAACTGGTTAATATATAAGATAGTTGTATTTTAGAAAAGAAACCACCAATACCTTCCATAAACTGGGTACTTATTCTGACATGAATAAACCCCTTCAGGATCCAGAATGCCATTGTTTTCTGATGATAAGGAAGGATACACTTAGACACCAATATATAACAACTCACAGTTTTGTCTCAACTCTGTATCAGCCAGGCTGGTGCACCTGACAACGTGCTAGTGGGTCTATCCTTGGACCTTGAATGCTGGCTTGGAATAGTCATGCTCACTTTTGACCATCACAACATGGGACCAGTGAACTATGAATGTTCATAGAATAACAGCAAGATTAGGCTAAATGTTTGCCTCCAAATAAAGGATTAAAACTGAAGTTGATGCTTCGAATAGAATAGAGTTTCTTTAAAGCCAGATATCTTCATTTAAAAAAAAAACACACACACAAGAAAAACCCTTAGCCTTGGTCACAATAGTGGCTGCATGCACTCAGAAAGCAAGCTGGTCACATAAATGTTGTATTATCTGAAAGTGAAGGTGAACTCAGTATGGAGGGACAGCCTTCCATAGGCAAAGCAGGATCAGTTCCTTTTGCTTTTTACAGAAAAGAAGAAAACATAAACTGTAACAGCCCTCGATAACCAGGATAGCATGGTTTTCAGGATCCAGGTGAAAAGTTTCTGTTCAAAAATGAAAGCATGGATAGAAGGTGATGGACCTGACAAAGAAATGAAGGATTACTTGATCTGCTTCACAGCCTTGCCCCAAACCACTCCCTTCATGCCTTCTTTTCTTCCTTTCCCTCCTTATCAGGTCCACCATTGAGAAATAGTAAACCTTAACTCTGAATGTCAGTCCTGAATGTTTGTGTTAGCGCAGGCTCCCACACAGTAGAGGTCTGATGTCTAGGAAGTATTCAGAATAGCTTAGCATGATAATCAAATGTCAGCATAATTTTAGCAAGGCAAAATAATAGTCCAAAAATATTCCATGTCCCAGTTTTCTTCCAAACATTAATCACAAGAAAATAAGCACTTATAATTATCTTTAATTTAGGAAGGAATTCACAAATGACAGCTTGTTATTTGCAGGTCAAAATCAAGACAGCCTGTGCTATTTAACAATCTGGAGGTTGGAAAATTAAATTGATGGAAAAGGGAGCGAGACAAATGCAAGTCAAACTGCTTGCTGTTTCCTTATTAAGTATTTGCGAGGAGCACTTAATGTACTAGCCCAGGTCTCCACGGAAAACAGGAAAAGCAAGTCACACCTATTTGTTGTAGAATAAATAATAGTTTGGCATCTTGGCTTAGATTGTCTCTCTGAGTCAGAGGCAACATCAAGAGCTTATCAATACGAATCCTGCAAGTGTAAAGTCACAGATATTTTCATAGAGCTCTCTACAACTATATAGCACTATCTTGTATATTCACTCTTTTGAGACTCACAAAAACAGTCTTCTGTCACCACCCACTTTCCTGAACACCTTCATATTAGAAGTAAAGAAATTCAGGACTGGAGAAACCACTGTCATGGTCGATACAACTGAGTCAAGTCACTGACCAGAATTGAACAGTGGTGTGACCTCAAACCTGTGGATTTTCACCTTTGAACAGCTCTTCCCTGCCTGAAATACTAGTTCTGTCTCTAACAAGCTGCATGATGTCAGGTAAACTGATAACTTTCCTTATATCCTAGTTTCCTCCTGTGTTAAATTCTGTTCCTGAATTACATGAATTTCAGGTCCTCTTTCTTGTTGAACATTCTGTCATACCTCCAGCAGAAGAATATCAAAGAGCCAGCAGGAAAGCCTGTGAATGTACTGCTAGGTTTTTTAATATTGGTGATTATACCCTTTGGAAATGTAAACACTGCTCAGAGTCAATATATAAGCAATTCATTGTATCAATACTGAGAGCTGACTCTACTAAATGATGCCTCTGACTGTCGCCAAGGATGCAATGAAAAAAGCAATAATAATCTGATTACTGCCTTTATGAAGCTGAGAGACAACTGGAGGAAATTGGTAAACAAGAAATAACTTACGTCCCATGGTCGAGGCAGGAAAGTGGCCACATAAGGAGAGGACTATAATAGAGATGAGGAAGTCAGGAAAAGCTTCCCCAGACTATAACTTAACAAGGTAAAATGTAAAGAAAAGTGTGCATTTCTCTATACAACGCCTAAAGCATGAGAGATGAACTTAAGAACATGAACAAGAAAGAGAAAGGTGTTTTCTGCAGAGAGTTATAGATAAACAAATACGAGCAAACTAATTAATATCCTTAAACCTAAGTTGCATAGTGTAACTTCCAAAATGTATCCATCATGACCACTTAAACCACAGGACCTGGTGTAGCAGATATTGTCCTAAATATATGTGACTGCAGTTGTGTAAAATGACTTTCAGAGATGTTCAGCAGCATGACTGAGGCACCCAGGTGCGTCTGATCCCAAAGTGCCAAGACTGTGCTCCCTGCCTCTGAGCAATGCTCGCTTCCTGAACAGTTTTTCCTTGAAGCCCAGCTGAGCACAAATGATCCTGCTGCGGAAGCACATTTAAGGACACTGGACATCAGAAGCAATATTGAGTCATTCAAGAGAAAATGCATCAGTATAACCACAGTGTCATGATCAATGCTGGATGAACAACATGGAGTCACACAAATATGGGCTCTGCAGGTTACAGTCCAAAGGAGCTACAGAACATTGTTTTACATCTATCTATCTATCTACATATATATATATATATATATATATATATATATATATATATATACACACACACATGCATGAAACATTGGATGGTGATAGGAAAGAAATAATTGAGTGTGATGAAAAAGCATAGATAGGGCATTTGGGGTTGAAGGTGGGCCAGTAGAATGGGAAGACAGTGGTCTCCTGAAGATTCATGTCAAATGTCACCAGCAGGACAAGGCTCTGAGCAGGAAGGGGAGACAAAACAACCAGTGTGGCTGCTCACACCACTCCTAGACATATGTGCACACACCTTCTCCTCCACTGAGTTCATCCTTTATAAAAAATGAGCAGCGACTTTGACCTGGATAGAACCATATGGCATCAGTCCCACAAGTTTACGTGTTGCCTGCTAAGGAGAATTTCACTTCTTGCTATTTTCTCTTAAGCAGGGGTCCTTTTAAGTGAAATTTTAAATACTGTGTGGTGGTGACAGTGTAGTAAACATCCGCCGAGCCCTCAGGACAAGTTGGGGAATTGTAAATACTGGTCCGTCTGCAACTCATTTGTTGTCTCTTCAAAGAGTAGACCAAGGACAAACTTTTGATTGATGGCTAGATTTTTCCTTTGTTTGGTTTTTAAATCTTGCTTATTGGTAACAGAGTCACCAAAAATACTATGCTTAGGCAGAGACCTGTGGCAATTGATGAAATGCAGCAATTGACATTGAAATAAGAGTAGACATTACCATACAAAAGCCTTGAAAAAAACATACATGGACAAGATAGTTGATGTTTCCCTCTTAAAAATGATACTGTTTATTCATGAGTTTGGTGTAGTTCTGAGTTGAATTTAAGGAAGTTCAAAATTCTTTCCTTTTCTATTCCGAGTGATAAATAATTTCTATGATAAATATTAAGGGCAACACAAAACAAGGCAAATGATTAAATATATTGAACAGTTTTTTTGGGGGGGTCAATTTTAATTTTTTATTTCTTTCACTTAGGAAATACTTGTAAGCTCAAAAATTGTTTACATACAAAAAAGCAGGACAAGTAGATGAAATCATAATGACAATTATCACTGTGTCAATCATAAAGATTCAGAAAGAAGAGTCCTCTAAGACTAAGACCTTTCATACTCACTCTTAAGATTTGGTATGTAATAATGGGACATGAGAAGGAGGAGTTCAAAATGCATTTGAGAAGTTGAGATCTTTCAGTTGTTACTGCTGTTTCTACTGAAGCCTGTAACAGTTGTCCTTTGAATGGTGAGAGTGAAACGGTGAGCATATATTTATCTGAAAAACAAATCAAATTCTATGGTTTTCTGCACTTGCCTGTAAAAATGGGAAGACTTGATGCATGAAAAGTGGAGCTTATTCCTAATGAGCCTGTCCATTCACAGATGAGATTCTCCGAGCGATTCCTTCCATGCAGGTTATTGTCATCACCATCATCATCTATAACAAATGCATCTGACTATGGCACTATGACTTGGTGTGTAAAGGGGTTTCACATAGTGTCTATTAGTAATAAGAAACCTATAACCTCGCTCACATGGCACTTCAGCCTTCCAGCTTATGAGCTCACAGAAACACAGAGTCAGGCTCTTGAGGATGGGAGAAGGGCTGCATCTAGGATCCTGAGAGGGGTTTCACTGAAATTCCTGCTGGAATGTGTGCCCCACTTAGGCAAGTTCTGGTATAAAGCAGAGGCAGGAAATTGGCCAAGAGTAGCACTCATGCATGGGAAGAGTAGCTGGACTAGAGCTGACACCCTCTGCAGACTGGATCCTCCAGAGCTCATTGTGGGCTGGACCGGCAGCCAGCCCTTCCAGAAAACCACAGCCAGTAGTACATCTGTAGGTTGTGTTTTGCTTAAGAGGGCAGAGCTTATCCTACAGTCTTGGGGGAGAGGGAGACCTAACTTGGATTGAGCCGGCAGGGAGAGGGCCACCAGTATAGATCCTAGTAGGAATGTCCCCATCTCAGAAAATACAACTGTACATAGAATGTACTAGTTCTAACCTCAGCAATTCTACTTCCTTGAGGGGACCTTGAGCAGCATAATGCCACCTCTTCATCCACAACTCATGTCTGTAGATGGAAACCCATCTTTGAGTGTTAATCGCTTTTTCCTTTTCCTCTTTTTTCTTTTTAATTAAATGAGGTATAGTGGGCCTCCCCTGGTGCCTCGGGCAGTTGAGCGCCGCGCTGTGAGGCTGTCCACAGCCTCTGCAGTGCTGGTTCGATCCCAGCCAGCCATGAGAGTCCCACATGGTGCAGCAGACCTCTCCCATCTCGCCCATTGCTCCCCTCAGCAGTGTATTCATCAGTCTGCCTGTTCTGTTCCCCGCTCTTTCTCTGGTGAATCCTCTCACCCTTCCGCACATCTGGCCTATACCCTGGTTCTTGTATAAATGAATAAATAAATCTTTAAAAAAAATAAATGAGGTATGGTGCATGTAAAGTCAGCTGAATGCTGCCCGCCCAAAATAAATTGGTGGCCAGTAATCATAGCTTACAGCTGAGCAGTTTACTTGCACAATTATCTCATGTAATCCTCACAAATATCTTACGGGGGGTAGACATTTAGAGATCAAGGACACTAAAGCACAGAGAGGTAAACTAACTTGCCCGAAGACATCTAATTAGCCATCAATCAGACCCCACATCCTGGGTTTTCCTCACCACTATAATGTAACAACTTCATTGTCAGCATTTCAAGGGCAGTGTTCTCATCAGTTTGCTTTTATCCAACGAAACAATAAATTGCATTAGTGATAATAATAGTTTTTTTTAATGAGAGTCAAAGTTATTTGTCAAGTAGGGGGAAAGTAGATCATAAGACATTTTTTGGAAGACTATTCATCATCATTACATACTATCTTACTGTAATATCACAATAAGTCTATAGTGCAAGAGGGGACACAGAATTTGGGCGTGTTAAATAAAGGGTAATATTAATTACCATTCATCAGCCTATAAATTCAAGCATTGGTACTTTTATCTAGGCCTAATCCTCAGGATGACGCAAAGCAGATTCATCCTCATGTTTAGAAATACAAGAAATCAGGAAGCACAGTAACTTACCAAGGGCTCAAACCCTTGTGATGGAGCTAGTGTTCAAGTTCAGATCTCTTACTCTTCAAATTGCCTTTTCTGGTTCAACAGGAACGGACACAAATAGTTGCCTCCTTTTTAAAATTGTGCCCTTCCTTTCTATTTCTATCACTGCCCAAGTTCAAATCCTTATCATGCCTCACTGAAGCATTAAAAAAACCTTCTAGAGCTCCCCCCACATTGCCCCCAGAGTATGAAACAGCAGTGCAAGGACCCTGATTGCTTTGCTTAACATCTCAGGTCTCTTCAGTGATCTGCCAACATCCACAGCCTGTGAAGCCCTCCACAGCAGCCCAGCCTGAGCACCCAAAATCCCCATTCTCATTTTTCACTTCCTAGTAACACTAGATTTCAGCATTCTCCAGAGCACCCTGTTGATGATTCACTACTACCTTTATGCCTTCTGAAGTTACCACCTTCTCGCCACCCCCAAACTCGGCCACATATATTATTCCTTTTAGAATCATCACACACGTTTCCTCCAGAAATTCTGCCCACCCTTTACTCCTTGAGCTGAACAAGGAGAATCTCCTTCCAAATCACAGTGTGTTGGGCACAGACTTCCCTCACACTGTTTTGAAAGTGTGCATGTCTGCATGAGTCCATATCATGTTTCATTTAGCTTTGTTTTTCCAGCACCTGGTAACACTAGGAATTCAGCAAAGAATTTGTTAAAATAAACTGAACCGACTTGGCCAAATATCACATTTAGGAAATAGAAGGGCCAGGATTTTAGCTCAGGTCTTCTGAGGCTATGTCCAGTTCACCGTCACATGCAAAAATAAATTAGATTGCATAGTCTTTCTTGAAACAGAGACTGGGGCAGAGGACCTAGATCAAGCGCCCCTCAAAAGCCTGCCAGGATTGTCTTCTTGGGAGTAAAGGACAGAGAAATATTCTTAGACAAATTGTAAATCTTTGGCATCTGTATATGGTCAATCTGGGCAAATTAGTAGTGTGGATCAGGGTATTTCTGAAATGTCTGTAACACAGTAAAAGTTTGCATTTAAATGAAGTATGTTCATACCAACAATGACCTTTAGTAATTGCATAATTACTGCATTGCCTGGTACTGTTTACAGACATTCGGTTATTAAATACAGAGTCAGAAGCAGGGGAGGGAATCACAATTTTTCTTGGTAGACTCACCACCAAAAAATAATTAAAGACTTAAAGAACAAAACATGAAAAACCTTCCACAAAACAAGAAGTTAGACATATGTTAAATAAATATTACCGTTTACCTTGCAATTAGGAAAAATGAAGACTCTTTTGCTTATCTTACTGCCTGTAAGTGGTGAGCACACATATTCAACATTGAAAGAAATAATTTTAAAGTAACTATGAATCTTTTTTTTCCCTTTGCCGGATTTCAAATTAAAATACTTTAAGCTCTTGGGGGAAGGCCTGCCTTTCTTCTATCACATTCCTTCCTTCTTCAGTCTCTCTCAGATGAGTTCCCTCGAGGATACTGCTTTTCATTCTTCTCTCTTTTGCACTCCTTTGGGGTTGAATCAAGGAACTTCAGTACAGCTATCACTCAAATTCTGGTTGCTCCACTTCTGCAATTCAATAAGCAAAAATAAAAATATGCTAAAGAAAAAAAGATCCATGACTTGAATAGACAAACTTCTTAAAGAAAGATATAAAAATGGCCAACAGCTATATGAAAGGTGCTCAGCATCACCAACCATCAGGGAAATGCAAATCAAAGCTATCACCTCCCTCCTGTTAGAATGAAATAACAAAAATGCAAACAATAAGTAGACTCAGAGCCTGTGTGGGTAAATAGGGACTATTGGTGGGAATGTAACATGGCACAGCCACTATGGAATACCCATTTCTGGGTATTGGGCCAACAAGAATTGAAAACAGAATCTCAAAGAGATATTGACACTTCCGTGTTCACTGAAGCATTATTCACAATAGCCAAGATAGAGCAACAACCTAACTGTCCACAAACAGATGAAAGGATAAAGACAGTGCAGTTTATACATACAGTGAAAATACTATACAGCATAATTACTGGTTCTTTAAACTGTACCAGAATTTTAACCTAGTCAACATGATTTTATTGTACTGGAGAACAATTTAGTATAAGTTGGCACATTTCTGAGTTCCAAGTATAATTTCATAGTGTTTGATGGATACATTTCACATTCAAGAACTCTAAGTCTGTACTTAAAATGCATTGCAATTGTGGACCTTTCCAAAAAGTCTCCAATCCCTGGTTAGAATATATTGCCACCAGGTGGCAGGGGAATGCCTTCATTTCATCTGCAGAAACTAGCATCACTACTGTGTGTGTGTGTGTTTGTATTCTATGCTCATCTGGTGATCAGTATTTAAAAATATAGTAGTAATGAATAGTTACGAATCGTAACAAATAGTTTTTAGTCCTGACATAAATGGCTCTCCTTCTCTGAAGTCCCATGGCATTTTGATGACATGTGTACCATATCTCCAAACACTTAGTTCTCTAGTTCATTCGTTCACAAAATAGATCTCTGCAGGGCCCTATGAGCCTTTCAGGGGCTTCACAAATTAAGGAATATTTTCTTAATAATGCTTCACAAATTAAGGAATATTTTCACAAATTAAGGAATATTTTCTTGTGTTTTTCACTCTAATTTTTTTTCACAAATGTACAGCAGAGTTTTCCAGAGGCTACATGACATAGGACATAGGATAAAATAATTCTGATAGTTAAAACAACATATTTTCATGATAGGTTTGGACTTTGAATTTTCTTATTTTTAATTTCTAATGTGGTATAGATTAATAGACATAAGTTATGAGAAAAAAGTTATTTGGGAACCTCAGTAGTTTTTGGGTGTCTACAGTAGTCCTGGTTACCAAAATAATTTGAGAAGTTCTCCAATTAATTATCTCTAATTAAATGTTCATGTATTTTTTTTTTTTTTGGCTCCTTCTTGAGGACAGGAATCTTGTCATATTTATTTCTGGAGCCAATCCCACTGAGAAGCTAGCACTAATCATGCATAATAGATATGCAATAAAACTGGGCAAAGTAAGGTATTGATATCTGAAAGATATTATTAGGATGAAACAGGTATTAATGAAGACTACATTTTTTAAGTTTACCCATTAAAATTAAGTAAATTTATCTTAAAATTTTAAATATTTAATTCAAATACAAGTATGTAGGTAATTTGGTCCCTTTTCCTCTAGTCTTTCACTATTTTAATGTATAGTTGTCATCTCCAAAGATCAAATTTTTTAAAGATATTTTTCATGTTTCATAGGATTTACTTCCTGTAGACAACCTTAAAATGTCAAGTTTTGGTCCTAAAACATCTCTATCTTTCTTTACAATATCCAGTTATATTAAAGTCCAGTAATATTATATATAGTCTTCCTCAGATACCAGTTTCTCAGTACTTATTCTAAAATTCCAATTTGTCACTTTTCATTCAAAATGAAATACAATAGCACTTTGCTGGTGAATATATCTTGACTCTGTGCAAATTTTTATCTTTGATGAAAATTCTTTTTTAAGTTAGTATAATTTATCATGGAGCTTCATAGTTAAACCTTTTTATTCCCCCATAAAAGTTATGAAAGCTTTACAGGGGACTGTGGTGATGGTACATGGGTGCCATCGGGAAGGAAATTTTATGGGGACTCAATCTGAGGGGGTGGGGAGAAACAAATATTGTCTTAAAAAATGTAAAAAATGATAAATTTAAAAAAAAGAAAAAAGTTATGAAAGCTTTTACACAAAAATTTTAAGTATGATTACAATCAATTTATCTGAGTTCTAATGTAAAACACAAAGGTGCATTGAAAGGATTATACACCATGATCAAATGAGCTTTATTCCAAATATGCAAAGATGACTCAGCATATGAAAATTGATTAATGTAATTCACCACATCTACAAAAGAAAAGATAAATATCCTGAAATTATATCAATGGTTGCAGAGAAAGTATTTGATAAAATTCAACACCCACTTATGATAAAAACCCTCAATAAATCAGGGTAGAAGGGGACATATATAAACAAAATAAAAGTCATATATGACAAATCCACAGGTAACATTATACTCAGTGGTGAAAACCTGAAAGCTTTTCCTCTTAGATGAGGTACAAGGCCAGGATGTTAACTCTTACCACTACTGTTCAACACAATACTCAAAGTCCTATTTCTTCTTTATCTAGCTTTGGGTGATTGTAGAGTTGTAGGAATTTGTCCATCTCCTCTAGATTGTTAAACTTGTTTCCATATAACTGTTCATAGTAGTTACTGATTATTCTTTTGATTTCTGCTGTGTCCGTTGTGATTTCTCCTCTTTCATTGATGATCCTGTTTATTTGTGCTTTCTCCCTTTTTTCCTTTGTGAGCCTGGCTAGGGGTTTTTCTATTTTATTGATTTTTTCAAAGAACCAGCTCTTGGTTTCATTGATCTTTTGGATTGTTTTTTTTAGTTTCAATTTCATTTATTTCTGCTTTGGTTTTTATTATTTCTTTTCTTCTACTGGTTTTGGGGTTTTTTTGTTGTTCTTTTTCTAGATCTTTGAGCTTCGAGATTAGGTTGTTTCTTTGCGTTCTTTCTTGTTTCTTGATGTGAGCTTCTATTGCTATATATTTTCCTCTTATTACTGCTTTTGCTGCATCCCATACATTTAGGATATTGGTGTCCTCCTTGTCGTTCAATTCAAAAAATTTTTTAATTTCTTCTTTGATCTCCTTATTAGTCCAATGGTCTTCCAGTAGTGTGGTTTTTAATCTCCATGAGGTAGGAAAGTTCCTTGCCTTCTTTTTATGGTTTATTTCTAGTTTGATGCCTTCATGGTCAGAAAAGATGGTTGATATGATTTCAATCTTGGTGTATCTGTTGATGTTTGTCTTGTGCCCCAGTATGTGATCGATCCTGGAGAATGATCCGTGTGTGCTTGAGAAAAATGTGTACTCCTTTTTTTGGGGTTTAGTGTTCTATAGATGTCTGTTAAGCCCAATTGCTCTAGGTCCTTATTTAGAGCTTTGGTTTCTTTACTTATTTTTTGTCTTGTTGATCTATCCATTGTTGATAGTGGTGTGTTGAAGTCTCCCACTACGTATGTGTTTTCTCTGATGTCTGTTTTCAGAGAGGACAACAGTTGTCTGATATATTTTGGTGCTCCTTCGTTTGGTGCGTATATGTTAATGAGTGTTATTTCTTCTTGAAGTATTGTCCCCTTGATCATAATGTAGTGACCATTGGGGTCTCTTTTTATCTTTTTGAGTTTGAAATCTGTTTTATCTGATATAAGTATAGCTGTTCCTGCTTTCTTTTTTGGTCCATTTGCTTGTAGGATTGTTTTCCATCCTTTAACTTTGAGCCTATTTTTATCTTTTGTAGCTAAATGTGTTTCCTGGAGACAGCAAAAGGTTGGGTTTTGTTTCTTAATCCAGGCTGCAACTCTGTGTCTTTTTATTGAAGAGTTTAGTCCATTTACATTTAGAGTTAATATTGATATGTTAACATCTGTATTTGCCATTGTGTTTGTCTTTCCTTTGATTTTATTTATTTATTCTTTTAATAACTTTTTTTTTTTGGCCTTCTTTCATTGTTATTCGTCCCTCTGAGGTTCTGGCTTTAGGACTCCTTGTAGTATTTTTTGGAGTGGGGGTTTAGTTGCAATGAAATTCCGGAGTTTCTGTTTGTCTGGGAAGGTCCATATTCTTTCTTCAAAGAGGAAGGAGAGCTTTGCGGGATAGAGTATTCTTGGTTGGCATCTGTTTTCTTGGAGTCTGTTGACTATGTCCCTCCACTCTCTCCTTGCCCGTAGTGTTTCTTCGGAGAAGTCTGATGTCAGCCTGATTGGTTTTCCTTTGAATGTTATCTGTTTCTTCCCTCTTGCCAGCTTCATTATTTTTTCCTTGTCCTGGATTCTTGGGAGCTTTACTATTATGTGTCTTGCTGTATTTTTCCTTTCGTCGTGGAAGTTTGGTGTTCTTCTTGCTTCTTGTATATCAATTTTCAGCTCCTTCTTCACATTTGGGAAGTTCTCTTCAATTATCTCTTTGAATATTTTCTCTGTTCCTACATCTCTCTCCTCTCCTTCTGGTATTCCTATAACTCTTATATTTCCTTTCCTCATGGAGTCAGATAGTTCCCGAAGTCTTTCCTCGTTCTTTTTCCTTCGTACTTCTCTTTCCTTTTCTGTTTTGGTTCTTTTTATTTCTGTGTCTTCAAGATTACTTATTCGTTCTTCCATTTCATCTATTCTGCTTTCATTGCTTTTCCCAGAATTCTTTAGTTCTTCCATTAATTCTTTGATCTCCTGCATTTCTTTTACTTCCCTCTTTAGGGACTCAATTTCTTTCTTCTGACCATTGTTTTCCCTCTCTAGGACTCAATTGCATTCTTCTGATCGTTGATTATTTTTCCCTTATCATTGTTTTCCTTTATGACTTCTGTCAGTTTTTTAATCACGGCAATTTTAAATTCTCTTTCTGGAAGGCTCAGAAATTCTTCCAAGTTATTGTCGTTGCAATCTGGGGGCTGGTTTTCTTCTTGTGGTGTGCTTTTTCTCTGGAGAGTTGCTAGGTTGCGTGTGGTTCTTCTCCTCCCTACTGTCTGTTTTCTAATTTGCCGTATGCGTTGGGACACTGTGTTGTTGGGACTGGCCGGCATCTTGGGTGGGCTTCTCTGCTCCCCTCTGGTTCCTCCAGGAGTCATCTGTCAGTTTCAAGCAGTCTTTACTGGAGAAAGGTCCCTGTTCTAAAATGCCGATGTGGGGACACACTCCCCTGTGCGCCTGGTCTGCCCCGGAGGTGGGTTCCTGCTCCCCCTCTGGGCTTGGACTGCAGGCCAGAGGGGGTCTGGCGTGGGCAAACTTCCCCCGCTCACCTCTGGCTCCTGAGGAAGCCTTCTGCAGGTAGTCTTTACTGAAGAAATGTCCCTGTTCTAAAATGGTGATGTGGGACACACTCCCTGCGCGTCTGGTCTCAGGCACACTCTTCTGCGCGCCTGGTCTGCCCCGGCTGTGGGTGCTCGCTCTCCCTGTGGGCTCAGACTACTTGTTCGGAAGGGGCCTGGTGTGGGCTAACTCCCCAGCTGGCCATTAGCTCCTTCAGGAGCCTGTGCTGGCTTCAAGTCGCTAGGTGGCGCCAGAGATCTCTCCTAGAGCCCTTGGGGAGCTGATTTTCCACCCCGTGGGACAGGGAGCAGAGCGGGGATGGTAGGGTACACCTCAACGGCTTTGGGGTGCTGTGTCTGCCTTGTGCCCCACCGTCGTGGGGAACCCACGCCCCTAATTTCGTGCCCCGGGTCTCAGTTCCAAAGCCCTCAGTTCCAGGACGTGGGCTGTAGCCCAGATCAGTGGTGCGGGAATGGCGCCTTTTGAATCCCGCTCCCCTGCCTGGGCACCTTGTTCCTGCTCACTCAGGGAGGGCCTCCGCCGTCTCCCCGCAAGCCTAGGTCGCAGGCGCGGGGACCTGGGCAGCTGCAATCCGAGTGCCGCTTTCGCGCAAGCTTACCGGGCGGCCGGGGCTGTGTGCTGGTGCTGGTCTCCTCCTGGGGGCGGGGCTCTCTTTAATGGTGCCTGGAGCTCACCGCCACGGCGGATCCTGCAGGGTTCGCCTCAGCTCCCGTTCACGGGGTGTGGTGGCTGAAATAGTTCCTTTCCACTCACAGTCCCGCTTGCTGCGTCCGTTTTTCTTGTTGGCCGTTTTGGTTTGTTGTTTCCCTCCTCTCTGCTGGTCGGAGAGTGCCGACTTTGTGGGCGGGGGAGGGGAGCAGGGTTCTGCGCTTCCCTCCCTTCTCGTCCTCTTTTATGGCAACTTTCTTCTTCGGGCAGTTTGCTGGAGTCGTCCGTTTATCTTCCGTGTCCCAGTTCTCACTGGGACCTGCCGCTTTTCCTCCCTATTAACTTTTTTTAATGGGAGATCTTACTCGCAGCGTCTCCTCGCCGCCATGTTGCTCTGCCCCCTATCAATACTCAAAGTCCTAACAAGAGTAACCAGGCAAGAGAAGGATATAAAAAAGAGGTTATATTTCAACTTTAGGTAAGGGCTAAGAAAATGTTTGATTAATTTCTTTTGTCACCCAGGAATTTTACATAAACCAAATTCCTCTATATTCTACATCATTCATATAAGTCTCATATGAGACTTGCTAGAATTTTTACTTCAGAAAAAAAAATAGTAACCTAGTATTTTTAGGGTCCCTACCTGCAATTATTCTAAGTTTCAGTTTTATTTAAAGACTCTCCTCTAAGAATTCCTGTGACTCTTAAGTTTGTTCTTGGTCTTACAGAATTTAATAAGCTTTCCTCCCTGCCAATATGTGCTGTAAATTCTTACAGCAGCTGCTATTGCGCATCGCTGCTTGGGTGATGCACAGCTTTAAATTCCTCTTTTTGTTTTGCCTGCAGGCTCTCTGGGGTTCTCTGCAAGGTCTAATATAGTCTCTTTTTGTGTGTGCTTGTTTTCAGAAGCCACTCATCTTTTGATTTGTCCCAAATTGTATCAATGGGAAGGATTATATACATAAATTCTTATCTTTTGGGTGAGATTATCTTCCTAAATCTTAACATTAAAAAAAAATCTCCCTCACCAGTCCTTAATACTAATTATAATTCTATGACATTCTCTTAATCCATCAAAAAATTTCCTTTATCAGCTAATCCCATTTTAAGCCCATTGTAATATGAACAGTATTTTTCTTCTTTTCATGCTACCCCTTTATGGTATGGCATCCATGTTTCCAAAATGCAGGGTTTTTACACATTTTTTTCATACAGTTTCTAATAACAAATTAAAGCTCTTTTATTTCTTTTTCATGAATAAGAATTTTATTTTTTGACTATTTTTATTTTAAAAATGTATTGATATGTTTTTACATCACTGTTTAAATAAATCTCAACTCTTGCCCTACATTCAACAGTTAAAACAAAATAACAAGGCATTTTTCCTAGAAAACTAAAGGTTATGTCACTTTTATTTTGGTACCTGTGAGGCAGTCTTAGGAGAAATTGAGCACAATCCTTGTCACCAGTGTGAAAGCAACCCCCAGAGACGAGGATACTGTTACATGCAAGACTAGTAATTAAATACCAAATAAAAGTCATCAGATAAAATGATGTTTGGGGCCTCCCCGGTGGTGCAGCGGGTTGAGCACGTTGCTGTGAAGCTGTCCACAGCCTCTGCAGTGCGAATTTGATATGGATGAGATACCCACATGGTGCGGCAGACCTCTCCTGCCTTGCCTGCTGCTCCCCTCAGCAGTGTACTTCATCAGTCTGCCTCTTCTGTTCCCCACTCTGTCTCTGGCGAATCCTCTTACCCTCCTGCACATCTGTCCTGCACCCCAGCTCTTGTATAAAAATAAATAAATCTTTAATAAAATAAAATAAAAGGATGTTTGTGAAAACACATGAAAAGGGAGGGGTGGCAAGCTTTGGTTCTGTTAGCACAGACATGGCCTGTGACCACGAGCAGACCAGAACTTTCACTGAAGCTGTTTGTGTTATTGTTGTTTTAAACCTCAGTAACCCGGTCTCTCTACAACATAATTAAGGACCTTTCAACATAGGCTTAAATGTACAAGTTAACAGTGCAAAATAAATGAATAAAGCAAATACCCCTCTTGAAATATAAATCAGCATTTCTAAATTTTATGTTTGAATTTTACAGTTGGCTTTCTTCAAACACATGTCAGTGAGTCCTAATATTTAAAAGAGTAGCATATTTACAAGAAAAGAGAAACAGAGGAAGTTATCTAAACTATCTTTTCATTATTCTTGTATTTTTACCATGGTTCTCTAATACCCCTTTAATGTAACTTCTACCCTGGACTTTATACATCTCAGTGAATTAAATTTTTTTCTTAAATTCAAACCTTTAATTGAACAAGAAACTGAAAGTTTCTGAAAGTTCAGACACTTTGAAATCAGCAAAAAGGAACTGAAACATATTTTTTGGCATCCCTAGTGAATATCAGTATTAAATATATGTATTAAGCATGCTTTACCCTCAGAAAGATTCATTTTGACATTTGACATCACAATTTAAAAAAAAAAAAAAGATAACAAGATATGAGGCCCAGAAAATGACTAATGATAAAACATCTTGAAATCGGCATACTTGAGCTTTGTGATTATTGCAAATGACTGACACCCATAGTATGGAAGAAATATTTGCCTTTGCAGGACCTCGATGGAGATGAATAATTCAGATGAAGCGACTCCATTGCATTTTAGATAGTTTAATAATTTGCCTCCAAATCATCCTGATTTCCCAGGTCCCTCTCCTCTTTATGTGTCTCCCTTCAAGTGTTGTATTCACTTGCCAGTCTTCGTCATTCAGGCAGATGAGTTTAAATGTACATCCTCTCATCCTGCAGGCCTCTCTCTGGAGCTTCAGATTCACATTCTCAGCTGTTTAGTGGCTGTTATTCCCCAGGATCACCTCTCTGAGTGATAGATTCAGCTGAGCCTAGACTGCTTTAACAATCCCCCTTCACCCAAGAGATTTCTTGGCTGGTTTATAGGTCATAGGAATTCCATTTCTTCATACCTTTGTATTCATAATAGCTAAATCATTTTCAACTCTTCATTCTCCCTTATCCCTTAAATTCTCTCAATCATTAAGCCATGTGGATTCCATCACTAAAATATGTCTTCTCTGACCCTTGCTTCCTTCACCTTGTTCATGCCCTTATTTTGATCTCAAATTATACAGCAAGAGAGGGAGCAGGAGAGTTTTCTCTTCCTACCCATCCTGGACACAGCTGCCAGGTTTTTCACCCTTACTCACAGTTCTCAACTCTGTGGCTCTAACAACTTCATATTAGTGCCGAGAACACCACCAGTTTCAGGTTTTACTCTTAACAGTTTTACTGAATATGAGTAATATAAATTTTATTTATTTATTTTTTAAGATTTATTTATGCATACAAGAGTTGGGGTGGCTAGTGGTATTGGGAGGGTGTTTCGAGGGTTCACCAGAGACAGAGTGGGGAAGAACAGGCAGACTGAAAAACACTGCTGAGGGGAGCAGCGGGCGAGACAGCAGAGGTCTGCTGCACCGTGTGGGTATCTCCCTGGCCAGGGGTCAAAATCGTGCTACAGTGGCTGCAGATAGCTTCATAGTGCTGGTGCTTAACCCCTTGCACCACTAGGGAGGCACGTAATACAAATTTTAAAGAATGGTTGATGCAATCCTTTTGTCTAAATGGCTGTGTAACGTGTTGGTTCTCCTGTGATATCAGTGTTTAAAGCCACTGCAGTACCAGGCTCCATAATTGAAAGATGATTTAAAGTGACCAGAAGATCAGACAATTTTGTTGAAAATTCAGTTTTCCCCTTGATCAGTGCTTCCAGAGAGAATGGAAGATTTTTGGAGCCTCTGGGAAAATGGAATTTTTTTTTTTTTGTATACAGTAGATAAAAGAATGGTCCCCTGCTCTGTGGGTGCTATTTTTGCTGTGTTTACAGTGTGTGATGTTGTGAAATCATCATGGTTGGAATGCTTTAAAAAAAAAAAATCTCCTAGGAAAAGCTAAGAAAAACTCCCAAGAATTGTGAACAACTGAAAATTTCAAACAACAAGTTATCGTGCACTAGCTAGTCTCAGGACCTGCTCAAATGAGAACATACAAATATGAAGATTTGTTTCCCTACCCAAACCAGTAGGGGCTCCCCTTCACCCCAAGTAAAATGCCAAAAGTCGTGGGTGACTGTCAGATCCTTTCAGACTTTGGGCCTCCACCTCGCCTCACCTTCCATCCTCTTCCATGAGCCCATCCCCTGGCTCCCCTGTGCCTCTCTGGCCCGTTGGGAAACCCTCTTTCACACCCTCCTCACTGGGCTACCATCTTCCTATTTCCTGCGTCTCAGTTTAAATGTTATCTGTTCTTAAGCTTTTTGACCCCTAGCTCAGCTTGGGAACCCTCACTGACAGTCTCATAGTGTACATCACCGTCACATACTGTTTGTAATTTTGTTTGTTTTTTTTTTTTCCTGAATGCCAGTCCTTTGTCACTTCTCTTTTTAAAATCACCCTTTTCCTACTTTATGAAACAAAAGGCTACTTTTCTCAATACCAAATCTTAATATGGAGCCCACCAAAAGGTGTAAAAACTATCAGGAAGGCAATTTCTTCAAAGCAAAAGCTGAATATCAGTATTAGAAGAGACTCCTTTCGGGCCTCCCTGGTGGCACAGGCGGTTGAGCACAGCACCATGAAGCTGTCCGCAGCCTCTACAGTGCTGGTTCGATCCCGGCCAGCGAGGGTCCCACATGGCATGGCAGACCTCTCCCGTCTCTCCCGCTGCTCCTCTCGGCAGTGTATTTCATCAGCCTGCCTGTTCTGTTCCCCGCTCTGTCTCTGGTGAATCCTCTCACCCTCCCACGCATCTGGCCTGTACCCCGGTTCTTGCATAATTAAATAAATCTTTAAAAAAAAAAAAGAGACTCCTTTAATTGAGTCATTATAAACCACAGCAGGAGTTTAAAGTCTTCTCTGCTTTTGAGGTATTTGCCCGAATGTTTTCTAGTCTTAGTAAACCATGACCAGAGACCTTGCTCCTCCTAATCATTCTCTGGTCTCCCATACTCCTCAGGCTGTGATTCAGGGCATCCTTACAGTTAACCTCCTGTTGTGAATCACTTTGTGTTTTTTTTTTTAAGATTTGTTTATTTATGCATACAAGAACTGGGGTACAGGCCAGAGGGGTGTGTGTGTGGGGGGGGTGGTGGTGACAGGATTCACCAGAGACAGAGTGGGAAACAGAACAAGCAAATTGAAATATACTGCTGAGGGGAGCAGCGGGCAAGACAAGAGAGGTCTGCTGCACCATGTGGGTTGCTCCCTGGCCGGCCGGGGATTGAACTTGTGCTGCAGAGGCTGCAGATTGCTTCATGGTGCTGTGCTTAAAACCCCTTGCGCCACCAGGGAGGCCCCAGGACAATTATTTTGCCTTATATGTTTATTCATCCTCAATAGTTAGTACAATGCTTCTTCTAGAGTCATCACAGTGTTGAACCAGACTGAAACTTGGGGCAGTTGTACAAAATTCAGCCTGTGATAAATGAACAAGCAAGATTAAATAGTTGTTTATGTGGGAACCTTAAAATCTGTTTTGAAGGAGGATTTATTGAGACATAAGTAAAGAAGGAATGTGCAAAGGCAAGGAAAAGTAAGTTTGATAATCTTAAAATAATTTAGTCTAGTTAGAGATTGTCTAGATACATGTTTTCTACTTTCAACTCTGTCAAGTGCTGATGCCAGTTTCAGTTTGCCTGCACAGAAAGTCTGAATTACCCAGAAGTTTAGGCTGTGCCATCTCTCTCCCATCTGCATGCCTTTATTCATATTGCCATCCTTGCTGGATTCCTTGCATAAAGTAGCCCTTGCACTTTTCTCTACCAGCTCAATAAATATTCACCCCCTATCATATATATGATGAACGTTTTAATAAAGGATAAAAAAATCATAAAGATGGAATTGCTGTCCTTAAGGAACTTAGAATCTAGTGAGAGCCATAGAACCCACACAAGCTTAATTAGATACCCTTATGTACAATACAGTAGGGGAGAGTTACAAAAGTAGTTCAAGAATGAAAGTAATTAACTCAGTTTGAGGAAATTGGAAGGACTAGTATGGGAACTGGACTTAGTAAGATAAATAGGTGTTCAGTGGTTAGATAAATTGAAGAAGGATGTTTGAGACAGTGTAAGCCTCTAAAACCACTTTGTCATTTTCATAAAACTACAAGGAATTTAATGGTGAATGAAGAGGGTGGTTCCATATCAATGCACAGTGAAAAGAAAAGTGTAATCGCCTCAGAGTGGAGATGGGGTACCCAATTGCTCAGCTCTGGATATGTTGAGGGAAAGACTGATTAGACCTCTAGCTGAAGATAGACTCTTGTATCATTTTTAAATGATAATTTAAGACTCAGTGATGAAAGCCATTATCCAGGGAGAGAATATAATGAAAGGGGGACTAACAGTCATGGAGAAAAGCAAACTTAAATGGATTTCCTCATTTTCAAGTAAAGAAAATGTCACAGAAGGAGACGGAAATCCAGAGAGTGTGAGGTCATGGAGCTCCAGGGAGGAAATAGTTTCAAGGAGGGAATAATCAGCACTGTTAAATGTCAGGGAAAAACTGAGTCGAACAAAGACTGAAATGTTTATTGGATTTGTCAATCAAGAGGTGAAATATCGTACAAGGGTAATTTCAGTGGGATGGGAAGTTGGAATTCAGAGTGTAGATAGAGAGAAAAGGAGACACCGTTGTTTTAGTTTTTTATTATTTGACTGACTTTATGAAATTTTTTCAAAGCTTTGTTTTACAAAGGTATTATTCCAGTAAGATGATTGAGAAGGAAAGAAATAAAAGATATTAACCAGGTAAAGAAAAGTTTCGAAGAGAGCTTGAGACTTTTTTTTTCAATATCTTTTTTTTAACTTTCAAATTCTTTATTTGTATTTATTTATTTATTATTATTATTTATTTTTTTCAATATCTTTAAGTTATTTTTTTAGAAAATAGACTCACTGGCAGTTTGACCTTAAAAATTTTCCTGGTAACAGGACAATTCGCCACTGAAAATTTTGAAGTCATTTGAAACAAAACTTATTACAGAAAATTTTCAGGAAATCCTTGGCAGCAGAGAAACAGGCTTCCAAGAGCTTCAGTACCCTGGTAAGTTCAGATACCAGCATGAAATCAGATACGCACTTGTCAGAGGCTATACATATGAAGATATTGTCGACACAGTGGAGTCAGTGACACTAATGTTGAGAATGGCCCCAGAATCCAGTTGTTGAGGTTCAAGGTCTGGTTTCCACTTTCTCTCTCTTTGCCTTTACCCTAGTTGATTACATTATTCAATCTCAGTTTTCTCACCTATAACATGGAGATAATAACTCAATCTACATAATAAAGTTCTGCCAAGAATAAATGAGATTGTGCTTCTCTGGAATTTGGTGAAGAGAATGATGATGTTGATTGATGTATTTTGCCAGGTATTGATGATGATGACATTTCACATAGTTTAAAAAAATCAATTTTAAAGCCTTAGACAAGATGTGATCATGATGGCAGTAAGTGTAAATGGAAAAGAGAAGTGGTGTCAGGACTGTTTCAGGGTTATTCCATCTGTAAGATGTTAAGATCTTGAGGAAGAACCAGCAAAGGAGACTAAACTAGCGTGGTCAGTGAGGTAGGAGGAAACCCAGGAGAGCACATTCATGGGAGCAAAGGGAAGAAAGTATTTTAAAAAGGAGTGGATGACCAATTGAGCCAAATAATATGAATTAGAAAAATGAGAATTAATCACTGGATTTAGCAAAACAAAAATCCTTGGTGACCTTGGTAAGAGCGGTTTTAGTGGGCACTGCCCTAAAGTTAACATGTATATGTGACTGGCCATTTATATGCAAGTCAATGAATAGGGCAGATTTTTCTTTTACATTTTTTTTTCCATTACAGTATATAATCCAAATAGAAACCAAGCAGTGTGGTTGCTGCTTGCTGGAAGTTTCTGGGAAAGATTTTCGCAACCTTTCCTCTGAGAATTAACGGAAAGATGTATTATTCTCTGGCACTGAATATGACCAAGAAGGTCACTATCCCTTGGGATTGTTGGCAGATCTCTGACAATCTTGGAAAGGGATAGTTTTGCCACAGAAGGACTAAAACTAGTCACCGATGACATAATAGAACTACTACGGGTTTGTCAAAGTTCTATGTACCTGTATTTCTGCTAATAATCTGTGTAGCTCAAGATAGTTACACTAGCAGATAAATTCCATTTTTTATATAGGTTACATTAGATTTTTCTGTTACAAAAGAAGTATTTCTAGCTGATAATGCAATATGTCAAGCCTAAAATTACAAAAGGTGTGTCAGGGAAAGACAGTGGTTACTGGAGAGTTTTGGACAATCAATAAAAATATCTCCCACCACGATCTATATAAACATATCACCATATCCTGCCCTTTACCATTTCTGTTTAATTTTAAATGTGTTCTAATAATTTAAAAAAAAAACTATAATTCTGTTCTGAAAGGATTCTGACATGATAGTGATAACATTGAAATGTCTTACTCTAGCCATGCCCTATCTTGAATCTTTTCCTCTTAGTTGACCCAAGCAGCAGTTGGTTTTGGTGAGCGATTGTGTCTAAATAAGGTACTGAGTTCTGCAAAGGTCTTAACAGAGGAGATAATGTGGGACCCTTTCCAATACGGGGCAGACACAAGCCTGAAAACCCAATTCAGAGGCTCTCAGGATAAAGTTTACACTTGGTATGTACTGGAGCAGAGAGGTGGGAAGGAAGAAGAAAGAGAATAAGATAGGACCAGAGGAGCCTGGTGAAAGTTTCATTTCTTTCTTTTTTTACATTTATTTTTATTGTTTTACATTGTTGTTACTATTTTGGAAATATGGGATTTCTCCCCTCAGGTGTGGTCACTGTGGCTGTCCCACTCCCACCACCAAAACACCCATAATCCTCCTCCATAGTCCATTGTATTTTCTCCCCCAAAACCATTTTTACCCCTCTTCTACTAGAAGATAAATTCCATTTTTTTAAATATAGGTTACATTAGAGTTTTCCGTTCCTAACAAAAAGAAGTATTTCTAGCTGATAATGCAATGTCATGCTTCAGATCTATGCTCAGCTTTCAAGGGTTGGTTTTAAAGTTTGTCTTTTTCTGACCCTTTATTTGCTTTCTTTATATTCTACTTAGTGTAAGACCTTCCAGCTCCATCCATGCTGCTGCAAATGGCATGAATTTACCCCTTTTTATTGCTGTGTAGTATACCATCATGTATATGTACCACATCTCCTTGATCCACTTGTCTATTTGGGGGCATTGGGATGGCCCCATAGCTTGGTGATGGTAAATAGTGCTACTATAAACATGCAAGTGCAAGATTCCTTTCAAATTAGTGTTTTGGGGTTCCTTTTCTTCTTTCTGCAGTGCTTCCTGGACTTCTGTGAGTCAATAGAACTCCCCTTATGTTCAAGTTTGAAAAAAATAGCCTCTTGTTTTTAAATAGTAGCTGTGAAATATGTCTCTGAATTTGAGCAACAGAGAGGGTAGCCTAGAGTTGGTGAAGGGCATGTCATGAATCATAACTTGAACAAACCAGGGAAATAAAATTAATTGAAAATAATAATAAAAAATGAAGGGAACATCACAAGTGTCCATATATATGCTCCATGTCATGGACCATAAACTTCCATTGTTTGATTAAAAAAAGATTATCTAAAATGTAGTAATTAGAAAACTGAAAATAAATAAGATACTAGTGAAATGAATGAAAAAAAGAAAAGATGAGTTGTATACAATAGCAATGTTAATATCAGGCAATACAAAACTTAAGGTATTGTCTTAAATTAGATAAGCAGGGAAAAGCATTAAATTGGATAAGAGAGTCAGTCATCTCATGATTAAAGATAAACTACACTGTGTAATTGCGCCAATCAACACAATAGCAGCCAAATGGAGCAAAGCTATTATGATAAAAGAACTTGATTAAAAGTACATTTTTAGTGGCAAATTTCAATGCATCTTTTTTCAAGTCAGAAACCTAGTAGCACAAAAGAAACAAAAACAAATTGAAAGGCATAACCAACAAGCAATTAAAAATATATACTTACATATCCAGATGGAGAATTTAATATATATATATATATATATATATATATATATATACTATCTACATATTTAAATCCATGGAACATTTACAAAAATCGCTCATACACTTGACCAAAAAATAACTCTTACAATGTTTTTTAAGGAAGAGATTTCACAAGAAGTTTTATTTCTAATAAACATAAGATATAAATATATCTATAAATATTTCTAATAAATATAATAATAAAAGAGATTAATAAAAAGGTGGCCAAAATAATGCAACTGCTTGTAAATTTTTTTAAATATTCTTTTTTCTAACTACTGTATCAAAGTAGGATATCAAAAATGAAGTTGAAAATATCAAGAAAAAAATACTTCCAATCACAATAAACACTATGAGACACTATAAATTCTATTCTTAAAGGAAATTTTATAGGCTTAGAGAAGAAAGGTAACTATTAAAAAAATTTAATAGTCATCCTTTAAAAACCAAATAAGTAACAAAAAGTGAAATGAGGAAGAGAATTTATTATAATAAAAGCAGAAAGCAATGAAATAGAAAGTGTACAAAAAATAGATAGCTTGTTATTTAATAGCTTGTTATTTGAAAAAAGTGATAGAATATATACTTTGTAAGTTTCATTAAAGAAAGAAAAAAATAGAGCAAAATGTTCACTAGTGGGAATAAGAAATGGGGGGAAGAAGAAGTATACTTGACCATATAAAAATTGTAAAAATTCTATGACATAAGGTAACAAAACCCAAAATCAAATGATAGATTAAAAACTGCTTGCTACTCAGTTACAGAAGCATATTACCTATAGTATATAATGAACTCATACCAATTGTCAAAAAAGTTGAATAGCAGAGATTTTTAAAGGAGTGAAAATCTTCATAGAGAATTATAAATGAGAATATCCATATGGATAATAAACATTAAATGCTCACATTTGCATTCTAGCAATTAAGAAAATAAAAGTTGAAAGGAGACAGAATTTTTAGCCTGATAAAAATTAAACAGTGCACTCACGACTGCTGAGAATAAGCCCAGGCAACCAGTCTTCTACATTGCTCAAGGAAATATCCATTATTACAATACTTTTGGAAAGCAATCTGATCATGTATTTTCAATAAAAAAATGTATGATTTTGACCTCTATATTGAAATATAACTCCATAAGAAAAAAGAGCACTAGTCCATAAGGTTGTGTGTACATGGCTGTTTACTGCAGCATTGTTTGTAGTGATTTTAAAAAAGGAAAATAGTCTAATTTTCCATCAAAAGGGACTGGTTAAATATACTAGCAGCAATACTCTGGGATAGTGTTCAAAGGGATTTAACTGGAACGATGCCAGACTCCTTGATTTGCATGAGGCAGTTTCAAGTGAGAACAACAAGTTGATATGAGGTGTGCAGACCATATATGACTCCATTTTGTAATGCATGTGTCTATTTTTTATGGTTGTATGAGTATGCCTACTTGTATGTCCTGAGCTGTTAGTGTGGCTTTCCTTATTAGAGCAAGAGCCAGAATGTGTGAGAAAATGCAAAGTGATGGGGAAACAGAAGATAAAAAAACATTTAAAACTCAATTATGTAGAGAGAAAAGTTTCATATGACCTTACTATACTTTTTTTAAAAGATTTATTTATTTATACAAGAACTGGGGTATAAGCCAGAGGCACGGGAGGGTGAGAGAGTTCACCAGAGACAGAGTGGGGAGTAGAACAGGCAGACTGACCAAAAACACTGCTGAGGGGAGCAGTGGGCGAGACAGGAGAGGTCTGCCTAGCCATGCGGGTATCTCCCTGGCCAGCTGGGAATCGAACCTGTGCTGCAGAGGCTGTGGACAGCCTCATAGCACTGCGCTCAACCTGCTGTACCACCAGGGAGGCCCAACCTTACTATGCATTTATGTAAACTTTACATATGCATAAATATATAGCTAGAAATGGCTTAAAATCAAATTTGGGTCTAATAGGACCCAAACTGCATTCCATGGACAGTAACTTTCCAGGAGATACTCTTCTCTCCTTCATGAATGACCTGCCCCACTAGGAATGCAGGGAGTCTTGCAGAGATCCCCCACCCACAACCACACTAGTTCATTCTCTCTCTGTAGCCTGGGCCATACTTACCAGTTTACCCATCACCTGTTCAGTGACTGGGTACACTATAGACCTAGCATCAACATATATGTGGAATTACTCAGGATATACTCTATAAAAATAAATATGAAATAGAGAAGAGAAGAGACCATGAGACCATGAGACCATGACTGATAGGTTTGTGAGGCTTTACCTACATAGAACTGGGCATCACAGAATGATATCAGAAGTAGAAAAAAAATCCCACAAATGACTAGTCAAATCCTACATTGATCAAGGGCCAATGAGGCTTGAAAATGTGGGAGTGACTCTGCTCAGAGTCCCCAGTGCTGAGGGGCCAGTGAAAAGAAATCTGAAATCCAAATCCCAAAGTCTTGGTCCAGGGTTTTTTCCTAGCATGCCTGACTCTCTGGTCCTGGATCCTGGCTGTGCCCACTGCTGCCTGGGTGACCCTGTGCGGCATCTGGGGACCTCAGTGTCCTTCTCTGTGAAATGCACCATTTCTTAGTCTTGTTGTGAGGAGTCAAGAACCTTTCGCTAACAAGGTGCTTCTCCGTATGGTATCCATCGCCAGCCCGCACCCGCTCCTGCTGCTCCACACCATTTTCGTCCTTCTACCTTAGTGTGATCTCACTGGTGGGAGAAATGAGCTTGTCGGAATGACCTGACTCCTAGGCAAGACGGATTAAGGAGCTACAGGGAAAAGATATGGAGGAGGGAGGTGGAGGGAGAGAGAGAGAGAGGTAGCGAAAATGAGAAAGAAAAAGGGAAGAGAGTGAAAAAGGCAATGGAATAAGAGGACCTGAAGAGAGAAAGGAAAAGAGGGCAAGAGAGAAACTCTGAGTTGCAATTCTGTGCCTGCCTATACCTCTGCGTAATGAACAGTGTGGCGAATTGGAATGAATGAATGTGTTTGGAGAGTAGTGTTTTAGGAGGTAATAGTATTTAGCACCGAGACCATTTTTTTTTTCTCCCGGTTTATCACATGAAAAACAAAGAAAACATTGATATACACAATGATACTTAATTTAGATTTTTTGATTGTGCACAGTCATTACATTCTTTTCCTGGAAAAGCTATTATTAACCGTGCTAATTGGAGTTCAGCGCAACAGCTCTCACGGGCTTGTCATGTTTCGAAGCGTTATTTTCAGTAAACTTTTGAAAGCCCTAATTAAGGGAAAAGACCAGACTCTCATTGCTGCTTCTATAAATACTAAAAGTACAAAAGCTGATTGAGGAAACCATACTACCAAGTGATCAAATGGTTTTTTTCCCCATCAAATAAATGCGGGTTACCCAAGCACAAGCCCTAAGTAAGACAATAAGTGCGTTGAAGTATTTATTGTGCCTAAAGTCTGTGAATGCTTTCATCCCAATATCAATATTCTTTTTCCCCAGTCATCAAAAAGAAATAAGTAGTTTTGATACCATGAGATACCATCTTACACCAGTGAGAATGGCACATATTAAAAAAAACTAGCAACAACAAATGTTGGCGAGGATGTGGAGAAAAAGGAACTCTTCTGCACTGTTGGTGGGAGTGCAAACTGGTCCAACCACTATGGAAAGCTGTGTGGAGATTTCTGGACCTACTAAACATAGAGCTTCCATATGATCCAGCAATTCCACTCCTAGGTATTTACCCAAAGGACACAGAAACATCAATTCCAAAGAACACCTGCACCCCTATGTTTATAGCAGCACTGTTTACAATAGCTAAGCTTTGGAAACAGCCCAAATGCCCAAAAATAGATGACTGGATCAAGAAGATGTGGTCCATATACACCATGGAATATTACTCAGCATTCAAAAAAGATAAACACATGCAATTTGCAGCAACATGGATGGCGCTGGAAGGGATCATGCTCAGCGAAATAAGCCAAAAAGAAAAAGAAAAATACCGGATGGTCTCACTCATAGCAGGAATCTAGAAAACTTAAATAAGGGACCAGGAAAAAGAATAACTATAAGAAAGTGAAAATCAAAATCAACAAAAAACTATGAACCAGAGACAATTTTTGGGGGGTAGGTGGCAGGAGGGGAGGGATTGGGGTCAGAATGGGGGAGTTGCAAATGTATGGGGAATATAAAAATAAAATTTATTATTTAAAAAAAAGAAATAAGTAGTTTTGAATACCATGTATTTAGTTTACCTTTTCACAAATATTAATAGGAAGCATTTCAAAGATTTGTAAGCTGAAGGAACTGGACAGTGAAGACCATACACCCACCACTCAGAGTCTGTTCACATCTTACTGTCTTGTTTGTTTTGGTTCATGTTGAATCTAAGGAGAGTCAAGGTGTAGCACGTGTCTCATGTATACACGAGTATGTGATGTGGGAAACACAAGGAAGTGCTGATTGAGGCTGACTATGTACGGAATCACAATTATTCTGGGTTTTTTTTTTTTAATTCCATATTTTTTTCATCCCTGTGTTCACCCATTAATCAGTGTTGCAGTTTATGTGCACTTCAAAGTGCACTGAAACGCCAGTCCTCTCTGTTCCCTAAGTATTTCAGTAACCGGCTATTTGTTGTTTGACGTGCACGAGACACATTTATCTGCCCTGCAGTAAACAGTATGATGCAGGACACAGATATTTGGTGTAGGAGTTAGATTCCCAGATATATCACTTTCTGCTCACTTCTAGAAAAAAAAAAAAAACACAGAGAACTAGCTAAGCAACTTCTTGTAGTTCTCTGGAAAAATAAATACTACAGAGATTATAAATAATCCCACATTTCTGACATCAAGAGGAAGGGCAATACATTTGTTTTTCCTTAAAAAACCCTCCTATAAACTTATCACAGACACCTATAAACACAAAACTAATACTCTGACTTGTAATAAGGAAAAGAATTTTACTTTTGAACATTCTGTTACATAAGCAATAGAGAAAATGATACGGAAGAAACAAAAAGCAGCTGAACATTATTATCACTGTTAATATTTTGGTAACTAACTTTATCCAAACATCTCCATTCATTTACTCATTTATTCCTTCAGCAAATATCGTTTTATTAAAATTGATTGGTGGATCATTAGTTTGCTATACTATATAATATTCAGATTCACATATATGTGTATGTGATGTACGTGTGTGAGCTTCACCTTACCCACCATGGAAGTTCTAGTGCCATTGCCACCATCAGATTGACACCCACCTCTTTCCTCTCACCTTTTCACCCCTTCCACTCTGGTGAGCCCTATATTTTTCAGGGTCTAAGAGACTATTTTTGTTGACTTGTTTGCTTTAGTTATGTACATACTGCCTATGAGAGAAACATTCATTCATTAACTTACTTTCACTTTCTGATCTGCCCTTCCTCCCTACCCCTTAGCATAATCACCTCAAGTTCCATCCATGTTGTCACAAAAGGCAAGGTTTTGCCTTTTTAATGGCTGAGTAGTATTCCATCGAGTAATTGCACCGCATCTTCTTCATCCAGTCATCTGTCAATGGACACTTAGGGTGTTTCCATGTCTTGGCTACTGTGAATAACAAATAATTTTGCATGCCTGAAATAACAGTCTATGTCCTCAAGGTCCTACATCTGGTGACCGTAGGTGCCATATAGAAAAGTACAGGGTGTAAAGGGTGGAGATTAAAGGAGCTATTTTGAATAGAGTCAGCAGGGAAATCCTTCCAGATGAGGTTTGAGGTTTGAGCAGAGATCTGAGGGTGAGTGCAGGAGGGTGGGACATCTGGACAAAGGGGATGGCAAGCACTGAAGCTGTGAGGTGAGATGGCACTGGACTGTAAGAGAAACTCAAGGAAAAGAAGAACAGAAGAAAAGGGAGGAATGTGTGCAGGCTAGAGCAGTGTCGGCGTCCCTGCTGAAGCAGAGGGCCTGGAGCCTTGATGGAACTTTGTGAGAGCCTGCAGATTCCACATGTCAGGGTCCTGGTTTGTGACGGTTGATCTAATCCCTTGTAAACCCACGTTATCATATGGTCAAGCATGGTAGACATGCAGAAACTCTAGTCTCCTAGTACCCCCGAATTCATTTTGGATGGTCTCTTTTTTAACTTGATTTTTTTTTTTGTTTTATTTATTCATGCATTCAGGCCAGATGTGTGGGAGGGTGAGAGGATTCACCAGAAACAGAACAGGCAGAAGGACCAAAGCACACTGCTGAGGGGAGCAGCAGGTGAGACAGGAGAGGTCTGTCATGCCATGCGGGACCCTCACTGGCCGGCCGGGATCAAACCCGCGCTGCAGAGGCTGCGGATATTTTCACAGTGCTGCGCTCAACTGCCTGCGCCACCAGGGGAGGCCCTCTTTTAGAACTTGAATTTCATGATTTCTCCATCTACGCTACAGAGATCGTGTTCTTGCACAGTTTGGTGACTGGGGCCATATCTGTGCTGGAATGTTGTTCAGACCTATCTTATTTACTCCTTTTTCTTTTGTTTCTTTCACAATTTTCATTCCCCATCTCATACCTCTCTACTTCTCCCTGACAGTAAGTAACCTAAGAAGCCAGCCAAATGGAATACCTCCCTCTCCATTTATTGTAAATCACACATGGAGGTCTTTGTCAAATGCCTTGCTTTACAAAACTGGATCCTATTATCTTACTTTGCTGTATTAATCACCAGTGTTTGCTAACTTTTCTATTATTGGGTGGTTTGTCTTTTTCTTGCTTTGCAGGCACATCACAGGTATTGACTCCTTTTTGTCACTTGTTACAAATTTTTTTTTTCTCAATTTACCGTATGTATTCTGACTTGATGGTTTCATGGCATTTGGCCATACTTTCAAAATACTTAACCAGGGCCTCCCTGGTGGTGCAAGGGGTAAGCACCGCACTGTGAAGCAATCCACAGCCTCTGCAGCACAAATTCGATCCCTGGCCGGCCAGAGAGCAACCCACATGGTGCAACAGACCTCCCCTGACTCACCCGCTGCTCCCCTCAGCAGTGTATTTTGTCAGTCTGCCTGTTCTGTTCCCTGCTCTGTCTCTGGTGAATCCTCTCTCCCGCCCACATCTCTGGCCTGTGCCCAGCTCTTACATGCATAAATTAATAAATCTTAAAAAAAAATAAAATATTTTGCCTAAGCAATTATGTCTTTCTTAGGGGCTCTCTCTCTTGCTCTCTCTTACTCTCTCTCTCTCATTTTTTAATGACCAAGCCTCTCAGACTACCATTGCCGATGTCAGCAATTACTGTTCCAGAAAGTGTGGCTCTCTCCTTTATTACAGTCATCTGTGTGCATGTCTCCCTTCCTCTACTAGGTTGTAAATCCCAAAATACAGCATCCCGCATCCCCCTCACCATCATGATGGCACCAATCGTATTAACAGATTCTTCAGACTCTTGATTTGCAAGCAGAGTTTTGCCATTACCTTTATGCCTCGATGCTGCTCCTCAGCTCAGTTGCCCTTGGGTCCATTTCTCATGCCCCTACCCCTACCCCAGCACTAGGAGGCAGGACGGGGGTGCTCATGCCCACTGTCTGGCTGTCTCCGCTCCGCCTGCCCCTCTTTAACTGCCTCCAGCTGGGTTCAATTACTGGGAGACACTCGAGGAGATTGAAGGGAAGAGGAAGGCAGAACAGGACATTTCCCCTCCTCCTCCTGTGAGTCAGACAGTGTCTCTGGAGACAGTTAATGCACCCCAGGATCCCAGCTCCCTCATTCTAGTCCCCAGGCTCCTATATGACCACTTCTTCCCTTTGCACCCCCAGGCAGCAGTGGCTTCCTCGCAGCCTCTGCTTTGGCTTCTCAGCAGTGCCATCACATAGACAAATCAATTCCCTGCTTTAAATGCCCTATATATATATATATATATTTTTAATGTTGCTAATGAATTTTTATTTATTTATTTTTTTAAGATTTATTTATTTATTTATACAAGCACTGGGTACAGTCAGAAGCGCGGGAGGGTGAGAGAATTCACCAGAGCCAGAGCGGGGAGCAGAACAGGCAGACTGACAAAGTACACTGCTGAGGGGAGCAGCTGGCGGCAGGAGAGGTCTGCGCGCCATGTGGGACCCTCACCTGGGGATCGAACCGGCGCTGCAGAGGCTGCGGGCAGCTTTGCAGCCCAGCGTTCAACCACTGTGCCACCAGGGGAGGCCCGTAAATGCCCTATATTTTCTTGATTCTGCCCTGATACACTCTCCAACAGGATTAAAACTTACATCTTTTTTTTACATCATTTTTCATTTTTGTACAATGTATGCATTTTCATCTTGGTTATAGGTCCCGTAAAATTCCCGACACCATTGTTTTGATTCTACTCCCTTCTCCCCCCGCCCCACCTGTAGTGTGCTTCTGGTTTGTAGTTGCCTGTTGATTTTTACTTTATTATATTTGGTCTTTTTCCTGATCCTTTATTTGGGTTTTCTAAATTCCCACTATGAGTGAGACCATACGGTATTTTTATGGAAAGCTGTGTGGAGGTTCCTCAATCTACTAAAAATGAAGATTCCGTATGATCCAGCAATTCCACTCCTAGGTATCTACCCAAAAGACACCTGCACCCCTATGTTATTGTAGCACAATTTACAGTAGGTAAGCTATGGAAGCAACCCAAATGCCCAAAAATAGATGACTGGATCAAGAAGATGTGGTACATATACACAATGGAATATTACTCAGCAATCAAAAAGATAAACTCTTGCAATTTGCAGCAACATGGATGGAGCTGGAAAGGATCATCCTCAGCAAAATAAGCTAAACTTTACAGCTTAATTAGAGAAGGTGCTCAAATAAATGTTTTTATGCAATGGTATCATGATAGTCACCCACCCTTTAGCACAGTGAGCACTGGGTAATGCCTATTCTTCCCTATTTTGCACCAAACAGTGCTAAATGAGTGTCATCCAGCCACCATCTCCAAAACACAGTGTTCTGGTCCCCCATCCCCACAGTGATGGTACTGTTCTTGCTAACAGATTGCTCAGATCCTGGGTGTAGTTCAGAATTTCTCTGTCTTTCATTGTCATTTCAAAAGTATATCTTCACCTATGACTCCACTCTGTCTAGGCTATTAAAATCTTTCCTCTTTGGACTTTCCCACTCTTCACTGTCCAAATTACCTGGCATCATTTATTAAGGGGCCAGGTAAGTACCTACTGAGAGCTCAGTATCTGCCAAGCAGTATGCAAAGCAGAAGCTTCAGGGTCACCAAGATACAGTCCCTTTAGGACCACAGTAGGTTGGCAATTACAATGCAGTGTAATAAAGTATATTGTGGTAGGTAGAATTATAGATGGCCCCAAGATCTCCTGCCACTGGTGTCCACGACCTACATATGAAGGGGTGGTCACCCCCTTGACTAGGTTAGATTATATGTCAGATGTAATAAGCAGTCACTCTTGTGATTATGAAAAGTTACATAGGACTACCCTTAGCAGAACACGGAGGGCTGGAGCAGCACAGGCCCAGACTGTAGAGAGGCCAGTGGGAAGGACCTGAGTTAGGAGTGAGCTCCAACCTACAGCCTGAAAGAAAACAAGGACTGCAGCCCCACAGCTCAAGGAAATCAATTGTTCTAAGAAGCTGAGGAAGCTTGGAAGCCAAACTTGCCCTAGTCCACCCTGCAGATGAGAATGCAACTGACCAACATCATGATCTTGGTCGTGGGTCCTGACCCATAGAAAGCGTAAGAAAATACATTTTGTTATTTCAAGCTGCTATACTTCTGGTGATTTGTTTCACAGCCATAAGTAAAACAGATTTGATCAGGGCAAGCAGGGACATTATTAGTAGACACAGCAGAAGGTCTAACTAGTCTATGGCCGAGGAGGGCTTCCTAAAGACCTAAAGCAGAGGCCTGAAGACTATGTATGTATTAGTGAGGCAATGGGTAGGGAGTGGGGAGAGCAGGGTATAGATATTCCAGATGGAGAATCCTGGAAGGTGTGTGTGTGTGTGTGTGAGAGAGAGAGAGAGAGAGAGAGAGAGAGAGAGAGAACATAAACTCCTCTAGAGGTTTCCAGCAGTTTCCTGATTACATCTAACCCTAAAACATACATGAATAATATCTTTGAGGACTCTTCACCCTATCTTTGTACTCTGTCCAACTCTCATCTCATTCTGTACAACCCCTTCATCTGTGTTAGGGTAGAATTGTGTTTGTCATGCAATGCAACTCCTATCCCAAAAATGTTACCTAATCTTAAGCATAGACAACAGCTTCTTGGACTCGTAGAGGTCTGCCTCATGCCTTGGGCAGCAATATTTCAGCACCCCCAGGACACTGCCCTAAACTTCCTGTCAGCCAGCAGCTCTCAACTCAGAACCCCACAGCTCAGTCACACAGCACCCTGTGTGACCACCTCCCTCCCTGCTCAATGTTCCTGGGGAGCTCCTCCCTCCTTGGTGTCCAGCACTAGGACCATGTCCGGTTTATGTTCTGTCTTGTTTTAGTTTCTATTATTATATCATAAACACCTGCTGACTGGTTGCTTTATTTTCTGTAAGCAAGATTTATTGCTGTGCTGGGTTATTTAGAGCAGAAAGCAAACCACTCTTGCCTCCCCCCTGGCTCCCAATTCCAATCCTCTTTCCACAGAAGATACTGTGGGATGGAAACGTGGACAACAGGCTAGGAATTTCATGTTTATTCCCAATCGAGGGTGTAGCTTAGCTTTTTCTAAGTGCATATTTTGGGCCTAGCATTGTGGAAAGTATTTTCCATGGGTAACCTCTTTCCATCCTCACAGCAAATTTAGCGGCACACGTAGTTATATACTACCCATTCTACAGATAAGGAAACAAAGCTTAGAGAGAAGCAGGCAGTGGCATAGCAGGGAGATGTACCCCAGTGTTGCACAGCATGTCTCCACCACTAGGGTGGGGTGTCCTTACTCCGGGCAGGGAGTCCTCCCTGACCACAAGATGATGTTGAGCCCGGGATGCTATCTCCTCTGGGGATTAGGGGGTTATATCTGGTACTGAACTGAGCTCTGAATTGAGACCACTTGGTATATGTGCTGCCGAAGCGAGCACTGAATTGAGACCACTTGGACCGAATCAATTCTGCCATTTATCAACTTTGTGATCACAATCCCGCAGCTTTAAGGACTTCACCTAGAAAGTGGGGACAGTAATAACCACAGTTCTCAGAGGATAGCCATGAAAATTAAACAAGATAATGCATGTGAAGTCTTTATTCCAGGCATTAGCAGCTAGTGAGCACTCAAGAAAAATTATGATTGCTTGTATTATGGACCTCAAAGGTGGCTGAAGCAGGTACATGCACATGGGATGCTGTAAGTCACACTCATGGAGGAGTGCAGTTCTTCTTGGGTTAAGCGTTCCTTTTGAGACTTAATATGATGACTGTCAGGTATGTTGAAAGTTGAAATGTTCCTGGAAAATATCATCTTAAAATTACTTGTAATTTTTTTTATAATAACCAGAGGAGAATGAGACTATAAATGAGTGTTTACTTCGATTTTTAATGGTGCACTTGAATCATAATGTTGTAAACCATGAAATCTTTCAGCTGGTTCCCAAGTCCCCAATAACTTTGCAATAAGATGCAGAGGATGGGGCCTCCCCGGTGGCGCAGCGGTTGAGCGCTGGGTTGCGAAGCTGCCCGCAGCCTCTGCAGCGCCGGTTCGATCCCCGGCTGCTCCCCGGCCACCAGAGGAGGGTCCCACATGGCGTGCAGACCTCTCCTGCCGCCCGCTGCTCCCCTCAGCAGTGTGTTTCGGTCCTTCTGCCTGCTCTGCTCCCCGCTCTGGCTCTGGTGAATTCTCTCGCCCTCCCACGCTTCTGACTGTACCCAGTGCTTGTATAAATAAATAAATCTTAAAAAAAAAAAAAAAGATGCAGAGGATGGTGTTTAGGAGAGAGACTCAGAACAGCTTTACAAGTGAGCAGAACAAGGAGTGGCACTGGCTCATTTTCAAGGGAGCTCATGAAGAATAAACCTCAAAATTTCAAATTTCCAGGACTTTTCAGAGAAATGCTGCAAATGATGAGTGAAATGCATTTTAGAGACTGATTTCCTGAAAAATACAGATGTGGAAAGAAAATCTCAGCATTTTAATCTTTTAAAAATACGGTTTCCTTAAAATATGGTGGGAAAGGTCTCTGGACCGTGAGCCAAGAGATGTGTGCTCCCACGCCAGCGTACCGAGCTGTGTGGCCTTGGCAAGCTCCCCTCTCTGGGAGCTACGTCCTTGTCTTCACAAATGAGAGGTTGGGGAGCCCGACGGGACGCAGGGCCCCACAACTTCCTTCCAGCTTTAATATCCAGTGGAGTAAACAACTTGGGATTTTCTACTTGCTTATTTTTGGTATCTTTTATTTTTAAAGTGATCACCTTTGAAAGCACATGCTTTAAATGCAAGCCCGACTTTAAGACATCTTGGAAAAGCAGCTTGAAAGCTCTTAGCTGAGGGCAAATAGACTGTAATTAGCTGCTGTAGAATTACAATTTAAGTGACTTCATCTAAGTGTTCAGGTTATCCTGCACGCAAAGGGAACTTGTGGGATTATCACTTTTTAAATCATAACTATCTCAAAATATGTATAACTGATAACCATGTAGATAACCAAACCACAATGCTTATAAATAAAGTGTATTTTATATGTAAATTATAGTTGTAGAAAGAAGAACCTTCCAATGAATTATTTTCAAATATTCAAATGAGGTTAGCAGTCAAATTTTCCAACAAACTTAAGTATATTTGTATAATACTAATATATGTGAATTCTTGCAAATAGGCTTAGTGAATTTGCAAACATTATATATTTTTTGCAAAATAGGCTTCAGCATGATTGTACTTCTGTAAATCATCTGGACGTGCTTGCTGCAGGGAGTTGTGTAAATCCAGGGACTGTGATGGCATGTGGCATCCACCTGATGTCCACATTACCGTTATGTGGTGTCCACTGATGGTCACTTGGAGGCTGCATGATGTCCATGTCCCAGTCACATGGTATCCAGTCAGAACTGGTTTGAACTACTGTGATATCGTCAGAACTAGCCAGAACGAATTTGAACCGGTTTTAATCATATAGGCCAGTTTTAACCAGTTCGAACTAATTTGAAGAGGTTTTGTCTGGTCAGAACTGGTTTGAATCAGTCAGAAGCTATCAGAATCATTTAAAATTTGTTTTATCTGTTCACAACCAATTTGAACCATTTTTATCTGATCAGTACTGGTTTTGAATGGTTTTATGTGTTAGAGAACCAGACAAAACCAATCAGAAGCAGCCAGAACCAGTTTGGATAGGTTTGAACCAGTCAGATCTGGTTTTATTCAGTCATAACCGAGGCCCTTTATGCCTCAGTCTCATCACATCTATAGTGGGAATATCAATACCACATTTCTCTACATCTTCATGGAAAAGTAGTAAACTGTAAGTAGGGATTGAATTGTATGCCCATGGTCTAACAGCTGATGAAAGTCCTTTCCAAGCTGAGGAAACTGACAAGTTTCCCTTGGCAAAAAAACTGGCAACCTCCAGTTTATAGATCCTGGTTTATAGATCAAGATTTTGTTTCTTGTTGCTGCTGTTAATTCTGTTACTGGTCTGATTTTGGTTTTCCTTTCCCAGGAACACTTATGAAGCAAATGTATAATTTATAGGCATATTTTGAAATGGCATCTTTCTAAAACCTTTCTGTTGGGTAATCTAATTTCTTCCATCAAAAATATGTAACAAATACCCAGTACTATTCCTGCCATAGGGAAATCAAGCAGTTTGGGAATATCTCTCAAATTCTTTTTCTTTCCTTTCTGTATTTAAAAATGTATTATTAATTTTTGTTGAGGTAATGTTTTACATCACTGTTTGTACTTTGGGAGTATAGGGGTCCTGCACACCCCCTTCAAGTGTTACTGCTATAGTGCACCCACCACGAAAGCAACTGTGTCCCCCTCCTTAACACACTGTGCTCTCTTCCTACTTTGTTTTCACCCTGTCCCCTCCTCTGCCCTGTGGATTCCTCAGCACTGTAATCAGTTTCCAGCATTAGCTTTTAAGTTTGACTTTATCTCTTCCTTTGATTAGTTTCTCTATATTCCACTGATTTTTCTTTGCATAATAATTAAGAGATGCCAATAGCACAGCCAGGCCTTTCCCCAGGTTGCTGGTAAACAACAGACAGGAGGAAGTTACCCCAACAAGAGAGAGGATAAACAAATAGAAAGTCTTCAACACTTCAGGCAAAGGTGCACACACAGAGACACTCATGAATGTTTTTACCAAGTGCCACCTGTAGGAAATATTAGAAAAACTTACGCGATTGTGGGATTAGTATAAATAACGATAGCTCCATGATCACCATTAGTAAATGGTGATTGTGTGTCCTCTAGGTGGTGTGGACAAAACTGGGCTTGTCTGAATGGAAGGAGTTGTCTTCCAACATGGGTGAGCTGCTGCTTCTGACACTTTGCTTTGGTTGCCATTCAATCCATCTTAAAGGATGCACTGAACAAGTTCTAACTAAACATTGTGTTTAAGTGCTGAAATCATTGAGATACTGCACCAGGGGAATTAATGTCTTGAATGTTTCTAGGGAAACAATATCTCTGAGCAGCCAGTCTGTTAGAAAATAAGTGGATGAGAATATTGAGAACATTTTAAGTTAAAGGAAACTATATTTGAAGATGAAAGTTGCTAAAGAGATGCACTCTCTCTCTCTTTCACACACACACACACACATACACACACCCACACACGATACAAAGGAGCAGGCAGTTTAAGTAATGACACAGTTACTCGGAAAAGCAGAAATCAAGAAAATTCAGTTGATTAAGCATAGATTTGTGTTTGGGTAATTTTTGGTTTGGTTTCATTTTGCATGTTACTTTCTGTGGCTTTTGAGTACAGTTTAACTGCCCATGTAGTTAGAGTTTGGCTTGAGGGGAATGTGAAGTAATTGTGCAGCTCTGGTATCAAGAAAGATGAATCTAGGAGCTGAGCTGTAAAATAGTTAAGCAGATGCAGAGAACACAAATGCATATTTACTTGCTTTTCTTTTTCCTCCAAGTTTGCTTTGAGCCAATGATTCTTCTTAAGATCACTTTCCTCGCTATGATTTAATGTTCGTTATTGATAAACCTGGAAAACAGAGGTTCTTCTTCAACAGAATAGTCTCAAAATCTAAAACAGAGTAATTTGTAAGTCAGCAAAGGTTTAGGTCAGGAACTGTCTCTTAGAAATGAGAATGTCCTGTTTCAGGCTTTTTTTCTCTCCTTCAAGGTGAGCAGGGAGGTAGGTGGAAAGTGGAAGATACCAGTAGTTTGGGTTTATATTCCTTATTGGGAGGGAGAGAAGAGAAAGGAAGACTCCCCATCTTTAGGAATCCTGTCACATAATGCAGATAAGAGTAACAAATATCAAGATATTATCAACCGATATGATATTTCACTAATCAATGACATCCCAGAAAGAAGCAGAAATGAAATACATTGTGGAATAATGAAGGCTGCAACCAAAGGAAATCTGGCAAGAAACTTAAGGGGAACAAAATCATATACATAATCACTTAGTCTGCCAAGCACCTACTAGTGAGCGCACTGAATGGGGGTTTGTTTGCTAATTTACTGTGTTTGCCTTGGTGGGGAGGTATCAGACCATGGAGAAGACAGTTTTAAGTTCCCAAGATATTCACCTCAAGGAAAGAAGAAACTCTCCTTGAACACTTACCCTTGTCCTTGTGCCTTCAAGGACATAAGAGAGTTCTTAAAAGGCTTATATCCTATAAAAAACATGGGTACAGAGGTTTTGGGCTGGGGAGCACTGGCTGGCTTAGTCTTTGACTTTGACCACCTTTACTTTTAAACAAGCTCATGTTCTATCTTATCTTGGTCTCCCTCCAACATCCAGGAAGAAAAATAAGCTTTGTTTTTCTTCTTTTTGACCAAAGTAGCTACAGATAGAGAAGTGCTTTCTTTTTGTTTAGCAGGGTAATTGGAAAAACAGTTCTCTGAAGAGTCAAGCTTAATCTCAATATACATAGTAATGAAAATATCAGTGAATGCAAATTTCCAAGCAGTGCATTGTGTGCCTGGCTGACCTCTCTAAGATGAGTATCTGTTTATTTTTTCTTTTTAACAAATGTACTATTTTAACACCTACTCACAACTAAGAGCTATGGGTGTTTCCAGCTGACAAACAGGCAAAGCAGAAGGTTTAGGAAAACACAGATGATAATTTCCTGATAGGTTTCCAAACAAAGATGGTCACTCACCTTGTAGTTTAAAGATAGTCCTTCTTCTCGTCTTAAATGCTTGGGGAAGGGAGATCTCCTAATGCTCTGCAAAGTAAAGTTTGAAAAATCAGTGCCCACAACTTACCTTAGCTTTCTGAGCAAACTTTTTAGGGCCTAAGAAAGAGAAGTGGTGTTTTTCTAATTTTTTTTCTGATTCAATCATTCTTTCTAGAACTACCCTCCTTTAGTATTCTGGAGGAATGGGTGCAACTGCCCCCACCCCCTTTTTTTTTAAAGACAATTTGGCAAAGTTGATCTGACTGTATGTTCTTGGGTAAACCTCTTTCTTACTTCCAGCTGTTTTTTTAAAAAGCCACACCCAAGGACCCCGGGATAATACTGTTTTTTACTGTTAAAACACTCCTTATCAGCTGGAGAGGCAAGGAATCATGTCAGTATTGTTGACTTAATAGTCCAGGCCTGAGCTGCTGAAAGGAATGAATAAAGTTAAGAAACTTTAACTTTCAATTCTAGCCCATTAAACAAACAACTAAGTCTCTTTTCCCTAAATGATTAACCTTTCCAGGGAGGGGAGGGTTATTTAAGGTTATTTTTCAAATAACTCCCCAAAGTCTGGCACGAGATCGGCCATGTGTCTATAGTGTTCTTTTCCTTTTAAGAAGGTGTTGAAGGAAGAAAAAAAATTATTTCAGTTGCACAGTATAAACAGTCTAACTGACAAAGAGCTTTCATAAGGATATCTGTTTTGGTGGAATATATTGTCATTGAAGCAGAGAAAGTGATTTGAGGGGAAAAAAATACCAATGAGGAAACAATATAAATTCAGAAGTAATATAAGGAAGAGGTTTAGGGGCTGGCAATAAATTGTTGATTCATGACCATTTACTGAAGATATTCTTCCAATAGCAACTATACTGCAATAAAAACTAAAATATTGGTATTTTAGAGAAACATTCACTCTTATTCTCAAAGTCTAAGGAACTGTCTTCGCCATTTAAAATGCTTTCTTAAATATGCTTGATATAAGATCCTAGATAGGGCAATTATAATAAAACTTTGCCATTCTTATCACTATCATGTTTTCCCTTTCTCTTTAAGGTAATTGGGAAAACATAAGTATTGGCAATGGTGACTCAATTAACAAACTATTAAGATCTGAGAATTTTTTAAAGATTTATTTATTTATTTATTTATACAAGCACTGGGTACAGTCAGAAGGGTGGAAGGGTGAGAGAATTCACCAGAGCCAGATGGGGAACAGAACAGGTGGACTGACGAAATACACTGCTGAGGGGAGCAGCGGGCGGCAGGAGAGGTCTGTCATGCCATGTGGGACCCTCCCCGGTGGCCGGGGATCGAACCGGCGCTGCAGAGACTGCGGGCAGCTTCGCAGCCCAGCGCTCAACTGCTGCGCCACTGGGGAGGCCCAGATCTGAGAATTTTTTTATGATCTATACAAATTTAGTCTTAGGACACTGAAGCTGATTCACTCTGCCTTGTGAGAACCGATTGTTAAATTGTTCACAAGTTTTCCAGCTGACACTCCATTGGCAATTTGCAACTGGCCATCATGGGGAGTATTTACCCTATGCTAATTGTCAAATGCTATGAATCAGGTCTGTCATCCTCCACCCTATAGCTGGTTAATATGCGTCCACCACACTCTTGGGCAGAGCTGTCTTTTACTTTTTCATCAAATGCCAAGGAAAATAAAAACTATTCTGCAATACAGCTTTCACCAAAGAAAAGAAAAATCATCTAAAACATTTTATATTTATTTTAGCTATCATATCTTTCAGAATTTTTGGAACTGGTACTATTAAATTGAAAGAATTTAGTCGGATCCAATCAGATTAGATTTAGCTATGAATATCTATTTGTTTTAAATTTGAAAATGATGTCCTTCCAAAGGGTGTGTGTGTGTGTGTGTGTGTGTGTGTGTGTGTGTGTGTGGAGAGAGTGGGAGGGAGAAAGAGAGAGAGAGAGAGAGAGAGAGAGAGAGAGAGAGAGAAAGAATGACAGGAGAGAGCACTCCTTTTTTCAGTCATATGAAATCAGTGAGTCTCTCCACACTCCAGTCCCCTTCTGCTATCCCTCCTCTGTTTTGAGGACTCAGCTCTCTTGATTCAATCATTCAGCATGCTGGAATACATTTTTTTTTTACCATTAGTTTTATATGTAAAGTAAACATTTACATTATGAACATTTAGAATTATTCTGTTGATGCAAGACCAAAAAAAAAAAAAAAGCCAGAAGACAATAAATAGCCAAATCAAAGAAAATGTAAACATAAAATGCAACCTCGGAGGAGGAGGTGGTCGCAGGCCCAACATCACCTGGTGACAGCACTGGTCAGAGAAGACTTGCTGATCGGCTAATGCCCAGGCTGAGGCCCAAAGAGACCCCTATTGTAATGACTGAGCCCCGGGCTCTCCTAGAGTTCATGAATATTAATTTTGTTCATGCAGAAACCTATTGCAATTTTCTTTAAATTGTTCTGGGCAAAACCAGCTTGCCTTCTTCCCATTGGCTTCAGATTTGTGCTGGGACAAAGCACAGGACTGGTAAAGAAATCTTGTTTTATTGTGCAAGTGACAACTAGACCCTGGGTCTCTGCTTCATAAATATTTAGCAGCTTTGTGGCAGATTTCCACATTAGCCAGATGACCAGCTTGTCTTCTATGTTTCAACATGGAAAGGGTTCACCCTGAGGTGAGAGATCTTCAACTTTTCTCCTGGGCTCAGCTCTTGCTCATTCTCCCTCAGGAATTGAGCTGCCAAGGGATCTGCTGCCACATCAAAATTCTAAAAGAAGATACCTTACAACCACCAAAGTAAACCTTCCTCTGTGGATGATTTAGCAGGCTGATTATAGCACATTTCATCACTGACCAACAGAACAGAAATAACTGAAGCCAAGTCTCATTCCAGAAACATTTCTGACCCAACAGATTTCTCCAGCTTCAGCTCCTCGGTTTCATATTTAATCACTTCAACGTTTTGCTGGACAGACAACTCTGATATGAAATGTGAATCACAGAAAATGTCATTCACCCCCAAACAACTGGAAAATTGGTAATTTTTTTTTTTCTCGTGATGGACTCCAAAAGATTGTTCCGTTTCCTCACCGTTTAGTCTGGTCAATCAATTGTCTCCTTTGGTGGTTTTTCAGAATCACTCAACAGCAGTCCCAGTTGTATCTCACTGTAAGAGTTGTCTCGTTTTCAGATAACTGCTTTCAACAAATAATACAAGCTCAGAACCAAGTGGATGGCCGCAGGTTCAGACTAGCCCCCATGGACTCGCTATCTGCCCTCCACGCTCGACGTAAGAGCCATTTTCCAGGTCTGACAGGCACGTCCCACAGATCCTTGCAACCTTCCCCTGGTCTTTGACTCTCATCATCACCATTTTTCATTTTTTCCCTAATTTAAAAAAAAAATAAATCAAGTATCTTTGTAAATTAAAGACATTATGCTCTTTTTTTTTTAAAGTATTTATTTATGCATATAAGAGCTGGCCTACAGGCCAGAGGTGCAGGGGGTGAGAAGATTCACCAGAGACAGAGTGGGGAGCAAAGCAGATGGAGCCACTGAAATACACTGCTGAGGGGAGCAGCGGGCAAGACAGGAGAGGTCTGCTGCACCAGGTGGGTATCTCTCCGGCTGGATCGAACTCGAGCTGCAGTAGCTGCAGATAGCTTCAGAGTGCTGACGCTTAACCCTTGTGCCTCCAGGGAGTCCCCTACCACTCTTAAATTTCTTCAATTTGTTTGAAAAATCCTACTTCAGTGACTTGAACTCTGAAAGGTTATAAAATGACTACATTTTCTCTCCAGCATCCGGAATACCAGAAACCTTGTGCCTTCCTGGTGTCCATGACCTGCACAGATCTGATCAATGTGAAATCATCTAAGAATCCATTAGGATGGGCCATGGCTGCTTGATGTGACTCTGACTTGTGTCAGCTTTTTATCTTCTGTGATCATGGCGTCACAGGATGGTTCCTGAGTTCTCTCTGCTGTGGACAGCAGTTCCCTAGGGGGAACTGGAATACCAGGGTTCCTGCTCACGTGCCATTGATTCAGAATAATTTGAGCCTGTGGATGGTAGCTCTGAAACGTCAGAGCAGCCAGGGTCCAGGCTGGAGGAAGCCTAGCCCAGATTGAATCTTAATTAAGTGACTCTCCCAGCAGGCTGAGCAAAGCCAAGTCTTCCTGCTTTTCCTGAGGTCTGAGAACTCAGTACTCATCTCCAGACCCATTTTTAAAGTGCTGGGAAACTGCAAATGCACACTCTGGATGCATTTGGATTCTTCTCTGAAAAGTCATCCCAATGCCAGTCAGCCATCTGATTCCTGCTTGGCTCCCCAGGAGGTCACAGGAATTTTTTAAGGGGAGGAAGTGGCCCTTCACAGATACTATTCTCTTCTCTCTCCTCCATTTTTTTTAATGCATGTGTGTTAGTTAAGCTGCTAAGTCCATCCCAGCATCTATCTATCATGCAAAGCCTTTCTTTACTTTGGCAAGGATATCTTCATCCTGAGAATAGACAAGTTTCCTCCTGTTGTCTTCTGTATCACATCAATAATCTAAAAAGCACACTATTATTGTGTTTGTGCTGCTTAGTCAGTGCCAGTAAGTTTGCAATATCAACATTTTACATCACTATTTGTTCTTCACATTTTTCTTCAGATGTGCCTTGGTACCAAACAGAAAAGGGTAGTTTTTCCTTGTTTTTCTTTTTTAAAAAAATTTATTTATTTATGCATGTAAGAACTAGGGTGTCGGCCAGAGGTGCAGGGGTAAGATGATTCACCAGAGACAGAGTGGAGAACAGAACAGGCCGATCCACTGAGATACACTGCTGAGGGGAGCAGCAGACAAGACAGGAGAGGTCTGCTGCACCCATGTAGGTTAGCTCCCTCGCCAGGGATTGAACTCATGTTTCAGTGGCTGGCAATAGTTTAACAGCACTGACTTTAACCCCTGAGCCACAAGGGAGGACTGGTTTTTCATTTCTCTTCTCCATCTCTTATCCTTTGGACTACTGTTTTACAGAATGCTCTTATTTATAAAAGAATGGTCTCTCAGAAATGATGAAGGGCAAGAATTTTAAACTCCTCGATTGCTAATGTTTGTTTCAAATCTTCCAACACTGAATTCTGATTTAGTGCTCAACATTATAAACCAGCATCCAAGATTTCTTTCACCTCGCATTGATGCCCAATATCAAATTCAAAGTCGATCACAGGAAGACAGGACTTTGCTACACAATTAGGGTTTGTTTCGTTTTGTATTCTGGAAACTGAGAGACTACTCAAAAAAGCATGTTTGCTATTCCCAGGTATCTTTGTTTTCCAGCATGCAAGATATAATCCACTCAAATGACTGTTCAGTATTCTTTTCAGGACCTACTAGGCTTTCTCTTAGTGAGATACAGCATGTATATGAATATGTCAACCTCTGACTCATTATCCCCCGATTTATGATGCTATTCTTTTAAGTTGCAGACTAAATGAGGAAGAACGACTCACAAACTCTGTTTATGTTTGCTTTTGCCTGATAAATGGCAGTTGTTTCACATGGCCCTGGCCTGTGCTGGTGGAAAGCTGCCAAGTACACACAGACAGACCGAACGTCACTGAAGATAAGCAAGTCACGGTGCCTGGCCTGTGGTGGCACCAGACACCTGCATGAATCATCCCTCAAAATTAAAGAAATTCACTAAATGGAAATGCAGCTCGTATTCAAAATTTGTCCTCTAGCAATTGATGTTTTCTTTTGAAATTCCAAAATGTTCCCCCTGAATATTCCAGAAAGTTTGGGTATTCCAGTTTTTCATCTCACAGACTTGATTCCCTCTGACCCCCACAAAGACAACCTGGGACCCTGGGTTAATGACTTGCTTTCATATCAGTGATAAGCATTGTCACGTTAACTTGGTAACTATTTCTTAAAAATCATTTTTTAAAATAATCAGACTAGTTGAATAAGCTAAACCAAAGCAGTGTTGTTCTTTCTATAGTAACACTTGGGTGAACTGAACCCCAAAGAGTTGACAACTTAATAAAGACAGATGAGATTTCTTCCGAGCATTTTGACAAAGTATTTTCTGCCACTTTTTGGCGTGTGTGTTCAAATATGCCAGTACAGTTTGAATTTTTTAATGTTTCAATGCCTTCTAAACTATTTAAAAAAGCATTAGCATACACTGTCTAGATTCTTGAGAAGATTAAGGCTATAGATTGAAATTGTTCTTTTAATCAGTTCAGTTGAGATGTGTGTACTTCTAGCACTTGCCTCAAAGGGCCACAGAGGATGTACTGGCCAAAGTGTCCACGTGCAAGACTGACTCAGTTGATAAGCATCGTTTGACTCCTTCACCCCTCTCATCCCAGTATCTCTGGCTTGGCTCCAACCATCACTATTTCTAACATGGCCAGTAACTGCAGCCTCCTCTCTGCTCTCTGGACTTGCAGAGTCCCCAATTCACCCTCTACTCTTCAGAAGTGTGGCCAGTTGATGTCTATTCTTTAAGTTGTGGTAATTATTCAGTTGCCTGGAGTCCTTAAAGTTCCAACTCCTAATATGATAAACTGATTTCTGCATAGTTCATCTGTAGCCCATTTCTTCAGTCTTATCTCTCACCAATCCCATATGCATCCCATATGCCCTAAACTATACATTGTATCGCAGTGGCTAATAGCAAAGCTATGCACAGTGTGAGTACACTGTCTGGAAGGTGTACGTTACTTTCTAGATGAGTGAGCTAGGAACAAGGTACTTATCTCCATTCCAGTTTTTCATCTGCAAAATGGAGATCAAAGTGTTATTAATATTAAATGGTGCCTGCTAATATTCAGTAAAGTGTAGCAGCATTGAGACAAGGTCATACTGAAGTAGAGTGGGTCTTTAAGAAGACAGATGAGCAGAGGGACTGGAGTAATGATGGTGCGTCACGATTGCTGGCCTTCCAGAGAAGCTCAGGAGAGGCAAGGAAGGGCTCTCCTTGCTACAACAACTCTAGGAAACAAACACATATTCCCATGTGGGGGCGTAGTGGGGCGGGGGCTGGAGGCTGCTATATATTTGTGTTAAAGAAGCAAATGATTCTGAGTATTTCACCTAATTTGAATTTACATAGACAAAATAGGGGTAGGGGCCTCCCTGGTGGTGCAAGAAGTTAAGCACAGCACTGTGAAGCTATTCACAGCCTCTGCAGCATGGGTTCTATCCTCAGCCAGGAGCTACCCACATGGCACAGCAGACCTCTCCTGTCTCACCTGCTGCTCCCCTCCCCTCAGCAGTGTATTTCAGTAGATATGCCTGTTGTGTTCCCCACTCTGTCTCTGGTGAATCCTCTAACCCCCCCACACACACCTCTGGTCTGCACACCAGTTCTTACATGCATAAATAAATAAATATTTTTTAAAAAAGAAAAACTAGGGGTATGCATAGATCACTAAATTTAATCATCAAAAGTTCTTTTTAAAATCTTTTATATTATTTTATATTGAGATAGCATCAGTTTAAAATGCTGTAAATAATTTAGGGGTTTAGGTTTACACCTCTTCAGGTGTATGTTACCCTGACACACCAACCACCAAAGCACCAAATAGTCCTTGACCATCAAAAGTTCTGAGTCTACAAACCTATAATTATTTGTGATTTGATTTTTGTGAATCATTATTTCCACTTTTTTGCCCCATCTAAAAATTCCAGATGACAAACTCTTAGGACTTAAAAAAAAAATCTCTTGCCCTTTAATCTACATTGATTGCTCATAAAATGGAAATTATTATTAATTGTCAAAGCAGTGGTTTAAGGTTTTTCAGCAGATGATTCACTAAAATAACACAATTATTCATCTCTGTATATCACCTGTAACCTTAGGATAGTGTGCCTGAGACCTTAGAAAAAATTTTAAAGTTTTTTATTTGCATCATATTTGCTCTTAGTGTTCTATTAATCTATTAAAATGTATTAAAATGTAGTTGTGCTGACATGTGCCTTACCTAGAAACACTAATTTACACAGAAATAATGTGTAAAGACCGATAAAACTAATCATATACTCTAAGCCAAAATCAAGGTCTACTCTCTAATGATTGTGACTAAGAAAGAGGGGGAAAAAATTCTAGAAGAATTTGGAAAGAGAAATGTAATTTCAGTCATTGAGGTTAGAAGGGACATTCACAGTATAATTGAAAATTCCAAAGTATACAGGGAAGGCAAAATGTCATACTACTTGGTGCCTAAAATAACATGTTATTATAAAGTAAAGCATTTCATTTTTGGAGCCTGGAAAATCCAAGACTATGAAATTGTGCTTTTTGAGATCTCTCTGAGCCATCACTTCACGAATGTGTGGTAAACATGGTAAATCTGTTGTAAAATAAAAAGCGTTATGCTCCTTGAGCCAAACAGCCAGTTTTCTGACACTGACGTTTAACACTGGGTCTAAGTAGACATCTCATCTTTTATTGTTCAGGTCTGCAAGCACCAGGCCTCACAATGGGGGAAGCCACTGTAGTCACAGTTCAGTTCTCCAGCTCGATGGAGTCCCGTGAGAGCACGTCCAGTCATCCAGGAACCCAGCACTCACCCAGGAGCCATCCCAGACCCCCCACTGATTGACTGTAGCAGCTTTGGGTAAGTTATTTTTCTCTGAAACTCAATTTGTCCATTTGTAAGCAGGGATCATGACAAGATCCACTTCAGAGACTCCGTTATGAGGACTGCATCAGAGAAGTATGAGTGTGCTGAACATGGAGCCTGGTGGATAGAACCTCACGCTATTACAGTTCATTGTTAGTTTTATCATTGCTATTATTAGGGTAGGTATAGGACTAGTAAGGTAGTTGATGGTAGGGTCATGCCTATTTCTTTTTTTAAAAAAAATTTATTTTCTCACATTGTTTTAATTTTGGACAGTATTGGATTTCTCCCCTAAGGTACAGTCCCTGTAATTCTCCCACTACCACATCACATGGGATCCATCACCACCCTTGTACTTGTCCCTCCTCTGTTTTGACCACCCCCCCACCCCACTGCCGTATGTCTCAAATCTATGGTCAGCTTACAAGTTTTGTCTTCTTCCTGACCCTTTGTTAATTTTCTCTATATTCTATGTATAAGTGAAAACATCCAACATTTATCTTTTTCCTTCTGACTTATTTCCCTGAGCATAATCCTTTCCAGCTCTATCCATGTTGCTGCAGATGGCATGAGTTTAACTTTTGATTGCTGAATAGTATTTCACTGTGTAGATATACCAGATCTTCTTGCTCCAATCATCTGTTTTGGGGCATTTAGGTTGTTTCCATATCGTGGCTATTGTAAATAGTGCTGCAGTAAACATAGGAGTGAAGGTTTCCTTTTGAGTTAGTGTTTTTGTTTTCTTTGAGTTGATTTCTAAGAGTGCAATTGCTGGATCATAAGGTAGAATTTCTGTTCCTCATCCATAATTTCTAACTTGTAATAATGTTTCTGTCATGATGGTGTATTCTGTTCTTTTATATTAGCTGATGACAAAGAAGTAGAATTAAGAAGATATATATTTATTGCCACATGTACATAATATATACATATAAGTATACGTATAAGTAATCTAGTATCTATACACATATATTTATACATGTATGTAGTTACATATTGCATGTGTCTGTGTGTATGCATGCGTGGGGATATGCATTGCATGCATGGCACATATACATGTGTATGCACATGTATTTTATTTGTATGTATATACCTGCCCCTGAAGGTATGGGAAGCTAATCATAATGAAGTATTCTTTTGACTCTAGATACAAACCCGCCATACTGAGCTTTTCTAAATATCTGCTGGGTTCAAGTCTTTATTTGATATACAAACCCTACGATATACTGAGATTTTAAACAAATCAATTTCAGATAAAGCTGGGTTCATAGGAACCTTTATGTTCAAGCTTAATTGAAACTACACACAGTAGAGACCTGTCACTAATGTTATGTAGATAAGAGGACATTGTCAAATTAATAGGATAATAATTTAGATTTAACAATATAAAAAACATAAAAGTACTTAAGATTAATCAGAAGTTTAAGCCATATGAACTATTTGTGCAGTCCAAGGAGAAACATTTATATATACATATCATTTGTACTTTAATGACTCTGTTTTCTCTCTCTGTCATCATCCCATTTTCTATCTCTTTTCTAGGATAACTTGTTCTGTGGGACAGGCTTAGATAAAAGCTTTCTTCTTAATCTGACAAATTGTTAAACTGTAAATCATACACTAAGGAAAAATTTCCCCCAGTGTATTAATTAACAAGATTTCAGCTACAGGAGACTGAAAATCCTGGCCTAAAGCATTATGAAGTTTATTATTTCATATGAGAAACTCTGCATTAGGCAATTCAGGGTTACTTAATCCAATACTTCAACATCATCAAGAACTAAGGATCTGTCTCGTATGGAAAGTTCATTTTTCCAGATCGCATTCTTGAGAATGCAGGCTTGTCTTCAGGCTAGTTTACCTTACATCGTAGCCAGAAAAAATAACGTCCAATAAAAATGCTGTCTTTTGTAGTGTCCTTTTTTGGTGTGTTTCTTTTTAATTTAACAAAAATTTTCCCTAAGTCTCCCAACAGATCACACGTAATGGCTGGTTGACTAGAAATGTATCATCTATTACAAAAACATAAATAGCCAGGGAAAATGGACACTCCGTAATTGGATTAGGAAAGCATGTGTCCATGTGAAAAAGCTTAAGTTACCTGAACAAAAATCAGTACTAGAAAAAAAGAAGGAAGGTAGAGTACAGGAACTATTATTGAGTGGTCAGATAATAACCATATAATCATGATTAGTATTTAGCAAGGTGTCGCTAAGAAAAGGTATCCCATTCATCAGCCAGAGTTAATTTGAAAGCAGCTCATTAATTTTCAGGGTAAAGATACCTTTGGGAGATTCTCACTCTGCCCTCCAACCTGAGTATTGGAGTGATATACTAGATGGGAAGCTGCCAAAATGTAACTAAAGAATTAAAGGCAGGTACCACAATCTAGGATACATTTAGAGTTTGGCAAAACGTAACACCTTTCATTAGATCAGGGTGGCATCATGTGCTTCAAGGACAAGAACATATAACCTCCACTCAGGCTCCCACCAACTTTCTTCATGATACGATCAGTTCCAATTAATATAACTGCTGACCAATTAGGATCTGTAGTCTTTGTTGATCCCTTTTATTCGGCTCAGTCAAAATGCTTGTCATTTTAGTAACATTCCATTACTCCTGAATTCCTCTCTTCTTTTTGCTCTTTTGTTGGTTCTTGATCACAACATCACAGTCATTTTAATTTTCACTACTTGGATTTGTCAATAGCAAATTCAGAATAATGATAAAATTACTGATTAGGTCTTAAATGATGTCACTGGTGCTTCAGAATCTCGGGAAACTATGTCTCAGATGCTGTCAGGATTCTAAGAAATCAAAACCAGGAAGTCTGTGAGTAATGTGGGGAAATTTTAATTAAAAGTTTATTACCTAATCTAAGATGATTTCAGTTCTTCTGCAGATATTTATGAGGGTTAAGGTTCATCACGCAAATCATTTATAAACACAATAACTATATGAGCCAAACTCTAACCTTGAAGTTGTCATCTAGTCAAAGCCAAAGTTTATCTTCATTTAGTACATTGCCTTGGTTCTTCCTGAATAGGAAAGTAGCTAAAGATATTGCCAAGGTCTTGACCCCTTTTCTTTTGACGTTACTTACCTGCTGCAGACAGGTAAGATGTCGCTTTAAGTACATTTCATTTACATAAGGTGTTGAGACCTTAGAATCTGAAAAGATCATTTTGGGGTTAAAAAAAAAGTGAAACATGGGGAACAGTCATTCCCACGGCTGTAACTTATCAGTTAGTTACTCTGCTTCTGCAATGAAAATTATGGTGCTTTGGAGATCAGAAAGGTCATTCCAGCCAGAGTGAAGCGAAGGAGCCGTGTTGGGCAGGAGTGCAGGTAAGAGGCCACTGCCCTATTCCAGGAATACGGTGTTGGTAGTGCAGAGGAGACAAGAAAGGGAAACTTTCACTTGAGCTGGAGGAGCATGAGCAATATGGAGGTCTCCAGGCTTATGCCCAGGTTCTGCCATGGGTGGACTAGATGGATAATGAAAACATTGAGTCAGGAGACACTGGAAAGGAATGGTTTGGGAAACACTTTTTTTTTTTTCTTTTATAGAGGCATGTTTTATTTATTTGTTTGTTCGTTTGTTTCGTTTATACATGCACTGGGTACAGTCAGAAGCGCGGGAGGGTGAGAGAATTCACCAGAGCCAGAGCGGGGAGCAGAGCAGGCAGGAGGACCGAAGTACACTGCTGAGGGGAGCAGCGGGCGGCAGGAGAGGTCTGCGCGCCATGTGGGACCCTCCTATGGTGGCCGGGGAGCAGCCGGGAATCGAACCGGCGCTGCAGAGGCTGCGGGCAGCTTCGCAACCCAGCGCTCAACCGCTGCGCCACCGGGGAGGCCCGGGAAACACTTTTTTCCTCGTTTATTGAAACGTAGCGTGTATACAATACAGTGAACCAGCTTTTTTTTTAATATTTTATTTTATATAATTCTTACATCATTTTTTATCTTTGCACAATGTATGCATTTTCATTATGGTTATATTCCCCCATACAATTGCACCCCCCCTAATTATGACTCTAGTCCTTCCTCTCTCCCCCTCCAATCCCCCATAGTGTGTCTCTGTGAACCAGCTTTTTGTTACAATTTTGGTATGTATCTACCTATGTATGTGCATGTATGTGTGTGTACATATGCATAGTGTATACCACCACTGCAGTGGGTATGTGAATGTGGTCTTTAGAGTTCCTCCATGCTGCTTCTCCAGCCCCCACCACCCATCACTCAAGGCAACCATTGCTCTGGAGGTCAGATGTATAGTTGAATGGAAATAGAATTATGGAGTACAATTATGCTGATTCTGCCTAGTCTCATTCAGCATAATGCCTTTGACATTCAGATCTCCTACTCCTCTTTCCCTACTCCTAATCCTGTTCTTCTTAGTGAAAGGAGATTCCCCTTCCTGTCATAAGGAACCGCCCCTAGCCTTGCAGTCTCTGTTCTTTTCATGCTGAGGTTTCTTCTCCATACAGTGCTATAGTAATAGAGTGAATCAAGCCCAGACTTTGAATTGTAAAGAGAAGCTTGGGGAATTTATAAAACACATTTGTTCTTTAACAAAGCGTGGCTTTATGACTAAAGTCATGTAGTAAATTTAAAAAAAATGTGAACTTGAGAAATAGAAGACCTCTTTGTTCCTACTTTCACTCTGAAGCAATAAATGGCATTGATTCAATAGATATGGCAGTCACTAAATACCTAGGCACCAGGGAACAAAAAATAAACACTGATTTAATACTTGGAAAAGACTATCCCTTTTGCCTTCTCTATAGGAAATCTTGGCTTCAGGGTTGATTTTTTTTTTTTTATACATGGTCTTCCTCCCTGCTGGTATCTGCATGGTCTATCTGTAGTCATAGTAAAGGCTAAATTGTATTGATTTATAAATTAAGCCTTGCTTTAAACTCAGCCGTTCCAACAAACTTTGTATGTATTATCATTACCCCCCTTTTACAAAAGGAAAAGCTGAGACACAGAGAGGTTAAGCAACTTGTCCAAGATCACAGAGACACTTTATCTCAGATAAAATTATGTAATCTTTTGTTCTTAGAATTTTTATCTGGAGGCGACTTACACTATTATAAATTTGTAATTAACTAAGCAAAGATTCCCAGACCCACACTCCCTGGGTTCAGATTCTGTATTTCTGGGTTATTAACATGTTAACCTTGGGATCCTTGGCTTCTTGGACCCTCAGTTGCCTCAACTCAAAGCAGGAAGGATGATAAATGTACTTTCCTCTGAGGATGATCATGAGAATAAATGAAGGTAAGTGGAGGCTTCAACCCAAACCCAGCACAACAACAGATTCTCAGCAAATGTTTGGTCTTTTCAAAGGCCCACTTTACCTTACCTGCCCAGGTGAGTCTGGGAATTTGGAGATATTTTAGAAAGGCACTATGGAGCGTTACCCCAGTGGGTCTTATGAAATGTCCCCTGAACTAATGTTAAGAGTTCTACAGCAAAATGCACAGATACTCACTTTTAGTGAGGTAAATAAGGACTAAAATAAACCTACTGTCAGTTCAGGTCAGGTTTTGCTCCTGAATCAATTATTTCAAAATTTTAGTTTTAGAGACTTTTTAATTTTAGAATTTCTGATGAGGTGTTATAGACTATATTATTCCATATAATTGGGAGAATGAAGCTAAGCTAAGCACAATGCCAAGCACAGAGTAAACTCTTGATAAGTATGCATTTATCATTGTTACTGAAATTAATACTACTCATATAATTATTATTATTAAATTTATTTATGCATACAAGAACTGGAGTGTAAGCCAGAGGCATGGGGGCATAAAAGGATTCACCAGAGACAGTGGGGAGCAGAACAGGCGGATCCACCGAAATGCACTGCTGAGGGGAGCAGTGAGTGAGGCAGGAGAGGTCTGCCGCACCAAGTGGGTTTCTCCCTGGCTGGCTGGGGATCGAACTTGTGCCACAGTGGCTGTAGATAGCTTGACAGCGCTGTCTTTAACCCTTGTGCCACCAGAGAGGCCCACACTTACATTATTATTATAGTAAATTCAAAAACCACAGTTAAAGCAGCCTCTTCATAGAGCTTTACAGTATTCTCCTAAACTTTCCCAAAGATAACTTCCTGCCAAGTCCAGGTTTCCTTATTTTGTCATATTTTATGCCTAAGCATGAAGCTCATCTGTCCCCTTTATCTCCTCCACTTTCCTTGATGATCAGTTCCTCATTTGACCCCCCCAGACTGTCACCTCCTCTCAGTCACAGAAAAGAAAAGAACACAATCTCACTTAAAAACAAAAGGAGGAATGAATAAAATAACAACGGTCACCTTTACATAGTTGTATTGCTTCAATCTCTCAACTTTGTGGGGTAGGTATTGTCATTCCCATTTTGTGGATTGAGAAACTGAAACATAGAGAGGTTAGGTGATCAGCCAAGGAATTTAGAAAGAAGTCCCTGGCTGGGCCTCCCTGGTGGTACAGCATGTTGAGCTCAGCGCTGTGAAGCTGTCCGCAGCCTCTGCAGCATGAGTTGGATTCCTGGCCAGTCAGGGAGATACCCACATGGTGTGGCAGACCTCTCCTATTGTGCCCACTGCTCCCCTCAGCAGTGTATTTCGGTTGTCTGCCTGTTCTGCTCCCCACTCTGTCTCTGGTGAATCCTCTCACCCTCCTGCACTGCTGGCCTGTACTCCAGCTCTTGTATAAAAATAAATAAATCTTTAAAAAAAAAACAAGAAAGAAGTCCCTGAAATTGTTCATGTGTTCCCCCTCTCCCCATGGGGAGGAATCATAGTTTATTTATATTTCCTGAGGGATCCATACTGTTGCAAGGTTTATGAACCACTGTTGTGATAGATGTTACAAAAGTACTAGATACTATAGGTGGCAGGTGAGTGCTTGCAGATTCCAGATTCAAGTGGGATTTATTTCTCAACCTTCCCTCCAACCTAGCATACAATTGGCCACTCTGCTGGTATGATTAGAAGACATCGCCATAAACAATACTTCCGTACCTGAACACCAGTCTGTAGCCTTCCCTTCTCTGCTCACCAACAGCACACATCCCATCTCCTTCCGTCCCTAAGTCTGATCTGTTATTCCCTCCCGTCTGTATCCCTCAGCAGATTAAAATCTCCTGTGAAAGCAGGGGCCATGGCTAATTCCTCTTTCTATCCATCCCCAAACTACAATGTCTTACACATAATGACTTTTTAATATGCTTTTGATGAAACAGAAACTAAAGCCGTATCTCAAGGGAAATCTCAAGAGTGATATTTCGACCTCAATTTTGTCCTTATTTTACACACATCTCAGACTCAAAAATCAGCTAGAGCCCTTATCTTCTTTTGAGTACCCAGAAACCAAACAGCCTTTGGGTGCTTATCAAATAGCTGTGAAATAACATCTTAACCATTATAAGTATTTCTCCAGGAAAATACCTACTTAATCGCTGCCATCCATAGTCTCTACAATTAAAAAATCTATCCTGCTTTTTCTCTAGTCCCTGCATGTGTGAGGTTTAATGTATAGAGTTGGTGATAAATGGAAACCCTCAGCAATTAAATGCCAGCCAACTCAAGCATTAAAAGAAAATCCACATAATCCCCATCATTTCTTTATTTCCGGCATAGCTTTCTCATAAGTCCAACTTACATGAACAATAGTGGCGAAAAGGCAACTGTCATGATAGGATTTGACCCCAGCCTTCCACGGAGCATGTTATATAGCTATCTAAGTCTTTCTGTTCTCCAAAAAATGGTCTTGTCTCTTTCCTTTAGTGAGGACTTTATCTGCATGACAGTGTGTGTCTGCATGGAATACTGGCAACATCCTTTCATTTTCTCCCAGCACAATGAAGATTGAAATCAGTTTGCTTCTATATTCTCTGGCATATTTGCTGGGATCAGAATGATGACAAGGAGAGACTGAGGGACAGCAGGAAGTGGAGAGTGAGAAAGTTAGGCAATATGTCTTGTTTTGTTTTTTTCTAATAGAAATAGAAGATGGTTTTCATATGATTGAAAAAATGGCAGTTTTCTAGATGGAAAAATCATTCTTGTATTCATGGAGAGAGCTCAAGGTGGTGGTGGAACACTAAACATGGCGCCCAGCTTCACTTTGGTAAACCACCATTCATATGCTGTGAGTCACAGGGTTCTGCCAGTGAAAAATGTAAATAAATTTTCAATTTTGAATGAATAGGAATTTGAGCAATTGAGCATAGGAACTTCAGGTTTTTCTATTTTTTTTTTCAAGGTCTTATCCATTAACTTCATTACAAATTCTGGATTATCCAGATATGCCAGAGGTTTCAGAGTAGAGGGTAAATGCCCAGACCTAATGTTGGCTGGCAAAACTCCTCAAGTTGCATGTTTTAACCCTTGTCACATACGTTCACTGAAATGGCAATATTAGTTTAATCACACATTTTAGTTTTAAAAATGAAATAGTTACAAGGAAGATATTTAACTTTTAGTTTTTTTATCCACAGTAATAATGGGTAGCTACTCATGTTTCCCTCCAAATTCCAAGAAAAATACTGAGATTTGGACAGGGCAAAGCAACTGTCTACAGGCAAGCAAAGTTTTAAGGAAAAGTGAGTTTCCTTTTATGGATAGTAAGCCCAAACCAACTGAAAAAATTAAGATTTTAAAATAAGAGATAGTTTTGTTTCCGTTTCAGCTATGTGCAGTCAGCGTGAAATTCTAATTTAGATTTATTTCCTTTAAATGTTTTAAGCTAGAGATAAGTACCAGCTATCAATAGTCTGATGATTATTAAGCACTTCTGAGGTGTCAATATAATCGAGATTTAAATTAAAAATGTGTCACACAGCTAATAAAAAGAAAAAAGAGAAAGGAAGCATAAAAATAAAATAAAAAGAATGGTGAGACATTCCACAGCTTCTCAGCTGAAAGGAGCAGGCTTCCTTTTCTCATACCAGAGGCCCTGGACTATGGACCACATCTGATTAGAATCCGACTCCCCCAGCACAGCAGCTTTGTGGCTTTCCCAGCAACTGACTGAGTCTGTGTTCCTTGGGGCACTCAGCTGACCACCAGGTTGTGACATTCCCAAGACTAAGGATACTCTTTTTTTTTTTTTAATCCCCCAGCACTTAATGCATCATTTGTTTCTCTCTTTAGAACTCCTTCCTCTGAGAAGTAATAGAGAAGGGCTGCTGAATTATGGGTCTTTCCAACTAGAGCTTGTTCTGGTTTTCCTCTCTAATTCCTGGAGAGTAAATGGAGAAACATATTTAATTCCTGATGTAACTTTGACTTCCCTGTTCTCAGTAATTAATAGAATGGACAGTTGGAATTTTTGCACCCAAAAAATTGCCATGTAATTGTTCTATTTTAGCTTTATTTCAAGAAGTCAAGCATTCCACTGAGCTGACTATTGTGGGTAACATTAGAGAATAAAAGACTCATTAACCAGGAATCAAGTCACTAACCTAGTTTCTTTTCAATACTATGATCCACAAAGGGAAAAGGCAGTTTCCCTTTGCTTACACGGGAATGAATGAAGGCAGGTCAGGTGAAGTATTATTTCTTTGGCTGAGGCTCTGAAGAGTTGTAGACTGTGGAGCCAGAGGGAGAAATGTAGTTGAAGGTGCTTTGATGCCTAAATTCTATTGATAACTTTTTTAGCAAAAATAACAGTAGAGTGAGCTGTGTGGAAAGAGTCTGTGGAAGAGAGGATATTTCAAGAAAGAATATTCGCACAATTGTTTAACATTGGCCTGATCAAACGAAATAAGAGCGTGAGCCGTGTTCTTCTAAGGAAGAAAAAAAGGATGTTTACATTCTTCATTTTTCTTTTCATCCAAGTCCAAGTATGAAGAATGTAAGGGTCTGAGAGGGACGTGGTCTCCAGTAATTCTCCTTCAGAGCGAGCGCTCAGCGAGGAATTAAGAAAACCAATATTAGGGAAAGGAAGCTGATTTAATGGGAATGTGGAAAGCCGGGGGGGGGGGGGAAAGAGGATGAGGATAGAAAACATTAAAGTCAGAAGAGAACTACCTCCCCAAATTCATTTTTTTTCTCTTTTGCTGGCAATGTCCACCTATGGCTCAACTCTAATAGATGAGTGCAGAGGTTCTTAATGAACAAAATCATCAGAATTGCTCAATGGGTCTTTTTCACAGCAGACTTGTCAAGGTGCCACCTGGGCTTTCTAAATCAGCAACTCTGGAAGTGGGACATCTGCTTGGCTCATTTTTGAAAAGTTCCAGCAGTGACTTCTGAGGTCCAGCTTTAGAACTACTTTCCTAATGGAATCCATATTCCCCCCAGGTCTTACTGCTCTGTACTTACAAACAAAGCCGAGGTCCTCTGGCCCTCCAAGTGTCATTGCAGTCTCACCCACCTATTTGTGTAGGTCCCAAATACATAGCACATGGTGAGAGCACCCCTTCCAGATTCTTCAACCTCCCATCTCTGGGTGAGGGAAGGCCTGGCTGGCAAAGCCACATGAGGGTGGTGCCTCTCACTGTCTCCCTGCTCAGATTGCTGCTCCCACCCTGCTCTCCCCAAGAACAGAGCCTCAAGTCCAAGTCACCTGTGTCATCTCAGAACCAGGCTATATCATGACCATATGTCATGAAAAAAAAGATGCTCCTTTACCACCCGGAGGTGGACACTCACTAAAGACCAAGACCTAGTCACAAAACTACAGAGTATTCCCCCAGCCCACACCCCTCACTTTATCACCACATTAATAAAGGGATGTTTATAGCAGTTCCTTTTACTAGGTGCATTATGTCCACCTATCAAATAAAAGTTTATAAAGCATACCAAAGACAAAGAACACATTGTGTAGTGTGAGCCCAGATGTCAGAACCAGACAGGGCAGGGATGCTGGTATTAGCAGAGAATTGTAAACAACTGTGATTAATATGCCAAGGGGCTCTAATGGATAAAGTAGACATCATGAAAGGCAGATGGACAATGTAAGCAGAGAGATAGAGATCCTAAGATAGAACCAAACAAACCCAACTATCACTGTAACAGAAATGAAAAATCCCTTTGATGGGCTTATCAGCAGTCTGGACACAGCTGAGAAAAGAATCTCTGCATTAGAGGAAATTACAATAAAATCCTCAAAACTGAAAAGCAAAGAGGACAAAGTCTGAAACAGAAAGTAGAACAGAATATCTAAGGACCGTAAGACAATTGCAAATGATAAAATGTACACGTATTGGGACTACCAGAAGGAAAAGAAATTAGAGAAAGAAAAGAAAAATAATGTTAGGTGCCAAATCACAGACCCATGAAGCTCAGAGAGTTTCCAAGCAGGAAAAACACCAAAAAAACTATATTTTGACATATTAATTTCAAATGATGGAAAAATCACAGGAAAGCGCCTGCAAAAAGCCAGCAGGAAAAACACCTTACCTATAAAGAAACAAAGATAAGAATTATATCTAACATCTCAGAAACCATGTAAGCCAAAAGTGAGGCAGTGAAATATTAAAGAGTTAAAGAATTGAGAGAAAAGAGTACTCTCCCCTAATTTGTATTCTGCTTTGTCACCTTAACCCTTAAGTCACATGAAAACTTCAAATGTTTCTTGCAACCTGCGTTTCCATCAGGATTCAGACTAACTCCAGGGGACACCTTAATGAAAGAGACAGCCTCCTATCCTCTCACATCCCTTGCTATCTGTCTCCAGACACTGTCCTATTTAGCAGTCTTTCCCTACTATGTAATCTACTTCACCCACCCAAGCTAACAGCCCAAGAAGGAAAGAGGCTCTCTTCCTTCACACACAAATCCCCAGATTCCAAGCCCCAGTTTAGACTGAGTTGAGATTCCTGTTACACTGGTAATTCTATGATGATTCTTCTGCCATGTTTCCTAAAGTCTAATTAAGGCCAAGGGCATCATGAAGTCTTAAATGAAGTGAGCTGATGAATGTCAACATTTGTAGCTACCCAGAATATGCAGTTAACATCTGCATTTTCACTCAAGACCCAAGGCCTTAGGGTGGCATTTTCACCCTTAGGCCATTTAGATTGCCTCATGGATAAAGATAGGAGAAAGGATTTGGTAGAAAACATAGTCTCAGTTCCCCAATTCAAAAACTGTTTGTAAGAAATGGCCTGTATCATGTCAGCACTTCATGGTGTCCCTGTTAATTGCCATACTCCCACTTCCGCAATTGTCTTGTCAGGAATTTTCATCTCTGAAGTTGGCTCCATCATGGAACCAGTTCTTCAACAGGTGTGCAAATTGACTCTTCCTTATCCTCCCTCTTTGAAGTTTATTGCCAAATCCCATTAGTTCTTTACACTTCCATTCACTCCATTATCTCCTCTTTCCATCCTCACTGTTTCTAGTCCCAGCTCACATCATGCCCTACTGAGAATAAGGTACAAAGACCACAGCTGATTTCTTCACATCCACTTTAGTACCCTGAAGATCTTTTTGTATGGCACAATTAGAGTAATTTTAAAAAATAAAATTAAAATTCTTTTAAAAATATCTTTTAAAAAGGCTTAACATTAGACTTAAATCTTCTGAATCTCAATGACTTCAGTTAAAATTCAGGGTAATTATTTCTACACTTAGGATTATTATAGGAATCTGAGAGAATATAAAGTTTATAGAGAGAGACTATCACAAAAAAAATCTGTGAACTTATTTGGCATCTGCCAGAAGTTGTTATTCTGATTCTTTTCTTTCCAAAGTAATTGAGAGCTTTGGACTAAATGGAGAAACACAAGTCCATTCTAGCTGTAAACTTCTATGGTCATGTATTACAGATAGAAGTGGGGATAACTTAGATTTTAATCTTGTTGCCTTACATTTATTTCTTCTATATGTAATAAATACGGAATCATGTGAATGCTGACAGGACTCAGATTAGACTATGTTAGAGTCACTCTTATCTACATACTGTACTTTGCCAGCCCCAGCTCCATCACTTTTTTTTTTTGGCCTGGGTCAGAGATTTATTAACTAATCACTCAGATTAACAAGTCAAAAGAAAAGGGAGTTTCTTACAAGTTAAGACTTACAGCAAACTGAGATAAGATTTAATATAAGCACCACTTATCTGTGCCTCAAATGGGTAGGGTGAAGAGGAAAAGTATCTGAAGATGGATGTGATGGGTCATGCTTTTCATTCCCTGGAAAAGGGATAAAGAAATAAACAGAGAGGTAGAACAGGTGTTCTCCTGATAAAGAATATACTTTTTAAATTGAATGATTTTATGGGGCCTCCTGGTGCTCCACTCTAGGAATCTGAAGGTCAAAACACTGGGGAGTGTGCTGTTTGTAGTATGGATATGATAGCCTGTTGGCCCCTGGGTGTGGAGTAATTACTGGGAAAAGAAGGATGAACACAGAATACAGAAAGAAGATGGTGTTCCCTCAGTGCCTTCACATTCAAAATAAGATTTGAAACAGCTATGTGTATGAATATATACAGTACTGCCTTCCAGATGCGTAAGTCTGTGTTCAACTTTTTCCCAGAACTTCTCCAGATTCTAAACTGCTGCCCCATAATCCCCTTCTTGAAAGGGACCCCTTGGATCAGTGACCCATCACATACTCAATCATCCTTGGAGTGTCTGCAGACATGGGAATCACACCATGTCCTTTTTAATCTGCAATAGATAAACATCTCTTTCAATGAATGGCGCATGAGTTTATTTGCTTAATATAAATAAGTGAATGAAGGAAGTATGGAAACTCTCCACAAAGTTGCTTCTTACAGGTTGGATCTCAGACTTCATTTGTAAATTGTGCAAAGAATGTCTACCTTGTTGGTTGCTACAAGAAACTGAGAGTTTTAAATGAAAAACCTTATGCTCTGATTGGCACCATGTCAGCAGTTATCTTTTCCCTTAATAAAATTCAATGGTATCCCAAATTTGGAAATTAAAATTGTAGGCATACCCCCAGAACAAACAGCATAAGGACTTTTCAAACAGCCCACAGCTCATGGTCCTCATATACATGTTTTAAAAAGTCTCATAATTGATGAAGCCCATTTGACTTCCAAAGACTTATTTGGCTTTCTATTATGAATTCCAATACTTGGAAGCCTTGGAGGAAAGTCCTCTGTAATAGGGTATGTCAAATACAAGCTCTGTTTTTGCTTATTTATACTAAATAGCCTCTAACCTCCAGTCCACTATGCTGTGCAAGATTTATTTACAGAGTCTTTAGTGAGAGCTAGAGTTCCATGAGTTCTGCGTAGGCATAAACTTCCCGCCAGCAAATTATTTTGGGTCAGCTTTTCTAATGTGACTTTGATTTCAGCATGTTTGTCCACTTATGTCTAGAAAATACATAGTTATAAACCTTTTTTTTTTTTCAGTGAGAGCTATTTTCATTTAAGATTATATTATTTGGAACAAAATCTGAATTTATTGAAGACATTCCCATGTGGATTTTAAAGTAAATTCTGTAGACAGTGCCATGATCTTTCCATCCTAAGCAAGTCAGAAAATTACATAATTTTCAAAATACTTAGTGAATTCAGTTGACCCATATATTAAAGAACATTCAACTATTTTCCCATGAGGTACAGACCTCGTTAGTGTAGTGGTGAGTCCCTTCCTGTCAGATTTCTCCCCAAGAAATAATGTGAATCAGACATCTACCCACATTTACCCTACTTACCTATCATTTTAAATGTAGGAAAATTAAGTTTCCCTTGCTAAATGAATTGCATATTCTTTTTCAGAGTAATTGTCATGTGACTACATTAGTTGGCTAAACTTGTGTTCTTAGCAAGACACAAGATCATTTGAAAACAAATTGTTTTTATATGGCATGTGGGGAAGGGGATCCAAAAAATACAAATAGCCTCATCTAAATCCTTGGTATTTAATCAGGTTGCTAAGTACATAGCAACCTGAAAAACAAGGTAGGCATATTTGAAAGTAGCATTCATTCTTACAGTTCTTTTTGATAGTACCCTTTATAGAGCATTTGTAAAATTATTTTCTAGGTGAGATATTAATATATGCAATTTCTTATAGAGAAAAGGTTCATCCTCCAGAAATCTGACTCAACTATAGATTTAGTGATAAGTTAAGACATTGAGTTAGCGTGAACTACCAGGTGTGCATAATAATATGCTATTATATAAATATTAGTGTTACATTAATACAATATTGATCATCTAATAATATTATATTGATAATAATGTAACCATAAGTACCTATGGAACACTTTACACTCTTTAAAGTGCTTTCACATGCATTATCATTTAATCCCAAATACTTATAAACTTCAATAAATTCTTTTAGTTTGGTTAAAATGCAGGAAAAAAAAATCCCTATCTCAAACAACTTTTATGATAATTTTGCTGATAAGCAGATATAGCACTTTATCCACATATATAAATACATGTTCCAAATAGAAATATGTCGGAAAAGTAGTATTTCATTTAAACATAAAAATGCATATACCTTGGCTGTGATAGTCTCACTTAGTCTGCTCTTTGAAATATGTAACTGCATTATAACTTGGATGAACTCAATCAGGGAACTGACTAGATGCTATAAAGCTTGATAACAATAGCCTAATATGTCCCTAGGTTAGGAATTCAATAAAAAGGATTCAGAAATTCCAAAATTCAGAAAGGAAACAGAGGGTCCAAATCACTGTTCTTAAGAGACAAGTGCTAACATCTCCTTGTTTATTTGAAATATTATCCAAGCTAAGTTCTTAAGAATCAGACTCAGATTCTCATTAAAATTAACATTTATGAGTTGATATATAGGCAATTAGAATAATTATTAAATATCTACTAAGTTCCACATAAAATCTCTTATGTGTAATTTTCAAGGTAATAAAGTTTAAGTCTTTCATCCATATATATAAAACCATTTTATCACACCATAAAATAGCATAAGCACTTTGGGCATATTATTTTCCTTTATATGTGATGATTTAACCCCAGCAAAACCATTTGGATGACTATGAATTGTAATTTTAATTACACATGTTGGGTTTTTTTGACTAAGAACTGTATTAATTGTTCTTCCTTTGGGTTTTCACAAAGGATGTTTCTTCCTCTTGTTAATTTTGATTTACCATACACGCATTTCTCTGAAAATACTCTGAAACATTTTTGTGCCTCATGAAGTTAAGGGAAATAACTCTCCATTACAGGATGTTGATTGATGTGGAATAAACAACAGGGTACAGCACAGAAGTAGGTATTCAAAAGGCATATCTCTATTTACTTGGTGTGAATTTGTTTGGTCTACAAAATCAAACTCTTTAAATAGTGATAAGAAAAAAAATTACAATGGAGAGCTTCTTTGATAAATGGTGCTGGAAAAACTGGAAGGCCATTTATAAAAGAATGAGGTTGGAAAAGTCTCTAATTCCATGCAAAATTATTAATTCCAAATGGATTAAAGATCTAGATATAAGACCTGTGACAATAAAATATAGAGAAGAAATTATTGGCAGTATGTTCCATGAAATCAGTGATAAAGATATCTTTGGAGACCCATCACTCTGGCAAGGGAAATAAAATTAAAAATAAACAATTGGGATGACCTTAAATTTAAAAAGTTTTACATAGCAAAAGTATCTGAAGATTAAACAGACACAAGACCAACAAAGGTGTTAATATCCAAGATACATAAAAAATCCTTAGCAAATTCAACAATAGAAAAACAACGCAATAAATAACCAGGTGGCAATTATGAGCAGACAACTCACCAAAGTTGATAACTAGGCCAATAGATAAATGGAAAAATACTCTCCCATTGCTCCCTTTAAGAAAGCGAGCAGGTTAAAACTATAATAAGAATCATCTAACACCAGTAAGAATTAAACACATTAAAAAGACCCCCCAATAACAGGGATTGTGCTAAGTGAAATATATCAGACAGAGAAAGAAACACCATATTGTTTTTCTTATATTTGGATTACAGAGGAGCAAAACAATGAATCAGATAAAGTCAGACCAATAAAACCCCCAGAAATCTGACTATAGAATTAAGGCTCCCAGAGGGTGAGGGGACACAGTGGACTATGGCGGAGGATTATAGGTGCCTTGCTAGTGGGTGTGGTCTTGTGACTTGGTAGTGGGTGTGGACTTGTGACTTGTATCCAAAGAGGTGTTATTCTGTGCTTCTGAATCATATACAGTGTTATAAATTGATGTTACTTCAAAAATAAATAAGGGTCTCCCCGGTGGCGCAGCGGTTGAGCGCTGGGTTGCGAAGCTGCCCGCAGCCTCTGCAGCACCAGTTCGATCCCCGCTGCTCCCCGGCCACCGGAGGAGGGTCCCACATGGTGCACAGACCTCTCCTGCCGCCCGCTGCTCCCCTCAGCAGTGTATTTCATCAGTCTGCCTGTTCTGCTCCCCGCTCTGGCTCTGGTGAATTCTCTCACCCTCCCACGCCTCTGACTGTACCCAGTGCTTATATAAATAAATAAATCTTTTTTAAAAAAATGGATAAAATAAATAAATAAAATGACCCTCAATAATAGGAACTTGAGATGATATAGCGAAAGTAGAATCCTACTACACTGTTGGGAAAAGTGTAAACTGGTGCAGCCATTTTATTTTATTTTATTTTTTAAAGATTTATTTATACATACAAGAATTGGGGTACAGGCCAGAGTTGTGGGAGGTGAGAGGATTCACCAGAGATAGGGAGGGGAACAGAAGAAGCAGACTGACTGAAATACACTGCTGAGGGGAGCAGGGGGTGAGTCAGGAGAGGTCTGCTGCACCATGTGGGTAGCTACCTGGCCGGGGATCGAACTCATACTGCAGTGGCTGTCGAGAGCTTCATAACTTGTGTCTTAACCCCTTGCACCACCAGGGATGCCCCAGTGCAGCCATTTTAGAATGCCATCTGGATTTACCTTAAAAAACTAAAACTGGAAATACTATATGACCCAGCAATCCTATTCCATCAAGTTGAAATACTGCCATCTGTAAGACAGAAGGAAATCAAGGAAATTATATGTAGTAAAGTAAGTCAGAAAGACAAAAATATTGCACATTCACATAGAGAACAATTCAACAAAGTGAAATATTATAGAAACTAAGGGGAATCAATAAAGGAAGTGAGGGTTCTGTGGTTATGAGGGTGGGAGAAAGGGTTAAGGGGATATAACATTTGGTGGTGGGAAATAAAAAAAAAATCCAGGTAGGAATAGATAGAAGGAAATATAATTGAAAGATAAGAATAATAATTTAAAAAAATACAGTGGATAGTTTGAGAGTTATAACTGATGGCCACCAGTATGGTAGCAATAAAAAAAGAATGTAGACAATGTGTTAAAACATACACCATAAAACTATACTCAGATGAAACATGAACTATTTCATAAAAAATATTGAAGTCCATATGGATTTAATATAGTGCTATTATGAAGAGAGGGGATTGAGGAAGCTACATTTCTTTTCTGTGCCCAGAACATATGTATTTTCACTATTATATGCTGCACAGAAAATTTAATAGATATTTAATGTTAACTGTGTGTCTTTATGTATGTGGCCAGGTGTTTTCCAAGATCATAGGCTGCAGAAAAACACACATTCTTAGTGAAGAGGCAAAAAGACCAATTAAGTTGTAGTAAAGCTTAGTTTAAACGTCAAACTAGAGAGTTGGCATCACCCCCCAATTTAAAAAAAAAAAAAATGACTTGGGATGGAGACTGAAACCTCACTGGGCCAGAGGTTTTCATCATGGTACCAGGAAAAGTCATAGAGACTTTGCTTACTTAGCTCCAAGCATCAAAAGGGACAGTGATCAGTGATGTTAACAGCTGCATGTCCTACCCTTCACCTCTCAACACACACACACACACACACACACACACACACATTTGTGAATGGGCACCTTTTCTCTATAACCCTTAACACCTTCTGTATTAAGGTCAAGGGTCCTGCATTTATCTTTCTTTTGCTCCTTCCTAAGACCAGAGTCAGGATTGGAGGCTGTGTACACAGAAACACATAGGCAATCTCTTAAATATTCATTTGGCTAACAGTCCAGCAAATTCCAGTACTCTAAGGATTAACTAGTCACTTTATTTCTTTTGGAAGGCTCTGCTGTAACTGAATTCCAACATTTTGTTTATCTTCTACTGTCTGTCTTCCAAGGAACATGCTCAAGTGCACTCGTCGTGACAAAGTACCTGCTGTGGAAATATATTTGAAAATTGTGAGACAGGAAAGCTTTTTTGGAGGAAGAAGGGTTATTATCTTTTTTTTAATAAAAATTTTTCAATGCTTTGTAGGAGAGAACAAGACAAAAGAGTCTTACAGAGTGATTCAGTAGATAAAGCTAAGCAGATCTACCTTAATAAATATATACAAATATATACAATTTTCAATGAATATATACAAAATATATATTTTGTAAATATATATTATATACAAATAAATATATACAAATATTTATTTGTATATATTGTATATATTGTATATATAAATATATACAAATAAATATATACAAATATATTAAATATATACAAATTTCAATGAAGCTAATTGTTTTGATCGCCTCTTCCTGCAGCAACACCTTTGGAGAACTGCTAACAAGTCATAATAGAAAAAATTGTATTTTAGCTTTCCTTTTCCCAGTCATGCACTAGTGCGTGTTCTAATGAATTTTGGGAAGTTTCAGTGGCAGGAAGCCAAAAAGAAAAGAAAGAAAAGCAAAGATGGAAATAACAAACAGCTCCACAAACTGCCCCATTAATCCTGTAGGACTGAGAATTCATGATTAGTGAGATCATCTTTCTTTTTGCTTCCAATTCTCAGAAAGGGTAGCTCCACAACGTGTCATAAGACCTGATTAAACAGAGACTCTAACATGCTTCAGTCGCTACTTTCTCCCTAAATGCATGTTAGCATTGGAACCATTTAATGTAATAGATCATTGAGAAAAGGAATTATGATTCCAGTTTCTTCTCCAAAAGTCTTTTCTTAAAAGTAAACATAAAATAAGGGCATTTAGGGACTTTATTGCCTGCCTCAATAAGTAAATTTTTGGCTTCTATATGTCAACAACTATAATATGATGTCAGTGCTATATTCAAAATAAGTGCTGAGAGAAGACAGACAGTAAATTATATCAACAGCACTTAAGAGATATTATATATTCTTAGCCGTTTTTGACCCACATTTTATTCAGTTCACATTCAGCAAACATTTATTGAGCACATATTATATACCAGATATTTACATTTTGACAATGGCAACTATTACCTAAAATTCCATTTTAAAACAAAGATTTTAAATTAATGGGGATTATGAGAGAGGTAAGAGGTAAGAGAGAGAGAGAGAGAGAGCGAGCTCGCCAATGACTTCCCTAGGAAATGTAAAGGATGAACTTAAAAGAGCAGAGATGTGATGGTATATCATTAGCAACTGGCTCTCCACAGGTTAAAACAAAACAAAAAAAAACAAAACCCCAGAGGCTGATTTGTACTATTTGGTAATTTTTGTGGTGCAAATACGACCACCAAGTCTGATTTCCAGCAACAAGCCTGACATCCCTGTATTTGGAACAGGAAGAGAAACACACAGCCCAGGATCCTGACCCATTGTGAGTCCACTCTAGCGCCTCAATTTTAGTTCCCACCAGACAGTGGCTGCCAGGGTCACCCTGAGAGCCTGTTTATCATCCCATAACACGCTGGACTGGGAGGTTAAATAGCTTTGCAGAATGACCCATAAATGCCCATAGATGTATTTCCACATGCCCACAGCTCATATCTCTTTTCTTTTCTGCATCGTAGAGCTTCCATTGTCACATGCTGTGTCTCGTTAGCCCTTGGCGACATTGAGCACTTGATCTCTGCTATCACAGGGAGAAAAACTACAGCTGGGAGAAGCTGGTGACGATTTAGAGTTCGATCAGCAAAACATTTCATATTTTGTCACATTGAATAGTAAATACATGTGTGTTTAGGGGTGAGATTAAATGCACTTAGTAACTATTCTGTTTCATTAAGGCAATTTCTTAAATAAGGCATGCAGTTTTTCATTGAGAATATGTTGAGGTGAAGAATCCAATGGCTATAAGCCTTAATTAGAGTTAAACTTTCAGGTTACTTACCATTGCTTTTGCATCATTCATGTAAATGTCAAAACAATTTAAAGGGCAAATAATATTTTAGTATTATTATGAAAACATTTTTTATCTTAAAAACTCTGTGAAAGGATCTCTGTACCTTCTCAGGGTCCACACTGAGACAACACTTTGAGACCCAACACCCTAATTTAATGTTACAAATATCTGCTGTTCTTTTTTATTGCAAAAGATATAGCAGGGGACTCCCTGGTGGCGCAGTGGGTTGAGCACAGTGCTGTGAGGCTGTCTGCAGCCTCTACAGTGCAGGTTCAATTCCCGGCCAACCAGGGAGTTACCCATATGGCACGGCAGACCTCTCCTGTCTCGCCCGCTGCTCCCCTCAGCAGTGTCTTCAGTCCGTCTGCCTGTTCTGCTCCCCACTCTGTCTCTGGTGAATCCTCTCACCCTCCCACACCTCTGGCCTGTACCGTAGTTCTTGTATAAATAAAAATATACATCTTGAAAAAAATAGGTGTAGCATATTCATTCTGGTCACCTGGTAATTCACTCAACAAAAAAAGTGGATTTTTTTTTTTAATTAAGGTCATGTTGGCTTCCACAGTGTTTGTAATTTGAAAGTATAAGCCCCCCCAACCCTCTTCAGATGTCATGATAGCACTTCCACTACCATAGCAGCTGTCGTCCACCACCATAGTCCATAATGCTCCCTCCCCACTAGATCCCCACCTCTCCCTGTACACATCCCCATCCGAATGTCTCAGGTTCCTCTATATTCCACATGTGACACCATTTGATTTTTGTCTTTCTCCTCTTGACTTACATAGCTAGTAATTATTATAGTTTTGTAGTATAGTTTCAAGTATAGAAGTGTGATTCTGCAATTTTTCCTTTTTTTTTTTTTTGGTCAGAATTACTTTGGCTATTTGTGGGGTTTTGGGGATCCATATGAATTTTGTTTATGGCTTCGTTCACTATACAAAAGACTGTTTTACATCAGTAGAGACCTAATTATTTATATTCTCTTTTGTTTTCTTTACTGTTGGAGACATATCGGCAAAGACATCACTAAAGTTTGTCATGATGTGTTTCACCTATGTTTCCTACTATGTATCTTTTTTTTAATTTTTATTATTTTTTATTTAAGTTTTATTTTTATATTCCCCATTCAATTACAACCCCCTTATTTTGACCCCAATCCTTCCTTTCCCCACCCCTACCTCCCCATAGAGTGTCTCTGGTTCATAGTTGTTTGTTGATTTTGATGTTTTCTTTCTTATAGTTATTCTTTTTCCTGGTTCCTTATTTAAGTTTTCTAGATTCCTGCTATGAGTGAGACCATCCGGTATTTTTCTTTTTCTTTCTGGCTTATTTCACTGAGAATGATCCCTTCCAGCTCTATCCATGTTGCTGCAAATTGCCTGTGTTTATCTTTTTTGAATGCTGAGTAATATTCCATGGTGTATATGCACCACATCTTGATCCAGTTATCTATTTTTGGGCATTTGGGTTGTTTCCAAAGCTTGGCTATTGTAATTGTTTTCAGGTCTTACATCCCAGTCTTTTTTTCTATTCTGAGTTGATTTTTGTGTATGGTCTGAAATAGTACTCTAGCTTCATTCTTTTGTGTGAAGCTGTCCAATTTTCTCAACACTGTTTATTGAAGTGGCTTTCCTTGCTCTGATGTATGTTCTTAGCTCCTTGGTCAGAGATTAACTGTCCATATAGGTGATTATTTTTATAGGGGTCTCAATTTTACTCCAAAGGTCTCTGTGTCTGGTTTTGGGACAGTACTATACGTCTTTAATTGTAATATAGTTTCAAATATGGAAGTGTGATACTGCAATTTCCCCTGTTTTTTGTCAGGATTGCGTGGCTATTTGTTTTTTGGAAGTTTTGGTTTTGTGTGTGTGTGTGTACCTATGTGAATTTCAGCAATGTTCCATTTCCTTGAAGAATGCCATTGAAATTTTGATGGGATTTGCATTGAATTTGTATATTGTTTTGTGGAGGAGGGCCATTTTGGCAATGTTGATTCTTCCAACCCATGAGCACGGAATACTTTTCATTTCTTTGTGTCTCCTTATTTTTTTTGACAATGTCTTATGAGTTTTTCCTTATATAGATCCTTCACCTTTTTCGTTATATAGATCCTTCACTTCTTTTGTTAAGTTTACTCCAAGGTGTTTCATTTTTCTAGTGTCTTTGTAAATGGTATCATTTTCTTAATTTCTTCTTCTTATAGTTCTCTGCACATAGGAAGGCAGCTTATTTTTGTGTGTTGGTTTTACAACCGGTCATAAAGTACGTTTTTATAAGGCAATATGAATTATGTCACTCTCTGTTTAAAACCATTTTATGGTTTTCCATTACTCAAAATAAACTTAAAACCCTTATCGTAGATGGTGGAGCCCTTTGTGATATGATCCCACCTCCCTATGCAAATTTATCTCCTTCTGATCTTCTCTTCAATCTATTGAAATAGCCCCTTCTTTATACTTGTAGTGCTTTCTGCACAATCTATTTACCTGATTAACTTGACTCATCCTCTAGCTATCAACTAAAATCTCACTCTGACAAGCTTGCCTCTAACCCCATTAGCTTGGACAACCCCCTCTCCAAGAACTTGTCACACCTACAGTTACGTAATTAGTGTTATACTTATTATTTGAGATCTGCCTATTGTAAAGCTAGCTGATTCTAATAAGAGACAGTATATTCCTAGGCTTGGCACAGATGGCTGGCTTTGAATATTGCCTGTTTTTATTGAAGGGTGTCACCCAGAATGAAAAAAAAAAGGAATTAGGATATCATCTATTAGTCAACAGTAGTCTATTAGCTCCACTGATCATGTACAACACTGACTGTGGGCCTCAACTAAAGGAGCAGCAGAGCACATCATCCAGCTCCAACCTACTCACAAAGACCTCTGTCATTAAAAGGAAAAAACAAAGAAGTCAGAGGTCACATCTCTCATCTCCGCAGAAATCAATTGGAGCCTAGCCAGTGTGGTTGCACTTAAAATGGAAATCTGAGTCCACTAATGAAGTTTTTGTTACAGGGATACATTTGTCATGCCTAAATTTTGCTTACCTTTAAGATGGTGTCTTTTCAAGGAGGTTGTTTTCTATTTCTTCATCCAAATACACTGTACACCATCCATTTTCATGTCCAGTAAGTATCTGAACTCTAACAGTGAGTACATCTCAGCCCCAAATGTGAGCTTTTACTTTATCCACTCTTTTTATTCTCTTATGTATTCCTCCATTTCACTAGAAATGTTGAAGCACGTATTATCACTCAGTCAACTCTGGAACTTTTGCACTTTCTGGGAAAATCACCATACTCCCATGCTTAATACCACAGTAAGTCTCATCTCTAAAAAGTAATTGTGACTCTATTCATCTGTTAAAGAAAAAGATGCCAGAAATCTAGTCACTGCAGGAAACTCAATTTTTTTCTTTGGAATATAAACACTTGACTTGTACATGTCCATGCCTGGTGGGCACAGGCCATTAGAAATCATTAATTTTTTTTCTTTTTTGTTCTTGCAATAAAACTTCCTATAATGCTTCTGTAAAAATTCTCCATTAATTCTACTCAAGATAAAATTGATGTGTCTTACATGATCCAGTATGTGAACAATTCACAGTTAATCAAAAACTTAGTATTACTTGGTGGTGAAAAGTGAAAGATTTGGCAAACTGGCTAAATATTTGCTTTAAAATTGCTCAACTACATTTAGAAGCATGTGAGACATTGTTTTCTTTTTCTATTTCCTGCAGTATTCCTCCCAAAGCTAGAGTTTGTTTTAAAAAGACAAAGATTAAACACTGCAGTAAATTTTGTCTGCACTCATGTGCAAACACCTTTTTCTTTTTGCTTGTCTTTGTGATTTTCGAAATGTAATATTTATTACTTTGTGTTTGAAAAGAGGCAGGTTAAAATTTAGCAGCTCAGAAAAAGAGAGATGATAACAGAGAGCTCCAATTTCAGTGACCTATGTGAGTGGCTCAGCAAGAGACTAAGAATGAGTGTATTTGTAATGGAAATGTTAACTTTTCTGAAACATTTAAATAGCTGATATTGTGTCATTGCTTCGGAAACCCACTTGGATGTGATCAGTCAGGTTTTAGATTAGGCTTAAGAAAACAATCCTAGACAGAACAGTTCAAAGTAGGAGACGTTAGCATCTAGAGAACTAGTGATTGTGCTTGGAAACCTAGGCATCAAGAGACCATGAACAAGGCTGGCCACTGACAGGAAGAAGTTCCAGGAAGCCCAATCCTGTAAGTGTAAAGACAGCAAGAAAATATTCCACCTTTTATAGAAGTTGGATGGCATTGTTATTAGATGGTTTGGAATTTACCTTAGTCCTTTTATAGTTGCTATTTCCAATTTCTTTTTCTGTTTGTAGTATTTGATTTTATACAAATCATCCAGCTGTGGGTCTCATAGTATTCCATGGTTCTGTTATATCTCCTTTAAGGAAATGTTTATGACTCATCTATGATGTATTATGGACAACTTTCAAGGCTAGTGCCTTCCCCAGAGCTAGAGCCAAGGAAGGCAAGACTTCGAGCCCAGACCAGCCATGTTATCCATAGAATATTTAGGATATGGAAAATGAGAATTCTCAGCAAAAGTGGGGTTTGCAAATTTTCTATGAATAGAATTTATTTCTATTACAAATTTTCCCTCTCTTTAGAACAACACAGTAGAAATTCTTGGGTTGATGTTAATGTCTTATATCTGATCTGTTCAGTGCTATTGCCACTAATTTGTTTATCATTTTCCTCTCAGTACAAGATTGGGAAATACATGCCCTTTTGTAATTTTTCTACTTTATTTTATTTTGAAGAATATATATTTTGGAGAATATATTTTTTATTTTATGTATTTTTTACATCATTTTTCATTCTTGAACGATGCATGCATTTTTGTCATGATTATAGTCCCCATACAATTCCCACCCCCCTTGTTTTCTTTAAGTTAATATAGATAATAGATTGGTTAGACAATTCCTTTCTACTATTCATTGACATGAAATAAATCTAAAGGAATCCATATTTGCAAACAATCTTGTAATTGTTAATTTTATGAATCAACTTAACTGAACTAGGGGATGCCTAGATAGCTGGTTGAACATTATTTCTAGTATGTCTATGAGGGTATTACTAGAAGAATTAGCATTTGAATCAGTAGATTAAGGCTAGAAGATCCATCCACCCTCACTGAGGGTGGATCATCATCCAAACCACTGAGGGTCAGAATAGAACAAAAAGGGGAAAGGTCATATTCTTACTCTTCTTGAGCTAGGACATTCTCCTGCCCTTGGACATCAGAGCTTCTGCCCCTCCAACCTTTGGATCCCAGCACTTATCATTGATTCCCCTTCTTCTCAGGCCTTCAGATTTAGCCTATATTATTTATCTCTCCAGTTGACAGACAGTCAGTTGTGGGACATCTTGGCTTCCATAGCCAATTCCTATATGAACTCATTGTATATAGTTATCTAGATAGACTATATATTTACATGTGCTATCAGATGTGGAAACTATTGCTGAGATTTTTTTTAAAGTCTTGTCCCCAAGAAACTATTTTTTTCCTACACTAAAAATATGTCTGATTTTTTTTTTTAGAGTTTAGTGTATGTGAATCTAGTTGTCACCTTGTAGAAGTATAAGGATATTAAACCATGTAATGTCCATAAAAGGAAAAAGAAGTTCATTTTTTGTTGAAAGATGACACTATATCTAATGTATTGCATATTTCATATTTTTCACATCAATAATATTGATCTTTAGTCAGATAAGAACAAAACAGTGATGTTTTTAATATTTTATTTATTTTATACTGATTATATAGTTACTAGTTTTAGTAAAGTATATTAGAATATAGTATGCAATATGTTACGTATATCCACATACATACACATATCAAATAATGTTTTCACTTATTATTATTTCACATTTTAGATAACTAAGTTTAACAATTCCAACCATGATTTAGTTTTATACATGGAACAAAGCACCGGGTGCTAATGTAAACTAGTATATGAGTAATACATTCATAAGAATAGCCATAAGCATATATACCAACATTAAGGTACATAATGATAGTTTCTTCTTTTAATCTTGCTTTAGGTATTTATTTTTCTATCACCTAATATGTGCTATCATTAATAAAAGTGATGAATTATTTGCACTTAATGAAAGGGATTTAGTATATTAGTCTTTCAGGAATATTGAGCATGGGCTATAGAGCAAGACTTTGGCGTGTTCAATGCTCAGCTCTCCCTCATGCTAGATATAACCTTGAACAAGTTGCTAAACTTATCTCTGCTTAAATGATATTACTGAGAAAGTTGAAAAGTTGACAATTACTGAATAATTGTCCCCTCCTAGGATCATTGTGAGAATTACATAGGAAGCAGTCAGTATAGTCTGTAACATGGGGGACATGCTTAGTAAAACTTACTGTCATTAGCACTATTATATTAAAAATAATGCAAGTTAAATTAAATAATCCTGAGAGCTGTGCCACATGCTTAGATGAGACACTTGCCCATGTCACATGTTATTGCAAAATACCTAGTAATGTTTTGTCTTTACAGAAAGCTAAACCAAAGTTTCAATACCAGTAGATTTTTACTCACTGGTATCAAAAGTATAGTTAAAAACTTCAAGTATTTTCATTTCCTTTGAAATCTAAAATACAGGATTGACACTTTATGCATATAAAGTCAAAGAATGAATATATTAAACACTGAAAAAGTTTTCCTAAGGAAACTTTTTATAATATAGACTACCCTAGAAATATATAATGTTTGAGGCAGGCTCAGATCCAAAAGTATAATACCAAATGTTCAACTAAGAGCATTGAACTAGGTTTATAAATGCTACCATGCATGCATTTGGTAAACAGTTTTAAGAAATCAAATTGGAAAAATTGAATGTCTCAGGAATGCTACCAACTTCTCAAAACTCAAAGATCTGCATCTTTGAATCCCTGCTTAAGTCAATATTGCAGAATATGGGATACTTCAAGAGTTTGTTAAACCCTGAATTTAAAAGTATACACTAGTGACGCTATTCCTCAGCTATACACTAAAAGAGATTTGAAGAAAATAATTGGCTATAAATTAGTAAGCTGTACAGGGAGGTGTGGGCAGTAACCAAGTGTGCTTTTGAATCCCTATATTTCTTTTTGTATTCATTTGAGACCACTAACCGCTATAACAAATAGAATGTGTGATAATTCAACTATAGTAAACATTTGTTTTCCACTCATATTAATCCAAAAGGGGATTTCTTTGTGATCAGATGTTCTCCCTCAAGCAGAAATTCAGAGACCCAGGTTTTTTATTGCTTTGGTTCCATTATCTTCAAAATATCCCCAATGTGGTCTTGCAGTCGTCATTCAAACAAAAGGAGAATGAATCGACGTCATCAAGCGGGAAGGTATCCTGGACTAGGCCTGAGAAAGAGACATAAACCATTTCCACCCCTATTGCACCTGCTGGGATTTAGTCACATGACCACACTTCACTACAGTGGAAGTTGGGAAAGTAGCCCGAAGTGAAGCCGAGACACGAGCTGGGATGTCATAGCCTGCACGCTATAGTTTCCGTTCCTCGTTAGAGTGTCTCCCAACTGCCTTCACTGCCTCTGTAAATTGCTGGAGGAAAGTAGTCTGATTAATTCATTCATAGTTATGCTTCAGCCCTGGGTGTGCAACTCAAAAATCGAGGCCTGGAGAATGAAATCTCAGTCAATGTGAGGACAAACAAAGGATTTTATTGTTGGTTTTAATTTTCATCAAAGGGCCGTTGGTTTGACACATTGTTTAGGTTTCAGGGGTACAGCCCTGTCAATATCTGTATATCACTCGTTATATTTTCCACCACAAGTCTAGTTTCCATCCTGCATCATACAGTTGACTTCCTTTACCTATTGGCCCCTATTCTGCCCCTCTCCCTTCTTACAGCCAGTGTTTTGTTCTTATAGTCTAGGAGTTTTGTTTTGTTTCTTCTTTTCTTTCATCTTCCATATATGAATGAAATCATGTGGTGCTTGTCTTTTGTCCTCCTGAATTATTTCACTAAGCATAATACTTCCATGTTGTTGGAAATGGCAAATTTTAACCTTTTCTTTAATAGCTGAGTAAGCATTCCATACCAGCTCTTCTTTAGCCAGTCATCAACCCGTAGACACTTAGGTTGGTTCTGTTGTCCACTGTGAATGATGCTGCAGGGAACATGATGTGCTTATATCTCTTTGAATTAGTGTTTTTGTGTCAGATAAATACCTAAAAGTGGAATAACTGGATCACATGGAAGTTCCACTTTTACTTTTTTGAGGAACCTCCATACTGTTTTCCATTCTGTATGTCCCGACTAACATTCCTACCAAAAGTGTACAATTGTATTCTCTGAGTTAGTCTGCTATAAATAAATCTGTGCAATTTAGCATTTCCAAACTTACTAATATTATTCATTTTTCATGGAAAAACTATTAACATCATAAATAATGAAATTATTTATCTGAAGCTTGCACTGGGGAAACATTGTTTTTAGGCCAGTGGTTTAAAAATACTAATACCCAAATAGAACTTAACCCAGGAAAACAAGGTTAGCTCAACATATGAACATTAATTATTGCAACACAGTCTTATTTAATGGATGAAAGATTTTTAAAAATACATAATCATCTCAAGAGATACAGAGCATTTGATAAAATACAACGCTTTTCATGATTAAAAAAAAAAACTTTACAAATGAGGAATAGGACAGAACTCTTTAACCTGAGAAATGAAGTTTACAATGAAAAAAAAAACCCAGAGGTTTTTTTCATACTCAACAGTGAAAGAAAGTCCTCCTTGTGATCAGGAGCAAGAAAAGAATGTTCACTCTCACCACCTCTGCACAACATTAAACTGAAGGTACTAACAGAGGTAGAAACAGAAGCTTCCATATTGGAAAAGAAGAAATCAAACTATCTCTGTGTATAGGTTATTTGATTTTTCTGTCAAACACACGTGCACACACAGAAGTAATAAATGAGTAAATAAGGTCAGCATGGTTGTAGGACATAAAACCAATAGGCAAAAGTCAGTTGCATTTCTGTATACCAGCAAACTGGAAATGAACTTAAGAATTCCATTGATAATAGCATGCAAAAAATAAAATTGTTAGAAAGTAATGTAACAAAAGAGGTGCTAGATAAGTGCACTGAAACTGCAAAATATCATTCAAAGAAACAGAAAAAATCATAAATAAATGGAAAGAATGTTTATGATGAAGAGACCCAATGTTGTCAAGATGGCAGCACTTCCCATTTGATCTATAGATTCAGCACAATCCCTGTCAAAATAGCAACTGATATTTTTTTTCAGAAATTGGGAAGCGGATCCCAAAATTTGGTTGGAGATCAGGCCTACTGAAAATGTCAAAAACAACTTTGATAAAAGAATAAAGCTAGAAAACTTAAGCTTCCTGATTTCTAAGCTTACAATAAAATTACAGTAATCAAAACAAGTGAAGAACTGGAATAATGAAAAAAGTAATCTCATAATACAGATTAATCTCATAATACAGCTTAATCTCATAATACAGATTAAAGTAAAATAAATGAAAATTTAACAGCAAATTGATGGAGGTGAGATTCAAACTCAGCCCAGACATGAAAACCAGGTTTTCTCCATTACTTTGAAAATGATTTTTGGTTGCTGTTTCTCCATCTATTCTGCACAATACCTGACCCAGGAGCATGACCTACTAACCACTGCAGAAATATCTAATGCATGAATGAACATCTCCTCTGGTGATAACAGCTATCCTCTAAGGCAATAAGTGCTATGTGCAGAAGGATAATTTTGTGTTTAAGTACAACCCACCAGTTATCCTGAAGCCCAAGAAGGAAATGTAAAGCTATAATTATCTATGTGCTGAATAAAAAAACACAGATGGAGTTTCTACACTTAGCATCCTTCACCTTCAGAATGGATTAGTAAAGACATGAGAATTAAAAACTACCAGTTGAAAGTAGAAGACATCACCAAACTTAGGATCGAGACTAAAAATAGTCACAAGGAGGAGACATCCACATTCTATCCTTCCTTTTCCTGCCAGTTTACCCTTTTCAGTGGGATTGAGATGTGTGGTAGCTCTACGGCATGGGGAATTTTGCACATCCACGAATACACACAAGAAGTCTCTGGAGGTACTGTAAATATTAAGATCCGTGGAGATTTTTTGTTTTGCAGTAGATTCCTCGAACACCACAATCCTAAGAGCTCTAAGTTGTTAGTAACAGATGCACAGCATCTGCCACGGGCCTCTTCTGACACGGAGAGCAAGAGTGTGAAGGTAACAGGGTTGGAGCTCGACCAGGCTTTCTAACAAATTGAGGCTTGACAGTTATTTGGTCTTTCTCTTGTCTTAGGGGATTAGTGCACAGGAACACAGCACAGCCTCTGGCTGCAGACAGAACACCATCAATCTCTCTGGCTGCAGGCGGCCGTCCAGCCTGGATGCCCCCCAGCTGGGGCTGTGGTGTGGACTCACAACTGCTGTTTGACAGCACGGGAAGGATGTCTAGAGGAGATTGTGGGTGGGTGCAGGGCTGAACCTCTCAACTTCTCCTTAAACTCCTTTTATAGCTGTGAGAGTGAGCCACAAGCTCTTGCATACTTTGATAAAAGTGGGTCATTAAAAATGGAAATGAATGCCCTATCAGGCACCCATTTTAGGTTCACTTCTGGGGACAATTGAATAGAAACTCTTATCTTTTATGGGGTAGTAATGGCCAGCAGGTATTTTAAAGGACTTGCATTTCACCTAATGTGTTGTATAACTGGAGCAACTTTTGCATAAAACACAGGACAGCTGGATATTGCTATTTCATTGTCCCCACCTGCGAAACCATCTAGAAGAATCTGCTCTATTTTTAGATCCTACATTTTCCTGCTGTGCAAGCAGCACTAATAAAGGGTCTCTTTCTATTTCTTGTGTTCACAAGGAATCCAACGCACAGTTCATGTGAAATATCACTTTGGTGTTAATTTAACCCTGCATGATGTGGTCCTAAGCTGAGAGAGTACAGGACCTTATAGGGAGACTTCTTGGAAGCCAAACTTAACAGGTCAGTGTATCTTTCTATTGTTTGTGCTTCACTCTGAGTTGATTATTTAGCTCTCTCAATGTGTTATGTTATATTACAGTTAACTATAACTATATGGGTTTTGTATGGATTTTTTTTATCTTTTAGCGCTTTAACTATTACACATATATATTCCACTCTTTTGATTTTATTATTTAGCTCTTCCAACTTGTTATAATTAATTATAATTAGAGGGAGAGAGAGAAATATACATGACAAAAATCCTTTTGGAGTAAAGCAAGGGCTTAAATAATCACATTTTAAATAAATAGTATAATCATTAGCTGAGAATTTTTGGGGGCAGACACTGGGTGATTAGAGAATGATGAAACAAGGAAACAGTGGAAAATCCTAGTGTATTACTTAGGAACATGCAACTTGTTAATCATTTAAATTTTAAAATGAAAATTTGTTTTGAATTTTTTTTTAAAGATTATTTATGCATACAAGAACTGGGGTGTAAGCCAGAGGTATGGGGGGGGAGGTGAGAGGATTCACCAGAGAGAGTGGGGAGCAGAACAGGCAGATCTACTGAAATATAATGCTGAGGGGAGCAGCGGGCCCAACAGGAGAGGTCTGCTGCACCAGATGGGCAAGTCCCCTGGCTGGCCGGGGATAAACTCGTGCTTCAGTGCCTGGCAATAGCCTGATAGTGCTGTGTCTGTAACCCCTGTACCACCAGGAAGTCCATGAAATTTTTTTAACTTTAAAAAATTTGAATTTGGGGGAGTCTCCCTGGTTGCATAGTGGTTAAGTCTCAGTGCTGCCAAGCTATTGCCATCCACTGTGGCATGAGCTCGATCCCCAGCCAGGGAACTGACCCACCCGGTGCAGCAGACCTCTCCTGTCTTGCCCACTGCTCCCCTCAGCAGTGTATTTCAGTAGACCCACCTGTTCTGCTCCCCACTCTGTCTCTGGTGAAGCCTCTCATCCCCTGTACCTCTGGCCTACACCCCAGTTCTTGTATGCATAAATAAATAAACATCTCTTTAAAAATTTTAATTTTTCATTTTAAAATGAACACAAATCTGGAATTGAGAATTCAGTGTTCATTTATGTGCCTTCACACTGCACGCTGCGTGCCACAGCCTGTTCTGACTGTCGTACGTGTCTGACATCTGATGTGTGTTCCACCATTACCACCATCCCCATGTCACAATGAGAAAAAAAGTCAGAGTGGCTAGGAACCATGCTCAAGTCACCCAGCCAGGGCTTGGAACCAGGAGGCTGGCTGCCGAGTCTGCTATAACCACAATACACCAGGCAAGTCCTCTCCATCCAGCAGAAGACAGTGGTGTAAATAGCACTGCGATTCTCAACCCTGAAGGGTCAGTAGCATTACCTTGAGAAGGGGAGAGAGGAGGTTTAAAACATCCGATGTCTACACCCTACTCAAAACCATCATGTATATTTTCTAAAGGCCCCCTCAGATGACTCCAACAGTTTTGGGATAAGAACAACCGCAATAAATAAAGCACCCAGTTCAGCTCACAAACTACAGAGCAGCAAGAACATTAAAGGAATATTCTGTATTCTACACTGGCTCTTCAAAATTTTTGGATAATGGAAATAATTAAAATGAACACAGTGTCATGGCAATAAAATCATGATGAGAATTTTTCTGACCCCAGAAGCCATACTGCATACCAGCTGCAGGCTGGTCCACAAAAGACCCTACATTTGCAACAGAAAGCGATAGTCTGTATTCAAGAGATCACAGAACTCTGTCCAGAAATGAGGGGAGGCAGATGGAGCAATGTTTGCTTCCTCTACAGCACATGTGAGCTATATTTTTCCCTTCATAGAAGTGGGATGAAGTACCTTGTAAGAAAGACACCCACAAAACTAAAAGTGCACTTGTATCCTGTCTACTACATGAAAAAGAATGTTTGGACCTAATTTTTTATGGGCAAAATGGGCAAAACATTTGTAGCCACTTCCATTTGTGATAGAAGATCACAGAAAGCGAAGATTAATTTACAGAGTTGATTTGCTTTGTACTCAAAAACAGGACTTTATTTAGAGGGGAGAGAGCAAGAATAAAGGTGTGAGATGGAGATTATGTGGAAAAGGTTGAGTCCCGTATTAAGAAGTCATTAATTAAAAGGGACGCATGCATTTCCTCCGAGATATTCCTTGATCCCGTATGGAGATAATGATGCCCTGCCTTTTAATGTCAACCCTCCTACTCTTTCCATTGTTTTACTTCTTGGAATTTTCCATATGCACAAAGGATTTAGCAAATTACAGAGACTCCACACATGAATTATTCACTGGACTGCTTTGTGTCTTTCCCTCTAGTCACACTGCCAGATGCAGTTGTGTTAGGTGCCCTATTCCTGGGGGGGAGAAGGTTGTCCTTTTCCCAATAATGGCTTAGATGCATCAAATCCCTCGTGGCATGATGGGGCTATAAAGAAAGAAATTAATATTTTGTCTCCTCAAAGGCTGCCATATTTATTGCCACATGAATATCAAATGATTTGCCAATGAGGTGGCCTAATAAAGAGATGGTTATAGTTTCCATGTATACTTCACTCCGAGGCACTTAATTTTAGGGACTAAACTGCTACTTTGTGCCCAGAAACTCACTCTTTCACCTAATTTTATCTTGATTGCTTTGTGGTCAATAGTCTATAGTCCTTGCAGTTTGTAATTATTTTTCCTTTCTTTGGAAGGACTTTGCAGTTTGATGAAGGAGTTCCACAATTAGGAACTACAAAGTAGGTTCTGGAAAATGTGGAGGACCAAACCCATGCCAACAACAACCTGGAATCATGATAGTTTGGACAGAGTCTAAGTTGATATTTTCGCTGATAGGAATAAATAGTTCAAAGAGGTTGGGTAAACAAATTAATGCTGTAGGTAAGATTTCTGAGAAAATAGTATTTGAAGTAAATATTTCCTGGTCTCCAGGACATGGTGCTTGAGTGCCAGAGTGGGCTTGAGGAGCATTACTGCAGAGACGTTAGAGGTTCATCTTTCATAACCTGCCAGTGTCTGGGTGGTGTCGGGCAGCCAGGTCTCCCCTGGGGCTGGCAGGGCAAGTGTCTGAGGAGCCAACTTCGCCTACCAAAGGGCCCAAAGGTCCAGATTTGAGGATAGATACAGACACCTGTGTTTCAGCCTGGGATTCCAACTGCATCTTCTACTCCCTCTTTCCCAGCCACTAATACACTGACTCTGAGCTTTTTCCTGGTGTTTGTCTGCTTTCTACTAGTTAGAACTCATTGAAGAAAAGGGTACTTCAAAGACTCCTGACTTTCAGTGGCCACCTTTGGTAAGTTGTTTTACCTCCCTAAATTTTTCTAAATAAAAATGAAGTGATTCTCAATACTAAAGTCCCCTCCAGCTGTTTCCTTTACAGCTTTCCTATATGATACACTTAAAAAGCCAGATTCAACTGGTAATATTCAAAAGTGGCCAGATGTGCTTTTCTTTAAAAACACCCTAATTATGTTCAGGTCTTCAATAGAGGTTTGTCCAAATTTGTGAGACTACAATAGGAATTAAAAGCACAAACAAATTCTTATCTATACTGTTTCTGTTCCTTTAAGGTAACAGATCAAATACTCAAATATTTTCTTTCCCATTAAAGGAATTTTACCAACAGCATTATTATTATCCCATTTGGATACAGATTCCATCTGGAAAATTCAAAGGGTGGGGGGTAGGCTGTTTGAAAAGCTGTGTGGTTCCAACATGTGCTCATGAATAAATATCTCCTTTGAGCCTATCATCTTTGAGGCTGGGTTGCTGTGAATCAAAAACTCAATTATGATTGGAAACCGTTATAACAATATATTTGTGCCTGAGAAGGAAAAAGATAGAGCAGTGAGTTTTATCTTTTGGTGTGTTAAAATGATGTTAGAGACATTTATATATTTAGGTAATTGAAATCCTTGCATAATTTTGCAAGGCTGATGTTTCTGTCCCCGCTTTAGTAGAGAAGTCAACTGAAATTCAGAGAGATTGACCCAGTGCTCAAGAACACACTGTTAGCAAGATCTGGAGTCTGAATCCCTACCTGATGATCCCAGGACCCAAGCCTTTTTCAAGCTATCCCCCATGGGCTGTCATTGCCTGTGCCAGGCTTGTGGAAAGCGTGTGATGTCCAGAGCCCATTGTGTGGATGAGGGGTTCACTTCTGATGAGCTCTGTCTACCCCATCGCTGTGCTCTTTTTCGCAGAGCCTCTCTTCTGTTCCAAGTCTCACATCCTCAGGAAGCTAGAAGGCCCCATCATCTTTGAGGACTGTTGCTTCCTTTAGTATTAGGATATGGTCAGACATCAGGCCCACAAAGTGACTGGTCCATGTTGAAAGTTTGATAATACATTTGTCTGAAAGTCAATAGGATTATTATCAGAATTCTGCAGAAATATAAAAGGCAAATGGAAAATTGACAATAAGACAGATTGGGACAGAAATAAAAATATATATAAACAGAATGGATTTGATGTTGAAAAACCAAACCTGTGACCAGCAACGCAATAGAATCTATTTTACAAATGTCATAATAGTTCTTATTTCAAAAAACTCATTTCAATTATGCAGGCCAAAGAAATGAAATCTAGAAATCCTCATGTTTTGTTAGAGAGGGAGTAAAGCTAGTATCAAATGACACTAAAAACAGAGACATCAAATAATTTTATTCATTCATTTTTATTGAAAAAATAACATACATACAAGAAAGTGCATGTTTTAATTTACACACACACACACACACACACACAAGTATATAAAAGTAGATGCATCTCAGGGAATTTTCATAGAATGAACACAACTAGGTAACCACACCCAGATCAAAAAAGAGTGTATTTCTAGGACTCTGGAAGTTTTCCTGGGCCTCTTTTGGTTCCTACTCCCTCCCCTACAAAAAGAGCTATTCTGACTCTAAACCTAGAAATCCATTTTCCCTCTTCTTGACCTCATAAAAGCAGAATCATACACTGTATGCTTCTTTGTGCTTGACATCTTTACTGGATATTATGTTTATGAGAATTATTTTGGCCTCTATTATGTTCACGTTCATTGCTCAGTCTGTCATGGAACAAATAAAACACTATTTTAAGTTTATAAATGCTTAGAATGATCCCAGTTGTGGCTATTAAAAATGCTTAATAATTTGCATACTCATGTAGTTGACTGTTCTCCATCCAGCAGATGCACCTGGGGGTGGGATTGTGAGTCATTGACTACACTTGTGCAGTTTTAATGTTTATTACTAAAAGGTTTTCCAAAGTTGCCATCTCGATTTTACATTCCCATTAGCAGCATAGGAGAGTTCCAGTGGCTCCAGACATGGCCTGAGCTCAAAATTACTAATCTTTTTCATTGGAGACATTCTGGAGATTGTGAGAAGTATCTTACTCTTTTTAATTTGGATTTCCCTGATGGAAAAGGGGATAGAGGCCTTTTTCATCTGTTAGAGGTAATTCAGTTACGTTTTTTTTTTTTTTTTTTGTGAAGTGCCCATGTAGTGCTTCAAGATTTCTATGATGTTTTCTTTTTTTCTTTACTGGAAGTAGTCTTTCTCTACTCCATATTCCCAAAATTATTCTCCTGGCTTATGTCTGTAAACTTTATACCTTCATCTTTAACATTTAGATTTCAACATCAGGTTGAATTCATTTCTCCGTGTGGTAGGCATCTCCTTGGTCTAATTGAAAAATGCCAATTCTAGTCAATTATCCAGGACAAGAGATAAAAAGATTGGAAATTTCACTGAAAGTAAGGAAGACAATTTAATGGTTAAGTAGTTTTATTTACATAATGCATTGGCAGATGTTACTACAGCGTCCACAGCTTTGTTCTAAGAGGATAAGATAGAGACTTTTTTCAGATTCTAGAGAATACAAAGCCCCTTATCATTGATTGTGGTAAGAAGGCAGGTTCAGCATATGTTCAGTCTCAGAAGTTCCCATCACAAGAAAAAGAAATTATGCAAGGCGATGGATGTTGCCTAAAATTATTGTGATAATCATTTTGCAACATATCCATATACCAAATCCACCAGGTTGTACACCTAAAAGTAGTATAATGTCATATGTCAATTAAATCTCAATAAAACTAGGAGAGAAAAAGAATGAATTCAGAAGTAAGGAATAAAAATAAACTGGATTTATGTCTCTGTTCAGCTACTTACCAGCTTTTACGACTGCAGTTATTTAACTCACTGTGTGTTCTCATCTGAAAAATGAAAATAATAATCATATCACTGGGTAATGAGGAGAGGATTAGATACCATGTAAGTTTTGCTCATTGTTTTGTCTCTTGCACTTGCAAAAGTGCATGCCACATAGTAGAAGTTTCATACAGTGTTCTCATTGTCTTCTACTGTCATTATTAGTTACTTGCACTCTAATTAGAATAAATTTAGAGGTTTCATTGAATGGAAATTCAAGAGAGCATGAAGTGCCTTGGGCAGTTGGAGACCATCTACCTTCTGAAATACCTTAATAATAAGCCAAAAAAAAAAAAAAAAGTAGACCATCATCATTTCAACATATCCTTGAAGGGCCAAAATTAGAATAATTGGCATGTCTTGCAAACCCAAACAGTGCTTGAAGAGAACAATTCAATTTCCTTTTGTGATATATGACAAAGTAATATTGATAAAGGGAAGACTACATTTTGGGTCCTTAATCATTAGTGATGTCTTTCATTTCATCCCACCAAACATTCCTGAAAATGTACTAGATTCTTGTTCCTTAAAGTGTAGCATTTGGCCCCAAACAAGCAGCACTAGTATCAGCTGGGATCGTGTTAGAACTTCTGGCTCCCAAACAATTCCCAAAACAAACAAATCAGAATGCGCATTTTAATAAAAATTCCCAGGAGATTCTTCTTAAGCATTTTAATTTTGAGAAGGACTGAATTAGATGGTGAAAGTACCTGCTGATCTCACAACCCACGTTTAAAAAGAGAGTGGAAACAGGAATAGAAAGGGAAATCAAACAGTCCTAGATGAGGTCTGGTGTCCTGGCTAGCAAGGTCATTCTGAATGTGTGTTCCTGGAACTGGACGTGGGGTGCTCTCAGCCAGCCTATTGTCTTTCCACTTAGCCCCATTTTTTGGCTCTTTTCTCCACAGTCCAAATAAAAACCAAATGATTAGATGGTATTTTTACTTTTGATTTCTACTGTAGCTCAGAAAAGACTGCAGGCAAACAAAAGGAAGAAAAAAAAAAAAACAGAGGCAGGGGAGAGCAAGTGCCTAAGATACTTTTAGACACACACACTCTGTCTCTGGTGAATCCGCTCACCCACCACACTGCTGGCCTGTACCCCAGTTCTTGTATGCATCTAAATAAATAAATCTTTAAAAAAAAAAAAGACACACACACTATACAATATATACTCCTGATCTCTCTTTCCCTTATTGAATCAGTCAGAAACTCTTCTCATTTTTAATCTCTGATTTAGAATTCTAATCTCTGTCTATACCTTCTATGGCTTCCCTTTGAAGAGAAAAAAACACCATGAATGGCTAGACCCACAGAGTTTTGTTTTGTTTTTCCCCCCCACATTTTTGTTTCTTCCTGCCATACAAGGCTTACAGCTAATCAGGGACACAAAATACAAAGGATAGTACAGTTTTCTTTGAAAGTGTTTTTTGTCGGTTGGTGGAAGCCAACTCTGGCGAGTTAGATCAATAAAATGGGAGGTCAGATCATGGCAGTGGTCTGTGAAAACTGCCCATTTTGTCAAGTGGACACTCCAAGTAGTTACTGCTTGTGTTTAATTGTTTTGTTAGAGCATAAAATAATGATACTAGACAATTACCAATATGTATTGTTTGATTAGCGTATGTCCGGCTGTGCGTTAAGTGTCTTAAATGCAGCCCCACGTTTAGTTTCCTCCATAATGGAATTAGATATTAGGGACACTTGATATCAGTATTCATTTACTGAGTCCCAGTGGTTAAGAGGAAAGTAAAAGTCACAAAACAGGAAATATTTGCTGATAAATTGGCCACTTACAGAATGAATTTCCACTCAAACAATCACCATTTCCATTTAATGACAATGTCTCAGTCCAAGAGTCAAAGCTTTTGTCTCTTGGTTCTTGTTAATTGTATCAGACATCCAGCAACATAAAGGAAAAACAACAAAACATAGATTTTGGAAAAGTTGCAGAATTTTAAAAAAGATTTATTTATTCATGAATACAAGAGCTGGGGTACAGGCCAGAAGTGCGGGAGGGTGAGAGAATTCACCAGAGTGGGGAGCAGAACAGGTGAACTGACTGAAATACACTGCTGAGGTGAGCAGTGGGCAAGACAGGAGAGGTCTGCTGTGCCATGTGGGTCACCTCCCTGGCTGAGGATCAAACTCAGGCCGAAGAGGTGATAGTGCTGACACTTAACCCCTAGGCAACCAGGGATGCTCAGCTGTATTCCATTGGGAAGGAGGCTCCCCTACTTTATGCTTGTTACCTTGCAATTGGAAGTGAAGTGAGGTTTTTCCATGGCTCTGTAACTTGACCAAGGTCACAAGCAGGCATCTAGTCTGCAAGACTGGTCCTACAGAGGATTACTACTAATAATCGGGTTTTAAAATCATTTTGATAATAAGAAATTGACTAATACAGCCAGCTAGGTGAGAGGAAGGAACTTTAAATCCTTGACTTCTAAAGCTGTTGAAAGTCTTAGACGATATGTGCTACAGAATAGAACCTGTAGAACTCACAAATTTAATATGGGGGGTTGGAGGAGTTCAAGGTGCCTCATCCTCCTTAGAGACATGAATGCAACTGACACTGAAAGAAAAATTTTCTAACAGCACATTGTTCATTGGCTTACTTAGTACAAAGCAAATGTGAAAGATTGGAGAACATCTGAAACCATAAAACCATGTCATCCCAGCCCAGCCCCACACTCTGCTCAACTTCATGGACTGTGAGTATGTGATTGATTACACATGCAAGCTGAAAAAAAGGATGCAGCACCTGTGGGCACTCTGGAGCCCATCTTCATTTATACACATACCTGTGAGTCCGGACTGTACAGATGCACATGCTAATTACAGCAGTGACACATTCCCTCCTCATATAAACGGTGTGATAAATGAGATGTGTGCCAGGCTTTGTCCCTTTTGAATACCAGTTTCAGGAACACAGAGTTTAGCCCATTCCTCGCCTTCATATATTTGAGGGAAGATAATCTCTTCAAATTGTCAGTTCATTAAGCATAATATCCTTGTGGGGGAGAGGGGAGGAGAGGAACAATTTTTATGGCTCATTATCAGATCTCCAATGGCAGAGAGTAAATGTAATTGTGTTAGCGAGGCAACAAGACATTTTGCTGGTAAGAAAGATACTTGAACTGGGAAACTTAGTTGTTAGTGCCAATATTAATCTTAATTTGAGAACCAACTATGAATGTTAATCCTCTTCTCATGAGAAGTCAGTGTAACAAAGAAATTACAGGACACAAAGCTATGATTGATGCATTCATTCATAATGAGGTAGCATTGGTTTACAACAGTGTGTATGATTTAGGGGAACAGGTCCACACCTCCTCCGATGTATGTTACCACATCATCACCAAAGCACCCACAGCCCTTTCAAAACGTAGACCACTGGGCTCCCTACCTGCTTTGTTACCACCCTTGTCCTGTCTTCCCCCTCTAGTAGCCTGGATTCTATAGTCATATTAGTTGAGCTTGTTGTGGTTTAGTTTTCTAAGTTCCTTTGTTTGGTTGCTCTGTAAACCACATAAAAATTATAAAACACAGAAATAGGGAAATATGTGAGGAAAACAGAGAGATCTGGTAAAGGTACAACAAAAGGGAAGGTCCACTTCCTGGAGGGAGACCTCAGGTCTCCCAGGTGGGAAAACGTGCAGAGACAAAGGAAAAAGACAAGGCACATATGCTTCAAAATCTGCAAGTTGTCCTGTGGAGCCAGAACGTTCAAGTTGTTGCAGAGAAAGAGCTGATGAGGTGCCATTCCTATGAGGAATGAAACTGAGCTTTGTTGCATTGGAGATGGAGAGCCCTCAAAGACATTACACGGGAAGTGAAATACTTAGATTTCTATTCCGTGAGATCACACTAGAAGTCCAGCAGGACAGGGGTGGAGGAATATAACACCAGGTGCTGAGAGACCCCGAGAGAAAAAGTGGTCCTTGCAACTGAATGATAAGGCACTATTTGTGGGAACAGAGAGAAGTGACCGGATGACAGAGGTATTTAGAAAGGCATGAGGCCCTAAGGGAAGAGGAGGGGTTGAGAATGACTCATCTCTGACTTAGGCCTCAAGGACAGCTTGTGCTGGCATTTCTGACAAAATTGCATTTAAATGGCAAGGTTGAATCTGAAGTGTGTGTAGTCAGAATTTTGAATTAGCAGCTTAGCGGAGAAAGTCTGGACTTGGAGATAAATATTTGAGGGATTGCTAGAACAGACCTGAAATAATGGGAATGGGTATGCTTGAATGGGAAGAACTAGTAGAAAAAGAAAAGAGAAGAGAGACCAGAAAGCATTGGAAGCCTAAATTATGGATCCGGGCCTGCACCTATTGCTCATTAAGTATGTGTCACATGAAGGGCACATCCATGTCGTATTTGCTCCCAGGGATCACCAGCAGGATGAGGGAATGACTATGGAATCAAGAAAGAGAGATGCCACAGAATCGTCTTTTCTGTCAACAGTTGTTAGTAGATCACAATGAGAAATAAGTCGGTCTTGTTCTAGAGTGGATGGATGTATGCTTTTGGACGTTCTCAGCTTGGTGATGAGACGGCACGGGAAGTGAGTGTGTGTCGAACAGAGCGCTGAAGGGTCCTGATCAGGAAGAGGAGACAGATAGGGCAACTGGGACTGGCAGCCCGTGTGATTGGGGTGAAGGATGTCAGGGCAGCGTGTGGCAACCCAGGGAAGGAAGGACAGAATGGTGTGCTTTGCTCCGATGCTGCTGCCAAACCACATTAGTTGGGGCCTGGGAATTGCATGCAAGATGTGACCATGGTGGCTCTCTGTGGAGGAAGATGGGAGGAGACCTAACTGCAGTGGGTTCAAGAGCGATTGCTGCCGGGGAATTGAAAAGGGAGTTCAAGTGAAGGAACCACGGAGAGAATAGGAAGTAATGAAAATGGAAACAGGTATTAGAGATCTACCAAGAAAATAGCAGCAGAGAAATGGGCCAACTAGAGGGGGGAATAGCATCGACATAGGGTTTGTTTCTTTTTAATGAGATAGATGATATTGCAGCTTGCTTTTATACTGAGGGGAAAAATTTAGTGCAGAAAGAAAGATGAGGCAGAAGAGAAGAATCAGCAGAACCTCACAGAAGTGAAGAAGGGACTGAGCTGGCACATATGTGGATGGGGGGGGGGGGCGGGGACCAGGCCCTGCAGGAAAAGCAGAGGATGTGGGTCCAGATGTAAGAAGATGAATCAATTTGGTACAGTTTAGTTTTGCAAATCAGAAAACGAAAAGATAATCCATTAGTTCTCAAGAATCTGGAAGCCGGGACCATCCATTTAATTTCTGTCTTAAAATAAGTGTGACATATGTTAAATGTTGGCCTAAATGGGACATGATATCAATTCTTTTTTTTTTTTTTTCTGGTTCTTTCTTTTTATTTATTTATTTTTTAAAATAAATTTTATTTTTATATTCCCCATACAATTACAATCCCCTTATTTTGACCCCAATCCCTCCCCTCCCCGCGCCCCACCCCCCATAGAGTGTCTCTGGTTCATAGTTTTTTGTTGATTTTGATTTTCACTTTCTTATAGTTATTCATTTTCCTGGTCCCTTATTTAAGTTTTCTAGATTCCTGCTATGAGTGAGACCATATGATATCAATTCTTAACAATCGTGCTATTATTTTTATAATTTGTCTCTTAGTAAGCATAAGAAAAAATGCTATGAATTTTAAATATAGGAGGTTTTACATATTATGTGAAAGCTTGGAATCCATGTGAAGGAAACTAACACAACTGGAAGATTCCTAGGGTCACTTGAGTAGCCTGACATTAAACAGGAAGCCATCAATAGCAATATTTACTTTAGGGATACATGTCCAAGTCAAACAAGCTCAGAGGGGTACATTTCCTTGCAACATAAACAGAAAATAAATGGCTTAATAGCTGTCTTTCCAGTATAGTATATTTTCACAAATCACTTTTAAATAATTAAAATTTATTTCACATAGGAGACATTCAAAAATCCTTTTGTCAATGATTAAACATTGAAAAGAAAACATTAGGGAGCTTTCTAGAACCTATGAATAGTTCAATTGTTCTTTCATACAGGCCCAAAATCCCCTTCGAGAATATTGCCTGTTTGGGTCCTAAAGCAGTAGAAAATAAATAGATAGATAGATAGATAGATAGATAGATAGATAGATAGATAGATAGATAGATAGATAGAGGAATTCCATTAGCATTTGGTTCTAGAAAAGGGGTTGAACAGGAACAGTGATAACGATGTCAAAAAAATGATGGGAAATACTATTTAAAGTACAATAGGAAAATAATAATATTTAAGTATAGCACTTTGCACGTAAGTGATATTCTATGAATATTAATTTGGTTTAAGTATTGTAGCCATTTCATATGGAGCCATTTCCCACAAATATGTGATCACCCAAAAACAAGTCAGAAAAGTTACTATAAAGATCCACTAGCCATAATACTGTGATTATATGTGAACAATTCTGACCGAAAGAACAGATATCCTACTATTTATTCCATTAAAAATATATTTTGCAAAATACACAAATAAAAAGCAAACACAAAGAGGAATCTCTTTGGAATGCCAAGTCAGCCCTCCAGTTGACATAAGAACAAGGTCAGTTCTCGCCCGTTTATTCCAAATAAATGCCTCATAAGTACTAGTTGGGAAGAAAAACAAAAAAATAAAGAAATCAACTTGCTTTACATAAAAGCAAATGCTATTTTATTTTTAGCAGTTAATAGTTTGATTTTAAGCCCCAGGTAATCACTTAACAATAAAGCCATTTAAATTTTTATAGTACATTTGGGTCCTACTTTATACTCAAGAACATTATTTATTCAAGTCATGAGCATACTTTTGGAATTTGAGTGTAAGTAAAATGATAATTCAAAAGTTTCTCATTATCCTTCCCTGCTTGGCCTTTAAACAAAATGGACACATTATATTTCAGTTAATTGCTTGAGAGAGTTTCAGTTTGAAAGCCCTCATTGATAGTTCTGTGATCATTTGAATTTGAGATGCTTATTTAAAATTATGTCTATTGCTACCATCTACTTAAGGATGGAAAGTTCTTCTGAAAGCACAAAGTATCATTAAAACTTGAAACAAATAGAATGGCTCAGATTCTAGTGATTCTCTTTAAGTGTACCTAAGAAGTAATTTGCAGCCTTTTCTAAATTTGATGGATTTTTAAAATCTATTAATTTTTTTTTCTTCTAAGTTGTCATGTGGTGTTAAAATATGCAAAAGTTCTACAGCAACTCATAGAAAAATTATACACTCATCTGCACTCTTCACTTTCCTTTGCCAGGTAAATTATTACTTGGGCTTCTTGCTATCAAAGGAAATGTATAATTTCACAAAACACACAAGGAACAGTGTTAGGGAACCAAAACTTGATAACTTCAGCTGATTGGGCACTTTTGAATTGGCAAGTTTTGAAACTAATGTCGCCTTCAGAGGGTGTGTATTCTACTTGACAGGCCCATAGCATAGACTTCTGGGTGAGTCTTGGCATTCCCTCACCATTAGCAAGGACTGTCTTTCTTACCTCTTACATTGTCTCAAGACTAGAATTAGATTTATACCAGAATCATTGGAATAAGATGAGGATACTGTAGAGGTTAGAATACCCTCAGCTGCAAATTACAGAAAACCTAACTCAGACTAACTTACACAATTAGATGCTTACTTGTTCCATTAACTAGAAAAAGGAGAAGCCTCGGTTAGAAGTGACAGTAGCTTAGTGTTCTTGATGCACCTCTAAATGAAGTTGCATCTTGAGGGTATAAGAAAATACCTGCAGAAGCATCATGACACCCAGAGATGAGGGCTGCTCTGAGAATGTCTCATTGTGATTTTGAGTCGTTTTTTAAAAATTTTTTAACATCCATTTTTTTTTTACATTATTTTAGACAATATTTGCTTCCCCCCACCCCCTCAGGTGTAGTCCCCATAGTTACCTTCCCCAAGGCACCCGTGCACCATCACCTCAGTCCCCTGTGCTCCTCCCTCCCTCCCTCTGATCTGTCTCCCTGCTCCTCCCCTGCAGGATGTCTCTGGTTTACAATTGTCTGTTTTTGCTTTGCTGTGGTTTGTACTGTAATAATAATAATAATAATAATAATAATAATAATATTATAATTATTATTATTTCGAGTCCTTTTCAGATGCCCCTGAAAACCTCTCCCCACACTTACTGAGTCACATGCTGTCCCCCACACTCATTATCGACTCTGGGGATGAGTTAATCTGAGATGTACCTGAGCCACCCCTGAACAGGTAGGGAGAGTGGGTTGTCCTGAGACCTATGTGGCATATGAGGACAGGGGAAATGCTGGAATAAAGTCTGGGTGTTTTTTTTGAGGATGGGAGAAATGAATGGTGGCAGGCAGCAGAAATGTCTATTTCAAATGGAGATCAGTGAGCATATAAAATATAAAGCCTTCCAGGGCCTCCCTGGAGGTGCAAGGGGGTAAGCACAGCACTGTGAAGCTCACCGCAGCCTCTGCAGCATGAGTATGATCCCTGGCTGTCCAGGGAGCTGCCCCACATGGCACAGCAGACCTCTCCTGTCTCACCCGCTGTTGCCCTCAGCAGTGTATTTCAGCAGATCTGCCTGTTCTGCTCCTCACTCTAGCTCTGGTGAGTCCTCTCACCCCACCCCCACCTCTGTCCTGTACTCCAGTTCTTTGTATGCATAAATAAATCTTTAAAAAATATAAAGACTTCCAAAAAGCAAAAGCAAACAAAAAGATTGAGAGGACAATACTCTTCCATATATAAAGAAATTTTGTATTGCAGCTTTAGAATTATTTGGAGTCTGGAGAACTTTTTGTAGTTCTTTCTTGCAAATTCACAGCATTTCAAACTGCTTTGCAAGAAGGAATTATATATTGTGTCAGTCATCCTGTAGCTGTTATTTTTTAAATCAGGTGGCATCTTTGGAAATGGTATCAGACATTTCTTTGTTTACTCTGTTTGTTGCTGACCATTGTCAAACTCTGTTTTGGCTAATATTTTATTCATCCAAACTTTAGCAAATATGTCCCAGCTTCAAGGCAGTGTATGAAGTGCTCTTCATTCATCTCTCCTACATTATTGGCACATGTGTAGTTCAGGTAATTAGTGGGGAAACTGGAGTTTAAAAGGGGTATGCTGGGCTGCCTGATAAGAGGGTTTGTTTGGAAGGAGTGAGTAATTGGAACACAGCAGATATTTGCAAACTGATGCTATATTACAATTTATATTGACATATGTTACCTCTGTTGCCAGACTACATTGAAGCATCATACCAATAGCAGTGCTTCGTGGGCCATTTGATTTAAGTGTGGTTTAATTGATGCTTATAACACTAACAATATGATTAGAGAGATCTATCTTTATAACCACCTAGCTGAAACTCTTTAGCTCTAAGAAGCTTTTTCCTTGCATATAAAATTGAAAGGAAATCTATCTCACTGACTTGTAGGGAGAATTAAATGAGATAACTTATTTAAATATTTTTAAACAAATATTTAAATCTTATTTAAGTAAATATTTAATGTTTAATAAGAATATTTAAATCTTATTTAAATAAAATGACTTATTTAAAATGGTAGAGCAATATCTGACATAAACTAGACCTTCAGTAAGGATTAAGCAAGTTCTGGAAAATGCTTATTGATGGACTCTCCCAGTTAAAGAGGATAACATTCTAAGGTGATGAGGTGTGTAAGTGCAAATCCTTTCATGTTGTAGTATTGTAAGATTATTTGCAGGGGGCGGAGGGAGGGTTTAAGTGAGGAACCAAGAGTAAGGAATGTGAAAACTGAAGTAGTTTAGTTTCAGATACCCAAAAATACAAAAAGAGGAAGCTAGAAATCTTTTTTTAAAAAATATTTTATATAATTCTTACATCATTTTTCATTTTTGCACAATGTATGTATTTTCATTTTGATTATATTCCCCATACAATTGCACCCCTCCTTATTTTTACCATAATCCGTCCTCTCCCTGCCCACCTCCCCGTAGTGTGTCTCTGGTTTATAGTTGCTTGTTGATTTTGATTTTTACTTTGTATTAATTATTCTTTTTCCTGGTCCCTTATTTAGGTTTTCTATATTCCTGCTATGAGTGAGACCATCCAGTATTTTTCTTTTTCTTTCTGACTTATTTTGCTGAGCATGATCCCTTCTAGCTCCATCCATGTTGCTGCAAATTGCATGAGTTTATCTTTTTTGAATGCTGAGTAATATTCCATGGTGTATATGTACCACATCTTATTGATCCAGTCATCTATTTTGGGGCATTTGGGTTGTTTCCAAAGCTTAGCTATTGTAAATAGTGCTGCTATAAACATAGGGATGTAGGTGCCCTTTGGAATTAATGTTTCTGTGTCATTTGGGTAAATACCTAGGAGTGGAATTGCTGGATTGTGTGGAAGCTCTATCTTTAGTAGGTTGAGGAATCTCCACACAGCTCTCCATAGTGGTTGGACCAGTTTGCACTCCCACCAACAGTGCAGAAGAGTTCCTTTTTCTCCACATCCTCGCCAACATTTGTTGTTGCTAGTTTTTTTAATATGTGCCATTCTCACTGGTGTGAGATGGTATCTCATTGTAGTTTTGATTTGCATTTCCCTGATGACAAGTGATGTTGAACATTTTTTCATATGCCTGGTGGCCATTTGCATTTCCTCTTTGGAGAAGTTTCTTTTTAGCTCTTCTGCCCATTTTTTGACTGGATTATTTTCTTTGTTTTTGTTGAGACTAATAAGCTCTTTGTAGATTTTTGTGATCAGTCCTTTATCATTAGTGTTGTGTGCAAAAATGTTCTCCCAGTTGGTGGGGTTTCTCTTTGTTTTGGTTATTGTCTCTTTTGCTGTGCAGAAGCTCTTTAATTTGATGTAGTCCCAGCTGTTTATCTTTGCCTTCACTATCACTGCTTTGGGTGATGTGTCTGTAAAGAAGTCTTTGAGGTGCATGTCATGTAGTGTTTCGCCTATATTTCCTTCTATATATTTTATGGTTTCACATCTTATGTCTAGTTCTTTAATCCATTTTGAGTTGGTTTTGTGCATGGTATGAGGTAGTAGTCAAGGAAATCTAGAAATCTTTTAATTTTTTTTAACAGAACACAAACATGTGTATCTAATAGGACCCACTTCACAAACCCAGAGGACAAAAATTAAGGTGGTTTTACATATCATTTATTTTGTACTAATCAATAAAAACTAACCCTACTAGTAGGTACCCCAGTAAATCCCCATATCCTCTCCTGCCATCACCCCACCCTGTCACCCATTGCCTGAGAACTTTCAGGGATTACTCAGTTTCAATCTGTCCATGCTTCTGTGAGGTCAAGTGGAGTGAGGAAGGAAGTCCAGTCAGCCACTGCCCCCTGACTCTCACTCTGAACACTACCACTATTGGATCTTGGTCCCAAATGCTTTTTAGATCCCTGTTAACTCTTGCTGAGCTGGTCCAAGCCCACACTCTGGCTTTAGGAATGCCTCTCCTTTGAATTCCTAATTAGAGTCCCTCTTGTTTCTCAACAATGCCTTGCTCCACTACTATTCCCTAAAAATACAGAACCATGTTCCAGTAGCTGGGTCCTAGGGCCTTGCAGTCTACATCGGAAACCACTTGCAGTCTGTCCTCCCTGCAATAACAACTGGGGTCTTACGTTGAGCTGGGATCAACCAAGACTTCCCCCCTTTCCTAAGAAAACTCTGTTCTCAGGTATCCTACTGTCCTTAACTTTTACTGAGTCTTGATCAGAACCAAGCCAGTCTACCCTGACAGATCATTCTAATTCCAAATTCCTGGGTGTGTGTCTTGGTCTCAATCACTCTGAGAATTCTACACTCTTCACACAAATTTCCACATGAGTTTGTCAGGAGTACCAATATGGAGTGAGTGTGATAAGGACCCTGTCTTCAAGGGTGCCTCCTTGCTCCATATTCATATAGCTAAGGTGACCATAGTTTAGTAACCAAATACATTTGGTCTTACAGCGCCTGGCTTACAGCTCCCTTTGGAATTTCCTAGGTGTTGTGATTGATGAAGGTGTCTTTTGTTATGTTATGGAAGGTAAATTTTGGAGAAGCACCTAAGGATGGATGGGGGCTGGTAACCAGGGAAACCAAGTTGAAGAGAGAGAGGGGAACTTCTAGCCCCACACCTGACTTCAAGGGAGGGAAGAAATCCTGGAGATAAGTTTGGCAAATGAATAAAATTTGAAGGAAAAAAATAAAGGTTGGAATTTGACTTCATTTGCCAGTGATCAATGATTTCATCATTCATGCCTCTGTAATGAAGTCTCCACAGTAGTCCAAGAGGAGGGGATTTGAAGAGCTTCCAGGTTGATTAACTTGTGAAGATTTTGGGGAGAGTGGTACTCCTGGAGAGGGTGTGGAAGCTCCCTACCTTTACCCCATATTTGCCCTATGCAGCTCTTCCATTCTTCAGTATCCTTTGTAGTAAAATAGTGATCTCATGAGTAAGTGGGTTCTTGAGCTCTGGGATCCTTTCTAGAAAATGTACCAAAACTGAGGAGAGTGTTCTGGTCTATAAATCTAGACCTCTGATTTATAGTTAATCGGTCAGAAGTGCAGATAATAGTCTGAGTTTGTGATGGGCACCTAGACTCTGAGGGTGGGGTCTGGGGGACCACAGAAGCACAAGTCATAGACCAGCATTTGAAGTAGGACATTGAGCACTTAACCTGTTGAATCTAAACCTATCTCTGGGTAGATAGTGTCAGAATTGAATTGAATTCTTGAACACCCTGCTGGTGTTGGTGTGGTGAAATCATCACACCCTGGTTGGAAACTGGCTGTAGAACACATCAACAAACTCAAGAGTTTTCACCTAAAGCTCTGTCAGGGACAACTGGTCCCCCTTCAGAACACACTCCCAGTGTCACCATCACCTTACCCTTTGATTGGGGAGGCTGCACATATGGCATGTTCTGGCCACAAGGCATGCAGTTGGTTAGACATGCAGAGAGAGAGCAGGAGGACAATGAGATGAGTATTTAATCACCCTCCTTCAGCTCCATCTGCCTATCTGCATCCCCCCTAAAGCCCACAGCTCTTGTCAGACGTTCTATAAATAGTTCCCTCAGAATTTTGGTCACTTCTCCCTTTCCAGACTGCTTCAGTCCTAGGAGAGATAATGGCATTCTGCTGTTGCTAATCCTTGGGTTCTACATCATCCCTTGTTTGTTAGTTTCTTTAATCACTCTCCATACTTTTATAAATAATTCTTTTATCTGGTTTGCGCTCATCCTGTATTTCCTTCAGGGGTCCTGACTGAAACACTTGAATAATCATCCAAGACATGTTCTCCAAAAGAGGAATTCTCATGCATGAAATCACATTTTGTTCTGTGGATGCCATTTCGTTGAGCACCCCTCCCGCTGGATTGAGGCTGAAGGCTGACAGGGATGTTCCACACTCCATACCCAGCAGGGCTCACATAGGAGTAAGTGATCTTCAGATGATTCTAACCCCCATCTCCATGTCTCCTACCCGAGGGTCCCCATGTCATGAGTTAGAGATCCAGCTGTGCTCCATCGGAATTCCTGACCCACAGAAACCATGAGACACAAAAGCGTATTATTGCTGCTCTGAGTCATGTCATCTTGAGGCCCACAGATAACTGTCTGGTCCTCTCTAGTGTCTGTCTTGCGAGTAGCTCCGACTGACTCTTCTTGGTTGTCTCCATCATCTCTGTGAGAGGAGGAAGCACCAGCTCACTGAGCCTTATCTGGGACAGGCAGAAGAGGGCAACTCATTTCTCCTATTTCATAAATCCTTCTGGGCGAGACTTAACAGCACAATGTGGTGGCAGAGAGGGCCCATTCTGTAGCAGAGCAGACAGCTTCTAGACTAGCTTGGCCAAGTACTAGCTGTGAGCTTGTAATCTCATCATGCCTCAGTTTCTTCATCTATAAAATGGTGATAATAATTGCACGTAGCTGAGCTGTCTGTTGGGAGGTTTGGGCCAGTTATTGTTTGTAAAGTTCATAGAAGAGTGGCTGGCATAGACAAAGTGCAACATGACTATATATTTCTTAATAAAGTCGCACAGTATGCCAAAAAATGGCTGTTTTCCTTGGTTATCACTTTATCACCATTTCTCATTTTACCAAAAACAAAACCAACACAAACAATTGTATTTCCCACCACACCATAGGTAGAGTGACTTTTGAATGTTGCAAATATAAAAAGAAACAAACTTACTCACAATATAAAATAAAGAAACCAAAAACTGGTACTATTGAATGCATGCAAAAAAGACTAATGCAGACTCTGAGAGCATTCCAAGGAGGAACTTCCCAAAATGTCTACAGCAATGACAGCACAATATCTAAAATTATATGCCCTGCTACGTGTCTTTGGAAAGGAGAAAAATACTTGCATTGATAAAAATTAAAGTTTTGAACATAATTGACAATTTTTTTTCAGACTTGCAATCCTAACAGAAATGAGATCTCATTCTCATGTTAAAATAGATGGCGCAGCTTCTAATTTATGCACCGCCTCAGTGACTCTGTAGAGAACAATGAAAACAGATGAACTTGAACACACTAGGTCTGTTCTATGAATGTAGTTTCTTCTTTCCACTGATTTATTGATTTGTGTTCTTAGAAGGGCAATCCTTTAAAGGCAATTTTTCTGTAAGCACAGCTAGAGATTTTATCCCAAAACTTCTAGACTGCAAGGTATTCTCTTTTAATATGCTATTAATTTCCCTATAAGAAAAGAATGGGGGAAATGAGTCACTATAAAGGCTATTCAAGTTTTCTTTAGATCTCTCTACAGCCTATGTTTATTTTTAACATCTGTTTCAAGGCAGATATCAAAGCCAAGTGAAGGTTTTTCCAGTTTATAGCAAAGTTACAGGTCTTGCTTGCATCTCCAGTGATCTTACTAAATTACAGAATATTCATTAAAAAAAATGGATTCATTTATTTTTGGGCATTTGGATTGTTTCCATGGCTTAGCTATTGTAAATAGTTGCTGTTAAAAACAAGGGATGAAGGTACCCTTTCGAATTAATGAGTCTGGGTCCTTTGGGTAAATACCTAGGAGCGGAATTGCTGGATCATATGGAAGCTCCAACTTTAGCAGACTGAGGAATCTCCACACAGCTCTCCATAGTGGTTGGACCAGTTTGCAACCCACCAGCAGTGCAGGAGAGTTCCTTTTTCTCCACATCCTCGCCAACATTTGTTGTAGCTAGTTTTTTTAATCTGTGCCGTTGTCACTGCTATGAGATGGCAGATAGCAGGAATTTAGAAAACCTAAATAAGGGACCAGGACAAAGACTAATTATAATAGAGTAAAAATCAAAATCAACAAGCAACTATAAACCAGAGACACACTATGGGGCAGGAGGGCAGGGATTAGGGTCAAAATAAGGAGGGGTGGGAATTGTAGGGGACTATAGCCCAGATGGAAATGCACACATTGTGCAAAAATGAAAAATAATGTAAAAAATATATACAATTTTAAAAAAGACACTTCTGAGCGCCAATTAAAAATTTTTTTGCCTCTAACTTACAAAGAAAAGGCAAGTGGTTCTCTAGTCTAGACACTCAAAATGTCCAAACCACTGTTTCTATAGATTTTCTGTTAGAAATACACATTTTTGTTCCTTCACCCTTTAAGGCATCTATTTTAAGTGACCTACTTTAAACTGATTTTTAGTTAAGTGTGTCACACCTGGCTTCAGTTGACTTAAAGATGTTTCATTCGTTGCTATTTCTTTCTAAACTAATTATTTTATTTTTAGTCTTCCTGACTAGTGCAGGATATTTTCTCTAGAGAAAACAATCTCTTCCTTAATAGGCGAATGGATGGGAAGAGCACAGATTTGTTTCTGAGTATGAATGTTTTATGTCACCTTATGTGGCTGTGAGTGGTCAATATTATCTATCAATGCAAACAACTCAATTCCTGCTTGACGTCCTCTCCACATGTTGGTGAAAGGGCAGCTAGAACCTTGAGAGCTCACAAGGTCAGTCTGTTTCTTAGACAGGACTTCAAAGCATTATCAACAGATGGCCGCCCACCCCATTTGTAAAAGTCTCTAGGGAAAAATTCCACAGTTGCTTTTCATCATGCATCTATCTGTATTGCCTCCCTCTTTCAGGAAAGTGTGTCTAGTATCTGCTAGAAATCCTCCTGTTTTATCGTAAGTCCTTTGCCTCTGTGTGTGACCTGTGTTGATAGCAGAACAGCTGTTCCCCATCCTCTGTGGAACATCTTTTCACATGGATTGGCCTTTATATATCAAACTGAATTCTTGGCTGCTACAAGAGGCTGGGATAGAAAATCCCATGTCTGATTTGGGAAAGAAAATACTGTGTATTGACTAGAACCATTGCAGAGATAATGCAACTGACAATTTTGTTACGCATAAAGTTGGCTCTGTTTTTGAAACTGAGACTTGTGAGCTGATCAATGCATGCATTTAAAATATCAGGCTGACCCTTACTGTGCAGCAATTTGAAACATGTACCCCAATGTGATCTCAGAAAACTGCTATTTCTCAGAATCTAGAGCAGCTAAGAGTAAAAGGTGATCTTAGGAATTGGGCTAAGATTTCCAAAGACCACTACCAGAAATAACCCCTCCTCAAAGATGATTTGCTGGCATATTTCTATTACAACTTGAGGTAATCCCAATTATTTATTTTTGTTTGTATTTTACTTGCCATCGGGGTCACCGAAATACCTTTATTATTGATGTCATGGAACATATCACCAGTGGTTTTTTCTATATATTTTCTTGTTGTAGAAAGTACATCTGAATCTTTAATAATTGGCTGGTGTTTATTTTTACATATGGTGTTAGTGAGTATTCCAAATTCTTTCTTCTATATGTAGTTTTCCAATTTCCCCAGCAATTTTTTTTTCTGAAAATAGGACCATTTTATTTATTTATCTTTATTTAGGTAACATTGGTTTGCAACACTGTATGGGATTCAGACCCATAAGTCACACTTCCACAGATGCATGTCACCACACCACCCCCACTGCCCAGGTATGAGAGTCCTACGTAATAATCCAACCCCATTTGTTAAAAAGACTGTTTCCCCCCATTTTGTGGTCTTGGAGGCTTTATCATAGATTAGGGTTTGGTATGTGTGAGGTTTATTTTTGAGCTTTTGATTCTGTTCCATTGATCCATGTATCTATTTTTTTGCCAATACCATGTTGTTTTTAATACTGTTTTTTTTTTTTAAAAGATTTATTTATTTATTTATACAAGTTCTGGGTACAGTTGGAGGCGTGAGAGGGTGAGAGAATTCACCAGAGCCAGAGCGGGGAGCAGAACAGGAAGACTGACGAAATACACTACTGAGGGGAGCAGCGGGCGTGGCAGGAGAGGTCTGCGTGCCATGTGGGGCCCTTACCAGTGGCCAGGGATTGAACTGGCACTGCAGAGGCTGTGAACCTGCGCTGCAGAGGCTGCAGGCAGCTTCGCAGCCCAAAGCTCAACCACTGCACCACCAGGGGAGGCCCTACTGTTTTTTTTAAAGTAAAGTTTGAAGTCAGGTAATGTTATACCTCAGTTTCTCTCCTTTTTCATTTATGGTGGCATTGCAACTCAAGGACTTTTCTTCCATATAAACTTTGAGATTTTGGGGTTCAGTTTCTTTCAAAAATATTGAACTCATTTTGATGGGGATTGTTTTAAATTTGTGTGTCATCTTAGGCAGTATAGTCACTTGGATTATCCTGTTTCTCCCTATCCAGGAGTATGGGTTATCCTTCCTTATGTTGCTAAGTCACTTAATAACATCTTATAGCTCTCATTGTACAGGTTTTCGCCTTCTCGGTTAGATTGATTCTAAGGTATTTCATTCTTTTTGAAGTAACTATAAATGGAGTTTTTCTTAATTTATTTTGCTTTTTGTTCATTGTTTATAAAAAGATTGGATTGTTATATGTTGATTTTGCAACCTGCCACTCTGCTGTATTCATTTATGGTTTCTAATAACTTTTTGATGGAGTCTTTAGGATCTTCTGTATATAATATTATATTATCTCAAAGTAGTGATAGTGTCACTTCTTTTCCCAGTTAGATTCCCTTTGTTTCCTGAGTTTTTCTGATCGTTCTCACCAAACTCTCTAGTAGAGTTAACTAGAAGTGCTAACAATAGACATCCTTGTCCTGTGCCAGATCTTATGGGGAAAGCTTTCAGTTTTTCACCATTGAGTAGTATTCTGTCTGTTTGTTTGTGATATATGGCCTTTATTATATTGAGGTAGGTTCCTTCTGTTCCCATTTTGTTTAGAGAAGCGATCATAAATGGGTGCTGAATCTTATCAAATGCTCCTGCTTCTATTAATATTATCATATGGTTTTCTTTACTTTAGTTAATAGGATGTGTTGCATTAGTTGATTTACATGCATTAAATCATCCTTGCTTCCCTGGGATGAATTTCACCTGATCATGGTATATAACCCTTGTGGTATGATGTTGAATTCAATTTGCTAATATTTTGTTGAACATTTTTGCATCACTATTCTTCAAGGATATTGGTCTATATACTGTCTTTGGTTTGGGTATTAAGGTTATGTTGGCATTATAAAATGTATTAGGGAGCATTACTTCTTGTATTTTTAAAAACAACTTGAGCAAGGTAGGTGTTAGTTTTCCTTTAAAGGTTTGATGCAATTGATTTCTAAAGTTATCTGGTCTTGGACTTTTGGTTTTTGGAAGACACTTTTATTACTGTTTCAATTTCCAAAATCCTCTGGGATTTTTCTTGCTTTTTTTTTTTTAAAGATTTATTTATTTTTATACAATAACTGGGGTACAGGCCAGAGGTGCGGGAGGGTAAGAGGATTCACCAGAGACAGAGCGGGGAGCAGAACAGGCAGGCGGACCAAAATACACTGTTGAGGGGAGCAGCGGGCGAGACAGGAGAGGTCTGCCATGCCATGTATGTATCTCCCTGGCCGGCCGGGAATCGAACTCACACTGCGGAGGCTGTGGACTGCTTCACAGTGCTGCATTCAACCCTCTGTGCCACAGGGGAGGCCCTTTCTCTTGATTTTTAATGAAGACTTTTATTGCAATTATATTCCCACTTAAGACCACTTTTGTGCATTCCATAGATTCTGGTAGCTTGCATTATCATATTTGTTCTCAAGGTATTTTTCAATTTCTGCTTTGATTTCCTCTTATACCAATTGCTATTAAGCAGCAGGTTGTTTAGCCTCTATTCATGTTTTTCCTGTTTGTTTTTTTTTTTTTTTTCTTATAGTTGATTTCTAACTTTATGGAATTACGGTCAGAGATGCTTCTTGGTATAATTTTGATTTGTGGCTTTATTGACCAACATGTTGTCTATTCTTTAAAATTTTCCATGTGCACTTGAAAATCAAATGTGTATGCAGGCATTTTTGGGTGTTCTGTAAATGTCTGTGGGATCTATTTGGTCTACCTCTTAATTTAAAGTGGTTATTTTTTATTTGTGCTTTGTCTTATTGATTTGTCCCTTGTTATAAGTGGGGTACTGAGGTCCTTAGTGAGTGTTATTTCTTTTTATTGTATTAGATCTTTAATCACAATGTCTTATTACCTTTCTTGATTGGAAGTCTATTTTACTAGATGTAGGTGTAACTGTTCCTGGTTTTGATGTTTGGTTACGATTTGCTTGCATAACTGTCTTTCGACCTTTAAAACTATGCTTGTCTTTGTTGAAAAGGTGGATTTCTTGTAAATAGCAGAAGGTTGCACCTTGTTTTGAAATCCATTCAGCCACTCTTCCTCTTTGCCTAGTGTGTTCAGGCCATATATGTTTAAGATAATTATTGAGACATTCCCATTTTGTTATATTTTTCTTATTTTTTGTTTTGTTTTGTCTTGTCTTTCTTATTATTTCCTGTTATGCTTTGCTTAAGTTTCATTTCCGTTGTCTATGACATACTTAATCTTTAACCTTGGTTTCATTTTGATATCATAATGTATGTTCTAGTCTTCCCCTTCAACAATTAGAAACCTGGATCCCATTTTATTTGCAAGTATATATATTTATTTCAAATATTGAATAATAAAGAAGTAGTTTTAGAACTTTAGCTCACATCCCTGTCTAAAGCAAGCCTACTAACTCAAGTTCAGTACTTTCTTTATAGATTTTTCACATATGGTGATCTCATTTATGTACAATTTGTTAAGTTTTGAAAAATGTATATATTCAAACAACTACCACTCTTTGAAAATGGAGGATATTTGTATTATTCAAGAATGTTTCTCCAACCCTCTTCACAGCTGACTTCCCCCCCTCAGGCAGTCATTATAAATTTGTTTTTATTGTTCTGGTACTTAATATAGGTGGAAACATACATTATGTAATATTTTGTATATATGTCAAAATATTTATTTTTGTCATTCCTTTTTATTGCTGAGTAGTAATCGATTACTTGAATATGTTAAAATTCACCAACCTTCTTCACAAAACCTATTTTCCAAAGTGCTCGGACCATCTTAACTCTCTAACAATGTACTCCAGATATGATCACCATATATCCAACACCAAACAGCATTTGATATCGTTAGCCTTGACTCTCACAATTGTAGAAGGTGGTAGAAGTATCTCTCACTGTGGTTTAATTTGCAGTTTCCTGAAGACTAATATTGTTGAGCATGTTTACATGTGCTGAGTGGCCATTCAAGGGCCTTCCTTTCTGAAGTATCTGCTCAATTCTTTTGCCAATTTTCCCACCTTGGGTGTTTGTCTTTTTATTATAGACTTGTGGAAGTTCTTTATATATTTTGGATATTTGTTTTTCAGATACATACTTTACAAATAGATTCTTCTAGTCTTGATTTTTCTTCTTAGTGATTTCTTTTAAGAGCAGATTTTGGTAAAATCTAGTTGGTTTTTTTTTTTTTTTGGTGTAGTTTTTTTTTTTTTTCCCCTGCATCAGTCACTATGTTAATTTCTGTGTCCTGCTAAGATATCACTGCCTACTCCCAAATTGAGAACATGTTTTTCCTGTGTCTTTAAAGCCTCTCTTTGGCTTGCAGATCACTTACTCTGGTTGCCTCTTCACATAGATGTTCACATTTTCTTATGTCCTTTTTGTGTGTGCACATTTTTTCTTATGAGGACATCAGTCAGATTGAATTAGAGCATGCCCATATGACTTCATCTAGCCTTAATATCTCTTAAAGGCCCTATATTTTGATACAGGCATATTCTAAGGCTCTGGGGTTAGGGGTTCCACAAGAATTTTGAGGGCAAGCAATTCAGTACCGAATATTTGTATGCAGAAATACAGTGTTCTATGCAAATTAATCTAATCTAAGAAGGGGATCCTGGGCACATTTGTTTTATAACCAGCTAGCTACAAGGTAACAACCTAGGTTTGAGACTGGCTCCAGAATTCTGAGCAGGATATTGTGGAGATTTCCAACCTATTGCCCATTGTTCAGAAGCCCAGATGGCAGCCAGAGTGAAGTACATGATGGTATTGGGAAACTGAACCTTTAACCTATATAATCGAGCACTATCTCTAGGTAGATAGTGATCTTGCAGGTGTCAGAGAATTACTAGGTGTAGAGAAATACCCATAACCCTTTTGGAAATTGGTTTCTAGGGCACTATATAATATTGTTGGATTTAATTTTACAACTATGTATGAAGATAGTTAGAAAGATTTTATACCTCTACCAGGGATATTATTTTCTTTAATAATTGTCATTTTTTACTATTGTGGCTTTTTTTCTTTGTCCAGTTCAGTATTTTTGCTGTATTATTTAATGTTTATTTTTTAAAGATTTATTTATTGATGCATACAAGAACCGGGATACAGGCCAGATGTGAGGGAGAGTGAGAGGAGTCACCAGAGTCAGAGCAGGGAACAGAACAGACAGAGTGACCGAAATACACTGCTGAGGGAGCAGCAGGTAAGACAGGAGAAGTCTGCTGCACCATGTGGGTATCTCTTGGCCGATTGGGCTCAAACCCATGCTGCAGTAGTTTAAGTCACCTAGCTTAAAAAAAAAAAAAAAAAAAAAGTCTGGGCCTCCCCGGTGGCGCAGCAGTTGAGCGCTGGGTTGCAAAGCTGCCCACGGCCTCTGCGGTGCTGGTTCAATCCCCAGCTGCTCCCCGGCCACCAGAGGAGGGTCCCACAGGTTGCGCAGACCCTCCTGCCGCCCGCTGCTCCCCTCAGCAGTGTTCTTCGGTCTTTCTGCCTGCTCTGCTCCCTGCTCTGGCTCTGGTGAATTCTCTCACCCTCCCGCGCTTCTGACTGTACCCAGTGCATGTAATAAACAAAAAACAAACAAATAAATAAATAAATAATACATGCCTCTTTACAAAAAAAAAAAAGTCAATGCATAAATGAATTATATTTCAGTAAAATTCCCATTTTATTTTATATCAGTTTTTTTTCCCCAAATAAGTTAATTGGTTTCATTTAAATTGCTGAACTTATTGGAATTAAATTGTTTGGTGTACTTTTTGCTTTTGTATTACAGGATTTCTGCAAGGGAACAAAAGTTAGTGGATAGTATTTAAAAACAACAACAAGGCAAAGCAGGAGCAGTGCCATGACTCTTGGCTGTTTGTTTTCTCTTTTTTGGAAGAGGAATTTGACCATCCATGGGTGGGTGGGTGGGGGTGGTGTGTGTGTGTGTGTGTGTGTGTGTGTGTGTGATCAAAGCCTTAACAGTAGAAGTAGAGAAAAGTCAAATCATACAGAAGCTTATAAACTATCTCAGAGAGTTTGGATTTTATTGTAGTACAATGGGAATTCATTGCGGGGGATTTCTACTAAGTCATTACATCTTCGTTTGTTGTAAATCGCATTAGCAGCATTTTTCACGTTTCCTGGCAATGATTATTATTTACTCTTTCTAAAACAAGATTTGGGGTGTTTATCAATGTACGCCAATCAGTTAAAGAGCCAAGATGATAGCAGTTCAAGATATGCTTACCTTTAAGTGCTTTCCAGTTACAAGACGTATTATTACAAATTTTATTTGAGTTTTCCAGAGTCTAAAAGTTTCAAATACCTCCAATCCCTCTGATAAGCTCAGATAATAGGCCTCGCCAATAACCTCCAATCCACCATCTATACTCCTCAGGATTGAAGCTCACTGTTGGGACAAACTGTCGATTGTTTTTCTCGTAGTAATTTTTCAGAAACCTTCTCGATTTGTGATCATTTAACCCTTTAATGTTAGGCGAGAAAATGGGCTAATGGACAGTGACTGTTTATTTAACTTTGCTAGCCTACCAAAGCAACCTATTCCAACCTAAATTTCACTCCACCTTCTAGTAGGTAGGTAAACTTTGAAATAATGATTGTCCCCTGTTAGAAGAAATGCATAGATTTCTATAGGGAAAAACTGAACCCGCAGGACAAAGTCTGTTTCTATTATTGAACTCTGCAATCACTATCATAGTAGCAAATGGGAAGAGAACTCTAAGATTTTAATAACAGATAAAAAGTGTCTTGCATCTCCATATGCTACTGCTACTGGGTCCCTCACTTTTTATTTTTCGTGGCCCCTTGCATACCAACTGTCAAATTTCAGGGAAACTGATGTTCCAAAAGGACAATTGTTTAATGCAGGAGAGAGAAACCGTTTGCATTAAGGCAATGAAAGACATTTTAGAAAGTTCTCATATTATCAATTCTGTGTTTTGAATTTTGAATTCACTAGTAATGTCTTCGATTCTTGCCAAGAATATTTGGAAAGGACCTTGTTCAAAGTGTGTCTGCTGCATCACTTTTGAATATCATTGCTCAGGGTGTCCTTCCCACATGGTGAAACATACAATTCCAAAATTAATTCTGCACCAAAAGTAGGTCATTGCAAAATACCTGGGTAAAGGTGCTAATAGGGAGCAAATAGTGGCAAAGACACCAATTCTGTATTGGAGCAAAGGCCCCGGGGGACAGAAGGGGTGGGGGGTGGTTGTGTGTGTGTGTGCGCGTTAATCCCAGTGTTTGTATGTGTTAATTCCAGTGAAAATAAATGATTAAATATCAGTTTAGACGTGGGCCACGAGGCTGCTCCGCTCTGCCCGCGGTGGCACAGGTGCTGCCAAGTTACCCGGACTGTGCAGAGGGGGCCCGTGTTTGACTTTGTACACAAACTATCGTGATTGTTTTAGTTTACCCTTTTCTTCCAGGAAACCTTTTCCCAGTCACAAAAAGGAGGTGTTTGATGCAAAGGCACTTAATCTCCAACGTCAGGAATCATTATCATGAATATTACGCACTGCTGGGTTGGCAGTTACCCAGGGAAACCCCAAATCTGTCCCGGTGGCATGCACCCCAACTCCGCATGGGCGCGGTCTGTGTCTGGGGTGCTCTGAACCCTGGCTGCGTGAGCTCCGCGGCAGGTCGGCCCCAGCGGCTCCGAGGCCAGCTGCGCTGCGGGAAAAGCGAGGCGCGACCGTCATTGTTCTCAGAGGCCTGAGGACGCGCAGCTTCCAGGCGACTCTTCTCCTAGCCCCCGCCCTCTGGACTTGGGATGGGTCCCCCAAGGCGCGATTTCCCTCTTCCTACCGGGGGATCACTTGGAACACACCCACAGTCGTCTCTGCGCGTCCCCCTGGAGCCGGCTCGGCGCACAGCGCACCCCAGCGGCCTCCCCCCACGGCTGCTCCCCGCCGTGGCCACTGGGCTTCCGGAGAGCTGGCGGGTCACCCCAGCCGCCGCCTTGGAACCCGGGTGCCGGAGACCCTGCCGCAGCCGGCCCCCGCGCCACCCCGGGGAGGGCGCAGCCACCCCACCTGGGAACCCCGCGGACCTGGAGCGCAGGGGCGCAGCTGGAGGCTGGCCCGCTGCCGGAGCACCCCCGCTGGGAGCCAGAGAAGGGGGAGGGTCTCGAGGCAGAGTCCTGCCCCTCCCAGGGAGAGACCCCGGCTGGGGCAGAGGCGAGCGCCCGCCGGCGGCAGAGCGCACGGCGCGGGGCATGGAGCGCGCGGGGCAGCCGCAGCGGCCGCGGGACCAGGACTCGGTGGAAGCGTGGCTGGACGACCACTGGGACTTCACCTTCTCTTACTTTGTTAGGAAAGCCACCAGGTAAGCAGCGGACGGCGAAAGACCTGGGGTGGATCTCTGCTCCCTATGCAATGTTCCCCGGCCACCATGGAACCGCGTGCGTCCCCGGCCCTTGGCTCTGCCCGGGTCTCGGGTCCAGTCTCGGTGTATTGGTCTCGACTGGAGTCGACAAGCCCCAAGCGTCGGATTCGATCCCACTGGCTCACAGAGTTCAAATGCAAAAATGTGCGTGCCCACAACCCCAGCCGCCTTGGGGTTCCCTGGGAGCAAGATTCTTTTCAGACATCTGCGCTCCCGGGCCTTCCTCTAGCTCTCCTGCCGTCTCCAGGCTCCCCCCAAACTCCTTAGCGAAACCAAAACAGTTTGCGAGCCCCTTCCCTGCGGCTCCGGAAGCACCGTGTCCAACTCGGTCCCAGCGCTGCGCTCCTCCCCCGTGCGCCCACGTCCCGGCCCTGGCGGGGCGGGGAAGCCGGGGATGGGGCGAGACCACGAGGACGCCCCAAGGCTGCAACATGCCGGAGCCTTCCCAGAGTGAGTGCCGTAGCCTCCTGCCCCCTTGGGTCCCCTGATTGTCCCGCGCGCCTCCTGCGCCCCAGGCGGCGCCTCGGAAAGGGCTGCGAGGTGGGGCTCGCGGCGCGCACACAAAGGGTGCGGGGAAGGCGCGAGGGGAGCGACCCGGACCCTGAGGGGTGGCGGGTCCCGCTTGGCCCCAGCCGACCCCAGAGGCCAGTTTTTCCTGGTCCGGAGCCAGGCACCCGGGCGGAGGGCTGGGAGGAGCTGGCCTGACCTTTGGGAGGCGGGGGCGCAACGGGAACTCGGGGCGCGCGTGGGAACCGCTCACCCGAGAGTTGGGGAGGACTTGAGGCTGGAGCCCGGGGACGCGGAGGGTGGGGCGGAGAGTGCGCGTCAGGCGGGTTTCCCAGAGCCCGAGTTGGTGTGATGCCCGGGCAGGGCTGCTGCGCGCATCGCGGGTGACTCTGGGGCGCGTCCCTTTGGAGAAGCGGCCGGAACCCGCCGCCGGCTCCGGGCAGTGGCCGTGGGGCGGCCGGCGCTGGCCGCTGGGGCAGTCAGGGAGGCGCGCGCTGGGCGGTGATGGTGAGGGAGCCCGGGGCCGGGGCTGGGCGCTGGGCTTCCACCGGCCCGCGCGCACCTCTGCCCGGCGCTCCCCGCCAGGGGGCGGCGCAGCTTGGGGCGAGCGGGCGGCAGCGCGGCGGTGGGGGCCCGCGGGGAGCCGGCTCCCAGTCGCCCGCCTCACCTGGGCACGTCCTCGCCCCCTGCGCCTCCGGGAGTCCACGGTCGTCCGCGGCCGCGTGATCTGCACCTGGAAACCCCCACCTTTGCTATGTTGCCCTTTGGAGACAAAACAAGGTACTTTCTTGGGCATCTACCTCTTGCCCCTTCCTCGGGGGCGCGGCGGGGACCCCGGGGGTGCGGGTGAGGGAGCTTGGGGTCACCCCAGCGGTGCGAGGTCTCCGTGCCAGTGAAGTGGGTGGCATTTTTTGTCTTCCTTTACTTTCTCGTGGATGGAGTACTTTGGGGGTTTTTTAAAACCCCGATTCTCCTAAGGAAGGAACGGCCAGAGTTGGTGTCGATGGTGTTCCTCTTTGGCGGGTTTGCTTTGTTTTGTTTTGTTTTATTTTGTTTTGACCAAGGCAACTCTTTTTGGGGATAAAACTTATCTCTGGGTAATTCCTCTGCCTTCCTGTTAAAATCCTTTTCCTCCGCTTTTGCCATTTTCACGATTCTAAACCTGGAGCCATCAGAGGATAAACCTCGCAAGGAAAGTGGCTTCTTTTCAAAGGCACTTTTCTGCGAGTTAGGGCTGAGATACTAAAGCATCAAAGTCGGTGGTGATTATCGATCGTGCAGGGCGCACGGTTTTAGGGGTGCTACTGTGGGGCACTCTGTCCGGTCTCCTTCTACCTTTCGCCCTCCTGCAATTAGAGCGCACGAAGGGGAGTGGGTAGAGCCCTGGGGTAATTTTTTAAGAGGGTGTGTGTGGGTTAGTATTTGGAGTTGTCGTGTAAGGCACATTCACAGTTCAAAGGAAAAAAAAAGTTGTTTCTTTCATAATTCGTCTTAAATAGCCTTTTTTTCTTTTTTTCTTCCCTCTCCCTTTCAAGACTTAAACTTGGGTTTGTTTGGTGGTAGTTTTTAACCATTCATACATAAGAACACCTCGCTTTTAGTGCCTTTCGAAACATTGAAAGTATAGTCACATTTTATGGGGGAATATATTGAAAGTATTAAGTTACATTTCTTTTCATACTACTTTTTCACCCAAGTGGCATAGTATCAAAATCCTGATTCTTAAAAATTATGCTGTGTAGTATAGAATTGAGATCATTGAGATTTGGTAGGAAGACTTTTCATTTAGGGATTTTTTTTTAAAAGAGTTATTTATGCATACAAGAACTGGGGTACAGGCCAGAGGTGGGGGGGGGCGTTGAGAGGATTCACCAGAGACAGAGTGGGGAGCAGAACAGGCAGACTGACCTAAGTACACTACTGAGGGGAGCAGTGGGTGAGACAAGAGAGGTCTGCTGTGCCATGTGGGCAGCTCCCTGGCTGGGGATTGAACTCCTGCTGCAGTGGCTGCGAACAGCTTCATAGGTTGGATCTTAACCCCTTGTGCCACCAGGGAGGCCCCATTAAGGATTTTTATATTATAGTTGATGTTGACAGGAGAAGGAACACTTTCTATGGTGTGTGTGTGTGTGTGTGTGTGTGTGTGTGTGGAATTTTTGTTGAAGATCAGTTGAAAAATGAAAGTAGAAAATATTTTGAAGTAGTGCAGGTCCTCAATTTTAGGACTTATAAAGTACTGAACGTTGTCAGTGGAATGACTATAAGCTAAGACTTGTGTACAATCAGAGGTTCTTCAGGAAGCAATGTTACACTTTTGAGTTTATATTTGGTGGCATTATCTGGAAACTTAAAATAAGAATGAGAGTCTGGACATTAGTTGATGATGATAAAAATGTCAAACTGTTCAACTCTCTGTGATGCACAGGTTGTGGTAAAAAAAAAATACTGCAAACCTTTTAACTTTACAGCTAGAAAACATTTTTTAATGTAGAAACTCACAGTACTTTGTGTTTTCCCGTTATTTTACACTTCAAATTGTAAAGTGAATACTGTATGTGATTCAGAAGACCCACGAGACAAAATAGTTGTATAGAGGCATCTGACACGTTTTAAGATTTAGAACACATTTGGATTCACTTGGATTGGCCATCTGTGCTGTACACAGGCTTACTGATGGAGCTGCTCTGCGTTCTTCGATTTAATTGTTGTTGTTTAACACTCATGCATATTTCTCTGTCCTCTCCCTAGACTGAAGGATCTGTACTCACTAGTAGCCACTGAACAACATGCAAATTTTGGCATAAAATCTCATGTAGACACCTATGAGTTGTGGTTGACCTTGAAAGCAGTTTTGCTGTCAGATTGCATTGTGTCCTGCAACTGTCTTCAAATAGGGAGTGCAGCATTTCGTTAAAAACTGTGGCTTGGAACTGGGAAATAGATGGTTTTTAGTCATCAAAACCTGTCTATGTGAATTTGAGAGTGTCAGCTGAACGAGCATAGCATGGGCCATTGGCCTATCTACAAACTAAAGAAATCCCCCGACAACCCTTACCCAACCCTGCTATTCTAGGTAACTTTGAAATCCTCACACTGTGTTAATGAAGGGCTCTAATGCTAATGCACGTGCAAATGAAGCTTTCCTGGTGCTAATGTCACTTTAACAGCTGTTGTTATTCTTGATGGTAAATTAGCATAATGTTACCTTTCTTCAGTTACTGTGGGTGATGTTTTCGATCACTTAGCATTGCAGGACAACTGATTGACATTTTACTGCATTGTTTTTTAAGAGGCAAAAGCTTGTATTTGGCATGTACTCAAAATAGGAGATAGCAACAGAGGAGGAGATTTTATGACTGCTTGGATCAAAGTCCAGAAACAGAAGTTTTACACTCTCATGTAGTTTTAGATGGTCGACTTTTTATTTGACACTGCAGAGCTTTGCTGGACAAGTTAATGTTCCAGGTCCCGTGTTTGGGTCTCTTTCGTTTTTAATTTTTTCATCTCTAAAAGCTATCACATTTTTATTTTCAAGATATTTATATTAAAATCTAATGATGGATATAAAATAAACAGCGCTATTTACTCTGAAAGTGATTGTTTCTATAGTTACATAGGAATATAAACTTTTCACAATATTCGAACATATGGTTTCTGATGCTTATTTTTTTAAGCCGTCACTAGTGTTGAAGATCGTAAAACCCTGGGGGCGCTGACTCAGCCTGACTTTGATATTGTTTGTAATATTTTTATTAGGGGGTAATTTTGGTATAGCGATAACTTTTTTCCCTTGATTTGTTTATAACCAGGGTCCCATAGCCAGCTGTAAGCTGCCTGCTTGCACTCTAAAAATACTCATGTGAATTATATACTCCCCTCCTGGCTGCATCTGTAAGTGTCTGCAATGAGGCTTCTTATTGCTCTTCTTGTGTTCTTGAGATTTCTAGCTTAGATATGTTCTAGAGTCTGCATACAAGATCACTAGTCCTAAAAATGTAGAATTAATGCAGTAGCAGTTAGTGATCGATGGATCAGTATTGTGAAATAAATCTAGTTGCTGAGTATAACAAATTTAGATAGGCTTGTAGCTTTTTTCCCTCCAGTTTGTGATCTAAAGATCTACAGAACTTGCCAAGATTATGTTTTCACAAGATCATGTTCACATCTTTCAGAAGATCGTGTGTTGAGCACCTCACGATGGTTTTCAGCGTTTTGATTATGTTGTACTATATATTTTCCTTTTGAACTTAGTATACCTCAATAGGTGATTGACTCTGGATGCTCATGTCAGTTATTTTAAGATATTTGGAACTCTTCATATTTTGTAGGTAAACCTTCACCCTTGCCTAAGTACGGAAAATGCATCTTACGAAGGTGCTCCTCCTTCTTCAAGATTTGAAATACGATTAACTTAGAACTTTGCTGAAAGTGCATTTTAATAACACCCAGGAAAGATTTCTTTGCTAATTGAAAAGGCTTAGAACTTAAATAGAACTGCTTAGTATTTATTACTTTATCCCCCAAATGTTTTCTAACCTGATAACTTATTAAACCTATAGCTGTTGTGTCAGGTAGAATTATTTTTTGTGCTGAGCTGATTGTAAGATTGAAAACTGCTTCCTAGCATGAAAAACTTTAGTATGGAATGCAGGACAATTAAATAAGTCCCTGAGTTGACTGATAATAGAGGATTAAAAATGATTAATTTCTGAATTTAGGATGCAGACTGGCTTCTGACTTTGCAGGACTTCCTATGAAATTCATTTAGCTGGACAAATGCAGATTCAGTTGACTAGTGTCACAGCTGATTGATGTGGCCTTGGAAATGTCGTATTATATCAGGTTCTCAGTAAAAAGTAGCCATAAGCCACATACCTAGGAATAAAAATTGAGGAAAGTCTTCCCACATGAGTCATTCTTTTGATATTTAGCTCTGTAATCTTATTTATTGACTTGGTATTCTCATTTTATTTTGAATTATATATATGTAATTATATGTCATATATAATATATAATCATATATTATATTTTAATATATTTTATAAGCATATATAATATAATAATATATGATAATATAATACATAATATATGATTATATATAATTATTATACATAACATATAATAATATATAGTATATGATATAATGTATAATGTGTATTATATGTGATCATATATTAATATATACAGTAAATTATATATACTCACAGTGTCAGTGCTTTATTCATTTTCTCTAACTGGTACAAAGTTATATTTGTTACCAGCCAAATGTTTAAGGCAGGAAAAACAAACTGCAAGTAAGTTCTTAAGAATCATTTTGCTAAGAATTACAGAAAACTGTTCAAAAGCCACTCAAGATATATATTTCTCTGGTTTTTAGCATGTAGTAACCTTTCTTTATACAGTCTCATGTGCCATTGTTAATCTATGTATTCTTTGATACTTTCCCCTTGATTCTGAATTTTAAGTTAAGATTAACTTTTTACAAGTAATTTCTGAATAATTATATTCCTCCTAAACTCAGTAGAGAAAAGATCCCTGTTAGATATTATAAACTTGCCGAAATTCTAAAAAATAAGAATCACCGTTTCTACTCTCTGTTAAGTAACTATGCTTAGGTTATGAGAGAAAAGATCCTCATCTTTTGAACTAACAAATATCAAAATACATATTAACACACAATCATTGAACTTAGAGATCATGTAGTTCAGTGTTTCTCAACTTAATAGACCCCTGTTACATTACAGTATTCTTGTTGATCTACAGCAGAGTAAGAAGAAAGCTTTTGGTCATGAGTGACAGAAATCCAACTTGAACTCTCTCACAAGTGACATATATAATTGAAGTACCAGAAGCTTTGGATACCTATTAAATTGAGTTGAGCGATAATTGCATCAAGTTATCTGTGCACCCATGTATATATCTGTCATTCTTTCCATCTGCCTAGCCTTTCTTCCATCCACCCATCCACCCACCCACCCACCCACCTACCCACCCATCCATCCATCCATCCACTCACCCACCTACCCACCCACCCACCCATCCACCCACTCACCACCTACCTACCCAGCCATCCATCTACCCACCCTCCTACCTATCCATCCACCCATCCACCCACCCATCCAACCACCACCTACCCATCCATCCACCCACCCACCCACCTACCTATCAATCCACCCATCCATCCACCCATCCATCCACCCACCCACCTTCCAATCCATCCATCCATCCATCCATCCATCCATCCATCCATCCATCCATCCCTCCATCTTTGGCCCTCTCCTATGTTAACTTTATTCTCCTGCATGTTTTCTTCATGTGTGGAAATGTTACTTCCGGGAGGTGTATGTAGGTCTTAAACTTGTGATTTTGGAAATATGCTCTTGTATCCAGATCAGTCCCCTCAAAGTTACTTGGGCCTTGCTTGGGTCACATGTCTGTTCTGGACCCATCATTGTTTCCAGAAGAGTAAGTTTGTCTGATTACTTTGTTGGGACATGTAGCCTATAGTACAATGTGTCTTTGGGGAGGGGGAAATCCCCCAAGAAAGTGATAGGGCATACCCAGAAGTTGCATGTAGCTACCACACCTAGTGTTGACTTGCTTTTATTTTAATGTTACTTAAATGTGGAATTCTTAAGAGTTGGTATAATTGAATCACAATTATAGCATTTATGCAACTGGAGTAGCAAAATAAATTTATAAGTTGATTATGAATAAAATGATAAAACTCCAGCCAAATGCAAACTGACAGCACTCTTTAAATCACCCTTGCAAAGTGACTGCCCATGAAGGGTCTGGTGAGGTCAGCTGGTCTTTGCTGCACTTGCCCCGTGATGACTCCCTTCTCCCACTGGGTCTCTTTGTTTGAACAATCATGAAACTTTTATTCCTCTCACACAGCATTCCAGCTGTGGGGTTTTATTTGGTTTGCAAGTATATTGGCATTTTAGATCTACACTTCTTTTATTTTCTCTTTTTTTGTGGGGTCTTCCAGCAGCAGTATAGTTGTAAATGTAAATATAAGCTGAAGCTGCAGGACAGTACTTGGTTAGGAAGTCGTCGTCTTAGCCATTTATATCAGATGTCTCACTTTCTTTTTTTTTACTTTGTCATCAGTGTGAAAACACGAAGTTATAACATCTTCATAGAAAAATGCAGTTTCAAAACATACTGTTTTAGACTCTTAGAGCTTCTCATACCTTAGACTGAAAAATACAGCCGAGTCCAGTTCCTCCCCGTCAAAGCTGCTGAGCCCGTATCAGTTTACTTGTTTATAGCCTCGATTTCAGTTGTTAGGTTTTCTTTCAAATATAAGTCAGTTTTCCTTTAAGGAGCATCTTTTTCCATGTGATTGTGAATGCATGGAAAATTACAAATCATGCCCCTTTCAAATATGAATGTAAATATGAATGCTTAACCATATCCAGCAATGCTGCATCTTACTTCCATTTGGAGGAAGCTCCTCAGATGTTTTCCTAGCTGGAGAAAAATGTGGAAATACTAAGTAGCTGTAGGCACAGCATTTATTTGCATACCCTGCCAGGGCCCAGTGAGCCAGTCACTGTGACATGAGAGCAGAGATTACTTTAAGATATCACTTGGAGGTGACCCAAGTCTCCTGTTTCAATTAGTACCCTGTTAGTACTTGTTCATCTTTTATTCATCTAAACCAGTGATTCTCACAGGGATGCTGTTGGCATTTGGTAGGGACACTTTTCCTGTTGTGAGAGGTTATTTAGCAAATTGCAGGATGTATAACATCCCAGGGCCCAACACACTGGTGACTAGGAGCGCCCCATCCCTGGGACACTTATTTCCAAATGACTCCAAAGGCTGGAACTGCTAATTGGCTGAAAGGCCCCGAATGGACCCATTAATGTTCCTCCTCTATGGTGGTGAGTGGCCCGGTAAGACAGATTTTAACCTGCAACCCAGAATCACCTCTTCCTACAAGTATCACCTTAGGTACTTCATTTACCCTTTGTGTAAAATGGAAACACTAGCAATGAATTTATAGACTTCTTAAGACATTAAAGGGAAATACTATGCATTTCCTTTCCTTTTGAGCAGTGATGCTTAGTAGTTTACTACTTTATCTTGAGAATTATCAGTGCCTTAAATATAATCATAATCTTTGGTAATCGCTCCCTTATGCTGGTAAGTGGAAATTAGATTGACAAAACTGTGATTCTATAGATGTTAAGTGGTTTTCTCATGTTTAGATGCATTTTTATTGAAATGGGAGTCCAGATACTGATTTTGTTCCCAGCTTTGCTATTAACCAACATTGTGACCAGCTTAAATTGATGACCCTTGATTTTAAAATGAGAGGGGGAAGGAAGTGGTGCAGAATTAAGGCCAAAAAATTCATAAATAAGCTTAAAAATCCCTCTCAGTTCTAAGAGTTCTTCATTCTCCCCAGGAGAGCAGAGTAACAGCTTCTAAGATTGAATAGTTTCCTTCTTTATTTTTTCAAATTGAGTAGTATATCCAGATCAAATTATACAAACAATGTAACTGAAGCTGTATAAAATTAGGATCCAAGAACAGGAAAAATACCTAATATTATATTTCATGAGAGTTATTTTATTTGTTCCCTCTGGATAATTTTAGCAGATTTCTGTGAAAATTATCAACGAATCCTTTCCCCACAGAAAAATACTGCAGTGTTTGTAATTCTGGTATTAATGATTAATTCACATGACTAATGAAATAAAACATTGGAGGGAAAGAAAAAGGGATGATGTTTTCACAGTAGACTTAAAAACATGAAAATGCATTATGTTGTGTGGCTCACTCAGGGCCTGTAACTTTCACACTGTTAGAAGCACCCTGCAAATCTCTGCAAACATCAGCACTCAAAGGCACTTAATGTGTTGCCATCCCACAGTGAATGTCCTTAGAAAATTCCCCCATTCAGCCCCATTGAACTGAGATAATATTGCTATGATTTTCATCATAGGTAATCATTGTATATTTTCTACCATTTCAAATAAGTGCTTTTGAGCTAGTTGCTTATGTAGCAACTGCAACATCTTCATATGCTGTAGATGCCTACTGCATACATTCTTTTTATTTTTATAAAAATTACTATTTTTAAGATATATATATATACATTTGCTGTTTGAATAATTTGAAAATAGTTATCTGTCACATATTTCAACACCATGTACCAGGCCCTATGCTATCACTTAATATTCATCATTCCCTTTAATTATTTCAGAACCTTAAGAGTTAGTGTCATTATCTCCATTTTATAGAGAAAGCAAATAATATACTTAAGTCTTACTGTTAGAAATACACCATTGGAAACCTAAGTCTCCCACCTGGGACCCTGAACTGACAAGCTCTCCTGAAGTTCAGGGTCAGTATTAATGATTTTGTCCCCAACTTTGCAATTAACCAATTGTGACCAGCTTATCCATAGATTTAATGTGATGGAAAAGCCAACTCAAAAAGAGGTTAAAGTTTCTCCTAGAGCCTCTTCATCCACAAGCACATTACTAAATGATGTGCCTAGAGACTTTGTCCAAGTAGATTTAGTTTCCATATATAATTTTAGGGCATAAAAAGTGGGAACTCTCAAACGACATTTTAAAATAGAGTGGCTGAAAATTCAGGTACTAGACCATTACAATTATATTTTTAGTATTAGAACTCCTATAGTGTACGTATGGTATTTTCAAAGAATCCTTTAATACAAGAATTTAGGCAAGAGTACAACAAAACCCTTGTTAGTTTTTTTCCTTCTTTTTCCTTTTCTAGATGCCAAGAAATATTCTATGAAACTTACACAATGTATTTTGATTATTTTTCCCATTCAAGACATCTGGAATATTGAATATTTGTTTTAAGGCATTTCTATCTCTTTTAAGATTCATTTGTAATATGAGTTAATGGTTCAGTTACTGCTGCATGGAGCCCATGATGGCACGGGGTGGGGTGTGTGTGTGTGTGTGTGTGTGTGTGTGTGTGTGTGTAAGTAATGCTGTGTGAGAGCTTGTATCCCTCTGGTCAAATTTTAATACTTGTGGAGGCATTAAGAAGCTGTAACTAAGCTAGATTAGTGGAAAATTTCTAAAACAGTGTCTATAAATGGTAGTTTTCTTTCCTTTGATAGTTTTATAATAATCTTGAGTAAAATGGAAAATTGAAAAGGGGGAAAGTTTTTTTTTCTAGAGAATATTACTAATCAATTTATAAATATCTAAGAAAGTGTGAGATGAAGTAGCTCCAGTTATGCAAAACTTAAACCTCTTTTTTTAAAAAAAGGTTTAACTAGGCTACACCATTAAATTTACTACTGCTGCATACCAGTAAATTTAATCCCGTTAAATTTGATCATTAACTTAATTGACTATCATTTTTAAGACTGTGGCACACTTTACATAAACTTTAAAAATATGACCAGGGAGAATAAATGGAATGAAATACCTGGCACTTTATTTCTGTCTAGTGTATGATTTTGATGAAATAAACTTTGTTTCTACCATTACTTAAAAAAAAAAAAATGAGAATACCCTGCAAGCTACCTAACCCCCAGAAATTCCTTTGATCTTTTTTATCACTCACAAATGAATTTATTCATTCTTCTGTATATTACTAAAAACACAAAATGTCCGATACTGAAAATGTCAGCTCAGCCTCTCCTGTAGCAATTGCTAGAACCCAGGCTGCCCGGACTATTGAGGGCATGAACTCATTTCATTTGTTTAGGGTGCTCCACCCACGTTATAACATCATCTTGAAGCGTGCAGTGCTGTTAACGCTCTCCTGGAGGCTCATGAAATCAGGATGTGTTAACCATTATTTTTTGTGACACTGATGTTTATATTAAATCGTCACGTGAGCTGTTTCAATCGCAAGCATCTTCCCTAAAATAGAATATTAAGACAATACACTGCTGATTGGATTCATTGTTTTAAAGGAATACCTGTACCCCTATGTTTATTGCAGCACTATTTGTAATAGGTAAAACCTGGAAACAACCTAAATGCCCAAAAATAGATGACTGGATCAAGAAGATGTTGTAATAAACACAATGGAATATTACTCAGCAATCAAAAAAGATAAAATCATGCCATTAGCAACAACATGGATGGAACTAGAGGGGATTATGCTCAGTGAAATAAGTCAGAAGGAAAAAAGAAAAATGTCAGCTAGTTTCACTTATAGGAGGAATATAAGGGAACTGAATAAGACATGGGGGGGGGCGGAAATAATAACAGTACAAAACACAGCACAACAAAACAAAAACAAACAGACAATTATAAATCAGAGACACACTGCAGGAGAGGGAGGGAGGAGCACAGGGGACGGTGGTGATGGTGCACGGGTGCATTGGTGAAGGAAATGCAATGGGGACTACACCTGTGGGAGGGGGGGTAGGGACAAAAAAAAGCAAACATTGTTTAAAAAAGAACAATGATGTAATAAAAAAAAAATCATGATTTAAAAGTCCAGTCCCTTTGATGACTGCTCATGGCAAGTTTTTGGCAGCTTCCTTTTGGCTTCATTTCTATCTAATTAATATCTATCTTTGAGGTATATGATCAGTGTGGGGATGGACCTGTAGGGTGTCCTAGGTCGAGCATGTGTATATTCAAATTTCAAACCACAGGTGAATACATTCGTGTTACTGGAGAGGAATAACTCCCAGCACTGTCTCTTGGTATTCTCCAGAGCTTCTCAGGTCATGTTAAGACATATTGTACATGTTGAAACACAAAACTAAATTGAATTTACTCATTTCAAAAAGATTATATAATGCAACTCATTTATGAGGTAAGAAGTTTGGGGCGGGGAATAAAACAGGGAAATCAGTGGTGACTCGAGGATAATAAAATGCATCTAGCATGGAGAGAGCAAATGATGTGGACAGGATGGTGGACATCAGGCCCTGGTCATCGAGTATAAAGTCTTGACATTGATTTTTATTTTATCTCCCAAGGCCCTTGCTTTATTTTAAGTGTCTAGGAAGGGCCTGTTTGTTCTCGTTCATTCACTGCCTTGTAAAAGTTAAATCAACTTAGAGGTCAAGAGGGCCGTGGGACTGAGACTGCCCCTAGGTTTGCAGAGTCCTTGCCAGGGACATGCTCATCCGTGTTTGTATCACATCATTAGCGTTTGTATCAGAGAGTCAAGGTACCTTTTTGGGATTTGTGTCCATTTTGTTCGTTTTGCTCAGATGACTGTCTTGTGACTTAGATAGGACTTCGCTTGTGGCACCAGGAAGACAACCTTCTCCCCTTACTGTTTCTCTTATTCTCTTAGTGGAGTTTTATGAGGACGTAAACTACCATTGCTCCACCCCTAGCCCTTCATTTGCAGCGGAATAAGTACTAAGAGTTTAGGAGGTAGCAAAATATTAAATATATCAAAAAGATTTCTAAATGCATGCATTTTCTGCTTTGACTCTTGACTCCAACCTCATGGGGTGAGTGAATGGGTAAGGTCTAGCCCCAACTTAAACATGAGGAAGCTGAGGGACAAAAAAGTTGCCTGAGTTGACTGACTTAATGTTCCTCTCCTGGCCTAATGGGAACGTAAGCCGCGATGGGGTCTTCATCCCCACCCTGGCTTGTTTATACAGCTGCCCATTTCTACAAGTGAAGAACCTGAACTCTAGAGAAGTTACCTTTGGTTTGACCTCACACCTGTATCAGCTGTAGCAGGAGCTCGAATTATCTCCTGATGCTCAGTTGAGTATTCCTGACTTTATACCCTATTGAAGACAGGCCATACCTTGCACTTCATAAAGAAGTGAGAACAGGTGGTATTTTTCCCTTTTACATAGAGGATGAAATTGCATCTCAGAGGGAGAGCATAGTTTGCCACTGGTGACACACTGCATTGGTAACAAATGCTAAGGTTAGGTTAGAATTTAGGATTCATGGCTGAAACACACAGCCTCTTCATCTTTCATAGTCCCAAGAATTGTTAGGAGTTTATCATTGTCCCCTTTTTCAGCAAATGGCAGCTTGCTTTTTATCTCTGCTAAATATGTGGTGTGGTTTTGAGAGTAAAGTGGAAGAGCTTCATTTAAGAAGGAATTTCATGCCATACATTATTAATCAAAGACCCTATCAGGATTACCCTGTGGTTGTCTTTTGAGCTCTTTCAGTGATGAAATGAGTGCTAGGAATTTGTAAGCCTGGAACTTATGCTTAGAATCTCCCTTTTATTTGCTGTCTATCTGCCAAGAGTTTCAGTTGGGAAAAAAAAAATATGAAATGGATAGAATGGCCAGATAAAATATAGGACCCCCAGGTAGGAATTAAGGGCGTTTGGGTGGTGGGTGTGGTATAGTTACATACATCAGAGAAGGTGTAAACTTGTACCCCTAAATTATATTGTGTCATAAGCCAGCATTATCTCAATAAAAAGTAGTACATTTAAAAAAACTGAAATTTCCCCAAAATTCTTGAATTTCAGGTTCTACTTATCCTAAAAATTATTCATTGTTTATCTGAAACTCAAATTTCATGGGGTATTCTTTATCTTATTTGCTAAATCTAGCCCTCAGAATGATTCTTCTCTCAAACACATTTATTATGTGTTATTTTCACTGTGTTTAGATTTATAAAACATGTCATTTTTTTCCTCTCAAAGAACAAAGGTGTGGGATTCAGTCAGATTTTTTAAAGGACATTATTCTTTAGAGTCTTTTTCTTTGACTTCTTTGAGATGGTGTGTTTACCTTGGTGGTTCAGGGGACCATCTTTTTATAATCTAGGTGGAAAGAATGAAGTTAAGAGAATGTGTTATTATTTTTTCTTCTGAATAAGTGACCTTGTTCGCTCTACATTTCTCTATGGTTGAATTTGATTGTGACTCTCTGAGATACAACTAGAACTTATGGGGTGCCTTCTTCATGACAAGTTAATGTTCTGCTGGGTCAGAAGACTTGGAACAGGAAACCTGGACTTGGTTCCTGGTTTTTCTATGAAATAGCTGAATGTACTTGATTCAGCTATGTGATTTAGCATCTTGATTTAGAAAGTGGGATTGTTAATGCTTGCCCTACTAGGTTTAAATAAAAGAGTAGATATTTTTTTCCAGTATTGCTACCATAAATATTTTTCAAAAGTCCCACAGAGTCAAGGAAAAGAAAGTAGAGATCCTCTTCCGCGCCATGTAAGGGATTTGCCTTGTTGGACTTGTCCGCCAGGCTTTTAAAATCCCTCTGGAACTTTTTATTCTGATTATCTGACACATTTACCTTCTCCATATAGATCAGTTTGCATGCATTGACGTTTGACTTCATATGGCAGCAAAATCCAAAATGTATTTGAATTCTGAACTCAATATAAACTTCAGTTTGGGGAGCAGAGGTCACTTAAAGATTCATCTGGAGTTACTCATTACTATATTCGTGGTCCCCTATAGTGTCTGACATACTTCAAAGCCTGTACCTGAATAATTCATTTTAGAAAAAAGGACACAGGTGGGGCAGCTAGGACAGATGTTTAGTGGTACAAATTTGTAGTGAAGAGCAAATTAGTCTTAGATTAAATGCAGAGTGTAATAATGTAGACAACAATATTGCATTATAAAATCATCAAACTTGCAGAGAGTAGAACTTAATTATTATCATCACTGAAAGAACATAATTACATAAAACATAGAACTTGTAATTATTGCTACAATGCCAATTTTATTAGTAATACATAAATTGTAATAATGGTGTATACATTGATGTGTTCACCTTAGATTATACAACAGTGTATATCAAATAAGTTTTTTTTTTAAAGATTTATTTATTTATTTATACAAGCACTGGGTACAGTCAGAAGCGCAGGAGGGTGAGAGAATTCACCAGAGCCAGAGCGGGGAGCAGAGCAGGCAGAAGGAGCGAAGTACACTGCCGAGGGGAGCAGCGGGCGGCAGGAGAGGTCTGCGCGCCATATGGGACCCTCTCCCGGCAGCCGGGGATCGAACCGGCGCTGCAGAGGCTGCGGGCAGCTTCACAACCCAGCGCTCAACTGCTGCGCCACCGGGGAAGCCCTCAAATATGTTTTAATTTGAGAAAGGAAGAAAGAAGGACTTGTTAAAGGAATCCAATTAAAATGGAAACAAATCAATGATGAGATTTTGAGTAGATCTTTATTGTAAGAAGTGGAAGTATAGATTATGGAAATAAATATATCTTAGATTTAATAAAAATCGATTATAATAAAATCACCATGCCAATTTTTAGCTTAAGCAATTAATCTTCTGATGAAAGTATACAGTGTCTTCCCCTTAGGTTTGACTTATGCAGCTAGACCATAAAGTCTTTCCCCACCCTCTAACCCCAAATACTTTTGACTTAATACTTGAAGTCTTCAGTTTTTCTAAGGACCTTTCTTAATCTAAACAGCTACTTGTTGGATTAGAATTCTTTTCCCAACTCTTTGCTATGTCATTATTCCTGTTGTTCTATCTTCATTTGTTTGTTAGCCTTTAATTGGGCATGTCCTTTAATTGTCAATGTTACTGTGCAATATTAACATCACTTTTCTCTACTTTGAGAATTTTTTTTGTATCTTAAATAAGAATTTCAATTTCAGTTTGCAGGTTTTTGCATTTCTGTAGCGTCTGAAATATTGAAAAATCATTGGGAGAGGATGAATAACATTCTTGTGAGGAAAGGACCATTTCATACAGCCCATATGTCTGTATGGGAAGCCTTGATGCCTGAGTAGAGGGGGCTGTAAGAGGGGATTAATAAGTGACTGTTTCGATGTTATTGTGATGTATGTTTTCCTATGCAGTCATGTAACTATAGGGACTGAGATAATCAATAATGTGGTCATGAGAAACCTCTTCCCCTATGTCTGGTGGTTAATAAAATGGTTGACTGAATATACAAGATCTTCTTTTACTCTGTAACTTAATCCTGAGTTCATCTCTTCAAGAAAATATCTAGAAATAAAACTTTTGTGAAACAATTATATGTAGAAATGAGAACACTTGAAAGAATTGTTAAGCACCAACTGTTTAATAAGGCATACAGTAGGCCCAGTCTGGTAGGTAAGGATAAATTAGCCACAGTCAGTTATGAGGGCTGCATTTACAGCATCATCAACAGAATTTGATTTTCCAAATCAACAAATATATCAGTATTCAGATATTTCAAAGACCTTTTGATGCAGCCAATTTAGGAGCTGTCATTGATTTATTCAGGCATATCACTGAAGAAATTTTTAATGAAGACCTACTGTGTGACAGGCATTTTCTCACTACAGGGGTTTAGTAATTTTGTGAATAAGATGAGCAGCACTGATAAAATTTGCATTAAGTGGAAGAAACTGACCAATAGGCTAATAAATGAGAAACATAGCTGGGGTGAAAATTCAGATCATGCACAGTGAGAACATGATATACTCAGGTCTTTCTGAGGTGGGGAGATCAGAGAAGACCTGTCCGGGCAGGCTGTGGAAGCTGAGACCAGCCCGGTGCAGGACCGGAGGGCCACATGGCTAAGAGGAAGCTGGAGGGGCCTGGAAGAACCGTGTTTTGTCCTCAGTTCACTGAGAAGCCCAAGTAGGGTAGTAGGAGGTGATTGGAGGTTTTGAAGTGGAGTTGACAGGACATGTCTGCTGGTTTGGATGTGAGTTGAAGGACACTGATTTAGAGGAATTCCTTCATGTTTGCTTTTAGTAACTGGGGAGTTGATGGTGCTAGTTATGAGGAAAACTGTCAGGGGAGAGATTGGAGTAAGATAACAGGTGGGGCATTAAGAAACTTGTTTTCACCATTTTTAAGTTGATGTAATTCCTAATGACTACGCTACATCATTAATCTTGTTGTTCTGTCTCCATTTGTTTGCTTTTTAATTGGACAGAACTCCCAATTGTCCTTTATTCCAGGAGTGGACAATCTAGAAAAACAGATCATTTTTACTAATGTTGAACAAGCATTATTAGGATAATATTTACGGAAGTCTACATTATTTCCACATACCAAATCAAATTGTTTCTATTTTCTATTTCCCCTTCTAAATCTAATCTGTAAATAGTGATAGATAGAATTATTTAAAATTGAGCATATTAGCTAACAAGCTCAGATAAGTATTTGTTTTAATTTTCAAATATTTAACTTGAGGAAAAGTGAATTTTGAGCAGCAAATCAATTACCTTATTTACATTTTCCTAAGACTATTGTCAAATTTAGTGACTTTCACGCATTACAAACTTCTGTTGAACAGAGCAGATTTGATGTTTGAGGTGTTTTAAGTCAGATATCTACAAAATATATGGCTATAGCAGTCAGACTTGATGAACATGCTCCTAGAAGCAATTGCCCTGTACAGTTTTTGTAAGGTAAGACTTAATAAACCATCTTATTTTTGTTTGCCACGAGAGAGGGAATTTCGTGTAACCATTTACCAGGAGATAAATTTTCGCTTTCAGGACAAGCCCCTTTCCTCCTTCCACGTTTCACAGGTCTGCTTGTTCTGTTCTGTTCTGCAGAGAAATGGTCAACGCATGGTTTGCTGAGCGAGTTCACACCATCCCTGTGTGCAAGGAGGGCGTCCGAGGCCACACGGAGTCTTGCTCCTGCCCTGCACAGCACAGTCCCCGAGCAGACAGCAGTGCCCCTGGGACACCAACCCGGAAAATCTCTGCCTCTGAATTTGACCGACCTCTTAGACCCATTGTTGTCAAGGATTCTGAGGGCACGGTGAGCTTCCTGTCTGACTCAGAAAAGAAGGAGCAGATGCCTCTAACCCCCCCCAGGTTTGACAATGAGGAGGGGGACCAGTGCTCAAGACTCTTGGAATTAGTGAAAGATATTTCTAGCCACTTGGATGTCACAGCCTTGTGCCACAAGATTTTCTTGCATATCCATGGACTCATCTCAGCTGACCGCTACTCCCTGTTCCTGGTCTGTGAGGACAGCTCCAATGACAAGTTCCTTATCAGCCGCCTCTTCGATGTGGCAGAAGGTACAACCCTGGAAGAAGCTTCCAACAACTGTATCCGCTTGGAGTGGAACAAAGGCATTGTGGGGCACGTGGCTGCCCTGGGGCAGCCCCTCAACATCAAAGATGCCTACGAGGTAAGAAGGGCATTATTGGGGTGCAGAGGGGTGGGAAGCAAAGGAGTGCACCATCAGACCACCACTGTGAATAGGGGGTATTGGAAACCTAGATGGAATCATTTGTATCCTTATTTAAATTTATTTATTTATTTATTTATTTATTTATTTATTTATTTATTGATGCAGTTTCTTTGCCAGTGTTTGAGTCAAGGATATGGGCCTTCCTTGTTTTCTCCTTAGTAATAATTTAACAAATTTCATCTCATAGTATTATTCTTCCATTTTATTTTTGCCATGTCTGTCTGTCTACCTACTTACCTACCTACCTAGCTACCTGCCTGTCTATCTGTTTGTACATGTGTATCTTCCTATCTTTGTTACCTCCACATAACTTTTTGAGGATTTTATGAGATTCTTTTTTTGTTTGTTTGTTTAAAGATTATTTATTTATACAAGAATTGGGGTACAGAACAGAAGCGTTGGAGGGTAAGAGGGTTCACCAGAGACGGAACAGGGAGCAGAACAGGCAGATGGACCAAAAACACTGCCTAGGGGAGAAGCAAGCAAGACAGGAGAGGTCTGCTGCGCCATGTGGGTAACCCTTTGGGCCGGCCGGGAATCAAACCCATGCTGCTGAGGCTGCGGATAGCTTCACGGCACTGTGCTTAACCCGCTGCGCCACTGGTGAGGCCAGATCTTGTGAGATTCTTAACCAATAGCCCCAAAACCTGTGACAACACCAAATCCAGAGTTTAAAAAAATTCATTCATTTATTCAGTTAGTCTTTGAAAGTCCCATTGATACCAAAGCCTGGCTTTGTTTCCATCCTTTCTTTTATTTGTTTTATTAAAATAAGTAAACTTATGAAGGTGTTCAAAATATGGAAATTGTCACTCTTTAATATTTCCAAGGAAAGCTTTAGTGTTTCTTTGACTTTTGCTATAGTTATTATGTAGAGATTTTTTTTTTTTTGGTGAACTTAGAGGTCACACTGTGATCCTTCCAGTTTCCCATTTAAAACAATCCTTTTATTGTAGAATTTCTTTAACACAATACCTTAATTGAGTGATACTTGGCATGTTTATGAAGTATGTTCTACTACCTTGAAAAAACCATTGTTCTAGCCGCCTACCTTCAGGTCCACATACAGGTCCTTGCTAATCAACTCTGATGGCTCCTCTTGGAATCTGAGAGGTTGGGCCTCCCTGGTGGCCTAGGGGTTAAGTCTTAGCACTACCACCCTGATGGCCTGAATTCAATTCCTAGTCAAGGAGCTGACCCACATGGCACAGCGGACCTCTCCTGACTCACTCACTGCTCCCCTCAGTGGTGCATTTCTGTAAATCCACCTGTTCTGCTTCCCACTCTGTCTCTGGTGAATACTCTCACCCCCCCACACTTCTGGCCTACACCCCAGTTCTTCTACATAAAAATAAATACATAAATTTCATTAAAAGAAATTTAAAAAAAAGTAATCTGAGAGGATGTAGCTGTTTGTATACCTGATATTCCTGGTGCCTGTCTCATAGTCAAGTCTTAATAAATATTGACTGAATAAAAATGATAGCGTATAGATAGATAAGTAGAACAGACGACAGGTCAGAGCAGATGCCAAGGAAAGTGTGGTAGGTTCTGGGAAGCAGGAGATGACATCCAGTTGGGGAGAAGGGGAAAGGTCTCTTTGAGGAACAATGCTTGATTTGGATCGTGGAAAAAGTAGCTAAGACTTTAGTAGACCGAGTTGTATGCATGATGAATTACAGATGTAAAGGGAAGTTTGAAGAAAAGGCAGGGAAGTTGGACTTGCCTAGAAATGTGTGGCTGGGTCATGGTCATATGGACAGTGAGGAGCTGTGAGAGCAGACTGCTGGGGTCTTGATGGGAGGCTGAGGGGTGTGTACAGGGTTTGGAGCCAAAGGGAAGAACTGAAGATGGTACGATAGGGGAACTGCTGTGATTTAGAACGCACTTAAGAAAGATGAATTTTATGGTGGTCATAGAATATACCAGGAGCAAAAATACTGGATACTGGAAGTATGGAAGATTTTTTTTTTTTTTAACAGTATGAAGAAGTCAGGACTAGAATCAGTGACCTTAAAGATCAGAAGGAGAGAGTGGATTTCAAATACACAAGTAGGATCTGCTGGACTTGGACAGCTATTGGGAGATGGAAATGAGTGGGATGAGGAGTCCAGGCTGGCTCCAGTTTTGACGTTGGGTGAATAAACAGTGGTAACTGGTGAATACCAAGGGCAGGGATTTGGGGAGAGAGATGTTAGTTAGGCAGGTTAAATCCTGCGATATTTTTCAGAACCCATTCTGTATAAGCAATCTGTTCAGCTTTGATTCTCCTTGGAGCTCTCTCTCCATGACTTGAGCACTGTAGTAACATCATACTGTAGCCGACTCCAGGAGGGGTATTAAGGACACAGCTGAAGGGTTGCTGCCAAATTTGCAGAATTCCCTTCCTGTCTTAGATGACAGCTGGGCTTCCTCTTTTCAATGGCACTATAGTCCCCAGTACGGTAGGATCACAAATATGCTGACGCTTTGCTGAAAAAGCCTGCATTTCTCTGCAGCATAGTCTTACTCGCCAGCTCAGAGAATTTCTCCATTCATGCATGAGTTGTATCCTCTTCTTATTGTCTTTAGAGTTTTACAATGTAATTTTGTTTTGCATTTAGTAATGATTTAATTCTTGTACTGCTGTTTAAAAGAAGCCACTGTCCTTGGGCCTCCCCAGTGGCCCAGCAGGCACCGCTGTGAAGCTGTCCACAGCTGTCCACCGCTGTGAAGCCTCTGCAGCTCGGGTTTGATCCTGGCCAGCCGGCGAGGGTCCCACATGGCGTGGCAGACCTCTCTTGTCGTGCCCGCTGCTCCCCTCAGCAGTGTATTTCGTTAGTCTGCCTGTTCTGTTCCCTGCTTTGTCTCTGGTGAGTCCTTTCACCCTCCCTTGCCTCTGGCCTGTACCCCATCACTCCTATAAAAATAAATAATTTAAAAAAGAAGAAGAAGAAAGAAGCCCAGTGTCCTTGATCTGCAGGACTTCCCGGGGTGAATCCTCTAGCTTGGATTCTTCTGGTTGCCTCTTTGCCTTTGGTACCCTTGTTCTGGGCCTTTCGTGACTCTGTAGAAGTCCTTTACTTCCTAGAAATTTCACTAGAAACTGTGAGGCTGACTGTGACATGCAATTTACATTGGAATTAAAAGTGGAAGTCAGTTAACTAATGGGTAATTCATTACTCAGCCCCACCCATGATTTGAATAAGAAAATATTGCCTTTCCTGAAAGTAGCCAGAATACTAAAAGTACACTCTAATCTTTTTCTGGGTCTTAGACCTTTAAATATGCAACTGTAAAAATCACACTCTCTCACAGTACCTCTTAAACTAATTTGTCTATGGAACACTAAATGTTGTAATGTGGCAGTGGAAACAAAAGAGTGGTGATAAAATGTAACAGTGCTCAGATTAAGCTAAGATTGGAAAAAACAGTCTCAGAGATAAAGTAATTGCAGGAAATGGTGGACATTTGATACACTTTTTAAACTTTGTAAAAGAATGATATAAATTGAGAATCCAGCTGTTTTATTACATATTCATATATTTAAAATATAAGAGAAAACCTGCAGCTGAGACTTGTGGTTCTTGGTTAGACCACAGGTACCAGTGAGAGGGTTAGCCCTGGGCCCTGATGATCTGTCATTTCTTACTGCTTCAGCGCCGCATTTATGTAACTCTTGTGACCGTGACACAGCGTTTATTAATAATAAGATATTAACACAGAATGGACAGAACAATATTATAAATATGTTAAACATTTTCCTTATATACGACAGCTAGATTCTCCAGTGTTGGTATGGGATTATATATTCATCACGGTTCTTTAGGGAAACAGCCTCTGGGATATACGTATTAATAGATTTGGAAGAGGTTTATTATAGGAGTTTGCCCACGTGTGTATAGAGGTCTACAAGTTCCACAGTCTGCCTGCCCTGTGCAAGCTGGAGACTCAGGAAGCTGATGGTGTAATTCAGAGTCTGAAGGCCATGTACAAGTCTGGTCCGGGTGTGAGTCTGAAAACCCAGGACCAGGAGCTCCAGGGGAATGCTAGGGGCAGGAGAAAATGGATGTCTCTGCCAGAACGTGGAGCTCAAAGCTGCTGGTCCTCTCCCTTTTAATCTTATTCAGGCCCTTGGGGAATGGGAAGGTGGCCTTGGCTTTTGTTGAAGATCTTACTGATTCAGATGCTAATCTCTCTGGAGTCCTCCTCACTCCTCACTCCTCACGGACTTTCTAGAAATGATGTTTTGCCAGCAATCTGGGTATCACTTTCCTCACGGACTTTCTAGAAATGATGTTTTGCCAGCAATCTGGGTATCACTTAGGCTGGTCAAGTGAATACGTAAAATTAGCCATCACAGATTGCCTCGAACCCCTCATTCCATGTCAGACAGAAGGCTTTAAGCTTCCCCAAGATTTCCTGTATGAAAGGATATATATCGTGAAGACACCCCTATTTCTTCCAAGTCAATTGCAATCCAAAATTGGAATGCATTGGAAAGCAATTGGGATGGGAAAAAAAAAAATAGGACTCTTCTGTTTTCATAGGAGAATTACTGTGGATTTTCTTGATTCCTAGGAGAAAGCTGGGGGGAGCTTAGGGAAGGGTCTTTTTGCCTGAGTGCCCCCCCACCCCGGTAGCTGCTCTTCCTCCCAAACCCACTTCATTCCTCCCATTTCATTTTTCCTCCAAGGAAATTTCCATCTCTTACCCTTAAGGTCTCTCACTTTCTACTTCAAGTATTTATCAAGATCATTTTCTAAAGAGATGAGCACTCTCAAATGAATTTCCAATTAATAGAATTATTTCCAAAATTAACTTCAGAAGAAATAATACCAGTAACTTTCAATTTTGGTGTGCCTCCTAATCTGTCTTTTTTTTTTAAAGATTTATTTTATTTATACAAGAACCGGGGTACAGGCCAAATGTGAGGAAGGGTGAGAGGATTCACCAGAGACAGAGCAGGGAGCAGAACAGGCCAACTGACTGAAACACACTGCTGAGGGGAGCAGCGGGCGAGACAGGAGAGGTCTGCCGTGCCATGTGGGTATCTCCCTGGTCAGCCAGGATCGAACCTGCACTGCAGAGGCTGCAGACAGCTTCACAGTGCTGTGCTCACCTGCCTGCACCACCAGGGAGGCCCAAGAATATTTTCTTACTAACTGTGTACATCTATCAAAATCTGGAAATATTGTGATAAAATATCATGATCAAATTGTAGTCATATTTAGTCATCTGTCCCATTAATGTCTTTATAGTTGCTTTTTCTCTTTGATCAAGGATCTAATCCAGGATTACATATTTTATACATACCTGTCATGTCTCTTTGGTCTCTTAAATCTGAGATAGTTTCTCAGTGTTTGTTCTTTCTGACATATTTTGGAGGCATACAGGCCAATTTATTTTGTAGAATGTCCTTCATAAATAATTTCAAGTTAGGCACTTTTGGCAGAAATACCATGATGTTGATGTTGAGACCCTGTTTGGTTTTCCATGCATCATTTTATTCTTCACTTGTTCTGTACCAAATGGGTGTCCTAGAATCCTTTTCATTTCTAATAACAACTTTGTGGAGTTAGCACAGATCCCACATTGAAGGACTCGGTCTCACCAGACTGCCCACCAGTTCAGATGCTACCTACTAACAGTGCCTCCCGCTGCCCAAACTCCCACAGGTTTGCCGGACTGACCGCAAACTCAGCAGGTATGCCCTTGGGCTCAGTATTTTGCCAGTCACTCTAGAACTCAGGAAAGTAATTACAGTTTTATTATAAGTGACACATTTCAGGAAAAATCAAGTGGGAAGGATGCTTAGGGCAGGGAGTGAGAGGTGAGAGGCCACAGAGATTCCATGCCCACTCCTGTGGCCTTCCACATCACAGCATGTGGTTCTTGTCACCAACCCAGGAGCTACCCCAACCTCATTGTCCTGAGTCTCTTACCCAGATTTTATTATATAGACATGATTGATTAAAATCATTAGCCACTAGTGACTGAACACAATCTCCAGCCCCCTCTCTTCTACTGAGGTCAGCAGTGGGACCGATCGTTCTAACCCTGTAATTAATCATTTGATTGGTTTCTCTGGCAGCCAACCCCATCCCTAAACTTACCTGGGGTCCTCTGCCCAATAACCATCTTAGAAGTATGAATTCAAGATGCCTGAAAGGGGCATCTTGAAAGATTTCTAATCACTCAGGAAATTTCAAGGGTTTTATGAGTTCTGTGCAAAGAACTAAGGACAAAAACCATATATATATATATATTATAATTCCACATATATTTAATATACATATCTTTTCAGGATACGCTTTCAAGAAGCATGAGAGGTTCACTTACCCAGTATTAATGATGTGCTCATAAATAGTGAAAGGAATAATCACAATTAATACAGTGCTTTATTTTCCTTTGGTGTTTCTAGAAGGGACTAGAAGTAACTATGTATATTGCCTTTACCCTGGGTGCCAAAATTCACTCAAAGTGATTTGGAAGAATAAGTAACCCCCAGCTCCTTCAATAAAGAATAAATTCCAGGGCTGCTGTTGATTTTAAACTTACAGTATGCACAGAAGAATCTGTGAAAGTCTTACTAATTTCAGCCTCTCAAACTTTGTTACTTTGATTAGTTTAATTTCATCCTCTTTTTTTTATACATTGGTTGTGGAAATTAAAATGTTTATTAACAAAATAGTTGCTGAAGATGCATTTTATTCTTATTTTGATTATTACCTTGTAGCATAATTTGCTGCATAAGTTAATCATATTTTATTTCCTTAATTCATTAATGTTAGTATCCTGTCTGCTTCTTTGAGCTACTTTGCAATACAGTATGTTATGGAATGTTTCTAAGAAACATTCCACTCAAGTTTTCTGTCTCAGTAATAACTTTGAGCATGTTTGTAGAAAAAGGAAAAACACAGTAGTGTTTATTTACAATGCAAAATATTTATCTGGTTTTCCACCATGTTGTAACTTTTTGTTTAAAATTGTCTTTAATGCCAAGGTTGGCTCTCGTGGGGGCAAATTGGCCTCATTTTTGACCCCAATTGATGGAATCTAATCTAATTATTTACTTCATTCACATCTTTGGCTTTGCATTGCTTTAGATTAGTTAAAAAAAATAGAAATGACCTTCAAAGAGGATGATTTTCCAGCGTGGCTATTCCATATTCTCTGAAGGGAATTCCAAAAGCAGAGGTTTTAGAGCAGCGATGCTATTATTAGGTTGAGCTTATAACTTCCCAAGGCTCCATGGCTTTGAAGGGAACAGCACTCATTTGAGTGTTTATGTCCTGGTATGTTTGTTTCCATTCTAATCTTATCTCAGGTATTTGTTGACTTCCTGGAGGAGGTTTTCCCACCTACCTTTAGGATTTGCTTTAAACTATAATAAACTAAAGAGATCACCTTTGATAACTATGATAATCACTTGTTTAATGAATTCTTTCATTTATTTAACAAATGCTTTTGCATTTCTGTGCTAAGTATTGGGAATATTTAACCCCCCACCCCTTTCTATAAAGAAGACTCGTACAATGTATAGTCAGATTTAATTTTCATAGTCTAAAATTTATGGAAAATAGCCTATACCTTTCCTTAGTTCTCATTTAGAAAATTTGAATTTGCTTCAAATTCTTTTGTGATTTTTGAACGTTCAAGATATACCTTGTGAAAGGGGAAGATAGTAAGAAGATTGGAGAGTTGCAACTTCTTTATACATACCAAGGGAGAAACAAAAGATTTCATCCTATGAATATGTGAGATAGAAGTGCAGAATATTGAGGAAATATATTAACAGCTATTACATGGAAAGTAAAATCAATAATGGAAGTTTGCTTTGGTCTTTTAGAAAAAGTTTCAGAGCAGAGATGCATTTCTTTTGGAAGGCACAGAATAATAATAACAATAATAATATAATAACAATAATAATAATATAATAACAATAATTATAACAATAATAACAACAACAACAACAACAATAATAATAACAACAATAATAATAAAAACAAAGTAAGGTGAGAACAGGCAAAGTACAGAAGTGGAAAGTTACCAATTTTTCCAGAATTTAAGTAAGGCTATCTAATATTTTGGATTTCCTATATTTGTGAACATTGAATCCGTTAGAAAAGAGAGGGCGCCAGTACTGTTGTCAGCTTTATCTCTGATTCAGCTTATCTCAGGCTCCCTGGTTCCTGGTTGTGCTCTCATCAGAATCTGTATTTTTTTTATTTCTCATAAATACTAACTGCTAAAAAATACATTGAATTTGTCTTTGTCGAAGATGATATGTACTGACATGATCTGGTGCCTTTCACAACGATAAAATTTAGAGTAACAAGGTAAGTGGAAGGTTAGATTTCTCTAATCTTATAAATCAGAAAAATCCAATCAATCTTTGAACAGGTCAGTCATTAAATTGAATTTATTTTTCCTTACTAGGATCCTCGGTTCAATGCAGAAGTTGACCAAATTACCGGCTACAAGACACAAAGTATTCTTTGTATGCCAATTAAGAATCACAGGGAAGAGGTAAGCCAATTTTCCATTTTATAAAGGTCATTCAGAAACATTTTTTTTAAAACAATTTTATTTTACTTTGCATCCTTTGGAAATAATACTATAGTGATGAGATAACGCTAAAGTACTTGAATGTTCTGCCTAATATTTTTTGTATAAACTTTAATTACAGAGTTGAATCCTGTAGAGACTTGACTTTGATTTAGGAATAAATTTTAGTCACATCCTTATACCCAACTCCAAGGAGCTTATTCTCTATCATTGTGGTCACAACCCATTCATTTCTTATTGTATTTTAAGTGTCTGAAGAGTACTTGTTTCACATGTGGTTATTTATTTGCTGAGGTCATCAGCTAACCTTTTTTGGATTTAAAATGAGATTTTGGGAAAAAAATGGAAAGTAGATAAAGTTCATTGTAACATGACAAGCAAAGGAAAATATGTTGGCTTGTATTTCACCTAACTAAATAATTTGGATCTGTTAACACTGAATTCTCTTCTCGTTTTACACTAATTTGACAAAAATAGTTCATAATTATTATTGATTACACTGAATGTTTCAGCTGGGTGTCCTTTTTTTTTTCCAAATATTTATTTATATAATAACTGGGGTACAGGCTAGGGGCACGGGAAGGTGAGAGGATTCACCAGAGACAGAGCAGGAAGCAGAACAGGCAGATGGACTGAAAACACTGCTGAGGGGAGCAGCGGGAGAGACAGGAGAGGTCTGCTGCGCCATGTGGGTAGCTCCTTGGCCTGCCGGGGAATCGAACCCTCACTGCAGAGGCTGCAGATAGCTTCACAGCACTGCACTCAAAGCACTGCGCCACCAGGGAGGCCCTCCCACCTTTTTTTAAGATTTATTATTTTATACATACAAGAACCAAGGTACAGGCCAGGGTGAGAGGATTCACCAGAGACAGAGCGGGGAGCAGAACAGGTAGATTGACTGAAACACACTGCTGAGGAGAGCAGCGGGCAAGTCAGGAGAGGTCTGCTGCGCCATGTGGGTTGCTCCCTGGCCAGGGATCGAATTCGTGTTACAGTGGCTGTGGATAACTTCATATGTTGTGTCTTAACCCCTTGCGCCACCAGTATTTTTTAAGGTTTTCAGATGCTTACAATGTGAGACTAAGATTAAAAACCACCGTCAGGGATACTAGAGTCACTTTGATGCTTCTTATTTTCAAGTGATGACATCTTTCCCTCTTCCATAAGGTTTGTTACCAAATCTCTTTTTTTTTAACCAAGGGATGTTTATCATTTCAGTGTCAATGTTTTCATCCCTGTTGCCTGTACCATAATTCAGATCTTGAAGTAATGCTGAACCTTTAAAATATTCTTGTAGGAGATTTCTCTTCTTGCCATCAATTTCCCTTCAAACCACCTGGCAGATCACCAGGAAATTGTCCCTAACTCACTTTTCTAATTCAGTGCTTCTGTTTTGGAATATATTTTTAAATATATTTTTAAATATATTTTTAAACATTGTTTTGTAGCACTGGATGTATTCAGAAATATGCATATTAATCACATGGGGCTCTTGTTAAAATACAGACTCTTGAGTTATCCTAAGAAATTATTTGTTGTGTGTTTGTCTGAAATTCTTTTTGACTCTGTGTCCTATATTTTAGCTAGCAGCCTAGTTACAAATCAAGGACTGTGATTCTGTGCACTTAAGATGATGTTCAGTTTTTAGTTCATAGATGTGATTTCAAATCGTGCCTTAGAAAAGGACCATACTGGTCAAAAGATTCAGCTTGAATCATGCTCTGATTAAACTTCTCTTTCTAAATAGTGTGAACAAACTGCACTAACAGTGAGGATGGGGGACACAAGACAATGTGCAAGAAAACCACCAGGTGGGGTGAGAGGGAACCCCCATCTTTGTAGGCGTGTCCCCAGGATACACACATTTCTCTCTTTACCCCTCCAGTGAGGATGACTGAAAACAAACAATAGAACAAAACCCCCATCTGTACTGGGGTATAATTTACTTAAGTAAAATTCACCCATTTTAAGTGTCTCAGTTGGTGACTTTGACACATGGGTATTCCATCATGTGACTGTTACTGTGATGACGGTATAGAAAACATGTGTGACCGTCAATATTTCCCTGTATCTCTTTGTGGTGGAACTTCTCCTTCTTCCTCCAGCCCGTGACAATCACCGATTTGTTTTTTTTCACTATTGTTTTGCCTTTTCTAAAAAGCCATATGTAACAGCAGGAAGGGACAAAGCAGGTGGGTAAAGGAGAGTCCTGGAGCCTTCGGTGGCTTTTCACGCTTTTATTGCCATTTTATCAGGCATATGGCAAGCAGGGGTGGGGGTGGGGGCTGAGAGGTTGGCAGGCCTCTCACCCCCCAGCGAGTCTTCACTCTTCCTGGGTTCTCCGGCGTTCTCGTTGTGGCCTCTGCTTCTGGGCTGGGTCTCTTCCGGTTTCTTGCTTTTTCTCCTGGCTCTGTTTTGTTCTTCCGGTGTCCCTGTGATGCCGCCCTTATAGGCCCAGTCTCAGGCCAGGTGTACCCAACTACATATGCCCACACCCCACTCCAGGTGCCCACCATCAGGCATGCCTGCATTCAGGACCGCAGTGATGCATCATCAATCCTAAAGGCAGAAGGGCAGAAAGCCTGATCCTTTTTACTTACCATACACCATGTAAGTAGAATCCTGTAGTATGCAGTGTTGTGTGTCTAGTAGTGATGAGATCCACCCAATCTTGTATGTATCAGTAGTTGGTGCCTTCTTATTGCTGAATGGTATGACTACTAGTTTCACAGTTGGGTACACCACAATTTGATTACTCATTCACCACTTGATGGGCATTTGAGTTTCCAGTTTTTGTCTAGTATGAACGAAGCCTCTAGCCATGTTTGCATACAAGTCTGTGTGGGCAGTATAATGTGTTCATTTTATAATGTTTCATTTGTCTTATTTGTCTTGGGTGAATATAGAGGAGGGGTATGGCTGGATCATATGCTGACATACGTATCTTTAATTATTTATAAGAAACTCCAAACTCTCTTCCAAAGTAGTGGGGCCATATGTAGTCTTACCTGCCATTTATGAGCGTTCCAGTGGCTTCAAATTCCTGGCAACATGTGATAGGGTCAGAAAATTTTAGCCATTCTGGTGGGTGGTGATTTAAATTTCATTACATGAATATATGACTCCACTCTCTGCCAAAGGGCATCTGCTCACAGATTGGTTTTAAGTGGATTCACCCACAGCTCACCAGATTGATTGTCCAAAGCTGTCTTAGGTTCCTGTGGGTTCTGGAGACTCGGGTGTGCCTGTCTCCATACACACTGCCACGTCCTCTCCTGCTAGCTCTGACTTACCCTGTGATGACTTGAAATGACACCTGCCCTGCTTTCTTTCTTCTATTCTTTCCAGAAAAGTTCACTCACACCAATCATTTCAAGAGAGGAAAAACCCTTCAGTCACTTCACTGAAAATGTAGTATCTTCACTGAAAGGAGGGTTTTCAAAACAGCTCTTTAACCATCATTCTGACTTTCCCATCTCCCTATTGCTCCCTCTCCTCCCATAGTCATACCGCGCAGCTTGACATTAAGTGCAGAGAGAATTGTGTGCTCAGAGAAAAGGAATGAAAAGAAGCAGAAGAATAGACACACGCTCAGTGTGGCTATTGCACAAAAACATGTAATTTGACTGTTTGAGAATCATGAAGTATACAACTTCCAGAATTATCTTCCAATTTATAGCAATGTAAACAAAACCCAGGGCAGTGTTTGCTTTTGTGTATGCACAGAAATAAATACCCTTTCACAAAGCTTTTGAAATCAAAATGGAACATAGCGTTAGGATTTTTGAGAATAATTTTTAAGGTAGACTTGAATCCCATCTTTGCTCCTTCTTGGTGAGTAACCCAGATGGAATTGGTTTATCCCTTTGACTTTCAGTTTCATCCTCTGCAAAATGGGGGTTGTAAAAGGAGACCTACCTCATTGCTTGTGAAGATAAATTGCATTAATGCATGCAAAGGGCTTAACATACTTCCTGGCATATTCTGGAAGTGATCAATAAATGTCAACTGTGACTTTTTAATTGAAGTGACGTTGCATTATAACATCATATAAATTTCAAATACACATCACTATAAATCAGTGTTTGTACATTCAGTTTGCCACTAAAGTCCAATTTTATTTTTCGCAATACAGTTGACCCCTTTTACCCAATTTACCCATCTCCCTCCCCTCCTGTTACCCAGTAATCTGCTCGTATAGTCAAAATTTTATTTTTGTTTTATTTAGTACAATCATGAGTTTGGTTTCTTCATGCACTGCATATAAGTGACATCATAGTGTTTGTCTTTCTCTGACTTACTGCACATAGCATAAGTTCCTCTAGTTCCATCCATATTGTTGCAAATGGCAGGATTTTATTATTTTTCAATAACAGAGTATACCCATTGTGTAAAGACACACCTTCTTTATCCAATGATCTGTCAGTGGCACTTAACTTGTTCCCAGCTCCTGACTATTATAAATAGTGCTGCAGTGAACATGGTGGTACAGTTATCTCTTAGAGCGTTCTTATATGTTCATTATATGTTATATGTTATAGATAGCATTCTTTTATGTTCTTATGTCTCTTATAGCGTTCTTATATGTTCATGTGACTACCCCCCAGGGGAGTAGCTGAATCACATGGAATTTCCTGGAGTTCATTTTTTTTTTTTTTTTTGAAATTTCCGTATTCCATAATGGCTACACCAATTGACCTTTTTACCAAGAGTGTACAATTGCACCCTTCCCTCCACATCCTCCCAATACGTGTTTCTCTTATTTTGGATAGTAGCTATTCTCACAGCTCGCCTCACACACCCTTCCTCTCACAGCTGTCGCTCTTCCTCCCATAACCAGTCTCCGCTGCAGCTTTTCCTGTGTGACGCCGCCCTTATAACCTCAGCTCTAGACCCAGTTGCGCCCACTCGCGCATGCCCACACTGGGCCCCAGATGTCCACCCTCAGGCACACGTGCCCCACGCCCACCACCCACATACCTCCCGTATTCAGGCCACAGGTGATCACCACAGAGGCCACGGGGTAAAAGCCTGAGCAATTCACTTGCCCTACAGTGGCCCTGGTCTCTTGAGCTGCGTGAAAGGCGCAGTTGAATATTGAATCCTAAAGCCTGACCTCTACATGCAGGGAGATGTTTAAGATCCAGTCAAGTGTATTTTCTCCTCATGTGCCACCTCTCCTTGTGAAGTATTTTGCCTAAATAAAAATGGGGGGAGCTTTTTTCTTTAATGTTATCGTCTGTAGGGTAAGGTAAAAAATGTCAGGCTTTTCTGCCCTCCCGCCATCAGGATAGATGATGGATCCTTGAAGTCCTGAATGCAGGCCTGATGGCGGGCACCTGGAATAGGGTGTGGGCATAGGTAGATGGGATTCACCTGGACTAAGACTGGGCTTTTAAGGGCGGCATCAAGGGGACACAAGCAGCAGCAGCAGTAGAAGCCAAAAAAGAAGAGAAGCCGACGCCGAAGCCGAAAGAGAAGCCAAGAAGCAGCAGAACGAATGCCAGAGAGTCCAGATAGAGTGAAGACTTGCTGGACTTGCCCAGATAGAGTGAAGACTGCCCCCCAGCCAGCACCCCTGCCTGCCATATGCCTGGTGAACCCCAATAAAAGACCTGCAAAAAACCACTGAGGACTCTGACTCCTCCTTTACCCGGTCTGCATGGGATCAGAAAACCTGCACAGTGTCCTGTCCTGCCCCTACATCGTCAGAATCATGGGTAGCTTTTAACTTCTGTCACAGGCTTTTGAAGACAATCAGAGAGGAAACTATTTGCACTTTCCCCTCTTCTTAGTCAGAGAATGGGATAAATGCGCAAAGCCGTGGGACGGGAACTGGAGAAGTTGAAGGAGGCTAAAAGAATTTATTTCGAAAAGGGCAAATAGCTACTGGATAGAGAAAATTCGTGAAGATAACAGGCGAATGAGTGGAACGGGAGAAGGTGAGTGTAGGGTAAGGTAAAAAATGTCAGGCTTTTCTGCCCTCCCACCATCAGGATAGATGAGGGAACCCTGCGGTCCTGAATGCAGGCCTGATGGCGGCACCTGGAGTAGGGTGTGGGCCTAGGTAGATGGGATGCACCTGGGCTGAGACTGGGCTTTTAAGGGCGGTGTCATGGGGACGCCAGCAGCAGCAGTAGAAGCTGAAAAAGAAGAGACGCCGAAGCAGAAGCCGAGAGAGAAGCCGAGAAGCAGAGAAGGCCAGAAAGCCCAGATAGAGTGAGGATTTGCTGGGGGCCGGGAGGCTGGCCAGCCTCCCGGCCCCCCAGCACCCCTGCCTGCCATATGCCTGGTGAACCCCAATAAAAGACCTGCAAAAACCCACTAAGGACTCTGACTTCTCCTTTACCCGGTCTGCATGGGATCAGAAAACCTGCACTGAGGCCAGTCCTGACCCTTACAGTGAGGCAGTGAAGCTGTGTGTCTTTGATCTGAGGATTGTGGGGCAGGAATTTGGAAATAGCCACCTATTCTCAGAACCTGGCATGTATTCATTCATCTCATTTTCAAAACAGCCATAGGAAATAGTATTTTATTCACATTCAGCAGATAAGTTGAGGCACAGAACAATTAGGGAACTTGCCCAAAGTCAACAGCTGAAACCTGGGGAAGGTGAGATTCATTCAGTCTGGCCACAGGGCCCTACTGTGTAGACGAAGGTTTCTTAAAATTCTGGTGTGGATGACGAATGCAGTCTGCTTTCCTCCGTCTTCATGTTTATTTGAACTGCTGCAGTGAGCTTTTATATGAAGACCAGGAAAGACTTCACTGTTTTCTGACAGCCTTTTAAAGTGCTTAAGCCGGACATGGGAACACAATAAGGGATCAGGGGGGAAAAAAAAATCTGAAAAAATACACACAAAAAACTAAACAAAAATAATCAGACAACTATCAATCAGAGACGGTCTACAGGGGAGGGGGAGGGGGAGGGATCCAAATGAGGGTGGGAGGCGCACAGGGCACTAAGGTGATGGTGCACAGGTGAATTGGTGGTGGAAATTTTATGGGGACTACACCTGATGTAAAATATATACAAATAAAAAAGTTAATTATTAAAAAAATGCAAAGTGCTTAAGCCAGAGAGACAAAAGAGGGATAAGACAGGAGGAAAAAGAGGGAGAGTCACATACTGTGTAGTGTCTTAAGAGGATCCCTTCCAGTAAACGAGAGAAAAATTCTACCAGTGATGAAAGAGTTCCAGGAGCATGTGCCGTGTTAACCTGGGCCAGCGGGCCTCAGAGAAGAGCCACGATCTGTACATGGAGCATAATGAAAAAATTATGCAGCGATCCTGTCAGTTCTTAGGGCTGCTATTACAGCTCTGTCAGCCTTAATGATGGGTTTTTCAGACCCGGGAACTTGGACAGGTTTTTATTGTTGTCACTTGCATTTGTCAATTGTATAACCAAACAGTTCTTTTATGTGTAGGAAAGAGGTGCAGGGACATCCTTTCTCAGTAGCTCAGATGACCTCTTTCTGAAGTCCTGTCCTCCCCTTAAGTATTGCTGGTTATTACATGGTGGAGATAAGATTATTTTTTTCAAATATATTTATAGGGGCCACATCAGTGAGGTAGAAGGCAGGACGTTGAAATAATGCAAGTTCTGTGCAAATTTCTTAGTGCTCTGAGGTGGAGATTATATCCAATCATGACTTTCAGGCTGGGTGAAAACACCCGTTTTTGTCTTGGTTGAATGACAACTACATTAAGTAGAAATCTGATTTGCAAACAACTGTTCCTCTTCTCTTTTTATCTTTATTTTATCATATTTGATGTTGTTTCATGCAAAAAAGTTATGAGGATTTGTGATATTTCTGTACATGTGATAAAATAGCATTTGGGTAAATATCTGTGTCTTTCTTCAAAGTAAACCTGAGAAAATTTCAAGAATATCACGTAATTTTTTTTTTAAAGATTTATTTATTTAATTTATTTATACAAGCACTGGGTACAGTCAGAAGCGCGGGAGGGTGAGAGAATTGGCCAGAGCCAGAGCGGGGAGCAGAGCAGGCAGACTGACGAAGTACACTGCTGAGGGGAGCAGCGGGCGGCAGGAGAGGTCTGCGCGCCATGTGGGACCCTCCTCCGGTGGTGGCCGGGGAGCAGCCGGGGATCGAACCGGTGCTGCAGAGGCTGTGGGCAGCAGCTTCGCAACCCAGAGCTCAACTGCTGCGCCACCGGGGAGGCCCATTATCACGTAATTTATATAAGCTTTTTAGGAGAAAAAAAGATGAATCAGAGATTTAATGCCTGCCCCAAATCACAAAATAAAGCATTAATGGGCTCAGTTGTGTAATTCCAATACACTATACAAGAGTAGATGTTTTCCTCTAGAATTTAGGCTCTGTGACTTTATCTGCCCATCTAAACATACTCTGCTTTTTTCCCTGAATTATCTTGGTTTGAAAGTAATTATACAGCATTCCTCTGGGCTGTGAAGAGTTTAAAAAAAAGCACGGAAAATACTTTAACTTTTTTTTGGTCCAATTTGTAGAGGTAGATCTTAGGCGCCAAAAAAATAAGTACCAATGCAAGGTAACAAGAGGAATGTTACACGAGTTCAGTATTCAACGCACAAGTTGAAAGGAAAAGCTGTGGATTTTGAGTTAGAGAGATTAGAGGCAGGATGAAAGGGCTGATAGCCAGCGGACCCTGCTGTTGATCCCGCAGCCCTGGGAGCAGCACCCGGGGCTTCCACGAGGGCGGGGGGCCTCTCTGCTATGATCTCTGCTCCCAAACCCACAGGGGATTTCTTAAATTCGACACTCAAGCTTGCAAAGGATAAACATTACGGCTTTACGCCTAATCTTTCAAGTCAAAGTCACACTGTGTGAAACTATAGCTCCAAAATAAGCCGAGTCTAATTGCAAACTGTCAGTTGATTTAGCTCAATTTTAATCGGAAAGAATTGGCTAGTCAGGTGGGTGTTTTTTTGTTTTTTTTTTTAACTGTTCATTGCATTTCTTCCCCTGAGATTTTCTTTCTTGGAGCTTTTTTTTTTTTTTTTTTTTTTTAAGAAACAAGAGTACTCGCATAGTTTCCGTGTGTCCTGGACTTGAAGTCCTGGTGGTGATAATGTTTTAATTTGCCTTTTCCGCATCACCCTTTTAATGATAAAACAAGTGCATTCGGCAAGGATGGTAATCGCTTTCATAAGGAGAAAATAAACAATTGCCAAGAGCAGCAAATGCTTAGTCTCCAGAGCTACATCTACCCACCCAGGAGAAGGAAGGAGGAAAGAGTGAGCGAAAGCTTGAAGTTAAATTAAGGGTAGGCTGTGCTGCATTTACCCAAATCTCATTATTTAGTCAATTACTGTGAGTGAGTGTGTGTATGTGTGTTTTAGAGAAGCCTGTGCCTTTCCTGGGTGGGCAGGCTACATCGCAGGGATAAGGTGGCCTTTGGGGGTTCCTGCTACAGGGCCTGGGCGCCTTGCGGGGGATGGCTAGCTCGCCGGGGCAGCGCCCCTGCCTTCCTTCCACTTGCTGTGCACCTGCTGGAAGCTCGCTCTCGCCCATCACGTGGCGCACGATCCTGGGGCTGTGATCAGGACCCGCAGGTGCATCTGCGGGGCTTTTCCACGGGCCGCGTCTCCTTGTTGCACAGGCTCATCAGCCTCGCGTGGGTCCTGCAGACCACGGCCTCGGCATCTCGCAGGACGCCTGGAAGCTGGTAGGTGAAGTCATGGATGATGCGCCATTTTTTCCTTTCCACGTTCACCATCCTCTCGGTTCTTTCCAGCAGCCTTCCTTGTTTTGTTTCGTTTTTTAATGCTCACAAAGCTTGGCTCATTCTCAAGGCTCTGTTTTCTTCCTGAGGTTTCTGTTCACTGGTGACTTCAGAATAGCTGTTGCAGCCCTTGTTGGAACGCACCGTCTTTTAAATGTAGTAGGCGCCTTATAAACTTAAATCTTGAAGTTTCACATCGGCCGTGAGTCATGAATATCAGAGATTGGGAACCAGTTGCAGAGAAACAAACTGGTTTTTTTTTTTGTACAGTGTCTCACTCACTTTATGTGAACTTTGGAAGGATTTTGAGGATTACATGTTCTTGTGCTCAGGTATTAGAGTTAAGGTATTGATAGTTGTTAATGAAATTCCATACATGCATCTGCAAATACATTCAGTTAATAAGAGCTAAGATGACATGGGCAGAGTGCTTTATAAACCGCTGAGTACTCTGTGTTCTTACTACATCCTCATCTAAAAGTCCCTGCTTTTTCTTCTGCCATAGAGTAGAAATTCCTATTCTAGGCTTAATTCAAATTACAGACCAACAAATGATGATCTCATAAAATGCTGGAATCATATTTTCCCTTTATTTTTTGCGTCACTTAGTAGCAGTGAAATAAAGTGAAAATGGCTCAGATTTACAATTCCAGCCCCACTTGATTACTCCATTCTTTGACCATGGATACTCAATTAGTGAAATGTTGCAGCGTAACAAATTACCCCTGCTTTAGTGATTTTGAACAGCAGCCACTTATTGCCTCATGGTTCTGTGGTTCAGGAATTCCAGAGCTGCTTAACCAGCTGGGTGGTTCGGCCCCTGCTTCCCTGCAGGGCGGCTCTACAGGCTGCTGGACAAAGGGCTCAACACCCATGTCCCCAAGGACAGACTCCCTGGCATGGGTGTTAGCAGGAAGCCTCAGTTCCTCCCCTGTGAGCCGCTCTGTAAGTCACTCAGTTATCTTGCTGCCTGGCAGAGAGCTATGGAGGAGGAAGCAGCGGCACTGTGCATGGCTATCTCCACAGTTGCACACTTGCACTTTGATGGTTTTCTGACTTCAGAAGCCAGACATCTAGTGCAGCCCAAATTCAAGAGGAGGGTGTTAGACGCCATCTCTTGAAGAGAGGATTTTCCAAAGTTGTAGCCATATTTGGAAACTACTTAGGTATATTTTAGATGTGTTTGAAAACTTGACTCTCCTTAAAACTGGCCAGATGATAAAAGTCTCTTTATTAAATAATCAAGATGATTATTTCTCGGTTTTCATGTAACTGGAAATACGAACTACCGGAGGCAACATAGACTCCGTTTCAGAAAAGGTGGTGAGTTGGTGAGCGTGCTGCGTGGGATTGGCGAGAGAGAGAGAGAGAGAGAGAGAGAGAGAGAGAGAGAGACAGAGAGAGAGAGGAAAATAAGAGGAACGCAGAGGAGGAAAAAGAGGAAGATGCCTGTTGCTTTGGGTTGTGGCAAATGACTGAAGGTATTAAAGGGTTTCTGGAATGTTCTGTCAAATTTGTGGTCTGCTTGCCCTCAGTGTTTGCTTGCAATTTAAGTGCTTTGCTTGTTAATAGCCAAAGGGGATACTCACTGGTATGTCTTTGTTATGTGCTGCACTGTGTCCTGCCTGCGTTCATAGATCAAATGCATAGGGAGTTTGTCTATTGTTCTGTACAGTGTTGGCTTAAGAATAAAACTGCAAGGCCTGGAGACGAGGCCCTGTAGGTAAGTAGAGACAAGAGCATGATTTTTTTTTTTAAGCCAGGAAAATCTGATTTTATTAAAAGTATGTGGTCACAACCTGAAGGAGGAGCCATTTTCCTTGTTTGGTGTTGAACTGGGAGCCTGAACAATTTGGCGCCTGAACAATTTAGATAGGTACGTGATTTCTGTAGTCTCACCTGGAGAAAGTGCTGTGTCCAAAAGCAGGGAAGATAGTGAAGAGGCTTTTGTGATAAGCCAGGCTCGGAGTGGAAGGAACAAGAAGAGTAGATTTGTTTCACTTTTGTTAGTGAGGTTCAGACATTGATTTGCTGCAGGAATTAAGAGGAACAATCTAGAATACTTTCTAGGTTTTTATATCGGTTGTAAGGAAGAGAGTTGTGAGACTCCTGAAAATAAAGCACGCAACAGAGAACATTGGTTTACTGGCGTCACAACCACTGGCTCTTTGGGGGATAAATTGATTTACCAATATTTTCCCTGCTATCGTCAAATCTCATATTACCACCTCATCAGCTACTGGCTTAGCTTATTTCAATTTCAGAGAAAAAGAAAGCAATTAGAGGATTACTTTTGCAAGGGAACTCCTTTATTCCTGCATCTGAGTCCATACACTGTGGTTTCCCTTTTACTTTCAGGGAAAAACCATCTGTGTTTGTCCCAAAAGCCAGCCTCTCCTCATGCCCCCAAATCTCATCCTGTGTCTCCTGCTCTAAGACATGTTCAACAGCAATCCCCTCTGCGTCCAGAACCATCACAATTTCCCTCTCTCCAGGCTGGCTTCATTAGCATCCAAGGATGTTCTTGCACCATCTTAACATCTCCCTTGAATGTGCTCCACCCACACTTGCATCTTCACTGCCCAGCAGTGGAGCTTCCTGTGGGCAGGAACTAGTGATGGCTTCTCAGAGCTCATCTTGCCCAGTCTGCCAGCTGGGCATGTGCCCTGGTTGGTGACCACTCATTTCTCCAGAAGCGTTTACTGGTTCTCCAGGGTTTCAGAGCTCCCTGCCCCTCCCCTCTATCTGCTGCTGTTCCCTTACCTCAGCAACGCCTGGTCGCTCGGCCCTGCACCATCACTCTGCTCTGATTTTACCTCCTTCCGTGACTTTTAATACCACTTATGTTCTCCCACATGTACATGGCAGCTCTGCTGTTGTGCTTCAATTCAGGTGCTCAGCGGCTGCCTTGACTACCTGTACGTATCACACAACAGGCGTCTTGCACTTAGCAGTCATCACCACCTCCGTTAACAGCATCACAGCCACTCGAGCTGTCCACTTGAACCTGGACGCTGAATTTCTGGAAACCATCCCTGCCTTCTTTTCTCTCTCCCATTAGACATCGAGTTAGTTCATCACCCTGCATTCCTGGCTTTCCTGTCACTGTTCTCCACGGCCCTGGGATGACCCTGTCAAGCCGTCAATGTGGAGCCCCTGAATTGTTAGAGTAGCCCTTAATTAGTGCCCCTCCTTCCAGCCTTTGAACTCCCTGCAGCCTATTTTCAACAAATAACAAGTTTTGTAAAACTTGTTAGGCCTCATGCCCTATTCAGACACGCCAGTGGATTTCCACCTTACCCTATAGCCAAGGGTAACCATACCCAGTAGCGAACACCTTTGATCCCTGTAGGGTAAGTGAAAACGTATCAGGCTTTTCTGCCCTCCCACCATCAGGATTGATGATGGACCCCTGCAGTCCTGAATGCAGGCCTGATGGGGGGCTCCTGGAGTAGGGTGTGGGCACAGGTAGGTGGGATTCACCTGGGCTAGAGACTGGGCTTGTAAGGGTGGCGTCACGGAGACGCCAGAAGAAGCAGAGAGTAGAGCAGAGAAGCAGAGAGAATACCAGAGAGCCCAGAAAGAGTGAAGACTTGCTGGGGGCTGGGAGGCCTGCCAGCCTCCCGGCCCCCCGGCACCCTTGCCTGCCGTGTACCTGGTAAATCCCATTAAAAACCTGAAAAAGCCACCAAGGGCTCCAGGACTCTCCTCCTTACCCCAACTGCTCAGATCATGGAGATCCTGCTCTGTGTCCTCCTGCCACTACAGTCCCCCTTTTCACTAGCCCCCCAGGACCTTTGCACTTGCTGTTCTTCCTCTGTCTGGAAGTCTCTTCTCCTGGTTTATCCGCATACTCACGCTTTTATCTCCCTCAGGTTTCTAAGCAAAGGACATCTAGTTTCTTTTAAAGTCACATTGCCTAACACTATATAAGTTTCACCTTGCATGCTTACATTGACCCCTAAAGGTTCAGTTCTATCCTTCACCATACAGCTGGCTCCATTTGCCCATTCCTGCCTCCCCCTTCACTTCAGGTAGCCACGAGCTGGTCTGATGGTCTTCAAGTTTATTTTTGTTTCATTTCACCCACTTGTTTGGCTTCTCCACATACCACATGAGTGAAATCATAGAGTGTTTGTCTTTCTCAGTCTCACTCACATAGCATAACACAATCTAGGTCCATCCATGTTATTGCCAGTGTCAGGATTTTGTCTGATGTAGCTGAGCAGTGGTTTCGGGGCAAGTGATGCTCAGGCTTCTGTGGTGATCACCTGTGGCCTTGAATGTAGGCGGTGCTTGGGAGGTGGGCTCAGGGTACGCACGCCTGATGGTGGACACTGGAGCATGTGTGGGCATGTGTAAGTGGGGGCCCCTAAGCCTGGAGCCCGAAGCTATAAGGGCAGCATCTGAGCCTGGAGGCTATAAGGACAGTGTCACAGAGGACCATGTGCGGTGGAGAGTGGTAGGCCATGAGAGAACATCAGCGTGAGCCCAAAGAGTAAAAATTTTCTGGGGGCTAGGAGACCTCCCAGCCTCCTGGGGGCCACCAGCTCCCTGCCTGCCTTGCTCCTGGTTGCTGCAATAAACATGGTGTAGAAATATTAAAATCCCGAAAAAGCCACTGAGGGCTCCGGTAGCTTCTGTGCGCTCTGCGTACTGCCTGCCTGTCTGCAGGACAGGGGTGCATTGTGTATCTACCACACTTTATCCACTCATTTCTGGGCACTTCACCCAGGAGTTTGCAACTCCTGGCCATTGTAAATAATGCTGCTCTGAACATGAGGATGCAGACATGTTTTTGAATTTGTGTTTTTGTATATGGGGGTGACTACCCAGCAGGGGCATTGCAAGTGGAAAGCTAATCAAGGCTGTGTGGCAAACACCCTACAGGGTCTTCCTGCAGATGATCCCAGGTCACCAGGAATTGTGTTCTGATGACACGGCCACCCTCATTTTACATGAAAAACTGTGGCTCGGTCACATGTAGGAGATTTTCCAGCCCTACATGTCTAGTGTGATGCACAGTGGGAATTCCAACCTGTGATGTCTTATTCTAAGGTCACATTGCAATAATTACCTTGTTTAATGATTATTAATGGTTGTACCAGCTCTCGACTATTTTAGTTGTTCAGAAATGCAAAAGATGTTCTGGCATAATATAATCCAGTGTTACAAACAGTGATTCCAAATCCTGTCACCTACTTTGTGTTTCATCGGGCACAGCTGTGTGGAGGAGGCCTCTCCTTTTGTCCTGGTAACACCTACAACTAGGAGTTTTGCTGGTGAAGCAGTTGTCTGCAGCCACGGTTTCACACATGATTACCTTCCCAGGTTCATCTTCTATTTGGGAGGGAAAAGCAAGATAAAATCACATTTTCCATGATGCAACAATGGACTGTATCCTCTTAGTGAAGGATTTGATGAGTGTCAGAAGCAGGAAAAATGCATTCGTGCATACACAAGCTTCCTTTTCCCTGGAGTTCTTAATAAATGTCATGAATATGTAGCTTCTATGCACTTGGGGGACCAGTGCGTGATGTGCCCTCAGATCCCCACCAGTAGAGGCGTTCTCTGGACACCCTGGACACCAGCTTTGATTTCTCCATGACATTCAGCCTCTTCAGTGTTGTGACAAGTGATGCTTTTTGCTCTATTGTGTGTCTTAGGGGCACGTAATGGGTGCCCTATTTATCCTCTAATTTTTAGGAAGCTTCATTGGTGCAGCATCAATGGCTGCAGAGATGTGGGCCTGTGACCTGTGAGAAGAGCAGGCAGTGCTGCATGCTTCAGAGTCCAGCAGCACCCCTGCCCGGGGGACGCCTCGCAGAACGCGGGATAACACGTGGATATTAAATGGATATTAAATAGGCCCAGGGCGCTCATGTCATTTTGGAGATGTTGTGTGGAAAGGTGGGCCCAAGGAGTGGTAGAATTATCCCAAGGCAAAGCACAGTTGTGGGTTTGTGCAGTTTGTATATGGAATATGAATATTTTTTAGTTATTTTGCTGGGCTTACTCCCAGTGAGGCAAGAGGAACTTTGACTTTGTAGCAAAATCGTCTTGCGGGCTGAGTATCAGGGAGGCCTTGAAAAAGATTCCTCACCTCTCTGTGCCTTTGGCGACATGCCTGTCAGCTCTTACAAAGTATAAAAATCTGCTTGTTTGAAGGGCCGAGGAAGGTAGTGGAGGCCACCTTGACCTAATGCAGCTGAGAAAATGCCTGTCTCGTCCTTCCCCAGTGTTGCCAGGCCAGAGAAACAGAGGAATGGAGACCTGCGTGCTCTGTCCTGCTGCGTAACCTTGGCGTCTCTGTCTCCAAAGGTCTGTGGGGAGCTTTGTTCACGATGGCGCGTCACTGTCTCTGGACTGCAGCTCTGTATCCGGGGGCAGCAAGGGCAGGCAAGCAGGCAGAAGGCCCTGGTGCTTCTAGCTTTAAGACCTTTACCTCCTAGATTAAAAGCGAGTGTGGCTGAGAGTATAGGCTATGGCAGAGAGAGGGAGATATTTTGTGCAGAAGAGTGAAAATAAACACTGGAATAAAGAATCCTGCCCAGCACCCCTTTGTCTGGAAGGAGTCCAGCTCAGGTTGGCGCCAATCCCACTGGGAGTTCTAGAACAGCACAGCTGCTGACCCCATGGGCGGGACTTGGCTTGACCCCATCAGGGGAACGTCTGTCCTGCCCCGGGGCACAGAGGACTGGCCAGGACCTCACACGTGGAATGTGCCCCTTGTGTCCCATCAGCAATTGCAAATGTGCCGTTGGAGAACTTCAAATAGTTCCTGAGAACCAAGCTGGATTTTCCCTGCAATGACAGACGCAGGTCTTCCGTGCATTTTGAGTTTTGGCGTCCGGGACACTCCTGCTGCCACCACCAAGGCAGCTCTGTCCCGGGACTTTATCAGCAGAGCTTTCTGCTTTTTCTCAAAGAATCTGCTTACTTATGAGGCTTCATTATCAGTTTTTTCCCCCCAAAGTACGCAATACTTTTTCTGTGACTATGACAACACATCACTCGATTTATCATCAAAGATAACAGAACTTCATGGGCCTCCCTGGTGGCGCAGCGGTTGAGCGCTGGGTTGCGAAGCTGCCCGCAGCCTCTGCGGCGCCGGTTCGATCCCCGGCTGCACCCCGGCCACCGGAGGAGGGTCCCACATGGCGCGCAGACCTCTCCTGCCGCCCGCTGCTCCCCTCAGCAGTGTACTTCGGTCCTTCTGCCTGCTCTGCTCCCCGCTCTGGCTCTGGTGGATTCTCTCACCCTCCCGCACTTCTGACTGTACCCAGTGCTTGTATAAATAAATGAAAATAAATCTTAAAAAAAAAAAAAAAAGAATTTATCTCCCTTAAAAAAAAAAAAAAAGATAACAGACCTTCAGCAGCCACTTGGGATTTGTCTTTGTTTCTTAAAGTTCTAATTGTGAAGTTGCTTGGTCCCATTGTGAAAATACACATCCACGAGGGATGTGTCGGGGGGAGGGGTTGGACGGCTGCAGTGGATGCCCTGGAAAGCCCATGGTTCTGTGATACCCCCCGCTCTTCACCACTAGAGACCCAGCCGGTGCGCCGCACCATGCTGATGCCCACATCAGGTGCAGGTTGTAAATCGTGTCCTTAGACAATTGTCCGGTTGGACAGTCGCGATAGCAGTGCAGAAGATGTTAAAAATGGGGGGCTGCCATGTAGAATTTCAGAGGGACTTGAGGGGATACTTTCGGGGACTCGGCCCCGTGGAGAAAGTAAAGGGAATATTTTAAGATATGATGCGAAGGAAGATGTTGGTAGCGACGTGATGCGGAGGCTGCGTCAGTGATCTTATTTCGGGTCGAGGGTGTGGAATGTGAAGCCTGGCTTCAGTCTTGACCCTATAGATGGATGGACTCATTCAAAAGTTTTGAGTCATGAGGTCATTTGCATGCACGAAGCAGTGTTCCGAGCAGCTACGGTTGGCACAAGAGTCAAAGATGAACTGAAGTGGAGAAAACCCCAGGTAGAGGTCAGGGAAACCCCAGAAATGTAGTGGCCTCAAACAACACAAATGTATTATCTTACAGTTCTGGAGGCCAGAGGCCAAAATACTTCTCTCTGGGCTAGAGTCAGGGTAACTGCAAAGCTGTGCCGCATGTGGGGCCACTAAGGAAGACTTTTCTCCTACTTTTCCAGCCCCCACAGGCTACCCACACCTTTGGCTGGTGGCTCCTTCCTCCATCCTCAAACCCTGCAGAGGAACATCTCCCCTCATAAGCCTTCCAGATGGTTAAGGTCAATCCCTCCATCTCCACGTCATTCATCTGCAAAGACTCCTTTGCTGAGGCTGTAGTGATATTCCAAGGACTAGGGTGAGGACATTGGTGGGGAGGGGAGATCAACATGCCTACCACATGGCACTTCACCCTCATTTTATGGGTGCCTAGGATTTGGGAGAGGGGTGAAAACTCTGGGTTTGTCACGGCCACCCTCTGCTCTTGATTGTGCTCAGGAATAAAACAGGTAGAGAAGGGTGTGGGGTAACACTCCCTTCCCAGCCTCCCCCTCTGACCAGAATGGCAGTACCGTGCGGCCAGATGTGGATCATCTGTCTTGTGCACTTTTGTGAGTTCTGCCCTACAACAGCGGGGACTACATACGAGGCATTTGATAATTATTTGTTGAGTAAATTGTGTGTTGCTGAATGCATGACTGGGTCAGGGACAAGTTTGAAAGGAGTGCCAGGGAGGATTCTCCTCTGGCTTCTGCATTCATTGAGTTTTTCCTGGCAAAGTAAGGTTTTTGGCTCAGGGTAGAGACAGTCTGGACTCTTCTGACAATAGGGCATTCCGTGGGTGGGATAGAGGTTTGCTGTTGGTTCCTTTCATCCCTTGCTTTTGTCCTCCACGCTGTGCAGTCTGGAACTGGGAATGGGGTGCTGCGTTGGGATGATGTGTGGCCTCGAGTTGGGGGCAGCTGCTGGTTGAAGAAGTTGCTCACTGTGGCAGTGATCTGTTTGCCCCTGGAAGACCCAGCTGTCACATTCCACGCTGCTCACCCAGCCAGAGGCAAGTCTTGGCCTTTGCATTCCTAAAAGAACACTTGACCCAGTGAGGACATAATATCCACTTATGCTGCAAAAAGTGTCAGTAGAACAGAAAACAGGCTGCTTTGTGCTTGGGAAAAAAAATAGCATAAAGTAACTCCAGGTGCCAGCAGGTAGGCAGGAGCAACTGGACTGTCTGATAATGCAGCTCGCATTTTTAAAGGCTTGTCAGTTACAAGGTCTGACATATACTTGGCAGAAGAGATCACCATGTAAACTGACATTTAAAAACCTCCAGCTGGCAGTTCTTTGTCTTGAAGGAGATGAACTAATATGATTAAAGGAGCAATAGGTGACCGAAGAAGAAAAGACTTTAGATCAGCATAAAGAGGGCACAAGATGCGCATTTTGCTTAGGATCCTTGAAATTCAGACAATTCGTCTTTTTTGTTTTTTACCTTGTGACTGCAGACAAGTACAGTCCCTTTTCCCATTGTGTAATTGTTGTTTTTTTATCAGTAGTGTTTTAAACATGGCATCCACCTGGGACTGTATTTAAAAAAATTTTTTTAAAGATTTATTCATTTATGCATACAAGAACTGGGGTACAGGCCAGAGGTGTGGGATGTGAGAGGATTCACCAGAGAGAGTAGGGAGCAGAACAGGCAGATCTACTGAAACACACTGCTGAGGGGAGCAGCGGGTGAGACAGGAGAGGTCTGCTGCGCCATGTGGGTAGCTCCCTGGCCAGCTGTGGATTGAACTTGTGCTGTAGTGGCTGACAATAGCTTAATAGCACTGTCTTTAACCCCTGTGCCACCAGGGAGGCCCCAGCTGGGGCTGTTTAATAGGCTCAAGTGAATTTGCTTTTTTTAAAAAAAAAAAATACCAGTTACATTTAATTAATTACCCCTTAAATTAAGCTCTAAATCTATAAAGTTATCAGAGAGAGAAATAACTGGTTATCTGAAAGGATGAAAGTTTATAGTCGGACGTCCTCATGGTAAATATATTGCTCCAGCTGTCGGGAGAGACATTGCATAAAGACCTGCTGTTCTGGGGGCACAAAGTGGGTTTGCAGCCTGTGGGAAGACTTCAGGTCTGTTTGCCAGGCTGAACAGATGCAAGAGAACACCTTCCCCCAATTTCTGCCAAAAGGCAAATGATAAAAGTCTCACCAAAAGCAGTTTTAACAGTGACAGTGAACTCCAGAAAGAGACATTCCCGAGTGTCAGGAATAAAGAGAGGACGAGGCCCAAGGCAGGGAAGGTGCGTGACGGAGGCCGGGTGGACTCTCAGACATCCCAGGTGCAGGCTGCGGGGGAGTCCTCAGCAGGGCTGGTGGCGGCTGGGAGGTAAACCCCACAGAAAGCCCATATCTATGAAGGTTCCCTCCACGAAACTGGCCAGGCCAAACTCCTGCAGTGGCCAGTTGAAGCACCACGGAAGCTTGCCTCCTGCCAGCAGCTGCAAGAGAAAGAAGTGGCTTGTTTCTCCCCCGTGAACCTTGAGCGCACGAGCCAGTGCAAACGCACATGGCAGTTCACAGTCACGGCACCAGCTCCGTGCAAGACAGGCAGGTAGCCACTGCGCCCGGTTCCTTGGAAAATGGTCCCTTTTAATGATGGCCGTACAGAGGAAGAAATGAAGGAGAACAAGCACTTCAGCAGAAGGAGGGAGCAGAAGGGACAGGCAGGTTTGAAAAAAGAATCAAATAGAAATTCTCAAGCAGAAAATAGCGCGGAACTGTATGAACGCTAGTGTGCTGACTGAAAACTGTGAGGAATGGCTAGTGTTTAGTAGGGTTTCGGGACACTGTTCTCTTAGCGAGAGAGGATGCTTTCAGCCCCAGTTAGAAAAACACTTATCCTATGCATGGCCCCGCGTGTAAAGCTTGCAGACTGAAACTGGAGCTGCAACTGGGATACAGGTTTTAATACAGGGGAGTCTTTTCTGACCTGCTCTTCTGCTTATATGGAGACTTTGGCTCTGCTTTTCTTTCTTTCTTTTTTTTAAAATATTTATTTATTTATTTATACAAGCACTGGGTACAGTCAGAAGCATGAGAGGATGGGAGAATTCACCAGAGCCAGAGCGGGGAACAGAACAGGCAGACTGATGAAGTGCACTGCTGAGGGGAGCAGCGGGTGTGGCAGGAGAGGTCTGCACGCCATGTGGGACCCTCGCTGGCAGCCGGGGATTGTACGGGCGCTGCAGAGGCTGCAGGCAGCTTCGCATCCCAGCGCTCAACCGCTGTGCCACCATGGGAGGCCCAGCTCTGCTTTTCTAGTACAGCAGATGCTCACTGACCTCCCCTCCCCCACTTAAAACATTTCCCTCTTCTTCTGTCCCCGGGCTCGCCTCCTGCCCACCTCACTTTATGAGTGCCTGGCTGGGTGAAGGGCATGTGTGGCCTGCAGCCTGGGACCTCGGTGAACTGATTGGCCTACAGTGACTGACCCATTTTCAAGGCTCTCTGCTGATGTAGACTAACCAGCACTGTACTCCCGCTAGCCTGGACTTGAGGAAATACGCTGTGCAGCTATTTTTCCTTTTTTGAGGACTTTGAAAGAAATGTTTTTCTCACTGCCAATTTATATGATAACAGGACGGACTAAAACGTTAATGTTTGGTTATTGGTCGTTTAGTGAATGGCTAGCTTTTTACCTCTTACTTGTGAATTAGTAGGAACTTTCTTGTTTCTTGCTTAGTACTTTGCTTCAGGTACCAGCTAGCCCTGGAGACATACCTCTTGTACTGTTTAATTATCTGAGAAGGTTTGGACACTCTGTCTCTTTATCTGTTTTACACACACCCTCCTTTAAATGATTTAAAATTAAAGTGTCTCCAAAGGGACTGTGGTGATGGGTACTGTGGTGGTGGGAGAACCACCACCCCAAATACAAACATTGTGAGAAGGTAAAATAAAACAAAGTATCTCTTCACAAAACCATTTATTAAAGACAGAAAACTTAGTGCCTCTATTACACAAATGGCTTCTCTCTCTCTCTTTTTTTTTTTTTTTAGATTTATTTATTTATTTATGCAAGCACTGGGTATAGTCAGAAGCACGGGAGGGTGAGAGAATTCACCAGAGCGGGGAACAGAACAGGCAGACCGATAAAGTACACTGCTGAGGGGAGCAACGGGAGGCAGGAGAGGTCTGCGTGCCATGCGGGACCCTCCTCCGGTGGCCGGGGAGCAGCCGGGGATCGAACCTGCACTGCAGAGTCTGCGGGCAGCTTCGCAACCCAGTGCTCAACTGCTGCGCCACCTGGGAGGTCCCCAAATGGCTTCTCTTTTACTCATCTTAGGTGCCCCCCGTCTGAGCTCCCAGCAGTCTGTGGGCCCTCTGTATTGGGAAATTGATCCTGTGTGTATAGTTTTCATTCATTCTTGATTCTGAACTCGTTCAGGGCTGTGTTTCTGTTTTTATCACTCCTCAACACATGGTGGGCTCCTAGGTGTTTGTGAAGGAAATGAATAAAAGCGCAAAATAACCAGGTTGTCTGGTACCATTTTGTTACACCCCAGTGGCCCTCAGGAGACTTTGCTTAGCTCCACTTCACATATTTTTGATCTTGGACTAAAGCTATAGGCATGTAGTCATTGAGATTAGAACACCGAGAAACCCGTTAGCATGTTCAGGAGCTAAGCAATGTACAAAAATAGGAGCTGAACCGAGGACAATAACAAGGTAGAGGATAATTGGGTGAGTCTAGTTAATTTCATGAATGTCTCTCTACTCTGTCATGGGTCTGCGGGGGAAGTTGTTGAACAGAAAACTACCTCAGACAGGTATGCGTTTCCTCTTCCTCTTTCTGCTGTGCTATAAGGGGAATTTTCCATCCTCTTCTTAGAGTGCAGTGACTACAGGGTGCTGAAAAAACAAGGAAGGATCAGCCACATAAAACTTTATATTCCTGAAGTGTGGCTATTTAGGGGATAATAGATTGTCCTACTGTTAAATTGCAGATGGAAAGAAAGAGTAGGTTTATAAGGAAAGAGAAATTAAAAGTAAGTTGAAAGTCTTCCTAGGACTCAGGGGACAACTCAGACTGCAGTTGGAACGAAACAGGGTAAGTAAGAGAAATGTTTGAACAGAAATATGACGGGGTTCTCGAAGTCTAGCGACATCTTTTGTGAAAACTTGAGATGGCTTCCCAGAGGTTATTAGCTTAGTATTCTCATGATACAGTTTGTCCCTCATGTACCTTCTGGTCTATTTGAAATAAGGCTCAGCATATTAATTCCTAATTTGTTTTCTATAAAACCCCTTTCCCCTAAAATAACTTCATTAATAGTAAAATCATTCTCAAGGACAGAAATGTCAAAAGACCTTTTGACCATATTTCTACATTGGGAATTCTTTTCCCATGGTCTTTCTGTATCATAACTTGTGTGACTGGCCACGGGGTCGTATTTCATTTTTAATAATAGAGCATTTTGCCTGTTTGAAATATTCATTGCAAACCAGTATAAATGTTTTTACCATATTTCATTTGAAATGTGATAGGAATTTAGTATTCATTTTTATTGCAACCACCATGAAAACCATTCACATAAAATATTGCCAATAATTTCTTTCACAATGCAGAGTAAAAATTACAGAATCAAATATAGTTTGGGATGCAAGAAGCTAAGCACATTTGAACTCTTACCAGGAATAAAGGTTATAGTAAATGACAGAGAATTAGTGCAAATTAGTTGGTTTTGCTGTTGTAGCTTAGTTTAGTTGTAAAGCACATATAGATATTCTTCTGTAAACATACTTTGGTCAAGTTACACCAGTGACTGAGTCACCAGAATGACCTCTCTTCTTTCCCCATACCAGGTTGTCGGTGTGGCCCAGGCCATCAATAAGAAATCCGGAAACGGTGGGACATTCACTGAAAAAGATGAAAAGGTACCAAAGCGTGTGTCTGATGAGAAGTACATCTGGGTAGATGCTTTGTCTGTAGAGTGTGGAGACTACTAGAATTAATTGTTGCAAAAATGGTTGATCTAAAAAGATGATTTTTTGTTTGAAAATGAACTGAACGATGCAAAAATGACTCTTTGCTATGGTTGAATCCAGACCTGGCTCCCCTTCAGAGAACCAATGGTGTGGAATCAGCAGAAAAGCCTCGCCCGCCCCCCCACCCCTACTGCCCCTCAGGGTGCGTCCACCACGCTAGGTGCACCTGCGGCCCCTGCTGCTGGATGGCCTGTATTAGAACTATCTCATTTACCTTTCCACCCTGCTCTAGAGAAATACAACCTGGACCGAAGGCCCGCTCCAACCTTAGTAGTTGGCTAAATATTGAAATCGCTTCTTGGTGCAGCAAATTTCAGAATGTTGTATAAGCATTGTACACAGACAGTGGGGCATCAAGGTGCGAGTGCAGGCTGGGTGATATGAGTTCAGCTCTGGAAAGAGCTGGGTCAGTGCTATCACTGACCTCTCACACAGTAGAAGCACCACGTCAACATGCTTAGTTGGCATTTAAGGATGGCAACCCTGAAATTTATTTACAACTTCATTCTGTCAGTTTTATTTGTCTTACTGAGTATGTAATTATTTGTATATCAAGGGGCCCACTGAATTTTTCCTATTCATGTACAAGGCTATTTGTCGCTTCCCTGAAAATTAGTAGGTGCTTTTAAATTTGGAAGCCATTCAAACAAGATAGTTATTTTTCTTTCCATCCCAAATGCTGGATTGGCATCCGTGTTGGACCCCACGTATTAACAGCGTCACAGACAACAGGTGTCCTGATGATGACACCTGAGAATCTGTGCTGGGGTCATGGGTCTGTGTTCTGTTATGGAACACCTAATGGAAAGGTTGGTCATTTTAGGTTGTCCCAGCTCTTGGCAAAAATAAATCAACGATTGTGATAGTGTGTCCTGTAAAGATTGATTTTAATTGATAATTGTGACCCTATCACCATGGTGTAGTGTAATAATGATAGATTCATGTTAAAAGCACATATTGAAACATTCCTTGGCTTTATGCTGGATGAATGCCTATGCCTTTGGCTTTCTAATACTTATTTACACTGTAAATATTTTTGAATGTCTTTTGTGACTTGGGTAATGTAATAAGGCATTTTGTAGACAATTCTTATTTGGCTTGTTTCCTAGGATTTTGCTGCTTATTTGGCATTTTGTGGTATTGTTCTCCATAATGCTCAGCTCTATGAGACTTCACTGCTGGAGAACAAGAGAAATCAGGTAAGTGTGATTACTGAAAAGAACCTCGGCATTCTTTTTTCCATTGTGAATTTTTATCCAAGCAATATGGGCACGTGATTAAAAATTCAGATAGTACAAATGTTTGTACTAAAAATTCAGATAGCTCAGTGTTTTAACTGTTCTAATAGTTATTTTCATAACCTATTTTCCATATTCTGTTGCTTTAGCATTGTTACACAATTTTAATTGTCAGGCAAGAATTTATTTCACTTACACCACCTTTCCTGCCATATTACCCTTATCTGCCAGTATCTCCGTGTGATGATGAATTGCAACTGTAATGTCAGTAAGGCTTTTAGGTTTGCTCTGTCCACTAGAGACATCATCTCCTCATTACAGGCTTTATGAGAGGAGCATCTTGGCATCTCTTTCCTAACTGCTCCTCACCTCTGCTTTTTTCATCTCTCTACCCACGTTGATAACACATATGTGTACAAATGATAATATATACGTATACATACACATGTATTTCTACAACCATGACTAACTTAAACTTTGCATAGGTCAATTTTAAAGTAACAACTGTAAATGTTGCCCGTACTATCTTCCTGTATGTGACTTTTCCTTGATGTCTCTTTTTCTTGCTCGCTTTGTTTTAATAGCATTGTATTAGTTTTTATTGAGGTAGCATAGGCTGGCCTCACCCTTAACTCATATACAGTGTAATTTCTGGGTCTTTGAACTGAGCAATAGCAGCAGATACCAGGGAAGCAGGCACCACCTGCCTCCGCAGAAATGATTACTGAAGTTAGTTCTTTGAGCAGACACTTGGGCAAGTTGCAGACTTTCTAGAGAGCTAACACCATTTTAGCTTGGATAGAAATGTAGAACTGTACTATGTATTTTGAAGATATGTGCATATTCTTTTTTTAAATTGCATTATCTTTTATTGAGGTAACATTGGTTTACAGCACTGTACAATGTAGGAGCAAAGGTTTATACCTCTTCAGGTATACATATACCTCTTCAGGTGCATGTTTCCACGCCACACCCACCACCCAGGCACCCATAATTCTACACCACCATCCATTTGGCCCCCTCCTGGCCATCTCTGTCCCCTCCTTGTCCTCTGGTAGCCTCATTCCACGGTCATTTTTCTAGGATTTGTTTGGTTTAGCTTTGTGTGTTTTAGTTCCTTGATGTGTCTTGGGTCCTAGCATATTTTCCTTGCACTGTTAGTTCCAGTCGTCTAACCTTAATTTGTTGGTTTCCCCAAACCCCCTTTATTAGGCATTGCCTCTTCCAACCTTAATTTTATTCCCTTGCCGTGTCCTTGTTATGCTAGAACTCACCATGAAGCCCATGTCATGGAGTGTTTTGACTGTGTTTTCCTCTATTTTATGGTTTCAGATCTTCTATCCAAATCTATTTTTCATTTTGAGTTTAATTTTTTTTATATGGTGGGAGATAGTGATCTAATGTCATCATTTGCATGTGCTGCTCCAGTTTTGCCAGCATCATTTGTTGAAGATGCTTTCTTTTTACAGTGTATACTTTTGGAACTTTTGACCCTTTAACTGTTCATAGGTGTGTGGGTTTATTTCTGGCTCGCAATTCCTTTCCTTTGGTCTGGGTGTTTGTTTTTAATTCTAATACCATACTGCTTTGTAGTACTGTTTGACATCTGGGAGTGTCATACTTTCATCTTGTTTTTATCAGGATTGCTTTGGCACTTCAGGGGACTTTGGTGGTGCCATATGAATTTTAGTAATGTTTGCTCTAATTCTTTGAAGAATGTCTTTGAAAAATTGATAAGGATTGAATTGAATCTGTTTATTGCTTTGGGTAAGATGACCGTGTTAACAATGTTAATTCTTCCAACTCAGGAGCAGGACTCCCTTTCCATTTCTGTGTCTTCTGTTTCTTTGAACAGTGCTTTAGTTTTCATTGCACACATTAGTCACCTTTTTGTTAAACTTATTTGTAGGTACCTAGTACTTTTTGATCTAATTGCAAAAGGGATTATCTTCTTGAATTTTTTTCTTCTAGTTTGAAAATAGGAACACAATTGACTTTTGTAAATTGATCTGTGTAACCTGCCACTTGACTGATTTATTGTTTCAATTAATTTTTTAACGGAGTCTTTCGGGATTTCTACGTATATTATGTCATCTGCAAACAGTGATAATTTTGCTGCGTCTTTCCTAACTTAGATTCCTTTTACCTGGTTGCTCTGGCTAGGGCTTCAAACACTATGTTTAAAAGCAGTGATGAAAATGGAAATCCTTGATCTTAGAGGAATGTCTTCAGTTTCTCATCATTTTGTATGATATAAACTGTGTGTCTGTCATATTTGGTCTTTATTATGTTTAGGTATATTCTTTCTATTCCCATTTTTTGAGGATGTTTGTCATAAATGGATGTTGAATCTTATCAAATGCTTTTTCTGCATTTATTGATATGATCAGAACAGAATCCGAATCCCCTTTCTTAGTTTTTTGGAAGACATTGAAAAGAACAGGTATTAGTTCGTCTTTAACTGTTTGGTAGAACTCACTAGTGAAACTGTCTCTTTTGGGGCTTTTGATTTTTGGTAGAATTTGATTATTGTTTCCTTTTCCTTGCCTTTAATTGGTCTGTTCAGGTTTTCTATTTCCTTCTGATTGTGTCTTAAAATTATATTTCTCAGAATTTTTTTATTCTAGGTTATTCAATTATTGGCATGTAGATATGCATAGTAGTCTCATGATTTTTTCTTAAATTTTGTAGTAACGTCTCATTCATTTCTAATTCTATTATTACTTGGATTCTAGTATCCTAAGGTTTAAGGTTAGGTTATTTATTTGAACTATTTCTTGATGCGGGCCTGTATTGCTATATGCGTGTGTCTTACCTGTTTTAGCTGCATGCCATAGGTTTGGTAACTCATATCTTCATTTTCATTTATCTCCAGGTATTTTTGAATTTCTTCTTTGATTTCCTCATCCACTCATCAGAAATTCAGTAGCATGTAGCTCCTGTCTCTGCATGCAGTATGACTCTTGTTCATCATGATGTACTTGTCCAGTGACTTAAATGCCTTCATTTTTGTTATTCTTTATTATTATTTCTTTGACCATCTTCCCACACCCTCTACTTTCTTTCTAGAACTTGTGTTTGTAAGTTACTGGACTTTCCATTGCCTGTAGGTGAGACATTCTCCAGACTGTTCTCCATGTGCTATTCTCAACTCACATTGACCCTGCCCTGCTTCCCTGAACACAACTATGGTCTTGTCCCTTTATTCCTGACTCGTCACAGTGTAAACTGCTTCAGAAGACACACAAGGCATTTTGTTCTGTATAACTCTACAATCTCATCTCCCCAGTTCTACTCTTCACACACTGTGATCAAAGTATGCTGCTTTCTCTCAAATTCTGGTACACTAAATATTTCCCTTTTCCACATAACTAGAATGATTCCTACAGATTTTTAAGATCTCATGTAGAACAGTAACACCTCTAGTAAACATTCTGTAATACTTTTCCTCACTCTTCATCACAGGAAGGCTTTGTGTGATTAGAAGAAATTCTTTAGGATTCAGTGGAAAGAGAAAGAACTAGAAGAAACACAAAAGAACTTGTTAAAGGAACTCTTCAAGCTTCTTTTATTTGGGACAGAATCTGCTGTGCTCTGTGAAAATGGTGATAACATTAACAAATGTCGATCTCCAAAGTTTGGAACATTAGCAAAAATAATGCATTTTATGTGTTAGAGACTGTTCAAAAATGCTTTATAAACGTTAATTTATTTAGTCCTCACAATAGCCTACTGATTTTGGTGCTGCTGTTTGTCCTATTTTCAAGAAATTTGCCCTAGATCCCAGCTAGCAGGAAGGGAAAGTAGGATTAAAAAGTGATGACTCTGGTTTTAGGGTCTGTGATTGCAAGCCCTGTACTGATAAGCGACAGGTGTTTAAGCAGAGATGTGCATGTATGAAATGCTTGGATGTAAAGCTCATGGATTACAGTGTAAAGTTCCTGGATTAATAATTATGATTATGAACTGATCATGTCTAAATATTTTTGTCTAGGTGCTGCTCGACCTTGCTAGCTTAATTTTTGAAGAACAGCAATCATTAGAAGTGATCCTGAAGAAAATAGCTGCCACTATTATCTCATTCATGCAGGTGCAGAAATGCACCATCTTCATAGTGGATGAAGACTGCTCCGTGAGTACAGAGTATGACTTTTTTATTTTTAGAAAGACAAACGTTTATTCCTTGAAGCTCAGCTTTTACCGTCTCTCAAACCCAGCTGGATGTGGTGGTTTATGAAAAGCCAAGTATGAGCAGTGCTGGTGGAAGAGGGATGGAGGGTAAAGATGCCATGGGTACTCCTTGTCTTTCACCATTGTGCCCTCCACCAGTCGTCACCAAGGCCAAGTCCCTGTGCTCCTTTACCTATGGGCACACTACCATGAGGGAGAAATACATCATCACATTCAAATACAAGAATTTCCTTTTATTAGTAATTGTTTAGAGACCAAAGGGACTAACCCAATAAAGATAGTGTGACTGAAGTTTTCCTGGATGTCGTTAAAACCTTCACCAGTAGTAGAAAATGACCAAGCTGTTCTGCTGGTAGATTTAAATCCACTGACTTGCAATGTAAGGAAGCACGTGAGTGAGGAACGGAGTGGCGTGTTCTCAGAGAAGGCTGGCCGCTGCTAGACAGGCCAGCTGAGTTTGCTGTTGGGTTTAGGACTCTGACCTACGTCCCTCTTTCTTTAAGTGGTTCCTTTCATGCTCCACCAATGAACCATGCTTTTGGGATACTGGTTTTTGACATAGTTGTTTATTTTCTTATTTCTTTTAGACCCTAAGAATAGGTCCTTAATTGGTGGGTTAACAAAGAGTGCAGGGATTACTGCTTGTGTCTAGGTCAGTTACAACTCACACATGAGATCTGAATTGAGGTTTTTTTAGGGAATAGATTTGTAGAAGATAATTTAGTGCTAAACTATACATTAAAAATTTAATTGTTTTAGATATTGTATCATGTAACTCAGCATGATCTGAAATAATTTTGTGTGTCTGTGTGTAAATTCTAAGACAGTGAATGTGAATTCATAATGCTGTAGGATTATCAATATTCTCATAGAATGTTCCTTCATATTTTCATGTTAATGTAGGGATGATAAGATAATAGCTATACTTTTAAAGTTCAGGTCAGAACTCGTTAATGCAACATGTCAATTTATCACTTTTGCTCTGTGACCTGATCTTTAGCATTTAATATTTGAAAGTTATATGTAAGGTATTCCTTTTTTTAGTCATCTTAAATGTCACTTTCATTAATATTCAGTTTGTCTTTATACCAGTTAAAACCCATCATGGTAGCAATTGATTTGGGTCAGTGATGACTTAAAGTATAACCTGGCAGTATATATGTTAATCTAGTTTTCTTTTTTGAACTTGATTTGTTGGATTTAGGAATTAAGTGACTTGGTCATTTATAATTATTTGTTGGTGAAAAATGCATCAACATGAGCAAAAATCCAATTGAAAGCAAGAAAAAAAAGTTCTCTATTTCCCCAGATTAAGCTAATATCACTGTTTTAATTGTTGCCTTACAATTTTTTCAGTGTGAATATATATTCTGCTTTTCATGTAATTTCAAAACTCTTTCTCTTGCGAAAGTCTTCACAGTTCTTTCAATGATCTCACAAAATAGTACTGAAGCATGTGTTTTATAAATGAGCTGACAATAGCAGGGCATGCATAAAAGCTAAAAACTTGAGCCTTTTGAAGAAATAGATATTTTGAAGCTAACATACTCATTAGTACCTGATAGAAAAACTAAAACCAATTCAGCATTTTTACAAGTGGTTAATAGAAACCATAAGAACATGGTTTTTAATAATGGGAAGCAGGTTTGAGGATGAAATGAAATGGACACTTGGACTAGTTTAGTCTGATACTAAATTAAAATAGCGTAAGTGTAAGTGTCGCTACCTTGTCAAACGTCAGTCTGTTGTTGTTCCTCTTTCAGGATTCTTTCTCCAGCGTGTTTCACATGGAGTATGAGGAATTAGAGAAATCATCAGATACTTTAACAAGGTAAACTGATGTGTTCTCTGCCTTTCTCCCAAATGTATAGTGCTGGTTGCAGAGTTATTTCATGACCTGTGTAATCAGGACCAGATAAGACTATCGGCCAACCTCCCCTGCCCCCCGCCCCCAATAATTTCATTTTTGTGAAAATACTTTCTTTTTTTATGATTTAAGTAATTTATTTGTATATATTTTACATCATTTTTTACAATGTTTGCCTTTTTTTAAATATATTTCTTATATCATTTTTCATTTTTGCACAATGTATGCACTTTCAACTTGGTTATATTCTCCATACAGTTGCACTCCCCTTATTTTGACCCCAATCCCTCCTCTCCCCGCCCCCCACCGATAGTGTGTCTCTGGTTTATAAGGGTTGCTTGTTGATTTTGCTTGTTGCTTGTTGATTTTGATTTTTTCTTCATTATAGTGATTCTTTTTCCTGGTCCCTTATTTAAGTTTTCTAAATTCGTGCTATGAGTGAGACCATCCGGTATTTTTCTTTTTCTTTTTGGCTTACTTCGGTGAGCATGATGCCTTCCAGCGCCATCTATGTTGCTGCAAATTGCATGTGTTTATCTTTTTTGATTGTGGAGTAATATTCCTTGGTGTATATATACCACATCTTCTTGATCCAGTCATCTATTGTTGGGCATTTGGGTTGTTTCCATAGCTTAGCTATTGTAAATAGTGCTGCTATAAACATTGGGGTGCAGGTGCCCTTTTGAATTAATGTTTCTTTGTCAGAAAATACTTTCATTTTGATGTTAAAGCTCCAGGGTGTTTCACAACCGTTGCCATTTAGGGGATTCTTTCACACAGTGTTAAGATGAGTATGGGCCTGGGATGGTATTTTTTGGCAACTGACTCAAAGGCCTGCATGTGCTAGTTTCAATTATATATTTTCATTGCCTATTGGACCTTCACTGGAAACTTGATAAGCTTATGAATACAACCCTCTGTGATTCTGTTTTGTTATGGAACCATCCATGGGCAGGTACCTCACATGGGAAGGAAGCCTGTGCACAGAGGCCCTGTGGCTGCAATCGGATCAGAGCAACACTGCAGTTCTTTCATCATTATGCTAAATTTTGTATTCGTCTTGTTGTTGTGTGTCACTCAGAAACAATCTAAAGTATTTATCTGATGGAGGTTTTGCATATTACTGCTCCAGTTTTATGTGCTTCCTGAAGATTTCTGAAAAGGATTTAGAGTAAACTACCAAAGGGTCTTTTCTCATGCTCCTCTTGTCACTCTTAACCCAAAACTGATGGTGTTTGCATAAGTGACAGGGTCTCCTAAGGACTGTAATCTGCTAGGGTGAAGCATCAGGGATTCTTGGGTACAGCGTTGTTTACCACATTATTCCTTGTTCATCTGTTTCAAATTATTCTACTCTTAATTACGGATGTTATGACTCATCTTACGACACTCTATTTCATATAATGCCTCATAGATCGTGGGAATAGAATATGATCTTGACTACTTGATATTAAAGTTCTAAAATATAGTCACCATATTTGAACTATCAGGATTATCTCATGTAGTGAATCATCAGTACAACTGTCAGTCATTAAGCATCTTGGTTGTGATGCTTTAAAAATAACCTCTGTGTAAATCTAGGCTATAGAACATTGCAGAAGGTAACTGGCGTGGTTTCTTCAAGAATTCAGTGTTGTTGCATTAAAGAGAGGAAAGGAATGTTATTGTATGTGTGATACATGAATCTTCATCCTGGTTCAAGCAAAACAAAACATATCAAACACATAGTGAAAACAAGTGGAAATTTGAATGTGAACTGAATAATAGATGGTAATGGGAAATTATTGTTACTTTTCTTTGGAAGATGAGATGCTGTCATGAGTCGGCAAATCCTTTATAAACTTCTTAATATATGATCAACTATAAGGAATTGGCTAAATGTTCATTTTTAGGAGAGTCATGCTAATATATTGAAGGATTAAGTGTTGTAATGTCTGCAGTTTCCTTTAAAGTGGTTCAACGAAAGACACAAAAATAAATCAAAATTTCCTATCTTTAAATAAATATATTTACAGATAGATGTATAGATAAGAAAATGGGGCAAAATATTAATCATTGTTGTATCTGGGAGGACGATATTCATTTTACTTTCAACTATATTTCAACTTTTTGGTACATTTGGAAGATTCAAGTTTTTGGTACATCCATCATAAAAAATTGGAAAAAAATAAAAAAGAATTGGAAGAAAATGCATGTCATAAAAACTTGGCAACAAAATAAAATGAAAATTGTATCTTCAGCTCATGCAAACTAGAGCTGCCTGCGTTTGCAGCTGCAAGAACATAATATCCCAGTGGACAGTCTGGTCTGGTTCTGACCCCCTTACACTGACATCAGGGCTGAAGGCTGAGAAGCTGCCCTCGCTCTCTGTACCCAACCCTTTCTTCTTCCTTCATCCCTGTCCTCATATTTCCTGTCTTGTCACACCTTCTACCATCAAGGTGAGGCAATGGTTGATGCAGTGACTTGATGCTATTCATTTCTTAGGTGACTGTATCTAAATCAAAACTCAGTATTTCTAGACTATCATTTTATCAATATGATGCCATGAAAGATTGTGTCTCCTGCAACAAGTGTTTAGGAATTAGCCAAGGGGCAGGAAGTAAGTTGGAATTCTTGGGCTCAGAATGCTTCCCCCTGAGTTAGGCTTTCACTGCCAGCGAAGGCACCTCAACCCGAAGGTTTTTCTGCCAGGCTGGAGGCTCTGTTTCACATATTAAAACTGTGTAGCTGGCCTTTGCTTCCCTCTTGACCTTGCTGATAGGAGATAGTCTGTTCTTTCCTAAACCCTGTGCTGTAGTGTTTCCTGGCTTATTGACATTGTTGTAGTTTGCCTGCATTCCTATCACAGTGTGTGATAATGTGTGTGTGTCCTCCGGGGTATGTATGTATTCCCTGAACTGCACTGCCTAGCTCAGCTGTGAAGTGTCTATTCTTAGGAGGTGCACTTACCTATTTCACTTTGATTTTAGATGCTTTGATACTTTACTTTTCAGAAGCCATTTGCTCAATTCTAAATAAGATAACATGTGATGACTTGATTGTTTCCACTTTTTGACTTGGATAAATAATGAATTGTTATATGTAGAAGCATAAATATATACATGTCTATATATTTACAGTCTTAGTTATAGGACAGTAGGAAAAATGGTATGCTAATTCATATTGAAAAGTATAAAATTGAGGAGTCATCTTCATCAGCCTTTGTGAATTTATATTTTATGTTTTGTCATTTTTATTTCAAATTAATCCAGAACCTCTAAATTCTAGTGATAGCTGAATAAACCCAGTGACTTGGTATCATAGTGACCTCTATTGGTGAATATACACTTAAAAAAAAAAAAACAAGCCAAAAAAAACCAAGTCTGGATATTTTGTTTCTGATGAATAACAAGGCCCCTCTCTGTAGGCTTAATGGATAGTATCATTCCATGTATGACTTTTAATCACCACAACACAGTTGTGGTATAAAGACCTTTTTTAAATAAAGGATTAATACATCGATGTGGATACTATAACAGACTAATTTATAATCCCTTATAAATTAATATAATTTCACACTGATGGCTAGTGTCAGCTAAACTTTCCAAATTCACCTTCATTCTAATGCTGCAATAAATGACTTGTTAGTACTGTAAATAGGTTTTCTGTGTATTAAAATTAGCTATCAGGCATAATTCTGCAAAATCTCTGGATTAAAATAGTGTTTAATACCTTTGGTACTGCTTCAGGGCTAACCTAACACTGTTTATTAATAGAATTCAGGACCTTCCAATTATTACTACATATTTTCGCCAATGCAAACATTCTCCGACGAGATGAGAAACTAGGCAGTTTGATGGTATGAGCTGCTAGCAAGTCATTCCTTTTGAGCAACTGTTTATCATTGAAAAGCATGTCTCCTTTGGGAGTCTTCCAAGCAACCCACTGTCTTTCATAAATTAAAATAACATACTGAAGACAGTCTTCAATGTTAAATGTAAACTTAAAAAATATGGAGGGTGAATGTTATACATAATTATTAGCATAATCACGTCACCGTTGGGATCAAGCACAGTTAAAATGTGGGGAGTGAGGTTACCCAAGAATTTCAGAAGGGAAGCTCATTTCCAGATGATGGTGGATTTCAAAATTTCTTGCTTCAATTCAAAAAGTCACCCAATTGGGATAATGAGTGTGCCACTGTACAGGTTATGTAAATTTTAAGAAATAGATACTTTGGTGTTAAAATTCCATGTTAGTCAACTTTGTGAAGTTGTAGGTGCACATCAGTCTCTATAGTTAAGTGACAGATGTGTGGACTTAATCCTTTAAACTTACTTTCTTGGCATATATACTAGCTAATGTTATTGATACTAGAAAACCTAACAGTAGTTACATATTGTCATGCCCACTACCTTAAAAAATAGTAAGACTTTCATTCCTTTCAGAAATTGAATACAGAATAGAAGAATGTAGACTCTGAAATCAGACTACTAAAATTTAAATTTCACCGCTTAATGGCTTTAGGACTTTGCATAAATCACTTAATTGCAAAGCCCCCGTGTGTTTATCTATGAAATGGAGACGCTGATGTAGATTATAGTCAGGATTCAGTGAGACAATACCCATAAAATACTTCAGGAAATTTCTGGCGCAAAATCAGTACTGAGTAAATGTGAGCCTTTTTTCTGGGTGTCTTCCCTGTGTTTTGCTGGTTTAGGTTCCCACTTAGTTACGAAATTGCTCCGTGTTTGTGTGTTCCATGTTGCTGTCTTCCCAGGGATGAATTCCTCCACAGCTCAGTTAACAGCCCCAGTATCAGATGGTCTAGATATGTCTGAGTTAATCCAGATCCCCCAAGAGGCAGATGCCAAGACTGGATTAAATGCACAAGAAATATATAGTAGGGCAAAGCCCCTGGACAAGGAAAGAGGGTTGGAGCTGCGAGAGGCTAGGAGAAGCTTCAGGCCAGCAGGAGAGGAGAAAAGAGAGCAGGGAGAGTGTGTGGAATGCTTGGACAACCAGGTAGTTCCAAGGAAAGTTCAGCAAGGGTGTTGGAGTCCTAACAGGAGATTTTGGCTGGAGAAGAATCCTCGATCTCCCAGGGAGGGACCTGCCTCGGTTTCTCTGAAGTTCCTCGTCTTGCCCCAGGGACACTGTGGCAGGCTTGTGCATGTGGACACAGAGCTCCAGATACAGCCCCACAGACAGTGGTCACTTCAGCTTCCTAGACTTGGCCCAGTGAGAGGCGCCTCGGCAAGGCTACCATAACCTTAGAGAATGAGATCCATCTTCCTTACCCTGCTGCACTTTTAAAATCATCCATCTGTGTCTTCCAGCCTCGCCTCTTCAGCCTGAAGCCAGCACTTTGTTCCCAACAATCTGTAACTATTTCACATTTCCTAAATGTACGTGGAACTCCTACATCTCAGCAATGGCTTTGTCACTGGGTATTTCTTCCCCTGCCTGGAATACCCTCTCTCCACTCCCTGACGGCTGTCTTTGCATCCTTAATTCTCACCCAGCCTTTTACACATTCCCTGGATGCTACTTCTTCCCCACCCATTCCATTTAGGTGTTACTTGTCCTCATGTGTGTGGTGCTTATCTTACTGGCATTGACATACTCGGGACCAGGGTTATACACAAATCATCATAACCCCAGATGAAAACAACTTACGCAAGAGTTCAGTGCTGTTATTGTCTCCTGTGACGGTGCGGTGGTCACAGCCCAGGGTCAGTGCTGAGATTCAGATCTGCAGAGGCCGCGGACCCAGGGACCTACAGCCTGTCTACTCTGCGTATCTAGGGCTCCCTGCTTCCCTTCAGATTTAGGAATGCAGCTCCACCCACCATAACCTTGTTTCGGATGGTGGAATGGTGGGCAGAACAAGCAGGAGCAGGGAGTGACCAGCTGTCTGTTAGATGAGGTTTCCGGAAGCTGTCACATTTCCTGTTACATGCAGTTGTCCAGAACGCAGTTGCATGGATATGCCCAGCCAACTAAGGTGACGAAGAAATGGAGTCTTCATTATGTGCCCAGGTGGAGAGAAGGGAGAAGAGTTTTGGGGGGATGTTTGCAGCCTCTGCATTTGGTGCTAGCCAAACCGTTCATCCAGTAAATGTGGTGATGCGGGTTCTGTGTCACGTGTCTTCACTGGCCTGTACGCTCCTTCTCACAGCTGCTGACTTATGTGTTTGTCCCCATGTAACCCTAGGGTGCCTCTCAGGGAACCAGGTGTATTTAAGTGCAGGAACAAAGACTATCAGCATTTCTTATATAGGGTAAAAAATAATAAGACGGTCCTGCATAACTTTATTCAGTCATTGTTCACCGAAGCCACCATCAGGAAAATTAATTCCTAATTAAATTTAATTCCTAATTAGGAATTAAAAAAAAATTAGGTTCTGTTTAATAGCCATTTTAGTACTTCTCGTCTATTTTATCGTAGGTTTAAATTTGTGATGTCTGACAAGTTGCTCAACTATTTTGGGCTTCATCTGGCTTCCCTTGTTAACATTAATGATGATGACAAAAGTAATAAGTCATCATGATCATCATTTAAAAAGGGTATCTTCTCCAGTGAATTTCTTTCCTTACCTTTTCATTTTTTTAAAAATCTTGGCTGTAGCTCCTTGTTTGTTCCTGAGACTTGCTATCTGTGACACATTTATGTTTTAAAATCATTTCATTAACTTAAGTCTTAACATTTATGCTGTGGTCTTTTCTTGGATAGCCACCCAGATAATATGTCTGGGACAGGAAGCCAATAGTGTCCTAGGTCTGATGGGTGTGATATTTTACCCACCTCCCCAAGGTACAGTCTAGTCCTAGTAAGTTTACAGGCTGAAGTTCATCTGCTCCCGTGTTGACACTCACCTTTCCTCCTCCTCCTTTATCTTTAAATGTCACACTATATATGGAGTAGGGACTGGATTTCATACGCTGTAACCACAGCCTTAGAAACCACTCTCCCAAGAAGCAGTTGAGAAGCAGCTTGGGTGAGAAAAGATAGGAAAGATACTAGAAATTTAAGACCTCAGAACAAGTGGACATTTTTTCCTGAGATTTTGTCCCCATATTTTGTCCCCATTACCAGGGAACATAGGACGTTTTCCTGATGAGAAGATCTGTATCTATTTTGTTTTCTGAATCCCAGCACTGGTACTAATTATGGGCTTTCTGACATCAGATAAATCTTTTATGTTTAACCTATTAAGTAAAAATGTAAGGAGAAAGAGACTGGGGAATGTAATTTCAAAAAAATTTGAAGATAAATTTTTAATTAGAAAGTATAAAGGATTTCAAGGAGAGAAAGGACTTAATGAAATTCTTCTTGACCTGCTTGATTTTTGCCCTTGCCTTGAGGTATGTGAAAGATTGTTGAATTGGGATGGATAGAAGAAATAATTGAGGAAGTAAAACAGGCATTAGATCTTAGTCTTTGTAATCTCAAAATCCAATGAGAAAATAAAACATGGGGGGAGAGTAATTCATAAGGATTTTACAACAACTAGAACAAAAATCAAAATGCCCATCAATAATGGCTATAAGATTACTTCAGGGCCTCCCCAGTGGCGCAGCAGTTGAGCGCTGGGTTGCGAAGCTGCCCGCGGCCTCTGCGGCGCCGGTTCGATCCCCGGCTGCTCCTCGGCCACCGGAGGAGGGTCCCACATGGCGCGCAGACCTCTCCTGCCGCCCGCTGCTCCCCTCAGCAGTGTCCTTCGGTCCTTCTGCCTGTTCTGCTCCCCACTCTGGCTCTGGTGAATTCTCTCACCCTCCCTCGCTTCTGACTGTACCCAGTGCATGTATAAACAAAACAAACAAACAAACCAGCAAAACAAATAAATAAAGCATGCCTCTATTAAAAAAAAAAAAAAAGCAATAAAAAAAAAAAAAGATTACTTCAGACATTCAAACACTTGCTTTAGTCGAAAACTTGTGGATCTCTGTCTTCTCAAAATGTTTCAATTATCATAACTACCAAAGTTGTGAATCATCAGTACAACTAAAGGCGATTGTCCAGTTAAGGTTTGCCCTTGGCCCTCCTGTCATCTGAGACTGGTAAGATTCAATTGTAATCATTTAACTCCACCCATTTTATTTGCACTGCACAGAAAGAACTCATGTCTCTTATTTCCACAGGGAACGTGATGCCAGCAGAATCAATTACATGTATGCGCAGTACGTCAAAAACACTATGGAACCACTTAATATCCCAGATGTCAGTAAGGACCAAAGATTTCCCTGGACAGTAAGTTATCCAATTTTAGACCTGGAGCTTAAAAGCTGCTTTCCCATCAGATCAGCACTTACAGTGACTCCTCAGCCGAAAGGCCAGCCTTGGAATTGCCTATTTAGGAGTCATCCTAGTTCTCCTTAAAGATCACGGAGGAGCATAAAATCACTCATAACATCTAATGAAAGGTGGTCATCTACTGAATATGGAAGCAGTGTAGCTATTAACTCCTTGGTGTCAGTGGCATTGATCCCCAGAAATGAAGTTCCATCTGTCTTGAACTTGCATAATTATTAACTTACCCCAGGGGGTATCTGATTTCCTTGACAGCAAAGCAGCAAAGATCATTTTCTCAACAGTCGAAAACTTTGAAATCGAGAGCTCCCTCATATCTTTAGAAAAGCATTGTTCCTTGAGGGAGCTGCCTTGATTTTGTAATTTGCACATCTGGAAGATTTTTCTAGAATATCACCAGTATGGTCAGTAGAAATTAAAAAAGGACAGGTTTGTAACTCAGTTTCCTAGGTCCTGTAAGACTTTGTAATTCTACTCTTTTTAGGTTCTTTGAGGCATCTACACAGATACAGTAGGTGCTGAATAAGGGCGTTAATATTACTATAATCTGGAAAGTTTAAAAAGGGAAGCAAAGAAAGGTTATAGATTTTAATCATGTAAAGACTAATTGCTTTTTATTACATTCATGTGAACTTCATTATACTCTGTACATTTTCTGCACTCTGATGTTATCTCCAGCTAATAAAACATGACTGTATTAGAGGTTTCAGATGCACAATAGATTTTTCATAGCAGCTAATGGGCAAATCAGTCTTCATAATTTTTAGCTGTTTTATTTTTGTTTTTGTTTAGAATGAGAACACAGGAAGTGTTAACCAGCAGTGCATTAGAAGTTTGCTTTGTACACCTATAAAGAATGGAAAGAAGAATAAAGTGATAGGTAAGGGCTTTTCATTAACCTCTTCTTTATGCTTATTAAAGAAAAACAAAGTATTACCAGAAACTTCTTGTTCTGTAGTGTAAATTTAATGAATGGTGTGTGCAAAAAGATAAAAATTGAAATAAGAGAATTTTGTGATATATTTATATTGGTAATGTCAGCAGACTTTTATTAAATACCTTGTGTTATTGTAATTATCATCATCCTTTTTCAACAGAATTTTTGTTTAGGGTTGTGTTGAAAGTAGACTGAGACATTAAGTTGATAATGCATATTGCTTTAAAGACGCTTTCTGGTTTTTGATTTTTATTTTTTGATTATGTGATTGAGGGTGGAGGTTGCATTCATTCAAAAATATTTACTGAGGATCCCACCACTACAGGCTGTTGGAGTAAATTAGTGAAGAAAATCCCTACCCTCAGGGAGATTACATTCTTAAATGAAGATTATAATGTCCTTCTGATTTATTTCCCTGAGCATAATCCCTTCCAGCTCCATCCATGTTGCCACAAATGGCAGGAGTTTATCTTTTTTGATCACTGAGTAGTGTAGCTACCACCCCGATCTCTAACATAAGCTGTGAATGAAACAATATGATACCAGTAAATGCTCTTATAAAAATTTATGTCCTGGGGAGTTCAAGGTGAACACTACATTGCAATTGTCATGCTTTTAAAAAAATGCTTTTTGATCTCAGTGTTTTAAAGACTTACTGTGAGCTGTCTTTGACCTTTCCACATGTGGTCTCAATCCCAGCATAGGTGCGTTATTTACTGGAAAGTTTGCATAAGAGCTAGAGGCAGCTTGACACTTAAAAATGGAAGCTTCCTTTCTCCTCAGCAGCATCTCTTTGGAATAATAAAAATAATGGACAGTGGAGAGAGGCTTTGTCGTACATCGGGCTTTGCCTGTCGCAAATGTGAGGTGGTTTTCAAAGTGTATCAAGAAGCCCCAGATGGGGAAATGCCTCACAGCAGCCCTTTGACTTCATTCTTCCTTTATAGGGTCACTATTTCCCTGTGTGGAAGTGACCTAAATACCCTTTCAGATCTCTTCAGAATTCATGTTATGTTGCTGTCACTGTTGCAGATGTGAGCAAAAAGAAAAAGAAAAAAAACAGAAATAATCAGACCTCTTTAGCATACATTTTATGTCACCCTACTTGATAACAGAGCTTAAGTAAGCCAATGTTTTTGGAGAGTACAAATAAATAAAAAGATTTTCCCATTGGAAATTTTTTTGGGGGGGAGGGGCGGCCTCCACTTGAATCCAAGGCTCAGAGGGAAAATTTCCAGTGTTCCTGCTGTTTTCTAAGTGTGTCAAAATGGGGAATTTGAATTCCTGACTATTTACCCACAGATGCAGCCTGGTAAAATTAGGGTTGTAGATAATTTTTCTTCGATGTCACAGACCAGATTCTGCTGTTATGTAATTCTAGTATAGAATCCCCACTGAGTTACATGCCGAAAGAAAGACAGATGGGCCCATGTGTTTTTTGTAATTTTCCTTCTCCCTCATTTTTTTCCATTACTGACATTTAGATGAAATTATAGACATTAGACCGGTACGGAGCCTGTTGTATCAGCAAATTTATCCCCCACGGTGTCATTTCATATCAGATGTTTTCCTAAAGCTCTGACCTAATGCAGAGAGCTTCCAAGACGTTGCTTCCAGCACAATTGAGGGGAAATATTTTTCTCATTTAACATTCATTTATTTTAACCTATTATTCCCCCTATTTATTAGTTTGAATGTGTCTCCCATATCATATTTACCAGAGACTCTTAGGGTGCTATTTCCCATACCAATTTCGGGACAGATTTTGAACAAATAAGTCCCATTCCCATCCCAAATAAAAATCCGTGAGAACATCTCCACTTTAAGAAGAGATATTTCCGTTGTCCATGACACAAACTGCTTTATCCTGCTTAATGTCCATATGTTTTCCAGTTCAAGAATTAGAAATTATGCTGACTTACAATAAGTGCCAGTAAATAAAATCGTAATATTTGGAAGGACAGGAGGAAAAAACTTAGAAATTATACCTTAACATCATAAAAGTCAATGTCTACAAAATAAAGGATTGCATTTTTAAGAACTAATTGAAGAAATAGGAAATTAAAGAAAACTTCAAAATAGTATTGGGAAACTGTTATTGACCCAGAAACTCTGAGGAATTTCAGGAAGAAATATTTGTCAGTACACATTTTAACAAAATGGCAAAATTTGAATAATGATGGTAACAAGGTATAATTTAAGGAACAATAGTGTAAAGCATCACTGTGCATTGATTTCATTTAAAATCCACTGAGGCAAGTATGGGAGTCATAAATGCTTCTAATAGCCTGTATAACATCAGTGCACTACTCTTAGATGGGTGAAGTACAGGAACATATAAGAAAACATTAGAGCTGATAGTGAAACATGAAATTTATACAGTTTACTTTTAAAGCTCATAATTTAAAAAATAATAGTAACCATCAGAAACAGCATTTTAGAAAATTACTGGTTATATCAATATAAAATTTCAAGGCATCTGGTCAAAGCTTCACTTATCTTTACAACTACATAAATCTTTCAATATTGAAAATACTTGAAATAAATGTTCAACTGAAGAAAGGAGTAAAACAGCCTTTCTCTTTAACCTGTAGTCTTTCTCAAACAACTAGTGAATAGGAAGAAAGCAAAGAAATTGAAAACTTAAATTTCTGAAATGGAAAGGGTAAGACAAGATAATGCCAGCGTAGAAATAAACCTCCAGTGTAGGCAATGAGGGTAATAAGAGATACACGGATCGCGCTGTCTGATCCCCCACCTGGGCCACCCATCTTGTGCTGCTCAGATCCTCGGAGGCTTCACCCGTGGTCTTGGTGCCACATGGGTGTAGGTTTGTCCTTCCACATTGAACAGATTCCTGGTGCTGGTCCCTTGGCTGCACTATCAGTGTCTGATCCCGGCTTTTTGGCTCACTGGACTAGGACTAGGACTAGGAAAAGAAATTGAGTTACAGAGTAGAAGACATTTTAAAAGATGTCGCGTAATACAAAATATGTCCTTAGGTTTGGGAAGTTCTAAGCTATTGTGTTGTTTTTTTTTTTTAAGATTTATTTATGAATATAAGAACTGGGGTGTAGGCCAGAGGTGCAGGTGTGGGGAAGGGTGAGAAGAGTAACAAGAGACATAGTAGGGAGCAAAACGGGCAGATCTACTGAAATACACTGCAGAGGGGAGCAGCAGGTGAGTCAGAAGAGTTCTGCCGCACCGTGTGGGTAGCTCCCTGTCTGGGGGATCGAACCCGTGCTGCAGTGCCTGCAGACGGCTTCATAGTGCTGAGACGGAACCCCTTGCGCCACCAGGGAGGCCCACTACTAATTTTTTTGAGTGGGTTTCCTAAGCTCTTTCCTCTTTCCACCTTCTGGAATGAACATTATTCTTCGGTGTCCTCATAGTCTGTTATTTCTCATATTTCTCCCTCCCCCCTCAGATTTCCTAGCACCATTAGTTACATAATTTTGCATACTTTTTTCCTCATCGTTTCTTCACGTTTCATGCAATCTTATTTTCTTTTACCACTTGAGTCATCTCTACTGTTGGAAGTTTGCTTTCTGAAAGTCTTCTCCCAGCTTAGCTCTACTCAGTGTGCTTTCCACATCTGTTGTCATCCGGTGCCCGTTTCTGTGTCACTTTGCAGTATCTTCACTCACTTCGGTGAGGAATTCTCTGTTCCGACATCTCTTTTCTGAAAGTCCATACCTGCCTTTCTGTCTAGTTGCCCTGCTAGTGTCACAGGGGGGTCCCCAGGAAAGGGGGAGGTTCCAGGTTCCCTGCCCCGCCCAAATGGAGGGTGGAGCTGAGCAGGGAGAGGAGAAGCTGAAGAGGAAACTGAGGAAAAAAGCAGGATGGAGATCCAGAAGGAGACCTGGAGGAGGCGCATGGAGCTGAGAGACACGTGAAGAAACTGCGTTTGTCTTGTGGTCGTGGACGGGGTTCCAAAGTCTTGGTGGAGACGCAGGGCTGTTGCAGGTGGTGAGTTTCACACAGCTGCTTCTCCCCCATTTCCCAGAACAAGCGCTGCTCCCTGCATCACAGAGCCCAAATTCCAGGGCCCCCCTCCCTGGCCCACTGCTGCCTCTGTGGTGCGAGCAGATCTTGCTCTCTGACCCTCCAGCTGGGCCACCCACGTCGCCGTGCTCGGATCCTCAGAGGCTGCACCGTGGTCCTGGTGCTGCGTGGGTGTAGGTTTGTCCTTGCGCGTTGAGCAGATTCCCGGTGCTGGTTTCTTGGCTGCACTATCAGGGTCTGATCCCGGCTTTTTGGCTCACTGGATGGCCACCTCGCTAGCTGCAGCTGCCTGTGCGCACCCCCACCCCCCCGTTTCATCCCCACATCACCAGCCACCTCCAAGCTAAATACCCACAGCCAGGCCACCATCGCCAGCAATGCACTGGCGAATTTCCTGTGAGGAAGATTACCCCCCCCCAGTTTGAATTAGAGATTTACTAAACCTCCCTAGTCTACTATGTTGTGGATTAAAACAGCTCTTTTTTTAAAACTTGGGTATTTTGATAGAATTTAGTTTTCTGGAAGGTATAAAGAGCTGAGCAGTATTATCATGAATGTTATGTAAGTATGACGGTCCATTCTGCTTGTAAAGGAGAATTAAATTATGAGCCTGAGAGGGTGATTTGTCTCTACCCCTTCACTTGCCCTGGCCTGAACCCTGCTATCTCTGTGGCTGTGCGCGCTGGATTGCAGCAGAGACGCACTTGAGTCGTTCTGCTCTGCTCTGGGCTGTGGTGGTTGCAGGTGAGTCTTGATGTTAGTATACTTAGCATTCCATTTCCATACCTTTCGATCCCAGGGCCACTGATACTCATGATGTATAAATTCAGTGCAATCTGTTGGAAGCTTAGATGTGACCTACACCCAGGGGAGAGTTTCTGTGAGGTAGGCTAACAGATCCCCTGGTCTCAGCTCCTTAGGTGGCTCTTCCCCTTCTGTCCTGCCGTCATCCTCATGAAGTGATAAAAACAAAAATCTTGCATATGAAAAATGGCCACCAAAGCATTGGTAAAAGTGGAAAGGCAGTTACACTGTGATGTGAGGAGGAGGGCATGAAACACGTGACTTGCGAGAAAATGTGATTCGGAAGCGAGCCAGAAGCGTACATAAACAATCCCATATTTATAATATGGGAGTCACAAAGGTTGGGGGGCATGACCCTTGTGTTGTTACCATTCATGAGGCGTGTTCTTTTGAGATAACGAATGTCATAGTTTTTACTCACACTGTGTAAAATCACTGTGACTCGTTTGAAGTTGCTCTCGATAGTGGATATATGCTAGAGACATAACCCCTGCAGAGCTGACCCAGATGGACAGGGCCATGTTTACTGTCCAAAATAAAAAGGGGGGGGGTGGGAGGAGAGGAGGGCTTAGGGCCAAAATAAGGGGGGTAACCAAATTGAAAAATGATATAAGAATTATATAAAACAAAATATATTAAACATAAAAAAATAAAGTAAAAAAGATGACCACAGACTAAAAAGGATGCAAATATGAGGATATAGATAATTGTAGTGTTGGAAATAAAGTGCACACCAGTGGAGACAAAGAAATGTAGGGTGCAGTCATACATCATTGTGGCCTGTCTGGGAGCCTTTTGCACTGTGGATAAAATAATAAAAACTAGACTCTTTCCGAGGTGGTGATTGGCGTCAGAGCTGCAGCCCTACGTGCTTTCACTACTTCAGTGAACATTTGTGAGTTCCTGCCACATTCCAGCAGCGTACAGCTGAGGATGTGGAACTGAAAAGCATAAAATCTAAGTCCAAGATATTTACAGTCTAGAAAGAGACAGAATTGAAATACACCAGGATACAAAAAGTGATACTCTTAAAGGCCTGGGAAGGAGAAGCACCTCCCTCATCCCGGAGGTGGGAGGCCTCTGAAGATCCTCGTGGAGGTGTAGAGAATCGGGATCTTTCATGGGAAACCATGAAAGAGAGCCTGGGAGAGCAGGGCAGGTGGGTGGACAGGCACAGGCAGAGGTGTGCAAAGACAAAGCAAGATGCCACCAGGGCAGGCTTGCTGCTGGGATAGAGGCCAAGGTCTGGAGCAGCAGTGTTGGCCCTGAGTGGGCAGGTGCATGTGACTTCTCTGAGACTGGCTTTCTCCTCTGTAAAGTGGGGACACAACCTCAATTATGAGGACTAGAGTTCATGTCTGCTTTAAATTTACACAGTAGGCCTCCCTTGTGGCACAGGGTGTTAATCTCGGCGCTATGAAGCTATTGCCAGCCACTGCAGCTTTGAATTTGATACCCACATGGCACAGCAGACCTCTCCTGTCGCACCCACTGCTCCCCTCAGCAGTGTATTTCATCAGTCTGCCTGTTCTGTTCCCCGCTCTGTCTCTGGTGAATCTTCTCCCCCAACCCCCCCCGCTTCACCTCTGGCCTGTACCCCAGTTTTTATATGCATAAATAAATCTTTAAAAAAATGTAAAAACATTAAAATATATATATACACAGTGCCTGTCCCGCAGCAGGCACGTGATGGAAATCGCTTTTATACTTAGAAGGGACAAGGGCTTTAACAACTCTTTGCTTTATATAGAGATAGGAGGTCACCCAGCTCTTCAAAGAGTGACTACTAACTCAGAATCCCATAAAACAACCAGCTCAGTGAAGATTCACCTTAGCATTGATGTCCTCGTCCTTTTTTTTTTTTTTTTTTTTTTTTGCAAGGGTAGGTGGCTGGGTGGTCTACATGTTTGATTTTCTAAAAGAGGCCAGGACTTGAGAGATAATGATTTTCTTCAAATAGTAGCTCTGACTTTGTTTCTAAATAAGTAGTTTTTATTTACATCACCAAAAGTTGTGTGTAAATGTGATTTTCCTGGATGCAGAGGCGGATTGTTGAAACTATATAAATTGCCTCTTTTCTACAGTACCTTCTACATGTAATTGTTTTTTTTTTTTTAAATTTCTGGTTTTTCAATAATGCAGTCTGTGTGACCCAAAATTCTGCTGCACATCAAAATTGTTCACTTGGCAAGTGTACAAAAATCCAATTAGTCTCCAAAGGACAGATTGTCTTTGGGGAATTAACTGACCTAAAAGTTGAGACCAAGTCTGGAAGAAAATAGTACTCTAGGATTTTTTTAACACGGGCCGTCATACATTCAGGAGTATGTGAAAAAGTTTCTCAAGTAAATTAATTCAGTTTGCCTTTCTACTTATAGGGATTCGTTTGATGATTTGAAGATGCCAAGCATGTCTAAAAGAGAAGTTTAAGGCAATCTTTGGGGGGGTGTTCAAATCGATAAAAACTATGATGATGAAAACTCTGACTTTCTTGGATCATTATAGGGGTTTGCCAACTTGTTAATAAGATGGAGGAGAATACTGGCAAGGTTAAGCCTTTCAATCGAAACGATGAACAGTTTCTGGAAGCTTTCGTCATCTTCTGTGGCTTGGGGATCCAGAACACGCAGATGTATGAAGCCGTGGAGAGGGCCATGGCTAAGCAGATGGTCACCTTAGAGGTGGGTTACCCTGAGTTTGTCCCAGCTCAGACTGTCCCTCTGTTACGTCCTCATTCCTAGCAAGAATCACATGACATTAGATGTTCAGATGTTCCTTTTCTCAGCTGAGACCCGGAATATTTTAGAAATGCTTTAAAAGTCATGAGACCAAACTAAAAGTCAGGCCCGTGCATACATTCTTTGTTATTCACACAGACGTGTTCTGCCACTGCATCCCTTCTGTCTGCCCCTTCCCCTTTACCTGATGTCCTCTAGCTCACCATGTGAGCAGTTAAAAATCAAAAAAAGAAACCCTTTGACTCAGAGGTGAGGAAAAGGAAAAAAAAAGTCTATGAAGAGCAAGAAGAGTTTGGACTACATACTTCAGAATCTCCCAGACTATCAAATTGGAGAGTTTTGAAAATTCAGCTTCAATAAGTCCTTGGTGGAGGCTGAGAACCTGGATTGTTACAAAGCTGCCCCGGGGATTCTGAATGTGTAGGCAGCTGGTAGAGCCTGGCTTGGTCACTGGCCTCAGGTAGGCACCCCCCAAGCTCCCAGCCCCTAGCTAGGCCTAACTTACCCAGATGGGCCAGGCCCACTCCAGAGGGTTTTCACTCACTGCTTGATAATACTCACTTCATATAACACGAAACTTGCTTATATCAGAGACCAGTTTAGGGAAATTGACTTTAAAAAGTACAAATGTGTCTCAGCCAGTCACGGATGCATTGGTAGTCTGGTGTAAAACGTACGTAAACCCCGGTGTATTCTTACTTAGTTGAGCCCAGAGGTAATTAGTGTTTTGGATACGATAACTTTGCTCTCAAGCCCTGTCAAATACATACCTAACCTAAAGAGCTAGAAAGATAGACATTATCTGTCAAGGTTTGCCATGACCAAGATGGTACACTGTACTGTTTAAGGAAATTGCTACGGCATTATGTAAAATAAAAGACTTTGAGTTTACATACCAGTGGAAACCACCACTTTTCACACAAGTCTGTTATTGTTATTGTATAACACATAGGTTTTGTCTGTCTGTTTTGTTTTCTGTCAAAAAAAACTTTAAAAATTCTTATTAAATTATAAACTGTACACCTGAAAACTATACAGTGTTATACACTAATGTCATCTCAAAAGAAGAATATAATTGACATTTTAAATTAAATCCACCTGTTACCTTGTTTGGAAAGAATATCTAAAATATAAAATGTGTCATCATTTTATCACTTAAATAGGAATGAATTCTCAAGGTCAGTGTTGAGAAGGTAGGAAGCCAGACTTCTTAACTCTAGCAGGGTGACAGCATGTGCTGAAATGAAAGCTGGGTCTGAGGGCCCCTGTTCTCTCCGGTGTGAGCTCGCAGCTCACCAAGTCAGGAGATGCCCTGTACTGAGTGTCCTCAGCTGTTCCTGGCACATTTCTCTGCCAGCTCCACTCTTCTCAGCTCTTGAACCCTGTAGCATAAAGGGATCCCTGAGTCTGGACAACATTTTATCCTACACGTTTTTCCTCTGTGAATCCTGCAGAGCTGAAAGCCTCTAAGAGCCACTTCTGAAATATTTCCTTCCCAAATACCAACTTTAAAATGTCAGTGTATGCAAAGATTTCTTTCCTAATTCTGTACACAAACAAAATGAAGCATTTAAAAAAAATTCAATACAAAGTTTCTGCCAATGTTGAGTCAAAGGCAACCGCTTATAAAGAATGTGCTTGTCATATCAACATGCCAGCGTAAAAAAACTTGAGAGCGTTTTGTGAACAGTGTCATTTTTTTTTTTTTTCTGAAACAAGCAGTAGAATGTAAACATGGGATTTGGTCTCTGTTGAAGAAAAAAACAAACAAGGTTTGATATTCTGAGGGGTGGGTGTGATTCTCCAAGAAGTTTTAGCAGAGCACAGGCTTGGGGTGCTAGTGGGTACTGAGTCCCCTCTCATGATCCTCCCTCTGTTCCTCTGGCAGGTGCTGTCCTACCACGCCACGGCTGCAGAGGAAGAGACCCAAGAGCTCCAGTCTTTGGCGGTAATTCCCTTCTTTCTTTGTGAAATGACCGCACACCTCTGATGAATAACAGAAACACACTTTTCTCAGGGTACCTGCATCTAGTCGTGGGTCTCTAGACATTTAATCAAATGCGGGGAATACTGAGATGAACTCATACATTTAATCAACTCTACTTATTTGCAGGGCCAGTCACTAATCACATCTGTATCGACAGACATTATATGATTCTGAATGTTTCCAATAATTACCATAATCTTTACATCTTTCTTTGGTCAAAATTAAATTTAGGTTTCCGTTCTTGGTGAAGTGGAGACAGGTGACTTCAGTGTGATTGTTTGGTTAGCCTAACAACAACAGAGAATTTATAGTGTGTTACTGGTAACCTATTCTGCGTTCTTGAGGACAGAGTGGTTTTATTTTTTTTTTTAAAGAATTATTTATTTTCATACAAGAACGGAGGTATAGGCCAGATGTGCAGGAGGGTGAGAGGATTCACCAGAGACAGAGCGGGGAACAGAACAGGCAGACTGATGAAATACACTGCTGAGGGGAGCAGCGGGCGAGACAGGAGAGGTCTTCTTCGCCGACAGAGTGGTTTTAATTTCAGACCCTATGGCTTATGGAGTGTTCCTTGAAATTGGGTTCAAATAAGGTCAGTTCCTGAAATCCCATTACATTCTTAGTCTCCTGTGAGAAGGCACGTCATTGCTCTAGGTCTGGATAGAGATTGCCTTGGTTGAAATTCATGAAAATCTGAAGCACTTCCCTACACTTGCAACTTAGGTCAGCCTCTCAGTTTACATTAATTTGAGACAACATAGATTGGGTCAGTAATTGACACGTGACAAGAGTCTGGGTCTCATGAAGAGGTTGTGGACATGTCATCGAGAGAGTTTATGTCATTGTCATCATCACTGCATCTTGCCAAATGCTAAGTCCCCTGTGACCTTGCATACATTTTCTCAGGAAAGTACTGTTACGAGGGTCACACCGAAGCCACAGAAGCCACGTGACTTGCTCAGGGCCACACCAGCAGGAAATGGGTAGCAACGTGACCTCTAGTGTCCATGTTCATAACCACCGTGTGTTCTGTTATGACCTGTTAAGGGGAGAGATTAAAGATGATTCCACTGTTTTGACCAAATGGCAGTTAGCAAAGGGGAGAGGGGACAGAGGAGTAGATAAATGGGATAAACTGAATCAGGTGTATGGTGAGCTTGGAGAGTAGATTTTTGGTGATGATCATAGCGTTCATACAGATGTAGAATCATAATCTACACTCCTGAAGCCTGTAGAATGTTTTAAGTCAGCATTACTTCACAAACATTTTTCATTAAAGTTAATGTTTTGACCTTTGTAATTCCAAGAATGATGATGCCACTAGGTGACAGAAGTGGATCTACTAAGAAGGGAAGGGGACAGGTCTGGCTTAGGACACTGTGTGATTGAGGTGGAAGGAGATGGACGTCACCTGTCAGGAGAGGCCGCTCCACAGGTACGAGGGGCTGCTGGTCGCAGTGGAGGGGGCATTTGGGCCTTAAATCGTGGATTCTTGGACTATCTGCTGAAATCATGGGACATGCTCGTCAGGGAGGACAGCCGGCTGAGGCCTAGTCAGTGGCTCAGAGGGCAGCGTGGACCACTGTCAAGAAGGCAGGCAGTACTGGTTGTGGCTATAGGAAGGCTAGGAAGTAGAAGGACTCGGGCAAAGCTGCCGTGATGGGGTGATTGTTCAGAATGCACTTCAGGAGTGAAACTCCAGAAGGTAAGAGGAAAGGAGTCTAGTCAGCTTTTAAAAATACGGTTCTATTAAGTAGTAGTCATATTAATTTTTAAACATTAATTTAATGTGAATATTTTAAATGCCTCTTCCATGTAGAAGGGAAAAAGTGGATGGGTGCTAGGTGACGCCTGTGAAGCTTTTTATTGAGTGTTCTGGTCTGTTTTTGTGAGTTGGAGTTGCTCACAAGCTAGAGAGGTAACATGTTCTTGGACAAAGGGTACAAGACTGGAGAGCTCTGGATCTTGAAATGACCTTGACCAGTAAAGACAAAGTGTGACCCATACAAAAGGAATAGAATGATAATAACAGCTTCACTGGTTAAGTATTTGCCTTATACCTTGTCAGCGGCCCAGAAGGCGGCATTTAAAGATTGAAAGTTCTTTGTGTGTGTTCGCTAAGTGTATTTCATCCACAGCAACCTTGTCAGGCCTGTGTTTGTTAGCATTTTGTAAGGTGGAATTGGAATGTTGGAGAGTTCAGGTTGTCCTACTCATGATCTCCCAGGCTGTAAGTGCTGACGGAGAAATAATCAGGCTGTAGTATAATCTAGAAAGCATTTATTGCAGAGTAGGGCTTGTGACCCCAGGCCACAGACACGGCATCATTCCACGGGTTCCACCAGCAAGAATGAAAAGTCAAGCAGGGAAGTGATAGGAGTTTGGGTCACTTGTTTTGATCTGTTTTTTCCAGTTCATTTGTGTCTTTTTATAATTGATTGACAAAAGTCTCCAGACACGGGAGGTGGGTGTGGGTGTGTGTGTGTACACATGTGTGTACACGTGTGTGTACATCCAGCAGTGTGGTTGGTATTTTGTTCTTTCCTAATTGCGGACAGGAGGAAACTGGGAGTTGTTGGGTGCGGCTGTGCTTAGCCCTCACTGAGCTGCTCGCTCAGTTCTCAGCAGTGCAGGTGGGAATAAGATGGAGTCTGATTCAAATTCGGCTTCACATGAGTGATGGAGCCAGTAGTAATCCAGGCAGTGTGGACTCAGAGCCCACACGCCATCATACGGCGCTGGGGAGAGCATGTGCCCTGCAAGGGGAGAGGGGACTGAGAGACATTCTCAGTGAAATCCTGGAGTAGGAGACTGAGTCATTTCCGAGAACAGTGTAGGGCGCTTGTATGATTTCACCTGAAAGATTAAGTCTCGTATCGCCTCGTATAGAATTGTTCATTTTATGTGTCTGTAGTGGCATTTGAAGGAATGAGCGGTATTTGAATTATTTACCCAGACATCAAGATTCCTCAGCCTTCATGGACCCATCTGTCTGTTCCTCCTAGAAGGATCTAGCTTTGAAGTGGATGCATACGATGAATTGGAAATTCTTACGTGGAAAGATAAATTTTGAAGTTCTTGCAGGCCCTGTGGGGTTATTGTTATTTCTAAAACCAGAGCAAGGTTATACTTTGCCATGTGTTGTTTTCGATAAATGAAAACCAGCAAACAGACGTTTCTACAGACAATGCTAAATAAAAAACACCAGGCTATTTGTTTTTCACTTTGAAAATAGCATAGATAGTCTTTCAGAAAAATCTGAAAATTCTTTTCTCAATTATGTTTATAATATTAGCAAGGGAAAATCACTTTGGAATAACTGAAAATTGCTATCTTGCGGTATTGTTCAAAACCATCTGTTGTTCCATTTGGAAAAGAGCTTTCTGGCAGCTGCGTGGAGACATTAGGGTTACTTAGCTTGTAGGTCAAGTGATTCATGTAAATTGGTTTGAATTCAGCAATTGATTTCAGCTCTAGTTTGCTGTTGACCTAATACAAATTCCTTCACAGCCCCAGCGACACAGGTGTCTGCATAATCCAGCAATTACCAAAATTGCTTTTTGTCATTTGTCTGATTGTTTATCTCCACTTAAAACCAAAAATAGCTTTAAAAGCTGTCAAATCTTTTCTTCACTTTTATTTTTAAACCTTAATCCTTAAGAGCCTTAAATAATGTCCTTACTCACACTAAATGTTTATGCCTCTGTCCAGAAAAGTTATCCAGTTGTACCGAAGTAATTTAGTTGCTAGAGCTCAAAATTCCTTTCCCCCCATATTTTACATGTGTTTTTTTTTTTGTCCAAATCTTTTATTTTCATATTTCTATAAGTTGGTTCTTTATTCTCATTTTATCCCCACTACTACCCCTTAGCTTTCATTCTTTCAGATTCTTCCCTTTCTCCCTCTTAACCACAGGAAACCTCACACCCTCGATTAGTGTCCATCAGTATTTTGCTCTGTCAAATCATCTGCAAGTATTCTGACTTTCTGTACTACACCCAGTTCCCTCAAATGCCTTCCATGTGGCTGTGTATGGCCACATTCCTCTTTCCCTCCAGCTGGTTGGTCATCCTAGTCCTCTCCTAGCCCTGGGCATTCACGTTGTGCCTGTGTCCTGGCTGCTGAAAACATTGTGGACCATACACCCTTTTGGGTTGTTGGTTTCACGTTCTTGGGATTGATGCCCAAGAGTGGGATTGCTGGGTCGTCCAGAATTTATAGTTTCAGTGTCTTAAGGTAAGCCCAGACTGCTTTCCACGATGGCTGTACCCTCTTACATTCCCACCAAAAGCGTAATAGGATTCCTCTTTCTCTGCATCCTCTCCAGCACTTGCTGTTGGGTGGGGGTCTTTTTTTTTTATTTATATTCCCCATACAATTACAACCCCCTGATTTTGACCCCAATCCCTCCTTTCCCTGCCCCGCCCCCAAAGTGTGTCTCTGGTTCATAGTTGTTTGTCGATTTTGATTTTTTTCTTTCTTATAGTTAATCATTTTCCTGGTCCCTTATTTAAGTTTTCTAGATTCCTGCTATGAGTGAGACCATCCGGTATTTTTCTTTTTCTTTCTGGCTTATTTCGCTGAGCATGATCTGGGTGGGGGTCTTTTTGATATATGCTGATCCCATCGGTGCGAGGGGGTGTCTCACTGTGGTATTGACCTGTGTCTCCCTTATTAAAAGCAGTGACGGACACTTTTCCTGCATCTACTGGCCTTCTGGACATGCTCTTTGGTGAATTGTCTGTTCAGCTCTGCTGCCTATTTATTGTGTCGAGTTTGGTTTTTTTTTTATTGTTAAATTGTTAAGTGGAATTTAATTTCTGTATGTCTTGGTTAGTACCTCCTTGTTTGTTGTGTGACGTGTATATTTTCTTCCATTCTGTAGGATCTTTTCAGCCTACTTATATTTTCTTTTACAATAAGTTTTTTTTTTTCCAATTTGAGGTAATCCCAGTTGTTTAGTTTATGCTTTTATTTCCCTCACCAAAGGGGTCAGGTATTCAAAACATCTTCATTGTTGATGTCATGAAACATTAATCCAGTGTTTTCTTCTCAGTTATTGTAGGCCTTACAAGACCTGTAATCCATTATAGAGGGTCACCACCCACTTTCCCACCATCATTTATTAAAGAGTCTCTTCTTGCCCCAATGTCTCCTTTGTCATGAATTTTATCACATTCTTACTTATATTCTTGATGTAAAATTGGGTTTATCAGATAAAGGGTCTTACCTAATCACTTACATACCTTTCATTGATCCTTATTCACAAGTAATTGTGGTAACAATGATCGGACTCCAGCTGACTTGGTTTTGGTTATTAAAATGTTAGGAATTTCAGATAAAGGCTGTAAGTGTTCATTTGTTAAGTAAATTAAATCTTTGACTGCCTTTCCTGCTTCCTCTCCTGTTCAGAGAGTAGTAAATAAATACGTATTAGTTTGGTTTTTTTTTTTTTTTTTATAGAGGCATGCTTTATTTATTTGTTTGCTGGTTTGTTTGTTTGTTTTGTTTATACATGCACTGGGTACAGTCAGAAGTGCGGGAGGGTGAGAGAATTCACCAGAGCCAGAGCGGGGAGCAGAGCAGGCAGAAGGACCGAAGTACACTGCTGAGGGGAGCAGCGGGCGGCAGGAGAGGTCTGCACGCCATGTGGGACCCTCCTCTGGTGGCCGGGGAGCAGCCGGGGATCGAACCGGCGCTCCAGAGGCCGCGCGCAGTTTCGCAACCCAGCGCTCAACCGCTGCGCCATCGGGGAGGCCCCTAGTTTGGTTTTTTAAAACAAGCCCCTCAGTGTTGTCATGGAATCAGGGCTGATTCAATTCAGCCTTGATCGCTTCTGCTTTACAGCATTTTCTTCAGTCACAGATGATATATCGAACAGCACAGGGAAATCCTGTTGTAATCCACAAGGGTCTTCTGCATCGAAGTAGAGACAGAGGGAGGAGTCTAACACTTAGGTAGCATTTCCTAGGACAGCCTTATCCTTTACCTTGGCTTGAACTTTTCAGAGTCAACCAGTCACATACATGAAGCCTCTTGATTAGGCTTTTGCTGAAGTGAATAGTCACTAGGGTGGATCCAGGTACCAACACCACCTAAGTCAGTGTTGGAGAGCTAGATAGTGATCAAGAGAATCAAAACAGACCCCCACTTCTTGGGAAAATCTATACAGAGAGCCAAATTATAAATGGAAATTTTGGAGCGGGTAATAACAAAGAAGAGTTTATCCTGAAGGTCATCGGGCTGATCTTGATCACTGCTCACTGTGGCATCCATTGAGGTACACTTCCTCCAACAGTGTTAGAAAAGATCTGAGATAGTGTGGACTTCCTTACACCATCAGTTGACAGCGTTCATTTTTTATTGATATCTGGAACATTAGCTGGGCTATATCTTTTTCACACTGGCAAGACTTAATATATTCTTTTTATTTTACTGCTTTCATGTATCAAGCCAACCTCTCTTTGCTGCCAGTGGTAACAGTAGCTCCAAAGTATGGTGCCACCTTTCTTCAGCTTCTGTACCAGCTAGATGTTAACTAGATCTGTGTATTTGAGTCTCCCTTGCTATAAATTTACTCTAAGTTTTACCGATAGGGATATATGTATTTTATAAAATCTTCACATCATTGCATGCCTTCTTTATAAGATTGTGAAAAACTGTATACTCATTACCATAGTTTTTTTTAATAGTCTGGTTCTTCCCTGTTGATACGGAAAGGATTCCACTTACATAATGTTAGAAGGAAAACTCATAACGCATGTTTATTTAGTAATTGAAGAAATTATCCAAGTTCAGTCGTGCTGTGCCTGCTCACTTAATTCTTGATAAGATTTGGTCCCACATACTGAGTTCAATATTTACCTCCTTTGTAGAAGCAGATTTCTTATCTATATTTGTATTCACTTCTGTCTCAGGGACAAATGAGTTCTAAAAGCCTGGAACGCTATCTGGGCTTTTCTGTTTTGAGCAACACATTTTTCTGTGTGTTCAAAGAGGAGTGGGGAGACAGCAGCCTGCTGTACGGCCGAGTGTGATGGCTGAAATGAGCCATTTTCAAAGACCTCGACCCAGACTGCTCTCCATAAAAGCGAGCCCCGTAGGTGGGCGGTGATGAGGACTGAGAAGAGAACTCTGGATACCTGACTGTAGCTGCCAGTCAACTCCTCAGACACATTTTAGCTCTGAAAATAGTTTCCTGAAAGAGTGGAACACTGGAGACATTCTCTTCTCCTCCTCACATTTGTGGCTTGAATTGAATAAATATCAAGGAGTCATGTAACAAAATACCTTTGCAAAATACTGAGGCGAATGGGAAGAATTTGACATTTTATGGAAGACCAGGTTCAGTGGCTGCCATTCTCTTCAGACTTAGGTTACTAAATAGCTTTCTGAATAAGAGCCTTTTCTGCACCGTTCGTTTGTGAGGAGTCCTTGCTGTAATTGGTCTTTGGGCTCTTGAGATCTGACACTTGAGAACTGAGGCAGCAGAATGCCTTTGATGGTTGTGTGACCTTTTTTGCATAAAGATCATACAGTTGAGCAAATTGTATATGCATGGAGCCGCGCATCTTTATTTTCTCCTGAGGTTACTGGAGACTTTGCCACCAGCTAAATATAGACCTTTTCATGAGGCATCTACCAAAAATAAGAAGCTCAATAATTTTAAAATGATCATTGTAGATACCTTACCAAAGTGTATTATTTTCTGTGAACACAGGTATTATGGGCTCCAAGGAGACTGTGCACTTTATAAATGTATGATTGAGTGAGCAAGAAGGCACCTTCCCTTCACTTGCATAAAAGGGAGCCTGTGTGTCCTATTACCTGTGTGAGTGGTCTTCATAATGAGAAACAGTTGAACAAAAGAAGGGTTGTTGTTTGTCCTTATCAGTTAGGCACTGGTAAGGTTCAGGAGTCTCTTTGACTTCAGAAAATTAGTTGACTTTACTAGTCAGGGTTCTCCAGAGAAACAGAAGTGATAGGATGGATCGATCCTTAGTCTGTCTACCTATCTATCATATATCTGTGTATCTGTGTATCCATCGATCCATCCATCTATCCAGCTATCCGAAGAATGTTCTGAGCAATTGGCTTGAGTGATTTCAGAGCTGGGAAATCCAGCAGTCCTCTTTGTGCAAGCTGAAGAACCCTAGAAAGCCGATGTGTAACTCAGTTTGTCTCTGAAGGCCTGATGACAGGGCAGCTGGTGAGATGCGATGAACGTTCCTAACTCAAGAGGCAGGGAGAATTCTTCTCCATTGACACATTTGTAGATAGGGATCCCCACCACCACTGGGAAGTCCACTGACTCCAGTGCTAATCTCCTGCAGAAACACTATCAGGGATATACCCAGAGAGCAGGTATAATTGGGCCATAAGATTAGCCATCACTAGTGATCACATAGGGTTATCGTGTCCTCACATTCCCTGTCATCATGCTATTAGGATCACTTGTGCCAAGTGCCAACATGCTTGTATTTTTGCACTTAGAAAACTATCAGTGTTACTTGTGTCATCTCCAGTAGGCTAGTTGCTCCTGAGTAGTCCAACATCATCGTCATTAATAGTTACCAGTTAATGATTGCTGAAGAAGAACCTGGTTTACATGCTTTGTTACTGGAACTCTGTCTATGGTTGGCTTCCTTCACCCAACCCAGTACTGCTCCCCAAAATATATGTGGTTCCACTCCCAGTGAACTGCACTCCCAAAGGTGGTTTTGTTTTTTTCTTAATTTTTTATAAGAATGGTGAAAAGGGGTGCAGGCATGAGAAAGTGTGATTAAAAGGTGACTTAAATGACGAATTTCCTTTCAAGACCAACCAGGGGTGACCCAATTTCTTTATTGCTTTGAGAGCCTTCAGTTGACCACTCACATGGAATGGTTATTATATTTTATTATATATATATATTTTATTGAGCACCTTAACACTAAGTAACACTATGCACGTTGCCTCTTAACACTATGTAAGATTTAGGAATATAGGTTCCCCCTCTTTCAGATGTGAGTGGCAGTTACAGTTAAAGAACTCAGAAGAAAAATGAGGTTCTATTACTGAACCATTTGCCAAATGGAATCTTTATTTTTTTTTTTTAAGATTTATTTATTTATACAAGCACTGGGTACAGTCAGAAGCACGGGCAGGTAAGAGGATTCACCAGAGCCAGATAGGAGAACAGAACAGGCAGACTGATGAAGAAATACACTGCTGAGGGGAGCAGCGGGTGCAGCAGGAGAGGTCTGCCCGCCATGTGGGACCTCGCCCAGCAGCTGGGGATGGAACCGGCGCTGCAGAGGCTGCGGGCAGCTTCACAGCCCAGCGCTCAGCCGCTGTGCCACCGGGGAGGCCCCAAATGGAATCTTTAAACCAATGAGCTTTGTGTGTTGGTTGTTGTTGTTGGCTTGTTTTTTTTGTTTGTTTGTTTGCATTTCGTCTCTGGTTAATTTGACACAAACTGAAGCTCTCGACGCTAGCAGTGTTAAGGTATATTCAAATCAAGCACTAAAATATCTTGAGTGTTTCTGTGAAAACTCGCAGGTCCGTGCTCTTCTGTGGTGGAATCAGTGGTGTCGCTGGCTTAGGTGGTGGCCTAGTTCTAGGGGTTTTGAGTTGCATTATTCAGCCATAATCTCTCTTCAGCACCAAATTCAAGGGAATGTTACATTATCGCCTGAATAAGAGCAGGGTCGGAAATCTCCCTTTGCAAAGTCTAACACACCAAACCATCAACTGAAAGGAGAAGCTGTGACTCCTGAATTGTGTAGACTGACCTTCTCTCGGGACTGCCACGCACTGTATTCCTCGCTGTGAGTAAAAATAGTGAATGTTTCCTTACAAAATGGTCAGAATTACAGGCAACGTGTTTTATTTAAATCACCGCCGCGGGCTGAGTCGTGAGGGCCAGTGGAGCGGTGACCGGCGCGTTTCACGGGGCGTCTCACTTCCTCAGGGCTTGTCCATCGTTGATTCTGGGCTTTCCCGCCCTCTGTCCCTCGCCACCAGGTTCTGAAGGGAGGCACTTGCCCGAGCCCCCTGGGCCAGCCGGGGAGGCTGAATTGCAGAGAAAGAGCTGATCTGTCGGTGGAGAGTTGGAGACTCAGGGTGCAGGGAGCAGCCACCTCTGCTGTCGCCCTCCTGCAGCCTCCCCTCCAGGCTTTGTGGAAGGAAGCAAGGGAAACTTCCTGTTGCTCCCATAATGAAGCCCTGAGGGGGGGAAAAAAATCTGTTCTTTGTGCTCGCAGGTGTGCGAGGGAGACAGCTGTGATCTGCCTTCAGTTAAAAAGATGGACTTACTCCCACCTCCACACTCGCGACACCCCCGGGTGACCGCCCCGTCTCTGGCGTTGGCGGCTGTTGTCAACACAGAGGAGCCTTTTGTGTAAACTCGCAGGCTCTTCTCTCCCCTCCGCCGATGGAATGGACTTAACAGAATCCATATGTTCTTGTCCGTTTGTCTTGGGAAAAGAGGCCTAGTTTGGAGTGTGAAGACAGACGTGCACGGAGAGTGTAGACGTGGCCGGGGTGCGTAAGGAGGGCGTGAAGGTCAAGGCGCGCAGGAGAATGAGCAGGTCCCCCAGGTGTGAGGGAAGAGCACAGGTCACTCTGGAAGATTGTGTTACTCTGACCTTCTCACTTCACCCAAGGCGGCGGGAGAGCCGAGGAGCGGCGTGCAGGGTGTTCCTCAGGCAGCGCGGGGAGGGAGTCAAGGGACCAGGAGGCAGGAGAGTGACCCTGGCTCAGGTGGGGCTGCTTCTCTCTGCCTCGAGGACAAAACTCGACCTGAAGTTCAAGCCTCTTCCCATGCGGTGATGCAGCCCCCTCTGGCGAAAGCAGTGCACGTGCTGGCAGGGGCAGGGTCAAGGGGTGGTCAAGTAGGGGTCTTGGGCATTCTGACGCCCCTGGGGCCCCAGCAGGCAGGTAGAGGAGCAGCATCGCACGGCGCTAGGTCAGTCTCAGGAGCCGACGCCGTGGCCTCAGCCAGAGCTGCTTCCTGGGACTGGGTCTCCGTGTCCTCGGACTTCACTGGAGAATCAGAAAGTCTCTTTCCCCCCATTGGCTAAATTCTCCCAGTTTTTAAATGGGATCACAAATTTGGTGGCTTAAAAAAAAAAATCCTCAGTAAGCAACCCAGCTGGAATGCACCTGACACCCGGGGCGGACGGGCTTCCTCCTCCTGGGAGGCGGCGAAGCTTCACACCAGGACTTGCCGACCCTGGTGGTGGCAGATGCACCGGTGTAAAGGGCTTGAGGATCCCGCCTGGCCACTCCTAAGCACTCACATTAACCGCCGTCAGAACCCTCTAGCGGCCGGCACGGCCATCACGGGGCAAAGGTCTGCCCCGCCTGACACGCCAGTGTGGCCGGAGCCGGGGCAAAGGGGGGAAATGGCCTGACAGCGAACTTGCTGTAATGACCCGGTATTCCTGGGTCTGGGGGCGCTGGAAGGCACGCGGCCCTTCTTTGGGTGGAAGTGGTGCCCTCGCAGAGCCGGCTGCTGCAAGAGGGGGAGCTGCGCCGGAGCAGCAGGAGACACAGGAGCGCGGCTGAAGACGAGCCAGGTGGAGCTGAGACATCGCGGGTGTGTGCCGGCTGATGATGAAACCACTAGCGTGTTATATGAACAACACATGTCCCTCCCCAAACCAAAACAGGTTTCCCCAGAGGCAGGCCCAGGTCTGCGGACCAGGGACACCAGGCAGGTGTGCTCGGCGCCCGGCTCCGAGTCCGGCTGGTCTCCGGGTGGCCCAGGTGCGGCCGAGCAGGACGGGCCCTGGGCGGACGGTGGGGCTGGGCCCGAACCAGCGAACCAGCGTGGCTCCCGTGGCCGGGGAGAGGCACCTCCTGGTAGCGCTCGCGTTTCTGTACCTGGAACCTGGTGCTTGGTTCCGGTTCCTAAGGTGGTCCTGATCCAGTGCTCTCGTGATCCCGCGCAGCCCTGGAGCCCCAGCCCACGAGGCCGGGGGGCGCCTCCCTAAACACCTGTGCCTGGAGCGAGACCGGAGGGACAGGGGGGCCGTGCCCGAGCCTTAGCGCCGCTTGGATGAACACCCTCCCCCGCCCCGATTTCCTCTCGTCCCTCAGGCTGCTGTGGTGCCGTCTGCCCAGACCCTAAAAATCACGGACTTCGGCTTCAGCGACTTCGAACTCTCTGACCTGGAGACGGCCCTGTGCACCATCCGCATGTTCACGGACCTCAACCTGGTGCAGAACTTCCAGATGAAACACGAGGTAGGGACGCGGCCTTCGGGAAAGCGTGAGTGCGCGCGGGTGCAGGCGTGACACATGCACTGGGGTGACCGTGTGTGTGTGAGCGAGACTTGGGGATGCTAATGTGCCGTAGGGATTCTGCCATTTCCCCGATGAAGAGACCGTCACCTCATGTCTACCCAGGGTTTTTACCCCCCGCCGTCCCCGAGGCCCCTCGTGCCCTGTCTCCCTCCCGGCGCCCTCTTGGCCTCAGAAAGCTGGCTTCCTTTCCTAGCAGGAGCTCGTTGTTCCACGTATGTTGCTTGGCCACACCCTCCACTGGCGAACCACCTGGTCCTAGGCCTTGGCAGCGCGCTGGCTTTGCTGCTCATCATTCCCTCACGCTCCTTCTTCCGTTCCCCCCTGAGGGGCAGCATTTCATCTTTCCTCGTGACTGAACACGTTCCATCGTGTGGGGGACCAGGCTTCCTGACCCCACCCTCTGTCACGGGCCACTTAGGTAGTTTCCAAGATTTGGAAGGAAAGATTAGCATCATGCAGAGCACTTTGCATGGGTTCCTAGCCTGTAGTAAGCATCGGATCAAAGAGGAGGGGAGAGGACCCCTAAAACAGAGCAGGGTGTGCAAAGGGGCACAGGAGGGGCAGGAGATGGGGGTGGGGAACGCTGGGTGGAGGGATGAGCAGCGACAGGAGAAGCAGCTATCGAGGAAGGGGCGTCTGCTTTGCTAGTGCGCAGCTCTTATTTCCTTGGGCAATTAATCTCTCAGGTTTTCGGTGACCTAATCTGCTAAATGGGGATAATGGTATGACCTTCCCTTGTGGGAATCTTGTGAGAGTCGCACATGCATCGGTGTGTGGTTGTGTCTAAGCACGTGTGTGTGTGTGTGTGTGTGTGTGTGTGAGAGATACTCTTCTTAACACCTGGGTGTAGGGTGCATGACAGGTCTCCCTTCTTAGGTCAAATTCAACAGGGTTATATCACCCCATCAGAGCCTCCCTGGTGGCACCAGGGGTTAAAGGCTGAGTGCTGTCCAGCTATCACCAATCACAGCTGCCTGAGTTCAATCCCCAGCCCAGGAGCTACCCACGTGGTGCAGCAGACCTCTCCTATCTCACCCACTGCTTCCCTCAGCAGTGTACTTCAGTCAGTCTGCCTGTTCTGTTCCCTGCTCTGTCTCTGGTGAATCCTCTCACCACCCCCCCACCTCTGGCCTACATCCCAGTTCTTGTATGCATAAATAAATAAAAATCTTCTAAAAAATCACCCCGTCAGATTTGGCTTTTATAGATTATAGGGCTCACCTTTTTTTTCCCATTCATTTTTTTTCTGTCCTGCATCACTGTAGTCCCCATAATTCTCCTGCCACTGTATCACCTGTGAACCACCACCATGCTACCCTGTGTTGTTCCCCCCCTGTGTCGACACAGCCCCCCCTCTTTGCTGCACGCCTCGGTTCTATGGTCCGCTCGCTAGCTTTGACTTTTCCTTGACCTTTTGTTTGGTTTCTCCATCTTCCACATATAAGTGAGACCATCCGGTATTTATCTTTTTCCTTCTGACTATTTTTGGCCAGCATAATCTATAGGGCTCACTTCTAAAAAGCCTTCTCTGTTAATGGAATGAAAACGCCATTTATTGCTGGAATCAGAAGGTCTCTGTGAATCTCAGTTCTACCTCTTGCTGGTTACGGGACCGCGCACATCTGGACAGAGTCTCAGAATCCTTCCTTTCTGTCCCTGAGCTCTCCCATGTTGGAAGCGAGGCTTGATTCTGTTGAGAAGGCCTGGCCGGAACCCAGGCTGTGATCTTTGTTCTGATGATTGGCTCACAGATAGCACTGACGTGTCAGGTGTGAAGATAGTTGCTCGGTATTTCTTTACCCATCTTTATTCTTACCTTTTCTTGAATGTTTCCCAGTGCATGGTATTTCTCCTCCACGTCTGATTCATCTCCCTGCCTTTTCGTTGGAGTAACTGTTCCTCTGATTCTGGAGCACATCACCCTGAGCATCCTGGTCCTGGCTGGCCTTCCTGCCTTGTGGACCCTTATCAATTTCGGATAGGGTCAGTATGATTTTAGGATGAGGAAATTGAAATGTTATTGATCGTGAGGACGTTAGCTTCCTGCAGCTGCCTTCATGACGGATATCTCCCACTGAAAGGTCACTTCCCCGTGTCTCTGTGGCGTCCGCACCTGGAGAGACACTGCCGTGACCTCTGCAGGCGTCGCTCGTGCTGACTCAGACTCTTAACCTGCGGCGAGCCGCCCGCCCGTGCAGCGCTGACTGCCGCCGGCTGCCGCTGGCCTGCTGGGACTCTCCCGGCCACGTCCGCACCCTCGACGGCCACGGCGTGTTCTCTCCCTCAGCAGCGCCTGGTGTCTCCGTTCCTGGGAGAGTCCTCGTGTTCATGTCACACCACTGGGACAGCTGCTGGCAGTTCACACGTTGTGCTGTCAGACCCGTGTTGATTTATTTGTTGGCTTTATTCGTGCACTTCTGGTATTTTCCCCACTGCGAGGCATTCTCGAGGGCCAGGGCTGAGCTGTGTCTTCTGCGTCCTCTCTTGCTCCCAGAGCATCTTGAGTGGCTGCCACTCGGGGCGTAGCAGGCCTGGTGATGGCTGGAGGCGGATGGGTCAGTCCCTTCTGGTTCTCTCCGGAGGTAGCAGGGATTCTCTTTGGTTTGATCACGCCTGTGTGGCTACGAGCAACAAGAGTAAGGGAGAGCAGAAAGGACTTTGGAAAACAAAATCAGTCATGACCTTGAAAGTTACTTTGTTTTCTGTCTTGTCTCCTTGTACACACTTCCCCTCTGATCCTGCCCCTGTGTGAGTCCCACTGCACGTGTGCTAGAGCAGGGAAGGACTGGATCGCAGATCTGACCCTGCCAGCCCTTAGCGGATGGGGCCATAGTTTCCTATAGACCGTTGCTAACATTGTGATGACCGAATCCAGGTTGCATTTAAATCGGGTTACGAACCACCGTATCTACCGGTTTAGTCAACACCATTAGGTCTGTCTTAATAGCCACACAACAGACTAGTCCATCTGAGTAAGGTTTCAGTCATTTTGGCCATTTTTCACACATATAATTTACGTGCGTATTTAACTTTGTCAACAAATTGAGTGCTAGATAGATCCACAGGTTACATTTCTGGATTTTGCTGCTTATTTTCCTTGATTTCTTTAACCAGTCACCAGCAATTTCCTACCACGCTTGACGATACCGTTTCTATGTGTATCTTAATATTCTCCCTACACCGATAACAAGAGCTGGGTAGGATGGGGAGAAAGAGCCCCAACCTGAAGAGGAAGGGGTGAAGCTGTCTGGGAAGGGCGGTGTTGGAAAGGGACGGTGTAATTAAGACACTTCAATTAAATGCAAGATGCAGTAAGAAAAAGCATCACATCGATTAGAACAGACACATTGGAAGATACTGAAAATTGATTACAAAAAATACAAGATTAAATCTAAAAAAAAAAAATAATAATATCATTAAGCGTTGTTCTTCCTGGCCCGTTTTTCTCAGAAAAGGTCAAAGTGCACGAAACCCAGTGTAGTCGTGAGACACAGGGCAAGCTAGGGTTATTAGGCAGTTTTAGGGACAGTGCAGGAGGGGACCTCTGAAGAATTTAGGGAGGCTTCAGAGATAAGGACAACCAAGGGAATGTAACCAATTCCACTGGGAAAAACAAACATCCCAGGACCAGGACAATATTGTTAAGGATGGTCCTGGTTTTCTTCAGGGGATAAGAGAAAGTGTAGAGATGCTCACCTGGAGGACTAGACCATAAAGGGAAAGCGATAAGCATAACAAATGGGGAAAGAAAAAGCTGTGAGATAAGGAATGTGAAATTCCCCCACTTCATACCCCCTGGGAGTTAGCCAATCAGGAAGAGAGACTGAAATTTTAACATAATGAGAGAGAGAAAGTATATATTCCTAGAGTAATATCCCATACCGGCTCATCTCAGCCCCTCCCAGGTACCTTATACCTGGGAGTCTTTCTTCTTTGTCTCTTTTCTTCCTAAATACAACTCTTCTTTCAAAGACAAGATTTGTCTCTCTCTGCTTACTTACTCCAAAAGTCTGAATTCCTTTCTACGGTTTCGCGAGACAAGAACTCGTGGTAAAGCGGCAGCAGTTGTTACACACGCCGGCATCATTTGCACTGAACCTCGTTGAGCCTCAGATAGACACGTTTCCCTGAGAATACGGTGACTCCTCAAGGCACATATAGGCTCGTAGTTGTCACAGTGCCCTGAGAACTGAGTCATAGATCGGGAATAAAAGAAAAGAAAAAAGGGAAGGATGGAAAATCTGATTTTCTACCAAATCTACTAGCATTTTCCACCAACGAGGAAGCAGCCTTGTTTTGGGCCTACTTCTGCAGCTTGTCAGCCTGTGTTGAGTTCTGTGAAAGCCACATTTTTTCCAGGGTACTTTTCCCAACCCCCTAGGGCAACACTCCCTGTGTTTGAAGCATCCCCAGTGATATGCAGAGAGAAGCACATATTTATTTTTACATCCCCCAAAGCATGGTAAATCATTCAGAATTGAAGAGGCAGTTTCCAATCTAACACAAACACAAAATAACCAGAAGTCCCTCGGGGATTTGATTTGAATGCACCACTTAAACATCAGATTAAGCCCAGTTTGTGAGATTTTTTCTGAACACTGTCTCCCTCCCCACCCCGCATTTTTCAAAATGTTTTTTCCTATGAACCCCCAGGGTTTTATTTTGCATGCATTTGTGACTCTATCTCTGTAGTTATCTCTTGGTAAGCAAGCGGCAACTCCCCTAACATTTCAGCAGAGTTTAAAAGAGATAGAAATCGCGATGACTGACAGAGGGCTTGGAGCTCCAGTTTGTCCTGGGGTTGTGTGCAACACCCCTCAGCCTCTGTCCACCCCCAGCCTCACCGAGTCTGGTTCCTGACACACACACAGGGCAGGGTGGACGGGCTGAGCGGGGCTGCCGCAGGGCCCTCTGAAGGTGAAACACTCCCCTGTCTATCTGCACACTCCTAACTGGGGACAAGTACTATCTTCTTACAAGCTAGCCAGGGCCCTACCTGGCCAATATACTTGAGTAGCCACATCCCAAGTTTAGCTCTGCCAGCGCGGGGCTTACTTGGCAGGCCTGGGCCCTGCTCTCAGTGATCAGCCTGTCGACTGTGAAACCCTCAGGAGGGCCTCCCTCACGGCGGGAGGAGGGAGCAGGTGCCCTGGGCCTGGCCTGACACTCGGCGAAGGTGCAGGGAGCTTCAGCCATGATTGTCAGACCTGCTTTCTTTTCCAAAGGTTCTTTGCAGGTGGATTTTAAGTGTGAAGAAGAATTACCGGAAGAATGTCGCCTATCACAACTGGAGACATGCCTTTAACACAGCCCAATGCATGTTTGCTGCCCTGAAAGCAGGCAAGATCCAGGTACTTGTTAGAGCCATTTACATTTTTATAAACTTTTGTTGCTTTTGGTAGTCAATTTTACAGCATGTTCGGTCAGTTGCTTTTTGTTTTTTTTTTGATGTCTACTTACGATAAACAGTAACATTTAGTGACACTTGCAAAATACATTCCATTTTCTTAACTAAAGAAAACTGGAATGCCCAAATGCAAAATTGCTGTTTTCTTTCATATATAGTGTGTCTGGCACGTTAAAAAAAAATCTTTAACCTCATGCTTAACTAAAATAAATAGCCTTTGGGCAAGAGACTCTTTGCCTTTGAGAAAAACCCTGCAGTGTAAGAAAAGTTATCAAATTCCCTATGTCCACATTCACCCTGTTTCCAAGAAGAATTTCACAAAAGCACCACGTTCTGGAGTTGGCCTCCTGGGTGCGTTCAGGATTCTCTCTCAGTCTCACTGTCTCACTCAGTTGAGTTTACCAGCAGTGTTTCGTGGGAAGGGGAGTGTCTCATACAGGCTGATCGGGGTGTGCTTTCACAAGAAGACCCCATGCTCAAGTAATTTCACCCTTTCCAGGCCAGTGTCACTCATAGCTCTGTCCTTCCACGCTAACTTCCGTGGGACTCGACTGGTTTGAGTGAGTGTTTCCAGGCGTCCATCTAAAACTCTTGATAATTCAGAGCTCCCATGCATTTTCCTTAAATTATAAAAACGTTAACTCTCTGTGCTTGCTTTCATGGGGTGCATATGGAACTGGCTAGCTCTAAAGGAAGATAATGCTTCCCAGAAGTCCTAGCAAACATATGTAAGAAATAGGGTGAACTTAATTTGCAGGATGCTAAGGTGATAAGGATCATACCCCTGGAGAATAGCCTTGCTTTTTGTGAATTAAAAAAAAAAAAACACCTACTTATGATTTTTATGCATGCTGGGAACTTAGTATTGAGAGTGTTGACAGTTCCAGCAGAACTGAAGAGGTGATAGTTTCCGTTTTCTCCTAATGAAGGAAATGTTAGTATAGACAGTACAAATGGCAACTATCCAGAAATCACCAGTACTTAGCTTTGGAATCTAGCATGCCACTTTTTTAAAGCCCAAATTCCCCTGTTCTTCATCTTTTCATTCTTTATCATCTGGCTTGATACGTGCCTTGGTGTGTTCCACGGGGATACAGGAAGCAGTGGCCGACGGTGGGGGCTGCAGAAGCTGCAGTGAAGTAAAAAGAGAGCAGGGAAATATGGAAAGTGCAACTTGATTGTTTCGCATGTAACGTCCTTCATGAAGGAGTCATGATAATGAGCTTAAGTATCCAGCTACTCCTGGGAGGAGCATTGCCGCTTTCTCTGTTGATAAGTGACGTTTGGAACAGCCCGTCCTGGCCTGCAGAGCGCACCCGATGCCCTGCAGAGTAGCGTCCTAGAGGGAGTCCTTCATGGCTGCGAAGAAGCACAACTGCAGAGCACTAAGGGAAGAGGGGCAGGACCCTGGAAAGAGGTAGGAGTTCTCTGCGCCCAATTCTTCTTTCTCTTTCTCGCCTGCGCTGCCTTTGGTGAGACAGAACAAGCTGAGCGACCTGGAGACCCTGGCGCTGCTGATCGCTGCTCTCAGCCACGACTTGGACCACCGCGGGGTGAACAACTCGTACATACAGCGGTGAGTCTGCCCCGGCCCAGCAGGACAAGTCTCTGAAATTACAGCCTGTCTGTTTTTTTGTTTTTTTTTTTAATTAATAAATTTTATTTTTATATTCCCCATACAATTGCAATCCCCCCATTCTGACCCCAATCCCTCCCCTCCCGCCCCCCACCCCCCAAAAAGTGTCTCTGGTTCATAGTTTTTGTTGATTTTGATTTTCACTTTCTTATAGTTATTCATTTTCCTGGTCCCTTATTTAAGTTTTCTAGATCCCTGTCTGTTGTACCAGAAAAGCCACAGCCACGTTTGATGGCGCAGAGTGTCCATCAGTCGAGGCTCCATGACATGCTTTGGTTTTATTTCAGGGAACTGGCAGCTGTTTTCTGGCCCGAATTCAAAAAATGTTTGTGTTCAGACTCTTACTTCATTAGATAACTACCAGGAGTTTGTCTTAGAGGGACTAGCCTATGAGCTTTCATTAGAAACCACTGAAGACCAGCTAGGAAGGGGTAGCTTTCCCCCTGGAATGAGAGAAATCATCTGAGCAGGGCTTAGCTCCATCCTGCCTGATGCTTAGCGCCCGGAGGAGGCCTAGTCCTGCGCTGAGGCCACGTAAGCTGGTGCTCATGAGCCTGACTGTGCAGGCTGACTTGGGTTTCAGTCCTCCCTCTCCACACGGTCGCCATGTGACGAGCTCCTTGCGCCATCATGGTGTCGTGTGAGTTGTGAGAGAACACACGCCCGCCCGGTCCAGGGAGGACGCCTGGTGTGGGCTTCCCTGAAGGCAATCTCAGCTGCAGGCCTCACCCTCTCCTCATCAGGAGCCTGCTTTGTGCTGATGTCGAGAGGGAGGTCCTCTTCAGAACCGTCTTTGGGGCTCCCGTAAGTGACCTTTGTAGTGACATATGAGATGGGAGATGGACATCCATCCCTTCTCGTCAGATTTCTGAGCCACTGTGACTTTTCGGGCATTTTTCTTGCAGCCATGTGACCGAAAAGGCTGTATTTTAATGGCAAAACCTCTTAGAACTACGCGTTGTTTTAAGCACAGAAGCGATTCAACAAATGCTAGCGCTCGTGAGGAAATCCCAGATGGTGGGTATCTGCGGGGAATTTCAGAACATGCTCTAATCACATTCGCTTTATCTAAATAAACAAAAAACTTCATGTAAAAAGAATGGTGGCGATGTAGCCCCCGTGTCCTCTGCTGCCCTTCGATGGGAAAAGATAGCCAGCTCTTGCAGAGTGGAGGGGACCGGCTGTTTCCTCCTTCAAATCTAACATTTTGGAGAACTGACTGGGTGACACGTCCTTTGTCCCCTGTGTTTTGTCATGTGATTGTGAGCCCGGCCACACATTGACTCGGGAACACTTAGGAAAGGGACCAAGGGCACGAAAAGATGGATAGCACAGAGCCAGCGGAGCGGGGCCTGCAAATCCATGCTGGTGCTGGGCAGTCTGGCCATGCAGGCTGACATGGGTTCGAATCCCTGCCCACCCGAGACCTGGACATGATATTGTGGTCCCTGCATCGTTTGTGTGCAGATGGCTCAAGACGCCTAGTGCCCTGCTTTCGAGTGAAAAAAATACTCAGCTATTTTTTTCCTCCTTTGTTTATTTAAAAAATAATTACCCAGAAAAACATCTGGAGAAACGTCATCTTCTCTTCAAAAAAAAAATGTCCTGGGAAAAAGTTATAGACTGCAGAATCGCGCTTTCACACACCACAAGGCGGACTTCTACAAGTAATAATAACCTAAAAAAAAAAAATTACAGACGTTTAGAGATTTTTATTCCTTCCTACATCCCTGTGGTTTCAGTAGAGGAAACCAAGAATTTTCCGGGGATGTTTCTATTTTTCTTTCCTTAGTTGGAAAGGAGCGATACGTCAAGTAGGATTTTCTTAAACAGGAGACTCTTGGGAGGATACCCAGTTCCATAAACATTCCCATATAAAGGACTAATTTCTGGAAAGGTGTACAGTGTCCAGACCTTGTCAGATACTCAAACAGCAGATAAAACCAAAACAGTGAAGGAAGGCGCAGAACTAAGAATAATACATCAAAAAGAGAACAGCCCTCGGGGGTAACACAGCTAGGAATTGAAATTCGGTCATTCGCTCCTCTTAAACTTCTTTTCAGAAAATTAACTTGATGTAAGTGGCTCCTAGTGCAGGAAACTTTTTTCCAATTCATTATTGGTTTCTTTTATTCCTGGATTAGCACGATGGCTGTTATGAGGGATAACCCAAGGATGCTATGAAATATTTGGGAGTCGAGGTCATTCTTTGTGCTTTCTTTTCCCACAAGGTTGGAGAAAGCGTGACCAGATAGTTGGTGAATTCTTGTTTTAAAAATAGGGCCGTAATAGGAACAAAATGGTTGAAGCAGAGACATCTCCTAGAGAAAGCGTAATGGTGACATGGAGGCTCCTTGTGGAAATTTCCCACATTAGGTGCACAGTGACTATAAGGGGACTGTCGTGGATGCTTTTTTTTTTTTTTTTTTTTTGATTCGATTGAGGTTTGGTGTTTTTAAACACAATTACCGTGCAGTTACCCTACATTTTAGACAGATGGCACTTGGCAAGGCAAAAGGAGTGTTACAAGGTGTAAGATGTGTTTGCTCTTATCGAAGAATCTTCCTAGTCTCATGAAACAGGTGGTCACAGCTCAGGGAAGTGCCCAGTCAGTTCTGAGCTGCTCAACAACATGGGCTGTACATGCTCAGAAGTGATGGTCGCTCCTCTGACCGGAACCAGAGACTCTCAGGGACCAGGAATGAAAACTGAAAGGATGAACAAGCTATAACACCCTTTTGAGCCTGCTGTGAAACAACGTGGTGTGTTTAGATATGTTCTGGTGAAGACACAGCCACTGTGGGCAATGAAGATGTTGTTGAGGGGGGACATTCCAAAATGGAGGTTCAAGGTCAGTGGGGGAGACAAGAGAAGCCGGGTGACTGGTGAAACCACAGTGGCTGGAGACAATGTCCAGGGTCCAGGGTATTGGCACAGTAATGGAGCCTTTGAGGGAATCACAAGCCCGAATGGATGAGTGATGTGTGTGCTTCTGGGAGGCGGGAGGAGAAGGGCAGAGCTTTGGCAATGGGGTGATAATAAATAGGATAGCGCCAGAGGTAAAATGATAAAGTGAAAGATGTTTTCAAGATTGAGTAAAACCTAGATGAAAGCCCTTTCTGGCAGCCGCTGTCAGACCACATGGCTAGGTTCCGGGACAGTGGTCTGTGTAGGCCCCTCTGCTGTGTCGGGGGGAGCAGGCAGAGCAGCGGTGGAGGCCTGCGGGGCTCTGCGAGACTCACCAGGGTAGCAGAGACAGCCCAGGAGCCACAGCTGGTGAAGTTCAAACTGGGCTGAGACTCTTAGCCAGAAAGGAGATGATCCGTGGCAGATCTGGAGGACTTGAGAGCCTGGAGACCTGACAGTGGATTCAGTGGAAGTTCAGTTAGTCGGAATGCCAGAAGCTAACAGTTAACCCTGAATACGGCCCCCGTTGTGGGGCAGAGTTTCTGGACTACTGGGCTGCTCTGCCCTGGCATCCGCCTGTCCCTCCAGAGAGGAACCAGCGATCGCAGGACAAGAGGAAGTGCGGGGGGTCGTGCGGATTCCTCTTCGTCACTCTCACAGGGGTGGGATGCTCCTGCTGCGGTGGTTTAAATGGCCACACACGCGGAGGCGAGGGGCCTGCGTTGGAAAGAGCAGAAAGCAGCAGGATACAAAATGCACTGGATTCCATGAATAGTTTGGGACACAGGAAATGTGGGGTATTTGTCACCCTTTCGTGGATGCGTAAATCTGTATTTTTAGAATGTCAGGAAAGGCAGACGCGCGTCGTCTGCATTCATCTCTCGCCCGAGCCAGGAATGGTCTCTAATGTGAACCAGTCCTTTCTGCGTCGTCTGAAGCCCGCCGTGGCGTTGGGCGTCCGGGCGCGCGCACCCTCCGGGCTGTGCGGTGGCTCCTGACGAGGGCGGGGGGCGGGTCGTGAGCCGCTGCGCTTGGGGAGGACAAGGCGCGCTTGGGTGCTGGCCCGGCCCTGCCCTTCACACCGACCTTGGACACAAGCGATAATCTCCCTGAACCTTGGTGGCCTCCAGGCAGAAATGCCGCTCGGAGAGGCGTCTCAGCCTGGGTCCCGCGGAGGCCGAGCCTGACCGCAGAGGTCCCTGGGCCTGTGCCCCCAGGAGCCGGGTCAGGCTGGAAGGAGCCGGGCAGGAGGGGGACGGCCACCGGCAGAGCTCAGGGCTCAGTGGCGCCTGTGTCTCGAGGAGTCTCAAGAAGGGAGACCTGCAGCAGCTCCCCTCCGAGGAGACGGCATGGAGCCCAGGTCATGCCCTGCACATCCTCAGCCTGTCCTCACAGGCGGGGCAGGCCATGGGGCAGAACCACAGGCAGAGGGGGTGTGCCCCGAGGGCCTGGCTCCTGGCGTGGCTCATCTAGGCGTGAAACCAGAGATGAGTCAGTGGCTGCAGTGAAGGGGACTGAGGGTTCTATGGGGTGACAGGAAGCGTCCTATACGGGACTGAAGTAGAAATTAAACACGACCTGCTGAGCACAGTGACTGATGAGCTTTAGGCCCCAGCAAATTCTCCTTGTGATCAGGGACATTGTTATGTGTGTCAAAGGCAACAGATGAAATACTCCAGAAGCTTTCCCTCCTGTAAGTGAAGGTGATGAGGAAAGCCCCGGTTGTTGGGTTAAGGCTCCTTCAGTCTACCGAGGGACTAGTGTTGCCTCACTGGAGTCTGGGATACACAGCCAGATCCAGAAGGAGGTTCATTGATTGTCTCTCTGCTGGGCTGGCTGTCTTCTCTGTCTATGGTATGCCTGGATCATCTCATCCCTTCCCGTGGCCGGGACCACCACCTGCATGGCGCTGTGTTCCAAGTCTTTCTCCAACCTAGACCTGCGTTCAGCCTATTGCACCCACTTGGGTGTATCGAGGCACCTTAAAACCAACAGAGCCAGCACTCAGCTTGTCATCTGCCCATCTCCGCTGTCCCCAGTCAGTCGCCTTTTATGTGCCAGGCCAGGAAATGTCCCAGCAGGAAGTTGGCTTTCGTGCTTACCCTTCATGTCACTCATGCCCGCTAGATCCCAGCGTCAGGATAGTCAGTTCCCATCAAATTTACCCCCTCAAGTGCTCGGATCATTTTGCTTCTTTGCATGTGAGCTGCGACTGCTCCACCCCCAGGCTGCCTCTGATCCGTTAGAATTTCCCCGGGAGTCTCCTAACCCACTAACCCCCCTGCAACCTGCATGCATGTGGTCTCGGGTCCAACAAAATGAAATCCTATGTCACTGATCTCCTTTTATTCCTTACCTTCCCATTGTCCACTGGTCAGCATGGTCCCTGAAGGCTCATTCCGTAGTAAACATGGGAGGAGCAAACAAGGAGTTCATTCGAGAGAGGTTACAAGATGGAGTGACAACTGGGAGCCCACAGTATTGGTGGGAAACAGCAGGAATAGATGTGCTCACCTGCCCCCTGCATTTTCCTTTTACTGCTTTTGGTTGCCCTTAAGCATCACTCACTTTGCAGTATTTCTTTGGACAATTTGGGGAGCACCTGTATCTTGAACAAATGACAGTGGAAGGCTGGCTCCTGCAGCACCATAGAGCATGAAACCAGCTGTATCACCTACCACTGCGCGGGGTGTGCAATTCCTGAACTTCTCTTCTGTAAACTTGGGGAACGGGGACTGTCAGGTACATGTTGTTTCTCTTGTAAAGAATGGTAGAAATTGTGTTTGCTGCTGTGGAGGTGGAGCGCTGCCTTGGTCCTGCTGCAGCACTTGACCCGTAACTGTCCTCTTGGCCCAGCCAAGCCAAAGCTCTGCTTCCCTTGTATCCTGGACACAAACCACCTGGATCCCACATGGGGAAGTTGCTCTGATGCAACGAAATCCTCCCTAGTCTTCCAACACTCACACCACCGAGGGCCAGCTAGCTGATGCTTCCCTTCTGTGGGGGCGCGTGACCCCAGGCTCAGCACGCCTCCAAGGGAGAGCTAGCCTGCAGATCTGTTCCCGGTTTTAAATTAAGTGGAATTCTGAAATGGAAAATCTTACTGGTACAACTGGTTTTGTTTTTCACATTTAGAGAAAATCCCTCGTTCTTTTTCCTCCTGCTATTTGCATCGCTGTCAACACCAAAGAAGTTGTTCTGACTTTGAACCAGCTGCAATTATGGGGGTATTTGAAAACAATTGACAGCCTCCTAATGCATTACCCAGAGATGACTTCCTCTTGTCATCAAAAGGAAAGACATGTATGAGTTGGATTAGTCCTTGAAGGGCAGCCTCTTTATCAGTTAACTCATAAGCAGAAGAAATTGATCAGCTAACACACTGAGCAAAATGATTGTTTATTTTTTTCTTTGTTCAACAAAACCACTTTCAGAAGCGAACACCCGCTCGCCCAGCTCTACTGCCATTCCATCATGGAGCACCACCACTTTGACCAGTGCCTGATGATTCTCAACACCCCGGTAAGCACCTAATTTGTGGCTGTGGAATGTTAAAAGAGCTTTATAGATTCAGTTTTATTTTTAAGTTTTGGATCTATTCCCAGCATCATAAATTCTTGAGCACGCTTTATTCCTTTTTCGGTAAGGAAGGCAAAGCCAAACATTGGTGATCTTTACAGCCTCCCTCCTCTGGACAACCAAAACTGTCTCAGTGGTGTCGGATTAGGGAAATTTGGTTCCTATTTGGTTATTCCAAATTAGAGACAAAACCCCTGATATTTTATGGCTCTCGGTGGATTCTAACCTTTTTTCTTTTTTTTTGGGGGGGGGGGTTAAATGAAGTGGATTATGCAGTTCTCAAGTTTGCTTTCACAAGGCAATGGCACCATTTGTTTTTACTGAGACTTCTGACCACTTGCAAAATGTTTTGTTAAGGAATGAAGGAATGAAGCTATTTAACATCTCAGAAATGCATATTTATCAACATAAGCAAGCATGTGCTATACATATTTGTGTTAGAGAAAATAAGATGAAAATAATGAACTCCAAAACATCCACAGTGGTTGCCTTTCTAATCATTAACACTTTTCATCATTGGTATTTTGGTTTGTTCATATTGTATGCATGAATTACCTTTTTTTTTTTAAAGATGTATTTATGCATACAAGAGCTGGGGTACAGGCCAGAGGGGTGGGGGTGAAAGGAGTCATGAGAGACAGAGCAGGGAACAGAACAGGCAGACTGATGAAATACACTGCTGAGGGGAGCAGCGGGCGAGACAGGAGAGGTCTGCTGCGCCATGTGGGTAGCTCCCTGGTGGGGATGGAACTTGTGCTGCAGTGGCTATAGATAGCTTCATAGGTTGTGTCTTAACCCCTTGCGCCCCCAGGGAGGCCCCTCAATTACCTTTCTAATAAGAAAAAATTAAAAGTTTTAATACCGGGTTGAACAAAGAGAACACGCAGGGTAGACCCTTACAGCAGTTTTAGTCCCCAGCATTGCGTTCTCCTATTGCAAGCTCCTGCCCCATGTCCTAGAAGAAAACTCCTGTGTCTATGGATTTTCTGGTCCTTCTTCACAAGTAAAAGCCAACTAGTTACTGTAGTTCCCCAAATAAGTTACCGTCCTGAATTTGGAAACCCTGGTGTCCCGTCCTGGGTGACAGCTCAGATGTTGAACTGGCCTTGAAGGTGCCGGTTCCCCCGGCCTGCCCTGGGTGGCGCCTTTCTTCCCCTGCTTGTGTTTCTTCTCTCCGCTTCCTCCGCCTCAGCCATGTGGCTCCTCCTGGCCCACGTGGAGAGAACTGGAAAGGAGAACAGAATAGGTGCGATGGGGTGAGCTGCCTCCACAGCAGCTCCCAGGGCGCCCTGGAGGTGTCGAGCGAGCAGAGTTCCGTCCCGTGCCCTGACCACAGCCCAGGGCCTCCTCGTGGGCTGCTCCCCGACAGTCCCTCTGCAGGAGGAGCAGCTCTGTATGCTGCGGCTCCCTCCTCTGCTCCCGGAGAGCTGACCGTCCACCTCTGCTGCCTTTCCTTGAAGGTCCTTTTGCCCTCCCTGGGGTCCCTTGAACGGGACTGGGCTTCAGTGGACTCCACGCCTCCCAAACTCAGGATGCAGCCCACACCCTGCAGCGGCACCCGCTGGCTCTCACCTGTGGAGAAGGGGAGGCTGCCGCTCCTCTCCCTACACGCCACGGGTTTGGGGGGGTGGGGCGAGTCACCCAGCCAGGTCCTCACACACCTGCCTTTGTTCTAGCGCGAGGTGACTGCTCAGTGCGCATCAGCTCAGGGGGGTCAGTAGGGAACCCAGCATTTCCACTCGGTTGTCTGTGTGCGTCTTTCAAGTCTGCAGAGGCAGCCGGTCACCTCCAGCTGTACCAGGAGCAGGTCATTTTGTGCTTGCCTGGGAAGGGGCCGGGCTCTGAGTGTGCTGCCCCGCTAGTTTCCTGTAAACCATGTGCTTCTGTGTGGAGTTGTTCAGAACTAAGCCTTGCGAGCACCACACATGTGTAGGTCATGTTACCAGCAGCAAGTCAAGACTTGCCTCAGGATTGGCCAGGTCTGTGCTCCAGCTAAAACTTGTGTTTTATTTACTCTCCCAGGCAGTGTTTAATAAGCTGACTTGCTTAAAAGCACATTTAACAATATCCTACTGGACCTCTCTCTGTTAGGACGTAGGGAACGTATTACTTACTATGCAAGGACTCGGGCTGTGGGGCTCGCCTCAGGCCGCAGGGCCCGTCTGTGTCACGCGTCTCGTAAGCGCGGACGCGCACAGGAATGCGCCGCTCTGCCGTCATTAAAACGAAGTTAACAGCAAACGGACGTTTCCTTTTCCACTTGAAATGGTTGTTTCACAATAAGTAAAAGTATCACAAGGTATTTTCTGAACAGTTTTCTGTTCGGTCCAGAACCTGAAATGACTGACTGCCTGGAGACCATGTTCACGGGTGCGCACTGGTTACCATCAACGTTGCAACCAAGGAGGCCTTGGTTAGATGCGGGCCACGTGCCGGTGTCCAGTCACCCTTTAGCCAGGTTCAGACTCGTCCTGCCATCCTCAGCAGTGGCCCGTCTTCGGACAAATCCTTTGCCTGCAGGTCCAATTCCCGAGCCTCTGGAGTTTTTCTTGGCCCTAAAATTTAGGAGGCACAGCTGGATCACACTCCAGATGTTGTGTTGCGTATCGTGCGAGTATCCATGTAGTTTCACTTAGTATAAGCCTAGAGGGCCACTCCGTTTTAAGTTAGAAGCTGGAAATGAACAGTGATGACATAGGAGAACTTTGCATAATCTGCCCATGCATTTATCTCTGTATTAAATAATCTTCATAGATGTTTCAGCCCTTGCTTTTTTCCTACTGCCAGTAACTATGCCCCTGACTCCTGCCTGCTGCCCATGTATGTTAGCAAGTGCCTGAGGAATGCAGGGGCCTCAGCATTAAAAGTAAATAAGGGGGCACCCAAAATGTTAAATTGTAGAAGCCGTTGAGAAATGGCTTTCTAATTAGTCGTTCGGAAGTGTCACCACCAGATTCTTCAAGGCCATTTATTTGACTTTGGTTTCTCCAAGTTTCCCTTACAAGAGTTCACCTGCCTGCAGGAAGGAGATATAATGATCTGGCTTCAGGCCTGAATGAAGGCCTGGAGAGTGTGAGAGCCGGGAAAACTGCATCCCCGGGCATGGGAGCCCTTCTGCAGCAGTTGCTCTTACAGGGAAGGTTACGTCGGGTGGCTGCTTGAGCGCATGTTCCCCACATCCACAGGTTCAGAATGCGAGGCGTGCATTTCAGATGTGACTGTACTTTCAGGTTTTGTTCTTGCCGGCAGTTTCTCCAGGTGGAGTGCTAATGGTGGTTTTCTTTTTCCGATAAAGGGCAATCAGATCCTCAGTGGCCTCTCCATTGAAGAATACAAGACCACGCTGAAAATAATCAAACAAGCTATTTTAGCTACAGACCTAGCGCTGTACATCAAGTAAGTGTCCAGGAATACCTGGAGATACCCAGGTCTTGGGGGAGTGTTCGCCTGGGTTCAGACTGCAGATCCACACAGGGGCATTTTAGATTGTAAGGACAAGCTGTTTGTTTCAAACGCTGGAGCATTATCTTAAACAAAGCCAGAAAGGCTACTCTTTGGCTTACTTACTGATAGAAACTCTAGAACAGTTATTTCTGATGTTATTAATCAACTTCTGTGTCTCTGAAGCTGTGTGCGCCCCAGACTTCCTCCCTGCTGACTTGTCCAGGCCCCTTGCTCTTGCTCCTGTGTGTTAACCCAGGCAGGAAAAATTGCTGAGTGACAGACAAGACGCTTTTGCTCCTTATTACTTGATTTTGGTAGAAGAGTATTAAATACAGATCCCCGGATGCTCCCCGGGGAGCATAATTCAGTTGTCTTTCTAAAAGTTAGGCCGGACCTTGCTGCCATCGGGCAGGCCGTGGTCCCCTCCCCACATGCAGACGGAGGTCTTGGCTACATGTGTGGGGGGGACAGGAACCAGGCCATCCCCCTCGTGGCTGCCCAGGACTTCTGTACAGGGATCTCTGCCCATGGTTTACATCCCTTCGTAGAGGAAGTGGAAACATACACAAAACCGCACACCGGAGAGCCACTCTTGTACATTTAAAAGCAAATTTTATTGCCTTTGTTGGATCTTGGAGCACTTCACAGATAATAAGAGTGTGAGGAAACAAGGTGAACTTCAGGTTAAGCAAAACATTTGGAGGAGAGGGATGGTTGACATTCTCAGAATTTGAAAATATCTGCCACTGCAAAGCCTTCCCAATCCTTCCAGGACACAAGGGTCTCTCCTCTGAGCTCTTAGGAAACTCGCTTTTCCTTTCTAGAGCTCAGTCACATGTGGTCAGTTCTGTCATAAACCAGTTTTTCACATGATGCTCTTGTGTCGGGCTAGATTTTATTTTTTTTAAAGATTTATTTATTCATACAAGCACTGGGTACAGTCAGAAGCGCGGGAGGGTGAGAGAATCCACCAGAGCCAGAGCGGGGAGCAGAGCAGGCAGAAGGACCAAAGTACACTGCTGAGGGGAGCAGCGGGCGGCAGGAGAGGTCTGAGAGCCATGCGGAACCCTCCTCTGGTGGCCGGGGAGCATCCGGGGATCGAACCAGCACTGCAGAGGCTGTGGGCAGCTTCGCAACCCAGCGCTCAACCGCTGCGCTTCCGGGGAGGCCCTCTGGCTAGATTTTAAACACTGAAAAGAGCAGCTCCCAGCTTCTGTCTTCTGACTTGCACAGGTGTTTGGAAAGAAGGTGTTCACGGCACACTGAGTGAATTAGTGCACTTGGTCTTTCGCTGCTTCAGAAGCACCTCACAACCTTATTCTGACAGAGTAATTATTATAAACATGTTTTATCCTATACAAACAAGGCCTGTTAAGTTGAAAGTGAAACCAGGTAGATCTTGTGCCATCATTTAAAATTTTGAAGTCACTCAGGACATCAAAATGTTATTCCAGCTTCATTTTCTAAAACATAATCAGGTTATGAAAATCAGCTACCATTGTTTATAGACTATAGTTAAAAGTAGGTGAGGTTTAATGTTTTATCCCAAGAAAATGGTAGAAGGCCAGAAAGTGAGGTACTAAAGATTTTCAAGTGGTGAATTTGCTGTTGGGCTCTCTGAAGTTGGGGGGAAAAACACACTAGATGTTTCTCCCCCCAAATTTGCTCCATGCGTCTTAGTAGCCCAGAGAGACGCAAGCCTGCAGACTACTGACTCATAACCACTCAACTTTTTTTTTCTTCAAGGAGGCGAGGAGAATTTTTTGAACTTATAAGAAAAAATCAATTCAATTTGGAAGATCCCCATCAAAAGGAGTTATTTTTGTAAGTAGGCATTACTGTGCTCCAAGTGTAAGTGTTGCTGCCCGATTGAGTCTGTGTCTGTCAGACTTTATGGCCATAGCTTGTTAACAAGATGACAGTCTTGGGGGTCTCAGACTTCTCCAGTGGTCAAAGGGCTGATGGGGATACTGACCGAAAAGACAGCGCAAATTCAGGTGAATAAATCCCTCCTTGGTCCTAGAAGGGCCGTTAAAATGCAGTAGAATATTAGAGCCAGGCTGGAGGGCCGCTTACTGCCCTTTCCAGTTCTTACAGCAGAAGAGCTGTGAGCCCCGCCTAGCGATGGTGGGGCCAAGAGGTTGGCTGTGCAGAGTGTCCTCGTGAGTGAGGGCAGAGGATGTGGAGATTCCTACCTCCCTCACCTGTACCTTGGGCCTTCCCTTCTCTGTACCATGCCTTTGTCATGACAAGACTGGGTCAGTGAGACAGAGCACAGGCAACAGGTTTTCTCAGGAGAAGGAAATATCTTATTTCCAAGTCTGGTGTGTGCTCAGTTGTCCTCACAGCTGAGGTGTGTGAACTGGGGACCAGGTCATGACCCACACACCTGGTTGTTGTTACCCCCGGCTCTGGTAGGTACCCTATCTTTCAGAGAACACGCTTTGGTTGGATTTCCCTGGAGAGACACCCGATGTAGTACTTTACCTTGAGTGTTTCTCTGTTACATTAGTGGCCTTTTTGCCTATCTCTTCAAATAAATTAAAAAGATTAAATGGCCAATACTTGGATCTGACAGGAGAAAACCCAGAGGTAAAGGTGGATTCATTTTCCTGGGGCAGTTTGGGTACTTACAGATTCTGGAGCACTCGTCACTGTCCCCGGAGCCCTGCATGGTCCTCACTTCTCTAAGGGGCGGGGGAAGAAAGCACGCGGTCCTCTTTCCCTTGTCACCTCTGGCTATGCTATTTCATACTGCAAAGGCTTTTCACATGAAAGACACTACATGTGATGAGCAAATTGGGACACCTAGCATAATTCTCTCTTGGGAAGTTATTCAGTATCTGGTACCATCTTTTAACTATTAGTATTCAACATATACTGTCACTGAGACCTGATTATCAAGGTGGAAAAGTAATAGGCAAATTTTTGCCAAGAGGTTGATAATTTCCTCCATTGAGCCAGGGTAGCATGACATGAGGAAGCCTGAAGTGCAGTTCTAGTAGCTCAGTGGCTGATAAACACAGTGGCCCACTGGGATCACTGGACCAGCTGTGCTGTATATAAACTTGGTCTTTATAAGCTGCCATCCCCACGTGGTCTCATTGGAATGACTTACCCTGGATGTGTGTCTGTGTGAGAGTTAAAGGGACTATGGCCTTGTTTCCCCCAACAGAGCGATGCTGATGACAGCTTGTGACCTTTCTGCGATCACAAAACCCTGGCCTATTCAACAACGGGTATGTTGCTTAGTGATGATGAAAGTGATCGTTAAAAGGTTAAACTAAGTCACTTTGACAGGTAACTTCTGAAATATTTGTGTTTTTTTTTTTGGTGGGACCCTCACCAGCGGCTGGGGAATGAACTGGTGCTTCAGAGGCTGTGGGCAGCCTTGCAGCCCAGCGCTCAACCACTGCGCCACCTGGGGAGGCCCTATTTGTGGACGTTTTAATCTGATTTTCAAACAGTGCCACAATGACATAATTGGGCACAAATAGGTTTCCTTTGTGAGCTACTAGCACTTGATCAGATAAATTGGAAACCCATCCTAAGTTGACTATAGCTGAAGTGGAAGACCACATGCCTCCACAAAACGCTGGCCACACAGTGCACCGTGGAGCACTGGCTTGGAGACTCCAGAATATACCACTGGAAAGGAGCAAGGTTCCTTCCAGGATGGAATTCTGAGACAGGAAAGGTACAAAAATTAGCCCAGAAATCTTGTTTGTGCAGAGAGCAAGAAACTAGGAAAGGCCAACGGTGTGGTCAGAAGAACAGAGAAAGCCAAATTAATAAGGTCTCGGAGGCCAAAATGGAACCACTGAGCTCCAGTAAACGCAGTGAAGTACGTTCAATGTTTCCATCCAAGAGTTCAAAGTAATCATAAAAATACTCAATCTTTGGGTGGCCATCTTTCCTAGATGCTTAAGAATCAGGCTGATTTTTAAAACAGCCATTAGAGAAAGCATTTACTTACATGAATTGTGCTTCTGCGTAACTAAATAATGGACATGGGGAACTTTATTTCAACTATGAGGGAAATAGGACTGCTTACTTGATAACCTTTTTTGCAGCCGCTCTGCCCTCCCCCCCCCCCCCAATTAACGATGCTAAGCAGAGAGGCAACTGGGCATGACACGGCTGGTGACGGGGTAAAGAAAACCTAATCTAACCGGGCAGCTAGTGCGCATACCCAGTGCGTGGAAGGTTAGGGCAGATGCCAACAGGGACGCAGCCAGCAAACCTGGTGTGAACTGCAGGGTAAACACCCAGTTTCCTCAACAGCAGCAAACACTAAGGACAGTCTTTAAGCAGGGAGAAGAGGATGCTGTAGAGCGAAAGGATCTTGAAAGGTGGGGGTGGGTCTCCACGTGCAGCTGCGCCCACAACGCTCCCAGCTTAGGGGATCAGCAAGTCCAGCCTTTGTGAGCGGACGTGTATTTCAAGCGAAAGAAGTGTCGTTTCTTCCCCCCTTTCCTACTTTAACCTACTAATGTGGTCAAAAGCGACAGCCGTCATAGACCGTCTTACTGTCAGGCCTCTGGGGTGACGTGCTTCATTGCCGAGGCTCCGTCTGTGGTCTGTTGCAGATAGCAGAACTTGTAGCGAGTGAATTTTTTGACCAAGGAGACAAAGAGAGAAAAGAACTCAACATCGAGCCTGCGGTAAGTGTGCGCTTTTCCAGTAAGAACTACTTGAATACCTTTTATATTGTAGGGCTTCAGTGTAAAAAAAAAAGTGCTTCATCATGTCATACCCACATTTTTTGTTCATTCTTTTTTCATTGAGGTGTAGCCATTTTTCACGTTTGCAGATGCTCTTGCACACCTGACTTGTAGCGAGTCCCTGACGTAGCCGTGGCCGCAGCTCACCCAGCTCTTGGTGTCTGCGCTGCCATCCTTAGCCCACACGGAGCTTCCACAGGGCTTTCATCCCTCCTGCCTTTTCACATGTGTCTGAAAGACAAGAAAATGATTATTCCCACACTGTCTTTTGGAATGAGTGTTTGTGGAAATGAGCACAGTTGTTTTGTCTTTCCAATTCTAACGGGCCTCTGCGGAGCTGTGGTGAAAAGGGAGCTGGTCAGGAGAGGCCCCTCCGCTCAGCCACGCTGATTCTGGGTTAGGTTGGGGCTAGTGCAGCAGCTCAGAGCTGGTGGGAAGCAGAGTGACGGACACGGCTAAGGGTGAAGCGGCTTCATTTCCAACAAGCATTGCCAGTGGGCTGCTGGGTACTCAGGCGCGAGTGCTTTGGAATAAGCTCCCTGTGTGGAACAAATGTGACCCGGGGGCTTTTTCCCAAAGCTGGGGCCACATCAGTGGACAATTCATAAAAAGCTCCTGTGTTCTTCAGAGGCACCCCCACTCTCCAGGGCACAGACCCGAGCTCGCTATGTGGGCGGGGGGCGCGCAGGGGCCTCGCCCGGCCGACCAGGCACGTGTCTTTTTAGCACCGCTTTGCCCAGGGTTCTCTAAGTGCATGCGGGTCTCTCTCTGCGTTTTGTTTTCAGGACCTCATGAACAGGGAGAAGAAAAACAAAATCCCCAGTATGCAAGTTGGGTTCATAGATGCCATCTGCTTGCAACTATATGAGGTATTTATGAAAATTACTACATTTATTAAAACTGTTGTGAACGTAAAGCAAAAGGGAATGGAGGAGATGAACACTCGGCATATGTTGCTCTGTCAGGAAACAAAAATAACAGGATTGTTTCTTCTGCTGATGAACATGTTATTTGCTGTTTCTCAAAAACTTCAGGTCACCCATGTCACTGCTTAGGGAAAGCTGTCTGCCAGGTTCCAGCAAGCTCTGTGTTGTCAGTGTGGCTTTAATGTTTTTAAGAAAGTTTTGAAAATAAAGAAAGGTTGCTGATCGCAGGTGCCCATTTCTGTACACCTGCTGGCTGTTCTTCCTGAAACATCCACTTAGTAGCCTAGATGTTAACAGATGCTGCTGTCTTGAAAATGCCTTAACTTTTATTCGGGAAAGAATGCTGACCAGGCGTTAACATGGCCTGGTCAGACCAGTAGAAACCCTCAAACTCTTCTCACCTGGACATTCCACAGAAAGTTCATCTTCTGGGGAGGCGGTGTACCGGCCGCAGTCCAGTAGGGAGGGGCCCGTGGCCTGGGGCTCACCTGTGCCAGGGTTGTCGCCATCCCGACCCCGAGTGACGGGCATGGGTGCTGAGGAGAACGGGCTGAGCTGCTGCGGCAGCCTCGTCTCTCCCACCTCGGGCTCACTCTGCAGAAGCGTGTTCTGGGCACTGAGTCACACGCTGCCAGCGCTCTTCCCATAGATGTCCCCACCCCTGGAAACAGGATAGCAGATCACCTGTTAAACACTCTCTCCACAATCCATCTTTGTGCAAGGATCTATTTTGTGTGAATTCGATGTTAACTTTCCCTGTTGTTAACCGAGAGTGTGCCGGTATATACCTTCCGACATTTTAAGTTCCAGAGGTTACTCTGCAATTCATTAAGTGAGCTACATCTTTTTTTAATAGTGCAAAATAGTAATACACTCTATTGAATCCTGTTGTGGGGTATTTAAATAATTTTCAACATTTCTATATTACAAAGCAGCTACAAATAGCGTTGTTGGAGCTAAGTAGTTATGGTACTGTAGTTGGAAATACCACACGTAATTATGAAACACTCTGAAGGGCATTGTATAAAGCCATTTTAGAGAAAACCACAAAGCTAAGCAGTTGCCAGTGCAGTTCCATCGAGGGAGAGCAAATGTGCAGACAGGCCAAAGGCGCAGATTCCAGAGAGCCGTGCGCACAGCTCCATCTTAACTTGGATGTGACGCTGTTTGGCCAGTGCGCATTTGCCCTATCAGTATGCACACCTCGTCCGTACAGCCTACGGGGGCCCATTCCCATGTGAGCTGGGTATATGCTCACAGCTTCTGGAAACCCCACGTGAGGGCTGGAGCCTTCTGGACCAGCGTGGGGAAAGAGCTAACAACTAGGAGGCAGCCAGGAAATAAGCTGCCTTTTTCTTTTTCAGGCCTTGACCCAGGTATCACAGGACTGCTTCCCTTTGTTGGACGGCTGCAGAAAGAACAGGCAAAAATGGCAGGCTCTCGCCGAACAGCAGGAGAAGACCCTGGTGAATGGGGAAAGCAGCCAGGCCAAGCGGACCTGAGGGCCTGGACCGCGCAGCAGGCCTCATCTTGCTCGCCACGACACACATTGGGCGTCTACATACCACTGCTGCATCTCCCATTTGCACAGGTTTTGAGAGCATAGCACGGAGTGTTCACAGGGGACTATTTTTCTATTTCTTTGATGCCACTAACCTGCCATGATGAGCGAGCCCCACCCTGAGCACCCAGACGAGCGCGTCTCTCATGCACTGCAGGGTGCTATTTGCTTGGGGTTTTTAAATGGTTGGTTTTGTGTTTTCTGCTTTAGTAATCTTCCAAGAATGTTGGGAATCTTTTTTCAAAAATAGGCTAGCAGCAAATAGAGTCTCTTCTGTGACACCTAAACCTTTCAAAGGATACAGAGAAATGCTGACTGAATTTTAAGGGGACCAGGGCATACTTGTCAGCGATGTATTAACAACCAAAAGTCTGAAGCAAGTGGAAAGTACTGGGGGGCAGTAGTGCAAAGAAAAGGGATTATGTAATCAATTTGCTGTTTTTGCTGGACAACTTTCTCAGTTCAGTGCAACCCCTCTCTTCAAAGGTAGCCCATAAAATCAATTGAGTCTAACCTACCTGATAGGCAGCAGGGGCTCCTTAGGAGAAGATCCCATCCCTGTTTGGTGGAGGGATGAGTGGGATCCAGAAGTGAGTGACCTTGGGTGTCTGTAAGTGAAGAGGAACAGTCTGATTTAGTGAATTGCCTTTTTAAAATAATTTCCTCCTTATTTTTCATCTACTTACAAGTCAGCAGCTTAAATGTCAACAGGAAAAAAGCTGTAATTGGAGCAAGTGCCTGAAGGGAGCGATGACTGCAGATAAGGAAAGTCTTAGTTTTCTTAATAATATTGGATTAAAAATTCAATCAGGCTCGAAGGTAAGACATGTTAGGCCTGAATAAAACTTAGCAGTATTGGTTTGTGACTGAGAAACTGTCCTATTTTGGTTCCTAGGACTAGTCCACCCAGAATCATGGATGTGACTGAGAGGTTGGTATTTATTTCTCTCAGTCTGTAGTGAATTCAGAAACCATTACCCTCTCCTTGGGGTGGGTATGGGTTCCCACCACGTGCCCTCTAGCTCCGTCAGTACTGGACACAGATAAGGACTGGAGTGACAGGTTCGGGAAAACCTACTCCAAACAGGCAGAGAGCTTTGGCCTTGGGGGGGGGGGGGCGGCGGGTGTCAGCCTTACACAACTTTCCCATCACTGAACATTTTTTTTCCCCATTCCTAACTGATTTTTCTCCTAAACTTTCCATCTTGAAACAAAGAAAAGGCAAAACGTATTATATTGCCACTACTGGCTAGTCTAGAAAATGGGATATGTATTTGTTCTAACACTTGAATTTTCAGGATGTTGTTCCATTTTGATGTCATACAGATGACATCTGTAAGGCTGCCTCTTGGTGGCACTGGTGTATAAACTACAGACTATCACTGAAATTATCTAAATACTGGTACACATCTCTGCATGCATTAATATAGCAAAATCCCATAACATAGAAAAACTGTTTAAAGAATAGCCGTCTTTATAACCTGGGTTTTTTGTTTGGATACATTGTGATTTTAAGCAGATAAAGCTGTAATCACATACTTTAGCAGTGTGTTGAGCCTCATATATAATATGTCACTGAGATTTTAAAGGACACAGATGATGTGTGGAGGATTGGTATGCGTGACTTTATTAAGATGTATCTAGATTAGAATTGTCTGGTTTATTTTTAATGGCTTATTAGAGTAGACATTAAAAAGTTAGGCAACGGTATGCCTATCTAATGGCTAGATGTTTTAATTTAGTAATCATTCCATACATGGATTAATATCTGGTATATGGGCACAAATCTAAGTGTTTGTTCTTAGGAATATTTTCTTTCTGGTATGTTCTCGTGTAGAAAAAAAATACATAACTAGTCCTCCTCACCCTACTCTATATGTACTTACTACCCATAACTAGCAAGAAGTTCTCGGATTCCGGTAATTTGTTGTAGTTACAGCTTAGTTAACCTGATACCATTTTAAGCCAGGAGAATCCCCATCTGTGCATCTGCAGGAGCGGTGCTGTCAGGAGTCACTTTTGGGCTAAAGGCGCCCCGGAGACCACTGTCAGGCGTGGGCTGCAGCTGCTGCGCTTAGTCCCCTAGCCCTCATGGCCTCACCTAGGCTGAATGTGGTGGGTGTCCTGTCTAAAAAAGCAAACACACTTGCTTAAGAGCAGATGCAGATGGCTAGTGAGCTTCAGGGCTCTCGACCGTCATGTTCCTTAGTTATCAAGAACAGTTTCCTTCCATGGATGCACTGGCGATAAGAAAATTATTAACATATACTGGAAATGTTGGATTCTGGGAGGAAACTGGTCCCAGGTATACTAGCAGCAAAGTAAGTGCCTTTCTTAGATAAAACACAGCTTTTAGACCTGCTCCAATTTGATTTTCACCAGACTGTACTCCTCAGACTTTACAGGCCATCAAGCAATGCTGTGGCGTTTCTGATAAGGTGGATTTGAGAGGGGGGAGTGTAAGTGGTGTCCTCTCCTGTGGACACCTGGGGTTGACGGGGGTGCAGAGAAGGCTGCCACCTCATTTTATGTGCTCCCTGTGCTCCACACGCCTCAGCAGGAGGTGCTGGGTAAGATTCCAGCTTCTTAAAATAGGGCGCTAAACTATTGGCATTGTTTTCATCTCTAATGTACGTGCTACACGGTTTTCTAAGGACCTTCTTTGCCTGGATTGCTGAAAACTGAGCAGTAAACACCCTGTCTTCTTACCACTCTTAATCACTTAAGATGCGTAACAGTCCACTCTGAAGGTTCCTTGTCCATATGCTAAGCAGGTAGGGATGGCTCAGCAGACTATGGTGCACAGTATTGGACCCTGCTGCTCTACAGCAGGGGCTGAGAAAGATTCAAACTCACCTTTCCTTCAACATACCGCCCCAAAGCCTGTGTAACTGTGTCTTCATGAATGTTGTTGAAAACAGTGTAAATAGTTGAAAATATATATAAATTTCTATTCCAGTTTAAGAATGAAGCATCACTAGCCACTGTTCATATCTATTTGTATTCTTCTACCTTTTCAATATATTTGAACAAATATATAGTTTCTGGCACTATTTTTGTACTAGGATAAAGGAGTTATTACTATGTATATTATGTTAAGCTTTATAAATATCTGAATGTTGACTTTTGGCCTGGCCTTTCCTTGACCATGAGCACCACGGCAGATGTCAAAATCACTTTAAAAGACTCCTACCCACCTGCGAGCCCGGTGAAGCCAACAGGCAGGCAGTTTTCCCTTGTGCAAAGTCTTCCTTGCAGCTGTGTCCTCATGTTGCCATGCTCTGTGAAAATAAAAAGTATGAACTGTAGGTATACAGGTGTTATGTGGTTACTAGAGGACTCTGAATTGCAGTGTTACGAGCTAGAGAAAAACACTGGTTTTTAGCAAGCCTTTTTCCTCCCCCTCGGACAAACAAAAATGACAGCAAACATGCAAAGGGAGGGTAAAGAAGACTACTGGTCCACAGAGGGAAAGAACTGGGGATGGAGATGACAGGCGAGGGGTGAAGGTCTTGCAGAACCCTGGAAGGAGGAAAACATTCACCGATGATTAACCTTTTTGTAGAAAGGTCTCATTTCCAAACACTCCTCTAGGAAAGAAACTGGATTAATAAAATCCTTCCTGTAGCCTAAGTTTCCCTGAATTACTGTCACCACCCTCTGCTTCTGATCCGAGGGTCCTGCGCGTCTTCCTTCAAGGCCCTATCAGTTCCTTGGAGGATGACAGCTCTGACTTGGACTTCATTGCATGGAAAAGCTTAGACCTGGAGTCAAATACCCACCTAAAAGCAGGTATTTATTCCATTTCTCTTGATTTTCCATTCAGAAAGGTCCCAAACACACCTAGTGGAGCAGGAGCACCTGGGCTACCTAGCTAGATTAGAGATGAGACGCCCTTCACCCAGCAGGTTTAGTTTTGTTAACATTCATTCTTTCAGAAATCAGCTGGTAAAAGTTCACCTCACGCCTTCACAGAGCCCCGGACACCACTGCGTTTCCATGCTACTTGTCTAGAGGTCAGTGAACTCAGAAATCTGTATCAGTTTTGTGAGGCAGAGCATTGCAGCTGTGCCTGCTTCACAAAGCTAGAGCCAGATACAGAAACGCCTGTGAAACAGGATTCTACAGTTTCTGAGCACTAGATGGCGCCAGAGTTTCAGCTGTGTTTTAAAAAGGACTCCATCACCACAAAGACGGCTTTTACAAAGACTTCTCCTGGGCCTCCCCGGTGGCGCAGCGGTTGAGCGCTAGGGTTGCGAAGCTGCCAGCGGCCTCTGCGGCGCCGGTTTGCTCCCCGGCTGCTCCCCGGCCACCAGAGGAGGGTCCCTCTCTGCGGAGGAGCACCGGGTTCAATCCCCGGTTGCTCCTCCTGCGGAAGAGGGTCCCACAGGGCTCACAGACCTTTCCTGAGGAGGAAGGCCCCTCAGCAGTGTACTTCGGTCCTTCTACCTGCTCTGCTCCCCGCTCTGGCTCTGCTGAATTCTCACCCTCCCGCTGTCGATATTCTCCTGTACAAAAGAGCATTTCACAACCCTCGGGAGACCACATTCTTGCTATCAGCTGTGTGGACTTCTCTATTTATATGTCGGAAGGTAATTTTCTATTCAGGCACATATTACCACAAACACTTGCAGATAACATTCTGATTTTTAAGCCTTGGCAGGAAAAGAAACTATCTCCAGGTGACACCCCACTTGTTCAAAATTGAAATCTCTAAGTGTTAAGAATGAAATCAAAATAATGTGCATCAAATGAAACCTGACTGACAAATGATGTCTCTGGCATTCCCCATTTTAAAAAACTTGGGGTGGGGTGGGGGGGTGTGCCTGCAGATGTGTGTTCACAGGGCACCAGGAACTAAGCTGACTCAGTAACCTCCCCGCAGTGCCAAAGGCACATTACAATTCCTCTTCCTAACCTGGAAGACAAGACTGCCCGCTAGAGAGGTGTAAAACAATGACTATGGGCAGTTATAATTGCTGTCAATTTAATACACCTCAGAGACTTAACATTAAGCTTAGAGCAAGCTTCAGATCCCCCCCCCCCAACCCCAATCCTGCTGTTTCCTCCTACCCAACAGGAGCAACTGTACGGCTTTATCTGACTATACCAGTCCAGCATACACTTCTAAGACAACAGTTTCCTTGTTATACCAACCCGTTCTCCCAAAGTCTAGGATTCTCTGGTCTTGCTGACCTGCCGAGACCAAGGAGGAAAGGTGTATGTACAACATGATCAGCAAATATTTCAGCTACAACAGCTTTTTCTCCAGAAAATTCAACAGAGGTAGCTCCTAAAGGTGCCCTACAGAGTCTGTCAGAAGCAGGAGTGAACTCCTTTGGAGGTGTCATTCTGTTTCTGGAAACTTTCTATTCTGGCTCCATCCCTTAGCTTCAAACACAGTGACTATTAGCTCCTCTCCGCCCCACCGCCATCACATGCACTCCTGAGCCGTCGGCGCCTCTACAGTCTTCCTGTACTCTGAGGGGAGTCCACAAACACTAAACGAAGAAGAAACCGCGGCCCTCCCTCCCTTTTGGACCCAATACAGAATTTTTATAAAGAAGGGAATTTCGGTGAAGGGCAATAGAAAAATTCTTATTGGGACAAAAGTTAAAATTCAAACTGAAAAAGAAAATAAGTCCATGACCAGGGTTCGTTATTGAGTTGCTATTAAGTCAGCAGAGTTACTCCCAGTGGGGGATTACCATATCGCTAGAAGCCAGGGAAAAGTCCTTCATCAAGGACAAACAGGTCTTGTGGAGAAGACAAGATTTACACTGACAAATAAATAGGTAAAATGAAGTCAACAGACAGGCCCTCAGCACACAGTGGAGTCAGTCCAGGGTGAACCTCACACGAGGCCACGCGGTCATCTAAGCACGCGGGTGGGGGAACTGAAGCTACTGAAGCTACTAATTGAAACGTGAGGTTCATAGACAGTTTCCTCAAGGGGATGACACTTGGCTTAGCCAAGTATATTCCAGGCAGGAGAAACAACAGGTGTGGCGCCCTCAAAGTAGCAAACTTGAGAACCTTGCCGTAGTTATTTAAATACTTACAAATTAAAAGAATGAAGAGGATTAAAATAAAGCTGGTGTCCAATGTATGTCAAAGGTGGTAAGAACATCAAGGCAGTCTCTGGAGTCCAAAATATTGGTAATTAAAACCCCAAGCAATGTGAGCTGATGCCAGGTCAGACCTGGGAATATTTGTAGAACTCTGTCACGAGGGGTTTTAATGCCCACCCAAGCAGGAAAGAGACATGTTACTGGGCCCCCGTGAGGCATTTAGGGAAGGGCCCTCTGCTGACAGGAGCTTTGAAGAGACACGTCCTCAGTGGACATGTCCACTGAGGGGCAGGAGAGGAGATGAAATCAGTGGAAGGACAGGAAGGCATTCCTGTGCTCATCTGGGCTCTAGTTAAAAAACATAACATTGGGGTCACCGTAAAAATTTGGGTTTAAATATGATCTGGAAATATCCAATTTTCAGTTTGGAACACAAAAAGAAGTCTTAAGCCTGTGATATCTGGAAATCAAGAGAGACAATGCTTTTTGCAGAACACATCCTCAAATAAACTGTCACATTTCCACAAAAATAATGCCACTGAAGAAACAAATTCCTGACAACGAGGGCGTTCGCCATGCACAAAGTGAAAAGTCATGGACTGTGGGGTCAGATCCCGAGAAACCCAAGCCATGGAACTCTCCGATAGCGGCGACTGGGAGGAATCACTTGATTCCCCAGCTCCAGTGTTTCCAAATGTAGGAGCAGCCTGACGCGATACTCGGTCTCTCGTTCCACCTCCAGCTGCACCCTCGGCCGCCTGACTGGGTGGTGACAGCCTTAAATGGGTGAAGCTCATCTAGGAGAGAGCAGCAGATGCAGAGGGATTCGTTTCTTCTGCTAACCTTTCTGCTCCGACCCTTTGAGAGTGTGTGGGAATGTGGACTGTGCCAAGGCAATGCCTGCTCAAGGGGCGGGAAGGAGGCGGAGTGCTGGTAAACCACCTGCCACAGCGTGCTTGCCATCTGAACGGGGCCTCCATTGCCCCAGCCCCTCGCAAAGCGCCACACCAGCCCGCATCACGGACTGTGGGGCTGCAGTGCCCACCCCCAGGCAGAGCTCGCTAAGCACCACTCTGCAGGACCAGCGGGCCTTCCCCTCAGCGCGCTCTCCTGCCTCTCATCCATGGGTAAATCTGCTTTCCTGGGTCTGTTCACCGGACAAACTCGCAAGCTCGTTTTTGTGAGCTTTTTTCTGCCGGTGGTTGTACGGAAGGAAGGTAGGAGTGAGGTCAACCTCAGAAGAGAGCACATTCTCGGAACGCAACAGCAATGGTCTGAAAAGTTCAATAAAAACATGGCTGGAAAATAAGTTTCATGTCACAAAATCCCAAAAGATAAATTTAACACGACCAGCAGTTACCGTCCGCATTTATCTACTTAGTGTCCAAACTTGTATTTGTGACGGTCAGTGAAGCAACGGACACCCGGAGTCACTGGATGCAAATATCCACAGGGAGGCGGTGGGAGAGGCAGCACCACAAACACGGATGTAACCAGCTAAGCATGTGGCATTTAGGGCCTCTGGAGGCCAGAGAGCCACGTTGTTTTCATTCACAGATTCTAAAGAGCCGCAGCACTGGGAGTCTAACTATTCTCAACAGGAGAATTAGGGAGGAAGATCACATTTGATGATAAAAACACACACAGGAGGCTCCAGAACCTGGACACCAACAGTGTACCTGACTCACATGTGCTCACCCGCAGTGCACACACGTCACTGCCTGTTTTATAGCCTCTCTTCCCAATTTTCCCTTATAAATCATTGCATTGTTTCCTATCCCTGCTGTAACAATCATCACAAATTTACTGGTTTCAAACAATACAGAACCATTAACAGTTGAAAAGATCAGGTGCCTAAAGTAGGTCAACAAAGCTCTATTCCGCCCAGAGGCTATTTCCTTGCCTGTCTGAGCTTTCAGAGGCTGGCCGCATTGCCTAGTACCTCACCGCCTAGCCCTCCACCTGCAAAGCCAGCTATGTACAGTCTTCAGAGCACATTCCCGATCCTACGTACTCTCACGCACACCCCTCTGCTTCTGTCCCCACAGTTCCATCGCTAACACTTCCGTCTGCCTCTTACACATACGGAATGGGCCCATCCAGACTAAGCAGGAGCATCTTCCCATTTCAAATGCTGGGCTTAATCACAGCTGCAAAGCCCTGCAACCACGTAAGATGACATTCACAGTCACTGTCACATGAACTCATTTATTTTACAATACACTTTCTTGTGTGTAAGTTTAATACACTGCTTTTTGGAGTCACCTTTCTGGGTTCATGGCAACATGGCACAGAAAAGCTGAGTTCCCACATACCCTTCCCCCGTAATCCCCATACACAGGCACAAGTCTGCCCCCCATACTACCACCATCACATGCCAAAGTGGTACATTTGTTACAGTCAGTGAACCAACACTGACACATTATCAGCCAAAGTCCACAGTTCGCATTAGAGGTCACTTGGGGGTATACGTTCTGTGGGTTTAGATTAATGCACAATGACATGTAGACACCATTATAATATCAAAAGATAGTTTCATTTCCCCAAATTTCCTGTGTTACACCTATTCATCCCTCCCTCTTCGCTAATCCCCAGAAAGCACTGATTTTTTTTTTTTTTAATTGAAGCCTCTGTATTTTTAAAGCAATGTTAGGGTCACAGCAAAATTAGAGGATAGTATAGCGACCTCACCTATACCCCTTGCTGATAGTCATGACTATCTTATACAAAGTATTTCCAGAGACCTAAAATCCCCCGCGTTCTGACTACTCACCCCTCCTTCCCCGAGCCCCTGCCAACACTGTTTTGTTTTGTTTTTTTTTTACTGTCTCCATTGTCCTGCCATTTCCAGAATGCTGTATAGTTGGGGTCAAACATTATGTACCCTTTTTTCAAACTGGTTTCTTCTCCAAAACAGAGGCAATACACTCCTAGACACTAAACTCAGGGATGTATCTGGGGCCTCAACTCCAACAGTAAGGGAAACCAAGGCAAGCACTAACATGAGACTGTATCCAATGAAAAATGTTTTGTACAGTGAAAGAAACCACCACTAAAAAGGCAACCTGTTGACTGCAAGAAGATATTTGCACACTACACTATACATCCATCAAGGGTTAATTTCCAAAATACTTAGACAATTCAACAAAACATAATCCAATCCAAAAAATTGGGCCAAAGACCCAAATAGATACTTCTCCAAAGAAGATACAGAGACGGCGCACAGGCACACGAAAGACTGCTCGACCTAATTCTCTAAGGGAAAAGCAAATCAAAACCCCAATGACCTGTGAGAAAGATCTATAGTATACAGAATGGAAAGAGCAAATCTTGGAAAGGATGTAGAGAAAAAGATTTACTCATTCACTTTTGGTAGGAATTTGTAAATTGTTACAACCGAAATGGAAACAGTATGGAGATTCCCTAAAAAAACTAAAAATGTAACTACTAAATGATGCAGCGACAGCATTCTTTGGCATTTATCAGAAAAATATGAAAACACTAAATCAGAGAGATAGATTCTTCCCTATATTCATAACAGCATGTTTCTTCACAATAACCAAGACATAGAATTAACCTAAGTGTCAGACAACAGATGACGGGATAAGGAAGTCGCACTGTGTGTACGCAATGGACTACTACCCAGCTCTTAAAGATGAAGTCATGCCTTTCATGACAAAATAGAACTTGAGGTGATAATGCTAAGTGGAATAAGTCAAAATGAAAGACAATTACGAGACAATTTCACTCATTTATATACTAGAAATAACCAATGCAAATGAACTATTAAATACTATAAATGACTCACCGACTCAGTGACAAACACAGAGGGGTGGCCAATGCTACGTTAGAGGACATCAATTTCATAGAAATATTGACAGTAGGGGTTTAGTTATGAGCGAGTGAAGATAAATGAAGGTATGAAGCTATACTCCCAAAATTAGTTTTTTAAACGAATAGTAAACCAATAAAATTTGATTCAAAAAACTTACTTCTTCTACTTAGCAGTATGTATCTAAAATTTCTTTTATGTCTTTTGTGTCTTGAAAATACATTTTTCCATACATACATTTTACAGTCAAATTGTTTATAGAGACAGAGTCCTGGCACACCTAAGGTGCTGGCCTGCCCTGAGGCCTCTAGAAAAGTGTCGAATATACTCCTTTTAGGTAAGCAAAGAATTCATGTAATAGATTTTATAAATTTTTTGAAATAAAGAAAATGATGTTAAGTGTCCAATACAGAAAGTACAATAAACAGTAAGCTAGATTTGTATTACTGTTGGTATTATGATGTTAATGATGAAAGACTGACTCCAGAAGTTAAAATAAAAACTTTGTATTCTTTTTTCTCATCAAGTACATAGCCACATAACAATATATAAATTCAGGGTGTAAAATGCACTGCTTTGATAATTCATGTATTGTAAATTGCTGTTGTAGCCATATTTATGTTACATCATTATAGGAAAATATTGTATTTTTCATTTAAGATAAAACTTGACTATAGAGAGTACGTGGAGAATGAATTACACTTAGATTGCGTTGTGCTGCTTACCAAGCTCTTTAACATATGACTTTATTGACATTTAACACTTACTAATATATGAGCCCACCTTAGCAGCACCGCACATTTACAGACCCAACGGGTAACACCGACCCAGCACAGAAACAGAGTACTTTCACACTCCACTTAACAGCAGTGGACAGAGAGATCACCCAAACAGGAGAGGCAACAAACACATAATGGCTTTCAATGACAAACTACAGGAGATGAACTTAGCAGGTGTTTTTGGAGACAGCACTCCTCCCAGACGCAGAACACACAATCTTTTCAAGTGCTCATGGAACAATTCCAAAGATAAAGCATAAATTGGGACAAAGAACAAGTCATAATAAATTTATGAGAACTGACATGACATCAAGCATCCTTCTGGATCACAAATGGTATGAAATCAGCAACCACCTGAAAGAAGCAACAACATGCCACAGAACAGCTCCTACGTCAAAAATGCAACGTTGAAATGCAACGTTCCCTGAAGACACATGACAATGAAGATGAGGCTCATCAGGACCAATGGGATGCAGCAAAAGCAGTACCAAGAGTGGAGTCTGTAGGAAGGTAGGTCCACCTCAGGAGTAAGACCCACAAAACAAACATCTAAATTTACACCTAGAGGAGCTGGGGCCGGGGTGGGGGAGCCAAAATCCGCAGAAATTAATGACATTCAGATAAAAAAACTGATTCCAAAACAAAATCAGTGAAACTAGGGAACTGGTTCTTTGAACAGATCAGCAAACAGACCAATCTTTAGCCAGACCCAGAGAAAGAAAACCGAAATAAAATCAGAAATGAAAAAGAAGTAAAAACAGATATTGCAGAAATACAAAGGCTGATAAGAGGGTACAGTGACGACTTACAGGGCAACAAACTGGACAACCTAAGAGAGTGACAGATTCCTACAAACACACAACGTTACAAGACGAAATCAGGAAAATGAATTGGAATCATGAGAAACATAACATAGTAATCAAAAGCCTCACAAATAGCCAAAGACCAAGACCAGAAGGCTCCACTCATGATTTTTACCATACCTCCAAGGAATAATCAATACCCACCCTTCTCAAAATCTATCCAAAAACTGAAAAAAAAAGTAGACTAAACTTCCAAATTTTATGAAGCCAACACAACCCTAATTCTGAATCCTGACACACAGAAAAAACTACAGACCTACGGGCCTCCCCTGGTAGCGCAGCGGTTGAGCCCTGGGCTGCAAAGCTGCCCACAACCTCTGCAGCACCGGTTGGGTCCCCAGCTGCTAGCAAGGGTCCCACATGGCGCACAGACCTCTCCTGCCACCCGCTGCTCCCCTCAGCAGTGTATTTCGTCAGTCTGCCTGTTCTGCTCCCCGCTCTGGTGAATTCTCTCACCCTCCCACACTTCTGACTGTACCCAGTACTTGTATAAATAAATCAATCGTTTAAAAAACAAAAAAAAAAAACCTACATCCCCGTATCTCTGATGAACCGAGATATAAAAGTATCTAGCACACCAAAGTCAACAACACAAGAAAGGCCTCATACAGCTTGATCCAGTGGCACTTGCTCCAGGGCTGCAAGCTGGTTAGGACACATGCAAACAGATACACGTGACACACCACTTCAACGCAAGGCCAGAAATCTGGTGATAATCTCAATAGATGCGGAGAAATGCTTGGCAAGATGCAAATGCTTGGCAAGATGCAAGATGCCTTTCTCTCATTTTATGGCAATTCTGCAACATGGGCATTACTGTCATTCCTCATGCCCAGATAATAAAACTGTCTCAGAGACTCAGTCACTTCACTCCTTGTAGTGGGCACGCTGGCCAGGGGAGCCAAGTCTTCCTACATGGAATCCAGGGCACTGCATGGCAAAGCCCTTCCACTCTCTAAGGTTCCAAACAGTGGGGCTTCTGCTGTGCAAATCAGTGATTTGTGCTGTGTGGACCAGGACCAGCAGAATCACCTGCTGAAAATGCAAATTATCCGCCTGCAGACATGCACTACTGAGGATCACACCACATCCTCCGTAGCTCAGTGACTTTGAATACGCCCTCCACATTACTCTGACGCCCGCCAGTTTGAGAACCCGTAGCCTCATACATCACTTTAGTCACAGGCCGACAGGGGTAGACAGCGCTGACATGCTATCTGTCACAGATCTGTTTATCACAGCTCACCAAACTGATTCTAGATCTGGGAGGAGAAGACAAAGTTTAGCGTTCTGATTTATTGTCTTAAATTTATGTTCCGATGGGTTTGCTCAACATCCAAGAGCAATTCAAGGGGGCAAAGGCTACTGCCAGCTGCCACCCCACAGGTCCAACAGTCACCAGTTATTATCAGAACTCAGGGATCGGCTGGCTTTGCAAGGGGTGCTGCAGGAGATAAAGCAACCAAACAAAACGCCCTGAGGAAAAACAGTCTGTTCCAGCTCCATTAGGGACAGTAAGTGCTTCAGGGGAGGCAGGAGAGTTGGTGAGGCTGGGGGTGCCTTCACCAGAGGCCGACATCTAGGGGAGGGCTGGGCCCCCACTCAGACCCTGGGGCAACACCAGATACATGGGTCCATTCCACCTCTGCAGGGAGGAGGGCCCTCCCCTGGCCCGGAAGCGGCCCTGATGGCTCTCCCGACACAGGAGCAGCCCAGCAGCTTCCTGCCAAGTCCTGTGCCCCTGTCAGCCCCCACAAGCTGTGAAACCCTGTCCTGGGCACCATGGGCAGGCGACATCTCGCTAAAGAGGCCTTTTTTATAGAACTATCTACCGGGAAGACCTCCCAGCACCATGGAGGCAGGAGCGGGGCCCTTCCACACATGAATGCATCTCGTCCTCACAATCACCCCACGAGGGAGATAACTGTGTCCCCATTGTTGAAATAGGAAGACCAAGCAGAAAGGGCTCGGGCACCCAATCATGCTGTTGGCAAGAGGCACAGCCAGACTATGAACTCAGGTGTGGCATCCAAGGCCCTGGACTCCTCACTCCTCGCTGTCACCCCCGAAGGGGCCTCACGGGCTGATCACCTATGAGTGAAGGTCACCCGCAGGACAACGGGGTGACTGTGCAGATACTGCCTGTGCACTGCAGACCCCCTAAAGATGGTGTCCTGAGAGTGCGCCCTTCTGCACCTGCTCCCCTGGAGAAGGGCTGGGGGCCAGGGTGCTGAGCAGGGAGCTTTCCTCCCGCGTGACGCTTATTGATGCCGTCGCCTCCTCTTTCTCCATGCAAATCTCCCCCTCCACACCGCCCCCGTACATTCCAGTTCAACAGAAACCCATCATCAGTTTTTCTGTTATCTCTTAGCATGAGAGGCAAAAGGCTGAGGCCAGCATTTCAGGACAAAGACAGCCAAGCAGCATTTCCTGCCATCTACTTATTCCAGCACGATCTCGCAGGACTCATCCAAGTGCCTGGCACAACGCTGAGCAGCACCACTGGCATCACCACCCACAGTACTTCAGCCTGTGCCTCACTCATTGGTGACAGCTGGCGTCAGAAGAACAGTTTTCGATCAAGTCTGCTTTCCCACTTCCAAAGTGGCCAAACCAACCTCTCGTCGAAGCAGATGCCCTTCTCCTTGGGATACCCTCTGTCCTTCCCCGCTGGCCACTTACTTAACTTGATTACAGAGCAGAGAGACACGGACAAATTCCTTGTACTCGTCAGCGGCTAGTCTGCTTTTTACAAGTGACTTTTCAGGATGGTTTTCTGATAGAATAGAGTCCTCCAGAACAGGGTTCCTGGCCAGCGCTGACCCAGGGCACCTGCTGGCCAGGCACAGGAAACACTTTGGGAGGGAACAGGCCGGGACCCCAGAGTATTCAGTCTTGGCCTGGAGAGGAAAGAACACTGACCCTCTTCTGTGAGAGCTGATTTTCCTACGGCCATGTCGCCTACAAACCTACTTCAGGAATCTCTCCTACAGAGGTCGAGATGTAAATTAAAAATCTGTACAAGGCTATAAATAATACAGAGGTTTCCAACAACATCAACAATCATTCCTCAGAGGACTAATGAAATGACACGCCTATGAAACACCATGCAAACATTTAGTCATCATGGGGAGATACCCTACTGCGATGTAATGCGAAGAGCACTGAGCTGTTCAGCCTTCCTCCGAGAACCATCAGGACGGGTGAGGGAAAGCAGGCGGGACTCCGCTTAGGCAGCTTAGAGGTTCAGCAGCTGCAGAGAAGACCCACCTCTGCCGGGGGAGCAAAGGGTTGGGTCCAAGCAGGCAGAATGGAAAGAAGGCCAAGAACTTCTTCCTGAAATAGTCTTTTGGGAGGAGTCTCTGTATCTCAATTGACTTGATTTTTAGAAACATGCTACTGAAATTCTATTGTTAAATCTAAAAAAAAGATCACAAGGCCCTCCATCTAGGCTCTTAGACACTGATCGCTATTCCACATTGGCTTGTCTCTATGGGCATATACAATCAACAAGGCCATGACTGAATAAGCACTGAGCCTAATGCCGGTCTCTAAAGAGACTTTTTTGTTTTGATTTTGCAGTTGTTTCTACTTCTCTACATACTCTGATCTTCCCTGAGATAAGCTTGTATTGATCATGTAATCAGGAAAGCAGGAAAACACAACAGAACCTGCTGACAAAGAGAACCCCATGGGGCTTCCATCCACAGTCTCCATGAGCCAAAAAGCACGGTGCGTGTGACGACCCCGCAGCCGAGCTTCTCCCTGCCTCTGTGCCGCCTTTTACGGTTGGGCTGTGTCCTGCACAAGTTGCCAGCAGAGCCCTGGAATGGGTCCTCGAGTTGCACTGTCCGATGGAACCCTCTTGTTTCACAGGCTCTACTACTGCTTCTTCTTCCCCCTAAAAAGGATCCCCAGGCCCATGCCCCCCTGAGGTGCTGACCCAACACAAACTAAGCCCATTTCTTCCCGACATCTTACCCGCCCCCTCTAGTCTGGACACACGTCTGCACAGAGCCTACCTAGCTGCTGTGACACTCCAGTCGTCACCAAGAATGTGGAGGACACTGCCTAAAGAAACCTCCAGAACTAGGCCCTTCCTGTCTCGCCTGGCCTAGCCAAGGATCTCAGACAGGACTAGAATTCCTGTTGGGTTCACACACTGCAAGGCTTGGTCTTGCAACCAGAAAGAAGCAGGTGGAGACTACAAAGTCAAGCCTTCTTCATCTCTGGGTCTTGCTGACAGCCAGCTAGGACGCGCATTCTGGTGCTTTCCCTAGACCTGATAAGTCTGGTGCCCACGAGGTGAAGTCCCTAGCCCCAGGTCGTGCAACTGATTTGAAAATTCTGACTAGGATTTGAACACATGGTTTTCTCCAACCCTCCTGCTGAGACATTTTCTTACCCAATGTGATTTAATTAACATAATAAACCTAAAAAAGGGGAAAAATCATTCCCTGACCATCCAGGTCAGAAGCAAGGTTCAATGACCACCAGCTCGAAGGAATGAAACTTAACAAAATCTATTGATTAAAACACAGGTGTTTGTCTTGCTAATAATTTTTGCTCAACAATACCTAAATACAATTTTGGCAAAGAAGCATACATTTTTAAACTCTAGGCAAAGATGAAATCTTTTGAATTAGTAAGTAATTCCTCAGTCTGGACTCATGACAGCAAACTCCAATGGTCACATTATGAGACAGGGCCTTACTTAGGTCTGCTTCAGTCTGAGGCCAAGCTAAGAGTATAAGAACCCCCAATGTTGGCCCTGGGTGGGGGGGCCTGGATGTCCTCCTATACGGCGAGCCTTCCAGGAGTTAGAGACAAATACCATCCAAGTGAGCACTATGCAGAAACCTCAGCGTGAATCCACAAGCTTCTCTCTAGCCATCTGGAAGATCTGGTGGAGGGAAAGAGACTCAAGATATGTCTGCAAGAGACAGCTCCTCTTGGATGGGCCTGCAGAGGCCACTGATTTCTTTGATAAATTGTAACAATAGAGTTTTTTATCAAAAAGAAAAAAGCCACACAGCAGCAGGGAAACAGCTTGCCTCAGAATTAAATCTTGCTACTTAGGATACAGAAAACCCAATTTTCCACTTCAAATATATTTACCACATGGGAAACCGCTCACAGTGTATTAAGTATGGGTGAAGTACACAAAGTTACAAAGCATTCAGAGCATCAGCCCTTGGAGGGAGCGGAGATCCCCTGCATCACGCAGGGAGTGGTAGGGGGGAAGACATTCCGCTGCGGTCTTATTTCTGGTGCGCAGTCAGGACCCCTTTAGAACCGAGCCATCAGGCATCGCCCCGAGTTCCCTACCTGCAGGCTGTGTTGCAGCTGATGGTTCTCACCAGAGATCCTCACCAGCAGCAGCACTGGGCCTACAAGAGCGGCTTAGTGCTGGGTGACACCCCTCTCCAGGAGCCGACCCCATCCAGGACTGGTGAGGTGCACTAGGGTGACCTCCAGGAGCCACCCCAGTCCCAGAACCCCACATGGATCTGGTGGATGCTTTGCTGCTGCTGCATCACAGCGCCATTTCTCCCTCTGCCCAATCCGGCTGCTTCCCTCGCTTAGAGAGATTATTCCCAGGTCCAAAGTGCCCCCACATAATTCTCCATCTCACCAGAGTCTGTTTCACGAAGAATCCAATCCAAAACAGTTTCAGGAGCGGCCCAAGCACGCAGACTCCAAGTCGGGATTTGGGACGTGGATCTAGCAGGAGCGGGTCAGCGTGGGGGGGGGGAGGGCACCTGCAGGAGGGAAGTGCAGCCGCGAGTTCTCACCAGCCACGGTGTGCGCTGGGCAGGGGTACCAGGAGGAAGTGCACTGCCGGGTGCGGCACTTCAGCCCTTGGACAAGTCTGAGGAGAGCAGCAACTGTAAGGGCAGGAGAACCCCGAGTCGGTGGCCAAACGCTATCCGCACACGGGAGGGAGACAAGGAAAGCCCAGGGTGCTGGCTCACCGATATAAAGCCAAGAATAAAAATCGGAGAACGTCCTTGGTGGCACATACAGAGCTCGGCACCCCCTGTAGCTGGCCCAAAGCCAAGGCCTGAGCCCGTGACGTAATGGGAAGGGCAGCAGAGCTCTGGAGAAGGCCGAGTTCCAGCCTGGCAGGTACAAGGTGCAAATCAGGACCCTGGTTGGGAAGGGCCCTGGCATCCTGGGGACCAGGGATGTGGAATAGGGCCATCTGGATTGGCTCATTCCCAAGCCTCAAAGCCCCCCAAGACACTACGCTCACCAACGTGATGAAGAAGTCACTGGTGTCAGAGACACTAGTGTTGAGAAACGTGGGTGACGACGCTCAGGAGGCCGGGGCTCCGTGACCTGGTGGAGACCTGAGCTCCCCACTAGCAATGGAAGGAGGTGATCCTGACATGGCACAGTGAGGTGCACACATCATGACCACGGCGAGCGTGAAGGACACGAGGAGAGGCTGACCTATAGGGCGTGACGGCGACCAGCGAGGCTGACAGCCGACACTGGGGGGCTGTCCAAGCTCTAGCATCAACATCGATGATAAATGGATGATCAGGAAAAGGGCAGATGCCCCAAGAAAGTCACAATGTCCTGTGCACTTTCCAGACCCGACGTGGTTCCCATCCTCGGAATCCACTGCCTGAAAGAGAGGCCAGACCCTGACGAGGAAGGATCTTTTGACACCATGGTGAACACGCACAGTGCTATTTCCCCGGTCCTGCCTTTAAAAAAGTGCACAGTCACTTAACTGGGTAAAGAAGGGGAAGAGAACGCTCAGGCTATTAGGGGTCTGCTGGAAACAGTTCCCAACGGGCACCGACACTCAAGGGCCATGTTGGAGTGGACCCTCACGGTGGTCAGGTTACAAAGGTCTGGCCCCAGGTCACACTGAGGTGTGGCCACTGGTCTCTTGTTCCCACTGACTTTTCAGTCCAAATGGAAGCCTCAAAATCTAACAGCACAGCTGCCATCAAAAGTAACAAATTAGGGCTTTTCTGGTAGCGCAGCGGTTGAGCACTGTGTTGCGAAGCTGCCCGCAGCCTCTGCAGCGCTGGTTCGATCCCCGGCTGCTCCCCAGCTGCCAGAGGAGGGTCCCACATGGCCTGCTCCCCTCAGCAGTGTACTTCAGTCCTGCCTGCCCTGCTCCCCGCTCTGGCTCTGGTGAATTCTCTCACCCACCCGCACTTCTGACTGTACCCAGTGCTTGTACAAATAAATAAATAAATAAATAAATCTTTAAACAAAAAAAAAAAATAAAAAAGTAACAAATTAAATATACTATCATATTTGAATGAAAATGACAGCTAATAATGATACACTTAAAAATCTGAAACACAAAGGAGTGGTGGTCCCCAGAGAAGCCCATCAGTGTGGTCCCTGTAAAATCAGACAAAACCACAAAGGCAGCCAAGCAGCAGCGCCAATGACACCTGCAGCAGCTGCAGCAGCGTCTTTGCGGGAGTGGAAGAACACGGTGTCTGCACCTGACAGGCAGCCACTAGCGGCAGATTCCATCTCTAGCGGGAAGGAATACCAAGTCCCGCCCACAGGACACACCACAATGGTTAGTCAGGGTCTTTTTACGGGGCTGTTAACTCTCCCATGCAAAGGACTATATAGGACCTGGACAGGTCACAGAACATCTTACTGCTCAACTCCATTGACAATATCATATTTATCAGATGCATAAGAAAGGGCATCTATGCTGGAGGCTCCAGAGGGGAGGGGTAAACCCTACGGAGATTCAGAGGCCCACATCAGTAAGATTTTTTGAGGTTAGAGTTATGGGAAATCCCTTAAAAAGAAAAGTTCACTGGCTCTCATGCCTCCCCCAAGAGGAAGGAAATGCAATTCCTGGCCGGTCTCTTTGGGTGTCAGGCAGGGCACTCTTCACCTGGGGGAACATTGCTGGAACCTGTGTAGTGGGGGGATGGGGCAGCTTCCACCTTTGGGGAGGGCTACAGGCAGTTTCAGGCTGCAAAGCAAGCCACCCCGCTCTCGCCCCTGAAGACCCAGCATGCACTACAGTATCAGAAGTAATCTGTGATCGCAACAGATGCTGTGCGCAGGCCAGGGGGCGTTCCAAGGTAATAATCACAACGTAGACTCAAAGATTTGTGACTCAAGTGAGGGCCCGATGCAGTGGATAATCAGATGCCATCAAAACCTGCTCCTGACATGCCTTGGGCCCTGGCAGAGACAGAATACCTGGCCAGGGGGCTCCAAGGGACACTGCAGCAGCCACAGGCACTGACCATGATGGTGATTAACCAGAGGCTTTACTAGGGGAGATTTTGCCCCCTCAAGAGATATTTGGCAATGTCTGGAGACATTTCTGGTCGCCGTAACTATGAGGGAGGGTGTCACTGGCATCTCATGGGTAAAGATCAGGGTACTAAAGAGCCTACCATGCACAGGAGTATCTCCCCAACCAAGTATTATAGTGCTGAGGCTGAGAAATGCTGTCTAAAAGTCACCCAGTCAAACGCTTGGATGAGTCCAAAAGCGTTATCTTAGTTTCTGCTGGTCATTTACTTTGTGTATAAAAGTGGCCCAATAAAAGAATATACTTAAACTCAGATGAAGTAGTAAATGACATAACTAGTTATAAAGATACAGAATCTATGACTCAGAGCATATAAAACTTGGACCAAAAAAACAGTTTAAAACAGTTTTAGATACGGGGTGGGGGGGGGAATATAACACCAAGTACTTTTCAGTGTTATATTATCATTTTACCCTAAAATAGTTTTATGTGTTTCCTTAGGCCAGATCCTCTTCAAACATATTTTTTCCTCTCAAAGTTTAGTTGAGGGGCAATGTCACCAAGAAGGCAACCGAGGACATTCCATGTTTTGATCCCAAGACAAACCACCTTTGGCCAGGAATGGGTCACGGTGGGGAGGGAACACTGGCACACAGCGCACACAGCGTCTGTTGCGATCACAGATTATTTCTGATACTGTAGGGCCTGCTGGGTCTTTAGGGGCGAGAGTGGGGTGGCTTGCTTTGCAGCCTGGAACTGCCTATTGCATAGCCCTCCCCAAAGGTGGCAGCTGCACCATCCCCCACTACACGTGTTCCAGCACTGACAGCTTGGTGGAGATGCCCAGGCAGCCCCTGGCCAAGCAGAGGGGACAGTGGGAGACGTGTGTCAGTGAGACACAAGTGGGTGGAGAGGCCCCCAGGGCTGCTCCTACTGGCCTCAATTCACGGCATCTCCAGCATGCCCTATGCAGAGGGGCTGAGACCATGTCTGTGAGGAGCGGACAGTCCCCAGCACAGCATCCCAGGGGCTGGCAGCAGATGGCCACAGCGCATCCTGGGAACAGCGGGCCCTGAGGGCACGGGCTGCTACTGCCTCATTCCGCGCTTGAAACTACAGTGTATTCTTCCCTACCATTATGCTAATGGTAATAAAAAATAAGCAAACTTGTGCGTGTTTTTTGAATTCCCATTTTTGGAAGACGTTTGTTAGAAATAATGGACGTTGGAACAAGTGTTCATTTTCACTTTCAGCTACTGGGGCCATAGACATCCTGATGTCCCTGGGCCCTACACCATTCTTTGAACATTCTTTCACAGCTGGAGGGCTGTTTCAACTCAGTTTAAATAGGGCCATTTGCATAGCAGCAGGAACTGATTTGCAAGAATTCTTTAGACAATATATGTTTAGCACAACAGCACAGCGTGAAATCCAGCTCAATTTATGTGGCTGTTTTTATACTGTAGGGATCATTTTTTTAAATATTAAGATTTTGGAGTTTGGGGTATCATAGGACATATGCCATAGAGTAAGATAATAGTTTGCACTATAATTCAAATCCAAATTACACTAATCCAAGCAGTAACAGTTCTAGAAAATTCTCCTGTGGCCAGCATGGTAAAGGTTGGTTTATTAGACAAATGCATTGGCAGCTATGCTTCCAGAACAGAGGTGACCACCGCTGACAACAGGACACTTTACAGAGCAACACACTGTAAGCAACTATGGGAAAATTGCTAATTTATACCTGGTTACACAATTAAGTACAAGTACTTCAACTCATTTTTGAAAATTATCTCTAACAGCTCACATCACTGGAGTCATCAGTACTCTATGAAGTAAGCTACACACATTCATTGCCCGAATTACTCTTTTTAACACATCAGCTTAAAAACCATGCAAAATCTCACCAAAATCTCAATGCCTACAAGCACGAGCCTATCTGTATCCCTGAAGACGAAGTTTAACTGACTCTGTTAACCACGTACCTAGGGAGGGTGAAGCAGTACAGAACTCTTTACAACGAAACAGACAATTCAACACCTGAAGGTCTTTAATTTTGCTCTGAACAGGACCAAGCTCATCCTTCTACCTCACCTATGAAGGTGAGACTCCATTTACACAGATCAGGACTTGGATGAGCTGCTTCTGAACAGCTCACAAGGTTAGCCCCACGGAGACGGGGATGCAGCAGAGCAAAGCGGTGGTATGTGGCAGGTTTGAAGAGACATTTCCTACAAGAGAGGAGAATGCCCGTGGCTCCCTTAATCATTACCTGTCACTGTGTGCTCAGGGCCTCTCAGTGAACGCTCCCAGCTTTTCCGCCTCACAGTTTTCAGTTGAACCAATTCTTAAAATGGATTTAATATTAGATTTTGAAGATTGTCTTGATTCTCTTTCATGCACAACCCCAATAACTGAATATAAGAAGTAATGGGTGGATGGGGTATGGACATGGATGGATGGATGACTAATTTAAATCTGAAATTCAGGCTATGCAATCATATACAAAATACATTCAAAGTGAGTTGTATCCATAGAGCCTACATTTCAACATACCTATCATGTATCATGATGGCAAATGAGAATTTTGTTGAGGATTTTTTCAATAGAGAGATGCACGATGGAGGGACAATGAGGGTTGCTGGCAGTGCACTTCAAGACAATGAGTATCTCCTGTACTAATGCTGTCTTTATTGAAAAACTTATCTTGTTGATCATGTTTTCTGCATTACTATTTATTTTTATTTTTTAGAATATCCTGATTGCTGAGTGTTTGGCATGCCATTAAATTTCAAAGTTATTAAAGCGTGATTCTATTCAAATGTTTCCCAGCATGGTACTGGTACAAAAACAGACACACAGACCAGTGGAATTTAATGGAAAAGCCCAGAAATAAACCCACATATTTATGGACAACTAATCTTTGACAAAGGAGCGAAGAATATGCAATGGAACAAGGACAGTTTGTTCAATAAATAGTGCTGGGAAACTGGACTGCTGCATGCAAAAGAATGATGCTAGACTACTTCTTCACACCATGCACAAAAACTAAGACAAAATGGATAAAAGAATTGAAGACCTGAAACCATAAAATATAGAGAAGAAAATATAGGCAAAACACTACATGTCGTATATCTCAATAACATCTTTTAAAACACATCCCCCAAAACAAAGAAAGTGAAAGAAAAGATAAACAGCTCGGATTACATCTCAAAAAAAAAAAAACAAAACAAAAAAAACAGCAAAAGACATAATAACCAAAACAAAGAGACACCCTAATCATTAGTAGAGCATTTTTGCACACAATACAACTGACAAGGGACTGATCGCAAAGATCTACAAAGAGCTCACTAGACTCAGCAAAAACAAAGTAAACAATCGAGTCAAAAAATGGACTGAAGAGCTAAACAGACACTTCTCCAAAGAGGAAATGCAACTGGCCAACAGGTATATGAAAAAATGTTCAGCATCACTTATTATGGAAATGCCAATCAAAACCACATTGAGATTACTACCTTATTCCAGTGAGAATGGCACATATTAAAAAACAAGCAACGACAGGGCCTCCCTGGTGGCGCAGGCGGTTGAGCACCATGCTGTAAGGCTGTCTGCAGCTTCTGCAGCGCGGGTTCGATCCCAACCGGCAGGCGAGAATCCCACATGGTGAAGCAGACCTCTCCTGTCTTGCCCGCTGCTCCCCTCAGCAGTGTATTTCTTCAGTCTGCCTGTTCTGTTCCCCACTCTGCCTCTCGTGAATCCTCTCACCCTCCCGCACATCTGGCCTGTACCCCAGTTCTTGTATAAAAATAAATAAATCTTTAAAAAAAATTGCCACATTTGTTGTACCACTTTAAAAAAAAAAAAAAACAACAAGCAACGACAAATGTTGAAGAGGATGTAGGGAAAAAGGAACTCTCCTACACTGCTGGTGGGAGTGCAAACTAATCCAACCACTATGGAGAGCTATGTGGAGATTCCTCAGACCACTAAAAATGGAGCTACCATATGACCCAGCAATTCCACAACTAGGGATCTATTCAAAGAACACAAAAACAACAGATCAAAAGGATACCTGCACCCCTATGTTTATTGCAGCGCTATTTATAATAGGTTAGATAACAACCTAAATGCCCAAAAATAGATGACTGGACCAAGAAGATGCAGTATATATACACCGTGGAATACTATTTAGCAATCAAAAAGATAAACTCATGTTATTTGCAGCAACATGGATGGAGCTAGGAGAAATTATGCTCATGAAATAAACCAGCAGGAAAAAGAAAAATACTAGATGGTTGCACTTATACGAGAAATATAGGGGAACCAAATAAGGGATCAGGAAAAAAATAACAATGAATAAAAAATCAAAATTAGCAGACAACTATAAATCAGAGACATTCTTCAAGGGAGGTGGAGGTACAGGAATCATAACAGGGGAGGGAAGAGCACAAGGGACTATGGTGATGGTGCACAGGTGAACTGGTGGTGGGAACTTTACAGGGATTACACCTTAAAGGAAATGTGCTTACAAGCATATATTGTACAAATGAACAATGATGTAAAAAATGTGTGTGTGTATATATATGTATCTATATAAATAATACATTATCATGGAAAGAGCTTATGACAAAAAAAAAATACCTATTTCCTAAACAAGACGTGATTTCAGAAGCAAATTCCTACCGAAAGGGAGAGAAACTTCACTGGGGACAAAGTTCAATGTCTGGTTGACTGACGCTGTTATCTGTATTTCAAAGGTTGGGCTCCATATGCATGAGCCAGATGACAAGGGAGGACTATGCCCTGATCTCTTGGGAGATACCAGTCTCTGTGATGTGGCAGCAGTAGCTGTCTTGTTCACAAACCCAGTGTGACAGTCACCCAGGTCTTCCCACATTTCTGTGGTTCTCTTTTCTCAACCTCACCTTCACCATCTTTATTTTTAGTCATTTCTCAGCAATATTACAACAGTATCTAGTTAGTCTGTTCTTCCAGAGGGATCCTTCCAACCTCATCCACACTTGGTGCCAAATGAAACCTTCTAAAATGAGAGGAGGGCCTCCCCTGGTGGCGCAGGCAGTTGAGCACAGTGCTATGAAGCTGTCCGCAGCCTCTGCAGCATGGGTTCGATTCCCCGCCGGCCAGGGAGATACCCACATGGCACGGCAGACCTCTTCTGTCTCGCCTGCTGCTCCCCTGAGCAGTGTATTTCATCAGTCTGCCTGTTCTGCTCCTACCTCTGTCTCTGGTGAATCCTCTCACCTTACCACGCCTCTAGCCTGTACCCCAGCTCTTGTATAAATAAATATTTAAAAAAAAATTAAAAGGTAATCAAATCAAGATACGTGTGTGGTTTATCAACAAAAACATGCATACATATAATTATGTGTCCAGATACACACATGCATATACACATGTGTGTACACAGGAATTGTGAACATCCATCCACATGTATGTACAACGTGTGAATGTACAAACGTGCACAGACACAAAACTAGGACCATATCTATATCTATATTTTCCAAGTTACTTACATTAATAGCACATTAACCTATAATTTTTTAAAACATCTTCAAAATTTAGAGGAATTTTTAATGAAATGGGACATAATCCTCTGTTTACAAAACAACCTATGTAGTATGATCCCATCTATCTGTGTAAATACATGCTGCATATAAATGGATGTTGCACATACACATCTATAAATGCTAGCACTGATTACCTCAGGAAATGAGCCCCTGGAGTAATTTTTACTTTTCTTTGTGTTTTGCCCTATTTTCCAGAATGTCTACAGTTATCACCTATTTTCATGGTAGTCTTCCCACCCAATGTGATTCTCTTTGGAACAACAAAGCCAACAGATGAAATTCCTAAAGTCAGTAACACTTCCCAAATTTTCTCAAGCTCACTTCTGCCATGTCTAAAAACGACGACTTAGTCAACATCACTCTTTTCTTCCAAGATGAAAACTGTCTTTGTTTCATCACAGGGCCATAGTCCCTGCAGTCTTCTGCTACCAAATAGACAGCTTGGGAACCACATACCTGCATTTAGCTTTCTTTTTCAGCCTGCAAATGGGGGTTCACCAGTGAGGCCGCGGATCGGACAGGCTGCCACGTCACACTGGCAGAGAAGGCAACAGGTCTACTCGGTATTCAAGGGCCTGATCACGTGCTTTCCAAGAAACCTTTTCTAAAGATGTATTTTTCTTTATTTATGCATACAGGAACTGGGCTGTAGGCCAGAGGTGTGGGGGCAGGAGGTGAGAGGATCCACCAGAGACAGAGCGGGGAGCAGAACAGGCAGATGGACTGAAGATACTGCTGAGGAGAGCAGCAGATGCAACAGGAGAGGTCTGCCGCACCATGTGGGTTGCTCCCTGGCCGGGGATCAAACTCATGCCACTGTGGCTGGCCATAGCTTGATAGCACTGAGACTTAACCCTGTGCCACCAGGGAGGCCTGCCCAAGAAGACATTTCTAAAGGGTATAAAAGCTCTGACCAGGACACATATGCTTGCTATATACCCATGTGTGTCCTCTCTCCCCCCTTTTCAGGTCTGAAAATGTCTTAGAAGAAACAAACAGGTGAACAGCCTATTATGAGCCACCCAGTCAGGTGCCTATGGAGTCAAGGGTTACGCTGCTGCTACTGGAGCCACTACGCAGACACCAGTCCAGCCGAGAGGAGCGTGGGCGAGGGGGCAGTTCCAGGTAGAGGAACAAGGATGAACCAAGACCAGGCAGCTGAGGGGTCACAGCACCTCAGGCAGAGAACAGCAAGTGGGGAACAGGAGAGGTAACGAATTTAGAATTGCGCCTGGCAAGAGGGAACTCCTGTGTGGTCACAAACAAGGACAGGACATGGGCAGATTTGCCCAAAGATTATTCTCTAAGCAAAATGGATTATGGGAGCCTGGAAGAGGGGAAAGCATTTAAGAGACAACGGCAGGAGTCAAGGAGAGAACAGGTGAGTACCTGGAAAGACAGACAAAGGGGGTGAAGTAAAAATAGACTTGACTTGTTAGTAAAATGAAATGCCAGAAATACAAGAGAGAATGAGTCTGGGGATGCTAATATTGTTCGCCGATACCAAAACATTACAGGAGACAACACGTTTGGGGAAGCGAAGGTCCTTTCCAGCAGCGTGTGCAGGAGTTTGAGGTGCAGACAGAGCAGCACGTCCAGGACGTACCTGGCAAAAGAGAGATCTGGGGAAATTCTAGAACCAAGATGATGGAAACTGAAGACATGAAAACGGAATGGGCCCAGGAAGACCGTGCAAAATGAAAACAGATCTGAAGATGTAACTTTAAAACGTCTCGGTTAAGGAAGAGCTGCTGGCGGAAAATCCGGAAAACAAGCATTTGGAGAAGAGGAATATCAAGAAAGAATAAAGTCAAGGAAGAAAAGGAGACCTTTCACAGAGGGAGGAGTCGGTGACATGGAACACCAGGCGACACAGTCAAGGTCCAGGTGCGGGCCCTGGATTTGGCATCCATATGCTCAGCAGCGGCCTCGGGGAGAAGCTTCGGCGCAGTCCTGAGCATGAAAGCCGTGCCGGGCACGCGCAGAGGGTGTGAACACAGACACAAGCGCAGCGTGTTTTCTCAACAAAGCCCTGCTATTCAAAGGAAAGTGGAAAACAAAGTAGGTTCTGCACATGTCATAGGATCCAACCAGAGTTCTTTTCATTTCTCAAGATGAAAAAAAACCTAGTCACCCTGACGTGAAGGAAAAAAGATCTCAACGCGCCCAAATAAACAAACAGGAGGGAAAGAGAGAGGGTGCGATGAAGAATCAGGAAGAGGGCCTCCCCGGAGGCGCAGCGGTTGAGCGCTGGCCTGCGAAGCTGCCCGCAGCCTCTGCAGTGCTGGTTCGATCACCGGCGAGGGTCCCACATGTTGCGCAGACCTCTCCTGCCGCCCGCTGCTCCCCTCAGCAGTGTATTTCATCCGTCTGCCTGTTCTGCTCCCTGCTCTGGTGAATTCTCTCACCCTCCTGCACTTCCGACTGTACCCAGTGCTTGTATAAATAAATAAGTACATCTTTGGAAAAAAAAAAGAATCAGGAAGAAAACCTTTGCATGCACAGCACAGGACAGCGAGGCCGGTCATCTCCCTGAAACCGCACATGTTCATGCTACAGTTGAGGTGCCAGGCTAGAGTGGGAGTTCCAACACACATTCAGTGAATAACTGGGTGAAAGAATTCATAGGGGCAAAGAAAGGAACAACAGTTAACACTGTCACTGACAAGATACAAAGTGAGGGGATTGCTTCATGGTTTACTTCCCCATGGAGGAACATGCAGGTCATCTGGAAAGGCATGGGCTGGAGCAGGGTTAGAGGACGGCGGGGGGCAGGTTCGGGGGAGGGGATGACGGAAGGTATGGCGCTGACAGGAGCGAGGAAGAGCTGACTGGTACCCAGGCAATGCAGATGATTCCGCCACAACCAAGGACCGCCCATGTGCAACATCAGCTGGGTCAGAACAAATGAAGTTCAATGGGGCTTTCTGTGGGCAGAAGAATAGAGAATGGGTAGAGAATGCAAATAAACCAGGAGGGGGTTCCAATTTAGGAGAAAATAGGGGCAACCACTGACTGAAGCTCTGGCTTAGTCAAATGGGCAAGTGGGAGAGCATGAAGGAGCTGAGCGGATGCAAAACTGTGGTGAGAGGCAGGTTAGACCCCTTGGAGGAACAATCCCAGAGTCCATCCCAGGCTCCAGCCCCACCTGTAAGTGCACAAAGCGCAGCCCAAGTAAAGGTCTCTGGTGATGAGGAGGTAAAGGGAGAGCAGGGCCAGCATGTCGGGAGGCTTATCTGCATGGACTTTGAGGTCCCCTGAGACATTGGCAGGACACAGATGATGAGCCAGGAGTCTAGATTTTCAGTGACAGATGACAGATAAAGCTAGATGGGCACAGAAGATAGACAACAATGATAAGCTGGCTGGAAGGTCAATAGCCAAGTGGGGAATGATCTCAAAGGAAAAAACACAGATGGGCACAGAAGATAGACAACAACGATAAGCTGGCTGGAAGGTCAATAGCCAAGTGGGGAAAGACCTCAAAGGAAAAGATTTTCTTTAAAATAAGAACCATGACGGTTTGGACGTGGCTGTGAGGAACTGACATAATGCAAACCCTTGTTCCTTTGTGGTCTGAGGGGCCTAGAAGATGAGCAACCTCCCACCCAATTTGCTTTGGGAAGTGGGGAGACCTCATTATTTTGGGGATAGACTCAGGTTGCAGAGCTAAGGCAGAAGATGAAGGAAGGACTCACACTGGAATGCGAGGTCATTCAGCTGACACGTGTGGATGCTCTAAGATGGCTGTTGATAATGAGCTCCAGCGCTCACCCGTATACACAGAAACACTGACGTGTGCTGCTGTAACTCCTTAGCCTTTGGGGAAGAAAACCAACCAGCCATCTCGGGAGTAAAATCTAAGACAATTTAATGGCTCCTAATGCTCCCAAAATTTAGAGGCATGTGATTAAAGCAGAATAAAATAAATGTGGTAGGCACACTTGAGAATTCTCCTTCATTCTCCATTCACTAGCAAGGATTGGGAAGGAATCTTAATGCTTCATTACTCTTTCTATCTGTCCTCAAATCCTCCTCGTATAAGGCCCTAAAAGAGACCGCTTTATTCTGAGTTGTAAATTTCTTGGGATTGAAAAACAGGCTTCAAAAATTCTGAGGTGATTAGAAAAGTCATGCCAAGGTTGTTTCCCATAAGTAAGATTTTACAAAATACTCGACAAATGTTCCCTCCTGCCATACGATGGGATTCCTTGGCTAGTAACCAAAAAACAAGAAACAAGTGTTGTAGAGGAAGATGAGAAATCCTGCTCAGGGGATGTGAACCAGTGCGGCCATTATGGAAAGCAGTAGGGAGAGTCTTTATAAAATTAAAAACAAATTCCACATGATTTCAGATACTACTTCTGGCATTTACCTGAAAAATAAGAAACCATGAACTCCTGGATACACACATCCCCATGTTTACAGCAACGTTTGTTACAACAGCCAAAAGCTGGAAAAACCTACGTGCCCACGACAGACAGATGACCGGTAAAGAAGCTGCGGTACTGACACGTGACAGAATACAACCACTGCACATAAGATGGAAGCCGGACATCTGCAACAACACGACGGACTTAGACGAGGCCATCATGCTTACTGAAGTCAGACTGAGAAAGACAAATACCCTATGGCTTCACTCTTATGTGATAGAGAAACTAAACGAACAAAGCAAGCTAATAAACTAAAAAGTCTTTCAGACTTCAAGACCAAAACAGCAGTTATGTGAAGGGAAGGGGGAGGCAGAGTGGGTAAGTTAGATAAAACGGATCCACGTTACGGTAAAAAAACTGGACCTCGATAGGTGAACGTCATGTATATGGACGTTGACTTATAATGATGTACACCTGACACCTCATGTTCTTAATGCCCTGCTACCTCCACAACACCTTGCACATGCACACACAAGCTCCCCACTTTCCCAAGCTGCTGGACACTAAGTCCCCCGGTGTGATCAGAGAGTAGAAAGTCAAGTGCTGGCTCTGCCCTCAGCTGGTAAGGCAACCGTGTCATCAGTAAGAGAGGTGGGTGGAGAAACTAACGCCGAGGTTCTTGATAACCTTTCTTGATGGGGTCTAGGTAAAGAATTGAGGAGGTACAGAGTTAGGGAAGCGAAGACAGAAAAAGTATTAAAAACTTGCTGTGCTCATTAAAAATGTTCAAGGAAGCCACTATAGAGAGGACTAGCGACTTCAAACTGACCTTAAATTAGGTACTGCCACTGACACAGGGAAGGGTGAACGGTGAACACGTCCATTCTGTTAGCAGGTTTGCTTGAGTCATGTCACTTTTATCTGACACTATTCTGCTCCTCCTGGGAAGTTTAAGGGGACCGTGAAGCAGAGCGAGGTCAGCATAGGAAGCACAGTTGGGTGAAGAGCAGTAAGAAGCCATTCAACTTTCTTCCTGCCTGAGTCAGGGACTTTGGCTTCAATTGCTACACGAACAGAGTAGAAAGATGCACTCCCAGAAGGGGCTATAGTGTCTTGCTGTCCCTACCAGGCGAATCCACCTCATACCCAGCCCCAAGCTGACCACTGGGGCCAGTTACAGAATAGCCAAGCAACTGTTAGATGGCTTTCTAACAAATATCTGAAAGACATGGCTTTTCTGTACCAAATATCCAAGTGTTTTAAGACCTAGAATACTTCGAACAGTTCATGACTGCTATTCGAGTTTCTATCTCAGGGGAAGAGAGACAAACTAAGGTATTCTGAGTACTTGATGCCCGTGTATTGGGCAGTCTTAATATACTCATGTTAAAAATGAAGAAAATGAGGTTCAACGAGACTGAGCAATCTGTCCAGGTCCTGGTCACTGCCTGCAGAGAGGGGCAGTGCTGAGACCAAAGTCCTTCTGTTTCTAAAGCCCACAGAACACTTCTATTCAGAGACATACACCCCTATTTCTCTAATCGAAAAACATTAGTTCCATCACCTGCAGCCTTTTAAATTCACAGCTCAACATATGCAGTGGATTACCTGACAGACTACTTATTTAGCCCGTAGCTTAAGAGGAACCATAAACTTCTCGAAGTGGAAAGTACAATAACTAAGGATGGTTCCCAAGTGATAAGGTCTTCATTATCTTTGGCAGAGGAGGGGAAAATCAAATGTAATATAATCATTTTTTTCATGAAACAAGAGCTGAAATGGAAGGATCAATTATTCACCTAAAATGCTGAGACTGCTCTCCACCCTGTTTTTGTATGTTCTGATGTTTTTTATATCATTATTTTGAAAGAAGTAATGGAGCTAGTAGAAGGCAGTTTGCTTTTTAATGTGCTTAAGTGAGAAAATATAAAGTAGGCAACTGAAAGAGTGTGCCCGATGGATACAATAAAAATATAACCCTTGATTCTATTCCCCAATGTCCTACTCAAACGTGTTCGCTACGTCCTTCCCCAACCTTGAGTAATACCTTGCACATGTACCACAGTTTTCCAGTCACGTTCACTCACAGTAGTTTCCTTTTTAGCAGTATGTTCAAGCTAGTTAATAATCAAAAATGGCACATTTCACAGGAAGTTAAAATGTGGGGACAGAGGGAGGGAGGGAGGCGCACAGGGGACTGTGGTGATGGTACATGGTGCATTGGGGAAGGAAATTCTATGGGGCTACATCTGAGGTGGGGGAAGCAAACACTGTTTATATTTGAACAATGATGTAAAAAAATATGAAAAAAAATTAAAAATTAAAAAATAAATGTTTCCTCTACCAGCCCAGATCTGCTCTGGGGTGGGGGGTGGAGAGGGTGACTTTCTGGCTTCATTCACCTTTCTGGGGCTCCTCCATTCATACTCCCCTACACACAGACCGAGTTTCAGCTCCTGCCACCTAGTTTGGCGATGAGAGGGAATGAGAGTAAAGCAAAGCAATGCTTTTGACCGATGGCATCACAGACACCTGGCTTTTGTTTCCTCTGCACGTGGAAGATTCCGAAAGCTTATCTTTCTCTTTTGAGAGTTTTATGTCCCCAGGCACATTTCTACCTGTTGATATTTTTCTCAGTGTCCCATCACTGTTCCACAAATGAAACACAAACCGAGTGCACACCTAGTGAGCGTGGCGCACTGCGCCAGGGTAGCTGTCCAAGCTCCTGGCAACCCAGACACAATGCAAAGGACATACAAGAAAGAGACTTAAGATATTTTCCATCTCTGTCATATTAACTTTACCTTTTCAGAGGCATTTGGTCACAAAGTCTGACTTTACAAGGTAATTGCTATTGTAAAACAGGGATCGGTCACTGATAGTCTCCCTTCCGAAAGGTTACATGATACACATCCTAAATTGTTACCTCCAATACACGTGGTATGCACTTTGAACACGGACACAGAAAAACTACCCATACACAAGATGCACTCCCGTTCTTGAGATAAATGTGCCCCCCAAATAAAGTGTAAGACAGACTAGATGTGCTGCTGTTTTCATGCAGCTGAATTTCTGGTGAAAAGCTAAGGTTTACAGAGAAACTGTACTGCTTTGGTATAAATGTAGTTGGGTGATCTCTTGAACTTTAAACATCCACATCATAAGATAAAGTTGTTTCTGAGATAAGAAACAGAATAAATTCCCGAAGTCAGGCCTGAGCCTCTGACTGTCCGCTGGCTCTCTCCACTTAAGACCATGGCGTTAATCGGCAGCTGGAAGGTGAACCGCAATGAGAACTATGACAAGTTCATGGAGAAAATGGGTAAGAACGCAATTCTTCAGTGGCTTATTCTTTGCTTTCTTGCAGGTATTTTTTTCTCAAATGCTTTGTGAATCTCGGTTTGGGGAATGGTTCATGTTGAGAACAGGAGGGTTCACACCGTGGGATGGCTTAGAGTAGAGAAAACCATGTTCCAAGTTCTTACATTAGGAAGAATACATTACCTCCCGAGTAGAAGGAAAGACTATTGTATGCTGTCCTCTGAAATATGAGAAAATCAAGATATGCTTCATTTACTCCTTAGTGTCTGATTGTATCATTGGAATTTCACTTTTTTTTTTTTTTTGTTAGAGTCAAAAATGACAGTGGGATGAGTCCCTCTCCCTTCCAGATTTTAAAATATGAATTCTAGGTATGGAAAAACAAAGGCTATATATTAAAGTGATGGAAAGGTGTTCTATCAAAAAATCGCAGTTCTAAATAAATTGGATTTAAAATCATTTCCTCTGACTTATGAAACTTTGGGAATAATCTCATGATTCTATGTAGTTTGTATTTAACTGATGCTTATAGCTAAAGCAATATTCTAACAGCTCATAGGCTGAAAAAGTACTCACACAAATTTATGTCATTCTCTCAAAACAAACATCTACAATTATAGCCTACAGTTCTGGAATTCAAAGTTTAAATTTGTATTGTCTCAGAACAAGGTATTTTACTGTAACATGTGCTTATGTTCCCATTTTTGTGACAGAAATGTCACAGAAAGAATGATGAAGTTCAAACTTTAAAAGCTATTAAACAAAGCAAGCAGCTGTTTTTACAGAAGGATACAGTATATGTGGAATTAAAGTTGCATTTACTTATAAATATGACTGTACTTGAATCTTTCATTCAACATTTTTTAGGATTTACTCAACAATGAAACATAAACTTAGGTAATTTTATTATAAAAGTGCTCAGATCTAAGATTCTACATTTTTATGAATGATTTAGTTTTTCCCAAGTTTTGGAAAAATACTTTGTCAGTACCCTGGACTTGACCAAGCTTAAAGTTTCTCTACAGAAGCAAGCCGAATGTTCCCGTGCACAGGCAAAGCCACAAGAGTACAAACAAACAAACAGAACTTGAAAAAAATTCTATAGCATTTTGACTTTCTCCAACCTATTTCCCTTCACAGGTATTAATATGGTGAAAAGGAAGCTTGCAAGTCATGACAATCTGAAACTGACAATCTCACAGAATGGAAATCAATTCACCGTCAAAGAATCGAGCACTTTTCGAAACATCGAAGTTGTTTTTGAACTTGGTGTCACTTTTAATTACAGCCTAGCAGATGGAACTGAACTCTGTGTAAGGACATTTTTTATAAACAATACATTCTTGATCTTTCTATTCTATACTACGATCATCTTTGCTTTGGTCACTGCATGGTTTAATTAACGATGGTCTCTTTTATTCAATGAAACAGTCAGTAGTTTATCCACAGTATACAGTACCCAAGTTGGCAGAATGTTTAAAGATTTTCAATGTTTTTATTTTTACACACATCTGTAAAGAATTTGAACTAGAAAAACATCCTTAGACTGACTTAGCATAAACTTAGATTTCATAAAGAAATCTCAAGTTCAGTGCTTTCAACTTTACTTACCTGACAATAACAAAAGCTTTTGGAATGATGTAGCTTTAAAATAATGGGCATTTAATAAATGTATTAAAACACTAAGGTAAATGAATACACTAGTGAAAAAAGTGAGTGGTTACACAGAATGGTATAATGCTATAGCACAGGTCACTGGAAATGTACTGTTTAATGTTTATTTCTCCCCTGCCAATGTTTGATAGAAAATTTTAGGGAGTCCAATTTTTCTATTGATTTTTGAAAATGCTTTTTGGACTTCTAGTTAAATTATATATGTTTGCAATGACAACTAAACTGTCAAATATTAATTACTAGAACAAATACCTAATTAAAACAAGGACAGTTATTAGCCTCACCATGAATCCTATTAGAACCATGACTAAAATTAGGACACCTTTTTAACATGAAAAATTAGAAAAGATAAGCCTTGTTCATCCAAATTTCACCATTTGCGAACTACTGAGTGAGATGAATGTAACGGTGACCAGCACATATTCGAAAGCTCAGTGCCTACATTCAAGCCTGGCTCTGTGACCGTGGGTGGCTTTGTATGTCAGTTTGCTCATCTGTACAACAAAGACAATATCATTTCATTGTCAAGACTGGAAAAGTAGAGCTACAGAGCCCAGAATGATGCCTAACATGTGCAAAACCCTTAAAATTCTGTTTTGTTTTTACATAGGGGACTTGGACCATGGAGGGAGAAAAACTCATTGGAAAATTCAAGCGGGTGGACAATGGAAATGAGCTGAATGCTGTCCGAGAAGTTGTAAATGATGAAATGGTCCAGGTGAGTTGTGAAAAGATGATAGTTACTTGGCAGACAAAGATAATTACCTCACAGTAATTTTTGTGGTTGCTGAGTTACAGCTACAGTAACTAGGCTATAACTTCTCTCAAATCTTACTGTTTTAAAATATAATGTCCCATGCCTATTGGAAAGGATATGTGTATCTGTGTGTGTATATATATATATATATATATATATATATATGTAGCTATCAATCAAATGCATGGATTTTTGACTGGAAATGTAAATAACTGGAAATGTACAAACCAAAATGTGTTTTTTCTACTTATATATCTACATAAAATATATCAACCACAAGTATACTACCAACTCATTTCAAAGCTATAAGGCTAATGCGATTCTTAGTTTAGCCTAAAATTTTAATGACAAATTCTTATGTTTGTTCACACCTTTTAGACTTATGTATACGAAGGAGTAGAAGCCAAGAGGATTTTCAAAAGGGAATAAGCTGGATTCTTGGAACACAGACCACAATGCAAATTGGATGGGAAACCTATATTGTACCAGAACTGTTTTCCTCTATAAAGTTATATTAGTCTTTTTATAAACATTGGCCAATGGCTTGTATTTCCAGTCTTGCCGAAACCAAAGAAGTAAATGTTAATGTTAATGTTAATGTTAATGTTAATGTAAATGTTAATGTTAATGTAAATTCATTGGTGCTCTAAAAGAATTTGTGACTTCAAACATGAATAAATTTTGTTCCCAAACTGCTCTCTAAGTGACCTCTCCTTCAAGAAAAAAGAAAAAAAAAAAAACACTATATGACATGTGCATTGATGCACTGCATTGTTTCTTCCACCTCCGTATTTGGTCAACCACAAACACAGACTACATGGGACTCTTCAAAATGTTGCTCAACCAGAAAACTCAGAAACAAGAAAAGCAAACACAAAATAAGTAGTTCCATAAACTCACAATACAGAGCTAATCACATTCTAATGTTAACAGGCTTCCTGTTAATCTTCTTGGGTGCAGACTGGTGGATCTTCCCAGTCTGGCATATAGGCTAATGCAATAGCAAATAACTGATGCACTAAGTCAAAGAATGATGCTCATTTTTCTGCACTGTTAATGATTCCCCAGGCCTGGCTAAGAATGAGGTTCAGCCGAGACTTAAAAAGTTCTTGCCTTCTCCACTGTTAACTCATTAGACCAGAATCTCTGGAAACAGAACCAGAGATTTTACAAAACTCCCAAGCGATTCTGATGTTCCAGGGCCACTAAGCAGTCTTGGAGCACCGGGCAGTCACACACTGAAAGTGTCACCTTCACTGCCCTCCCCTTTGTATTCGTAAGTGCATACACTGCCCATCTGCCAGGGCCCAAAGCGCCCTTTCGCTCACATCCTCACCTGTTCTATTTGAAGTATTTCAGGTAAGTATTAGGGGGTGGAGAGGGATGTCAATTTTTAAGCAATTAACTCCACAGTTTGAGTAATTCTTTCCCATACTGGTGAGGATAATAGCATCTTTACCTGGTTCTTAGCAAATACCAGGCACTCATAATAACAGTTAGTACATATGGTAGGTACATGATAATGTGGAGAGAAAAATCACTTGAGTATAAAACCTAAGTGCTCATGGACAGATGAATGGATAGAGGATGTGGAGACGGAGACACACACACACACAAATACCACTTAGTTAAAAAGGATGAAATCTTACCATTCACTCCACCATGGATGGAACCAAACGATACTATACTTAGTGAAATAAGTTAGATCGAGAAAGACTAACCCTATAGGATTTTACTCATGTGTATAGAAGGAAACCAATCAACAAACAATGAAAGGAAACTTTCGTTGGAGAGCAGAAATTTGTATAATGTTAGAAACGAATGTTACTTCCATTAAGAAGAAAAGAAAATACAAAGATAAAATTTGAGGATGGACATGGAAACACAGTAGAGAACTTATTTTATAGATTAAGAAAAACATGTCAAGCAAACCTTAATAAAACGGACAAAAGGTCATGATCAAAGACTGCAAAGTGAACAGATTATAAAATATGTCATCTTCTGCAAAAAACACCCGAACACCATGCATTTTATAACTTCATCAAAAACTGCTACAGAACCCCACAGCTCCTGGTTCCGCGGTGCAGAGGGCACCCACCACCATGCCAGGCATCTGATGGTCAACCCAGTGCAACGCAGACTTGACACACCTGTGAGGAGCACACTTCAAAACCCACACGGTTCTAAAATCATGGTAATCAGATTTGAGCTTTCACTGGCCCCAACTGAGTTTTGGAAATGGCACCAATTTTGAAAATGGGTCAGTCACCTTTAAAACCCGTGCTCCCTGAGAGGGACACAGACGGATTCAGAGACTCAGGCTTCTGAGATTCGTCGATACACTCGCCTGAGACTGACTCCTCAAGACAACCTTTGAGTCCAGCCTCCCCCCATTGCTTCCGAAAATGGACCCACCTGACCACGTGACTACCTGACACTGCTCCTGCATCACCTGCCGATAGGTGCCGCTGGCCCATGCCGTGACCTCCACAACAGCTGTACACTGCTGCCGAAGGGCACTACCTCTAAGAGCTGTCCACCGCTTCTGACCCTCCGGCCACGCCCCCTGGCCACTGCCCCTGCCTCCCGCACATCCAGCACCACCTCCCGGTACTGCCTTGAGATAGGGCCACTGGCTGCTTCGGAGAACTTCACAGTGCCACCTGTGATTGCCTCTCGCTGAGACCGTGAGTTCGAGTCCAGTCCATCACTTAATGTTGTGCCATCAGCTCCCAGCCCTCCTCAAAAGGACATTTTGCACAAGTAGCTTTTGGTCTGGACTACTGGAAACTGTGGACACTATGTGGGGTAGGACAGACAGCTATTTGTGGCCTTAGAAACTTGCCTTTCTCCTAATTTCCTTCTCTCTCCCACCCCTTTGTAAATAAACCCTGCTGTTGCTGCACTCTGTCTGAGTCATGCCCTAGAGCCGCGAGCACAGAGGTGAGGGCCCATGAGCCCTGACCATTCCCCCAGAGTTACAGGGTTTCAACCTCTGACAGGAAATTGTGATTATTTAGATTTTCTCATGTTTTAAAATGAAAGGTTCAAAGTACATTTACTCTACTTACTGGTCTACAGAGTTGAATTAAGAAAAGAGCCAGTATCTCATCTGAAGTAGAGAAACTAATGTACAGAGAAATTTATTAGCTTGTCTAATGCTGTACAGAGGCCACGATGAACACAGGAATGAAATGTAGGTCTTTACTTTCAGGCCAGTACATTATGATCTATGTTATTACTCAGTCTGTTGTAAACAAAAATAGCTGCAGAAAAAAAGTGTTCCCTTTAGTGTCTCAGTGGCACCCCAGAATAGCAACTCAAACGCACCAGGTCAGACGGCTGAATAACGCCATTAAGTGGCTTGGCACGTAGCTATTTCCAGTCTCAGGGCAGACCCACTTCTTTCACAATGTATACCCTCTCCAGAATTCAACTGCCACTATTTATTAGTATTGGAGAGCAGCCCATCATCTGCTAAGTCTCTGTCACTGCTTTAATCCCTTTTGGGAAAAGTGACTCTGACTCTGATGCCAACTTGACTGACCAAGCCAGGGTGCCTGACCTGGCAGCTGCCAGTGCATGGGCTCAGTGCAAGAGGGACAATGCAGCCGACTGCACCCAGAACCTTAGGAAACTTGAACTTTAAAAGTAGTGTTAGGTGTTAAGAAGGAAAAAGGTTTAAAGAGGACAAAGGGGGCAGTAGTAAGGCAAAAGCCTTAAGTATGTGAACCCACAAGCAAGCAGAAGCCAGAGCAGTCAGGCTAACAGAGGAACACACAGAACGGAAGGGCGGTCAGAGCAGGGGGAGTAGCACAAGCTGAGGTATTCCATGTGAAATGGGGACTGTGGACTTGGGGAGCAGCACAGATGAAACATGCCTGGCCACAAAGTCCTAACTCTTGCAAAGTGCCTGCCACAGAAGACAGATGACAGAGTCGCAATCATGACACATTTCTCCCTACACATTTTGTATGTATTTCCAGTGTTGCACAAGAAAAGGCTAAACTTTAACACAGACATATCTGTATGTGTGTCCATTACTCCCCATCGGGCCATTGCTATCCCCTCGCTGTGGGTCACTACCATCTTTCCCCGAGGTTACCACACCAATCCCTAAAAGCCTCCCACCTCCTACCCTCCCTGCTCACCTCCTTAGCATGTTTTCCAATATAGCAGCCAGAAGAGTCCCTTAATAATCTAAGTCACATCATGTCACTCCTCTGCCCAAAACTCTGCCGGGTCTCCCACTTGTTGAGAGAAAAGTGCTTATGAGGCCTGCAAGACCCGCTGTGATCAATCCCCGGAGACCCAGCCGACACGGATGCATTCCTGCTTTCATGGGAGTATCTGGGGCAAGCACGTTCAAAGTGAAGGAAACGCCCTGGACAAACGTCCTAAGGCAGCGGCAAGCCTGGTAAACTGAGAAACCTGGGAAGCCGGTCAGAGGACCCACGATAACGCAGAGCCGACCCAATCAAGACTTCCCGGAGCTCAAGGATGATGTGGTGAGAAGAGAATGGGCCGCGGCAGCCGCTGCCCCTCGCCATGACCATCCTGCTCTGGAGCTGCCAGTCCCTTGGGTTATGTGGGCCCCCAGGCGGCCCAGCCTGCCTCCAGCGCGGCAGACTCCACTGGCAGAGCAGCAGTGTGCACTCGCAGGGCAGGATGCCGCGAGGCCAAGGATGCTGGCCTCAAATGCAAGGCCAGCGGCCCCTGCCTCGCATTGTGCCAACCTGCACAGTGGGCACACCTGCCTCCTCCCTCCACCAGCTGCCCCACCCTGCCATCCAGGTCCAGTGGCTGAGACCAACAACCTCCACGGCAGTGGGTGGATGGCATGCCAAGCTGGGACACTCCGGGCTGCTGACCCTCCTCCTGAATGGGGCTGTCGTCAGGGGGGAGCAGCAGCGTGGCTGAGGTGGTTTTAAAAGGCAGAGCAGCAGACAGTCTGACTCCGGTGGATGATGTGAGGCTGGAATCTGGTACCACATTCAGAGACCCCTCTCTTCACCATGTGTCCATGCCTGGCCTGGCTTCTGAATGCTAGCTTTTCTCAGGTGTCTCGTGCCTGGGCTCCATTTTCTGGTGGAAAGGCCCTCCCTTCCTCCTCCGCGTGTGCTCTAGACGGTCCTTGGAGGGCCAGCCATCCTTCTCTACCTACAGCTCAGCTCCCACCTGCCCTGCCAGCTTCTGCCCAGCAGACACTCGCCACCTTCCATTTGAGACTTTTGATTTGAATTCTGCAGTCCAGACAGACCACACCGACCATGGGACAGCTTCTCAATCTCCTTCAGCTCCCTCTTTACTCAGTCTCTATTAATAAACCCTGTTTCTGTTCCTCCAGACTATGTTTCAGAGTCCTGTCTGGCATTAGTAAGTACACAGGTGAGGACCCCCAATCAGGTCAACCCCTGCCCCCAGGTTTTCTTGATTTCAACTTGACAAATGAACAGTTGTGGTATTCTGACATTGCTATTAATTGAGGTATTGTATCTAAAACACGTAGCATGGCACCAAGCCCATGGCTGGAACTGAATAAATGTGAGCAATATAATCTGTGCCCTTTCTTGTAGAGAAAAGAATTTTGAATATAAAACTTTTCTCAAAATATCCTATTTAGTGTGTGTGGAAGGGCACGACTTGCCTGCTACATGAGAACTTGTGGTTCGAATCTAGTTTGTGGCACAGCCAGCTGGGGACTTTGGGCGAATCACTTCATCTCTTGGAAATTTGGTCCAATCATCTTTAAAATCAGGCAACCAAACTAGATGATTTTTAAAATCCTTCCAATGCTAAGATTCTGAGTAACTGGCTGTGATACTTCCTTCTGCGTATGTCACAGGGAGGTGCAGGACAGAGTATGGCTGGGGAGAGGGCGGGATGTTTCAAGTTCCTGAGCATCCGTGGCTTCATGGGTGTGCGATCTGTGCCGGCTGAGAGGTCTTTAACTTGGTGTAATGCTGTGCAGTTACTGTCTTAAAACTCTCAATAAGTCTTGAACAAGGAGCCCTGTATTATCATTTTATGCTGGGCCCCGAAAATTATACAGCCAGTCCTGTTCCAACGAACTAACTATGAATAAATAGAAAAGATATTTTCCTGTGAGCAGCTACACACACTGGCTACAAGACAACCCTGGGCACCTCCGAGGAGAGACTGGGTGGATGAGAAGGTTGTCTGGGGGTTGCATGCAAGAGCTGGGTGTTTGTGGCAATCAGGAGGGGAGGAAAGTGGTGAATAAACTTGTCAAACAAATGCTTTCCCGCGCCTGTGACTTTGTCTGAACCGCAGCGTAACAGTGCCATCTACTGGTCAAAGGCATGAACTCTCCCGAACACCGCCCTGCAGGGTCTCTGCCTATCAGTACCTACCGGATGTTCCAGAAAGGACTGAACCTACTCAGCAATGTGAAATGATCACTATTACATGCTTCTTCAGTTCCAACTTTCAAACTAAACAAATTAATACAAAGATGCCTTTTATAGCCCCCTGAATAATTACCTAAAGCAGCTTTCATTTTTTTCAACAAAAACAATTCTTAACAAGTGCTGTGTACCAGGCATCAAATAATGGTGAACATCACCGGAGAAATATTCAGGTCTTAAGACCTTCATCAAATTCTCAGTGTCCTCATGGATCTGAATCAGAAAACCTAGAATCGCATCATCATTTTTAAAATCAGATAGTCAACTGGGGGTAGTGCTATAATTCTGTTCAGTGTGTGTAAATGTGCAGGATGGAGTCTGTGTCCAACAGGACCCACCTTCAGGCTATAGGTTGGGACAGACATTACTGGAGAACTGACTGGAAAAGGGAAAACAAAATACATAGTACATCAGACAGTATAGATACTATGGAGAAAATAAAGCCAGGGAGAAAGTTCAGGAGTGCCAAGGGGTAAGATCATGGGTACATTTTATTTTTTTTTTATAAATTTTATTGTTATATTCCCCATACAATTGCAGCCCCCCCATTCTGACCCCAATCCCTCCCCTCCCACCCCCGCCCCCCTAAAAGTGTCTCTGGTTCATAGTTTTTTGTTGATTTTGATTTTCACTTTCTTATAGTTATTCATTTTCCTGGTTCCTTATTTAAGTTTTCTAGATTCCTGCTATGAGTGAGACCATCCGGTATTTTTCTTTTTCTTTTTGGCTTATTTCGCTGAGCATGATCCCTTCCAGCGCCATCCATGTTGCTGCAAATTGCATGTGTTTATCTTTTTTGAATGCTGAGTAATATTCCATGGTGTATATGGACCACATCTTCTTGATCCAGTCATCTATTTTTGGGCATTTGGGTTGTTTCCAAAGCTTAGCTATTGTAAACAGTGCTGCTATAAACATAGGGGTGCAGGTGTTCTTTGGAATTGATGTTTCTGTGTCCTTTGGGTAAATACCTAGGAGTGGAATTGCTGGATCATATGGAAGCTCTATGTTTAGTAGGTCCAGAAATCTCCATACAGCTTTCCACAGTGGTTGGACCAGTTTGCACTCCCACCAACAGTGCAGAAGAGTTCCTTTTTCTCCACACCCTCGCCAACATTTGTTGTTGCTAGCTTTTTTAATATGTGCCATTCTCACTGGTGTAAGATGGTATCTCATGGTAGTTTTGATTTGCATTTCCATGGGTACATTTTAAACTACCCTAGGTGACTAGGGTAGTCACCTGAGTAGGTGAAATTTGAGCTGTGACCTGTAAGACGGAAGGAAATAAGTCATTATGAGTATATTTTACGTGATACTGGGTAGTGTGAGAGCCCTGGGTTTAAGTTCTTGGATCCCTGACAAGTCTTAAAACGGCCTGAAGTTATATTCATTGAGGTTCTATGATGTGCAAGATAAATAGTCCATGCAGCACATTCTATGAAGGCTCAAAGTTGCCAGCTTAAGAAGAGCAGGGAAACACGACTGAATGAGCATTATGAAACAAGCATAGTGTCATTTATGAGCTGGAATTTGTGAAGGATTATTTTGTGACGTAGCAATGCCGACAACTTGATGAACCTTACTCTTACTTGTTTCTAAAGTCAATACACAACCTTGGGGTCTCCCTGGTAGCACAAGGGGTTAAGTCTCAGCACTATGAAGCTATTAGCAGCCACTACAGCACAAATTCGATACCCAGCCAGTGAGCTAACCTACATGGCACAGCAGACCTCACCTGTCCTGCGCGCTGCCTACACCCCAGCTCTTGCATGCATAAATAAAATAAATCTTTAAAGTCAATACACAATCTATTTTAGTCAGCCTGGGTTATCAACTGACAGAACGTATTCTGCCGCTGAGTGGAGTATTCTATATATGTCTGCTGGGTCTCATGTTTAAGTTAGTGTTCAAGTCCTTTTTTTTATGACTTCTAAGTGTTTTAACCATTAATGAAAGTGAGGTGCTAAGTTCTCAACTAGAACTCTTTGTCCTTCAATTTTGTCCATATCTTCTTCACATATTTTGACTCAATTTGCTTTTCTGCTGTGAATTTTTGAATGTTTCCCAGAGCTCTGACCAACTTTTTTCAAAGAGTTTCTTATTTTTCAATTGCATGCTTATTTTTTTCAATGTTTTTTGGCGGAACAGGGATTTGAAGCTGCCTACTCCACCATTTTGAACACAGGTCTCCCAAAGTGACTGGAGAAGAGATAAAAGTAAATCTGTTTTCTACCATAAAACATCTACTTTAGTCATTCACCTAACCTGGTAACATTATTTGTGAATAAAGCATATTTTTGTCAATAGAAGTATTCCTTTAATTTTTCAATATGAGGCGTTTTTATCAAGACCATGTCACGTTTACTAATCAAACATGCACAACATATTAACATTTGGATAATTCATGTACCTTGATACACAGTTCACTTCTACTACAGCACTCTATGTTGGTGAAATACATACATAAAATGTGGCACAGAATAGAGCGACTAAACCATAAAATGTAATTTAAATTTTGTGTACCATAGGAAATATTCTAGCACAACTACTTCTTTCCTTTACAGTGTATTGACCAATGGCTGTTCTTTTCTGTTTTACTTGGAGTAAATGGACAGTCACACACACAAAAAAGCCAGTGTTCTAACAGGGCATATTTATAGGTCTGAACATTAAAAATTGAGTGTCCCAGGGCCTCCCTGGTGGCGCAAGGGGTTAAGCACAGCACGGTGAAACTGTCCATAGCCACTGCAGGACGAGTTCGATCCCCTGACAGGGAGCTATCCACATGGTGCAGCAGACCTCTCCTGTCTCGCCAACTGCTCCCCTCAGCAGTGTATTTCAGTCAGTCTGCCTGTTCTGTTCCCCACTGTCTCTGGTGAATCCTCTCACTCCCTGCACCTCTGGCCTGTACCCTAGTTCTTGTGCGCATAAATGAATAAATCTTAAAAAACAAAACAAAACAAAACTGAGAGTCCCCAGCAGGATCTTCAAGCCTCATCTGTTTCAGGTTGGCCCCAGAATAACCCCCGAGGAAACACAGAGCACCATGAAGGTGGTCTGGAAGTGCTATTATGATAACTATGTGCCTAGCACTTGTGGCATGTTCAAAATAGTTTGTAATTTTGACAGACTGTTTCTTGTGTATTGCCTAACTCCTTTTCACAAAACCTTTCTTTGCAACTTCTAATTAATGTATCATCATTAAGAATCCAGGAAACAGGTAAGAGCACAAAGCAAGCAATGACCTGGAATTCCATCTCCTTGGGTAACTGCAATTACCATGTTGGCATTTCTCACACTTTTTTTTTTTTAAAGGAGAGGACTCTCTTGTACGTGCTTTATTTATTGATTTATTTGTTTTTTAAGATTTATTTATTTATTTATACAAACACTGGGTACAGTTAGAAGCACAGGAGGGTGAGAGAATTCATCAGAGCCAGAGCAGGGAGCAGAACAGGCAGAACGATGAAATACACTGCTGAGGGGAGCAGCGGGCATGGCAGGAGAAGCCTGTCGCACCATGTGGGACCCTTGCTGGCAGGTGGAGATCGAACCCGGCGCTGCAGAGGCTGAGGGCAGCTTCGCAGCCCAGTGCTCAACCACTGCGCCACCAGGGGAGGCCCATTTCTCACACTTTTAAGTCTAATTTCAGTTAGTGTTTTATGAGGAGCAGTGATCACCTTGAATTAACACTGTCATTCTAATTCATTCCCTGTTAATACCAATGATAAAATTTTATGAACGTCTCCTGTTTTAGCTAAACTTTCACTCTCCAAAGAGTCACCATCCTTCTGACAGTTTTCACTAAAACAAAAAGAGGGATTGCTCAGTTAATTAGCATAATAAGATGTCAAAGTTGTGTTGTCATCTATACCTTCCAATTAAGCTGTACTCTATTGGAAGTTGTTTTTAAAGTTTAAAAAATATATATATTTTTATATGGAAATGAAATTTTTCTGAAAGTCTAAAATATAAACAAAATTAAGTTCTTATGTTAGTCTGTACCTGTAGAAGGGGGGAGAGAAGTTTGTTCGCTGCTGATCTTGCCTCTCCTTCCAAACCACGACATAGACGCTCAGGGCTACCGTAAATAGCCCCTTGTTCTGCTAGGCGCCCTCAGTCACTATTGCCAGTCGGATGACTGCTGCATCTGTATTTCCTCAGATAGCACCTAACAGACAGTAGGCATTCAAAGAGTACTTACTGATATTAAAGAAATCTATAAAAGAGGATGAAGTAATACATAGTTGTAGTCAGAATTTGAAAAAACCTCAGCAAGTGTCTCCACTGAGAAAGGCAGATTGGTACTGATAGATCTGGGTGGTGTCACCAATTTATTGTTACAAAAGAGATAATTCTATCACTCTCCTTCGACCAGGAATCTATTAGTGGTTGCAGGATACAGCAAAATTTAACTGAATAAATATTTAACTTCTTCCACAGACAAGATACTGTTTCAAGGGGTGTGAAGACTGAGAAAATGATGGAGTCTCTTTTGTAAAGAATACTTAAAATTCTAATAGGTAAGACAATTTCAAAAATTGTGCTAGAAAGCAAGCCTATGTGCCAGACATGATGTCAAGAAAACCTCCGTGTTTGCTAAGTTGAAGGTAGGGAGCTTTTAAAATGAAACCCCTTCAATAGGTGGCTGTGAGTGAATGTAGAGGATAATGGATGGGGATGGAGGGCCAATAACTATGGAAAAAACTTTAATTCCCTGATCTGGAGAAGATAATTGGTCTACTAGAAATACCGAATGCAGAGACCAAGGTGAACTGGAGTGAGGAAACTATTATGTTGGCCTTTGAATCGGAAAACAGCCGGTTTAGGACTGGAGGCATTGCAGCAAGGAGCACAACACCACCAAGCCCGCAGGCCGAGAGAAGAATTTCTGTGAGGAAGGTGGACGCAGCAATCTGACTGGAGCTGAGAGTGTCTGCTGGCACTAGGCTGACTGAGTAGGGCAGGGCAGATTAACAGTGGGGTACAGGGGTGGGGACTGCTGAAGTCCAAGATGAAGATAAAGGAGGCAATATACAGTAATGACCTGTCAAAGAAAGCAGTAATGATCAAAGACAAACAAGTAGATAAAATGCCCTAGAAGATGAGGAAATCATTTGCTATGATAATCAACGGGGCTATAGCTGGACACTCTCTGGCTGGAGAGGAGAAGATGGCCCAAAGATGAGCTAGAGACGAGGGAAAACAAACATGTATGGTTTGGGTTGAAAAATAAGCTAACAAAATTTTCTTACTATTGAAGAGGCAACTCTGTTAAATTAGTTTGATTCCTAGGATGATCATGAGGATGCTTTCATATATGGATGCAGTAGCTTGATAAATGCCTACAAGAATCCACATTATCACCTTAGGTTAAAGCCAAATTAATCACCTCCCTCTGGAGAGTTACCTGTCTTTAGCCTATGGAAGGGTCTCCTACATCCCATGCCCCAACCAGATAAACTGTACCAACAATATTATGAATGTGCTGGATCATGAGCAGCATTATAAACGGACCTGGAGTTGTGGGTGGGTATTTTTCACTCGAGTATGGAGGAGAGAAAAGTTTAAGAGGGCAGCAAAATTGCTGAGCTCTTCTTGCATTACTAACAAGGAACCTGGAATTCAGTAAAGCATTTTCCTTGAAATTAAGCTGATTTTAATTTAGGAACATAACAAATTCCACCACATATACAATATTCACTTGTTTATCATATGCATTATCAGAAACCAATGGCATTTTTTATAGGCGTGAAGTCTGAAAAGGTTACAGGTTTTCAGTTGAGTTGGTAAAAAATGACCCCTCTATAGTACCAAATGTCCTCTCAAAGATCAGCATGTGACTCTCTGCCAAGGCCAAGTGTAAAACCATTTCAGAGCTTTCTCAATGTAAATCATGCTATTTCTTTTCTTTTCTTTTCTTTTCTTTTCTTTTCTTTTCTTTTCTTTTTGTGGGACTCTCGCTGGTGGCCAGGGATCGAACTGGCGCTGCAGAGGCTGCGGGCAGCCTCGCAACCCAGCGCTCAACCACTGCGCCACCAGGGGAGGCCCCTTAAATCATGCTATTTCTACACCAATAATTTGTAAAACTTTCATCAAACCTGTTTCAATAATTAGAAATAATTGACTCAATCCTGCCAGTGAGAAGAACACTTCCATTTCTGGTAGGGCCAACAATTTACTTGCCTCCCTTAATTTTCATAAAGCCTCAGCGTCACTTAACATCAACCTACCACCAACAGATAATCTGGGACACATCAGAGTTTAGTTAATTCTCAAGTAATCATCTCCTCACTCCCAAAATCTACAAAGCAAAGGACAGCAGTATTTTTCTTTAACACAGTACACTATTTTGTCTGTATTGCCAGGCCACAGAGTTAGAAACAAACTGAAGCAAGGTTGAACGTTTTTGCAGCAATCTTAAACAATTCATTTTATATCTGGTTTTCTAATTCAATAAATTGGATCAAATGTAAACAGCTTTTTTAAAGATTTAATGGCAATTTATTAAAAACTCAATTACACAGTCATATCTTCCTATCATATATTTTTATATCTTGAAGTCATATATGATATGATATGAAGTCATATCTTCATATCATAAATATATCTTCATATATTTTCCTGAACAATCCAAGATTCATAATGTGCTAAGAAAGTGTTTACCAGCCACCAGGGAAAAATCCAAGTAGTATGGTGAAGGGATTCATAGTATGTTTACCCCAAAACACGCTGCCTTTGCATAGTAATTCTGAATTAAAGCACCTGAAAAACAGTAGGTATAAGAAGGGCACTCTGACCTTCCATTTTCTGCTGAAAAGCAGAGCTAGAAATCCTACATGAAAGGTGCCCTTCCTGTTCCAGGAGGAGAGAAACATTCCAATCACCAGAGGTAGGAAATAAGACCTAGAAATCTGCAGAAATGCATTAAAGTAAACCTTATCTTCCAAGTCATCTTTCCACAATTCACTGCGACTAGCCCAAACCCCTTTGTCTTATTTATTCTTTGTCTAAGAGGTATCAAGGCTTTTTGCCTTGCTCACATCATATCTTCACTCTTGTCAAGGTAACCAAATACACTGTAAAAAAAATAAAACATGTATGCTCCTCTCCTGTTAACCTGTCTTATGCCAGTTTCATTCTGAGGCTCAGCGGGAGACACAAAGCTGGTAGAAGTTTCCTCCCCTACAGGCATAGCGACTGCAGTGACAAGGGCCAGATGTGCGGGCCCTACTCAGGCCACAGCCTCTGCAGCTGATAGGTACTGAGTCCTCTGACGCAAGGTGGCAGAGATAAGAATTCTCAACATGTCACACCCCCCAGAATCTTGCCTGCTGGGTTCAAAGTTTAAATGGTCAAAATCTCTGATCTTCTCCCCTTTCTAGATTTAGAGTAGCTGGGGGAAACACTATTGTGACCTGCGTCAGGTGTAGAGAATCTGGGGGCTGCTATTACGAGGACTTTGTTTTCTATTTCAATGGCTATGAAGAAAGGAAAGCTTCAAAAACTGTCTCCCTTGACCCCAGCACCTTCCAGGGTTCATTTTTACCCTTGTGTGGGACACTATCCCATCAATGGTCCTCCCCTGAGCCCTAGCTCCCACCAGCGGACTGACAGTGGGGGGTGGTAAACAGGACTTCTTACCTGCCAGAGGTGCCACTCCACACCCATGCACGTGTGGTCTACCTCTTCCTGTCACCTGGGTTGTGTTCAACTCATCCCAATCTCTGGACCACCTAATTGCCTGCCCCTATCTCCAAATGCCCAATATCCTTATGTCCTCCAAATACCTATCGTGCCTTCCTAGTTTCAGACTCCTCAGCAGCAACGTTTAGGTAAAAATTAGTTATGTAAGTTCAATGCCACCATACAGTGCAGTGAGAAAGGTGTTGCCCATTTTCCTGCCCTCAGACCAGGAAACTTCCTGCTAACTCCCATGGGAAGGCATTGCAACCTAAAAGCCACTGAAGAGGAAGCAAGCGTGATAGCCAGGGAGCTGCTGGCCTCACATGCAAACAGAGTTGGGTAGTACTGCAGAGCTGTGCACATTGCCTGGGCAAGGAATACACTCTCCATTAGGAGCCCACCAGAGCTAGGAACTGAACTTACCTGCCTTCCAGCAGGGTATTTTTTTTAAATTGATTGACTTTTTTTTTTTTAAGATTTATTTATTTATTTATCAAAGCACTGAGTACAGTCAGAAGCGTGGAAAGGTGAGAGAATTCACCAGAGCCAGAGCGGAGAGCAGAGCAGGCAGACTGACGAAGTACACTGCTGAGGGGAGCAGTGGGTGGCAGAAGAGGTCTGTTGTGCCATGCGGGACCCTTGCCAGCAGCTGGGGATCAAACTGTCGTTGCAGAGGCTGCGGGCAGCCTTGCAGCCCAGCGCTCAACAGCTGTGCCATCAGGGGAGGCCCCTAATTGATTGCCTTTAATTACCTTACATTGTTGTTCATTTTTGTACAATATTTGATTTCTTGCCTCCGGGGTAGTCCCCAGAAATCTCCCACCATCACAGCACCCTTGTGCTCTTCCCTCCACGCCTGTACAGCAGGCTATTCTCATCATTAATTCCTCACCCCAATCTCACCAGGAAAGCAAGCCAGGAAATTTAATTCAGAGCGGAATCAAATCTATTGATTTGCACAAGACCTTGGAGTCATATCTGCTTTGTAGTGCCTCACCACCCATGCCCCTCAGCTGGCCACCATTCTTATCTTAATCGCTGCTAACACAAGAGCAACCGTTTGATAGTAACTGACCTCTGCTCAGCTTCTTTTAGAGCCCACTGCACCTTGACCTGCAATTCCTCTTTGCACTTACATTTAGAAGGAGACAATTACGTGGACTTGCAAACTTCAGTGATACTGCTTGTCTCAGTATTGTCCAAATACTAAAGCCAACTTAAATTCTACAGTCTTTAACCAAGCCGTGTCCTTGTGCAGTATGTTGATCGCGCCCTAAAGGCACTAGCTGAATGATGTCACAACATCTCCGGACCTGAAAGCCCAGTGGGCGCAAACAACTGTTACCTATCAGAACACACTTATCCCAAAACAATTTGAGTGCATTTCGTATTCCTCACCCCAAAGTTGGGGGGAGGAAAGTGAAGGGGGGATACCCAGGAACACACATTTCTAGGGACATATGGCTATTCCACCAACAGTCTCACCTTTGCTGACCCTCCCCCCGCCTCCTCCCAGGTACTTCCTTAGCACAACCTTCTGGCCCTCAGGAGCATTAACCTCATGAATACATAATATTAGCATTGACTAAGGCCTCCCCGGTGGCACAAGGGGTTAAGCACCGCACTATGAAGCAATCCGCAGCCTCTGCAGCACAAATTCGATTCCCAGCCGGCTAGGGAGCAACCCACATGGCGCGGCAGACCTCTCCTGACCCGCCCGCTGCTCCCCTCAGCAGTGCTTTCAGTCCGTCTGCCTGTTCTGCTCCCCACTCTGTCTCTGGTGAATCCCCTCACTACCACCACTGCTGCCCACCCCCCCCTCGCCCCCTGGCCTGTGCCCAGCTCTTGTATGCATAAATAAATAAATCTTTAAAAAAAAAATACTAGCATTGACTATACCCATCACTCTAGGCCTACCTAATTCTGAGAAACTCTTCCATGTTACATTGCCATAAAATCCTGGGGAGGTGGTGGGGGCTCATGTCCACTGGCATCTGTGACAGCAGGCATGCACTCACAGCGCCTCCCTACTCACCTAACCAGTAGGCTCCCCAGTCACCATTACGCTGCCCACCTTGCTCTCTGACAGGTCTTTAAGACACTGACACCTCTCCACAGTGTCAATCACCTACGAATAAACTTAGCAAACCATCTAGTCTATCACCTTACATCAGTCTAACCCTAAACCCAAGGACTCTACTACCCTCCTGGGAGATGGAGAGCATCACTCCACGGAACTGCTTTGTAACCATAGACATGGTCTCAAAGCCAAGGAGGATCTTTTAAATCCCTCTTTAGACAAGCCAGGCTCACTTCTATTATGTGAGGGCTCCTACAGAGCAAATGTGGTGGAAACATAATTATAGCCTATGCCCCAGTTTATCCACTTTATATACTTGAATACACTCTTTGCCCCCTACAGAGTCAGCCTAAGCTGCTGAATGTACAACTGTACTTACAGACTAAAGATGTACTTGAGGAGTCCACCATGCTGTTCTGCCAAAGTCTGGAAATCTTGTGGAATCTTAAACTCTCTGGTACTCCTCCTGCCTACAGGCATCTTGTTGTCACCCTACACAGGCTACCCACCCCCTGTTGAAACTGCGAAGGTCACTATGCAGCCCACACTGAGGAGACCAACACTATCTCCAGGGAAGGACACGGCTCTCAAGACTGCTAAAGACACAGCCCCAAATGGAACCCCATCCTTTTTACACCTACTTACTACACCTGTCTTTATCCACGACTAGCATTAACCAGCCAAGCAAAAGCCCCACAGTCTGAAAAAAGCAAATGATACCAAAGCACGCCCAACAATAACCAGCCCTAATATGCATTGATCAAAGAGATCTCCTCTGGTCCCCTTACTCTCCCCCTTTGTGCTTCCGCTTATCTCCCATCAGAGGGGACACATGTGCAGATGCGGGGTAGTCACAGGACCACGAGAGTGTGACTGCACTCACAGCCACAAGAGTTCTGACCCAATTATTTTCCACTGCACCGCTTATACGTGTCACCAAATTTCTAGAGGAGACCAACACACCTTAGGAAATCCTCCAAGCCCCAAAGGCCCCTTAAGGCACTGCAGACAAACTTCATAGACGTGCTTCCAGCTTTAGGCTATTCCCACTGTCTGACTATTGCCTGGACGCCTAGTGCATGGTCTGAATGCTGTCAGGCCAGACACACCAATTCCACAAGAGCAGGGGAGAAACCAGCAACGGAGATGATGCCTTATTTTGGCATTCCTCAATGGATTGAGTCAGACCACGGAATTCATTTCATAGTAAAAAGAAGCCATGTGCTGGCAAAACTTGAAATGAAAATTTCAAATCATGTACTGACTTTCATAATCTTTAGGGCAAACATAATATAAAAACCTAGACATCAAGAACTTTTGGCAAAGGGTATCAAGAAACTGAATTTAAAGGGTGATAAGCAGCATCTCTCGTCTTTATAAAAGTCTGGAATATTCCAAGTGGAAAACAGAACTGTCCCCTTTTGAAATATTTTTTGGGGGTGCTGAGCGTACTGGGATCTCGAAACCTGCACTCCCTGAACTGCGAGAACATGCGGCCATGGTGCTCAGCTGGAGGCTATGCCTAAGTTACAGACAGGCGCTAAACTAGTATCCTTGAGGGATATCAGCACAGATAAAAAGCACAAGGTCTCTGCGGACTACCAAGCCAGCCCTTCTGACCAGTGGATCACATGCACAGCAGGGTTTTTAGAAAAGCGCATTAGCATATTCCTGAGAAGGTACAATGTACAGCCAAGCATCGTCGCCAAAAAAAGAAAAACCTCCAGATTGCCACATCAGATTCAGATCCGCACTCCCAGACAACTGGAAGCCATTACTACGGTGACCTTAAAATAAAATTTCCCCAGGAAATTCCCAGCCACAGAAACAGAGCGAAATCATGAAGTCCATAGGTTTTCCCAAAATCCCACTACCCACTTAAGTGGAATCCCAGCCAAACTTACAAAAACTCCCCTAGACTAAAAAAGTTAAGACGAAAGAGAATTGAACCCTAGCCACCCTTTGTTCTCTCTCCTCTCATTGTGGCTAAAGTTTAACTCACCTCTAATGCATTTCTCGTCAACTGTATTTCGGGGAACTTGAACACTGGTGTGTTACATCTCTAATGAGAATTCTCTGTGCTCCGATGAAGCTGATAATCACGTCAAGGACAAACATCTGCCAAGAAAGAAACACCGTGACTCAGGACATCTGGACTGGCTTGGACCTGGGAATGTGAAGCCCCTCACTTCACATTCTGCTTCCGCCCCATAAAATCACAGCACTCCTGCCATTCAGGAACCAGCTTTTAGGGTGTTAGTCCCGCTGACCCCCTTTGTGGTCACCTAGAAAATAAATGCTTTTGTGAAAAGACACTGTGGTGGTTCAGTTTGGTTTTCTGGACAGTGATGCCAAACACCCAGTTAGGTCGCTTCCACCAGCTCCAGCAGGAAAAAGAAAAATACTTCTCTGAATCAAGTCTGCCCTTTTCCCAGCCATCTGTCAAGATGCTGACCGAAGACTGTCTCCAATTTTACCTTTGACATTCCACGATCAGTTCTTTAAAACTGTTTCCCTCTTACCATTTCTTACTCAACAGGTCCAGCACAGATGCAATACCTCCCATACACATACATACATACATGGGCGCCTGGTGCAGCATCTGCCATAAACAAGTGGATGACAGGACACAGCAGGGCCTGAAAACATGCCCAAGAAGGCAACGCGGGTCTACCTCTCGTCTGGGTGAGTCAACTGGACACAAACCTCTAGGGAAACTCAAGAGCCACCCTTTGCTCAGGTTAGGCCCTACAGAGGCAATTTTCCCCTTAGTCTTGTAAACAGGCATGATGCTGGGCCTTTCCCAGCTGACATACTGAGGCAACACAAGGTTTGAGTCAACAGGGAGCGTTCTCAAGCCTCTTGTGAAGTGATAAACCTTGGCACTGACTCTTCGGTCATACTTGTCTGATCAGCAGATACCACGGCTGGCTCCCAAAGCCACCCTTGTGCAGCCTGGCATAGCGTAACTCTTGCTCACTTAATTAGTTGCCAAATACCAAAGGTTACACATGGGTAACCAAAAAGCCAGACAGACACACACACACACACACACACACACACACACACACCACCCACACACTCTGAGGCTTTATTTCAGACTCTGGCTAATGTAGGTGTAGGGTAAAGAAAATATCAGGCTTTTCTGCCCTTCAGCCATCAGGATAGATGATGGATCCTTGTCCTGAATGCATGCCTGATGGCGGGCACCTGGAATAGGGTGTGGGCATAGGTAGATGGGATTCAGCAGAGTTAAGACTGTGCTTTTAAGGGCGGCATCATGGGGACGCCAGCAGTAGCAGCAGCAGCAGCAGCAGCAGAAGCCGAAGCAGAAGCCGAAAGAGAAGCCGAGAAGCAGCAGAATGAACGCCAGAGAGCCCAGATAAAGACTTGCCCAGATAGGTCTGCCAGCCTCCCAGCCCCCCAGCCAGCACCCCTGCCTGCCATATGCCTGGTGAACCCCAATAAAAGACCTGCAAAAAACCACTGAGGACTCTGACTCCTACTTTACCCGGTCTGCATGGGATCAGAAAACCTGCACTGTGTCCAGTCTGGCCCTTACAATTGGCGTAGTCGGCAGGATGATACATGCAGACGGGTATTAGAACCCTCCAAAGACCTGGAGGGACTAAGGAGTAACAGAATGTGTTTGACTGTGACGACGCTGGAGGCGCCATGGCGGCAGAGAAGGTGGACACCATCCGAGACCTGCGGGTCGAGACCTCAGCTGGAAGAGATGATGCCCGAGAGGACCAGCCAATGACCCCTGAGGCAGTAGAATCATCGGCAAAAAGAGGACCATGACTTGGAGCTTGCCAGTGCTGATGCAGGGAGATGCCTGATGGACTTGGACTAATGGAGTTGGACTGACAATCCCACCAGAAGACGGAGGAACTTGTAGGTTGATATGTTTTTGGGACCCTGCGGGTAGAACAGTTTCGTTTGTAAACCCAGGAGATGGGAATCTGGGGGCGGCCAGTGGGCCTTGATGGCCAAAAGCAGTCTGTGTATGCCCAGCAGCTAGGCAGAGGAGAAAAGCCAACTGAAAAGGCAAAAGCTGGTGCTGATGCTAAGTTGAGAAGCCCTGAGAGGCTGTTAAGCAGCCTGAGTATGCTGAAGAACTGTGAGTCTCGTAAAATCACCTGTGGGTGATGCCCTGCTCATTCTTGAGTGAGGGTGAGGAGCTGAGGAACCCATCCTTGAGGGACGGGTAGGGAATGTGGCTTGGGGTGGAGCCCAAGCTGCATGTAGCGTTTGGATCCCCGACCCATGTGCTTGTGCAGCTGGTTGGCTTGAGTGCAGGGGTCTGCGAGTCGCATGGGTGGCTATGAAGGCCAAGTGTTGGAGCAACTGCAGACAGAAACCCTGAGGGTTGGCGATTACCCCCAACAGAATAGAATCGCCAGTCCCAGAGCTAGTGCATCCTGGGGGTGGATGCTGTGTGTGGCTTGTAGCCGAGACTACAGCCAGAGAAGGCCAGGAAGTCTGACAGCTCCTGGTGTGTTATAGTAGATGCTGTGAGTGATTCCCCCTCCCTCGTATGAGCAGTGCCTTCGGCAGCAGATTTGGTGGCTCATATGCTGGTACCAATAATTGTCTTTTGCACTAGGTTGGTGCCCTGCCTGGACTTATTTGTATTCTGTTGTATTTTGTTATATTTGATGTATTTGTTTTTGTGGGCCATGGCTGCATTGTTTGCTTAGAAAATTGTATATATATGTATAGACTGTATGGCAGAAAACCCTGAGGGGGTGGACTGTAGGGTAAAGAAAATATCAGGCTTTTCTGCCCTTCCGCCATCAGGATAGATGATGGATCCTTGTCCTGAATGCATGCCTGATGGTGGGCACCTGGAATAGGGTGTGGGCATAGGTAGATGGGATTCAGCTGAGTTAAGACTGTGCTTTTAAGGGTGGCGTCACGGGGACGCCAGCAGTAGCAGCAGCAGCAGCAGAAGCTGAAGCTGAAGCAGAAGCTGAAAGAGAAGCCGAGAAGCAGCAGAACGAATGCCAGAGAGCCCAGATAGAGTAAAGACTTGCCCAGATAGGCCTGCCAGCCTCCCAGCCCCCCAGCCTGCCATATGCCTGGTGAACCCCAATAAAAGACCTGCAAAAAACCACTGAGGACTCTGACTCCTCCTTTACCCGGTCTGCATGGGATCAGAAAACCTGCACTGTGTCCAGTCCGGCCCTTACAGTAGGTAACTGGTCAATTGGAAATAACATGTTTCTCTCATTTTCTAGGGGTCTTTCTTTGCTGGCTTTAAATGCCGGCTCTTGTGACTTGAAGTTGCCAGTAAGGAGTAAGTGCTTGAAACCCTAGTCACCCCCACCCTCAGCCTGAAAAAAGCTGAACCCCCCCCCCCCGAGCATGCTTTCATGCTAGCTCTCTTTCTCTCTGCGTCTCCCACAAACGCAGCCGCCACCCCAACCCCGCACACTGCAGCCCAGATATACTGTGTAATTTCCTGGTCTCCTAAGTAATAAAACTCTTTACTTTTTCCAAAGTGTTCTGATGGTTATTGCTCCTAGATGGGTATCTTGCAACCATGAAAACCCTGAGGGCTAGTCCAGTCTAACATTGGCTAAAGCAGGGAAAGATCCATGAGAAACTTACCTGGGCCCAGGTGCGTGCCCCAGGGCATTTGCACGCATGAGCACTAGCAATAGGCTGGGACTGATACAAAACACCTGTGAAGCCAACAAACCTAAGCCTTACAGCTGCCAAGGCCAAAGTGTGGGCGTCAGACTGACAGGGGTGCACGAAAGACGACACACACCAAACTCCCACCTGGTGGGTGACAAGCCCCATTCTAATCTTGTCCCAATGAAAAACTCCTTGATTTTAATCTTATGTGGTGATAAGATAAAGGTGTGCGACTTGAATTCCTGCTGCCAATCACCAGGCACTCCGCCTTACATACCAGCCAAGTTACAAATCTGGGCTCCTTTGTTCATTAGGTAGTGGCACATAGAACATACCAGAACCACACAGAGCATACTAGACGGGATATGACACAAACCCCACTGTTTAACGATGGTAAATTCTTTTCTGAGTTAAGATTCCTTTCCACAGACTTTCGGACTTAATTGCAAAAGGCTGAACCTTTCCAGAGTAACAGAACAGGAGTTCCACATCACCGTGAAAACACAGGAAGCAAGCACTTCTCTGACAAGTTCCCGGTGTAGCCTCTGTTGTACTCCAAACCCTCCTGGCTCTGGAAAACCCAACCAGGAGAAGCGAGGGGCCGTCCTGGTTGAATAATGCTACTTCCAAGTAGTTGACTTGGGACAGACAGGAGCTAATCGGCACCTTTTGAAAGACAAGATAAACGCTCTCCAACAGAAACTAGGTTCAGCGTTTCAAAGGGAACAGGTCTCGGGGATGCGAAACTGACTTAACAAGATGTGGGGTGTGTTGCCACGGCGCCTCCTTGCCTTCATTTGCAGAGCTGTGAGGGCACACTCATCCCCCAGGCCTGTCTGCAAGCAGGCATCATGTCTGCCCAAAGGCCTCCCCACTGTGTGCAGAGTCCTCGCCACCCGCACCATAGGGACTCATCCACCCAGGCCACTTCTGGGGCGGGGAGGAGGGGGTGCCCAGAGAGCAGCTCTCCATGCCCGTGGCCTGCCACCCCCTAAACCCTCCCAAGGTCTTTGGAGAGCTCCATACCCAAGTGCGCTGAATCCTGCCGAATCTCGCCAAATGTAGTGGAAGCAAGGCACGAGGAAAGAGGGGGGCCAGGGAGGCCCGGAAATCTTTACTTTCTTTAGGCTCTCTCTGGTGTCTCGAGGGCTCTTCCTCCCCCAGCCATAGCAAGTCCTTTCCCCGGCCCTTCCGCCCTCCATGGTGACGCCGCCCTTATAGCCGCAGCCTCCAGGCCCAGACGCGCCCACTGGCACATGCCCACTCCGCGCTCCAGGTGCCACCATCAGGAGCGTGTGCCCCGCGCCCCTGCGTCTCCCACACTCGAGGCCGCAGGCAAGGGCCAGAGAGGCCACGGAGTAAAAGCCTGACCGTCTCATTTATCCTACAGGTGAAATGTGCTTAGATTAGTTGTTTTCCACTTACTCTAGTTCTCTCTTGGCAGATTCCTTCCCACCCAGCTGCTAACTCAGTTCTCCCCAGACACCAGCTCAGCTCTTAAGTGAAATTTCTGGGGAAGTTTCAAGACAGGAGAAAAGAGGGAGTTAAAAGCTTATGATCCAGCAATTCCACTTCTAGGTATTTACCCAAAGGACACAGAAACATTAATTCAAAAGGGCCCCTGCACCCCTATGTGTACAGCAGCACTGTTTACAATAGCTAAGCTTTGGAAACAACCCAAATGCCCGAAAATAGATGACTGGATCAAGAAGATGTGGTATAGAGGCCTCCCCGGTGGCGCAGCGGTTGAGCGCTGGGTTGCGAAGCTGCCCGCAGCCTCTGCAGCGCCAGTTCGGTCCCCGGCTGCTCCCCGGCCACCGGAGGAGGGTCCCACATGGCGCGCAGACCTCTCCTGCCGCCCGCTGCTCCCCTCAGCAGTGTACTTCGGTCCTTCTGCCTGCTCTGCTCCCCACTCTGGCTCTGGTGAATTCTCTCACCCTCCCGTGCTTCTGACTGTACCCAGTGCTTGTATAAATAAATAAATAAATATTTAAAAAAAAAAGAAGATGTGGTACATATACACCATGGACTATTACTCAGCGATCAAAAAAGATAAACACATGCAATTTGCAGCAACATGGATGGAGCTGGAAGGGATCATGCTCAGCGAAATAAGCAAGAAAGAAAAAGAAAAATACCAGATGGTCTCACTCACAGCAGGAATCTAGAAAACTTAAATAAGGGACCAGGAAAAAGACTAATTATAATAAAGTAAAAATCAAAATCAATAAGCAACTATAAACCAGAGACATGCTGGGAGGGGAAGAGGGATTGGGGTCAAAACAAGGGGGGTGGGAATTGTATAGGGACTATAACCAAGATGAAGATGCATACTGTAGGGTGAGGTAAAAGTATCAGGCTTTTCTGCCCTCCCACCATCAAGATAGATGACAGAACCCTGCGGTCCTGAATGCATGCCTGATGGCGGGCACCTGGAGTAGGGTGTGGGCACAGGTAGATGGGATTCACCTGTTGCTAAGACTGGGCTTTTAACGGCGGCATCATGAGGACGCCAGCAGAAGCAGAAAAGCAGAATCACAAGAGTGGAAGAGAAGCAGAGAGAATGGGGAAGAGCCCAAAAAGAGTGAAGACTTGATGGGGGCTGGGAGGCCTGCCGACCCCCCAGCACCCCTGCCTGCCATGTGCCTGGAAAATCCCAATAAAAGCCTGAATAGCCACTGAGGGCCGCAGGACTCTCTCCTCCTTTATCCCATTTGCTGGAATCATAGAAAACCTGCCCCGTGTCCATTCCTGTCCCTTACACATACATTGTACGAAAATGACAAATGTGAAAAATATATAAAAAATAGAAAAAGAGCTTATGACCCCACGATAATCCACCCTGACACAGTATTTTGAAGTAAAGGTCCTTGAGAACAAGAAAAGCACCTCTTACCTTTCTTTTTCTTCCTAAAAGCAAGACAAAAAACAATGTCCTGTAAGAGCTTTTCCCCCTGCAGGAAAAGAGCCAGTAGGGGCAGAACAGGCCACAGTGCAGGTTTTCTGATCCAGCAGACCGGGTAAAGGAGTCAGTCCTCGGTGGCTTTTGCGGGTCTTTTATTTAGATTTACCAGGCATATGGCAGGCAGGGGGGCTGGGGGTCGGGGAGGCTGGCAGGCTGCCTAGCCCCCAGCAAATCCTCACGCTATCTGGGCCCTCTCTGGCGTTCTGCTTCTTTTTTTCTCCTCTCGGCTTCCGTTTGTTCTTGGCTTCTCTGTTTCTCTGGGCTTCTGCTGGTGTCCCCGTGACGCCGCCCCTAAAAGCCCAGTCTCAGCCTAGGTGAATCCCATCTACCTATGCCCACACCCTACTCCAGGTGCCCGCCATCAGGCCTGCATTCAGGACCACAAGGATCCATCATCTATTCTGATGGCAGGAGGGCAGAAAAGCCTGACATTTTTCCTTACCCTACAGAGCCTCATCACCAGAAATAAGGAACATGTGCACAGGCTCCTGTTACTATGTGCAGCCCAGTTAAGCAGAGCTGGATACCCCAAGTGGGTCAGTCCTCCCAACAATCAAGCATCCCCTTTCTGCCCGCATTCTACTCTTGCTGGCTCCCACGCCCAACCCTTTGGCTTATTCTTAAATTCACTCCCACGAGATTTGGGCCAAATCCTCACGTTTTGGCCCGAACCTCATGGGAGTGATAATGCATACACTGCAAAAATGAAAAAAGATGTAAGAATTATATAAAATTGAGACACAGGGCAAGCTAGAAATTAGGCAGTTTTAGGGACAGTGCAGGAGGGGACCTCTGAAGAATTTAGGGAGGCTTCAGCGATAAGGACAAGCAAGGGAAAGTAATCCATTCCACTAGGAAAAACAAACATCCCAGAACCAAGGACAACATTGTTAAAGCTGGTCCTGGTTTCCTTCAGGTGGTAAAGGGAGGCGGAGATTGGGGAAATGGAGAGTGGTTTAATTTATGGACAACTTAGAAGGGCAGCTGTTTAACTTCAATGCAGGGATGTCCATCCAGAGGACTGGGCCATAAAGATAAAGATGCAACAAATGGGGAAAGAGAAAGTTCTTAGATAAAGAATGTGAAGATCCCCCACTCAGTAGCAAATTAAGTGAGACAGACGAGAACGAACCAATCACAAAGAGACTGGTGGAGCTTTAGAATAATGAGGGAAAGAAGGTCTATATTCCCTGAGACACGACTCCACTTTGGCTTCCTTGCCCCTCCCAGGCCTGGTTCCCTGGCCTGGGAGTCCCACTTTATTTCTGCTCTTTTTCTCCTCAATAAACTTTTTCTTTCTATAAACAAATCTGCCTCTTCTCGCTTGCTTGCCTGAGTGTCTGCGAATTTCCTGCTGCAGCTTCGTGAGACACCAACCCCTGGGGGTCTAGTGGCTGGGGCTCAGCGCTGCCCCTGCAGCCTGGGATCCGTTCCTGGCTGGGAGACTAGGCCTGACAATTCCGGTATCAAAATAAAATATTAATTTGGGCCTTCCCTGGTGGCGCAGCGGTTGAGCGCTGGGTTGCGAGGCTGCCCGCAGCCTCTGCAAGGCCAGTTCGATCCCGGCCACCGGCGAGGGTCCCACAAAAAAAAAAAAAAATAATAATAATAATAAAAATAAAATATTAATTTAAAAAATATAAAAAAGAAAATCCTATTAAAAAAATTCTCACGTTTTGCTCTCTATCCCCCTCAGAGTCCACGCTCATGACTATGTCGTCCACCTCCTACAGCTGTTGCAAGGAGTCAGTGAGTGGGGTCCCCAGAGGGGCCCCCCTAAAACCTCAGCCCAAGGCTGCTCATGATGACAGGGGCAAGCCAGGGGCCCTCACACAGGCGCTGCCCGGTCGGGGCTCGTGTCACCTGTTACTCATGGGGCGTGCCGGCGACTTCCGTTCCGGCCGCTGCATCTCTCAGCGAAACCTGAACAACCTGCTTCGAAGCCCGCGCGGCAGGTGGGCGGTGGGCGGGGCGCTCGCTCCACCTGGCGCGGACGCGCGCGACGAGCCGGCGGTCACGCAGGCCGGGGGCCGCGGCGCGGAACGGAGCCTGAGGCGGCGAGAGCGGAGCGCTTCCGGGGCGGACCGGCGGACTGAGTAGGCCGTGGGACCCGCCCGCGCTTCCGGCGGCCTGAACGCGGAAGTGCCGGCGCTGCCCATTGAGCGCGGGAGAGGCGGTGCGGCCGCGGGCTGGACATGGAGGGGCTCGCGGCGGCTGAAGGCGGCCCGGACGGGGTCCGGCAGCGGCGAGGCGTGGATGAGGCCGGGATGCAGCGGCCGAACCACGCAGAGCGCCCTCGGGCCGGGGGCCCGCAGTTGCCGAAGCACTCCTACTGGTTAGATATCTGGCTCTTCATCCTCTTCGACCTCGTATTGTTTTTCTTCGTGTACCTTTTGCCCTGGTGAGTATTTGAATACACGGTGGCAGCCGGAGGAAACTTAGAGACCATCTGCTCCTCCGTTTGGGGTTTTTGTTTGGGCTGGTGGGAGGTGGGGGAGGCGAGGAGACTGAATTCCATGGAGCAGACGACCTGTGCAGGTTCAGACTGCCGGGGAGTGACCGAGTCGGGAGGAGGGAAGGATGGATTGGGATGAGGGAATCTTAAAAGAGGTTTGCCAACAAAGGACTTTTTTTTGAATAAATTTTAAAAAAGGGTTTTTTCATAATTTGGAACGAAATCAGCTGGGTTTGAGTTCCTGCTCGAGACTCACGAAGACTCGAGAACTTATTTAGCTTCTTGGAGCTTTATTTTATCACTTTTTTAGTTACCAGGTCATCGGGGTTTGCTGACGATTAAATGCGTATTTAATTCATCCAAAATAGATCTATTTACAGAGTGTCTGGCAGTCGTCAGTGCTCAGCGACAGCTATTGTTGCTGTGTAAGTTTGACCATGAGCAGGTCATGTAATATCAAACTTAGTTCTAAAACTGAACTCTGAACAATTCGTTACTTATATGTACTTATTTCTCACTGTACCCATTTCAATAAAGGTCTCTTTTATCCACTTATTACTCCTATAAACCTAGCGCCTTTTTTTTTTTTGTATTGTTTTATACACACCCACACATACCACACTGTTAAGTCACAGAATTCTGTAGATTGCACTGGCAAGACCTGTATTCTCTATTTTCAGTGCTGACTATAAAGACATTTATTGCAGGGGAACTTAAGAGGGTGGGGGACAGGATAAGAAGAGAAACAGAACTGAGAGGCTAACGAGGGACAGTGCCAAAAGAAGTAACTTAGGGAGGGGCCTCTGCATGAAAAACTGTGCTCTTCATTTAGACATTAACCTGGATTTGGAATTTCTCAGTTTGAGTTAACTTCTCTCAATCCTCATGCTTGTAAGTTTGCATTCTGTCATAAGACAGTTACTAAATTTACCCACACCCACATTTTTGCAGATCTTGGCAAAAACTCTTTGTATCTCAGGCCCCCTTGTCTCAGATTTCTTGGATAGTGTCAAATTAGGTTGTGGTGAGGTAGAGGGCATAATAGAAATGAGGACTATTTCTGTAAAATTCTGCAAGCCATTTGTGAACTGTTTTCACTCTTCCCACCTCCCTCCTTTCTTTGATAGAAACTTATCTCGTATTGTGATTCTTTTTCTGATGACTTCATTTTTAGCTATTGGTTGAAAACAGGAGCCTTAGAAGAAGTAGATTTACAAACAACATGTAAATCATTTAGGCAAATGACTAAAACCATCAAGATTTTCAGAAGTTGGCATGAAGATTTAAAATGGGTAGAAAAGGAAACACTACTGACAGATTACTTGTTTTTTTTACAGATGATTTGCCTGATATCCAAAGTAACAAGTTGGCTTTTGGAATGGATTCAGAAAATGACTACAAACTTCAACAAACAAGACAGAACAGGATCGTACAACAGAAGAATATCAGACCTCTAAGGGACTTTCATTTCATATATTCTGTTATTCATTTTGGGACTATTTTAAATGGCTAATGATTTCACCCATCATTGCTAAAACTAGCATCTTAATGTGTTTCCTTTAACATTTTTAAGGTTGGCAGGATTTAACATAATGCAGCTAATATGTTGAAATAATAAGGCAAAATACTTCGAGGTAAACTACTCCAAAGCAAGGATTTTCATGGAAGTTAAAAGCTAGGCAGAAAATGCAGGCCTTAAATGTATTGTCTGTTAAGTACCAGTTTAAGTTTTAGATGTAAGGGGGGCCGTGTTATTCTGAAATTGATACAGTCTTAGAAAGTATGTAATATCCGATATTGGAAATCTAGTGTGCATGTTCTCATAACTTGAGAGCTTTTCCTTTATTCATAACTTTTAAATTCTTGAACTCTCTAAAATAATATCTGTAACTTATTTTTCCAAAGTCGACATATTTACTCATTCGACATATATTTTGAACACTTAACTCTCTGCCATGGTACAGCAGTGAACAAGAAAAAAAATGTTTACCTCCCCTGAAACTTACAAAACATAGATTTGTTATATGTTAATGATATTTACATTCTAGGAGTGATTAGCTAATATTTAATGAGAAAGATCACATCCCTAAAGTAGCTACTATAAGCCTTTGAGAAACTAGCCCTATTTTGTAACATTCCTTTATATGCTGATATTAGAAATGGGTTCTTATCTTTGAAATAGGTGACATTTGACATGTGCATTGCCTAAATATTTTGGAGCTATTTCTTTTCCCTTAGAAACGGGGCATAGATCCGATAAACTCTACATCATTTACCTTTTATAATAGTGTGTAAGGTTACAATGAAATCCTATTAGTTGATTTTTGGAGGGTTTTGATTACCTACTGTCAATTCTAAGGTTAACAGTTATGCCTTTAGGATATTGTTGCATCTACCAGAAAGACAACCTTTAATGCAAAGATTGAAGCTTCTTAGAGAAGCACAGAACTGAGATTTCAACAAGTGTACTTAACAGATTATATGAACTGTGTTTGTGTTGCTGCTAATAATTTTGTCAAATAAATGTTAATTGTATAGCTTTACTTGGTCTGATTTACTTTTGGTGTAACAAACTACTTGCTACTGAGGTTGTAAGAGGATTAACAGTTCTCAAATAGCTTAGCATTAGGTCACAAAGACTGCTTAGCCACACTATCTTTCTGAGCCTAAAATCAGCCAAGTACCAACCTAATGAATAATCTCAAATTTTCTAGTATAGGGGAAATGGAGAGATTAGTTTTATGATAGACTATAAATAGTACACATAAATGCCCTAACTTTCAATTTGCTTACAGTTCTCATAAAATACTTAATCCATAGTTCATGAATACAAAGAAAGATCCAACCATGATAACTTAAACATCAGTTTATCTTAAAAATTTTTTTGAATCAGAATAAACTGATTTCACATGAAAAATAGAGCATTCTGAACTTACTTTGAACATTGTTGACTGCATTATTTTAAAAGTCATAAGTTTGTAATGAAAGCATCTGTAAAAATAAATAGGCACCCTAGAAACAAAAATTTTATATGTGAATGATTAGTAAATATATTCAATCTGTATTTGGAGTGTTAACATCAACATAGAAACTAATGGTCACTTTCTAATTTTTAGAGTAGTACATGATTCAGAAGATTTCAAATGCACAGTACTTTAAAAAGCCCAAATTGTACATATCTTCTTGATGTTTTCAACTCAGTTGTGAGCTGAAAATACAAATCTGCCATATTGCTGTAAAATACCACAAATTAGTTTAAATGCCTCAATACATTTTCATCTGGACATCTTGGCCAAAAAATTAAAAAAAAAAAATTTGTCAAGTTATTAAAAACATAGTACACCATTTTTCTAATTAACAATGTTACAAAAGCAGTAATTAAATAATTTACACTTCAAATACAATTTATAAGCTTTACAATATATACAAACCCTCTATACTAAAAATGTTAAAAATAGGCTTTCTTAAAATTGATATTCAAGTATTTCTATGCTAAAACAATCTAACCACCTATTGTGAAAGTTAGCAAAGATAAAAATTCAGTAAGTGGAAAATGAAATTTGACCAAGATTTGGTAACTAAAGTGAGGTTATTAGACTTAGAATCAATTATTTTCAATTTAGAAGTGTTGAATCACATTTTGAAACATTTGAACTTATGGATTTTGTCAAGATAATAAATTTACTAATTTATAGCATGATTAAGTTAAAACATCTATCCACTAATAACTATAAAGGAAAATCTATAATCTCAATTCTCTGGAGTCAACAACATAGAACTAATAAAACCACAATTAGTTTACCACCTTAATAAAAAAATAAAATGAAACCTAATAAGGCAATTAAAGTAACTCATTTTCACTTGTAATCATCATAATGGAAAATTCCTTTCTTATTTAAATAAAGACCTCTCCACGAATGTTAAACTTGGGTTTAACTTAAACGTGGGTTAAAGTTACTATTTGCTTAGCAAAAGGGAGATGCTCAAATTAATAGATATCATTATACTAAAGGCAGAAATTTGAGAACCTGAAAATCAGTAAAATGGGTTCATAACAAGACTCTTAAGTAGGTAAGATTATAGCAGGGGCAATTTAGATAATCACAGTGACATTCCCAATAACAGAGCCCCAGGTAAATTCCTAACGCTGGTTATTAGCAGCCCAACGCAAACCAAGCAAAATGAAAATCTTTCGCATTTCATATAAAATTAGAAAAAAATGTAACAAGATAAATAAATATACTAAAGTCCTCCACTCATTTTTAGCTTACATGGCTGAAGTAATGTTTCAAATAACAATAATTTGAATTTACAAATAACAGTCAAAGGCCTAATTTATCTTAAGTAGGCATTCTGAAGATTAAAGATCTAGGAGCAGATTAATTTTCTCCTGTCTTCAGCTGCTTAATCATTAAGGCTTTCTTGTTCCAGAATGTTAACAATTTCATAGGTCAATATTTTTATAAGACACTTGAAGGAAGCATATGTAGTAGACTATCACAGAAGTCAAGAAAAAAACGGGTGAAGCCCTCTTGGTTACCCATTAGAAAGTGCTTCTTCGTCGAGCAAATACTGCCTTGACTACCCAAACTACATGTCGCCTGATATTCTTCAACTAGCATGATCTGCCAATCCACATATCTGAGTACTCGTTACTTTCAATATTTCATGGGTCTACTAGCCAAACAATAACGGGCTTTTTATTCAACTACAGCAGAGTGTACGTGACTTTTTGCATACCCCCAGATTTTCTATTTTTCAAGCATGTCCACACTAATCAAAGGAAATTCCTAAAATATCCAGTAAGTTGAACACATGAAAATACATGTACATATATGTATATAGAAAGGTGAAGTGATGACTTTAAAATTGCCATGATTTTAATTTTATACGTCACTAGGTTTGGTCAGTGGGTTCTTACAATATTTTAATGGCCTCCAAGAAGGTCGAGCTTGCTGGTTTCACACTCACCTATTACAGTGTATACTAGGTTTGTGACTTTGCTCAGAAGGGCAGTTAGAACCAAGAGTATATATACCACAGGCCCTACTCCTTTTTCATTCTCAGCTAGTGAATGATCAGGACAAGCCATTGCTCTCTGGAAAACAGAGCTTGGGCCTCTGATGGTATTTCAATCTGTAAGTATCAGTCATGCAGCTGTCAACTGAAAAATAGGTAGTTAATGCAATTGTCTCATTTGGAACAGGAGAACTCGAGTCTGTTTTTGATTGGCAAAGGACATCAACAGCTGTACCCAAGTTAGCTTGAAAATCATTAGCTGAAGAGCTGGATGTGTAGTATGGTATTTTGCCAACATGCTCTTTTACGTGAAATGTTTCCTTAAGTTTCTCATCATTGACATAATTATTTACTTCTAAACCTGGTTCTGAAGCTGTACTTAAACTGTGCTTTGGAAGACTTGAAGAATTAGCTTTCAACATCTCTGTAAGCTTGGCATCAGGCAAAGGGTCCTTTTTTTCTGATTGTGGCACACTGGTTATGGTATATTTCTTTGGTGGCAAAGGAGGTGGTGGATTCTGGCAAACAAGCTTTGGCATCTGACAAGCATCAGCCTTACAGGTTGACTGAATTAAATGCTCTCTGGGTACAGAGTTCACAGAATAACATGGTTCCATCATATTTTGCTGCTGGATGAGAGGAGCAGTTTCTTGCTTTAACTCATTGGTTCTCACGTGTGAAGACCATAATGAAGATTGCAAGACTATTTCAGGACTGTTCACTCGCTTTTCAGAAGTATCATTAATGTGAAAAGGTAAACCTTTTCTCTCAGAATTTTCTGCGTTAAGCCTTTCAGAAAATTTGGATTGACTTGATTTTTCAAGTTTCCATTCATCTGCTTGGTGGTTCTGCCTTCTTGCTGTATGGTCCTTGAGTACTTGTGAACTGGATGAAGGGAATGATTTTTCATTGGTTTCACCTATATGTGACCTGAAATGTGAAAACAAAACCCAAAATAAAATACCACATGCAAATATGCAAATCTGGAGGAAAACCAACATTTGTCCTGTAATTTACCTTCCCAACGCATCACTTGCTATTACACTGAAGTTATATTTATTTGTGATAAAATGTAGCATGAACTTCAGGAAAGTATTACAAGCAAACAATTCAATGCCTCAAAACACAAAGCAAAGTTTACCAAACACAGAGGTACTTTAATTTTGAGATAAAATGCTATAAGGATAATGTACTAATTAAACAATTTGTTTAAGATGACCCTTATTTAGACCTGAAACCATAAAATATATAGAAGGAAATATAGGTGAAAAACTACATGACATGCACCTCAAAGACATCTTTACAGATGCATCACCCAAAGCAGTGATAGTGAAGGCAAAGATAAACAGCTGGGACTACATCAAATTAAAGAGCTTCTGCACAGCAAAAGAGACAATAACCAAACAAAGAGAAACCCCACCGAATGGGAGAAAATTTTTGCACCCAACACTAACGATAAAGGACTGATCACAAAAATCTACAAAGAGCTGATGAGACTCAACAAAAACAAAGAAAATAATCCAGTCAATGGGGCCTCCCCAGTGGCGCAGCGATTGAGCGCTGGGTTGCGAAGCTGCCCGCAGCTTCTGCGACGCCAGTTCGATCCCCAGCTGATCCCCGGCCACTGGAGGAGGGTCCCGCATGGCGCACAGACCTCTCCTGCAGCCCGCTGCTCCCCTCAGCAGTGTACTTCATTCCTTCTGCATGCTCTGCTCCCCACTCTGGCTCTGGTGAATTCTCTCACCCTCCTGCGCTTCTGACTGTACCCAGTGCTTGCTTGCATGAATGCGTGCTTGCTTGCATGCATGCGTGCTTGCATGCGTGCTTGCATGCATAAATAAATAAATAAATAAATAAATAAATAAATAAATCTTTTAAAAAAAAAAAGAAAGAAAATAACCCAGTCAAAAAATGGGCAGAAGAGCTAAAAAGAAACTTCTCCAAAGAGGAAATACAAATGGCCACCAGACATATGAAAAAATGTTCAACGTCACTTGCAATCAGGGAAATGCAAATCAAAACTACAATGAGATACCATCTCACACCAGTGAGAATGGCACCTATTAAAAAAAACAGCAACAACAAATGTTGGCGAGGGTGTGGAGAAAAAGGAACTCTCCTGCACTGCTGGTGGGAGTGCAAACTGGTCCAACCACTATGCAGAGCTGTGTGGAGATTCCTCAACCTACTAAACATAGAGCTTCCATATGATCCAGCAATTCCACTCCTAGGTATTTGCCCAAAGGACACAGAAACATTAATTCCAAAGAGCTCCAGCACCCCTATGTTTATAGCAGCACAATTTACAACAGCTAAGCTTTGGAAACAACCCAAATGCCCAAAAATAGATGACTGGATCAAGAAGATGTGGTCCATATACACCATGGAATATTACTCAGCATTCAAAAAAGATAAACACATGCAATTTGCAGCAACATGGATGGCGCTGGAAGGGATCATGCTCAGCGAAATAAGCCAAAAAGAAAAAGAAAAATACCGGATGGTTTCACTCATTACAGGAATCTAGAAAACCTAAATAAGGGACCAGGAAAAAGAATAACTATAAGAAAGAAAAAAAAATCAAAATCAACAAACAACTATGAACCAGAGACACATTTGGGGGGTGGGGAAAGGAGGGATTGGGGTCAAAATCAGGGGGTTTTAATTGTATGGGGAATATAAAAATAATAAATAAATAAATAAATAAATAAATAAATAAATAAATAAATAAATAAAAATGATTAGAAATTTAAAAAATCATAAAACAAAAGATGAACCTTATTTAGGTCATAATTAACCTTTAGGGTGGGAATAAAAGTTATCGCATCGCACTGCATATTAATTTTTCTTGAATGATTATTTCTCTCATGTGAACTGCATGGAATTCAAATAGAGCAGAACAATGAAAATAGTTGAGGTTTTTTTAGATACGTAAGAGCTATACTCAAGCTTCAGCTCCATTGCTTTGGGCAAATGACTTAATTTCAGTACCAAATTTTCTCTTTTGTAAAATACCGTCTGCCTTACAAGAATGCTGTAAGCAGGATTAAAACTGACCACCCTTAGGCCTCCATCATTTTAATGATCCCCAATAACACAAGCATAACAACACTGCAGGTTCAGTGCTTTCAGAGTAGTAATGTGTATTTACGCCCTTCTGATAAAGATTTTATATTTCTAAATATCTACAATTACCTTTTAGTCAAAGCATTTTTTACTTGTAGATGTGACTGTGGCTGTGACTCGTGTAATTTGTAGCCTACTTCCGAGTTCTTGAGTTCCTTCCTCAGGCCTGAGGAGAGAAGGGAAAAAAATTTACTTTAATGATCTTCTAGAATTTACTATTTTACTTGTCCAAAATTTACATAAGGTTTTGTATACACAGGTAATTCTCTTCCAACCAACAAGGAACCATGAATTCTTCAAGACCTTGAATTCAAGACCTTGAATTCTGGACCCTTTATACAAAATCATTGGCTGATTCCTCAATTTACTAAAACCTGACAATGTCAGCAAGGCCAGAATAGAGCTATTCTCACGGGGTTGTGACAGCCTACATGTTTCCCCTGGCATATAAGACAAACTTCTTACTGGGAAAGTGATGGGAAAATGCTGCCTTTGAAGAGAGAGGTTTAGGTAGAAGTTTAGATGAACTATTTATTATGAAGTGAGCTTCCTGAGCCTCTTTACCCTTTACAAATCAGTTTCCTCATTTATGCAATGAGATAATGGTATCTATTCTCCCCACCTCACAGGAATATTAAGGATATCAGATGAAATTAAATGGGCAGGAGGGTATTATGATGATATATACGAAATGTTTTACCACCACTAAGTATCTATCATTTATTGACTACTTACTCAAGCTGTAAAAGGTAAACAGTAATTATTTTTAACTTAACCTTTATGACTGAATACCATTTTTACTTGAAAAGATGACAAACTCTGTGCATTCAGACTTAGTTACCTGGCAGAAATTTTTCTAAAAATGAAAGAAGTGAACCTGTGTCTTCCTTAAGGAAAACAACTGGCAGGATTTATAAATTGAAGCTTTTACATGAAGGTAAGAATTTTCGAAAACATGTTCTCATTACCATCAGTTTTGCCACATCCCAATAAAAATAAAGACTTTCTGTTCATATCTGTTGCTCTCTGTCACTCAAATTCAAATGTCATCTATAATAGATCAAGATTAAATATTATCCCATGGGAAACAATACATATTTGATTACAACTATGGTCTTTGGGTGAAATAGCAAAAGTAATTTCCAAGAAAACAGTTGTATGACACACTCAACAATTCAATATCCTCTATGCCATGTAGTAAATGAAATCTCCCAATAAAAACTTAACATGATAGAATTTGGAAAACTCCAGGTCTGGCATTCATCGGCTTAACAATGAAATATGTCCCGATTATAGGTTATGCTTCATTTTTGTTAGCACATCCCTAGTGGCTAATACATAAAAGACATTCAGTGAAAAGTCTGAAGAATGATTAAACAATTGCCTAAAAATATACTGCTTATCTTCTTTTAAATCCTGTCTACCATGTTCCCAACTCACTGATCCAGGACTAGATAAATATAAACTGAAACAAATTCTTATCCCACCCCCAACCTACTTCAAATTTATCAAGTTAATGAAATTTTAAAAACAAAAGGTAGTATAATTGATTCCAAAAAGTCTTAGATCCTTGTAAACTTGAGACTCAAAACTCATTGCCTGGACCTCCCCTGCTGGCGCAGCGGTTGAGCGCTGGGCTGCGAAGCTGCCGCAGCCTCTGCAGCGCCAGTTCGGTCCCCGGCTGCTGGGTGAGGGTCCCACATGGCGTGCAGACCTCTCTGCTGCCCGCTGCTCCCCTCAGCAGCGTTCTTCAGTCCTTCTACCTGTTCTGCTCTCCACTTTGGCTCTGGTGAATTCTCTCACCCTCCCGTGCTTCTGACTGTACCCAGTGCTTGTATAAATAAATAAATAAATCTTTAAAAAAAAAAAAACCCTCATTGCCTGAGGCTCAAAAAACTCAGCCTCCCTTCAACAGCTACTTTATGATTAAAAACAAAAAAAGTTCAAAAATACTTGATAGTTTTTCAATCTTTAAATCCTGAAAAATGTGTATGTTGAAGTTACATTATAATTTTCCATCATTGTTATATTCAAAATGTTTATTTTACTTAACCATAATTTCAAGTTAAATATTCACAAACACAAGGAAAACAAACAATTCTAAAGAATTTCTGCTTTCATTAAAGCATCCACACAATGGGCAGCAGGAGGCAGCAGAGGCTTTTAAGTAAGTAAGGAAACTTGAAGATCACGATGGCAGGCCACCAAGTGGTCTGACTTCAGAATTCCAACTAGTTTAAAAATAGATGTGTTATTTTTCTCTTCTGCTGACATAGACATCTATGTGTCTTTACTGGGAATTTTGGTTCCAGATTCTTTGCAAATCTAAAAGAGTCTGCTTTAACACTTGGCACCTAAAATACCTCAAAGTCAGGGCAAGAAGCTTTAACTAATAATGCTCATTTTGATACTGTATGTATCTAAGAAAATCCAAGATCCAATATCCAAGAAATCAAAATATATAGTTCATCTGAAAAGATGACTCAGGTTTAAAACAAGCTTACATAACAATAAAACAATAAAAACTGCTGGTCTAAACTGTGTAATTTTCTTCTTGAAGTCCCTCATTTTCTGAGCTTCCTGTGATAAACCCTTCTTCAGTATTTTCTCATACCTTTCAGTCTATTCCTCATTCTTTTATGATATTGCTACTTGACATTATCCTCAGCTCTCATCTTATACAGTGAGTCCCATGTTCCTTGCTTTGTCTATTTTTGCCCTGAAATGTCTATTTATCCCAAGTGAAACTTATGTCTATGGCATTCAATTCCCATATATACTGATGATTACCCATTACAGACTCTTTCCTAAGTTCTAGACTTACATCACTAATAATCTCATAAACCTATTTACTTAGATGATAAACAAATCCAATCATTCATTTGGAATCCTCTCTGATCCACCCCAAACTTGTTGCTTCTGTATTCCTTGACTTGGTAAATGGTGTATCTACTTACATTATGTCCCAAATAGAGTCATACACAGTTTCTTCCCTATGCCCCATTCTGTACAGCTTTCACAAAAAATTGCCTTTACTATCCACAGAGTCTTAAAATCTCTTACATCTTCTTTCCTGACATTGGTACTACTTGGTTTATGCCCTTATCTTTTTTCTCTTACACTATTAGTCATTTAACTAACTTTTCTCCCACTGTTATATACTCACACTCTACATTGTGACCAAAGAATCTTCTCTAAAATGCAAACTGGAATGTGCTACTCTCCTTCTCCTTTGGTGCATTTCCACTTACTGTTAGATCTAAATATAACATGAAAGTTTCATCATGACTTGGCTTCTACCTATCCCGCTATCCATCATCTCACAATGTCCACAATGTATTCCAGGCCTGCTTATACCAGTTCTTTAAATATGTGATACTTTCTCTTGACCATATGCTTTTGAACATTTCAGTTCTTCTGTCTTAAATGTAATTTAAGGCATCTGAATGCCTCCTCATTAGTGATCCACTTTAAAACAATGGCCAAAACAATCCAAATGGAAATGCAGAATTTCCACAAAGTAACCAAACAGCTTTAGGCAGTATAGGTAAGGATTTTTGCAGCAGAACCCAATACGACATAGAAGTCAGTCAGTCTATATAATTATTTCTAGCAATGAAGAAAAAAATTAGTGAAATAATTACAATAGCATTTAAGTTCTCTACCATCAAATAAACTTACAGAATACATTAATACATTTTGTGTGACTTAAATTAAATTGACTGAATTAAGTTGACTTAAAAAAGAATGTGAAGGCTCCTTAACTTTCTAAAGTTTTTTAGCCTAATAGAAAGTGATTTTTCTGTCAATAATCTAAGTGTAACCCCATTTTATAAGCAGGAAAAAAGAAAACAAGAAAATCATACCCAGTCACAAAGAATTAAATTCTACCACGCAGGGCAAGTTTTTAGCTTCAGGATACAAGGCCTACCCACATGCTCAGTCGCAGACTAAGGGAGGGGCTACTTACACAGGAACCATACAGCAAGAATATGAACAAAGGTTCTCCAGGCAAAGACTGGCTTAAAGAACGATGGTAAGTTTTGAGGTTTATTAAATATGAAATAATTTTAATATAACACCATCTGTGTTGTTAGATAAAAGTGGGTTACACAAACCCACAACACAACACCACACTTCATACCCATTAGGATGGCAATGACCATAAAAGTAAACAGCAAGTGTTAGTATTGTTAGGCTATGGGTAAGTTGGAACCCTTGAATGCTGCTGGTGGGAATGCAAATAAATAACACAGCTGCTGTGAAAAACAATATGGTGGTTCCTTGATGTCTATCAAGAGACAAATGGATGATCAAGACGTGATATATGACAAGTATAATGTTGTTCAACCTTAAAAGGGAATGAATGTATGAGTCCTGCTGCAACATGCATGAACTCTGGAAACACTATGCTAAGTGAAAGAAGAGTCACAAAAAAAGACAGATATTGATACCTCGCCAAATTCATGTAAACAGAAAGTGGACAGGAGGATCCCAGGGGCTGAGGGGTGGGGGACATGTCTAGTGACACTGAATTAAAAATGCAAGTTGAGGGAGATGACAGAGTGCTGGAGACGGATGGTGGTGGTGGTGGTTGAACAACAGTGTGAATGCGCTTAGCGTCACTGAGTATTCACTTAAAAATGTCTAGAAAGGCACATTTGGTTATGTGTCTTTTACCACAATAAAAAAAATGTCAGGGCCTCCATACATACTATTTCTGATTAAATGAGGAAATGCTTTACAAAGTTCTCTATCGCAGTGTACTCTTAACCATCAAAATCTCTATGACCTTGTGTTTTTCTTACCACCAGGAAGCAAGTATCATTTTGTAAGGCGGATTGAATTTAAGGTTATTGTTCAATTTCACCAACTCCTGCTGTTGATTTCTGGCCAGCCCTTTACAGTTTCCTGTAATACTTGGTTACCAGACTTTTATCAGATTTTTAAACTAGCGAGACATTCATATGAGAAAGGAAAGTTATTTCCTTAATATAAGTGTTTCCTTCTGATATTATAGTATTTGATGAAAACAAAATCATTTAACATTTAATCATTTTCAGGGTCTGCAACCTGAAAAAAAAACCTGCACCAATGCCTTAAGAATAAAGGCTAAAAAGAAACTTTAAATTTTTGATATGCATAATGATATTTTTGATATTAATATTTATTATAAAAATCATATCCTTTTTAATCCTCTGAATTCTAAGATTTGAAAGCACTGTCTTTGATTGTAACTTCAATAATCTCCTTGCTCATAATTTTCCTTGATTCCTCTCTCCTAAAGCCTCCAGTTATATTCTACCAATAGCAACCCTGACGTCTATATAATTCAAACATCTAAATTTCTTTAGTTCTGCTGCTGTCAGGTGTTGCCAAGAAATCACCTATAATAATAGTACATATTATTGTTTCCAAACTGAACTTTTCCAATTGTTCATCAGTTTTTCTATTTGTCCTTCATGCCTGTGGTAGACGTTAGGACTTTTTACACCTATGTGAATGGAAGTGCATTATCACTTCTGGGTTCGAGTGTTAAGAGCTAACATGTGACTGCACATTTTTCTCCTTCAATCTCCTAACTCCCCAACACTGCAACAATCAGAGAAGGTTTTATGGAGCTGGAGCCTCAGTAGCCCAGGGCACTGAGTGATTACTAGAAAGAGACTCCATGCTAACGTCCACTGTTTGAAGTGGTATCAATCAATACAAGGCCTAGAACCCAGCCTATCCTGACTGATATACTGTCTGCTTTCACATTCCTTGAAGTATCAATTCCTTTACAAAGCCCCCAAGCATGGCATTTCCCAACTTCTAGCCTCATTGCTCATACAATTATCAATTCTTAGCATCTTATTCATATTACCACAACTTAATCTTTACTGCTACCATTACAATATATTTAAATCTTTACCTTCCAAGTGGTTTTTGCTCTGGTGGGAGGTACAGTTTCCATGTTCTACATTTAGATTGTTTGTATTAACCTGGTCACTAGAAAATAGAATAAAATGCACACAAACACATCAGCTATCATGGATGACTACTGTAATTCAGTCTAAGAAAAAGAAAGGAATATTTGTTAAACAAGTATTATTTCCCATGTGCTATTCTACAGTATTAATTTATATTATTCAATTTTCATCTTACATGACACTTAGAGTAGGTTTTATCCTCATTTTACAATAGGAGATTAAAGCTAAGAAAGGTAATTTAATTTGTCTAAGAATTAAAATCCAAGTCTATCTGGTTACAAAATCCTGATCTTTCTACTACCCTAGTCTGCCCCTTTCCAAAAAGTTACAAAATCACCTGCCAAATAAAAAGTTTCCCTAAGTCCTTATTACAATGATTATTTCAATAAAAAATAAAAAGTACCTTTTACAAATATATCTTTTTAATAGCAAATGTGGTAAAATACCAGCTAATACAAAATTAAAATGTTTTAGATGGACTGAAACATTAGTCAGAAATAGTGGCTACACTGGCCTAAGTAAAATTATAAATGTACTCAGAATGAGCTAATTAAGAATCAAAAGACGAAAAATTTACTTGTTAAATTGTTTTATATTCACTAAAGGGAAAAATATCTCTTCCATGCAACTGGGTTGTGATACCAGATAAGAAACCCAGTTCTGAGTTACAGATGTTAGAGGTGGGAAAATTAACATCAAATAAATTGAAGAATTACAGAATTACATTAACTTAATGACTAAGAGGAAATCAATTTAAATCTGTGCTTTAAAACCTGTTGCATAGGGCCTCCCCGGTGGCGCAGCGGTTGAGCTCTGGGTTGCAAAGCTGCCCGCAGCCTCTGCAGCGCTGGTTCGATCCCCAGCTGCTCCCCCGCCACCGGAGGAGGGTCCCACATGGCGCGCAGACCTCTCCTGCAGTCCGCTGCTCCCCTCAGCAGTGTACTTTGGTCCTTCTGCCTGCTCTGCTCCCTGCTCTGGCTCTGGTGAATTCTCCCACCCTCCCATGCTTCTGACTATACCCAGTGCTTGTATAAATAAATAAATAAAGCTTTAAAAAAAAAAAAAAAAAAACCTGTTGCATATATATTCATGGTTTTCAGTGGCACCAATTATGATCTATTTCTGTATTTCCTAATTTCCTAAGAATAGGTAATTGCTATTTTTAACATTATTAAAAACAGAAACCTGAATTATCAAATCACCTATAGGACTCAGGTAGCTGAGTCGGAGCTTATGCTATTTCCATTATATTTAATTGACTCCAAATTCGAAATTACTTCAATTAATTAGAGAAGAGGAAAATGGGGGGAAATAATTCATGTAATTTGGCGTTACCTGAAGGGCACTGCTTCTTTAACGCCACTGACATCCATTACCGCGCTATTCCCGTCAATAACAGGCGAGTCCAAATTAGCAGACCCATTACTGATATGATCACTGCTTTCATAGCCGGACTCAGCCCTTTGCAGCTGCCAGTTATCACCATGAACTTTAGTTTCTTTGAGGCTTTTATTTTTCTCCTCTCCTTTTCCACTAGATTCAAGAGAATTCCTGCTCCCTATCTCCTGCTTCATTTCATCTTCATAGATGGTCATTAAACTCTTTTGCTTTGGATTTTCTTTTGGCCAATTGTTAAAATTCTGATCTTTACTACATTTAGATTTGTTACCAGTGCCAGTGGTTGATTTATGTCTTGGGCTCTGCTGCTTTTTATCACTTTCATTAAAAATACTGTCAACATTTAATGTTTCTCTCATGGGTTTCCAACTGCGATTCCGGCTTTTATTGCCGCCGGTAGAGCTGCTTCCTTTGTCTCTAGAATCCTGGCTGCTGTCTGTGTCATAGCCAGTGCCACTGTCGCTTTTCATTTTGCTAGTTGTTTTCTCTCCTGGAGCAAGACACTGGGATTTACTTGAACTTAATATTTGGGTAGAAGCTAGATTCTGCTGGGCAACTCGGTCATGTTTATATGGTCCTCTTCCTTGACTGTGATACAGCTGTGTATTTCCATAGTGTCTAAAGCCGTTTGGTACAGGGGGTGATCCAGACTTGAAATGTGAAAGATCTTCATCAACTAAATCTTTAAAAAAGAGATAAAGATACAAATGAAGTACTCTTCAAAGTCACCTTTTAGTCACAAGTTAAATAAATAGTAATAGATAAATAAATAGTAACTGTGAGTATTTAAATTCTATCTCATTTTTGAGACCAAAAGTGCTTTCTATGTTGACTTTAAAAATTATCTCTAAAGCAGATCTTAAAACAGTTCTTTAAATCATTCTATGTCACTCACAATTAATGAAAATCATAAAAATATTTTCCACCTCTTATATTGGTAAAATTCAAAAGTTTTTTAAATAATCTCAGCTAAATTGGTTGTCTGAAGAAACAGACACCCAATTCCTATTGGTGGGAGTACAAGCTGGTCCAGTCTTTCAAGAGCAACTAGGAAATTTTTACATACATAGATTTAGTGTAGGTATATTAGAGAAATTATATTAAAACAAAGGTCAATATAGATAACACAATTTGTAAACATATAAAATCTAATTATATTACAATCATGAAATCTATTTTAAGCTCCTTTCAAATGAACGCTATCGCTATCAACTCGTAGTTTACCTCTATGTCGGCCCAGATCCTTTCTCTGTCCCTTCTCCAGGTCTTTCCTTTGTGAAGAAAGTAAGTTTTTCTGTTCAATGGCTTTTAGAGCACATTCTCTGGAAATGTCTTTCATTTTTTCCCTTTGATCACTGTGACGTAATTTAACTATAAAAGAAGCCAATTTTATAATAATATTAATCATTTTTCAAACTGCTCATTAAAATTACAAACTGAATTTATGTAAGAGTTGTTTAAAATGTTATGTATTAAAAACAAAATAAAGATGAAAGTACAAAATGAACCCATTTGTATGCTTAACTTTAACTCTTTGTTATTTATTCTGACACTGCAGAGGCATGTTATCTTTTAAGACTTCTTGGCTAGCACCAAAAGCAAGTGTAAAGGAGGAAAAAGACATGAAAACAGCAAGAGGTAAAGGGTCCCTATGTGACAGGCACTAGTTTAAGAGTCTTAGCTCATTTAGTACTCCAAGGTGGCTACAATTACTATCATCTCAGACCAGAAAACTAAGACATAGAGTAGTTTAAAGTGTGCCCCAGTTCACACAGCTTGTAAATGGAAGACCAGAATTAAGGACTTAAAGCTGTCTGGCTCCAGTGTTTATGCTCTTTTAAAAAAAAAATTATTTATTTATTTATGAACACAAGAACTGGGGTGTAGGCCAGAGGTGTGGGGGTAAGAGGATTCACCAGAGACAGAGTGGGGAGCAGAACAGGCAGATTGACTTGAAATACACTGCTGAGGGGAGTAGAGGGTGAGACAGGAGAGGTCTGCTGAGCCATGTGGGTCAGCTCCCTGGCCAGGGATGGAACTCAGGCTGCAGTGGCTGACAATAGCTTGATAGCGCTGAGACTTAACCCCAACCAGTGATTATGTTCTTAACATACAGTTTCTGGCCTTAAAAGTAAAGAGCTTTTGAAAAACAGAAAACACCTTTAATCTAAGAGTATCAACAATTGATAAGACAACAGGTACAGCTTTGTTATGAATTTTTAAAAGCTTTTATTGTAGTTCTTTGTTGGTGAGGTGTGAATTCTGAATCTTTCCACTTTCATTGAATGTGTTACTCTTCTGATCATACATTATTTCATTCATATATTTAAAGGGTATTTGAAAAACCAACCTGAGCATCCACAAAATTAGTTTCATCTATTTCTAAACCATAAACAAACATCCTACTGTGATGCCTGGATTTGGACCCAAATCATAGTACCCTAGTTTGTGAAAATTAAAATCACAAGGTGACAGTAGTAAGACAGTTGGGTGAAAATAGGTTAAGAATAAACTATAGCTCTAGTAACTTTGAACTTCTGTTGCATTCACTAATGTTAAATTTCATTTTGGGATGTGATCCAAATTATTAATTCAGGTTTTTTCTCTCCGATTTAATCATTAACTCCTTGAAAGGCAGGCCCATTATCACCTTTGGGAACCATCCAGATCGCCTCAGGCCTTATTACCACAGCTGAGAGGGTGGAGAATCTCAAATACTGCTGCAGTGAGATTGTTCAGATAACCCCACCCATCTCACAGAAAAGCATAAGTCATGAAGACAAAATTCTGTTATTTACTTGTTATTTTATCTCCATTGCCAAGGAAATGGAGTTTTGTACCCTCCTGGAGTACAGCCCATATGAGTTTTGTACCCTCCTGGAGTACAGCCCTTATGAGGAACGACAGACTCAGTAAGAGAAGAAAAGGAGAATTCTTACTAATCAGGGACAACATAAAAATGACAATTTAAACACATACCTGGTCCCCTATTACCATTTGACTGAATGTGGCTCTGATTAAATGATGAATTATTATCTGCTTGAAATTTCTGATTTTCTTTCTGTTTTGCCTGATCACCAACTCCATTTTCTTTTGGATTATCTGATTTACAAATTGAGGGTTTTTCACATCCTTAAAAAGACAAACAAAAATGTTTCATCCCCTTCCGCCTTCCTACTCGAAGAGATGTCTGAATTATCTGCCCAAGCATTTTTATTACTGTAAACAAAATTACTTAAAAACATAGTGGACTTACATCTTTTCAGGGTTTCTACATGCATGGTAAAATGGCCTGGCTCTGTTGGCCTTTTCCAGGGAATCAACTCACTTAAATCTTGATATTTTACTGCCAGGCAGAGCTAGCAGCCAAATAACCCTTCCTGTGCTTGTGTGGGTGGCTCCTGCAGGTGCTCCTGAGGCCACTGGTGAGGAAAGGTTTCTTTCTAAAGATTAAGTCAAACAGGAAGAATTTTCCTAAACCCACTTTGCTGAAATTCAATTTTGAAATTGACTTCAACATTCATTTTATACTAAGTATATGAGTGTTCCGAGTGTGACTATTATAATAGAAAAACACTGAAAACAACCTAAGAAAGAAATTACCTGTATTTTCTGCAGCAGATTTATAATGGGCCCAGGGCATGACCTGACTGAGTGCGTCCTCAGTAGAGACTGCTGAGCCATCTGGGTTCGCGTAGAACAGCAGCAGTGGCTGGAAGTGGCATCGGATGCATTTGGAGACCACGTCTTTCCATTTAGTTCCAACCTTTAAAAAATCCACAATGAACACAAAGCAAAGCCTTATAATCAGTATGTTACACGAAAAGGCAGAGATTGAAGGAATTTGGTATTAAAACATTTTAAAGTCACTCAGATGCTAGCAGTTCAACAGTTCTTTTGATTTATTTTGTAACTAGTCAAATTAAACAAAAATCATTTTCAATATTATCATTTAAAATACTGACGGACAAAATTACACACTCTCTATACCAAGATTTAGGTTATGAAATTTTAAAAAACTTTTCACATATGTGGTTAATTGACTTGACAAAGATTTTAAGGCAATTTAATGGGGATGTAAAAATATAAAAGTCCATATAAAACAGAAAAATAACAAATGGTACTGGAACAACAGGACAGTCATATGAAAAATGAACTCAGACCCCATTACACATAAGGCACAAAAATTAGAATGAATCATGCAAAAACTAGAGTATACCAACAGCTTTCAACTGTGGTAAAGTCTCAATCTCCTCCAGAATTTTTTAAAAATTCAGGCATTGGCTCCTATACCACTGAATAAAGAAGTCAAGAATTTAGGCATATATGTTCTCTAAAAAGACTCAAATGTGATTCTGATAGATATTCCTTATTGAGTACTATAACTAACCCATTTTATTTTTATTTACCCAAATATAAAATAGATACTTAATTTTGAATGCCAAACAGGAAATTTGGAAAGTCACTGTTAAAAATAAATAAATAAAAAGTTTTTTTCTCCACAAAGAAATACATGTAGCAACTGTATATCAGACAAAGGGCAAACCTATGGATCAATGACAACTGCATATTTTATACTAATGTTTTTTAATCACTTTTCTATTATTCTGGAAATGACTAGTTAAAAGCTGGCTTCAAAATAAACCAGATTTCAATAATAAAAGCACAAACTTAATGATTATTAAATATTCAATATATTATTTATAAATGAACCTAAAATTATTAAGCCCATTTATCATTGCTTCACAATAATTATATATTATTTTATATAATTACATCATTCTATCATTACATTGTTATGTATATATTATATCATTTATTCCTAAAAAGTAAAAATTTTAATGGTTATATTACTCAGTAAAAATGTTACTTACTTCTTTTACATTTGCATCATCAAAAAATACCCATTTGGAACTCTTAGTATGAAAAGCAAAGGCACAATAATGTCGACTGGCATAACAGATTATACCAACAAGGTGAAGTTCACTATTTTTGGCATTTTCATCTGTAACCCTATAAAAAAGCTGTTTTAAAAAAAGAACACACATTAAATACCATACTTCAAAAAAACGAGGAATAATTTTTCACTCTGAAAAATATTTCTTATGCATTCTATAATCTAATCCAATATATTTGTATCAAAGGCACCACTAACATTGCACACAATTATTACTTTTAATTAGTACATAAGAAATATTAAGTTCAATTAAATAAGTTCTTATAATTTAACTCAGGACACATTATTTCCAATTATACAGAATTGATAATTCATATACATGAACTCAAAATGAGAGCTAAATCACACATTTCCTGGTAATTCTTACATGCATTATATGTATTATTAAAAATATATTTTAAAAAGTTTAATTGTAACAAAAACCAGTTCTAACTATATTAAGACGGTAATAAGCACTTTAAGAAATTAGTGTTATCACCATCATATTGTCACATCTCCAGAGTAGAGCACTGAAGAGACATGAGAGAGTATAATTTGTAACTTTCAACAGAAGTCACTCAAAGTCTATGCAAGAAAGACAAGCACTAGCCTGACTTGATTAAGTTTATCAAAGTTTCATATAAATATTATTTAGAAAAAAAATTTAATTTTGAAAAACATAATAATACACAAACATGTTTCAGAGGAATTTAAAAATAAAAGGGAAGAGAATGCAAACAGTACAGATACCCCAGGAAGGTAAAGATGTGTTGCTAGATTCCGAACAACATCTTCGGTCAAGTCAGATTGTTCAGAATCCCAGACTAAACCAATTGTAACAATCTCTGGGCAATTCATTAAAACACGGCGGATTTTTATAAACTGGCCACAGTTACTCTAAAGAAAAACACAGAAAGCAAGTTTTGAAATTATCAAAACAGATAAACCACTAATAATGTTCCTTAGGCAATTCATATTATGCAATGATAGGCTTAACCTGTACCAGAACTTTATTTCTTCAGTATACTAACATAGACTTGTTACAAACGGTCTTAATTAGTGATTTAAAAGGATATTTATTTTTAAACAAAGTACTTTTCTTTAGCATTTTGGTACATCTGTTAAGATAAAAAGTCAACCTAAAAAAACCCTTAAAGTCATTAACATACATGAGAAAAGAATGATACCACATGTATTGTTCATTTAAAAAAATCTTCCCATTAGTCAAATCTTATTTTTACAACTTAAAAAAAAATTATCATCATATGCTACCTTAAATCCTTCACAAAGTTAACAACTTTTAAAGAAATGTTGAGCTAAATAGCTCACAAAGTGAATTTTGTACCTATATAGTAACCTACAAATCGTTACGTAAAATAATACTGAAAAAAATTCGTAAAATTAATTGCACATATAATTAATATTTACATGATATTTTCTAAATGTCTATTTTCAAATTTACAAACATAGGAGCATTTGGAGAATATTCTCCAAATTATACTTACAGGACATTTCCTATAATCATCAGCTGTATTTGCTGCTTGCAGCAATTCTGCAAACATTTCAGGTTTAAAACGTTCATGCCTTTCCACCATTCTTTCAATTTCATTGCTGTAAAAGAAAAAGCAAGCAGTCCCAAATCTGTAATATGAGCCTATGAAGGACCTAATGCCTTAAGCGTGAAAATACTAGATTGTCATGTAGGGGTGATCATTTTTTTGTCTTAAAACATGGTTTTATCTGAAAAATTAACCACAAAGGAAACTTGCACCAAGTGACAAATTATAAAACATGGCATGTGTATAATGAAAAAAATTAAATCAAAAACAGTAAAATAACATGAAATAACACCACTGTTCTTTCTTAGAACTACACAGACCACATACAGTGCAGCATCTGAAAATAGTCCTAAGGCAACTGTTTCTTTTACATTATGACTTGACAAAGGAGTTTAAACTTTGGACAAATACAAACAAAAAATTGAAGGAATGGCTCTCTCACTGCCTAAAGTTCCCAGAAACTGAATTATCATTTTTGGCTAAGAGCAAGGGGTCCCTTGCTAATCAATGCAAAAATCTCAAACAAAGCTTTACGCTTTTGTTTCTATTATGATCGTCACTCATACAGCTCTGGTAAGGTATTGGTATCAGTTTTCACTCAACCACCTCCAAGAGTCACATATTACATATAATGGTATTTAAATGCCTTTAAATAACTATTTAAACACTACCCAAAAAGAAAAGTAATATATAAGTTCAATTACCTGATTCTAGATGCAATGGTTCTACTTAATAGTAATATAACTTTCCTAGAGCAGAATGCATTCTATAGTTCAGGGGTTCACTAAACATATAATATTCAATAACAACAAAGGTACCTATTCTTCTAAAGCATTTTACAAGTATACAGAAGACAATAATCTGAGAGACTCATGCAAATTGCACAGAATGGTTTTACAAAATGGACAGCATCGGAGTAGTGGTTAACCAGACAAATTCGAAATTTGAAACGAAGCCATTCACCTATTTACCATATTAACCTCATTAAATTTTAGTTCTTCATTGACAAGAATATTTTTCTTCAGATTAAAAGTGATAATCTGGCAGCTCTCCTGCCCACCTGTGACTATGCAGGTGCCTCTCTTATTCTCCTTTTCCTAATAAGCCTGTCCTTTTAAAATGAAAAAATAAATAAATAAATAACAAAAGTGACGCCTAGAACACATTAAATATCAACAATTGCTATTCAGGCCTTATTACTTATAAAAAGAGATTAACATTAGAACTCACAATCTGGGGTCTTGCAATATTGGTATGAGCCAGGGAGACATTAACAAGGATTGAATTTTCATTAACTAGGACACTGCCTCAGAGCACTATCATTTCATACAAAAGTTTCAAAGTAAACTTAAATTTCTACTGTTTTTAATTTGTGGTCTTATCCTCAGTTCAAACACCATCCTACTTCCCATACAATGTGAAAAGAACACATCTATAATTAACTCAAGTTTAGGGAATACTTCACGAAGCCAATGTTTCCAAAGTCTGTAAAAATAAGAAAGATACTAAACAGATACAAACAAACTGCTACTGAACAGTCTTTAAAAAATGATGTACAGGGCCTCCCCGGTGGCGCAGTGGTTGAGCGCTGGGTTGCGAAGCTCCCCAGGGCCTCTGCGACACCGGTTCGATCCCCGGCTGCTCCCTGGCCACTGGAGGAGGGTCCCACATGGCGCGCGGACCTCTCCTGCCGCCCGCTGCTCCCCTCAGCAGTGTGCTTCGGTCCTTCTGCCTGCTCTGCTCCCCGCTCTGGCTCTGTTGAATTCTCTCACCCTCCCGCGCTTCTGACTGTACCCAGTGCATGTATAAACAAACAAACAAAGAAACAAATAAAATAATAAAAAAAAAATGATGTACAACCAGCAGAGCAGTCCTGGACCTGGGGATGAATACTCACATAAGAGAGACATAAGACATTACAAGTGAACATGATACTCATCTTTAAGCTAACCGATGCAAAAATCACAAATACATGATTTTCCCAGGACAGAAGAATCAAGTTTCTAAAATTAATTTAAAAATATCTGGATACACCAGAGATCAGACAAGGAATTGTAAAAACTGTTGAAGAGTTACTTCACTCAGAAAGCATCCGATTTTGATGATTTTTATGGGTAATTCCTAGGAATATTTAAGAAACAGATAGTTCTTTAGTTAATATTTTAAATATTAGAAATTTTTAAATAAGAGAAAAAAGAATGGAAGTTTACTCATACAGTGAAATTAGTGAACTTTTGGAATTCACTTTGCACAATGCTAAAAATATTAGCAGTGTTTATCAACTATCTGTTGCACTAATACATTCTGAAATGTATTACGTTTTAAAATGAAAAAAAAAAGTTTCATTTTTTGCACAAAAATATCAGCAAATATTTCTGATCTTTTCAACATTTTTTTCTCGAATAATTCTACCTTCTAATGTCTGTTAGTGTTTCAACAATTCTTATGTAAAGTCCTGGAATCTAAACTGGCAGAGACAGGAATGGAGGGAGGGAACAAGAAAGTGCAGCCAACCTGTATTTCAGATGAACAGGTCTACTTCAGGTTGAGACCTTAAATGCAATAAACCTAACAAAAGATTATTTTCACCTATTTCTTTCTTTTCTGCTCACCCTACCTTCCATCACCACGAAAGAACATGGTGGTGGTAACAGGAGACTCCTTAGCAAAAAGGAAGAAACCACATACAGTCTCCCATACTACTGAGCTCAGCTTTCAGGCTCTCTTGAGCAGAAACTTGCTGTAAATATAAATAGATCAAATTTGGATTAAGGTTCACTATGCGGTACAGGAAGAAGTCAGAGATATGTCGGTTCCGTTCACAAATAAGTGAATGTCACAATAAAGGAAGTCACATGAATTTCTTGCTTCCCTAGTGCCTATAAAAGTTTAAACTATAATTTAAACATAGCTAATTTAGTGTACAGTACTATGCCTAAAAAAAAAAAAAACAGTGTACACACTTAGTTAAAAATTGTTTACTGCAAAAAAATGCAAGCCATCATCTCAGCCTTCAGTAGGTCAATCTCTTTGCTGGTAGAGGGTCTTGTCTTGATGCTGATGGTTGCTAACTGATAAGGGTAACTGAAGGTCAGCTGGCTGCAGCAGTTTTTTAAAGCAAGACAGCAATGATGGATTGACTGGTCTGTTCACAAAAGATATATCTGTAGCATTTGATGCTATTTGATAACATTTTACCCAGAGAACTTCTTTTGAAACTGGGAGTCTATCCTCTCAAACCATGTCACTGCTTTATCAACTAAACGTATGTAACACTCTAAATCCTGTGCAGTCATTTCAGTAGTGTTCACAGCATCTTCACCTCCATACATAGACAGAATAGACTGCAGTCTCGAGAAACCACTTTTTGCTCCTCCACATGAAGCAGCTCGTCTGTTTAAGTGTTATCATGAGATTGTAGCAACTCAATCACATCTTCAGGCTCTACTTGCAATCCTAGTTTTCTTGTTATTTTCACCACATTTGTAGTCGCTTTTTCCAGTGAATTCTTGAACCCCTCAAAGTGACCCATGATGGTTAGAATCAATTTCTTCCAAACTACCGCTAATGTTGATATTTTGGCCTCCTCCCATAAATCACAAATGTTCCTAATGATTTATAGGGAGAGGTCAAAAAGGAAATTCTTTCCAGAAGGTCCAGAATCCTCTCCAGAAGGACTGACTTTGCCCAAATCCATCAGAGCAATCGCTATCTATGGCAGCTTAAGCCATACAAAACTTATTTCTTAAATAGTAAGACTCAAAAATCAAAACTGTTCCTTGATCTGGCTGCAAAATGGATGCTGTGTTAACAGGCATGAAAACAAACAATCAACTCTCAACTCTTAGTACATCTCCATCAGAACTTTTGGGTGACTGAGTAGACAGTCAATGACATTTTCAAAGTAATCTTTTTGTCTAAGCAACAGGTCTCAACAGTGGGCTTCAAACAGTAAGCCACATTGTAACCAGAGGTGCCATTACTCAGGCTTTGCTGTTCCATTTATGGAGCAGAAGCAGAGTAAATTTAGCATCATTCTCAAGGACCCTAGGGATTTTTTGGAATGATAAATGAGCATTGGCTTCAAATTAAAGCCACCAGCTTCATTCACCCCATCAACAGAGTTGGTGCATCCTTTTAAGTTTTGAAGTGAGTCACTGACTTCTCTCTATGAAAGTCCCAGATGGCGTCTTCTTCTAATATAAAGGCTGCTTCATCCACACTGAACATCTGTTGATTTGTGCAGCCATCTCCATCAATGACCATAGGTACATCTTCTGGATAACTTCCAACAACTTGCACAGCAGCACTTGCTGCTTCACCTTGCATTTTGACCTTGCATTATGATGTTATGTAGATGGCTTCTTTCCTTAAGCCTCATGAACCAACCTCTGCTAGCTTCATACTTTTCTTTAGCTCCCTTAGCCCTCTCAACCACCACAAAATTGAGTTAGGGTCTCGCTGTGTATAGGTGTCAGCTGAAAGGAATATTGTGACTCATCTTTTCTTCTATCCAGACCACAAATGTACTTGCTCCATATCAATAATAAGGCAGTTTCACTTTCTGATTCATGTGTTCACTAAATTCATGTGTTCATTAATTCATGTGTTCACTAAATTAAATACGTTCAATTTCCTTTAATAACTTTTCCTTTGCATTCACAACTTGGTTAAATTATCTGGTACAAAATGACTAGCTCTTGGCCTGTCTTGGTGTTCAAGATGCCTCCCTCATTAAGTCTAATCATTTCTAACTTCTGACTTCAAATGAGTGAAACCCAACTCTGTCCATCGCTTGAATGCTTAGAGCAAACTATGTGGTTATTAATTGGTCTAATTTCAAAACTGCTGTGTATCAGGGAATAGTGAGAGGGAGAGAAATAGGGGAACAGCTGGTCAGGGAAGCAGTTTAGAACACACACAACATTTATTAAGTTCACTGTCCTATGTGGGTATAGTTAGTGGCACCCCAAAACAATTACAATAGTAGCGTCAAAGACCACTGACCACAAATCACAAGAGATAAGATAATAATTTGAAATATTATAAGAATTACCAAAATGTGACACAGAGACAGGAAGGGAACACATACTATTGGAAAAAATAGCACTGATTTGTGAAGAATGTACTATCTGTGAAGCACAGCAGGGTATGCCCGTGTAGATATTTGGCTAAATCAAACACCCAACTGAGACAGACATTGCTTAGTATCTCTGATGGTAGTATATTTAATAGTTTCAGAGAGAAATTAGAAATCCACGTATGTTATGGTTTATAAAATAAATGGCCAATGCGCTATTAGTATCTTTGGTAATTATACTTTAGTGGGGCCTTACCAGAGGGCTGTCGTAGAAATGTACCGCACGAACTCAGTAAAGGGTAGAGGGTCTGATGATGCGCCACAGCTGCGACACACACGCTACAGGTAGAAACACATGTTCAGCTCATCAGTCATAAAACATAAACAGAACTGCTAAGAGGATAGGTAAGCCCTCTCACCTGCTCATACAGAGTCATAGCAAACTTCTGGTGAGTGATACAAGACTTAGAGGTACACATGTCGGCGTCTCTGCTTGGCACTATGTGAAAATGAATCCTCTCCAGTATGTTTTCCTAATTTGAAAAATTGAAAAGATGAGGATCTTGCAAAGAACATTTCAAAATAAAACTCTCTTTTGATTTCACAAGTTTAACAATTTTTAAAAGATTTTTCCAAAGTGAAATTTAGGAGTGACATACATACATTGTCAGCTTTTCTTTGTTGCCCCTACAACCATCCATTATACATAACCCTTTCCCCCTCCCTCTTCAGAAGCCTCGCTTTGTTTTATCAACATCCACCAATTTTTACAAGAATCATCTACAGTGCAAATGTCCAGTGTTTGTCTTTGTCATTCTGACTTGCTTTAACTGTACATAATTCCCTCAGACTCCTTCTGTTTTGCTGTAAATGGCAATGCTTTGTCTTTCCATATGGCTGAATAATATAGTCCATTGTGTGGGCAAACCACATCTTATTGATTCTTCCTTTATCAGTAGGCCCTTAGTTTATTTTCCAAGTCCTAGCTATTGAAAAATAATGCCACAATAAACAATATAACACACATAATTCTTTTGAGTAGATGTTTCACTTCCTTGTAAAGAAAGCCAAAAGTAGGATTGCTGGGTCATAGATGGCTGTACCATTTTACATTCCCACCAAAAGTTTAATAGGATTCCTCTCTCGCCACATCCTCTCCAGCACTTGCTGTTGGGGGTCTTTTTGACATGTGCCAGACTCCTGGGTGCGAGGGGGTGTCTCACTGTGGTTTTGACCTGTGTCTCCCTTATTACAAGCAATGATGGAACACTTTTCCATGTGCCTACTGGCCTTCTGGACATGCTCTTTGGTGAATTGTCTGTTCAGCTCTGTGGCCCATTTATCACTCAATTTTTCTTTTAATCAACATGTTAAACATTATTTATTCATCTTTTGTAGTATTAGCTTTAAAAATTCTTTTCATAAAAGGAACACTGCAATGTGACATATTACTTTAACAAAGATTTTAAAAATAATTTTAAAATCAACTTATGATGACAGACATCTGGAATTTAATCTTAGAAAACACATTTACATATGAGAAAAAGCAGTTAATGTTTTTAAAATTCTACTTGAATCATTTACACAGTCTATACAACTTAGATCAAAGTATCAATGATAAAGGCTCATAAAATTTGTTAACCCCCCCCAACGGAAGGAATCTGCAACAAATTCCATATGAAAGTTTCTATTTATGATGCAGATAAACAAGGAGTATGTATATATTACCTTAGGAAAATAATCCTCATTTTTACCAAAGCTTAAGCAATAGATTCTTTAAATTAGTTAACACTCCTCTGACCAAGGACATTTAAAATCATCCTATTGTTGGTCCTCCCTGGTGGCGCAGCGGTTGAGCGCTGGGTTGCTGCCCGCAGCCTCTGCAGCGCCTGTTTGATCCCCGGCTGCTCCCGGGCCCCTGGAGGAGGGTCCCACATGGCACGCAGACCTGTCCTGCCACCCGCTGCTCCCCTCAGCAGTGTACTTTGGTCCTTCTGCTTGCTCTGCTCCCTGCTCTGGCTCTGGTGAATTCTCTCACCCTCCCGTGCTTCTGACTGTACCAAGTGCTTGTATAAATAAATAAACAAATAAAACTTTAAAAAAAATTAAAAAAAAAAACAACAAAAAACCTAAAAAAATAAAATAAAATAAAATCATCCTATTGTTTAAGCCTGAATTTCTAGGTATTCTATGAATTATATTACACATTAGTACATTTACGTGAAAGTAAAACTATAAAGTTCAATATTGTACAAAATATTTTTATTTATGCTTTAAACTATTAATTGTAAGAAATATGAATAGCATATTTCATGACTGCTCATTTTGACACATTTTAATCAACCCGGCAAGTCTGCTAAGCACTGCATTAGTGATGGATCGCTTTCATCATAGTCTATAGAAAGAGTAAAAAAAGTGCATTAAAAAAATGATCACATACAGATGTCAAATGAATTTTACACAAAGTTAAGTCTATAGAAATTCAGAGAATGATTGGGGTGGTTTGGTCACGCATTATCTAAACAGTGTGACTTAGAGGGACACTTAACCAAATGATCAATTAGGAAAGTTTTGACCATTTTGACTGTTTGACTGTTTCACAGGAACTTGATCTAAGGTTGTGAAAGCAGGAATTTAAAATACGTGTTTAAGAAACAGTATGGAATCATCTCACTGGAGGGAAAATTCAGAAGAGAAGCCAAGAGTCAGCTGGAGTTTAATTGTAAAGGGCCTTCAATGTCAGATGAGAGTTTTGACTTGAATCACAGACATATTTGAAGATAAGCACTCTTCTCAAGAAAATTAATCTTGTGGCACTGAAAACTAGACTATAAGCAGACAGGCCGAAAGGATACCAGTAAGGAGGCTCAAACAATGCTTAGATGACTGAAGTAGGAAGAAGTGTTGAAAGAGACATAAAATAACAATGGAAACCTTAGAAGGGATTCCCAATGCTAGAATTCACAAAATTTGCTGATGCTGCAGAGAACTAGGAGAAGAAACGGTTCCACAGCTTAAACACAGGCGACATCTATATTATTGAAACACTTAACAATTAACATACATACTTTATTTATTTTTTTTAAATGTCTGGGAGTTTTGTTTTTTTTTTAAGATTTATTTATTTATTCATATAAGCACTGGGTACAGTCAGAAGCACGGGAGGGTGAGAGAATTCACCAGAGCCAGAGCGGGGAGCAGAGCAGGCAGAAGGACCAAAGTCCACTGCTGAGGGGAGCAGCGGGCGGCAGGAGAGGTCTGCGCGCCATGTGGGACCCTCCTCCGGTGGCCGGGGAGCAGCCGGGGATCAAACCGGCGCTGCAGAGGCTGCGGGCAGCTTCGCAACCCAGTGCTCAACCGCTGCGCCACCAGGGAGGCCCAACATACATATTTTAGTAAGTGTGTAGGTAGGATCCTGATCACGAGAACATTCAACTTATCAATGTGGGGGTAACACAGCCTCAGAACATCAACCTCACTTCTACTCTCAACTTGGAGTGAGGTGTATGTCACAACTACTGCCCTCAATAGCTGCCCACCAAGACCCTCTTCTATTTCTTTTTTTTAATATTTTATTTTATATAATTCTTACATCATTTTTCATTTTTGCACAATGTATGCATTTTCATTTTGGTTATATTCCCCATATAATTGCACCCCCCTTACTTTGAGTCTAGTCCTTCCTCTCCTTACCCCTCCCCCCCGTAGTGTGTCTCTGGTTTATAGCTGCTTGTTGATTTTGATTTTTACTTTGTAGTAATTAGTCTTTTTCCTGGTCTCTTATTTAGGTTTTCTAAATTCCTGCTATGAGTGAGACCGTCCGGTATTTTTCTTTTTCTTTCTGACTTATTTCGCTAAGCACGATCCCTTTCATCTCCATCCATGTTGCTGCTTCTATTTCAAATAGAATCATTGCGTGAAAGGAAAATGTTACTGCTGGGAGTGTGCTATACACATAAACCCTGTGAAGGCAGAACACTGTCATTAAGTGATACATTTTATGTTTAATAAGCCTTTTTTGCTTCAATAAATAGATTTTAAAATACTCCAGTAGCTGATCTAACAGTCAATAAAAATTAGAGCAGCACAAATCATCAAAACCAAAAGTTACACAAAGCACAGATGGAGTTAAACAGCATTGATGAGGGAGACATGCATCCACTGCCCAGTTCAGTACCCAGAAATACTTACAAAGCACTCGGCAGCATCATCCATCAGGCCAAGTTGAAATCGCTGCTCATCTTTGAAGCTTTCTGCCAGAGCGTGCCTTATGTTATCCGAGGGAAGTGCTTTTTCTCGACTGTGCTGAAACTGTGCAAATATTGTCTGGGAACCAAGAAACACAATGATAAGTTCAACACCAACAACTATAAAACCAGTTAGATAAGTTCATTACAACATAGTGGAACTGAAAACATTAAACTCAGAGTAACATAAACAGTCTTTTGTTCTAAAATTCTGTTAAAAAGTTTTTGTATGAGTAATGTGTAAAAATGGTGCAACAACCTCTAAAATAAGATGATGAGGTGCATAAGAAATAAGTGTAAAATTCTCGGGCTCCATCCTCAGAGATTTCAACTGAGTAATGTCTGAGGTGCGACCCATTAAACTACTCCCCCTCGATTCTGATGCAGGCTGTTTAAGGAAGTATTCTGAGATGAGTGGCTTTAAATCTAAATGCACATTAACCACAAACATACAACTGCATAAACATCAGTACAAACCCACTAGATAAAAAGACAGTCATTCATTAGCTGTCTTCAATTGTTGGGGGGAAAGGATGTCCTGAGCAAACTACACAAATAGGTTTTATGGAGCCCACCCCAGACCGAAGAGATCCAAGACACCAATCCCATAATGTCATCACCACCGAAGGGAGGATTGCTGAGAACTGAGGGTGGAGTTAAGCAGCCAGGTTGGGTATATCACCGGACATGTGGGTCTTGGGGGCCCTTGGTTTTTCTCTGGCTTTCAGTGTGCTATTGGGTTTCTAGATCAGCGGAACGGGTAGGATGTAGTCACCAATTTATCTCTCTCTTTCTCCCTGAGTTATTCATTTCTTCATTTTCCCCTTTTGTTAAATAAACCCTTTACTACCCTTTTTGTGTGTACCTGTGGTTGAGTCTTACTATAAGTCCCCTTTAAGTGTGCGGGTAAGGACCCAGAGTCAGGCCAACCCATTTCACATTGGGGTTGTCCTGTAACACTTTTGGATTGCTAGTATATACACAAACAAGGTACTGTTCTATGCTAGAAAACAAAGACTGTCTTTGTGGACCATATATTCTGGTTCTAATGGGGAGAAGGCAAGTAATACAGAATGTGTCAGCAAGTGGTAATTATACAATAGAAAGAAGTAAAGATATAAAAGACAGGAAAATAAAGTAGTGTAATGGGGATAAGGATTGTGGGGATAGGATGGTGGGAGGGAGCTTACCTTTCACCTAGAGTAGTCAAGGAAGATCTCACTGATGGAAAAATAACATTGAGGAGAAGCATAAAGGAAATAAGGGTGTTAGACACAAGAACAACTGAAAGAAAACATTCTAGACAAAGGGATTAATGATGAAAGCACTCTGAGATGGATGTCAGCTCTGAGAAGCTGCAGGGGGCCAGTCTGAAGAACAGCGTGCGCCAGTGGGTACATGGGCATGTGTGTGCATGTGGGTGAATGCATGTTTTGGGTGGGATGAAGCAAGCAGGAGGAAGAGGCAGATAATTGTGAGAGTTATGAAAGATTTGGGCTAGAAGATTTAATTTACGATTAGACAAAATATTCAAAATTTATTGGGAGGGAACAAAATGTAATATTATAATCTAATCTAAGTTCATTCTTCATCCCATAACAATAACCCTATTTGGCTGTGTATGGCTACTCTCTTCTAATCACAAGAATATAAAATTGTCTCTTTTGAAAAATTATTTAAACAACCTTTTCAGGAACATGAAGAAAATAAAGCATGAAAATGTACTTTTATTTTTCTATATGTAGGTGTATATGTGTTATAAATATTCAAGTGACACTAACATTCATCTTAACTGGTTGGGCAAAAGTTTCAGTGACATAAATGTGTTGCTAATATGTACTGGACCTCCTTCTTTCTGCCTTTGTTTCCCTCCATTTATTCTCAAACAGCAAAAGACATGGACATATTCAAACATTTTATCTACTTAAAACAGATTCTATCCCTCCCCAAGTCACTCAAGAGAAGGCACCCTACACAATCTATACTCCTGTTTCAGTTATTTCTTGTTCTGCAATTCACCACCCAAAACTTAATGAAAAAGGTAACACTGCTACTGATTTTGGTAACAAATGGGTTTGGCCTCCGCCCAGCATGGCAGCATCCTGAGAGATAGCCCAGTGGAAGTAACACAGAACTTTAATGGAAATGATCATTAAGGTCAGCAGACATTTAAGGAATTATACTCCACCTTCTGATAGGAAGAGCACAACAGAATCCGCAGATAGATAATTTTATTTTATTTTAAATTTTTTTAAAGATTTATTTATTTATTTATACAAGCACTGGGTACAGTCAGAAGTGTGGGAGGGTGAGAGGATTCACCAGAGCCAGAGTGGGGAACAGAACAGGTAGACTGAGGAAATACACTGCTGAGGGGAGCAGCGGGTGGCAGAAGAGGTCTGCACGCCAGGTGGGACCCTTGCCTGGCAGCCAGGGATTGAACCAGCGCTGCAGAGGCTGCAGGCAGCTTCGCAACCCAGCACTCAACGGCTGTGCCACCCGGGAGGCCCCAGACAGGTAATTTTAAAGCCATCACGCCTTAGTTCTGAGCTCATCGTCTACTCTCATCTTCTCTCCCCTTTGCACCACAAAGCTCCTCCTGCCTGTTTCCCTGAACATGTCACCCACTCTGCCACCTCAGTGGCATCAGTTGCTGTCTGGAATGCTCTAGTCCACTCCATTTCCTTTTCTAGGTCTTCTTTCAAATGTGTCACTTTCTATGTCAGGCTTTCTTGGCCACTGAACACTCTATTTCCTTTCCCTAATCTGCCCCTTCTTTTCAACATACTCTACACTCAGCTTACTTATACGCTCCATGAGGAAAAGCACTTTCATCAATTTTGCTCACTGCTGTGTCCTTAGTGCCCAGAATTCAACAGTAGCTCAAAAAACACTTGTTAAAATAATAAAGATTTATAGCAAATTAATGAACAATGTAATATTCCTAACAGTTTTATACTATTTGCAATATTAATTTTAACTCTTCCTTATATATAAGTGGAAAATAAAACCACAAATCAGAATAAGCTACACTTTAAGAATTCATCTTCAAAAATAAGTCACTTGTCAATGAACTTGAAATACAATTACTAAACTAACCCAACATGTGTCAAATAAATTAAATTTGGTGGGGGGAAATTGACAGTAATTTTTCACAATAACTGAAAGGTTACCTTCAATGCACAAAATATGCAAGCATCTCCCTGACAAAAATGTCCAGTCAGAACCCGCAAGCTTCGTCGGAATATATCCAATTGCCATAAGACCTAAAAAACAGTGATACGTGATGAAAAAAAACACAGTTAACATTTTTCTCACTGATAAAAGACAAATTTAAATATTTTTTAAATTGCAGAAGCTAGTAAATTACTTCTAATCTGTTGTACATAATTATACATACATCACTGCTAAAAATAATAGCAAGAAAAAAACTGCTATATATGTCATGCATAGACAAAAGATGGTTTGGAGATATTTCTATTGATTTACATGTTAAAAGTATGTTGGGCATAGCGAGAGAAAAAAAACTAACTCCTCAGTTAAAAATTTTATATGAAAAGGAAATATGGGTTACTGAATGGAGAACTTGGCAGACATAAAAGAGGAAGTGATTATAAATACTTGGAACCAACTGGAATTTGGGAAGGAAATATAATTGGCACTAAAGGCCAGGGTGTACCAAATAGGGGTCAGTACAACGTGGCAAGAAAAAAGGGTGAGCAGAAGCTTGCCAGTCACTGGATACTGTGTGACAGTGGGGATAAAATTTGGTAAAAATAGTAGTTACATATTTTGAACATATTTGCTGTAAGACAAAAACAAGATAAACCAAAAAAAAAAAAAAGAAGAAGGTAATCGTTGAAATGAATCATTCTGGAAAACCTGAAGTCTATACAATATTGATAATAAATAAAGTCTATACAATGAGGCATATGCCTGGCTCAGAGAGTTCTTGTGAGAATGAAATAATACAAAATAACATATAAACTGTTTAGAGCAGTGCCCTACATAATTGGCATGCAAAGAATGGCAGCTATACTTGTTGTAGTGACTATTACAAAAACAAAAATAAGACCTTCAACTTTCTCTACATCTCAGTCATTTCCCCAAATGCTATAACTAATATCTCTCTCATTTCTCCCAACTAAAAACAAAGGTTAGTTAAGAAAATGATTTTAACAAGTTTCCTCTAATTTCACTTACCCAATAGCTAAAGGTCATTGCAGAATTTGCTTTATAAATATAGTTCTGGCACTACAAAAATAAAATGCTCAAACTTGTTTCCCAATAAAATTAGATATTTGATTTAACCAAAATCAGGAATATTTTAAGGAATATAAAAATATCTATTACCCAATAAGCTAATATTCAAATAATCTAACAGTCAATGAAAAATTATCAGGCATTGAGAGAAATATGAAAATATATTCCAAAACATGGAGAGGCAAAAAATCAACAGAAATACCCAGAATGTGCATGAATGATAAAATTAGCAGATAAGTACATTAACACAATTATTATAATTGAATTTCAGACATTCAACAGGTTAGAGACAAGACTAGATATATTAAGTATTGATGTGAACAATTTTTTAAAAGACGCAAATCATAATTCTCGATGTGAAAACTGCAATGTCTGAGACTGAACACACACATATTAATATATACACCAATTAAAAGAATTTCAGTAAGGACTGAAGCCAAGTAGATTAAGTTTTGACTCAACTACAACAGTGATGCTCAAATTACTACACAGAGAAGATTTAAGATCCACAGTGGGGAAGTGAAAGGAGTTTGAATACTGAGATTAAAAACTGTGTATTCTCATTTCAGTCCAAGCAGCTTATTTCTTTTTTGTTGTTGTTGTTGTTGTTTAAGATTTATTTATTTATTTATACAAGCACTGGGTACAGTCAGAAGCGCGGGAGGGTGAGAGAATTCACCAGAGCCAGAGCAGGGAACAGAGCAGGCAGACTGACAAAATACACTGCTGAGGGGAGCAGCGGGCGGCAGGAGAGGTCTGCGCGCCATGTGGGACCCTCGCCAGTGGCCAGGGATCGAACAGGCGCTGCAGAGGCTGTGCTGCAGAGGCTTCGCTCAACCGCTGCGCCACCAGGGGAGGCCCAGCTTATTTCTTTTTATGCAATCTATGTTTTGCTTGTTTTTTACTGATTTATTTATTTTGTTTTTTATTTTTTAAGGAAAAGAAAGCGAGGGCAGGGTGGGGGCATAGGTTACCTGATTCAGAAAATATTTTTTATAAATTTTAGAAACAAGTTCTTAATTTACTAAGTAAACATCATACATCAAAAGATATTTTAATATCATGGTAATATATCAATTCTGTTAAACCCATTTCCACATACAGCCAAAATGCAGTCAAATTACTTTTGTTACCATTAAAGTGATATTAAAAAGTCACTCCAGCCAAGAATAATTTTATTCTTAATATTCGAATTAAAGAAGAATAAAACAAAGGGTTTCCTGAAAAGAACTTTTTAAAATTCAACAAATAACTATGATCTTACCTGTACAGCACTATTAAGGAAGCAGCTGTTTTGTCCTGGTTCATTGAACAAGCCTATGGTAGGGGCCAGGGATACCATGCTCCCATGGTAAACTTTTCCAAGATTGCCACTAGGTTTCCGTAAGAATTTTACCCATGCCATTTTCAAGCGACTTTGTTTGCATGAAAGCTAAGAATTATATATTTAAGTGAGATTTCTTATGATGAAACAGATGATGTCTTGAATCATCCACTTAAATTCACTGTAGTCTATTATAATAGCATAAGAGTCCAAGTCCATATCTTTCCTGATGCTGTGAAATTTTGAGGACTTTGTCAAGTAAAAATAAGGTGCATAAATATTCAAGGTTTGAAAACTTAAAAAGAAAGCTATTTTGAATAAGACTTAAAGAGTTCTGTATGTGTTAAATTTCATAGGAGAGTTGTGCAATTTAAGAGGAAAAAGATTGTATAAAAACTGGTAAAAATAATGTCGATGAACAACTCATTTTCTTTAAAGCACAAGTCATTTGTCTTGTAGGTTTAAAAAATTAATGACACAAAAAATGCAGAGCTGCCATCAGCATGATTCCGCCAGTCATCTGTTTTTTTCTAGTAAGAAAAAAGAATCTCTTTCTCAGGTGAAGTTATTGACAGCAAATCCATATTTCTTATCAATGTGACCCAAAGCAAATCTACAAGAAAAGAAAAGATTTAAAAAATATTTTAAAAGCAAATCAAGTAAATTCCTAGCTTACTTTGAAGACAAAGATAAGATAAAATTAATCATAAAAATTATAACTGATAACATTGCAAAATATGAAAATGAAATTATGGTTCATAATCATTTCTTAAAATACCAACTATTCCCCCTCAATATTTCAATGTTCATCTGGTGGTTACATAAGACAAACATTCTATAGAAAAAAGAATTAAATTAGATCTCAGGTAGTATTTTGAGAAAGACTAAATTTGCTATCAACTTTAAGTTGCTTTGTTTATTAAAACAAACTCAGTGTCACAAAGAATCTGCATTGTTATCTTAACCAGAAGTATATTTTCTTTCTGAGAATGTCAATATTACACAAACTGATATGTACAACTACTTATGAAAAAATCTTAAACACATCTAGGGATTTAAAGTAACCACATATAGGGATTTAAAGTAAATTTCCACATGATTCATGAACAAGCACTCCTGACTAAAAGTACTTTAAATGTTAAACTTAATTAAAAACAATCAAGTGTTAGTAGCAAAGTTTTGTTTAATCAATTACATTTCCTTCCTATATTCACTCATTCAACTAACATTTATTGAGCCATATGCTGTGCCAGGCACTGGAACAACAACATAGAAAGGATTGGCAGACAATAATATTATGAATAATAAATTGTAGAAATGTTGTGCTGAGTGGTGACAGTAAAAAACAATGAAAGGAAAAGGCCTGGGATGTTTATATAATGTGCAACAACATGGATTTTTAAATTAGATAACTCTAATAGAGAAGGCTACCTCTGCACAAAGATTTGAAGGGATGAACAAGTCACTTGGGAGAAGGCTTCCCTAGTGAACAGGGGAACCCACCATGTTGGAAGAATATTAAGATGCTTCATTTAGCAGAAGGGAGAACAAAAGGAGGGTAAATAGAAGGGGAGGATAAGAAAGGGAGAGATCTTGTAGTCCTTGGTTAAGATTTGGGCACTGAAGTCTGAGTAGAAGTCAAGGAGTTTTGTTTTCACAGCATAAAAAGATGAGACAGAACGGCACAGCTCAGCTCAATACCACTGATAAAATATCCACTATAGCAAAGCAAAGAGGACTAAAGAAGAAAAGCGTCACTCTCTAAAGAAAGTCAGGAGACTTGTTTCCAGGCCCACATAATACTTCATCACTTATTAGCTGTTTGATCTTAGATAAACTTATAAACCCATTTTGGTAAAGTAATACATGTGTGAAAAACAGATATGTTTCATATGATCATTGGTGTAAGAAATGTGTGAGATGCATGAGGCGTGTGTGTGTGTGTGTGTGTGTAACTGTGTATGAGGGTACAAAGACAGCTCAAAAATAAAATGTGGGGAAAAGTCTGTACTAAAAAAAAGCATGTATATTAATTGCATTTATGCATTATATAAGTTATGTATGTATATATACATATATATAAAGTTTTTATAGTTTTATAAGAGTTTGATCCTGGCCCACATGGTGCAGCAGACCTCTCCTGTCTCCCCCACTGCTCCCCTCAGCAGTGTATTTCAGTCAATCTGCCTATTCTGTTCCCTACTCTGTCTCTGGTGAATCCTCTCACCCCCCTGCACCTCTGGTCTGTACTAGTTCTTGTATGCATAAATAAATAAATCGTTAAAAAATAAAAAAGGATAAGAAAATTGAGAAATAATAGTACACCAAACAGTATTTGTTATTTTAGAATGAGCCTAGAACAAATTCAAAAATCAACTGTATACTAGGTTGCAAAGGAAACTGCAATAAATTCCAAAAGATCAGTATCATACTTTGTTCAGTGACTATAATATGAAATAGAAGTGAATGACAAATATAATAATCCTTCAGTTAAATAAAAAAGTATAAGCTCTAACCCTACACATGCCCATCCTGTGCCACAAGTCCTGAGAAAGGCTCGAAGGGGGCCCACAAGAGAGGCAATCTTTTACAGACAGCACCTACAAATGCTGAAAAACACAGACTACCTATCTGCCTGTGATAGCATTTGGGACAGTGGCTTGTCTGCAGTTCAAACCCATAGTTCCCAGATCACTCTGCTTCTGTCCTTACCACTGTGAAAAACCTACAAATCAGAAACTGGACCACTGCTAACTTGAGGCTACTGGGGAAGTTCTGAATGACCAAGTGAGGGGTGAGGGGGATGTTACTGCAAACTTCCCCTCTGCTCTGGCACCCAAATCCCTGAAGTGGCTTTACCTCTTGGTACTCTCTACTAGCAACCTCTTGGATCCTCACTGCTACAGCTACCCATTGTTGGCACTAAAGCTCCAGCCACTAAACAGGTGCAGAGGCATCATTCTATAAAGCAACAGACACTCCAGGATCCTGGGCAAACAACCTAGGATTATACCCTGCAACCTGTAATCTTAATATAAAGCCAACACATCAAGTCAAGAAAAGAAAGCTGTTTACCTCCATCCATAAAAACTACAAATGAAGACAGACAAATATACTACAAATGATGGAACAAAAAGAAAAACCCAGAAACAAATATAAATCCAGCAGAACTAGGTAATTTACCTTAAGAAAAGTTTAAAGTGACAGTCCTAACTATACTTGTTGAAATACTAAGAAAAACAGTCAGCAAACAAAATGAGAGCTACAACAAAAACAGGGAAAATACAAGAAAACTTCAAACAAAAATAATAGACTTAAAGAATTCTACAACTGAGCTAAAATAAACAATACACAGGCTCAACAGTAGACAAGAGGAAGCAGCTGATAGAATCAGCAAACTTGAACACATTTAATGGAAAACACACAAATAGATCAGCCAAAAGGAAAAGAATTAAACTGAATTCCATGGTGACAGTTCATGGGTGATGTGGTAATTGGAGATTCATGGGCACTACACCTGAAGAGAGAAATGAAATATTGTACAAAAATGAACAAACATGTAAAAAAAAAAAGCTTAATTAAAAAAACCTTGAAAATTAAAAAGTAAATAAATAAAGGTAAAATGAATGCAGGTAGACTAAGAGCCTGGTGGGATTATTCTAAGAGAAACAAGAATAAAGTACATTATAGGAGTCCCAGAAAAAGAGATGACAACGAGAAAGGGAGAGAAGTTTAATTTAAAGAAATAATAGGGCCTCCCCGGTGGTGCAGCGGTTGAGTGCTGGGTTGCAAAGCTGCCCGCAGCCTCTGCAGCTCTGGTTTGATCCCCCGCCGCCGCTGGGCAAAGGTCCCACATGGCGCGTAGACCTCTCCTGCCGCCCGCTGCTCCCGTCAGCAGTGTACTTCGTCAGTCTGCCTGTTCTGCTCTCCGCTCTGGCTCTGGTGAATTCTCTCACCGTCCCGTGCTTCTGACTATACCCTAGTGCTTGTACAAATAAATAAATAAATCTTAAAAAAAAAAAAATAAAAGAAAGAAATAATAGCCAACAATCTCCCTAACTTGGGAAAGGAAACAGACATCCTCACCCAAGAGGCCCAAAGAGTTCCAAACAAAATAAATCCAAACAAACACACCAGAGATATATAATAACTGAACTGCTAAAAATCCAGCGACAAGGCAAGAATACTAAAAGTGTCCAGAAAAAAATGTTATAAATAAGGGAATCCCTATAACATGATATGTGGATTTCTTGGTAGAAACCACATGGCCCAGAAATGACATGATATATTTACAGTCCCAAAAGAAAAGTATTTCCAACCAAGAATACGTTATCCTGATAACTATCTTTCACAATTGAAGGAGGAATAAAAAAAATCAAAAGAATTCATATCACTAAACTGGCCTTGCAAGAATACTAAAGGGAATCTTATGAAAAGAAATTCTACCTCTTGCAGAAGATACCAAACAACATACAATGTGGAAGGGGAGGAGAGCAAAAACATGGGCCATCAGAATGAGTTTTAGATGAATCTGTCAACAGTGCACAAGTATAAAATATTACACATAAACTTCAGGATAACCTCAAAATGAAAATTCATAGAAGAAACACATAGGAACCTCTAGGAAAACTCAAACATAACACAAAAGGAAGATATCAAAATGCAAGAGAAGAGTAAAACAAAAGAACAAAACAAATATGAAAACACTCAAAAATACAAGGCAATACTTAAATTTCAATACTTACATTTACTTTAAATGGAAAAGGTTCAAATACCCCAAGGTAGAGAGTGGCTAAATGGATCAGAAGACAAAATCCAACTTTTTGCTCTCTATAAGAAACTCATCTTAGCTCTAAAGACAAAAGCAAGTTTATCATAAAAGATAGGCAGAAAACCCTAGAAGCAAATGTTAATTTTTTAAAAAGCGAGTAAAGCTATGTATGCTTCTATCAGACAAAATAAATACCCAGTTAAAAAATAAAAAACAGAGAAGGACGTTATATTATGATTCAGGGTTTACTAGAACATGAACATATAACATGTATTAATATATGCACCAAATGAAGGAGCATCAAGATATATAAAACAATTCTAATAGAATTAAAGAGAGACATTAACAAACAACTCATAGTAGGAGTATTTAACCCCACTTACAACATCAATTTTACCCAATTTTAACTATATTATAAAGCAAGAGTAATTACAACAGTATGGTACAGGAATAAAAATAGACATAGAGATCAATGGAATAGAGAACAGAATTGAAGACTCAGAAACAAACCCATTCGTATGTGACAAGGAGCCACAAAGGAAAATCTCTTCAGCTAGTGGTGTTGAGAAAAGTAGAAAGCCCCATGTGAATGAAACTGGATCATTCTCTAACTCCATATGCAAAAATAAATGCAAAATGGATTAAAAACCTGGTAAGACCTGAAGCCATAAAGTACATAAAAGACTACATAAAAGATGACAGAGACATCTCTGTGTACTCAATCCCAATGGCAGGGGGGAAAAAGCAAAAATGGACAAATTGAAATTACAGCAAATTAAAAACCTTTAACACAGCAGAATTAAGCATAGAATGGAAGATAATGAATAGAAGTCTAGTGAATAGAAGATATTTGCACTACACACATCTGTTAAGGGATTACTATCCAACTTATATAAAGAACTCATCCAATTTAATAACAAAATGGTGCAACATTTGGAAAAGCAATATGAACCTTTCTTAAAATACTGAAAACAGAACTACCAAATCTAGCAATCCCACTTCTGGGTACTTTTCCAAAAAGCTTATCAATTCAAGGAATTATATACATCACAATGTTTACTGCAGCATTATTTTCAACAGCTGAGATATGGAAGCAACCTAAGTGCTCACTGACAGATGACTGGATAAAGATGTGGACTATATACACAATGCACTACTACTCAGCTGTAAAGAAAGATGAAATTTTATCATTCTGTAGATCTATCACCTCCTTTGTTAAATTTGCAGCAAGATGAAAGAATCTCCAGGGGATTATGTGAAGTGAAATTACTCATAAAGAACAAGTATTGGATGATTTCACCTATTTATGCAACATAAAGAAAATAAATGAAAGGGCCAAACAAAATAAACTAGTGGACACAGATAACCATACTGAGGTTACCAGAGGTGAAGAAGGTAGGGGTGGGAGTAAGGTTGAAGGGGATATAATGGAGGGTGGTGGCATTTTGATTTTTCTCGTTTTGGCTTTTTCTTTAAATAAAAAACTACTAATAAAGATTTGCTTTGCAATTGGTCATTATTACATGCAGACTAAAAACCAAACAATCTTTATAATGGCCTTGAACTATCTGCTAAGAGTAAAAAGCTCTTTCTTCATTTTCACACATCTTCTGAGTCGACACAGGTTGGTTTTACCATACTAAGCAATTCAGTTCTCAATGATCACCAACAGGGGTTCCCTACAATGTAACTCCATCCCGACATTATCTACCTGGTGTTGAGTGTCAGATCCTACAAGATAAGGGTTCAGTCCCACAAATCTGACCCTCCCACTTCAAGGACCTTTGATCTCCCGCTGGGTTCGATTAATTTGGTAGCATAGTGGACAGAAATGTCTCCTGACTAGATTTCAGGTTCAAAATAAAAAGACCCAACTCAAGAACGACCATATGGAAAAGCTGCATAGAGCAGAGTATGTGAGTAATGCCACCCTCCCAGCACCTCCACAACTTCACCAACCCCAAAGCCCTCTGAACCCTTTCAGCTAGGATTTTTTATGGAGGCTTCATTAGGTAGGCATGGTGGAGTAAATCATTATCCATCAGTGGTTAGCTCTACCCACACCTACCCCTTCACCCATCATGGGAATAGATACTGAAAGCTGTAATCCTCAAATTACAAGGTTGGTTCCCCAGACAATCAGTTCCCAACCAGAGGCTATCCAGGAGAAGTTAATGTAAAGGAATGCAGCAAAATACCAAATGAATATTTCTTATCATGTCACCCCCGGCCTAACCCTTCACCTCTAATCTCATCTATAAGTACTTTCCCTTTACTTTCTCTAGATCAGTCAATTTGGCCTTCTGTTACTGGTGAACATACATCATGCAAAGTCCTACTCTAAAGCCTTTGCCCTGGCTTTTTCTCTGCTAAAATACTTTCCCTGGATGTTCACACAGGGCTTCCTTTATGACTGCCTTGCTCAAAAATCACCTTCTAAGTGAAGCTCACACTTATTTAAAATTGCAACCCACAATCTGCACATTATACTCTCAAGTACATTTACTCTGCTCTACTTTTTCTTTTCTCCCTGGTATTTTTTTTTACCACCTAATATACAATGTAAACAACTTACTACTTTTATTATTTAGTGTTTCTCCTCCCAATCCTCTTGGAAGGGAAGACTGATTTCAAGCAGTGCTACTGCTAGGTACTCACTGAATACATATTGAATGAAGTCCAGAAAATAAAGTAAAACCTTAATCAATAAACCCACTGAAAATAGCATTCCTAACAAAGATAGCCTATGCATTAAAGATAGAGGACCATTTCTCACCATCTGGCAGTGTCAGTCCTAACAGTAGTAAGATGATCTGAGGTCTGTACAGCCATACCATAGGAGAGAAAAAAATCCTAGAGGATTAAAACAACATGCTCACCTAAAAATGGAGAGCAACACCACAAGAGAGACAGGCCTTGATTCCACAGGCTGAGAAACTTAGAAGCACAAGCATAAAGTGTCTAATGTACAAATACTGCCCTGGTAGGTTCCTGACAAAGACACAACCAAGGTCTGATACTGATCTCATGATTCCCACAATTACTTATTCCACCTCTGATAAACTTCTCAGCAACACAGCACATTACTCAATCATTAAAAGCTTATCAGTTAATTATCTATAATGATAATCTATATTAAGTTCCTTGGGTTAGTGTAATAATCATAAATCATGTATAAAATACCTAACAAAGGGTCTTCATGCCTGCAATACCATCCCTCTGGCTGCCCATGCAGTATACTCCCTACTCTTCTTAAAATGACAGTATGTGTGGGCCTCCCGTGGCGCAGCAGCGGTTGAGGGCTGGGTTGCGAAGCTGCTCGCAGCCTCTGCAGCACCGGTTCAATCCCCGGCCAACATGGCGAGGGTCCCACATGGCGCGCAGCCCTCTTCTGCGGCGCCTGCTGCTCCCCTCAGCAGTGTATTTCGTCAGTCTGCCTGCTCTGTTCCCCACTCTGGCTCTGGTGAATTCTCTCACCCTCCTGCGCTTCTGACTGTACCCAGTGCTTGTATAAATAAATAAATAAAATCTTTAAAAAAAAAAGACAGTATGTGCATCTTCATGTTCAGACCCCTTAGTTATTCTCTGCTCAGTCTACAGCAACATAGTATAAACCTTTAACAAAGGGATGTACAAAGTACAGTAGTAAGTCAAGTGAAGTCATTTACTATCATTTGCTGGATGAGAAGATATTTCAGATATTTCACAGGTGTGGTAGGGGGAACTGGAAAGTTAAAAGGGTAAAGGGAAGAGAGGAGATACAGCATCTTGTAAAGGTAGAGGTATAAGAAAAAGAATATTTTATCTTAGGGAACTCACTGGAGCTGGGGGAGCCTAAGATGAGGCTTAGAAAAATAAAGAACTGATATTTATTACTAGAATGTTGTCTAATTCATTTCTTAATCTCTAATACCTGGCACCTGCCTAGCATACGAGTAGGTCGATGAACATTTACGGAATAAACTTGCTAAGTGCAAAAAGTCCAAAAGGTAAGTAAAAAACGTTCATCTTCAAAAGGAACATTATCTCTTCAAACTGGTTTTTGTAGATTCATATTTGTAAAATAGAAGAATCATTTCAAAATTAATTCAAAATAAAAATTCTATATAACCTATATTATAAATTCTATATAACCTATATAAATTCTATATAATTTTTATATACTATAAAAATTCATATAACCAATTTTGTTTAACTCAATCAACTAACATACAGGTTACGTTGCTAAGATTCTGTTTGCTGATGAATTACAAATACAAGGATAGAAAGCAACTTCCCTCAAATGACTCATTTAAAACAAAAATTCTTCATCTTTTTGTATTTTTGTGTGTCATGGACACGTCTAATGGCCTAATAAGAACCGAGGACTCCCGGGGACTCCATGGTGGCGCAAGGGTTAAGACGCAACCTATGAAGCAATCCGCAGCCACCACAGCAAGAGTTCGATTCCCGGCCAGCCAGGGAGCAACCCACATGGCACAGCAGACCTCTCCTGACTCGCCCGCTGCTCCCCTCAGCAGTGTACTTCGGTCAATCTGCCTGTTCTATTCCCCACTCTGTCTCTGGTGTGTCCTCTCATCCCCCACGCCGCTGGCCGGTACCCCAGCTCCTGTATGCATACATAAATAAATCTTAAAAAAAAACAAGGCTCCTTATCAGAATCACTTAAAATATATAAAATAAAATTCATAGTTAAAAAATGAAAAACTTGTAAGAACTGATAAAGGATGTGAGCTAACCTGGAAAAGCAAAGAACAGCTACCTTGGCCTCGAAATTCCATGCACTGCCTATATTATTTTTTTAAAGCTCATAAAATTTGCCTATAGTCACATATTATATAGAGTTTTTAAAGTTTAAATAATATTTGAAGATTTTATCTGAGTTAGAACAAGTTGCAACCGTTTCTCGCTCCTATTTCCTGCATATACTGTAACGCAAACTTTTCTAAAATCACTTCACCAGTACATCATCACTAATTCCTAGGTGGCTCTCCAAGGATGACACACATTTGTTAAACTTTTTTCTGAATCCAAGAACTTATGACTAACAGTTGGGAAGTTTGACAACCTTTCTGGTCTAGCATAGTTAGCACTCTCTGCAAAATACTTCCAGATGCAAGATATAAACTACCTTTCTGTAGGTTGTCTTTGGGGTCTATAATTGAGAATAACCTGATAGTTAAAGCTGTCAAATAATGAGACCTAAGTATTTTAGTTACTAAACGTCTTCAGAGGATAGTTTAATCTACCCCTTAAGAGACATATTTTTGGAAAATTGTAGGGTAAAGAGCAACGTTCTCTCTAGCATGCTAGCTGAGTGAGTTCCAAACAGTTCAAGCAGGAAAATAACTCTGATTTTGGTTCTTAAAAGTGTGTGTTACCTTAAAATAGACAGAATTTTCATTTTTTAACTCTTTCTCTTCTTAAAACAAACGTCTATTATGACCCAAAATTGTATTACTCGGTATTACACATTTCTAAATAAACACTTGTCACTAAATAATATAAAAGATCCTGAATCACAGTACATACTAAAATTAATAAGAATTCTTTGATTTTCTTTTCATTTCTTAAAGAAAACAACAAACTGGGGGAAAAACGATGTCACTTCTCCATTAAAATCATTAACATTTTAAAAGCTATTTTTTGTATCTTTTAGACAAAATATTAATGGACTATTGGTGTCAAGCTCCATGAATGATATATAATCTATATACATACTTTTTAAATTTAATTCACAAGAAAATGGAAAGGTCTGTTCTTGGTCAGCTTTTTTTTCTTTTTTTTTTTACAGTGTAGGAAAAAATACACACAGCAACAGTGAGTTTGATTTATGAACAAAGTTAAATAAATCACGTTCATGGTCTAGCCATAGTAACCACAAATCTAGATAAATCAAAGAATTTATTTTAAAAGACTTTAAAATATGAAACAAAAACCTTGGTTTTCCTATATTATCATTAAATCCTACCTACAGTAAGTGTGTCTATTTGGAATGCTTATGATAATGGCAAAGAAATCATCTATTTTGCAAACATTTCTCTTTAGCAGGATGAAGGGTCTTTGCCTGAACCATCACCATGAAGCTGAAAAGAAGAAAAGATAAAACTTACAAGTATCAATTAAGCCAAAAATTAATTTCAATCAAAATTCTGTTACCATTTGCCACTCCTTTTAAATACTCAGATTTGGCAACGCTTTTCTTTCCAGAACAGATCTAAAAGCCAATCGGACCCTAATCACAAAGAACTTCCTAAATTTACAGCTCAACATCCCTCAAAAACAGTCCTGAAAAATTCCTTGGGAAAAAAAAAAATCAGATAAGGAAACATTTGGCAAACTCTTCTAACAAATAAAGCCCTTGCAGTACATTTTGCAAGCATTAATCAGACTTTGCATTGATAAAGAAAACCTTGTAGCGGGAAAGCAAAAACTCGGCAGGCGCTCAGATTGCAGGCTGGGCAAACTCTCCTGAGTGCACCTGTGCAGGGACTTCCTGCTCGCCGGTGTCCACAGGTAGTTGGGTAAACGTCCCATAAGTCGCTGTGGCAAAGGTAAACATTAACTTTGCGCATTACTACTGCCACCCAGAAACCTCCAGCCCAAAGCACCTCAGGGATCCAGTCATCTACCTGGTCCAAGGAGAGCCCCATAACCCAGCTGGCACCCCTGAAAAAGCTGTTGCTCCAGAGAGGGAGTGGCTGGGGAAAGTGAGGGGCCGGCGCCAAGGAGGCGTCATGTTCCGAACCCCAAAGCACGAAGAGACCCCGCAGGCTCCAGGTTCTGCCCCCAGCCCGCCCCCCCAAACCCGGCGCAGAGAACCACCTCCGCGCGGCGGGGACAGCGCCTCTCCGCCCCCAGCGCTGCCAGCCCGGCCGGGGGCACCTCGGTCCCCGGCGGGAGGGCGGGGTGACCTCGGCCCCGAACCCCAGCGGCCCGAGGGGTGGGGCGCGGCGGAGCCCGCGGGCTCGGGCGGGGAGAGGCGCGCTCCGGTGCTGGAGCCGCGATCCCCCGGGCGGGCCGCGGGGAGCACAGGTAGGGGGACCTGCACCCCGGGCTGGTTTCGGAGACTCACCTGGAGCGCCCCCGCTGGAGAGAGGAGCGTGGGAGCCAGGTGGAGAAATCCCGGCCTACCCCTGCCGCCGAGGGACGCGCGCACAGCCGCCCCGGGAGCCAGGCGCACCGGGAACTGCGCGGAGGCCACGGCGCCCCACCGCCCGGAGCCCGACCCGGCGCACCGAGCATGCGCGCCCGCCCCGCCCCCGGGGGCCCGACCGGGCGGTGTCACCTGTGATCAACAGGTCCCCGCGGCCCCGCCCCTCCGCCTCGGCCCCGCCCCCTCCCGGCGGGCCCCGCCTCCCCCGGGCTCCCCGGCCAGCCCCGCCCCCGCGCGCGCATTCCCGGCTTTCCGGACCCGCCGAGCCCCGCTCCCGCGGGGGCGCCTTGGGGCGCGCTACCCAGGGACGTACCCCGGGGCCTGGTCCCGCGAGGGCAGCGCTGCGGGGAGAGCGGCCGCAGGTCGGGCTCTGCGGGCTGAAGGCGAGGAGGGCTTGGTTCCTCCAGGGGAGGCGATTATTCCGGAAATCTTGGTCATTTATTCGGTATTTTCTAAGCGCAGGAGTGCGGATCCACCAAGGACTGGGCTCACGTTTGATGTTGTTACCTGGGAGAGAAAAGAGTCTGCACCGCCTGCTCTCCAGACCCCGTGCAGAGCCCCTCCAGGTTCCCTTGGGTTTCTGAGAGTCGTCACCCCCGTGTGCAGCTGAGCGCCTTCCGCGAATGATGCATGTCCTCGAACTGGGTGTTTCATGGCTATTGATAAAATGAGAGCTTTGATAAACATGTTGACCCAGTTAATGGTTAATTATGATAAAAATTTGGCGGCCTCCTTATTGTGCTTTCGAACAGGTTTTAAGCTACAGCTTAGGAATTGGGCTTGGCATTTTTTGGCTATAAACTGGTTTGTTTTTTTTTTTTGGTTTTTTTTTTTTAAGAAATAGTAGAAAAAGAAAAACCCTTCCCCATCTTCAGTATCCAAGATTTCTCTCAGTAAGTAGTAAACAAGATTTTGCAACGCAGGCCAAACCCGGTGCAGGTGCAACATGAGGATTATAAATATGGATCTAAGTAAAGTCCCAGATAACATGAAATGTTTATTTGAATAAATAGGATGAAAGAATAATTTACGTTGATGCAGTGGATGAGTAATGCTTGAGGCTCAATTTATTGAGCACTTACTATATCCACTCTACTGAATTAGGCACTGAGGAAAATACAGTGAAATTTAAGTCATGATTTCTGTCTTCAAGAAATTAGAATCATTTGGAAGAGGGAGTGGGGTGCGAGGGAGGGCAGGGAGAATTACATTAAAAAATAATAACACATTAAATTTCCTTTGAGTTTTTTGGTGCCACTTTCCCCCCATCTTGCAGTAACCTCTTGTTGTTTAATGTTACTCCTGTCCCCTTGAGTAATATTTTCCCCCATCATTCCAGCACACCAAGATCTTCCAGGCATTTCTTCATTCACACTCTTTTTAAGCAATATCATCTTCTTCGGGATTTCACACAGGTACCTTAATTATGCCCCAAATTAAGGTGGACATCTTTACCATTCCCTACTTCTGTTACCAAGTCTCTTCCCATTTATGTGGAACCTACCTCATTTTTATTCCCTATTTCACATAATGGCACCTTGTTGGCCAAGCCAGAAATCCATGAGTACCCCTATATCTTTCCTGTATCCTCTGTATCCTAAAAGCGTTCAATTGACTGGTATCTCCCTAACTGTCCCCCAAATCCACACCTCTTATTATTGATCTCCACTCTCTCTCTCTTTGTCCATGGAGTCATCACTTCCCCTGACTCATCTCCCTTGGACAATTGCAACAGTCTGGTTATTTCTCACTCCGGTTCAACCTCCGTCCTACTAATAGTATTTCTAACATGAAAATACATCATGATATTCCTCCACTCAGAGTTTTTCAGGGACTCCCCTCAGTAGGGCTCTTTATGATCTGGTCCAGAGTTTTAACTTCATCTGCCATTTTTGCCCATTTACTCCATACTGGCTGTACTGAACTTAACTCTTCTGCGACCTGCGTTTCTCTTCCTTCCCTCTCCTTTTTCGACTTATTTGTATTATAGCAATTATAATACACATAATTGTAATTATTTCTTTGCAAATACACTTGACAGAACAGCCCACTCTTGAAACATAATTTGGACTGAGAATGATAAAATCTCATATTATGTCTTCAGAGATTACTGAAGAATACTCTTCAGTTCACCCTGCTCAAGAATTTGACGAAACCCTGGCTATGCTTTTTCATCATATAATTTCAAACTTGCAACCAGTTCTTGGCATATCTAAATCCTGAGTTTTAAATGACAGATTTGCAGTCAGTCACAAGTTAAGCAACAAGAGGGCAGCCTGAAGCAAAGATGAGAAAAAGGGAGCATGGAATTATACCACGTACTAGGACAGGAGTTGTTCTCAGAAACATGTGGCTAGCACTAGCACAGCATAGGGTTTTTGTTTTTTGGTTTTTTTTTCCACAGCAAACATTTATTTAGGGCTTCAGGAACACAATCTGGGGGACATAGACGCAAGGAACACTTGCACTGAATGCCCAAGGAGCTCTGTAGGGAGTGTGCGTCTATGTGCAAAAGGGATGGGAATGCTGGCTATACCATATGCAAATGAGGTTTTTAGTCAGTACAGTTCTGATTGGTGGAAAGTTTGTGAAGTGTTGTTTTTTTCTATTTTTTTAAATTTAAATTTTATTTTTATATTCCCACAGCATAGGTTTTTAAAGTATCACCTCTGAGAATGACTATCATTGGAGTGATATGTGTTTGATTCAATATTTATTGGAAGGAGTCAGATTTATGAAGAGGGGTAATCGCTTGAGACCATAAAAGGGAATAGGCCTGGGGTGCCAAAGATCACCCTATGTGCTTCTGCTGAGGTCCAGCCAAAGTTCACATCGCTGCATGTATACACCTCTTGCCATTGTTCTGGACTGATTAACTCAGACTTGGGAAATGTACAACATTGTGATGAGATGAACCAACCCCATCTGACGAGTAGTAGAAATAGTAACATTCTATCCTGACTTGCTGTGACTTAATAGCTTCAGTAGGCAAGTCACAGTTAACCCCTTGGCAAAAATACTATGACTGATCTGGGTGGAGTAATGTGACATACAGCATGGACACATAGTGGCTGAATGGCTGACTCAGGACCAGATGCTACAAAAACTCCTTTTTTCCTAAGTGCATAAGAAAATGATGAAGACCAGTAGGTGTTACTTCTTTACTAATTGAGCCCCTAGTCATCTGGGACCACATTTTTTCACAGTTGAATTTCCAGGACTTAACACAATGCCTGGCAAAGAAGCTTCAACATGTGTTCAGTGGATGGAGTGAGAATCAAAGTTTTACTGATTTTTTTTTTTTAAACTTAGAGACTTCTGCATGGGCTACAATAGTTGGGGAGGACTTCTGTAAGAGATCAGATCTGAGTTTTCAGCGTGGGAGGTGACTTAAGGGCATAACTGAAGGCATTGAGGAAGAGACAGACTACCTTCAGAGCAAAGTTATAGAAACAGGAATAAACAAGGAAGCTTTTGTAAATTCGTGAACAGGATGATTGGTTTGGAATTATATACAGAAGATCTGTAAAGGAAATTAGAGCTAGGCAAGAAGATGAGCTAACCTGGTGCAGTTCCAGAGAAGTCTGCAGGCTGTGACTTGATGAGTAAGGCAACCAGAAACACCTCCTTACCACTCCCTCCCTGACAGGGTCTCTGCTATTTAAGGTTTTCATACTTTATTCCCTGTGACTAGAAGACTGATTCTCAACTAGGGGTGATTTTATCTCCCAGGAGGCATTTGAAACGAGCAAAGGCATTTATGGCTATCACAGTTAGGGTGATAGAGTGTGCTTATACTAGTATCTAGTTGGTTGAGGCCAGGGAAAAGGCTAAATATTGTATAAAGCACAAGACATTCCCTCAGGATGAAGAATTATCCAGTCCAAAATGTCAACAGTGCCAAAGTTGAGAAACCCTGGCCTAGAATACTCTTCCCTCAAATCGCCATGCGGCTGACCCTTGTCATCCTTATATCTCAGTTTTAACTTCACTTTCTTTAGCAAGCCATGTTGACCTAGAACTCCCTGCTATTTCCATCACAGTGTCTGGTTTATTCAACTCAAGCCATTCATTACAATCTGTGATTATTTTGCTTATTTATTTGCTGATATATTTGTTGTTTTTCTATCCACCTAGGAAGGAAATTCCAAGGAAGGGCCTGTGATAAAGAGTTACTTGACACCTGAGTTAGTGTCTACTGAATGCATTAAGACTTTCTTTCACTCTTTTTTTACTCTTTTCTATAAAATTAAAATATAGAGTCACCAGGAGAGCAGAATGAGATACCCAGAAAGAAGGGGTCATAACTGACAGTATCTTCTAGAAGCCTGCTGGTCTGTTGTCAGACTCTGTACCACATACAGCCTTTCGTCCTGGACTTCCAGATTCCCATAGAACCAGAACTAGAATTTTATGGCCAATTAAGTGTTGGTTGTAAGATAATAAAAAGTTGTCAGGTAGAAAAGAAAGAAGATAAGGGAGAATAGTACCCAAAAATGAGATAAAAATTTTAACATTTTTGATTAAGTGATCTCTTAGGGGGTTAGAAAGCCTAATTTTTAAATACGTAGACATCTGGAAAAACAACCTGTTTCAAAAACACACTTCTAAGTGTCTGGTTAATATACATTCAGTTCTTCAACGGAGGGAATATCTGTTGCAGCAATAAGTTGCTTTGCCTTTTCATACTTTTTTGTGTAATAAAGAAGCATAGGATGGTCTTAAGTCTAACTGGGGTGATTTGCCCTTTTCTGGTCAGTGATTGGTGTATGGGTGACTCAGCCTAACCAGCATCCTTTCCCAGAAGTTTTCAAATTAGAGTTTGCTGGAAAGAGCTTTCTCCCTCTCATTGCAAAGCTGTTAAAATGTGAGCTCAGAGCTGGTTGTGGTGATGTCCCTTAGAGTAATGTATAGGAAAGAACAAAGGAGCTAGCCTGGTAAGGTGGAGAGAGAATCCCTGAGGGGCCTCCATTCGCTCATAAAATAGGGTCCTCAGTTGCTGCCTGTTCACTAGACTCCCCAAAACACTGCAGTATGGCATTTGGTTAAACATCAGATAATTGAATTCTGTACCCACAGCGTCATCGCCAGCTCTTCCTCTGAAATGCTCAACATTTTTTAGTGAACTCAGTTAAGTGGTCTAACCAGGGGCCTCCCTAATTTATGCTGACTTACTGTCAACTTGAGGAATTTCATTACCCTTGTATGTTATTTCACTTTGAAGCATTCTAATTTTCTTATCTGTAAAACTGGGACAAGAAATAATGCTTATATAGGATGTCTTTTGCTAATGGCCCAGATAAAAGCCACTGTAAAGTACTGTAGTGTGTTATTATGGCGATTAGTGCTGTTATTATGATTACCAATACTGTTGTCATCAATGATAATGTGATACCTTAAGAATCTAGATATTGTTTTTCTTGCTGTAGCATGTATTTTACTACAGTCTCAAAGATGCTGGAGGTTTTAGATTTCATCTCCTGCAGCCTCCCACTCACTCAAGGATCATCCCCACCAGTGGTTGTCCAGCCTTTGTTTAAATATGGTGACAATAGTCAAAAACCAGATGCTTTGTGAGATAGCCTCTGCCTTTTAAGAATTTTCTAACTGTTGAGCAATGTTTGTCACAGTTGAAATCCACTTTCTAGTAATTCCTACACAGCCTTATTTCTGTCCTTTGCAGCAACAGGAATCTGTCTTCTCTTTTCCATAAAAAATTTTCTTTGAAAACATCTTTTGTGTTTTCAAACTGAAAATAGTTCTTGCAATGATTTTGGAAGGCCCACTACATATAAGACCAATTCACATATTCTACTTCATTATATTCAATATCTATTACACTAGTATACTACTTAGCCTACCCTAAATTTAAAGTGATTTCTAAAAATAAAATAAAGTACATTCTAGCATATGCAGTAACATAGAAGTGTTCAAATAAAAATAAGAAAAATAATCAGAGCATTCTAGCATATGCAGTAACATAGAAGTGTTCAAATAAAAATAAGAAAAATAATCAGAGCTACAGAAAATTAAGAGTATAAGGGAAAGAATGAGAACAAAACAACAGAAATTTGCAGGCACCTGTAGCATAAATTTGAGTTTCGCTCTGCTCTAACTTCAAAGTAGATATGATATTTAAGTTATCAATAACAGGAACACAGTCTTTCTGTCATCGTCTAAAATGCTTTTTCTCCTACTTGGGTCATCATCCCTGGAGGCCCTTCTCTACGTAACAATAGCCTCGTCAACATGTCCTAGAAAATGCAGACAGAGACCCACTTTCTATACCACCCATGCAATTGCAGTCAGGATGCATTTTGGTTGTTTGGTTGTCAACTTCTGAAAAAATATGGCACCCCAAAATGAAAACAGATTTTTGCAACTACCCTGATTGTGGTTTGAGGAAGTTATTTCCTGTCTTCGTTTATTCAGACACTGTGTTTTTATCAGGATAGTTTAAGACTATTAACTTTGTCACGTTGTCAGCCAATGTAAGTTTATATTCAAAATACTAATTGTTTATTTGTTTATTTTGGTTTTATACACTTGTATGAAGCCAGGTTTCCCAAATCTTAATGCCACTAGTTTTTTTGGAAACGATTGTTTATCTTGCCTCGGAACACAGCAACCTTATCATCCGTTCCCTTCATTTCTTTTAAACATCCTCTTAGGTTTTCTATTTTTAATCCATATCTCATATGGTTCCCTATTCTTTGAGATTTTTATACTAGCAAAATAAACATTGTCTTTTCCTTCAGCTTAATCATTGAGGGAAATTTGGTAGAAGGCTGGATTCCTGATCTTAAATTCCCACTGTAGCCTAAGGTAACACTGATGGCAAGAGTAACATTATTTAGAAAGTCCAAAAGGGGAAATGTTTTAGGGCAACAAGTGTCATAAAACACCTTTGTCTTTAGACCTGGACAGACCTCACTTCAGCTCCTGATGTTACCATTATTGTTTGTGTGAAAATAGAGTATTTCTTGCCTAAGCTGAAATGACATTAAAGTGAAGAAGAAAATACCCACTCACTTACATGGGAAATGTTTTGAGTGTCCCCAGACCCAAAATACAACCTCCTAAATAATACCAAACAACATATAGAAAAACAAAAAATAATACTCACATGTAGTAAAAGCAGGGATGAGGTGGTACATACATAGCCTGTGCAAAGCAGTCCTGGGAAGGAGCTTGGCAGTGGTTACAGGTCACTGCTTAGGGTGCTGTTGTCTGCCACACATGTTTCATTTTACAGCTTTTGCAATAGAAGTGAGAATCTTCTTCAGATTTCGGTTTGTGCAAACAGGCACGAAGGTAGGTCTTTCATAAAGGTGAAGCATGGTATGGCATGAGCTTTCAAAAAGTGGGAATATCTGTATTAATGTCTCTAATACATCTGTGTGTGGCAGAGGAAGCTAGCTAATTCCTAACTGGATTGCTGTCAACAGTTGCCCATCCCTGTAGGCATTTATTTTTTTCTGACAATGTTTTGCAATCCAGAGAGAAAGAATGAAAGAAACAGATGGTAGAATTGTTTGTGTTCAGAAGCAACACGATATGATAGAAAGAATCTTGGATGGAGAATTATGCAACTCCTGGGTCTCTGCAAGTAGCCATGTGTCTGCGGACAGCTCAGTTCACCTCTTTTAACCTCTCTTTCCTAATTTATTAATGAAGCAATTGAACTTTGTGGTTCTAAATACTAAAGATTTCACGTAAAGGCACTTTCCCGCTGGTTATTTAAGTCCAAAATATGTGTCAGGAACTAAGTACTTTGTGAAGATTATTTCATTTGCCTTTCCCAACAATCCCATATGTGAACATACAGATAAAAGTGAGGTGCCTAGTGCTGACCACATAGCAAGCACTCAACAAACATAAGCTGAATAACTAAGTAAAAGAACTTACCAGTTAAGTATGCTATCTGGTTACAGCCATAGAAAAACAGGAGAACAAATACATACGAACAAAGGTAATATGTACAGTAGCGATAGACGCAGAAATAAAGGCCACAAAAGATCTAGAGGTCTTAGTTGTCCAAAATATTCACTAGGATTTTTGTGTATAAAAGCAGTGTTCTTTCACGTTTTATAAAACATGTTTTGTAACATGTTTTCTACGTGACTTTTTAGACTCTTAGAGGTGGAAAGGCTCTCAGAGATTGGGTTGCTAAATCCCTCACTATACAGATGAGAAAACATAAACTCTGAGAAGTAAAATAACCCATGTTCACGCTAAACAGTGGTAGAACTAGGGCTGCCAGCCAAATCCAAAGCATGTGGATTTGTAGACATGGAATATTTTCTCTGAAATATTCTGAGGTTTTAAAGGAGACAGTGGTCTTTTGTTTCTGAAAGCGCAATGCAATTTCTTCCACATCCAGATTCTGGATATAAATATAATTGACAACTTTGTACCCTACTGAAGGACCAGGGAAGGAGAACATGGGGGGAAATGAAGAACACATCACAAGTCAGTCTTCTTTTTCTGAATTGTTCCATCCATGGTAATATTCTGACTTTATGGAAAACACTCTAATGTTTGAAAAAGTGCCAAAGTTATTTTCCCAGCTCTTGGGAACCTAACACATTACCTAGGACAACCTCTGTTTCTCTCTCTCTCTCTCTCTCTCTCTCTCTCTCTCTCTCTCTCTCACACACACACACACACACACACACACACACACACACCCCTTTACCTCTTAGACTGACTTGCTTTTAAAGTTGTTCTTTAAAACATACAATAGTAAAACTACAAAAAGCAAAACAAAATACAATAGAAAATAACACTGTGTCTTTTGCTCATGGCATATTGGCTGAAAGCTCTGAACCCAAAGGAAGTTGCCCTGGAGAGCACATTTCTTTGTAAAGATGACAAAAATATTCAGGGCACAAGTGTTTTCAAGTTGAACTTCCTTGTTGAAATTCACTTCACAGTCAAAATTCAAGGAAAATCAGACCTGTTTTTTAAGAGTGATAAAATTGTTAGAAAATAATCTGTGATAGAAACCCTTCAAGGAATTATTAGGCATCTATAAATAGGGAAATAACTAGTGTACTGAAATTATATCTAATTCTTAGCTGTTAATGCTCTTAAATCTTTCATAATCTTATCTATAAAACAATATTAAAATTGAAATTAGGGGTGGAGAACTGGGGAGGGCTGGGGAAGGCAATGAACTAACTCTTGGCAAGCAATATCCCTGGAATGTTTGTTAAAGTTTTTTTTGGGACATTTTAAAATCAGATTTCTGATTAAATTGTTTTCTACAAGTTTTGTTCCGCTACTGTTTCGAATTCTTTTAACTCTGAATAATTCTCTATCAAATTGGTTATAACACATTTAATGTGATGGAGAGAAACCATTTCAGTTACTAAAAAATTGCTGACATTTATATTTCAACCAGCAAATAGTGGTAGGGAGAACAATAGTTTTTGAACATATTATACTGCAACCTGGTGTAAGAAGCATACTTTATGCTATGATTCCATTCATATGAGTATATAGAAAACAAAACAATAATTTTGAAACAATACTATTACTGTGTCATATTCTGACATTTTATCTTACTCTATTGCATCTCAAAAGCTGCTGCTCATAACCAGCTAAATTAATTTCTAGACCCTGTAACAACGCAACCATAGCTTGAAAATCTTGGAGTAGGAGGTTTCTGGAGGGAGGAACAATATTACTCTTTTCTTTTAGAAGTATGGAAATGTACTCCTTTCCCATCAGAAAAGAATGTTTATTTTGGTTTGCTATTGTCATATTAACAATTTTTTAACTGATAAAAATAATACTTTCTAGTACTTAACAAAAGACCTTTATTCTCTGGCTCCATAGCTTATTAACATTACCACTCTTCATTGTTTTGTTTCTCTTTGGTTATTAAATAAGGTCTACAAGTTACAGAAGGCTATATATCTTTATAGGTATAAATAAATCTGAGGTCACCTTACCGTATGCCACTGCAGACTGAGGACTGTGCCCATGTTTATGACTCTGTTCTCAACCCAGGTAGAAGAGAGAATGGAAGGCTGGAAGGAGTGAGTTCAGAAGCAGAACTCTTGGTCCTAATTTTTGAGCTGCACTGTTAACATCAAGTAAGTTTCTTCTCTGATTTAAATACCCATTCTGTCAATAAAAGAATTAATCTAAAATCTCTCAAAACATTGCCTAATTCTAAAGGGCTTTGATTCTAAGAAAACGGGTACTTATTTAAACCAAAAAGAGCATTTTATTTTACTATTAATGGAGTATATAGTGGATTATATTGGCAAAACAGTAACTTGCTCTTTGCCTGTTCTCATAACTAAAATATTATCCTTTTGCTATGCTAACAAGTGGATACTTAATTGAACATCAGGCTATGAATGAACAAATGACATAATATAATAAATTCTGATAATTGTAAGCAATGACCATAATTGATAAATTTATACATCTATGCCTCTGCAAACATGACAACATTGAAGAGATGCATACACTCCTGTGTTCATGGCAGCACTGTTTTTAGTAGCCAAGCTATGGAACCAACCTAAGTGCCCAAAGACAGATGAGGAGATTTAGAAGATGTGATACATATACACAATGGGATACTATTCAGGTATGAAAGGGATGACATCTGACCATTTGTGACAACATGGATGGGAATGGAGCTGATTATGCTAAGGGAAATAAACCAGAAGGAAAAAGACAGATACCAGATGGCTTCACTCATATGTGGAATATAGAGAAACAAAACAAACGAACAGACCAAACTAAAGCAAAACAAATTCTTGAAATCTGACTGTAGAATTGAGGCTGCCAGAGGGGAGGGTGAAAGTGGGGAGCAAAGATGGAAGGGAGCCCCCTGGACTATATAGAAGATGACGGATGTCTTGGTGGTGGTTGTGGGGTGTGGTGACATATATTTAAAGAGGTGTGAACCCATACCTCTAAATTGTATACACATAATAAACCAAGGTTACCTCAATAACAAAAAAATACTACAATTAAAACAAAAAAGCTCCCAGCATCCTTGCTACATCTGACCCAGGTTGCCTGGCAGCTCAGAAGACTTGCATTGGAATACTCTTCTGGCCTCTTCCGGTCTTTCTTTACTCCCTTGCCATCTTCTCATATGTGGGCTCTTTCCTAATAAATCTCTTGCAGGTTTAACCCCTTCTTGGCATTTGAGTCTTCTCAGAGGAACCAAAGCAGCATATTATGTTAGGGAGTAGTTAGTGCTCTCAGGGAAAATAAAAGCATAGTCACAGGTTAGAAGAGTGTGCTCTTAAGTCAGGTGATGGGGAAGACCTCCCACAGAGCAAGATTCATAGAAATTATTAAAAACTATGACTTTTAGGGTCAAGTAGATTTCTTGAGATTTTATGACTCTTTCCTTATAGATAAATAGAGCTGACATCTTTGAATGCAACCACAGTTATATGTTATGTGTAAATGAGTGATGATAAAGAATGTAGTGACTATTTGAGTAACAATTTATATCAGACAAATGATAATATGTTGACCACAGCTAGCTCAAAGAAAAAAGCTGCAGGGCCTCCATGGTGGCGCAAGGGGTTAGGCACTGCACTGTGAAGCAATGCACAGCCTCTGCAGCACAGGTTCCATCCCCAGTGGGCCAGAGAGAAACGCACATGGTGAAGCAGGCCTCTCCTGTCTTGCCCGCTGCTCCCCTCAGCAGTGTATTTCGTCAGTCTGCCTGTTCTGTTCCCCACTCTGTCTCTGGTGCATCCTCTCACCCCCCATATCTCTGGCCTGTACCCCAGCTCTTGTATGCATGGATAAATAAATCTTAAAAAAAAAAAAAAGAAAAAAAGGAAAAAGCTGCAGAAGCAAAACAGTAACACAATTAGCTTCTATGTAGCCTTGCTTTCATTTCCTTTCAGTGGCCTTCCTCCTGCCTTTCCTTCTTTCCCGATGTTCTTTTATATTCATTTTACTAGTATTGCAGCTTCTATACCAATTCCTCAATCAGCAGTTTTAAAATAGGATGTAACATTGAATTTATCTTTTTTCCTTCTGACCTTTTCCTTTCCTGTTTCCTGAAAGGTCTCCATCTCCTATACTACCTAGGTTGTCACTTGAATCCATTTCAAACTATTACCCAGTACAGAATAATCAGCACGTTCTTTTTGGATCTGAACTATAATCTCCTAGATCTAGCTCCCCTGTACCCCATTTTTTACCCATTTCTGCCAAATCTTCCCATCGAAATTACATTATATTGAGAAGTCAGGGAAAGTTTCTACCCTCGATTGAAATCCAGCTCTTCTGTTCAAGGAATTCAAACTGGAACACACTTTTTATAATAACCCTAAGCCACTGACACACTTACACAGTGTTACTTACTTTTTACTTAGCTTTGGGTAAGTTTAACTTTTTAAGCAGTATGGTCTTCTTAAAATTTCTTGCTCCATTTGTGCTTTGATTAGTTATTTGGGAATAGATTCCGCTTGTTTGTTTTTTTGGCATAAACAAGGCATTCCTCCATTTTCCACGGAAAGTGAATGCCCTTCTTCCTACAGAACAGAGCATGCGGAGGTCCAAAGCATTTTTCATAAGAAAAGGGGCATTCAAAGCAATACTTTCCTAAGCTTAATAAAAAGCAGTTGTAGCTGAGCAACGGCAGTGATGTCATTTAAATTTTATCTTGCATAAGCAGCAAAGTGAGGAAATTCCAGAATTAATAAGTCTGCTGGTACAGCTGTGCCCTGAGTTGGAAATTTCAGGATGTTCTTTTCATACTCACGACTGGACATTTTGCTCCACATTAGCTTTTTTTTTTTTTTAAGATTTATTTATTTATTTATTCATACAAGCACTGGGTACAGTCAGAAGCGCGGGAGGGTGAGAGAATTCACCAGAGCCAGAGCGGGGAGCAGAGCAGGCAGAAGGACCGAAGTACACTGCTGAGGGGAGCAGCGGGCGGCAGGAGAGGTCTGCGCGCCATGTGGGACCCTCCTCTGGTGGCTGGGGAGCAGCTGGGGATCGAACCGGCGCCACAGAGGTCGCCGGCAGCTTCACAACCCAGCGCTCAACCTGCTGCGCCACCGGGGAGGCCCCACATTAGCTTTTGCGAGAATAATTGGCTCCTTCCATCTCCAAGCTGCTAACACACTTATAAATTTGCCTATTTAAAAAAAGATGTAAATTTTTAATGAGTACACTAAATGGTTGTTTTGTTTAAAAATTATTATCTGTAATTGCACTGATTTTATAATAACCGATCATTTTTTGATCATCAAATCCTTCGATAGTGAGTTACAAAATGGAAAATCCTAACTTTGAGAAATAACTGAAGGGAATGGAGAGTTAAAAGCCAAGAACTACCTTTTTCACCATAACTCTAGCTATTATCTAGAGAGCAATAGGTTAAGCTGCCCATCAGGAAAATTGCCTTCAACAAAATAGGAGATATAACTTCATGGCCCAGAAGTATGTTAAACAGTATAATGGAAACTGAGAGACTTTCCTCCAAAACTTGGAAAAGAAGAAAATCTTTCATATAAAGGAATGTTTTTGGTGTGTTATCATACTAGATGGTTTCTTTCAGCTGCTGGTTTATTAGTGTCAGAAGTTTTGATCCTCTTTCTTCCCTGTCTTTGTCCTTACAAGGAGAAGCAAAAGAAGTTTACTTAGATCCAAAGACTGTACAAAGCTGAGCAAAAATGAAGAGTTTTAATCAGAGTAAACTTCTGTGTTTCTCTAATTTCAAAACTAATCCTTCATGTTGCTTGTTTTGCTTAGTTCACTTTCAACACTGTCTCAAAGCTCAGCTTTTTATGATTATGAGTGCCTGAATGACTTTGGAGAGTGACTCTACAATTACTCAATTTACAGCCGTATTTGCCCCAAATGAAGATCATGCAAATATTTTTATTATTTTGTCTAGACATAATAAAATAGTTTAAGGCTGAATTTTATTCTAAAAGAGAAGTTATGAACCTTGAGTTCCTAGAGCATATAATTTACAGCCAGACTCGCCAAATTCCTCCTCATTTGAGCTAGAATTAAGTGAATCACCTTCGTTCTCTGAACCACAATTTTCTTACATAAAATGGAGATTATTTATAAAGCCTTCCCCACTGAATAATTATGAAAATAAAATTTTAAATATATTTTAAAGAGTTTATAAAGTCATGAGTAATCCATGAACAAATATTACTACCATTCCTTACCTTTTTAAAATTTCATTCTCCTTTATTCTATTTTTAAAGTACACAATGTGGGTGGGAAAAAAAGATCACTTTCAGTTGTTCTAAAAAGATTATCATATTTCTTTTGACTTTGGAAGATTTAGCTGTTTTTCAGCTAAATCAAAGGAAAGCGGACTCAAAATTGCTTTTGAAGTCTTAATTGTGTAGCAACTAAAGTGTGAAATTTTGACATTTCTAGAGGTGTCAGAGAGCTGAGCTACATTTAATAGACACCTCCAAGAAAGAAAGAAATACATCAGTGAACAGAGGGTTATTCCATCAATCTTTACCCAAATTTTAAAAAAAAATACTTAGGAGGAAATGCTTCTCTTTTTTTATAGCAGCATTGGTGACTTTTATTCATTTATTTATATTTATTTTATATTATACTTTTTTACATCATTTTTCATTTTTGCACAATGTATGCATTTTCATCTTGGTTATAGTCCCCCCATATAATTCCCACCCCCCTTGTTTTGATCCTACTCCCTTTAGGAGGAAATTCTATGGGGACTACACCAGTAGGGTGGGGGGAGAAGGAAATATTGTCTAAAAATGAAAAATGATGTAAAAAATAAATAATTAAAAAATAAAAACACAGTAAACTTAAAAAAAAAATAAAAGTAAAAAAATACTTAGGGTACTCCCCGGTGGCGCAACGGTTGAGTGCTGGGTTGCGAAGCTGCCCGCAGCCTCTACAGCGCCGGTTTGATCCCCGGCTGCTCCCCGGCCACCAGAGGAGGGTCCCACATGGCGCGCAGACCTCTCCTGCCACCCGCTGCTCCCCTCAGCAGTGTACTTCGGTCCTTCTGCCTGCTCTGCTCCCCGCTCTGGCTCTGGTGAATTCTCTCACCCTCCCACACTTCTGACTGTACCCAGTGCTTGTATAAATAAACAAACAAACAAATAAATAAATCTAAAAAAAAAAAAATACTTAGGAGGGCCTCCCTGGTGGCGCAAGGGGTTAAGCACCGCACTATGAAGAAATCTGCAGCCTCTGCAGCACGAGTTCCATCCCTGGCTGGCCAGGAGAAATCACATGGTGAGGTAGACCTCTCCTGACTCACCTGCTACTCCCCTCAGCAACTGCTGTGTGTTTCAGTCAGTTTGCCTGTTCTGTTCCCCACTCTGTCTCTGCTGGATCCTCTCACCCCCCACATCTCTGGCCTGTACCCCAGCTCTTGTATGCGTAAATAAATAAATCTTTTAAAAAAATACTTAGGAGTCTCCCTTTTTCAACCCTCCTTTGTGCTATGGGGGACAACTGTTCTATAGCTGACATAATTGCTGGCCCCTTTTGGAGATTGACAGAATAGTCAATATATAGAGATAGTATAGATACAGGGTAATTATTTGGTGACAGTGAAGTTATGCAATAGAACTTCAATTTAATGAAAAATAATAATTCATTTCAAACTGCTAATAAAAACTAAGTCATGTCATCAAAATGCATAATAGAATATGACTAATTTTTCAATGATTAAAATGAACCAAAAAATGGCATGATGGGCACTCCATATCTAGAATGTATCACAAATATCAACATTATTTTAAAATAGGTAAACATCAAAACACAAGTATAAGTAAGATATCAAAAGATACACTTTAAGTTATACAAGTGCTCTATAATTTTAGTATGTACAAATATAGGACTTGGATATTGTTACTTTCAGGGATTGGATTTTTCATAAACAATTTTTTTAAAATTCTCCACTTAGAAGTTTTCAGGATGGTTTAAAAAAAACAATCAATTACCACACACACACACTTCTTTTGTAAACATGCAATGTTGCTATGAACACAGAACTATGCTGTGTTCTACTCTAGATTCTCCTTCCTATGTCCTAAATGTAATCTGGAAGACAGCTTTTCCATGAAGGAGACATTTCTGCTCTGGTATAAACATCATAGAACTGTTAACTGAATTGAAATGGGAAGAATTGGTATTTATATCTCACCTGTTTCATGTTTTATTACATATTTCCTCGATTATATTGCAAGGCATATTTAAAGTTGACTATGGGGTAAATCTTTTTACCAGATCCTCACTTATCTCCTGCTTCATGGACTACACAATTTCCAAAATGCCTGTGTGCTCTTGTGATTCTTGTTCCTGTTTGTGGTTTGCCGTAAGTACTCTCTAAAACTTGAGGATTTGAAATGTATTCAAACATATAGCAAAGAGAGCTGCCAATCCAAATGATACATTCTCTCTCTCTCACATACTTGTATTTAATGATGTATGTTTGTTACTTCTCTTCTAAAAATGCATGTTAAGTTTAACCTAATCAACACAAGTGATGGGATTTATGGAATTTGAATACACAGTATACTGGGCTCACTGAAACTGTAGCACTCTGACGTTTCTTGACTCATTGTCTTTCTGTCTGCTAGGCTTGCTACTAAGAAAATATAATAACCCTATTGAACTTTGGGGAACGTCATCTAGAATAATCACCTTATGATTCAAAGAATGCTGAAAACTACACACTCTGTAATGTTCTAAGAATGACTAATGAAAAGACTGCAGCCTGGCTTTTTTTTTTTTTTTTTTTTTTCTTATCATGGTCACCAGAAAGGAAGAACCCAGCCCTTTTTCCCATTAATAATGTTTGTTCATCATCTTCCATAGCTTTCAACCAATAAATAAAAAGGTGGATGAGTCTAAATTGCATTGTATTTTGATTTCAGATTCCATTTGAAAAACCTCTTCAGAAATACCTCATTGCAATGAAACAAAGGTGAAACCTTTTGCTGCCAGTCACTCTTCTGAATTTTCTCAATGAAAAGGCTGCATTGTTGAAACAAGGTGAGAACAACATTATGGATAAAGACAAACAAGTTAAAAGTTTGTTAAAACAAGATTTTGAATGTTTATTCCTATTTCATCTAAAGTTAAAATTAAATGCCACAAAAGAAAAATTTCTGAATTGCTATTAAATTATTGCTACCGATGAGAGTTAAGTGGCTTTGCTAGGGAGTAAGAATACTGGACAGCAACATTTATGTTCAGAGGTTTTTGTGGCACATACAACTTTCTTTTCATAGGTCATCTGATTCTGGTACGGCGGTCTCCTCTGTGGATTCTGAAGTGATCACTATAGGAATATTCTCAGATGTCCATCCTTTTGGAGTCCTGTTAAAGGACCGTCTGCCAGAAAGTGGATTGGCAAAAGCCATAAATCTGGGATCTGTTGTAAGAAGTAACTCAAAATCTGGAACCTTGAATTTAACCATCTTTGATGCTTTTTCAAAACCTCCAAATGGGGTGGCAACTCTGTGGAAAGTGAAAAGAAAAAGAATACATGAGTTAGTTTTCTAACTTATTTGCCAGAAAATAGAAAACAATTTAATTTTTGATTTATGGGCATGTTATGTTATATCCTTTTTTAAAAAAGATTTATTTTTATTTATTTATGTATGCAAGAACTGGGGTGTAGGCCAGTGGTACGGGGGTGGGAGGGTAAGAGGATTCACCAGAGTGGGGAGTAGAACAGGCAGATCCACTGAAATATGCAGTTGAGGGGAACAGTGGAAAGACAGGAGAGGTCTGCTGCGCCATGTGGGTCAGCTCCCTGGCCAGGGTTCGAACTCAGGCCGATAGCTTGATAGTGCTGAGACTTAATCCCTGAGCTACTAGGGAGGCCCTATGTTATATTCTCAGTATGATTTTCAGGTTGTTTTTTTTTTTTAAATCTTACCTCATTTACTCTTTTTTTTTTTTTTAAAGATTTATTTATTTATACAAGCACTGGGTATAGTCAGAAGCGCGGGAGGGTGAGAGAATTCACCAGAGCCAGAGCGGGGAGCAGAGCAGACAGACTGAAGTACACTGCTGAGGGGAGCAGCGGGCGGCAGGAGAGGTCTGCGCGCCATGTAGGACCCTCCTCCGGTGGCCGGGGAGCTGCTGGGGATCGAACAAGCGCTGCAGAGGCTGCGGGCAGCTTCGCAACCCAGCCGCTCAACTGCTGTGCCACCGGGAAGGCCCTGATTTTCAGTTTTTGACCTCTTATGCAAGCATTTCCATTTAAGACCCTGCCTTTTGATAGAACAGATATTTGATAACAAATTGATATAAAGTCCCTTTGTATGTTCTCTTAGCTTTGGACTAATCTAATCTATTCATTGTATTCTGAGCTCATCGCAAATATCTCTTACCTTTGTGCCTTTGCTAAGAATGTCTTCCCTGCTTAAGATATCTCCTCCCTGCCTCCTCTCCACTTTGGTATATCCTGTGATCTTTCAGTTCTCTCTTTCCTCCAACTATGTTAGTCCTTCCTTAGCTAAATTCCTGTAGCATGAATTGGTTTATGTCTGACATTTGATGCTTACGATATGGTATTTGGTATTGCCTTCTTTTTTTTTTTTTAAGATTTATTTATACAAGAACCAGGGTATAGGCCAGATGCGCGGGAGGGTGAGAGAATTCACCAGAGAAAGAACGGGGAACAGAACAGGCAGAATGAGGAAATACACTGCTGAGGGGACCAGCGGGCGTGACAGGAGAGGTCTGCTTTGCCATGTGGGATTCTCGCCGGCAGGCTGGGATCGAACCCAGCACTGCAGAGGCTGCGGACAGCTTAACAGTGCAGCGCTCAACCGCCTGCACCACCAGGGAGGCCCTGTCTCTCTTTTTAAGAATGTTTTGTTTTGGGCCATCTAGGAGTTTAATCTTCAAACTCTTTGAAGGTTAAAAGTCTGTCTTTCATCTTTTTATCTTCACCTTAAAAACTTCTAAATCCTTCTATTTGTCACCTAAATAAAGTCTAATCCTTACCTTGGCATTCAATTCCTCAAGTAACTTTCTTTGTTCAATTCCTCAAGTAACTAGCTTTGTTTGATTTAACCATTACATATTTCTTCATTCATGTCAGGCACAGCTCTAAATGCTGGGGATGTAACAGTGAACAATGAACAGTGAACAACTCTTGTATTATAGTGAAGGAGACGTACTGTATTAATATATATATAAGTATATAGGTAAACATCCAGCAAAGAGAGTGGCTACACAGAAAATTTAAATAGGGGGGAGGGTAATATGCATAACTAAATGAGTAGATAGTCCAGGAAGACTTCTCTGAAGAGGTGACATTTAAACAGTTATCTGAAGGTCAGAAGTTAGCCGTGGACAGTAGGCTGGAAACACATTGTAGCTGACGCAAAGAATCTAAGCCAGAAATAACATCGGCATTTCAGGAAAACAAAGAAGTGCCATATTGCTAGAGGAGCTGATGCGGGGGATGGGGTGACAGAGAGGACAGAGAGGAGGGTGTGGCGTTTGGGCCAAGTCAGGAATGTGGATTTCGCTCTCAGTGGGAAGAGGACCCACTTAAGGTGTTCAGCTCGGGAGTGAGGACATAATTACAAAGACCACACTGGCTGCTATTCTGCCAACAGATTACAGGAGGACAAGACTGGAAGAGGGAACATACTGCCCAGGTCAAGTGAGAAATGATGGCATTTTGAATTTCAGATGTTTTCCATGAGGATGGAAAGATGTGGTTGGTTTCAGGATGTTTTAGGGGCGGAGTCAACAGGATTTGCTGATAAATTGATAAAAAATGGTGAGGGAAATGTAGACACCAATGACAACGTCTAGGTTTAGAGTTTTAGCAACTGGCTCATGGAAGACAGAGGAGAACAGGTTTGGTGTGTGCATGGAAAAAGGATTTCAACATCCCCGTGGAAAGGTCAAGCAGACGGGTTTTTCCTCTGCTGGCTTTCATGCACGCTTTGTTCCAGCAGCCTGGATGCCCTGCTGCTTCTTCTCCATGCTCCCCGACTGAGTGCCTTTCCTCATACTCTCTCACCTCTGCTTGGAGTACTCTGACCCTTATTACTATGTTTCAAAACCCCCTTTCAGTTAGATATTTAAGTTCTAATTTTTACACTTCCAAATGCCCTTTAAATTCTGAGTATGTTATTTAAGCAATACAATTCACTTTCTTGAAGCTTTCCCAGGTATTTTGCAGCCAGAAATAGGCTCCTTACTCCCCTGTTTTGTGGTCTGTGTTTTTACCTCCCCCCCTCTAACCCCACTTGCCATCTTACACTATGCCCTTTATGCCATTGGCATGTCTGCCTCGTTTCTTGTCACAATGTACTCTAAGACAATTGGAATTCTCTCTGATACACTCTGTATCACCTTACAATATACTTTGTAAGGTGTTTGGACAATGTTTGGACAATGTAACTGGAAAGTCTATATAGATTTTCCAAATGTGAAGATTATTTTAAAACCTGGAAGAGATCTACTTTTCTTCATAGCCTGATCACTCTGAAAACTTTCTTGACAATTCCAGTTTATGTGTGATAACAGTGAGGAAAATGGAAAATGGTGCAAGGGGTTAAGTACAGCACTGTGAAGTTCCCAGCAGCGTCTGAGGCACAAGTTCTATCCCTGGCCAGCCAGGAAGCTACCCACATGGCGCAGCAGACCTCTCCTGTCTCAACCGCTGCTCCCCTCAGCAGTGTATTTCAGTCAATCCACCTGTTCTGTTCCCCACTCTGTCTCTACTGAATCTTCTCATCACCACTGGCCTGTACCCCAGTTCTTGTATGCATAAATAAATAAATCTTTAAAAAAATAGTGAGGAAACTGGGAGTCTGGTTAGATAAGAAGAAAGTGACTGATGGATCTGGAAAAGTAGGTCCCTCTTACATGTGGGACTGAAGCATTATTAAGAAAGAATGAAGGCAAAGTACAGACCGTGTAATAGAGTGGGATGCTTTAAATTGAGATTCTGAAGATGACACAGGAATTAGTAGTGACAAACTTTAAGGCAAGAATGTGTGAGGTAGGATTGAAAAAACCATCCTTAACTGCAAAACAGTCAAGAACGTGAAAGGAGACAATTCAGCAGATCATTTACATAGTTATTGAAGGCCCAAAAAGTGGCTACAGGATTACTATTCAAGAGGAGACACTGAATCAGGTACTAAAAACTTCATGGAGGAGAATGTCCATAGAGTGAAGAGTTGAACTGTTCATGTCTCCTTGACCCTTGATTTTCTTGTATTCAGTATACTGCTTCCTTCTGAAAAGCACTATGCCTTAGTTTCTACTACATCTGTCCTCAGGATCACTCACTATCATTTATTGTCCCAAATTACATGGGAGAAATGGGTAATAACAAATCTCTGTAACGTTGGCCTAATGTAGTACTTGGAGATTATTGTATCAGCATAGACATTCATATTTAGGGTCTAAAACTAGCAAGTTGGAGGTGAAAAAAAATCAGTTTGAAAAAGTACTTTAAGAACTTAGATTATCATGCAAATTATGATTATCAAACTTCATAAGGCATATTAATGATGGAAGCTAAGTTCCCTGAGTGGATTCCATGCACCAGACACTATTTTAAATGCTCCTGAAACTCTGTTGGTGAAGGAATTACCATGGCCTCTAAGCACAGATGCTGGTTCAGTCTAGTGCAAGGTGCTGCTGGTCATCATTGTCCCATCAAATCCTCTCAACAACCTTATGATTTGGTCCAATTTATATTCCCACCAAATTGAAGAAACTGAGGTGCCTGTAGCATATACCCAGGCAGATTCTCATCACCAACACCTGAAACTTACATGCTGTCATAATGCACTGTTACTTCAATTTAAAAAAAAAAAGAGGGGCCTCCCTGGTGACGCAAGGGGTTAAGTGTCAGCACTGTGAAGCTATCCGCAGCCACTATAGCACGGGTTGAGTTCAATCACCAGCCAAGGAGGTGACCCACATGGCGCAGCAGACCTCTCCTGTTTCTCCCGCTGCTCCCCTCAGCAGTGTGTTTCAGTAGATCTTCCTGTTCTGCTCCCCACTCTGCCTCTGATGAATCCTCTCACCTTCCCCCTCTGCACCTCTGGCCTGCACCCCAGCTCTTGTATACGTAAATAAATAAATAAATCTTTGTTTAAAAAAAAAGAGAGACAAACACAGAGATTAGTCAAGAGACTTGCCCTTGCCCAAAGTCACCCACCTAATAAGCTGTACAACCAGGATTTAACTCAGGTAGCCAAACTCACGGGATGACTGCATTTGTACTCACTACAGTGGACAACACGCCCATGAGATCATTCTCAAAGAGTGTTGGACCTCCTGAGATCATTTTCTAAGTGGAACAGTGTGTTTAAAATGTCAGCCCACTTGGATTGTGTCTAAATGACGCAAACCATTGTTGTCACAATAGAGTGAAGCAATGGCCTGTGTTTTGTATTTGATGAGTGAACTGAAGCGTCTTCATGACTGAAATTTGATTTAGCATGTAAGTAAAACATACTTGGATGACTCTGATATCCAAGACCACATTTCATCATTTTAGAAGCTTGCCCATTGTATACAAAGACTTTGTTCATTTATTGATTCACTCATATGCTACATCATTCATTCAAACTATACTTACAACAAACCTTGGCTACTATACATATATCAAGCATGGCTCTTCTAAGCATGGGGCCATGCAACTGCACAGACTGCTCATCCATTCCTGGGAGTTTAAGAATATTCTGTTACCCATTGGATACATGAGGTTAGAATTGAATATTTCCAGATTTAGGCTGAATTTGTTCAATTCAGTCAAAATTGCATTTGGTCAATTCAATGTGCTTATTAATTCCAGAAATGAATTTTGCTCTTATTTATTTTTTCTGAATTAAATCAAAGAAGAAATGTTCCTCTGCCACTGAAATTCAGTATGTGGCTTTGGCATTCAGTGCATTGATTTTTCCCTTTCTACCCAGTTCTGTTTTGTTTTTCCCTCCCAGTTAGGGAGGGGGGTCATTTTCTTCTCTTGTAAATGAAAACATTCCTTTCCTTTCCATCACCCACCTCCTACCTCCTACCACTGATCCGGTGAGAGGTTGCTGTTTGGAAAGCAGAGATTTCTTTTCTTTGGCACCATTGAGATTATATCCTGTTTGTTTGAATTTTTATTGCCCTCAGCACACAAAGTAAAGAAAATCCCTTAACACAGAGGCTAAGCATTCAAAGTGAGAGACTACTTGTAGGATGTTTAAGATCTCTGAAAATAGTTGCAAGCTTTAGTCAGTTAGTGAAGCAAAAATTTCCACTAAAAGTTTGGAATATTCTACTGAAAGATAACCATGAATCCATAATCCTTTAACATCAATTCTTCAAACATAGGTCAGACTTCAACTGATTTTTATACTTTGTAATCTATGTAGTAAGTAGTAAGTCTGTTTCTCTCAGATTCACAGATAATAGGAGCTTTCTTGTTTATTTTGATTGATCAGTGATGGTATTCTATTTGCAAAAATTAATAGTGCTGGATATATAGTGCATCCATTATAAGGCAAAGAATTATGTAAAGTGGTTAAATAAAAATTAAAATAAGTTTTTCTACCAGGTAACTAATTAATGTATGTAACATATTTAAAGGTACTTTTATATTTATAATATATTTAAAGGAGACTTTCATCCCAAGCTCCTCTGCTTTCAGGACATTTTTCTCTGGTCTTCCAAAATAATTACTTTTGCCCTCATGTTTCACTCTTCACTTGTTTGTGAGCTCTTTGAGAACAGGATCTACAGCAACCTTTGCATGCTTGAATTCCTTTATAGACGAGAGAATTTATATAGAGGTTAGTAATACACTCAAAATCTGCTTTTTGAAGCAGAACTAGAAACCTCCTTGCTCCTACTTTATTTTCCTGGTGTTTTACATGGGTATAATATACTATTATTTGAATATTAATTCAATGTATTTTTAAAAATTTTATTCATTTCTTTTTAAATTTAAATTTGAAATTTTTTTTGCATAGAAGAACTGGGGTGTACACCAGAGGTTCAGGGAACAGGGGTGAGAGGATTCACCAGTGACAGAGCGGGGAGCAGAACAAGTGGATCTACCAAAATACACAGCTAAGGGGAGCAGTGGGTGAGACAGGAGAGGTCTGCTGAGCCATATGTTGGTTAGCTCCCTGGCCAGGGATTGAACTCAGGCAGTAGTGGTGATAGCACTGAGGCCACCCCTAGGCCACCAGGGAGGCCCTCAATATAATATATTTTACAATATTTAAGAAACCTAAAATGAATGAATATAAAACTACAGTTATTATTAAACTATGGCATTTTGAAATTATGACTGAGAACTAATATTCACTCAGTCTTTATTATTGCTGAATGCCATTATACCACATCTTACCCTTATATGCTTTATTAGCAATATCTAGTAATTGTGTATCATAATGTGGGGCTACCAAATAAGATTATTTTATTCTTTTTTTTTTTTTTTTTTTATAGAGGCATGCTTTATTTTATTTGTTTGCTGGTTTGTTTGTTTGTTTTGTTTATACATGCACTGGGTACAGTCAGAAGTGCGGAAGGGAGGGTGAGAGAATTCACCAGAGCCAGAGCGGGGAGCAGAGCAGGCAGAAGGACCGAAGTACACTGCTGAGGGGAGCAGCGGGCGGCAGGAGAGGTCTGCGCGCCATGTGGGACCCTCCTCTGGTGGCCGGGGAGCAGGCGGGGATCGAACTGGCGCCGCAGAGGCCGCGCGCAGTTTCGCAACCCAGCGCTCAACCGCTGCGCCACCGGGGAGGCCCAAGATTATTTTATTCTTTGCAAGACTTTGGAAATAACTGGAAAATTGCTTAATTGCTTAATTGTCTCTCTGCGTCTCTTTCACACAAGTATACAAACACGCACTACATTTCCTAGTGGGAAAATATTGTGATCACTGATACAGTACTCACTTGGCATTTATACAATCTATAGGCATCTTTTTATAACCAACTCAATGTATGACCAGTTTGCTCAGAGAACTGGAAGCAAGCTTCTCAGCAGATGTGAGGTATTGAAGCTACAATATATAGAGAAGTCTTCTGACATCTCTAAAGCGCTAATCTCAAAAACAGGCCTCAAGTATTCCATTATTTTCCATTTTCCCCTAAGGTTTTACTTTTTATAATTTTTAAAAAATATTTATTTATTTATGCATATAAGAGCTGGGTACAGGCCAGAGATGCGGGAGGGTGAGAAGATTCACCAGAGACAGAGTGGGGAGTATAACAGGCATTTTGACTGAAATACACAGCTAAGGGGAGCAGTGGGTGAGACAGGAGAGGTCTGCTGCGCCATGTGGGTTGCTCCCTGGCCAGGAATTGAACTCGTGCTGCAGAGGCTATGGATTGCCTCATGGTGTGGTCCTTAACCACTTGCGACACCAGGGAGGCCCCTACTTTTTATAATTTTCTACACTCTCATTAAAGAAAACATTATCTCATTGATTAGAATGGGCCTCCAGTAGCTTTTCCCTGCACTCCTCAATCCCTCCTTAAATTCTATGGTGCACATCCTTTATGGGATAGATGTAGCACTGATTTCATTAGGACTCCTTGTAATGCTAATAATATATTTTTTTAAATAATAAATTTTATTTTTATATTCCCCATACAATTGCAGCCCCCCCATTCTGACCCCAATCCCTCCCCTCCTGACCCGCCCCCCTAAAAGTTTCTCTGGTTCATAGTTTTTTGTTGATTTTTATTTTCACTTTCTTATAGTTATTCATTTTCCTGGTCCCTTATTTAAGTTTTCTAGATTCCTGCTATGAGTGAGACCATCCGGTATTTTTCTTTTTCTTTTTGGCTTATTTCGCTGAGCATGATCCCTTCCAGCGCCATCCATGTTGCTGCAAATTGCATGTGTTTATCTTTTTTGAATGCTGAGTAATATTCCATGGTATATATGGACCACATCTTCTTGATCCAGTCATCTATTTTTGGGCATTTTGGTTGTTTCCAAAGCTTAGCTATTGTAAACAGTGCTGCTATAAACATAGGGGTGCAGGTGCTGTGAGACTAGTAAATATATTACTGATAATAATAGTAGTCTGAATATTATTCATTCAGTAGTGTGTAGAAGCTAAAATTTTAAAGTGCAATTATTCCAAAAATACCTAAACAGATCACTGTTTAAATAAAGCCTTGTGGCATTCTTTTGTAAGTCAAAGATTTACTCCTTAATTTATTAATTTTTAAATGAAGTGATTAAACAACTTATAGATTAGCTCTGCTTTTTTGTGGGTATGAAACATCATAGTGGAGATATTTTACTTTAACATGAATACCAAGTGATCAAAGAATGGATGAGGAGACCATTACAAATATATCTAATATACCCATGGAAATTATAAAAGATGGATAATGGGGGAAGCATTTTCCAATATATTCATTATGATGCAGATAGTATTTGGTAATATCTTTTGTAGCATTAGTTTTGGCTGGTTCATGTGCTGGAGTCTTGGGACATAAGTCCTTACATTACCTGTAACCTAGCTTAGAAGAATATTAAGTGGAATTTAGGATTGTAGTCTTTTTCATAGTACAGTTGTGAGTTATTTTTCTTTGTGTGTGTGTGAGTTATTTTTGAAATTCCTAAACAACATTGTCTTTTGAAGCCACATACAAACTAATATTGACCTTTGAATTAGAAATTATTATTAAAACAATACTTTTAAATGTGGGAGACAATGTTGCTGTTGTAATAGTGATAGTTCCTGAATCATTTCCTTCATTTTTATTTAAAAAACAACTAAGGCTTGGCATACCAGTGATATTGCAAAACGAGTTTTTGCCTAGGCTTAGAATATTTCGTAGATTGCTATCGAGGACTTTTACTGCAAGAAAATTTTTTTTCTACGAGAGTTTTCAGTTCTCTATACCATGCATGATCTAAAACCATGGCCAACAGTGTAGTGGATGCCAGCAGTGTCATGCAGGAAAATAGAATTACCTGTTAAAGCTCCTGTAATCAGGCAGTTCGGCCTTTCCTTCAGGCTGGAAAAGTTTAGGGTATAAAGCCTCTAAAAGCTCTGGATCATTGCTAATGGCCTGTTCCCAGGGCGACTGGTAGTACTTAGGGATAGCTGTGGTGTTGAATCTTTCAGGAGGAATTTCCTTCAGTGGTCCAGAATACCCTTTGGAAAAATAAAGCAAGAACAAGTAAACACAGAGTGTCTGAGTTTCTAACCTCACCGTACATTAGTCGGGTTTAATTTTTCAAGCATGCATAAAGATAATGAAGAACTCAGTGTTTCTATGATTTCTCAGAAAAGAGTAGTCTGAATGTGTCAGACATATTAAAACCCTTCTAGCATATGGCATTTTAAAAAGAAAACCACTTTTCTGTATATTTAAAATTTTCAAATCACAGTGATAGCTTCCTTGATTATCTTAGTATACATCTGTGTAGTGAAATTACTCAATTAATTTTTTAAAATTCTTCCACATGTTAATTTATATTATAGACACCACCATTAATTCATTAATTTAAAAATGTATGTTAAGTGTTTACTGTAGTCTAGACTGTGGGGAAATAGCACTGAGAACAAAATCTCCCTCTTCTCGGAACAGATATAGGTCTTGTCTATCTTTAATGAGTGTTCTGTGATTGTTTAAGCTTCGAAACAGTGAAATAACTTGTCTTCACTGTCTTATTTACATCCCCATCTTATTGCCTGGTGCACCCAGCTTTTGTTTACTTAGCTCCCAAAGATTTCTCACCTAGCCTTTCAGCGTCTGGTCTCACTGCTCAATTTATTCTTCTCACATATGCTGGAAAGTTTCTGTAAGTGCCATTTAAAAAGCACACAAATTGCTGGCATAAACGATAAACCATTTTCCCATGTATCAAGTGACACTCTTCAGGTGCTCAAAGCCACAGCTGTTTCCTCTTCACTCCACTGCCCTGCACTACTTTTCTCTTTCCTGCTATGTCAATCCTTTGCTCACTTGCTTGCTCCTACTTAAATTTAGATTTCCTTCATGTTCTTTCCCTCCTCTCAGATGCTTTCTATTTTCTTCTGTTAAACCACGCCCATTCTTTCATTACACCCACAACGTTGATCTCCTCCCAAAGCTCTGGATAATTCCACCTCTAGCAATTACTATTAGCAGTAATTTACGTTTCTTTGGATCACCTCCAGCAGTTAATGGTCTGCTTTTCTCTGCTTGCCACTTAAACACTGGTGTTAACTCAAAACTTTTCCTTACACTCCACATTCTGTCTAGAAAACCCATCTACATTCATGACTTTGACTATAACCTACATATTGATGATTCCAAGGTGTATGTGTGTGGGGGCGTGTGTGGGGGCATGTGTGGGAACATTTGTATGTGCACGTGTGTGCACGCAAGCGTGCATGCACGCAGTCCTCTGTGCAACCACCTACCATATTACCCAATATTCTTCTAGTGCCCATTCTATCCTGCTTACACCTCTATGTAGCTATTTTCTAATACATTCTGCAGCTTTTTCTGTATTTGTCATCTTAGCAGATATTATAGCTACATCTCAAGTGCCCAAAATAGAACCATTATCCTAAATCTGACCTCTGCCCCCATCTCTAGAACAAATCATTAAGTATTACAGTCACACGTTTTAAGGATTTCTAAAACAGTGGGCTCTCCAATTGGACTTCTGAATCACTATGGGCACCTATTTAAAATCTTGTCTTCTTTCCGAAGATTGGGCATTATTCTCAGTACAAATCATACGCCAGTGATCTGTAAATGGAAAATTGGGAAACTTTGCTCTAGAAAATTTCCTCTTTCTCCTTTATTTCCATTGCTGCTGTCCTGATTCAGGCCTTGACCTTCTCTTTCTGGGCTTTCACAGAAGCCTCCATCTAATCTTTCAGCTCTCAAACCCTTTTCCAGATATCCTCTATATTGCTGCTCAAGTGACCTTAGCTGGAAAACTTGATCCTGTCACTCACTTCTCTTTCTTAGGGTGTGAGAATGGCTCCCCGGGACAAAAATCTACTCAGTATGATGCACGTGCCCTCCACCTGCCCAGCTTCATCTGCTGCCATTGTTCTCTCATATTTCACCTCCATAGTTATGGGTCTGCTGGAAGTTTACTCTGTCCTCATATGCATCCTCATTGGTGCACTGTTCCCTGTGTCTGGAATGCCCTCCCCAATTCTTGCCCTGCCTTAACTTGAGATTGTCATTTCTGTCTCCCCCAGAAAAGCAGAGTTAATTTTCTTACTCTTTCCTCTGTACGTACAGGTGACCCCATTATCACAGCTACCACATTGTAAGTCCTAGTTCTTCCCTCAAGTTGATCAGAGGTCAACTACATAGAAACTTAAAATTTTTTAATTTTACATCTCTAAAAAATTCCTTGAAATCCTACTACACTAAAGAATTATTTTGTATATTTTCCCCAGCTTTTCTATACCCATAAACCTAATGACCAAATAAGTATCATTCTACTATACATGTAATTTTGCATTTTATCTTTAAGCTACTTTGAATGAAATACTTTTGAATGTTTCTCCACCACATTCATAATAATTTTAAGGTCTTTATGATAATTAAATTTAGGGACAATAATTGGTCTAATCTTTTCACATTTTTAAATATTCCTGGTTTTCCAATTTCCTTTTACAGAGTGAATTAACTAACAACATTTTTCTTTTTTTTGATATGCTGAATTATTTGTTTAACCTCTTAGAAAAATGACAATTTTGCAATGCTTCATGTCAACATTTAATTTTGGTATTAAAATATGTTTTAATATAACTGATTCAAATTCAAAATGACTTCATTCCAAAAGTATTATGGCATATAATATTTATTCTTGATTCATATCTGAGAAAAGTTAGTTTATGATACTTAGTCTGTATTACATATTTTCTAACATTTAATAATTGGATATTTTAGCTTTAAATAACTATATGAATTGGTACCTTAAATTTTCTCTTTACATATAAATATTTATATGTATGTGTGTTCTATATATTATTCACAGTAAATAAAATGCATATAAGCTATTAAATCATGTCTGCAGAGAGAAAGTGAGACAACAAATAAATATATTATGGGTATTTGTTCTGTCTCCATATTTGTGAATTCCTGGAGCATAGAAGTAAAATTTTCTATTCTTTTGCAACTACACAGTTATAATGATGATCATATAATCAAGTTTCTAACTTAGTGATGAGAGTATTAAATTGAACCAACATAAAGCTTTTCTATATGTCTTCTCTTTCCTATTTTAAAGAACTAAAGCACTAAATATTATAAAGCAAGAGGTTTCAGTATAGTTTTTGTAGGTAAGAGAATGTTTATGCATTCTATTATGTATAAGAATACAAAAGTGGATACGGAAAGGACTAGCTTTACCTGAGGTCTTTATGACATGTCAGGGACTATACGCACATTATTACCCTAAGTCCTCACAATGAGCCTGTGCAGTGAGGCTTATTTTTCTTATTTTACTGATTGAAGAAACTGAGACTTCAAGATATTAATTTTCTTTCCTCCAAACAGCAGTAAAGTGGAAAGGGATAGAAAGAGCTAGAAGGTAGAATCCAGGTCTACGTGATTCTAAAGCTTGTTTTCCTGTTATGTGCTTAATGCTATATATATAGAATCTGTTAGTTGTTTTTCTGCCAATAAAAAAAAGCTATTTGAAAGCTATTTGACAAATTTATTACAATGCTTCACTTCAGAATAATTCTATGCATTCTAATTGTGTACTTGGCCTTCTGTGTTATTTTATTATGTCTATCAATATTTTTTCCTCATGTTCAGTAAGAATATCTTAATAAACCTAAGCTTATAAGTGACTGACCTTCAAGTACTGGGTACAGTCAGAAGCGTGGGAGGGTGAGAGAATTCACCAGAGCCAGAGCGGGGAACAGAACAGGCAGAGTGACGAAATTCACTGCTGAGGGGAGCAGCGGGCATGGCAGGAGAGGTCTGTCATGCCATGTGGGACCCTTGCCGGTGGCCGGGGTCGAACCGGCACTGCAGAGGCTGCAGGCAACTTCGCAGCCCAGTGCTCAACTGCTGTGCCACCAGGGGAGGCCCCCTTCAATTTATTTTTAAGTAAAATTTAATATTATGTAGTTACATTAGTTATTGATTTTCAAAAAAACTATTACTCTTTGGAAAGAATTCTGAAAGTGTTTTTGCCAAACTTTCTGTTTATTTTAGAAAATATAGTAGGTAGTGCTAATTTCAAGATAAACACATTAGGAATAAGAAAACACTTTATACATTACTTGAGGAAATACTTAAAATATTTGCTACAAGTTATTTTGAAAAGATATTGTCTAAATAGCTCAGATTATTTTTCTGATTTAATATTTCAAAATCTGACAGTATTTCTGAATAACATATACTGACTTGGATAAGGAGTTGTTTCTCTTTTAAGGTAGTAAACAGATATACGATCTTAAGTGGTTGCATTTAAAGTCCTTTAAAGAAGCAGAGAATAATGAAAGCAATCTCCACAAGGTCACTTCATGTAAGGCTTGTCAAAATAAATTTGACACCAGACCTGGATTTAACTCATGAACAGTCAATACGGATTTAAATAAGGCCTTTTATAATAGCAGTTAGATGGAGTTATTGTGAAATTAAGGAAGACAATACATATCATAGCTTTCATAAATTGTACAGCCCAATACAAATAGAATTTAAATATATTTACTCGACTTAACTTTTAATATAATAATCACCAGCAAATACAACAGACCATCTGAAAGAACATAAGATAGCTACAAATGTTTTATATGCTCCTTTAGTGTAAATCTTTATATTTATTCTGTACTTAACCACAAAATAGATAGGGAAGGAGAAAAGCTGTAATATTTAAACCCCATTTACTAAAGGATCCAAATAACTTGAGTCATGACGTGCACAACAATCTTATTGTTTCTTTGTCAGGAGTAAGTTACCTGGTGCAATGTTGTCTGGATTCGGGGGAGTTCGTGGATCTGGGGTGTTGGGAGGAGTGAACGGGGCTTGCTGTGAACCACCTTCCAAGTTGTGTCCATCCAGTTTCCCATTCTGCATAGTAATATTGTGCTGTATTTGATCAAAAGCAAACTGCTGTCAGCTGAGTTAGGCACACTAAAAGGAGATATGTGCAACACTCCTTTTACACTTAGAATTAAATCATAATCCCACTTCATTGTTTTGTAAAGCCTCAGGCATTTTCAGTAATATGGTTGAGCCAGTGAATGAGAAATGCTAGTGATATCAATCAAAGATTTGTTTTGTGCTGACAACCCACTCGATAATAACGAAGAGTCATATGTTTGCCAGGCATTGTCTTGGGCTTGTACCCATCATTTAATTTACTACTCACAACATCCCTATAAGGGGAAATCTACATAATTTCGAGGTATTTACACATCTAATATTATAGAGCATTTTGGCCAAATATTGGCTTAGTAATCCTTACATTATTATTTGATTTAGAGTTGGGATTTACTAAAATTCTTTACTATCTCTTGTTTTAAAATTAGATGTAAAATTTGAACACCGTCATGTGTAGCAAAAAATTAAAACTTTAAGATACATAAAGCTGGGCCTCCCCGGTGGTGCAGCAGGTTGAGCACAGCACTGTGAAGCTGTCCGCAGCCTCTGAAGCACTGGTTCGATTCCTGGCCAGCCAGGGAGATACCCACATGGCGCAGCAGACCTCTCCTGTCTCGCCCGCTGCTCCCCTCAGCAGTGTGTTACAGTTCGTCTGCCTGTTCTGTTCCCCGCTCTGCCTCTGGTGAATTCTCTCACCCTCCCGCACTTCTGGCATGTACCCCAGTTCTTGTATAAATAAATAAATCTTTAAAAAAAAGATACATAAACCTGTACATTTTGGGATATCTAGAAAATAAAACGCTTCAAAGAAATGCTTTTAAATTTTAGTGAATTTTGTTGTATTATTATCATTTAGGATTTATTCTGTGATAATAGGACATTTTAAGAACAGTTAGTTTGCACTTAAACAGAGGGAAATAGACATTGTTATAGTTATGTCCTTAGAAGTATGGCTAAGCTTTATCTCTGTAATATTGCATTCCTTAAATTATAGATGGAAACACATCCATTTTAAAAAGAAACCAATCTGTTTAAGAAGTGCATAAAGTCAAATTGCCTTTTAGAAAATATTTTTAATCCTTCATTCATTTCTATATTTACTTATAAGATGCTATGGCAAAGCACAATTTTACATTTTAATACTTGTTTAAACCCTTTACGGAAATGTGAGGATCAAAGTATTTGTCTTAAAATACAAATATTTGTTAATTACAGATTACAAATAAAGTACCTCACCTGATAAAATTAGGGAAGAAATAAAGCTTATTCCTGTTTTTAGGTTCACCAAACCCCAGCCACTCTCAAGGTGCCTTTTACATTCTCCCTATTCTCTGTAGCACCAGGAGCAGAGTGGCTGTGGAAATACGTAGGGCATATGTTAGCAACAGTGAGCTGGTTTGTGGAAAGATGAAGAAATGAAAAGAACTTTTATTTGGTGAGTAGCAGTTCTTGATTACTGGACTTAGCAGTTTGCCTTTTAGTCAATAGGCCTATATAATGGAATATTACTCAGCGATCAAGAAGACAAACTCATGCTATCAGTGCATCATGGATGGAGCTGGAAGGAATTATGCTAGCTGAAATTAGTCAGAAGGAAAAAGACAAATACAGCATGATCTCACTTATATCTGGAATATAGAGAAACCAAACAAAAGGTGAAGAAAAACTCAAAACTAGAAGCTGACCATAGAACTGAGGCTTTCATCAAAGGATGGGTGAGGGGTGGTAGAACAGGGAGGATAAACACAAGGGAATATGGTGATGGCTCATGAGTGATATGGTAGTGGTAGAACTATGGGGAATACAACTATGTAAGGAAAAATAAATCAATTAAAATATAAAAGAAACAATTTTGAAAAAGTTGGGGTAATGCTGTACTCAGAAATATTAGTATTCAGCATTTTGAAATTAGCTGTTAGCTTGAGTGTTTGACTCAATTGCCTACAGTAGTATCTTTTTTCACTTCTGATCCTATGCCATCTCTTAAAAATATGGAAGTTCTTTGCTAATTTTAATTATAAATTAAAAGCCAGTTGAGATAAATATCAGACATTTAGATGGATCACACATAAGGAGTTCCTTTTTCTAAGTTCCTGAAATGTGACCATGAAATGAATGTCACCTAAACTTACAATCCAGTCTACCTACATTAATAAGAATCATAGTACTGACATTGTGCATAGACTTTTTCTTGGGGATTAATGATGAGCAGGAAAATCAACTCTTTCTAGCTAGACCTTAATTATCAGGAGACACCCAGTAACTCTATTATTGTTAAGTATACAAGCAAAGCTTCATAATGGTTGGGTAGTGAGTTGTTTTAGTTATGACATGAACCTTAAATTATAGAGTTCCATTATGAATGATTTTCTTCAGGAAAAGTTGGGAAGACAAATCAAAATGTGTTTCTTTTTATTGCAGTTAAGCTGGTCCTCAACAGAATAAAACCAATGCAGTAACTTAAAGGTTAACAAAAAATAAATTATGAAAACATGGATAATGTATATAATTTCTGTTAAAACACCAATATAAATAAAAAGATTTTAAAAAATCTGTTCTGTGATTTATGACAAATACATAGAAATTATATTTTGAACAAAATACAGAAGCCCTTTATATTTATTTTGGTTTTATTTTTCTATACTTTTTATAGTATACTGTCCTTTTCCCCAGTATTATTTAACATTTCTAGGGATTTCAAAAAAGTCCATAGTTATGAAATGCCTGTATTTTCTGACCTGTAAAACATGGATTGTTGCTTAATATCTTTTGTTAGTAATTTATAGAAAAAATTTTAATGATCATGAGTCACTCTTGTATTTTATTTTCTCTCGATTGCTTATTTTCTTCATCCATTTCCATTTTGACTTTTTTGTATAAGAAGTTGATAGCTTATGATCTAGGGCTTCAAAATTGGCTTGTGTAGCATACAAGTATATTTCCACTTGTTTTTAAAAATACAGCTTTCTTGTTATTGCTAATATCATGGAAGGTTTATGTGGTTTGAATTTGCCAGTTTCTCATCAGAATAAGCCCAGAGCTGAAATTATTATTTCTTAAATGAGAGTAAATACTTGAACAAATGGTATCTAATAATGTCTTTTTTTTTTTAAGTTTTTTTTCTTTCTTTTATAAAGGCATGTTTTATTTATTTATTTATTTGTTTGTTTGTTTTGTTTATACATGCACTGGGTACAGTCAGAAGCGCAGGAGGGTGAGAGAATTCAGCAGAGCCAGAGCGGGGAGCAGAGCAGGCAGAAGGACCGAAGTACACTGCTGAGGGGAGCAGCGGGCGGCAGGAGAGGTCTGCGAACCATGTGGGACCCTCCTCCGGTGGCCGGGGAGCAGCCGGGGATCGAACTGGCGCCGCAGAGGCCGCGGGCAGCTTCGCAACCCAGCGCTCAACCGCTGCGCCACCGGGGAGGCCCTAATAATGTCTTAAATGGTATAATAAAACAAGAAATATATAAGTTAAATAATTATTTTGACAATATAGCTCAAAGGAAGGCAGTAAAAGTAAATGCTCATGTCAGAAAATGCTGTGAATAAATTAGATTAATGTCATAAAAATCAAATAAAGATGATTCAAGAATTAGGTTATAAGTAAATAGTTCTTCCAATGTTATCTTATTTCCATCCCTAGACAATGACTATATTTATTTATCTTTGAGCTGCCAGCATAGTATCTAAAACATAGCAGGCATTTGATAAATATTTGCCAAAAGTATAAATACACGAATGGAAATAGAACTGAAGCTAATGTTATTTTTTTTTAATTCCTGTTATGTTAACAATGCTTCTTTCAAGTTGCACTCTAGTGCCTTGATCAAGCAAATAGATCATCACATCGTGTGGCTCACTTTATTCCTCAATGATGTATAGTACAGGTTATTTTTAGAATGAAGATCAGAGAATCCAAATAATTAAAGCCAGAAAGCACCTTTGAGAATATCTGAGTCCATCACCTTATTTTATAATTGAGAAATCAGGTCCAGAAAGGCAAAGAAAGTTTTAAATAAACTCCGAATCACCCGACTTGCAGATGAGCCAGGACCAAGACTTTGTCTCCCATTTCCCAGGACAGAGATTCCTTTAATTACATCAAGAGAAGTATGGGTGCCAAAAACTCTAGAATTCTGAGAACTGGGTTGTAGGAGTCTTTATTATGGTGTTGCTTAAGTCAAATCAGTTTACTTCCTTGAATACTACTTTCCTCATTTCTAAGGAAGGGGGAGTAAATTTCATCTGACTTTAGAGTATGTTATGTAACTCAATGACCTGTGACTACATTGCATTCAGTTTTCTGGTTTATGGCCTTGACTTATTTATCAGCATTTATTTTATTTATTTCAATATACCTGTTTGCACTATTTTATTTATTTTGAGCCCAATTTTCTAGGAACACAGAAAAATGATCAATACTTTCTTATACCTGTTATGTATAACCAGAACATGTTACCACAGGCATGTAAGATCACTGTCAATAATTTGAAATACTAGTGATGAGAAAATATGTTCCCTTAAGGACAGTTTTAATCTCATTGTCTCTTCTTCCAGAACTGCAGTTAAGACATTATTGTTAGAGGTGTAAACACAAGCTGTGAAAACAGGCATTATCCATTTATTCAGATGTCTAGACTTGTAGATGACTTTTCAAGGAACTTCTTTAAGCATCTTGTTTTATATTATCCCACAAAACTGCGTCACTGTGGTTATAACTGAAAGAATATGATTATATAATCAGACTCTATTAGATAGGGTTAATATTATTTTAGGCTCATACTGTATTAGTTGAGAATATTTTTTGATAAGATGACACTGGGCATAATTACAGAGTTAAATTACATTTATCCATGACTTCAACTGAAAACTCATCTTTCAAAAATGTAAATATTTTAGTTGACTAAGCTTTGATGTCTAACTAAATTCATAATTAGTTGACTGAACTAGATTCAATCCATGTATGTTGAAGGATGCGCATTATTGTGAGGGAACAAAGATTTAATTTAAGATGTTCTCTCAACACTTACATTAACCAAAAACATAACAAGTGAAATAGAAATTTGGGTAATGAATAAAAGTTTAGTGCTTGTGGGGATAGATGTTAGTTCTACAAGGTGTCTTAGTAATTATATTAAAAGATAGCGATGAAATCAGTCTGTTTGCTGTAAATATTCAAACATTTGCTGCCTATTCAAAACCTATTAGTGATGGCAGCTGGTAAATTTTCAGGTTTAAATTCGTAAGTAAACGTGCAGACTCTTCATGGCTATAGGAAGAAACCCTCAGTAAATAAAACATATTTTCTGTTGTCTCTGCCATTTCTTCAAATGTACACAGTGCACTATTTCCTCTTGATTCCTTATGTCTTGTAATTAATTTTTAGGACCATTTCCCCAGCACTAGTTGCTTTTCTACTATGAATTTCCTCTACAATCTCTCTAAATGACAGTTTAAATGAATATACTATTATTCAACATGTAAACATAATTAAATTAACTAGTTTGTTTATTAACTTTCAGTTGAGGAAGGCTTTTGTTCAGAGAGTTCTGTCCACAATGGTTTTGTTATAGTAGTTCTAGACTTCCCTGCCCAATGTGGAGTAAATGCTTTGAGAGGAGATGAAATATGTCTATACTTCCCAGGCACACTTCAGCACCAGGATGTTTTCAACCAGTGAAATGTGTACACTTTGTGGGGTGCTATGGGTTTTGGAATTATTTCCATCCCGAACACCATGGAACTTGTGATAACACCATGGAAACTTTTAGTACCACCATTCTCTACTCCCTCTCCCTCCTCTTAGCTGAACAGACCAGTTCTTCAATGTCAAATCTATGAGCTTACAAAGTCCCCATTGAACTAAAAAGATACTCATATCAAACACAATACTCCCTTTGTTTATACACCTAAACTATTCATTGTCATGGAAAAAATGTTCTAACAGAATCAACAGAAAGCAAATATGTAGAATACTTGTTTTGAAATTTTAGGAATATATACAGATTTAGCAGTACTGCCATTGAGATACCACACCATCACCTTATACTTACATTAATTTGTGTTTTAGATTCATACTGGAAATTTTCAAATGTGTACTTGTCAGATCTTCTCTGCCGCATCTTAAATAGTCTGGCACCACGGTTGCCAAGGTGGGATAATTCTTCCAACATGATGTCTCTGGGGACGCTGATCTTTTTGCCCAGGTCCATGCCATCTAAATCTGCAAAACAATATCGTTGTGCATGAAATCACCAAGGTAAACATTTTTAAAAATGCTTTTGCTAAATTCCATAAGTTATTGCCTGTTAGATGCTAGTGTGGTGATGAAGATATAGGGTCTTTATTCATACAGCCTTCGGTTAAAACCTGCTCTACTGCTTTCCTGTACAGTCATAGATATGTTACTTATTCTTTCCCTCAATTTCAATTTCCTTGATCCTAAAGTAGGGCTAATAGTAATAAAGACTACCACATAGGGTTAATATGAGGATTTCACTGAATGCTTCATATACAGCATTACCAGGGTACATGAAAAAGAATGAATGGAAGTTGGTTGTCAATACTAATAGTAATAGTGGAAGTTAGTTATTCTGTATTCAGTGAGTTTGCAGACAGTGCTAATTTCAAGTTGCCTTAGTAAGCTCTGTTTGCTCTCCCATATTTTATGTATTCTATGAGCTGTACCTGATGGCAGCATGCCTATCCTTTTACCCAAACCACCCTATTTTCCTATCTGTCAAAATACGATTTGTTCTTTATCTGGCATCATGGAGTCCAGGACAAAGTAGGCAGGTGATGTTCTGCTCCCCACTCGGTCTCTAGTGAATCCTCTCACCCCCTGTACCTCTGGCCTACACCCCAGTTCTTGCATCAATAAATAAATAAATAAAATCTTTAAAACAAACCAAAAAATCAAAGTAGGCAGGTGAGTACTGAATGAACAAATCCTGCCGATCCAGTTTAAGTGTCATTTCTGTGAATCTCTCCTCTAGTATCCCTTCTCAAGACTCTCCATGCCTCTCTGCATTCCCACAGCATTCTATCAACATTACTTAATTCCATGTTACTTATTTTATGATTTGCATTTTATTTATCTTTTAGTATTTGTGCCTCCCGTGCCACAAATATGACATGTTCAGTAATGAGTGCTGCTTTCTATCTCTAGTATTGAAGAACATTTCTAAAATCCTTTACAGATGAAATCTTTTACTTGCCCTGAGGAATAAATTTTTGTGTAACCCACACCATTCTTTTGCCACTATGGACTGCTATTAGATTTATAGGAAGAAAAATTGGACCATTAGTAAAATAATCATTCTAGATTAATTGGGGCAACAGTCCTTGATTTGACAAATTGACCCTAGTGATTAGAATTTGGGAAGTATTTAGGGTACAACAACAGAATTACTTATTAAATTTTATTTCCACTTTGCTTTAAAAAATTAATTTGTTTGCATATTTTCATGTTGAATGGAGAGGAGCGCCACTGATTCTAAAACTTATAACATCAGTAGTTCTGCTTCTAGGAAGAGAGAGTAGGTATGCTTTTAACTATACATCTATCAAGTACTACTAAAAATCCTTGACATTACGTATAAAACAAGCACAAGTAGCCTCTGAAAGGTGGAGAGAAGACCAGTTTGGGACCTCTAAACCCAAGGAATAACATGGTGGTAAATTCTCTGGGTTTTCCATAAGCCTCATTTACCCAAAGATGGACCAACAACCCAGAAAAACCAACAGGTGCCAACATAAAATTCCAACCAAAGACTGTTCTCACTAGTCAACAGACCAACACATGTACTATATAAGCTTCTGTAATTGGCTTTTTTAACTCTGTAATTCTCTGGAGATTTACCAATGTACTGTGTTTCAATAACTTGTCCCTTTTGACATAAATGGATCCATTTTTGGACCTTTACCCACTGAAGTACTTCTAAATTGCCTCTGATAATTCCATTGAGTAGATAGTGATTGATAGGAGTCTCTTGACTGTATCAGTATCAACAGTCTGGTTGTGATATTGTACTATAGGTTTGCAAGATGTTACCACACTGGTTCATCAAATGTAACAAGTATGCCACCCTAATACAAGATGTTAATACTAGGGGAAACTGTGTCAGGGAGAGGAAGGGGTATATGGAAAAGATTCATACTTTCGGCTCCATTTATCTGAGAAATAAAGTTTATTAATTTTCTAAAATTGCAACTTAAAAACTTCATAGCTTTTTGTAAAGCAATGTAGGCGAGATTTGTCTGACTCTCTAGTGTGCAAAAACCCCAAAATTGCTGTGTGTTACAGTTCCCCTGGGATGGCAAAAAATAACCAATGAAAGAGGAATCGGAACACTCTGTACAGAGCAGAATAGAAGAGGAATTGCTTGTCAGCTCTGCTGAGCTCTACAGGGAATATTCACCTTTGTCTTTTGTGTGTTTGCCATCTCTGCTACTGTGTGCTTGGACAGGAAAGGAGATCTGGGTTATTTCTCAGTGTCTATGAATCTATCCCTCAATATACCAGAGAGTACGATCATGGTGTGGTGGGGCTATTCAGTGTTTTGATGCTGGAATCAAAATAGTGAGTTCCTTTTAGATCACAAAGGATGGAAGAGATATAGTAATGTGTATACTAATACAAATGGAGAGTTCTTCTGTAAATTCTTCTTAAAATAATTCCATTGGCAATGAGAGAGAGAATGAGAAAATAAATTATTAACATTGAAAACCAAATGTTTGTCCTTTAATGAAATATACAATCTCTGCAATGTAATTATATGTTATTAATAAAGTTTTTAAATTGTTTTCCCTGAAAAAGCATCCTAGTGGGATAATTTGAAGAAATAATAAAAGGTCCCCAAATATGCAACCAATAGAAAATGCAGAGGTGAAAGGTTTTTGCAGGACTGGGATCTTTGTCCTTACACTAAAAACTACATAGTTTTTCTACAAGGAAACTAATTCAGGGATGCAACTTTCCCTCCATCCTGTTACCAGTGTGAGTCATTATGAAGAGTCAAATGAAAATAGAGGCACTAGAAAACGTAATAACATATCATTATGTTAATCTCCATGAGTTCTAAATTTCGAGTTATGGTATAAGTTTAACCTGGGGACTCAAGACAAAAAATTGAGAAAATATTTCCAGGCCATTTCCCTCTTTCTAATGGTCCCTCATACAAGCTGATTCCACCAACATCTCTGAAATAACCAAGTGACTTAGTGAATTCTGGCCCCCGAGATTCATAATACTCTTCTGAAGTATGTTTGGCAGGAATGAACCACCTTTGACTCATGCAGGAACTGCTACATGACCTGATCTAGGCCCACAGGAGTGACTGTCAAGTCATTTCTCTGCAGGGGGATGTGCCAGTATTTTCTTTCCTGCTGCATATATATATGGAAGTATATTACCTGGGAAACTGTTGGCAAGTACTTGGTAGAATGGCCGAGCCAGCCGTGGAGTGAAGCTCATAACGAAAGCAGAATAGCAGTAGACTTGGTGGTAGACATTGGCTACTTGCTGAAGCCCTACCAGATCTCTGAATCTTTCAAGTATATGGACCAGTAAATTCCTTTTATTATTTAGGTCAGTTGGTTCTTGACTTTGTCATTTTCAATTTAAAAACATGCTCACTGCTTTAGTTACCCTCCACAGATAATCAGCTCACTGATGAAGGTCCACAAAAAAATATGTTAAGGGGTCCTTAAAGAAGAGACAAGAAGAGAGCAGCAGGATGAAAAAATGGGCATAGCCCTAGCCACAGACTCAGTGGGATTCTTAGGACCTATCACTCCTCTTTTTTTTTTTATTTTTTTTTAATAGAGGCATGTTTTATTTATTTATTTGTTTGTTTGTTTGTTTTGTTTATACATGCACTGGGTACAGTCAGAAGCGCGGGAGGGTGAGAGAATTCACCAGAGCCAGAGCGGGGAGCAGAGCAGGCAGAAGGACCGAAGTACACTGCTGAGGGGAGCAGCGGGCGGCAGGAGAGGTCTGCGCGCCATGTGGGACCCTCCTCTGGTGGCCGGGGAGCAGCCGGGGATGGAACCGGCGCCGCAGAGGCCGCGGGCAGCTTCGCAACCCAGCGCTCAACCGCTGCGCCACCGGAGAGGCCCCTTATCACTCCTCTTTAGCAAAGTTCTGCAGCTGACACTGACGTGGCTACCATGAATAGGTGTGCAATAGAAGCCCAAGGAACTTCCCACCCTCAGTAACAGGGGATACCAAGAAGCAATTAGCAATGCAACCAACTACATTTAGTAAATTTATACAAAAAAGAGGCATCATCAAAGACAAAATGGAAAAAGAAGACACACAAAGTATTTTGCCGACCCTCAAACTCTTTGCTTATTCTTCATACTCCACTTTACCTCCTTTAAGCCTAAATTTTCTCCTCCTGCCCTGTAAGGAGTGGACAGTGAGTTGCCTGGGTCTTGGGGGCCAGAGACTCTGGATGACAAGTTCGTGAAGAGCAAATCTGTACTGACTCCTAGGGCGGATCACTAAATGTTCTTGGTATCTGTGAGCCAGCAGCAAACACAGTGAACATGAGTATTATTATTATTTTTTTTAATATTTTTTTTAAGATTTATTTATTTATTTATACAAGCACTGGGTACAGTCAGAAGCGTGGGAGGGTGAGAGAATTCACCAGAGCCAGAGCAGGGAACAGAACAGGCAGACTGATGAAGTACACTGCTGAGGGGAGCAGCGGGCAGCAGGAGAGGTCTGCGCGCCATGTGGGACCCTCCTGCGGTGGCCAGGGAGCAGCCGGGGATCAAACCGGTGCTGCAGAGGCCGCGGCCAACTTCGCAACCCTGCACTCAACCGCTGCGCCACCGGGGAGGCCCTGAACATGCGTATTATTCAACTTGAGTCAACTTAATAGAGAAATCACAGGAAAAAAACAAAGCAATATCTACATGGTAGAAATGCAACGTAACCTTACACCATTGTGTACCTCTTCCCAACCCAGTATCCAGTGCATCTCTCGTGGTAGCTTGAAACTGGGCATAGTGAGAGTGTTTATTTCTCAGAGACTGGCCAGCTCTACATACCAAAGCATTTCTCCCACAGAGAACCAGTTGTTAAGTATCTACTAGCACACTACTGCCTATGGGAATATATTAAGTCAACGCATTTTCTATAAGCAGACAACAAAAGACATAACTAAAATTCTCGAGATTTTCTTCCATTTCTTTACAATAGCTAATTTCTGCTATAACTGGAGAAGGAGTTTTCAGCCGTTTATGGCCTTGGAGCCTACTGACTATACGGGCACTCCCATTACTTAAACTTTCATGAAGAACTCTGTCAACAAGCACATAGAGTCCAGTTCAGCTGTTCCCTGCCCTTTATTCTGTTCAGGGTCTCACAGTGTATTTATCCTGAATGCCTGATAAATGATATAACTTATTCAGAATACACGTCCTTGCTCTGACGGATTAGAACCTTGTCTTTACAGCATTAGATCATCTATTGAAAATAATGTTGCCAGACATACTTTCCTACTGAAGTCATTGCTAGTGATGCAGCGTTTTCCATCGATTTTTAAAATATTTTATAGAAATGAATTGCATTTTGCTACTATTCCTGGGAAATCGATTATTTTTGAATAATTAAATACCTAGTTAGGAAAAGATACAGATATATAACTTTGGGGTCTTAAGCGTCATCAAACTAATTTCCACAACCCCCCCATTTGTAATCTCCTAGAAATATTAAACGATTGGTACCAGTATTCTTTCTCAGTAGTGATCCCAAATGTACCATATTCTGCAGTTAACATTTAAAATCTTACACCAAAAAGTTCAAAGATTTTGATCTTTCAGTATGTTTTCCTTTTACTTCTTATATCTAGGAGCCACAGTTACTATGATTATTATAAACCAGATGGAAAATTTTGCTTTCTGTTGGGAGAACACCAGTGACCTTTGAAAGTGTCATTAGTCCACTTTCACACCTTGCTTCAGTGTGTAATCTTATGAGCACACACAGGATGTAAATTCCTCCGAAAGGGAACACTCTCTTTTTGACACTGACTATGGGTTAGCACTGAGAAACATAGCAGACTTACATGTGAACAGGAAGTGTTGTATTTTTAGTCAAAAACTTTGAACGTGCCAGAGTTAAATAATTAGATAGAGACTCTAATTTTGCATCAGTGGGTACCTTTATCAACTGTTTCACCAAGGCCCTCCGGCAGCTGCATGCTGGTGGAGGGGAGGACCCTGCCTCTGATTCACTGTATGAGCATGGCTGCAGTCAAGAGATTTTCTCTGGCACAGGACTCTCTTCTGTTTACAGATAATTGGCCTATGTAGATCACATGATAGCCTATAAACATGCATTATTGCATGAAGCAAAATCCATATATACATATTACATGGACAACCATAGGCCAGACTATGCTTTTTTTTTTTTTGAAAGATTTATTTATTCATGCATACAAGAACTAGGGTACAGACCAGATGTGTGGAGGGGTGAGAGGATTCACCAGAGACAGTGGGGAACAGAACTGACCAAAATACACTGCTGAGGGGAGCAGCGGGCAAGACAGGAGAGGTCTGCTGCACCATGTGGGTATCTCCCCAGCTGGCTGGGATGGAACCCACACTGCAGAGGCCGTGGATAGCTTCATAGCATTGCGTTCAACCTCCCGGGCCACCAGGGAGGCCCTCAGACTATGCTTTTGAATACTTATTGATACTACTGATAAAAATAGTATTCATACAAATATTGTTGATAAAAATGTTTTAATACATTTCTGTACATTTATATGATGCTTTTGAAACACATCTGGGGGGGCTCCCTCGTGGCACATGGGTTAAAGACACAGCTCTATCAAGCTATCACCAGTCACTGCAGCATGAGTTCGATCCCTGGTCGCCAGGGAGCAACCCACATGGTGCAGCAGACCTCTCCTGTCTCAGCTGCTGTTCGCCTCAGCATTGTATTTCAGTAGATCTGCCTGCTCTGCTCCCCACTCTGTCTCTGGTGAATCCTCTCAACCCCCTCCCCTTGCCCCAGCACCTCTGACCTATACCCTAGTTTTTCTACACACAAATAGTTTTGTTTTTTTTTAAGGAAGAAACCCATCTGGGATTTATTATTTTCCCATTTCATCTTTCTGTGCCTTGATTTAAATCTAAGAACATTTTACAGAGTTTTGAAAATTTTTCTATTAGCCAAAATATTATCACTTAATAGCCACATAAATCTATAAGCATTAGAGATCTGAGGTGACCAATATTAATTTACAGGATTGAGTTACACAAACAGACATATCTAATATAGCTTAGGAGAGCTTAAGCACATTAAGATAGAAAAGAACAGCAAAGAAATCTAATGACATGTTTAATACAGTCTAAGATATGCTGATGTAGGAAAAGTAAAAGAGGTTGCACGTCGTATTTCGTAACAAATACGACATTTTCTACTCTGCACTTTTCAAACCGCCCTTGTCATTTATGTCAATATTATCATTGCCTCTAATGGTGAAAAACTCCAATACCCCGACATTTGTCTTCGACACATGGCACAGTCACTCGGAATCAGGAATTTCAGAATTCGGTGTATCAGCGAATCTGCCCTCCTCACTGGGAATCTGGTCTAGTCAAGAGCCCTGTCAGCAACAGCTCTCCATTTAGAACCTGGGCTTCCTGTTTTCAGACCACAAAGCTAAACTCTTTTCCTGAAATCGCAAAAACAATCTGCCCAGTCCTCTTCTGTGAGCTGGGAAAATCTGTTCACCAGTCATGAAGGGGAAAAAAAACCCAAACCAAAGCACATACCAAAAAGCCCTCTCAGAGCCCACATGAAAAAGCTATTGGGAACTAGGGCAGCCTAAGGAGGCATCTCCAGGCCTAGGAAACTTTCTCTGAACTGTGAGCAAGACCTGAGCTTAAGATCAGGGGCACAATGGCTCAGTCATCTATGGTCATATAATTCCAATTGCTTTCCCCCTCACTGCTGAACAGATAGCAGCTGCTCTAGATTGTCTCTCTGTTTCATTCCATGCCCCCTTCTCTTTTTCTATCAAGTTATTACTCCCTATGGTTCATCCTTCTATCAGAATTCAAGTTCCTGAGTGAGAAGAACATAACACCCGAAGAGCATGTTTAGATTTAGATTTAGGGGTGATTAATAGAGCTGGGGGGGCACAGGGCTATTACAAGCCATCTTTTCTTGCAGAGAAAATCGCCTATTTTCAGGTGATGGTAATGCAACTCTGATGCTTCTGTCTAGAGCACGGAGGTTGTGTTTCACAACCATGACAGAAAACAGCTAATACCACCAGCTGGCCTCCTTCTAATATTGATTATGCTCATGAAGATGATGACAATGATGATGATGATGATGATGATGATGATGATGACGACGATGATGATGATGATGATGACTGTGAGATGATAGGAAGGATGTTCAGTTTGCAAGTTTGCAGTCTTGGTGCTAAGGGATACTTTTTATTAATTACCTGTTGGGAATGTAGTATATTTGCTCACCAAAACCATAGTGGATCCATAATGAGTAACATTTGGGGTATAATTAGTGTGGTTAGGTATATTTTACTCATTTGACCCAGTCTTAAGTATTTTGGCCTATATAAATAGGGTTTTTTTCAGTAATTCTTTGTGATTATTTCTCCCTCAGATGGAATGAGTGCTCTGATTTAAAATGTTACCTTTTTGGAACCCTTTTACACTGTTGGTGGGAATACAATCTGGTCCAACCACTATTGAAAGCTATGTGGAGGACCCTTAGATTACTAAAACTGGAGCTACCATATAACCCAACAATTCTACTCCTCAGAATCTACCCAAAGGACACAAAAACATTAATTCAAAAGGTAACCAGCATTGCTGTTTGCTGCAGCACTATTTATAATAGCTAAGACATGGAAATGATCTAAACGCCCAAAACAAATGACTGGATCAAAATGCTGTGGCATATATACACAATAGACTACTACTCAGAAATAAAAAAAAAAAAATAGACTAATGCAGCATCATGGATGGAGCTGGAAGGGATTATGCTCAGTAAAATAAGTCAGAAGGAAAAAGAAAACTATCGGATGGTTTCACTTATAGAAGGTATAGGGAAATGTACAAAGGGTCAGAGAAAAAAAAGATGAAACTGGCAGGCAAATTATAGATTTGAGACACACAGCAGGGCAGGGGGAGGGAGGGGTCAAAACAGAGGAAGGAAGAGCACATGGGATTGTGATGATGGATCATGAGTGAGGTGGTAATGGGAGATTTATGGGGGTTACACCTGAGGGGAGAAATCAAATATTGTACAAAAATGAATAATGCTATTAGAAAAAAATTAAATAAACATAAAATGTTCCTTTTTTGATTCTTTTCCTTACTGACTCAAAGGTTCACCAGCTGTGGTCTCTCTTCTGACAAGAGGTGGACTAAACTTCCAGCTCCTGTTTAGATGACAAGCAATTTAGCCATCACCTTGTCACATTTTATTCTTTTCCAGGTTAAATATTCTTGGAAAGTGATATAGAAAATAAGTGAGCTAGAACAACAACAAAAATCCTGATGCTCAAGGGGAGAAGGAGGTAGGAGAAAGCTTTGAGAATGTCATTCCCTTATGTTTTATACAGGGAAATCTAACCCAAATTTGATTTTCCTTCTCTTCTAATTAAGATCAAAATAGTTGCAAGCTATATTTTAAATAATCCAGATTATTGCTGCTGTGAAGTGTTGGAAAGTTTGGAGGACTATTCCCCAAAAAGTTTCCCTGCATCCACGTGGCATTTCTATATCCTTAGAAAATAATTATAACCCCCTTGTTCCGGATCTCTAAACACCATGTCATAGACAAAAATCAAGTTCCCTATAAGATGTCAGAGAAAACACGAAAGGGAAATTATTTAAATTGTTTCATAGAGAATGAGAGCTGTTTTATCTGAGATGAGTTGAGAAAGAGTCTGTGATTATCCCAGCATTATCTGGAATGCTTGACCTCTAAACAAGGACAGGGCATGTGACTGCACTCACTGGGCTGGAACTCGACCCGTGACTCAGGGAGGACATCAGTAGGCTTTATATGGCTAGGAGATACTAGTGGTGAGGTAGTAACTTTGGGAGGTTTCTTTTTTCACCCTTGAAATATAATTGTATTTTTTCCATTGTATTTCATGAACACCAAAGTTGTTATAAAAAAGGAAAATATTCTTCCCCCTGTAGGTCTGTATCAGGAAAAACACAGAGTAGAATTCCACACGTGATATGAAGTAGGAATACATTAAATAGATCAAGTGATTTATGCCTGTGAGTGTGAGCCATTGGAAATGATAATTTATGCCAAGTGAAGTTTTAAGGAAAATAATTTAGTTTCAAACTCAAAACATAACTGATGTTTGCCATATTGATCCAAAAACACTATAAAAGCAATTTCAAATAAACTACCTGAAGCAGGAAACACAAAGACGCATACAAAGTTAAAAGAAGCATGAGTTTTAGAACTGTGGATTGGAAAAATTTCAGTTCTGAGACAGGATTCAGGATGATTTCACTCTATTCCAAGCCAGTCTGACATCGTAGTAAAACATGGGAACTAAGTTGAATCCAGTATGGTGATTTTGTATTGCAGAAAATAGAAAATAAAACTTCACTACAAAAGCTGTTAAACAGGACCACATTGTGTAAGGAACATCTAAAACAATCTTTGCTTGGTTCTATTTGGCTTGCTTTATGGAAGGCGAAATATAAAAATGCTGTACTTACCAATGTTGCTGGCCACTCCCACCAGATCACATGCCTCTAGTCTCAGTACTGCTCAGGTGAAAGGTTACATCCCTTGTCAATAAAGGGGAAGTAAGGAAAACCCTGAAGACTTGCTCCACAAATAAATCTGAAAAGTCTCAAGTCAGCCCTTTTAGGGGCCTGGGATATTCTACTTACTCACTTTTCAAATTGTTGCTACCCTTTGGTCGTGAACAAAGTTGAATTTCTCCTAAAACAGTGAAAATGTATAGAGACATTTGCTAGCACTTAAGAAAAAGGAGTAGAATATCATTTTCACATTTAATTTATATTAAAAAACATCTGTCATAAGCTTTATGAAAACTGTGCATTTTCCTAGAAATTGTTAATAAAAATAGACATCCATGCAAAATACCTTGGAAAATTAAATACTAAATGTGAAGATTGATTTTAGGGTTAAAGACATTCACAATGACTTTAACTTCCCATTTGATTAACAACTTTTTTAAAGAAAAGAATGACCAAGCCTATTTTGAATGCGTTCTGTAGTATAAGGTAAAAGAAGCCAAGATATGCCATGTGGGATGAACTATGAAGACAAGGTTGTATGAACCCTGTCCAAGAAAGAATTGCAGGTGATATTAACTGATAACGCGAAATGGGAAAGACAAACCAAGCAGAATGTACATCAGCTGTCAGATTGCTTCATTCCTTTAGAGCAGTTGTTCATCTGAAAATAGCTTCCAAATGAGAAAGGATGACTGAAAAAGATCAGTTACCATAGGCTGTTCTACCCCCCTCCCAGCTCCAAGATTGTTACAGCAGAACAGCAAGAATTGAGAGGAAGTAAACTAGAGAATATTAAATAACAGCAGGAAGAGTCTCTATTCATGCTGAGCTATGTTATTGCGGGGAAGGATTTTTATTGGTACCATTTCCATGGATTTCCTTCATGATGGCTGAAGCTTGCTGCTTCCTCTGCTTCACCATGGTACTATGTGATAGCATGGCTTTTTTTTTTTTTTGTCTCCCTGTTAAAAATAAAGGAGCATTATTGAAGCAGTGTGAACAGCTCATTTGGAGTGGTTTATAATTGTCCCATTGAGAGTGTGTTTGTTCTGTATTAAGACTTTATTATTGCTTTCTACTGAAGGACTTTAACATGCATTCCCTGTCTGATGACAGAGCATGGTATTCATCGACAGACAATGTCACGGTGGACAGAGGATGGCACTGAGCGTCCCAGGTGGGGCTTATGTATACGCCAGTGCAATGATCACCAGGCTGGGAGAGACAACGGAATCACTGGCATCCTTTCCCCGCCCTCTCTCTTTTCCACAGTTTATTTTACTGTCATTGTTTTCTTACTGGCATTCACATGTACCACTACCATACCACATCAATTCCAGCAAACTGTCAGAATGAAGAAAGGACCCCAGATTAAACCAGAACTCTTTGGTGGTGACGTTTTAATACAGGCATCAACAGCTAGCTTTTAAAGCAAACAATGTCCATTAATGAGTCACGACTCTGCACTTCCTGGGACAACTGACTAATAAAATATTTTAGGAAGCAATATACTCACCTTGCTCTCTGACCGTGCTTTTCAGCAGGGATGAGTCCCAATTTGTGGAGGAAAGACTGAAGATGGAATATGAATGGCACTTGGGCCCGATGGTTTTTATCCTTGAGCCTGGGACGGCATGGTCCCCAGCTCTGACTCAAATTGGGGACTGAGCCTTTCTGAAGAGACTGGCATCCAGCTGACATCAACCGACTATATATAGCTCCAAATACTTCAGCTACTCATATCTTCCTGGCGAAAGGGAGGACCCGAGAGAGATTAGGTTCTCTCCATTGTGTTTCTAATGTGTGAGATGGTTGAATGAACATACAGAAAGTTTTTTTTTTTTGAGAAGTTTTGGTTGGAAGAGATAATAGCCAAAGAAATATTGAAAACTTCCTAGGATTTAGTTCTGATGCTACATCTAGTGGAGGTGGCAAGAGACACATGATTTTGAACAGAATGATAGATGATAACAGTTAAAATTAAAGTACAGGCAATAATAAGAGTTTCAAGAAGAAAAGAGCACTGGGAATGGACAAATAGAACCACACTTTAAGCAGGAGAACTTACCCCATTTTTTCAGAAAAGGTGGGTGATACCTGAATAGTGAGTGGGGTGTGCATTTTGAAGTGAGCAGTAGAGGCTGAGCCATGAAGTCACCTGAGCAAAAGCTGAGGCTCATAAATGGGTCAGGATTAAAGGCACTGGAGAGAACAGCCTACAAAGTTGACCCGTCACTGCGAGGTCTGGAGCAAGGGTTCCTGTTGGGACAATGGGTCAGGGTGGTGTCCTTACTGGTCTCTGAACACAGCAGCATGTTCCCATTTCTGGGTTTTTCCTTTCACTATTTCCTACTTGCTGGAACATGCTTTCCCCCAACTCACATGGCTCCCTGTCTAGGGTGGTCAGGACTGTGCTAAGCTATTGACTCCTTGCAACATCCACCCCCAGTCGCCCTGTTTTATTACACGGTGCAGGTCTCCAATCCCTTACTGTGCTTCATTTTTCTTAGCATTTTCCATCTAGTTAAGATGAAAGTCGAATGGGAGTTAACAGAAAACCTTCCACAAAAAAATTTTAAAAAGATGGAAATTTGTTTTTCTCATATGCAAACTTAGATCAGAAGTAAATAATCTAGGATAGAGTGGGTGTGACTGATACAGTCACCAGGGACTCAGTTGCTTTCTAGCTAACATTTTGCTCCATTATTCCTAAAATACAGAACTTTTGGGCCTAAATGGCTGCTCCAATCAGCTCATTTACATTTCAGTTAGCAGGAAAAAGAGAAAGTAATGAACAAGGGACTGTCTCACCTTCAGAACATGTCCTGATATTGCTCGACCTCTTTTCCTTATATCCCATTGTAAGCATAGCTATCCATTACTGAAGAGAGGATAGGAAACTAGGTTTTATTCTGGGTGGCCCTGTGCCCAGTGAAAATCCAGATGTTAACTTACTGACAAAGGAGATAGTAGTTACTCGGTGATAGTGCTCAGTTTTTGCCACAGGAACACATCAACATGTCTCTCTGTCTGTCTACTGTCTGTCTATCTATCTATCTATCTATCTATCTATCTATCTATCTATCAATCATCTATCTATCTGTCTGTCTGTCTGTCTGTCTGTCTGTCCATCCATCCATCCATCTATCTATCTATCTATCTATCTATCTATCTATCTATCTATCTATCTATCTATCTATCTATCAATCATCTCTACCATCTATCTGGTATCTCTTTTTCCTACTAATATATGAATCTCATAAGGAATAGGGCCTCATTTATCTTCAGTAGCAAGAATTACCTCTAGTCTACAATAGGCTCTCAATAGTCATTGAATGAGTGAATAAATGAATGAGTTGAAAATTAGTAGTTGTATCCATTAAAGGCTTGGCTTGAACTTGAAATTCTCTTCCTGTTTCCTCAAACACTAAGGAAAAAAATAGGATTGTAATGAATGAATAGTCACTTGAATATAAGAAGTTGGTGACCACTTATGGGAGAAGTTGGTTTGCAGAAAATTTTTAGTTATATAATTTTGTGCCTGATCATAGGATGATAGTTCAAGGGAGGTTTAAGGTAACCTGTTACAATTACTTTCAAGCAAATGTTTGCTTTGAAATTATTAAGTACCAATGAGAAATACCATCTAAGCAAAGTCAGTGCTTTTAATTCCCTCTCAAAATCCCCCAATTGCCCCTATGCTCCAGCCTTAAGCTGGAGGGTGGTCAGGCCGAGTCTCTCAAATTTGTAGTTTTCTCCTCTGTAAAATGGAGATTACAGCGTCTACCACATAGAATCAGGAACATTTTCATGTAACAACTTGATTATATTTAATAAATGCTTAGTAATATTTCCTGCAATATGAATGGGTTTAGAACCTTAGAACAATCAACTTATTTATCAATTAAAAATAAAAATGTATTCAGAAAACCAGTTTTCTTACTTGCTCACCTTCATGCATTTCCAATTTTGAGACAGGTATAGGCCTACAGGTTGACACAGTGTCTTTAGCAGATAATAATATTTATGTTAATTTTGATTTCTGAAATTAAAGGAGGTATTTTTAAATAATTTTAAAGAATGTAATAATTTATTCACTCTTATTTTTCAATTATACTTAAAATTGTTTTGTTTCTTAAGCTCATTTATAAATTTCTCTGATAACTTTCTGGTTTCTGATTTATTATTTGCTCCAAAAAGTAAAATAAGTCATTGGTATTGGAAGTTTGAATCAAAGTATGCTCTCTATGTGCCTTCAGACACAAAGGCTAAATTTTAAATGGAAACCTAATGGTTATTATAAAGCACTTTCAGATGGTTCATCCCCAAAGCCCATGCATTTAAATTTTAAATCAAGTCACAATTAATATATTTCTATTTCATCTGCACAGAGATCTGACTCTAGATAAAATTTCCTTCACATTTGTCACATTTTGATCTGTCTTTGTCTGTGGCTCTGTCCTCACATCCTAAGACCAGGACAGTCCTCTGCCAGTCCTGACACACGGACATACTGTGGGGCCTCTCCTACCCTCAGGGTCTCAGGATCCCCTCGTGTGCTACCCATCTGTCCTCCTGAGGCTCCTTCCTAACCCCAATATAACCAGAGTAGTGCTTTATCTTTCCATGAAGGCCCTAAGTATTTTAAACTAACTGGTGCTAAAGAGAAAAGATGACTCTTTTCTTGGAGGCAAAAATAATGGGATTTTAATGACAGAACTTGGTGCCCAGAAGGCTCACCAGGAAGAGGTTTTGGGGAAAGTTTTTCAACCCTTCTGGAATCAGATTATTTCCATTGCTACAGCTGCACCTCCAACTTCTCCAACACTCACTAAAAGAGAGAGAAAAAAAGATTAAATAAAGAGAATCTTATTGCCAATATCTAACAAATACTAACAAAAATCCGCACTACAAAGACCCGTGAAAGGCAACCTTATTCATCCAGTGGTAAACACAGGCCCTTCAGCCAAGAGGTAAACAAAGCCCACATTGATCTTCCTCTGACTAAGCACTTGTGTTTTAATTCCGTGTTTCTCCTTGTCCCATTTCCATCCATATTAGATGGCTGTGGGCAGTCAGCGATAAGGGCAGGATGTGGGGATGCCCAGGATGTGGGGACTCAGTGCATGCTGGTGGGCAGACAACGGTACCAGTATGGAGGGTGCACACAGAACTCAGAGAGGACAGCTGCCAGGTCAGTGCTGAGTGACAAGTGAGAGAAGGTGGATCTTTCCTTTCCAGCTTCAGGGCCTCAGAGATGGGGCTAATGCTGGGAAAACGGAATCTGGTGGAATGACAAATGTGTAGAAATCTCTTAGCTGGCGAAGCTATCCGTGGAAGCATGGGCTTTGCTGTGTGCCAAATGCCCTCTGCATTCTTTTTGGTGGTGAGTTGGCTTGCCGAGTCTTCCGTGGTTTCCATTGTCCTGTATTGAGGTGCTCACAGTTGATCTCCCTTCCCAGGCCCTAGCAAGGGCAGAATAGCGACAGGCAACACAAGAGTGATCACACTAGCCGCTCAGGGGAGGCTGTACAGCACAGACAGATGAGCTTGGAACTGGTCTCCTTGCAGTACAGGCCTGAAGGCACCCGCAGTGCTAAGAGGAACCACTACTGCTACCATTTAATTAATGTTTGCTGTGCATTACCCTAGTTTTATAGAAGGGAGATTGTGGTTCTGAGACATTAAAAATCCCCAACACATCATACAGGCACATCACAGAGATGGATTTAAAAATGGATTCTGGGGCCTCCCCGGTGGCGCAGCGGTTGAGCGCTAGGTTGCGAAGCTGCCCGCAGCCTCTGCAGCGCTGGTTCGATCCCCGGCTGCTCCCCGGCCACCGGAGGAGGGTCCCACATGGTGCGCAGACCTCTCCTGCAGCCCGCTGCTCCCCTCAGCAGTATACTTCGGTCCCTCTGCCTGCTCTGCTCCCCGCTCTGGCTCTGGTGAATACTCCACCCTCCCACACTTATGACTGTACCCAGTGCTTGTATAAATAAATAAATAAAGCTTAAAAAAAATAAAATAAAAATAAAAATGGATTCTGTCTGACCCAAAGGCTTCTGTATTTCCACTCTACCATACAGAAAGCTCTACCTTCCTAATTTATGAACATCTTTGTATTGCTATCTTCACAAGAAAGATAAAGAAGCCGAGTAGAGAAGGATCAGAATTATTTCGACGTGTCCCCTATTGATTCCCTTTGGAATTTAGCAGCCCAATCCCAGGTTGATTTTGGCTGAGATACTTTTTCCTTATGGTATTTGTGGTTCTTTTCCAACTCCCATTTCTCTGGTTTGCAACCTTCTAGAGTTCCTCTCAGTGTCTATTCTCAGAGTGCTTTCCTTTCCTTCAGCTGTGCAAATACTGAAGTTATTAAAATGTTGAAGATAAACAAATGGAACATGTGCCACTTGCTGTGCAGACCTCTCCTTCCTCTCCTGGCCCGCGAACCACACACACAAACATACTCACCACCTGTACTGCCAAAAATAAGGCTCACATCCAACCCTATCAAAAGAACCCATTTCCAGTAGGCGAGGCCTAGGGTTTTACCTCTCTTCCTCCGAGGATTTATTTCTTTTACTTAAGCATTTCCTTCTAGGCTCTTCAATTAGGCCTTAAGGTAATCTGGGGAGAAGAGAAGAGAGAAACAGAGTCAGTGACCAGCTTGTCAAGGACAGATGCTCATGTAATAGGGTGGAACTTCGAAAGAAATAAAGTTTCATATACAGAAATATTAAGAAGCAAGTTGCCAAAGCAAACCCACAAATCATTTTTTTCCCCTTGGCTTGCTTCGTCCCACATTTCCTTTCACGATTTCAGCCAGCCAGTACTTTTCCTGTATCTACAGAATCATTTTCTAGCAGTTTTCTCACCTGCAAGAAAATCTACCCCTGCTTTCATATACAAATTTAGCACAAGCTAATTCAATAAAAGTTCATGAAACAAAATATAAAGTTCTTTTTTAAAGATTTATTTATTTATACAAGAACTGGGGTACAGGCCAGAGATGCCGGAGGGTGAGAGAATTCACCAGAGACAGAGCGGGGAACAGAACAGGCAGAGGGACCGAAGACACTGCTGAGGGGAGCAGCGGGCAACATATAGGTTAAAAAAAAATTAGCGATAGAATCTAGACTTCAAATTCATATATCACTAGGAATCAGCTAGGAATCAGCGGCATGACTAAATAAGGACAGTCATAGTATTGCCGTCGTGAGGCTATTGCATTGCATAGTGATTACTGTAAAGTCTGACACATAGTAAGTGTTAGCCATTATTATGGCTAACATATGGCACATGTTAGACATTATTAATGTCAAAAAGATTAACTCTAGCACCAACACCTGAAAGGATGATATCAGAGGATGGGAATTCACCTTAGATAATAATGGCTGAATCCCCTTTTGCAGATAAGACAGAAGTGGTAAGTCACAGGCTGAGGATCACAGAGGTAGAAAGATTAGAACGTTTCTTAAATGAGAAAGATATGGAACTAACTTGAGTTATGGTATTAATCCACATAAATAAAGAATGAAAAAGAGGGATTGGAAAATGTAAGGCATCTAGAAGTGAACAGTAAAGGGTCTGATATACTTGGTAACATTATGTCCTATTTGGGAGTGATTTGTGACTGCATCAAACCTGATGCCATTAACAAAATCTGAATTGTGTGACTAACTCTCCTTATTTTGAGTTTATGCTCCCCATACAAACTTCCACTAATCTTCTGGTTTCCTGTCATTTTTCTAACTCAAAAATCATCTACTCTTTTTCTCATTAAACTATGACACATTTTATAAGTAAAATATTCAGTGTCTAGTAAATGTTTGTTGAATGGATGGATCCTGTGTGAATGAATGGATGAATAAGAAACTGGAAAAGAACCAGGATAGCAAAGTTCAAAAACAAAGAGAATTCTAGGGTTTGTCAAGTTGCACACAGGGATCACAGAGAATGATGAGAAAAAGCCATGGGACTTGCAAGAAGTAGGTCATTGGCAGGATTCAGACCTACCCTTTCAATGTGGTAAGAACAGAAACCAAACACAAAAAATGGAAGGCAAAAACATGTGGGTAGGAGATGTGAGCTGAAACTATTGATTTGAAGGGGCTGACCATGAACTAAAAGTGAGAGTTCAGCTGCCAGAAAGGAAAGCAAGCTGTACCTGTGTGTGTATATGTGTCTGTGTTTGCATGCACACTTTGGAAGAAGAAATTTGAGTGTGTTTGTATATTCGAGAGAAACAGTGTTAATGTGTAAGACAATAAGAATCCTGATAATTTGAGATTTGGGCAGTTTGCTTCATGATAGATATAAGCCTATGATGGTTGACATTGGGAAGAAATCCTGGTAGGAGAAGAGAAGCATATGACACTCCAAGTTAAAAGGGAAATGTTGGCTGAGGTTTGGAATTGGGTCCAGATGTTGCCATCAGACCTTCCAGCCATCTCCAGGGAAAATGTACTGGGGACCAGGTTCTGATCAGGTCCAGAGGTGCCAATCTCCAAATATAATTAAATTTAGAGAGGCTGTATCCCATAAGTCCCTTTATAATACTTGGGAGACAGTCACTAGCAACTTACTATTGTGCAGAACCTGACCTGTCTCTTGACCTTCTCACCTGCATTTCCAAATTGTGACAAGATCTCCATTTTGGTGACCTAAAAACAGTTCACTATTAATATGTCCCAAACTGGGCATATTGTCCTTCCTCTCAAACAAGCTTCTCATTCTGAATTTCCAATCTCAGGAGAGAATATGGATATTATTACCTATCCAACAGAGCAAGCCAGGAGTCACCCTAGAATTGTCTTTCTTCTCCCCTGCTTTACAGACTAATCAAGTACTTTAGTCACCTAGGCTGAGCAAGAGGAAACCTACCCTTCTGACCCAAAGGAAACGAGGAGAAAATAATCGGATTTGCTGACACTCAAGACATAGATCTAGTGGAGTTGGGTGGTGACTATAGTCAATTGTGCTGAGATGACACACACAGTTGTTTCATTCTTTGCTCCCCATTCTAAGCTTGCAGCCAATGCAGAAAGGCAACTGCAGTCCAATCTTCTTGCTCTTCTCTCCTGTTTCTTCATTTTATATGACTGACAAGTTTGACTTTGAGTTTGTAGGCCCTTAGCTCTCTACCCAAGGCATTGTTTTAGGAATGTTCCCTCTGCCAGCTGAGTTTCTTTACTTGGTGAGTCTCTACTGATTTTGCTATGGCCTCTTACAAATATCTCCACCTCCTCAAAATCTTCTCTGCTCTTCCTATGTAGAGTCTGTGTTTGCTCTTGGGCTGCTTGCTCTTCTGGGCTTTGTTGTGTTGTGCTTATATATACAATACATCTATTATGGTATTTGTTCTCTTTAGTCTAACAAGACTCTAATGTTTCATTCCCCAGTAGACTGAGTTGCCTTGTAACTCTGGTGCTTAAAATAGTGCTGGCCTATAGTAGGCATGTGGAAAATATTTGTTGATTAACACAGGATAATGTTTGGCACATAGCAGGAATATAATATATATTAGTTGCTTTCACTGCTGAGATATATAATACATATTAGTTGCTTTCAACCATCTATTCTCCATTCTTATGTCCTCATTCCATGACTGCAGAGGTGAATCAAGAAGTGATGGTGGTTTGGGGATCTTTAGCTTCCTTGTTTTGTATCAAAGCTCCTGATGCTGAAATAGTGTGTATGTCAAGTAAACATGACCTCAGCTCATCTCAAATAAGCACATACAGAAAAAGTCAAAAATGCATCTTCAGCATTACCTCTCTTGAAACACTGTCTTTTTTGACTTCAGAAAACCACTGATTCCTGGCTTTCCTTCTCTGGTATTTTTAGTCTAGTTATTCAACAAATATTTGTTGAGCAACTATCATATGGTAGGTGTTATTGTAGGCACTGGGTAGTAAATACAAATTTTAAATTTCCCACCTTTTAAGAGGTCACATTCTTTTCCTTCTTCTTTTTTTAAAATTAAGTACCATTGGGCCTCCCGGGTGGTGCAGTGGTTGAGTGCTGGGTTGTGAAGCTGCCCGCAGCCTCTGCAGCACCGGTTCGATCCCCGGTCGCAGGGCTAGGGTCCCACATGGCGTGCAGACCTCTCCTGCCGCCCGCTGCTCCCCTCAGCAGTGTACTTCGGTCCTTCTGCCTGCTCTGCTCCCTGCTCTGGCTCTGGTGATTTCTCTCACCCTTCCGTGCTTCTGACAGTACCCAGTGCTTGTATAAATAAAATAAATAAAATCTTAACAAAAAATTAAGTACCATTGTTTTACATCCTTGTTAACACTTTGACAGTGGTTTTCGCCCCTCAGGTGTGGTCACTGTAGCTCTCCCAAAGCACCCATAGTCCTCCACCTTAGTCCATTTCCATTGTGCTCTTGCTCCCTCCTCCCTTCCACTCATTCTCATTCATTTTCTTCCCCTCCTGGACACCTTGGATCGATGGTCAGCTTTCAAGGGTTGGTTTTAAAGTCTGTCTTTGTCTGACATTTTGTTTGGTTTCTCTACATTCCACATATAAGGGACACCATCTGGTATTTTTTTTTTTCCTTCTGGCTTATTTCATGGAACTTGCATTCTAGTGGGAGAGATGAATACAGGGTAAGAAGGATAAGTAAAATGTACTGTATGTTACATAATGATAAGTATTAAGAAAAAAATGATGTGGAAAAGGCAGGCAGCATTGCTGGAGAGAGGAATGGGATTTTAGACAATATGGTAAGAGGAGGCCTTACTGAAACTGTGAAATTTAAGTAAAGATCTGAAGGAAATGCAGGAGATATTTGTGAGGATATATTCCAGGAAGAAAGAGTAAAGTTCAGGCATGTTTGAGAAAAGTGAAGAGGCTAAAGTGATTAGGGAAAAGTAAGAGACCAAGAAGCTAGGAGGTTGGTCAGAGGTTAAACAGACCTCATCGGCCATCATAAGGATTTAGGATTTACTGTGGGATAGAAAGCTATTGGAGGGCTTTGTCCAGAGGAAGGAACTAGTATGACTTTCTCTGGTGGTTCTGTCGGGAATACATCACAGTGGAGCAAGGACAGAAGCAGGGACACCACTAAGAAGGAAGATTATGTAATAATTTAGGCAAGAAATGGGAGTGGCTTGGTTCCAAGGTGGGGAGCAGTGTGGTGGTGAGAAGAGGTCATGTTCAGGATATATTTTGAAAGCAGAACCCATAGGGATTTGCAGCTGGATTGGAGGTAGGCTGTAAAAGGGAGAAATGGTTCCAAGTGTGGGGACCTGAACAGTGCAAGAACGGAGTTGCTATCCTCTGTGACTAGGAAGACTCAGAGGCTGGTGTTGGGGGGATGGTCAAAAGCTGAAATTTGGACATGTTTCATTGTTTTTTTTTTTTTTTTTTTAATACAAGCACTGGGTACAGTCAGAAGCGCGGGAGGGTGAGAGAATTCACCAGACCCAGAGGGGAGAGCAGAGCAGGCAGACTGATGAAGTACACTGCTGAGGGGAGCAGCAGGCAGCAGGAGAGGTCTGCGCGCCATGGTGGGACCCTTGCCCTGCGGCCGGGGATCGAACCAGCGCTGCAGAGGCTGCAGGCAGCTTCACAACCTAGCTCTCAACCGCTGCGCCACCAGGGAGGCCCTGGACATGTTTATTTTGAGATGTCTATTAGACATCCAAGTTGAGATGAAAAGCAGCCTGCAGGATATATGAGATTGAATTCCAAACCAGAAGTCTGAAATGGAAATATAAATTTGAGATTATTTTCAGTGCTCATATGGTATTTCAAGTTGAGACTGGTTGAAATCGTCTTTGCTGATTGCCTCCAGCAACCCAAGCTTTTAACACTGAAATGCAGCAGAGTTCAATCTTCGAGCCTCTTCTCTTTTCTCTCTATACTCACTTATTTCTTATACTTCCCTCTCACACTCCATACCAAACTGAGTCAGCAAATCCAAGAGCGATTCTGGTCAGCATATCCAGAAATCGACCCCTATCCACCACCTCCATAGTTATCACTCTGACCCATCCCTCACCCAGATTACAAGCATCTCATCACTGATCTTCCAGTCCACATGTATCTCAATTAAGTCTACTCTCAAACTGTAGCTAGAACTCTTAAAATTAAATCAATTTACCTCAGCTGCTCCAAATGCTCCAAAGACATCCTATCATGGATTAAAATCCAGCCCCAAGAATGACCGAAAATCATCCTCCACAATCTCATCATATGTCTACCTTTCACCTGCTCTTGCTGCTCTAAACCCCCTGACCTCTATGCTGTTCTCAAGCACCCCAGGCTATTCTCTCTGCCTGGAACATTTCCCCCCAAGATAACTCTTAGACTCATCCCAAGCAACCATAGGTCTTTGTTCAATGCTACCTTCTCAGTGACACATTCTTTGATCACCCTGTTAAAAACATAGCACCTCCCCCTCTCCAGATCTCCTTCTACCCCCCAGATCTCCTCCTCCCTGACAAATTCTTTTCTATAATACTAAATGCTATCTGCCATATTCATGTAAATACTATGAAAGCACAGATTACTGTTTTGTTTTCTGCTGTATTTCTGGCACCAAGAATGGTGTCTGACATATTTTTTGGAATTTAATAAATATACTAAATGGATGAACGAATGAATGAATGAATGACTATATAATCCAAGCAAAAACAGTCTTCTTGTTATGTAAATGCTGACTCAGGCTAGTCTACTAGAAGCTCTTCCCTTAAAAATGCCCACTCTGGAACTCTGAAAGACCCAAAGGGTGCACAGTAGAATGCATAGGCAGTTGGAGCTCAAGTCTTATTTAATGGCTTTTTTAAGTCATACCTATAGGAGGCATTTATAAAAGTGAGTTGCTTTTGAAGAATTCATGGTACAAATCGAGGAGAAAACTATGCAAAATGTGACCTGCATTTAAAAACTTTTGATGTAAATGGTCACAACTTTCCTTCAGATGCTTCTAGTTCTTAAAGAATTTTTCAAGCCTGAGAAGCTGGGTCAGCTTGATTGATTTACATTAAAAAGGGGGAGGAGAGTCTTAAGACAGTTTTTCTTCTGCAGAAGAAAAGCCAGATGGAAAGAATGAAGTTGCTCCTGATAGTCAGAAGGAAGGAGTATGATCATACAGTTTTAAGTGTGGGCTGAGATTGGGCAACATCCGGGTGCATGGAGGGGAAAGAAAAGAAGGATTTTGGAACAGTTTCCATGAGAAATGGAGGGGATCAAGTGGATTAAAGAAGCTTTACATATTAATGGGTTAAACAAAAGAACTGTTCTTTCTTTCGTCTAGAATATCCCAGTTGTATGACCATTATTTTCTTTCTAAGCGCATCCTATGGACTTGGCTGCAAATGAGCCTCTAAAGAGGTGAGTAAATCTAGCTAATGACGCCATCTGACTTGGAAGAAGTCTTGGTCCAAAATGATCATTTCAGTTTTGCCTAATAGACAGAAGTTCATTCTAAGTAGCAAAGAAGATCAGGGGTTAAACACGGTTGCTGGTTTTTATCAAACTCTGCCCTCAGACTAGAGCTGATTGTTTATGAGGGAACAGTTGCATCTAGTACTTTTACAAATGAAATGTGTGATTCCACACATGCACAAAACTCCTTTTTATCAATGAAAGAAGGAAACACTAAGAGAGAGTAATCAATGAAAGTACAAATATTTTTTGGTGGTTTCCCTTTTTTGTCTAAAATTTTAATGCAAATCATTTACAATGTCATAATTATAAAATTTCATTAATGTTAGGTATCTTGTAGTTCTCATCCTTTTATGCAGGGACTATTAAGTCACTGATGAACTGGTGCCAGAAAGGACTAGCCAGACCCTTTTCACCATCTTTTAAGGGAGCTCTAAGTGTGGAATTCCTGTATCCCGTAAGTGAGTTATCATCGGATCAGTTGGTGGTAAAGGATGTGTCATAAAAAAAAAAATCTACCTAATTCATTCTTATACTTCCCAATGGAGAATTAATTAATTGCCTTGACTAGAATGCTGAGATTCTAGGAACCCTGGGAGAATAATCAGAAGATCCCAATTGATACTAAATTCAGGGAAATATACAAACAGGATAAACACTTCCCCACAGCCTCCCTCACTGTTGTTTTCTTTGGGAAAAACTGACATCATTGGAGCCATTTTAAAATAAGGTAGGCAAGGCACAGCTACTATGCCAATCCCCAAGGCAGAGTCGAATTGCCAATGTTCTGAGAAATCAACAAGATAAAGAATATTCTGTTGAAAGGCTGACAAAAAGAACTTTCATCTGCTTTTACTTTGTGACCCCCACACCTGACCATTTACTCTTACCTGACCATCATTTCAGGTACTACTTCATCTTCCACTACCTCATCCTTTGATTTCTACTATAAGAACTCTTCCTCCCAGCACCTACGTAACCTCCTCAGGACACATTTGGGGTTTATATTCTGAATCTGTTCTCCCCAAATTATAATTCTTTGACCCCACATGTGCTTTGTCTTGTAAAGTCTTCCTGAATCTTTGGTTAACATCTGCATTTTAGCAATGATGTTTTCTACACCCCTTGTGGTTTGTCAGAGACTGTGTTTCAAGGGTTCTATATAAATGTACTCATTTAATCCATACAACACCCCAGATAAGAGGTTATCATTAACATCTCTCTTGAATGGGTAGGAAAGAAGACTCAGTAACTTAATTCCACAGTTTCTGAATGATGTTGTCTGGACTCAAAGCCACACAGGTCACCTGGCTTCACGGTAGATGCTCCTTATACTCCCTGTCATGGCAACAAGGTTCAAAACATCACAATTGTTATTTTCCCATTAAATCTGATAATCCTTGAGGGCAGGCACATCCCTAACACCCACTGAGATGTTTGTTGCCTTCTGCACACACGGTGCTGGGAAAACAAATCGATAAGTCATTAGCAAAAGAAAAAAGACCTGAACAATCAGATCAATATAACTGAGGCTGGGGAAGATGCAACTTCCTGAGCAGAAAATTTACAAAGAACCATGAACCTCTAAAATCATTTTTGGAAACTTAGGAACCACTTATAAGATTCGTAAGTACCATTTCTCCATTACTCTAGATAAAAATCCTTACATATCCTAAGCCAGACACTAGACCTGGTGGGCACATGAAAGTAAATAAAATCCAATCCCATTCAGTTTCCAAATCATCAGTACAGAATGCATTCTAGAAAGGGATGCAGACTAATTATCTCATAATTACATTCTCCTAACACCCAACAGTAATAGTGGCTATTGTAGAAGAAAGTATAGGTGCCACTTAATTTAAATTACAGGGGGCTCCCTCCAAGAAGTTTCAAAAGCACACTCTTTTGATTTGGGATGATGCATTCTAATCACTTAATTTGCAACCCCTATTCCCTCCAATGCATTATCCTGGGCTTATACTGTAGGATATATGCAGGAACACTGCCAGATTTGGAGTTTTTCCCACCAGAAGTAAGCCTGCTAAGCCAGAGGGGAGAAGGGAGCTCCAGAGAGAAAGTTACACAAAGAATTCTTCTCAAGGTCATAGCACACTCCCCTTCTTTCAAGCTGCTATTCCCACCTTAGAGTTACAATAAACAAGTAAAAGGTTAAGCTCCTTCTGAGGGGAGACACCCTATCTTTCAAGGCTGTTCATTATGCAAACATCTCTGGCAAGTAGGTTAGGAACAAGACAGTCAGTGTCTCTTATCTTTCAATTTTTTAGGTATTCACTGTTATTTTTGAAAATAAAGCTACAGAGGTGCCGGTAGGAGACTCTGATAGATGAATACACAGCTAAGATTTTGCTTAAATATTTCAGTGGCCAATTCTAACAGTGAACATTTGGAAGTGTCCTTTGTGTGATGAAAGACTCACACTTTTATCTATGTTCTTTATACAACAAACTATGGGACAATATTTCAGTTCTTCGGAGTCTGTTCTCCATCAAGTTTACTACTAAATATTTGTAGAAAGAAAGTTTATTTAGTAAATAGTATTATGTATTTAGAAACTTTTTTTCTTATAATGTTCTATTTCTCAAATTTTATTATTAATATCTGAAAATGATATGTAAGTTAACAAGCATACTTTTAAAATGTATATACATTGCTAAGTTATGTAGCTTGGCTTGGAATAGTTTTGAATTTTATGAAACATGAACAGATTATATGTATTCTGTAATCTTGCTTTTACAATGAAAAAAAATTTAAGATTCATTGATGTTATATTTAACCCCTGTTTACTCATGTTCACCACTGCATAGTACTCCATTGTATGAATACACTCATGCATTGCTTAATGACTGGGATACATTCTGAGAACAATGGGGAATTTTGTCATTGTGCCAATGTCAGAGTGTAATTACACAAATAGCCTAGCTACACATGTAGCCTACTAGGCATCAAGGTTCAGAGACCACTGTCAGTCTGAATCATGGTCCATGGAAATGTCTTTAAGAGGCATATAACTCCACTACATTTTACTAATACAGTCTCTTACAGACACATACTTGTTTTTTCCATTAGAAGCAAGAATGATATGGGCTGTTGTACTTGTCTATGCCAGAGCCTCTCCAGAGAATAAACATAGGAGTTACATTCATGGGTTGTAACAATTGTACCAATTTATTTTCCCACTGGTAGCCTATAAGAATTGAACTATACTTTCCACCCCCAGTAACACCTGACAGGTTAGATTTTAACATCTTCACCAATCAAGTGGACATAAATAGTAACTTGTGCTTTTATTTCTATGTCCCTGGTTACTAAAATGATTCATGCCCTCTACGTATTTATTGGGGTCGCTCCATTTTTCTCTCTGAGAAATGTCTTTCTCTATTTTTCTATTGAGTAATTTGAATTTTTTCATTTTGACTTTTAGGAATAATTAAATAGACTATTTAATTACCAATCCTTTGTTAACTATTTGTATGGCAAACATCATCTTTTTTTGCTTTTTTAATTTTCTTTTAGCATCTTTATTTTATAAGTACACATTAAGCAGCATTTACCTTTCATGTATTTGAACATATCAACCGTTTACTTTATGATTGGTGTTTTTTCTATCTTTTCTAATCCAAAGGCATAAATCTTTTCTAGCTCCTTCTAAAATGAACAAAGTTTTGCTGTTTCACATTTAAGACCTTAACCCATCTGAAATTCATTTTGTATGGGTCTGAGGTAGTGTCCAATTTTATTTTATACTCAAGTGGACAACACTTGTCCTTGCTTCATTTTTGAATAGCTCATCTTTCCTAACTGATCTTGAAGTTCAACTCCACCATAATTGAAGTTTCCATACAGTTGAAAAATGGTAAAGATATTTGCGACGAGGTCATCATTTTATTAGTCTATTGTCAATGCCAGATGCCTCAGTGAATTGGGGAATCACTTGAAATGAGTCCACCAAAGATCAGAACTGATGAATTCTGAGTGGTGCAGAGATTGGGACCACTGTCTTTTAGAGGCTCCTGGAAACCTAGGCCTTGTTCTTTCTTGGTGACCTTGCTACCTCTGTGGTTTCAAGTCATCCCTTGGGGCTTGATTTTTCATTTCTAAGATGCTGGGGTTTATCTGGTGTATCATCCCTAGCAGCATGGGTTACAGATGTCCTGATATTCCTGACCCTCCAGGTGTGCCTGGGGCAGCACAAGCCCCTTGCCAGTCACCTTTACTCTGTGGTGACATCCCTTTATTCGAGTGTGCCATACAAACATTATTTTCCATGTGTACTACATTGTGGAAGGTTGCAGAAGATGGTCCAGAAAATCTTCGAACAGTCCTGTCTTTAAAACCCTGAATTCTAAGCCTGAACTATTAATGCATAGTTTCTCCTCCAGGCAGCTATTTATTGAATGAGCATATTGTACCCAAAAGGGATGGGCTTTATACAGAGTTCCTTCTAACTGAAAGAAATCTTCAAAAGGAGTTGCCTATCTTTATGATTGAGGAAATTCTCAAGACTGTATTGTCAAGTGACTTGTTTAGAGCCAGGAATGCTCTTCTAAGAAAACAGTTCTGATGACTTGAGCATGCAAGGCTGGGGCTTCTAGGACACAAATCACATTTGCTTATGACTAGGTTCCTTGTTTTTCTTCACCTCCTCCCTTCTTTCTACAAGTACAATATTAAGGAGACAGCTTAAGTGACCTCATGTCCTCTCCTTTCCTTTTTGTTTATATTTAATTGTTGTATGCCTTTGTTTTACTTTATATCTTCAATCCCTGCTTCCCTGGTATTTTGAACTTGAAATAAGAGAGCTTGATTTCACTTCCCCAGGACTCATACCCATAAAATCTACAAAAATATTGCCTGATTTCGCAAATACCAGAAAGCATGGGTCCCAACACGTTCTAGTTCTGGCTGTTTCCATCATGATTCTGAGTCACACTTTAAGAAGAATGTTTAGTGCTCGGCAACCCAGAGCTCAATCTGGCCTCAAGCGGCACTGTTTAGGCGGGGATACAGTGTGTTGTTAAAACAACAAATTCCTGTCTCCTCTCCAGACCTACTAAATCTAAACTTCCAGAAGTGGGGTCAGAGAATGTGAAACTCTCCCAAACTGTAGCTGTAGCTTTAGAGACTACTTCTCTGGAAAATAGCTGAGAGTAAAGCAGAAAAATGGGGGAAGTGTTGAAGAAGCTTTCAGAGAAGAGGAATGAAATCTTGGCCTGATGAGGATGAGTGGAGCAGGCTATTTGGCCCAGAAGGAGTGGTGTGAATCAAGGTACAGGAGCAGACGCCATGGCAAGTCTTTGAGAACTGTGAATAGTGTAGTTTGAATACATGGATGCCTGATATGGCATGGGAATGGAGGTAAAAAATAAGAGATGGTGGATCTGGAAAGTAGATTAGAACCAAGTTATAAAAATCTTGAATGATAAGGCATTGCATTCTACCTCATAGGCAATAAAAATCATCAAAGCATTCATAAATGTGGTGATAATGTGGCCAAAATTTTGTTTTATAAGATAACAGGGCAGCAATGTGGAGGGTGAATTCAAGGGAGAAGAAACTGGAGAAACAAGAAGAAACAAAGAGACAATCAAAGATTATTAGAGTAGCTCAGAAGAATGATTACAAGGTAGTCGTTAGGGGAAATGGAAAAAGAGGCATATATTTAGAATCATTCGTTTATTCAACAAATATTTGACTGTTCTGTATACGGTGGGCTCTATGATAACTTCTAAATAAAAACAACACAAACCATGGATGTTCTAAGACAAATGAAAAATATGTAACATGTGGATATGTGTATGTGAGTGAATAGAACAATTATTTTAAATAATGTTATCCTCTTTGTAGAAGAAAGAGAGATAGGGCCTCCTCAATGGCACAGTGGTTGAGCGCTGGGCTGGCTGCGAAGCTGCCCGCAGCCTCTGCAGCACCTGTTCGATCCCCAACCCCCGGCTAGGGTCCCACATGGTGCGCAGACATCTCCTGCCGTGCCCACTGCTCCCCTCAGCAGTGTGTTTCGTTAGCCTGCCTGTTCTGTTCCCCGCTCTGTCTCCGGTGAATCCTCTCATCTTCTGGCGCTTCTGACTGTACCCAGTGCTTGTATAAATAAATAAATAAACAAACAAACAAGCAAACAAACAAATAAATAAATCTTTTAAAAAAAGAGATAAATTTACTTTTCCTTATTAGACACTATTGAATTTTCTAAAGTGTCTATGTGGTGTATCACATTTCGAAAATATTATGATTTTAAAATATATATGGTTTTGTCTCCCAGAACTTTAAGTGATCAGATGCATATGTGAACTACTATTACAGAGTGATAAGGTAGTTGTTATAACAGACATGTGTGAAAAAGTCACTGAAAACGTGTTAGAAGTGGTATATAAACACATCTTCAAGAAGCATCCAGGTTATATTCCAACATCTTTTACAATCTTTTTTCTAACCCATTTCATTTTTTTTTTAAAGATTTATTTATTTATAAAAGCACTGGGTACAGTCAAAAGCACGGGAGGGTGAGAAAATTCACCAGAGCCAGAGAGGGGAGCAGAGCAGGCAGACTGACGAAGTACATTACTGAGGGGAGCAGCAGGTGTTGCAGGAGAGGTCTGTGCACCATGTCATGTGGGACCCTTGCTGGTGGCCGGGGATCAAGTGCTGCAGAGGCTGCGGGCAGCTTCGTAGCCCAGCTCTCAACTGCTGTGCCACCGGGGAGGCCCACCATTTCATTTGTTTTAAGGCTCTTTATTCCCAAATAACATTACTTAAAAGTAGTTTTGTATTAAAAGAGTGTTTGTATATTTATACACCTACACATTTAGACTTTGTAAAAAATTGCAAGATATTTTGCATAGGACACAATTAAAAGACTTTTTAAGCCACTTAATTCCAATTATATTCTTTGCAGTAATTATGACAAATAAATCTTTTAAAACTCTATTCAACGTAGAGGTGAAAACATTTCCTCAGAAGGATTACATTCAACTATTCTTGTTGACAGGGTGGACAGGCTATGGGTTCACATTATCATATAATTTCTGTAAGTATTCCTTTTTTTAAAAAAAAAAAATTAGCCTAGAGTATTTCTTTTTCTTCCTTTTTAAAAAAAAAGATTTATTTATTCATGCATATAAGAACCGGGGTACAGGCCAGATGTGCGGCAGGGTGAGAGGATTCACCAGAGACAGAGCAGGCAACAAAACAGGCAGACTGACTGAAATATACTGCTGAGGGGAGCAGTGGGGAAGACAGGAGAGGTCTGCCGCACCACGTGGGTATCTCCACAGCCGGCCGGGATTGAACCTGCACGGCAGAGGCTGTGGCCAGCTTCACAGCGCTGTGCTCAACCACCTGTGCCACCAGGGAGGCCCTCTTGTAACTATTTCTGATGTAGATAATTGATACAACTTTTCAATCTTTCAAAATTTACAAATAAAAGCATCTTTGGAAAATGGGAAAAAAGGACTACATAATGAACTCTGTAGTGACAAATAAAAATATTTATAGTATATATTATACATGAGATAATGTCCTGCTTAGTTCTTTTTGACCATTTGGATGTGGCCACTTTTGTTGAGCAAGTAGGCAAAGTAGCAATAACAATAATGGCAACAAAAATACCAACTTAATATAGTGAATGAAGATCATTAAAGATGTACCAACCTAAGGTCCATCATTCAATTAAGAGAATGACCAAGGTTACAGGGAGGCTTCGAAGAGGTCGAGTGAAATTCTGCTTGTGTTCTCATTGACCTGCAATGCTGTGTGACAGCATTCAGTGCCAAGTCAGTTTTAGCAGTCTCATTTTTCGTAACTATGCTCAAGGCTTCTATTGCCATCAATAGTGGCAGTAAAAGCAATAGAAGTAAGAGGCAAGAACAATAACAGGGGGCCTCCCCAGTGGCACAACGGATTGAGTGCAGCACTGTAAAGCTGTCTGCAGCCTCTGCAGTGTGGGTTTGATTCCTGGCTGGCCAGGGAGAGTACCACATGGCGTGGCAGACCTCTCCTGTGCCTGCTGCTCCCCTCAGCAGTGTATTTTGGTCATCTAACTGTTCTGCTCCCTGCTCTGTCTCTGGTGAATCCTCTCACCCTCCCACGCCTCTGGCCTGCACTCCAGCTCTTGTATAAAAATAAATAAATCTTATAAAAAAAAGAACAATAAAAGGGTAGTGGGTTTGCCTGAGTGAGTTGCCTGAGTTTTCAAATTATGCACTGCTCCTCATTTATGGACTTTCCATGAATACGTATGTTATTTCTTCATCTTTGCCAAGTTACCTGAATTTGCAAGTCCTAATTTAGGAAACATGGGAGGTAGGCAGGCCATTGGCTCACAGGGAACCAAGTTTGTTCCCTTTGTTTTATTTTTACCATATAAAGCAGAAGGTGCCATGTAATTACAGGACTCGATTATTTATACTTTCAGTCTAAACTAGGTAAGGATTTATTCCTCTATGTTTTTAATCCCTATTTTTCCCATATCTAATTTGCTAAACTCTTAAATTTCAAGATATTATTTGCCAGAACAATGATCTACATTTTGGTGTCTGATGTATAAATAATCTTCCGAGAATAACTGGAATTTTTAGTATTTGAGGAATCTGAAGAAATACCTAAAAGTATAGTATTTGTTGTACAATTTATATTTGTCACATCAAAGAATCAAAACACCGAATGTGATACTTACTTTAAACTTGTGGATGATTGAGAAGAATTTGAGAATCATTAAAAAACTAATTTGTTGAAGCCTCTGATTATCTGCAAAGGATAAAATTACTCTCTCCTGTATTACAAGGGTCTGCTCTTTCCTCACTTATAAAAACCAAGTTTAATTATGCATTAGCTATGCATCAAGTGCTACATGTCTTTTACATATAATTTTTGTTCATGATTTTTCCCTGATTAACCTATACAACAAAGTGCATGAATTAGGCATCTCCACTCCCATTTTACCAATGAGTTTGATGGAATAAGGAACTTTTCCTCCAGGATGATTTGAAGCTAAGTTTGTTGGATTCTAAATTCTGCAAATGTCACCTCTCTGGGCATCACTTTTTGATGTGCTATTAAAAGACAATAAAACAAATTTACAAATCTACATTTTATATTGTGGGAAAGAGACTTGCCTGAAAGCCCTCTTTCTTTCTAGTCACTAATCTGAATCCTAGTTAGTGAGTTCATGCTTCCTGAACTAACTGTACTCTTTCGTTCTATGTGATGAGAGTTCTTTAATTCAACTAACAGATTAGGACCCCAATTCATGAACACACAATACAACAATTCAAGAAGATACACTGGCACACATTCTTACTAGACAAAGAGCCTAGTCAAAATCTGTGAGAGAAAAAAATGAGTCCTACCTCTTGAATGAACTATTCTAGGGCCCATGTTGAGGCAGTTCCAAAGAAACATTTCTAGCAGAAAAATTAGAAATTTAGTGATAGAGGTATTTTGATAAACTGTGAATTATTTTTGCTTTATGGATCTTTCTTTTTCTTTTTATCAGTATTTCCCTGTTACTAGTAGCTTCTGGTAAATCCTGGGAAGTCGTATTGTCTTATATGTTCAGGATCTCTTAAGTCATTGTTACTAGAGAGAAGGAAGTTGAATGCTTAGAACTGAAGTGACTCATGATTATAACAGTGAATCATTTACTCAGCCAAAAAGAGAGCAAGGAACTTCCCGTTTATATGAGTTGTACATTAGCAACTCAATCTGCCTTTTCTCCATTGCTCTCTCTTCAAATCCACAGCTTTATAGAAACAATGACCAGGCTTGTTCTAGAGAGTGAATTGCTACTTCTGCTCTCTGAAAAGTCATCAATTTGAACCAGAATTTGTTCTGTCTTTGGCATATAAACCTTACGATTTGATTTTGAGGTGTTAAATCTAGACGTGAAGATAATGAGTTGTTGCTAATTGTCTGGACAAATTGCTTTAGTGTGGCTTCTTCCTGAAGAACAAAGACTGAACATCAAACAGCCTTGATCAAGCTGTGAGCAGGCATGAGAAATGAAGCCGCATGACCTAATGCCCTCTTATTTTGAAAGCTGGCTTACGCCCACTAGGTATGTACCTGGTATGATGTAATATTTCAGAAGAGGCACTGTTAGCTCTGAATCACCCAGGTATCCCACTGTCTGGACATGAACACTCTAGAATTCATTTCTCAAAAAGGAAGATTCTCTTTGTAGTGCTTTAGAGCTTAGAAATTAACCCTCAAGTTTGTTTTTCTCCATGTCACTCCTCGATTCTGGACTATATACCATACCATTTCCAGTATACCAGTTGTCTCTATCACAAATTTTCTCATGAGCTTTGATTACATACAAATAGCCTTGTTGGGGCCTCCCCTGGAGGCGCAGGTGATTGAGCGCTGCACTGTGAAGCTGTCCGCAGCCTCTGCAGCTCCAATTCTATCCCGGTCAGCCAGTGAGGGTCCCATATGGCGCAGCAGACCTCTCCTGTCTCAACCGCTGCTCCCCTCAGCAGTGTATTTCATTCAGTCTGCCTGTTCTGTTCCCCGCTCTGTCTCTGGTGAATCCACTCACCCTCCCGCGAATCTGGCCTGTACCCCTGTTCTTGTATAAGTAAATAAAAATCTTTTTAAAAAAATAGCCTTGTTGACTTATACTTTGATATCATTCATGAGACAAGCCAGAAAGGACCAAACTGGATCTGAACCACAGGCTTTTTTGCTGGTGTCTCCTAGTACAGCAGATCTTAACAGATGCTTCAACCTCCTTAGGCATCACTTTTTACCTCCCTTTCACAGAAGCCCCACAGAGTCTCCACAGAAGGACAATATGGCTGATTAAATAAAATTTAGACTTTGAATCATGTTTTCTAAATTCTTCTGATCACTTGCTACCTTCTTTTCATAAATCATCACTACACATTCAAATACATGCTCTATGTCTTCCAGGTCACATGATACTCCTCAAGCCTGCTGGAACATCCACTAGTCATTCTTGGAATGTTCTCGTACTGCCTTTCCAAATACATCTCCTGCCCTCTTATAAAATGCTGTAAAATGTCCTCTAGAGTTCTTACCCACCCACAATTGTTACTGAATTTATCTTCTGAAACTGGAGGGTAGAAACAAGACTAAGAGAACAGGTTAAGTGTGGCTAGTGTAACCCTAATCCCTTTTATCAGAGATCAGAAAGAACACCCAAGTCTCCCAATCATATAAACCATCTTACCTGCCTCTGGAACATTATATTTTGTCTTCTTCCTTGTTATAAGAAATCAGTAATCTATGCTCTTCAATAGAGTCACCTCCCCTTGCCCTGGATCGCATCTTTTCTGACAGCTTCAGTTTGTTCAGGTTCTCTGTTTGTTGCCATTACAAAGACCTTCTCTAATCTGAAAGAGCAGCTTCCCCACATCATTGCCCTCTATCCAGCCTGTCTGACTTTTCTTCAAGGCGTGATATGAAATGATAATATACATTTACTTGTTTTCATGCACTTAGAACAGAGTCTGGCCAACTATGGCTTGAAGTTTAAATTTACCTGCCATCTGTATTAAAAAATAAAATTATATGGGAACTCATTCAGCTATGGCCATTTGTTTGTCTTTTGATGCAGCTTTGACACGTACAATGGCAAAGCTGAGCAGCTGTGACAGAGATTGCAGGGCCCACAAAACTTAAGGTACTTGTTTGGCCCTTAATTATATAGACTCTATACTAGAATACAAATACCACAAAGGTAAGTTTTTTGTTTTGTCCCCGCTGGATATGCAGCACATATACTTAAACAAGTATTTGCTTAAGAAAGAAAAAAAAAAGGCAAGAATGCATGGATGGTTATTTGTGGTACCTTTGTGTTCTATACCCACTCTGATTCAATCTTCTATTCTCATTATCCATCCTCCATTTTTCATAAACTCTGTCCTTTGAGTTGTTTCTTCCATTAACCTTTTTCTTCATCAAAATTCCAATTGGAGGAAAAGCTATAGGAATAGCTAAGCAAAACAGGGACAATATGAAGGCTAAGTTAGAGGAATTTTTTCATTGGCAATAGCAATGAAAACGTTTCTATTTTTTTCTTTCTGTATCATTGTGTCCATTTTGGAATAAAAACTCTGCCGGGAAGAAATGATATCTCTTTTTAAGCCATTCTTCACAACTGGCTATCTAGCATATTACTGGATACTCCTGATAATTTTTGCTAATAATGTTGGCATGTTTTTTAAGCTCCATGTTTCATGGAGTTTGATTGCTATAGAGTAATTGCTTTCTGTATTTTGTTGACTGAGCACCCTTTATTATTCCTGTGTAAATTACCCCATCTTCAATTTTTGTTCATGAGCCTTTATCCAAAAAACAAACCCTCCTGACACAATCACTTCTTTTGATTTCACAACTTATTCATGGGGGATATTTTCCATACTAACTTTGATGTCTTGCAGATGTGAAATAAAATCAGTACTACATAAGTGAATTTTCTATTTCTACACTTAAAACAAAAAGAAAACAAACAAAATGTCAGCTGGATCTGATTACTCCTAGGTGACTGACCTGAGGAATCTGGAATGTACTGGCAACAAAGAGTCTGGGTTTATCTATTGAAATCTTAGATTATTTTTGAAGTAGGAGATGAAAACTCTGAAATTTCTAAAAATAACCTCATGCACGAGTTATTACTAACTCCCTTAGAGTGACATTTTCAACTGTATCATAGCTGATAAAGGCACAAATATGTGACTCTGAATACACAGTCATTCACGTGGATGAAGGGATGTGTCAAATCTGAGCCACAGAGCTCTCCTGGTGCAATCACAACTATGATTTTGTTCTGATGCTCCAGAGACCTTCCTGGTTCCCTAGTCAGTGCCATCACCTACTGCCTGATGGTGGGGAAGAGGACATTTAACGCTTCTCCATGGCTTTAAATCTGAACTCACTTATTTAATCGCATTCTGAGTTTACTTCTGGCAATATACAGTTCACATACAATCTCACCTGTAGCTCAAATAGCTCCGTAGTTATAACTGAATTGGGTCTTTTCAGTATCGATACTGCCAGAGAAACCAAATGGCAATATATATTTCCAAATATCTAAATAAATGTCAAAATTAGTTTCAGATGTTAAATATGTAAATTATAGCAGTTTTATCTGCAACAGTAAATGCATCTCTAAGTGATTTTGCTGTATCCAAGCTTGCTAATCACTGAACTGGTAAGGACAACTGGTATATTCAAAAATGAAAAGATTAATTCTACATGATGGAACTTTTTAAAACTGTTTTCTTTTGAGTCTCAGTAGATTGTTTCTCTTTACTTTTTGTGACTCTCTGGTATTAGGAACTCAAAGTAAGCTAAGTAAAATCTATTAAAGTTTCATAATATATCTATTATTTTTATGATGAAATGGAACCTGAATATTATATGACATCTTGATATAGAAGACAGAAATCAGTTCCTAGGAATTAAAACCCAGCCCTGGAATTGGTTCTACTGTGTGATGTCAAACAGGTCATGTAACTTCTCTGGGATTTGATTTCCTCATCAGTAATAGGAGAGGGTTGAATTAGGTGATCTCTACTCCCGTCCAGATTAATAGTCTCACTCTCTATTTTAGGGTCTCTGGGATGTGTTGTGCAAATAAATTCACCAGCTTGAATCCAGGTATATATCCCCACTTCCATTGTTTTATTGCTTACTTCAAGTATTTCCCTCAAAATGAGGATAAAATTAAATTTATTTAGCTTATTCATCTTTTGTTATTCCAAGGGCACACCCAAACTTGGGGTCAGTGAGAAAATGCTCAAACATTTGTAAACAATTGCCTTTCCTAAGGAGAAGGCCTTCAGAGCAGAATCCTAAACAGGGCTGGGCAGAGAAAACAGTCCCTGCCCTGTCTTGGACTTCTTTAAGGAGTTTGAAATTAGGATTCTTTGTTAACTGTATCTCCTTTATCTCTCTTTCACCTCCAGTGAGTTTTATTGCTTACGGCAAAAATAGTTGGGAAAGAGAATACAACTGACTCATTGACATGTAAGTCTCAGGATAATGATTTAAACACTGATTTTTGTGTTGGGCTGAGTACTGAGCAAGGTGACAGGGCAAAGTCACTCAATATCAGGTAGCACAGACTGTGAAAGGCAACCTGTTTGGGGTACCTAGAGCCAGTCTGTTGCTAAAAACAACTTAAAACATTGTTTGCAAAAATCCCGATTGCCTCCCCAAGTAGGGATACACAGGCCACAAATTAAATGAAGGTTGGAACTCAGAGCCATAAACAGAATTCTTGTCTTGGGAGTATTTCCCGCCCTGGAAGAACTTGAGCATTCATTTTTGTTTTTGTTGGGATTTTATTTTGTTTTCATTTTTTTTTTTTACAGTTTTATGGGGATGGAAAACAAAGCCCAAGGCTTGCCAAACATGGCAAGTTTAATAAGAGACACACCCTCCATAAAACTAGGACACCAAATGACTATCCTCTCAATTGTAAGAGCCAGAAATAAACCTTCATGCATCATGCACATTGACCCTTCTTAGGTATTTCAAAGAAGACTACCATGATTAAACCTGATGATAAGCAGGGATGTTTTATTAGTTCCCTGAGAATTCCTAACCTTAAACTGGTTCTCACAAGTGTTTGAAGACAGAACCCCCACTATCTGTGGTGGCCTGAAAAGTCTTTAGCCAACAATTAGTTTTAAGTGATTCTATGCTGATGCTGCTGAGTACTTAACAAAAACTAAGTAGAAATCTCTTCTGTAGAAACCCACCTTTTCCCCAGCCCTAAAGAATTCCCACTATGAAGGCCCAAGGAAGATGAGCAGATCATAAAAAATAAAGGTCATAAAAAACAAGATTCCCAAAGAGAGAGCTATCAGATAAGAGAGGGGAAAATTTTCAAACACTTTTGGAGTTAAAAGACCTGTGGGTTAAACAGAGTATGAATTTTAAATTTTAAAAAAATTAAAAAAGAAGAATTTAAGAATTTTTAAGAAAGGAGTCAGCCAATTAGAATCAAGTGGATCAGAACTTACAGGAATTAAACATGCTAAAATGAAATCTAAATGTTTGGGTTGAATAGCAAATTAGACACAACTCATAAGAGAATTCATATTCTAGAACTGAAGATAGGACCTAAAATGAAGTTCAGAGAGGAAAAGAGAAGGACAATATGGAGAAGGGGAGAGACACAGAAGCTAGCCCCCAACCCCAAAGCTAATCAGGTCTCCAGAAAGAGCAGACAGAGAGGCTAAGTAGGACAGTGACAGTTTCTGAAGAGATGTTGGTTGACTCAATAAAGGACAAAATCAGGAACCCTAACGAGGCCTACAGAGGACCAATAAAGTGGCATCGGTGCCAAAATGCATTGTAGAGAATCTGAAAAAAAAAAAAAAAGATACGGACAAGAAGAAAACATGAAGCAAAGTTCTGGGGTGTCAGGTGATGGTGGGCATGGGAGGGGAGTGCAGAGAATCATAAATTGCAAATTGCAAGGGTTCAGAAAAATCAAGTGGTGAGCATTTTAAGGCTGTCGAATTTCCAGAGCAGAGAAATAAAGCTGGTTATGGGAAAGAGGCAAGAAAAGAAATTTAATAGGTTTTTTATTTACTGTCCCTGGGTCCTGTATACCAGGAAGTCCTAGTTAATGCTCTGCCTGTCTCATTTTATAGAGATAGCTCTTCTCATTTTTACAGGTAGGAAAACTGAAATTGAAAGACATGAATTTTTAAACCCATAAGGTCAGTAAACAGAAACCAGCTTTCATGTCTATGTCTATTTGCTTCCAGAACTTGTGGGGTTACTGGTGGTGCGGTTAGATGGCCTAAAAGAAAGAAAACAAATGAAAAAAAATCATGGAGGCATCTTTAATGAATCTCTAGCAGAGGCATTGGAAAGGAGAGCTTTGTAAAGTTAAGAACTAGCAAATTTGGCAATCCAGTTCTGGTATTTGAATGTCCATGAAGGCCATGATATGTATTACTTTGTATTTAATGAGCATAGTCAATAGTAGCCCTATATTGTTTATTCATTCTCTAATCCCACAAATATACACAGAGCTCCTAATTGGCCAAGAACTATAGGGGTTGCGGGAGATACAGGTCCCAATCTGCTCTCACAGACTTGCAGTCAACCCGGGGACAGGGTTAAGGAAACAGGGAATTATAATGTAAGATGTTGAGGGCTAGCTAGAGAAAAGTGGGGTGCCAACAAAAAACATGTAGGAAGCAGATAGTTTTGTTTGGGGTGGGATGTGGGAAAGTGTGGTCAGGGAAGGTTTGAAACCTAGGGACAATGTGAAAATTCAATGCACTGAGCACACCCTTGAGTTGTAAAGCATGAGGCGGCTTTGGAGGGCTAAGATGAGAGGAAATTGTGACCTGACAGGAAGCAGAATCTGGAGACTTTGAACAATGTCTATGAGGACTCTCCAAGTGTCAGCAGGAGAGAATGTGCTCTGGGCACTTCCTTTACTTCGGTGAAATCTTACATAAAGTCCACATTTCTCAGCAACTATTTTTTATTTTGAGATGAACTCCTTACTAGAGAGCAGGAAGAAGGATGTGGGAACGAGATTTATGTAGGAATCTGAGTTAATGGTTACATCTACACCCAACCTGATTTAAGCCCCAAGGAGACTTTTTCAACCTTGGGGGACAGGAGGAAATAGAACGGGCCTTGGCTGAAAACAGAAAAGGCTGTTTTTTCTCAAAAACTCAGCCCTATTAGAATGGGGCTGTTTAAACCACATGCTAGAGTAAGACACAGACTGGGGAGAGAATTACTCTCCCCTCTTTGCACCAGAGCGGGGCAGGCATGGTGGAACAAGCTCACAGCAGTCCCCCTGAGCCTATAGTCTTCACTCTCGAGGAGCCTGAGTTGTGGAGTAGACGCTGTGCCCATTCTGGGATGTCAGGAGGACTGGGCAGGTGGCCTGGCTGCTGTTAGTCCAGTTTTAAAGACAAGGCAATAGTAGGACACTTGTGGAAGGTCCCCAATGGAGGAAGTGACAGAACTGGGATTTGAACCCAGGCCACCTGACTGCACAGTCAAGTTCTTCACCCCTAATACTAGTTTGTGATTAAGAAGGCAAGTTCTAGAATCAGACACATGAGTGGATCCCAGCTCCTGCACTCCCTCAGCTGGCCTGGAAGCTCCATGGAAGTACCCACGGACAGGGTGAGGATTGCATCTGCTTTGCTCATCTGTGTACACACAGGTGCTTTTACATGGCAAGTATTCAGTAAATATTTGCTGAATGAGTAAAATCAAGTGTCTCACTCCATACAGAGCACATGCTCTCATTCAGACTAGAATTCTCTTCTTTGTACAAGCCAATGGGATGTATCAGACAGAGAAGCATTTTGACCATGTGTTTTGTTTTGAAAGATGAAAGAGAATGATCTCTAACAGACTCCTTGGGATTAAGATGACATACCAACTTTAGATGAACAAACTGTCCAAAGTGGTAGGGGAGACTTCCAAGGTCACACTGTCATTAATGCCTTGGGTGGCAAACAGCATATGCCAAAGAGGAAGAGAGAGACAGATAGACACAGAGACAGAGAGACAAAGAAACAGAGAGAGAGACAGAAATATCAACTACAACCAGCTCATCTTAAATGCAAAAATCACAACCACCAGGAAAAGTGATCTTAATTTCAACACACAGGTAAGTTATGGGCCATTAAAACCAAATTCAGTGTTACCTGACTTATATAATGGGGGCAGTGGTGGCCCTTTAATGTTTCCTGTGCCTGGGGCCTGGGAAGTTCAAATCCTGCTCAAGTCTGAACCAGGCTTTGGATGCAAACCGCTTCCCCTGGCCCTCCAGGTATTACCCTTCCTCACTTTTGCATGTAAGGGTTGTGCCAGGGCCTGACTTCAGGGGAAGGAACTGCTGAAGGAGGAGGGAGAAGGAATGTGGTTGATGGGATCTGGCCCATTATTCTTTTTGTTGATGCCCAGAGAGGCCACACACGACCCAAGAATTGGAGCCATTAGTCATGTTCTTTGCAGGTGTCACATGTTCTCCTTCCTTTCTTCCTCCTGCTTCTCACTTCCCTCTTGCCCTTACTTCCCGACTCCAACAAACAGGTCTGACTGCGTCTCAGCCGCAGCACAGGATGGGTGTGACCCTGATGGCCCTGGGTGACCGGGTCAGGCCTGTTCTAGGAGCTCACAGCCGTGGGGTTCTGCTTCTCCTGAAGGGCTTTACTTTTCCTTCCTTCTTTTCTAATTCCCTCCTTTTGCAGGGGTTGTGGGTGGTGGGAGAAGAGACAGACAAGAGGGCACTTTGGTCAGAGGCTGGTCATCCTCCTGCTAGGGGTCCCAGTAGGGGGGTGTAATGGAACCCCCTCCTTCAACAAGCATTCGGACAGCCCGGGAGGAGGTCTGTGCCACCCTCAGCCATCTCTCCCCAAAATGCTACTGACTTTTAAGTTTTAGTTACAAAAATTGGTGACCAGAGAAAAATGGTCCCAGTCCTGATTTTGAGGGGCCTGAAAGGCACCCAACTTGAAAGGGGATGCCCAGCCCCTTAAAAAAAAAGATTTAAAGTTGAACATATAAAATGAGCACAGGATTTTAAAAGGTGCCTTACACTAGCTTAAACTGCATTATCTCCTGTCACCTTGACCTGGCCTGGGAGGACAGGCTATTGACCTTTGTATGGAAAGGTTTTATTTTGCAACCACCAATATGTTATGAGGGTAAGGGTGGCTTCATTTGCTTTTCCTGTTCTCTAGGGACAGGCAGAGGGCCTACTCGTGGTACTAATAAGCATCAGTCCATGAATTGCAATGAGACAGGCAGTCCTGGTGAGCTGATGGGACCATCTCACGATCGCAAGTGCGCTCTGGCCCATGTCACTGTCACAAGTGCACTCTGGAACCCTCTGTCCTGAGCAGTGAGGACACAAAGGTGAAACAGCTCAATTCTATTTGAGGCAGAGTCAGAGTGGCCACAAAAACTTCAGGGACAAGTTGATCTGTGAATGAGACTCGGAAGATGAGTGTAGGCGCGGGGATGGTGTTGACAGGCATTTCAAGCAGAGAAAGCTGGGCATGCAGAGGTTTGCAACCACATAAGGAGTCATGGAATTGTGAGCAGTTTGGTGTGTGCAAGATGGGGGCTAGAAGCTCAAAAGAGGGGCTACAAGAGGTGAGGCTGAAAGGCAGGAAAGATGAACTTCTAGAGGGCTTCACAGAGTTCAGACCTTAGCCTGTGAACCATGAGAACCAGCGATGGCTCTGAAGCACAGGAATAACACGATGTGCATTTCTATGATATTATTCCAGCACCTGTATGAAGAACAGACTGAAAATGCAGGCTTCAAGGCATGTAGGACCCTATTGCAATTGTCCAAGCAACAGGTCATGAGGCCTGATCAAACACTGGGACACTGCTGGTTGGCAGGGCCAGGGGGACAATGACAGATGCTGAGGAGAGTTGTTGGGGGTGCTGAATGATGTGTTCAGTGAGGGAGAAAGGGGGGGGCAGTTATTTCAGTTGGCACTCAGGCAGTTGAGTGGGTGGCTTGGTAGTGGTGCCAGGCTTAAGTGGGAAATGTAAGAGAAGGAGCAGGCCATGGGGGACAGGGAGAGAAGTCTTTGGCAAGTGTTGAATCGATGGTGATGGTGAACCACTTAAGTGGTAAAGTCTAGTGAGTAAATGGACTCCAGGCTGGAGTTGGAAAGAATGTCGGCATAGGATTAGGATCAGGATTACTGTCAGCATTCTGTAAGTGGTAACGATTTAGGTGGTGGTCCACTGGGTCACCCAGAGAGAGAAGGGGCAGGGGACTGGGAGCTGGGATACTGATGTTAAGAACAGGCAAAGACAGATTTCCATATACCTCTTTGGAAGATTTGAAAAATCGCTGCCTGAGTCAAATGGCAAAATGTTCTCTTGTCATTTCCAAAGTGCTCAGTGAGTTTCTTCTCTTCCTTCCCTGGCTAAGAAATATTGAGTCACTGCCTGGTTTAATCCCTTTTTAAGTCTCAGCTCAAAGGTCATTTCCTCCAGAGTACTGGATGCGCCAGCCTGGTGTACTGCATTTAGTTGTACTACTACGTATGTCATTTTACTACAATGGGCGGTTTTATTTCTTTGTATTGATTTCCATGTCTGTCTCAGAAATTCTAAGTAGGCAGGGAGCTGTAGTCCCTGTGCTTACTCCAGTGCCTGGCTCATCATAGAGGGTCATGGGTTTCTAAAGTGCTAGTTATGGGTGTCATTGTGTGTTTGAGGGAGATGGCCATCTGCCACCCCTGGAGAAGTCACTGCTGAGAAATAAACTTGACTTGTATCTAATACATTATGTTTTCTATTATATCGCTGATAAGAAAAGTGACCTTATTTCAGCCCCAGAATTGATTAAAATCAGTGTTTAGCAAATCCCGGCCTGGAATGTGTGGAGAGCTGTGTTGGAATCCTGTCTTGTCTGTGGCATGACATGCCCTTGACCAGGCTGGCCATCTTATCCTTGAGATCTTAATTACAATATCAAGTAGGTGGAGAGTATTTTTATGTTCCGCTTTCTAAGATGGTCCTCTTCACCTACTCTTTTTTCTATGCGCTGTTGATTACTTTCCTGGCACTTCCTATGTTTTATTATCTGCATTTCTTGCTAGAAGTAGCTCCATGAGGGTAGGAACCCCACCTACTTCTTCATCACTGTAACTCTTATACCCAGCAGAGTACCTGACACAAAGAAAAAATACTAAAAGTTGGAAGCACTAAAAGTTTGAATGGAAGCTATTGTGGGAAAAATTGATTTGGAGATCAAGAAACTATAGTATTCTCTCAGTTCATTCATTCATTCACTCAATAACCATATACTGAAGACCTAATGGGAGATATCCTTGAAATTCAGTAGGTGTTTGAAAAGTGAGCATGCCCTTGTTGCTAATATTGAATATAAATGAAGTATTATGCAAATGTGGTGGAGGCAATGACAAACAGTTTGGAGAATGAAATTCTTTAATGAGTGATATCGGAGTTGCTTCTTGAATGGTGAACACACTCACAGGCTAGGAAAAGAGAGGGCATTTTAGACAGAGGGAAGCTCAAACATATTAGTAAAAGAATGTGCTCAGAAAGACTATAAAAATGGATTATTGACCAGAGGGAATAGTGCTGGGAACTGGAGTTATAAGGGCAGAGTGGTTCTTGGTAAGGCAGAGGTGAGCCTTCAGGAAGAAAGAAAAGCATTTCAAAGAGTTTAAGTGGCTCAATATTAACAGATCTGAGTTTTAAAAATAGAATTATAATAGGAAAAAAGAACAGAACTGGGGACAGAGAGACCTAGGGTGATGGTATTTTAATTATCAGATGATGATGACCTGGGCTTGGGTAGTAGCTCAAGGAGAAAATGGCTTCTGCCACCGACCAGGTGACCTTGGCATTTTGACCTAGCTGAGCTTAATCTTCTGCAAAAATGACAATTATGACTAATCTCCCTGATGCCTTTCAGTATGGCGACTCCTTATGTAAATTAGATTTTTCATTTGTTGTAAATTTATCTCGTTTCCCAAAGGGAGGCTATGCCACCAATATCTATTTATCATTGATAAACACATAGATAATAGATGGACATTTATAGAATGGATTGTGAAACAGAAGACCCAGACTCAAATTCCAGATCTACTACTATGTTCTAGTGGTGTGACCCTGTCAATTATCTATGCATTCTATACCTCAGTTGTAAAATGGGGGTAAGAGCACCACTTACAAAAAGTTAAGAAGGTCAAATGAGACATTGAGCTGAAGTATTTAGTGTAGGGTTTGGTACACTGTAAATTTCTTAAAAGAGTGGTTGTCACTGTCATCATCACTTATCACCACCATCAATCTCTTCCTATCAACTAGGATGTGTAACACTTAAAAAAAAAAAAGACCTAATAAATTACTGATAAATAATTGAATGAATGAATGCAGTAAATGAGAATAGCTACTCAGGTATTATGCCAAATGAATCTTTACTCATTTTTACCTTGGTTTTTTGAATAAGATTTTTGTTAGGTATAGTAAAGTTGGCAAGCAACAATGAAGTTTCCAGCGCAAATCTTCACCTTGACACACTTAGAAAACTTTATCTGGAGTTACTAGGTGATAAAATCAGAGTAGTGTATGATAGAAATGCCTGGTTTTGTAACATTTTTCCAATTTTTTTTCTGTTTTCAGAAATCCACAGTAACTAAGCTTATGAATTTCTATTTATCATAATTTTTAGCATATTCTCCCATTGAAAGATTTTTGGCAACCTTCTTGAGTTGATCTATTTGTGTGGGTAGAACAGACTGGCAATTTCCAGATGACAGAGCTGCTTCAATTAGAACAAGTTACTATTGTTGTCAAGGCTGGCTTTTCCTGCCTTACTCTTTTAGAAACAAATATTATGCTACATCTTCCTTTACTATGTTCTCCTCCATTTTATGTTTCTCCATTTGGGGAGGATTTCAGAATGGAGATAATGACAGAGTGCCACATAAAACTCTCCTGTCAATTGCCAATGACATCACCTCTGTCTATAAAACAGGAAGGGAGGCGGATGTTAACATGCAGTGTGTCTGGAAAGACGTAACTCTGGCTCAGGTCTATATACACACAAGCGCTTCAGAGCTTAAAGTGGAATCAATAGTTCAGCAAGATTAATGTTGAAACTGCATTGTATCTAAGGGAGGATGATGTTGCTAGCTTAATTCTAGTGAATGTTAGGGTAAAAAAAAAATCTGTATAATATTGAAGGGAATGAGAATCTGGTACTTACTTTTGTTGGCTTTTTAAATCCCTCTTGCATTTCATTATATGGTCTCCAGGTCTCCTTCTACTTAAGAGTCTTTGAGTTTTGAAAACCTACCAAAGATATTCCTATTTTAGTTCTTCATCTTTTAAAAATAGCTTTTGGCACCTAAACATTTTTGTGGGATGTTTAACTTTAAAGGCTTTGAAAAACCATATTATTTAACACAAGATAAAATCTCACGATACTTTGCAGGAAAGGAAGCTAGTCATTTCAGTTTTTCAAGGCAGTGTGACTTCATCTGCCAAGCACAAATCAACAAAAAAGAGAAAACAGAACACTTACTCCTGTCAACTAAAAACTAAATGTTGCCAAGACTGTAACCACTTCGGTGACAAGTATTGATGTCTTGGAGGAAGTTCGGGTCATCTTAGTGCTCACTCAGTCATTACTGTTTTCCCAGAAATGAGGGAAGTGGGGATGCTTGCGGCACAATTCCCTGTGGCTGTTCTGTGGAAAGAACTTTAAAGAGGCGGCCAGCTGGCAGCCAGGGTGTATGCTGGGGATGGGGTGGTGACATGACCAGGAGGGGAGGGTGGGAGGAGGAGATGAGGCACAGTGGGGCAGAGAAAGGGGCGATCATGAAGGAGGGAACGGCCTCTGTTGGAGTATCTTGGTGTTGACTGATTTATTGCAAACTGTTCAAGGAAGGAGGCCATGCCTGCTTTTCACATGGGAGGATTAGACAGCTCTGCACGTCCTTCTTGCCTCTCGTCCTACACTCTCAAATCTGCCTGCCCCAGTGCTGCCAGAAAGATCTTCCTACCAAGAGGACTAGATCTTGCCAGTTCCTTGTTTAAAATGCTAGAATGACACCCCATTGTTGACCCCCAGCCGGGATGGGCAACTCTGCTAGTGGGCCCATTTGGCTTCATGCCTTGTTTGGACAGTGACTGACAAAAGGCTTTTACTTTTTAGAATGGCTGAAAAAACATTTTTTAGTTACATCTTTATGGTGCCAAATACCTTGTATGTTGTATACCCAAAGAGGAAATGAACAAAGGAATGAAGCAATACTTCACAAAAGGAAGCATATTAAGGACGACAAAAGTTGGACATTTTTAATATCAAGTAGTTGAAGAATTGTTTTTCCTATGCCTATTCCATAATTATTATACCAATTCATTTTTATGTTGTCCCATGGGGATAAAGCAAACCCTTTTCTCACTTTAAAAAGATAAATATGTCTATGGAGGTATATTGGTTTGATTTTCTAGGTACAGGTTCACATCTCTACAAATGTGTGTAACTACACCACACCCACGCCCAAAGTCCCAGTAAACCACCACAGTGTGTTGGGTCCCCTCCTTCCTTTGTTCCCTACTCGTCACCATCCCTTCTGGCAACCTCAATAAAAAAATCTAAAGAATATTTCATGATTTGTGAAAATTATGTAAAACTACAATCATAATGTTCATAAATAAAGTTTTATGAAGCCATGCTCATTTTCACATTAGCCATGACCATTTTTGCAGAGTTGAGGTGAAGCCAGGTGGATTTTAAGCCTTAACTATTTACTATTTTAAGATATATTTTACAGAAAAAGTTTACCCTTCCCAGTAGGATAAAATTCATTGCGTTCTGGCTCTCGCCTTACGGTCCAGTAACAACACACACCTGGCTGGAGTTTGTGCTGTTCCCTCCAGCTATAATGACCTTCTTTGGCTGCACTCACCTCTACCAACTACTCCGACTCAAGCTTTCAGACTCAACTCTGCCACCAATTTTTCTAGAAAGACTTTTGGAGGACTCTTCCTCAGACATACCAATCAGCCCACCCTTCAGGTTGGAATTATTTATTCATTCTTTTCTCATAATATTATTCTGTGTTTAATCCTATCATACCTTCTCTTAGAATTATCAGTTTGTTTCCTTATATTTCACTTATAAGTGTACTCTTATTTTACTCATGAATACATCTGTGGCACTGAACATTGTGTGGGTCACTCAGGTAAAGGATAGATGGCTACTGCCGGATAAATGAATCGATCTCCTGACAGTGGCTCCTGCAGCTGTCAACAGAAGGGCTTTAAATACCCTAGTCAAAAGTGGTATGTGCTATGGCCCATTTCAAAAAGTCTAGGAACAATAAGTGCCGGTGAGGCTGTGGAGAAAAAGGAACCCTCATACACAGTTGGTGGAAATGTAGACTGGTCCAGTTATTGTGGAAAACAGTATGGAGGTTTCTTAATATATTAACAAGTTGTTCCACCATATTACCCAGCAATCCCACTTCTAGATATCAACATGAATAATGCAAAAACATTAACGCAAAGGGATATTTGCACTCCTGTATTCATTATAGCACTATTTACAAGAGCCAAGTTACGGGAAAAGCCTGAATACCCAACAAGTGGATAAAGAAAATACAGTATATATACATAATGCAATAGTATTTAGCTATAAAAAATGAAAATTTGCCATTTGTCACCACATGGATGGAACTGAAGGGGATGATGCTAAATGATATAAGTCAGAAGGAAAAAGACAAATACCAGACTTCACATATATGTGGAATATAAAGAAATAAAGCAAAGGAACAGACAAAACTAAACCAGAATAAATCCTTGAAATCTGGCCATAGAATTGAGGCTACAAGAGGGAAATGTGGGGGTGTGGACAAAGGGGAGGGGGTCCAAAAGACTGTGGTGAAAGATTACGGGTGCCTTGATGGTGGGTGTGGTCTAGTGACATACACCTGAGGAGGTATGAACCTTTACCTCTAAATCATATATAGTGTTATAAACCAATATTAACTCTAAAAAAATAATAGTACATTCTAGAGGAATTACAAAGTGTCTCCTGATTGTGGCATTCCTTTCTCCTCCTAGATCTTCACTCTTAAATGTGCAGGAGCCCATTCCCATAGATTATAGTGGGTTCATTGTTTTTGGCTTTCCACGCAGGGAGAGAATTGAGATTGCTGTATTTAAATCCAGTTTTAGGTGTATTTTCTGTGCCAGATGGAAAAGTTTAGGACTGGAACAGAAATACTATTCTGTCAGCAAACCTGTTAACCATTCATGCAGATAAAATTTCATGTTTCACTTTGTAGAGAAATTAAAAAATCAGGATGAGCATTATCTGCTGAAATTTAAATTGAAATCTTCACAAAAGCCTCAATTTTCTTAGAATCAGATTATATCTGCAGATTATATCTGATTCTAATCTAAGAATCATTATCAAATTAACATTTGGTAACTTCAAATGATAGTATCCTGGGGAAAATAGTAAATTGGGTAGTTTATGCCTGATAGGAGACTTTTTAAAAAGTAAATGCAATATACATGTTTTATGGAAATATTTGTGCCAAAAATACCACTGCCTTCATGGGCCATAGTTGTAAACCTTCTATCATATATAACCAACAGGAGGTTAGGGTCCGGCGGTTTTGTTAAATAACTTGACCAAATCTTATTACTCCTACCTGTAAATTCCTACCCCTTCTGTTAAGCAAAAGTGGTCAAAACCTACTCAGGAGCTATCTTTGAGCCTCTGTCCCTTCAAACTAAGCAAGCATTTATAACAGCAGCCTAAGACACAAGGCAGGATTCTCTTCTGAACCACACTCACTCTGGAGTGTGTACTCACCTGCAATAATGCTTCCTTTCCAACTCACCTATACTGACTCCCACATGAATTCTTTCCTGCATAGATGTCAACAATTTTGGGGTCCTTTAGCACCCCTGGGCCTCATCAATACCAAGGCATGGTGGAAAAACACTCCCCCTTTCTCTGTTTCTTTAAAAAATGTTCTTCTCTGTCCTGTGCTCTGGACTCACAGAGGTTGTGGTATGAATGACATGTAGATCAACAGGAAAAACTACCCAGCCAGCCTCTAGAAATGAGGGTAGTCCTGACAGGTCAGGGGTCAGCCCAGGGGCTACTCACCTTCCACAGACTCAAGTCACAGGTTCTATGCTGCTTCACGAATGGTCCCACTGACCCAGTGAGAGCAGGGACAGTTAAAGGGTACCTCCGCCATTTTATTTTATATCTTTTTTTTTAAAGATTTATTTATACAAGAATCAGGGTACAGGCCAGATGTGCGGGAGGGTGAGAGGATTCACCAGAGATAGAGTGGGGAACAGAACAGGCAGACTGACGAAATACACTGCTGAGGGGAGCAGTGGGCGAGACAGGAGAGGTCTGCCACACCATGTGGGACCCTCGCTGGCCGGCCAGGATCAAACCAGCGCTGCAGAGGCTGCGGGCAGCTTCACAGCACGGTGCTCACAGCCTGCACCACCAGGGAGGCCAACCTACCCTATTTTAAAGATGGCAGTTTACTTTCCAACATATGCACTGTATGTGTTGAAATCTCCTTGCAGAAAGCATAGCTCAAGTATCTGATGAATCATTTTTTTCCAGAAAAGGAGATGCTGGAGAAAGGCTAATTAGGAGATCTAGCTCCACCACCAAGTGTTCATAGAAACGAGACTAGGTGCTGTAAGGGAAACTTGGGCAGACTGTGTCTTTGTCTGCATATACCCCACTGCAGTTTATCAGGTAATTTAGGCCACTTATTCCAATCATAGAAATGTTGATACAGTCTTGCCAGATCCTAAAGTAAGAAATATAAATCTGAAAATCCTGAAAAGGTAGCTGAAGCTTTTTCCTTTAGCGGGAATGTGAAAATGGGAGAATATTTATGAAGAAAGGTGACAGAAAGGTACAAACATTCTTCACTACAACTTTTTTTTTTAAATTTTTTTAAAGATTTATTTATTTTTCCATACAAGAGCTGGGGTACAGGCCAGAGATGCAGGGGGTGAGAGGATTCACCAGACAGAGTGGGAAACAGAACAGACAGACTGACTGAAATACACTGCTGAGGGGAGCAGAGGGTGAGTCAGGAGAGGTCTGCTGCGCCATGTGGGTTGCTCCCTGGCCAGCTGGAGATGGAACTCATGCTACAGAGGCTGTGGATTGCTTTATAGTGCATTGTTTAACCTGTCGCGCCACCAGAGAGGCCCCCTCTTCTCTACAACTTTATAGAGAAATACCTTAGCAGAGCAAAAAACCTTTGAAGCATTTCCTCTTTAGGTGCCTTTCACTTAACACCGATTTTTTAAATTTTGATTTCTATAAGGGGGACTGCCAGTCTCTCTCTAGAAATAAAAATTGTCACATTGTAGGAGGCTGTAAATAATGAAATGCCACTTTATAAAAAATACTGTTGCAGTAAATTTGAGAAATTATACTTTTTGTCATTTTCTAAAACTGCAGAGAAGGGAATACCTGGCAATAATTGTTTGTGTTATTTTGTACGCCAGGGCAACACTGGCTAGCTTGGAAGCTTCTCCAATGTTGTATTTATTGTTAGCCACCAGGGAACTGAACTCTCCTTGCCTCAGGCTGTTGGCTCCAGGAGAGATGACACTATCTACCTCTTAGTTGTTGTAATTTAGAGTTTACTAAATGCTAGAAATTTCTCCTAGAAAAGGAAAGTTTTCTCTGGCATTAGCATCTAAGACAGTAAGTCTCTGAAATCATTTTAATCTTTAAAACAGTGCTTGTTTTTGAAGTACATTTTCAAGTGCTGGCTCTTTAAATAATTTTATTTATTGGAAAATCAAAACCAGACATTTTATTCAGAATTTACAAAAAAGTAGTGGCAAAAACTGCGCTGCTTAATCAGTCACTGATGAAGGCAATCATAGTTTTGGTGTTATGTTTAACACTAGGAATAAAGAGGACCTCCCCTAGTGGCGCGGGCAGTTGAGTGCCACACTGTGAGGCTGTCCACAGCCTCTGCAGCACAGGTTCCAACCCAGCCGGCAGGGGAGATACCCACATGGCGCGGCAGACCTCTCCTGTCTCACCTGCTGCTCCCCTTATCAGTGTATTTCAGTCAGTCTGCCTGCTCTGTTCCCCGCTCTGTCTCTGGTGAATCCTCTCACCCTCCCAACCATCTGGCCTATACCCCGGTTCTTGTATAAATAAATCTCTACAAGAAAAACAAAACTATGTATAAAGAGCCAGTCATTTTTAAAAAAATGTTTACTTAAATTAGCTTTGTTATAAGGAAGTCTTCAGCTTAACAGAGGTCTGTCTAAAGAGGACAAAATTAGTCCTCAACAAGAGTTTGACTTAAGATTTTTGGGCTTTATTATGAGGCAGAAAGCCATACACATTTAGTAAAAACCGTATTTTGATTATGCACTCTAATGCTTTCCCAAACAAACACTATGTAGCCCCCATTCTCTCTCCTGATGCCGGGCAGTGGCAGCTCAGGTAGCTCTTAGCCGACTGAGCAATCACGAGAGCAAACCACCCAAACACCACAGCTGCTGTTCACTTTTGGTACAGCATCTACTTCATTATAAAATAGACATTGTGGATGATAATTTTACCTCATGTAGGCTAATGTAAGTACTCTGAGCATGTTTAAGGTTGGCCAGGCTAAGCTATGATGTCCAGTGAGTGAGGTATATTAAATGCATTTCAACTTACTGTAGCTTCAACTTACCACTGGTTTATCAGGACATAACATAACATTCCCATCGTAAATCAAGGAAGATCTGTAATTGGATGTACTGGAATGACAAACATGGTAGATTAGAGAGGCCAAAGGTTCTAGAAATTCAACCAACCTGTCAAGTCATGTTACCATTGAATTTGCTTGTGCTGGTGTTTTCAATATACAACAAGAGGAAGAATTAATTTAGAATAATATTAAAATGTTTAGATCCCAAACTTGTTAATTTACATGTGAAATTCATCATATTTTCATATTTCACACATTTCTTTTCAACTTTTTAAATGTTACAGTTAAAATGTTGGCAATCAGCATAAACATCTTTTGCTGTAAAAAAGATATCATAGAAATTTATTGAACAAACTTTCTTTGCTCCAATGCATAGTCTTTGCTCCTTTGTCAAAGATTAGTTGACCATAAATCTGTGGGTTTATTTCTGGATTTTCTATTCGATTCCATTGGTCTGTATGTCTGTTCTTGTTCCAATACCATGCAGTTTTGATGATTATGGCTTTGTAGTATAGTTTGAAGTCTGGGAGTGTGATGCCTCCATTCTCTTCTTTTTTTTTCAGGAGAGCTTTGGCTATTCGGGGTTTTTTGTGATTCCATATGAATTTCATCAATAATTGTTCTATTTCTTTGAAGAATGACATTGAAATTTTGATTGGAATAGCATTGAATCTGTATATTGCTTTTGGAAGGATGGCCATTTTAATAATGTTTATTCTTCCAATCCATGAGCAGGGGATGTCTCTCCATTTCTTTGTGTCTTCTTCTATTTCTTTTAACAGTGTTTTATAGTTTTCTTTGTATAGGTCCTTTACCTCTTTTGTTAGATTTATTCCCAAATATTTTATTTTTTTTGTTTCAATAACAAAAGGGATGGTTTTTTTGATTTCTTCTTCTTCAGATTTATTGTTTGTGTATAGGAAGGCTACTGACTTTTGCGTGTTGATTTTGTATCCTGCCACTTTACTGAACTAATTGATGAGTTGAATTAGCTTTTTTGTGGAGTTTTTGGGGTTCTCTATGTATAATATCATATCGTCTGCAAATAGTGATAGTTTGACTTCTTTTCCTATTTGGATTCCTTGGATGTCTTTCTCTTGTCTTATTGCCCTGGCTAGGACTTCCAGTATTATATTGAAAAGCAGTGGTGAGAGTGGACATCCTTGTCTTGTTCCAGATCGTAATGGAATTGCTTTCAGCTTTTCACCATTGAGAATGATACTGGCTGTTGGCTTGTCATAGATGGCCTTTATGATGTTGAGGTATGTTCCTTGTATCCCAAGAATTTCAAGGGCTTTTATCATGAAAGGGTGTTGCACTTTGTCAAAAGCTTTCTCAGCATCTATTGATATTATCATATGGTTTTTATATTTCTTTTTGTTGATGTGTTGGATAACGTTGATTGATTTTCGGATGTTAAACCATCCTTGTGTCCCTGGAATGAATCCTACTTGGTCGTGGTGAATTATCTTATGGATACATTGTTGGATTCTGATGGCTAAAATTTTATTGAGGATTTTTGCATCAGTGTTCATTAGGGAGATTGGCCTGTAGTTGTTCAATAAATGGTGCTGGGAAAACTGGGTCGCTACATGCAAAAGAATGAAGCTTGACCACTACCTCACACCATACACAAAAATAAACTCAAAATGGATTAAAGAACTAGACATAAGACCTGAAACCATAAAATATATAGAAGGAAATATAGGCGAAACACTACGTGATTTGCACATCAAAGACATCTTTACAGACACATCACCCAAAGCAGTGATAGTGAAGGCGAAGATAAACAGCTGGGACTACATCAAATTAAAGAGCTTCTGCACAGCAAAAGAGACAATAACAAAAACAAAGAGAAACCCCACCAACTGGGAGAACATTTTTGCACCCAACACTAATGATAAAGGGCTTATCACAAAAATCTGCAAAGAGCTGATGAGACTCAACAACAACAAAGAAAATAATCCAGTCAAAAAATGGGCAGAAGAGCTAAAAAGAAACTTCTCTGAAGAGGAAATGCAAATGGCCAACAGGTATATGAAAAAATGTTCAACATCACTTGTAATCAGGGAAATGCAAATCAAAACTACCATGAGATACCATCTCACACCAGTGAGAATGGCACATATTAAAAAAACTAGCAACAACAAATGTTGGCGAGGGTGTGGAGAAAAAGGAACTCTTCTGCACTGTTGGTGGGAGTGCAAACTGGTCCAACCACTGTGGAAAGCTGTGTGGAGATTTCTGGACCTACTAAACATAGAGCTTCCATATGATCCAGCAATTCCACTCCTAGGTATTTACCCAAAGGACACAGAAACATCAATTCCAAAGAGCACCTGCACCCCTATGTTTATAGCGGCACTGTTTACAATAGCTAAGCTTTGGAAACAACCCAAATGCCCAAAAATAGATGACTGGATCAAGAAGATGTGGTACATATATACCATGGAATATTACTCAGCATTCAAAAAAGATAAACACATGCAATTTGCAGCAACATGGATGGCGCTGGAAGGGATCATGCTCAGCGAAATAAGCCAAAAAGAACAAGAAAAATACCGGATGGTCTCACTCATAGCAGGAATCTGGAAAACTTAAATAAGGGACCAGGAAAATGAATAACTATAAGAAAGTGAAAATCAAAATCAACAAAAAACTATGAACCAGAGACACTTTTAGGGGGGCGGGGGCGGGAGGGGAGGGATTGGGGTCAGAATGGGGGGGCTGCAATTGTATGGGGAATATAACAATAAAATTTATTATCTAATAAAAAAATAAAAAAAGATATCATAGAAATTAAAGTTAAAAATATGTTGTAGGTAAGATTAAATATTCTTTGGGGTAAATTCAAAACTTTCATAAGGAAAAATGAAAAGGCTCTTTACATTGATTTTCAAGTTACTTTTTATTACTAACACAATTTTGATTTTTAGTATGCATTTTCAAATACAATCTTTTGAGATAAACAGTGGAAATGTCATCCTAATTAGCAGAAGAACACAGTCATTTTTTAATAGAAAAGTGTGGAAGTATAGCTATTTCTACTTTGAATAGAAGTCAAATGTGAAAATCTACTTTCTCTTAAAAAACAAACATTTCTACTATTCTTCTCTACTTAAAATAACTGAACATATTTGGAATAAATTTTTACCCAATGTTTCAATTCATTAGCACATAGGTAAGTCTGAGTTGTAATGGGGTGGCCCTTTCCAATCTGAGTGAAGGTGCCAAAACATGAGACATATTCAGCAATAAATGGTTAGTATTGTGCATTTATAAAACTCAAAATACTACATAAAATTTCAATCATCTTAATAGTGGTTATGTCACACACACACAATGATATGGTACTTAAACTCAGATGGAGGGAAGTGACAGTGTCCCTATCACTGACATACTGTTCTTTTAGAGAACACTTTTTAATCCATGGTAAAACAGGAACACTTTCTACCTATGTGAATGCTACTACTAGTAGGAAAAAGTCTTCAAACAAGTATGGTATCTATTTACAAAGCAACAACACTTCCCTAAAAAGGCTGCTATTTGGAATAAAAGACAAACTCAATTTATTTCAGGGTAATCTAAGTATTCTCACCCACAGGGGTCAGATTTCAGTGTGGCAAGCACCCTCTCTCCAACATCACCTTGAATGGAAGAAATCAAAGTTATGCCTTTCAAGTGAATGGGAGAGAAATGCCCACATGACATTTTGCAATGATCTGACAATGGCACTTTTGCTCTTCAAAAATATCTGCTAAGTATGACTTCTTGAGATTCTGATTTCTAGTAAAATATATTCATTTCCTCGAGTGACAAATGTACAGCTTTCCTGCCACGTAGTACCTTTTTTAAATTTCTAAAATAAATTCAGATAGCTCAACAAATGATAACTTTGATTCAGTACACGTAAAGGGGAAGATGACTATTTTACTATAATAATATCTAAGTTTAAAATGTCTCCTCTTTGAGTCTAGTGAAAATTTTAGTGAATAATATAATTTATATGAAAATTTTAGTAAATAATATAATTTATATGAGCACTATAAGAGAGTTTGAAATAAAGAAGTATTTTTTTGTGGGGAATTCCTAGAATTTCCTGATAATTACTATAGCAATCAGTATTTTTTTAAGATTCTATAGACACTCCTAGGGGTCGATAATTATATTTTATAATTTGAGAGAATGAACCTTATGTCAATTTAAGATGATTCAGCAATGTAACTTTAGCATATATTTCTCTCTTCTTCATAATAAACAGATCAGTAACTGGGGAATTCTATTACTAATAGAACTTACTGTGATTTCTTCAACTTTTTATTCCTTTACTTCCAAGATAAGACATCAATTGTATCCTGGAATTTTTTTTTAAGTTTTATTCTGTAAAAGAGATCATCATAAATGATAAACTCAACAGTTAAAAAAGTAAAATAAGTCAAGATAATAACATTTAAAAACCTAAGAAAATTTGAATACTCAAGATGCTTTTTATTTTAAAATATTCTCAATACATTCTTATGATGAAAAATACTTTGAATTTCATTCAATAGTACTTTGTGGGGATAGCAGTAAGGAGCAGGTGTTTGACTAGCTCACAGTCATGCTAACAAGGCTTGGGTCATGGAATTGACCAAACAGCTGTTTAACTTCCTTTGATGATCCTAATGATGGCTTTCTAAGGAAACCACACTTGTTGCATAGGCTTCTGGGACATGTTTTTTATAACTGAACAAATGGTCATGACCTACAGTTGCATGATAACAGACACATCCATCTACCACATCCTTAAATCCATGGATAGTGTTTTCTTTACATCAACTCTCACTCCACATAACACATAGCCCAAAACCTGCTGCCCAGCAATTTCTTTGGGACCTTTAATAATACAGGTAGTGACACCAATGACCTCTTCCACCTCCTAAGCTTAATTATCATCTTTATAAGATGAGACACAAAAATGAATAATGCATCAAAGGTCATTTATTACTAAGAGGATCTCAGAATATCAGAGCTGTTAAGGATATAAGAGATTAGATAATCTGATCTTTTCATTTGACAGATGAAGACACTGGAACCTAGCATCTATTCCTGTTTCAGGCTGCTGGCTTTAAAAAGATTAGAAATAAGCCCTATACCTAAATCTTTCTATTTCCCCCACATTACATCCTTAACCCCAAAAGTCCTTCTGAAATGTATAATTATCTTACTCGCAGATATTGATTTCTTTATGAGAACACCTACATTCAATTTTAAAAGACAAATCTAAATTTTATTAGATCTTTTAAGATGTTTTAGAAAATATTTAAGATAACACCAAGAAAATCCTTTTTACACAACTGGCATATTCCCATTGGACATGTCACCAATGATCTATCCCTTGCTGTTACTGCCAATGACAATTAGCATGCCATAATTCATTGATTCTTTAAGACATATAGAAGAAAAACCTTAATGTCCTTTTAATTGAGCAGTGTTTATTTCCCTAGTAAGTACCTTTCACAAATGGAGTTCAAATTATGAATACACATAAATGCAAGAACATCAATGCCAAAAATGGATGATTTTCTCCAGGGACATTTTCTATGTATCAGCAGAAAAGGCAGTGATTCAAACTCACATGTGCACATACACACACACACAAACACACACATATCCAGGATCAAATGTGACCTCTGATATCATGCCAGGATCAAGAGTGAATCTAAATCTACTGGAAAGGTCAAAATTCCTGCAAAGAAATATTTTAAAAAATTATTACTACACATGGCACACAATCATTTCTTCTAACTTTCATGTTTGGCGTCTCCATCCCCTTGGGTGTGGGTTATAGTTGCAACTGGCTACTGGGACACAGTAGTCAGACCTGGTCTCTAGGGACATTATTTCAGAATCATTTCTGGAAGGCTGCCTATAATATGCATATGGAAACTGTGAACCGTATTGGAAGTTGGTGTGCATACTATTATCAGGAAAGGAGGCAACATTATACTCTCGCCTTCCAAATGAACCCACACTGGCCTTCTGGGCTTCGGGAACAAAGGGAAGTCTCTCATTCCAATCCTCGGGGGGCCCTAGAAGCACCTTCCTCCGAGCTGCTGAAACCACATTTGCCACAATAGATTCCTGGATGCTTCTGGGTTTAAAGGCATCATCCACTAGACCAAGTGGAGACTTTGCTGCTGCTTCCCAAGGAGTTAGTCTCTTGTTTGCTTTCTCGAGCCCATCTGTTTGTTGGCTTGAGTAGTTGCAAGCAGGCTGGAATATCCAAGGAGACGTGGTAGAGAAGGTTGGTGGGACTGGTCTTCCAGGAAGAGAAAGGGAGCGCCCACTCTCCTAGAAACAACAAAAATGTTAATATATCTCATTCATTTGATTTGTGCTGAATGATTATTGATGCAAAGCATTGGTGGCACTACTATCAAGCACTGCAGACATCAACCTCTCCACAAGGCCTATTTAATCCTAAAGGTAAGACAGGCTGCTTCTGCCTGGTGTTACATTAGCACTGCCTGGGACTTGGCTCTCACTTTGGCCTGCTCTCCTTGTCTCATCACATAGCTCCAATTGCTACCATCTCTCTTAGACATAACCAGGAGTCACCCTGACTTCTACCTGCCCTGCACATACATCTATGCCCGCAGCCCACCCTCATTATAGTCTTCCTTCCTGGTATAAAACAAATAAAACATATGGACAACCCCAAAATAGATTATAGCTACTGGGTGCTTTACTTTTCCCAAGGACTTTTAATCTGTTATCTTGTTTTGGTTCCCTGAGTCTAGCAAAAACAAACAAGAGTTACTTAGATGTATTTAATTATTGGTCTGATGGAGCAGATGGCTTTTCCTCTCTCAAAATGTTTTCACACACTGGGAATGATCACGCGGGTCTGCATTTCCTAAGTGTGGTGTATGGCCCATATCTCGGAGAAAAATATTCCTGTCATTTGTTTTATTTGTGAATTACTTTCTTCCATGTACATCTTATTTCTTGTTTCTTTTTATGTTCCTGTAATATTTCTCTGTGGATGTTTGGTCTAATATGCACAAGAACAGTAAGTAAAAAGTTCTGTACTTTATTCTTTTACATCTTCTGTTATCTCTTAGAACCCTAAAGACTGGTTATCTATATTATTTACACCTTTCCATCCACATGAAACTCTCTTGGACAAACTCCTAGCAAAAAGTACCAAAGATTCACCAAGGGAAATGAGTCATCTTTGAAGGTATTATAACACTGTGCTCCTTGAACAAAAAGCATAGCCATGCTTAAAACCAAGCTCAAATTTCATAAACAGTTTTAATAGCTCTTTTCTTTGTTAATCAAATTTTATGATTAAAATGAACAGCAACCCTAGATTTGGACAAAATATCCCAGATTCAAGTGTTTTGTTTTTTCCATCAGGGACAGAAAGCAGGCAGGCAGTTCATTGTTGGCATATGGAGCGGGGAGGGAGGAGGGTTCATAATATGGCTCGTTTCACTCTTTTTAATCATTAAAACTTTAGTAATAATGTTTGAATTCAAGCAAAAACATGCTTTCATTAATATCCTTCTTTTCATCGAAATCTAGTAATAAATCCTCTTCACTGCATAGTCAGGAAGCAGTGAAAAGCCTGACTTTCGGTCACCATTTAAGAACCTCGCATTTATGTGTTGGTTTCATTCACTCATTTAACAGAAATTTTACTGAGCACCTAATATTTCCAAACACTATGAGCTAAAGATACAAAGATGATTCAGGTAAAGCACATTCCCTCAAGGACCATACAGTCCAATACCATTGTCGACTCTGCATTTTCAAGTTAGTTTAACACAGGCTCAATCAAGAAAAGATTTTTTTGACTGACTTGACATGACCGATAGGAAATTTTCTAAGCTGTGAGAAGTATTATCACTCAATACGACAAAGAGAAATTTAGCTCTGACTCCGTAGTAAGCACTGACATCTCCCTTTCATCCTTCTCTGTGGAAGAAAAAGAACAACACTGGTCTAGAGAGTCTTCAGGACAGTTTTCAGATCCCCTAACATGAACCTTATTGGGTCTTCCAACAGATATAGCGCCTCAAGGGGCTGCTTCAGTCAAATCTTTAAAATAATACAGAGGGCCTCCCTGGTGGCGCAAGGGGTTAAGCACCGCACCATGAAGCTATCCACAGCCTCGGCAGCACAAGTTCGATCCCCAGCCAGCCAGGGAGCAACCCACATGGCGCAGCAGACCTCTCCTGTCTCACCTGCTGCTACCTTCAGCAGTGTATTTCATTCCATCAGCCTGTTCTGTTCCCCACTCTGTCTCTGGTGACTCCTCTCACCCCCTGCATCTCTGGCCTGTACCCCAGCTCTTGTATGCATAAATAAATAAATCTTTTAAAAAATAAAATAATAAAATAATACAGACATGAAGGGATGAGAATAAAACAATAAAGATTTAAAGGGATAAAGAAACCTAAGACAACAGAAATCGAGAAAAGGCTTTTGAATATACACACAGGTGACAAATGAAAGAAATAATTATCAATATATTTGGAAGCATTAAGTAAAATGTGAATATATGCCCCTTGGTGACAGGACACCCAAAATATTGGATGGAAGAGATACATATTTTTTCAGGGATTTTTTTTTCAACGCAGGTATAAAATTAATTAGTAGAATGTAAAGGGAGGCAGTAAAACTTGAATATTGAAAGAGTAAGTCAAGATTTTCTCAAGAGAATTTAAAAATAGCATTGACATTTGTAAAAATCTCACAAAGAATCCAAATATGCCAAATACAGCAGCAGTACTGGTTGTAAAGGAAGAACACAATGACCTCCAAGGACAAAACGACTATTGCTCCTCCACATGGTCCTCAGAATGTCAAACATATCCCATTAAGTGCTAACAATAGGAGATAAAAATAAAAAATTATCTTAGGTTTGAGACACAGTAGTATAAGAAAATAATTCTTTCGGTATATTGTTGTTTCTGTTTGTGCCAAAAGTTCTGCAGGCCTCTCGTCTCTGTCTGTATCCAAACCCCTAATTTTAACATCATATTTCCCCGAAGCAATTTCACATCTTGTCCTTGGGAGCTATTTCTTTCTGTCCAACTTTCTCTCAAGGCTCACGATGTTCTCTGTGTGGCTGGCTCACTGAAGCCATGTGATATATACCCTGAGCCAGAAATGACCAAAGGGACCTGAAAACAACAGAGATGCTTCTTCTCTTTTACAGTATGAATATCTAATGATAGGACCTTGGAGTAATGTGGGTTAGATCCTGGGCTGTAGTCCCCACCATGGGTGGAATTATCAAAAGAACTTGAATTTTTGACATGTGAGCACTTAATTGTAACCAGTGTGTGTAGGCCTTATCATCAAATTGCTCCTTTCTTTTTATCTCCTACTTCTCTTTATAATTTTTTTATGAAAGTTTTTCCACCGCCCCTCGATAAAATGTAAGCAGGTCCTGTAACAATTTGTTCATCCTTTCAGGAATAGCTCTGTGGTCACCTTAAGTTACCCCAAACAATTTAGTTCAAATTAAAATATTCCAACCCCTGTAAAATGAACCTCAGTCTCAATTTAAAGTGAAATCTGCTTTCCTTTCCTAAATGGGCCTAGTTTCAGAACCTTCTCCTTCCTGCAGGGAAGGGGTTGCGCTTGGCTTCTTCATTCTTTCCTTCCTCCTCCTCCCCCAAGTTGCTGTGACTTCCACTTTCCTGAGGTTAGAAAGCAAGGATGATGAAGGAAAAAAAAAAATAGCAGAAGGAAATTTTTACTTGGTTTGATAACATTATACCCTGGGGCTTCACTCTGGAGTAAGGCCACAGAAAGGAAATTTTCATGGAACCTTTAAAGATTCCCATCCCTGGGCCACCTTGCCTGCAAGCCTCCATTTATGCCACTTGATTTCTACTCCAGAGGGTAACTTGTGCCTCACTGTGCATCCCCTAGGAAGTTGTCTAGCTACAGCTTGTAGTGCTGAGCTCCATCTGTACCCTCTGAGGCCCCAAGACACCACCATGTAGTTCTCCCTTGCTCCTGGCAGATTCTGGGCCCTGGGGAACGAGTATCATTTGCCTGTATGAGTAAAACAGCAAACATCTTGGTTCTTTTCCAAAACAGTGTGTAAGCCCATTTCCTTCCTCCACATTGACTGGGACGGAGTCAGACTCCAGTCTACTCTCATCTCCATCCATCCTCATGCATCTTGCACCAAGTCTGCGAAGAAACCACTATGAACAAGGCAGGAGGTGTCAGGACACGCCTTGCCTCTTTATTCCAAACACACACACTGTGATCTTTGGTGCTCCATAATTCCTCCCCACGACTTCCTCTTGCTTTGCCTTGGACCCTATTTTGATATCCTGGATCTTACTGAGGGGCTCAAGAACTGAGCAAGTAGCTTCCTATTAGTTTCTCTGTGCAGTCTCTATTTTGACCTGGAATCTCACATCAGTGTAAGTATCTCTTACATCCGAAGGCCTTAGAAGAAACAACTACTTTAATATCTTATTAGGTAACGTTATCCTCTTCAGAACAGAAGACTTTCATTTTTTTCTTTTTAAAATGTAATATAGGCTAAAAATAGTATAAATATTTTTTCTCTACTAATTAATTTCCAGTAATGTCTCTAATAACTTCCAAGTCTTAAGAGGTGAAACCTTACACCTCACTCCAGGGGAGAGGAAATCTTGGTTGATCCTTAGCCTCTGGTCATTAAGAACGTCTTCCTTACATTGAGACAAACCTTCCCTCAGTGCCCCCGTTAGCATAGAACACAATACACACACTTTCACATCCGTGCGGCCATCCCCTTACCTGTTACCAATTACACCCACCTTCTTTGAATGCTTTCTCTATTCTGTTGCTACCCTATCTTTTGCAAACTAAGAAATAATAACATCTATGATGATCATTCTCTCGAATTTTCTGTATCCTTCCATTTTATTAGCTAAGGTGAATGCAAATAAAATATCTTGATCTTAAGTAGATGGATGGACATAAACACAAATAATCCATGAAGGTGGCATTCAAAATGGCCAACGGGGACATATCATCTGGCAGCTGTCATAGTTAATAGTGACACAGAACATCATTCTGTGTTTGTGTTCAGAGCATTGAGTCCCTGAAGTCTCCAGCCCATGAGATCACTAGCCAATCTTGAGCCCTTTCAAAACAACACATGCAATAAATGCCATAAAGTTTCCCACTGAATCATGGATCACTTGGTGACTTACATTCCTACCAAAGTGCTAAATATGACGGAGGGATTTTCTTACAACTGCCTTTAAACAACAGCAAAGACTAATAGATCGCTATTACCGTGAGTCATGTGGCATGGCTAATCGCTTTACGTAGAGGATTGCGCATAATCCTCAAACTGACCCAATGAAGTCGGCACTGTGATTATCCCCATTTTCCACATGAGGACAGAGAGACTTACAAAGGATGTTTTCCCAAAGCATGGAAAACCAGTAAGGGCTGGAGTGACGGCGGGGCGGGCGGGGGGAGTTAAACCCAGGCAGGGTCCTATGAGCGTTTTCCATCAAATATTAGATTATAATTGAAATGAAACTGTTTTGAAAACACATCTTTTCCAGAAAAGGTTGGAATCCAAGCAAACTAAATGGAATGAGATCTCAGACACTTTGGAAATAGTCATTTACATTTTGGTCAAATTTGCATAAACTGATACTGGCATCTTGCCACTTGTCACAGAACAAGCAGGGGTTAGTATGGAGAACACACCACACTTCTATGCTCTCCCTCTCCACAAAGGTCACACACACACACAGAGGGCCCTGCATCGGATCAGCTGAACAGCTCAACTTAACCTTAACCGCCTTTTCATGTCAATTCAATGTTCATTTATCCACACAACTTGTTAATGAAGCCATTTCGTTAGTTTTCTTATTAAACTTTCTGGCAACCAATTTAACTAGCAGGAAACACTTGACATAAAAAAAAATGCCATCTGAGATTTATTTAGGACAAAAAAGTGAATTTGAAAGCAACACAAATAGTTCCAGAAACCAAAGAAGTTTAATGTGATATATATTTTGAAGTACAAATTAGTTGATACCACAACCTTGAAAGCTAAAAAATTCTCTCGGCTGATATTCTGCTTACATATTCAGAGCAGAGAAAGGATATCCAACTGACAAATATTTCAACCCTTTTCTCTGTTAAATGCACAACCAGTAAACATTCACCACAAAAATATACTTCAACATAAGCAGATTCCAATAAAAGTCACCAGAGATAAATGGCATTTGTTGTGCTTCTTAATGACTGAATCAATTTTCTAAAGAGGAGAGTTCCATAAAAGAGAGGGTGATTAGAAGAAAACAGTAGGTATTCTACAGTTTCTGATTTGCTCCGGTGAAAATATTGAGAATTATTTTTGATACCTCCCCATCTCCTGTAACCAACACCTGATCTGTCAGCACTTATGGTGAAGCACAGCTAGATTCTGACCATTTCTTTTTTTTTTTCTTAAGATTCGTTTATTTTTATAGAAGAACTGGTGTATAGGCCAGAGGCGTGGGAGGGTGAGAGGATTCACCAGAGACAGAGCAGAACAGGCTGATAAACCGAAAAACACTGCTGTGGAGCAGCAGGCAAGACAGGAGAGGTCTGCCGTGCCATGTGGGTATCTCCCTGGCTGGCCGGGAATCGAACCCGCGATGCAGAGGCTGTGGACAGCTTTACAGCACTATGCTCAACCCGCTGTGCCACCTAGGAGGCCCTAGATTCTAATCATTTCTTACTAGTGGTGGAAACTTACCATCCTGGGCTAACCCATCATTCTCTTGCCTGGATTATTGCTAGAGTCTCCTAATTAGCTTACCTAGTTCCAAACTTGCTCCTAGGCTCACTTTAGAATCTTAGTCTGTCCTCAATACAGCAGCCAAAATCGTACTGTCAAAACCTAATCAGATCATGTGACTAACTACTCTGTTTAAAATCCATTATGGCTTCTCAGCTCAGAAAAGGAAAACCAGTTCTTTAATTGACCTACCAGGCCCTTCAAAATCTGCAGGCCCTGCCCTTCCTCATCTCCTGCTCTCTCCCCATCACTCAGCTCAGCGGCACAGGTCTCTTTGCTATTATTTGCACACACCAGGCACACTCTTGCCTCAGGATTTTTATATCTCCTGACTCTTCTGCTTGGAACACAATACTCCAGATATCTGTATCATCCTATTTCACTTCCTTACTTAAATATCACATGATCACTATTTGATTATTCTCTCTCTCTCTCCCTCTTTCTCTGTGTCAGCAGTCTCTAGCTCTCGTCCCTGCTTTCTTTCTCCCCTGAGAGTTATGATTATTTAACATAATAAATGTTATATTATATATGGCAAGGAACTCAGACAAACAGATCCTCCCCATATTCACATCAAGCCATGTTTGACAAGGCAGGGTTAATCAATATTTATGAATGAATCAATTTTTCTGAACAAGTAGTTTGTAATATGTGAGTAAATAGTTTGTATTCAGGTCAGTGGAAGTTTGAGGGTTTTTAACTGCTTTGCTTCCTCAAAGGAGAACAGTCTTAGAAAACTATGCATGAATCCTAAAGTAAGCCTAAAATATACATGCACAAATGAAGAATGATAGCTTATAATGAAAATCGGGATTATTTGGAGTTGGAGAAGAGAAAGCTGAAAGCTGATTTACCATTGGACATGAGACACAGGCAGGTGTTAGGAAAGAGGTGCTTCTACTAACTTGTCTCTTAGGGACATGGTCCAGCTCTTAGGCATCTTCAATTACAATTTTCCTAGCAGTGAAAGCAGGTCAACATGGAAAGAAATTTCTTCATAGAGATGAAGAATTCTCTAGAGGTCTTTAAATGTGGGACTGATGACCTGGGAGGTGATCTAGACATAAGTCAGGGGACTAAGGAGGTCAATTTTGTTCTAGCCTCTTCATAAAAGTTATTTTCTCATATTCCTAGGACCTGCCAGCTTAAAGTAAAGCTTCAGTTCCTTCAAACTCCTACCTAAGTGGAGTTCTGAAAAGGTGTATTACTGCATAGAAGAGTCATCAATCACCAGTCACTAAAATGGTTCCATGAATGCAATAAACATCCTCAGACATCAAAATAAGAGATGCAGTTTTGCAACCAGAGCTTCTCCTTCTGACTCTACCACTGACTTCATTCACCTTAATTGGTTTAGATTAACTTCCAGATTAAATTTTGTGTTCTAAAAATTTTTTAAACCAAGTTTTATTTTACGCCTGAATGGTTGTGGTTCCCTTTGTGAGAAAGAGCAGGGGTTCTGAATGACTGTGGAAGCCAGCGAGTTCTGTGGAAAGGACGTGAGCTTGACATCACCCTGCAATTCCAGCTCCTCCAGCCTTACCCTCGCAGGTGGTGGTGGTGGGGGGGTGGTGGTAATAATGCCGGCTCCTGTTTCAAGCTCATAGGCAGAGCAGAGGTGGCATTTATAAATCTAATGCCATGCAGCCAAACAAATGGTTGTGGTTCTCCTTATTGTGAGGAGTCTGTGAGGTATCAGAGACCTGGCAGAACCTTTTGTTCAAGAGGCAACTGCACAGGCTGCCTTCCCAGGATAAAAATAGGAGTGAGTCTTGCCTTTGAAGTGGCATTAGCACCACACGCCGGAGATAGTGCTGTGCCAGCCACCAGGCCCAGGCAGCTGGGCTGCCAGGAACATCGCACTGACCTCATCTCCTAACAGCCTGGCAGGGTCCAAAGGTAGACGTCTTGGTCTTTTATAACCTTCTATTACAAAAGAACAAAAAGAACTACACCCAACTTAAGGTCATGAAGACTGATGTTAAGGAGAAATCTGAGCCTGTGCTTCAGCGATCCCTGTCACCTCAGAAGCGATGCTGACCATAACAAAGGTAGAGAATCTTTATACCTTCACAGTCCCCAGTACTCTCAGCACCCCTATAGCCCCCACCTTCCAAACAAGAAAACAGAGACACCGAAATCTTACAGGGAAATCTAAGAATTAAAGTTATAAATAATAAATTATCTAAATGATATATTTTAAAGCATTTAACTGTCAGTGGAAATAACATATGACACAGTAATGTTTACCCTCTCATCTTCTTTTATCCTGGAAAAAGAAGTTCACCGCTCTAAAAATTAGACCCTAGGAAAACTCTTATTAATATAGTCTGTGTTCTATTTAAATAGCTAGAATTGCCATTTTAAGTTTTCTTTGGCAAAAACCTTACTTAAACACATAGTGAGCACTTAATAAAGGAAAATCTTCATTATTAAGATAAAATCAACACCTTAAATATCTTATTAGAATTATAAGGTATGTATAGAATTATTAAAAACACTTAAAGTATATTTAGCAATGTAACAGAAATGTGTGCAGCACCAGTTAACAGCCTTGACAGACTCTTTGCATGATAATATTGTTCCAATTTCCCATTGGCATGTTTTAAATGATCCTCTATGAAAACACTGATTTAAAACCTTATGAAAATGATGAATGTCAGTGACAGAGATACATCAAGAACTACCTGCCAGGTGCCAACATTATTTCGCAAGGATTCAGAGCATACGGTATGAAGAAAGTGACTTACTTGATCTTTCTGTTTTTTGTCCATTATGTTACTAAGTAAGCCTAGTAAATGGAACACTTAATTAATACCCTGGGCCCTAGGGGAAAGTTTAACCTACTGTTCTTTGGGGAAAATAAGATTTACTGACAAATCACACTATGTTTCCTTTGCTAAAAACAAGCCCCTCCCCAGAGTGAGGTATAAAATTAGGAATAATGCAAGTTCATCTGGGAAGGTGCTGACAACTTGTTTTCTTAAGCACAGAGTACAAAAACATTTTTGCTTAATTCCCTTACCACATCTCTCTGGTCCAAGTGGTAGATTTTAACTAATAATTTCTTTTTTGTTCAAGAGCATACTCATTTCATAATCATTCCACAAACATTTCATGCATGTATTTTTATTTCAGAGACACAGGAACACCACTGGATAAGGTGGGGTTTTGAAAGGGATGACTGTCTTGCTGGCATCAATAAAATACCACTATAAGGGAAAAATAGATTAAAGCAGACTATAAAGTGATAATTACGATCACATGCTTTGAAAACACAAATGGAAAACCTGGGACCATCTTTTATCAGAAGTGCCCCAGGTAAATTTCTTCAAAAGAGGAAGCACTATTTTCACTTGAAAATAGTAATCTCATTTGCCCAGGTGTGGACAAGACACCCGAGTCAGAGGCAGGTGTCCGGGCACCCAGTCCAGCAGGGACCCCTTCTTCCTCCTGCTGTTGTCCCTGGGTTTACAGGAACAAAAGGGGAGCATCACCCTGCATTCCAACAACCAGAGGAAGAAAGATTCCAGAAGTCACTACCCTCCCGAGGAAGTGGGAGCCTCCAAAATGAGGCTGAGGTCTTAGAAAGAAGGGCTTTCCTTTTAGACCAGCCCCATGGATTTGAACACTGACCTCGGTCACTGACTTCAGGGCTGAATTCTAATCAAACCTGCACAAGTCAAACTCTATAAATGAATGCTCTCGATAGGCCTTGAGTAGCTAGAGGTTCGGAGCAAAATAAGCCCATTTAAATGTAAGTTTTGACATTCAGCCAACAGTAGAAAGGAATAGTTTCCACAAAAAGAGAAAGAAGTGCTAATCCCAGTGTATCTGAGGCCTGTCATTAGTGGCTCAAGGGGATGTCTCTTGAAATATTAGTATGCTTGTCTACTTATGAAACTTTTTAAATTAGAGATCAAGTATTTAATTTTGCCTTTGGCATTAGCTGTTTGATTACAGTTTTTTTCCTATTGGCAGGGCTTTCTTAATGCATTCACTGAAAAAACACAATATATAATCATCCACTCATAACATTGCATGTTAGGACAGCAAATTTTGCTACATGTGCCACACATTCACTTAAAAGCTCTCATTTCTTATTATCTCTCTGGCGACTCCCCATTTTCAAGTTCACCTTCATTTTGACATGATGTTCAGGAAATACTGACAATTCCATTGCTAAACAATTTTTTTCACTTTCAGTATCAATTCATGCAAATGGTATACAAATTAACAAAAGCCTTGTAAATGAGCCACAAACTCTAAGACAACCTTCCGAGTTACTGGGTTGTTTAAAATAAAAGATAGTCTTCTGGAGGTACCAAAATATCTAGGCCTTCATAAATATACATTTGAGAGCTGGAGAAGAAGATATATGTCGGTAATATTTATGTGTGAAGTTCTTGAATAACTCTTCCTTTATTTTCTTTTAATGACGGGGAAGGGATGGGAAAAACTTCTTAGAGTTTATTGTAAAAATATTCCCAACTTATAAGAGTCAAAAAGGTCTTAAATCGGTTTTGGTCTGTTTCTTAAATAGGATACATTCTGATAATGGTATGCAGGTGTTCCCCAGTTCTGTCTTTATTCTTAGACTTGCCTAATTCAATCTCGGTAAGTCTAACATAGATTAAGTTCTTTTCAAAATGGAATTAGCAGATCAGCGATCATTGACCACCTAGAATCAAACACTGGCAGTGACTGAGACTAAAGCTATTGTCTGTGTTTAGTCTGGGAGGAAAGTTATCTCCCAAATCTTCCACCTAAAGACTTAAAAGGAGATGGGAGGAGGGAGATCAACTACAGTTTATCATACTGGATCAGATATTCCCAGATGAAATGCAACTTTGTGCTACAACTAGTTGCTAAATTCATGTCAGCCTAGACCAGTGCATTTTTAGCAAAAAATAGTTTAAATCAGACAAAATGAAGCCTGACAAGAGTGCATCCCCATGATAAACTAACAATGAAACATGTATGGCCAACTTACAAGACAGGATGATAAATCTGAGCATGGCTGATGGTGCTAGGTAGATAATTACCAAAGTTTAAACCAAAACAAAATGTCAACAAAAACAGAGGCTGAATGGCGCACATAAGAAGATAAACATTGGGCCCTCCCTGGTGGCACAAGGGGTCAAGATGCAACCTGTGGAGCTGTCCGCAGCCACTGCAGCACAAGTTAGATCCCCAGCTGGCCATGGAACAATCCACATGGCGCAGCAGACCTCTCCTGACTCGCCTGCTGCTCCCCTCAGCAGTGTATTTCGGTCAATCTGCCTGTTCTGTTCCCCACTCTGTCTCTGGTGAATCCTCTCACCTCCCATGCCTCTGGCCTGTACCCCGGTTCTTGTATGGACAAATAAATCTTAAAAAAATAGAAGTTAAACATTAAATGGGTCTTCATTAGTAAAGATTGCTTTCAGATAGATTCGGATATATTTGAAATGATTTTATAGAATGGAACACATGCATTTTAGCAGCAGTGGAAGAAATTCTGGTGACTTGGTTTGTAAAAGCATAAGCTAAGGGGACAGGAAATTCAGGTTTCCTGCATTGGGGCCCCTTTCTTACCTTACTCCAGAGCACCTAAGAGCTGCCCTAGGATAGAGGTCCTTCTGAGATTCAGTACGCTCCCCATTCTCAGGAGGTATCTGTTTGTCTTGAGAAGTTGTGAGAAATTATAGTCAGTTTACAGGCACTGGAAAGAAAATATGGGTGTCCTAGCCAGGGCTTCAAGGCAAAAAAAATGTATCATCAGCTTCTGCTTCTCCTTGCACCGGAAAAGTAATATATTTCACTTTAAGATGTTTTTTTCTTTCAAATCTCCTAGAATTAAAGTGGTAGTAAATTTTATCTTATGTTAGGTTTCTTAAGCTGCTTTTTTAAAGTATCGAGCTACATTAACATACTTACAAAATGTAAAAATCCAAATGCTTCCTTCAGAGCTATTTATGTAGAGAATTATAAAATCTTAGAAGGGATTTCGGAGATCGTGCAGTCCAGCTTTCATGAGGCATATAAGTTCTGCATAAAACCCACCTGATAGTTACCACAGGGGAAAAAGCATCAGATATGAAAACAGGTCAATTGGTTCCCTGGGGGGTCTGCTTCCTTACTTGCTGGGTAACTTTGGGCAATTTTCTTAACTTCTCTGAACTTCAGTTTCTGTATCAATTAAAAGGAAATGAGTGGCCTCCCTGGTGGAATAAAGGTTGAGTCTCGGCACTACCTACCACTATGGCCTGAGTTCGATCTCGACCAGGGAGCTGACCCACATATGGCACAGCAGACCTCTCTCTCTCCTGTCTCACCGCTGCTCCCCTCAGCAGTGTATTTCAGTAGATCTGCCTATTCTGCTCCACACTCTTGTCTCTGGTGAATCCTTTCGCCCCCCTCCCCCCACACCTCTGACTTACAACCCAATTCTTCTCTGCAAAAATAAATAAAATCTCAAAAAATAAAAAATAGAAAAAAGAAATGAGCATAGTCTCCAAACTAAATAAGGTAGTGACAACTAAATAAAATGCATTTATTAAAGCATTTCACACATATCATGTCAGAGTCTGTGTGTGGTTAGTTCCTTCTCCATCTCTGACAAGCTCTTGACGTTTTCTTAAGTTGATCCAAAATTTTCTGTCTCTTGCATTCATTTGGTCTAACTTTTTTCTTTCTTCTCCAAAAGAGACCTTTACTCTCTTACCCACATCACAGTTCCTCAAATATCCAGCACTCCTATCTTCTATTTGTCTTTCTCCTCCCAGTGGTAAAGGCACAAACATATATCTCATATTACAGAACTTCCAGGCACTTTATCCTCCTTTTTGTTTTAGAAATAAACTGGAGTGCGTCAAAGGTCTGCAAACAATACCCTTGCTGGGATCAAAGCAGCTACTCAGCAGGTCTACATGTTCCTTTGTCCAGCTCCTGCTTCTAAAAAGCAGCATCTCCTGGTCTTGAATTTTGTCAATCCACCATGCTCTTTGTTCATCTTAATGTTAAAATTAAACAAAAACATTGGGATCTTTCCCGGGAATCCCTAATTTCTCTGTAGTGTTGAAAATTTCACAATCGTATTGTTTTCATTAAAACCAAAAAAACTGACTAGCATTCAAAGTACTTCAAAATTCTCCTTTAGCCTAGATCTCAAAATAAGAATGTTTTGATACCTGCCAGAAAGATTTAAGTTAGTTATTAGTAGGACATTGGAGATAACAACCTTCTCCAGCCCTACTGCCAAGGGTAGTCATACAACCCCTTTCCCCAGAGGTAAGAAAAAGCAGCCCAGGAAAGATGGATAATTCCCTTCATTACATGATAAAATTGTATCATGCTATTCCTAGAAATATTTATTCTCAGTCTTGATTAGAAGCAGGGGGTCAGATAATATCAAAGTTTAAGGCTTCTTTATTCTTTTATTTAAAAGTAAAAAAAAAATACAAAACATTCAAAGCAAATTACAGGCAGCAAGCTTTGGAATGGCTGCTGTGCATTTTCTAACGGAGAAGAGAGTTTGCTACCCTCTGCTGGGCATTTGGGGGAAAAGTCGGCAAGATGGGGCTTCAGTGCCTGTTGATTCCACTTGGGTCGGGGCAAGCGCACATTGGAAGGCAGGTGCAGTTTACAAGTCTGGCTGCCGCTGACTGCGTGGACAGGAAAACTACATGGACTTTAAAAAATAAAGCTGATTTAAGTGCTTTGTTTGTTAGCATAGTGTTCTTCCAAAGTGTGGTTCACAGCCTTAGCATCAGAATCCTGAGGGTGTATATTACAAAAATAATTCCTGGGTTGCACCCAGACCTAGTAAATCAAAATTCCAAAGGTGGGGTTAAGCAGGGTTTTCATTTGCTCCTGGGAACCACTGTTGGAAAACTGTGTGGGAAGGTGATGAAGGAAGTTGTTGCTAAACAAAAGCACTATATATAAAGGAAATCCTTTTTAGTTGGTGAATTGAAGTGTAAAATTAAAATCATTACGTTCTAAGTGATATATTTGGCTTCGCTCTTTATTTCAAGACTATCACCCATGATGTCATAACATTTCACTGGATATTTACTAAGGCAGGATTCACAATCCATTTAGCCCATATTTAGTTTATATTAAGAATTATGATTGGCACCACTTGATAAGCATTATCAAGTAATCCAGTGGCCCAGTGTGACTTAAAAAAATCCTAATTGTGAAAGAATTGGTAAGACATGTTATTTATATTAGTTTATATAATTTATATTAGTTTAGCCTATTATTTATATTAGTTTAGCCTATTCAGCAGTGATTTTTAGTTTTGTAATCATTTCTTTATCCATCTGAGATATAACTAAAGAAAGAACTAACAAGTATGATTGCTTATTATTTTTTTAAAGAAAAATGTAAGTAAATGGCACAAAAGAAAGACTAAACTAAATCAATTTAACTGCATTTAAAACCAAAGCAATGTTGGACTCAGATAACATTTTCAGAATCTCAGCTTAACCTGACATTTTTCCTCTTTAAGATCAGTCAAAACTTCTGCTTCTGACTCAGGAGGATTCTAGAAGTATCAGAACACCCACGAAAACTCCCTGGGCAGCATGAAAGGTAGCTGGAATTTTATGTCTCCCCCACCCCGCATCAGTCACTCAACTTCTGAGAACTATTTTCACAACTTGCCCTGGGAGCTTGTTCTGTTCAGACCAAGGTTTCACTCTTCCTGTTTTTGGAAACTGATCATGCTTCTCAGGCGAGGGGATCAATTACTCTAAAAAGGCCAGGTTGCTGACCCTTTGTCCTGGGACAGTGCTGGGGAGGAGGGAGGACAGCTGCCCGCTGTGCCTGCAGAGGTCAGCCAGGCCCTGTCAGAGCCCCAGTGCTGCAGGCTGCATGGGGGAGACTGGGGCACAGGGGTGCCAACTGCTCTACTTTCTGTGCAGCAGGCCTCTTTACACTGCAGTCTGCCCATTAAAACCTTTCTCAAGACAGCAACTATTCTACTGGAGGATATATTTAAATTTATAAACATCCCCTGAGTAAGAGTTCTCTTTAGATTGTTAAGCATATCACCCTAATCTATTTCATATTGAACACAGTTATCACCCTTATCTATTTCATATTGAACACACAGTTTCTTTATAGAAGCTCAAAGCTATGGTTCCTTTTTGTTGTTATTGTTTAAATCGTAGGGCCAGTCTTTTTCAGTCCTGTCTCATTTTTGTGAGACACCACCACCAACACAATATCCACAAGAAAATTTGATGAAGTCAAATGCAGAGGAATATATAAAGCTTCAGTAAGATACTAAATACTAGAGAAGAAACAAATATTTCTAAAAGACTCCTAGGAATAGATTCCTCATGGCACGATAAGATTTATGCAGACACTGCTTCTGATTTTCCTATTTTAGTTGCATTAGTTTTCTCAAACTAGGACTGACAGCAGACAGCACACAAAAATCCTGTTTGTTAAGTGGGTGTTTTTCCCCTTGAAATAGTAGCTATTGTTTTCTGAATGCCCTTTACAATAGTGATAATAGCTAATGCATGGAATGCTTTCCACATCCCAAATACTCCTCTGTACACACAACACACGTTGACTCATTTAGTCTTCACAACAACTTGGGAGGTTACACCTCTTATTGTCTCCATTTCACAGCTGGGGGGACTGAGGCACAGAGGCTGCATTGTGTCTAAAGTGTCCCACCAGAAGAGGCAGTCCTGGGATTCAGATGCAGGCAATGTAGCCAGAGTCCACACTCTTCACCAGCACAAAATGTGACTGTGTACCCTCAGCATTTGCTGCATTACTCACCTAGACATGTGTGGGTTTCATTTAAGAAATGATTGGCTTTTTTAATTATTAAAAATGTGGGAGGCCATTTTTCCATTTTATTTGTTGCTAAAATTTGAGGACTTTCCATCACTCCTTTTCCTGGTGTAAAATGAGCACAGCTAGTTGGCTGAAAGTACGTTTTGCACTTGTTTTTGTGCATAATTAGTAATGAGTAAAATGTTATCTTTCCCCTACCACTGAGTTATAAGCAAATAGGCCAATGGAAGAAAAAAAAAAAAGTTTTCCCCCACTTGTACATATTTACAAGTGTCTTTTGCTTGTGAAACACTAAGGTCCTTCAGTATTTCTTACTTTAATTTGTGTACGGTTTAAGGTAACTTCTGAATTGTTTCTGAGACAGTTGTTAAGCTTATCCACTCTGAGGAACAATTCTTTCACTGTGACCTTTGTCTTCTTGGGATCAGATTAAGTGGCTTTGAGATTAAAGAATGGTTCTGGAGTTGACTGTTCAGTCTTGGCCTCACCACTTTGGACAAATTGCTTAACATTTTGGAACCTCAGTTTTCCCATCTGTAAAGTGGAAGGATAATAGGACCTGCTTCATGCTTCAGTCATGTTGTGATGACCGAAAAAGTTAATATTTGTAATCTTTCTTAGGCTTTTCCCCAGCACCTAGCATATAGGAAGCCCTCATAGTAGTCGCCTTCATAGTGGCTGTACTACCACTAAGGCCGTAACTCCCTGCAAATATAACAACTGGCTTCCACAGTTCACTTGGAACTTCATGTTCTCTCTCCTTTAAGCTAGTGATGGGAATGTTCAAACCCATGTTTAGAATCCATTAGAGAGATTCCTCAAGAGAGGCTTTCAAAATAACAATGAGACATAGTTTAAGAGGGAAAACAAAACAAAAAAACCTAGTGGAAAAAAAAAAAACCCAAAAACCAAAACATTAAGGTGTAAAATGTCCCTGCTGACACTCTGACAGAAATACAGAAATAGCTGTGGAGAAACCTTCCCTTGAGGACATTGCAGCAGGAAAGGTTTGCTGCCTCAAACAGGAGGGAATGAGGAAGTTTCTCCCTCCTCTGGGAGAAACTTCCAGAATGCTAAAATTCCAGTGACAACTGTTTTTTAGAGAGCAGTTTTTTGAAATACTGAAAAATTGTACTTCGCTCAGCATTATTCTATTTAGAATTATTCTTATTAAAGTGTTTCAAGTTATTGGTTTAGCAGCAAGCCAAATTGCAAGCTGATTCACTGCGCAGTAAAAAAGGTCCATGAATTATATCCTGTCAGAATGGCATAAGGCCAAGGAGAGTTTTTATTTTGTGTGAAGATTCTGGTTTTGCTTTATTTTTTTTTTTTTTTACATTCCTGTCCATTCCCGGCCCATGAGTATCACCTAGCCATCATGAAAAAAGAAAATAAAAATCACTGTCCTGTCAAGTCCATCTGTTTTACTTATAAAATAAATGCTTCTTTCTCAGAGACTGGTTTTCACTTCCAACTTATAGATTAGCCTCCGACTTCATGAGCCATCTTATGAAACTAGTGGGGTCCTCCCTAAAGTTATACAATGTGGCCAAAGCCACATTCGCTTCCTCAGTGAATCACTTTGGTGGGTACACAGAGACTAGGTCTCAGGCAGGGGGACCCAGGGGTTTAATGAGATACTATGTGGAGTCTTAGGGCGAGTCCAGCGTGGAATGTCAGACCAACAGCTAGGTCTACCCTAGCCTGCACCTCAGAGGGCAGTGGTCACTGGACACTTGGTTAGTTTCTCTGGGCTTCCGCTGCCTCCTCTGTAAAATGGAAATAACCACCTTCCCTCTCAGGCAGTCCTACAGAGTAAGTGGAATCTCTGTGTAATTGGCTGAAAGCGTGTGTTCAGACTGATTCCAGGGTCTACCGCCTCACGCTGTACCTTCTTGGGCAGGTTATTCAGCCTCTTGTGCCCTACCTATTATCTGTTTGTGGAGAACGCTACTGGTATCTGTCTCACAAGGATCACTGATTGAAAGAGCTAACTTATGAAAGGTACTGGACACCACTGAGGGCGCAAAGTTTGTGTTCAGGCACTGGTTGCTGTTGTTAGCGCTCACGTAACACAGTTCGTGGACAGAGCAGAGACTTACTACATCAGGCCCTACCCTTTTCTCAGGCCTGCCTTGTCTCAGGTCTCACCAGGTGATCTGAATGGCAGCCACGGCTTTCTCCATCCCCACCTTTACGCCTGACTCAGCCTCTAGGTGGGTTTGAGGACAGAGCATTCCACCAAACCAAGGTATCAAAGATTCCCCAGACTTCAACAATGTCTCCTGAAGCAAAAGTAAAACACTTTGCATTTTGGTAGTTACTTTGAAGAACACTTTTTCTAGTATGTGTATTTCTTTTCAACTCAGAGCCAGTTACAGCCTTTGATAATTTTTTCCCCCACCAACAAATCAGTAACAGAAGCTCAAGAAGTAGGGTCTGTGATGGCAGGATTCCTCCTTGGTACATCTGAGTATTATTATTATTTAGAGTATTATTATCAAGCTGAGGAAGGAAAGCAGGCAGGAAAGTAGGTCCTTGTGATTATTTTTATTAGGGACCTTGAAGGTATATTTCACCAGTTTAAACACACATAGTTGTGAGAAACATGTAAAAAAGAGGTTTACATGAGTTTTACATTTGGAATCAAAAAGAAAAAACTTTAAAAGTTTATGGATCAACAACCAAAAATTATTCAAGTTATAGGAACCTATAGAAGCCTAAATTTCTCTCTTCATGCTCGAGATTTACTTTATTAGCTGGCAGCCCTTCGATAAAATCTGGAATTTGAGAAGTGTCTGACAGGAGTTAGCACTTTTTAAATTAAATCTCTCTGTATTAATTGCCTTTGAGTAGTAAGTTCTATGATTTCCAAGTCCAAACGGTAGTATACACACACCTATCATAGAAATGTACTCATCTGTCAAAATCTGAAAAATTGACTACACCTGATAATATCAAGGAAAGGAGAGTTTTGGTTTTGGGCTCCTCCCAAAGAATATTTTTTATTGGTCTGATGCTCCACTTAAAAAAAAAAATCATGGAGATCAGAGACAGGCTCTGAGCAGTTTTGTAGGGTGTTTAGGTCCGATGGGAATTTGCTAGTTTGCTTCGGGCCTCAGCCAACCCTGGGGGAAAGTCTACAGAAGAATTCAATTCTGCCTTTTCCCAGAATACTTGTTGATGAACTCAGCAGTGTTGAAGTGTTACATGAGTCTTTGTGTCCCCCAGGGTCCAGTGATAAGGGGACATGAGACCCAGCAAGGGTCAACATTTCTGGGAATATCATGTGGGTTCTTAGAATATACAAATATTTCTCATGAACCCATAGCACTTTTTAAAACAAACTCAGTGACTCTGATCTTTGGACAGAGCAAGAACACAGCCCACCATGTCCCTCTGGAAGGCTTCTAAGCGTGTAGCTTTTCTGAAAACAATCACTTCTGTTTGATGGCCACGACTTCAAATACTCTTCCTGCTGAGCCAGTGGTGACTCATGAAACAGAAACAGGTTTCAGGAACTCACCCTTAGAATGTGGGTACTGGAAGCTTCTCTAATTTATAAGTGGATGAAATGATACCCAGCAAGGAGCTTTTGTTCAAAAGATTAAATTCAAACTCAGACACTGTCAAGCGTCTTCTCCAAGAGCCATCACTAGAAAAGACATAGAGCCAAGATTTTGAAATGCCAGTCGGCAGCAAAATGACCGTGTGTGTTCTTTAACCCAGAACTTTAAATAGGACAACAGCCCCACATGTTAGTATACCCCTGTGGATGCAAATCATTTGTTTTCTATTTCTCAGGTGTGTCTCTTGCTGCCAGGTTAGACTTCCTGCCAATGACAGTGATGTCACCAAGCTGTCTACAGAACCCACTTCTTGAAAGGAGCTGGCAGCTCCAGAACAGTGAAGAAAACGGGCTTATTTCAAAGAACTATTTGTAACTCATTTTTCAGTTTTCCTCAGTTAAAACGAGTTGCTTCTTATGATGATTAAATGAGATACACGCTATTATTAATATGCTAGATATATGTTGTTGCTCAACCATTTATACACACTCATCAGGCTGGTCAGCCAAGCGTGTCTCACAAAACATCTCCCTAAAAAATGCCTGCCTTATATTATCAACGGCAAGTCAGGATGAAGAAAGCATGTTTTCCTTCTTACAACAGAATGTGTCTATTTTTGAAACATTAGAAATAAAACTGTAAATGCTCTAAGATAAATGTGACAATATTCTGATTCCCAATCTTACCAGTTCTGTGACTCAGTCCTTCCTCCTATAGGACTGAGAGGAATATGCTGTTTCTATCCACACAGCACCTCTCTTCCTAGAATCTCTATGTGCATACTCACTGTAGCACAACATTCCTGTCAGGGAGAGAGGTTGGAGATATTATTGAGGGGAAACTCATGGAAAGAAATTTGCCTAAGGACCTGTAGCAAATCAGTGAATACGACGACTTCTTATTTTCTATTCAGTGCCTGAAGACCATGCAGCAGACTGCTGGGGCTCATCTACAGAAGGCAGCTAACTCAACACTGGCACCCAGTAAAAGGCTGCTGCTATTGTGAAGACAACGAGCACCTGACTTAGATAATAAGCTAATAAAGAACAAGGGAAAAGGCAAAGGACTAAAAACCAAACAAAAACTGCCACTTCTAACCCCACAAGCAGCCAACCAGCCAGCCAGCCCCACATCTGCCACATGGCGAAGCCAGCAATACCCAGAGCTCAATGGCACCCAGAGGGAGTGAAGTCGAGGTCATGAATTCTAAGTGCCCCACCCCCCATGCTGATATCATTTCCATGGCTCCTACCAGAAAGTGGTGCACAAACCTTACATGGCTTATTCGGCAGGCAAGGCCAAGGGAGGCAACTGGGTGCCTTGTGGGTCAAGGTGAGACACATACTACCAGTTCCCAGTCCAAGTCATGGAAGCTCTGACTCCATGTCTGGTTTTGGGGGAATCCCCTGACAGTCCCAGTTGTGGTAGTTGTTATGTCTTTAGTCATCCACTCCAAACAGTGGCCCTGCTCAGCTTGCCACCTGTCAAACAGGAAGTGGACCAAACACACTTCTCATTCCTACATGCCACAGACCACAGGACAACTGGGAACACTTCTGGGTTATGACAATCCTGGGCTACTTTTTGAACTGATGATCTCAAATTCACTACCGTGCATTCCGTTCTCTTTCCTCTAAATCATGCCGTTCTTTAAATGCTATGTTAAGAATGCAAACTCATAAAAGTGATCTCCTTTCCTGCTTCACCTTAAAAAGACTTGTTTGGTTGTTCTAATAGAAAAGAATGCAAAATACACAGCCTTCGACGGACTTCCTCTTCAGGGAACAAGCAGGGCACACAATAGTGTTATATAATGGATAGATTGCTTTTTCCTTTATCCTGTATTAATCTCCTAATTGATTTCCTAAAAAGGCAAATAAGAGGCCCAGCTGCATCCTGTGGTTTTAACTTCTAGGTAAACCACAACCAAAGGCGTGGAAGATTTTCTAGAGAAAAAGCAGAAGAATCGGCCCCATTGTTCCGTAGATGACTTAATTTTCCTCTTGTGCATTAGCTTTAGAAATACCTAGGTTTTGAGTTTTATGGAGACATGAACATGCTCACCCAAAAAGGAATTTCAGATGTTCTGGGGGTGATATAAGAGAAATATCAGAAATGACATAGTCTGAAGAGTTCACACAAAGAAGATTAAAAAAAAATACATACATTGAACAGATAAAGAAGAAAGTAGTATTTTAATAGGATAGCGAAAAATATAGTAGGTTGACAGTGACAGCAGAAAAAGAACAGGAATACAGATACTTCCAGAGAATTAAAATGGTACCATGTGTTTTCAAATCAGACAAGCTTTATGAGAGGTCTCTAAGTATCTCCTGCATTGAGTAGGTGGTTTTCCTTGGAGCTGTCAAGGATTCTTTGTGGTTCTCTACATTCATTCACGTTGAATACTTTCCATGGTTGGTCAGACTCAGACTTAAAATAGCTATAAGAAAGGTCTTCAGGTTCACTGTCAATGCCATTAATAACTTCATAGCCAGCTGGATGACGGCATGGTTTGTGGCCAATCCAAATTTACAAGGTAACCTTGCCTGACTCCTCCTGGTCCATCAAATATAAATAATAAAGCAAAGGTGCGAGACTAGAATTGCAAGGAACAGTGGGGATAAGCAAAAAGCAAAACACAAGAAAAAAATCTGTGCAGTCACTCAGAAATGACTCTAGTCATTGTGTGTTCTCATCCTACAACTTCCCCACACACAGGGGGTTCCTTCTGCTTCACAATCCACCCCTTTTATTGCCAACCTTCATGCCTCAAGCATGTGGTTTCCCAAAGGAAAGCAATAGTCACAGGTACCTTTGTCTGCAACCTGCTCACCTTTCTATATGTGACCCCATTATACTCGACTCTACCACTTGCCTCAGCCAAGGAAAACTTGTGCTTTCATGGGCAACTGGATGTTCTCGAATAGTTTCTCAGTAACTGGGGAGGGAGGATGGAAATCAATCACAAAGGATAATTATCTTCTTGTCCTCTCCTGTTTATTTTAATGATGTCTTCTGAAGTGAGTTAATATATGTAGAATATCTGGCAAGGAAGCTAATACCCAATAAGTGCACAGTAATTATTACATCCTTTCTTCTTCTTACCCCCTCACTAAACTATGTACATTAAAACAATCCCCATGGTAGCTTCTCCAGGATATCAAGCAGGTGGCTGAGGTGGCCAGAGCAGAGTTGACCTGTCCTCAATAAATTTCTTATCCCTTAATATAATAGAGATAAAGCACTACTTAAAAAGGAAATCTCAGTTATCTCAAGTTATATTCTCACTACACTTGAGCCTTTTCACCATGGAAGCACAGCAGTTGTGTGACATAAAGGCAGGCTGTGTCCCGATGTTTGACAACACCCATCAATCTTTCTCATGGCTAACAAATAAATCCTAAGTATCCTGCTTACTTAACAGAAGGGCACATGTCTATTTGGGATGCTCCCAGATTTTTTTAGTGTGCAAAGGAGATAAATAGACTTAAAATCAATCTGAGTTCGATTTTTAACTCATTATAAATAGGCTTCTTGGACCCAGATTGGAAGGTGACATGTGAAATTAAGTAAGTTGAGGACTTGCTAGGCATTCTGAGGGACTCAAGTACCACTGCAAACAATTTGTTTCAAGCAAAATGGACACGGCCTCAGCTACCAGATTACTCTTGCACAACAGATGGTTTCCACACCTGAACTGTGACACCACTTTTCTTGGCTGAGAACTTCGGCCTGGGTGCCACAAAATAGGATGTTGAGGCTGATTCTTGCTTTGGAGGGGTGGAAAGGGCCGCTGGCACCGGGGATGCGCTGACTGGGGAGGTGGCCTCTGCATAGAAGGCAGGCTGAGAACTATAGGCTGGGACGGAGTATACGGAGGAGGCCTGCGCGTTGATGGGCGAGCCAGCACTCACTGCCCGGGGAGGGAGAGCTTGTTTCATGGCTGGCACTGAATTGACCTTGACTGACGCCTTTTGGGGGAGGCTATCCTTTGCATCTGGAGGCTGGAAAGTAAACAAGGACGCATTGAGCTGATAAGGCTGGTGCTTCATGACGTCCAAAGCATTGAGGGGTTTCTTGCCCTTCTTCTTGCTCGTTTTGGAGGCCTGTGGGGCCGAGGGCTGAGACTTGATGGCGGCCAGTGGGTAGGAGGGGGAGTGGATGGGATTGTAGGCGATAGGAGGCGGAGCTCGGACATTGGAGGAGTACTTCCAACTCGCAGGGAGAGATGGAGTGGGAGACTGGGAGCGAGCGGCGTGCGCCTGTACCGTTTCTGAATCTACCACGTATTTCTCCATCCTCGACTGCCTTTTCGCAAAGAGCTGGGCTCCCCTCCCACTCATTCCTGGAAGCTCCGTGGATGGTCCCGCCGCATTGGCGTGTGCAGTGTTTACTATGGTTGCGGGAGGGTTCGGCTTGGGTAAGTAATTCTGACTGGCTACTGCCACCTGCGGTCCTTTGAAGGGACCAGCCACGTTCTGGACACTGGCGGGCCGAGCAGGGTAAGAAGGCTGGGCTACCTTGATGGAGGAGACCACGACGCCCTGGGAAAGGGTGGGCGTGGGGAAGGCAGGCGGCTGGGTGGGAGCCACCCCTGGCGACCAGGCTGGAGAAACTGGAGTGACCGGCTGGGAGGAAGACTTGATGGCAGGTTTCGGAGCGACAGGAGGTGGGGTCTTTTGTTTAGCGGAGGCACTCTGCATAAAATTGCAAGCCTCAGCTCCCAAACTGAGGTAGTCCTCTTCAGGACCGGAATCGCCTCCAGCTCCGGTGCTGCGTTTGCCTTCTGAATTTTGAAGAAGTGACAAGAGTTCAGGATTGGGGCTCACTTTGGGCTCTTTAAAGGTGAACATGGGTTTCGTCGTGCTTCTTCTTTTGGCCTCCTGCAAGATTCCTGTTTTTTTTGCTGGAACCGCGATCCTTTCGTCCCGGGAAGCTATGCGTTCAGATGAATCGTAAAAGGCTGGCTGGGACCATGGGGCAGGCTGGGGCCAGGGGGGCGGCAGGGCTGGGCCTGCAATGGGACTCGGCACTGCTCTGGAGAAGGCTTCGGGTGGAGGGGTGACCGCAGAGTATGGCGGAGGCGCAGGAAAGTCTGCCGTGGGACTTGTCACACTGCGGGTTGGGGAGAAGGGGGCTGCTGGCTGGTTCACAGACCCGGGGAAGGGCTTGGCCGTTCTGTTCATAGGGGTCATCCGCTGGGCTTCTGCTGTCTCAGACATCCCACTGAAGCCGTTCTGTTGGGGCAGGTGACCCAGGCCCTGGTTCATGTGCATGTAGCTTCTGTTCACAGAGCTCTGCATACTCACAGACTCTTGTTCCTTCCTCTGGTAAGACGTCAGGGTACTCAGGCCATCTGTATGGGCAGCGTCCGGTTCTCTGCCTGAAATTCCACCCACACTTTCCTCCTCTTTTTGGGCGGTGATCTGATCCATCCTCTCCCTCCTCTTGGCAAACATGAGGGCCCCTTTGCCTGTGGTGTCTGGCAACATCTCCATCTTGTCGCCTCTGTTCGTTTTCTTTTCAATGTCCACTAGTCCAGAATCCCAGTCGAAGTTCACAGCTTGGGTCGTGTCGTCAATGTCAGACAGTAACTCTTCATCCACCTCAGATTCGCTGGCGCCAAGAAATGCTGCTTCACTTGTGTCCTCCCTGTCGCCTTCCTCCTCCTGTTCGTCTGCCTCTCGCTCAAGCTCGCCAGTCCCGTAGCTGATGAGGGTGTACTTCTTGGCCCTCTTCCGGCGCTTCTTAAACATCAACACCCCCTTGGAGTTGGGATTGGGGGCATCTGTTAGAAGGAGGGCAATGCTTTTGCATTTAGATTTTGCTTCTTTCACCTGCTTCTCTGATAGGCTTTCACTCCTCCTGAGCCCTAGGGAAAGCACAAAAACTGAATTGAAGTATTCAAGGAAGACTCCACAGCAACCTAGAAAGGGACTCTTTGGAAGGGGGTGGGGATTAATATGGAAAAGCATGTTTTTCAATTGGCTGCTGAATTTTGAAGGGATCCATCTCATTTCAGCCTCTTTTTTAGATTTACACTTCTACAATGATATATACACACATATTTCTGTTTCATTTGAAGATGTAATGCTCATGCAAACATTTTTATACATGTTCATTGGAATATATGTTTCATAATTTGTTTCTGATAGGATCCTTAGACTTTAACAGTTAAAAACTGGTTAGTAAGTATCAATTAATAGGATATAATTAAAAATTAAAAAGGAAATAACTTAAGGACAATATTTTCTGAAAAACAAATCTTGGGTTTCCGTATTTAAAAATTAAATGTCAATATAAAGCTGTTTCCAAACATTTTTATTTTTAAAATAATAATTTATTCTTTTAGGATTCTCTCATCAGGTATCACTACTCTGACGCCCCCACAACCTGCATTCACAGTTACATAATGCAAATTTTAAAAAATGGAATGAATAACAATTGATGATAAACCAATATTTAATTAATCAATAATAAATAACAATTAGCCCATAATTATAATAATTCAGAAAACTAGATCACTGTGGACACATATAAGAAATTTTGGCTACAAAGTAGTCTAAATAAATTTGTTAATTTGTTGCTATTTCGGAAGTACAAAACTACTTCAGCTGCAGCAAGCATAAATCTTGGAGAAATTTTAAAATTACATTAGCTACCCTTTTAACTATGAATAACAACTGATACAGAAATTAAGTCATTTAAAATTATATTTGATAGTTTTAAAGTAACAAAAAAATGCCTATTTATAAATTTAAATTTTTATTATTGTTTCGAAAATAAATTGCTGGAAAAGTAATGTATACCGTTAGTTATATTACATAGTTAGTGATAATGAGCATGATTCACAAAAGAAGTTCTGAGTGCCTCAACATCATGAAATGGAAATTTCAGGGGGAAAATTGAATATTTTATGATTGAAAATTGCTCTTTTGTCATTGGGGAAAAACATCAGATTTAATGATAATTTTTTTTAAATGACAGATATTTTAAAAATAAAATATCATCAGAGGAAATAGTTTTATAACAAAGCTACAGATCAAGTTTTATCTTCAGAGAAAAACAGCAAAAAGGGTAGTCATTCCTGAAAGTTGCTCCTTTTGGAGTAGTGTTATACAACTTACAATGAAATTGACAGTCACAGTTGCAGTTGTTGCTGGCTTCACAGCCAACATCTAAAGTATGTGAGTGCTGCATTTATACACTTGTTTAATATGCTATAAATATGAACACAAATACAGATGCTTAAAGTATACAGAATGATTAACAGCACTTGCTGATAAGCTACAAATGGTTATGCTAAAAATATGCTCTGAAAGGAGTAACAGTGGTTAGAAGATTTAACATGCAACTTGGGGATGGGTCTTACTGCCTTCTTTTGTAGAAGACATCTGCAAGGTTGGCATATTTCTTTTGCTCAACCTTTTCTTAAATATATTTTTACTGCAGTAACATTGGGTTTATAACATCCTCTAAATTTCAGGTATACAGCATTTACCACTCTTCTTTAAACAATCCAGTTCATTACTGATGTGGATCATACATACATACATGCAAATAAATGCCTTTACCTGTCAGCCTTCACATCTGCAAATGAAATCCCAAAATTTGTGTGTATATAACTTAAAAGAAAACAACAAAAATCCTAACACCTAACTGCCATTCTTACTTGCCTGTGTGTAATCACTCCCCTGGGTCAAAAAAATGACATAAAATCCTTGAATTTCATGTTTGCACACATGTAAAGGCTACCCCATGGCTCGGGAGCCTGACTTCTGTGTCTAGAAGGTAGATGAAGCTCTGCAGTCTAGTGAAACTTTACAACACAGCGAGGATCATGTATCTGCTCGGTATTCCACATGCCCTTGTCCATCAAACTCACTTCTGCAAGCATCATCAGGCTGCACAATGACTTTTTTCAAAACGAGAGTCTGCTTTTAATATCAGTGGTGGAGTCTGTGTTTTAAAGACACCTCTCAGCAGCAGACTCCATCGTTTTTGACATTTAAACTTGAGTCCACATGACTCCAGATACTCTAGTGGGCTATTTTAACATGAACTATTACAAACATTCTGACACAAATCCAAAAGGCACAGTGACAATAATGTTTTCTTTGAACAGTTCCTATGCCTTTTGGGGGATAAAAGCAAGGGCACCAAAGACATTCCAGTCTAGAAAATTCAAAGAACTAGAAACTAGAAAGTCTAAACTTGTTGCTTCCAATGCAGAAACTGTAGTTCTCCACAAATTCAGCTTTGTGCATTAACACAATTTTACTTAAAAACCAATGAGAGACATAAGAAAACTATTTAAGAACAAGAATAAAAAAATCCATGCAGGGGGAGCAGCAAACACCCTAAGCTCCCAGGCCCCTTGCAACAGCCCTGCAATGACCCCAGGCAGGACTTACGTGCGTGGCGTGCTCTGTGCTTGTGAGGTCTGCTGTGATCCCTTTCTGAGCGTGGATCTTCTCCCTGCTCAGTGCCTTCTGATGAGACTGCAAAGGATACCAGAGAAGGAGGTGCTTCTGACTGCCCTCCTTCCACTGGAGAATCCACACACCCCCTTGCTGCCGGCAGCCTGCACCCTTCTGTCTTCTGCCTGTCAGAGCAGTCGAGGATCACTTCCACGTGGGGCTGCCCTGCGTCTCCTGCTTCACTCCCCTGGATGACTCTCAGCCCTGTGCCTCTGGAGAGCTGGATTATCTTGCTGGACTTCAGAGAAGGGTCCTCTGGCTCATGGGCAGGGATTGAATTTAGGTGGGCAATTCCATCGTGTTGTAAGTCAGGGTCTGGGGCAGGAGGCTTAGATTTTTCAGCTCCTAGGAGGGCTACAACCGGGACACTAGGGCGCTGGTGCCTCTCCTGTGAAAGGGACAGCTGGAGCTCGATCACAGGGCCCAGCTGTCCAGCTTCTGCCTTCTCCCTTAAGAGAATCTCCTCCGCTAAGCATCCTCTTTGAGAGTCGGGCATGTGGGGGTCTACATGGCAGCTCAGGCCCGTTTCTTCTTTTTTGTTTCCTGAGCAAGCGGGGCGATTTCCTTGGTCCTCAGCTAAGGAAGCTCTGCTGTGGGCAGGGGTGATGTACAACTCTCTGCACTGGCTCGGTGGGGCTGGTCGGATCTGCAGGGTGGTACTTTGCATGTATCCCTCCTGGGTGAGATGCTCATGGTTTTGGTGTTCTGTTTCAGAGATCACAGTCTCACTAATCCCACTGGATGGTCTGCACACAGAAAAATCATCCCAGACAGTTAAATCAGAGTGGGTGACAGTTAAATCAGAGAACTCTCTGACACTTTCATGATGTTTAATACACGATGATAGTCAAAATATTTCCTCCCAAATGTCAACTAAAAAATATCTTAAAACAGAAATTGGCAACATGTTTGTATTATTTCAAGATCTTCCAAATAAACTTTTCTTTAAAGCAAAGAAAAAATGCTCATTTAAGATTATGATAAATCCACCCTAAATTCACTTTTTTTTTTTTTTTTAAAGCTAAGTTAGAGCTATATGGATACCTTTTATCTGTAATTATTTGGGCATTTTAAAGAAACCTTGTTTGTGATAGTGACAAAGAGTTTCACTCTTATTGACTGAGTTTCAGTCTGGGCATTATAAAGTCATACAAACATACTCAGCAGCTTCTGAGGCATATTAATATGCAGATAATTCAAGAAATACTTTTAGAGGCTGTGCTTTCTTGAAAGGAATGAAATAGAAGCTGTTTTTTAAGCCCCAGTGAGCATGTGTTTTGTAATAAGTGGACCCTAGCCCAGAACGCTTGTGTAAAGTGAAATCCTTTCCATGCTGCAATGAATCATTGAGTCATGGAGTATTTATAATCAGAGATGTCTCCCTTTTCCTACTTGAACCTGTCTCTTGGAGCATTTCCTTTTAGGCTCTCTGAAGTCAAAGGGATCCTTACTCTCTCAGCTAAGGAGCCCAAAGCTATTCAGCACAATCCTTGATTTTGGATTTAAACATTATAGATTGGTTCTGCAAATTTGGGCTTGCAACAAGCAATGTCCGTTTAGGGGAGAAACAAATTCATGCTAAAGCTCCAAAACTTTCAGTTTCTTTTAGGACTTCATTCACAGGAAAGCTGGAGAACATGCCTTCATTTCTTAGATTTTAAGTTTTTTTTTAGGAAACAGCAATCACTCTCTCTGCCCCTTTCTGCCTCCTTGAAAATGCACCCTAAACAATGCAGGATCATCATTTGAGGGTAGTGACCCCCTACTTGTATTCTACTAGGGGAGTCTGTGTTAGAATTTATGTATTAGTAGAATTTTAGACCAATGTTCAAAATAAATACTCCTGAATTTGCTTTTGACTGCATTTAGCAAAGTAAACCATAAACAAAAACAAACAATGAGATGAAACGCAATTATCTCTATGCAAGTAATCTATAAAGCTCCCTGGTAATACAAAAATATTAAAACAGTATTTTAAAGACATGATGACTGCCAATTAGATCTTTCTTTTATAGAAATTGATGAATATACTCTATGTAACTGAATTTGAGGGTACCAAAAGGTCAGAGAGTTTTAAGTTAGGAAGGCCTCAGGATGGAAGTAGATTAAATCACTTTGAATTATGTTAGCAATCAGTTACAAAGCTGAGAAGAGAGTAGCTTGAATTCATTCCAGCCTAACAGGCTGCAGTACAGGCAAATGGGTCAGATAAATGTTAACATTTATTGGTAGCCCAGATAAAACAGATATGTATCAACAAAAACCATAAAAAGTGTAGAGATTGCAGCTTTATACTTGAAAATATTCAGTTCCATTCAGTCTATGTAGGTACTCAATTCCACAATTTATGTCATAATTACCTTAATATCTTATTTTTTGTTATCTTAACATTTTTTTAAATTTTTTTTAAATAAGTACCTTATTCTTTTTTTTTTTTTTTAAAGATTTATTTTATTTATTTATACAAGCACTGGGTACAGTCAGAAGCACGGGAGGGTGAGAGAATTCACCAGAGCCAGAGCGGGGAACAGAACAGGCAGAGGGACCAAAGACACTGCTGAGGGGAGCAGCGGGCGGCAGGAGAGGTCTGCGCGCCATGTGGGACCCTCCTCCGGTGGCTGGGGAGCAGCCGGGGATCGAACCGGCGCTGCAGAGGCAGCGGGCAGCTTCGCAACCCAGCGTTCAACCGCTGCGCCACCGGGGAGGCCCATATCTTAACATTTTAATAAAATATAAGACAACAGAGACTTACTGTTCAAGGGGTCTTTTAAGCTAGTCTGACCCAGCTATCTCTCTGGGCAATAACCCATAAGAAAAGAAATAAGCCACTCTTCCCTTGTAGCAGGTGACAGATAGCTGAGTGAGATCTAATATCTTTTTTTTAAAGATTTATTTATTTATGCATACAAGAGCTGAGGCACAGGCCAGAGATGCAGGGGTGAAATGATTCACCAGAGACAGAGTGGGGAACAGAACAGGCAGATTGACTGAAATACACTGCTGAGGGGAGCAGTGGGCGAGACAGGAGAGGTCTGCTGCTCCATGTGGTTGCTCCCTGGCCGGCTGGAGATGGAACTCATGCTGCAGAGGCTGCGGACTGCTTCATGGTGCAGTGCTTAACCCCTTGTGCCACCAGGGTGGCCCTGAGATCTAATATCTAATTCCAGGTAGCGATGTCCAGGTATCTAGAGTGATGGTGGTGATGATGACTGCATTTGAACTAATTTTAATTCAAGATGTCATGCTTTATCTCATCAAATAATTATGTATTTTTGTAAAATGTAAAAATAATCAAGAGAAAACAATACTCATGAATCCAATTATAAAAAACAGAGAAAAGAAAGAATTAGTGAAAAATGAATGAATAAATAAAGCAGAAAACTGGTCACTTCTTTTTGAAAATGAATCTGTACCTAAGACTCAGCTTTGAACCCCAAGGATTTTCCAATGACAGTCTGGCAATCAAAACAAGAAGGGGAAGTCCCAGAACACAAATGTGTTCCAAAGACTCTGGCCTAAAGACACTAAAAAGGGAGTATGTTGGAAAAGATTTTTCCCCATTTTGGATATGATGAAAGCTTCACAGAAAATACAATCTTCAAATATCTGAGAGATCGATGCCTGATAAGGGCACCGTGGCCACACGTGGCAGCCTTCCTTTCAGGAGCAGTTTGAGGAATAGGTAGGATCCTAAAGCCTAAGGGCTTTAACACTGGATTTGATGGGTGAGTATCTAGATGGGCGATTTTAAGAATCATGCTGGATTCCTCTTATTTTCACAAAATTTTGGCCATAGATTTCATGTTTGTAGAGAAACAGAATCATATTGGGTGATTATCAGAGGGATAAAGCTGTAGCAGTTTCTGAAGATTTAAGCTAAAGCCTAGAGGGCTGTGGGATTCTGTATAAGACAACTTCTACCTCTTCCTGAAGGCTGCAGTAAAGGAAGCCAGTGCTTTGCTACTGGGATTTATCATAATTCGAGGGTCAAGTTAGGGCCTCCCTTGCAAAGGTAGTAAGGCTTGTACTGTGATTTGCACACTGTAAAAATGTTGATATGATAGCTTTTTGTTATCTTCTCCCATTATCTTTTTCATGCTTACAGTTGACTTAAGGAATGATGTGGAGATGTGGCATGTGAAGAGATCAAATTGGCGAGTGAACTGCAGTAATAGGACAAACCTCCATTTTAACCAAATGCTTTTGCTTACCCAAACATTGATTTCTGACAAGCAGAAATCTGGCAGCTTTATTTTTTTTTAAGATTTATTTATTTTTATACAAGAAGTGGGGTACAGGCCAGATGTGCAAGAGGGTGAGAGGATTCACCAGAGACAGAGCGGGGAACAGAACAGGCAGACCGTCTGAAATACAATGCTGAGGGGAGCAGCGGGCGAGACAGGAGAAGTCTGCCGTACCATGTGGGAATCTCGCTGGCTGGCCAGGAATCGAACCCGTGCTGCAGAGGCTGTGGACAGCTTCACAGTGCTGCACTCAACCTGCTGCACCACTGGAGAGACCCAGAAATCTGGCAGCTTTAAAGGATATTTTTGGTTCTTTCCCTTATCCTACACATCCTCTTTCTATTAAAAAAATATTGTACAATGGAATGGTTTAATATTTAAACATGTTTAATTCATCTGTGAACTTCAGAATTATAATTTGATGATTCTGACCCACCACAAAAATCTTGATCTATAAGTGTTAAATTGTCTTCAAGATATGGAATTTTCCGGGCCTCCCTGGTGGTGCAGCGGGTTGAGCGCAGCACTGTGAAGCTGTCTGCAGCCTCTGCAGCTTAGGTTTGATTCTCGGACGGCCAGGGATATTCCCACATGGCGTGGCAGACCTCTCCTGTCTCGCCTGCTGCTCCCCTCAGCAGTGTATTTCGGTCCGTCTGCCTGTTCTGCTCCCTGCTCTGTCTCTAGTGAATCTTCTCACCCTCTCACGCCTCTGACCTTACCCCAGTTCTTGTGTAAATAAATAAATCTTAAAAAAAAAAAAAAAAGATATTGGGCCTCCGCTGGTGGTGCAGTGGTTGAGCGTTGGACTGCGAAGCTGCCGGCAGCCTCTGCAGCTATGGTTCAATCCCCGGCTGCTCCCCAGCCACCGGCGAGGGTCCCACATGGCGCGCAGACCTCTCCTGTTGTGCCCGCTGCTCTCCTCAGCAGTGTATTTTGTCAGTCTGACTGTTCTGTTCTCCGCTCTGGCTCTGGTGCATTCTCTCACCTCCTGCGGCTTCTGACTGTACCCAGTGCTTGTATAAATAAATAATCTTTTTTTTTTAAGATTTATTTATTTTTATTTTTATTTATACAAGCACTGAGTACAGTCAGAAGCATGGGAGGGTGAGAGAATTCACCAGAGTCAGAGCGGGGAGCAGAGCAGGCAGAAGGACCAAAGTACACTGCTGAGGGGAGCAGAGGGCGGCAGAAGAGGTCTGTGGCCATGTGGGACCCTCCTCCGGTGGCCGGGGAGCAGCCGGGGATCGAACTGGCGCTGCAGAGGCTGTGGGCAGCTTCGCAACCCAGCGCTCAACCGCTGCGCCACCAGAGAGGCCCTAAATAAATAAATCTTTAAAAAAAAAAAAAAGATATTGAGTGTTCCAAGAACTAAGGCTATAAAGCCCAAGATTTCAGATTTTAAAGACAATCTTTGTCTTTCTTCATCCATGACAAATTATATATATACAACAGAAACTGTGTTTCCATGTAGCTTCAAGATTCAAGAGGAAAGATGTATTCCAGTCAGTCTTCCGTACCTTTTGACAAGCATCTGTAGAGAGTCCGTTACACTCTCCATGAGTTTGATGACTTCAGGGTAGGTGAGGTCTGCACAAGGGTTGCCATTGATGGAAACCACTTCATCCCCTTCACAGAGCCCAGACCCGGAGGCTTTGCTCTGGCTTCGAATCTGAGTGGAGTGAAAAAGGAGGCAAGAGTTAAAACCACGTAATTTGTGAAAAAAAAAAAAAATGCCACCACCTTTAAGAAAATTCTACTTGGGAGAAGTAAATCAATCACAAACTGTAAAGTCAGCCCTGATTTTTAATTTACTTGTTCATCTAAAGGACAACTGCACATGCATCTCATGCCTCTTGCACACACAACGTATTATGCGCCATAATGTCAAGATTTAATTGGCAACATTATAAATATATGGGAAAAAAAGGAAAGTAAGACTATGGTTAAAGAAACTAGAATAAAATAAAGAATGGGGTGAGACAGATGTTGAAACTGATATACATTAAAAATAATTATTTGGCATTGTGAATGGAGTTTGACCCCAATGAGAAAGTGACTTCTCCCATTAAAATAAAATGTAAAATCCCTTCCCATTGCCAAGGTGGATGTAAGAAGGAGCTGCAGGCAAGGTGATCAGATTAACGAAAGGGCTATACAGCTAAATGAGCTGATGAAAGTCATCCTATTGTATCTGGGAAATTATGCAGTCAGGGTATTAAGAATCATGTCAAAGGTAGAAATCCTGGATTGTAATCAATCATTCAATAATTGGTACTAAGAAAACTTCAGAACAAGGGCCTCCCTGGTAGCATAAGGGATTAAGACACAACCTATGAAGCTGTCCACAGCCACTGCAGCACAAGTTCTATCCCCCACTGGGGAACTGCCCACATGGCACAGCAGACCTCTCCTGTGTCGCCTGCTGCTATCCTCGGCAGTGTATTTCAGTCCATCTGCCTGCTCTATTCCCCACTCTGTCTCTCACCCTCTGCACATCTGGCCTGTACCCAGTTCTTAAATGCATAAATAAATACATCTTTAAAAAAAAAAAAACCAAAAACTTCAAAACAAAAGAAAGAAAAAACATTAAAAAAAAAAAAAAGCCCTGCTGTTAGGATTACATTATACTCAAGCACAGCATGATGTGGGACAAGAACTGAATAAAAACCTAGAAGAGAAATTTCAGACCCTAGAAGAGAAATCCTGCAGGAAAAAAGCACTAGTTCTTTAGTGAGAAGGTTTATATCTCAGACAACTATGATCATGGTAAAATGCTGTTTTCCTTCTGTCCTTCCAGAGACACCCACCAACCTCTCAGCAAGGGTATGGGCCTCTGCAGACTGCACTAGTCAGGCTTCTGGTTGGATTTGGTCAGTGGGAAGCCCCGCTGAGAAATGAAAGAACAAGGGAATGAGAGGTCAGACAGATATTTTCCAGAACTATAGCTGAGCTCTTGTTACCTTCCAGTAGCACATACTATCTTCAGCCCGAAGGGTATTAATAGGTTCCTGCTCTTAATCTCTGGATGTTTCATTATCATTTGTGGGTTCATGTAAGCCTGCTTTTATTCTCTGCTTTACATTATCTTTAATTACTCCATTAAGCAAGCCACCTATTTCCTGCAGAGACCCTAAGGGAACTAATATGTTTAGATTTTACTTTATAATTTGAATTTAATAGTTCTCCGTGAAACATATCTCATGATCACACAAATTTAAGAATACTTTAAGATACTATTCTAGCTGTTTTCTAACAAGGTGATCCCTCTTGGACTATTAAAATCAAGACTGAGTCCACAGAGGTCAAAGCCAGGTAAGCAGCCCTTCAAAGAATGTGAACGCATTTAGCAAGGCTCATTTCTAAATGGGTATGAAGTACAATTCAATTTATCTCTAACAGCTTCTCACTAATTATTGCTACAGTCTTGAATAATAATTAATATGTTGACTAATATAGGTTTAGGGTTTAAATCTCCTATTGCATTACATTTTAAATGGTACTTTTGAAAGTAATGACAAAAAAAAAAAAGCCATTAAGTGCCCAAGCAACGATGCTCTTGAAATATTAAGAGATTAGGTAGTTTTGTTCTGGGAAAGTTCATCTTTTTTTTGTTACAAGTTATACCTTATAGGAGGCTTTGTCAGACAAGTTAATCTCATTTTATTTTGGAAGAACACACTAATTTATTGAAAAAATTAAATACACTCAGTATTTCCAAGACTATAAGGCAGCAATAAAAGCAATGGGAAAGAAAATATCTTTTATTTTGAAGAATCTTGAAAAATAACTAATTATCAAATATATTTGTTTGATTTGATGTTGCATAAAATCATTATCATTTGTGGGTTCACACAAACCAGCTTTTATTCTCTACTTTACATTATCTTTAATTACTCCATTAAGCAAGCCACCTATTAAAAAACTTATGAGATCTGTTAATAAATCAAGGACAGAACCATATCCAACAATGAACATTTAACTTAGGGCTAGAGATATTTATTCATAGTTTTTCTATTTGAATTTAATTTTTTTAAGATTTTATTTATTTTTATGCAAAAGGCCAGAGGTACAGGGGGTGAGTGGATTCACCAGAGACAGAATGGGGAGCAGGACAGGTGGATTTACTGAAATATACTGCTAAGGGGGGCTGGGGGTGAGACAGGGGAGGTCTGCTGCGCCATGTGGGTCAGCTTCCTGGCCGGGGGGATTGAACTCAGGCCACTGGGATCACAGCGCTGAGAATTCACACCTAGACACCAGGGAGGTCCTAACTGTTTTTTAATAAAATAAGATTAGGTGGATCATCATGCATATTTCTGAGCACAAAAATAATTCATTCAATGGAATCAAATATATTAGAATACAAACAGAAAATTCATCCTGTGGAGCCAAAGAGGTTTTATGCTGGTAAAACATAGGTGTCATCATACCCTGTACCTTCCGAGGTCCAATCTTGGGGTGTATCACCTCATCAACAATAAGTTGTCTGAATTTTAAGAAGCTACATGGGTATGCAGACAAAGATAAAAAAAAATGGTCCTTGGAAAATAAATTAATCTTCAACTTAACAGAGCTATCATCCAAACATGTGCTGCCTGAGTGGGAAAAGTGCAGTTCATCATTACGCTTGTCAAGTGGAGCTTTTAATGGTATCCAAATAAGCAAAAGCATTATGATAGAGGCCATTAGCATTCCTTCAAAGCAACATGCTCAGGTCAACACACAGAATCAACCACTGCGATTGTGTTTCACTGACCTTTTACATTTATCTGAACAGCAGGGAATATTTTTCTCTCAAGAACCATGTTAAATATGGTGGCATTTTCCTTGCCACCAAGGGTATCTCTTTCTCCACTTTTTATAGGACTATTAAATCAAACAAAGATTGTGCAAGAGTACACCTATTTCACAGCTTAGATCTGCTGATTAAGGAGCATTAGGTGCATTATGAAGGCCAACAATTTATTCGCTTCTATTGTGTCTACTTAGGTATTTTTATAATTGACGTAATTGTGCATCGTTATATAAGTAAAAATTCTAACACCTAAAAATATTATTTGTGAAAATAAAATACACCATCACTAATAAGTATAAATTAGGACACACATAAAAACTGTTAGTATTAATAATAATGTTATCTCTATCAGAGAATTTATCAACCACTGGTCCTACATTCAAAAGTTACATGTCACAGTAGGACAGAACACAGACTCTGAAGAAAGACAACCTGGGTTTCAACTGTGTGGCTCCAAAGCTTACCCCTGGTTTTTTTGTTTTTGTTTTTTTTAGACCTGTTATATAGCTTTAGTTTTCTAAAGTGTAAAATAGAGCTACTGAATTTGATTTCTCGAGATGGCTGCTAAGAGTTAGAAATAATGTGTTAAGTTCCACGAGTGTCCTCATGAATAAAAATGCATTGATTTCCTACACACACACACATACACACACACACACACACATGACAGGAACATGAGAAATGAAACAAAAGCTATAAAAAGTTATAAAAAGTTGGTGCTTTGTCTATAAGATAGTAGAAAACATCTGGATTTGCTTTACAATTTTTATCTAGATATTTATCATTACCTTATAAGTCAAAAATAAAAACATTTTATATGTCTTCCTTAATAAGTACATGTTTCATAGCCAAAAGATGGAAGAGGATAAGTCTATGATATTTCTCAGCAGAAATAATAATACAAATGTTTAACTGTTAGTGATTTGCTTTTACTGACCACGCGCTATGCAAGGGTCAATAATGACCCTCTCATCAGGTTAAGTTACTTGTAGGTTACCTCAATGAGAAACATAAATACACTTGCACTTGCACATGTTCAGATGGCTTTCCACTACTTTAATTTTATAGATAAGAAAACTGAAACTCAGAAAAATTAGGTACTTTGCTAAAATCGTATAGTTAAGACTAGAATTTGAACTCAGGGAACCTGGCTCCACATTGCCTCCCCTGTCAATAGTCTAAATTTTCTACTATGGCCTGAGTGTGAAAAGAGTGAATAGGATGCCAAGCGCTGGCATGGGTGGTGAGGAAAGTTAGGGGAAAGCAGAGAGGGCGAGGCAGAGAAAACCTGCCATGTCAGTCCATAAACAGGTGTTGGGAGAGGTAGGTTTTGTTCTGTTTTGCTTTCTTTCTTCTTCCTCCTTTATTTTAAAGTGTTATATGTAATATTGTTTAAAATGGAAAATTATTTAAAATTACGACCCAGTGTAACAAATTCAAAACCGAGTACAATTATCTTTTGCAGACTGTGGTTCGACACAACATACCTAGTAGAGCACGTAATGTAATTCCTTGTCTTTGAGAACATTTTTCTTAGAGACCTCATTCCACACCTAATGCATTAGACAGATGAGCATGTTTCCATCCATAAAGTACTTGTTCCCTTTCAGGACCTCTCAGTTTAATCATACTATAAAACTTAGAGAGATACTGCTAACGTAAATATTTACCAAATACCATGTTCTGTTGCTTACCCTTTCTTGATCTGTGCCAGGAAAGATTCATTTTACAGCCACAAAGTGAAAAGGAGAAGTTAAGACTTGGAAATGTACCAACAGTATTTTCATTTCATAGAATAAATCTGAGAAGAGTGTCAGCTATGCTAATTTGCTTTTATAAAGAATTACCTAGAAAAATAGAAAAAGCTCCTTTTTCTTAACCTCTTATCATTTCACAGGCAAGTCTTCCAGAATTGACTAGAAGGCAGGTATCTGGTTTAGTTCTCATAGAACCTTGTGCTTAAACTGTCTTGTGACGTTTATATGGTATATCAGTCATGTCACGTTGCTGTCAGTGAAACTAAATTTTGTCTCATGGGCTGCATTTTTCTTTACAACTCACTGACAAGTCCTCTTGGAAGATGTCAGATTAAGTGACAGAATCAAGACAATTTGCTCCTTAAGTCCCAATATCTACTAAAGTATATGAAAAAGAAATGAGCAATAAATCTAGTCTATAAATGGCAGGGCTACTTTTAGTCCCCAAAATGAAATCTCGGGGACCTAGAAATCACCAAGAGGAGATGGGAGAGATGACCTCAGAAAACAAGCCAAATTTTAGAGACTAAAACATTTTGATTTTTTAATGAAACAAGATGGAAGTTGGAACGTAGTCTGTGACCTAGCAAGTTTTTAATTTTTTTTTTTAAGCCCCAGTCCTTTCTCAATTTTCCGTTTAGGCCTCAGTCAAAACTTTCCTATTCCCCTGAGACAAGGCTTAAGAAGCATTCTGTCTCCCCAGTTGGTTTTAAACTGAAGCCCTAACAGGTGTCTATTCCTCAACTGACCAGATAAATGGTCAGGATGGCCCCTGTCCCTGGGAGACATAGCAAGAGCAACAGGGATGGTATCAAGAGATTAAGAAAGAAGCAAGTAATCCTACTTTTTAAAGGGCTTGCTACCCAGATTCTGAACTCCAACCTCTGTCCTGAATGGGCAGTTTCCGGGTTCCAGAGCTGAGTTAGTAAGCTGTTGGGAATTCATGTTTATAATGGGACGTTACACAGCTGACTTAGAAAAATGTTTACAAAGGAGGAAAAGTAATTCCCAAAAGGAATAGAGGTTTTTCTCCATGTAAACACTGACAAGTGTTTAAAGAACTGAAAAGGGATTACATAGTTTGTCTAAAAAGTGAAAATGAAATCTTAAACTTTTAAATTCAGTATCAGACCAGGGTCCCAGTGAAAGAGACAACAGGCTTTCTGGTCATTTTATGCTCAGTATCTCAGGTCAAGCTCAACAGCCTCTTCTGGTGTTGAGCTTGGTTTGAGAACTATGTCCTTTCTGCTCTCCTCTACTAATGTATGTTCATGTATCGGGCAAAAAGTTCTCCTTTGGGGAAACTGTTTTCATCCTTAGGCACCAAGTCACCATAAAAGTAAAAAGCATTCCTGGTAGCAGCCTGGGAAAGATTCCCAGAATGAATAACTGTCTTTGACAGGAGGAGGGCCTTCCTCCATGGGGCCGCATGCTTGAGCATCTGCATACCACTATGATATCACGGGCCCAGACGATGCCGCAACGGGACTGCTATGAGCCACCGTCATGCAGCCACCATGATGGGAGAATGTGAACAAGGACAAATATGGAATGGCATCCTCTGCTCTTCTTTCTTCCCTGAGAATGTACACATCTTCGCACTTTCAGAAAAAACTGCTGCATCAGATCCTCCGGAGGGCATGTCTCTGCTTTCTGTTGGGTTAAATTGTGAAAGATCGCACCAAGGATTTTGAACTATAGGCTATTCTTTTTATAAACATTTACACAGCAGATGGAAAAAAAAAGAACTTTTTAAAGAAGTCATTAAAAACATATATATATAGCCTGAGAGTGTAGATAAATAGTCTGTATTGTTAGGGTTATGTAGAAAAGAGAGCAGAACAAGAACACACTATTTGGGTTACTCAGATCTTTGCTTAAATTTATTAACTGCATGCACAGCTGTTAATGCAATGGTTACTAGGCTGCAACACCTCACCTAATAGTGATGTGTTAACGAGAGAATAGTCTTTTGAGAACTTTAACAGTCTATCAAGTAGTCAAAGCACAGTAAAAAATACTTCTGTCCATCACTGTGTCTGGAACCCATTCTCAGTCTATGTGCTCAATTTTATACCATTCTAAAAAGCATTTTTATTTGGTTTATGGAAATTAGAAATGGAGAGACAAACATGCATCCTGTACAAATGAAGATATGTTAATACAACACTAAAGCAAGGGAATAAAAGGCAAGAATTTTAAAATACATGGAAATCTTAAAGTATTTATAGAAGAAGACACAGACTCCTGGGGTCATTTAATGAAAGTGTAAAGCTCTCATGTGTCCAATGGGACTCCACACCTCTACTGAAGTTGTGTAAAATAATGGGCATTAAAGACAGTGAGCCTCCATCATTTAAAAGGTTTAGATCATCTTTAATCAACTGAGCAGATGCAGAGAAATGAAACATCTTTTAGACAGAGTAGCATACAAAATAGGCAAACTTAGAAGTTTTGTTATCTAAGCAGATGATTGGATCTGAGGCACTGCCTGCCACATTAATAAAGAAATAAATTAGAATTCAGAATTTCTGGCCCTGACTACCTTGATTGTATTGATGTTTACACTGAAATTTCTTAGTTTCCGTCACTGAATATCTCACTTAGTCAGAAAATGTCCGTCTACAATGTCATGTTTTCTCCATAGCTCTAGACATCTGAAGTTGTACTATATTTGACTAAACTATTTCTTCTGGGTTTTTCATGCATAAAACTGTAGATAAAGAAGAAAGACATAAAGTGAAAAATGTCCATCAATTGACAAGACTCTTTTAAAAATGCTAAGTTCTATTCTTTGGCTCAGAACTTGAAGTTATTAGCAAACTGGAAATCTTAATTTTGTCAAAGACTCATGTGACAAGCCACTTAATCACCAAGAGAATCATTTTCCCCATCAGGAGAATGAAGGGATCATTCCCAGATTCCTAATTCTACGCATTGTTAAACTGTAACACACATACACACACACAGTATATATACAGCATTATTTCCATTTTAGAAAGAATATACAATTTTATTGATATTTTAAGAAACACAATAGTTCAAATTTATAAATATTTTGCAGAGTTTTAATCTCAGAAAGTTAAGTGGATTGTACTGAACATTTACTTTAGTAGGGAACTGGAGTTAAAGACAATTCCAATATTTTCTTAGCATAACTAGGATAATTGCCTTCACCAACTAAAAGACATGTGTAGAGGAAAAAAAAGGAAAAATCTAGCTGGTTCAGGGGTCAAAGGGACCATGTCTTTTCAAGAGCTGGTTTTAATGACTACCAAAGCTTTAGTTGACTAAAACTTCATTTAGGTCATCATCACTAAATAAGAGGTTTCAATCTAAAGCAGCAATTCTCAAATGTTTTGGTCTTAGGATACATTTGCACTCATAAAAATGATTGAGGACTTCAAAAATATTTTGTTTGGTGGGTTCTATCTACTGGTTTTTACTGTGTTTGAAATAAACTGTGAGCCATTTAAATCTTTCATTCATGCATTAATTTTAAATTAGACAATCTGGTATGTTAACATAAATAATGTCTTTATGAAATATAGTTGTTTTGCTAACACTAAGATAATTTGGAAGAAATAACTGTGTTTTCTCAACAAAACAAAATTTTGGTGAATGTCCTCAGGACAGTGTTAAGTGAAACTGGTACCTTGTTTCTGAAGTCAAAGTGTGGCAGTGAAGAAAACGATGAGTAGTCTCACAACTCAAATGCCAAGGTGCAAGCATTTCATTCACCTTTGCTTTTCACTATCAGTGCCAATGGCAACAGAGTGAAAAAGACAAACATGGTGTTAGCACTATTACGAAAATAATTTTGACCTCATGATCACCCTGAAAGCATCTCAAGGTGCCAAGAAGTCTGCAGACCACACTTTGACTACTGATCATAGACAGCTATAAGCATTGCTGGCGTCTTGGGTGTCCTAGGTGGAGAAGAGGAAATTCCATCAAAGGTAAATATAAGAATGAACAGAAACAGGTCTAGCCTATTGATCCTCAAAAAACTAAAAATGGAAAGAACTACCATAAGATCCAGCAATCCCACTTTTTTGCATCTACTTGAAGCATATGAAATCAACACCTTGTAGAATCATATGCACCACAATATATGTGGCACAGCATTATTTATAAGAGCTAAGATATGGAAGCAACCTAAGTGCCCTCCAATAGATGGCTGGATAAAGAAGTTGTGGTCTGGAATACTACTTACTGAACACAATCAGACACTCTTCAGCTAGAAAAAAAGATAAGATTGTGACATTTGCAGCAAAACTTTAGCAAGTCAAGAATTATAAAATATCAGTCAGAAAGGCAAACACTGGGCCTCCCCGGTGGCGCAGCGGTTGAGCGCTGGGTTGCGAAGCTGCCCGAAGCCTCTGCAGCGCCGGTTCGATCCCCGGCTGCTCCCCGGCAACCGGAGGAGGGTCCCACGTGGCGCGCAGACCTCTCCTTCCACCCGCTGCTCCCCTCAGCAGTGTACTTCAGTCCTTCTGCCTGTTGTGCTCCCTGATCTGACTCTGGTGAATTTTCTCACACTCCCACACTTCTGACTGTACCCAGTAATTGCATAAATAAATAAATAAATATTTAAAAAAAAAAAGAAAGGCAAATACTGGATGATTTCACCTATATATGCTATAAAAGGAAATCAAGCAGATGGATAGATAAAAGAAAATGAGGAGAAACTCGTGGACTTTGAAATGAGGATACCAGAGGTGAAGAGGTTAGGGGTGCGAGCAAGGATAGAAGAAATATAATGGATGGTGGTATTTCACGTTGTTTTGCTTTTTCTTTTAGATAGAAAGAACTGCCCCTATTGAATACTGGACATTGAAGATAAACCAATTTTCCCAGCAAAGGCCATAGTCTATGATGACTCAATAAGCAACTCTATAGCTGCTCCTGCCAATCACTCCATTTCACCATCATTCCTCTGCCCCATGAGAGTAAGGCCAGAAGGCAATCAGTAAAACTTAGACATTTACAATGCATGGACTTGACTGCAATTTATAGACATAAGCACACAAATGGAAGCAGCGGGAAGCCCTGGAACAGAGGGACTTTCAGGTCTTGCTGCAGGTGACTTGTGCTCTGTCCACCTTGGCAGGTCCACAGAAACTGGGCTGGGCTGAAGTAGGAGTTTCTGTACTTCCAGAAGGAAAATCAGGGTGATGCCTAGTGCCCTTTGTGTCCATATAGGTGTTCTACAGATGCATTAAAACTGGTCATGCTCCTTATTGTGACTGACTAATACTGTTCCTATTTATTTCTGATTGAGAAGTGCCTGCATAAATGTCTGCATCTTGCCAAAAAATCCTGGGTCACAGCCAGCCAGGGTGAGCTTGCAGAGGCAAGCAAGAAACCTCAAATCCTTTCTCTTTTTTCCCAGACAGATGTCTGTGTTGCGTTTATGCAGGAAAATGGAATTGGAATTGAGGCTTGGCTTTTGTTAGTTCATTTAATTAATTAGTGAAAACCACAGAGTACACCACATATTTACTGATGGTCTTTTACTGACACAATGTACTGAGCTCTGAAACATCGTCCTCAAGAACTTTATATTCTTAGCTTTATCTAGCCAGTTATAACCCAGTTTGATAACTGCTAGAATTAGGTAAGCACAGTATTCAATGGGAGCTGTCCAAACAGGTCCACACACGTGAGGATTCTCGGAGGAGTTAAGGTTTCCCAAAGGACAAATAAATGTTAGCCTCAAGACTCTTATCAAGTTCACCAGTATGCAAGTTCTTAAAGTATTGTTCTTCTGCTTTGTGAAATATCAAGTGCGTATTTTTTATGCTGTTCCATATTATAATACAAATCTATTGAATCTCCTCACCTTCAAGTTTTTTTTTTTAATTTTTTCCCACCACCAATCTTTATACCCCTGTGTTGCAATGTTTCAAGATACCAAATTTTACACTGTCAAATCGTTTGTTCTGTAAATGCCCAATGTTTGATTTTATCAATCTTCTTGATCTAGTCATCCTTTGATGGACATCTTGGTTATTTCCATGTCCTAGCTATTGTCAATAATGCTGCTATGAACATTGTGGAAGATACAGATTTTTGTGTTGATGGCTTCACATTCTTCAGGTACAGGCCCGAGAATGGGATTGCTGGGTGGGATGGCATTTCCATTTTTTAGTTTTTTTAAGGTAAATCCAAATTGCTTTCCATAATGGTTGCATCAGTTTACATCCCCACCCACTGTGTAATGGAACTCTTTTTTCTCTGCATCCTCTCCAATGCTTGATGTTGGGGATTGTTTTTTAATATGTACCATTCTCACAGGTACAGGATTGTATCTCATTGTAGCTTGAATCTGTATCTCTCTTATTGGAAGTGAAGAGTAACAATTTTATGTATGTATATTGGCTTTCTAGATTTTGGTGGATTATCTGTTCATACTTGCTGTTCCATTAACTCAGTTGCTTTTTTTATTATTCAAGTATGTAAACTTTTAATATATCCTGGACATTAATTTCTTACTAGTTATAAATTGTGTGATTATTTTCTCCCACTCAATAGGTTGTCTTTTTAACTGTCTTGCATTTTCTTTTGCTGTATAAAAGCTTTTAACTTGAGGTAACTTTCATTTTTATTTTTGTTTTTAGTTTCCTTGTCATAACGATCAAGTCACCAAAAATATTTTTGTCATTAATATCTTGGAATACATTGCCAATATTTTCTTCTATGTATTTTATTACTGCAGGTCTTATATCTAAATCTTTAATTCATTTGGAGTCTATTTTTGTTAGGGGTTAGTGAATGATCCAACTTCATCTTTTAAGTGTGACTTTCCAATTTTCCCAGCACCATTTATTAACGAGACTGTCTTTTCACCATGTCTTTACCATGGTAAAGTACATGAATTTATTTCTAGGCTTTCAATTCTGTTCCGTTGGTCCATGTATCAGTATTTGTACCAATACTATACTACTTTGAATACGCTTGCTTTATAGTAAAGTTTAAGTCAGGTAACACTATGCCTCCATTTCTCCTTATTTCCTCAGGGCCTATATTCTCTCATTCTCTCATTCTCTCTCTCTCTCTCTCTCTTTCTCTGTGTGTGTGTGTGTATGTGTGTGTGTAATGTGCAATGTATGTATATGGGATATGTGTGATATGTGTGGTAAGTGTTCATAGCAGAGACTACATTTTTCTATCTGATAAAAACAATCAAGTCACTTTGTGTCCAAAAGTGATGTCCATTATCCTTAGAATCCCACAATGCAATTTTTTTGGGAAAAAAAAGAAACCGCAAAAATTTGAAGCAACAAGGCAAGAAATTAAGTGAACCAGTAGATGTAGGAGGTAATTTAGGAGGCCACAAAATTGTTGCAAGCATATGACAGAAAAACTTGGTTGGTAATAAAATGTAGATTGGCAGATAACTAGTAACAGGGAGACAATGCCTGATTGCAATGCTCTGACTATGGAGAATTCCCCTTCCAGGTAAATAGCAAAGCATCAAAATAATGAGCAGTTACCACCAGATGTAGGCTTAAAAAATAAGTATCGTAAGTATTCTATAGAGAAAAGAAAAAAAAGGTAAGTAGCCAACATATTCTTTTGGGAATAACCTAAAATTTATTATTTTATAGAGATATTAGTAATGCTACTTTCGCTTTCATGTATTAGTTTCTCCTTTGATACTGATGTTTTTTGATGGAATAAGTACCTCAGATTGTCAAACTGTCATGCATTTTTCTCAAAATGCACTTCTTTATGGTCCTCATAAGGCAGCTACAGTTTACACACCCCCTAAGTGGCAGTAACAGGGTTTCTCCAAGGCAGCCCAGGGCTCCATGAGCAATCCTAGTACTTAGAGGCAAAGATGCAGTCCTAGGGCTTCAATTAAAGTTTTTTTTTTTATAGCCAGAAGTTTCTTTCAAAACACAAGTTTAGTGGATGGTTTGTATTCTAGCAGCAAACCCATATCATGTGTTTCTGTTCCTAAGAGTATTAATTGTGCTTCCTTCTTGATGAACACGGATCTTGGACAACTTTTTCATCAGAACTCCTTTGTCTTCATACATGGCAGGGTATAAGATAGAGAAATGGACAGGACAACTTGAACACCTTCAAGTTCAGTCTTGCCTTTAAGAAGTTTTGCACTGTCAACTGGTGATGGTGCAGGGAGATTAGGGTCTGAGTAATTACTGTGTGCCCCCCACCCAGTTCACCTCTTGCTCTTACTAAGAAATGACAGGTAATTTTTAAAATCAGTGTCTACACACAAATAGATCTGGGGATGATGACTCCTAGGTCAGCAATGGGAAAAGATAAAACAAAAATGCAATCTGCCTAGTAGTACTCCCTAAAGAATTTTTGGGAATGATCCCTCTTGATATAAAGATGGGGGTAGGGATGAAAACGGGAAAAGTAGTTCAACGTCTGTTTAAGAAGAACTTAGAACCTCCCAGTACCATTTCTTATTCTCCACAGTCAAGCAGACAAGCAGATGTCCTTTTCACCCTCCAGGACAACAGGCACAGTTGAGGGTGGGTGTGCCACAAGAGAAATAGGGACTTGAGTGAAAGATTAACTACTGGGTCTTGAGACAACCCCCTATCCCCAGTCACCCTCCTATCTGGGTTCCTAGGACTCTGGCAGCTGGACTTTATACCCTCCTGGGAGGAGAGAGGACATTTCTAATTAGCCAGCCAGTAGAAACAGTGATATTCAGGCTTTGCCAAGAAATAGCCCACAGCGAGTATATAGTCAAGGAAACTATTCCTCTAATATCAAGGAAAGCCTTTAGTGTAAGAGACAGAGACCAAAAAAAGTAAAGAGAAAACATAGAGACTATGCCAGGAAAGGAAAATATTAAGCAACTTTATCACTAGTATCTCCAGAGCAATGTTAAATTCATGAAACAGAAATAGGATGATATAAAAAAGAAGAAAGACTTGACAATTACAAATGTCTCTGCAGAAATGACTAGCTCAATAGAGAGTAATATGGAGAAACTAACATTTTAAGTAGTAAGACACATGAGACAGAAGTAGAAGGAAAAAAAACTAAAAAAATTAGGTAATACATAAAAACGGCCCAATATCTGAATAATAGAAATTTCAGAATGAAAAAGCAGAGTAAATGAGAGCAATAAATCAGTGAATAAATAGCTGAAGACAATTTCCCATAATTAAAGGACAAGGGTTTATAGATTTAGAATAACATACCCAAATTATTGGGGAAATAAGACAGGAAATAGTCAAATGTAAAAATGTTACTTTGGGAAATCCAATAGCGATGACTTTTCATCACTAGTCTGTCTTCTAGAACTATTTTAGTTCTTTAAACTACGTACATGCAACTTTAATAAAGAATAAAAAGTACATTTTAAAAAGTATCAAAGCTTTTCCCCAAATTCTTGCTTTTTTAATATTCTGGTTCCCAGGTATACTGAATTTGTGTAACCTGTGAATTTAAACTTGTGTGAATAAACAAAAGTTTAGATTCACAAGAAAACTTGTGTGAATAAACACAAGTTTAGATTCATAGTAAATCAAGAAAACTTGTATTTTTCTTTTAAATTAGTAAAAGTTTTCTTGATTTACTTAAAATTCTGTTGTAAAATACTAAATTATCTACAGGCTTTATGGATTTGAAAGGTTAGTCACTTGCCTATTTCTTCAGTGAACAATGATTTTCTAGTTAGGGAAAATATTAGAGTGACACCATGGAAATGGTGGCAAAAAGTGAAAGGGGGGAATTGTTAGGGGGAAAAGGCGGTCCCAAAGCAAATTCCATACAGGCTTTGTGGACTCCACCCCCACCCCAGGTCAAAGCCAAAGACACTGGGAACTCCAAATCCCATCACCACCAAAGGGAAGGTGGCTGGGACCTGAGGGTGGGGTTAAGCAGCCAGGTGGATACAAAAGGCAGACATGTGGGCTTTGGGGGGCTCTCCATTTTTGGGCTCTCGGCCAGCTCGGAGCGTCCGGCCAGCTCTGAGAGTGACTTTGGGTTTCCAGGTCGTCGGATCGGGTAGGACGCATTAAAGACTTTATTTCCCTATTTTCTCCCTGAGTTGTACATTTTTCTTATTTCCTTTCCTCTTGTAAATAAACCTTTTATTAACCCTTTTGCATGTGTCTGTAGTAGAGTATTCATAAGTCCCTTTAAAGCGCGCGGGTGAGGACCCACAGCCAGGAACCCGTTTAATATCGGGGCTGCTCTATAACAGCTGTTTTCATTTCAGTGTTTGTCCTTAATCTACAAGCTAGTATCAAAACGAGTAAACAAATAAACATGTGTGTGTTATCTATGAAAAGTTCTGTTTTGCATAAGATTTTGAGATGGAGAAGCAGTTTTCTTTTCTCTCTTCCCTTTACCCCCTGGTCAACTGACCCCTTCAAGGCGCATTCCACTGGGGGATATCAGTGACACCCCTACGGGGCAGAGTCAGGGAGAAAGCAAATGGTGGACATAAAATGGGAGTGATCTTTTTAACCTCTTGCGAGGAAAGAGTAGGGTAGAAAGAAAAGCTGTGTGGAATAAAATATCAGCAATGGAGAGCTCAACTGAATCCCACCTCCTTCCACTAATTTGAAACCCTAGACCTAACTGACTTGTGACTTAGTGAATGAGTTCAGAGTTTCCATGCTTAGAGATTTTCTGGACTTCTGTCCCAGGAGAAATGGAGGAAGAAGCCAGGCAAGCAGAAAGGATAGAAGGAAGGAAGAAAAGAAGAAAGGAACGGAAAAGAGGGAGGGAGAAGGACGCAGGGACAGGGAGGGAGAACCATGGGTGCTCTGATGCCAGGCGTGGTCTGGTAACATATTCAGGAGGCGTGATCCTATCTCTCTCTATGACCCTGTATGTCTAAATCATATACACTGCTGGAAACCAATGTCGCCTCAATTTTTATTTTTATTTTAATTTTTTTTAAACCTTTGCTATATTCAATTAAAATCTGCACCTAATAGCCCCAGGGTTTTGTCTAAATTCAAGGCTGAATTAAATTTAAGGGTGAAAAAATATCTGGGAAAATGTAGAATATCATTTCATGATTCATGATACTGTGTCTTCTTTAGAAATTACAGGTTCTTCATCTATATTTATAAAACTGGTCAGTTATTAAATCAAGAAGTACAAACAGGAGAGTTACAAAATTGATATAAATCTTAATATTATAAAATCATTTCAGTTATAGCCATAGGAAGAGAGGAAAAATAAAACATAACAATGTAATCATTTTCATACTGGCGGGATGCAAAGGAAATTATCCCCTACCCCCTGGATTATTTGAGGATGGCAAATAATCAAAGATGCATAAAATAGATTAATAAGAGATAAAGTGAAAAAGAAGTTTAATAATAACATGTGCAATAGTATCATGTGTAAAATGGGAGAGCCCCAGAATGACCTTGTATCTCACCCAAGTGGATTTAGACACCATCTTAGATAGCTTTGCTCAAACAAAGAAGTTTGGGAGAAAAAAGGAGAAATTCAGTTAAAAGGGGAAGGTATACTGCAAACACGATGTGTAGATTTAAGTTCTGACTTCTCCAGTGAAACTCAATAGAGATAAGGTCTAGGCCTCTCCGATGGCACAGTGGTAGAGCGCTGGGTTGCGAAGCTGCCCACAGCCTCTGCAGCGCTGGTTCCATCCCTGGCCTCCGGGCGAGGGTCCCACGTGGCCTCAATTTTTAAAGGAAGAAAGGAGGGAGAGAAGAACGAGAGAGGAAGGAAGAGAGGTTGGGAGGGAGGGAAAGAGAAAGAAAAACAAAAAGACACAGACCCTTTATGCAAATATAAGTGAATTCTAAAGATATAACTGAATTCTGAAAGAGGAATTCAGTGTTTTAATCCACACAGCTTGATCTCTGCTTCCCCCCCTCCTGTCCGCCTCCCTTTCCCTTTCTCCTGGAATCCAGCCAGCCCTGGCAAGCCAGGCAGGGTGAAGTCATAGGCTTCAAAATACGGCCACGGCCTGAAGGCAGCAGCACAGATTCTGAAACATTTCACCACCACATCACAGTGCCCAGAAGTGAATCTTGTGTAATGTGAGCAACTATGAGCTCGTGCTACTTTCTTAATCCAGGGTGGTGATCCCGGGGGTTGCATTATGCGCAAGCGCATGTGAGTGTGTGTGTGTGTGTGTGTGTCTTTTCTACACTGCAGTCTTCCTCTTCTCTGACATGTCAAAGGAAGGTGGACATACCTGGAATTTACTTTAACCTTGGGGTTCTCACCTATTAGCAACTTCTTTCACACTAAAAGCAAAGAAAGGTTGAAATGAGAAGGATCTTCTCAGAATTCCCTCTTCTAGACCAGAAGCCTCTGCCTGTGTAGTTTCTTGATAATTATCACCTCATTAAGTGACCAAACCTTCTACCTATGAGGAAAGATTGATGGAGTGACAACTGCAGTGTCACACTGCAGCCAGAGCTCGCCCCTTTGCTCATTAAAGGAGCCTTGCTTGCCCCCAGGTGGGCCTGCATTCTGGGAGCCTTTCACTCTTAGAATCCATTCTCCAAGGCTCTTTAACAATCCCCTTGCCAGCTCCACCAGAATAAAAATAACCTCTTGGGCCAGAATATGTAGTATTTACTAAATCTCTACTTCAAAACCCTTAAAAAATGTCAGTAGGGAAAAGAAAAATTCACCTCTTTAACTTTTTTCTTTTCAATAATGATGACCGTGTTTGAGGCAATCCTGCTGCTGAGGTGATAGTGATGGTGTGAGCCAGCAGGGAGCTCCTGGAGTCTGAAGCTTTTCTAACACTCTGGCCTCAGTTAAACATTCTTTATTTTATTGGAAACTAGTGAAATGCAGCAGATTGTCACACATGTATACAGAGTAGCTATTTAGTTTTCATTATAAAGAATGATCCTTTTGTCTTGGAAAATCCTCTGGTTTGGACAAAAACACTCAGTAGAGACAAGCGAGAAAGAAAATAAGCTAAAAGCTTGGATGATGTAAATAAAAACAGCAAGCTATCCTAATGTGCTCTTTTGTATTTTGAAGAACTTTTCTATTTATTGTGAAAAACATCACATTGTGATGTATTAAGCCAGTACTGCAATTACAGCTTGACTTGGGATAACATGTTACATGCTGCAGTTAGCATTTAATTATAAATATACATATATAATTATTATTTTTTGAGTATTTCTGTCCTTGAAATAACCTTTAATTTGATTTTCATACATAGCTTTATTTGACTTAAGTGGCAAATTTTTTTTTATGGCTTCTCCATTCCCAAAGAACTCCTTTAACATAAATATTTTTGTTTGCATTACCTCAGTTTTTATTTTACTGCCTGTATATGGCTTGTGAAATGGTTATTTTTTTTCGGGTAGCTAACACATGGACTTTAGCATGTAAAGTACTTGAATCTGTGCTTCATTAGAGTCCATGGCGTGTCTGTGCAGACTTTGGATGCTTCGGGCCTGCTCTGCAGGACCCCTCCTCTCACATTCCCAGCAGGGTTGTTTCACCACTCAGAGCCAGGAGACAAGGCGCCATGGATGTGCCTTTGATTCCATTTTGATAAAGGAAGATATGAAGGAGAGAGGGTTTTTTACATTCTGAAGATGGTGCTGTGTCAAAAAAGGCCCTTCATTTTCCTTCCCTCTCCTCTGATTTTTAAATAGTCCATAGGAGGAAAGATTGAGGACATTGTGGGAAGTCTATGATGTCTGGTGCTTTGCTCTGTATTTGGTTCACCATTTTTGTCCCATCCTCTTCAACCAACAAAACCACGAATTTTGACAACAACAAAAAAATGTCAGTCAACAGTGCAAAAGATTGAAGATGGTAGACTAGAAAAAAATTCCTCTCTCTGTTTAGAATCTATGCTGTGCTTCCCCAAAGGTCCATTCAGTATTCACATGTGGCTTTTCCTTCAGAGCCAAGAGCAAAGAGCCGCTTCCCACCCTGCCCCCAAGCCCTTCCCCTAAGTTTTCTTCTCTAGCCTTCAAAGGCAATGTGGATACATTCCTTAGAAATGACTGGGTCTCTCTCCTACTTCTTTTTGACTCCTATTTAAATTAGTGGAGACCATGTTATCTCTGCTCCTAAATTATATCTTCACAAAAAGAGAAACTCCTGTTTTCATCTCCTCTTTCTCCAACCTGGGATATGAGCAACAACAATAACCACAGCTACACCATTGGCAATATAATCACTCTCCTCTTCACAACAACCCTGAGGTGGAAGGAATATTAAGTTCATTTTGCAGAAGAAGAAATTAAATCTGAGATGTAAAATGACTGGTCTAAAGTCACACTGTCAGTAACTGGCTGGCATTTCACTGAAACTCCACCAGAATATGTCCTCTTCCTTCTCTCTCACAGGAAAGAAATGAAAATGGGAGGGAAGAAAAAATTTTAAATGTCAGGGCCTTTATCCACATAATGGAATAATACTTCACGACTCCCAGAATCGTCGAGTTGTAAGAGAATGAAGACATTAACACAGCCCTTCATCCACTTTTTACATAGGGAACAGCTAAGATCCGAGAAGTTAATATCCATTTCAGGTTACACAACCAGTGACACAGCTGGGACCTACACGGACCTGGAGGATAAGGACTTCTACTCCAACATTCCTTTCTCTCTCAGATGCGAGTTTTGAATCAGGTACAAGAACATCAAGACATTTAAAACAAGATAGCAACTAATATCTTTTCAAGCTTTTGTTTAGAAAACTTTTGCAGCTTAGTGAACTTCTAATTATTAAAATCCACTGGTTGCTACGAAACCAGAATTTTATAATTTCTGAAAAATTACTATTCAATAATGATTTTTTTTGTTTGCCCAAATAAATAGGATAGTATCTAAAATTTACACAATTGTGTAATGATCTTTTTGGGTTCACCTTTAAAATATGCTTTACTGCCTAGCAGTCATAACAATACAAATAGTGAATGCTTCATCATGAGCACCCTGCTCGATTCAAACTTCCGGATAGCACAGAGGCAGCAAAGTTTAGAATATGACCAATCAAGTGAGGTATCCATATTAAATATATATATATATATATATTTACAGCCAAGTTCTGGGCCTTATAATTTTCCCCAATTAGCTGACACATACTTTCAGAAAAATGTGCCAGGATGACTCCTGATGTCTAACCCTGTGCTTCTATAGCTTTGTGCCAACACCCCACCCATCCCACCCTCCCTGGGAATCCTAACACTGTCTCCTCCAGAAGCTTCATCCTCTTCTTCAGTTCCCATCCTTCCTCCAGAGTGAGTGTCCTGTGGCAGGAGCTGAGGCATCGAAGATCTTGGAAATGCGGGGAAGTTCTCAGAGTTAAGATCAACAGTAACAGATGAAAGCAGACATTTCAAAATTACTTTATATAAATAAATGGATGGAGCACAGGCCAGTGAGCTCTGATAGAAGCTGTTACCATAGCTAAGGAAAGTTGTCCAGAAAATGAAATTAGAAAAGCATAGGAGACACATATTGCTCAGAGCAGAATTTCCTGGGAAAGCAGGTACCAGATAGTGGCTGGACTGCATAGTAACAGGTATGGAGGTGATCACAGCAGCACCCACAGAGACTTTCTACTATGTTGTGATTTCATACTCACAGATCTATCTTTATATAGCCACTTATTTTTTAAGCCCTGGCCAGAACATGCAAGTATTTAATCTTCTTATCACTATGGTTTTCCCTTTCTCGAAAGGAAGATACCCGAATTCTAGCTCAGAGTCTTCTTTGCTTTTGGGGAACATGAGTTAGTATCCCCAAATAGGGTGACTGCTTTAAGAATGACAAGGTGTTTTTGGCATTTGCATAACTAAGATCAGGCCCTGGACTATGCTGAATTTACCAAGGTCAGGCAACCTTTGAAGGATCTTTCCTCAGACAGTCAAACTCACCCTATTCCATCATCTCTTCTTCCAAAATTCAGACAAAATTAGTTCACTTCTTTTCTGCCCACAAATAGCACATTCATTGATCCCTCTTAGGGTGTATCTTAACCCTTGTATTATTTTTGTCTTACAGAATCTTCTCTCTAATTGAGAGCAGGTGTTTTATTTTGTTTATTCAGTCACTGGTTTTGAATGTCAATGTGGAAATGAGTAAGATACAGTTATGTCCTCTATACAGTCAGGCTAGAAGGCATGGCAGATAGAAAGACAAATTACACATGAAATGAAGGCTATTAAGAAATACAATAACTCTTCACTTAACATGGTGGATAGGATCTCGGAAACTGTCACTTCAAGAAAAATGACCTATAGCAAAGGCAATTCCTGGAGTAACATTCTTTTGTTCAACTTCTTATCATGTTACAAAGAAAGGATTTAATTCAATAATCTGCTGCACTAATAAAGAACCGCACTGTGAAGGAGGAAAGGATGACCCATGTTGAGAAGCCCTCTTAAACGAGGTGATGTCTGGGATTGATTTTGGAAAATAAACAAAACTTCACTGAGAACACTAGAAAGGGGGAAAGTATTCAAAACAAAGGGAGAATTTGCGCAAAGGCAAAAAAAAAAAAAAAAAAAAAAGAAGGTGTAAAATGACCTGGGAACCAAAACACAGCTTAGAATTGCAAAAATGCTAAGTGCAAGGAGAGTCATAGAGATATGCAAAGCTGGAGAGTAGGAAAGAGGATAAAAAGTGTGTCTCAGATGGAGCCTGGACTTTCCATTGTGGATGACAGGAACTAGCAAAGCTTTAAATTACAAAAGAGGCCATATCAGCTTTGCATTCAGAAGTATGTCTGTCCTACCAGTGTGGACAAGAGAATGGAGAGAAGTAAGACAGAAAAAAGCAAGACTAGATAGATACATGGTTAGAAAGATACATAGATAGATAAATGGAAGGAATTTGGAGGTCCAGAGTAGCACTGGAGAGAAAGAGAGAGAGAGAGAGAGAGAGAGAGATTAAATAGATAGGTAGACGGACAGAATATATCATGAGAACACATTTGTTTCTGTGTATGTTTATTAGTGATTAAAAATAAATATATAGGGCCTCCCCTGGTGGCACAGCGGTTGAGCGCTGGGCTGTGAAGCTGCCCGCAGCCTCTGCAGTGCCAGTTCGATCCCCGGTGGCCAGCGAGGGTCCCACATGGTACGCAGACTTCTCCTGCCACACCTGCTACTCCCCTCAGCAGTGTACTTCGTCAGTCTGCCTGTTCTGTTCCTCGCTCTGGCTCTGGTGAATTCTCTCACCCTCCCGCGCTTCTGACTGTACCCAGTGCTTGCATAAATAAATAAATCTTAAAAAAAAATAATAAAAAAGTAAAAATATAAATTATCAGATAGGTATTTATGATTATTTAGTTGAAATACAAGAAAATTTAAGTATAGGGCTAGGTTTGGCACATCTCCTATTCAGATAATATCATTTTTGAATGGGAGGCATTTGAATAAAACACCAAAAGACAATAAAATTCAACAAAACAGGAAACCCAATTTAAAAAATGGACAGAGAAGCTGAATAGCAATTTCCCCAAAGAAGACATACAGATGGCCAGAGAGGCACATTAGAAGATGTTGAACATCCTTTGTTATGAAGGAAAAAGCAAGTCAAAACCACAGTGAGATATTATCTCCCACCTGTAAGACTCACTATCAAAAGATAAGAAACAGCAAATCCTGGAGAGGACCTGGAGAAAGGGGAACCCTCGTGCACTGTTGCTGAAAATGAAATTGGCATAGCCACCATGAAAAACAGTGTGAATATTTCTCAGAAACTTGAAACCAGAAATACTGCATGATCCAACTATTCCACTTTTGGATATTTACTTGTATTGTTTATCTGAACAACAAAAAATCACTGATTGAAAATATACATGTCCCCCATATTTGATGCAACATTATTCACAACAGGCAAGATATGGAAATGTCCTAAGTTCTCATTAATGATGCGTGGATAAAGGAGATGTGGTACATATACACAATGAAATACCTCTCAGCTAGTACCAAAAACAATGACATCCTGGGGCCTCCCTGGTGGCACAGCGGGTTGAGCACAGTGCTGTGAAGCTGTCTACAGCCCTTACATCATGGGTTCGACTCCCCGCAGGCCAGGGAGATACCCACATGGTGTGGCATACCTCTCCTGTAGTGCCCGCTACTCCCCTCAGCAGTGTATTTCGGTCATCTGCCTATTCTGCTCCACACTGTCTCTGGTGAATCCTCTCACCCTTCCATGCACCTGGCCTGTACCCCAGCTCTTGTATAAAAATAAATAAATCTTAAAAAAAACCCACTAAATCTTAAAAAAAAAAAAAAAAATGACATCTTGGCATCTGTGACAACATGGATGGACCCTGAGTGAAATAAGTCAGAAGGAAAAAGGCCAATGCCATATGACTTCAGTTATATGTAGAATATATAGAAACAAAGAAAATTTAAAAAAAAATCAATTTCTTACACACAGAGAACAAACTGATGGCTGCCTGAGGGGAACAGGAGCTGGGGGGTGGGTGACATGGGCAAAGGAGTCAATTGTTTGGTGGTGGGTAGAAACTGGACTTTTTTATTTTTAAAGATTTATTTATTTATGCATATAAGAGCTGGGGTACAGGCCAGAGGTACAGGGGGTGAGAGGATTCAGCAGAGACAGAGTGGGGAATACAATGAAATACACTGCTGAGGGGAGCAGCAGGCGAGACAGGAGAGGTCTGTTTCGCAATGTGGGTTGCTCCCTGGCCTGCTGGGGATGGAACTCATGCTGCAGAGGCTGCTTGCGGATAGCTTCCTAGTGCGGTGCTTAACCCCTTGCGCCACCAGGGAGGCCCAGAAACTGGGCTTTTGGTCATGGTCACAACATAGTGTATACAAAAGTCAAACTATAGTGCTGTACACTTAAAATGTGCATAACATTATAAGTCAATGCTACCTCAATAAAAATTAATTGAAAAAAAAGAAAATGAAGGCAAAGGCAAATAAATGACCAAAAACCATAAACAAAAGGTCATCTTGTTCTACAATTTTTAACTTCAGGTTTTCACCATGTTCATGTTAATTACATGCCATTGCCTGCCAAGTTTATGGTTGTATGAGCTAAGTTAGCATTGTTTTTTTCCCTTAATTGGCAACTGTAATTGGGTTTGCCTCTTATAAAAGACTCTGCTTTTTCTAGATGACGAGGCTCTACATGAAGAAACTTTTAAGGAGAACCTCAGCAACCAATTGATATCCAAATTCTTGCAATTGCAGTTGACATATTGAACCAACAAGGGTCCATATTGACCCATCCAACCCTTCCAATTCCAATGAGACGGTAGATCTCCTTTCAAACCACAGCTAAACTAATCGCACACTTAATGCTCTGAATGCCGACCTCATCTCATTCTCCTCATCTCAGGTTCCGCTGGGAGGCCCTCTTAGGAAACCTTTCCTCTACAAGACGTAAGTGGGCCACATACCTAGCTTGCCCAACAGGCACAGTGGATGAGTAACAAGTGCATTTATAGATTTTTGTGGTGCTCCACCTGTCAGTGTTTTCTGCTAAAATTGGTTTATTTTTGGCTATCTGTCTCATTCCCTGAGCAGTTCAAACACCACAGTAGGTCCTCATAGACTAAGGATGCCACACTATAGAGAAAGAAAGTAGATTCCCTGTAGGAATAAAACTACTTGTCAAAAGACTGTCTATTATGATGGCAGTGACTGACTCGCAGGCCTCCAAGAAGAACCAAAGTTTGACAGGAATAAAAGGGAACATGAATTAGTTCAGGGCCAGTGCCTGGGGCTGGAGATTAGCTGGGCAGACTTTAGCTGGTGTCTCTTCCAACTTGCTAGATAAGACTTGGTAAAGCATTAAATTACTCCATGCTTCCATCACTAAAATCCAGGGATTAAACTTGCTAATGGAATCATTTCCAACACATCAGAAAGTAAGTGAACATTCACTTGATACTCCCTTAGAACTTGGAAAATACACAGATAGATTTATATCAGGAGAGCAAAGGTAGGGAGGAGAGAGTGTGAAAACATCAAACAGACCTCTAGAAATAGTAAGGGCAAACCTATCTTGTGTGAGTCTGTGAGTTAAGATATTTGTACTTCTATTTACAATAGCCAGGCTATGGGAAACATCCTAAGTGCCTCAAAGTAGATGGGTGGATCAGAAAGATTTATACACAATGGAATACACACAATGGAATACTACTTGACTATCAAAAAAAGATAAACTCTTGCCATTTATGACAACATGAATGGGACTGGAGGGGATAATACAACATGAAAAAATAAAAAAGGAGAAAGACAAAAACCACTTAACATGTAGATGACAGGGAAACAAAACATGGGGCAGATAAAGCCAAACCAATAACAAACCCTAGAAATCTGACTCTAGAATTGAGGTTACCAGAAGGGGAGGAGGAAAAGGGAGAGAACAAAGTAGTGAGGGAATAGAGTGGCTTACGGTGGAGGACTAAGAGTATTTTGGTGGTAGGTGTGGTGTGCAACAACACACAAGGGGGAGATCTCATACCTGTAAGTCACGAACAATACTGTGAACCAATGTTAGAGAGTGAGAGAGAGATTTGTGCTTGAAAAGAAAGATAGAGGCGGGAGAGAGGTGGCTGGCTTCCACATATAAATTCATCCAAGAGGATGATCCAAAGGTTGAGTGGCTAGTTATAAGATGTCAGAAATTCATGCTGACAAGTTAACAACCTCCATTGAACAATTTGATCAGATGGAGTAAGTTTTTCCTCTGAATTTGAAATCAAACTAAATCAAGGAAGTTTCACAAAAGGGAAAAAAAAAACTTGACTAAAGGGAAAGGGTTCCAAATAAATTTCAAGCTACTAAAATTTTATTTCTCTATAGTGACCAATCCCACAAAATCCATGATGTTTGCTCTTTCATGTCCATGTTATAAATGATTTAAAAAGAGCATATATACACACACTATGCATTTGACTTCCTGTTCAAAGTATCTCCTTCTTTAATTCTCAAATTAGTGTCAAATGTATTAAATATTCTTTTTTTAATATTTTTTGAAGATTTATTTATTTATGCATACAAGAACTTGGGTACAGGCCAGAGGTACAGGGATGAGAGACAAAGTGGGGAACAGAACTGGCAGACTGACTGAAATACACTGCTGAGGGGAGCAGTGGGCGAGACAGGAGGGGTCTGCTGCGCCATGTAGGTTGCTCCCTAGCCAGGGATCAAACTAATGCTTCTATAGCTTCACAGATTGCATCTTAACCCCTTGCACCACCAGGGAGGCCCCTGAATTAAATATTCTGATGTCACTCTGCTAGTCAAGGATTAGCATTAATCCTTGGCTCCTCATTAGCTCTCAGTTCTACTCAGCAGTTACCATAGCTTTTAAAAGAAGACAAATCTAGCCATGCCTGACCACCTGTCCAGGTAAGTTTTCTCTAGCCCTCCACCCCCATCATTTAAGTCTCACAGTGTCCATGAAAGAAGACTCAGTGTTGGCAAAAGATTCTCAAGCAGATCATTCAACTGGTGACCACCATGAGCTGAAGGTCTTACAATTCCCTTCCCTGGTTTCAACATTTAAAAAAAGAATAGGGTGATCACACACAGAAAGGACAGTCATTGCACAAGGTCGTGACTAGGCTTTGAAAGTGAATTTGAGACCTTGAAACCAGTGATGGGACCTGCATCAATTTATGTTCACACTCAAGGGAGTTGATTAGGAAGCCATCTTACCCTGATCTGAGTCGATCTGCAGGCTGTGTTAGTCCAGTGCTTTCACTAGAAAATTGAACACATTTGAAAGTGACAACTTCCCCTTCCACCACTTATTCTTAGTGTGTCCGTTTGTTTGCTTTGCATCTGTGTTTCTCTCTCTAGTGGATATGCACAGTGAGATCAGAATTGTGTCCCAGAATGTGGTAAAATATTTGTCATATAATAGTGTTCTATGAACATGTGCTGAATAAATAACTGAAGCACAGGACTTACTGAACCTTTAGGATCAAGAAAAAGTGCTATTTCTTTGGTGGGACCTCCACCCTTTTTCAGCTGGCTATTAGTTTATCTCTGAGAATATTCTGCTGTCAAAGAGCAAGGAAGCTAATGTTTTTTGAGGGTCATTCATATGTACTGCATGAGCTGTTATACTTCTGTCAACTTAATGGTTCTCATTAAAGAACCCTAAGAGATGAGGCTTATTTTCCATATTTACAGATGATGAAACAGACTTAAAAATCCAAGTCATAAAACCAATAATAGGTGGCAAGTCCTATACTGAAAGCAAACTCTATTTCTCTCTTTGAAAAACCACTTCCATGGGGTTGACTGATATAATAACATTTGTCTGATCTCTGGTGGCAGCGACCATGCGTGTTCACAGCACTGAGCAAGGTACCTGACACACCATATTTAATACCTGTTCAAGAATGCATGCTCGAATGAATGAGCATCTATATACTGCGGGACCGTGAAATTTGCAGTCTCAAGGCCTCAACACTTGCTCTCAGGGACTGTGGGTACTGACCTCACACTTCCAGGTCTCTGCCTGACAAAGTTAAGCCTCTCCTGCCAAGATTCCAAGATACTGGGTGTATGTGGCTCATTTCTGCCTTACAGGGTATTTCCATCTTAATGATCAATGCAATACCAAAGGCATGACATTACATGACACAATCCCTTCATTTTTGGGACATAAACTATTGTTCTTTATTTACAGCTGAAGTCACTGCTACTAGTGACTGTCAGTCAACAAGGTGAGCCAATGACTCTGGCAGACTCTTTTGGGAAATTAAAAATAGCAGGCTCTCAGTCTGCAGATGCTTTCAGACTTGGAAGGGAGATATGATCACACATGAAACAATTAAGAGAATGGTACAAACAAGCTAAGAGTCATATGCCAATTTGAGTCACAGTTTGAGGCCCTGGCTCTTGGTCTTAAGCTTGCCAAAGCCTTAGCTGTTCCCAGTTGCACTCCAGAAACCTTTGCACATGCTGTTCACTCCCCCAGAAGCTGACAATCTCACCAGCGTGGGCACTGGGACTCAAGGCATAATCATGACCTAGGGCTTGAAGCTTTCACTATATTCAGAGTCTTCTGGCTGACAAAGGCTGTGACTCTGCCTTGACCAGACTAAGATACGCTCCCAATCAACTCCCTTACAGTGAAACACAAAATGATGCCAGTAAGATCACTGGTTTCAGGGTTCAAAGTAATTTTCAAGGCAAGCCTAGTTTTGACCTAATTCGATAAGTCATTTTTTAAAAAAGATTTATTTAAAAGATTTATTTATTTATTTTAAAAGATTTATACAAGCACTGGGTACAGTTAGAAGCGCAGGAGGGTGAGAGAATTCACCAGAGCCAGAGCAGGGAACAGAACAGGCAGACTGACTAAATACACTACTGAGGGGAGCAGTGGGCGAGACAGGAGAGGTCTGTGCGCCATGTGGGAACCTCACCTGGTGGCCGGGGATTGAACAGGCGCTGCAGAGGCTTCCAGCAGCTTCACAGCCCAGCACTCGACTGCTGCGCTGCCAGGGGAGGCCCTCGATAAGTCATTTTTGTGTGTGCTCACCTAATCCCCTTTTCTTTAATCAAGGAAGGCAACTGTAGGACATACAGCTCATCAACAGCGGAGTGAGCTGCAAGGGATGTTTTTATCCAAGTTGAGCCTTTTGTTAAAGCGTGAATACACTTTAGACTAAAATGATTAGACTCTGAGAGGGAACAAGAAAAAAATGGGGGTGGGCAACTACACGCAGCCTATTGAGGATTCGCAGCCATTGCCCTTCGAGAGAAGTCCTGCTGGTGCTTGGGCAGAGCCCCTTGTGAAGCTCCTGCAGCTGCAACATCTGTACTTGGGGAAGCAGCTGGGAGGTCTGGCTCTGGATATCTTCACTTTAATGTAAATTGAACTCTAGTCCTCCCACAGAACAGCTCTGGTTATTTATTAATTTACAAATAAGAGTACAAATCTTACGCGTTTCTTTCAAATAACTCATTGACAAACTATTCTTGGAGCTCTTCTAAAGTAAATGTTGGATACACTTTCCAAACATTAGTTACAAATAAAACAGAATCCAAAGGTCCGCCTTGCAGTCTCAAAGCAAGTCCTATTTTTAGAATGACGTGTCACTCAACCTGCTATATGAGGCTGCAGTAGGAACTTCTGCTTTTAGGGAAGTTCCCCGCACTACCTTAGAGCAGATTTCAATGCACGTTTATAGGCTTTCTCATCCTGAGAACACAAATTCTCATCTCAGTCTAAAGAATTTCTTAAAACCATTACAATGTGTAAACCTAAAAACAAAACCAAAGCAGAACAACTAAAGCAATAAGACACACAGATGCATCTGCACATAATAGGTAATGACAGATAAATACAGTTTATGCAATATTTGCTCTCACTGTTCAAATGATGATGATTAAAATAACTTTCTGCCCATGGAACTAAATGTGAAATTGAGGCAATGTGTGCACAGTAACAAAAAGCATCATGTTATATTTGAGTTTGAATCCAAAGCTTCCCCTTTTGTGGCTTTTATGACTTTGGGACAAATATGATATTTTGGCTAATATTTATTGAGAAATTGTTATGTGTCAGGAACTGAATTATTTTGCATTTTACATAACCTTTCTGAGTTATTTTCCTTGTCTGCAGATATGCACATATATATATATACACACACATACATACACATACATATACATACATATATAAAGAAAATATAAAAAATATGTAAAACACTCAGACATGAAGTTGCTATAAAAATGGATATTTAAAAATAAATATGGAACATAGTATTCTAATGCTCATATATCTAAACTCTGACCTAATTCTCATTTTACACTTAGATGCATCAGTATTAAGTGAAGAGTCTAGAAACAGTGATTCAGGGCACATTAGTTCTTTTAATAAATGAAGAAACAAAATTAAAAATATCTAAAACAACCTCATCTTTGAATCAAGGTGAAATTTTCAAGAATAAAAAAGCACATTATTCAGTTTCTCCTTCCTATTCTTTGAATGGGATATTCTACATTACAAGGGAAAAAAATACATTTTATTATAGCCCAGAAGAAAATTACACCTTAGTTCTTCATCTATTTTATCTTTATTAACTTTTTAAAAATATTTATTTATTTTATACAAGAACTGGGGTACAGGCCAGATGCACGGGAGGGTGAGAGGATTCACCAGAGGCAGAGTGGAGAACAGAGCAGGCAGACTGAAGAAATACACTGCTGAGGGGAGCAGCGGGCGAGACAGAAGAGGTCTGCCACGCCATGTGGAACTCTCGCCTGCTGACCGGGATTGAACCGGCACTGCAGAGGCTACGGACAGCTTCACAGCGTGGCGCTCAACTGCCTGCGCCACCAGGGGAGGCCCATTTATTAACTTGTTTTGTGAACTTGATCTAGTTAATTAACTTTTTCCCTTGTCCATTTGGATATCTATAACTAACTCACTATAGCTATTATTTGCAATTTCAACTAGAATAAGGATAGACATAATGAGATATCTAAATAAAACTTAGACTTGGCATAATTCCACAAAATTGTGGTGGCTTTATTGAGGGAGACCAAGAGCACATTTGCAATACACATAAAGGGACGACAGCATTTTCTGGCCCTTTCAGAGATGCTGACAGGGAAAGTTGTTGGAAGTTTTATGGGGCAATAGCAACAGCTTGCTGAGTAACATTAGATTCCTTGGTTCCTCTGATGCAGCCAGGACATCTATTTAACAGCTAGATGAGATGGAAAAAGGAAGAACATGGACAACATTTATCCTAAAATAGAGTGTGGAACAATGTGGAAGTTAAACTACTGGCCCAAATTCCTCTCAGTAGAGGACTATGTTCTCTGCCACCCAAGGTGGTTTGGACTAGTTCTAAATTCAGCTTCCGTGTAGGCTGAAGACAGTGGAAAGGGTGACATGTGCCTATTATCACCTCGCAAAAGTGGGATGAGTCAGTGACGTTTCTACCCATTGCTACCTTTGGTACCGTCAATGCCAACCAAGGTCAGGGCCAAGTTTTTCAGCTACTTTGACAACCACATGAAATCTATAGGAGAAAGAGAGCCAAAACATTCAGATCTTATTCAAGCTTGAATACCAGTGTTCTCCAGGTAACCTAGTGTGGCGGGATTCTGGATTTTGGAACTTAGTGTGACCAAACAGAATGTGTGATACATCATACAACACTCTTGGCACAGAAATTCCAGTTTGAACGGGCATTTTTAAACATGTTGAACTTACGTTACCATCTCTAGGTTCACAGAAAAGCAAGTGTGGAGAAAAGAGCACACTGGGCTATTCATTCATGGCCATGGCTTGTTTCCACCATGAGCATTTAGACAATAACTGAAAACATCAGTTAGCAAACAAAGCCTGTGGCACAGTGACTTGCTGTCTGTTGGTTTTAGAAAGAAGTAGAGGGTTGGCAGCAATGGGGTGGGTTTCAGTAATAATCTTAAGCTAGAAGAGGTCTGAAATTGTGAAAAAGAATGATATTTATGATGAGGATAGGGGTTTTGAGTATAGATGAATTGGCAGGAGGAAAGTAAAGGTATTGCTCATGGAGTCTCATGATGTCTGCAGAATTTCTAAATTTAATTCAATGGAAGTCAGAGGCACAATGTCAAGCTGAGATTGCTGACCAATTGGTGACTAACCCTGTTCCTTTTAACTTCCATATGGGCTGCAGAATTATGCAGAAATGGGTAGTGTGCATGTGAAATACAACTCAGCAAACTGGCATGACCATAAAGACAGCCAACTGTGGGCAGCATGGTACAGAATTAGATCCTAGGTCAGGGATAATGTCAGGTCACTGAACCAAGTTTTGTACAGGGCCCAGCAGACCTTAAACAAGACACTCTGGCTGCCTAATTATGATTTAGTAAATACTTGTTGATTAACTGATTGAGTTACTGATTGACAAAATGGTCACTGGGAATGCCAAGTTGGACCACAGGACTTTTGACATTAACTCTATTAATATGTCAGCAGCTTAGGCAAGTCTCAACATTTTCCTGTGCCAGTATCCTCATCTCTACAACAAAGACATAATCACTTGCCTAAAGCAGTTACAGGGGAGGAGAGAAGACTGAGAAAAAGCGAGATGATCGTTCAAGTCCAAGACACCCCTCGCCAATCAAGTGGTGCTGGCACCAGTGTCTGTAGGGAATCCAGCTTGACAGCTAACCTGTCAATCTCCTGAAAGGAGAGACTGAGGGCCACCCCTGTTCCAGGAGCACGAGACATGTCAGGCACATGGAGCAGGTTGGATGGCAGGGCCAAGGCCTGGCAGGGACCGAGGACACTGAGCAGAAAAGCCAGACCAGGCTGAAGAATCCTCAGGAATTCTCTCAAACTTTTCTCACAGACTCTGCTCTAATCTATTTGAGCTGTGGTTCTCAAACTTAGGATGCTTGCTTTAATTACAGATCGCCAAACCCTACCCCCAGAGAGTCTGAACCTACAGGTCTCCACTGGAGCCCAGGAATTACAGTTGTTTCTGGGGCAGATGGTCTAGGACCACAATTGCAGAAGCACTGATCCAAGAGGAACCTTTGAAACTTAACTTTTTTTCAATTCTTTTAAAATTCTTTTAGTTTTAGTTTTTTTAATTATATACTTTATAGAGGTAACTGTGGTTGACAGCACTGTGTATGTTTTAGGGGGATAGGTTCGCATCTCTTCAGGTGTATGTTAACACACCACACCCACCACCAAAGCACACACAATCCTCTACCACAATCTATTGAGCCCCCTCCTCTGTTTTGTTTCTTTATATTCCACATAGAGGTGAAATTACCCAGTATTTGATTTATTTCACTTAACATAGTCCCCTCCAGTTCTATCCATACAGTCAGAAGTTGCAAGATTTCATTTTTTTTTTAAATAGCAATGTGTACATACACCACATTTTCTCAATGCACTCACCTGTCTCTGGGCCCTTAGGTTGTTTCTAAGAGCTTCCATATGATCCAGCAATTCCACTCTAGGTATTCACCCAAAGGACACAGAAACATTAATTCCAAAGGGCACCTGCACCCCTGTGTTTATAGCAGCACTGTTTACAATAGCTAAGCTTTGGAAACAACCCAAATGCCCAAAAATAGATGACTGGGTCAAGAAGATGTGGTACATATATACACCATGGAATATTACTCAGCATTCAAAAAAGATAAACACATGCAGTTTGCAGCAACATGGATGGTGCTGGAAGGGATCATGCTCAGCAAAATAAGCCAGAAAGAAAAAGAAAAATACCGGATGGTCTCACTCATAGCAGGAATCTAGAAAACTTAAATAAGGGACCAGGAAAATGAATTAACTATAAGAAAGTGAAAATCAAAATCAACAAAAACTATGAACCAGAGACACTCTATGAGGCATGGGGGGCAGGGAGGGGAGGGACTGGGGTCAAAATAAGGGGGTTGCAATTGTATGGGGAATATAAAAATAAAATTTTAAAAAATTTTAAAAAAAGTTAAATTCCAACGATCTGAAAAAATAAAGGAAAGACTAAGAAACTGAAAAAAAAAAAAAAAAAAAGCTTGGCTACAGTAATCAGTGTTGCAACGAACACAGGAATACATATAACCCTTCAAGTTAGCTTTTTTTTTTTTTTAATTCTTTCAATAGATACTTAGGAGTGGACATGCTGGATCATATGGCGATTTGTTTTTAGTGTTTCAGTATTAAATATCAGATGGTTTCACTTACATGTGGAATACAGAGAAACTGAACAAAGGGTCAAGAAACTTTCATATTGCTTTCCATAAAGGCTAGACCCGTCCACATTCCTGACAACAGTGTATGAGGAACACTTTTATTTCAGATACTTGTCAACACTTGCTGTTTCTGGTCTTTTTTGATGAGGGCTATTCTCACTAGTGTGAGATCTAGTGTGTATTACCAAGAGCTGAGGACAGGAAAGTGCTTAGGTCAGGAAACCTCCGGCAGAAGAGGAAGAGCTCTAAATTCTGGGATCTGGGGAAGAATCCAGAATTGGTGACATCTGAGGTGAAGCTGAGGGCAAAGCAGGACAGCATCTGGTACAAAGAAGGCCACCTCAGGCAGAGGTAATAGTTTAAACAAGGGCATGGCAGCCTATGAATCTGGAGATGGCATGTGAGTGGTCTATGGTACGTGCTAGAGCAGAGACAGAGAGCAGAGTAAAAGGAAGACCAGAGAGCGCACGGTGGTCAGATCTTAAGGGACTTTGATCAAGAGGATGAAGTTTGATTTTGTTCTGAAGGCAATGTATGCAGGATTTTGAGCAGAGAGTAACTGAAGAGAATTTTTAATTTTAGCCTAATAGGTAATACTTAATGTTAACTTAAACATTCTTCTCAATAGCTACTATATTCATAAAGCACAGGATTTGAAAGAAGAGGTTGGTACACAAATGCAAAATTTCCCTTTCTTCCACTCTGTCTCCAGCCATTTATCTTGGAAGCACTGACCACTACCAGTTTCCTTTGTATGGGGTGGACTGTTTGGAGATATAGTTAGTGGCCAAATATTGGTTGGACAAGAATGGAGAAGATGTTGATGAATGATAAAGTAGAGTTTGGTGATCATTTCCAAAGCCCATGTGATGAAAGGAAGACTTTACATAGAGTATTATCACTGTAAATATAAGGGGGAGTCTCAAAAGACCTTTCCTAATCCTTTACTCTCCATGTCCCATCAATTCAAATGGTCAAGCAGGAGCCCAGGGTGACATCAAAAGGAGGAGAAGCTAAGTGGGAGGGAGGTTAGTTTGGGACAGGCAGATAGGGAGGCTGGACAGGAAAGAGGAGCTCCATTTGGAAATTTCTGTTTGAGACACAGGACATAAAAGTATAAATGATAAATAGTCCACTGGAAACTGAGCTACACAGCTTGAAAGAAAAATAAATACTGGAGAGCCAAGATTAAAGAGGTGATAAAGCTCTAGGATTCAGTGAGCTTTGTATACAGAGAAGGTACAGGAGCTGAGTGCTGAAAAAGTTCTACATTCAAGGGGGAAGCAGAAGTGGGGCCAATCGAGACAGAGGAGAAATGAGCATATAAGGAGAGAGGAGAAGAAATAATTTCACTGGGAAAGGGGTGGAAGAATTTCTGGTCAATACTTTGCTCTGGTACTCAGGATGTGATACAGCAAGGAAAAGAAATGAGAAGAAACCAGTGAGCCAGCTGCGAGGAGCAGATTGCTAATAGACTTTATAGTTTCCTCCTGCACTCCTATGTTTATTGCTGCACTATTTTCAACAGTTAAGATATGGAAACAACCCAAAGGCCCGAAACAGATGAGTGGATCAGGAAGACGTGGTATAGACACACAATGGAATACTACTCAGTGATCAAAAAAGACAAACTCAAGCCATTTGCAGCAACATGAATGAAACTGGAAGGGACTATGCTAAGTGAAATAAGTCAGAAGGAAAAAAGAGAAATATCAGATGGTTTCACTTTTATGTGGAATATAGAGAAACTGAACAAAGGGTCAAGAAAAGGACAAAACTTGTAAGCTGACCATAGATCCGAGGCCTACAGCAGGGGCGGGAGAAGGGCCACAACAGGGGAGGGAAGAGCAGAAGGGACTGTGAGATGGAGCACGGGTGCTGTGGCGGTGGGAGAACTATGGACACTATGCCTGAGGAGAGAAATCAAATACTGTGCAAAAATTAGTAACAATGTAAAAAAATTACTTAATTAGAAGAAATATAGTTTCTCAAGAGTGGTGGAGTAAACGGAAGGCAGAGCGAGTGAAGGGAGGCCACACTGGGCAGGCCCTGTGTAGATCTTCTTTTCAAGAAACCTGCCATGAATGCCAGGAGAGAGGCTAGGAGCCGGAAGGGAAATAAGTTAAGGGAAAGACTTTTTCTCACAAATGCAGGGAAAAGTGGAAGAGAAATGAGTGGAGATAGGAAGGTGTTTAATAGGAAAAAATCCTAGAGGAGATGGAAGGGGATGCGTGAAGGAAAAAATTATTTTAGTCCAAAATTTAATAAATTGGATTGCTTAAAGTAAAATATAATTTTAATTTTTTTTGTCTTCTAATTTTTTTTAAATTGTCTTTTTTTTTTTTTTAACTGAGGTATCTTTGGTGTACAACACAGTATGTGAGTTAGCAAAACTTTCAATGAAAACTGAAACCTAGGAATTCACATCTCTGACCTCAGCAAAATAGCTGAGGACAGTTTCGTGCTCCAGGGGAACAAGTTTGTTCTGGGAAGTTTGTAAAACTTCAGAAAGGAATCTGGCAGGATGCTGGCGCAACATGAAAGAAGGAATTTCCCAAGAGGTCCAACTGATGTTGGACTAAAGAAGCTATTCATCTGAGTCTCTTCCACTAGCTTCTCGATCATTCTTTCAATTATTCCCCACCTAGACAATCTCAAAAGAACTGTACTTAAAGTTAAGGATTTGGGGTCTCCCTGGTGACGCAAGGGGTTAAGACACAACCTGTGAAGCTGTCCACAGCCACTGCAGCAGGAGTTCAATCCCCGGCCAGTCAGAGAGCAACCCACATGGCGCAGCAGACCTCTCCTGTCTCGCCCACTGCTCCCCTCAGCAGTGCATTTCAGTCATTCTGCCTGTTCTGTTCCCCACTCTGTCTCTGGTGAATCCTCTCACACACACCACCCCCCATACCTCTAGCCTACTCCTCAGTTCTTGTATGCAGAAATAAATAAATCTTTAAAAAAAATTACTAAAGTTAAGGATTTGGCTCTGGATAATCTGGGAAATGTATTCAAGAACTAGCATGATCTTTCTGTGGCCTGTAAAGAGAAGTAAAGGAAAGAATGTAGAACACCTCCCAGACAGGTGTCTGAAAGTCAATTATTAGTTTTTCTTATTTAGGTAGCTTATGCAGACATTTGGAAGGGATTTTAAATATCTCTATCACACTAGACTGAATGATTGTGATTTGTTTATTAGCATGCTCTGAAAACTACCAAAAAGTATTTTAAAAAGTTAACTTGGGTGGAGTCAGCGCCCCTCCCTGTGATATGGGGTCAATGTCAACATTTCTCTAGAGATCACTACCAGTGATTCTTCAAGGGCAGAGAACAGTGTTCTCCGCCTTTTCTTTCTGCTCCTTCTAACCTTTATCTTCTCTTGCCCATCCCGGATTTACTCTCAAAATATGGAATAAAGGCAGAGGCCACGCATCTGCTTAGGTTAAAAGGGCTTAAAATGAGGACATGTGCATCATGAAGAACTGTGTCCACAAACAGACCTTAAAGCCAGCAGGAGGAAAATAAATACCAAATGGTGTCATTTATATCTGGAATATAGAGAAGCCAAACATGGGTCAAACAAAGACAAGCTTTAAAACCCACCCTGGAAAACTGACCACAGATCTAAGGCAACCAGAGGGGGGGCGATGAAAGGAGAGGGGGAGGGTACAAAATGTGGGGGGAGCACAGCCCACTGTGGTGGGGGACCATGGGTGCTCTGGAAGTGGGAGAGCTATGATGTACACAACTGAGGGAAGAGACACTATATCGTCAAAACATTAACAAAGATATAAAACGATGGTACTTCATTAGCAATAAAAAAAAGAAAGAAACATAATGTGCTAAGCCACAGGAGAAAGAAAAGCTTAGGGATCTGCCCAACTTTTAAATCCCTCTGGAGATAAAGGTTTACTTGTGCCTGCCTTAAGCAAATACGTTATGTACGAAAACTGCAAGCATACTTAAAAGTAGATGTTTCTTCCCTCATCGCTAAATTTGAGATGACTCCCAGGAAGTGTTTTCTCATTATTTATGGCTTTATTTCCTGAATTACAGTCAGTGTGTACGTGCAACCCACGCTGGGTTTTCCTCAGGCCACGGGCAAGCAGCACCCACGCTCCTGAGGCTCTGCTGCCCCCGCGTGGTGCAGTTTGACAGCAACTACATTTTTCGGGATGGAAACCATGCTCACAAGACCTGTTTAATGTAAGCATCAACTCTGAAGTTTTACAAATACTTATTATGTACCAAGTCAGAGGGTCATGAGGGAAGTAAAACTAAAAAGGAAGGGAACTTCCCAACATACCCCCATCCCTCAAAGGTACAGGAATGAAGAGTAGGACAGCAACAGCCACAGGCTTGCTTTGCTGACTAGAGTCCCTGGCTGAAGGCTGTGGCGGTGTGGATCAGCTGAGAGGACCTGGCTCCCTGAGGGCGCAGGGCCACGTTTCAGCTCCTCGAGGGCAACCCCCTTTTCAGAACTCATGACATCACGCTCAGTTTGGAAATAATGCATTTGCAAAATATAGTTAACTTCCCCTTGTGGCCAAGACTCTCAAAGGGGAGGTTGGTAATTACAGTGGTTACATTAATCACAGGAATTGCCGTGGAGCAGGGCACTGATGTGGATGCCCTATTATGGTCGCTCTGTGGGGCTCTGCTCTAATTGGCCACCATCAAGGACCTCTAATGCCTATGGTTATTTCCCATGTTGTGGATGGGGAGTGGAGGAGACCACCGAGTGAGGGGATAAGGCTTGGGATTTCCTGGGTTCTTCTAGACTGGTTGTTAGGTTCCTCGGCCAGAGAGCTTTTTGGGGCAGACGCTATCCCCTGGGCTGTGCACACTGCTCATCATGACTCTCCAATAATAAAAGGGTTTGGGCCAGAAGTGCTGATTCCTGATCACAGTGCGCGGGCACACCAGAAACTGCACTCGGTCCAGTGAGGAGAAATGAGTTTCTGGCCTAGTGGCTATCTGCAGGGGTGGGAATGTCCTGGAAAGGCCACCGTGCTTAGAAACTTGGGATTTAGAATCTGCTCCATCATGAACTATTACGTGACCATGAGCGAGTCACTTAACCTTTCTGGGCTCTGTTTCTTCATCTGCAAAATGTGACATTTACCTCTGATTCTGGGTTTATATACAGACAGACACGGAGATGGCTGCTGCCCAGACTACTGTCAGGATTCAAGGTGGAATCCTTAGACAGTCTGTTCTGTGGGATCCCTGGCCCTCCTCATTCTCGGGGCTATTGTCTCGGTGCCCAGAGTTCAAGCAGGCAGCAGGCCTCTTACCAAGGACAAAAGTCCTGGTATGAGGAACTTACTGGGAAACCAGTTTCTGCTGAAAACAGCAGCCAGATATTATGGCCAGATTAGTAAGATCAGCTATTGATAAAATATCCTACTTGTAAAGATTAACAGAAAGTTAGGAAAGAATAGAGACTAGAGAGAACATGCTTTGACTAGTGGGAACAATGGAGGCCCCCAGTTAATACCCCCTGGTCACTCCACCCTAGCTTGCACCAGACTGTAACAGACTCCTGATAACACACCCCGTGGGCTTCTCATTGCCCCACTCTTACACAGGAGACATTTCAGAAGCTCTGGCAAGAGGGCAGGGTGCCTACGATTCAGTAACATGCTCTGCACTAGGCACTTGACTTGTTATACCAAGTCTGTAAAAATTACTATTTTTCCCATTTTTATATATGAGGAAATCAAGGTTCACAAAAATTAAATTATTTGCACACAATCATACAGGAGAATGAAATTCAATTCAAAGGCTTGTACTGTGGTAGATTCCCTAACAGGCTCCAGAACACATATTCTTAGCCCTGGTTCTTCGGGACACAGGACTGGGTCACTTGATGCTGGTCAGCTCTTCTTCGGTGACCCAGTTTTGACAAGTAGGCTTCTGCCTTGTTCTAGAGATGCAATCCTTTAACTATATTCCTACTTGTCTTATTCTTGGTGACTTAATCCTGACCTTGATGGATTGTCTGATAACCCAGCTTCTCCAGGATGGAACTGGAGGGAATTATGCTAAGCAAAATAAGTCAGAGGGAGAAAGACAAATACTGGGTAATTTCACTCATATGCAGAACATAAAGAAACAAAATAAAGGAACAGACAAAACTACGCCAAAATAAATTGAATTTGACTACAGAACTGGGGCTTGCAGATGGCTAGGAGGTGGGTGAGGAGCACAGAGAAGGGGCCCCAGTGGACAGCAGCAGAGGATTATGGGTGCTTTGGTGGTGAGTATGCTATGATAGTAAACCATCTGTAAAAGGTGTTAATCTCTTAATCACATACAGTATTGTAAACCAACACTACCTCAATAAAAACAATACAATTTAAAAAAAAAAAAACTTAAGTGAAAAAACCCATGTCTACAACTAAGTATGAATCAGGATCTAACTAGGTTTCTGTTAGTTCTGATCCAAATTACATTCAAGTTTGCGGCTAAAAAAAGGAAGCAAGCTTGAAAATGTAAATACTTATGGTGGACTCTTATTTTAGGGAGGCAACTTTTGGGATATGAACTGGCAGTTGCTCAATATAATTCTGAGTTCAGTAAATAACTAAGCACACGTGGATTAAGTTTCCAGTGAAATACCTGAAGCTTAAAAAGTAAATGGAAAGTACTTGGCAAGACACATATTTACATTTGATGAAGGGAAATTTTTATGGTGGCTGGCAAAACCTGAAAGGCAGAGGGATTAACCCATCCTCATTCATCACGGCAATAGAAATTGGCAGTTATCATTGGCACCATCCTGTAGTTTTCTCAAAGAAACTGGCACTACCCTGAAAGAAAGCTCACCTCTGTGTAAGGAAGGGGCGTGTGTTCTTGTGCACACACTTACTACAACGGTGTGCTTAGTGCCAGTGAGTGAATCACTGGAGAAATGCAGACCTCCTGTAACACATAATCTATTTTCTAATATGCAGAAAAAGATCTGATTTTTTGATATACTGTAATTCTCTTCTTTAAGATAGGAGCCCTTTTTTCCATTGTAAGAACAATTTTTGCACAGAGAATGCACAAATTATCCCTGCTAATAAATGGTGGGACATATTTAAACCCATGGTTGTTCCACTTAAAAGTTCAAATATTCGGTACTTTATTTGCTGCCTGCAAAAAATGCTGTGGGTGGGAAGATGAAGCAGGAAGCAGGCAGGGGAACCAGTTTACAGAAATTATGTATCTGAATCTACGATAATTATTTAATTTTAACATTCAAAGGGAAGACATTCAGATTATTAAGCACGGCCTCTGTGATGTAAACGTACAGCCTCAGAGAGTTAGTGACTTGGCCAAGGTCATGACCCTAGGCCCCGGAAAGCCAGTACTCAAACCCAGGACATGTGACTTAAAATGTGAGGTGAGGGTCTGAGCAAACACTTCCCCTATGACTCCTCTTTAAGCCTGTTGATAATCCTAGATGGAGAGTATGAGAAAAGATGGAAAGAAATTGGAGTCAGCACATAAAAGACAGATTTACTAGATTTCTGTGAGTTTCTTCACAGAAATTAGCACCTGCATTGATGGAAGAAAGAAAAATATACATGAAGTGCTTTATTTTCCCAAATGGGAAGCATAAGGGAATCAGATTTTGCAGGTTCAATTTTTTTCTGTACATATGGAAAATATTATTGTCTTCTTTCTTTTATGTCCTAATGAGGATCTCCATCAGAATTTCTACAGAAGCAGTAGTCACACTAGCTAAAACAAGGCGACAACATAAATGTCCACCCCTGGGAGACTAGACAGAGAAGCTGTGGTACATATACTCAATGGAATACTACTTAGCTGTTCAAAAAGATGAAATCTTGCTTTTTACAACAACATGAATGAAATCTGAGATGATTATGTTGAGTGAAGTAAGTCAGACAGTGAAAGACAATCATTGAATGGTTTCTTTCATATGTGGAATATAAAAAACTAAAGCAAGCAAACTAGCAATTTATGCAAAAATAACTTAGTCTCTGTAAAAAATATGGTGGTTACCAGATGGGAGAGGAAGGGGGATGGAAGGGAACAGCCTCTGTGGAAAGGGCACTGGAGATCTGGTGGTGGGTGAGGGGAGGCTTATACACACACAGAGGTGAAGATCTACTCCAAAGATTGATACAATTATGTTTACGCATCAATAAAATTTTATTTAAAAAACAGTAACTCCTGCAGAGAGTAAGTAGCACTCAGCAGTAAGTAGCACCCTGCAACATATCCAGCCTCTTTTGTAGGACACTATGAAGGACTGGACTATGGGGTTCAGCCCTGTAGGATAGCTGGGGAGCCATTATTCCCTTTTTCATACTTTCTCAAAAAAGACACATTCTACCTCTCTATCAGATGGGACAATACAATGTTTTGTGATGTCTCCTGGAAGAGCAGCTAATTTGATTGGTGAAGAGCATAAAAGCTATGGTTTTATGATAAAAGCTGATTTTTCCCAGGACGATCATTATTGATTTGAAAAGACATCAGCAGCCAATCTCTCTCTTGCTGTCTTGGACTGGCTGTGTTCAGAGTTGGTGGGCTTGACTGAGCTTCAAGAAGCAGGAAGTAAGCAAATGTTCCCCTGGTGGGCCCAAGTAGGTTTCTGACCTTGATGCTAGCTCTCCTCTCTGTAAATGGATGAGTCATTTTGGCCTCAACCAGAGACCAACTTAAATTTAATATATGTTAATTCCTAAAAAACAAGGGAGCACTATGTTAGCTACAGGTCCAAGGCACATTGGCCATTCCACCTCCAATATGAGTGAATTCGATAATGTGAATTTAAAACTCTGTGCATTGAACATTTGGGGTTTGAGTTGGGCATCTTAGCCCTCTGCTGTCCTGAAAACACTGGCATGGCATAAACATCAGCTGGATCTAGCTAAAATGTTCTTTTTAAAAATTAATTAATTTATTTTTAAAGATTAATTTACTTATTTATACAAGCACTGGGTACAGTCAGAAGCGCGGGAGGGTGAGAGAATTCAGCAGAGCCAGAGCAGGGAACAGAACAGGCAGACCGACGAAATACACTGCTGAGGGGAGCAGCAGGCTCGGCAGCAGAGGTCTGTGTGCATGTGGGACGCTCTCCACTGACCGGGGATCGAATCGGCTGCAGAGGTTGTGTGGGCAGCTTCGCAGCCCTGCATTCCACCGCTGCGCCACCAGGGGAGGTCCTAGCTAAACTGTTCTTAAGAGGCATGGGTTTGTTTTGGTTTGCTTTTGCTTTCTGCCTAAAAGGCACATAGTAACTATCTGCTGAATGATTAGAGTTAGTTATTAAACAGCAACTGCTGTTTAAATTTATCCTACTGGAGCAAAAAAAAAAAAAAAAAAAAGCTGGTCTAAGGCACTAAGCCAATGTCAGAAATCAAACATATCTATCTTCACCTCCAAGAATGGCTATGTTGTATTTGAAGATGAAGGAAGACAGAGGTGGAGGAGGGAAAGGTGCTGATGGGATCTCTCACTGACACCACAAAGTGCTCAGACCCAAAGCCACTCCAGCTTTCTGACACCTCTGAGAGTCTCCTGCTAACAGCTGGCAAGTCCAAAGAGGCAAAGGGTCATCAGGGATCAAAGCAAATAACAAGATTCCATGTACTCTGGAATTTATATTGAAGTTCCTTTGAAAATGCAGAGGTAACCTTTTTTGATTGCTTGCTCCATGCCCTGATTTATTGATTAGGAGCTTCAAAGTGCCTACTATGTGCCAGAACTCTTCTAGGTAAGATGTAGCCTGCACACATCAACACCCCCAAGATAGAGGGAATTTTTATAAAACTTGATGTGGTCATAGGTCAAACCATTACTCCAAGCCAATATTACCAATAAATAAAGCTGGTTCTTTTTTTTTTTTTTTTTAGCTCCACCTAATTTTGCTCTTTAATTAAAAAAAAAATTCTTCTGAAATTAAAAGAGGAAAAGAGCATGATTAACTATTTCCCCTAATATTTCACAACATGAGTATTTCTTAATGTACATAAGTTTCTATCTGTCAACTCTTGGTACTGATGGACAATGGTTGGCTGTTAATACTCCGGCTACGTTCCTATGATGCAGCAGCCAGCTGAAGAACCACACTGGCCACCTGATGGAAGAGACTGAAAGAAGCTGCCCAAATAAAAGATCTCTCTGTTTCCACCTGGAAATGGCCAATGGCCACATGGGCTTGGTTAAGACTGTCAAGAAGTATGGGGGTCTCTATTCAAGGCTCTTATGGGAAGGTAACACCATACAGAATGATTTCAATGACTTAATCCTAAACAAATTTGAAGTAATAAAACTCAATGCCTACCTTAACCATGACAAAGTGAAAAACTTTATCAAGTCATTTAACACTGAAGCACAACTTCCTTTTGTACTCCTTAATGACATGTGAGGGCTTCAAGCAAAGTCCCTTGTGCATTCCTTGTGTTTTCAAAACATAGTCTGTAACCAAGTAAACTAATTTACTAAATAGGATGACTGACCCCCTAGCAAATTTAAATGTCAGAATCCTCAACCAAAAACCCCCTCCCTGGCCCTGGAGCATTGAATCTGCAGCTCACTATTTGGGCAACAAATGGATATAGTAGTACCAGTTTCTAATCACCTAGTTTATAACAACAACAAAATAAAGTTACTTTTGAAGCTGATTTATCTTTCTAATATTTACAAATACATTCATGACTGGAGAGTATGTGGGATGGTTATGGCAGACATACATGAGTCTAAAAGGTACATAACAGAAAAGGAGGAGTGGTGAAAAGAGGAGAAAGCAGAGGAGGAGAGATGCAAAACCTATTCCTGTTTTCCTTAGCATGCGCTGAGGTGTGGGAAGCAGCAGAACTGGTCACTGATGTCTATGTCATGGCTCTTGATCAGAAACAATCAAACTACCGGGGTCTTAACTGGCACAAAAGGGAGCACAACCTTTCAAAGTCAGTAAGGCTATACTTTACTCCCATGAAACTGTGACCACCTTAGGAAAGAAATGCAGTTTATTAATCTCCCTGGAACATAGACAGGCGTTTGAGATTTAATTGTTTAAGGTAAAGCTTTTGCTAGGTGAATAATGAATACAAATTACAAGAACATTTCCAGGAAGATTTGTATTTGTTTTTAATTTTTGCTGTCGTGAAACAGAAGTCTTAGAGAATGGACAGAAATGACACTAGATGTTATTCATAAAACCTAAAATGAATATGTAACCGGAACTATCAAGGCCAATCTTTTCCTTAAGCATCCAACATTCAAAAACATATGCTAAAACATTGCCCCAAACAATTCTCTTATGCTTTACTTCACTTTTTAAAGAAGCAACATTCTCATGTAAGATATTTTTGTTGCCATTTCTACCAATATTTCATATTTAAAAAAATATTTTACAAGGGCCTCCCCGGTGGCGCAGCGGTTGAGCGCTGGATTGCAAAGCTGCCCCCAGCCTCTGCAGCGCCGGTTCAATCCCCGGCTGCTCCCTGGCCACCTGAGGAGGGTCCCACGTGGTGCGCAGACCTCTCCTGCCGCCCGCTGCTCCCCTCAGCAGTGTACTTCCGTCTTTCTGCCTGCTCTGCTCCCCGCTCTGGCTCTGTGAATTCTCTCACCCTCCCACGCTTCTGACTGTACCCAGTACTTGTATAAATAAATAAAAAAATTTAAAAAAAAAATATTTTACAAAAAACATCTTGCAATCACTTCTAAATTAATAGCTATCTCCAAGTATCTGTGACCTTGCAGAAAGAATATCCAGACCTTAATAAAACCACAGAAAACTTTAAAAAGTCCTGACTCACAAGAACACAGTGTTTATTTGGCTTCAGGCCACTGGCTTCCTCATTATTGGGGTTTTCCAAGTTAGATAGTGTTATACTTGGAATATGCCAGCGAGCATGAATAATAAGGACCATAAATGAAAAGTTGGACTTCTATAATCAGATGTCACAGGAGGCTTTCCAAATCCAAAGTTCTCCTTAGAGCAGCAGAGGGCAGTGAAAGCACTGCTAATTGATCATATAAACCTTTTACTACAATCTGGAGAGAAGCACTGTATTTTTTTACCACAGTATTTTCCATTTTAAACCAACACTACACACGTATTGGGTTTGAAAGACAATACATCTTTTGTCTCAGATTTATTTTTGGAGCTATACAGAAAGTTTACAAAGTGCAATGAATGTCTATATAACTTTTCAGGGAATTAGGGTTCAATATAATAGAAAAATATTTAGAGGATAGTTCTATATTGTAGCCTTGGTCTAAAACTTACCTGCATGGTGTAGAAGATACTAAAACAGGAATGAACCATCAGAGACAGGGTGTTACACTTGTATCAGCATAGAACTTAAGAGCAGCAAGGGACTCTTGAGGTTAGATAAGATTCACAATCTTTTAACTGACCTAGAAAGGTCCCCAGATTTTCTCAACTAGATAGAGATAAAGGTATATTCAGAATACTGATTTCCTCACTCCTTTTATTCTACAGTTATTTTGGGGAGATTTTTACCACACCATATTTCATAATACATAACAGATTTATGACCTGAGATATTTGTGCTCAGCATTCAAAGTTCTAGGAATCCTCACTTGGAAACTACAACAGTGTTAAATCAGTCTGATTTTGCCTCCACAAATGTTTGTTTTTCACTTTGAAAGGAAACACCATTTCTGGTCAGGAGAAAGCCCAGTTATGTTGCACATCTGCAATATTTTGAATTACCTATAGCAAATTTATATAGATTTCATGTTCTTCAAATGTAAGACTTCAAGACTCAAAAAAGTAAGACAAAGCAAAATGCTTATAAAAAATAGTGGAGACTAATAAGGGAATGAGATTTCTGAGGTAAAGAAGAGGGGAAGATGGAGAATGGACTGAAGGGATTGTGTTGGGAAAAAGAAAAAAAGAATCCCAGGAAAAAAAGTCACAAAGTGCAACTTCACTTTCATCATTTCACAGACCAACTAGGAGAGAAAAAGCATGAAATAGAATGAACTTTATAGGTGAGACCTATCTTATACTTAGGGAGAAGAGGAAAGAGCAGGGGTGTCAGATTCTAAGGTTATCAAGAAAGTATTATGTACGGTCAAAAAAAATGTTTTTAAGGATTTATTTATTTATTTATACAAGAACCGGGTACAGGCCAGATGCGCGGGAGGGTGAGAGGATTCACCAGAGACAGAGTGGGGAACAGAACAGGCAGACTGATGGAATACACTGCTGAGGGGAGCAGCTGGCGAGACAGGAGAGGTCTGCCACGCATGTGGGACCCTCGCCAGCCGGCCGGGATCGAACCGGCACTGCAGAGGCTGCGAACAGCTTTACAATGCTGTGCTCAACCACCTGCGCCACCAGGGGAGGCCCTGAACAGTCAAAATTATACCCTAAAACCCCTTAAGTTAAACACAAATATTTATTTTTTTAATTCATTCTGTATGCAGAAAAGTAAGCTCACACTTCCAGGTTGTGGGTCATTGGCAAGATGTGGGGAACAAAACAGAACACAAGGTACCGGAAGAACACTGACAAGTATCTTTATTAAGTCTAATCATTTCACTTAGAAGTAACACATTGGGATTTCATGAAGGGATTGCATATAAAATGATTCTATTGTTTATCTTCACTGTCTTTTTAAAATCTAAAGTTTTGAGAAAACTGTTTTCCAAACAGGAAAAATAAAAAGCTAAGACAGTCTCTGTCACTTCCCAACCAGACTCCAGAACCACACCTTCAACCTCAGCAAACCCAAAGAAACCTCGTTCCTTTTCTTTCTTTTTTAATTTTTTATATTTTTTACATCATTCTTCATTTTTGTACAATATATGCTATCTCATCTCGGTGATAGTCCCCGTGAAATTCCCACCATCAATTCACCTTGAACCATCACCATAGTCCCTTGTGCTCTTCCCACCCCTCTTTTGACCCTACTCCCCTCTCCCCCATGGCAGAATGTCTCTGGTTTTAGCTGCCTGTTGATTTTGATATTTACTTTATTATAATTACTTTTTTTCCCCTGATCCCTCATTTGGATCCTCTACATTCCTTCTAAAAGTGAAACCCATTCCCTTTTCTTTCCTGGCCTGCCCCAGACAGTCTCATAGTCAGATATTTCACTAAACAGGACTGCTACTGGCAATGGATGCTTTCTTAGCTGTGACCTTTCAAAACCTGGGGTTCCATGTGTAAAATCTGTCACTCACTCTCCCTACTGAGTTGAGAATGTCCACATCAGGGAAAGTGGCTAACTGGCCGATGGTGAAATAATAACCTCTGGGAGAGGTGACCTCTCTGGACATTGTTGTCGCAGTCACATGGAGGCATTTTGCCACGGGATTCTGCTGCTCTCGGGAACACATGAGGTCTGACTGGCATGAGCAAGTTCAAGGGCTGCCAGTGACATTCTCCTGACCCTGTGGCAACTTCTTCCTTCATTAAAGAACACACACGAAGCCTCGGCCAGGACCTCTTACTTTCATTTCATCTCCGCCTGCTTGCTTTGTTCTAAGTCTGCAGTCTTCCCGCTAGTCAAGGGCCAGGCTGAAATCCCAGAGCAAATTCTTCCAACACCAAACAAGGCAATGCTCAAGGAGATTTTGGAGACCAGTAACCAAGACCACTAAGCTATCTTATTTGGAAGTTAATACATTAGAGGTTATATATTTTTCATCCCAATTATATATTTGATGGATTAGCTGTGTAACTTTATTCTATTATATTCCACTACAAAGGTTAAAGGTACCTGGAGAGGACGATGTTTTAAGCAAGTTTACATTTGTTTAAGGTATAAGAGATTTTCAAAGTCAAGTCAAGGAGAACCCTTTCTTGAAGGTTCGGATATTACCAACTTTAGTTAAAATGTGGTATGCCTTATATGTATCTTTGAGGAGATGATTAATACTGAAGGGGATTATTTAGTAGCATATAAACAACATCAGGAGAAACATGGAACCGCTTTGCACAGAAGCTATCAGGTAGTGTTCTAAATACCATTACCCCAATGGCAAATGGCTCTATTGAAAAGCCCACGGATGGAGTTTCCCCACTGTGTCTTCTGCTAGGCTGGCCAGAGAAGTCACAGAGCTTAGGCAAAGGGCCAACTAGAGCTTTGCTTTTGGGTACTGAAAGTGTTCCCACCCAGCAAGGATTAGGCTCTGGGCATGACTTGCTGGTCTGGAAACCTGAAGCCAGAATTTTTAAAATCCTGGCTCTTAAGCACACCCCGAACAACAAAGGATGGCTATTTGTTTGGAAAGTTCAATCTCAGGGAATGTCAGAGTTAAAAGGTCAATTGTAGCTACCAAGGAGCACAGTGAATACCTTATTTACAAAGTTTCTCCAAAAGGTTTTGTTCAATATATAATAGTGGGGAGGGGGAGAAGAGAGAATAAGGAGGAGGGAGGGAGAGGGAGACAGGGAGAGAATGGGGTGAAAGGAAGTAAGGAAAGGAAGGAAAGGGAATAGGCAGGAAAGAGTGGTTAAAAATACACTTCAGAAAATCACCTCTGTTTTCTGAACTATTCAACAGGAATAATAATGCACATCTAAACTGCAGGGTTTATTGATTTAATCACTGCAAACTACTTGGTACAATTGCTGGAATGTATCAAGAATGTTCAATAAAGGTCAAGCATTATTACTGTTAATTTTTAAGTATCTGAATATGCCAGAGGAAGAAGTGTACATATAGTTCCTGAAACACCACCACTTTATTAACTAGCTATTCAGAACTTTGTAAGAAAGAACCTGTTCCAAATCACACACTCTATTGATCATGACCAAACTCTCCAGCCACACTCCAACCGCCCTCCAATTTCAGAGAGGCTCTCCTCCAGTGTCGACCTGGGCCAGGCATAAGGAGAGAACTTGGGAGGTAGAAGAGAAGGCTGGAAGAAGTCTGGATGCTCTGGGGGGTGACGCAGATCTTGAGAAGGTCCTGGGGATAGGAGGACCCAATAGTCCCTTAACAGGAAGGGTCCTGTCACTTGAGCTTGATTGCTGCATTCTCCAAAGCCCCAAACCTCCCCCAGTTCAACGTTTGAACATATTATCAGCCTTAGTTGCATGACTGTTTTGTGTAGGAGAGCAGAGGCAATGTGGGAGAGAACAGACAAGGAGTTCTGTCCCAAGTTTGGATCAAAGCCAGGACAGAGATAAAAGAACAGCTACAAGATGCAGAGTACCTCAGAAAACAGGAAATCTGAGCAGAGCTTACTGCCAATGCAGGAATCTGGGGGCAGGCTTTGGCCTCCTAAAGGACATGAAATGGGAGGTTTGTGCTGGTAATCTCTCCAGATCTCAAGGGGCCAGCAGGGGCTAACATCTGGGACATATTACACTTCTACAGAAAATGTCATGTCCTTATGCGAATATTGGACTATGAGTTCCTTGAGGACAGAGCTTCTCTTATTTGTAAAAACACCTGTATCTCTAGCACACTGTCCAGCAATAGTACCGCTATACGATGAATGAGTAAATGCATGACTTTATCATAGATAGTCTCCCTTAGAAACCCCCTAAGGTTAGTGAGAAACTCAAATGGAAGAGAGGAAGGAGAAGGAAGAGGAGGCGGGAAAGAGAAGAAGAAGAGGAGAAGAGAGACTAAGAATGGAACCCTCATATATAAAACCCAAATGTATTTTCCTGATCTCTCACTGATCTTCACCCCTCTAATACTGCCCTTGGGAACTCCTGCATAGTCTAGAAATAGGTTGAGTGGAGCCAAAATCCTGGTAGATGTTCACAGGTGGTCTCATGCAAAGGCCATGCACATCCTAACAGATGCAACCCCGCTCAGAGAGAGCCAGGCAGTGGCGGGTCAGTACGAGATTAGAACTGCTCACATTTCAAGGACAGGATGTAACCAGGACAGCTCTGGGGTCTATGCTATCATGAGCTGGCCTAGACATAGTGCTCAAGTATAACAAAAGCTTTTCCAGAGCTTTATGCAAAAAGTCATTCAAGCTGTCAGGTCAGGATCTGAGGATATACCCTTGCAATAAATGTCTACAGGCAGTGGCATAAATCATAACAATCACAATAATACTGATTTTTTACAATGTTACTTCCTTTGTTTCCCTGTGGGTTTGGCCAGTTGACAGAAGGAAAAATATAAAGTGCGATGTTTAAAAAATAAAGACACAAAATTTTAAAATAAGTTTTGGGGCCAGGTCTAAATATATAAAAATCCAAATGATGTAAATCCGTCTTCTCATTGCAGATTTAGTAAACATCAAAATATCAGGTACTGCTACTACTGACTGATTAGTCAGGCAAAAAGATTGTTAGTCTGCTGGCCTGTGTGAATGTCATTAAAAAGAATTAATCCACCTTCCAAATTGTAAATAGTATTAAAGTTTAGTTTTTTTACAGATGAAAATATGCTGAAATAGGACAGGAACTACTGCCTGTGTACTCCCTGTAACGATCTCACAACACAGACATTTACTCAGGATGCCTTGTGGAAAGTGGGTGACTGGGCACAAAAATACAATTTCTCATTTTTTCTATAGTCAAATGTCATGACTGAGTTCACTCTGTGATACTCCTAAAGCTACTTTCAAAAATGTCTTCCCTTTCCTTTCTCTCTTCATATCACAGGACAAAATACACCATTACAAAGCAAACTCAATAATGTGTTCTTGCCATTATTGTCCTATGTGAGTTAGTTCTCACACAGGAGCTACCCCAAATTTTACTCCATAGCCATGTGCTTTTAGATTCTGGGAGTTACTGATGTCTGCATTCCCCAAGGCCAGGGCACGACTATTGGATGGTAGGGAGAAAAGTGCCTGTCACTCTCCAAAGATATGACATGCCAGCAAAATGTGGATATGCTCAAGAAACCACTTCCAAACATGGAAACAGGCCTGGATCAGTGTGGAGCGGATGGGAGCTTTTGCCAGTTCTGGATTTCGCCTGTCTCCTTACTGATCTCTCAGCACTCAACACAGGACCAAAGGAACAAAATGACTTCTAATCCCAATACATCAGAGTTGCTAGAAATGATTAAAGATTTTCCTAATAAGTAAAATAGATATTATAAAAACTAGCAATCGGAGGATTATCCTAAAAACACTTATAAAAAAGGAAATTTTATGGCAGAGTTAAAATTTTTAGGAAGTACTGAATGTTTCCAATATTCTTATTTTATTACAAGTGTTCCCACCTTTCCTTTCTCTTTTTGTAGGTGTTTCTGATACCTACATCTATTTTTGCTTTGTTAGAAAAATTTTGCTTTTGGTATTCATGATTAAAGTAACATGGATCACTAACAGAAATGCATGAATAATAATTCCTTTATAAATTATCTTCTATCATTCCAAGACTTGGGACTTCACTTTGTTTTCCAATTACTTTCTCTAATTAGTTTTTCTCTATTTTGTTGGAAAACTCCTTTCTCCTTTCTTAACAGTAGGTTCTCCAGGGGAAAATCCTTGCCCTTTTTCTCTGAATGCATGTCTTTTTTTCCCCACCGTGGTCTCCTCCTTCTCAGCGATCCCTCCATTGCTGCCCTTGTGGATGCTTCAAAATCTACAGCCCCATTAACAACTGGTTACCAGCCACCTACTACCTGGAAGCCTGTTCTGTCTATAGAACCATAGATTCAAAGACAAAATGACACCTTTTCTCCAAACAAGATAGGCTGAACATCCCAACTACTCATTCTGTCTATGGAGTTAATACTTTAAAAATGGTAACAGGCAAAGAGTCATGCAATAGAAATAAACCTGCTTTCCTGGAGAGTCACTGCATCATGTTTGGCACCAAACATCTTATGAGTTGTTTAATTACCCTCTACTGTTTTACAGTTGTAAGTCAGTGGCTTGACTAATTATTGAGCTCTTACTCTATGCCAGATTCGACTCTTTGAGAAAGAGTTGAAGGAAATGAGGCAGTAGAAGGCAGGTTATCAGCTCACCTGGACTCTGCAGGCCAGGGTTTCTCAGTCTTGGTGCTACTCACATTTAGGCCCAAATAATCCTTTGTTGGAAGTAGAGGAGGCTGTGATGCACTGCGTAGAGTGACCAGCACTTCTCCTGGGCCCTGTCTACACCAGCAGATGCTCCCTAGTAGTGACAAAAAAATATCTCCACAAATTTCCAAATGTCCCTGGAGGGGTGCAAAATCATTCCCAGCTGAGAATCACTGTTGCAGGATAAGGTTAGAAATTTTGGTATTATTCTAAATGTAACAGGAAGTGATTACAACATCTTGGGCAGAAAGTCATAAGACCGGAATTATATACTATAGGAAGTTTAGATTGCTTTTGTGAAAAGGGATAAGAGCAGATACAGGAAAAAATGACGGTGAAGCCCGAGTCACTAATTACGGACTTAGGTGGCAGCCAAGAGGATTCATGCAGGAATCAGATGGACAGTGTTTAGATGAAGAGAATCAATTATGATGTTTAGGTTCATTGCTGGAGCCACAATAGAGCAGGGCCTAAGCTCTAAACCTCAGATGGTATTGCTATTTACTGCAGAGGAAGACAGGGAAGTAGATGTGTGAGTGTGGGGCTTGGAAGTGAAGTCTGTTAGCTACATTAAGTTTGAGACGTCTGTTAGATACCTGAGTAGAGGTGTTAAGGAGGCAATTAGATAAGGCAGCATGGCATCCTAAGGAGAGGTCAGGATTGGTCAGGATTGGGGATTTAAACTTATGAGTATCTAGCTATGCAATCTGAACATGAGAGGTGGGATGGCATTACCTAGTAGTTTCCTGTGAACTGTCTAAGAAATGACTGCCCTACAAACACATAGCATAATATAATGGAAACATATTTTTCCACAGTCTGGAGGACAGAAGTCCAAAATTAAGGTGTCTTTACGGGCTTCACTACCTCTGGAGATTCAAAGGAGAATCCATTCCTGGTTGCTTCTAATTTCTGGCAGCTCTCAGTAATCCTTGCCTCGAGACTTTGTGGTCACATCCCTGCAAACTCCACCTCTGAAGCCACTTGTCTCCTCCTCCTCTGTCTGTCAAATCTCCTCTGAGTTTCTCTACAAGGATGGCTTCTTGTTGGAGTTAGGGCCTGCCTGAATAATGCAGATGATGTCTTCATCTCAAGTTTCTTAACTTAATTACATCTACTAAGGCCCTTTTTTTCCAAATACGTTAACATTCACCAGGTCTTGGTATGAGGATGTGGACTTATTTCTTTGAGGGTCACCATTTAACCCACTCTACCTAGGGAGAGGAGAAGACAGAGAAGATAAAGTGCAAACAGAGAAGACCAAAAGCTTCTTCCAAGTCTGATGCTTCAAGGAGAGAGTCTTGGAATCTCCAATAAAGACATTGGTAGAGTAGAGGGAGGTAGGACCAGGCAGTGCACTGGTTACAGATGGCCAGCAAGAAAGGGCCTGGGTTTTGTGTTTTTCTTGTATCATTTATGTTTCTTTCATCATATTTACCCCAGAGTAAGTTTAATAGAAATTCTTTAAATTTAAATGAGTATTTACAGTAAGATTCTTAAAAAGCAGTGTCCATGCCATTAAATTGTCTTGAGATTCTTGGGGAAAACCCAGGAGTAATCACCCACACATTTATTGCTTTAGGTGAGCACATGGAAAAAGAGAAAGAGAAAAAAAAAATCTGTTTTATTTTGTGCCAAGTTTTTACTATAACAGTAACCATCATTCTTAATTCTTTATTCCCAAGCCCACAAAGGGCTAACATTTGAAACTGATTTAGCAACTTCTTTGGAACTTGCAGCAAGCCTCCAAAGTTAAATTTAAGATTCAAACCTCCGCGATTGGTCAGTGAAGTGAACATGGGGAAAAATGATGATTCAAGGAAACAGCTTTCCTCTGGTGTCCTGATAATGTTAAGGGAAATAGATCATGGTATTGCAATTACTTCTTCACTCCTGAGAAACATATTTTCATTGGTCTCTTTTTGGAAAAACAGGTTTAGTGTTACCGGTCACTTTACAGTCAATACATTTCAGCTTTACCTAGAGATGAATAAATATGCCCTAAAATTATTTGAACAGAAATGTATCATGGAAGTTCAACATGGCTTCTGTCTTACAACATAAAAAGTAGTATGTTGCAAAAGAAGAGGTATGAAGCTATTCCCCTAAATCATATACAGTGTTGTAAACCAATGCTACCTCAAGGAAAACAAAACAAACTAAGGTAGTATGTTGGAGAAACATTTTAAATAAAAGTAAAATTAAATGTACGCATGACCTGAAAATATAGGGACACAGATCTTTTTCTTTTTTTTTCACCTGTGGCTCCCTTAGTGGCTGGCATGGCTGGCATGGCACTCTAGGATTTAAACCTTCACTACTCTAGAGTGAGAAACTTGAGTGAGATTTTCAACTTTTCTTCTAACAAAGTAGTCTTGCTACCCGTAAAAATAAAAAAGATGATGAGCTATCTGTTTCCTGAGTTGATCTGAGATGGCAAAAAGTGGGGCAAAGAATTTTCTACTTTCCCTCCCCTCATACAACTGTGAAGAAGTTCTAGGGCAGAGGTATTCAGGGTCCTCTCTCCTTCACTGGAGGTGGATTTAAAAATTGTAGGCTCGCACTTTTGGCCTTCTCTCCTCTATCTGCCACCCACACTCCTACCTGCCACAAGATCCTAAAGGATAAACAAAATAATGTAAGATGGAGACCTGCTTACCAGGTCCTTAAGTCTCCCAAACAAATAGAAAATTTACAAAGTAATGGAGAGATACTGAGAACTAGGGGGACTAAAGTAACAGGATACATCTCAAAATCACTGAGATTTAATACTACTTAAACTTTCTTTACATTAGGTTACCCCCCCCAACACATATATACCACATATATCCAAGCCAATATCCTGATTTGACTCAATATTTGGTTGGGGGGGTGGTTATGTGGACTAATGGAACATAACAAACCACTTATTTTTTTGAGATGTGCAAAGGACTAAAACAATGCCTACTATTCAAGAATGCTCTGAGTAAATTGAAAAGTACCCTGAAAAAAAAAAATCAGTTAAAGCAGAAAGCATGTCCAGGGATTGCTGAGGCTAGGAAATGATGCATGACTTGCCAAAAGCCAAAAGTTCAACAAGCAGCTCTTTTATGTGACTAGAGAATTAGCTCATCTCTGCATTGTGTTTGCTACATAAGTGGAGTGGTATTTTGGCAATAAAAGTGGTAGCAGATTCTTGGCTTTTCCCATAAGACTCCGTTGGGAGTGAGCAGCCTTGGGTTCCAGTTCAGTCTTGGTGACCTTCTTGTTTGTGACTGAAACAAGTCCCTGTGTCTCTCTGAGGAATTCTCTCTCCATCTGCTTAGTAGGAGAAATGGTGATCACTGGTTTACTGTGAGGGTAACATGTGGAAGGGCTTTGAAAAAGTTTAAAGGTGTAAGTCATTTTATCATGTAGTAAAAGCCACCAGGATCAAGACCCTCTGACACTGCTCAGACCTCATAATCAACAAAGACAGTCTGCATTCTTTCCACTACAACTCCTTTATCTCATCATTAGAGAAGCTAGCATGAATTTGGCGCCCACATGAACAATGGGGTTATTACTTCCATCCTCACAGGCTAAGAAAGTAAAGTCCAGAGGGATTAAACCACCCTTCTCATGAGAGAATTTCAAAACAGATGCAGTTAGTAAAGCCCCGCATGTCAGATTGCAGAGAACATCCTTTGGAAGAAAACAGCCTGTGTGTGTGTGTGTGTGTGTGCGTGCGCGCGCGCTGTGGGTTTTTCCAAATAAAGACCCCAGTTTCAGGTCCTCCCTGATGGTGCAAAGGGTTAAGATGTGGCACTATGAAGCTGTCCGCAGCCTCTGCAGCTGGAGTTCGATCCCCAGCAAGGGTGCTACCCACATGGCTCAGCAGACCTCTCTTGACTTGCCCGCTGCTCCCCTCAGCAGTATTATTTTGGTCAATCAACATGCTCTGTTCCCCACTCTGTCTCTGGTGACTCCTCTCATCCCCCACACCTCTGGTCTGTACCCCAGTTCTTGTATGCATAAATAAATAAATCTTAAAAAAAAAAGACCCTAGCTTCAAAGAGTCACAACTGGACAAGATCTGCCAGCATACACTTGGGATCTACTTTGTGGGTGAGTCCACAGGCTTGCCAGCATCTTGCCTCTATTCTCCGTGAACAGAAAAGGAAACTGGAGCATGCTGAAGCTCGGCAGTTCAGTAGCGGCTCACCTCCAAGCTCCCACCAAGCTTGTCCTCTTGTGCTCTGAGCACGACTGCTTAGTAAACACTGTTGATGGACTAGCTGTTTGAGTAAGAACTGAATTACCCAAACAAAATAATTTTGATTTGGACAAAATTAAAATAATCACAAGACAAACCATGAGATTTTGACTACTTATATTTACACTGTGTGATGTGTCAAATTCAAGGACCTTCTCTAGGTTCTCATTCTCTTGTCCTCCCTGCGGTTTCTGAACTGTTGACCCTCGTACACTGCAGGGAACCCTTTCATTCCTTGGCTGCCCGAAGCTTCCACTCTCGGGTATGCCACAGCCCTCTTCTTTTATGACTGTGTCTTCTCAATTCCATTCATGATCATTTCTTCTACTTCCTGTTCCTCACACGTGGACTTTCCCTAAAGTTATACGGTCTCCTAATCCCTCTTCAAAATCAGTCCCCATTTATGCAGATGGCTTCTCAAGCTGGGTCTTCAAATTCCCCTTCTCTTTCCTCAGATCCACTTTGTAGCTACTTCTCATTCTGTGTTACCCAGTGTAAAATCTTTGAAATAATCTTTAATGTTTCCATTAGACTTCCATAACCATTCCAACAATTTGTACTGATTTTCACTTAGTAGTATTTCTAAAATGTCTGCTTTCCTTTTTTAGTTATTTAACACATATCTATTAAATTCCAGGTGCTCATCTTGAAAGAAAGCATGGGGCCTCACTGGTGGTGCAGCGGGTTGAGCACAGCGCTATGAAGCTGTCTGCAGCCTCTGCAGTGCCGGTTCGATCCCCGGCCAGACACAGAGCAATTCACATGGCACGGCAGACCTCTCCTGTCTTGCCCACTGCTCCCCTCAGCAGTGTATTTCAGTCATGCTGCCTGTTCTGCTCCCCACTCTGTTTCTGGTGAATCCTCTCACCCCCCACACCTCTGGCCTATACCCCAGTTTTTATATGCATAAATAAATAAATCTTAAAAAAAAAGCACAAACTTCTGAGCAAGGCCCTACTTTCTTTTGTTATCCCTTCTATTCCTGTTGCACATGGTTGGCAAATAGATATTCCCCCATAATTGTTCACTTTCCCACTCTTGTTCTTGACCTCTTAAGAGAACTTTGCTTTATCTGTGAAATGAAGTCCAAATTCTTTGTCTGAAAGTCATATTCTTGTAACATCTGGATTTAAGCAATCTTTCTAAATGAGTCTCCTGTTCTTCTCTATGTGAACCTGTGGCCCTAGGCACAGGCCTTCCCACTACTTCCTTATAACAACACTTTATGTATTCTGAGCTCTGAATATTGGTGCAAACTCTCCTGGTGCCATCTGTTCTCTGTTTCTCTTTCTGATCCTCCCACTTAACAAGACTCAATTCTCTTCCTTTCTTCCTCAGAAGCTTCTCTAGTCTCCTCAGTCCACAGTAAAATAGGCAGGAGAAACACATGCTTTATTTTGCAGTTTCTTCTGTGTCAGAGCCCAAGCATCATCTGTTTGTGGAACAATTCACATAACTTGAGTTACCATTTAACTCCCCCCGCCCCTTCACCCAGGAAACAACTGAGAATTCCCATTGTACTTTCCTCTGAGGACAGAGCAGAGACATGGTGGTAAAGAGCATGAACTCAGACACAGACTGCCTAGGTTCAAGTCACCCCTTGCTCCCTGTGTGACCTTGGATATTGTGTATTTTTACTACACTTTAGAGTCCTCATTTGTAAAATGGGAATAATATACTTCCTACAGAGACTTATCATGAGGATTAAATGAGTGAATATATATAAAATGCTTGAAACAGAGCTGGGCACATAGTAAGTACTTTGTGTTAGCTATTACTCTTTTCCTTGTACCGTTCACAATGTGTGTGTATGAAGGTATGTGCAATTATTCCAGAGGATGGTTTTGAGATAAATCTGTATCTACAGGAGAACAGTGGATCAACTAACTTAATTTGAGGTGAGAGAAATACCTGTGTATTTCAAGAATATGTAATGTATTCCCTTCTAGCCCCTGAACTATGTCTACAGTTGCTTTAGCTTCTCATTCAACTCTTCCTGACTATGTCCGAGTATTCTTCTGAGATGGAGAGGCAGTGCACTTCATTTCAGTCAAGATTTTGACCAGAATAGAAAAGCCCATTTTTAGTTGAACATCCTTCCATATTTGATACATACATGTTTCCTAGAAGGCAATAATGAGTCTATATAAAAGGGTGCTTTATATTATGATCTGTACATGGTCTAGAAATAATCCCTAGGACTTTGCCTCATGAATAATCTTCCTGAAGTTAGAAAAGACAAAAGGAGAGGGAAAAAATCAGGTGGGGAGGACCCACTGTTGAATAAAGACGACATTTAAGAGATTCTTAGGCAAACTGGTAGTATTTAAAGCATGTTTTTTGTTTTAAACATATATACAGACTACAAATCTGACTAAGCAAAAATCAACACATAAAAAAAAAAAATCTTAGGCCTCCCCTGGTGGCACAGTGGTTGGGCACTGGGCTGCGAAGCTGCCCACAACCTCTGCAGTGCCAGTTCAATCCCCTGCCGCTGGGTGAGGGTCCCACATGGCGCAGCAGTCCTCTCCTGCCATGCCTCTCTCCTGCCATGCCTGCTGCTCCCCTCAACAGTGTATTTCGTCAGTCTGCCTGTTCTGTTCCCCACTCTGGCTCTGGTGAATTTTCTCACCATCCCGTGCTTCTGACTGTACCCAGTGCTTGTATAAATAATCTTTAAAAAAAAAATAAATCTTTTAAAAAGCAAATAATAATGTGGTGTTTAATATAACACAGTGAAAGGTATATGGGAAGAGCAATGACGATGGCTAATGCACAGAAATTAGGGACAGGATATGAGGAGAGGGCAGAAGCAGACATGTGTAGAGAGATGTGGGCTATGTCAGGAGGGCAGAGACGGAAAAGGGTCTGGGCGGGAATACTGGCTTTCTGGGAGGGGGGAGAGGAGGGGAGACGAATGACACGGGCTCTGTCCTACATTTTTCTTGCTATCTACCCCTCATCAAGCTCAGAGGAGTCCAGTTTGGTTAGAGAAACATTCACTGGAGAGGAACAAGGGAGATCAGTATCCCTGATCTCCATGGAGCCCATCAAAACTCAGTTTCATGCCAGATTATGATCTGTACTTTAGGGATCCATGGCAGTTAATTCCTAGGAATCTAGAACAACGATGGTGATTTTGTGGTTAAACGCACATATTGAGAAAATTCAACAACAAATATTCTATAGGGCGCAAAGTGTTGAAAGCCATATGATGTAAACAGCCATGGGCAATTTTTATATATCAATAGGAAAGACTACAACTGGAGAAAGTTTGGGTCCTGCACAATCTCTCACTTTCTTGCCTGAAACTGATAGCCTCCACCACTTATTTCTGAAGACCTTGTTTTTAGTTATTCATTAGTTCACTCACATAGTCAAGGAATATGTGATGAGCACCAATACTGTCCCTGCTCTGGGTTGGGCATTAGGAGATGCAGTGATAAGACAGTTACTCCCCTCAGGGTTTAGAATCTAACAAATACTTTAACAAAGGATTTACAGTTGAGATGATTCATGTGAAAGAATTACAGGATCTGATAAACCAGATGTGCCCTTGAAGGGCATCACTATAGAATCAATGCATGACTTGTGTTTTTCTCTAAACTTCCAACACTATTTGAAAGAGTCCACCAAACATTTAAGTTGGAAATGGATGTCTTTAAACTCCATATTTGACACAAATATGGAGCAAATATTGTTTTAAAATGAACAATGATGTAAAAAATAAACAATAAAAAAATCTTATCTCAAAAAAAAAAAAATAAACTCCCATCGAAGGTTTTTAAGAAGGTTCTCTTCCTATCCCATACAATGCTTCCACTAGGTGAAGTACCACAGTCACATACTAGATATACTAATGGAACCACACCTTGTGTTCTGCCTTTTCACATTAGAATCTTCTGGGTGGGTGGGGGAAGGGAGAGGTACAGGAGGACATATTTAAAGGGACAAATGGTGGGGGGAACTTTGCAGAATTCTGGGTTAGAATCCTGAGTCTATACTTTCTAACTGTTTAACTTTGGTAAAATCGTTCAACCTCTCTGACTTTGTTTTCTCCTTTAAAAAAAAAAAAACTGGAATAATAAAAATTCTTTCCAGGGTTGGGGAAAAAAGTTGTGTAAAGTAACTGGCATAGTGCCTGACACATCAAGCACTTGGTAAATAGTATGTATTAGTAGCATTGCTGAAAGATACCAAATGTGTGAAGTGTAGATAAAATAATGAAAGTGCCAAAGTATTTTACCTAAAATGAATCAAATGTGCATCATCCCACACAAGCAACTAAAAATTCCATCAGTAACAACTGAAATGGTATAGCATGTGTGCAGACTGCTATTACATTATCTTTGGCATTTTCACCAATCTTAGCATCTTACTGGAATGGAATTTGAGAACCACGCATAAAATTAAGTAGCGTGAATTCAGAATACATCATTACAAGTAACTTGGATTCATATAGGACGTTGTCTTTTCCCATGAATCAGAAGGTTTGGTTTTGTACAATATATAAGAAAAACATTAAAAATAAAACGGTTATTTCACTAAGCCTTACTTTCAGGGGAATGAACAGGCCATACGTGATGAACAGAGTCTCGATGAAAGCATCTCTCTCTTTTAAGTGTACGCCTACCTCCCTGGCAAGAGTGTGTTGCATCTCTCATCTGCAATCTACCTTCACAGCACTTCTCAGAGTAGTGTAGGGGGGTTTCCAGTCTCCATTAGTAATTTTCCCCATGGTGGACTGGGAGGGGTCTGTCTTGCCATCTTTCTCCACTCCTCACTTGCTCTTCCAGGAGAACGAGTGCTTTCCTGCAAGCTGACACAGGGAGGAGGGACTGAGTAAACTGTGATCAGCTCAGACCCCTCTGGTCTTCCACCTCATTGGGAAGACCCTTCATTCTGCAGATAGTCCATGTTGTAAGCTTAGTAGAGTGTCCATGTTGTAAGCTTAGTAGAGTGGACTCTCTCCAGCTTTCCTGAGATTAACTCCAGGGTGAGATAGGAAGACACTTGTTACGGCTAGCTGCCCATCTTGGCCACATCCTCAAATTCAGCTTAATTTAGTTTTTTTAGAAAGCTTGTACTTAATCTTCATCTGTTTCCTATATTTTATCTCCCAATTGTTTCCAATCTCAAGAACAGCTTTAACTAGTATTTTGTGAGGGAAAAAAATCAGGTTTGCAGAAGTACCATATGTAGCCCAAGGTCACACAGCTAATTAATAATAGATGACTTAGAATTTCAGCCCTGGTCTTCTTTACTGTGCAGTATAGTCTCTTTTTAGGACATATTGCTGCCTTTTTTTTGTTTAATAGTAAAAATAGTAACTACAGAAATAATAAACTCCTGGAAGCTATAGACTTTCACTGCTGGCCCCCCAATAAATTTGCTGTCTCTTCATGTACTGGAAATGTCTGGTAACAGAAAGTGTCTGCTCTGAATTTCCATGGTGACACACTGTTTCTGCACAAACCAAGTATACAGAGAAATAAGACAGGAGATAGAATTAACAAGGCCTCAACGCCAATAAAATCCTCATTCCAGCTGCTCCCTCCCAACAGTCTGTCTGGAACAGGTGATTTTCTTGATTTATGTATGCAATAGCAAGAAGGTTTGAATAACTTTCCACTTATTTAGAAGTGGAGCAGACTTCCATACAAGTATAACCAGTGCCTGGTTACATTATTTACGTGATATTTAAATACCTTTGTTTCCACAGCCAATCTAGTTTATGGCTCTGACTTCCTGGATACAACCTTTTAGTAACTATATTTAACTACATTATATTATTGTTTCTTAGTATCCTCAGGGGACTGATTCCAGGATTGTTCAAGTTCCTTATATAAAATGGTGCAGTATTTGCATATACCACATACATTTTCAGGTATACATTATATTGTCTCCAGGTTACTTATCATACCTGATAAATTTAAGTGCCATGTAAGTAGTTGTTATACTGTATTGTCTTAAAAAATGACTAGGAAAAATAGTTTCCACATATACCATAGATGCAACCATCATAGGTAACCAACCCCTGGATACATTTTTTTAATTTTCTGTATTCTTGAGGCTCTAAAATCTGGGACCTCATCTGCTCAGGCGAGACTATCTCTCCCAGAGTTAGTTAATTCCTAAAGATAGTCAACAACTAGCTTTGTCTTTAAGGACCCCTTTAATAGGCAAACCAACCAGGTTCAAGTGCAAACCCATCTCCCCTTGCCACCCATATAGAGCTCCTGGAGGCAATATTCCTCTACCCTGGTCTACTCTAAATCTTCCCAGGGCCAGTATCAGACAGCCCTCAACCACCCAGAAATCATTCACACTATTCAATCCTGAACGTGTTCACCTTGCCCCATCCATTCCTTTCCTCAAAAGCGACAATAAAGGCCCTGTCCAAGCTCTCTCCTCTATCCCCCTCCCCTGTCCAACCCTGTACTTCCCTGAGTGGTCCTCTATCATCAAGCGAGCCCACCTCCTCTCTTCACCGTATCTGAATAAAAACAAATACCAGGTAGATTTTGAAACAAAGTCATACTCTTCAAGAGCATATGCAACCATAGTAATACACCTGCCTTTTTTTGGTGGCAAGTTATCTCTAAAACCATTATTACAAATTAATGAAAGACTTTTCTAGAACTCTTTGGAAAAATAATATTGAGAGCGGAATATAGGGTTTGTTTTCTATTATGATTTCTTTTAACAGAATGTTATGGTTTCCAAACTTGATTACATGTGCCTGATAATGTAATCAAGTTTACATTAGACTTAGATTAAGTTTACAGTGAAAGCAATTGGCAGCCACCTGGTTGCCTTGCAGCTTCAAATGGGATTTTCCAGTAAGCCTCATGAACAGAGTAACTATTTAAATTATACAATGTGTTGAAAATGGAGTCAAAGCCAAAATCCAGTAAAACTAATTATAACTGTGATGGGTATTCTAAAGGAAAAATACAGGGCAATGAGCATCACCTCACTGACATATGTAAAAGCACCTACTTATGTCATCAACATGTAACAGAATTTAGAAAAGTTGTTTGTTCCCCATCAAACAAGTGGGGAACAAAAGCACTCAAGTAGATTTGTGTTGCATTATGAGAGGGAAGTTGGGTTACTGAAAACTTATAGCAATTTCCCAGGGTGGGAGTAACATTTCTCAATTTTTTCTTGAGGATCACTTCCTAAGGAATCTTTCAAGACATTTTTTCCTAATTGCCCCCAATCCCAAGAGTGCTAGTACTACAGAAACACTACATACCTGTATGTACTATGGCCCTTTGGGAGGTCCACAAGCCATTATAACAACTAAGAATTTTTGTGCCCTCCCCAAGAACGAATTTTCATTATTAGGGATGCCATTGGCTCTTAACCTCAGCTGTACATTACAACTACCTGAAAAATTTTTCATTAGCAAGACCCCACGTACAGACTTTTATTTGAAGTGGGATCCAGGCTTTGTCATTTAAAAATTCTCCATGGGGTAAGGTCAAGAAAGATCCCACTGCTGGCCAGACAGAGGCAGCTCTAAGGACTTATTCAGTGCTGGAAGCCTGTGTCAAGGTGTGCTTGTCATTTGTCTTACTGTAAATTGACCTCAATCCTTTTCCCCTATAATAAAAAACAAACAAAACTTGTCAATTTGTATAGATTCTCTGTCTACCAAATGGATAGATACGGTAGAGAAGGTATTCCTGGAATAAAAAGAAAGCAAGCAGAAGAGTAAAGATCAATTTTTGGCCAGGCCTGTTAACAGATTACCGATTCTGTCCTTTCAGGGCCAAGATGACAGGACAACGAGCAGAATCTGAAGCAATAAACTTATTTCAGGTGGCTTCAATCACATTCAAGAGCATAGGAACTGAAGATTTTCTCCTCTGCACTTCAAGAAGAAATGCAACTTTAAATAAGGCTCAGGTTCTTGGTAGAAACATGCTTAGAAAATAATATTATACTGGAATTCAGGCAAAAAAAAAAAAAAAAAAACAAAGCTCTTGTCCCATTTGCTATGTAGCTTAAAGGGGAGGCTGTAGCTCATGATGCATCTCACCACCTGTAAAAGGTAATATAACTCTGCCAGAGACCTTATAATTCAAGTACACATTGCACCTGATGTAAGTTATTGATATTCCCCTGATCTGAGTGTAAAAGAGATAATACAAATGATGGAAAGTTTATCACTTTTATTATTATGACGTTTGCTGAGTTTCACAGAATTTAATAAAAAAGACATGAAGTCAAGTAAAAATAAAACTGGAAATACTGGGGAAATATTCATCATGATAGAACAAGAGATAAAGAAAAGTATTTGGACAAAACTTAAATTATACCTTCCCGAGAGCAAGAAAATCAATTCTGTGAAATAACTGGTCACTCAAACTGTTTGACCTAAAATTCCTACTTCAAATATATTTCTTTAAGCCATACTGATTTTTACAGAAACATAGAAAGCCTTTTATTGATTTCACTCTTATAATCTTATAGCATTCTCTCAGTACTTTATAAAAGACATTTAGAAACAAGGACATACTAACTTATTTTATAATGGATTTGAAATGGTGCTATGAAATTACAAGGAGATCAATCTACTTTAGTGTAACTTTCTGATATTTTACAATCTCCAACAATATTAACGAAGACATAAAATGTAGTACACCAATTCTAATAAAGTTTAGAGAACATAAAAGGAATAACCAACTACTGCTTTAAATTTATAGTCAGAACACAACAGAGCAAGAGCAAATTATATGCAGAGCCCAAAGTGGAAAGGAGAGGATCTGATTGTCGGAGGGGGACTCCTTTGACAGCTGTCTTCATTTTGGGTGGCAGATTTCTAATGCTGGTCACAGAAAGAATGGGAAAGTCGCGACCTCTTCTAATCATCTGTCAGCTATCTTGAAAGAAGTCTGGAGCTCCCAAACAGCACATCCTGAGCCCTATCAGTCAAGAAATGCAACTCTGTCTGCTGTCTTACCTTTCTTTCCAACTCTTCAAAGTTAGTTTCCATATAGAAAATAAAACCATGTACCTTACAGCAGGATACATATTTTTTAAGGTTGTGGCATCTGGACCTACTTAGCCTAAAAGTGGGGAACTTTCTGCATGAAGTTGCTCCATGGGCAGGCTGCTTCCTTTTCTTTTAGTGTTTTTCTGGCTATCTTGGTAAACGACCACATGGACCTACCTACCATTAATTATAACGTCCTACAATAGACATATCTTGCTTTATCTAGGTATTTTCCTAATACCTAGTAATAGTGTTTTTTTTTTTTTAAAAAAAAAAGTATTACACTATTCAGCCAAAGAGCTGCTTTCGAAACAGTTATCAGAAAAACTTTGAGAGACAAATTATTGACTATTTCCATACACACACACACACACACACACACACACACACATTATTTGGTTTGAAGGCAGTGTGTGATGGAACTTTGGAAGACAAATATGTAAGACAATTTTGGGCACATCATCTTGCATTTTAAAGCAAGCATCTGGATAGCATCTACCGTGTGTTGTCATCGCTTGGTTTTTCGATTGGAATAAAACATCTTAATTTCTTATACCAAATTCGATGTGTTTCAGTATTTCCTGCCTAAGACATATACATGGTCATATGCAAGATATACTACAGAATAGTTCAAATATGATTCCACTCGTTATTACTTTTTATTTCTTTTAATTGTGCAGCTTTCATTTTTAGGATTTGGGTTTTTTTTTTAAGATTTATTTATTTATGCATACAAGAACTGGGGAAAACGCCAGATGTGGGGAAGGTAAGAGTATTCACTAGAGTCAGAGTGGGGAGCAGAATAGGCAGACTGACTGAGATACACTGCAGAGGGAAGCAGTGAGTGAGACAGAAGAGGTCTGCTGCGACATGTGGGTTGCTCCCTGGCCGGCTGGGGGATTGAACTTGTGCTGTAGAAGCTGCTGGTTGCTTCATAGTGCAGTGCTTAACCCCTTGCGCCACCAGGGAGGCTCATTTGTTTGTTTGTTTGTTTGTTTGTTTTTTCATGCTTTCTTTGACTCATCTTTGATTTTGAGACATATACGAAGGGTTTTATGTCATGGGTGATTTATTTCTACCAATTTGTCCTAGAGCAATACTATATTGGCCTTTGGAAACTAGACTAAGATACAGTAAAGCACCTTTCATCAGAATTGTTTGTGTGCTTTTTATTTATTTTAAATATGATCTTTCTACACAGAGCAATGGATAGAAAATAAGAAATTAAAGAAACAACGTGAGTTGAAAATGTAGTCCGAATGCATTATTATAGAAAGTTTTAGAAGGGACAAGTAAGAATGGTTGACATGTAGTGAGTGCTTTATGCTGCATGGCAGAGTATTATACATTATCATTCAACAAACAGGTATTCCAGGAGATAAGTTCCATCTGCTGTTTGTTTTGTGAATAAACTGAGGTTTAGAGAAGCCAAAAACTAGTTCAAAGTCATATACCAATAAGTAGGAAAGACAGGATGCAAATTCAACTCCTGACTCTCATGCTAAAGGACCACGGCACCTGTCTCCTGTCTACTCAACCTCAAATGTCCTCTTGCTAAACCACCATAACTCATATTGGGGGCACTGCACACAACTGTTGTAAATACTTTTAGTAAATACCTTTACTAAACAAAGGTATTGAGGGACAATTATTTCTTAGCCAAAGGACATTAGGTATCAAAATAGCTTTCCCAGCAAACCAAAACAAATATACAAATGTTGTAAATAATGCCGTATAATTGTATTATTATTATTATTATTAGTGGTTGTTATTACCACTGTATTACTACAAGTACTATCATTACTAGTTATTATTGCTGTTAATATTATTTGGTTAATCATTGCCATCACCATAAAACAGAACTTTGAGCTTCAGTCTGACTCAGCATAAAAGTCAGTGATTAGGTCAGACTAGTTTTAGACTAACATGTGTTGCTGTTTGACTGGAGCAGCTCCACTACTCCAAATAAGGACATGTGCTTTTTCTTTATTTATGATAGGGAGCCACTGTTTTGTTTTCTCTGTAGATTGTCCAAAAACAACTCAGAAGTTAACTAAGAAACTGGGTGTTGAGTAACTGAGGGACTGCCCAGGAAGCAGGACTTTGTTTTAAAATCAAGAGTTCCAGGCTTGTTGTAATGCTCTGCTGTCCTACTAGGGGTAAAGACTTGCAGTCTTATTACCTTTTCTGTCACTTTTCACCACCCTATCTCAGGCACAATTCCTATGTACTTTATTTGATGCAGAAAAGCTATCCTTAAAGAGATGTACACAGTCAAAGTAAAGCTGACATCTGAGGAAAGAACTAAAGACTATAGTGGTGAATGCTAGATTTTCAAGTGTGGTATCACAGCTTAAAAAGTAAACTTTTACCACAGAACAACTGGCAGTTGCCAAAGGAGGTGGGCGGGAGGAGGAGGTCAAAAGGCACATACAAACTTCCAGTTATGGGCCTCCCCGCAGCCTCTGCAGTGCCGGTTCAATCCCAGGCTGCTGGTGAGGGGCCCACGTGGCACAACAGACCTCTCCTGCTGAGCCGGCTGCTCCCCTCAGCAGTGTACTTCGGTCCTTCTGCCTGTTCTGCTCCCCGCTCTGGCTCTGCTGAATTCTCTCACCCTCCCGCGCTTCTGACTATACCCAGTGCTTGTATAAATAAATAAATAAATCTTGGGGGGAAAAGAAAAAAAAAACTTCCAGTTGTAAGATTCATAACTCTTGGGGACGTGCCATGCAACATGGGGACTATAATTACTAATTCTCTTTTATGTATTTGGAAGTTGCAAAGAGAGTAGATCTTTAAACGTTCTCACCTCAAATAAAAAAAAATCTTATCACTGTGAGATTGTGGTCGTTAACTAAACGCAACGCGATCATTTCACAACATACATGCATATCAAATCATTATTTGATCCAGCGCCCTTTAAACAAATACAATGTTTGTTTGTTATATGTCAGTTATGTCTCAATAAAATGGGGGGAGTCGCTAGCATATTAAAATGCACTATAGGCACCATCGTAAACATTTTCACTCTAACTGAAATTTGGTTGTCCACATACTTGTCATTGTTTCCACATGTTTGTAGCACCGAGTGCCATATAACTATGAAGTAATATTGTGCCAACACTCACACCTCAACATGAGCATTTCCGAAAATGGTCATCTTCAATGGTTACACACTTAATCAAATGATGCTGACTTAGCTCAAACTATTTCTAAGACTCCTTTTAGAATGCCTTTAAAGTCAGATTTATTTGATTTATAGCTTGTCCTCAATTTTTATGAACATGCTATTAGAAGCATGGGTGATTTTCCTTATTTGCCATAAACAGGTCCCAATAACTGGATTTCCCACCACCTAAAATCAAATTCCTTCCTTAGAGGGCAATGCTTGCAGCCCCTGATGCTATTCTGAAGAACATGGCATGAGACGGTTCCAAAAGGTCTGACAGCAGGGTTCTGATCAGTGGGAGCATGATCACACAACTTTATTGTTAACATTGAAGACAACTTCAATGTTAACATGAGCAATATGGAAGTTATAAACTCTACATATGATTGTTCCCTTTCCCTCAGCAGTTAATTTAAAATTATACCTTAACTGCTACCTACAAAGCCTATATTCAGCCCACGCCTCAGTGTTGTCACCATGTCCTACCCACTCCTGTTACCTTTCATGGTATTTGCTCCAATATAGACACATCTCCTCTGCCCACCACTGCTTGTAGCATGCCGTGTTTCATTCTCTAAAAATTACCCCTTCGGGACTGCTGTTACTAGACAGTTAGGGCAGGCAGACACTACCTAGAGAAAATCAAAGTCAACATATCTAGATCCCAGGAAACACTTGCCAGAGCTGATAAAGACAGGGAGAGACAAGAAATGCCCAGAGGGGAGAATTCAGAGCCCCCTCACCCCCAACCCAACCTGAGGCAGGCCTGATAAAGCCTGAGGAGAGCAAGAAGTGCCAATGGGGAGAAGGCAGACCGCCATCCCAACCTGAGGGTGGCAGAAAGGGAGTGACTTAGAAACTCCTGCTGGGACCACTAAACCAACACCCTGAAGCACCTGTGCAGTAAACCCCAGAGAGGGATGGAGTGAGCATCCCTCACACCCCATTAAGTGAGGGATCCCCACCATTCGGTGCAGTTGTTCTTCCACGGTCTCTGCCTACTCAGATGTCTTCTCCAGTATACTGTCTCTAATAAACTTTGCTTTGCTTTGCCTAGGTGTGGCTGTGAACTGTTTCACGGCCATTATCAAGAACCAAGGAATCCCAAAACCCACTACCACTGTCTTTGTCGCAAAGATCTCTGCCAGTTAGCTCGTCATTGCTTCTTGAAGGAGGAGTGAGGCACGTGTTGTATTCTTAGGTAAATGTGTTGAGTCCATCTCACAGAAGGATTTGCAAGGTTAGTACTGTTGACACTTTAGATTAGGTAACTCTTACCAGGCTATCAACAGCCTCCAAGTGCTAGACCCCAGTTGAGAAAACCAAAAACGTCTCCAGATATTACCCATTGTACCAAAGAGGGGAAAACTGTCTCTGGTAAAGAACCAGCAGCTAACACTAACAATGCAGACATGCGTAATGCTCTTTACAGCTTAAATAAATATGTTATACATGGCCTGACTGGTGGCGCAAGGGGTTAAGATGCAACCTATGAAGCTATCCACAGCCACTGCAGCACGAGTTCCATCCCCAGCCAGGGAGCTGCCCACATGGCACAGCAGACCTCTCCTGACTTGCCTGGTGCTCCCCTCAGCAGTGTATTTCAGTCAATCTGCCTGTTCTGTTCCCCGCTCTGTATCTGGTGAATCCTCTCACCCCCCACACCTTTGTCCTGTACCCCAGTTCTTGTATGCATAAATAAAAAAATCTTTAAAAATAAATAAATAAATAAATAAATAAGTTATACATGCTATTATGTATGTTTTAATAACATTACTTATAAATACATTATACTGAACCAAATTAAACTTTACTAGTTTTGGAAGAAAAAAATCCTCTCATTTAAATCAAATGAGATTGTATTTTACTTAAATGATATAAAAAAAAATCTATAGGAAAAAATGCTGGTGCTCTCCCTGTGACATATTAACCATATATACCATGTAGAAAGGTGTCCATTTACTGTTTTCATTCAGGTAACATCTGCTGAGCTTCTACCAAGTAAGAGATAACATGCTGGGTACTGGGCTATGTGAACCAGACAGACAAGGTTCCCATGAAATCTACAATTTAGCAAGTTTGGAAGTTGTAAACAACACAGTAAGATATGTAGCCAAGCACAACAGATGGCAGGGTGGAATTGATCATATCTTTATTTTGTATATTTCATGACAGTTTGGACATCTTTGTGGGAGGGAGTTGCTGACTGGGGAGAGACTCCTCAAGAGGTAAATGCCATGCCTGTCAGCTCTCTGTTCACAGGCAAAACAACCAGTCCCAAGCCACACCCTCACGAGTTTCTCCTCTTCCCACTAACACTCGCCCTCCTAAGGATTTTTCCCTTGTCCTAAATCAAAGTCCAGGTGCAGAAAACAAGTTACTCCAGGTGCTACAAAGACCACAGGATGCTCCAAAGCCAATCTAAACTGTTCTCCTCTGCCCTGCCTTGACTTCCCCCTCCTCTCTGGAAATATAAATGATAAAATTATTCTTTCAGTGCAATCAGCCTCTTCATCTTGTTGTACAAACATCTCTTAAAATTAAAATCCCATAGGTACACTCGTGAATCAGCACATAGAAAGGGTACCCACTCCCATCACGAGAGCCAGAAATGCTTCCTGAGAGGATACAATGAGTGAGATGAATGCATGAGGACTAAATTTCATTCAAGAAGACAAGCATGTATAAAATCCATTCTCCAGGGCCTCCCCGGTGGCGCAGCGGTTGAGCGCTGGGTTGAGAAGCTGCCCGCAGCCTCTGCGGTGCCGGTTCGATCCCCAGCTGCTACCCGGCCACCGGAGGAGGGTCCCACATGGCGCGCAGACCTCTCCTGCCGCCCGCTGCTCCCCTCAGCAGTGTACTTCGGTCCTTCTGCCTGCTCTGCTCCCCGCTCTGGCTCTGGTGAATTCTCTCACCCTCCCGCGCTTCTGACTGTACCCAGTGCTTGTATAAATAAATAAATAAAAATAAATCTTTAAAATAAATAAATAAATAAAATCCATTCTCCAATATTGGAAGTGCCACATGCACAAGTGCTGCCCTATGTGGGTTTGCATAACTCAGAGTAACACAATGGTATCTCTTGCCTTTCTCATCTATAAAATCATCCAATTTTCTTACAAAAGCATATAAAACACAACAATGTTTCCAAGCAGCTATCCATCTTAAACAACGTCTTATATATCAGGGTGTACAAGAATTCAGGAATATTTCTTGTAATGCAAATCCCTCCTCTGTCCTTCATGAAAAGCAGGAGTATGTTATGTTGCCTTTAGCAGTGGGTATGTGCTACCCTGCCACCAGTTTATAGTGTGTTCTTGGCCATTAAAGTTCACTCAAAAAATATTCCTAAATAGGGCACAACATTTAAACAGGCAATGCTATAAATATTCCAGGACCAAAGTATATTTTTGTCTGTATTTCTCTATGCTAGGTACTGCTAAAACCAACTCTTAATACACAAACTTTTCTGTTTTTTGTGTTGTCAAGGAGAGTATGTAGCTTCTTTAGGACTGTTTTAAATTCTGTGTCTCATGTCACATAAATATTTACCCAAAGGAAGGTGTCTGACGGTGAGAATCTATACACTGTCACAATCCTTATACACAGAACAGAATTTTTACTGTATAGACCCTGCTGAAGGTATAAAAAGCTCTCCCATGAAAACCCCATTATGAAGAGGGGGGAAGAGGGAAAGTTATCATTATTCTCCAAAAGTTGAAGTTTCTAAAAACAAAATGTCTTAGTAAAAAGACCTAACCAGTTTGCTTTGTGTTTGAAATACATTCATCTCAACAATCTCAATGGAAAATTTAAAAAGCAATGGTGGATTACTTTTCAAAGCATCTGAAAATAAATTCTTATAAGTTCTACAAACAAAACAAACCTCAACATATTGTAGGAAAACTTCTGAAGCACAAAATAAATTATATACTAGCATGCTAAATTGAAATATTTGACAGTTTTTTAATAAAGAGTTAGAATGGCATTGAAGTTGTCAGTTAAAAACACAGTGTTTAGAGCTGTTCTAACTTGTATAACAATAACCCCTCTAGAGAATTTTTACAATTATCCAAAACCTGAGATTATTTCTCAGTGGCTTCTACCTACAGTAAGTAAGCAAATCCTAAAAGCAATAATAATATACTGATAACCAATATAGGCTGAATACCATTTATGCACCAGGCACTCTGTTTAGCACTTTACATGGATTTTGTGGTCTGATCCTTGCAACAATCCCCTAGAAAGGGTAGTATTATTTTTCTCTATTGTTCAGGGAAAGAAGCTGAGGTTGAGTATCCAAGGTGTCCTGTCAGATGAGGATATACGAATTCAACACTAGGTTGTTTGACCACACCAGAGATTCAGTAGTTAGTCAACCTACTCTTCCTGCGGTTTGTGATCAACTGGTCGAGGTGGACTTCAAACACACAAATAGTACACACATACACACTCTGATGGAAAAGGAAAGGATACTTTCAGAGAATATTACACGGGGTCTGAGATTGGGTTGCCAGGGAAGAGGGAGACTTAACAACTCACAGGCTGAGAGCTAATAATTAGTGGGAGTTAGCCAGGCAAAGAGAATGGCACATTCCATCAGAGTAGAGGGGATATGCAAAGATCCTGAGGCAGAAAGGCCGAATTCCAGAAATGAATTGAGAGAAAATGAGTATACCTGGAATGTATTGAACAATCAAGAGTCTAAAAGAAAATAGGCTTGGATATGTAGGCAGGGCCTTGCAGACCATGGGAGGGAATTTATATTCATCGATATTGCAATGCAAACAATCCAAGAGTGGTAAGTAGAAAGAGGCATGATCCTATCTGCATCCTGATGCTGTTTGGAAAATGGGCTGGAAGATGGGAAGACAGCAGTTTGGAGTCAACGGCAGGTATCCCAGGTGACTGATGATAATGTTCGGACTAGCAGTGGCAGTGATACTGGAGGGAACAGAATGAGTTGGGGGTGTATCATGGATGCAGATGTACAAGATCTAGTGTCGGATTGGATGAAGAGAAGAGTTCCAGATAACTCACTGGAGACTGTTGAAATCAATCCTCAACTCCTTCCCCCTTCTCCTATGTTGGCATTAACACCTTTTCAGAAGTTCTATCAGTGTAAATGTTTCATGAATTGGAGACAAGAGGGAGACTAAGCGGTTAATAGCTATTGGTTAGTGACATTACATTGTGAGTGTATGAGCACAACCACATTTCTTCGCTGTTTCCAGGTAACACTGGTGGGGCCCCCAGTGGGGGAGATGGAGAAAGTGTACATGTACATTTCAGAATGTTTCATTACAGCTCGCTTAGTGAATTGAGACTACTAGAAATGGGATCAAAGGGGGTGAATGGCATACGGTAAGGGGATACATGTTCTCTGGTGGAGGATATTTCAGGATTTTCAGGATATAATGCTCCCCTGCATTATATACTGTGCTATAAACCAATGTTATCTAAATAATAAAAGTAAATTACTTTAAGAAATAATATGATAGCTGTATCATCTTTTTCAAATTACTTGCTTTCTCTATTAGTTTCTAGATGTGCAAAATGGGGAGAAAGTAATGTCTTCCACATAGTAGTTTTGTGTATACTGAGGCAATGTAGTATATCTTTAACATTGCACCTGGTACATGATAAATGCTAAATGTTTAATTATTGCTAACACAGATATGTCCCACCATTATTATCTCTGCTTGAGGCCCTAACACAATACTGTATCGGTAACAGGTTCTCTGTAAATATTCAGGTACGATAAATACTCTGCAAATACTTCAGGTTCACTATTATGAATGCTAATTGAAAGGATTCTTATTATATAAATCTATTCCAATAATATAATGTCAAAGATCGAATTTTTGCACACTAAATGAATACTATCCCCTTACATTTTTACTCCTTTGCCTTTTTCTTCTATAAGCAGAATATAGGAAAAATACATGCACATCCATGCTCACCAGTTGACTGAGGGTTCTAATTAATATAATTTAACTTAATTAAGATCAATCTGTGAGTTAGGATAATCACTGTATGTTTTATTTTTTTAAAGTGCACACATGCTTTTTAGAACTTTCATTACAGATAACTCAGTGAGTACTTTAGTTTTGTATGTAGACTTGGGAGATAATGGAAGGACTCTACAGAAACAAAAATTGAGGATTTATAGAATTTTTTGGCTAAAGCAAAGGCTGGTATTCAACTGAAGAGAAAAATGAGGACTCAATTCTTCTACTAAAAAATTAAAAGCCATTTCTTTACTTCCTGGGAAAATATAACCAGGTATATTTCTTTTGCTTTCTACATAATTAACTAAAAAGAAACCCCTAATTTAAAAATCTTTAGAGATTTTATTTAATTTACTTAAAGAACATCTGAATTCTTTGTTAATATAAATTTAGAGTTATAAGCAACTCAGTCACTCATGCCGATCTAAATTTTAAAAAGTCCTAAGAATTGGCCAGGTCCTTAATTTTATGGCAAATAAAAAATAACTACTCAATTGGTTTTCTTGCATTATCCTTTTTTGCTTCTGCTGTCCCTGTGTTTTCTTTCCTTTACTCCTTCCCGCATCCCCACCCCCTTCTTTCATTCTTTCCTCCCTTTTTTCTTCCTTCCTCTCTCTCTCTCTCTCTCTCTCTCTCTCTCTCTCTCTCTCTCTCTCTCGCTCTCTCTCACACACACACACACACACACACACAACCACCTCCTCCTTCTAATTTTTTCCCTTTAATCTGGCCGGAAAACCGGAAATAGGCATTTTCCTATATGCTGGCAAAGAAACAGTGAGTTAAGTAGGACATGTAAAATGATACATGTAAACTCCCGACAACTTACAATTTTCTATGGAAAATTGTTAATTAAACAAGTGTGTTCATTACAACACTGTAAGCACTCTAACCAGGGAGCTATGGCGTAGGACAAGAGGGCATTGCTATGGAATGTGGCTTAGATAGCTAATGAACAAAATATTGCCCATTATCCAGGGTTTTCAAAGTTAATTTACACTTCACTACGTACGTATTTCTAAGTAAGTATACACATTCAAAAATATAATCAACCTGTGCCTCACAGTACCGCTGGTTTGAGCATTTTCATTCACTCAAATAAGCAGACTCCCACAGACATAGATACTTAAAAAGAACAAACAAAAGTGGATTAAAAAAATAATTTCTAAAGCTTTTTTTGAGTGATGTCTAATCTTTCTAAAGAAATGTTGCTGCAAATATTTGCCTGTCGTTGGAACTGGTCTGGATCTGTCCCAAAGTATCAGTTATGACCTAACAAGACATATGCCATCTGTTTTTTTCTTATTTGGAGAAACGTTCTGAAATTTACTATAGAAGGACATATTTTAAATGTATTTCTTTCCACACACATTTCTATGCAGACTGGCAAGTGTTCTCAAAGATCAACACTTCTGACTTCATCATAAGAGTTTTTCCTTCAGTGTAATCACAGATGACTGTTTTCCAAAAGTTTTTTTTAAAAGGTTTGATCCTGGCCAATTAGCTAATAAACCCTTAGAAGGACTGATTAGTTCTGCACAAACAAACCTCTTGCCATAAAATATCAACACTTCTTAAAGGGTAACACGTCAACCATTACAGTCCAGTGCTGATTTACTGTGTGTGTCTACTTGCCTGTTTGGGGATGGCAGCAGGCCAGGCAGGAACACTGAGGCTTGTTTGAAAGCTCCTCTGGTTGCCTAGCAACCTCCAGTCAAAGGAGCCAGGCTCCCTGGCCTCTTCAGGTGGGAGCATCCTACAGACACCCTTCTCCTCCCAGAAAGCAGTTCAAGAACTATTCACAAAAGCTTTGCTTAAAGGGAGAATCCTTACCAAAAAGAAGAACATCACTGAAGCCTGGCATATACATTTACTAGCTATTTTACAATAGCATTTTATTGACTACTTAGAATATTCTTAGAATCATTCAATCATGTATTACTTTCTCATTTTACAGAGGGGGAAATAAAAACAATAATAATAATAAAGATTTCAGGAAGAATATTTAATATATCCTAGGAAGGAAAGTTTCAGATTTTTGGTAGCACCATTAATATTTTATATATTATGCATGTGTGCTATATGTTTATATACATTCATATCTATCTCATATCACCAACTTAAAATAAATTCATAAAGGGCAGAATTAATTTCTTGCTTTTTTTAACATGTGGTCTCAGAATTTTTTTTTTAAAGATTTATTTATTTATTTATTTATACAAGCACTGGGTACAGTCAGACGCGCGGGAGGGTGAGAGAATTCACCAGAGCCAGAGCGGGGAACAGAACAGGCACAAGAACCGAAGTACACTGCTGAGGGGAGCAGCGGGCGGCAGGAGAGGTCTGCGCGCCAGGGGGGACCCTCCTCCGGTGGCCGGGGAGCAGCAGGGGATTGAACCGGTGCTGCAGAGGCTGTGGGCAGCTTCGCAACCCAGTGCTCAACCACTGCACCATCGGGGAGGCCCTCAGTATTTTTTTAATATAGGATAATTTTATTAAATGCAATCAATGGAATTCACCAACAAAGGCTTTAATTTAATATAATGGTTCACTTTCACAAATTTAGAATTTATCTGTTAATAAAATTAACAACTTTTATAATGATAAGGACTAGTTTAATTTAGCTTACTATTTTGCACTGCTGTCCAGAGATGGCTTATTTTCAGGGGAGGGGAAGTTGGCTTTTCTTTGATAAATTTGATGTTATGCTTTGTAAATTTAAGGGGCAGCTTATTACTTTGATACGTTTTTATATTGTAATGATTGCCACTGAAGCAGTATTTATCACAATGTTATAGTACAATACTGTATATATTCATTATACTAAACACAAAGGATCACGGCTTGTTGATTACTTACATCAAGATTACCCCCCTCATCCTATAGTTACTACCATTTTACTAGTTATATCTTTTTTACAGAGTTGACTATCTTGTTTCACATATAGGCAGTATTAGGTAATATTACAGTACTTGTCTTTGTCTGACTTATCTCACTCAGCCGCTCAAGGTCCATTCACATGGTTGCAAATGGCAGGCTCTCCTCCTTTCTCAGGGGTGAATAGTATTACATTGTCTATGTACATTTTTTTCCTGAGTGAAGTACATTCTATTTTTTTTCTTACATTGTTAATAATTTTTGGACAGTATTTGATCTCTCCCCTCAGGTGTAGTCCCTGCAGTTCTCCCTCTGCCACAGCACCCGTGCTCCATCACCACAGTCCCTTGTGCTCTTCCCTCCCCTGCTTTTGGCCCTTCTCCCCCCACCCCCCTCCCCCCCAACCCCCCACTGGCCGGCTGTGGCCTCTGATCTGTGGTCAGTTTGCTGGTTTGTCTTCTTTCTGACCCTCTGTTTGGCTTCTCTGTATTCTGCATAAAAGTGAAAGCATACGATATTTATCTTTTTAAGGGCAGGCTAATTTGAACATCCCAGAGTCTTTTCTCCTGGTTTGTTTGTACAGTTACTCCCACTGGGGTCTTTTTCTTGGGAAAAAAATAAAATAAATGAAAAGAGAATCCTTCATTTATCTAATCAACCCACGTATGTACTTCATACAGTGCATCATAAAGGTAAAAACTGGAAGATGTTGAAAATTTCTGGATTAGTTCAGTTTCCCTACAAATTTCTAGACAATACCAGTACAATATATGCAAGCAAGATGCTATTTTTGAAGTTTGATAGCACAATTAATTTTTCCAACAATTCCAAGTGTGTGTGTGTGTGTGTGTGTGTGTGTGTGTGTGTGTAGTCATTAACAAATTACTGGGTATCTGTAGCAGCAAGTCTTTGCAAATTCTGCCATCATCTTACAGAACATGAAATAGGGATTATACTCCAGAGTTCTATTAGTATTTTCACAATCATTTTTAGGAAAAAGCAAGCTCTTTAATGTCATTAAAAGCAGCCCTGGTTCAGTAAGGTCATTAGTACATACTATAAATCAGTTATGTGCTTCCACATTCACAGACCATCTTACAGACCACAGAGTGCACAAAGAGACATTTTTTGACAATTTCACTTTGCAGCAGAGAGCAGCCAGTGTTTTTAAACCTGAATCCAGACTTGGCTGAGACACTAACTAGATGTATAACTTTGATGTGCATCCTTGAAAGACGGCTTTACTTTTCTAGGCCTTAGTATCCTCCTCTGTAAAAGGATGGAAATGGTCGAGATAAATTTTACAGTCCTTTCTGATTCACATTTCCCATCTTGTCAATAACATAAAGATAAATGAGAAAGCTCTGAGAGTTAGGCCATGAGAGTAAATATCTGAACAATGTCATATTTAAGAATTTTTTTTAAAGGCAAAGATATCAGTGGCAGGAATGTCCTATTGCTTTTCGGCCTAACATCTGCTAGGCTTGGTCCTGCAAGACGGTGAATATTGGGAAAACTCATGAGACAGGACCAAGAGGGGCTCACATGATGAAGGTTTTGGTGTTAGCTGAGGAAGGGGAAAGTAAGAGAGAAAACTCTGAAAGGAGAGGGAAAATGATGAAGGGGGATACCTTGGTGTTTCTGGAAGGATACCTGTAGGAAATAGCCTGAGACAAGGATTAAAAACTCAGCGTCCACTTGCTCAGTCAGTCCTGTGAGGGGACAGCACTCTTGCCCTTGAAAGACAGGGACTCTAGAGAAAGCAGAACCACCAGGCAGCATGGGGGACTGGCAGACTTAGGAGCCAAGAGACAGTACCCTGGGTTCTTTAGTGAAAGGCCTATTTGACAATACTAGTAATTGTTTGCATTTATTGCATTTTATATCATTTTATAGTTCTTGTTTCAGCATACATTTAAATATTATGGCACTTAAAACTGCCTGTATTTTTTGCTTTGCTTTGACTGCTAGAAAGTTTGGAGACCCAACTGCAGCCTGAGTGTCAGTGTTGCTAAGTCTTGTTGGATAGGTATGCAGTGAACAATTCCATTTCCTTTTGACTAGGTGTCAGCACCATTTCATCAAAGCAGAAAGAAATATTCCTTTAACCATCCTGACTACTCTTTCCACCACCTGACCATCAAAACCTTTCTATTGCATTGCCTAAACACTTCCTAACCATGCCCTTTTCTTCTCAACTCACAGCAGCAGTCACAGTTCACATCCTCACCATATTCTACAGCTGTAAAAGCTTCCCAGCAGCTCCAGACATGTATGAAAAAGCAAAAACTTTTTTCCTTGTCCGTGAAGGATGGAGAACAGATTTCACTCACGCTAATGCTTTGAAGTTTCCTACACACATTCACAGAAAGAAATCCAAGATCTGTATCACAGCTCACAAAGACCTTCCTGATCAGACCCTCCCCACCTTTCCAGTTCCTCTCCAATTAGCTCGGCTCTGGCCCTCACTCATAAGGCGATGCAAGGAGATGTGTTTACTTCCCTAAACACCCTGTGCCTCCTAATCACTGCAAATACTGTTCTATCCACTCTGACTGGCTGAAATCTACTCTCCTTTCCCCCCTTATACTGTGCACACTTTGTAGGCTGGGTCTATGGCTCATTTATCTTTGTTTTTTTCTGGTACCCAGCAAAAGTCTTGGCATGTGTCAGACATTAAAAAAAAATGCCCTGGAATTCAGAAATATCCAAGTTGGGAAGTCATTACCCTAAAATTCCAAGGTAGCCAGTTCCACATCAGCCTATCTGTAATCATTACCCAAATCCAACTGGGCAGTCACACACCCCACACTTATGTTGATGGAGAAAAATATGCGTCTCTTACTGATCCCTAAGAAAGTTCTTATCGTGAACAACAATGTAAGAAAATAAAAAAAAAATAATAATTGTAGTTTATACTTAAAAGATTAGGAATCTATTTGTTATTCTGAAGAAATGATGCAATCACATGGAAATCCTTTTCTTTTTCATCCTCCCACCCCCATTAAAAAAAATAAAAGTTCACATTTTATTTTTCTCTGAATATACAGGAAAATTTAACTGACCCAGTGAATTTAATAATAATTGAATACAGCTGCATTCAGGAATCCAGTAAGGTCAAATTTTAATGAGTACACAGGTCATAAATATTGCTCTAGGAATCCTGTGGAGCTTGAAATATTTAGACCTGCATCCTTAAAGAACAGTCTTAAAGGATAAGAAAGAATGACTGTGATACGTGGGGCCTGTGTCAAGGTGTAGAGCCTGAGGTTTAGGTAATTACAATCAACAATGACTACCAAAAAGTGTTACACAGGAGTAGGAGTTGGGAGTGGAAAAGAAAATAATTTTTTTCCAAGTAGGCTGGGTTTTTAAGGCCAATAATCAAGTAGTTTGGGGTTGACATACTACTGGCTGGTGACAGCAGGCGGCAAATCATGCCCAATGTTTCACATGCCAGTATGTCCAGGTAAGGACTTGCATTTCCTGGGATCTCTTGCTATGTCAGGAGTATTTTCTAACATATTTTTTAAGTTACCAAGGCACTGAACTACAGAGGTGCCCTTTGCAAATTAACTGAACTATAAATAGGGTTTCTAGCAAAGTGCTACATCTCATCAAGCAATGAAACTGGGAACATGGCCCAACCAAGAAGAGAAGGCACACCTTCATGCCAACATGTTTAGTTGCTGAATTACTGCAGTTATGAAGCTGTGTCTTAGTAGTTTTAGTGGCTAGCACAGCAATTCACAGGGTAGTATTTTTAAAAAAATCAGTAATATGTCAACCACTCAACTCAAAACACAATATTTGAACTTTTGCAAGTAGATGGACAGAAATAGGACTGAAGTCACTTCATTGCCTGGAGAATGGTCTAGAGGAAAACCTCCTTTTCAAAACAACAGAGACACCAGCAGGACAGAATGGCTGCTTTGCAGGATTGACCTTTATCTACCTGGTCAGAAGACAAAAACTGAAAAAAACATTTTTTTTTAAATAAATGTGACTTTTTTTTAGATTTATTTATTTATTTATACAAGCACTGGGTACAGTCAGAAGCGAGGGAGAGTGAGAGAATTCACCAAAGCTAGAGTGGGGAGCAGAACAGGCAGACTGATGAAGTACACTGCTGAGGGGAGCAGCAAGCGTGGCAGGAAGAGGTCTGCACGCCATTTGGGACCCTCTCCGGCAGCCGGGGATCGAACCGGTGCTGCAGAGGCTGAGGGCAGCTTTGCAGCCCAGTGCTTAACCACTGAGCCACCAGGGAGGCCCTGACAAAAACATTTTTCATAACTTACTGGAGATTCTCATGCCTTCATCATGTCCACAAAAAGGACCAGCTCCAATGAACCCATCAAGTGCCTAAGAAGGCAGTGTGGATACTCAGGGCAGGAGAGAAAAGAGCAGCAGGAGATGCCACATGTCCGACAACGCTGTCCAAGGGCCTGGACTTTTTTTTGCCCTGAGTCCCCTATTGGAGTCTATGCTGACAATGCATAGAGTACATGTTTGGGGAAGTAGCTCCACCCTCTTAAGAGCCATATTATTGCTAACAAATTAACTCGTGATTTTGTTCCACCCACCCCAAATGATAATATCTAATAGAAAATGCTGAATTACTTTTCTGTATTTCTCATTAGAGTTCTGCCAATTATAGACCCTTCTCTGCCAAATGTAGATCCGCACATCTGAAAAATGGCCAAGATTTCCAGCAAGCATGTACAGTCTGGAGTAAGGAACACCTGTAAGAGGAGGGATTGTTCTAATGTGCGTCTGTAACTTTGTGGTAACTGGCTGGTCCATAATCCACTGGGGAATGCTATACTCCCACCAAAATCCCTGAAAAATGACTTTCTCATTTAAATCTCTGATTTACTGACAGTTGGGTGGAATCTGCTGTATCTAGACAGCTCCTGTCAACTACATATGTATTGAAGCAGAAATTACATTAGGAGTGCAAGTTACTCCAGCTGAGATCAGCATTAGTTGAAACTTGGAATAACAATCCCAAGACTGTCTTGGAAAACTTGTTGCCACATGAATTGGTTTAGATTGAGGGTATTCTGTTGAAATGTCTGGTCTTTCCTCATGCAAAGACTTTTCCACAGGAGAGAGGTTGTGGGAAGCTAAGGAGAAGAGGCTGCATTAAGAGGTAACATAAGATTTCTGCTTTATTAAGAAACATTTCTCACAAGCAGGCCTGAAGTCTGCTGGAATTTCCTCAGTGGCACTCAAAAGTTGTTATTAATATTCTAGAAGGAATAGAATGAATCAATAACCAGCTTGCTTACATTTAGAGCTAGGAAGCATCCCCAGGTCAATATTTAGGCTACGAGACAATATATTACTTATGAAATTGGGCTAAAATGCCAATTTTCTGAAGCTGCCACCATGCTGTGTAAATGGCAGAGAAGACTTTTTCCCCGGAATATATGCAAGGAACCTGGATAGTGCAGTTCCTTTATTTTTTTTTTAATTTTTTTTTATCTATTTTTTTTTTAATAGAGGCATTTATTTATTTATTTGTTTGTTTGTTTGTTTTGTTTATACATGCACTGGGTACAGTCAAAAGCGCGGGAGGGTGAGAGAATTCACCAGAGCCAGAGCGGGGAGCAGAGCAGGCAGAAGGACCGAAGTACACTGCTGAGGGGAGCAGCGGGCGGCAGGAGAGGTCTGCGCACCATGCGGGACCCTCCTCTGATGGCCGGGGAGCAGCCAGGGATCGAACAGGCGCTGCAGAGGCTGCAGGCAGCTTCGCAACCCAGCACTCAACCGCTGCGCCACCGGGGAGGCCCAGTTCCTTTATTATATATATGGGCTCTACTGTTTTATTTAAAGGATTTACTCTGTGCTATTAGCAGAGATGTATAACTAAAGATACATGCATAGATAAAATCAATCAATTTAAATAATGGCTTACATATACTATGTAGATGATACTTCCAGTAAAAAGATATTGTTCCTTCTTGACAGATTGAGCCTACTAATTTTCTGAGATCCCTAAATATGTGATTCTTACCACATTTCTTTATCCTATTATAATAGCAGCCCATATTCATAACTAACAGCCATCAGAAAATTCCAGCAGTTAATGGGAAAAGATTGTTGGCCCTCTTTTACATCCTTTGATTTCATAAATAAATGGGTCACTTTATATGACTGTGTAGGTTCCAAAAGAATACGTAGGTAGATAACATCCAGGTTTCATGACTGTGTAGGTTGAAAAGTTAAGAGCAAATCATATTTCTAATGCAAGGAGCTACACAAATATAGCATGTTTTTATTTCCAGCAGAATTATCAATCTTTTGTCTTAGAGCTGAAAGTCAGTATTATTGTTTCTAAAACAGAAAGACTTGTAGAGGAAATGAAATGATGAGGCGGAAGGATATCTACTTTGGACTGTAATTGATTAGGATACAATGAATAGATTATTCCTTAAAATATTTTAGTGGGGCCTCCCCTGGTGGCACAGGCGGTTGAGTGCTGCACTGTGAAACTGTCCGCAGCCTCTGCAGTGCCGGTTTGATTCCCAGTCGGCCACAGAGATTCCCACATGGCGCGGCAGACCTCTCCTGTCACGCCCGCTGCTCCCCTCAGCAGTGTATTTCGGTCTTTCTGCTGTTCTGCTCCCTATTCTGTCTCTGGTGAATTCTCTCACCCTCCTGCGCTTCTGGCCTGTACCCCAGTGCTTGTATAAATAAATCCTTAGAAAAATAATAAATAAAATAAACTGAGCTTTAAAAATATATATATTAGTGGATTCCCATGCCGTTACAAAATTCTAAAAGCTACAAATCCCACCAAAATGTGGATCCCACCAAACTCCCCAAACACTATTTTGCCTGCTGGTCTAATCCCAACCCTACTTTATACCCGTAAGCTAAGGTTCTATCAACTCTTCTTTTTTTTTTTTTTTAAAGATTTCTTTATTTATTTATACAAGCACTAGGTACAGTCAGAAGTGCAGGAGGGTGAGAGAATTCACCAGAGCCAGAGCAGGGAACAGAACAGGCAGACTGACAAAATACACTGCTGAGGGGAGCAGTGGGCAGCAGGAGAGGTCTGCACACCATGTGAGACCCTCACCAGCAGCTGGGGATCGAACCGGTGCTGCAGAGGCTGTGGGCAGCTTCGCAGCCCAACGCTCAACCACTGCGCCACCAGGGGAGGCCTGGTTCTATCAACTCTTACTCTCAGAATCTAAACTGGCCACGCTGCTTTATGCCTATTAAGGCTGTTCCTAGAACACTTCCTATGACCCTCTTGTATTTGATGACTCAAATTAAGTGTTCCAACTTCTAGAAAACATTTTGTGATATCCCTCTCCACCCCACTTTGTGCTCCCACTGCTCAATATACCTCTTCGACAATACACTTAGAGAATCATATTACTGTAATTACATCACATATTTGCTCCCCTCTACAATAAAGTAAGCTTTTGCAAGAGAACTATATACCATTCATTTTGCATCCCTGGAACCTGAGTCATAGTGGGATTTTAATTGACATTAAAATCACATTCATATTATAAGTTTTATAGATCAATATCTAGATAGATTTTTTTTCTCCTCATTTAATTACTTGGGTATATACAAGAAGCCACATATGAGGGGAGAAAACAATGTTGCAAAGACATTTTGGCTCAAAATTCACCTCTAATTAATTGTAAATGATTGCTAGGGCACAAGTTTAAGAGACAGGAAGGCCCAACTGAGGCTGTGAAGAATGAGAAATGATCCCTGAGCACCTTGTCATGTTGGTGCATTGTATTTTCTCTCCCTCACTTAATGTGAGTATTCAGTAAACAAGCCTTGCTGAATAAGTATTCAACAAATATTTGCAAAGATACCACTTGGTGCTCCTGAGTTATGCAGTGTTTTCATTTTCAAAGAATAGATTCACATTGGAAACACCAGGTTAAAACCAATGAAAGGGCATTTTTGTTTGATATGGCTATGCAATTCCTTAAATGTGTATTTAATTTTAGTCTTCATATTAAACTATGTAGCCTATGCAGCACAACTATACATATTATGTGTAGTTTAATGTATTTTGAGAATTTAAAATAGTCACTGCATTGCCTTTGAGACACTTATAAGAATGAAATATTATAAACCATTGTACCACAATACAAAAATAAAGAATTAATTATCACTAATTTGCTTGTTAATCACCTAATATAGTGATACATGTCATATGTTTTGGCAAATACAAAAACTATTATGTATTGAGTTAAAAGGGCACACGAAATCTCATCCCAATACTTGGGCTCAGTCTTTTATTAAAAAAAAAAAAAGTGTATTTCCTCAGTCTGCCCTACTCTGTCTCTGGTGAATCCTTTCACCATCCTGTGCATCTGGCCTGTACCCCAGCTCTTGTATAAATAAAAAATAAAATCTTCAGAAAAAAAAGGGGGGGGGCAATTTATTTTACCTACAAAGTAGATTTAAAAAAATGCAATCCCTTTGGAATTACCGTTTCTGTGTCATTTGGGTAAATACCTAGGAGTGGAAATGCTGGATCATATGGAAGCTCTATGTTTAGTAGGTCAAGAAATCTCCACACAGCTCTCCATAGTGGTTGGACCAGTTTGCACTCCAAAGGGCAGCTGCACGCCTATGTTTATAGCAGCACTGTTTACAATAGCTAAGCTATGGAAACAACCCAAATGCCCAAAAATAGATGACTGGATCAAGAAGATGTGGTACATATACACCATGGAATATTACTCAGCAATCAAAAAAGATAAACACATGCAGTTTGCAGCAACATGGATGGAGCTAGAAGGGATCATGCTCAGCGAAATAAGCCAGAAAGAAAAAGAAAAATACTGGATGGTCACACTTATAGCAGGAATTTAGAAAACCTAAATAAAAGACCAGGAAAAAGACTAATCAATACAAAGTAAAAATTAAAATCAACAAGCAACTATAAACCAGAGACACACTACGGGGGGCGGGGGGGGGGGGCGGGAAGGAAGGACTAGAGTCAAAATAAGGGGAGGGGATGCAATTGTATGGGGAATATAACCAAAATGAAAATGCATACATTGTACAAAGATGAAAAAAGATGTAAGAATTACATAAAATAAAATATTAAAAAAAATGCCATCCATGAAACTCCCTTTTAAAAATTATACTCTTGGGCCTCCCCGGTGGCGCAGCGGTTGAGCGCTGGGTTGCGAAGCTGCCCGCGGCCTCTGCGGCGCCGGTTCGATCCCCGGCTGCTCCCCGGCCACCGGAGGAGGGTCCCACATGGTGCGCAGACCTCTCCTGCCGCCCGCTGCTCCCCTCAGCAGTGTGCTTCGGTCCTTCTGCCTGCTCTGCTCCCCGCTCTGGCTCTGGTGATTCTCTCACCCTCCCGCGCTTCTGACTGTACCCAGTGCATGTATAAACCAAACAAACAAATAATAAATAAATAAATAAGACATGCCTCTAGAAAATTAAAAAAAATAATAAAAATAAAAATTATACTCTTATTCCGCACAGTCCAATTAGCATTGTTTCATAATTTGTTCTGAACTCTATATGCTGTGATGCTGCTTGAAAAATGAGTCACAGGATAACTATTCCCAGTTTGTGGCCAATTCTCCAGAGAAGCAAAGGAAAAAAGAAACAACTGCCTTTTAAGGAAATCAAACCTGTTTCTAATGAAAAACTAGAATTTTGAAGTTTCTCCATGTCTATTTGAACATATCCTCAGCAACCAAAGAAGAGAATATTATAAAATGCATGAATCTATTGGATGAGCTGGCGAGCCAAATATCACCTGTGGGGTTTTTGAATGCTTTTCTTACACTACAATCTTTTCTACATAAACACATAACAGAAATCTATGCACCTGGGCGCACACAGAATGGTAAAAGGACATTTCTTTTTCTGCAAACATGAATTCTGTTCTAGCTACTGTGTTAAAGAAATTTGTTTTTTAAAGTGAAAAAAGAGAACTTGCAGTTTCTTTTCTTTTTTTTTTTTTTTAAGATTTATTTATTTATTTACAAGCACTGGGTGCAGTCAGAAGCACGGGAGGATGAGAGGATTCACCAGAGCCAGCATGGGGAGCAGAACAGGCAGTCTGATGAAGTACACTGCTGAGGGGAGCAGCAGGCGCGGCAGGAGAGGTCTGCTTGCCATGTGGGACCCTCGCCTGGTGGACGGGGATCGAACCAGCGCTGCAGAGGCTGCGGGCTACTTCGCAGCCCAGTGCTCAATCACTGCGCCACCAGGGAGGCCCAAGAACTTGTAGTTTCTAAGAAATTTATATAACATGCAATTTGTATTGCATAAAATTTTTAGAAAATAGAATGGGAAAGGTTGTTAAAAGTAGTGGTTTACAGAAAACACCCTTGATTTAGTCCTTGGTCCCCTTTCCTTGGCCCCTCTTTCTCTGTCTATACTTTCTATATTGATCTCCTAAAAGATTCTGTTATCTGGCTTCATATATTTCAGCTATTAGCCCCAAATTTTCTCTAGTACTGGCCATTCTCCTGAGTCCAGATACATTGGCTTAGCTCTTTTACAAGCTCCTGATGTGTGTCCAAGAGCTAACTCAAGTCTAGCTGATTTAAAACGAAATTTATCTTCCTTCCCCCATAACTACTCCCCATTCTCCTATGAAACCTTTCAATAAATGCTACATTTATCCCTTTGGCTTCCAATATAAAGCCTCCAAATCACAACCCAGTCTTCCCCTATTCTTGTCACCCACAGCCTGTATATTACTGATTTCTCTGCTGCTTCTTTTTTCAGCTCCGAGTACTATTTCTTAATATAGAGTCTCATTATTTGTTACTGGAAGATGATAAGCTCCTCCCTGTGCTCTGCTCTCCAAGGTCTTCCATCTATCTGCATCATCTCAATCCACTGCCATCAATCATCCTTCTAAGCATGCACCAGATCACATTATTCCCCAGTTTAACTCTTTAATGAAAGGACATTTGAAAAAAGTTTATGACAAAAAAAGATGAGTTTGAAAGGACGAGATAGTGACTTATAATCCCTGTTTCTTCTCAAGTCCTAAGATCAGAAACTAAAATGCTTCTATAATGTAATATCATTTAACTCCTTCCATGATGGTGAAGGGTTAAGACTACACAGTGGTCTTTCTCACAAAGGATAGTCCTTTGATCTGACACAAAGACTTCATGCAAACTATGGAAGATTAATATAGAGTTTTAAATGTTATCACAGGAACATGCCAAAGGACTTCAATGCATGTACAAGGGGGAAGAGCATCAAGATTTATTATCAGGAAGGGGGAGCATTTTGAACCCTATCAGATTGAATTTCACCTTAAACACAATTCACTGAGATTCGTTCAACTCCTCATAAAAGAGATCACTCCAGCACCAGAACAAAACAATTTCTCAGAAGATTCTAATCTCTACGGGTGGCTTGTTGTTAATTTACAAGCCCTGCTCTCAAGCTTGTCCCTGCTGAATGGGCTCACCAAGCTGGAATACCTTTGTCCAGGTCAAGGTCAACTTTGAATGGTAACTCTCAGGTATTGTTCCCTGATGCCATGATGCTGAATGAGCTTATTCTTGATTTTTATTTTGTATTATATTATATATTACTTTTGCAAAACCCTGTCACCTTGTGTAATGTTCTTAAGAACAAAGCAATATCTTATTCACTCTGGGACCTGGCATAATCAGAAATGTATCTGGTGTTTGTCCCTGAACATGTGCTTGCTGAATTAAAATGATTTTTTTTTTAATTTTCTTATGCTGATTTAAAATAAGTATCAGGGCCTCCCTGTCGCAAGGGGTTAAGCACCATGCTATGAAGCAGTCTGTAGCCTCTGCAGCACGAGTTCAGTCTCCACCAGCCAGGGAGCAACCCACATGGCGAGGCAGACCTCTCCTGTCTTGCCTGCTGCTCCCCTCAGCAGTGAATTTCGGTCGGTCTGCCTGTTCTGTTCCCCACTCTGTCTCTGGTGAATCCTCTCATCCCCCCACGCCTCTGGCCTATACCCCAGTTCTTGTACACATAAACAAATAAATCTTTAAAAAAAATAATAATGAGAATAAAATTAATATCAGACACTGGTGCTAAAAAAAAAAAAAAGTGGGATCCACAAATCTGGGAAGTCTTGTTGATTTTATCCTGAAAAATTTCCCCCAAAAGTTATAAATCTAACTTAGAAAATTAAATGGAAAAATGTCTTACAAAGAAATTAAAGCTATATACATAAACAATAACCATGGGTTCTGTTAACTTTTTTCCTTATTAATGATTCCTAAGATTATTTTTATAATTGCTGAATGTCAGCATTAATAGTGAATGTGGTCAACTAAAACCCTGATATTATTTTTCTGAACTACCATCCAGCTACTATCATTATAAAACTGAATTTTTTTATTAAATGTGAATTTTTGTATTTACTGTTTCAGCTAGGGCATTTATGAGCTCTATCAGCAGGATCCAGGGAAAGAAAGATTAACATTTCTAGAAGTGTTTAATTCAGCTGTTTTGGGGAGAAGTGGACCTGTTTTATATTTCACTGAACACAGAATTTGAATCAACGAGTAGGAGTTATGAGGCAGAGTTCATAAAGAAATTTTTTCTGACTTCTTTTGCTTAGTATCATCCTCTTTTTTATAGCTGGGAAGTATTTTATTATTTTATTATATTAAAATTTTATTATATTATAAAATTTTATTATATTATGATTTTATATTAAAATTTATATTATTTTATTATCATTTATTTCTGCACAGAACTGCAGTGCAGGCCAGGGGTGTATGGGAGAGAGGAATCACCAGAGACAGAGTAAGGAACAGAACAGACAGATTGACTGAAATACACTGCTGAGGGGAGGAAGCAGCGCATGAGTCGGGAGAGGTCTGCTGTGCCATGTGGGTCAGCTGCCTGGCTAGGGATTGAACTCAGGTCTTTGCGGTGGTAATGCTGAGACTTAACACTAGACCACCAGGGAGGCCCAAAATTATATTAATTTTTATGAGGTAATTTTGGCACATGACAGCATGTATGATTTTTTTAAAAAAAGATTTATTTATTTATACAAAAACTGGGGTACAGGCCAGATTTGCGGGAGGGTGAGAGGATTCACCAGAGACAGAGCAGGGAACAAAACAGGCAGACTGACGAAATACACTGCTGACGGGAGCAGCGGGCATGACAGGAGAGGTCTGCCGCGCCATGTGGGACCCTCACCAGCTGGCCAGGATCAAACCGGCACTGCAGAGGCTGTGGACAGCTTCACAGCACTGCGCTCAACCATCTGTGCCACCAGGGGAGGCCCAACATATATGATTCTGAGGAAAAGGTTTACACTTCTTCATATGTATGTTACCCACCACACCCACCACCAAGACACCCATAGTCCTCCCCCACAATCTAGCTGAGTAATATTTTTTTTTTTAATGAATCTTTTTTTTTTATTATTTTGTTTGTTTGTTTTGTTTATACATGCACTGGGTACAGTCAGAAGCGCGGGAGGGTGAGAGAATTCACCAGAGCCAGAGCGGGGAGCAGAGCAGGCAGAAGGACCGAAGTACACTGCTGAGGGGAGCAGCGGGCGGCAGGAGAGGTCTGCGCGCCATGTGGGACCCTCCTCCGGAGGCCGGGGAGCAGCCGGGGATCGAACCGGACCGCAGAGGTCGCGGGCAGCTTCGCAACCGAGCGCTCAACCGCTGCGCCACCGGGGAGGCCCTGAGTAATATTTTTAATCCACTCATCTGTATTTGGGCACTGAGGTTTTCTTCATAACTTGGCTATTGTACATAGTACTGCAATGAACATAGGAATGCATACATCCCTTTGAATTAGTGCTTTTGTATTCTTCAGGTAGATACCTATGAGCGTAAATGCTAGATCATATAGATCATTTTTATTAATTTGAGAAACTGCCATACTGTTTTCCACAGACCAGTCTACAGTCCCATGGGCAGTATACAAAAGTTCCTTTTACGTTATACGCTAGCCAACATTACTGTTTCTGTTTCTTTTGGTTGAGCCAGCCTAATGGTGTGAGGTGGTATTTCATTGTGGTTTTGATTTGCATTTCCCTGATGACAAGTGACAATGAGCATTTTTTAGTGTGACTATTACAATCTGTATGTCTTCTTAGGAGCAGTGTCTATTTAGCTCCTCAGCCCATCTTTTTTTTTTTTTTTTTTTTTGATTGAGTTGTTTACCTTTTGTTAAGTGGTAGGAGTTCTTTGTGTATTTTGGATATTAATCACTTGTTGGATGTATATGCAAGTAAATTCTCCCATTAGTAGGTTTTCATTTTAATGATAGCTTTCTTCACTGTACAGAATCTTTAATTTGAGGTAGCTCTATTTACTTATTTTTACTTTTGTTCCCCAAAGACATCTTTGAAGTCAAGGTCATGGGGGGTTTTGTCTGTGCTTTGTTCCATGTATTTTATGGTTTCATAACTTACATCCAAATTTTTAATTCATTTTGAGTACATTTTTATGCATGGTGCGAGACAATGGTCTAGTTTCATTCTTTTACATACTACTATCCATGTTTTCCCAACACTATTTATTGAAGAGACATTTATCTCATCATTGCATACAACTGACTCCTTTGTTATAAATTAACTGTCCATGTAGTGTGGGTTTATTTCTGGAATTTCAATTCTAGTCCATTGATCTGTGTGTCTCTTTCTATTCCAATATCATGCTGTTATGATTACCACACCCTTGTAGTATAGTTTGAAGTCTGGGAGTGTGATACCTCCATTCCGATTTCTTTTCAGAATTGCTTTGGCTATTTGGGGTCTTTTTGTGGCCCTATATAAATTTCAACAATGTTTGCTCTGTTTCTTTGAAGAAACATTATTACTCTGATAAAGATGACACTGAATGGTTTCACTCATCTATGGACTATAAAGCAACAGAACAAAGAAGCAGAAAAACTAAATCTAAACAGACACTAGGAATCTGAGTGCAGGACTGAGGCTAACAGAAGAGACCAGTGGAGGGGAGGAAGAGGAGGCCCAATAGACTATCATGGAGGATTATTTGGGGCTTTGGTGGCGCATGTCACAGGGTAACGTATATCTGAATGATTTAATGTATAACCCTAAAGCATATATTGTGTTATAAGCCAATGTCAGCTTGATAAAAATGAAATTAAGGTATTATTTAATTAAATATAATATGTACAGAAAACAGAATGTCAAGTCACATCATTTTCTAATTTCATTAGGATTTGCAATATTATACACACAGGAGGAACCTGAATGACAAAGTTCTCTGATAATAAAAAGTAAAAAGTAGAATTTCCTTTTGAGCAATGGTAATCAATAATGAATCCTTTAGATTTCACTGGATCCCACAACTAGCTGTATTCTCTTTAAAGACTAGTTGTTTATTAATGATATTGTAAAATGAAGTCTTTCATCTATGGACAAGTTATATCAAATAAGACGTTTCTTTCAACTCTAAGGTTTTATGATCCCAATAATACTTTCCATATTTTTCAGTTGTTGCCATTCTGCAATCAATCTTATTTTGCACAGAGACTTAATCCTGTCAACTGGTGTAACCTGTTAATTCATGTCTGTGCCTCAAGGGAAATTTCTCTTTATAAAATAAGTCTGTGTTCTCTTTGTATTATAAGGAGAGAAAAGATCTCTGAATGAAGATAAGACCTGTGGACAAAATGTTTTTTTAGTATAATTCTCATCTCAAATCCTAGAATTCGTGCTCTAAAAGACTTCCTAAATATTACTATTACTTAGCCCTTTCCATGATGTGAGACGGCAGGACATTCATTATGACCTCTCAAGCAAAGAATTTTCCTTTGACTATGATGCACAAATTTCACGCAACTGTGGAGGCATGGTGGCCTAGGGGTTAAGTCTCATAGCTATCACTGTTATGGCCTGAGTTCTATCCCTAGCCAGGGAGCTGACCCACATATAGCACAGCAGATCTCTCCTGTCTCCCCCGGTGCTCCCCGCAGCAGTGTATTTCAGTAAATCCACCTGTTCTGCTCCCCACTCTGTCTCTGGTGAATTTTCTCAGCCCCTGTGCCCTAGACCCCAGTTCTTCAATGCAAAAAAGAAAAAAAAAACCTATGGAGAAATTTTAGTGTAGCATTTTTATGTCATTATAGAAATATGCCAAGTATTTTTTCTGCATGCACAAAGAAAATAAAAAAGTAAAAGAAAGAATGAAGGATCAAGCATCACGTAACATACTGACATTTCCACTCCAGCTGTTTAAAAATGGACTAAACTCAATACAAAAACAAATGGTGACAGGGAAAAACAAAGATTGAATTAATCTCAGACATACATCTGGAGTTTATAAGAAAGGAGCAGAGAAGTGTTATGTGACTGATCATTATTAAGGGGAAACTAAGAAAGTCCATGCAGGCATAACACAGGCAGATCCCAGTTGTCCATGATAATGGAACTAAAGTTAGCATAACATGATTCGAAATGTCAGATACTTCATAGGTAAATTTGCCTCAAAATTCCCCATTTTATCAATTAGATTTTCTTATCCTTCTTTCATCCATATTACAATACAGGTACTATCCAGCAGAAAGTAACCAAAGGAAAGTCTAGAATAGATCTCTTGGGTTTTTATTGTCTTTTATGTATAAAAAAATACATATACCTTTTATGCAAAACATACTCCCTTTTTTTAAGTGACTTATACTCTTTGGAAAAAGCACTGTTGTGGAAAATCAAATAAATTAACAGTATGTGATCAAGCATCTTAGAAAAAGTACTCACATTTTGCTTGGGGTGGGATTAATGAAAACAACTAGACTGAAGTGAACTTTAAAGAATTAACTGTGAAGGGATTTGCTACATAAGAAAGGAAAATTTGTTCTAGTGCTGTTTTCCTTTAACCTAACTTAAAGTATTGTATTGGGATACCTTCCACTGCTGCCCCCAGATAAATGCAGACACATACACATGCACACACACACCACTAAACTTAAACAAGGCATTCTTTCCAGGAAATGCTTTCAGGTAGACTGTTAAAATCCCCTAAAACCACCAGTCTCTAAGAGCATTCCTGTCTTTATTTGAAGATCTGTACAGTAGCTTCCATTGTCTAGTCTATCAATGAGCAGAAACTGGCAATACTTAAAACACTGTTTCCCATAAATACATACACAAAATTCAACAAGTAATTCAATGAGTTTGTGCTCATGAGAATTAATAGATTTTGAATGATGTAAAAATGGAAATCCCCAGTGCAGCTCCCCTCCTTCAGATAATGAGTACAGGCATGTTCTGCAAGGTCAAAAGCAAATTAAGGGACAGAGGGGAAAGTAAAGTTCCAGCACAGAGAAGGGAAAGCCAAGTTGGCGATCATGTGCATTCTCCACTGACATCCTTTTTCATATCTTCATTCTAGCCTAAGAAGGACGTGGTTGAAAGCAAGCTTTTGAGGTTACAATATCCTGGTTTCTCTCTGCAACTGGAGGAACTTTCAGAACTAAAACTACAGTGAGAAGCAGCTACATGTGTTGCTACAAAGACAGAATCTGAGATTAAAAGCAGCAATCCAGAAGGGACTGTCTGGTGAGCCTTCAATACTCTAACTAGATTAATGATTTGGGGGTGACTGCAGAATGCAGACTCCGGCAAATGGAAAACAGAGCAATTAGGGGATTGATATCAAATTCAGGTCATCTGTCTTCAACAAATGGGAGCAACTAGGAACACACTGTGAGTGATCAGTAAATGCCATTGTGCAATTGCTGTGTCATCTTTCGGTAATTATTTTAGTTTACAAGAAAATTTTGGTTTGTGTACACCATTTCTGGCAAGAGTCAGCAGGATGGACCTTGCTGGAGAATCAAACAGATATAAGTGAAATAATGTAACCACAGCTAAAGAGGGAGTTTGCTAACTCCTCCTCCACTCTCAGGAACAAGTTCACTCATACCCTTCACTCCAGCCCTCCAAGGACATGTGAGCTTGGTCCCTATCAACTACTCCTTCCTGAGTGTTTTAATTTTTCTGCAATGACAATGTGTCATTTTTTATAATCCAAACACAAAGCCACTTCAATTCTAGTTGTTTAAATTTTTTAAAAATACGGACCTTAAACAAACTATGGGATAGGGCCATGATTTGATTCAAAATATTGCATTTTAAGTGTAGAACTAAATTAACCAAAAAAAAGTATGTCAAGGACCCTCCTTTTTCTCTTTCACACATTTTAATCAAATCAGAGGGATTTTAGGAACAGATGAAAAATAACAAACCACATTCCCTCTTTGCCGTCAAATTAGAATGTTTCATAGAACTGAACAGCTAAGTCATAATGAGTGATTTTACTTTATAAAATGATCTATTCATTGCCTCTCTGCAATTTCTAGTAGGGGGAAAAAACAAATTTAAAAAGCTATAAATCAAGTCTGATCCAGAGTTTGTATAAAGGAGTTATACAAACACAATTATAAAAGTATTAATTGTGTTTAATTCTTTGAATTCCTAAAGGAATTTTTAAAAATCATACTGATTACACTTGCATATATTCTAAGGAACTACCTCATTATTTAGAAACTTAAAGAGGAAAGGAAGAGAATTCAGCATTAATCCCAAAAAGTATTATAAATGTTTGAATTGGTAGTAATTCACTACAGTGCAAATTTAAACATTAAAAAAGGAAAATCAAGTGAAGGAGCACATTAACTTAAACCATTTGAGAGTTTTTTTATTTTGCATTTAAACAAATAGGTCCTATAAATTATGATTCTGAGAAGTACAAACTGAATTCCTATGAAATGCTGCATACAGAATTGTCCTCTTTAGGAAATAACTGCTTTATTTTTCAAGTTAACAGAAAAATATGACCATTCATGGGCATTTTCTTTCACCTATTATTTCTTGATTTAAAATAGACTGTAGCTAAAAAGAACTTTAAAATCATGTATTCTAAGTCTTTCATTTTATAAATAGAGAAATTGAGAGCCTGAGACTTTAGTGAAGTAGTTTAGGTCACAGAGTAAAGTCAAATTAGAACCATGCCCAGGATTCAGATCACTTCATTTCCAGTTCAGTCAGTGTGCTTTGCAGTGAACCTATTGGACTGTGTCTTGTTTTATATAACATTAGAAAAAAAATATGGTCACATACATATAAAGCATATATTATATCAAATAATGGCTTGAATTACCCTTTAAATTAATTGCCAATTAATTCACTCACATTCACTCACCAATTCATTTTCACAGCACACAAGCCTCACTTAGATACTCAGTTACATATATGTGACATATGTGCATACATATGGATGATCCACTTTAAAAAACACTATTTCAGAAGATGCTAGGAGCTACGAACTTGCCTTCAAAGAGCAAGAGGACATTAGTGTGGAAAAATAGAAACTTTCTAGAATACCAATGAGAAAAAGTGTCTATAGCATAACATTAGCTACACCAAGACAGACAGATTTGCTTTTTAGGTGCAAAACAGGAAGGCGTACCAGGGACTGAAGGCACCTTTGTGACCATGGCTTCAGGGCACTGGGGCCTGAGTTGGTAGTACAGGTATCCTTCCCCTTTTTGAACGTTCACATCATACCACTTCATTTGTAAGGATGAGCTACATCAGTACCTGTTTGCACTAACTGAAAGAAAACCAAAGGGGATTTTCACTTTAATAAGACCAGGCAGTAAGTGAAAACAGCACCAGCACTGGTTTTGCTGCAGCTGTCTAGAAGCACAGCACCCTGAGTGGCAAGAGTGGGCCCACACAGCCTTTTTCCCAAAACTACTTTCTACAGGCAGTGTGTCATAGCCTTCCTGCTTTTACTATATGTGAATGTTATTTTAAGTTTTATGTGTTACTTGGTAGGCTATATTTTGGGTCTGGGAAAACTCAAAAGTATTTCCATATAAATTCATGACAATCACTTCCTTGCTTTTGACTAGTTTTTGACTGAAAGCAATTTTATCACTTACCAAATTAAAAATGAGACTCATTATTCATCAATCTGTTATGATAAATACTAGTCCTTGTTGCATACCAACTATGTGCTTGGGAGAATTATTGGAACATCCCATTTCAGGAAAAATCATGGGCCACGTCACACACCTGGGAGGAGAATAAATGTATTACGGTACAGGAGTAAATGAGAATAGCCTCACAGGAAGAAGCAAGCTACTCAGACCAGAAACAGTAAATAGAATAAAGAGCTTTAAAGACCTAAAATAAAGGAGATTCTATGTAAAAAGTGTTGGACTGTTGAAACACACATCTGGATAACTCTCCATACTGGTTCATCTTATCCCTGAATCCAAAGATCCAGTATGTTGTTATCTTTTCCATTAAAATCAATTAAAAAAGAGTAATGAAGAACGTTGTTCTCTCTCTCTTCACTACCACCCCATCACCACAAATACAAAGAAACATTCGCACACCACACACAATATTATAACTCCTCTTTCTTCTGCAGATAAAGCAACATCAGCTTTGAGTTCTTGCTCTGCCTAGAAAGCTTTGGGGGGAAAGAGAAGCATAAAAAGAACTAGATAAAGAACAAATGAATGGGAGCAGTAAACACAGAGAAAAGGGAATTTTCCTTCTCAATCAAATAAGAGAAGCAGAGGGCCAGAGTATTTGAAGGTAATAAAGAACAGAATAGAATGAAAGCATAATGGGATCCTTAATTGAATTTGTGTCTTCTCTCAGCCCAGTGCCTGCAGCTGAAGGAACCCATGGACGTGAAGCTACCGGGTCATCTTGGCATGGAGGAAGCATACAGTGATTAGCTTCCTCTCCTGATGCAGCTCTGCCTCAGGATGAAATTGTTCTAATCAGCATTTCCCCATCTGGCAGGCAGGCAGCCAAAGGATTGGAGGCCTGACAATGGATCATTGCCTTTGACTCCCTGCAGCAACCAATAAGTGAAATATAATATTTACACAATTCAATCTAGTATCAGTCATGCTGAGCACCATGCAGTGGAAAATGTTACCTTTGTCATGAAAGGAATAAAAACAAAGGTGACTTTTATGGTGGTTTCTGTCTCCCAAGGCCTTAACCTTTCAGGAGTTTTGTTTTGCATTTTAGTTTGATCTTGACTGATGAAAATCATTCACCATTGTTTGAAAAGTTAAAAACACCAAGAGTGTAATGCATTATCATTAACTCAGAAAGAGCAGCCTTATATAGTAATAACTTCTAATTTAGAAGGCTCGCATGGGGGTGGACGTGGGGGAAGGAATGAAATGCTCATTAGCTTTTGCCAAAGGCCCTGGCACAGTTTTGCTGACTATTTAGAGATCAGTGTCCTATATTTACTTACCAGGGACCATTTATTTTCTTTTATATTTTCAAAGCACTTGAAATGATTCCCTCTCTTTGTGATGATTTCCATATGCTGTTTCCAATTAAAGGGCGATGGGTTGCTTGGTGAGTGTAAGGCAACATTCTGAAACCATTAAATGCCATCTCACAGGGAGAGACCCCAGGACTGAGCAGTGCTTTCCATGATAGACACTGAGATCTGATCTCAAAAGGCATTGCACAGACAACAGCACACCGCCTTCCAGTCTCCTAAAAGTTGGTTAAACATAGTTAAGTGTATGGACCAGAGGCAGGCTTTGCATCTGAATTCTCAAGAGTGTGAAGATACTTTTAAATTTTTTAATGCTAAATATATCTTATGCATGCACCATAGTGACACAGCAGACAAGTCCATGAAGCTTGAGGGAATTTTCATCCTAATCCTTCCACTGATTCTTGCTCCCTCCTGGCCACCCGCTTCCCACCATAGTCCCATACTGGATTCCATACCACTGCAAAAGAACAAACCAACATGATTTCCTTAGTGTCAAAGTCTATGGTAGATTTCAAGATAAATGTAAATTTGCTGAGCAAAGCTCTGAAATTGGGCCTAGAAAAAGTTAGTCAAGATAGAATCTTTAAAAATCTACTTTATAATATGATGACCAATGCAAACAAATGACAACTGTATCTACACTTATCTGTATACCTGTTATCTACATGTTCTTGTGGAAAAATACAGAAATCTCGGTTCACATACCAAGTGCCCTGTATTGATTTTAGCTTAGTTACAATAGCTAATGTTTTTGGAATACTTATCAATTGTAAATCTATATTTATCTTCTAATTTTCTAATCACTTCTGGAGTTTGATAGTAAATATACATGTTGATGTGTTTTTGTTACCATTAATAAATTATTGCATACTATAAAAAAAGTTGATTAAATAAAATCAGAATAGCCACAAAAATGGTTGTAGCATTTTTAAAAAACTCTTGGATGCTGCCCAAGTGTTAAATAATTTATATGTATAATTTGTAACCCTGAAGATAATCCTTGGAGATAGATGCTAATATTATCCCTTTTTACAAGTGAGAGACCTGAAGCACAAGAGACACACATGATTGAAAGAGAGTCTGCTTCCTCTAAATAGAGCTCAAATACTATATACAATTCTTTATAGCTTGAGGTGTTTTTCTTTTTTAAAATCGTGCTATTTTTAAGGCAGATAAATGTTAATTTTATTTGGTCTTGCAAAATATGTAACATTAGGATCCACTGCTTTAACTAATTAAATTGTAAAATGAATCTTGATTAGTGACTGACATTACAAACATTTTGTAAAATGATGCACTTTATCACAATGAAAATTTGCACTGGAAAATAGAACCATCATAAATCATTCTATTTCACTTTTGTCCTCTTAACATGCATCTGTTTACCTAGAGAACAAAAAACTGAATGACATCTGTTTCTAATTTCTGAAGAAAATAAAACCTGGGTAGGGAATAGCTATACTGTCCTAAAACACTACCAACAGTAATAATAATAACAGACACTTTACTGGATGACTGCTTTGTCCCAGGTAATACCTTGATGCACAGTCCTTGTAAAGTATTGGAAGATACATTAACTGGTTTTTTGGTCTCAAATTCCTCAACTGTAAAAGTGGTGAAAATTTTTATTTATAAAAATAGTAATTTCATTACATAAAAACCCCACTTTAGAGATAAGGAAACTGAGGGTCAGAAAAAAGTGCTTAAAACTGCACAGAATGTGGTAGCCAGCATTAAAATGCCTTTGTTCTTCCAATAGCTTGGTTTCTAAACAATACTAAAAAGGCTGTCTCTTTTTTGAAGGAGAACTGAAATTAAGACATATTAGAAAATATAATAAAACTTGTTTTCTCTAGGTCTGACATCAAGCTCAAAATCAACAGCATCAATGTATCAAGTTCTCCTTGATGCTCCTTAAATTCGTCTCTCACTGGGGAAATCAAGTTCAGAGGAAGAGAAATTATTTTAACATAAATTGTAACCAAACATCTACATAAAGGGTGGTGGTAATTATTCATTTAAATCAAGTATTCCAGAGCTGGTAAGCAGGCTGCTATATTATGAAAAGCTGAAATGGATGTAGAGGAAACACAAAAGATGACAGTTCAAAGTTCTTGTAGGGTAAGTATGTTCCTGGTTTAATGATGGGAAAATAACCACATGGTTGGGGTTCCCAAGAGTTTCGCTATTATCACAATGAAAGACAGGACTTCTTATAGCAGTTTCTCATGGAAGTGTGTGCCAGATACACTGGCGTCTTTATGGTTCCTTGGACGGGGCCAACCACACTTCTGACTCCAGCACTTCTGGGAGGGCTTCCCCCACATATCTACCAAGCCAATTGGAAATCTTACGGATCTTTGTTTTCACCTGAAAAATGTGAAGGAAATTAGTGCTAACTAATGTTCAATCTACTTCAGTATATGGACTGACACCAGTACCCTCGGCCAGTCTGGTCTGTGGGCCAGTCAGTTATACATTTTATAAAGCACTTGAGCTGACCCCCCCCACCGAACATAGTAGAGAGGAAAAGAGCCTTCATTACCTGCTCCTTTTCTTACAGCACATTGCAGCGTAATATGTTTTATGGTCTTGATTAGTGAATTTCTATTTCCATGTTAAGATGTGATTCAAGGGCCTCCCCGGTGGCGCAGCGGTTGAGCGCTGGGTTGCGAAACTGCGCGCGGCCTCTGCGGCGCCGGTTCGATCCCCGGCTGCTCCCCGGCCAGCAGAGGAGGGTCCCACATGGCGTGCAGACCTCTCCTGCCGCCCGTTGCTCCCCTCAGCAGTGTACTTCGGTCCTTCTGCCTGCTCTGCTCCCCGCTCTGGCTCTGGTGAATTCTCTCACCCTCCCGCGCTTCTGACTGTACCCAGTGCATGTATAAACAAAACAAACAAACAAACCAGCAAACAAATAAATAAAGCATGCCTCTATAAAAAAAAAAAAAAAAAAAAAAAAAAATTTAAAATTTAAAAAAAAAAAAAAAAAAAAGATGTGATTCAACCTTCATAAAAGTTTTCAAATATTCTTGAAAGGAAGCTATGGGGGAAAAGGATTAAGGACAACACATTTGAATCACAAGAGGACAAGAATATGGCAGAACTCCTCCTTCATTTTATTCTTCAGGCATATTGTGAGATTAAAAACTATTATTGATAAAACATCACAAGCTAATTATAAGTGAAGGTGGGTAAAATATTAAAAATTATCAAAAATACTACTTGGAATATGGATTAATATCCTATCAGTCACTAGAAAGGAACTTTGCCGGGCCTCCCCGGTGGCGCAGTGGTTGAGCGCTGGGTTGCGAAGCTGCCTGCAGCCTCTGTAGCGCTGGTTCGATTCCCTGCTGCTCCCCGGCCACCGGAGGAGGATCCCTCATGGCGCGCAGACCTCTCCTGCCGCCCGCTGCTCCCCTCAGCAGTGTACTTCGGTCCTTCTGCCTGCTCTGCTCCCTGCTCTGGCTCTGGTGAATTCTCTCACCCTCCCGTGCTTCTGACTGTACCCAGTGCTTGCATAAATAAATAAATAAATCTTTAAAAAAAAAAAAAAAAAGAAAGGAACTTTGCCTTGTTGTTCTAAGACATTAGGTAGTGTTGGTGTGAAGTAGCCAGGATTAAGGAGATATTTAATAACTAGGCATCCAACATGAAAAGTCTCTAGATTCAACAAAGTTTGAATCAGGCAATACTCAATTTAAAAGTTTACAGAATGTAAACCAAATGACAGTGTTTAGAAAGATCTTCATACATGCAATTAAAAATTTCTGAAATAACATAATATGGCAACACATTAAGATGTATGTGTTGTCAGCAAATATTGTTAAAGATGCAAAAAAAAGAACCAGGAAATTGGTAGAAATTATATTAGACATACTACATGTTTGCTGTATATTTAGATTAAAAAAAACATATGTTTCTGGTATGTCTCAGGCTATAGTATTTGCCAGATTCTATTTAAGTACTGAAATAGTTGAAGAACGGTTTCTTTGGGGAGTCTACTAGACTGGAGAAAAGTTCTAAAAAGGATGAATTCTTTAATTTTAAAAACCTATGGTTTATGGAAAAACTGTAAATAAAACCATTGATGAAGTAGCTGCTTTAACAGAAATTAACCCAGAACACATTCTAATTAAGTCATGAAAGTGTATTACATAAAATCCATTTGGTGTGTTACTTGCAGGCATGCAAAACACATTATTAAAGATAGAGTGTAAAGGTGCTGTAGGATGCCAGCAGTTGGTTAATTATAAAGAGATTCATGGTATAAGTATACTTGGATCTTCAAAACATTATGCAATGTCATAAAGAGAGACCAAGAAAAGCTCTCTTAGCATACAGAGATTTTTGCCACCAAGGTTCAATGGTATCTCTTGCAAATCCTTAAAGTGATGGAAATTAAAGGTGTTTCGGGTTAATCTGAAAGGAAAGCGCGGTGTTTTGAAACAACAGTAGCATTTTCAAATGGCTAAATGCATTTATTCACAATAGCCATGTCATGGAGATAACCTAAATGCCCCACAACAGATGACTAGAGAAAGAAACTGTAATTATACTCATAGAATATGACACAGATATTATAAAAGATTAAATAGTACCTTTTAGGACAAAATGGATGGTTCTTGAGGTAACTATGCTAAGTGAATTAAGTCAGAAAGTGAGAGACAAGTGACCAGATGGTTTCATTTCTTTGTGGAATATAAATAAAGAAAACAAACTGGCAAAAGATAATGCTTAGACTCTGAGCAAAATATACTGGTTACCACAGGAATGGGGAGCAGGGAAGAAGAGACAGGGAGGGAAGGGGAAAAGGTACTGGCACTGGTGCTTTGGTGGCGGGTGAGTGAGGCATGTGCACATAAGGAAATGCAAAATTGTATTTCCAGAATTACATAACTATGTAATGATTGACTAATAAAACTGGAGGGGGAAAAAGAATAGCTAAATGCATATTTGGGGCGATGAAAGGATATGGGACTTGAGTGGGAGGAGCCATATCACAGAGGGTTATGGGGGGCCACAGTGGAGCTAGTGAATGCACCACCAAGCAGGGGATAGTTCAGGGTGTGTCCTCTGGCATCAAGCTGGCTTCTCTCCTGGACCTGCCATTCACAAGCTGTATGACCTTAAATTATGTATTTAAATTTTCTACGTCTCAGTTTCCTTGTCTGTCAAAAAAATAAATAAATAAAAGGATAGCAAAACCATTGTAAATGAAATAGTTCATGAAGTGCTTAATTGCCTGTACATAAGACGACTTTTGTCATACATTATGGTTGTTTTGATGACTATGAGGCAGAGACTTTGAGGTATTTTAGGTAGAGACCTAACAGGTGATTTTGAAAAATCCCTCTGGCAGCTCTCTGTAGCATGAACCTGAGAAATGTGAAACCTGAAGCAAAGACAAAGTTAAAAAGCTGATATAGTTGTCTAAAAGATAAATAATAGGAATCTTAGTTGAAGTAGCAGAAGTAGGCACAGGAGGAAGGGCATAAATTAATTAAGAGCCAGGAGGAGACAGAAAGTCAGGACCCACATACCATATAAAGGTGCTGACTTTATACCCTTTTAATAGGTCTTGAATGACCTGAGAAATCTAAAATATGGTCTTACTGTTAGAAACTTTTTGCTTCAAAAATTGTCATATGGGGCCCCCCGAGTGGCGAATGGGGTTAGGATGCAACCTACAGAGCTATCCATAGCCACACTGCAGTGCGAGTTCGATCCCCGGCCAGGGAGCTACCCACATGGTGCAGCAGACCTCTCCTGTCTCGCCCGCTGCTCCCCTCAGCAGTGTATTTCAGTCTGTCTGCCTGTTCTGCTCCCCACTCTGTCTCTGGTGAATCCTCTCACCCCTCACACCTTTGGCTTGTACCCGAGTTCTGTTATGCATAAATAAATCTTTTAAAAAAAGTCCTATTTTTTAAGAAGATAAAGGAAATCTTGTTAAGATGGAAATCAAAGAAAAGTAATCCAGAAGACAGGATTATGAAACTGTTTCTATTTTACTTTCTAACTCATTTGTTATGAAAGTAAGTTTCAGAAAAATGCCTTGACACTAATTTAAAGAAGTGATAAGACACTTAACGTCAGAATAGGAAAAGTGGGTTTGGTTTCACAAGACCACCGTTGTAATGGGGATCGTCAATAGGGATAACAGCACAGGGATCTCTCATCATGTTACAAAGGTGATTAAAGATGTGCCTGGCACCCAGTAAACATTATATATGAACAATTTAAATAACATCATCTCCACGGGTTCTGTTAAAGGGAAGTGATACTCACTAGTATTCCAGATTTCTTAGGAAAAAAATAATGCAAGACTCATGTGGGACATAAAATTGCAGTTCTGTTCAGGAAAGCTCATCCTCTTCATATCTTACCAACACAGTACCCACATGCTTCCCAATAAATGTGAAAACATGGTCCTGGGTGAGGAGAACTACAAAAACCAAAGACCAATGGACAGGAAAATAACTGCTTCTTACACAATCAAGACCTCTCTCTCTCACATTTACGATGTTTCCAATGGTAAATCCACCACATTTTTAGTACATTTATCTGAAACACACCAGATTTATATGCTAGGAAAACTACAACCAGACCAGTAACATTGAACTGTATCACTCTCTGCCACACACCGAGGACTTTACAAAGACTCTGTAGACACAGTTGGTTGAGAATCTGGCCATCTCTGCATTTTATAATAAGAAAACTATGGTAGATAATTCAGAAAATAAAGTGCCTGAGGTAACTGAATACTGTAAGTATGTTCTCATTGAGGTGGACAAACACAGAAAGGTCCCCCAAAGAGCAAATGTAATTTTGTTTCTCAAATGAGGCTTTTAACTTCATGAAGTTGTTTACGCTTGAGGATTGTTGAATGAAACTGATACAGGAATTCCCCATTTCCTTTTACAAAAACCTCATGCCATTTGGTTTCATGGGGAATCTTTCAGAATAGACACAATAAACATTCTGGAGTCCATATACTTTTCCAGTTTATTTACAAGTCAGCTGTTTGCCTTTCATTCCCGTCTCCCAAGACTGGGAGATGTCTTGGAGCTTAAAGACGTATTTCCTGTTATCCTCTTTCTCGGCGATGTTAAAAGAAGAAATAATTATAAATGTTTTGAAAGATTAACTCTTACATTTGATGAGATTCCATTTCATGCAAACTCTGTGCTGGAGTCTCTGCAATTTTCAGCATTGCTAAATGCCAGCCTGCTCTCTTTACCCAGGCTGACGCAGAGGGGCATGATGCGCCCACCAGTGGGCAAGAATTGTATTTGACACTGGGTAGCTACATGTACATCATTTTTGCAAAAAATTTCTTTGTTTCAGGGTCATTTTTTCCTATCAACTAAAAATAATAAGACTTGTTAACCCAACTGTTGTCAAACGAGATTACAGTTGGATGATGGTAAACAGACACATGTGAAATATTTCTGGCTAAATGTATACGTTAGCTTGTGGTCTAACAGAGGAAAGTTAAATTAACTTGGGTCTGAATCTGTCTTCTAAAACCATTGCCATGAAAAATATGTAAATATTATTATTCACACAGTTATAATATACATAAATACAGCATCACAATGATACAACATACTGATTTCTGGAATTCCCAAAGTGATTCTCTAAAACAACAATCACCTTAACTTAATACCCAATAATAGCTCAGAGTTTTTAGTTCTCGTTTGAGATTAGTTCTAGACTCTGACAGTTAACATTGAAGAGACACACCCGCAGACCAACTGAAAGTATGAATCTGCCTGATAACAGAAAGCATTCCAGGTTATTAAAGCACTGATTCACATTCAACCAAAAAGGGGGGGGGGGCGGGAGGAGAAGCTCACATTTCTCACTAAATAAACCCAAAGCCAGAATTTCATTCATTCTACCTAGAAAGAATAGCTTCAACATGATCATCATTGCAAGTCGTGTGAACTGGTGATATATTTTCATGGCTGACATACATTAGTTACATGAGATTGCAAACATGAATATAAATCAATACGTATCTTGGTAATATAACTGATGTTTTTTGAGAAGTGTCAACTCATTCAGGTATAAACATGAACTGTTTTATTTCTTCCAGTAACTGCTTTCAACAACAATAAAGTCAAACCCTTCCCTTAATAATACCTTGGTTAGAAACCATGCATTTCTGGTGACTTCTGATTATTAGAACAGTCTAGTTCAGATATGGATTCAGTACAATATCTGACTCTCAACTGTCTCCCCAAGCACTGTGGCTCCACGGCTTGGCAAGAGGAATACCACGTTGTCTTCTCTTTTCCCATCTCCCTCTAGCTCCTCCCAGGTTCAAGGCAGGAAGGAAGATGGGAGAGGAAGGAAGTTGTATGACTGGTCATAATGAATGTGGTGGCATTTTTACCTCTGTTGACCACTGCACTTGTCTAGATCATGCTGACAGGCCATCACTGTCCTCTCTGTGCTGGTGTCCCAGTGCTGGGCCACTGTGCAGCTTCTCCTAGCAGCCCCGGGAGGCCTCGCGACTGTACAGTTCCCTCACACAGGAAATAGAACTTCTGTTCAACTCAGTATTCCTTCCAAGAACCCAGTAGTTCCTGAAGATTCCAACTTGCTCCTGCATGCCCCTAGCTAAGAGTCTGACCTTTCTGAGTAGGTAAATAGTGAGATATCTCAAGTCCAATACTTTCTGTGGGCAAGATCCCATTCATCACTTTCTCTCTCTCTCTCTTTCTCTTTCCTCACTCCTCTCTTCCCTAATTTTCCATTCTTCTGCATCTTTCTCTAATTTTACTCTTCCCACCTACCTTCTCCTACCCTGTCCATCCTACTGTACACATAATCACTAGGTCAACCAGCAACCGCATTCACAAAGAGGACATCATACTAAGATGTAAAGTCCTCTTGTCGGCACCCCTAATCTTTATCATAATCAATTTTGAATTTCCCTGCACCTCTTCTCTCCCCCCAAGTCCACCCATCTTAACATCAGAAAAGAAAACTACCCCCAACACAAATTACATGGGATCAAATCAAGGACTCGGACAGTTCCTGACTTTTCTCTGATCCTCCTGTTACTTTAGCTGGGAAAGAGTCGGTGGAGGAAGTGTTGGAAGGACAAGTTAGGGCACCCTTCAGTAAGCCTATGGAGACGCATCTACTCTCAACTTTCTATAGCAATAATTCTGAATCTTGACCACATATCAAAATTACCATCGCATTATTTACAGACCTTAATGCCAGAGGATTGCCTGACCAATTAAATAAGAGTTCGATGAAGACTATATTATTTTTTATAAACTCCCTAACAGGGACAACCTGAACCTGCCTTTTTCTCAGCATTTATCTTGGGCAACTATTTACACCAATTCAGAAGAAGTCAGATCTGCAATCAAATTCCACCATTTTCTCTAGCTTAACCTTTGGCAAATAACATTGTCTTTCTATGCTTCAATTTCTTAGTCTCTAAGATGAGGATACATTTTATATTACTTCTGAGGTTTGGAGGGATCATCTGAGGAGATAATACTTGCATAGCACTTGGAACATTTCCAGACACAGGACAAGGGCTTGATGAATGCAAGCCATATATAAGCTGTGTTCAGACTGTAGCAAAGTTCATGAATAGTCATTATTACATTTCATGGTCTTTCTACAAATAGTGATCTGTCCTAAAACATACAATTCCAAAATGAATATTTCATGTAACATCTGCTTCATAGATTTAGCTAGAGCGCACTGTTTTCTATAAGCATATCTACCTGTTTTTAGAATTTCTTGAAAGTGTTAAAAAAAACAATAGAAATTGAATGGATCAGTCATATTTTGTAAAACAGATGCTATTAGGTTCCATATTTAGTAAGGGGAATTTATCCTCAAATATATACATTCAAACAAATTAAAATCTTTCTTTTTTCTTTTTAGAAACAAGTGTTTCTGGAATTAATTTATTTGAAACATTTCAGAAATCTCACTGATGGCACTAGAGGACAAGAATTATATTATTTGAATGTGATTGGCCTAAATAATACATTTTAATTCAAAATTTTAAAGAGTCAAACAGCAATAGATGAGTTACTAAATCCACTTCTGCCTCATAAAATGACTGATTATAATTTGTCATCTCAATTTTAATAAATAGTATTTGAAATGTACAACTAAAAATCAATAGGAGAGAAAGTACCACCGTGGTCTAGAAGTTTTGAAGAAAGCTTTCATTTCTAAACACAAAGGATAAATACTCCAAATGATTCTTTGTTCGTTATTTTCAAAATGCAAGTTATTTTTGAATTGTTCATCAGATTTGTTTGCAAAACAAAAATTTCTCCCCACTTCCTTAGATGAAGATTTTCCAAAGCGATTTGCCAAGAGCAAGTTTAGAGACATAGCCATGTAAGTACATGTTCTAAAAAGGAGAGTTTTGTAAAGTAAAAGTGCTCACATACTTTTTGTAAGAACATCTGTACACAAAGTGGGGTTTTATAACTATGGATAGATTTGTTTCTGTGTGTAATCTCTTGAAAACATACTTTGCAGAGCATTATCCTAAGATTGTATTAGAAATGTTTGTTTCCCATTACATGTACTTAGAAAATAAATTAAAAGGTACATAAATATAGCCAGGCTAATGTTACTTTTATATTCAAGTTTTTCCTGAAAGCAAAGCAGAATGCCATGGCCTTGAACTTCAATGTCAATGAAGTTTCAATTACTGATATTTCCATTAATGATCTTTAAAAGCTGGGGTTTGCATAGAGTCTAGTCAGCCAGGTAAATACTAAAAACATTTTAACATCTCTCAAAAGTGTCACTAGAAGGCTATTTATTGGAATTACAAAGTACTTGATTTCTGATCATTCTTAACATTAGATCAGTTTTCTTGTGCTATTTCAATTTGTTGGACTTTAATTCTAAATAATATATTTGGCAAATCAAATCACTAGCTATTTAATAGCCCAAAACTTACTGTTACCTATGTAACTGCTGTGTAGCATTTTCATTTTAAGGGGCATCATTCAAGCATTGTCTGAAATTATCTTTTCTTTGGAAATATTCTTTCCTTAATTCCCAAATTAATTTCTGCAGCAACCATTCCACACCAGCCTTTCTGTCTCTTTCCTCTACATCCTTCTACTTGGAGGCAACTTGGCCCTGGTAAGTTATCACCAATCCTTGAAAGAGGAGAAAGTCTAGATCCAAGCAAAATTCATTTTACCTTGAACTCAATGAGAGATCATTACTGGAATCCAGTTGACTTAATGTTTTTAATTAAAAAAAAAAAAAAAAAAAGCCCTGATAGGTCATGGCCTTGATAACATAGAGACAAGCGCTTTGGGTTTTCTGAAACACATAATGCTAGAAAAAAAATTAAATACAATAAGTTCAAATTAAGGGGAAAATATAGACCAACAAAAGCAGGCAGTAATTTAGAAATTATATCATCTTTAGAAGACTCTCTAGTCACTTTTAAGACATAGTAAAAAAAATAGACTGTAAGCTGTGGTTTCTCTCTCTGTCTCTGTCTCTGTCTCTCTCTCTCTCTCTCACACACACACACACACAAGAATCAAGGACATATTCTGAAGCTTTCACAATGGAAATTTGAAATCAGTAACTTTAATTTTTGTGTAACAAACCAGAAAATTAAAACAAACATCCAGATGCTTTAATAATAACTTTTTGAAACCACAACTGTATTACCTGGGTATTTTAGGAAAGATGATTTCGGAAGGGGGGAGCAGGACTGAATTTTTGACACTCACACAGCCTAATAACCTCTCTGAATCCTGGCAATGAGACACCGTTAGCAGAAAAATGCCTGGAATCATACATCACTAGCAATTAGCTTCAGTTCTTCAAAGAATGGCTGTGGTAGGTCAACTTTGAAATAAGCACATCAAGGGCTCAGGAGAAACACGACTCACTCTAGTTTCAAGCTCTAACTACAAAAGGGTAACTACAGTAAGAGCTTCTACTGACTTCTGTGTAACTGGTAGGCAAGTGACTCCAAGATCATACAGAATTAGGACAGTACAATTCTCGAGCAACAACAATTCTCCCACAAATGACACAGGCCCCAACTTCTTCCTTACTTGTTTCTTCTCTACCCCACTCAGAATTTTTCTCTCTCCCTCGATACACATATACACACGTACATGAGTAAGGAAGAGTGAGAGATTGGTCTCAGACCTGCCTGCAAGTTAGATCAGTGCTGGAATTAGAACCCAAATCTCAGTAACTGGAGCCAGCCAACTGCTATTCTAGACACAGAATGAATATGCTTCAAGGACTCTACCTATGCTAATCAGGCCTTAGTGCCTGTCTGACTGTGCCTGCCCCCCTCACCACCCCCCCCCCAAGTCCTGAAGAAACACAGTGACACCAGCTCTCTGCTTCCTTTCATTATCCTGCTCTACTGAAGCCAGTGTCAGCAGTTGTTAACCTCTCTGGGCTCTTTCCTCATTAAAAGCAGCCCACTGATCTGCAGATCCTGAGAAACTTTCCCTTTCTCCAAATTATTTTCATCTTGTTATCTGCTTCATTCTTGATACTTGAAATTTTCACTAGGTGGCAGGATTCCACCATCACATTATGAAAGGATTTTCCAGAGGATGTATAGGGGCAGAAAATTTCAAAGAAACTCCTTTCTTCACAGTGAACATTTAAAAAAGAAATGAAAGCCAAAGGGAAAGAAAAATGACAAAACCAGTGGTCCGAATATTTCACAAAGATGTAGATCCATTTTAGTATGAAACAGGAAAGTAAATCCAGTAAAGGTCTGCCTATTCTCACGCAATTTAAAACTTATTTTAGCTAAATCCCAAATGGATAATATCAGATTCCTTCCAGCAAACTGGCTGCATAGCAAGCTAAGAAACAAGCAATTTAAAGGCAGCAAACATTTATTTCAATGTTACCCCTAAGTTATTTACACTGTATTTTGAGTATCTTGAAATTTGTGTCCGTTTTTAACCAGATGAGTCCCTGTGATGGAATAGTACTTGGACGAGAGTTTTGCATTTACTTGGCAAGTCCTTTAATCCTTTCAAATAGATTTTGACATCATCATACTTCAAAAACCATTGCCCCAACCTGACCTTTTCACATGATGACACATACTAAAGACCACTACCAAGTCTTGGTAAGAGCCCCCTGAGTAGCCAAGCCCTTGGGGTATGCTGACCTGAGCCCTTCTCTTCCGCCAGAGCCAAGTAAAGAGACACGAAAGTGTAACTCCACTGTATATTATAACACGACAGAGAAGAAGCATCAAGTCCTGACTGTTTCTTTAAATTAAAAATAAACCCACATCCTAGAAACTCAACATCAGCGCCAAAAAACTAACAGATTTCTGAATCAGACCCTGAAAAACCATCAACAGGTTGTTTGGTCCCTTCCCAGCACAGTGAGGAGGTAACAGACCTCTGTGGTCCTACCTTAGCAACTTGTAAGGGCTGTTTCTGCTCCTTGCCACCTTGCAATCTGAAACCCCAGGGGGCCCCTCCGGTCATGGAAATGCAGATAAAATCCCCTGTGCCCATTTTCTCCGTTCAGTTGCGTAGCAAGAAGAGCTTGAGAAGACGGACGAAGCTTAGCTTGGGTATGTTTGAAGATGTGCGTTCAGCTTCGGGCGCCTGCCAAGGAAGGAGGCAGGACCTGGGCACACCGAGGGGGACGCGCAGAGCCCGCCCCGCAGCCGCGGCCGCCACAAATGTGCGCCGCTAATGGGATCTTTCGCCCCAGCTGAGGCGCTCGCTCGCACCAAGGACACAGCCCACTCTTGCGTCAGCTCCTTTGCTCAGCCCACCTTCACGAAGAGTAAAGAGTCTTACACTTAGGAGAATGTCCCTAAGGAAGAGGAGGGAGAGAAGTACTCCAGCACGGACTGATTAAACCCCAGCACTTAAAGTGTATCTGAAAAACTTTCATTTAATTAGTCTATAAATAGTAGAGGACTCGTGAAGGTTTTAATCTCCAGGCCACGAGTAACATCCAAACAGATGAGCCCTGAGAATTTAACTACTAGAGGATTAGATTCTCGCAAATAAATGTTTTGAGAGTTATTACACTGGCGGCTGAAACAGACAAAAGGGAGTTTGAGTAGGCTAAATTACTACTTTTCTACACTTTCACTGTCTGCAGCCTTCAGAGCTAATCCCATAAGGAGTGGACACAAAAGAAAGCAAAACATTTTTTTTTTTAATCTTCTTCAATGAAAAGTACTTTCTTGGGGCATGTGTGAGGGGGTGGAGGAGAAAGGAAAAGTGACCAAAACTACATTCTTACAGAAAGTACATTCTTACAACTACACATCTACATGGTTTGGAGCATTTTGAATTTAAATATGCATTTCATTTGTTTCCTTTCCAGCTGGAAGGAAACTCCATAAACCCTAATCCAGTAGTCAGCCAACTGCATATAATATTGAGGGAGGACAATAATAAAAAAAAAAATTGAAAAGGAGGTGCGCTACAAGACCAGAAACCTGGCTCACAAGGAGGTGGGGGCAGAAGAGATTAGCACAGCCATTGACACAGCTATGGAAACCAAGGTCCTTAGGCGCAGGTGACACATTTGCGGAAACTAGTATCCTTAAGCATGGACTCCTAGATTTACAAAGCACAACATCCAAGCAGGTATCCGAGGGTGAGGGAGCATCCACAGGTAAAGATATGGCGATTGAGCCCATTGTGGAACCTCCAGTCCCCTTCAGATTCTGCATTTATCCAAAATCAGCAACCAACTGAGGCTCACAAGGAGTGAACCCCTCCCAAACAGAAGAAGACTATGTCAGTTCAGTGTCTGCCCACCTTTGACTCTACAGGTGCCTCTTTTCACCCACTCTCTCCCTTTGCAGGGCAGCAGCCTTCCTGCCTGCTCCCGACCTGTCAAGGCCGCCCAGCTGCAACCATGCAGGCCTCTTAGCAAACCTGCCCTTCTGGGGCAGCTCTTCCTGCCTGCTTGTGTCTATACAAGTGCCTTTAACTGTTTTATCCCTTCCCTAATAAACCTGCCCTTTTAATATAACTAACGTCTCTGTCTCGTGGAGAAACTCGCCTAAGAAACTCGCCGCGTGTCGCTGAAACGGGAGCTCTGGTGACACCTTTCCCAGAGTGAACCCAAGGACCCTGCACTCCAAACCCCCAGACTCCAAAAAACACAACAATATCACAAATTTCTTATGTTTGTGGTCTCAACCATATTTGGATTCTAAGCAATCCAGTATCAAACTTGAATTTCATGTGGTCCCAAATATTTTAAAGTTTCAAATGTGAGTACAATCAAGCAAAAATTGTACAAAAAATCATACAAATTATTTCCTGTAATAACAAATAATATAATCGATGAACATTTTATACAAGCCAGATGTGCCCAATGGGATAAGGAAGACAATGAAGAGAGGCCCCTCAGAAGGTCATGCAGCCCAGACATACATCCCAGGTTTGATACTCTTCAGAAAGTGAATCAACTTGGTCAGAATATTTTCTTAAAAAGAGAAGAATCTCTTCCGCTCATTTTTTGACTGCATTTATTTACTTTGTTTTTTGTTGAGTCTCTTCAGCTCTTTGTAGATTTTTGCGATCAGTCCTTTATTATTAGTGTTGTGTGCAAAAATTTTCTCCCAGTTGGGCCTCCCGTGGTGGCGCAGGCGGTTGAGCGCTGGGCTGCAAAGCAGCGCTCGCTGATTTGATCCCGGCCAGCCAAGGAGGGTCCCACATGGCGTGGCAGACCTCTCCTGTCGCTCCCACTGCTCCCCTCAGCCGTGTATTTCATCAGTCTGCCTGTTCTGTTCCCCGCTCTGTCTCTGGTGAATCCTCTTACCCTGCCGTGTATCTGGCCTGTACCCTGGTTCTTGTATAAATAAATAAATCTTTAAAAAAATCTTTAAAAAAATTTTTTCTTCCAGTCGGTGGGGTGTCTCTTTGTTTTGGTTACTGTCTCTTTTGCTGTACAGAAGCTCTTTACATAATAGAATATTACTCAGCAACCAAAAAAGATAAACCCATGCAATTTGCAGCAACATGGATGGAGCTGGAAGGGATCATGCTCAGCAAAATAAGCCAGAAAAAAAAAGAAAAATACCGGATGGTCTCACTCATAGCAGGAATCTAGAAAACCTAAATAAGGGACCAGGAAAAAGACTAATTGTAATAAAGTAAAAATCAAAATCAACAAGCAACTATAAACCAGAGACACACAATGGGGTGCGGGGAGGAGGTGAGGAGGGTTTAGGGTTGAAATAAGGGGGGGTGCAATTGTATGGGGAATATAACCAAGATGAAAATGCACACATTGTGCAAAAATGAAAAATGATGTAAAAAATATATAAAATAAAAAAAAGAGAAGAATCTTACAAGTGCCATCCTAAAATGTAAACTCAGCAAACAGAAAGGGAAGGAACTGCTTCCATCCGTTTTTTTGCACTTTCTCATGTCCCTTCTGCTCCTCACCCTCTCTAGTCTCTCTCTCAAGATTGCCTGTTGCATCTTAGTTTTTGCGCAGCTCTTGCTGTTGTGGACAATGCCCTGAAACTGCTTGCTCCCCGTACTCTTCTAGCACATCACACACTGTGTCTCTCCTCTTGCCTCTCTAGCCACTCCCCTCCCTTCTTCAGGCAGCTTGAGGTCTCTACTCAGGCATTGTAACTTGGTGCTCCTGCCAGGGCTATGCTCTGGTCCTCTTCTCAATGCACACCCTTTCTGTGGGTCCTCTCATACATCCCACAGGATTTAACCTTCCCTCTCGATCTCAGATTGCTCTCTTTAAGTTTAGGCCAATACAGCCAACTGCCTGTTAAAAACTTATTCCTATATGCACATATCTCAGAAACCTAAAACTCAATATATTCAAAATTGACTTCATTATCCATCTCCAAATTCTGCTTCTGCCTGTGCACCCCATTTCAAACCCAATGCCTTTCTCTTATGCTTGCTACCCTTCAACACTGACATACTATGAATATGATGCGGTAGGCTGGAACTTACGCAGCTATGTTGCCACCATGAAGTAAAGCTAAAGATAACTGCAAAGGCTCATCTTGACTACATTAATGCCAAGAACCTTTCAGTTCCAGTTCTCTTACTGTGCAAGTATATCCCGTGTTTGCTTATCTTTTGTTGTCCCAATGTTTTGTTACTTGCAGCCAGCAGACTCCCAACTGCTACTCTCTCTATTCAACCAGTTCCTCCAGAGACTAAAAGAGGGACTCAAAAAATTGCCATAATCTATCAAAATGTTGTTATTGGTATCCTCTGTCCAGCCTTTATGTTCCTCTCATGCAGAAGTTGGGCTGGGGTCCAACTTCTAAATAGCAAATCTTCCTCTTACTATACTCCTGCTGCTATGATTACTTCCTTCTCTGGTCTGGACTACAGCAATCTCCTGACCAGACCCTTAGTCCATCCGTGTTTCCATCCTTAATTCATTTTTAACACTATAGCCAGGGTGACATTTCTGAAATGCAGTATCTATTATGTTTTTCCTCTGTTTAATGTCTTCAAGTGCTCTTAGAATAGTCAAAACTCCTTTACATAGGTAACACATTCTTCCTGATGTTCTTCACTTCTCCCACCTCATCTCTCACCTTGAATTTTATGATTCAGACACGCAGAGCTACTTTTAGCTTCTCTGACTTGCTTTGTTGTTCCATCTGCTCAGGCACTCTTCCAAGCTGTCTCTGCGCACAAATAGATCACCTAGTTTCTGCTCATCCTCTTAGCCTCAGATTAGATGTCCCTCTCTCCAGGAAACGTTTCCTAACTACCCCCCCCCCGCCCCACCCCAATCCCCCAACATCCAGGCTGGGTGCTATTCCATGTGCAACAATCACACTGCACTTTCTTTCTCATTCTAATGGTCTCTTAAAATGTCTGAATCTTATTAACATTGAGACCAGGGTTCCTTTCTGATTTATTCAGAACTGTATCCCCAAGTCTAATATAGTTCCTTACACATAACTGATTGATTAAGAGGAGTAGAATGAAAGAACAGGTTAAGATTTCCTAGAATAAAGGTATAGGAAAGAAGGCCAAAGAGGTAGCATTTTTCCTTTTTCTTTTTCTCCAATTCACATGACTTGGGAAAAGGTACTAGAGCAACACTGCTGAATTATACCACTGACAGATCATGTGGAGTAGGTAATGGCTGCCTCCCTAACATTTTGCCCGTCCTCCATTGGGTAGTAGTTATTAGATTAAATAAAACTGATCGTCCCACCCCAGCATCAAATGGATGAGTTTGTTTGATTTAAGGCAATCTGAGTAATCCTCCTCCTTAACACAAAGTTCAGGGATGGGTACAGTCTTGACTTAAGTCAAGGGCATTCCCCTAGTTCCAGTAATTAATATATAGACTAACCAGGGAAGGTTAAGACTTTTCTGGATGGCTATCAGGAGGCAGTATCCTCCCCACCATGGATGCTGACAGCGTGAGGATGAGCCCACCAGAAGGTATGCAGGTGCAGCAGTACTGGTCTCAGCTGCCCCTGTGTGTTCTTCTGGGAATGTCTGAATCGCAGGTCCTAATGCCCTTGAGCAGTTTTTCAGGGTTGTGTCTGCAGCAAGAAACCTTGAGGGATCCATTAATACCTCCATTTGGGACAAAGGACAGCAAATTTGCCAGCTGATTATAGAAATAAAACTAAAATAAAAGCTATGAATTCCTTGAGTTTAGTGTTCCTCTGCTGTTAGCGAATCCACTGTGTGTGCAGTATGCATGTGGATGTGACATGTGGCCCCTATGTAAGGCAAAATGGACTTACTGATGTTCATGCTGCCTGCTGTGTCCTGAATAATCAAGTTCTTCGACTCAAGCCATGAAACAGTAATAGGCTAACAGTAGTTTGCAAGGAAGGTGAAATCAAATGTCAGGCCCAACAAGGTGAAACTGAAACACTAATAGAAAAATGGAACCACAGCCCTCATAAGTCAGCTCTTTATTTTGTTTTGGGATTTAAAAATCAAGGTAAATGAAAAAAAAAAATCAACTTTCTTAAAGACAAAAAAAAAAGTAAGTGGTTTTGAAAATAATCTTCTCAGCCTATTTCTATACCACTTAAATGATTTAACAATGTGCCAAATATTCTGTTTTATATCACCATTCATTCATTCAGTTGATTAGTCATTCAGCAAATAATTTCTATACTTTCTCAAGTTTGACCACACAGTGAGAATTCTAGGCCTAACATGAACTGAGATGGCACACAGTGAAGCAAAAATATTCCATAAGAATTAAAAATTTTAGGGCATCCCCGGTGGCGCAGTGGTTGAGCACTGGGTTGCGAAGCTGCCCGCAGCCTCTGCAGCACCGGTTCGATCCCCGGCTGCTCCTGGGCCACCGGAGGAGGGTCCCGCATGGCGCGCAGACCTCTCCTGCCGCCCGCTGCTCCCCTCAGCAGTGTACTTCGGTCCTTCTGCCTGTTCTGCTCCCCGCTCTGGCTCTGGTGAATTCTCTCACCCTCCCGCGCCTCTGACTGTACCCAGTGCATGTACAGTCAAACAAATAAATAACAAACAAATAAATAAATCTTAAAAATTAAAAAAAATTAAAAATAAAAAAAAGAATTAATAATTTTAAAGTAATTCAACATTGGCCATCTATGTGTGGTTTGTTTCTCTTTTTTATTTTTCTACTTTTACTTTTTTACTTAAAATATGATCACTTTCCATTTTGAACTGATTTTAAGATTTCTTCCTAGTCAGAAACCTATCAGTTATTCTTCATTATGAATGACAATGACTTTGGGGGAGAAAAATGAAGCATCACTGTAAAAGGAATAGACATTATTGTAAAATTAATTAAATTTAGAATGATCAAAACTATTATAACACACAATAATTTCAATAACTAAACCAAACCTAAGTCTTTGTTTCCTTTTGGATCATCAAAATGTGATGCTTATTAAAGGCCTTAAAAAAAACTATAAGGGCCTCCCTGGTGGAGCAAATGGTTAAGCACAGCACTATGAAGCTATCTGCAGACTCTGCAGCATGAGTTTGATCCCCAGCCAGCCAGGGAGCTACCCACATGGCACAGCTGACCTCTCCTGTCTCGCCCGCTGCTCCCCTCAGTAGTGTATTTCAGTCAATCCACCCGTTCTGTTCCCCACTCTGTCTCTGTCTCTCACCCCCCGCACCTCTGTCCTGTACCCCAGTTCTTGCATGCATAAATAAGTCTTAAAACAAATAAAAATAAACTATACTAAAATCAACATTTAAAAATAACTGTAAGGCATCTTACAATATATTACAATTAGTAATACATTTATATGAGTTAAATTGTAATGAATCACCAAATGAAATCACACAGATTGAAGTCCCTATAGGACATATATATTCAAAGTTTCATTTTTAAAAAGTGTGGGTGTGTGTGTGCTCTCACACATTTTAGGGCAATGAAGAAGGAGCTAAATATTCATAAGAGAGAAAAAATGGTGCACTTGATTTTTTCCGAAGACTGGCAGGCATTTGTATATAATCTCAAGGAATAAATGACAATGTTATGACTCATGATGTCGTCTACTGCTTATACCATTTATGTTTGTATTAATGTGAATGGTGTATTAAAAATGTGATAAATCATAGTTTCTCTATTTTTAAGCAAAGAAATCCCTTTCTTTCATGGTTTTACACTTGTTCTTTGGGGCCGTCACAAAATAATACCCTCTAAACTCTATGTTAAAATTTGGAACATCTTGGGCCTCCCCTGGTGGTGCAGCAGTTGAGAGCTGGGCTGTTTCATCCCCAGCCGCCTGGCAAGGGTCCCCCATGGCGCAAGAGACTTCTCCTGCCGTGCCCGCAGCTCCCCTGAGCAGTGCATTTGTTCAGTCTGCCTGTTCCGTTCCCCACTCAGGCTCTGGTGAATTCTCTCACCCTCCTACGCTACTGACCATACTCCGGTTCTTGTATAAATAAATAAATAAATCTTTAAAAACAAAAAATAGGAACATCTTGCTGATGTTTGTTTTACCTCCCCCTTTTCCCCTCCCACCCCCACTGGCAAACAGGGACAGTGAGACAGACAATAGGGGAAGATCACAAGATCTTTTCAAATGATTGCTTTGTGATGCTGGAGGACACACACTAGTAATGACAGATAACAGAACTTTATCGTCCATGTTAATAAAATACATATAGCATATGAATACATCCTACATGGATACATCATCAACAGGACAGATAAACATTTTTGAACTATACTAAGTTATACACTCCCTGACTACTAGAGAATCGCTAGCTCATCATCTGCTGGCCCCATGAGTACTTGTGTGGTTTCCTGGAATGCTCGTGAGTCAAATGCCTGCTGAGCAGGTGGTGTCAGCACCCTGCAGCATTCCAGAGACAAGAGACAGATGAGCAGTGTGAAAGAAGACACCCGCAGGCCCTCCAAAAGGCATTTTCCTGCTCAACCACTTGCCCTCTCTTGCTTTGAGGCGGAATGTGATTTAGGAAGAAACTATCACTGTTACAACCTCAGTTCCTTCATGGAAGTGAGCAGCACCACAGAGATGCCCACTAGCAACTTCTGCTCTTACACTAAGCCGAGAGCTGCTGCCTCACCCATCCTCCCAACAAGAGGAAACATATCGATCTGCTAGGGCTTCACTACAAGTCCTACAGACTGAGTGGCTTAAAGAACCAAAATTCATTTTCTTACCGTTCCAGAGGCTAGATGTCTGAGACCAGGGGTCAGCAGGATTTTTTGGTACCTCTCTCCTTTTCCTGTAGGTGGCTGACTTTTTCCTGTGTCTGTACAGTCTTTCCTCTGTACCTGTCTGTTTCCTCATCTTTTCTTATAACACCAGTTACTAGGATTAAGACTTACTTGAACTACCTCACCTTAACTTAATTACCTTTTAAGAACTTATCTCTGAATACAGTCATATTCTGAGATGTTGGGGATGGAGGAGGGAGGGGTCTTCAACATGAATTTAAGGGGACATAATTTCTTAACAGGGAGGCATAGTATACAGACACCTAAACTCCTGGTCAGTTTCCTCTTCAATATACAAAAATTAATAAAATATGTGTTACAGGATAATTTAAAAATTTTTGATAACTTTATTTCTGTTTAAATTTCATCTTTCTTCCTTTTCCAAGAAAGTAGTCAGACCCTTATACTTGTCTTAACTCAGGGACTGTTGCTGAGCAGAAATAGAAGGTGGTGACTGCAATTCCCAATTTGTTGAGTCCTAAACTCCATGAAATGCTTTTGCAAGGTGTCCTAAAGGAGAGGAAAACAAGAATTCCCCTGAGAAAAGTGAATGAGGGGCTTAGTCCTGACCAGAGGGTCCAGCAGTCTGCAGGGATCTCAAGAAGTAGAGACTATTATACTACTGTCTGGGAAACAATGGCAAAGCGTCAGAGGGACATGGGTGCCAGAGGCTGAACACCAAGAACAGGGCTGCCAACCCCTATGACATTCTTTGGTCACATGCAAGTCATGGAAGCTGCAATGAGGTACCTAACTCTTGGCTAAGATCATGAAGCGTTCAGAGACCACTGAGAGCAAATGGTTAGTGACCTACTGCTTTGTTGAATTACAACACTATAGGCATGTGGGTAGAGGAAACGAACAACACCAGAAACTAGTCTGTGGGAAACTGTTCCAGTCACCAAACTTATAAATTGCTAGTGAATAATTCATTTCTTATTGCTGTTCAGTCACATGCAAAAGTCTCCCCTTTCAGGAATATGTTAACTAATACAGCACATACAATTATAAATGTGTCATACATTACTTATGACTATCAATAAAAACAAAATTTATCAGAATTGGTGTGTTTGTGGGCTCAAAATTGCAGCTACATTGCAGTGACTACTTCTATATGAAAAAGAAGTCAGACATTACATGCAACCCAATTAATTATCAATAACAAAACCAATACCAATTAGTCATGGTAGAAATTAATGCAAAACATGATAGCACAAGGTTATCGTCTATAGAGAAGAAACCAAACGGTATTCAAGCAAAATTAAAAATAAAGTAGGCAAAAAAGAGGTCAATTAATAAAGATATTATTTATCCGGATTTTGAGGTATCTGTAGAAATGATCAACTAATTTCCTTGAGTTTCTCACAGACAAAACTCAACTCACACTTTTTGATTGTCATAATTTAGTTGGTCCTCTTCAGATCTTTCCAATTTTTATTAATGATAATTTCCACCCTTACTTCATAGTTGCAAAACATGATTTTTTTTTTAAATTGAAGCATCATTGAGTTACATCCTTGTTGGTGTTTAGACTACACCCCCTCTGGTGTAGTCACCGCAGCACCTCCACTACTAAAGCACCCAGAGTCCTCCACCATTGTGCTCTCTCCCTATCCTGTCCTCGTCCCTACTGCTCCTGCTCTGAATGACTCAGATCTATGATCAAATTTCAAGGGCTGGTTTTAAAGTTTGTCTTTGTCCGACCCTTTGTTTGGTTTCTCTATATTTCACATATAAGGGACACCATTCGGTATTTATCTTTCTCCTTCTGGTTTATTTTGCTTAGCATAATCTCTTCCAGCTCCAGCTATGGCACAACATGAATGAAAACATCTGCTTTGCTCTTCCACTTCTGGAAGTGAATGATATTAAAAATAAATACATTTATGACAAAAAGTATCAAAAAATCACAACAGTTGTATTAAAAAAAAGCTAATAATTAAAAAACCTTAATGAATTTCTTAGCAAAGCCTTATTATAGTGGAGTCAAATTTTAGGTTTTTTTTTTCTGTTGTCACCATTGGTTTACAACTTTGTATATGATTTAGAGGTACAGGTTCACACCACTTCAGATACATGTAACCACACCACATCCACCACCAAGGCACGAAAAGCCTTTAAGTCAGTCTACTGGGCCTTCTGCACACCCTACTCTCCACCCTATCCTCACCCTATGGTAGCCTAAGTTCTACAGTCAGACTTCTAGATATTAGTAGTAGTTTGTTAAGATAGGAATCATTTTTAAATTATTAAGCAAATACACAAAAGTGACATTTTCCACAAGAAACCATACTGTGCTGTCAATCTATCAGACTTGCTATATACCCTGCCTTAGAAAATCTGCTTTAACTTACTCATTTAACAAATGTTTATTTCTTTCAGGCACTGTTCTAGGCATGAGCAATATGGAAATGAACAAATCAGAGTTGCCAGGACCCTCTAGTTCATACTCCAGTACACTGGACCAGGACAATAAAGACAAATAATCCTATGTTTTGTCAGTCTGCAACATATGCTAAGAAGAAAATAAAGCTGCAGGGATGGGGAGGGGAGGGTGGTTACTTCAGGGAAAGCTCTCTGTCCTGAGGAAGTGGTATTTGAGCAGGGACCTACTCTGTGTTGTTGCAATATAGTGGATGTCATTGTTGGGTTCATCATAAAATAATTGACCATACAAGGAACTGTAAGACCATCCTTGTCAGAGGCAGCTCAGCGGGGAGAGGCAGTGGCTGGACTTCAGTTCAAACCTCCACACTCCACTGTTTTATGTACAGCCTTACCATGTCATTTGTCTTTACTGAACCCTGGTGTTCTCCTCCTTTGAAGTTGCTCTGGGCAACAGATGAGCTGTTTTTAAATACCCGGTATTTTTTTTAAACAAGTGCCTGGCAAATAGTCACTGCTTAATCTCTCCTTTGGTCCTCCTTTTTGCTAAGATAGTCCCTTCTGGAGGAAAACACATATGCCTTTCTAAGGGTTTCTAGAAGGAAACAGGTTTTCATTACAGGTCAGTGCAACAGACCTCCCACTGAAGTAAGAAATTTCCCAGAAAATTACTAATCATTAGCAAAGCAGCCAGCAATATCTGAGCAAAGAGAGTAAAAAAGGTTACCACCGAGTTTCAAAAGCAGATGTCCAGTTGACTGGCTCTCATTACCCCTCACATGTCTTTGGAATTAGAGAATCAGACAGGGCTGATATGGCATCCTGGTTCTGCCACCCACCTGCTGTGACCGAGACTCTCCATGCCTCAGTTTCCTTATGAGTGAAAAAGGCCTCTGTGGAGAGTTGATGAGGTAAGTTGTTGCCTAGCTATGCTGGAATTCAGGAGGCACCTGATTTGCTTTTTTTTTGTCATAGTAGTAGTGATTTAGCACTTTTTGGACTCAGTACCTCTTTCTATATACTATATTACAGATTTCTCACAAGAACTATAAAATGAGGTCTGGATTGCCCAGGTGCATGGCTGGGAATCTATTTTCAGTCTGAATTCCCCAGCATCTAGAAACGCGCCTGGAATCCACAAGAAGCACAAAAAAGTTTGCTGATGGATTGGCTCTACTATCTCTGTTTTTCCACTCTGCTTCTTATCCATATGTAATAGAATGTTGAACCACATAGGGGGTGCCCAATACCTTCCAACATGGCCAGGGAACCAAGTTCTAGAGACCCCAGATTTTGAGTTCTTTGGAAGCAACTGTAGCTACTTAGTAGATACACATGGAAGGAAGTTGCACTAAATCAAATTAAATGAAAACACAGTATGGGCCTCCTCGATGGCGCAAGGGGTTGAGCACAGCACTATGAAGCAATCCGCAGCCTCTGCAGCACAAGCTCAATCCCCAACTGGCCAGGGAGCAACCCACATGGTGCAGCAGACCTCTCCTGTCTCGCCTGCTGCTCCCCTCAGCAGTATGTTTCAGTCAGTCTGTCTGTTCTGTTCCCCACTCTGTCTCTGGTGAATCCTCTCACCCCCCGCATCTCTGGCCTGTACCCCAGCTCTTATATGCATAAATAAATAAATCTTTTTTTTAAAAAAGAAGAAAACACAGTGAAGACAAACTTAAGTTAACCTATTATACCTGGTTTAAACTTCATTTCCAGAATTCAATACTTGTTGAGTCACAAGGAACAATACTTTTTCCAACTTTGATGGAAATGCTGAGGTGCTTGCAAACACACCCCCCAAAAAAAGGTGTTATCTTTTAAACTCTCTGGAGAGTAGGAAACTGGCAGCCAGGTCAAGATAATTGCCTGAGGTCACGCTGGAAACCCAAACAGCATGCCAGAGTCCAAGGACTAAGTTACATGGAGACCACTCAGCTATTTCCCCATATTCAAGGGATTTTCCTCTATACTGTTTCTAGCACTTTGCCAAATCTGGCCTTAAATATGTCCAGAGACAGTGCTTCCTTCCATTTTCTGTCTTTCCAAACTGGATAATGAAGGCAGCATTCAAGAGCTCTGACTGCAGAGGTTCGTCTGTCATTTGAAGTCTAACTTCCTGGTCTCTTTATGTATTTCTAGTTCTACTCTAGCCATGACTATCTTGTTCTTCCTTTTCAGCACTGATACTAGTAATGAATAGGACAGCTAGTAGTAGCATCATCATATATGAAAAATATCTGAAAGAACGTAAATGTCTTTGAAAAATCTTTTTCTACCTTTAATTGAAAGGTCAATTTTTAAATTAAGGTATTGAGAAAGTTATCTATTATGCCACATATCTGAAGAAATACAGAAAAGAAAATTAATAAACTTTTTTTGATAGGCATACATTATGATGCATGAACATTTGCACAGATTGATGATTTTAAAATGTAATGTTATCATTAAAGAAAAATTTAATGCACTTGTGAGATACTTCAAATACATTCTTTCAGATGCATGTGTCTCATTTATGAATGCATATTAAAATTCTGTCATCTGAATTTATATAGTTGATTTGAAAAGTAATAAAATCTTGACCAAACATACTCTATTTTTGGAGAAATAAAGTGTATTAACAAGGGCAGACAATTTTATAAAGCTATGTGAAATCCGACTGAGCCAATGCACAAATAAATTTATATCTCTTAATTCAACATTTTTCACTCAGTAGTTTTTTTAAGTCAGAGGGAGAAGAGGAGTAGATCAGGTCACTGTAACCTTTATTTCTATGAGGTACACATTCAAATTGAAACATGACAGAGGCTGACTTGGAGGAAAATTTTCAGTCAAAAAAAAAAAACAGATAATGATCATTAAAACTGATTTCATTTCATTCTTTCCAGATCTATCTTATCCTGCCTTAGTAATAAATGAAATCCAGATGTTGGAATGATGCAAGATACATTAAGGCCAATAAAGCAAAAGTATGCTTTCTAGTTAGTATAATGATTCATGTGAAAAACAAACCCTTTAGTTTCTTAACAAAATTGTTTTGGCAAAGGAAACCCTGGGATGTAAATCATTAAAAATTACCAATAGCTCCCAGGAGACATGGAAATAAATAACAGAAATTACCCAGGTACAGTGGCAACTAAAAATCATAAAATAATATAGCTTGAGTTTTAAATAACTTAAAAACTGGTAACAGTTCTAGGATAGTAAATGCCATTTTGAAACAGATTCATGTAATGACACATACACACCCATTAATATTCTTTTTTTAAAAAAAGATTTATTTATTTATGCATATAAGAACTGGGGTCTAGGCCAGAGGCATGGGGGGGGGTGAGAAGATTCACCAGAGACAGAGTGGGGAGCAGAGCAGGGTGATCTACTGAAATACACTGCTGAGGGGAGCAGCGGGCAAGACAGGAGAGGTCTGCTGAGCCATGTGGGTTGCTCCCTGGCAGGGATTGAACCTGCGCTGCAGTGGCTGGCAACAGCTTGATAGCGCTGTGTCTTTAACCCCTGCGCCACTAGGGAGGCCCCTCACACCATTAATATTCAAGATGTAAAATGAGTTCAGGATAACATTCAACTAATGATATTCATCATTAAGGATCATTAAATAAATCACAAATATATGTATAAGATTTTAAAGTGGAAAGAGGGTCCTCCCTGGTGATACAAGGGTTAAAGTCTCAGCATTATCCAGCAATCTCCAGCCAATGCTGCATGCATTCCACCCCTGGCCAGGGAGCTCACCCACATGGTGCAGCAGAACTTCTCCTGCCTGGCCTGCTGCTCCCCTCAGCAGTGTATTTCAGTAGATCCACCTGCTCTACTCCCCACTTTGTCTCTGGTGAACCTTTTCACCTCCACCCCCCACCACCTCTGGCCTACACCCCAGATCTTGTATGCATAAATCTTTAAAAAAATCTATTTGAAGATATCAGATGTGCTGAACCAACTAGGATTATGGGGTGAAAGACAAGAAGCTATGAAGAAAGACTAAAGATGACTGCTGCTGGGAACAAACAAATCAGCAGAGTCTCTGCTGACACCCTGGAGCTAGAGAAGTATGTCTCAAAGTGGGTAATTTTGCAGTCTTGGGATATTTGACAAAATCTTGAGACAGTCTGATTGTCATGATGGGGGCAGCGGATTTTGCTACTGGCACTGCATCTAGTGAGTAATGGCCGGTGATGTCACTGCACAATTTGTCCCCAGCGGACAAATCATCTAGCCCAAAATGTCAATAGTAACTGAGCTCAAAGCCCTGGGCTACAGAAACAAAACTGGAAAGTTAGAGTCTTTTACACAAAAGCACCCAAAATGTATATACTTCTCACTCATATGCAGATTTTTTGTAGACACCATTTTGTTAGATCCTTACAGTCTCAAGTATGGAATTTTCTTGCCCCCATTAAACTCCACACAAGAAGTGGTCCCAATCATTCCCCCAGGTTCCAACCCCACTCTAACTACAGTCACACACAGCAAAGTACTCAAGCAAGTCCTTTAATGATTTGGTCAAAATGATATAAATGAGCAGTTTACTTCCTTCTTTTCCACATAATTTTTTCCTATAATTTCACTCCTTTTCCATCTTTAAGAAAGCATTTCTTCTTTGCCAAGGAAATGCTCTATTCTCTTTTCCTTCAGACCTCTCCCCATCACTTTTTCTTAACCCTGCTATCTTTGTAGGTTATTAACCTTATCTCACTCCTTTTTGTGTGTGTGTCAAAGTTACTGAAAAGGTAATCAACACATACAGTGTCCACTTTCTTATCAATTAGAATGTTTCACTGACTCTCCACAAAGGCCTTTTTTAGACAAATTTCAACTGTGAAACCAAAGGTCTTGCATATTTTAACACTGTTAAAACCTCCTGTATCCTTTTCTGACACTTCCTGAGCTGATTCTCCTTATGGAAGAACTTTTTTCTTTTTACCCCTTCATGAACCCAGACCCCCGTAAGGTTCCAAATGCCAGTTGTGCTGTGTCTCTTAGCTTCCCACTACCTGTCTATGTTGGCTTTAAGATGCTTGAGCTAAGACTCAAAACACATTTCTGCTTTGCCAGAGCTCCTTATTCTATCTGCCAATAGGGGGCGCTGGAGGAAGACTAAAAATCCAGAGGAGCGAGAACCAACTTTTTTCTCTCTTTTCCTAGTTCCTATAGAAGTCATTCCACTTGCAGTAGTTGGTTTTAGTTTGTATCTGTTCCAACACTTGCAGAACTGATTTCAAGTCCCCCCACTCAAGTACACTAGTCCATCTGAGCTGCATCCCTCCTAGTGGACTGGCACAGTCCCACCTGGTCCCATCTCCAGGCATTATTTGTTAGGCAGGGAGGGAAGCTGCTTCTTGATGTTACTACCTCCAAGATGCAGAAATGACTACCGGGAAAACAAACTTCACATAGAGAACTGACCCTGAGAACTAAGGGCAAGAAGTCCTGGGGTTTTCAATTACATGAAAATGTAAAATGTAAGGAAAGCAAGAGAGATGCAAGCTAAATAAGAAATGACCACCACCCGTGATTCCTTCCATCTGTGTCCCTATTCAAATTACTTCTGTAGGCCAAGGGAGCCAAACCCCCCTCAGAAAAGTCATTCCTCTGTCACTCTACTTTCCTTTTAATAAAAGTCCTCTAAATCTATCTTCACCACAATTAGTTATAATATAATGATGCAATGTTATTCAAATAAATGGTTGTCAAAAAGTCTGTATGAAAGATGAAAAAATTATATTAAAAATGTAGTATGAAAGCATTGAACTCAACTTGAAATTAAGTACAAGATTAAACTTTACGCTGAAATTTAGGGATTTTTTTAGTTTTATTGATCCGCCACTAGTTAACATCTCTGTATAATTTGGGAGGATGGCTTCACATCCCCTATGTGCATATGCCCAACTCACACCACCAAAGCTGCAGTGCCACGACCCTGTCATCTTCCCTCCTTTCTCTCCTTTCAGGGATTTTCTTTTCACTAATTTTTATGTTATGTTGATCTGTGAAGAGATTTGAAATGTTAGTAATTTCACAGATCACTTGAAACACATGATTTAAAGAAAAATGTACCCTGGTTCAGTGAACCATATGCTCTGTGTGGTTCTGTACTGGCACATCCAGACATTTTTGCCATCAAAGTCTGTTGACTGCCAAAAGCAATCCAGCCTACTATGAACTCGCTGTGTCTTGGTTGGCCTGTGAGGTTATCATCTGTTTATTTATTACACAACTAACACACCTATTACAGTTTATCCTGTGCTCAGGTTCCTATGGTGGCCATTTTAGGAAGTTTCTTGGGGGATTAGGTTGATCAACCTGGCTGTAACTTATGCATTACTGCTACAGACTCCTTGAAGAGAAGAAGTTCTCATATTTACTCTTCTTTTGCACTCCTTTTGTTAAATTACCCTGAGCTTTAGTGCAGAAACTCAAAGAAATGCTTCGCTATTTGTTGTTCCTTTCTTATTTGGAAAAGAATGAGGGTCACAGGTTCTATAAGGACTGCTCAAAGTTTAATTCAATGTAATCATATAAGTCCTATAAATATGCTGAATATACATTTATCAATAAATTATTTTGTAGTCAACTTTTCATTTATATTATTTAAATAAAATCCTTTCTTGGGTTATACTTATAAAGAATACATTTGTTGATTAAAGAATTTTTATACATTGGTTTTAAAATACCATATAGAATAAAAATAAGAGGGAAGCCCATTCTTCCTTTACAATTAAAGGCTCTGTGTGGGCCTCCCTGGTGGGGCAGGCAGTTGAGTGCTGCACTGTGAAGCTGACTGCAGCCTCTGCAGCGCAGGTTTGATCCTGGCCGGCCAGCGAGCATCCCACATAGTGCAGCAGACCTCTCCTGTCTCACCTGCTGCTCCCTCAGCAGTGTATTTCGTCAGGCTGCCTGTTCTGTTCCCCACTGTGTCTCTGGTGAATCCTCCAACCCTCCCACACACCTGGCCTGTACCCCGGTTCTTGAATAAATAAATAAATAAATCTTTAAAAAAAAAGATTGCCTTAAGTGATACAAGTGGATCCAATTTTGTAACACTGGGTTTATTAGGATAACAGGCAAGAGAGAGAGCATGGCAAGAATTATCAGGAAAATATCACAAAAGACAGGCATTCCAGTTAGAATGAGAAGTGGGCAGGCTTTTGAGAGGAATTCTTTGATAACATGAAAGTTAAGTATTAGAACGAGTAAAACACTTGATATTCTCAGATATGTTGAGCAAGGTGTTCAGTTGGCTAAAATATAAGACATTATTCATTCCTACTTCTCTTCTCACTTGTCTACCCATTCCTTTTGCCTCTTTTTGGGACTTGGCTTTCTCACTCCATAAACATCAGTGAACTGTTTTTCTTCGGATGTCCCTTTTCACTCCCTTTAGTAGTCTCCCTCACCAGTCACATTCATCCTCAAGGTTCATTCTCTAGCTGCATTTCAGTTATTTGTTTCACCGTGCTTCCAGCTCCAGAACTACATGCTCCGGTCATTTTTTTTTCCAAAGATTTATTTATTTTATACAAGAACTGGGGTATAGGTCAGAAGTGTGAAGGGTGAGAGAATTCACTGAAGCTACAGTGGGTCGCCAGAGTGGGGAGCAGAACAGACAGAATAACTGAGGACAATACTGGGGGGAGCAGCGGCAAGGCAGGAGAGGTCGGCTGCGCCATGTGGGGCTCTCCCTGGCTGGCAGGGAATCGAACCGGTACTGCAGAGGCTGCGGGACAGCTTCACAGCACTGTGCTTAACCGCTGCGCCATGGGGGCGGGGGTGGGGGAACTCTGATCATTTGGAAAGGTACAACTTAAAATGGAATAAATGTTCCCCAGAAACTACTCCTTCCTTATATCTCCCTTTGAGGTAAACCTCTCCCACCCCACCCCAAAACTCCCTCATTCATGAGTAACTCACATCAAAACAGCTGGTTCACCTTAGTCTCTAACTTTTCGCCCCTCCATTCATTCAGTTCCACCCTCTAAATCACCACTGTTTCTTAAACTTCTATTCTATCCTACTGTGCCATTTTCTCGGTTCTTTTCTGCCATTAGTGTCACAACCTTCCATTCCATTTTCCATATTGCCGCCAAAACCAATAGCACAAAAGTAGTGACTACAATATAGTTATGTTGTGTCCTTGTTTTGAAATCTTTTGATGCCCCTGGGACCCCCTAACAACTTAGTCGAACATAAAACGCCATCCATGTACTGGCCCATGATTATTTCTTCTTATGCAGGAACCGGACCCTCCTCAACCCATGATTAAGGAATGCATTTCTCAATCGTTCAACGTCATAGAGCTTGCAATCCTCAAAACGTCTCCAGGTTGTTTTACATTTCTGCATTCTTGTTCAGGTGCATTCTCTGCCAGGAATGCCCTTCCCTGCTCCATCAACAAAGCCTGGTGGCACAGGGGCTAAAATCTCAGTGCTATCAAGCCATCGCCAGCCACTGGCATGAGTCATGAGTTTGATCCCCAGCCGGCCAGGGAGGTGACCCACATGGTACAGCAGACCTCTCCAGTGTATTTCAGTAGATCCGCCTGTTCTGCTCCCCACTCTGTCTCTGGTGAATCCTCTCACCCCCTGCACCTCTGGTCTACACCTCAGTTCCTGTATGCATAAATAAAATAAATCTTTTGTTAAAAAAAGAATACCAACTTTTCTTTCATGATTCTTCTCCAGATCGGTTTCCTCCAAGAATCCACTTCACATTGGGTTAAATAATATACTTAATTTCTTCTTTTTTTTTTTAAAGCTTTTTTTTTTTTTAGAGATTTTTTTTTAATAGAGGCATGTATTATTTATTTGTTTGTTTGTTTGTTTTTTGTTTATACAAGCACTGGGTACAGTCAGAAGCGCGCGGGAGGGTGAGAGAATTCACCAGAGCCAGAGCAGGGAACAGAACAGGCAGAAGGACCGAAGTACACTGCTGAGGGGAGCAGCGGGCGGCAGGAGAGGTCTGGGCGCCATGTGGGACCCTCCTCTGGTGGCCGGGGAGCAGCCGGGGATCGAACCGGCGCTGCAGAGGCTGCGGGCAGCTTCGCAATGCAAGCGCTCAACCGCTGCGCCACCGGGGAGGCCCTTAATTTCTTCTTTTAATAATATCATTTAAAAAGTGATTACTGGCATTTGATATGTTCCAGAAAGTATTTTTAATTGATTTACTCTCTTCAGCACAAAATACAATCATATGAAGCATTTTTCATAGACTCATATTGTTTTAAAATAAACAGCAAATTCTAATATTGAGCAGAAAGTACTTAAATGGGTATTTCTTCTAACTGTACAATATATAACCTGGCAAACAAAGAGCTGAGCTTTAAAGAACACAATTCTAGTATTCAAGAGTTTATTATGTCTTACGTAAAACTTGTTTTACAAATGCTTTTATATTGCTGAGATGTCTTGAATGTCATACAAATTTAATGTTTGATACACTTGACATTCTTTTATATCACAGAGTTATTTTGTTTGGAGGTTTTTTTTCCCCCTCAAACTGAGCCAAATTTCTATCTTTCATATTAACATACCCGGGCATTCACAGCTCATTTTAAAACAGATTAAAATTCTTTTAAAAAAAAAATATTTATTTATTTATTTATTTATTTGTTTGTTTATTTATTTATACAAGCAGTGGGTTCAGTCAGAAGCACGGGAGGGTGAGAGAATTCACCAGAGCCAGAGCGGGGAGCAGAGCAGGCAGAAGGACCGAAGTACACTGCTGAGGGGAGCAGCGGGCGGCAGGAGAGGTCTGCGCGCCATGTGGGACCCTCCTCTGGTGGCCGGGGAGCAGCCGGGGATCGAACCGGCGCTGCAGAGGCTGCGGGCAGCTTCGCAACGCAAGCGCTCAACCGCTGCGCCACCGGGGAGGCCCAGGGTTAAAATTCTTAAGCAGCAGCATCACAGACGTATTTGCCATGCCCTGAACCCCAGTGATGTAAGAGGTATAGATAAGCCTGCCAGAGACTTGTTTTATTATTTTAATTTTTTTTAAGATTTACTTATATATTTATACAAGAACCAGGGTATAGGCCAGATGCGCGGGAGGGTGAGAGCATTCACCAGAGCCAGAGCAGCGAGCAGAACAGGCAGACTGATGAAATACACTGCTGAGGGGAGCAGCGGGCGAGACAGGAGAGATATGCCGCAACATGTGGGACCCTCGCCAGCAGCCAGGATCGAACTGGTACCACAGAGGCTGCGGACAGCTTCACAGAGCTGCACTCAACCGCCTGAGCCACCAAGGGAGGCCCAGAGACTTGCTTTACTATTGGACTCAAGTCTCTATAATCAGGAGCCCTTATAGTTTTTTCTAAAAAGTACTGGGATTTGGAAGGGCATTTTATGAAGTCAGTTTGAAAAAATGGAACAAACCGTTTTATACAATTAAATGGCTTACTTACTTATACTTAATGTTATATATGAACATTTAATGATTTGAACTTGAGAATTCTACTAAAAATTAATGTAAAAAAAGAATTTTGTGAAAGAAAATTTTATAATAAATAACACCAAAGAAGATGTTGGGTCGTTTACTTAAATTCTCTTTTTAGTTTTTTTTTTTTTTCCCTTACCTTAGAGTATGAATGCTGGAGCAATGTTCTTTTTTTCTTTACAGAGGCAATATTGGTTTGCAATATGATACATGATTCAGGGGAATATGTTCACACCTCCTCAGATGTATGTTACCAAACCAAACCCACCATCAAAAGCACCTATAGTCCTTTGCCTTGGGTTCCCTTTCCGCTCTATTCTCACTGCCACCCTCCCTCATCCTCCCGTGGCCTCAGTTTTGTGGTCATATTTCTAGGGTTTGTTTTGTCTTAATTTTATCAGTTTCTTTGTATTTCCCCCTCTACATTCTACATAGGAGTGACACCATGCGCTATCTGTCTTTCTCTTATTTATTTCACGTAGCATAATCCCTTCTAGTTCCATCCATGATATCATAAATGGAAAGAGTTCATCTATTTTTATAACTGAGTAGTAGTATATTGTTCATTTGTATCACATTTTCTTAACCCACTGCTCTGTCAATGGGGATTTAGGTTCTTTCCATAACTTGGCTATTTCAAATAGTGCTGCAATGAACATAGGAGCGCACATATTCCTTTAAATTTGTGATTTTGTTTTCTGTGAGTGAACACCTTGGAGTGGAACTGCTCGATCATATGGTAGATCTTTTTTTAAATACTGTGAGAACCCTTCATAGGGAATAGATCAGTCTAAATTCCCACCACAGTTACAAAGGTTCCATTTTCTCTACACCCTCTTCAATATTTGTTGTTTCTGGTCATTTTTATATAGGCCATTCTCATTGAAGTGAGATGTCACTGTGGTTTTGATTTGAATAAGTGCTGTTGAACTTTTTCTTTCATGGCACATTATTTGTTACAAGGTTTCTAGAGACTGTCAATTTGAATACGGCCTATACACAGAACTAGGCATCATTTAAGACTTACAAAGCAAAATTAAAATGAGTTAAATGTTAAAGATCTCATTGGTTTTACTCAATAATTCACGAGTGGACAGCATCCAACTAGCAGACAGAAAGGAACTCCAGGGAGCAATACAAAATAAGACTTTTATAAGTATAAAGGGGCAGGGATAAAAAAGTTATAGTAAGGTAAAAAAGTTGATGAGTTATTGCAGGATTATTTTTCTTTAGAGGATTGGAGAGATTTATCTGGCAGATTTTCTAACTACTGTTCAGATAATTCCTGATGGTTGATTTAATATTCCATTTCTAGAATCTATAATTAAGTTAATTATTAAGTTAATTGGCTCGGTGATATGGGGATTAGTATGAGCAACTCCTTTGGAGCCTGTTCTCTTTAAAAAGACAAATTTGGATGGATATATATGATTTACTGAGGAGATGCAAAATAGCTTTTATACTTAATTACACCAAGAAGACATTTTCCTAGTTATCGAGGAGAGGTCACATACTTACATCTGGGTGTAGATTTCAGAACCTGTCACATTCATACTAAGAGAAGATATGATAATAAAGGTAAAGGAAATGCCACTTGCTACGAGGCTGATTCAATTACTTTAGAATTTTTTATAAATATATAATGGTGATGAAGCTTTTCAGTGTCTTGTAAGTACCCTATGCATGGAACTAGGGAGTTGGTTGCTAAATGGTGACAATGAAAGGAGGTAAAAATTAAGTGAATACGGTGTTGGGATGAAAATTTTGATACCCTTCAAGATTCTTTTGGCTGATTTAAGTTGGCATAGCAGATTAATAGGTGAAAAACAAATTTAATTTTGTGCTTATGGGGAAATAATATTGGCAGCTGAGATCAACAGGTGAAATGAGGTATACATTCCATCCTGAACAAAGGAATTCATGAGTGACCTGGGTTTCAAAGGAGGAGAGTGCAATTCACAGGATGATAGGAGAAATAAATGTTTGATGATCTGATGCTTGCCCTAACATTGAGATGGGTCACTAAAAGTTGTTTCTGGCAATGACTCTTCCTTTATTTTATTTTATTTATTTATGCATACAAGAACTGAAGTTTAGGTCAGAGGTGCAGGGAGTGAGAGGACTCATCAGAGACAGAGTGGGGAGCAGAACAGGTGGACTGACTGAAATACACTGCTGAGGGGAGCAGCGGGCGAGTCCGAAGAAGTCTGCTGTGCCATGTGGGTTAGTTCCCTGGCCAGGAAGCTAACTCATGCCTTAGTGGCTGAAGATAATTTGACAGCATTGAGACTTTAACCTCTTCACCACTTGGGAGGCCCCTCTGGTAATAACTCTTATTAAGAATGCCTTCCCCATCTGAAAATCATAGGTGGTTAAGGGAAAGGCAAACATTTCCCCAGAGCCTGCAGGATCTTGAGTGCCTTTGTCTCTAATCTACATGCCAAAAAATAATCTACATGGTATACCTTGTTGAGGCCTACTCAGAACATCTTCAGTGGCAACACAATTACAAATTAGAAAAAAAGAGATGTGAAACCACCTGAGAAATAGTCAACATTTATGGAGCATACAGAGGGTTATAGAATTTAAGGTCCTTCATGTTGAGAATGAGAATCATCAAGACTTAGTAAAACAAAATTTTTATGATAATGGTGAGAATTCTGACTAACCAGATTTCCTCCCCCATTTATTTTTCTGATTTAAAGATTGCTTCAATGTAAGCTGTATGATTAATTTAATGGGGTGACAAATGATATGAGAGCATAATAGGGACAGAAGAGGAAAGGATATCAGTTATGCATTTTTTTAAAGATTTATTTATTTATACAAGAACTGGGGTACAGGCTAGAGTCACGGGAGGGCGAGAGAATTCACCAGAGACAGAGCAGGGAGCAGAACAGGCAGACAGACCAAAAACACTGCTGAGGGGAGCAGCAGACAAGACAGAAAAAGTCTGTATTGCCATATGGGTATCTCCCTGGTCGGCTGGGAATTGACCGTGCTGCAGAGGCTGTGGACAGCTTCACAGCACTGAGCTCAACCCGCTGCACTAACCCACTGCACCACCAGGGAGACCCTCATTTATACATTTAAACAAGATGGAACACTCTTGACCTCAGAAATGGAAGGCCACAGCTGTGCGGATTGCTGAGTATGGACTGTGTGATCATCCTATCTGAGATTTTAGTCTCTTCTACTCCCCACTTAAAGACACACTTTGTGCCTACTTCATGTAAAGTTTAGATCTGAAAACTGAAATTTAGATAAGAGAGGAAATGGCTTTTATAGTTAAAGCATCAGGCTACCAAAGCAGATTTGCACCTTCTCTTGGAAGGCTTGGAAACCGTTGCTACAAGTCTGAGAAAAAAAGGTGCAGAGTCTAGAAAGGCAGAAGCTGAAAGCCAAATTCCCAGGAAATCCAGGACTGTGTGCTGTGTTGGGTTAAAGAGAGCCATAATGGAAGCCCTGGCTACCCATCTCAGGCTCAAGGTGGGGGGAGTGGAATAGGGCTGAGGGAGGAGGAGGGGATGTGCCTGCATGTACACATGCACTTTAATGTACATATATTTTGGGAGCATTTTAAAAAAATGTTTCCAAGTATCCTCTTGAGAATCACTTACAGAGTCTGCATAACTCTTGAAATAGACTTCTTAATGAAAGTAGAGAAAAATGTGGAGAGTTCACAAGCACAGAAAAGGCACTGGGTTCTCACCAAACTTTTCAAAATCCAAGTAATTGTGTGCTTGACTATCCGGACCTTAACACTGTCATTATGGGGAAGGAGATCATTAGTTTCTAAGGCTTTTTTCTAACTTTGATATTTGGTTATTCTATGAAATCTGGGCTAATTACCGAGATGCCCTCATACTGCGCTTGAACCTCTGGTCAAAGCCTAAAGTAGGGGTGGGGGAGACAAATCAGCTTAAATCAGTTGAAAGGTTCACGGTTGCCTCCCTCAACAATGATAGCTCATTTTGCAACAAAGGAACAAAAAGGATTACATTAATAGTAACATATAGTATTTCTTCCAAGAAAGCAAAAGTTAAAAGTAGCAAAGCCAAAGACTACATAGATAAGACATATGCAAGTATCAGCATACACACTGGGCTGCCCTTGCTAAATCTTCCAGGTAAAATTGATAATGCAAATAAATTCAGAAATCAAAGAAAGCAATTACAACATAGTAATAAATCCAGCGAGAGCAAATGCTCTTATTTGAATAGTGTGATAGTTTACGGACCTAGGATCTGACAGAGCTGATTGTGTACACTTAATTTGGCTCAGCCACTAGCAATTCTGTGTCTTTGGGCAAGTTAATTATGTGTTCACTGTACATTCTTTTAAAAATAAAGAAATAGGGCCTCCCTGGTGGCTCAGGTGGTTGAGCACAACACTATGAAGCTGTCTGCAGCCTCTGCAGTGCAAGTTTGAACCCAGCTGGCCATGGAGATACCCACATGGCGCAGCAGACCTCTCCTGTCTTGACCACCTGTTCTGCTCCCCACTCCGTCGCTGGTGAATCATCTTACCCGACCACACATCTGGCCTGTACACTGGTTCTTGTATGCATGAATAAATAAATCTTTAAAAAATATACAGAAATACAGAAACAAAATTTTAATCAAAATATAAATAAAATAATTTAAAAAGTATATTTAAATATATTAAAGTATAAATATATTTAAAATATTTAAATGTATTTAAGTGTAAATATATTTAAAATATAGAAAAATATCAAAAATGAAAAAAGCCTCAAAAAGGACTCTGGGAAAAAAATTGAAATTTTTAGTTTTCAAATCTGTTTACTCAAGGAAATAAAGTCAAAAGAGGTGTTTCTGTATTTTTAAAGTTAAACAGTTGTGTAGTATTCCATTTTGTATATATTCTTCCGTTTCCTCATACACTCATCTGTTGGAGGGCACTTAGGTGCTAAAACTATTGTTATTTTTAACATTGAACTTATTATTCATTCTAGAGGCTTGAAATATTTATGATATTAAGATTACCAGATCAAAACATGCTCTATTATTTCACCTTTATGAAAAACATCACTTAAACATGCATGCCAAAGTCATTTCCATTAAAAGTAAAAAAGAGAAATGTTCATAACCACATTTGTTATTAATTAATTAGTGTTATTAATCAAAATTATTCTGGGAGTTCCCATGAACTTCAAATTTTTTTAAAAAAGTTAAATGAAATTATTTGTAAAACTACTGGGATAGGAAAAAATGAGCTGATGAGGTAGCTATACATGTAGAGAGCCCAAAGTATTGCAGTTTTGAAGTAATAAAAAAAAGGAATTTGAGGGCCTTCCTGGTGGCCTAGGGGTTAAGTCTCAGCATTATCACACTATCAGAACTGTTGCCTGAGTTCAATCCCAGGCCATGGAGCTAACACACATATGGCACAGCAGACCTCTCCTGTCTCATCTGCTGCTCCCCTCAGCAGTGTATTTTAGTAAATCTGCTTGTTCTGCTTCCTACTCTGTTCTGGTGAATCCTCTCACTGCCCCCTATCTACCCCCACCTCTGGCCTATACCCCAGTTCTATACAAAAATATATAAAATTTTAAAAAAGAAAGTGATAATTCAAGAAGTTACTTATAAAATATTAAAAAATAAGTAACTTTTTTTCTTTTTGGCAATAGACATAGACATGAAAAAAAAAGAAACTCACAAGAAAACAAATAATACTAATACTACTACAGAATTAAGCTGTAAAGAGTTAAATTAAAAAGGAAAACACAGGGTTTAAATGTTAAAAAAAAAAAAAAAAAGAGTAGACTAATTCATTGAAACTCCCCAAAGCATTGCAAATAATAGAGCATGTTTTGAGCTAGGACTCTTAACATCACAAATATTTCAAGCTGCTAGAATGAGTTAAGTTCAATGTAAAAATAACTACAGTTTTAGCACGTAAGTGCCCTCCAACAGACGAGTGGATAAGGAAACTGAAGAATACATACAAAATGGAATACTACACAGCTGTTTAAAAATATGATATAGTAGCTTTTGGGTCAAAATGGATGGAGCTCAAGATTATTATGGTAAGTGAAATTGTTAGGGGGAAAGAATGTCCTCAGCTAATTCCATACAGGCATTGTGGACTCCACCCCCACTCCAGACCAAAGCCATCAGGACACTGGGAAAGACAAATACCGTCACCACGAAAAAGAAGGCTGCTGGGACCTGAGGGTGGGGTTAAGCAGCCAGGTTTGGTATAAAAACCAAGCACGTGGCCTCCTGGCTTCATGGCTGAAGGCTTGGGGCCAGCTCTCAGAGTGCCATTTGGGATTACAGATCAGCAGAAAGGGTAGGACACATTTAAGACTTTATCTCCCACTTTTCTCCCTGAGCTGTACATTTCCTCATTTCCCCTTCCCTTGTAAATAAACCTTTTATTAAGCTTTTGTGTGCACCTGCAGTGGAGTATTAATAAGACCTTTAAGCACGTGGGTGAGGACCCACAGCCAGGCAACCCGTTTTGTATTGGGGCTGCCCTGCAACAAAATAAGTCCATGAAAGACAGGTATCAGATGGTGTTGCTCACCTGTGGAATATAAGTAACAAAAAAAAGCATGCACAGGCAAAATACAGCAGGAATAAATCTTGAATTTAGAGAAAGAATTTAATGGTTACCAGAAGAAAACGAGGGGAAGAAGAAGGGGATTAGGGAGGGAGGTAGATGGGATATTGGCATGGGTGGTTTGGTGGAGGGTGAGTGGAACATATGCATATATGGGGGAGCAAAAATGTGAGCCCAAAATTAAAATTTTAAAATTAATTTCAATTCAGATATAATGCAAATGCAATAATTTATAGATATTTAAAACATGTAAAATGATAATTGCAAACAAGAGAATGGAAATACCCAATAACTGTCAAAAGTATCCCCTTTGTAATCTCTCCCTCCCACCTCTCACTGCGGCTTCCCCATTTCCAGGCAACTACTAATCTACTTTCTGTCACTCTGGATTGGTTTCCATTTTCTCAAAATTTGTGTAAACAGAATCATAAAGTATGTTCTCCTTTTCATTTGACATAATTTTTTTAACTGAAAATATTTGATACATAACATTGTGAAATTTTCAGGTATACATTGTTCTAATTGGATAAATGTATATATTTAATATAATTGCTGCTATTTATAGTGCTATTTAGCATCTGAGCACAATACCTAATCATCATTTCTTTTTTAGTGGCTGGATGATTATATTTTAATCTCTAGCAAATCTGGAGATTTTTGTGTAATATTGCTACTGATATTCACTGTGCTGTGCGTTAGACCTTTCAGGCTTATTCTTATTCCAAATGACATGCTTAAGCATCATTATCCCCTCCCATTCCTATCTTCCAGAAACCACCATTTTAGTCATTTTTATGAGTTCGATGTTTTTAGAATTGACATATAAGTGACATCATCTAGTACTAGATGTCCTCTGTTTTATTTAGCACAAAGCTTTTGCCATTTATGTTGTCACATGTTGTCACAAATGGCAAAAGTTCCTTCTTTTTACTGACTGAATAATATTCCACTGTGTATATTACCATATTCATCCCCTGATGGTGCCTTGGACAGTTTCCATGCGTTAACTAATGTCAGTTGTCCCAGTAAACATGGGAGTGCACACAGCTTTTCAAAATCCTGCTTTCATTTCCTTTGTCTATATATCCAGGAATGGGCTTGCTGAATCAGACAACAGATCTATTTTAATTTGTTGGTTTTCCATATTTACATTTTTCCGATTTCATTCCCACCAACAGGGAACAGGTTTCCCCTGCCAGGCAAAAGTGCGGTGTTCCTGTTTAACAGGGTGGTCCCCAGGAAAAGGGGAAGGTCCAGGTTTCCTGCCCCACCCAAGGGAGGGTGGGGCTGAGCAGGGAGGAGAATAAGCTGGAGAGACTGGAGGAGAAAAGAAAAAAGGATGGAGAACAAGAAGACCTGGAGGAGACACATGGAGCAGAGGCCCTGGGCATTTACCCAGAAGGGATGGGGAACTTTGGGTACTTGACTTAAAAACTGTATTCTTCCTCTTTTTCTGTATTACACATTAATTGTATTAAAGTTTCTTTCCATTGAAGGTCTTACACACTAGAATATGTTTTGTCTTGATGCAGTGGATGGCAGAACCTATTTAGAGCGGGAAGGCTTGAGGGTTTTGAGGTGTCTCTCCCTGTCCAGTAACACTGATGCATGTCATGGGACGAAATGGCATAAAATTATTAAAAAAAAACAACATTAATTTATATGGGAAATTTGATACACATTCAAAATTCATTATTCATTATCCAAAATTCACTATTTTCCCAAAAATAGCCTACTAAATCATACCTAATAACACATAAAACCTAAAATAACACCAAGGAGGAGTCGAAGCAGCCATGAGATGATAAACCCTGTCTATATAAAGCAGAACTGCCACGAGATAAGCTGGTTTCACTTACCAGAGTGTGGACACAGTGCGGGCACAGGCAGGAGGCGGTGATGACGGGGTTGGGGTGTGGAGGTCGGGGTGACAGAAGACAACGGGAAAGGAGAGAGGCGGGGCATCTGTTAACACCCCAGTGTCCCTGAATCGCTCAGGCCAGCAGGTCACATCCCCTGGCGGCCCTGCCAGGCCTGAGATAGCACCGTGGGCTGACTCTGGGCCTCACTAAGCTACAGCTCTTCACAGGCTCGCAAAACAGCCCGCAAGCCAGCTCCAGCCTCATGTCCTTGCCAAATTCAAGCATCGTGCTCCGCCATCTTGGCGGGCGACCTTGTGCCTCGGGGCACAGGTCTCCGGCACGTGCTTGGCTCTCGGTTCCTGTGGCTTCTCTTTGGGGCTTTGCTCTCTATTCTGACCCCCAAACCCCGATTTATGCCTTGTCAGTTCTTGGGGAGAGGGAGGCCAAGACCTGGTGACCTTCAGCGTCAAAGTCCACTGCGCGCGGCCCAGCCGAGGCGCTCGAGGAAGCGCCTCCGGCTGAGGCCGCGCTGCTCACGTCGCTCGCATCACTCACGTCGCTCAAGGAGGCCTGCCGCAAAGCACAGCAGCTGACCTCTCACTTTGCGACTTTTGTCGTAAAAGCGGCTTTTGTCGTAAAAGTGTGAAGCCTCTCAGCAGTTCTTCAGTGAGGGAAAAACAGATACAGATGTTGCTCTTTCATGCACGCAGTGATGTAACATGAACTTGTGAGAAGGTTCCCTTCTCGCCACACCTTTGTGAGCTCCTGATGTCTTGGCTTTTGATAATAACCGTTTCAACAAATATGAGGTGAGAGATTTTTGTGGTTGTGTTTTGCATTTCCCCAGAGGTGAATGATGCTGAGTATATTTTCGTGTGCCTGTTGGCCTCTTTGATGTTTTGTTTTTTTTTTTGGGGGGGGGAGGAATATCTAGTTATTTTGGCCCAGTTTTTATTTTAAAAAATGTTAAATTTATTAATTGAGGTGATATTAGGATACCCCAACCAGTATGGCCACCGCACCTCTCCCACCACCAAATCACCCATACTTCTCCAGCACAGACCATTGTGCCTCCTTTCCTCATTGTTCTTACCCCTTCACACCCCACAACTTCCCCCAAATTCTTCAGTGCCATAGTCAGCTCTCAAGGGTTGATTTAAAAAAAAAAAAATGATTTGTTTATTTATGCATACAAGAACTGGGGTACAGGTCAGAGGTGTGGGGGGTGAGAGGATTCACCAGAGACAAGAGTAGGGAGCAGAACAGGCAGACTGACTGAAATACTGCTGAGGGGAGCAGTGGGTGAGACAGGAGAGGTCTGCTGTTCCATGTGGGTAGCTCCCTGACCAGGGATCAAACTCATGCTGCAGTGGCTGCAGATAGCTTCATAGGCTGCACCTTAATCCCTTGCAGCACTAGGAAGGTCCTCAAGGGTTGATATTTAAACTTATTTTTATCCAACCCTTACTTTGGTTTCTCTGTATTTGTTGTTATGTTACTGTATGAGTCCTTATGTATTTTGGATATTAATCCCCTATTCAGTATATAGTTTGCATTTTTTTCCCTTTATGTTTTCATTCTGTCATTTGTTTCTTTTGTTGGGCAGAAGCTTTTGAGTTTGATGTAATCTCACTTGATAATTTTTGCTTTTGTTTTTTGATGACTTTAGTGTCACATCCTAAAAAATTATCACCCATGTCGAGGAGGTTCTTCATTATGTTTTCTTCAAGTTTTATTATATCAGGTTTGATTCATTTGCATTTCAGATTTTATGCATGGCATTAGGTGTATGAATCCAGTTTTATCATTGTGTTTGTGTCTTTCCAATTTTCCCAGCACCATTTATGAAAAGAAAATCCTTTATTCATTGGCTATTCTTGGAACTCTTGTTGAATATTAATTTACTGTATATGCTGGACTTCAATTTTGCATTTTATTCTGCTTCATTGGTCTACATGTCTTTTGTGTGTGTGTGTGTGTGTGTGTGTGTGCTGGCAACATACTTCCACAATTATTGTGAGATTCATCTGTATGTTTTATTCAGTTCATTTCACTTTTATTGATGAGTATTCATTGCACAGATATGCCACAATTGGTCTATTCACTGTTCATAGAATTTAAAGATTTATTTTGTTTATTTATGCTGCACCAGGGTGTAGGCCAGAAGTGTGAGGGGTGAGAGGATTCACCAGAGACAGAGTGGGGAGCAGAACAGGTGGACTGACTGAAATACACTGCTGAGGGGAACAGCGGGCAAGTCAGGAGAGGTCTGCTGTGCCATGTGGGTAGCTCCCTGGCTGGGTATTGAGCTCAGATTTAACACCTTGCACTACTAGGGAGGCCCTGTTTCAATTTTTTAAAACATAAAGCTTCTTTAAACTATTTGTAGATTAGAAATCAGAAATTTTCTAATTTCCTAGGTGACATAAATGATTAGTGCTTCACAGCTCTGATTTTCCAAAGGCCATATATTAGAAAGAAATCAGTTGACAAAAAATTCTCTCTTTCTTTGTAGAATTTTGTAGAGTTGACTCTTTGCTTTCTTTTCCTTTAAAACTTAGAACAGAAAGATCCTAAAGAACACAGAACCCCAGCACAAGGACACTCCTGTGACCAATAAGTATATATGGTTACCTGAGTGGCCAAGTTAATTATATATGAAATGACAGAGAGTGAACTAAGGTGGATACAGGGCAGGTCAGACCAAGGAAAGCTGGGAATCCTCGCTGACCCTGGGGTGAAGGCCAGAAATGCAACCCTAGGAATAAGGTCAGACATTTGTCATTTATGAGGTAGCCACTTAATGCCATGACTAGGGAAGCAGGATTGAAATTAAAAGTCCATTTCATAAGGAAAAAACACTTGTGATTAGTAGTTTCAATCACTGGTGAAACTATATGGTCAATTAATATTTTAGTTATTTGAAAGCTTGACTATAAGGCCATCACAAGGGAAAAGGGCAGAATCAGGAAATAAGGGAATATCAAATCAGTGAAGTACCAAGTGGAAAAAAAAAGAGGAGAAAAGAGCAGTGGAATTATAATCCAAAGGCATGCCTTGTAACTAGCTCTAAGACTAGAAAGACATTTTCATTTTCTGAACCAGTTTATTAGTCTATAAAATTATTGGTTAAATTTAGTCATCATTCATTGAATATCTATACCTCTAGAATCCCTTCCAGATTGAAACACTTAGGAATTCAAAACTATCTTAGAAATGAAATCACAAGTTGTTCTGGTGTGACTGAGCAAGGGGTGAGAACAAATTTACAATTTCAAATGCAGTGTTTTTATAGGAGAAACAAATCAACCAGCTTATCACAGGGTGTTCCTAATTCCAAATGGCTGCTCTCTCCCACACTGTGACATAGCTGTGATGAAACTTTTTTTATTGCCCCTACAAGCTGTACTGATTCAACTCAGGCCAAAGCTTCTTAAATTCCATCAAACACTTTTATCATATCCAGAATATAAGGGGAAAAAATTAGGCCAATTTTTCATTGTGGATTTTTAAACCTGTCACCAGTGTTGAAGCTGGATGTAGGCAGGCCATTCCACCTTAAAATCTTAAAAAGAACAAAGGAGAAAGGGTCCACTCGTCTTTGTCCAGCTGCAACAAGTTAAAATGCTTACAAAACTCATGTAGCATCTCAGCAGGATCATGCAAGTTTTTAGTTAAACATTTTGTCAGTAAAGGGATTAAAGTACCTTTTACTTTCTTGTGGCCCCAAACTGTATATCCAAAACAAAATATCGGTGTGGTTTTACTTTTGAAAGTTTGAGCAAAGTGGCAGTTATATCAAACCTAGGGTTGGCTGATGGCCTATTTTGGGAGGGTTGGTGGACACAAAGCAACGTGGTGAGAAAGCAATCAATTTGTTCCGATTTTTATGGCCAGGTAGAAAGGTCAAGTTCCAGGCCTCAGTTAGAGTTCCTTTCTTAGCTGTTTTTTTTTTTTTTTTTTCACAGCACGGTGAGCTAGGCTGGTTACTTAGAAGCACAGCCATCCCTGTTTGGGGTTGGGATCAGCCATCCTACTTCACAGACAATGAATGCAGACAATAGTTGAAGGAATGCACAGGAGTCTAGCAAGCCCAGCTTCAGCTCCCCATACTTTTCAGTTAAAGTCCTCTCCTCCCTGTTTTACAGGTTGCCAGGCTGCCTGGGGTGTCCATACGACTCCATCATCAAATTGACCTTACAACGTGCTTTAATCACCTTTCAAGTATATTCTCCTGGTCCGGGATCCTGCGCTTTCTCGAACAGGCCCTGAAGCACCTAGACTCTCCCACTCCACTAATATGAATGAAGAGCTGAACCTGCAACCTGTTGAATGAAAGAATGAATGAACCCTCAGCACGCACTCCCTCCTCCCCATCCTGCTCCACGCTGCGAACGTGGCTCCGACTTAGCAACCACGTTAAAATCTGGGTCCCTGGGAGAGACAAAGCAAAACAAAAACAGAACAGGAAAGGGGTAAACGAGAGAAAAGGGAGGGCCCCCAGGCGGCCAATGCGCCGGCCAGCCGCCGCAGGCTCCGCCCCCTCCGCCGCAGGCCCCGCCTCTCCGCCGCAGGCCCCGCCCCGCCCAGCCGCCCTGGGCGCCTGTGCGCGTGCGCCGCGGGAGCGCGCAGCTGCTCCGAGCGCCGGCGGCGGGGGCGCGCGGCCGGGAGAGGGCTTGACGTGGCAGTTCCCAGCCCAGCTGCGCTGCGGAGCGCGAGGCCAGCCCGCGGGGACGCGGGGCCCGGGGACCGGCGCGGCGGGAGCGGCAGCCGCAGCGGAGCTCGGTTACCGGGGGCAACGGCGCTTGGAGCCCGGCGCAGGCTCTCGCAAGCCCCCGGCGTGAGGAAGCCCACCAGGTACAGCCTCGGCCGCCTCGGCTCGCTCGGGCGGGACAGCCCCTCCCGGCGCCGCGCGAGTGGGGTGCGGTGCCCGGCCGGGATGGGGGGCTGGCAGGAGGCGGGGTGCTCACCAGGGGCCGGGCGGCAGGGGACACCTCCTCCTCTGCTGCCCGCACCCCTCGCTGCGGTGTAGTAATGGGGTCCGGAGGGGAGGCGTGGGCAGTGGTTACCCGCCCCCCATCTTTGGGACTTGGGATGCAGGCACTGCCCGCTTGGGGTACCCCAGGGGCGCCGCCTGCGGTGTTCTCGTCTCCTTATCAACTTAATTTCCTCTTTGCCCGAGGAAGGGGATGTTAGAAATAATCGTGGTTAAAAATGGCAACTGTAGCTCAACGCTTCGGGGCATCCTTCTAGGGAGCCCGGAGACGGGTTTGTGCAAACCCCAACTTAGTGTCCAGGGTGGTCAGTGCACCTGGGCGGGAGCTGTCGGGTTGACAGTGGGCGAGTGGGTTCTGCCGGGGTTGGGGCTCCCCAGATTCTGATCCTAGGCCTGCTCGTGCCAAGTGGCTTTCTGCCATGTCGCCGCTTGAAGCTGAGTCAGGTTTCTGCAACTTGGTGCTCAGTGTGAGGAAGTTTGACGTGGCAAACTGGGTTGTTTGAGGAAGCAGATTCCTCCCAGGACCAACGAAGAGGACCCGACTGCTTCCTGCTCTGTGGTGTGAACATCCCTGCCTTTCCTTTCTGTCACTCAGCAACAGGCTGCTACGTAGGTGTGTTCCTCCTGACTTCCTAAGTGTGCTTGGTTGGATGAGCTTGACCAAAGCTCAGGCTGCCACGTCTCTCTCTCTGCTAAGTGGGAGGAGGGAAAGAATATTGTCAAAAACAAAGCTCACCAGCAGGCCTTTGCCTGGCTCTCTTCATTTCAGTTCCTGCCTCCCAAGGAGAAGAAAGTGCTCTTATGGTATTTTTACTCAGTGGCTTTAATTTTGGGAAGTTATGGCTTAATATAAAAACCAAACCAAGAGAGTGTCATTTCCTAAATACAGGTTTATTTCAGGTCTTAATAGGTATCACTGATCTTTTACCTTAAAAGGTAGCATTATCAAATAAAATGAATATTTCTATGCTGGGTGAAGAAACGGGCATTTGGAGGCTTTATTTGTTTGGTAAGAGGGAACAGAAGCCCAAAGAGGTTTTCCAGTTTATTGCAGGTCACACAAATAAGTATTGGAAATTTTGAAGTGAAAACCCACTTCTCTGGCCGTCATTGGGAGTTTTTTCTGTCTTGTTATTAAATGTTTCAATAATAGTACTATGTGGACTGTCTGGAAAAAATGGAAAAGTTAAAGTACATTGATGTTTGTATTCCAGATAGAGGGTCAAGATAGTTGTTTCATTTGTGTCTATGTGTGACTAAACAAATTTGAAACTGTACTTTTTTTCTTAATTACCTAAATATATGTGCATATGTTCTTACAGATGTGGTATTTCAATCTAAATAACTGTCATCTTCAACTGAGACCACTGACAGCTCCCCCAGTGTTTGTAGGCTACTGTTTAGCTTGGTCCGTTTACATTGAGCCCTAAAATGAATCCATCATCAACTTCTTTATCTTCTGGCCTATCTGTTGGACTATTGATTTTTCTTTCTCCCAACTGCCTGATTAAAATGACTAATTAGGATGCCACTAAAATGACACAGGTCATAAAATACCTGATTGCAGACCACTAGCAGTTCTGCTGGCCAGTCCATAGAATGCTGTGCAATGATTGGCAGTGGTGTGCTGTGTGCTGAATTGGAGCCATGGAAACCAAAGGCACAAAAATAGTAGATCCACTCTGAGAGACTGTATGTGAAATAGGTCATTCATCCATTAACTAAGTGGCTAGCAATTGTTCAGATTTTGTCTGCGAATTTGCCCAGGACTATAGACTTGAGTTACTGAGTTTTGTAGAGTTATGGCTGGAATCTTTTTAGGGGATTGTGATATGATGTATTGTATAATATGAAGCTGTCTCATGCATCTAATAAATGTACCTTTCCTTAAATCATCATAAACATTTATTAACATTGTTTATATTTTTAGTAGCATTAAGTAGCTCTTGTTCTTGTGTTGACCTTTTTTTCCTTCTGTTACAGGGTTCTTTTGTGGCTCTATCCCTTGGAATGATATTTTCAAAATGAGTCAACAAGGTTATGTGGCTACACCCCCTTATTCTCAGTCCCAGCCTGGAATAGGCCTTGCTCCTCCACATTATGGGCACTATGGGGACCCAGCCCATGCAGCCTCTCCACCAGGTAAAGTGCATTACTTTGATATATAATGATCAACTTACACTCTGAGATATAAGATGTTCTGAAAGAGCAGCGTTGGGAATGTTAAGTGGTCATTATATGATGCAATGCCTTGAGATTATAGGATCATTTGGAAAAGGCTCTCAATCATCAGTTTGGTGGTTGTGTGAAATACAAGTTTGGTTTTTAAATATAGATTGAAACAAACAAGTTTCCTGAGTGTTTATTTTCACTGTAAGATTTGTTCTTGTTACTAATCAGTGGTGTAAGGTTATTGGAAACATTCAACTAAAAACAAATTTTACATATATAGCTACTATTCATCCTATATATATATATAAAAAACATATACTATCATATATGCCATTAATCATGTACATTCACACACAGTAAATTGGTTTTGGAAATGATAATCATTGTATTACTCAAGAATAATAAAAAAAAAAAAAACCAAAACATGGTCTTAACTTGAATTCATTATTGAACATTATTAGTTTCTTTAAACTACCATACCAGGCAGATATGGGGAGGTGGAAATAAGGAGGTTGCTTTGATGGCAGTTGACACTATGAAGCTGCCTCCCTTAATTGAGGGGCTGCTCTGACCAACTATTTTTCACCCCTAAGTCTGGGGTGATGCTAGTAATAGCCTGTTTTAGGTGGATGTCTGAAATCCTCTGAAAATTTTTGTATAAGACAGTTCTTGAGGCCTCCCTGGTGGCGCAGTGGGTTGAGCACAGCGCTGTGGAGCTGTTCGCAGCCTCTACAGCGCCAGTTCGATTCCCCGCCAGCCAGGGAGATTCCCACATGGCTAGGCAGACCTCCCCTGTCTAGTCCGCTGCTCCCCTCAGGAGCATAAGACAGTTCTTGGGGCTTCAAAGAGAATGCTGAGGAATTCAACACAAATTCTTGGTGGAAATGAGTTGTGTACAAATTAGTGAGTGTCTTTGGGGTTTGCTAGGATTGACTCAGATAGGTAGGGTCCAGGCTGTGCTCCCAGCGTGTGTGCAGTGTGTCAGTGAGGAGAGCGCTGTAGGGGGGCTGGATGGTGGCATCCTCACAGAGTTTCCTGAAAACGTGCACTAAGGCTATGCGTTTCTTGTGGTTACTTGCCTTTTTGATTTCTCCTACACCTAATTTTTAAAAACCTCCCCTCAAGGCATTTTCCTCTTGTCTAAAGCCAATACTCCCCCATTTGTAGTCTTGCCTTTCTAAATTCTGTGTGAACAATCTCCAGTTTCTCTCTTTCTGGCAATTCATTCCCTCTCAGCACTTATGTATTATGGTAAATATAAATTACTCAGAAACTAGTCCTAAAAACTTCACATGTACTGTTGAATTCTCTTATTAGTCCTGTTTTGCAGTTAAAAAAACCCCGTAATGTTGTATACTATGACTTGTTCAATGTCTCAGAGCTGGTGATGTAGCCAGGATTCATATACCCAGAACCCTAAAGAAAAGCAACAGCAAGTTCCAGTTTACACCCAGGGATAACCCTCAGCATTATTTACCCTTCCTTTCTCTCTTCACAGCCGTGTTCTTTTTTTTTTTTTCTTTTTTCTTTTCCTTTTTTTTTTTTTTTTAAGATTTATTTATTTATTTATACAAGCACTGGGCACAGTCAGAGGCACGGGAGGGTGAGAATTCACCAGAGTGGGGAGCAAAGCAGGCAGAAGGACCGAAGTACACTGCTGAGGGGAGCAGCGGGCGGCAGGAGAGGGAAGCAGCTGGGGATCGAGCTGGTGCTGCGGAGGCTGCGGGCAGCTTCACAACCCAGCGCTCAACCACTGCGCCACCGGGGAGGCCTCACAGCCGTGTTCTTAAACAAAAGGACCCACTTCACTCAGTGGCTCCCCATCCTTGCCTCGCAGACCCTCCCTTGCCCAGTGTAGTCTCCCTCCATGGTGCGGGACCATCACCCACTCCTTTATCCTGCCAGGGTCGTTGGTGGCCTCCCATCAGCAAACGCAGCTGGACACTGTCCTTGCACTGCTCTTCTTTTCACAAAACTCACTTCTTTGAAGTCAGTAACACTCTCCTTTTGTAGCCTCCTGGGTTGCTTTCTGGTTATCTCTTGCTAACTAACTTTCCTTTCTCCATAACCCTCAAGGGTAGCTGCTTCTCTTTCTTTTTTCTACTGTACTTCTTTTCTCCACTCACTCTATAGATGTCCCCCCAAGGCTGCATGATTGCCCATGAAGTGCTAGTGTCCCAGATCTGTTTCTCCACCCAGGTGTATCCCCTGAGTTCCAGACCCTTATTTTCAGCTGCCCACCTGTTCACATAGGCACATTGCACTCATCACGTCCACGACTCTTTGTCTTTCCCATACGTCCTATTTTTTCCTGATACTACAAATCTCACTCACCAACATCATTCATTCAGTTTTTCATGTTAGAGATGTTTGCTGTTAAAAAAAAAAAAAGCTCTCCTTTTAACTTTTCTTACTCAGCTGGTCTCCCAATCCTTTTGGGATGACTGTAAACATCTCTCCTACCTGCTTCCTCCTTTTCTGTCCTCCTCTCACTCTTGTTCAAGCTCTGCAACTCACTTAGATTACTAAAATGGTCTCTCTGCCATCATGCTTTTTTTCATCCAGTTCTGTGCTGGGTGAAAGGATTTTTAGGGTTTGCAGATCTCATCCTGACTTCCTTGTACTTAGAATGCTTTATAGTTTCCCATTGCCCCTGATTATGTTTTAAGCTCTGTAGACCTTCATTAGTTTACCCATCTTCTTTTTGTCTTTTTTGGTTCGTTTCTCGGTCACTTTCCCATACCCATTCCTCAGCTAATTGAGGCTTCACAATTAGTCATTTGGGGACCAGTTTGCCCTTACATCCTGATTTGCACCCCTTATCCCAGAAAGCCATTCTCTGCTTCCACTTTATCAATTCGGACCCAGCTCAAGGGTGCTGCTTGCAGGTGTTTCTGATCCCTCTTCCTCCTCGCGCTCTCGCACCTGTGCAGGCCTCTTGCCATTTGTCACGTTAGACTGACTTGCCCGGAGCAGTGAGGCCCCCATTAAATTCCTATTCACTGAGCGAGTGAATGACAAGCTGCTGTATTCATCAGTAAACACTATGGTGTGTTCCAATATATATATTTTAAAAGCCCTGTCTTTGTTGGATTCAATTCATCATGCTTTAATTCAAACCTCTCTTTCCTGCAGTTCTCAGATGGATACCAGCAGGTTGACTCTTTGAAATATACCTTTCTGTAAGTGATGATGTTTTGTTTAATTATTTAAGTCTGCACTGGATAAAGTTGAATCCCTTAATCATCAAATGACTTTTCTAGTCTTTTTGCTGCTTTTCTGATAGACGCAGGCAACCTACTTCTGATTCCTTCAAGTGTCTATCCTGTCACAGATCTGGACACTGCTAGCCCTTCTACTTCTCACACCCCGTATCTCCATCTGTGCCTGTGTAATACCAGTGCTCTGTAGTAGCATGTTTAACAGATTTATTGAGTGAGTACTTGTGGTGACAGAATAAAGTGGTGACTAAAATAAAGCTAGTTGTTAACATGATTGTGTCTACCATTCTAGGGGGGGTGGTGCATTAAGTGGCAGGGATGATACAGGGGACACACTACTGTACAGAAGGTGGGGGGAAGATGGAGACCCTGACCAGGAAGAGAGGGAAAGAATGACCTGAAAGATGAATGAGACCTGGCCTGGTATGGAGGCTTCTTGCCTGCGGGACTGGGGAAGGCGCTCGAGTAGGTGGCACAAGAGATTCTGCATGGCTTCAGGGCAAGTGTTTGAGCAGCAAGAGCTGTGCCTGGCATGGCAGGAGGGCTGTTGACACTTGATTTAGAGGACTGGATTCTAAGGGCAGATGGGTGCTACTGAAGTGTCGCAAGCTGGGAAGTGTCGTCCTCCCATGTGCATTTTATTTTTTTTTAAGATTTATTTATTCATGCATACAAAACTTGGGTACAGGCCAGAGGTGTGGCGGGTGAAAGGATTCACCAGAGACAGAGTGGGGAGCAGAACAGGCAGCTTGACTGAAGTACACCGCTGAGGGGAGCAGCAGGCAAGTCAGGAGAGGCCTGCTGCACCATGTGGATAGCTCCCTGACCGGGGATCGAACTTGTGCTGCAGAGGCTGCGAACAGCTTCATAGGTTGCATCTTAACCCCTTGCACCACCAGGGAGGTCCCCCATGTGCATTTTAGAGTTATGCTCCACTCAGTCAGAAACTGAGTCACACTTGTGCTCATTGGAAAGGGGCAGCCCCCTGGTTCGCTGGAGCAGGGTTTCCTCCCCAGCTTTTTGGGCTTTGGGGGGCCACATCTTCTATTTTGTGGCAGGCAAGGCTGCAATTATAGGACACTTAGCTGCATCATGGACCTCTACTTAGTAGATACCAGTCCTCCCATCCCACTACCCTTTCTCCACCCTGCCCTCAAGCTGTAACAACCAGAAAAGCCATAGATATCACCAACTGTCCCTTCAGAAGTCAGGTCACCCCTGGTTGAGGACCACCAGTCTGAAAGCTCAGAGACAGGAAGCGGTGATGCCTTGGAACCAGGGTAGGGGCTGTGGGGTGGGTGAGGCCCCTAGTATATGGTGAGCTTGTGTAGCTCCTCCACCTGCCACAGAGCCCACAGGAGGAGAGCCATGACAGTTCGGCTCAGAGGCTCCCAATAGGGAACTTACCTTTGTTTATTTTAAATAAATATTTACTTCACACATATTTTTTTTTTTTAATTTTTGTTTCAGTCACTCAGATCCAGGGTCAAATTCAAGGTTTACTTTCCTGTGATGTATTTGTCAGGCTTTTGTTGATGATAACAGACACCACTCTAACATAAAGGAGCCTATTAAAGGGTCCTTGGGAAGCTTAGAATGTTCAAGAGAGTAGGAGAGCCAGAGTTGGGTGTGTGAGGGCCCTCACTATGCACACCCCACATATGACTGTGCTGCTAGCAGCCACTGCCTGTCACCCCAGAACCACCCTTTCTTGACCCCATGCTGGTTGGGGTCTCCTGAAGGTTTGTTGCTTTGCTGAATTTAGAGCACATGGGAACTTAGTTTGTAAGGGACTCCAGGATGGACACTTCATCTCTCTATCTCAGGAAAAGGCAAGCTAGAAAGAAATTGGAGTTGGTACTGAGTAAGCTGGTCTGTGTATTAAAGACCAGTTTGTGATTTTCAATATTTTCCTTCAGGCATGAGCGTGGCATGCCTCTCCTTTCTTGTTCAGATTCTCATACTACTATATGAAGAACCCACTTTATCTGTGATCACTTTTGAACATGACAGCACTGTGCTGAGGGGGAGACTGTGACTCTGCAGGTAATCATGATACCGACTCCCCTTTGCCCCCAGGATAGGGTCCAAGTGGCACACCGGACTTTGTAGTCTGATTCCAACCAACCTGGACAACCTCTGCTCTGGCCAATTCCCAGTCTCTCCACTCTGAACCTTTTGCCAGCCCCTCTTTACACTGAACCCTTTCTCTGCTTGCCCTTCAAGATTCAGCCCAAGCCATATTTCCTCTTCCCCCAGAAGAGTTAGTTTGTCCTTTTGCATATTATCACACTCATCATAAGGCACAATAATTGTTTGTTTATGTGGTCGTCACTTCCATAAGAGTTCCTGGTGCCTCTACGGCCCTCAGAGTAAGTTTGAATCATTGCTGTAGACTTCATTTCTAAATATGAAAGGGAAAGAACATTTTTGTGTGTAATTTATGTATATGTATTTAGTGTATAATAGCTCTGCTTGTCTATATGATAGCTGTTTTTTTTTTTAAGATTTATTTATTCATGCATACAAGAACTGGGGTACAGTCCAGATGCACGGGAGGGTGAGAGGATTCACCAGAGACAGAGCGGGGAACAGAACAGGCAGGCTGACTGAAATATACTGCTGAGGGGAGCAGTGGACGAGACAGGAGAGGTCTGCCTCTCCACGTGGGTTGCTCGGAGGCCAGCGGGGATTGAATCCACATTGAAGAGGCTGCATACAGCTTCACAGCACTGTGCTCAACCGCCTGCGACACCAGGGGAGGCCCCATCTGTTGTTTTTTTTATTCCCTGGTCAGGTATAGATTAGGGGTGCTGATAAAAATTGCTTTTTATCTACTTACTGGAGAAATGAGAGTATCTTTAGCTGATTGTAGTGCATGCAATTATTTACTATTTTAGAGTTAGTGCTGTGAATTTTCTACTTTTGTCCAAAATAATTTAAAAAATTAAAATACAAGTGTGCATGTAATCATGGTGTACATATTTTGTCAGAATAGAAATCCTTGAGATAAGAGAGACAGGGGATTTGATCAGAGGAAGGGAAACTAAGATTTGAGGAGTGATTACCTTCATGTATCAGGCATTGTTCTGGATAATCTCATAGCCACTGCATCACTTAGTTCTAGAACAGGCCTCAGTGATAGAGGACATTAATGCCATGGCAGGATAAAAGTTGAATTTCTGAAAAAGTGTCTTGTCAGACCACACCTGTTTAATGGCAGGGAAGGAATTCAAACCAAGTCATTGTGACCGCAAGTCTCGTGTTATTCTAACCCTACTGGGCTTGGGGTTTACAACTTTCTATAAAAATGTTATAAGAATAATATTGTTTTTGTTCTCAGTATATGAAAATTGCTGAGTAGCATTGTGACTGTAAAGTTAATGTAAAAAAAAATCTTAAGGTTAAGAAATTCCTTTGAATAGAAGGAATAGAAGAACAGAAGACAGCTTTGTAACAGTCTCAACAATAATATTCATGAAAACTACCATTTTGCTGCTTTCATTTCATCCTAGATTACCCAAGCATCTGAAAGCATGCTCTCTAAAGTGTTAGGTTGACATTATAAGAACCCCCCATGGGCAACTGCGAGGTCATCCAGGTAGTTCCCTTTTGAGCTGAGGGAGTAAATGCTCCAGAGGAAGAAAGAAAAAGAAAGGAGATGTTTAGTAGGAAACTCTATCATGAGGTTGGGCAGAGGAGAGCATAGGGGCAGCTGGGAGGTCACTGAAGCTGTGCCAAGAGGAGGGAGGGTCAAAAGGAAATGGAAGGAACAGAACAAGAACCAGCAGGATTCAAGTGGAGATAGCAAATAGCAGAAATGTTTTGTTTATTTAAAAGTTTCTGTAATTTGGGGCCTCCCTGGTGGCGCAGGCAGTTGAGCACAGGGCTGTGAAGCTGTCCACAGCTTCTGCAGTGCCGGTTCGATCCCTGCCAGCCACAGAGCAACCCACATGGTGCGGCGCACCTCTCCTGTCTTGCCCGCTGCTCCCCTCAGCAGTGTATTTCAGTCAGTCTGCCTGTTCTGCTCCCCACTCTGTCTCTGGTGAATCCTCTCACCCTCCTGCACCTCTGGCCTGTACCCCAGTTCTTGTACAAAAATAAATAAATCTTAAAAAAAAAAAGTTTCAGTAATTTAAAACTCACACTGGTCATCTAGCCTGAGCCTTTCCTTTGCCAGTGAAGGGAAACTGAGGGCTTCAAAGATTACCCCCCCTCCCCCGCCCTGGACCATACATCTGCTAGTAGGCTGCCAGGTGGGGCCGTGAACTTTTCTAACCTGAGCTCAATGTTTTCTCTTAGAAGAAAAGAGAAAAGGGATGTGAATAGTTCTGAAGAGAAACATTAAAGTCTGTTGGAGAAGGCTGCTTGCAGACGAAAAATCACTGCAGGAGCATCCAGATCACATGATGCATTTTGTGTCTGAGCGAGTCTTAGGACACAGAAATGCTGCCCTTCAGGTGTTTATTACCCAAGATTTGGAATCCTGGAGAGATGGTTAGCTTTGAAGTCTGGCTCTAGATGAGTTGGAAAAATTGATGCTACTCTCCATTTGCTTTCTTCATGGCGTAACGCAAGGCATAATCAGAGGGTTTTTTGTTTTTCTGTTTTTTTTTTTTTTTTTTTTTTTTTTGAGGCTGTTCTACCAAGCCTCATGCTGTTTGGGTTCACCGCCCCCCTTCCCATTTATTTGCTGATGTCCAACTGGCATTTTTCGCTGTGTATTCTAGCTTCCTTGGTGTGACTGTATGTTTGATCAAAGTGCCTCTACCATATACAAAGTTTACTTCTTTTACTTTAATTTCTATTTAGTCTTAAATTGACTCCTATCTTTTCTGTTATCAGCTATGATGTCCAAATAGCTGTGCTGGGGCCTGGCACTGATAGCTCTCTGATGGTGGAAGCAAGTTTAAAGAAGAAGCTGTCTTAACCCATTCCTGTTCTTCCCCTACTTCCCTTCCCACTTTGAATTTTTTTTTTTTTTTTTTTATAGAGGCATGCTTTATTTATTTGTTTGCTGGTTTGTTTGTTTGTTTTGTTTATACATGCACTGGGTACAGTCAGAAGCGTGGGAGGGTGAGAGAATTCACCAGAGCCAGAGCGGGGAGCAGAGCAGGCAGAAGGACCGCAGTACACTGCTGAGGGGAGCAGCGGGCGGCAGGAGAGGTCTGCACGCCATGTGGGACCCTCCTCTGGTGGCCGGGGAGCAGCCGGGGATCGAACCGGCGCCGCAGAGGCCGCGCGCAGCTTTGCAACCCAGCGCTCAACCGCTGCGCCACCGGGGAGGCCCCCCACTTTGAATTTTTAACAGATTATTGTTGCCTCCTCTCTCTTTGTACTTTTTGACTCTTCTAAATACCTGTCCTTCTGTTGCAGGTATCATGAAGACAGCAGGGCCTGTGGGGCCTGCTGCCCCAGGGGGCATGTTGCCTCCGGGCCCTCCACCTCCTGGGCCTCATCAGTTTGGCCAGAATGGAGCTCATGCCTCAGGTTATCCTCCCCAAAGGTGAGCTACCTGCATTCCAGCTCTCATGTGCATCACCAGTTGTCTGAGTGCATTCTAAGCTGGCATGTGTATTGCTTGCAAATTTGACCTCTTGATATTGTCCACATCCTTAGAAGGATGTACTAGAAAACTGCCCTAAGAAACAAAGCATTTAGAAAAACTTGGAGAAAAAAATACAACATTATAACATATTCTAAAATCTATCAAAAATTACTTGTGTCAATACCACACATTTTAGTTTGGGGTTATAGTCATCGTAATTTGGAGGTAAGTATTGATGTCTGATCCCTTCAGATGCCTATCACCTGTTTACTGAATAAAGTTTTAAATCACCTCTTCTCTTGACTCTTTCACAGAACAGACTCAGTGCCAATAGGTGTTTCATGAAGATTTTAAACATTAAATTACTTGGGTCCCATGGTAAAGACTGGATTGCAGGAGGCACAAGGGCCTCCGAAAAGGCAGGAGAGTATTAAAACAACACAGGAAATAAATCTTGTGTTTGTGTTTATAATAAATTAAGGGAGGGAAAAGTTGGCAGCAGGCCTGGAGAAGCTAAGGTATGAAGTGTGTGAATTATTCAGAGCCCTGCAATCCACTGGGAAGGGAGCTGACCTCACACCTCTGCTGGAAATCCCATTATTGTTTGTCCTGCTAGGTGTTGTTGAGAATTGCAGTCCTAAGCGGTAGAGAGTATTTACTTTGGAGATTTTCCAAGGATTTCCCAGAGGTATCACTTCCCAGGTTAAGTATGATTCCAGGTAATATGGTTTATGTGTGATGGTGGTTTGAATCAGGAGCAAGAAATCAAAGGACCTTACCTGGGAACCTTATGCCACTGCCTCTACCAGTAGTGTTGGGGGGGGTCGGGGGGCCAGAGGGGAGAACAGAAAAGCTGACACCCACCGTGTGGCTTCTGGTTGAAGCAATTCACTAGCCGTGGGATGCCGATACTTTCCTGGGCTACTAGGCCTCATTTTCCTCCCTTTTAAAGTGAGAAATAGAATTCTCAACCAGAGAATAGAGGAGAAAATCTAGAAAAGTTCCTTGTTATGAACTCCCAAGCATTTCAGATTTTGTTTAAAAGAGAAGGAAAAATCCAGTCATTGCTCTGAAGTCAGGAAAAGGTTTGGGTCACTGGTGTTAGCTCAGAGTGGGTTGAACTTTTTTGGTTGTTTCCACTTGTTTCATAAATTAGGTTTAGGTTTCCCTGGAGTAAGTAAATTGCAGGCTGTACCCTCACACAGACAATAGCTATTTGGGGGTGTGCATGGCTCATTGTCGAGTACGTGGAAAGACCTACACTCTAGAGTCAGAACCTTGTTCTGGTGCATGCAGGTACCAGCTAGACGAGGTCTTTACCTCTATGTACCTTGGTTTCCTGCTCACAGTCTAACCAAAGTAACATGGCAGGACAATGTGGAAGGTGCACCCTTGCTGACGACCTCTTGTGGTGCCCAAAAAGGGCTCAGGAAGGGTTACCAGCACTATTTCCACAGATGGAGAATGTCTGTCGCTTGCCTTTCCGGCCGGCTCAGTCTAGTCACTCCTGACAGACCAGTTAAGGAATCTGCTTGTTATGCTTCTCAGCGAATCACTGGCAGAATTGGCCCAGCCTCCTCCACCATTCACTTGCTTCAACTTGAAATGTGATTTCCAGGTTGGACATTGGGCTTGAGAAAGGAAAAGGCTAGAGACAAGTCTAAGCCTCCAGGGTGTCCTGCTACTTTGCCCTGGCGGGACACATTTCTGCGGTGTAGCTCACCTCCAGGGCAAAGGGCGCACTGGCCGTGCAGGTGAGTCATGTGAGTCAGCTGGCCAGGCTGTCAGAGAGCACAGGTGGTTTCTGACCTTCTGGATGATTGTAGCATTTCTCCTTACCCACCCAAGGAAACTCTTCGTTTTTACCATATTTAAAATGTCAAGTCAAGACTAGATGTAATTCAGTCATTACACTGATTTAAGCTTAAAATATCTATTTTTTATTTTTAAATATTGCTATTTCAAAGGTACTGTCTCATAAAATTTAAAAACTCATACATAGTCATTTGCCCTTTTGATCTTGGCTGAGGCAGTAAATGTTTTAAACTTGTAAATGGGGCTGAAGTCATCTACAGAGAGTTGCTTTTGGGTGGATTAGTCTATATGAAATCTAGAACCTAAAATTCCATTTTTTTATTATGAGGAAAAGAATCAATTAGTCTATTGTAAGAGATCTATTTTGGTCAACAAATGGTGAATTAGCATGGGGAAGAAATAGATAGTAGTAAAACTACAGAAAAATTGGTTGTAGCAGGAAAAAAAGAAAGCAAGAAAAATAAGAGAAATAGTAATTTCTCTCGTGTGTGTGTGTTTGTGTGTATGTGTGTAAAGAAATATGATTTGGCAGAGATTTTGTTTTCTCAACTCTATGGTCTTAGTTTAAAATCCAGATTTTATTTTGTCACTTCTTGAAAAATCTGGTACCTGATGTCCACATTCTAACAAACATCAGCACATTTCTTGGGCAGTTTGCTGCAAACTTGAAAATAAGAAGTAAATAAGTGTTTGAGGTTGAGTCGGCCACAGACAACAGACAACTGAGACTTTGGATAAAAAGACTAGGTTTTCATGTCTCTCTTATCCTCTGGGTGTTATTCTTTGAGTATTCTTTTTTTTAAGATTTATTTATTCATTTATTCATTCACTCATTTATGTATACAAGAGCTGGGGTACAGGCCAGTGGTCTGGGGGGTGAGCGGACTCACCAAAGACAGAGTGGGGAACAGAACAGGCAGACTGACTGAAATACACTGCTGAGGGGAGCAGCAGGAGAGATAGGAGAGGTCTGGTGCGCCATGTGGGTTGCTCCCTGGCCAGCTTGAGATTGAACTTGTGCTGCAGAGGCTATGGATTACTTCATAGGTTGCATCTTAACCCCTTGCACCATCAGGGAGGCCCTTGAGTATTCCTTTTGATGTCAAGTTTTCTCCTTTTCTGCATTCAATGAAATAGTAAATTAAAATGTGTAATTGACTGCTTCTTAGTCCATCTACATGTCACCTGAAGTAATCACCTTGAGAAATACTTAAATCTATATGATTCTTAATTTAACCACATGGCCTTTTTAGCAGGAAAGGAATGCCATAACATTCCATCTGCTCATTTTTAAGATTTGAGCCTGAGAGCTACAGAGGTTGAGTGCCCATGCCACAAACGAGGTCTCTGGGTGAGGGGTCGGAGGACATGGGGTTCCCACCTGTACTCTGATACCCACCCACTGCGTTACCTTGGATAAAGTAGCAATGAAACTGAAAAATATTAGACCACCGTGTATGTTTAAAATGTTCTGTTCATTTCTTTTCCCTTATGTGAGAGCTTTTATTAGCTTTTTAATATGAATTTTATTTTTATTTTCAAGTTGATAATATTTGTTTTAAAATCCAAATCTATCTAAAGCCTAGAATGCTCAAGTTGGTCAGGAAAGAAATACTTGTGAATTTCTGAAGCCTAACTCCCACAATATATATTAAACATTGGATGATAATTAGGCATTTATGGGTCCAAAATTAATAGCTCATGGTTGTACATTCCCACTCCATATTTTAAATCTTTAACCTTTAATTTAAAAAAATACTTGAGACTCCTTATGTAATAACTTTGATTTGAAACAGATTTCATCTCTCATCACTGTCTGCATAATAAATGATTCATATAATTTTCTCTTTTGCAAATAGTAACTTTGGTGAAATATCTATCAAAATGTTTTGGGGACTTTTCCCCCTCAAGCAATTGAGCAACACCTCCCCACAAATCACTTAACTGCCGGCCCCGGTTCCTGAGTATCAGTTCCAAACATGCAACCTTACTGCCTGTCTGTAATTATTCCATATATCTAGTTCCATAACTGAGCTATTTTTATAGGACAGAATTTTTGAAATCAAAAGAAACAATTTCTTTTTATGAAGTATTGGATTTATAAAACACATTTAAGACCGTTCTTTAAATAATTTCTAAGTGATACTATACTTTAAATGTATCAAATATATCTAGAATTATATTCTATCTTGCATATGTTTCAACCCTAGTTCATTAATAGAAATCTAAAGAAAACTTTTACTTTAAAATGTTATCTGTATCAGCAGTCTTTCTGCCTACCTGAGACTACGCAGGTGCTTCCTTTCACCAACTCTCTCCCTCTGCAGGGCAGCAACTTCCTGCCTGCACATGACCTGTACTATGCCAGGGCTTCTCTTCACTGACCTGCCTCAGTGGAGGCTGCTTTCCTCAAGGCCACCTGCCTGCAACCATGCAGGCCTCTCTCAGCAAACCTGTCCCTTTTGGGGCAGCTCTTTCTGCCCGTTTGTGTCTATGCAAGTGTCTTTTACTTTTCTGTCCCTTTCCCTAATAAACTTGTTCTTTCAATATTAAAAAAATAATAATAATAAAATGTTAAATTTTATATTGTCAATCTTAATTTTTTCCAAAAATCATGTAAATCAAGGACACTTAGAATAACCGTGTTCGTCCTTTTGTAATTTTGGTAGGAGAGAACAGCTTTGCTTCCCAGAAGTATTTATGTTAATATCTTATTCATGCTATCTTTACAGCCAATTATAGCCATGTATCTGCTACAGGATAACTTGTCCTTTTACATTACAGAGAAAAATCACATAATCATTTATCCACTTTACTGAAAGTATGGGCTGTTACCTTTCTGAAATATTTTGTAACATGCCATCAGAGTAATAGCTTGAAGGTTTGTTTTGTTTTGTTTACAATAATTAGTCAATTTAAGATATGGAAGAAAACAATGAGAAAAAATAGTGTGGTGTTTTGGAGAGGGTACTCACCTTTGTCACAAATAAGTTGTGGGTGGGGGACCCCAGGCCTCTCCCAGGCTCAGCTCTCACCTCTCCAGTAGCAGTAAAGAATGGAAGGCAAGAGCCAGGGCCACCAGGGAAATACTTTCTTGTTTCCAAAGAAATTGAAATCAGAGTGTACCATCTGGGAAAATTTAATGTTTATTTAAAATTGGTAAGAAGTCATAATGTGACTCTAAGAGAAGGATTTCACCTCCTTTGATTACATAATGAGAACTGTTGATATGGCTGTCACTGTTTCATGCAAAACAAGGAAAATTAAGTGTACAGTGTGTTCAAACTAAACCAAAGGTAGAGCACAAGGGACTTTTTAGATTAAGAAAATGAGTGATTTTAAAACGATTTATTGGCTTGTTTGCTTTCAAGTACTGTCTTGTAAGGAATGTCTTGCTCATTGAAATTATAGAGCAGGTGACACTTAGTTTAAAAAACTGGATAGAATATAAGGAGAATCTTCCCACAAATATATCCTTGAAGCATTTTGTTTTCTGGATTTCTGTGCTACGGATCCTTAATCCTGTATGGACAAAGCTGTGATGGGCTTATCTCCCCAAATTGATTTCCAGCGCCAGTACTATGTTAACATTAGGATTTGTTGTTGTTAAACATCTTTACATCTTCAGCCTGTGAGCATTTAGATATGGGATAATGTTTCATGGTGTACTCTGGGATCATGTTATAATTAAAGACTTAGCATATAGCATCAGTCATTCCCCTAGTGCCTATTAGGTGGGCCTGTTTATTTTTGCAAGTTATGGACTTTGTGGCATGTCATTTGTGTATGAAACTATGATTCTGTTTAACTTCCTTTTTGTTCTCTCAGATTTCCCGGCCCTCCACCTGTCAACAGCGCGGCCCCATCCTATGCACCCTACCCACCCTCTACCCAGTCATCTTATCCGAGTCCTGCATCTACTTCATCTGTCACTCAGCTGGGCAGTCAGCTCAATGCTATGCAGATCAACAGCTACGGTACTGGCTCCAGTCTTAATGTTCACTGGCTACTTTGTGTTGGGAGTATTTTAATGAGAAAGTATTTTCTACATTTTCAAAATGGACATAACTCTGACACACCAGAGTACTACTGTGGGAATCCCCACTGTAATAGCAGCATAACCAGCCATTGATCTTCGAGAAGAATGTTTCCATTCCTTAAAGTTAGCTTTTTAGAAGTCAGTGAAAAAAACCCTCAGAATGCTTCCCATCTTTTACTGATTTTAAAATGGTAAAAGCAAAGCAACTCAATTTCACATAGAGAAAGGGGAAAAAAATCTGATTTTTGCATCCCCCTTGTGTTACTTGCTTCTACTTCCAGTAACTGGTCAAGTCAAGGAGAGGATGTGAATAACTTTTTGAACCTATACATTACCTGAATGATGCTTGTTATATAATAACATTTTCTTCTATGTGATTCTCTACAGTTTTTATCAGATACAATCCCTGAATTAGTAGCATGCATCATGCAAAGTTGATGCAACAGAGTTAAAATTTATCCCACTACTTTTCTTTTTTCTTTTTTCTTTTTTTTAAAAAGATTTATTTATTTATTTATTTTATATAAGAACCGGGGTACAGGCCAGATGCGCGGGAGGGTGAGGGATTCACCAGAGACAGAGTGGGGAACAGAACAGGCAGACTGACTGAAATACACTGCTGAGGGGAGCAGCGGGCGAGACAGGAGAGGTCTGTCTCACCATGTGGGACACGAGCTGGCTGGCTGGGATCGAGCCGGTGCTGCAGAGGCTGCGAACGGCTTCACAGAGTGGCGCTTAACCACCTGTGCCACCAGGGGAGGCCCTCCCACTACTTTTCTTACTAAAATTATAAATGTTATTTTTACCCCTTTTAAATTCTCCAGTTGTATAAAATGCCCCAAATAGTGTTGGTCTCGCTTTCTGATTGAGGGTTTCATTTGCAAGGGCACCTTCTTGCTTTACATCAGCAAGACACGTGCTGGGCTGAGTACTTTGGAGAAGCTGGAGAGTAGAGAACCATGTGGTGCTCATGTGGTCTGGTCTTTCACAGGTTCAGGCATGGCCCCATCCACCCAGGGTCCCCCTGGCCCTCTGCCAGGGGCATCATTCCAGGGTCCCCCACGACCTCCACAGCCTTCCATTTTGCAGCCCGGATCTCAGGTTCTCCCACCACCGCCCACTGCACTAAATGGCTCTGGAGCCCCACCCTTGCCTCCATCAACGCTCCCTGGGCCTCCACCTCCCAATGCTCAGTACCAGCCTCCACCTCTTCCAGGACAGACCATGGGCTCTGGATATCCTCCACCTCTGCAGCAAGGTAAGGCTGGCTGGGCTGAGAGAAGGTCTTGGGTTACCTAGGGGTACCTTTCATTGAAAATCAACTTTCTGTCTATATTGTTAGGTTTCTGTCACTCGCTCTTAAAGAATAGTAGTTTTTGAATGGCCAGCACAAAGAAAAGGCAAATCCTAGATATTCCTTCTTTAATAAGATGAAATATGCAACATGCTTGCCTGAACAGAGTGTTGCCAGTCAGCCTGACATCTGGGACGCTGGATTATAGTCATTTCTTTTTTTTTTTTTTCTAAAGATTATTTATTTATACAAGCACTGGGTACAGTCAGAAGTGCGGGAGGGTGAGAGAGTTCACCAGAGCCAGAGCGGGGAACAGAACAGGCAGATGGACTGAAATACACTGCTGAGGGGAGCAGCAGGTGCGGCAGGAGAGGTCTGTCGCACCATGTGCGACCCTCGCCAGGTGGCCGGGGATCGAACTGGCGCTGCAGAGGCTGCGGGCAGCTTCGCAGCCCAGCGCTCAACTGCTGAGTCACCAGAGGAGGCCCTATAGTCATTTCTTTAAACATTTCTTTCTAAGGAGGCACCTTCGGCCCGCAGATGGCTGGTGCACAGCTCTCCTACCCAGGAGGCTTCCCTGGAGGGCCTGCACAGATGGCTGGCCCACCACAGCCCCCAAAGAAGCTGGACCCTGACTCCATCCCCAGCCCGGTGAGTGCCTTTTCTCTCCTGAGGCCCTTCTCACAAAGGGTCCTCCTTCTCTCATTGTCCTCAGAAATGCTTGTTAACATTTATCTTGTCCTTTGTCATCATACCATAATGCCCATCCTAGGGGAAGGCTTCCTTCTCTCTATGAATGTATGGGGTCTACAGGGTGGGTTACAGCCTACTTTAGGGGTGTCTGTGAGGGAAACCTCCTGTGTGTCTTTGGTGTCCATATAAAGGTGGCAGCATCTATTGATGATGATATTGGCATGTGTTGACGGTATTGATTGAGGCCTAATGAGTGATCAGTAGGAAGAGTCTGTCCTATATGAAGTATGCCATTTTCTATAAAGCAGGGCCTTTTTCAACAAGAGAAAGTACCCAGAGAGTGAAGGGCAAAGTATTTTACATTTGTGTATTAAAAGAACAATTGTCCTGTATCACATTAGAACTGTAACTGTACTTCTTAACCCGTGAGAGTGATTTCCGTCGGAGGATTGTTGCTCTTTAGCACCAGTATCTGTCAGCTCTTACTAGGCTATTCTGCTTAACAAATGATCCCCACCTCTGCTTACCACTGCAGAAGTTTGTTTATTGCTTTGGTGACACGTCAGCAGTAGCTGTGCTTTAAGGCCTGCTCCAGGAGCCCTTATTGTAGACTCCAAGGTGAAGGGGCACCCCCACAAGGGACATGCTATCTCATCAACAAGGGATAAAGGGGAGAGAACAGGCCAATAGGTGCAGTAGCTCTGAAAGCTTCCATGCAGATGTGGCACATGACCCAGCCACTCATGTGCCCTTGACCAAGGCAAGTCAGGTGGCAAAGCTGTGTTTCAGTGGGCAGGGGAGCATGTTCTTCCCTCAGGAGAAGCCGTGATGCTATAGGGCAGACATGTAAGGTTCTTTGGGATAATGAAATTGATGCAGTTAACTTTTGTCTCTGAAGGTAGTTCTATAAACAGAAGTAAGAAAGGTAGACTAAAGACCACAAAGAGCCTCCTGCATGAGCTAGCTCTCACTGTGTAACAAACCACAGGACAGACCATCCATATCAGCTGGCAGCATCTGAAAGATTCATGTTCTCAGGCTCCATCCCGGGCCTACTAGATCAGACCCTCCAGGAGCGCGACCTGGAGTCTGTGTTTTAACAAGCTGCTGCATGCTTCTTAGGCACACTAGAGTTTGGGAAGCCCCCCACTAGGTACTCCCATCCATTGCCATGACTTTAAATGAGTTTCCCACTTTCCTAGTCAAGGACTTTTCTGGAAATCCAGATTCCAACCCCATTCTTAGAGTTCCTTAGCCATCCCTGATTGTCTCTCATACATCTCACATTTAGTTCTTAGCTAATTCTATTGGCCCTGCCCTTTCTGCTCATCCTGTCAAAGCCTCTACCATTCATCCATCTGGATGATTACCATAGACTCTTCTCTGGTCAGCCTGGTCTTCCTGTCTGCAGACAACAGCCAGTGTCATCCCTTCCAGCGCTAAGTCCCACCCTGTTGTGGCTTAGAACAAAACCCTCAGTGTGCCTCTAGATAAAACCAAAGTTCTTATAGTCACCAGTAAGATCCTACATTATTTGCCATGCTTGATTCCCCACTCTGCTGGGGGCGTGTGTGCACACATACAAAAACAGACACACACGACACCCCCCCCCCACACACACACACACGCCCCCTTCTCCCCTTCTCTCTAAGCTGGTTTCTTACCTCTCTTTTCCATTGCTTTGCGTCAGCTACACCAGCCTCCTATTATTCCTTAAACACACCAAGCACACTCTTGCCTCAAGGTGTCTGCACTTGACCCTAAATTCTCTTCCTTTATATCTGGGTAGTGATGGCCCATTTCTCATTTTCCGCATGTCCTCCTTGTTCTTCCCAATCTCTCTGGCTCCCCTGTTCATATCACTCCATACCCACAGCACTTATTTATATGTTTGTTTATTTATTGCCTGTCTTCCACCCTAGAGTGTCAGCTCCCGGAGGTCAGGGATTTGGATTTTTCCCTGCTACGTCTCCAACAGTTAGAACAGACCTAGTCCATAATATGTGTTCATGGTATTTCTTGAATGAATGAATGAATGTTAACAGCAAAAGCAATAGGCTCCATGTACTGGGATTCACTCAAGATCCTTAAAATATATACATTGCAGATCAGTATTATTTTTATCTTAAAAGTAATGAAATAGCAATGCCAGATGGTGCCTGTTTATGTTCTATTACCAAAGTAATATGCTTTTACTAACTAAATAGATTCTTCCTTCTGGAAAGAAAGATGTAAAATCTCATTTACTGAACTCCTGCTACATGTCAGGCCTGCGCCAAGTGCTCTCAGCTACTCCTTTGGGTGTTGGTTTTAATCCCTGTTTTGAAAGTGAAGAAACTAATATCATCCTTGAAATTCTTCCTCACTCTCTTTCTGTGTCTGCAGGAGGTTTACTAAGAAGTTGATCTCTGCTCTTCCCTTCTTGCTCATACCACTCCAAAGTTCAAATAATTCTGCTTTAGGCAGCCTGCCTCAGACATGCACAAATGCCTCTTCTTTCTTGTTCTTGCATCTCAAGAGAATCAATCTCTTTTTCTCCTCCTCTTTCCTTTTCATTTTATAAACCCAGAATATTCTATTCATAGCATAAAGAGTGTGGAAGTATTTCAAGTGGCACATCTTGTGAAGGAAAAAGAAATCTGTATGTTCACAGGTAGCTTTGGCACCATCAGGAATCACTGTCATCAAATCAAAGCACTTTAACAATTGATCACAGTGAAAAACTACTGACTTTCTGCTTATTGTTTTTTTTTTTTTTTCCTGAGCCTGCTTTTAAGAACAATCACTGGGGTTAAATAAAAAATTACCATAATATGTTTTTTTAAAATAACTAGAACCATGAGACTATTTCCTACTATCTTTGTAGTATTCCAGGCAAGATGTGGATGAATTAAAAAATGTAGTCATCACATAGGGCATTGATTCTTTGGAGGCAGTGCTTTGTATATTGAAAACTGGTAGTTTATCTACCTGTTAATTTAATTTTATTTTGCAGAAGAACTGGGGTACAGGCCACAGGTACAGGGGTGAGAAGATTCCTTAAAGACAGAGTGGGGAGCAAAACAGTTGGGTTTACTGAAGTACATTGCTGAGGAGAGCAGCGGACAAGACGGGGAGATCTGCTGCACCATATGTGGGTCAGCTCCCTGGCCAGGGATCGAACTCAGGCCTTCTTTGTGATGGCACTGACACTTAACCTCTAGGTCCCCAAGGAGGCCTGCAAACTGGTAATTTAGAAGTAAATTTTTTTGAAATATGATCTATTGAAAGACTGAAAACTATCTATGTTCAGTATATTAATTATCATTACTTCTTTTTTTGTTTTTATTTAAAAATTTTTAAATATAGGATTATCATTACTTCTACCTCACTTTCTTCTTTGACATGTCAGTGGTTGAAATGATTATAACAATTATTTATTTTTTAAAGATTTGTTTATATAAGAATTGAGGTACAGGCCAGATGCACGGGAGGGTGAGAGGATTCACTAGAGACAAAGACAGAGCGGGGAACAGAACAGGCAGACTGACAAAATACACTGCTGAGGGGAGCAGCGGGCGAGACAGGAGAGGTCTACTGTGCCATGTGTGACCCTTGCTGGCCGGCCGGGATCGAACCGGTGCTGCAGAGGCTGCGGACAGCTTCACAGCGCTGCGCTCAACCACCTGCGCCACCAGGGGAGGCCCATAACAATTATTGATAAATATAAAACAATACTAATTTTGAATGACCCAGATTACTTTTGTGGTTGAAATGCAGAATATAATAATGGTTTTTGATGTCTTTTCACATCTAACCTCATCTGTGCCAAACAGTAGTTATGTTTGGAGTATAGAGAATGTATGACCTTGTGTGTGTGTGTGTGTGTGTGCGCGCAGAGAGAGAGAGAGAGAGAGAGAACAATAAGTGTATAGAATATATAAGTCCTCAGTAATAATTCAAGTCCTATGAAATTAGAAGGACAGAAAAGTATAGATTTCAAGAGAGACTAAATCTATCTGATGTTCCATAAAACCATTGATATCACTGCCAGTTGGATTGGGTAAGATGGGAGGAGAAAATGGTGAAGATAACTTTTTCAGAATTTGGGGGAATACAGTTCCATATTATTAATAATTTCTTTAGGAATATAAAAACCTTCATGTCCTTCACAGCTACCTGTTCCAGTCTGGGCACTTACCTCGTTTTTCTCCCCCTCCTCCCCGCCTGTTTTTTTATTCCCTTTTTTTTTTTTTTTTAACTACCTTGTCTCGTGTCTCTTTTGAGGGAATGGTGAAGATAAACAGAAAGATCATTATTAGAACTCTTTCTTAACTCATTTTTGTCATCCCTAGACAAATTACAGCAGAAAGACAATTTCGTATGTCTATATGCTTCATCAGTTCATGTATCAGTTTTCTATGTTTATATTCTTCATCATTTCATGTAGAGAAATATAACATGTTCCAAATTAGTCAACTAAACATGTGGATTTTTATTCCTTCTGTTATCTACACAATGACACAACCAAAGTGGGAATACATAATATTGTTGGTCTCATGTCTCAGAGAGGATGGGTGTGGTGGGCGTGAGAGACTTAAAATGCAAACTGAAGATCAAGAGGGATTTGAAGAAAAAAGTTAGCTTATTATTGCACATTTTTAAAAATTTAGTCATTTTTAGCCCTTTAGAGTTTTATTACAGGAAAATGTTTTCTTTCAAAAGATTATTTTCAATTTCTTTTTCTACCAGAATCTTTTTTTTTAAGATTTATTTATTTATACAAGAACTGGGGGACAGTCAGAGGCACAGGAGGGTGAGAGAATTCACCAGAGACAGAACCAGGAGCAGAACAGGCAGACTGACAAATACACTGCTGAGGGGAGCAGTGGGAGAGACAGGAGAGGTCTGCCACACCATGAGGGATTATCCCCGGCTGGCAGGGATCAAACCCGTGCTGCAGAGGCTGTGTACAGCTTCATAGCGCGGTGCTCAACCCGCTGCACCACCAGGGAGGCTGTCTATCAGAATCTTTTAAAAACACTTATCTCTGGTTCCAGTAAACAAAGTGAGTAAAAAGCTCTCTAAAGGATTAACATCAGAGCTCAGAGTGTTACAGAATAGAACTGGGAAACCAGTGGTCTCAGTAGTGACACGTACTTTATTGAGAAAGTAGACAGAAGTGCAGCTAAAGACATGGTAGACTCTCAATGAGACCTTGATCTGAAATGAACTGAAAGGATATAGGAAATGTCTTGTTTTTGTATTGTGAAACATGAGCAGGAGGGAGACAATTTTGGGTAAAGTCTTAGCTTAACTTGCTCTGGTATCTTGTTTAACTTGCTCCGGTATCTTATCAGATCCAGGTGATCGAGAGTGACAGAGCTGCCAGAGGAGGGCAAGTTTATGCCACCAACACCAGAGGCCAGGTCCCGCCCCTGGTCACCACAGACTGTGTGATACAGGACCAAGGTAACCCTCCAGCTATAGTTTTAATTGAGATTGTGAAATTTCTCGCCATTTGAAAAAACAAACAGCACTGTTACCACTAATGGGTAACTCCTTTGGAGTTGATGAGCGAGACTGACTTGCTGTAATCACTCAACACAAAGAAGTTCTGCCAACCAATTCTGCTTGCTGCTTTAGAAGTCTAGCTAGTATCTGGTAAGATAGTGTGAATTCTCAGTTTAAGAAAATAATTTCCACTTGTGCTTTTAAATTAGTTCATGCCCTGCTTTGGTTTAATTTATTTACCCTGGAAGGTCAGCACAAGCAGAGCAGTTGAGGCTGGACACTGGCAAAGTCAGTAGGCCTGGTTCTTGCCCCTGTTGCATTTTTTCAGCAATTTTGGGTTCTGTTTCACTACTTTTCTACTGGGACAAGGAAAGACTGGGCTCTGCCTCTACTGACTGTCCTGTCTGTGCTGTCAGTTTAATAGTTTTGTTCCCCCCGTATGGGTTTGATTTTTCCAAGAAAATGTTATTCTGTTGTTCATGGCAAGTTAAAATACAGCCTGATGGAATGTGAAGTGTCAGATTCTGAATTTGCCATTTTAATGGATCCTGTACTCATTCCTAGAAGCAAAATGTGGGGGTGCAAACATGCATTTTTGTCTCTTTGAGTGGCCAAGCCCGCCAGGTGGAGCGGGGACCTCTCTCTGTGCTGCACAGTCCTTACAGAGCTGGAGGCACACTGTGGCAGAAGGTGCGCTGATCGGGAGCTTTGCACCCCTGCATGTGAATCCAGGCTCCCTCCTCACTGCCAGCATAAGCTTGCTCATCTCAACTCTCTGAACCCTGGTATTCTTGCCTTGTGTAAAGTGTGAGCACTATGAAGATGATGATTTTTTTTTTAAGATTTATTTATTTACTTGTACAAGAACCGGGTACAGGCCAGATACGCAGGAGGGTGAGAGGATTCACCAGAGACAGAGCGGGGAACAGAACAGGCAGACTGACAAAATACACTGCTGAGGGGAGCAGCGGGCGAGGCAGGAGAGGTCTGCCACGCCATATGGGTATCTCCCCGGCTGGCTGGGATCAACCAGTGCTGTGGAGACTGGGCACAGCTTCACAGCTCAGTGCTCAACTGCCTGCACCACCAGGGGAGGCCCATGAAGTTGATGATTTTTATTCATCATTGTTGACTACAAAAACAGCAATCTCATTTCAATCTAATGGTGTTATATAAGTGTTTTCTCAATTTCTATTTTTTTTCAGTGTTTTGAATCAATAAAAACATTTTTGAGGCTTTTTATAACCTAAAGAATACTCCCAACCAGCCTTATCTTCTGTTCATTTCCTTCTTTACGTCTGCCTCAGCTGTACCAAAACTCATCCCCTTTCCCCTCATGTCTCCTGTTCTCGCTTTGTGCAATTTTCTCTGCAACAAATTAGGTACTTTTGTTAAGGTATTTTATGCTTTTGGTAGCTCAGACTGAACACCTTGGAGTCCTGCCTGACTACTCTCCCTGTTTCTCACATCTCCCATCTTCACACCTTAGGTGTCATACATGTCAACAGTGAACCACGCACCTTCAGAGGATGTCCAGGCCTTGGGCACTTGTCACACATATTGCTGTCAGCTGGAGTCTACCACTGCCGGCTCACCTGGCACAGGCTCCAAGCTGGTCTCTCTGATTCTTCCCTCCCCATCACAGTCCATGCTCTAACCAAGGCAGAGGGAAATCAAGTCAGATCATGACACTGTTCTTCTTAAAACGTGGCCCCACCTCTCTGTTTCCCTCCAGAAAAGCCAGAGGGTTTAAAAGTATCTCAAGTGTTGACTTGATGTGACCCCTGTTGCTACTCTGAGCCCCTCGCCAGCTGCTGTGTCTCCCACCTGCTCCAGTCCAGCCACACAGGCCCCCTCACTTCCCCTGTCAGACCAGGCACACCCCACTCCTCTCCCTCCAGGGCAAATCCCTCCTCCTTGGAGTCTTTCTTAAGTGTTAACTTTTTTAAGACGTGGCCTGTAACAATTTAAAATCACAATCTCTTCCACTAAGACACCTTTAACCAGGTAGCATTTTTTTGTAGCATTTATCACCTTTAATAGCCTGTATAATTTACTCATTCATTCAGCTTAATATTTATTGTCCATGTCCTCTGCAAGAACTTAAACTCCAGAAGGAAACACCTAGGGCAGTGTGTAAAACTTAGTAGACATTCAATAAATACCTGATGAGTATGTCCTTTTGATTTGGGGATGTACTGTAATTTTATTTCAGAAATTTACATGAGTCATTGTAATGATTCAAAGATATTCTTCAGGCCATGGTTAATACTCATATGGCTGTGAAATAAAGGTATTTGAGGAGAATACTCATATATGGCTGTGAAATAAAGGTATTTGAGGAGAATACTCATATATGGCTGTAATACTCATATATAGCTGTGAAATAAAGGGATTTGAGGAGAACAAATGTGTATGAAAACAGATGAAGGTGTTTTTAAAAAGTAATATTTCTCTTGCAAGTAGAATTTCATCTCTAAATTCAGCTTCTAGATTTATAGAAAAGCCCAGTCAAATGGAATCATATTTGACAAGTATCACTTGCTGACATGAAGTGGTGCACAAATGCTCACCCTCCCAGCAACAGATGTGTTGATAGAAAAGGATGAAGAAAGCTCTTGATCCTTTCTTGTTTCTGTATCTTTGCTTTATTTCTTCCACTGACTCTGAACATCTCCCAAGTCTGTCACTTGGCCATATTAGTATCCTGATTACAGAGAATAAGAATAATTAAAGCACCTCTTTTATTTATTTACTTTTTTGCAGTACAACTCAGAGTGCTTTATTTTCCAAGATATTATTGTGTACCCAGAATATAAATTGTAGAATTGCATGAGACTGCCTTTTTATAAGAAATTATATAGTCTTACAAATCAGTCTTACAAATATGTTGTCACAAACACCATGATACGTAATTATATATAACAGGGCAGACACTTTCCCAAGCTTGTCTGAAGTGTGTTATTTGATGTTCCAGGCAATGCCAGCCCCCGGTACATCCGCTGCACGACCTACTGCTTCCCATGCACATCGGACATGGCCAAGCAGGCTCAGCTCCCACTAGCTGCTGTCATCAAACCCTTTGCCTCAATTCCATCAAATGAGGTAAGAATAGTAAAAGAAATAGCAGTCTAGTGGTTCTCAAATTCTCCTTTTATCTTTATTTTCTCTCACATTATTATGTGTTATAAATAGAAAATAGTCTGTTTCTATACTGCAGAAACATCTCGTCATTCATGTCATTAGGAAAACAAAGATGTGACAAGCTGTGTTTTCTGGCATCCTAAACACCAAGCATTGACAATCTGGGTCTCTTTGGGAACTGTTGTAGCAAAGCACACAAACAGAAAATGTGGAGTGATGCATGGTGATAAAGACTGAGGCCTCTTGGGAGGCCCTTGTGTCCTAGTTCAGGGCCCAGGAAAATAGAGCCTAAAGCTCCTTGATCTGACTGTGTCCACCTTAATAATCACAGGACCAAGATGCTCATAAATCTTAGTTAAGAGCATCATAATTAGAAAGCACAAGGTAAAGAAATCTGTGTGTGTTGATTAGGAAAGATGTACTCTATACATAAACAGTTAAGAGGTGGTAAATATTGACCCATTCTGACCTTAGGATGCTGTTAGTTGGTGAGGTAATCAGATGTCCCCCTGCACTGACCCTGTTCCTCCACCTGCTGCCCCTGAGTGGCGGACACCCACTGCACTCAGGGGTGACACTGGGTGCTGTTGCAGAGCTGGTGAAAGGGAAGGAGAAAAAGAGTTTTGTGTCTGGCTGGAGCTTTGACCTTAACCCTGTTGCAGTGGTCCAGTGGGCTTGGCCGAACTCTGGTTGCATTTTTTGCATTAAAAGCTGAAACCTCAGATTCTCTTTCTCAGCCCAGCTCCCATGATCCTTTGAGGTCAGCTGGTGTTATGCACGCCTAGCACCATCTGAGCAAGAGGCAGAACATCTGCAAGAGAGAGCAGAGCTGGCCCCTTTCCTGGGTTGGCCATGCCAGCTGGTATGGGGGTCAAGTGGTATGCTGGAGGGAAGAGAACAGAGCCGGTGTCCACATAGACATGGCTTCCACCTACACATAAGTCTTCTTTTAGGGCTAGAGTGACCTGGAGTAGAGGAGGGCATTGAATGGGGTGTTCCTAAAAGCCAGTCATATGCTTTGTGGACCCATTGTTTGTTTTTTTTTTTTTTAAGATTTATTTATTTATGCATACAAAAACTGGGGTACAGGCCAGAGGTGCAGGGGTTGAGAGGATCCACCAGAGACAGAGCGGGGAGCAGAACAGCAGACTGACTGAAATACACTGCTGAGGGGAGCAGCGGGCAAGACAGGAGAGGTCTGCTGTGCTATCTGGGAAGCTCCCTGACCAGTCCGGGATTGAATTCAGTGCTGCAGAGGCTGCGGATAGCTTCACAGGGCGGTGCTTTAACCCCTTGCGCCACCAGGGAGGCCCTTTGTGGACCCATTTGTAACTCAAGAAGTACTGTTAGTCTGTTCTTACTGTATGCATGATCTCTTACATGATGGTCCTTGAAATTTAATGATCATAAATACCTCTTTAAAATTTCTATGCTCCATAAAAGCAAAATAGACCAATATGGATTGACAAAACTATTCATGCCATCTGTGATATGTATGTGTGTTTTAAATAACATAGAAGCATTTTAGCTTTTTAAAATGTTTTATTCGGAACATTTTTAAACATACAGTAAATTTGAATGAATTTTACAGTGAATACTTGTATACCTGCAACCCAGATTCTCCCATGAACATTTAACTGTCCTTAATTTATCACAGTTCAATCCATCTGTCATCAATCCGTCTTTTTTATTTCAAAGTAAATTTCAGTCATTGGTATACTCTCCCTAAATACTCCATCATGCATATCACTAATCAGAGTCCAATATTTGCTTGCAGATTATTTTTCTTGAGGTAACAGTCATTAACAGTAAAATGTGCGTGTCATGGGTTTTGACACCTGCATAGACCTGTGTAACTCAAACCCCTATCACAGTATAGGATGTTACTGTCCCCTCATGCCCCTGCCCAGTCAACTTCCCACCCCTTCTCACAACCCCTCCACTGCCAACCTTTTTTCAGATTTTTTTTCATCCTGTTTTGCCTGTTTTAGGTCTTCCTATGGACTTACAGAACACGTGTTCACTCTTTTGTGTGAGTTTCTGTCAGCATAATGTTTTAGAGAACCATTATGCTGTTATTTAAATTTTTTATCACTGCAGAGTATCTCATTGTATGTATCTTCCAATTTGATTATATCATCTTTTATTGATGGCACTTGGGCAATTTCTAGTTTGGGGCATCATGAACAAAACTTCTTATAATTATTCTTGTTTTTTTTTTTTTAGATTTATTTATTTATGCAAACAAGAACTGGGGTACAGACCAGAGGTGTGGGGGTTGAGAGGATTCAGCAGAGACAGAGTGGGGAGGAGAACAGGCAGATTGACTGACATACACTGCTGAGGGGAACAGCACAAGACAGGAGAGGTCTGCTGCGCCATGTGGGTAGCTCCCTGGCTGATTGGGGATCGAACTTATGCTTCAGAGGCTGTGCACAGCTTCAGAGCGCTGTGCTTAACCCCTGGCACCACCAGGGAGGCCCCTGTTCATTTTTTTATCCCTCACATTAACCTACTTATTATCCCCTTCTAGATATAAGTAAATTGAGGCACAGATTTAGAGAGTGTGTTCTGGTCAGTTGCTACTGAGTAGCAGGATTGGAGTCTAGTCCAAGAGGTGTGGCATCTGAGCCCTCCGCTGTTACCCACATTCTTTCATTCATTCATTCATTCATTTCTGTATGCCTAGCCCCATTTTCACATATCTGAATGCCCTTCTGAAGTGTATTCTTGGGGGCTCCTGGAAACCTCAAATTTAACATGTAAGCAAATGTCTGGTCTCTACACTCGAAACCATTCATTCTCTCATAAATCCATAAATGACACGGACATTTATTTACCCAAACCTGAACCAAAATTAAACAATTATAGTTAATAGAAAATGAGGGACAACACTGATATTGATACTTACACCTATAGTTAGATCAGTGGATTATTACATGTATACAACAACTCTGTATATGAATAGCATCTTCATTTCTTTTCCTCTATAATAAATGGCATGCATATTTTTAGGTTTAGTAAAATTTTAGGGTTTTCTTCCTTATATGACTAATATTGCCGTCATTACTGCAATTAAAAAAAAGGTATGCTTAAAAATATCCTGATTTGGCATGTACCAAAAGGAATTAGTTAGTACAGTTTTTAAAAGCCAGTTCTATTGTTTGACAGAACTTTTTAAAGCTTGCCATTGTGTTAGCAACGACCTATAGAAATAAACCTAAGCTAAGCAGTTATGATTGGAGAATGTTCCCCGTGAGCATTTGCTTAGAGATATATGTTACTTCCAAGGGCATATCTGTGTTGTTCTTGCTTAATATTTCATGTTCTTACCATAAATTTTGAATTTTTATTTTTCTAAATGAAACCCACTGTCACCTTCACTATAACTGTTAGGTATTTACTCATCAAAAGTAATTGATAATTTAGTTAGCTCTTTTGTTAACTAATCTGTGATTTTATTTTTGAAGCTGTATTTGAAAAACTGAGGTGGAAATGGTAGAGGTTTGCACTACAGGATTGTGATTAATTTAATTTTTCATTTTCCTTAAAATAGGATATCTTTATATTTCAAACAAGTATACACATCTAATTATGCATAAAATTAAATAATTTCACCTATAAACCAGATGGCAGAAGCTTTTACTCCATCTGTGGCTAGATCCAGGAATATCTGTGTGGTTTTTAAGACTATAAATGGATATAATAGTCAAAGTAATTTCTTTCCTTATTGAATTAACTCAGTGCAGATAAACTTTTATCTAAGCCATTAAACTTTGCTTGATTTATAATCCTCTGTTTCCTCTGTGCTAGAACTGGGTTGGATTCTAGGGATAATAGAAAGGCAATCCTTATTGCTCTTGTCTAGGACTTGGAGAACAGGTAGGAATACAAAGCTAATTTTTGTACAGTGTGAAAAAGACTCTGATGGAGTATAACCTCCTCCTCTGGAGTTGAGGTTCAGGAAGTTTTACCTTAGTTATGACTTTGTGAACAAAGAGGTTTGTCCTATTATCTGTAGTATTTAAATTCCTTTTTCTTAGTGATTGTTCATATTCTCATTGATTCAGTAGATAAAAAAGAAGCCATTGGAAAGAAAAGGGAACAGATGTCAAAGAATTGACATCCAAAAAAGGAAATGACTGTCAAAGAATAAACCCAGTGCCAGCATATTACATCAGGAGTGGACTTTGTATCCCTCACCTACAGAAGGGATTGTTCTGCTCTGCATTTGACTTTTGATTTTAGCCAATCTTGCCGTCACAAGTTGACATAGGTTTGGCAGAGTTTACACTGCTGCTTAATGCATCAAAGGGGAATGAATGCTGCCTCACTGTAGGATCTTGTCTGTATGCCAAGCTTTTTTCAGGAATCTAGCAGCTTTCAAAGGGGTGTTATCCTGATTCGTTAGATGTAGAAGCTCAACAGGTACTGGGACTTTTAAAGTCATACAGCTAAAACGTAATGCTATTGGAGCTTGAGATTCCAAACTCCAAGTTCTTTCAACTACATCTGGCTGTAAATGAGCTTATAAAGTTTTACTTGGTTAAGCATAGAAATGGCATCCCTTCCTCTGCTGATTGTAGTTTAGTACTGGGCGTCTTGCTTCTGCCAGCTGAATTATCTTCATATGTCATTCTTAGACCTCTTTTCCTGAAATCTTCAGGCTTAAGCTGGGCTTAGTACTCACTGAAGGCAAACACATGCAGAATCCAGCAGCAGGCTGAACTTACAAGACAGGTCCTGATTGAATGAGTATACCCAGCTCACATTGAATCGACATTTCAAAGACAAAGTTAAACCAAACTACAGAATGGTGGTTGATTTCTAGGTATCTTGGCATTCTCTGCTAATATTTTTAGCATAGCACATCTTAATTATGAAGCTCCTTGGCAGTAGTTTGAGTCTGTTGATAAATACGTTGCTAATGAAGCAAAAATTTTCATCCTGCTTTGGCCAATTTGTTTCTTACATTAAATGACTACAGACTTTACTTATCAACCCCATGCATCTCCCTACAAACTCTGGGTAAGGAAAAGATCATTTGAGGGGTCCTAGGTGTATTCTATCACATGAATATGCATGCTGGTGTATTGTCACATATTCGTGAGATATGTTGCATTTCATTATAAAGAGCAGAATAAGCAACCAAACAGGTAGCTTTTTTTTTTTTGTTTGTTTGATCAAAGATGTTTCAGGAACAATAAATACTGACTACTTTCTCAAAAGCGCAATAGGTAGTAACCAAAAGGTAGAATATGGGGATAGAAGCCAAGAAATGACTTTTGTTCTTCACTCTGTCTTATCTTGAGACCTTGGACATCCATTCCCAAGAGATAAAAACCTGACTGTGACATGCAAATCTAGAAGGCTGCTAGATCTCACTTTTCCTCTTTATTGGACATTTGGTGTGGATTACATGTATTTATAACACACCTGCACTTTATTAGAAATTCACGTCAATAAATTGCTCAACCCAACCCAAAGTGGTTTCATTTATGTTGCACTTTTAGTATTAGAAAGTGTGAAAATTAAAATAAAAACAAAACACAACAAGATTGTCATTATGCATATTTTACACATAGGCCAAATGTAGCTAGCTTTAGTGATAAATGTGTTCTAAAATGAACCTGACCATTATATAATATCATGTCCTTCAAAGAACTTGAAGAAGACTTACATTAGTAAATTATTGTTAAATGAAAACTCAGAAGCATGCATCTATTTTTCCCCAATATGTGAATTGTTATCTTTAGTTGTTTGCTTTAATGCAGTATTTTGAAAAGTTTTAACATAAAAACTTAGAAAAATAATGCATTTAAAATAATGCATAACGTGACTTTGGAACAGAATCTTATCCCTTATAGATTTTGGCCACTGTTTTTATAGAGCTTTGAACAAGTACTGTGAAAAAGTTTGGCAGCTGAAGAATACAATGTTATCCCTTTTTTTAGAACAGTGTTATAATAGATTTACAGGGAGAGTTCCATTTGCCAGGGCAAAGGTTGTTAGAACTCTATTTTGAGTTACAGTTTAGAAGCTAAATGTACCAAGTTGATTTGCTCAATCACAAAATTATTTCTGCACATCTTTATTTTTGTATTAAATTGGTACCTTTAGGAGAAACAAGAATCTAGAAGAAAACATTCTACCTTGACTAAATTTTTGGTTAATCTAAGTGTGCTTGGTCATAAGAGCAGGGCATGTGTAGCATAGGTGTGAGGAGACCAGCCCCCCTGGGTGTTGAACCCTGGGCATCTGTGAGGGAAGATGAAATATTTTCCAGCCATTTTGCTGTCATTTTCATCAATTCTAAGGTCCTCATTTTTTCACACTAACATTTCTAAAATATTAATACATTTCATTAACAACTTAGCATTGTGTCATGTTCCATTGGAAGCATTGGTGCCTTTAAAATTTTTTGGGATTTTAGAATCAATGAACACTCTTACACTTAGTGATCAAGTATGAGAAAGTCAAATATTTTAGTTTTTATTTGAATATTTCCTAGGTATCAAGTTCTCGCTGAGTAAAAGGCTAAAAAAGATTAATAAGTAGAATAGTGTTCTTAAGAAAGAAGGAAGGTGAAGAAAACCCTGTGCAAACCTTTAATTTGGAGTTTCATGTTTCCTGGAATAAAAATAACACCCAAGTGTGTGAAGCACGAGTGATTTTTGGAAGCAACCCTTTATTAGGATCTTAGCATCATTATGATTAGGATGGCAAGGGTGGGAATTCACCAGGCACAGGAAGTTGGTTTCCAAGTTGACTCTGCCATTTCTAGTAGTGTGATCTTGAAAAGGACTTTTGAGCCTCATTTCTCTCATCCATAGACTTTTATTAAAGCCACTGAAATCTTATTTGTTTAAAAAAGTATAAGAAATGAAAGTTATTTTTATTATCATCTTTATCAAGATTGTTACAATTTTTTTGATTGTGCAACATTACATTCCTCCTTGGAGAACATTAATCATGGATGTTTGGGTATGTACTTACAAGGAGGAGATGTATGAAAATGACACTAATTTAAATTTGCCTGAAGTATACACAAGAGGAATATCTTCATATCCCCTTCAGGGATTCTGGCTCCATACTTTATAGAAGCAGCAGGAGGCGGCTGACAGGGACTCCACAATTTATGGTCATATATAAATGGATAGGGTTGGTTAACTCATGTGCATTTTTTAAAAGAAATGTTGCATGGAATCTGCCATTTGATATATATTGACTTTTGTTAATCAAATGATAAGCAACCAGCATTACATAAACATTTGCATAGCTTTTGGTGCTTCAGAGGCATTTGCTAAAATAATTTTCCTCAGTCTCCTACCCACTATTCTATCCTTCTAACCAGTTAAGTCCCTAATTCGACTTTCAGATTTCAGTTCAAATGCCTTAGGATCACTTTCTGTAGTTCCACACATATCTCGTACCACCGTTTGCAAATTTGTATTTGTGTTTTTGATTATATCATTTTCCCACTGGATTCCCTGATGGCAGGGAGCAGATCTGATTCTTCTTTCTCCCAAGACCTGAGACTTAAGACAGTTCCTTGAATGCTTTTGAGCTAAATAAATATTTAATAAGGTATTTTCATTGTATAATATCACCTATCTATGAAAGTAAAATAGAGTCTTGAGGTCTAGTATTGTGAGATTTTCCACCATACAGATCTAGACTGAAACATTTATTGAGCATCTATTTTGCATAAAAATGCTCTATTTGATATTGAATGAGTTACAAAGTACAAAGAAAGGAACTGGCAGTCTAGGAGCAAAGGCAAGGCTAGGACCTGTATTTCAGTCATTTCTTTATCCAGGCATCTGTCATTTAACTTGAATTTTCATGTCCTACATCAAAGAAAATATTTTATTTCTCACACATGTTCTTATAGAAAACAGCCACTTGGGGACTCACTGCAAATTTCCCTTGCTTTAAGTATGGCTAGAGATAAAACAGCTGTGCCAACCAGGATAACAGTTGCTGAAGGAATTTCTTGGGCAGTAAAATTCTTTGTAAGTTTAGCCTAGGGTTCACTTTTCTACTCTGCTCTAATTTTTGTTTCTGTCACTATCATGCTACTCTACGTATGTATGTAGTATTGGTGTGTGTGTGTGTGTGTGTGTGTGTGTGTGTATGAGAGAGTGTGTGAGTGAGAGAGAAAAGAAAGGGGAAGGTTTAATGAGTTATACCTGTTAAAATGGATTAAAATTTTTAAAATTTTATTCATTATTTGGAGAAATGAGAGCATCCCTGCCCTTCATAAAGACTATTTCTGTAGTGTACATGTAGAAGAGAAAAGCCATAGTCAGGAATCTAGTCCATGTGGATATCATGAAACTCTTCCACAAAGATCATCTTCATGATCCTCAGCTAAACTACAGAGGCAAGTTGAAGTATATTATAGTCTTTACCATGGGAATGAGATTTGTTCATTTCATTTGCTATATCCCCTACTTTCGTCCTCTACAGTTTGAAAAGTATTGAAAATTCTTTTACCTGGACACTTCAAACATCTACATTTCTCTTTTTGTCAAGATAAGAGTCAAAAATATGTATTATCTGATAATTGTCCCTTGTTATTATTTGATAAATTAAAAAGTTTTTGTCCCTCTCCTCCCGGCTCATGATTGATATTTAATAAATCAACAAAATATTTAGTGCTCTAGATGCTTTCTTTAGTTAAAAATAATGTGGAAATTATTATTTTTTAACTAAAGAAATTTTTTCTGAACATTTTAAAACCCTGTTTTCAAGTTTCTCCTCCAATGGCTTTTGATTATTTGCCCAAATCATATGAACTCAAAAAATTTGCTGCATCATTTGGAAATGGTCCGGCTAGGGCCGGGGCTGTATATCAGGACTGGGGACCAGGTAGCATTTTGCGCTGACAACAGATTGGACTCTTGACTCTTAAGAGTCCTGTATCTTTCCCACTCTGAAAAACTCTCAGAGAGAGAGTTTCAGATATGTTTGGATAAAATGTATAGCTTCTGCCAGTGTCTACTCTGAAAAGGGAAATGGTAATTTGATTTCTCTGCTACATTTATTTGTAGAATCCATTTTATAATTCTATAATCACATCAAGATTTTAGAAGATTTTCAGTCGTCTTGTACACCATCCTCTGGACAATAAAACATTATTATTTGATGGGATCATTTATAAGTAGTGTCCATTTGGTCAAGGACTGTTTATGCTCCTTATTCAAACAAGGATTTTACTGGACAAGTATTTGTTGTTCACATTTGCCAGATGTGGCTGTTGGTGCTTGTGATATGTCAGTGAACAAAACAAACTGCCCTGTGGAGCATGTATTTTAATGGAAAGAGGCAATACAGTGACCCTTGTAACAAGAGAATCATCTGCTGTACAGAGAAAGAACAGTGAGAGCAGGTAGGAGAGGACTGCCCAGAGGAGGGCTGGATTGCAGGTTTCTGATTAAATCATGCAGTCTTGTCCACCTGATTGAGAAGGTGTCATTTAAATAAAGACTTGACTTGAAAAATGTTTTGATGGTCTTTTTCTGATGGTAAGAAGATGTGAGACCAGTGGAGGGAAGACTTTAGCTAACTTGTAATTCTGCCAGAGAGACAGAGGGAGTTTGCCTCTAGGCATATTACTTCTCTTTCATCTCTTTAAAGTATTTTACAACTTTCCTTTGAGGTACAGAAAACTGCCAATTATTTTGTTATGGAAAAAAACAAACTTGATTCCTAGGGTTTTTTAAAGGCTACAATATATTAATCATCTATGGTACTTTCTGTATTCTTGTAGCAATTAAATATGTCTTCTGCAAGTGGTCTATAGTCAGACAAAAAATAACCTATGATAGGTTAGAGTTTAAAAGATGCATGGGAAAATGTCTTTCAACTATAAAATTCCTGAAGATTCTCATTCCTTGAGATCGGTGTGTCCAATATCTGTTCCAGAGAGAAAAATGATGCTGATCTTTGCAAATATACCCATAACTTGAAAGATTGCATCAACATAACCAACCAAAGAGACCTTTTTAATTTTTTGATTTAATCATATGGTCCATTTATAATTCAGTCCTGAATAGCACTGCTACTCAGGAAAACTGACATTATGGTGCTGTTTTAACTGCACTGATATATTTATTTTTTTCTTTTGGAACTTTGGATACCCTCTCACCAGAAGCAACCCTTTTATAGATTTCAGGAGAGGCCTGATTTCCCACCTTACCAAATAACCATCCTGGTATCAGGGACCTGGACAGAAAGGTCATAGCTATGTTTGCTTTAAGATGCCTTTGGTCATTCCTAGAGAGAAATATCCTAATGTGGTTATTTGTACATCTTTAGGGATGGACTTAGCACTTTAGGATTTATTGTACCCAGTCCTGACCTGTGATGAAGGAACTAGGACACAACCTCTAGTCCAAATATGATTTCTGTGATATTGAATATGCCTCTCTTCATTATTTTTATTTGCACTTCTTTCAGACTTTAGTTTTTTTGCTTCTCCCCCACTTCTTTTTTTGCTATTACTCAACAATATTGAGAATTAAGTATGTAATTTAGATGGATCATTGGTGAACCTGAAGCTTACAAAATGTTGCTAAGGAGTGAAGACTTTTAGTTAGATGTTTAATTTAAAAATTAGAAGTAATACTCAAACATATTCTGATTTTATTTTATAAGAGTTTTAAGTTGAATAAAATATAGGTGATGATGAAACAAGCAGAAATTCTAAAATTCCCTCATGGAAATTGTAAAACATGATAGAATTCACTAATTTGTAAGTAGGTTCCAAACCTAAACCAGATGTATCATTTTCCCAAAGACTTTCTTTGAGTTCAGTGACTGGCGAAATCTCTCAACTGCTGTCAGAATTGTTACCTTATAATAACAAGTGATTCAAGTGATTTGAAGAGGCAGAGGACAGAGAGATAGAGAGAGTTTGACTTTGAAGGCTCTCTGCAAAAACCCTCTAATCTTCCTCTTTATCTGCCTTCATCTCAGCTGACCAAGGCTGGTTGCCTACAGCCACCCATATGCCCCCGACTTTTCTGTTGCATTAGGTTGCCCTCTGATTGAAATTGTCCCTCTGTCATTCAGTGGATGGTAATTCCTCATCACTGCCCTATTTTCCTTGAATAAGATTTTGTTGACACCAATCACAAGTGATTCTTCTTGTGCCTTTTTCTTTAGTGTCATCGTCTGTGGCCCTGGGCCTACGAGGGCATATTTGTCTGGACACACAATAGGTGTATTTGTTTGTTTAAAAACAGTTGCCTGCCCACTCAGATAATGTGCTGTATGAGCCACAACAGTAAATAGGTTATTAACCTGGGCCTTGTGGGTCTTAGAATTTAACATGAGGCTGAAATGTGAAGTCATGATGCAAGTGTGGGATTGGGGCTTAAGGGGGTGGAGCACACAAAGTAAGACTGGACAGCTGTGCTGTCTAAGCCCTCCCTGAGGGAGGAAAGAGACCAGCTCCCAATTTAGACTAGGTGTCTGAGAAGTCAGGAGGGGAGCAGGAAACCTCTGCCATTGTAGGCAGAGGCAGGAGTAAGGAAAATACTGGGCAGAAGCAGGTAAATTAGCGGGGGGGGGGGGAGAAAGTCAAGATAATTCTTAGCTTTGGTTTTCTATTTTCTGTATGAACAAAGAGGCACAATTATCTGCTTACAAAGGTGGAAGGAAAGTTTATTGGGAGCTATAGAATAACTCCTGTAGAGAAAGAGAGAGAGAGTTGACAAGAGATGCTTAATGGCAACCAGGGAGTGCTGAGGACTTGATGTAAGGCACAGGACATGGACAAGAGCACCTTTCTCTGGACAGATACACTCTCCTGCACAAAGGCTGCAGGAAGTGTCTGCATTTATAGCACAGGGGAGGTGGATAGCTGGTTAAACAGAAGAGATTCAAGCTACAGCTCTGCAATCTGTTGGACAAGTCACTTCCTATTGCTGATTTTCCATTCTATTCTGAACATTGGGATATAAATCCCAATACCAGAACTTTTAGCATCTCAGCATCAAGTTGAGATTATATGAAAGCATTTAAACTACAAATCATATAGATATAGTTACTGTTTTACTTATATTATGTTTGAAACAGTATATTTTTCAGGGTTTTTTTTAAATTAACTCATTTATTTAGAAGCTATTATGCTTATCTCTATAATGTTTCACCATTTTTTAAATTGAAGTATGATTGACATAACATTTTCAGGTGTACAATAATACGGATTTGATATTTGTATATATTGCAAAGTGATCACCATTATTAAGTCTAGTCAGCATCTGTCCCCATACATAATTATACAATACAGGATAATAAACTGTAGTCACATACTGTACATTATACTCCAATGACTTCAATGTGTTATAGGTAGATGTTTGTACATTTTGACTTCCTTCACCATTTCAGTAAAATTTTTCAGGGTTTTGCACAAACCAAAAAAGATTATTTTATAAATGAAAGACATGTTCAAATCCAATGTAAACTGTAGATATAGTTATAAGAAGAATATATAGACTCTTGACAGCAATGCTGAAGAGCAAAAAATTGAAAATGATCTCTCAGTTGCCATCAACAGTTGAACTAGCAAGAGGATAGTTTTGCGGTAATGTAAGCACAAAGTTTTAGGTTAGCAAGAGTCACCTGAAAACATTCTTAGAAAACAAATGCATTTTTAAGATTAATACAATAATTGAGTGTATATCAGACTCTTGTACAAGTTTCATGATTTATAAAAGACTTTGAGAAAATATTTTCATGCTATAATCGTTATTTTTTAATGTCATGCAAACTTGTGCTGCTATTTAGAAAACACAGGTCCACAAGTTACTGTCACCCCGTACCTTTCTGGTCTGGTAGGCTAACTGGATGTCATAGGTGGTAAAGTTAAAAATAGTAAACACAAACACTCTGCTTCTCAGCTCTCTTTCCTATGGAGGTATCTTCAGTAAGTGCAGTTGAGACATATACTCTTTTCATTTTAGCTACTGGGCATAATCTTCTGGGAATCTGTCTCTGTCTGTCTTCCCTGCATGCCTGAGTCTGAATGTTTGACATTGTTAAAGGGTAGTTGTTCTTCACAGCTTCTGGATTATCTTTCCACATACCATTGCCTTGCTCCTCCTCACATCCACCAATCAATCCAAATTACCAACTGACCTCTTCAGTTAGATCCCAAAATAAGGTGCCACAATGGCACTTCACATGTGAAACCATTGCTGATGGAGACACCCATAGACAGTGACTTATTGGGAAAAACAATTGATGTTTAATAAGATCCTTTATCATGCCAAAGGACCTTGTCACAGCTTGGCAGGTCTTCTTGCTTTAAGTCTTGGCATTTGATTTAGGACCCACCTGAGGGAAAAAGGTCTATCCCATTATCAGTAACTGTTTGGCTGAGGTATTTCCTCCAGGCACTTGTGGTGATAACTGTGGTTTCCCAGGATACTGATTACTTTCCTGGAGATGTCTAGTAAGGAAATAAAAGGAGAGGAAAAGGAGAAGACATACTGAAAGTAGAAAATAAGTATTTTTTCAAAATCAGTAAACATGCATTAGAAGACAGAAAAGTAGGTGGTTAAGAAGTACAACTGTGCATGTGTAAATCTTTACGTAAGTGCTGGTGTTAAAAAATAAGTATTTGGGGTAGTGGGGCGAATGTGAGAGCGAAGGAGAGATGGGACTATCATCAATATCTGGAATATAAGGCAGGACTAGCACTCCTGACTCAAGTGTTTCTGAAATCTCAGATTCGGCCACTCTCACCTGCCCCTTCATCCACGTTGCCTGTGACCTGATGTTTGTTACAGAAAACTACTTCCTGGCAGAGGGCTGCTGGGTGGCAAGGCCAAGCTCTACCTGGAGCTGCTGTGCTGCTTTGCACCTGGACTTCTGGTTTGGAGAACAGGTGGTGTAAGGGGCAGCAGGAGCCATAGCTTCCAGAGCCCCCTGGCTTCCCAGGTCTCTAAGGTTCCTGCTGCACTCAGGGGTTGCTAGCCCATCAAGACTTTAGTTTCCTTACATATGCTTGGAAAAATTGGTGGAGGATTAGAAACTTTTAAAATGAGTTTTTCTGGCCTAGGTAATACATTTGATACATACTGTCATTTCTATACAGTGCATGCTTGAAATAGTCTGTATTTTTATGTTGTTTAATCTCTGTGTTTTACCCAGTATACTTTTTTAACCAATATGAAAAGTTTCTTTCAAGAAAGGAGGGTTTTTAAAATTTTGTGGTAGTAATAGCTGATGTTGGTAAATGTTATCAGAGTTACTTAAAATGAATGTAGCTTAATTCTCTTGAATATTTTAGTACCTGCTGAGGAAATTGCAGACCTTGAATAATGTCATTTCACTCAATGTCAATTCATTATAATGTTGAGAAAAGAAATCCCAGTTGACATTGAGTAAATTCACGTTATTCCAAGACCTGGTTTTATTGTAAGTCAGTTTGCCTAAAGTCACAGTTTCCAAGAACCTACCCACAAAGTTAAGTGAGGAATTATGCTAAAGCCTTGTTTTATTTTTCAGTTGCACAGTGCCACCTACTGGATCCACACTAAGCTCTCTGTCATCCATCACTTTTCTAAAGCAGAAATTATACAGCAAAATTTCTGTATTCAGACTATTTATTTTTCTAATGCCATATTAAAAATACATAGACTATAAGCTAGATAAGATTTTCTATGTGGATTTCTTTCTTTGCATGTTCTTTGTTTTCTTGGCACATTTATTTTTAATTTTTTTTTTGAAATGCAATCTGTAAGTAGATTAACTTTGTCTTTTAAGCTAAAAAGAACTTTAAAAATTTTTATATTCTGTTTAAAATTTTTACTGATTTTCCACTAGTTCACATCATTGTAATTTGGGGAATACAACTTAACACCCCACATATGAACATGCCTCGCTCTCCCTCCGCCAAAGCTTTATGCCACGATCCTGTTACTTTCCCTCCCCTGTTCTCTTCTCCCTTACCCACCTCCATTCCTTCTGGAAACACATATATTTTTTATAGAGTCTAAGAATTATTCTTGTTGTTTTACCAGTTGCTTTTCTTTGGTTATTTATGTTCTGCAAATGAGCGAGATCATCCCGTAACTGCCTTTCATTTTTGACTTATTTCAACTCACATGCTCACCTCAAGACCCATCTTTGCTGGTCTAAAGAACCAACTTTGTTCCAAAAGTTACTAATTTAATTTTTTTCAATAGTTGAGTAGTATTGCATTGGGTATATATTCCACAGCAGTTTTTAAAAGATTTATTTATGTTTATGCAAGAACCGGGGTACAGGCCAGATGTGCAGGAGAGTGAGAGGATTCACCAGAGACAGAGTGGGGAGCAGAACAGGCAGTCTGAAGAAATACACAGCTGAGGGGAGCAGCTGGTGAGACAGGAGAGGTCTGCTTCACCCTGTGGGATTCTCGCTGGCAAGCCGGGATCGAACGCATGCTGCAGAGGCTGCAGACAGCTTCACAGTGTGGCACTCAACTGCCTGCGCCACCAGGGAGGCCCTGTTCCACACTATTTTTGTCCAGTAATCTGTTGATGGACGTTTAGGTTGACTCATTGTCCTGGCTACTCTGAGCAATGCTGCCAGGCACACAAGGGTACAGGCATCTTGTCATGTTAGTGTTTTCATATTCTTCAGGTAAATACCTACCTTCAGTTAAATATCAGCAGTGGTAAAGCTGGGTCATATGGTATTTCCTTTTTATTTTTTTAGGACCCTCCATGCCTTTTTCCATAGATGTTGCACCCAATAGCATTCCCTTCCACATGGGTGAGGGTTCCTCTTCCTCCACACCTTTGCCAACAATTATTGTTTCCAGCCTTTTTGATTTGGGTCATTCTCACAGGAGGGAGGTGAAGGCTCATCCTCTCATCTGTGACTTTGATTTGCATTTCCCTGATGATAAGTGCTATGGAGCATTTTTTCATGTTCCTGTAAGCCATCTGAATGTCTTCATTGAAGAGGTGTCTATTAAGGTCAAATTAAATAGGCATTTTATTAATGATGCTTTCCTGAGTATTCTCTGTACTCCTTCCTTGCTCTTTTAATGTTTGCTTGTTAGTGTGGAATCTTTCTGTCTCACTGAACACACAATGACCCTGCACCTACTCTGTCTTATCCTTTTGCTTTTTCCATTTAAGAGAACGGAAAGTAAGGAGGCTGCAATATAGCAGAGACCAAATGATTAAAGTACATTTATAAGCAAAATTACAAAAAATCTGGAACTATTCCTGAAGGAAATTTGATATAACGTTCCTGGTAAGGTGGCAGAATCAACTTAGAGAACTTTTTGAAAAGTGAACTTTTTCACACAAGCTTTATACACTGAAGTTGAACTCAAGAAAAGTGAGATTAGCCATTTATGAGCTCATACTCCCTACTGTAGAGTAGATATGAGGGCATCTGGAGCAAAGCAAAGTCTCTGATGGTTTTCAGTGTAGCCTGCCAGATGAAACAGAACAACGTAATTTAGAAACCCTTGTCCTGTTTCCCAAACAGAAAAAGTAAACAGTTAAAAAGCTTTTAACATTCTTTCCTGTCACCTCAATTGTCTGAATACCTTATTTATCTAGCTGTCATCCAGATTCCAAAAGCATGAAAGTAGAAAAAATTTAAGTGTATTTAACAGCCTAGATATAGTAATTACTTGTTTCCACTTTATTACTAGACATTCATTTTCAGTTTGGCAAGTTTGAATCTGTCTTGACTGGAATGCTTAGGTGTAAGTTGCTGACAAGTTCATTGTCATTTTAGACTGAGCCTGCCTTTGAGTAAATCATATCAATAAAAATAAGGTTCTTTGCCCTCCATTGCTTTGGCCTTGATCAGCAGATAACTGTATCATATTTTATTTTCAAAGTCTCTCAGGCAATTGATTGTAACCTTTGATCTCCTTGAAGATAAAAGATTGAGAAACATAAATATGACTGAGTAAATGCAAACTCAAGACTTTTTTCTTATTTGACTCTTAAGAACATCCCCCGATACCAGAGAAAGCTGCAGAACAGGACAGTGACCAAAGGCATGATTGATACATTAGATTTTTGATCCAGGAAAACCTGTGTTACTGTACATTTTTACTTTCAGTTCTTACTCTAGTTTTTCATTCTTTGTCCTAAGAATCTCTGTAGTTCCTCACCTAGTTGATCCTCTCAGACTATTCCATATTACTGGAGAGAGGTGACAAACATTTGTCCCTTTGTGCTTTGCAAATAAAAAGTTGTATGCAGAAATGTATAGATGTCAACATTTGAATATGTATATTTGTATTTAAATCAAATTCTCAGAGTGCTTTAAAAATCTACGGTGCCTTTTTTCTGGTAAGCTTTTGATTATATGAAAATCTCCTAAGATAGATTCCTGATCTTATATAATTTTGGCAGTAATAATTTAGAGCAACCTGTAAGGTACCTTAAATATTCATATAAATAAGTACCATTAGAAATTGAAATCTGTGTAAGCCTTATTAATCTGTAATCCTGTTATTAAACCCTGTTATCACCTCTCAGTGTGAGTGATTTTGAGAGAGGAAAGGTTGTTCTCTATCTACTCTTACAGTTACTTGTTATCCAGTAATTTTGTGCCAGGCACAGTGTCCATCTTCCTTAAGTACTACTCATGAAGCCCTTGTCACAGCCCTACCATCAGTCAGCGGACCTGTGCCTGTCCTAAGGGGCAGAGGAAACCAAAAAGAGAAAATCCTACCCGTCTTCTGACTTTCTTGAAGCAGGAGGTGGGGGTGAAGGCAATGGGGAGTCAGTTGAGGTGGATTCTGAATTTTTTTTATCCTTTCCCTGAGACTTTCCTGTTTTACACTTAATAACACCCCCACCCCATGCTCTTAGAACACAACAATGAATTCATTTTCACTTGCAACATCCGGGCAGGACAAATAGTAACTCTCAGCTTTCTGAGATGAGCAGAAAATGGCCTTGTCACCTTAACTCAGTGCCTTATTCTGCCAGCTCTTTGGGTCTCCATGGAAAAGCAGCCTGCTTTATTTATGAATTTATCTTTAAAGAAAAACTTGGTGGATGTGCCAAGCCAGCCTTGTAATTACTGGGTTTTTCTAGAAATGTTATCTTTAAGGAGATTCACAGGAATAATAAGAATCTTTGTGGTTTTATTTTGAAAGCCAGAAAAATTGAGAAACAGGCAGACTTACAGTGCTAAAGCTTTTCCATTTTCAAGCTGTGAAAGATGTGTTTGTGCACATGTGTGCGAGGAAGAAACCATTACTTTTATTTTTTCAGTTCTGGCAAAGAACGAGTAGCTACATTAAGAGTACTTTGTGAAACATTTTGTCATCAGAAAAGACACAATCTTCCCTCTTGCCTAAATAAGTGAATGTTATTACATGTTTCTTAAGAGAGTTGCATTTTTGAAGAAACATTTTATGTGCTTTAATGGAGCTGTCTAAATAGACTGCTATGAAAACTAAGGAATGTTAAAATCAGACCTGATTTACTTCTTATCTATAGTCTGTGAGCTCACTTAGCAAACTATGTGATGCAAGATGTTCAGGAGACATTTTTAGTATAAAGTTTATTAGGTATTAGTACCATTTTTATATTTTCTCTCCTCTCTCTACATACATTTCAGTAAATGTCCAGCACACATATACGTAAATATGCATATATGCTTATAAGTGATATATAATAAAATTGATTTTCATTTGGGTATTGCCTTGAATTCACAAAGTGTCAAGTGAAGTACCTAGAGTTCCTTAGTGAGTGCCATTAGACTACTTTTCAGGCTACAGTTATTGCATAGGATTTCTGAAATATCTGGAAACCCTTTACCCACCTATGTCTTAATTTTATTTGCTTTTATAGACTCCCCTTTACTTGGTAAATCATGGAGAGACTGGACCCGTCAGATGCAACAGGTGCAAAGCCTACATGTGCCCATTTATGCAATTTATTGAAGGAGGAAGGAGGTATCAGTGTGGATTTTGCAACTGTGTGAATGATGGTAAGTGTAGCCATAAGGTGCTCTTTGCAAAAGCTCTTTATTGAATGAGATAGACGTCTTAGATTTGGGGCAAAAGTTTATGTTAAACCTGTATGTGTGTATATAGACATACACATATATGTATGTAAAAACTATCAGTTATACCTGAGCTTTTCCTAAATACTGATGAGCTCACATTCAAGAATAATTCAAAGGAATGACAAAAGAGGAAACATCCCTCAGCTTTATCATCTATAAACATAGAAGGTAAAATTGCATTTCCCTCCACCTTCGTGGAAGAAGATTGAGGAAAAAAATACCTACTTTTAGTTTTGTTCTTTTATAAAGAACATGCCAATGTCCATGTGGGTCCCTATACTTATGTGAGCCTAAGAACACCTGAATGTCCCAAAAGGAGCATGTTCTTGGTGCTTTCCGTGCAGGGAAGTTATAAAGAAGAAACCTTTTTTATCTTAACTATGTTTATAGATGATAAAGTGGAGAGAGATTTCTTTTGTCATTCCTCCAAGTTTTTCTTGAATGCGAATTCATCAGTATTTAGGAAGAACTCAGGTATAATCATAGACTATAACATGTATGTAGATTTTTTTTTCACTTCTGGAGTGAATATTGTATTGATTAGGAAGAAAAAATAGTATGCTGGGCTTTCCCAGAGTCACAATATGTTTTATATGGTATCTGCATAATATATATTTTCAGTTTCATTCCAGTAAGAATTCACTGATGTTGGGGAAAAAACTGCAGACTTAGACTTACTGAAAGTGCTTACATTTATTATATTTATAACATGTCTGTATTTTTAATTCTTTGGTGTCCAAGAAAGCCCATACCAGGCTGAGAAAGTTCCCACTCTATTTATATTGCTAAAACTTTCTGAGAGCCATGTGATGTTTATTAGAGCATGAGTTTTCTACATTTTCCCTCCATTTTATCTCTGTAGGCATGCTTCCCTGCAGGGCTTTAGATCAGAGGAACAGCTAGCACACTCTGCCTGGGAGCCAGGTCTTGCATGGCAGCTGGCTGCTCCCTCATGACGAGTGAGCTCAGGCACAGCTCTCTGCCAGCATCACTGCATTTATAGCGTCTCAGCCCCATGTGTGATCTTTGGTGCGAGAGCTCTCTTGGCCTCCTTGCTTCTCCACCCCCTTTCACAGGCTACGGCTTTGCCCAATCTAGAGTGTCAGGGACTGGCGTTCGAGGCTTTCTCACAAAGACCTTTGGTCTGTTCTTAAAACGCCTTGCTATGGAATGGAATCATTGCTTTCCAGCCTCATCTTGGGATATGTCTCTCCTTGCTCCAGTGGTCACATCTCTTCAGCACAAACTGCATGTCAAGTGAGAACAGATTCTGTTGGCCCTCCACCCTTAATTCTCTAAGGAAGATCTTTTCCCATCTCTCACCCTGGATGAAATCTATAATTCAGACCTCTCTATCTTGGGACCTAGATCTCAGGGACCCTATGACAAGTCAGTTTCCTGTTCCTTAGTTTTGGTGGGGAAGGAAATCACGGGAAGGCAGAGGCCTCTCATAAAGGATTTGGATGCAGCTCCCCACCAAGGTCATCTGCCCCTCGGTGTTCCCAGGCAAGCCCTCAACTTACTTAGGAAAGGATCAGGGATGTGGCACTAAGAACACCCAGGGGCTTCAAATTGGTGTTACTTCCTGGTCTCATACCCAAAATGTCAGCTCAGAGCCAAACATACCCAGCTACTTCCTGTTCTAGAACCACCCCTTAGAGTTCTTATATCTCCACAAAATACATTCTTTCCCTGGGTACCATTCCAGGAGATCACTAGGATCCTTTTCCAGTAGGGTTATTCATACTAGGATCAAACATTTGTCCCACAAGGGACACACACTCCTTCAACTTTATATTGACACCTTATTCTTCACTTGAGTTTAAAGAAGTCAGAGGTTTGCTGGGCTTAAAAAGAACCCAGCAGGGCTGGTCGCAGGATTCCCCTCCATTTCCCTTCAGAGTGTCTAGGGATTGCACAGTGAGAAGTCGGTGAGGTCAGAGGCCTGCAAGGAGACATGTGCCAGAGGGCCAGATGTGATTTCTGGTGTGACTTGCATTTCAGTTTATAAAACATGACAACTAATATTAAGTGCTAACAAATACCAAATTAATTAATAGAAGAGGAAACAGTTTCACATATTACATGCAGATGTGTGAGTAAAAGCTACACAGTGTTAAGAACCTTGTATGCTGACAAGCAGAGGGTAGTCCATCTCAGTGAAGTGTAAGAAAGTAGCAGTTCAAGGCACAATTTAATCAGTTTAGTGGAGTCTGGGGAGGGGCTTGGTTCACTCCCATAATCTCTTCAAGGCTCTGCATTGTTCAAATTCAGAGATTCTTCTGAACATGTGGATTTTATTTTATTATTTTTTAAAAGATTTATTTATGCATACAAGAGCTGGGGTACAGGCCAGAGATGTGGGGCGGGAAGGGGGGCGTGAGAGGAACCACCAGAGACGGAGTAGGGAAGAGAACAAGCAGATCGACTGAAATCCACTGCTGAGGGGAGCAGCGAGCAACTCAGGAAAGGTCTGCTGCGCCATGTGGGTAGCTCCCTGGCCGGTTGGGGATCGAACTCATGCTGCAGAGGCTGCAGTGCTTCTTAGTGCAGTGCTTAACCCCTTGAGCCACCAGGGAGGCCCCCACATGTGGATTTTATAAAACTTGTTTCATATGCTATGGTAAGAAAAGATATAGTAAGAAAAAATGAAAAATCGGGCCTCCCCGGTTGCGCAGGTGTTTGAGCGCCACACCGTGAAGCTGTTTGCAGCCTCTGCAGCGCCGGTTCGATCCCGGCTGGCCGGCAAGGGTCCCACATGGCGCCGCAAACCTCTCCTGTCTTGCCTGCTGCTCCCCTCAGCAGTGTACTTTGGTCCTTCTGCCTGTTGTGTTCCCTGCTCTGTCTCTGGTGAATCCTCTCACCCTCCCGCACATCTGACCTGTACCCCAGTTCTTGTATAAATAAATAAAAGAAAAAAAGAAAAAATGAAAAATCAAACCTCAGTGATTTCTTTAAGTCCGTCCTAAGAGAACAGTCCTGTTATAATCCACACAGTTAGTTCACAACTGAATCACAAAGAATACTGAGTTGTTGGCTTTATAACAAAAGGCATTACTTCTGTGACTTTCCACATGAAAATGTTGTTCTTTAGGAAATGTTTGATATTGGAGCATTGCTGGTTATTCTAAGTATCTCTGTTAGCAGTGGTTTAATAGCCAGCCCTTTTAATCTCAAGGCAGCAAGAGTTGGTTTTCACAGAGATACCAGCCCATATTTGTCCAAGTGTTCAGTATGTGACTCATGATTGTTCCTGTGCTGTTGGATGGTGGCCAGGTCTCTGCCTGAACCAACCTTCTTAGACATTTGAATCAAATTAAGATTCCCTCAGCTGAAATCTCAGTGGTGTCATCTTTCCCTAATACAGTAATCCTCTCTCCTCAAACCCAAACACAAAAAGATTGCCATGCAAGCTTCCCAGGACTAGAGGCATCTCTTAATTAAAGGATGGCACACATATTGTGCCTAGTAGTATAGTCAAAATAACCATTGTCTGTTTCTATTAAGTAATTTTAAAATCGTTAGAAAAACCAGAATCCCTCCTAAAAGGTAACTAACAACTTAAAGACACCACTGCTTTCTTTTTTTTTTTAAGTTTTTTTTTTTCTAAACATTTATTTATTTATACAAGAACTGGGGTATAGGCCAGAGGCACGGGAGAGTGAGAGGATTCATCAGAGACAAAGCAGGGAGCAGAACAGGCAGACAACCGGAAACATTGCTGAGGGGAGCAGCGGGCAAGACAGGAGAGGTCTGCCACACCATGTGGGTATCTCCCTGGCCGGCCAGGAATTGAACCCACGCTGCAGAGGCTGCAGGCAGCTTCGCAGCGCTGCGCTCAACCCACTGCGCCATACTTTCATTTGTTTCTCTGTGATATTTCAAATCATAAATACCCCTTTTCATCAGTAACTTGTAGAGGGGCCTAGAGGATTTTTTCAGAAAATCCTCACACTTTCCTGGACATGCTTTTTAATAGTGGGCATTTAGAATATACTACATTGCAGCTTTAAAACACACTTTTTAAAATACTAACTCATTTCCTCCCATAATGAATTTTGAGCATTTATTAAATTCTTATAAATACAGAAGATTTCCTTTCTTATTTTTATTTCCATTAGTACCACCATTCTATTTCCAACATCTGGACCACATGGGAAGAAGACTGGACCACTATGAGAAACCAGAGCTATCACTGGGTTCTTATGAATTTGTTGCTACTTTGGATTACTGCAGGGTAAGTGTTTATACATTGATGTTAGGGGCAAGTGAATAACTTTCATAATGTAAAGAGCTGCCTTGATTCACAAACAAAGCATTTTGGTGGTGCCATTGAGATTTGGAAATGCCCAAGATACAAACCAGGTCTTCTAGTCATTAACCTAATTAAGATGCAAAACTATTCACTGCCGTGGTCATTTTATAAAACTAAAATGTGGAGCACGAAATAGAAAGTAATTTAATTTTTCTGTCTCTACCAGATAGCATAGAACCTCTCTACCTCCAATCTCCAACCCAGGAATCTCTTCCAGACTAGCTCAGCTGCATGGGTACCTTGATTTAAAAATTAATGTAAAAAGTTTAGCTTTCCTTGTAAGATCATGAACTGTTAGATCCCAAACCACTTCCTCACCTATTTATTCAATATACAGAATCCTCATCTTTTACTCTGAATTGCAAACTCCTTTTACATGTCTAGGATTCTTTCCACCCTCCTGTTATGGCTATCCATATCCCACCTGGCAAGCTCCTTATTTCCTCACACCTGGCTGAAGTGTGTGTGCATGCATAATGCATGCACATAGAGTAAGAACACAGATTCTTCTGATTTCATCTTGCTAATGATTTACTGAATTTTCTCAGTTATTTTTGTTATTTTCATAGAAATTGGTCCACATATCTATTTTAGTAGTTATCTCGAGGAAATTTGAATCTTCTTACATGTTTCCTTCTTCATAGAACAATAGACGTGCCCAAGTCATCGTTCTGACACCTTCCACTGATTCTGGCACAGAGTAGGCAGCTGATGAAACATATATTTCCCTTCTCCAGTGTCATAGTGCAGAGTCATCATTGTGCATACCTTATAGGACTTTAAAGTTCTTGAATGATGTAGAAATACCTTCTTGGGTATGAGATCTTGACTGACAACCAGCAGTGATTCTGACTTATTTCCTTGCTTCCCCTTCCAAAAATGAATGCCCAGTTTTCAGGAAACAGCCTCTGGTGCACCGATTTTTTTTCATAAATGTTTTGCAGTCTGTGAACAAAGAATGTTTCTTTAAACTAAAGTTTATTTAATTGATTGCATTTAATTTTTTTCAATTAACATAACTTTTGCATTTATTTTTAGCATTTTACATGATTTCTTCACTGTTTTACATAGGATTAGTTATTAAAGACAACTTAATTCTTTATTAGTTTAAAATGCTATACGATTTGAACATGCTCTGGGAAATGTAAGAACACATTTGGTACAAATGTGTTATTTCAAGCAAAAAGCATGTCCTGTAGTACTGATAACTGAGACGGTTGATTTGTTCTTTACTGCTACTGACTGAAGAGGGGTGATTTGGCAGACTATAAACATTTGAAGTTCTAATTAAATGTAATAAAGCCATTATAACTAGTGATGGAAAATCTATTCACTGATCTTTGCAACTGTCATATAAATCTAACCAGGCTCTGAGTTACCATGTCTCTGCCAAAAAGGTTATGCTATCTGGATTTTATGTTTTTTTTAGCAGAAACTTGGGCAAAGAATCAAATCTATTTCTGGGAACAAAAGTCTTAGTATCTTCAAACTTTGTTATCTGGAAGTGTTCCAGATGTCTAATTGATGAGAAATCTCGCCTAGCAGGCAAGGAGCCAAATGAAAATTATACATTTTGAAGAACTTTGTAAACTTAATCTTCCTTTTATTATTCCAAATAGAATTCAACATAAAAGATGTTGTAAATATCTTCAAATTTAATTAAAATTTAAAATATAAATGAAGTATAATAATGAGTTGCCTTAAGGATTTGAATGATAGAAAAGAGCTTATTTAATGCCTACATGTGCTTTTTAAAAAGTACCCTGCCAGCTACAGGAAAATTACAAAATCACATTTCCTTATTCATTTTTGTTTCTTTTAACACCAATTTTAGATGTTAAGTGGGCATTTCCTTAACATTTACTCTGTGAAGTTCTGTGCTAAGTGCATGGAGTCATTTATTTCTCACAGTGAAACCATCTGGTGAGTGCACCATTAAAAGGGGAAACTGAGGCTCATGGAGTTAAGGTACCAACCTTAGTCCCCACATGTAAAAAATGATGGAGCCAATCTCAAACCCAATCTGTACACCTAGGATTCCCGCTTCTCTGTCATACCACTGTGGATATGGAGGCAAATGCTTAGAAAATCACCATGGAGCTCCCTTGGAAAATCACCATGGAAAACTGTCACATAACAGTTTTCCACTTATCACTTTATAGAATATAGTGGCATATAAAGTGTACCTGAAATGTAAAATTGCATCTCATCTAGGCTTTTCTTTTCCTAAATAAAAATTAGCTTCTCTACTTAATTTTAATTTACTTTGACATTTATTGGATACCTAGCATGTCCAAGGCACTTGGATATGTCCTGCCAGTGAACCTGAAATTAGCTAGATGATTGATGAACCTGATCTCAAGATACCTGCCATGTGTAGACCCGATAAGAAAAGTATATAGTTACCATACAAACTGATTATGATCGATGAGGTAAGAGTAGATTAATCAAAGTGCCATAAGAAAACAGATTAGCAATAACAGGATTTGAAGGGTCACAGAAAGATTTATATAGGAAGTGACATTTGAGCTGGTTAAACTGTGAGCAGAGAATGGACATATGGAAATGCAGGCTGGGGATCTAAATGTTGGGGAGAAGCAGGTCTCACAAAGGAACTTGCAGCTGACGCCACTTTCTTCAGGAGCTAGGCAACACTGTGGGTGAGTAAAGTGGGCTGGTATGGGGACAAGATAATTGGAGACTAAATTCCCCTTTCCTCCAAAACATTTTCAAATTCAAACATTTTAAAAAGTACTCTGCCAAGGAAAACAATTTTCTGGCCAAATTCTTGGCCTAGGCTCACCAGATTTGACTTCTGGATAGGAAATACTTTGAAAACGGCAAGCACTTAAGTTAGTTGGAGGAATGTGTATTGGGAAATAAGGGGAAGTAAAGCTGGGAAACTGTTTGGATACACACAGTGTCCCTTTACTTTCCATTGGATCCAACATCCTACCTTTGATCTCTTAGAAAAAGTGAGTATTAGGGAGAGTCAGGCCATTGACAAATTTATTTTAATTCAATAGTCCTTGAGGGCAATTAATGGTAAGATGGAGTTATCTCCACTTCTCTGTCCACCCATCCACCCACATATTCATTAACTCAATCAACCTGCAGTTATAAGCACTTTTTGGCTTTTATTTATTTATTTATTTTTTGGTGCCTTGCTCCATGCATGGTTCCAGTGACCCAGTAAACTTCCTACAGTTGGAGTTGGTAGCAACATGATCTGTATTACATCTCAGACCGTCTATTCTGATGACCTATATTAAATGAGAGGAGAGAGATTAGAAGCGGGAAGGTAAGACAAGTTAATGCAGCAACCCAAGCAAAAGAAAATGAAGGTAGTCTAACAGCTCCTCAAAAAAAAAAAAAAAAAAAAAAATAGAATTGTCATCTGATTCAGCAATTCCGTGTCTGAGCATATACTCAATACAATTGAAACTGTGCATTTAAACATGTTTAAGATGGTATTTTTTTTTAATAATAAATTTTATTTTTCTATTCCCCATACAATTGCAACCCCCCATTCTGACCCCAATCCGTCCCCTCCCACCCCCCACCCCCCAAAGAGTGCCTCTGGTTCATAGTTTTTTGTTGATTTTGATTTTCACTTTCTTATAGTTATTCATTTTCCTGGTCCTTTATTTAAGTTTTCTAGATTCCTGCTATGAGTGAGACCATCCGGTATTTTTCTTTTTCTTTCTGGCTTATTTCGCTGAGCATGACCCCTTCCAGCGCCATCCATGTTGCTGCAAATTGCATGTGTTTATCTTTTTTGAATGCTGAGTAATATTCCATGGTCTATATGTACCACATCTTCTTGATCCCGTCAAAAGATGGTATATTTTTATTGTGTGTATTTTCCACAATTATTCATAGCGTTTTGCACCATATTCATAGCAATATCCAAAAGGTGGAAACTACCCAAGTGCCTATTGACAGTTGAATGGATAAAATAAAAATTTTGACATACATGCGTGTGTAATGAAATCTCCTTAAAAAGGAGATTTTCCTTAAAAAGGAAAAGAACTTATGACACAGGGATCAGTATCGAGGACATGATGCTAGGAGAAATAATCCAGTCACAAGAATGATAAATACTGTCTGATTCTACATTTATAAAGTACCCAGAGGAGTCAAATTCATGGAAACAAAATGTAGAAACAAAGAGTGGTTGCCAGGGACTGGAGGGGGACACTGTAAGTTTTTCTTTAATGGATGAAGAGTTAAGTTCTTGTTAGTTGTCTAACAATGTGAATATACTTCATGCCCCCAAACCGTACATTTAAACATGTTTAAGGTGGTATATTTTATGTTATGTGTATTATTTGTGTGGGGATGGGAAGTCAAATGGACAATTCCAGGTACAGAGTGAGATGTCAAGCCCAGGTTATTGTAGAGGACCATGCTTTCTGGTACTTTCCTTAGAGAAAATACCAGTTTTGTGGGAGAAATGTATTAACTTCTAAAACTTTGAGTGTAAGGTGAGGGCAGTTGTGCTATAGCTAATTGGATGCTTGTCTGGAGCTCAGAAAAGAGACCAGGATGAAGGAGAATTTGAGAAGCCACCTCTGTAGAGGTGCTGGTTGAAACTGAGTAAGTGAATGAGATTTCCTTGAGGGAGCAGGTGGGGAGAAGAAAGAAGAGGGTGACCTTTGGAGAAAGAAAGCTAAGAAAATAAAAAAATGGAAGCAACAGTCAGAAACTGGGAGAGGAAATGATCCCACAGCACATTGGAAGCTGAAAGAGGTGTTCCATGCCTAAGAGGGCAAAGAAATAAAGACATTTAGTAGAACTGGATTTTAGCAGTTTTAGTAAAGTGTCATGGAAAACCAAGTATTTGTAGTATTGTGATGGTTAAGCATGTCTGGAAAAGCAAAGTTGGATTGATGAGGGAGAGTCATCCACTGAAGAAGGCAATGAGGAAGCCATTAGAGTTTTCTAGGTGCAAAATAACAAGCTTCTGAAGGTTAAGAGTAGGGATGGAGTACAGTATGTGAAAGAAGCATTTTGTTTTTTCTTTTTTTTAAATATTATTTCAAGTTTAATTTCTAAAGTTTTCTTAACTTTCTTATACTGTTGTTCATTTTTGGACAGTATTTGATTTCTTCTCTCAAGTGTAGTCCCTGTAGTTCTCCCACCACCATAGCACCTGTGACCCATCACTGAAGTCCCTGGCGCTCCTCCTACCCCTATTTTGACCCCTCTCCCTTCCCTTCCTCTGCTCTGTGCCTCAGCTCTGTGATCAGCTTCCAAATTGTCTTTTTTCCCCCCTGACACTTTGTTTGGTTTCTCTATATTCCACAGGCAAGTGAAACCCTCTGGTATTTATCATTTTTCTCCTGACTTGTTTTGCTTAGCATAATCCCTTCCAGCTCCATCCATGTTGCCATAAATGGCATGGGTTTATCTTTTTTGATTGCTGAGTAGTATTCCATTGTGTATATATCAACTTTGAAAGAATAAATTAGTGGAAAAGGAATAGTCAAATCTAATTCATGTTTTTCAGCCTTTGAGTTGGTGTGTTACAGAAAGAAGTGGAGGAGAATGTAATTTAGAAGAATAATGGAACTACATAGAAAAGCTACAGTGTACAACTCCCGTAGAAAAGAATAATCTACTAATAGGGAAAACATTTAGAGAGAACTCGTAATGGTAAATTTAGGAGAGAATGCAAGCATGGTAAAGGTACATTTGGGTTGGTGATATAATTAATTTAGTTTAATTAATGGAAATGATTGTTATTTTCATCCCAAATACATGAACTTAAATCTATGCAATGAGTAAAATTGGTTGGGATAAGGATGATTCACAATAAAAATTGCTAACATAGCAGTATTTTTCTTCCTTTTTTGTTGGTTTGATGTTGGATGTGGCAAGTGATGAAGTTTGTAGGTTGATGGTTTTTCTGTCCTATAATTTCCTCTACTTGCCAATGAAAGACTTTTGTTAGGAGAACATATTTCGCCTTGTAGTGGATGTAGAATGAATCAGTGAGTTAATTTGGAGATATTATCATCTAGGTTTATAATTATAATAATCACAATATTCTATTGTACAATGCTTGTCATTTATCATAAAATTAAAAATTAAATTGATTTAACTCTTCTGTCTCTAGAAGAGTTATTTATGAGTCTCTATGAGTCATTTACATTGTTGGCCTGTGGCTCTCTTTTCTAAATATTTTTTAAGACCCAACTGAAAGAATCACTTCCTAAGAGCTATTTGAACACCAGCCAGTAATGGAACCAACAACTACAAAATATTTATACAGCAGCTGTTTTATGTTATAGTGATTGTTTAAAATAGAAAAGGCCCAATATTTCCCTTTTTACCATAAATAGGAATGAAATAGGTGGGTAATTAATTATATAGTATAATCTTTATGTATACAGTTACATTTTTGTATATAACTTCATATCTTTAAAACAAAAAGAACTTCTAAGGGAAGAGATTTGAAAATAGCAATATCAAGTTAATGGTACAAGTTAATACAGTTTCCAAAAACAAATGCTAATTTTTGTATACACTCTTTTTGGACAGAATTTTTCAGGTTCCTGGCACGTTCCCTCCTGTAAGGTGGAGTGTTATAAACAAGGCGGAACGTGGACAATACGTGCTCTTGCACAATTGTAGCAATAAGGTCTTTGGGGCTTTATGAAAGTGAACTCTCTCTGCTAGATATTGTAATACTGTCTATTTCAATCGTGGAACCTAGGTCATATCCTAGAAAATAAATAGCTTGTATATATATATATTTTTTTTTTAAAGATTTATTTATTTGTTTTATACAAGAACTGGGGTACAGGCCAGATGCGTGGGAAGATGAGAGGATTCACCAGAGACAGAGCAGGGAACAGAACAGGCAGACTGATGAAATACACTGCTGAGCAGAGCAGCGGGCGAGACAGGAGAGGTCTGCCATGCCATGTGGGACCCTCACTGGCTGGCCAGGATCGATCCGGCACTGCAGAGGCTGTGGACAGCTTCATAGCACAGCACTCAACTGCCTGCGCCACCAGGGGAGGCCAGCTTGTATATTTTTTATAGCTTTAGAGACTGTGTTCTAGAAAGTGATTCACTTCCACAGCAGTTACATCCTAAATATTGGATGGAACATTGATGTTTCAACAGCAAGAGTTTCTGAATGTTTTAATTTGATTATGAAATGTATGCACGTCATAATTACATGTTTATGTGATTTATTTGCTTTCCTGTAGAAGAATAAGCCTCCCAACCCACCAGCCTTTATCTTCATGATTGATGTTTCATATAGTAACATAAAGAATGGACTTGTGAAGCTCATCTGTGAAGAACTGAAGACCGTGCTGGAAAGACTTCCAAAGTAAGGAAACTGACATTCTTTTTATAACTTATACAATGCTGCTGAATTAGTTTATCAGTAGGAAATTTATTAGACAGGAAACAAGTGCTATTTTTTGCTAATGAGGACATTGGGTAATTCTTTATAGGTTAAATAGCACCAATCTTTGAAATCCTATAAAAGTCATTGTGAACTTTGGTACAAAGCAAAAGGAAAAAAAAAAAAAAAAAAACAACCACCACCAGACAAATAATGCTGTCGTGAACAGTATTCAAATTACATTGTCATTTACAAGGAGAATTCCAACAGTGTGGTAGAGAAGACTTTGGAAGCTGTGTTTCCCTTTTTCAAAAGCATTGTTTTCCAAGTGGACACTAGTGGTTTCTAGGCTTGGTAAACATCTAAGGGGTGACAGAAAAGGAAATTGTTGTCTTATGCAGAGATGGTGCTTTTTAACCAAATTTCCTTTTGCCCTTATAATACACTACCTAATGCCTTTGCAGCTTCCTTGTCTCTGTGTTCTGTGACTGTGCAAGTACACCTCTCCATGGCAGGGGCAGTGCACAAATGGAAAGGTGGAAAGGTAGCTTAGCAATCACTGTGCACAAACTGTTTAGGACAGGAATTTGCATCCAGTAAGGAGACTCAAGAACAGAGAAAATGCCTTCCTTTATGAGAAGAAGGCATGTTGAGAAAATAAAAGAACTTAGGAAGGATGGTCTGGCACATGCTACCTGACCAGTTTCAGCCTCTTCCCATTCTACGCCTGAACATAAAAGCAATCTCTGTTCTGGAAAGGGAGCTCTGGCAGTAGCTTATCTGCAGCCCACAATCTGGGCTGCTACTCTTCATACCCCCTCCACTTATGGCCCTCTGAGAGCGCGCATGAGGAGGCTCGGCAGAGAGAACTCTGGACCTCCCAGGAGTAGTTTTGTTTGTTTCCATGAAGCTGAAATCATAATCTTCTCGAGCACGGTTTGGAAAAGCTGTGGGGATGTTTAAAAAACACTGAGGTGATTTCAAACTGAATTGTAAAATGAAGAATGAGCTGGGGGCAGGCTGAAGAGGGAGCATCAGAAAGGCATCTGCCGCCTGCAGACTTGTGACTGTAGTTTGTGACCTCTTTCTTAGGGAACCTTGAGAAGCAGGGACTTTTTTTGTTACTATGATGTTATTTTATCAGAGAACGCTCTACCTGTGCTGTTTAAATTTTGAATCTGAGTTTTGAGCTTGATGAGTATGAAAGAAAACTACTTTTTGGAAATGTTCTCTCTTCCTTCTCTCACTCTACCTCAGATCAGGCTGGTCTGCTCACCAACCATGTGTTCCTTTTCAACAAGTGATGATACAAAACTTTTAAGTCATAAAATCACACTCCTTCTGTAAGTGTCATCATAACTTTGATATCCAACTGGAGCAGATGTGTGGCTTTGGCAAAAGATAAAAATAAAAAAAAAGAAGACTGATGGTTAATTCCCTGCAACTGCCCAAATACCTCTCAAAAGTTTTTATTAAAGTCCAAATGTCTTATGGGATTGGGGTCAGAATGGGGGGATTGCAATTGTATGGGGAATATAAAAATAAAATTTATTAATTAAAAAAAAAATAAAGTCCAAATGTCTTTTCTCCATCATCTTTTCAAACTAATTTATTGTTTTTTTTCCTTCTCCCCCCAAATTTATTTTGGTCTAATCATGCATATAATTTTATATACATTTTTACAATAAGATTTCCAAGATTTTGATTTACTTTTTAGAAGTAAAGCAGTTAATATGCAAAATAACCTTTTTAAAAAACACTGTTCAAGTCTTGATGAATGTCTTAGGTATGTTCATCTCTTAGTTAATCTTTTGAAAAGGGAGGACCCCGTTCTTCAGTATTTAACTTCAAATTTATATCTTTGCTATCCCCAGGTTGCCAGACTTTTCTGTCTTCTCTAGAACTGAAATGGTTTGAAATATTTCACCCATTATTCAGATCAAGCTCTGGGGTCTTTGCTGGTTGTTTGTTTTGTTTTTGATGTTGTAGAGAAAGTGTTCTAAGTGCTTGACTTTTGAATATTCTGGTTGATCTAGATGCTAATATTTTCAGTGTTGCTCTGTCAGATTCATTTGTTAAAATAATGGGAGCAAATGCTGGGGGTGGCCACTGAAAAGCAGGATGCCAACAACATATTGCTCTATACGGCATCCTTTATGTAACTCCATGGAAATTGTATAGAGTTAGTACGAAGGAGAGGGTAAGACTTTTCTTCCGGATATGATTTAACAAGGCAGTTATACTGTAGAAAAAGAAAATTTTAAGTTAGTTCTTTGTTTCTCAAACAAATTAAGAAATAATATGTTCCCATGGGGATATGTTCCAATATTTTGAAATACTGTGAGATGTTCTGATGAGATTTATTTTTTAAGTGTTAATTTAGATGCTACGTGAACCTCTGAGTCCCAGGATATACCTTTCTCATCTCTTGAAAATGTCCAATCCCAATGGGAAATAGCAAACCAGAATCGTCATTTTTCTTTTGTGCTCTTTTCTCTTGTTAGTTCTAAGAAACCATTGAGAGAGAGTAAGTGTCCTTAATGATTTGCTGGACCTTTTTTCACCTTAGGCAATAAAAGGTTTGCTGGGAAATGCGACCCTCACCAGTGCCGAGTGGCGTACTGGCTCTCAAAGTAATCAAGCCTGGATTTTGATGTTTGCTCATTCCTGTGGTATAAATACTTCCAGCCAGGCTGATTTTAAATTAGGAAGGTCGTCACCAAACTGGCCTTGGAAAGCCGTCCTATAATTAGCTTATCAATTGTGCTCTCACTTGCCAACCCAAACACCCTGTTTCACCATATAATAATCACCATCAAGGGCCTCCCCAGTGGCACAGCAGTTGAGCGCTGGGCTGCGAAGCTGCTTGCAGCCTCTGCAGTGCCGGTTTGATCCCTGGCCACCTGGCTAGGGTCCCACATGGCGCGCAGACCTCTCCTGCTGTGCCCGCTGCTCCCCTCGGCAGTGTATTTCATCAGCCTGCCTGTTCTGCTCTCCGCTCTGGCTCTGGTGAATTCTCTCACCCTCCCGTGTTTCTGACTGTACCCAGTGCTTGTATAAATAAATAAATTAATTAAAAAAATAATCATCATCAACAAACCCTCTGTTCCCACATTTTCCTAGACCCCATGGGGCTGTATGTACATAAACCTTGAGCCCTGAACTTTACTGTATTTTAGTCAAGAATTGGTGAACTGTTTGTTGAAATGCCCTATATACTAAGAGTCCACTGATGATAATTTTCAGGAATTTATAAGGGGAAGTAACTTCTGGTTGATAGCACCAGAGGAGGTTTCACAGAGGAAGAAGATTTTGCACTTGGTCTTGAAGTTTGTAATTCACAGCTTTCATGTAATTGTGAAGCAGTATGCATCGTCAGCGAAAATTGTTAATAATATTAGTTATGTCTAAGTGTATAATTTTAGGGCTGCGAGAGGGAGAGAATGTGGCAAAATGTAACTAGAATGTGGACCTCTTAATTCTGAGTATACTAAGTATAGACTTGAAGGAGACTGTTCGTGACTATTCATGCTTTTATTCCCCTTTCAGGAAGATTAAGCTTTTGTTTTGGAATTCCTCGAAAACAGAGTTAACTTTTTCATGGTTTGTTATGTTTCGGGACCTTTATTGCTTTCATTGTCTTGCCAAGACTGTCATAAATAGTCTGCAAATAAGAATGACACTGTCCGGTCCTGTATGTGATCTAGTTCATATGCTGCACAGAGTCCTCAAGATCGAGCCCATTTTCTCTTGAGAGTCTCTAAGACTCAAATGTAAGAAAAGAATAATGTAGGATGGGCAAGTTCTTTCTTTTAAAAAATAGCTGCCCTGTTAGTGCTCTGAGTGTGCCTTTCTCTTGCTTCACATAGTCCATTTGTTCTTCTCACCTTCTGGTGACATCAGAGAGAGTTTTGGTTATAAAGAATATAATAAACCTGACTTGTTTATGGGGAGGGGACCACATTTGTAATTGCTATGGATTGATAATAAACGTATTTTGAAGAAATAATAATGAAAAATGTTTTCATAATGCCCATTTGATTTTTTACCTTGAATATTAAGAATTTTTTTTGTCAACTATTTTTTAGTGATTGTCATCTCCTTCCACTGTGACACAGTACTCAGCTGGTAAAAGAAATAAAGATCAAAACTTTAAATATATCTGTTGTATATTTTATAGATAGTATACTCATTGAATTTCAAATAGAAACCTTCCTTTTGTTGTCAATTTATGAAAGAACCTCAAGCACTTTTATTTCTTTACAGGGAAGAGCAAGAAGAGACTTCTGCAATTCGAGTTGGCTTTATCACATACAACAAAGTTCTTCATTTCTTTAATGTGAAGAGTAATTTGGCCCAGCCACAGATGATGGTGGTGACTGATGTTGGAGAGGTCTTTGTTCCTTTGTTGGATGGTTTCCTTATCAACTATCAAGAATCTCAAGCTGTGATTCACAAGTAAATACCAAATGCTTTATAATTTTGGAAAGAAATTCGGGTATCTGGTTTTCATTGCATTGTGTTTTGATTCAATGACACATTATTCTGTCTTGTCATTAGCAAGGAGTCTTTAAGGTATGGATTGGATGGCTCTGTCATTATGTTAATCTCTCTCTCTTCAATGTCCATCAGAGTCTAAAAGGAGGACTATTTTTTACGCTCACATTCAAATCTTTTCTGTTTGCTGGAAAGGTAAAGCAAAGCAGATCTTCCTGCATGTGGCTGAGTGGTGGTGATAGTCACTAAAGATATAGCCACTAGTTCAAGAATGTCTAGTCTGACCACAGGGGCTGTGGTGGTAGGAGAGCTGCAATGACACCTGAGGGGAGAAATCCTATACTGTCAAAAAATTAACAAGGATATAACATAACTTCATTAAAAAAGTTATAATGATTTTTTGCTTCAGATCAATAATGTATTGAGTAGAAAAAAATATTTACAAAAAGTGTAATTTTTATAAATATCCTAACCATAAATTTTAGTGCCAAACCACCCCCCAGGTTATAATTCCCTGAGGAATTTCTCTATAATTCATCCATACATGTTTGGTGTCAAATGAAAACTTTATGTGTTTCGGCTTGAGATGTGAATGATTTATTTTTTGAAATTTATTCTAAATATGCTGAACATTTTAAATATTTTGCTCATTTCTTTCTTCAGCTTACTGGACCAAATTCCAGAGATGTTTGCAGACTCTAATGAAAATGAGACCGTCTTTGCTCCTGTCATCCAGGCTGGCATGGAAGCACTAAAGGTGAGAAGTCGTCTCTTTTAACTGGTAAATCAGTTTTAAACACACACACACACACACACGCACACACACACGGGGAGTTTTGTCTGTGAAAGAAGGTTTCTAGGTTGCCAAACCACCCAGCAAATCCAGGAGGAGGACCTGGTCCAGACCACAGTGTGCCCCCAGCATTTATATTCCAGCACTATTAGCTTCTGAACAATTGATTTTGTCAGGATTTCCAGTTTAGCTCCTCCCTCTAGCTTTTCTGTGAATTTACATGATCTATTTTGAAATTATTGCAGTGCTTTTTGAGCTACCAAATGCAAAGAGAGAATTCTCTCTATATCCCTTTCCTTCCCGAGGGTTTTTGAACTTGTGCAGGCAAAATCCCCAGTAGTCAGGGCATGTGTGAGTGTCAGGAAGGGCCTCCCTGAAATAAAAGCAGAGATGATTTGAGCCTGTCTCTAGTTGGGAAGCTGAACCCAAAAAACTTTGGTCTTTTTCATAGTAATGGACATATTCTGAGATGGCAACATTACTGAAAAGCACTTTTTTTCTGAGTCATCCTTGGTACGAGAGTCATACCACTTTGGCTGTGATAGCTAATTCTTAAAATTGAGTGTAAATTTTTTTTTTAAGATTTATTTCTAATTTTTTTCTAGTTAAAGTTACCTTTTAAAATGAAATAACTAATAATACCAACAGTGGCAGCTGCAATAATAAACAGCAACTGTGATAGTATAGAACTGTTTTCAGGAAGGAGTTTGTGTAAATTTTGCATCTAAATATCACAGTTTGCTTATAAGTACAGTGATGCTTGCCTGGGTTCCTTTATCTTCAAAGTGTTTACTCATTTGGGATCAAAGACTTGCACATATCTCTTAAAAAGTCACAGCATACATGTGAATGTCATGTAAGATTTAAAATAAATATATGTCATAAAGTAACTTGGGGATGTTAGGGCTTACCCAGTAGAAGCCAGCAGTAGTGACCGGTTAGGTTGCTGGAAAACTTGAGAATTCCTGTTTCATTCAACAGCTCCTAAAACAAATATGTTCCATTGCAATCTGAGAGTTTTGTTATTGTTGTTCTTTCTTCAATAAGGTATCTGTATCCATATGTGAATTTTCTCATATGTGGTAAGTCATAGATGGCCCCACATATCCTTCTCCTCTAAAAAGTTAGGTCTAGAAACAAATCCTCATTCATGCATTCATGTTGGAAGGATCAGTGGATATTCATCTATAAGTTAATGTATAAAGTAGAAGGAAAAGTTGCAGGCCTGGCTTCTAGTGGGCTGGAGTCCAGAATTAGGGCCCACAGCATTTAACCACTTTGGCATCCACAAGAGGTCCAGAGGCTGTTTAAGTAGTATCCTTGAACAAAAAATTATCTAAAGTAAATTTGTGTGCATGCTTTCTGTGTGATTTCGGTGTGATATTATTATGCATGACTGGAAAACCACTGTGTTCTTAATAACCACAATGTCCTTGGAGTTGGCTCATGTACTGCACCATCAATGTGCTCAGCATTTACCAGAGGCCTGTTCACTTCCCCCAGAGTGCCTTTTGCATATAATTTTTTTGTTATATTTGTAATCTTATTGTTAGAGTAATATATACATTTACGTCAAAGTTGAAGAGTGAGACAAAGCTAATATCTGAATATAATGATTTGGAATAACTCCCCAAATATCAAAGTAAATAGAAATAGTCTTAAAAAATACAATGAACTCTCTTTAGAAAAGGTGAAGGACTCTTAGTAAAGGGATAGGGAACTGTCTTTATAAAGTGATCTGGAATGTGAGGTCAGGGGCATGTGCTTGACTTTGTTCTCCTGCCACCAATATTCAATCAGAGGCTCATCACTCTCCACTGCTACAGAGGGCTCAGTATGATGGTCGCTCCTCAACTAACTAGTTATGGAGTCACGTGTTAAATGGCAGGTGCTTCTGTACAGTGCAGTTTTCTGGCCCCACTCTCATATTTGATTCATCAGATTTCCTCTTTGTCCTGCTGATTATGTATACTTGGGAGCTACTAGCCAGATGAATGGCTATTCATGCTGCAATCTCTGAGAGTATCTTTAAATTAACTCACCACAAAGTTGCATACTGAACCCATGCAGCTTTGTATGTTATTTTGCACTAAGAATGCTTTCAAATGATGCTTGAATGTCTTGACTTAGACTTTTAATCAGTGGTTAAAATGATAGCGCCACAAGGAAAGTTTCTTTTGTAGAACATCATTAGAACATACATCATTCAGTTTCTTGCTTGTGAAAGAGTCACTACTGATTTCCTACATTTCATTATCATAAGCTTTCTAATTCATGTTTCTTTTAGCTTTAACTACCAAGAAAGGTACTAATAATACTTAAGGTAGATTTTTTGATATAATTATTTCATTTCCCTGGTCATCTTATGGATTTTTGATTGTTGACATTTGCTTTGGCAGATTGATTATATCTGTGTCTTTAAAAGAGTCTTTCTCAGAACTTTTCTTGTAGATTTTTTTTTCCAAAGATTTATTTATTTATGCATACAGGAGCTGGGGTACAGGCCAGAGATGAAGGGGGAGAGTGGATTCACCAGAGACAGAGTGGGGAACAGAACAGACTGACTGAAATACACTGCTGAGGGGAGCAGCAGGCGAGACAGGAGAGGTCTGTGCAACGTGGGTTGCTCCCTGGCCCGCTGGGGATCGAACTCATGCAGCAGCATCTGCGATTGCTTCATAGTGCAGAGCTTAACCCCTTGCGCCATCAGGGAGGCCTGTAGATTGTTAATATGGATAACAAGTCTATGAAAAAATTTCCCTTGCATCTGACAGGAAACTTCAAGGTGATTATAATATTTTGTACAAGAGCACAACTGCTGCAGAATAATTGGGGTTTGTTTGCAGTTCATGCCTTTTTTTTTTTTTTTTTTTTTTTTTTTTTTTTGCCTCACAGCAACATTACTGTTTGGATGGAGAAAAAAAGATATTCAAATAGGTGTGTGTGTGCACGCGCGTGCATATGTACAGTGTGTGCTAGTGTCTGGTATGTGTATGATTATTTAGTTACATTTGACAGTAATGCTATCTTACAATCTTTTCAGGTCCTGTGTGATTAAAAATCAGACTAAAATTGGTATAACATACACAATAGTAAAATTGTTACCTGAACTTATAATTGGCTAAGGGCTAACATTTTCAAGATTTTGCAAGGTAGTGTCTAAGTACTGAAGAGACCCCCTAATTCATTCTCTTGTTCTTTCAATCAGTAGGGGTGTATTAAATGCCTGTGTTTCATAAGGCAAAGTACTCTCCCTTCCTCTAAGTCCACTTACACTTAACTATGGTCGAAGAGATGTAACTCTTGAGGCAAGATTTTTATTGCTTGTGTTCCCCAAAAGTTCAGGGACAAAGGGCAGAGAGTAACACTGGAAAGCCTAGGACTGCTCTGGTGAGCTGTCACGGGATGAGGTTCTTATCCTCTGTGGACAAGAAATGGAAACTGAAGGAGATCAAAGCACAGCTCTTCTTATTGTGTGTCCAAGTGAGGACATTTTAGTACTCCCCCGTGAACTATAGCTTCACACACTATCAGCTAGATGCCAAGTGAAATCTATGCTCATCAGTTGTAATAAACTTCATGAAACAAAGTTAAGTAGACGAAAACTAACAAAAAACGTGCTGATTTGTCGCAAAGATAAAGAGGGCCCATCTGGAAAGTTCTTATACAGACTTTCTCAAAAGTCCTTGACCTCTGCAACTGAAAGCTGCAATACACCGTCTTCTGCTTAAGTGCTTCTTTGTCCCCAGAACCTTGCATTTTCATCGTATTTCTTCCACAGTCTTTCAAAATCTACATCTCTTTCAAAATCTGACTCTCATAACTCAACTATATGTGAATTTCTGGCATTGTTTTTTTAACTTGGCCAAAGAACATTTTCTGAGTTAGCTATTACTTCCACAATAAAACTAAATAAATACAATGTGAAGTAAGAATTTGGCAAAAAGGTGGCGGGAAATGACCTTTAGTAGTTATGCTTAAAATATGTCACTATGGGGGAAGCCTATCTTTAAATTATCTTGATATACACCTAAATTTAATTTTAAGATGATGCATCACAGCAACATTCCTTCCACAAGTATTTATGGAGCATAAATATTTATAGATTAAAAGACACCACACCCAATGGGGATTGGGGAAGCACGTTGTAGAAAAATCATGTGGGTTTTTCTGTTTCCAGTGAACCTTGAAAGTGGAGAAGACTTTGGGATACATGACATTGTATGTACCATTGTTAATTCTAAAATGGTGGCCTCTACAGACACATCTCTCAGAGGAAAGGACAGTGGAGCTGAATTTTGAGCAGAGAGAGGTCAGCCTTTCTCAGCCTTTGCCATCACAATAAGGATGATATTTTTCATTCATCTAATTTTATATGAGAAACTCATATAGGTCAAATTAGATCTTGGTGAAAACATAAATTTTGTAGGCATGTAAAGCATAAAATGCTACTTGGGAAGCATTTAATAAGTGCAATTAATGAAATTATGATCCTAAAACTAGTAGGAAAATATAAGGAAAAACATATAAATATGGCTGCATTTTTCTAGTAGTGAGCTTTATTTCTTTATGGGCCCAAATTTTTTCCTTTCGAGTTTAAATCTATGGGTACATGTATGTTTAATTATGTATGTGTAATCATAATTATTAACATTTACTAAGTTATTGAATTCACACAATTTTTATGTAGTTGCTGTTTCTCCCTTTTAATATATATGATAGTCGGGGCTTAGAGAAATCAATAATTTGCCTGATATCACTTAGCTAATAAAATCACTCGAACTCTAACCCAGTAGATAGGAACTAGATCCCACATTCTCAACATCCATGGTTTGAAATGACAATGCTTCTATGAGTAGAAACTAACTAGGTGGAGAGTTTTTGACAGTGAATTCCTTAGTGGTATTGAGTGACCTAGGCAAAAGAAAAAAGACAACTGGGGAGGGCCTCCCTGGTAGTGCAGCTGTTGAGTGCTGGGCTGCAAAGCTGCCCGCAGCCTCTGTAGCACTGGTTCGATCCCCGGCTGCCAGCGAGGGTCCCACATGGCGCAGCAGACCTCTCCTGCTGCTCCCACTGCTCCCCTCAGCAGTGTACTTCGTCAGTCTGCCTGTTCTGCTCCCTGCTCTGGCTCTGGTAAATTCTCTCACCCTCCTGCACTTCTGACTGTACCCAATGCTTGTATAAATAAATAAATAAATGTTTAAAAAAAAAAAAACAAACTGGGGAGAAGACTCACATTCAAAAATGTTTTATACCTTTTCTGCTACTGGAATTAAACAAAAAGTTTCTTTATAATAATAAAAGTAGTAGAAATTAAAAAAAGGCTATAGAATTTCAAAATTGTTATCATATTTTACATGTTTTTGTCAATATTACTATAAATTTTACTAAGTTTGGTTTCTGGAACTAATGTGCCTTAACAGGCCAAAACATACAGGTGGGATGCCTGTGCTACTTCATCTATCCTTACTTTCTTCCTTCTTAATGTTGTATCTATCTCTAACTCCAAGTAGACGAGTCATGCAGCCATAAAACCACTACTCACTGCTGGCCCAGCAAAGACAAGCCAGGATGCAGGTGCATGTCAGCTGTGACTGCAGGACTGTGTGTCCATGTGACTCATGCCACAAAGTGTATCAGAATGTCCCTCAATGGAGCACATGCGAACAGGGCTGATGTGAATTCTCTCCACATCAACGAATACCTTCTTTGAGGAAGGTATTCACAAGCCTAAGTGTACCTTATTATTAATAGCAAGTAACTTACAACACACCTCACAGCCAGTCCCACTAAACCAGCCTTACAGACACCAGCTCCAGGGTGAGAGGAGGAGGAAATGAATTCCAAGCTGAGAGGATGGTGTGTGCCAAAGGATAAGAGGCGGGGCGTGGGGGTGTAAGGCATGTGGCATGTTCCAGGAAAGCTGAAGCCTGTATGGCTGAAACTTTCAGTCTAAGGAATGGCAGGTGGGAGAAATGTTGGCGCTTCGCCTGGAAAGACAGAGGCAGACCCATCTGCATGGGGCTTCGAAACTGACATTTACTGGCTGTGTCACCTGTGTAACTGGACGAACGTCAGTTTTCCTGAATATGCAGCTGTACTTCTTTCTTTCTGGGGTAACAAGCAACAAATAAAAAGCAAGTGAGGAGGGGCTGGCACAGTGCTGCACACAGCAGATGTTGGTAGCGAGGCCTCTCCCTGTTTCCTACTTCCTGTCCTATTCACCCGCCGACAGCTGCCCTGTTTGTGAGACAGCAGATGGTTTAGAGGAAGGCAAGACTGGAGGGGCAATATATCACATTGTTTAATTTCCAGAAATTTTGCTTGGTAGATTACTCCATCTATCAGGGATTAAAGATTAAAATCTTCTTAAATAAAATGTTCGACATCCCTAGTGCCCAATTGACTCTCAGGGAGTCTGAATCATCTCTCTGTTGCCTCCCAGAGCCTGTGACATGCAATCTTGATCACACTGTCCTCCCCCCATTACCTGGCTTGAGCTGGTTCCTTGTTTCTGCTGTTGCTACACCACTCCTACAATCGTGTGCACCCTTCCTTGAGGTACCCCGTCAGGTTTAATGCACATTTCTAAAAGGTTTTAAGGAAATGCTGCTACTGCATTAGGATCCAGGGGATTCTGTCATTTATTTTTGCATCACAAAAAACCCCTAAAGACCATACTGTAAGCTAAGTAAGGAAGTATTTCCACTGTAACATCCTTGGAGTCGTTTTTAAAATCATATTATATAAGCCTATATTTAAATATTGGCTCTTCCATTTAGTACGTGGATACTTTAGGCAAATCTAACCCTCTCTAAGTCTGTTTCCCAAACTATGTAATGGAGAGAATAGTACTTATCCAAGGCCCTGAAGGTCCCTGTGAGGATTCAGTGAGATACATACAGTGCTTGGCTCAAGGAAGGTGCTTATACTTTTGCTTATTTTCTGATTCCCTTAAAAGAAAACTTTGCCATTCAAGGTATTGTCTGTGATTCTTTTTTTTTTTCTTTAGGCAGCAGACTGTCCTGGGAAGCTGTTCATCTTCCATTCCTCCCTGCCCACTGCAGAAGCACCAGGGAAACTCAAAAACAGAGATGACAAAAAGCTCATTAATACGGACAAAGAGAAGGTATTGTCCTTGGAAGTGACCATGTCTTGGTTATTAAAGAGGAATTCAGAAGGATTGTCTCCTTTGTGCAAGAAAGAGGTGGAGAGGCTAAATAGAATGTAAAAGCCCAGGCTGTTACATAGTATAGGGATAATTTGAATTAAAAATGATTTAAGAAATCTTACATGCCTAGAAAAGCTGGTGGCTGAAATATACATAAATTCGAGTAAAACCTCACGTTTTTTTCATGTGTGATCCGTTTGAGAGTTTGGAGTGAGTATGGAAATGGAGACTGTAGGGGAAATGCAGAAAAAAGAGAAAGGAGAGAGAGGAGACAGACTATACCACATCTGAGGCATGCAGTGGAGGACCCTGAACCTCACAGTATTCTTCACTCAAACCCTGTGACGGTGTAGCCGTGGAGACAAGTCGGGAAGGATAAGACCATGATGTCGGCGTCCATCAATGGGACACCAGACAGGCTGCCTCACCAAGGTGTCTGTATGAGGGGGCGGCAGGAACTGCTGGAATTGTTGAAGGGCCAAGGGGAGCCTCTTGCACACAAGTATTTCCCGCGGCCCAAGCCTGGCACAGACTGGGTGCTCTTGATACCATGGTTTATTTCTTCAGCCTAGTTTACGTTACTGGAAAACAGATTCTTTTCATTTAAAAAAAATTAGTAAGAATTCAATAGAAATGTCAAATTTAAATCAAAACTATTTTGTGATTTTCCTCTTCCTTTTGTGTATCTTTTTCTTCAGACACTTTTCCAGCCCCAGACTACGGGGTATGACTCACTGGCCAAGGATTGTGTGGCTCACGGCTGCTGTGTGACGCTGTTCCTCTTCCCCAACCAGTACGTGGATGTGGCCTCTCTGGGTCTTGTGCCTCAACTCACAGGAGGAACCCTGTACAAATATAATAACTTCCAGGTAAAAGCCAGCAAGTCCTTCACCTGGGTGTTCTGTGGCCCTTTCACGTTGGGTACTTAGATGATGGGCTAAGCAAACTGCTCCCAGATAACAAATGTAATCTAGAGCCGATAAAAAAGTGACACCATCTGATACTTGTCTTTCTCCCTCTGACTCATTTTGCTCAGCATAATCCCCTCCAGTTCCATCCGTGTTATCAAAATGGCAAGTTTGTCTTTTTGATGGTTGAGTAGTATTCCACGGTGTGTATATAGTACGTCTTCCCATCTACTCATCTGTCTCTGGGCACTTAGTTTACTGTTTCCTTACCTTGGCTATGTAAATAAATAGCATAAGATTGCATATATCTGTATTTTTGCATAAATTGGATTAATACTGAGAAATGCAATTGCTGGATTGTATGGCAGATCTATTTTTAATATTTTAAGCAACCCCCATACTGTTTTCCATAGGGGCTGACTGGTATACATTCCCACCTACAGTGTATGAGGGTTCCTTTTTCTCCACATCTTTGCCAACACTTGTTTCTGGTATTTTTGATATGAGCTGTTCTTACAGGTGTGAGGTGTGGTATCTCATTGTGGTTTTGATTTGCATTTCCCTTATGATAGGGTTGATGAGCATTTTTTTTTAGTGCATCTATACGTCATATGTACGTATTCTTTGGAGATTTGTCTATGTAGCTCCTCTGCCCATTTTTTGACTGGGTGGTTGTTTTTTTCCTATTGATTTATATGAATTCTTTGTAGATTTTGGATATCAGCCCCTTGTCACAGGTAGAATATAGAAAAAGAAAGGATCGGATAGAGCAAAACCAATAATAAACCCTAGAAATCTAACTGTAGAATTGAGAACATCAGGAGAAGTGAGGAGAACGAAATGGCACCTGAGGGAGCAAAGGCTCTGTAGTGGACTGTGGGTGACTTGATGGTGGGTGTGATAACACTGCATGAAGGGGGAATGCCTACATCTTTTAAGTTGTCCATCAGTAATACAACGTTGTAAAATAACGTTACCACAATTAAAATAGAAAGAAAGAGAACTATAATTGTAGTTCAGCCACTGCCTCCCTAATCCTTGTTTTTGGCGTTTTTGGCAACAGATTAACCTCATTCAGCCTCAGAGAATGTCACTAAACCTCTATGATGTGGAAAAATATGGTTTATATATATTTTTTACATTTTATAATAAGTATATTTAAGATATTGTTTTGAAAAGTGGCTCAATATATTTTTAATTGTTGGGACTTGGAGGTCTAGCATTATACCCTTCGCTTCTTTTGCGAGATAGACTTAAGAGAATAAAAATGTCAGTGTTAGAATATATGTAGGTCTGTGGCAAAGTGACTTGCTGATGCTTCACCCTTGACTGTGACAAACTTAAACACTCAGGCATAGGTGGGCACTGTTTCCTGTGACCACCTGCACCTAAAAATCTTAACATATTAAGGGGCAGGCAGCACAGTGGACTATAGTGGAGGATGTAGGTGCCCTAGTGGTGGGTGTGGTGTGGTGACATATCTCTAAAGGGTCAGATCCTGTGCCTCTAAATCATACAGTGTCATAAACCAGTGTTACCTCAATAAAAAAATATATTTAAGAAAATCATTAAGGGACAGGAAAGTGTGTCCCTGCAGTAGAGGCCACCCCAGAAAGGACACAGAGGAGGTTGGCCTATGCCTACCTGCTTTCTTTTCCTAAATTTACTAATCAGGTAAGTCACACCTGCTCACACCTGAGGGATCGGAGTCAGGGGATGCCTCTCATTTCTGTACCTCCACAAGGAAACATGGAGTAGGAAAATTGTTCCCCCAACATAAATGGCAGATGTTACACTATCTATTTTTACTTCTCATCAATAAAGTTGGCATTTGAGGGTTTTCATAAGACCAAAGATTACAAATGAAATACAATTGAAAAAGATTTAAGAATCCATTCCAAGATTTCTAGATAAAAATAAGTTCTAATCAAGATTTAAAAATAAAATGGCCATTGTAAGTGTTTTACTGCCATCTAGTGGACGCTGATCATACTTTATTTTTTAGATTCACTTGGATAGCCAGCAATTTCTGAATGACCTCAGAAGTGATATAGAAAAGAATATAGGATTTGATGCTATTATGAGAGTTCGTACTAGCACAGGTATGAATTTTCATTTATACTATTTTCCAGGTCTCTACTGTATAATTGTTTCCTCTTCAAATTGATAGCCGAGCATCAAAGGGAATAAGAAACAATACTTCCCTTTTTCCTCATCCTTAGGTTTCAGAGCCACAGACTTCTTTGGGGGAATTTTTATGAACAACACCACCGACGTGGAAATGGCAGCCATAGATTGTGACAAAGCAGTGACTGTGGAATTCAAGCATGACGACAAACTCGGTGAAGACAGCGGAGCCTTAATCCAGGTTATTTAAAACTTATTCCTTTCCATTGTCTACTTCTTGCTTTGTTACTGACAGTGATCAGTGAGGAGAGTAAAATACAATCAACTGTCATTCTCTCTATAAAGAAATTCAACTCCACTCTGTATTCTCTATACTTTGATTCACATGTGCTACTTGATGATGTAACAGTCAAGTGTCATTGCATAAGAGTCCACTGTGGTGCGTGATTCAGGCATCAGCAAACTGATTGCCAGTGGTGTTCCTTTCTTTCAGGCTTCAGCTCCCATTTACTCATTTGTTCACTTGTAAGCAGAGTTTGGTTTTGACTTAGCCATAAGCTATAGTTTATAGACTTTACCAAAGCTCTAAGCTTTGAATTAACAACAGTTGTGGCCAGTGGCCATATTTTAGCAACAGTTGTGGCCAGTGGCCATATTTTCACATACTTAGTATTACCTTTAAAGATTGGAGTGAGGGGCCTCCCTGGTGGTGTGGAGAGTTGAGCTCAGCACTGTGAAACTATCCACAGCCTCTGCAGCGTGGGTTAGATCCCAGCTGGCCGGGGAGAAACCCACATGGCATGGCAGACCTCTCATATCTGGCCCACTGCTCTCCTCAGCAGTGTATTTTGTCAGTCTGCCTGTTCTGTTCCCTACTCTGTCTCTGGTGAGTCCGCTCACTCTCCCGCGCATCTGGCCTGTACCCCAGTTCTTATATAAACGAATAAATTAAAAAAAAAAGAATGGAATGAGGTAAGCACTGAATTGATAAAGTACTCTGATGTTTTTTATTGGAGATATTTGGGGAAGTGACTATTTGTTTGCATTTTTGAAAATTATAGTTCAACAACTTAAAACTTAAATACATTGTCAAAGCTCATTGTATTTTTTTTTAAAGATTTATTTATTTATACATACAAGAACCGTGGTACAGGCCAGATGTGCGGGAGGGTGAGAGGATTCACCAGAGACAGAGTGGGGAACGGAACAGGCAGACGGACTGTAACACACTGCTGAGGGGAGCAGCAGGCAAGACAGGAGAGGTCTGCCGTGCCATGTGGGTATGTCCCAGACTGGCCGGGATCAAACCCACACTGCAGAGGCTGTGGACAGCTTTATAGCACTGCGCTCAACCACCTGTGCCACCAGGGAGGTCCCTCTTGTTGTATGTTTTAAGGGGAGTGATCCTTGAGTAGGACTATAGGAACATGAGATGTCATTTCTGGACTTGGATCCCTGGTAATAAAATTGAAGATGTGTGAAATGCAGACTAGCCATGGAAATGCTAACAGATAATGACATTTGAGCTAATTGGGAAGAGCCCATTTAAAATTTAAGCTTAAACCAGTGAAATGTTACATGGAAACCCAGTCAGTGTGTGAATTGATTCCTTACTTGTCCTGTTCAAATTTTTTAGCAATAATAGGAGAGTTCTGTGAAGCAGTTCAGAGGTCTTTAGCTGTACCCACTGTTCTGTAAATGTAAATAAGATCAAGCTTGCTTGGGTGGTTATGTTAACCAGGAAAATGTGTTCTGGGTATTGCCTCTGCAGTGTGCTGTGCTCTACACAACTGTCAGTGGCCAGAGAAGACTTCGAATTCACAACCTAGGCTTGAACTGCAGCTCCCAGTTGGCTGACGTCTACAAGAGCTGTGAGACAGATGCCCTTATCAATTTCTTTGCCAAGTCAGGTAATACTTTGCTAATCCTATGAGCAGCACACCTTGTCTAGCAACTCAGTCAAACTTGTTGGCTGGTTGAGTTAGTAGCTGACAAGCACTGTGTTGGCACGGCCTTTTGGTGGGTGGATTCAGAATTTGTATAAGCAAAGGATGAAGGAGGAGAGTTGGCAATTCTAACGCTAGATTAATAATGAGGACTCACTCAGGCCCACGCTATATGATTTTATTTAAAGTTCCCCGAGGGTATTCTGCATTGAAATTTAGGAAGGGGATACTTAGACTCTGTTGGAAGGGATTGGGTGAGCTCTAATGCAACTCACTCATGAGTTATGAAACTTATGATACTTATGAAATGGTAGGGGCCCAAAGTGGAATTTTCTTTAACTCCTCTCTCCCTCCTCATTCCCATATCAAGATTCCATACTCAGATTTAGAAGAAGCACCAGTCTAGTTCATAGGAATTCAGGACTTTAGAAGAAGGAAAACTGGTCTTTCTTTTTCTCTGTGTGTCAAATTCCGTTTCTCATATTTTGAGGGAAAATCTGGACCAGTTACCTACATTTCATTAGAGGTAGGCCCATTGTTCTTCACTGACTAAGTCATACTGAGTCATCACACTCAGGAGAGCATTAGCAAGTTACCTTCACATTTTTTGAAAGACTTGGTCCTTGGTGGGTCATCTGAAGATGATTTGTTTATTATTATTATCATCACTATTAGTATCGTTTGAAGGGATCCATATCTGAACTACAACTTTGATGCTGTTTTCATTGTTTTGTGCAAATAGCTTTTAAAGCCGTTCTACACCAGCCCTTGAAAGTCATCCGAGAAATTCTCGTTCATCAAACTGCCCATATGCTGGCCTGTTACCGGAAAAACTGTGCGAGCCCATCTGCAACTTCCCAGGTAAGCTGATGTGCTGGGATGCAAAGGTGTCACGGGCCACTCTGCCCCTCAGCATTAGCTACTGAAGCTTCATGATGCTCCACCCGCTAGATCCCACCTAGTAAACCATACAACCAAGAAGACTGATAAAGGGACTGTAGTATTTTTGTACCCAATATTAAAAAACATACTGACTTAACAAGATGCATGAATGAAAACATGTATACATAATGGGTTGACAGTTACCCCATTATGTATAAATAATAGAATAGAACTAAGAAATATCCTAATATAAGTGGCATTGTCTCTTGCATATGAATATGGATCTTTAGTTGTGAAATATGTGTGCTTAAATACACTTTAGACATTACCCATCAAAGTGGACTTGAGCTAATGGCAGTCACGACTTCTTTTTATTTATTTATTTATTTTTCATTTTTATTTATTTATTTATTTAATTTATTTATACAAGCACTGGGTACAGTCAGAAGCGAGGGAGGGTGAGAGAATTCACCAGAGCCAGAGCGGGGAGCAGAACAGGCAGAAAGACCGAAGTACACTGCTCAGGGGAGCAGCGGGCGGCATGAGAGGTCTGTCGTGCGATGTGGGACCCTCCTCCGGTGGCCGAGGAGCAGCCAGAGATTGAACCTGCGCTGCAGAGGCTGCGGGCAGCTTCGCAACCCAGTGCTCAACATCTGCGCCACTGGGGAGACCCACGACTTCTTTTTAGATGCAAAAGTATCTGAAGGTTAATAAGAGGTATAAAGAGTTTTGAAGGAATTGCCTCTGGCTATCATCTAGTGATTTGAAATTTCAGAAGAGCCTTTAGATAAACATCATTTAGACTCTCCTGTAGAAGAAAGAGTAGAATCTCATATCCAAATTTATTTTGGCATCTGTTCTCTTATCCACATCCTTCCCTATGTCAATCAAAGGTGCCATTTTCATAGTGTTGTATTAAACATTTCAGCATAGAATTTGGATTAAAAGAGAAGCTGGGGAGCAACAGATAGGAGAGCTTTCTGCTTCATTCATTGTCAGAAATGTGTGCTGAGAGGACATCTGAGCCCTCCCCCCGCCCCCCAAAAAATATTAAACCTATAGCAACAGAGATAATACAGGTAAGTTTTGGGATTTAATTCATAATATAGGTAAAGTAGGAAAACAAAGCTATTTGCTAGATTTTTCACCAAAGTTCCTTTCTGAGCTGTCCAAAATGATTAAATTAACTGTCCATTCGTTCTTCTCCTGTGTTGATAATCACAGAAGCATCTCTTTAATTTATACATCACTGTTTGGAAGACTTACTGCTTGAGTAGGCTCCAGTATCTGTGCCTTCCACAGAGCATCTGTTTAATTCACACAAGCCCACCAGCTGCCTGGATGGAGTCCAGCTGTGAGCTCCTGGCCATCTCAGTTTTAGTATTTGTCTCAGAGCTGTGGGAATGTTACTCTGTCTCTGCAGTGTTTCACTCTCTGCAGGATTAGTTGAGGAAGAACAGGTACAGTCAGCATTCTCTCGGGAAGTTTATTTGCTAATGTTAAGGTGAATGGATCCTCAAACCTTAAGTTTGAAACAAATCTGTTGCCTATTTGAGGAAAGAAGAAATAGCTGTCAGTTTCTTCTGATTTAAAAGTTAAAAGCTTTGTCTCTACACTTAGATTGTCTATATGTGTGGTTTATTTCCGGAATAAAATCGGGTCAATGCCAAATTTCCTCTGACAAAGTTGAAAGAGATAATTGCTGTTCTTAGGATGACATATTTATTTCTCCATAAAAGCATATGTCAGGTGTACCTTTCAGCTAATGCTGTGCTTTGAAACATGTAACTTAGATATCTTATGATTATCTATCAGAGTCTGGGAAGCATAGCGATTATAAAACTGTTAGTAACCATAAAATATTAAAATAGACCATAAAATAAAAAAAACAGAATTGTTGGATTTGAGGTTTACTTCAAATAATGTGGCTTCAGATTTGGTGCCCTTCCACAGTTTACTTGGGAGAAACAGTTATCTGTGGAGGAATTCCTGATGGAATTCTATTTTATCCTTTGCATAGAACCTGTAACAGTGGCATTCAGTAGGTGTTTGATGAGGTTAGGACTGAATTTCATGTGCATGAAAAGCAGAAAGGGAAATAAATATACTTCACAGGCAGTTGGAAATGCCATTCTGGAACTCAAGAGGTAGACAGATGGTCTTGGTAACACAGATTAGGAAATCATTTATTTCATTTTATTTAATAACACGTACATGATAGTGAGTGTTTGATACAACTGGTGGTGCTTCACAAGCTAGTCATTTAATCCTCATAATAATCCCCACATTATGAAGTAGATGCGCTATTATTCCACTTTAGGTTTGAAAACCAAAGAAAAGAGAAAGTATTTTGCTGGGGGCACACACCAGCAAAGAGGCTGAGCTGGGATGGCATCCTGGGACTGCGATCAGGTTGCCCTCATCGCCGAGACCCCAGACTCTGTAGCTCTAGATTGAACAGAACCAATTGCTGTTCTGTGAATTCCCACTCTGTGCCGTTTCTGCGCTCCAGGGCCTTTAATCTTGGGCTCCCTTTTAATCCTCACCATAGCCTCCAAAGCAGATGATATTGCACATTACACATGCATCTCTGGGGGCTTTCTCAGTAAATGGCCAGGCATATAAAACAAATGTCTTTCTTTTTCAGCTTATTTTACCAGATTCCATGAAAGTATTGCCAGTGTACATGAATAGTTTATTAAAAAACTGTGTGCTGCTTGGCAGACCAGAGATCTCAACAGACGAGCGGGCATACCAGAGGCAGCTGGTCATGACCATGGGTGTGGCCGACTCCCAGCTCTTCTTCTACCCACAGTTTCTGCCCATAGTAAGTCCTGGGGTGGCACAGGTACCAGCGGGGTCTGCAAGGGAGGCACATTTTTGTCCTCTTCCAGATCTTACGTGTCGAGCATTTTGAAGGCCTCTGTCTCTGTGTTGAGGCTCTTTTCCTGATACCTAACCAAATATAATTGAGGTATTAGAGACGGGGAGAGTGATGGCTTATTTCTAACCCCTATATCCAAACTCATACTCAGGTGCCAGTCACAGAGCAATTGGAAAGTGTTAAATTGGGTCAGAAATAAAACATTACTATTTCTATCGAGAATATTAGATGCAAATGATTACAAGTGATTGACTTTCAGATACGATTGGGTTGTTAACAGTCTACATACCTGAGAAACCAGAGCTGAAAGGGATGAGAAGGTCACCATCCCACTTAATTCCCCTTGTCAAGGTCACTGGACCCGCAAGTTGCTAAAGCCAATGGGCCGTTCACGGTCCTCTCTTTGACCCATTGAGAACATCTGCTCACTTCCTCTGGAAACACCTCTTCACGTGTCTTCTCCTGCCTTCTCTGCTGCTTCCTTGGCCTTTCCTGCAGCTGCTTTTATCCTGCTAGTTTATTCTGTTCCCAGGGCGGGGGGGGGGGGGGGGGCGGTACCCCAGGTAGTTCTGTGAAGCGTCTTTTGTCTGTCTACACAACCCCCCTCAGGGGTCTTATCCATCCTAATGGCTTTTATATACCGATGATACCACTTCCCCAGCGCCAGCCCTTCCTCTTCCCTGAACTCCGGATGTGGCTGTCCAGTCACCTGCTGAGCATCTCTGTGAGCATGTAATGCACATCTTAAAACAGGTCTGGAGAGCACCTCCCAGGCTGGCTTCTCCGGTTCTCACTGCTACTTCCAATTCTTTGGGTCAGAAGTCTTGCATTCATTCTTAACTCCTTACTTCTCCCATCCACCACACATCAGCTCTCCTCTCCAAGCATGGCCAGAGTGTAACCACTTCTCACCTCTGTGATCACCCAGATGCAAGCATGATTATCTCTTCTGAGATGAGGCAGTAGCCTCCCAAAGGTCTCCTTTTGTTCACATTCTTGCCTCTTCAGTCTGTTTTCAGTTAGATTAATCCTGAGAAAGTGCTTGTCAGCTGTAGTGCCCTCTACTCAGAACACTCTGGGATTTCCATTTTAGTAGAGGAGTTTCTATCACCCTTGATCCAACCACCCTCACCCACTGTTACCTGCTCTGCCCTTCTCCTTTCTGCCTGGCACAGAGTCGGCACTCGTTAAATATGCCCTGGACAGGAGGGAGAGGCAGGGAAGGGGAAAAGGGAGAAGGAAGAGAAGCTTGGAGTTCCTGACTCTCTTGCCTTTGCCTGCACAGCACACGTTAGATGTCAAGAGCACAGCATTACCTGCTGCTATTCGTTGCTCTGAGTCCCGTCTTTCAGAAGAAGGAATATTCCTGTTGGCAAATGGTCTAAACATGTTTTTGTGGTTGGGAGTAAGCTGTCCGCCAGAACTAATCCAAGGAATATTTAATGTGCCATCTTTTGCACATGTTAACACAAATATGGTAAGTATTTTTTCTCTTTTTTTTTTTTTTGTGGTACAGTGCAGATATAAATCCTTAGATGTTTTCTATTCATGTGTAACATGTATTTTTAAAGAAGGACAAACCATAAGGTAATTAGTTCTGTTTAAGAAAAAGAAAGTCTCATGTTTTTTGTTTTTTGTTTTTTTTAAAGATTTATTTATTTATTTATACATACAAGCACTAGGTACAGTCAGAAGCGCAGGAGGGTGAGAGAATTCACCAGAGCCAGAGCGGAGAGCAGAACAGGCAGACTGACGAAGTACACTGCTGAGGGGAGCAGCGGGCGGCAGGAGAGGTCTGCGTGCCATGCGGGACCCTCCTCCGGTGGCCGGGGAGCAGCCGGGGATCGAACCAGCACTGCAGAGGCTGCGGGCATCTTCACAACCCAGTGCTCAACCGCTGCACCACCGGGGAGGCCCAAAAGTCTCATGTTTTGATAAAAAATAATTAGTTGGTATAAAGCTGTTTGTATGAAGTATTATAAAACAACCAAATCATAGGTCTTTAATAGAGGTTGCCAATGCTTCCAGATCATTCACTAGGTTATTGTGCTCTGAGTACTTTCAAGACACATTTCATTGAACTCCCACAAATCAGTGGGATGAATTTTGTTACCGACAATTTAAAGATGAACTGATTAAGGCGCAGAGATGAATTCTCCCAGGTAGTAAGTGGCAGAGGTGGGAAGTGAATTTAGGTCTTATGCTCTGGGCTCAGCCCCAGTGCTGAACTCTGAACTTCAGACGATCCAGAAATCCTTCCTGTATGTTCAGCTACAGACTAGTCAGATGAATGAGTTACAAAATGATAACCCCACAGAATATACTTCTCTCTGTGGCAGTCATCACAGAGATATGGGTTAGATGTGGGATGAAATGACTATTTTTAGATTGCCATGGGAAAAATCAGTTATACTTTGAGAGTCAGCATTGCTTACAAACGTTATTTGTAAACCATGTTGCTTGTGCCGGCTGCTATGCTGGTCATCCTACCTTACTTGTGAATTCACTTCTAGGGCTCAGTGCTGAGCTTGTTCCCCAGGACCTCACTTTATGTTGCAGCAGGATGACTTAAGGCTCACGGGTTCCTCCATTTCTGGGGTGGAGATACAATTTAGAGACACATAGTATCTCAGAAGAAGGGACAGGATTAAAATTACAGACCACATAGATAGGGGTTCAGTTAGAGAGCTGCATATTTATTATGACTATCCAAAATATATTTTCAAGGAACCAAAAGGTGTACTTATTAAGGGACTAGCTTCTTAAGATTAAGATGTAGAAATAGTAAAATATCTACATGTGGTTGAAATCAAGGAACTATTCGAAGTGCAGTGGTGTGGAGGGACACAGTGGACTGTGGTGGAGGATGCGGGTGCCCTGGTGGTGGGTGCAGTGTGGTGACAGACATCTAAAGAGGTGGGATCCTATGCTTTTGAATCAGGTACAGTGTGGAACACCAATATTACCTTAATGAAAAATAAATAAAAATCACATTGAAGTGCAAAAACATAAAATTAAAAATAAAAAGCAAAATGAAGATTCTGTAGTCTAAGAACTGTAAGTCTGAAGAATATACAGAATTTAAGGAAGTCTTCTCTTCTATCACTGTGTATTAATGAAGTAAATTTTGAACGTGTATTTGCTGAGTGGATACAAGTATGAAATAGCCAAAGTGTCTCTATCACAAACCAGCAGATTGGTAGGTCTGTGCTTTTATCTCCATGTCTTCTCAACCTTCTCAAAAATTAAAACAAACCACATGTAATCTTTTAGAGACAGCTGGCATGTTGACATATTCACATGAAGGATATTTACTTTCTGTTATTATTAAATAAAAAGTTCTACCATGTTAAAGAACACACATGGGGGATGGACTGTGAATATAAATGAAGAATTTCCTGTTTTAACAACTTCTGTGGGAAATATTGGCCATGCACCCTTCATGACACTTAATTACTTTGTGGTCAAACTTTCTTTCTTTCTTAGTGACAAACTCACAGATGATGTGTGGCTCTTGGTGTCTTCTTGCTGAGAAGCATTAGCATTTTACTCTGTCTTTATGGAAGAAAGCTGAGTCTCCACCCTTCACATGCCCCAGAGGCCACAGGCAGCTGGAAAGTCATGTTTTAAAGTCCATTAACCAGATGCCAGGGAAATCTAAGAAGCCCCATTTGAGATATCAGGAATTGGTGGTCGGTTTTAATGTTGGAACAGTGGAGTTCAAATGGCAATTTTCCAAACATGCTTATGCCTCGGAGTCCTGTACTCAGTCCTTTGAAAGAAGGGATAAAATAATTCCTTTCCTCTCACAAGTTGTCCTAGAAATACCCATCATGCCAAGGGATGCAGTTTCCTGATACATCCTTTGCATAAAACATACATCCGTTGTGTCATTTTAGATGCACATAGGTTTCAGAGTCATGTGAAGGATTTTTATTTTCAAAGGGCAGTTCATTTGTGGAAATGTATGTTAATAAAATCAATACATTTTCTCATAGTTTGGTTTTTAGGTAAATGAACTAAGCCAGTAGTCAAGTATCTGGTTTAGAAGGATGTTTTTCAATGATAACATTATCATCTCATTGCTGCTTCTGTCTACATGTTGTAAGTAGAACTGAAACTTAAGCCTTGATTTTCTTAAATCTTAGACATTACTGCCTGAGGTGGGAAACCCACATTCTCAAACACTCAGAATTATAATGAGCATTATCCAACAAAAGAGGCCATATTCAATGAAGGTAAGAATGAGATTTTATTTTTCACTTTTTTCAAGTGATTTTAAAAATTTCATTAAAGACTTTTTAAATGCATGCCCTATACTTTCATAATGTGATTTTTTTAAATAGAAAACTCAAACCTCAAATAAGTGTCTACTACTTATTAAGTGTATCTACAGGCACAAACATACACATATAATTCTCTTAGTATAACTTAGATTTCATGAAGATCCTCTTCATGGCTTAGGACAAATTGGTATCATCAGCAGACTTTGGAATGACTTTTCTCTCAGTATTTCAATTAATTACAGAATTATTCAGAACATTTGTAAATTTAATTCTTTTTTTTTTTTAAGATTTATTTATTTATACAAGCACTGGGTGCAATCAGAAGCGCGGGAGGGTGAGAGAATTCACCAGAGACAGAGCAGGGAGCAGAGCAGGCAGACTGACGAAATACACTGCTGAGGGGACCAGAGGGCACCGCAGAAGAGATCTGCGTGCCATGTGGGACCCTCACCCGGTGGCCGGGGATCGAACCAGAGCTGCAGAGGCTGCAGGCAGCTTCGCAACCCAGCGCTCAACTGCTGCGCCACCGGGGAGGCCCCTGTAAATTTAATTCTTACAGGATTTATTATCACTGAAAAGTTTTGTTATCCAGTCTTTCTAAGCTCTTCTAGCCTTTTCTGAGTTTGAGTAAAAGAATTTAAAATGTCCCATTTCCTGGGACCTCCCCCCAGCCCCATACTTTTTATGTCAACCTGGAACAAATGATGGGCGGTTCAACTTAGTCTGAGACTCAAATCACAGAGGAGAATAGTCATACTTTACCTTTACCGAAGTTTCTCCCTGCTCTATTCCCTTCCTCACACTGTGGCCAGACACATCTCATCGCAGGCGGCTTTACAGTGAGCACCACACAAAAACAAAACAAAAAAATAGTGCACCTGAAGGGCAGCAAGAGAAAACAACCCCACAGATGAGCAGCCTGAATGCTCCCTCTTCAATTTCCATAGAGAAATCAAATCCTAAAGAAATCTGACCCTCAAGTCCTTCCCTCCACAATGTCTTTTCCTGCCCAGTCTCAGCCTGAGTTGTGTCACTGAGGCCAGAAGCAGGTTACTGTTGCCCATTACAGGCTAAGCAGGGTCCTGGTGGCTCAGAAGATGCTGCAACACAAGTAGAAAGAAAACAGCCTTGGCTTCAGGCCCTCCAGGTGCAAGTCTTAACCTCGTGTGGATTTTTCATGAAGGAGTTGATTTTGCTTCCCAATATCGGGGCACAGGGTGTGCTTCTCCACAGAGCTCTTCCTCTGCCGCCCCCCAACGCCAGTGGTGACATCCGGGAGCCCAGACATCACACGTCTATGTCCACCTGCAGTCAGCTGAGGTGTGGTGCAGCGCCATCAGCAGTTGTTATGTACTTTTATGAGGTCAGAGGTGGCTTGAAGGTTATCGGCGTGGGGCTCCCGCAAAAAGAACATAAAGGAAAACTGTAGGGGGTTGGGGGTTTTCCTCTAGTGGATGTCCTGGACTCTCCCGGGGGTAGGTGGATGTTGTTTTATAGGTGCAGCCCCATCCACCCCAGTCAGACTCAGTAAATAGCAAGTTCTGGTCAATCAGATCATTTCTTCTGCCTCCCTCTTGCAGCGGTGAGTCCGCGGGTACACAGGAGGGCACAAGCTGTGGATGACAGACCTGCCCACTTCCCGCCTCTTTCCCAGAGCAGCTCTGTCCACTAATGCAGCCGCGTGAATTCTGTTTCCACATAGTCATGTTTTCAATTTTTTACTATGTACTTAATAATATGTATTAATTTAATATGTATTAACTCAATATACCTCAAACATCGTTTCGGTGTAAACAGTGCTTGGATTTTGCATCTTCTTTTACATGCTATGTTGAGAAATCCATTATTGTGTTTTCCACTTTCAGTACATTTTGGACAAGCCAGGTTTCAGGTGTTTAATGGCTACACACAGCTCGTGGCTGCAGCGCAGCTGGTCCCCAAATAACCTCATTTTATTATGTTAAGAAAAACAAATTCAGGCCAGCTTGAGTGTAACCATGTCAACCAATGACCTGCTTTCATTATAAGTCATTTTGCTTAAAGTTACAGTTTCCAAGAATGTATAGACATTGAGTGAGGGCTCACTGGACAGCAAGACCCTAGAGAACTGTAATGAGCAGGAACAAGGGTTCTCCCAGGGGGTCCCACCTCTGCAGCGCCCCTCAAATTTCCTCCCTTTCTGCCTGCCCACCTCCAACTGCTCCATGGCCAACTTCCCTCACCTCCCTCAGATGTGCTACAGCCTGCTGCCAGCTGGCTCACCTTCTCACTTCCTTTTTCAGCACCTTCCCTGGATCACATTTCCTACCAAAGCCCAAATTTCTTTTATTTATTTATTTATTTATTTATTTATTTATTTATTTATTTATTTATTTGTAAATAATAAATTTTATTTTTATATTCCCCATACAATTGCAGCCCCCCCATTCTGACCCCAATCCCTCCCCTCCCGCCCCCCACCCCCTAAAAGTGTCTCTGGTTCATAGTTTTTTGTTGATTTTGATTTTCACTTTCTTATAGTTATTCATTTTCCTGGTCCCTTATTTAAGTTTTCTAGATTCCTACTATGAGTGAGACCATCCGGTATTTTTCTTTTTCTTTTTGGCTTATTTTGCTGAGCATGATCCCTTCCAGCACCATCCATGTTGCTGCAAATTGCATGTGTTTAGCTTTTTTGAATTCTGAGTAATATTCCATGGTATATATGTACCACATCTTCTTGATCCAGTCATCTATTTTTGGGCATTTGGGTTGTTTCCAAAGCTTAGCTATTGTAAACAGTGCTGCTATAAACATAGGGGTGCAGGTGTTCTTTGGAATTGATGTTTCTGTGTCCTTTGGGTAAATACCTAGGAGTGGAATTGCTGGATCCTATGGAAGCTCTATGTTTAGTAGGTCCAGAAATCTCCACACAGCTCTCCACAGTGGTTGGACCAGTTTGCACTCCCACCAACAGTGCAGAAGAGTTCCTTTTTCTCCACACCCTCGCCAACATTTGTTGTTGCTAGTTTTTTTAATATGTGCCATTCTCACTGGTGTAAGATGGTATCTCATGGTAGTTTTGATTTGCATTTCCCTGATGACAAGTGATGTTGAACATTTTTTCATATGCCTGTTAGCCATTTGCATTTCCTCTTCAGAGAAGTTTCTTTTTAGCTCTTCTGCCCATTTTTTGACTGGATTATTTTCTTTGTTGTTGTTGAGTCTCATCAGCTCTTTGCAGATTTTTGTGATAAGCCCTTTATCATTAGTGTTGGGTGCAAAAATGTTCTCCCAGTTGGTGGGGTTTCTCTTTGTTTTTGTTATTGTCTCTTTTGCTGTGCAGAAGCTCTTTAATTTGATGTAGTCCCAGCTGTTTATCTTTGCCTTTACTATCACTGCTTTGGGTGATGTGTCTGTAAAGATGTCTTTGATGTGCAAATCACGTAGTGTTTCGCCTATGTTTCCTTCTATATATTTTATGGTTTCAGGTTTTATGTCTAGTTCTTTAATCCATTTTGAGTTGATTTTTGTGTATGGTGTGAGGTAGTGGTCAAGCTTCATTCTTTTGCATGTAGCGACCCAGTTTTCCCAGCACCATTTATTGAACAAACTTTCTTTGCTCCAATGCATAGTCTTTGCTCCTTTGTCAAAGATTAGTTGACCATAAATCTGTGGGTTTATTTCTGGATTTTCTATTCGATTCCATTGGTCTGTATGTCTGTTCTTGTTCCAATACCATGCAGTTTTGGTGATTATGGCTTTGTAGTATAGTTTGAAGTCTGGGAGTGTGATGCCTCCATTCCCTTCTTTTTTTTTCAGGAGAGCTTTGGCTATTCGGGGTTTTTTGTGATTCCATATGAATTTCATCAATAATTGTTCTATTTCTTTGAAGAATGACATTGAAATTTTGATTGGAATAGCATTGAATCTGTATATTGCTTTTGGAAGGATGGCCATTTTAATAATGTATATTCTTCCAATCCATGAGCAGGGGATGTCTTTCCATTTCTTTGTGTCTTCTTCTATTTCTTTTAACAGTGTTTTATAGTTTTCTTTGTATAGGTCCTTTACCTCTTTTGTTAGATTTATTCCCAAATATTTGATTTTTTTTGTTTCAATAAAAAAAGGGATGGTTTTTTTGATTTCTTCTTCTTCAGATTTATTTTTTGTGTATAGGAAGTCTACTGACTTTTGTGTGTTGATTTTGTATCCTGCCACTTTACTGAACTGATTGATGAGTTGAATTAGCTTTTCTGTGGAGTTTTTGGGGTTCTCTATGTATAATATCATATCATCTGCAAATAGTGATAGTTTGACTTCTTCTTTTCCTGTTTGGATTCCTTGGATGTCTTTCTCTTGTCTTATTGCCCTGGCTAGGACTTCCAGTATTATATTGAAAAGCAGTGGTGAGAGTGGACATCCTTGTCTTGTTCCAGATCTTAATGGAATTGCTTTCAGCTTTTCACCATTGAGAATGATACTGGCTGTTGGCTTGTCATAGATGGCCTTTATGATGTTGAGGTATGTTCCTTGTATCCCAAGAATTTCAAGGGCTTTTATCATGAATGGGTGTTGCACTTTGTCGAAAGCTTTCTCAGCATCTATTGATATTATCATATGGTTTTTAAAGCCCAAATTTCTTAACTGTGGTTCTGTTTCTCTCACCTCCCAGACTTTTGAAGACTGTGGTCATTTACATGCCAGTCATGTCTGTGTCTTCGGCACCTGGTATATGGTACAGGGTACCCCACTATGGAATGCTGGCCCACCCCCATCCTTAAGGAAATTCTATTCTGTCCTTTAAGGCTTAAGTGGTAGTCACTGCTATTGTAATGCCTCTGTTGTGCTGCTTTGCTTACATTTCATTGTTGCCATTTTTAATTGTATGCCTTAGTTTTTGTTATTTGGAGGTCAGTGCCTCCCTCTACTCTAAGCACTTTCGCATCATCCTCCAAGGCTTCACGCACAGTGGACATCCTATAATTTTGGTGACTCTGAAGCTCAAGACAAAACTGAGCCACATTCAGAAAATGTTTAATATAATTTCCCTTTCTTTGTTTTCCCCCCAGCTCACGATAGTGAAGCAGCGAGAACAGCCAGAAATGGTTTTCCGACAGTTCCTGGTAGAAGACAAAGGACTTTATGGCGGATCCTCTTATGTAGATTTCCTCTGTTGTGTCCACAAGGAGATCTGTCAGCTGCTGAATTAATTGAACCTTCTTTGTTGTCAATGTTGCATTTCTGAGGAGATCATCTCCTTCTTGGTGCCTAATTCTCTAGATGCTAACAGGCTAGTTTTGATTTCTTGCTCATTTTCAGAATAGCTTTCCAAAATGGCATTCAGCACTTCAGCTGTGGTGCTCAGGTATAAAGCCAGTGAAGGCACAGTTGTACCTTAAAGGGAACAGTCTTATTTCTGATCGCACAATTTTTAACTGTTGAACAGATGCAGTTTGCAGTTCATGAAAGGCATAGTTTACAGAACTGTAAACATTCTCAATTTTTTTTCTTTGTGCTAAACATATAAATTATTTTTCCAAATGTATAGATTTGGGGTAAAAAGTTGTCTTGTAGTGAGGGGAAAAATTAATTTTTACATTATACCTAATTTTTTTAAACCATGTGACCCCATTAAACACATTTTGCAACTGAAGGTTTGCATAGCAGACTTTTAATAACCTTGGAATCTATTTGGTAGGACAATTTCTGTTCTACTCGTTTTTTTCATAATTATATGTTGTGTATGTTAAAACTATTTTCCATTTGTTTTGTCTATAAAACTGTCTTTATCAATATTCTTAATGGTTCTCTGTACAATTTTGAAGGTTTCTACCTGTATATAATGGATCTTAACCAGTATCAATAAATCACTTCATATGCTCTTACTCAGTAGGTAGAATTCATTTTTTAGTTATTTTGACATTTTAAAAAGCAATAAGGGTAGTTCTTAGTGTCCTGGGAAAAGCTGTTCAGATGAATCATTAAGAACAAATTGGGAAAACTAAATTGTTTTTTGAGGATTGGAAAGTGATAGGTAAATGAATAAATCTAGGATATATCAGACGCACCTTGAGAGAGGTATTTAAAAAATGTTCTAACGTGTCCTTGTGGGCAAAATAAATTGCTAACTGACGACATGAGACCATTACTAATGAATATGTCTAAACCTAGGAGAGCAGTTTTGAGTAGTATGACATGGACCATCTGTCCTGTATCTTGCCTGTTCAACTTCTTTATCATTGATATGAATAAATACTGAATGTTGAAGTATATCAAGTATAATTATGTCCCAAGAATTATACTGTGTTCTAACATGTCCATGTTTATTCCTCACAGCAACCCTGTCTTCTCATCAGCCTCTTGTCCTTGAAGTGATTAAGTATCTTCTTAGTATTATGACACTGCCAGCAAGGTTATCTGTAAATTAGTAGATGCCATGAAACTGAGTAGAATAAATGCACAGACCTTATTAAAGTCTCCCTGTTACTCAAGATGTTTCAGATCAGCTTTCAGGAGTTTAATAAGAAGAAATGTACAGTCATTAACTTGTGTCCAAAAAACAAATGCACATTAGATGCATTTGGGAAATAACAGATACCCTGAAAAACTTAGGGAGTTTGTTGATAGGCATCTGTAGTGGGGCACATGCAAGTGTGATCTTCAGCTACTCTGATACCAGGAGAGCCTGTTACGTGAATAGAGCAGTCGTCTGACTCCAACGCCCGGACAAGCATTCAGTTCTATCTAGGCACCATCTGAGATGGGCCCAGAGCACATTCCAGCCAGAGGTGTGACACTGACACACTGGTGGAAAGAGGCCTATATTATGTAGGAAAACTATCAATAGTAGCAAGTATTTCATTCCTCAGCTCCAGACAATGCTGAAGATGGGAAGACAGAGGAAAAATATTTAAACAACTCTTGGAAGACAAAAGGGAATAGAGTATGAATGGAAAATCAATTTCCAAGGCAGAAGTAACTCAGTATAGACAGGAAGGACTCCAGTACTCTTGAATGACTGCTTGCCAAAAATGACTAAGTGCTGTTCCCCCATACCATACTGTTCTGAAACAGTAACGTCCTCCCTCAGATTTTGAGAAACAGTAGAAACAGTAGAGCATAATGGCTAAAAGCATGGACTGTGGAGCAAATGACGGGTTTCTATCCTAACTCCACCGCTAGCTGTGTGACATAGGGTAAGTCAGAAACCTTTCTGTGCCTCAGTTTCCTTCTCATTGTTTCAAGAATTAAATTAATGAATATATGAGCTTAGAATAGTTCCCTGCACACAAATGCTATTCATTATATTCACTGCTGTTATCATTTTATTAGGTTTTGAAAATTAAATTTGCTAAGGATCATGAAAACTAGGAGTAACCTGACTCATTTGCTGTGAGCTCATGAGTATTTTGATAGGCTCAAAATCAAGCTGTCTTTCAATGTTACAGAAATTATCAATAAAAAGAGTTTCTTAGATTAAAATAAACATGTGGAAAATGTTGCCTAAGCGGCTTAAGTGTTAAAACCTAAAACTTCAATAATATAAAACAAGAGAAGAATATGTATTTTGAGTGGATGCAAAAATGAGTTTACATACTGAAGACACTTTGTTGAGGCAGCTGTTAACTGGCATTACCTCTACTTCCAAGTAGTCTAACCTAGTGACAGTCAACGGAGAATATCTTTTAATGTTCAGTCAGATGGAAACATGTTCATTAATGAAATAGTGAAGAGTAAAGAAATTTTGGATCATGTTTTTCAAACACAGAAAAGTAATTTGAAATCGAGCTGCTGTTCCACTAGAGGGCAGTATACACTGAGGGCAAGTCTAAAGCCTTCCAGAAAGTCTCCTCAGTAGTCTTTAGGACAAAGCAGTTCTTTGGGGTACAATTGGCTATGTAAATTTTAATCGCGGAAAACACAAGTAATGCTAACTAGTCTGGGTAAAAAGAAAGCTCGGAGGAGTAGCAGAAATCCCCATGTCATCTCTAATGAATGTTTGAGAAAAAACTTCCTCTTTTCCAAACAGCTATTTATGAAGTTCTGTTTGTTGGAAAGTGGTATTTAGCATCGTTTCCCTAAAATTTTTCCTCTTGGAGCAAGTTCCGTCTTCAGAGGCCACTGGTGAATTTTCACTGCACTGGATGACAGTGACTCAAAGATGCGCACGTGTCCCGAGCCTGGTTCCTGTCAAGTCAGACTCCCCGGTTCCCAAAGCTCATGCTCATACACATGGAGCCACTGCCATCCAAACTGAACACATGGAAATCCAGCTTTAAATCACGTAGAGAACAAACTGGGGGAGGAGGCAAAGTGACTAGTCCAGTCAGTCTCTATTGTTAGAATAATGACTGCAGAGGATTTTTAGGGGTAAGCCTTAATAATGTTACCAGTTATAAATGTGACATTTTTACAATAAGAATTTACCTTGAAATCTTTTATATAAGACTTAAGTCAGTTTTCCCTCAAATTGAAGTATTAGTGGGGTCCATGAAAATATCTTTAAATACTTACTATTGGTGTTTATAAGGAGGTTTAGAGTATGGTTACTGCATTGATATTCTAGAACCCAATATGCCTTAGGAAAAAGGGTAGTGCACTTATGAGTTCGGTGAATCAGATCTAGCCAATAGAAATTAGAAACAGTAAACTAGTGCGCAAAGAAGTCTGGTTTTTAAAATCAACCTAACAGAATCTGAATCAACCTAACAGAATAGAATCTGAATCAACCTAACAGAATAGAATCGGTGGCTGTTTATTAAGGTGTTTTGTGCTGTTCCTCTCTTCTAGAGAGGAATTTAGAAAACCCACCAAAGTGGGCAAACAGCACAGATGAGGGGAATGGGAAGTAAATGAATTATTACCATGTTTAATATGCAAACAAAGCTCGCCAGAAAGACCATTATTCCACTATGAAAAAAGCTCATGGTTTGCTTCCACTATTTGGATTACATGCTTGGTTCCTGTATGCTTCTTACACTCTTGACTTATAGATTCTCAAGAAGTATTTTTGGTAAAATTTAGCTTATCCTAGCTTTCTTAGCCACTCCAGTAAAAGAGGTAAGAACTGTTAACATATACTTAGACTGGTCATTTTAATCTTTTATCTAATACTGGGGAAAGGGTTTACTAGAAAATAATCATCTAGATTAAATGAGGGAATTTTTGCTGCATTGTAGCTAGACATCTTTACATTTGAGTAAATAATGGAAACCTTGAGATAAGCAATATGACTTTTCCAGAAAGAGAGTCTTCTGTGGGCTCAGTTGGCTGAATAAATGTTCTAACCTTCTAGGAAGTCCTAAAATTTACAACTTCAAAGCAAACTACATATATTTTTGAGAGCCAAACTAAAGTTCACTCCCTACCATCAAACAAACATCAAAGATAATAATGTAAAAAATCTCACATGAACCCCGAGATTACAGGACTGTTCTAAAAAAAAGGCTTTTATGTAAAGGTTTATGTTTTTAATAGCTCATAAAAATATAAGACACATTTAGATCAAAGACTACTATTCAGAATGAGTCCCCACTGGGCCATCATTTTGTCAAATTAATAAAGATTATATAAAACAAATGAGGAAAATCTGGAACTCTACTTCAAAGACTACATTCTATGCTCTTAAATTCAGGATAAAACAGTACAGGTTTTAAAATTAGCTGCTGTAACTAATCAAAATGTTGTAATTTAGCAATTAAGAGATTAAAGTATTTTAGAAGACATGAAAAGGAATCATTCTGAATAATAGCCCCAAGAATCTCAGCCAAGGCCAGCGCACTGACTCCCAAGCATGTCACTGTTACAGCTCCGTTAGCTGAAAATGAAACTATGTCCTCATGCAGGGCTTCAGAAGAGGGAGAGATGCAGTTTAGGTTTCACATTTGACTTTTAGATTCAAAGGTGACTTCTATCCACAGTACTATCAGAACAGTCCCTGTGGCTACAGTATTGATCCTTGACAACTTTGGCCATAAGGTCCAGCTGCCAAATCAGACCCCAGGAAGGCTGGACTCCACAAACTAGTTTGACATAAATGAAACATGACATAACAACCCGTGACACATGCCACACACTGCAAATGATGCCTATGAACGACTCACACACCACGTCATGAATGCTGCACTTGCACTGAATGACATCAGGTACACTCAAGTGTTTGTGGTAGTCATCACAGAAGGAAGTGCTATGGTACCCACATCACAAATGACATGCACAACATGACACATCATAAATGACAGTACCTGCACCAGAAATGGCATGTTACAGATCACACACACCACACGTACGCCTACACATGATGGCCATAACACACAGAATTCATGCCCTACACAACTTGTGGTGGTCACATGTATGTCACATGGTGGTCCTACAACAGTCACGTGTGTCCTGACAGTCATACGATGCTGTGGGATGGTCAGATGTATGCCACATGGTCATGTGTCAGACTCGTCATGGTCAAATGCCATCTATACTAGGAAGAACAGCTTAAGCAAGTTAAATTCATCAGGTTTATAAGGATCTCAACTCTATTTCTTTAATTCAGTCCTTAATGGATATAATATAATCTCATTTTATGCGTTAATATGAGCCAATGAAAGGCACAGAATTAACTACTAAACTGCATCCCAGGCCAAACAATGAATCTGATCTTAGTTCGGCCTTTTTCATTTGGTAGCAATAGCAATTCCACTTGCAGAAAACATGCTTTCAAATTCCAAATTCCAGAAGTTTCAGTAGAAAAATTATACACAAAATAAAAAAAATATATTTATCAAGAGCAATGGTATCGCATTCAACAAATTTTCAATTACATGAGTTATAGAAAGAGAAATGACAGTATAGTCTCATACAACTGAGCTGCAAAGCCAGTTCCTTACACACATCACATCATATGACTTCAGCAAGAGGTGACCACAGTTCCATTTCTAAGCTGTCTTGCTGAGGGTTTTCCATAACTGTTTTTATATTGAACTTCTTCCATGACAAGTTTAAAGGTGTTTGCATTTCCTCATCCACAGTACTTTATTCCCTGAAATGCTGAAACCACACACCTAATAAGCAGGTGTCTCTGTTGGTGCCTTCTTTCTCTTATTTTGCTAAGGAATATAAAACTGCTTGGAAGGTGAATCCAAGGTCAAGACTACACCAAAGTTCTACCACATGGATATTTGTCCTCTTCTGCTTCTTTGGAAGCATGATTAAGTGTCACCTGCAGGTACGCAATTGAGATAATGATGCACTTTCTCTTCTTAAGGTGCCTACCTCTTCCTTCACCCCTATAAGCTCTACCTCCCCTCGCAGATTTAGATGTAGGTGGAGCCGATTTTGTTCAAAGCCTCTCATTTTCTTCTGTAGTCAAATTATATCTGACTTTACAATTTCTTTAAAAAGAAAAATAAGTCTTTTTACCATTTCATTAAGGAGCTGTTAAAACTCTGACAGAACTTACCATCTGTCCTAAGTTCATTCTATCCAGACTCCCAAATAGCTTCCCATTTGCTGTGACAGCAGTGGCAAGACCCCGTTATCCATGACCATAAGCACTAGTGAGATGCAACAGATTTTTTTCACTGTTCATTTCAACTAGTACTAAAAGGCAAAAACCTTTATAATTAGTTGGAACCTATCAGAATAACTTCAAGCTCTGAAAGTAAAGGTGTCCATGGTGTTCCATCCTGGTCGGTTACATGCACATGACTAAAGGTAGGGCGACTTTTTTATCTTGGACTAAATTAGTGTGTGTGACAACTGCCTAGGAGGTTGGCTAAGATACTCCTGCAGCCTTGAGAAATTAAAGCAAAATGTCAGCTGGAACGGAGTTCTAAAGTAATTGTCTCCCAACTGAAATTAAAACTACAAGAAGGTAGCAGGGCATTAAAAGGATCAGCGTCTGACAAAATTATCGGGGTGGAAAGCCACCTCTGTGTGCTCCTCCACGACCCCCCCTAAAGCCACCTCTTTCCCCCCGGAAGTTTGATCGATTTCTTTCTCGTCCCCGGCCAGCAGAAGTTCCTCCTCTTCCTCCACCTCTGGGAGCTCCACCTCCGCGATCAGATTTAGATTTGGGAGGAGGTGATTTTGGTCGAAGTCTCTCAATTTCTTCTGTACACCCAGTCAAATAGGAATTAGGGGCACTGAAGTAGGATGCGTAGGTTTCTGCATTGTAGTTGCTATTGGTAAGAGTTGGGCCAACTGTGAGCCAGCCTGAAATGAAGAGGGAAAAAAAATGATCCTTTTGGTCCTTCAAAATGTAGAAAAGGTAGCAAACATTTCTGTATAATGAGAATTTAATAGATTTTCTATAACCTTCACAAATGTTCATTGTTGTAAAACATTGATTTTTACCTAACAGTACAGAGACAATAGGACTTTAATATAAAATAATAATAATAGGTATATCATACGGAGCCTGTTATTTATCACCTAGTGGACACCCTGATTGGTAGAGAAGAACCTCTAGATCAAAGAGCAGCTTCCATACCTCATGGGCTCATGGACAATTCAGTCTGAGATTTTTAATTGCTCTCCTCAAGATTGACTTTTGGCAGGTTTGTGGTGTCAAGTACAACATACACACAACATTAAGGGGTAAGGAGCAATTGCATTTAAAGATTTAATGAAAACAGCTAACACAGTCTCTGTCATGCCCCGGTGACTCTTACATAAACAAGTTTCACAATATGAATCTTTGCAGAGTAACTGCAAGGGACACGACACAGTAGTTCACTATAATCTTTTTGATATTTTGATGTTTGCTTTTACTCGCAGCAAAACTCAAATAGTTGTTTTGCTTTTTCTTTGACGTTTTCCACCTCCTTTAAACAGCAGTTGTCACTAGAGACAGTTCCCAGTTTCAGGAGTTATTATGGAGTAGGACAGGTTAATGATGGACAAGAAAAACCAGTTTATTTCCTCAAACCTCAGAGCCACAATCTGAAGAGCAAACATTTGCTTGTTGTAAGCTGTGCTGCTGAAATATTTTTACTTTGATAAGGCAATAAAATCACCCACAAAACTTCTAGGCAAGGTGTTTGAATATATGGTGAGAGGAAGTCTAACAACTCAAAGTTCACTCAAAGCTGTATCTACACAGTGCATAGAATGACATAAGCATAAACCATATGTGCACTGAGAAAAAGATTAAAAAATCAAGGAAATGACATTTAAATCACAGCATTCCCACCGTTTAAAATCAGTATGCTGTTTTAATTTAGACATTAATAATTAAAGGATGCATGCTGTAATTTTTAAGATAACTACTGAAAAAGCAATAAAAGAACATCTAACAAGCTAATAAAAGGATAAATAGAAAAAAAGTATTTAAGCTGTCCAAAAAAAAAAGGAGTAGGGTAATACTAATGTAAAGCAAAGAGCAGATAGTAATTTTTGCCCAAATATATCAGGAATTAGAATACAAACTGACTATACAATTCAATCAGATAAGCTTGATGGAAAACAGCCATGTGTTTGTACACAAGATAAGGCAGATTGAAAGTAGTAGGATGGAAATAAAAAGCCACATAAACACAAATCAAAAGAAAGCTGTTACAGTAACATTAGCTGAAGTGAATTTTAAGGTAAGAAACACTAGATAAAGGAGGATATTTCATATTATGATGCTAGGAAGGCATAAAAATTATACATTTTATAAACACCTGACCACAGAATGTCAGAGATATATACAAAACTGACAACTAAACAAATCACAAGTCCTAAGGACAACAGATTTCAAAAGACCTTTCTTACAGAAGAGTTTAAAAAATTAGTAAAGATATGGCAGATATAAACAACACATAATAAATACAATAAACCTACAATAAAAACAATATACATTTTATACAATATAAAAACAATATATATTTCTTTAGACTTGAAATGGTTATCTAAATTGTATCAAAAGCAAACCTCAACAAATTACAAAGGAGTGAAATCTTAGTCTATTATTTGACCAAAATAAGCCAAAAAGTAGTAACAAAATAACAAGCAATTCTTTACTGAATGACACACTGCTAAGGGAAAAAAAAACATTTTTTCTAAAGCCAAACCATATGGTATACAATTCACCCATGGAATAGCAGTGAGAAGAATGAGCTTGGCGAATGTGAAGTACAGCAAAAAGAGGAATCAGACACCTTAACATTTTTATTTCATAGCGCAGTCTGTGCTATTTTAACACCCATATTTCAAGAAACCATAAAGTTGTCTTTTGGTTTTTTTTTTTTTCCATTTTTTCTGATGTCTTACCTGGTCGAATTGTACTATCTCTTCCAAACAGATGAAGGCGTCTTCTACCAAGACAGAAATGTTCAATTATATGAAAAATTTCAACAGGTTTTTCTATATTGCCGATTTCAGGTTCTTCTGTGATAATCAAGTCAATGTCCACATTAGCATGAATGAAGTCTCCGTCTGTGCTGCGCTTAACAGTCCCCTTGATCCCCATGAGGCAGTGCTCCTATGGGACGGTAAAAGCAGAGCAGGAAACTAGTCTCTTTTCATCACCAGTCCTATCTTGTAACATTTTCATTTCTGTAGCCACCAATTCCAAAACAATCCTCTTTTCTCTGGATCCTTGGGATACTGGGCACAAACAGAATAGGAAAACCTAGATCCCTGGATGTGGAAAGACTGCCAGGGAAGCTAGACATGAGGATATTAAATTTAGAGTCATCACATTTTAGAACAGTCAGTGATCAAAATCTTGTCCTCTGCACTCAACAGAAACTTGTTTTCATCTGTTACGGAAACAAGGCACTTGATTTTGACATCTTAAAATGGCATTATTATTATTAAGAATATCTCATATGATCCAAGATCAAAAATATCAGTGTTGTTTACACAACATAAATAAGTGTGAAAATGAAACAATTTTGCTTTGGTTTTCTGACCTGTATTTAATCTGGATGAAGGGGCGTATAGATTAAATGAGTCTGATCTTTCACTGGACTCCACGAACCAATAACGGCAAGGGTGGCATACTTTCCCTTCAGAAGAATTTTCCATTCCCCAAAAGAACCTCACACTCTTTAATTCTAAAGAGTGGAAGACTGAGGACACACTGTTTCAATCTGAGACCTGCTGGACAGCAGAATAGTAGAGGTTCTCGGGGGTTCTTAGTATAGATTCTAACATAGCAAATAGAACAAAAGAAAAGAAATGCCTCTAAGTTAAGCAGCTACAAGTTTTGCCCTCAACTCTTTTTTTCTGGATCTAGAGAAAGGAAAAATTCTGGGGGGAGCAAGGGTATTGAGAGCCTGTATTTGAACTATAGCAGTTGAGGACACACAGGCATATATATTTCCTTTTACAGCATCGTGGGGGCTGCCTAACCCTGTGAATAAAGCACTCTAAAATGATTTTTATGTAAACATACTCATTGCCATTTTTACAAGTCCAGGAAAAGAGCATTTCCACCAAAACCAATTAAAACAATATACTGTGATTTGGAAAACCTTGAGAGAAAAGAAAACAAAACAAAATAGTAAACGCAATACCTTTGTTCTCTGGAAGACAGCTTTTGGATCTAAAGTCTTAGTCTTTCCAGGATTGTTTTTATTGGTTTTTATCCAACAAATATCTTCACATCTTCTGTAACCCCACTTGCGTAAACACTAGGAAGAATTAAAAAAAAGAGATCCTTAGCTAAAAGAAATAAAATGATGCTTATAATAACCAACCAGCATCAAAAAACTTCCTAGAGGTCTGAGACAACAAATTCGAGTATCTTTCAGTAATTTTTAGTGTAGAAATAGAAAAAAAAGAAATACTAGCCTTTAAATATCTAGCCATGATACAGGACAAATGTGTGTGTGTGTTGGATGTTAATATGTGGTTGATATTACTACACAGTGTTATGTAACACTCACAATACTCTAATACTGAAATAATACCTTTTATTGCCTTCAATAGAAAGTAGATTTTAAAATGAGAAGAAAACACTCAGACCCTCTTTAATTATAAAATAGCTCCACAAGATAATTTGATTCCTGCCACTTCAACTATCAAGCTAGGGACAAGGCTGAAAATTACTGAAAACACTCTAATAACTAAAAAAAAAAAAATTATAAAATGTTATTTTTATGTATTTAATACTAAAAACCTCAAAAAATTCAAACATTGAAGACTGTTACACGTATCTTTATTGAGGAAAACTTTCTTTACTGCATTTGGACAGCAGAAATGAGCCCCAAACTGAATACTACTGATACCTACACACCTAATGGATAAAAGGCATATGTGATTTTGTTAACACTTAGAAATCCAAAATACTCTAGTAAAAAAGAGTTCTGAACTAAAGTAAAGTACCTCAAATAAACTGAGGTGTTGTAATGCCTTTTACACTTTCAGTCATTCAAACAATGTGTTCTAGATGCTGGGTTATTTTTCCAACTTCATTTGGTTTCCACTTGGAACTCAGCAATTAATGCAGTTCAGAAGAATATGTTTTAGTTACCCATAAAGAGCAGTAAATGGCACAAAGAAGTGTTTCTGAACTGTAATGTAGTTTCAAATCTCTAAACTGCTCTTCTTCCTGTAGTTCCTTCCAATAAACTATTATTTTGATTTATTCATGCCTAGTGCTAGTTAACTATGAGGGATGATCTCCTGAACTTTCTTTTCCTCTGAATATTTTAGTATTCTAGAAATGAAGAACAAAAATAACATTAATCTTCAATTCCTTATGCGACGTATTATAGTTTTTAAAAATAAATTTGGCCTCCCCGGTGGCGCAGTGGTTGACCGCTGGGCTGTGAAGCTGCCCGTAGCCTCTGCAGTGCCGGTTCGATCCCCGGCCGCCAGCGAGGGTCCCACATGGCACAACAGACCTCTTCTGCCGCGCCCTCTGTTCCCCTCAGGACTGTATTTCATCAGTCTGCCTGTTCTGTTCCCCACTGTGGCTCTGGTGAATTCTCTCACTCTCCTGGGCTTCTGACTGTACCCAGTGTTTGTATAAATAAATAAATAAATCTTTAAAAATAAATTTAAACATCCACTTTTAATAAAACACCACCTTACCACTCTTCCAAGGTCCAGTCCCTCCCCGGAACCACACCAAAGAAAAATAAAAGATCGAGGAGCTGCAATCTCATCAATTTCTAACTTCATGATCTGTAAGAAACCAAACAATATTGCAAAACAAGTTGTTATTTTGCATTCATCCTAAAAGAACAACCACTGAGATTTATCAGGATTTTCAAGTAGATGTATTCTTTAAATGTACTTATTTTCATTGGGAAATATACTAGAAAATATATAAATATACTGTAATATTTATTAATATACCTTATACTTTCAGTCACAAAACATGCTATAAATCTATATTTATGATCCTAAAAAAAATACGGATGATATCCAAAACCTTACTTTGTGGTCAAGTAAATATAAAATCATTTCAAAAATAAGTAACTCATGACAAAGTAGAAAAGTTTCATCATACATCATCCCAAGTCCAGCATTTTTCATTAGCAGTGATGCCAGTCTCTCTGTAATACTCTTCTAATGGGGGTTCCAGAAGAATCACATCAAACTTGGGTGTTAGTTCTCTGATGTCAAAGGCTTCTATATCTGCTTGTAAGTACCTGTTTGATTGAAGCACAGAAAGCGAGTAGGATATTTTCAAATACCTTAAAGATAGTGATGAAAGAAATTTCTAAAATGTCACTAAATGCTATGTATGAAGTAATCTCGAGCTGATTACTGAATACCTTTTTATGGATGGAATCATTCTTCAGTACAGACAGTAAACCATCTACCATTGCTCTTACCTAGGACATGGATAGAACTACAAAGTAAAGTCACTGCCCCCCAAGGACATTCAGAATATAAACTTCTCACTTTTATATTACATATCCATACTCAAATGTGAGTCTGTGAGTCCCCACCTGTTATCAACTACTTATCTAAGAAATACGTTACTTTTTTCCCTCAATTGTTTAATTTCAAAAAGCTATTTGTAAGTTTTAAATGTCTCTCTCTTAAAAATAGTTTCTAAAGATGGATGTAATTTTCATTTATTAGTTTGTTCATTAGTAAAATTGTTTATATTAGCATTTCTTTCCGGCTATCTAATACAAATTACCACTAGTTTTAACTATGAGGTTATGTCCACATAGCATGAATGCATTTTAGATGTAAGGGTATTTTTTTTTTTTTTTTTTTTTTTTTTTAAAGATTTATTTATTTATTTATACATACAAGCACTGGGTACAGTCAGAAACGCGGGAGGGTGAGAGAATTCACCAGAGCCAGAGAGGGGGGGAGCAGAACAGGCAGAAGGACCGAAGTACACTGCTGAGGGGAGCAGCGGGCGGCAGGAGAGGTCTGCGCGCCATGTGGGACCCTCCTCTGGTGGCTGGGGAGCAGCCAGGGATCGAACCGGCGCTGCAGAGGCTGCGGGCAGCTTCGCAACCCAGTGCTCAACCGCTGCACCACTGGGGAGGCCCTGTAAGGGTATTTTTAAATAGGATAAATATTAGCGTCTGCTAATATTTTTCCCCACATACACAGACTTCTTTGTGGTTCTTCTAATTATTAACAGGATACATTTTAGCAAATTGTCAAATGTCTACAACGTTCAAAGTAAGCTAAATGTGAAATAAACATCCTCTAATATCAAAGACCTTATATACATTTTTGAAGAAAATTAGTCCATTTAGCAAAAGTTAAAATGAATTATCTACAGTATTCTAAAATGTTCAGAAAAGTATCTGTAGATGCTGAGTCAAACTTAATTTTTATTTTCTTCTTCTTCATTTAAGTCTTTTTTTGGTCACTTCAAAATACAGTCACGTTTTTAGTACATCTCTTTTAATGAAAATGAAGATGGCGTCTTTTATAATGATAGAAAAAGTTTCCATCATCTTTTTATCTATATTTTCTAAAAAAATATAAATATAAAGAAACTTGAAGCAAACGAGAAAAGTGAAAACGATTACATAACCTGGTATACCTGCCATTAGAGCTTCACATTAATTTATTTTAAAGAAAAAATAGCGTGTTAACCTTTACAAGTGCAGATACTTTTTCTAACAGAAAGATTACAGAATAAAGAATATTTTAAACCTCAGTTGGGAACAAAAGTCATTGCAAAAAAATCACTTACATAGGAGGAGTGTTAGATTTAGCTATTAACTCATCCTTTAGCCTGATGAGTTCCCTCAGTTTAGGGTATTCTTCAAATCTGTCTGCCAAACCTGAAGGGGAAAAAAAGCAAATTCCAAATTTTAGTACAACTGAAGTTATTGTCAGTGAACTCAAAAGGTATGAGCTCCTACACACTACTTTATTATCATACCTTTTCAAAAAGGCAATCTTGGAGTATTTTTAAACATTTCACATACACATTTCCTATTTCATGACCCTAACCACATATGCTAGCAAAAATTCAGAGGTTTTAAATGGTGGTTCAAGTCAATAAATTATACATTTTTCATTTATTCTAGTAAATAAATAACTATTAGTAGCATCAAATCTAACCTTTCTAGTCTCAGGAAAAGTAGCAACGACTGAGTTTCTTCCCTTTCTTTTAGTTATAAATAACATCACTTCTCTTAAAGAATCTTGTGATAATGCTGTGATAATTACTTAGTTTCTTGGATAATTATACAAAGTGGAAAAAAATGATTATTTCCTTTCTTCCTTATGAATAGGTGAAGGAGGGGACAATACATGCTATAGCATCAAGGATCCTTTAAAACATTATGCTAAGAGAAAGAAGCTAGTGCTGAAATACCATGTTATGATTCCACTTACATGAAATTCTATAATAAGGAAATCAATAGAGACAGGAAGTCAATTAGTGGTTACTGAAGGCTGGGGCAGACAGGTAGCTGAAGGGCAGATGTCAAGCCTGTGTTCTGCAGTTAATACACTCTTACCCATGTAGATGCCTAAATTAAGGTATCGGATGAGGGGCAGGTATGGTAACTGATTACCAATAGACACAGTTTATTTAGAGGAGGTGAAAATGTTCCAAAATCAGACTGTGGTCACAGTTGCATTTAACTTGTGCATACAAAGAAAAGCTGGAGTTACAGTCTTTCAATGGGTGAACCAGAAGGTACATGAATTATCTTACGACTTTTTTTTTTTTTTAAATAGAGGCATGTTTTTATTTATTTATTTGTTGTGTTTATACATGCACTGGGTACAGTCAGAAGCGCAGGAGGGTGAGAGAATTCACCAGAGCCAGAGCAGGGAGCACAGCAGGCAGAAGGACCGAAGTACACTGCTGAGGGGAGCAGCGGGAGGCAGGAGAGGTCTGCGCGCCATGTGGGACCCTCCTCCGGTGGCCAGGGAGCAGCCGGGGATTGAACCAGCGCCGCAGAGGCTGCGGGCAGCTTCGCAACCCAGCGCTCTACCGCTGCACCACCGGGGAGGCCCTATCTTACGACTTTTTAAAAATGTAGGGTAACAGGCTTATCAGTAGACTGAACACCATTAAGGAAATAATCTCTGAGCTTGAGGATATCTCAATAATAACCTTCAAAGCTGAGAAGCAAAGAGAACAAAAACTCAAGAGTCAGAATATCTAAAAACTCAGAACATCCAACTACAGTGTAACACACACATTATGGGAAATCAGAAGGTGAAAAACAAAGGGGGGAAAGGGCGAGATGAAATATTTAGAACAATGAGGACTGAGAATTTCCCCAAATTTATGTCACACATCAAAGCACACAAAACTCAGAGAACATTAGCAGGAAAAATGCCAAAGAAACTATACCTACGCAAATCATTTTCAAACTACAGAAAATCAAATATTTAAAAAAAAAAAAATCTATAAAGAAACCAGAGGAAAAGAACACTGTATTTAGGAGAATAAAGATACTCATTTCTTTTCGGAAACAGGCACACAAGAGTAAAGTGGAATGTTTAAAGCATTGACAGAAAAGTGACTTAGAATTCTGTACTTTGAAATTATCTTCCAAAATTGAAAAAGAAATAGATTTTTTAGACGCACAAAACTTGAGGGAATTTTTAGCCAGTAGAACTGCCTTGCAAGAAATATTAGTTCTTTAAAGACAAGGAAAATTATTTATCAGAAACAGTGATCTATTTCTACATGATCTGATTATAGGTACTGTGCCATACAACCCATCTCTAGGACAAATTTTTCTGTGTTAAGCCTCAAAGAAGGAATAAATGAAAGCAAAATAATGAGTTTAGAACCACGCTGGAGAAGGAAGAAAAAAAAAAAAAAAGGAAGGTAAAGGAGGGAAGAGTAGAAGCACTGAGGACAGAATGGGGAAGCCAAGCCAGGGGAAAAATTTTGTAAGAAAGTTAACCCAGAAAATGCATATTACCAAGAGTTAGCAGTGGCATATTCCCAACAAATCTGACATACCTACATCCCTGATGAAATTTTGAGGTCTATGTCCAGTATCTACAAAATGTTGGCAGTAATCATTATGGGGATTTAAACTCTGCGTTCCCTAAAGAAAAAGCCAAAATTAAATTAACGTTGTGCACGCTGATGGCAGATACATTAACTCTTTGTTTTTTGTTACAGGGCCATATAAAACATAAGTTGATTCACAGATTAAAAAATTACTAATATTTGAAAACCTAACTAAAATGATAGTAGTATTCTTCGGTAGCTACAGATGTTAATAAAACATGATCTCAAAAGTCAAGTATCACAAGAATAGCTCACAAATAACTTTATTTTAAAATAACATTCTTTATTTCATTATAGTGATCACTCAATAACTGAAAATATCTTGAAAACATATTTAAAATCTTTTCAGGCAGAGATGAAATGTGAAGTTTCAAGATTTGAAAATTATTTACCTTAAGAAAAGTACTAGAATCTTTATAAATTTCTTCTTCATATGGCAAATTCTCTTCCTCCTGTTGCATTTCAAGTTCATCCTTGAAAAAGGAAGATGAAGTAAATATATTATGCATAGGAGGAATATTTCATGCTAGCGTGATTATTTAGGCAAAATATATTTTATTTCCCAAGGAAGGACAGAATTTTCAAATTACCATTGAAGTCAAATCTTGAAGTCTTTGCTTTCCCATCATTTGATCTTACTACTTGATTATTTTTACAACAAAATAAAAATTTCCTTTTCATTCTCATCAAAAATAAATAATGGTTGATTTTGCTAACCAAATTGCCTAGCATTTTTAATATCAAATGTTACTATAAATATTTGAATTTACTTTCAATCAAAAGATAAGCTCACCAATGTGGCAATTTTAATTCTAACTATGCTTTTATAATCACATGAAACTACTGCTTTACTAGGTCAAAAGTGTATCAGAAATTGGATACGGTCTGAAATAATGACAAATATTTAAGTTACATCTTAGCACAAGTCAGAATGCAAGATAATATTCATGAGATTAGACAATTATATCATCAAATTTCCTAGAGATTTACTGAAACAAAGCATTTTCTATTAAGTAGAGTTGTACAACCAGTACCATGAAGAAATGGAGATAGTGAGATAGTATTCGGGTTTTGTCCACAATATATTCTTTTCAACAAAGTATTGCAATGACCAGTTTAGAAGTTGGCTTTTTCTTGGGCTTCTTTCAAAAATGATTCTACATTGCTATCTATAACACATGAGTTTTCAAGATAATTTAATTATACCACCTTATACTGTTAACATGGAATAACACAAGTCAAAAATATGGTGTCATAATCTCTCAAAATCTGATCCAATTACCCAAAATTTCTGATGTACTTACTTCTTTACCCTTATTGAAGAATGTTACTACCTTGTGTTTACCAGCCATTATGCTAACAACTTTGTACATATCACCTAATTTATCTCACAAAATTCTTGATTAAAATGAGGAAATGGATAGAATTATCTTAATTTAATTGAGTATACACATACAATTACTTGAAACACTTCAAAATTCAGCTGTCCATCAAATTCTTTTTCTTTTGTCTTGACCATAAAATTGCCCCATTCTCTACTTGCCTTATATTCTTCCATTTTGTCTTCATCTGTCTCTCCTTCATCTTGATACTTCCGTTTTGAATTTGGAGCAGAGGTATCATAAGAAGCCCTAAAAATTAAAACTATAGGATCATGCACAAATATATGCAAGATGTACAAATACATCTAGCAGTAATATCAAATAACTGGTTCTAAAAACAGAACTTTTCCTGACTTAACAGTATCTATTTATCCAGCTTATTATAAACCATCAAAAAAAAAAAGGTCATACGATATAATTAATGATTCTACATTTGATTTTTATGAGAAAGTAACCAAATGAGAAAACAAGCTGTTATCAGGGATATATGACAAAAAGAAACTTCTAGATTATGTATCGTTCTAATATGTCTTGAACAATGATGATGTTCATATTAATTAGGACACTGAAAAAAATCTGAAATGTTTTATGAACGATTAAATGATGAGCAGTTTTAGGGTAAGTATTTTCCAAGAATTTTTTTTTAATGATTTATTTATTTATGCATACAAGAGCTCTGGTACAGGCCAGAGATGCAGGGAGTGAGAGGATCAAAACAGAGACAGAGTGGGGAACAGAACAGGCAGAACTACTGAAATACACTGCTGAGGGGAGCAGTGGGCAAGGCAGGAAAGGTCTGCTGCGCCATGTGGGTAGCTCCCTGGCCAGCCGGAGATCGAACTCATGCTGCAGAGGCTTTGGATTGCTTCATAGTGTGGTGCTTAACCCCTTGCACCACCAGGAAGGCCCTCTAAGAATTTTTAAAATGGAATTGTAAATCGTCCTCTAACATTCTGTTTTCTAACTATTTTATCAATGAGAAATAACTGCAGCTAGAAAAAAATTGTAACTCATGAACAATGAAATTGAGTGTTTCTGAAATTCTCATTTTGATGCTTTTCATAACAACGCCACTTCATACCTAAGATTATTTATTAAAACAATGATTCTTTTACAATATTGACATGTCATCAAAAGAAAAAAAAAATTCAACTGACCTGCACGTTTCTCTTGTTTCAGCAATTTCTCTCTGTTCATCTTTGCTATTTAACACAGCACCAATGCTGTCAGCATTTTCGGCTCCCAACTGAGAAAAGACAAAAGGAGAAATTAAATCACAAAGTATTGAAGAGCCTTTCCAGTCATTTGTAGTAGCATTTAATATGTCAAGTACTAAAAAAAAATCTGTAAGTACCTCAGTGAACAGATGGATTAATCAGCTTGCACGACACTATGGTAATACCGAGAATAAAACCAAGTTAATTAAGAAATATTTTGGGGTCTCCCTGGTGGTGCAAGGGGTTAAGACACAACCTATGAAGCTATCTGCAGCCAATGTAGCACAAATTCGATCCCCGGGCAGGGAGCTACCCACATGGCGCAGCAGACCTCTCCTGACTTGCCCGCTGCTCCCCTCAGCAGTGTATTTCAGTCAATTTGCCTGTTCTGTTCTGCACTCTGTCTCTGGTAAATCCCCCAACCCCCACAACTCTGGCCTGTACCCCAGTTCTTGTATGTATAAATAAATAAATCTTTAAAAAAAATTTTGACAGCTGAAAAGCATTTTACACTGTTATATTTAAAGTTAAGACACTTAAGCCAATCTCCAACTTTTAAAGTAAATAATAAACCATAATTCAGAAGTAGTAGCAATAAAAAAAAAGCAGCTAACATATAGTGTTTACAATGCGGTAGATACTACGCTAAACACTTTGCAACCATTAGGTCACACATACCTTACTTATTCACTGCTGTCATTTTTTTTAAGTTTTTTTTTTTTAAGATTTATTTATTTATTTATTTATTTATTTATGTAAGCGCTGGGGCACAGACCAGACGCATGGGAAGGTGAGAGGATTCACCAGAGACAGAGTGGAGAACAGAACAGGCAGACTGATGAAATACACTGCTGAGGGGAGCAGCGGGCGAGACAGGAGAGGTCAGCTGCACCATGTGGGACCCTCACCGGTTGGCCAGGATCGAACCAGCACTGCAGAGGCTGCAGACAGCTTCGCAGTGCGGCACTCAACCACCTGTGCCACCAGGGTAGGCCCTTAAGATTATATTTGTTGAGCCAAGTCTTTACAAAAAGACTATAGGCACAACACTGAACATTTTGCAAATACCTTAAAAACGGCAATGCAAATTTTGGTGGGCAACTGGGGAAAGTTTGCAAAACAGAACAGATATAAACACATCAGCAGTTGAGATAAGGTTGACTAAGAAAAGTGCAATTGGTTAGTTCATGGAAAACTTTCAAAGCCAGACCAAGAAATGCAGAATGCGATTTATAGGCCAAGAGCAGCCATTTAGTACTTTTAAGCACAGGAAGGACATGAAGAAAGATGCATTAAGTCATCATTTTAGCTCAGTTGAGAGGGGAGAAGGCACACTAATATATCAGAGCTGCCAAGTCCCCAGGCTGGATTTTAATCACCCCTGTCCTTTTAGTCTCCCCACTCACAACTCCCCTAAGTCTTCTCCAGTGATAAGTCTCTTCCAATCTATCAACTGCCCCTGACCATAAATTGCCCTGACTTCTGTTCCCTTTAGTCAAACACACAGACACTTGGCACAGCTCAATGCTTTCTAAGCTTCTTCCCATCACTGACTCCTCCCTGTTCTTATCTCAGCTGGGTCCAAGTTATTTCCTGAAAGCAGGCTCTTCTACAAACATTGTATCTAGAAAAAGGAGTCTCTTCCCATTATTCTCCTTTTAAGGTCATTTCCATATTCAAATCAAATTACTTAATACAACTGTCAATGATTTTACTATTGTGCATTCCCAATTTACATTGATTCCTAGCCTCTATCATAACTTCCACTTATTTTATTTGTGTACTTTAATTAACTCACTTTTGCTTACTTCTCCCCACTGAAATGTAAGTCACCTTAGGAGAACTCTGTCCTGTTGACAGCTATGGTCCCTTGTTAGAATAATGTCTGTCTCATAGCAGATGCTCAACAAATGACCCAATGAATTTTCTCCTGGGGCCTAAATTGGCAAACAGTATATTACAAGACAAGTGCTTTATATTAAGATTTTGCTTACATATGTAATTGTCTTCTCAAGTTCCAACATTCTCAAAAAATTGTGAAATAACTGCATTAGGTCAACATTAGATTTTCTATTACAGTAGCACTAAATATACCGTATCAACAATTATGACAATTTGGTATCATCTGAAAGCAAACAGGATTTTTGAAATAAACGTTCAAGTTAAATAAAAAGGCATAAATTGTGAGTTTGTAGCTACTATGGTCGAATTTTAGCAGTGAATGGTCTGTGGCAGTTCTTAACCTCTGAAGCCTGTTTTTTTTTTTAATATTTATTTATTTATGTACAATAATTGGGGTACAGGCCAGAGGTGTGTGGGGTGAGAGGATTTACCAGAGACAGAGTGGGGAACAGAACAGGCATACTGCCTGAAGCACACTGCTGAGGGGAGCAGAGGGCGAGACAGGCGAGGTCTGCTGCACCATGTGGGTAGCTCCCTGACCAGTGATAGAACTCGTGCTACAGAGGCTGTCCAGCTTCCTATGTTGTGTCCTAACCCCTTGCCTGTTCTTTATTCATTATGTTAAGATACTCCTACTTATTTCTGAAGTAAGTATGACGACGATTCTATCATCCACAGGACAGTAGACTGCAGCACACAAGAACTGGAACCCCAAATTTCCATTCATTACTTGCGATGACATGATGTTTAGTACGATCCCAAAAGACAGTGCAGCTCCTTCATAATGAAGCCACAACCTCAAGAATTAGATGCTAACTGCAAGAGGAGGCAAGACACAGAGAACCATTTCAGTAGTGAAGAAAATCTAGGAATGAAACAGGTACTTCTCCTGGCGGGAAGGGCGGGGGTGGCTTTTACCAAGACCAAAGCTTTGGACCCCATCGTGGAGCCTGTGCCAGGCACTGGGCGGGCAGCCCATCAAGGCGGCTTTACACCCATCCTGGCGTTTGGTTTAGCACAACCACCAAGACTCCGCCACAAAGTGGGAAATAATCGGGGCAGAGCGGGCGCCAAGCACAAGAAGGGCGAGCGAGCCCAGGGGCCGCGGCGGGTGGGGAGGGGACAGCGCAGGGCAGGGGAGAGGAGGCCGGCCGCGCACGCGCACTCGTCATCCCTCCCTGGGCCGCGGACCTGCTGCGCGAGGAGCTGTCGCCGTAGCTTCTGCCGCTCCCGGATCTCCTGCAGGCGACTGTCCATGTCCCCACTCTTGTTTTCCACTACCCCCGAAAACTTGGCAGCTCGCGGAGAAATCTCCGCCCAGTTTGTCTTCCGAGTCGGCGGAACGCAAGATTCGCCGAAAGGTTCAGGCGGCGCGCATCTCTTATGCAATCCCTCAGTCGCTATTTCCGGCGCGACCGGAATTGGCTCGCCCAGCCCGGAAGTCCCGCCTCCCCTGGACGCCCACGATTTGACGCCACCTGGAGGGGCGCCAATGAGGGAGGCTGCGCGCGCTGGAGACGCGGAAGCCCTTGGCCTCCTCCCACTCCCGGTGGCCTCGGCAGCGTGGCAGCAAGGTTTTCCCTTGATGTGTCTGCACTTCATCCGAAGTATGGGACCTTTTGTATTACTTCCTTTTCCATGAGTCCCCCGGTGCCTATTTTAACGTTTAAAAAGCCGCCATGGGCCTCCCTGGTGGCGCAAGGGGTTAAGTGCTGTAGTATGAAGCAGTCCTCAGCCTCTGCAACACGAGTTCGATCCCCGACCGGCCGGGGAGATACCCACATGGCGCAGCAGACCTCTCCTGTCTCGCCCGCTGCTCCCCTCAGCAGTGTGTTTCAGTCAGTCTGCCTGTTCTGTTTCCCTCTCTGTCTCTGGTGAATCCTTTCACCACCACCCCAACACCCCTGGCTGGTACCCCAGCTCTTGTATGCATAAATAAATTTTAAAACATAAAAATAAAAAGCTGCCAGACAGCAGTTTTTCACTGAAAGCGCAACTAGAGCTAGGGCTGGGTTTGGGCCATGGTGTGTTATTTACCGGCTGAGAGAATTCAACTAGTTAACACCTTCCATGAGCTCAGTCTTCCCTACCTGGCAGAGCTGTGAAAGAATGTGCCCCGGGGCACACATACATGGCCCTGGCATTCTCCATACCCCACTAGCCCTTGAGAAGGTCCCTATTTTACCATAATGCACTTCACGGATTCTTGACGGAGGTGGGTGGGTGGAAGTAAAATGTGTCTTGGTTCATGTCCTATAGGTTAGCGGGGAGGGGAACCCCTTTTTGTGTTTCTACATTTGTCTTCTTTTTAAAGATTATATTTTCATTTATACAAGAACTGGGGAACAGGCCAGAGGTGCGGGATGGTAAGAGGATTCACCAGAGGCAGAGTGGTGAGCAGAATAGGCAGGCAGACAGACTGAAAGCACAGCTGAGGGGAGCAGCAGGAGAGTCAGGAGAGGTCCGCCGCGCCATGTGGGTATCTCCCTGGCCAGCCTGCAATCGAACCGGCTCTGTATAGGCTGCGGCCAGCCTCACAGCGCTGCTCTCAACCCGCTGCGCCATTGGGGAGGCCCTGTACATTTGTCTTTCCCAGAAATGACCCCAGGATATGGAAATAAAAAGCCTGCTGCAATTACTTGGGCGTGAGAAGTTGGGATGGTGGTGATTCTCTTGTTTTAATAGGAAAGGAGTGGAGACCAAAGATTTAATCAAATTATCATCATTGTCCACATTTATCATCTTATTCCAAACTCATAGTGTCAGAAGTAGATTAAGACATCAAGTTGCCTCAAGTTTAATTGGAATTTGTGGCAAGCACTTAGCAAATTTATAATGTCTATGCTTTGGGGCTGGATGTAATTTTTAAAAACAGTATTAAATCTTTCAGATAAAAACCAGGTAAGAGGAAACTTCAAAAAGTAAGAACATGGAAATATCTAGCGTAAGCTAAAGTAATATGAAGAAAGGAAGTAAAGGCAGTCACAAATTATTCATGATAAAACTGAAATGAAAGATAAAAGGCAAATCAAAAGATAAAACATGGAGACATTTTCTTTTTTAAAACTTATTTATAGAAAAGGGAGGTGGATGCAAAGAAGGGAAACTTTATGAGTTTTGACAGTGTTGTTTAAATGCCATTAGTATTAATTATACTTCATCTCTGAGACCAAAACAAGTGAGGTAAGTGCAACACACAAAGGGAAATATTCTTCCAAGGAGTAAACTAATCTCAAAATTTCATTGTATAAAGCATTACAATCTTTTTTTTAATGTGTGCTGCATTTCAAAGCATTTAAAGTATAAAGGAGAAGAGTAAGATACTTTAAAAATGCTTATCAGGGGCCTTCCCGGTGGCGCAGCGGTTGAGTGCTGGGTTGCGAAGCTGCCCGCGGCCTCTGCGGCGCCGGTTCGATCCCCGGCTGCTTCCCGGCCACCAGAGGAGTGTCCCGCATGGCGCAGGCCTCTCCTGCCGCCCGCTGCTCCCCTCAGCAGTGTAGTTCGGTCCTTCTGCCTGCTCTGCTCCCCGCTCTGGCTCTGGTGAATTCTCTCACCCTCCCGCGCTTCTGACTGTGCCCAGTGCATGTATAAACAAAACAAAGGAAGGGAGGAAGGAAGGAAGAAAGGAAGAAAGGAAGGAAGGAAGGAAGGAAGGAAGGAAACATGCCTCTATAAAAAAAATAATAAAAAAAATAAAAATGCTTATCAATCTTAAGGTGGAAATGCAAAAACAGTACTATTTTCTGTAAAAGTTTTTTTTCATTACTATAGACTTCCTGAAACATTCCATATAAACTGATCCCTATTTTATTTTTATTTATTTTTTTGAAGATTTATTTATTATTTTATACAAGCACTGGGTACAGTCAGAAGCGCGGGAGGGTGAGAGAATTCACCAGAGCCAGAGCGGGGAGCAGAGCAGGCAGAAGGACCGAAGTACACTGCTGAGGGGAGCAGCGGGTGGCAGGAGAGGTCTGCGCGCCATGTGGGACCCTCCTCCGGTGGCCGGGCAGCAGCCGGGGTTCGAACTGGCGCTGCAGAGGCTGCGGGCAGTTTCGCAGCCCAGCGCTCAACCGCTGCGCCACCGGGGAGGCCCCAGGTCCCTATTTTAAAAATACTAATAATGCAACTATTTTAAATATCGATGGAATGAAGGATTTAGTAAGATAAAATATCCTTTTGAAATGAAAATAATTTATCCCTTTTGTATTTTCTTTCCTTTCACAGGTCACTGTATCTCTAAGTATTAGAGAAAATGTCGAGTTAAAAGCTTGTCTAGGTAAGTGAAATACCTGTATATATAAAAGTTTGTAGGGAGTCTAAGAAAATTAACCTACCAACATAAGAAAATGGAATCGCTTCGGATGCAAATTGTTCTGTGGTTTTTAAAAGAATATGAACTTTTGCAGTGTAGCTCATTGAAACTTACAGCCTTAATGTTTTAAAACTTTTCTTAGTTTGTTTATACAACTTAATTCTTTTTTTTTAAAGATTTATTTTATTTATTTATTTGTTTGTTTATACAAGCACTGGGTACAGTCAGAAGCGTGGGAGGGTAAGAAAATTCATCAGAGCCAGAGTGGGGAGCAGAGCAGGCAGAAGGACCAAAGTACACTGCTGAGGGGAGCAATGGGCGGCAGGAGAGGTCTGCGCGCCATGTGGGACCCTCCTCTGGTGGCCGGGGAGCAGCTGGGGATTGAACAGGCGTTGCAGAGGCTGCAGGCAGCTTCGCAACCCAGCACTCAACCGCTGCGCCACCAGGGAGGCCCCTACAACTTAATTCTTAATTGAAGTTGAGTAGTTTCTCCTTCCAAAACTGGCAAAACAGGAAAAGACAGTATATTCTATGATGAATCTATGATGAATTTAATCTAATATCTATATTAGTGAGATTTTGGTGGTATGGTAATACTAGGTACTGCTTATTCTGTTCAATGATCTGTTTAGAATTTTAAACATTTATCTCATGTCATAGAGTAAAAACAGAAGATCTGATCTCATATTTTATTAAGTGCTAATGAACTTTAAAATGTACCATTTTAAAGAATTATCATTATAAAGAAAGATACCTTCTAGGTATGTGGATCAAAAACATTAAAATTATTTTTGTTACTTTATATCAAACTACCATAAAAAGGATTTATTTGTTTTTTTCTTTAAAACATTATAGTTAATACAAATATTGTAATATATATATAATTTTAAAGATTTATTTATTTTTATACAAGAACTAGGTACAGGCCAGTGGCGTGGGAGAGTGAGAGGATTCACCAGAGACAGAGCAGTGAGCAGAATAGGCAGACAGTTGAAAGGCACTGCTGAGGGGAGAAGTGAGCGAGACAGGAGAGGTCTGCTGCACCATGTGGGATTCTCGCTGGCCAGCCGGGATTGAACCTGTGCTGCAGAGGCTGCAGACAGACAGCTTCACAGAGCTGCGCTCAACCCACTGCGTCACTGGAGAGGCCCAATTTTTATATTTAGAATTACGTTTCTGGGGCCTCCCCAGTGGCACAAGTGCTGTTAAGACACAGCACTATGAAGCTATCAACAGCCTCTGCAGCACAAGTTCAATCCCTGGCCAGATTGGTGACCGACATGTTGCAGCAGACCTCGCCTGTCTCACTCACTGCTTCCTTCAGCAGTGTATTTCAGTGGATCTGCCTGTTCTGTTCCCCACTCTGACTCTGGTGAATCCTCTCCCCCACCCCATACCCCAGTTCTTGTATGCATAAATAAATAAATCTTAAAAAAAATTACATTTCTAATCCAAATAATTAAATTTAAAATGAATATAAAAAGGCAGTCCTTGTATATGCTCAAAATAAAAATATTAAAACCAAGTTATAGCTAGCATACAAAATCTGTTTCAGATTATAAATGAGTGCATCCAAAAGAAATCACTGGAGTTGCTCTCCATTCTCCATTCCCAGATTTTTCCTCTGGGCATTTATGTCAGATTACTTAGGAATGAGCAAACTTAGTATTCACTGGCCTGTCATTGTAATTTAGAATTCCCTCTAATTTGAATGATCTTAGTTTTTTCTTCATTTATCCATTTATGGGTCTCAGGACAAATAAATCAAAGCAAAATTGATCCTGGTGAGATTTAACAGAGAAAAACATCTTTGACCAGTGGACACAGAAACTTGAAAAAGCTTTTGCCGAAGGGAAAAAGTGAACATTTTTATATCCTGGGTAGGAACTGAATTCTAATTTAAATGTCCAATTTGAAAAGCGTTGCTATCCTTCCAAAGATAGAACCTTGCCTACTATAAGACTTATCTCACATGGAAATATGCACTTTCATATCTGTAGTGTATAAGGGAACTAACTAAGGAAAACTAGAAATGCTATTATGAAGAAGCAGCTCTCCCAGATCTGTGTCTAAGTCTAGATTGGTAGTTTTTGAAACAGATATTCATGGTATGGGAAAAATACATAATTTTTTATGTATATGTACATAACACATATCACAGAGCTGTATATGCTAATAGTATCATTGGGAAAAAAATTGTATAGGAAAATTATCTTTGCATTTAGAATTTGGAAAAAGCAGGGTTTGTAATGTTCATTTGTGGACCAAATTATTTCTTTGCTTCTGCTATTTCTGTGAAGCCTGTCCCTGGATGAAAACATCTTCATGCTTGCTTGTACTAGCCATTTAAGCTAGTTATTTAAGCTTATTTAAGGTTATTTAAGCTTTTGGCTTATTCAAAAGTGAAAATTTAATTCTTACTGCCAAGTTAAGGCTTATCTTCCTGCCCGTCTCTGGGCCAATTACAGGCATGAAGCTTGTAGTCCTAGAGGAAGGGCAAGAGGCAGGCTGCTGCTTCTCTCTTTCTCCATGGGGCTGCTTCAACTCCATCTTGGTCAGGCCTACTGGTCCTCCCAGGCTTTGAGTGTTCAAAGTGGTGGGCTGGTGGTATTTAATGGAAGCAGAAGGAAGTTCTTACTACACTGATACTGTCTTTGTGGTCTAGATTGCAACTTTATGCACTTAGATGTTTAAAATTGATTCTTCCTCATGAGCATTTTCATGGTTTCTTCCAAGACCTGCTCCACCCTCCCTATGGGTTCCTATGATGAGAGCTAATGCATCTTTCTTCTTACTGGTCCTTGTCTTTGTTTAGTTGCTTGACATCTTTCTACAAATGACTTTTCACCCTTCTTGGCCATCCTTTAGGTACAATCTAAGACGATCCCATGCTGGCTTACTTAAGTGAGTAGCCCACATTTGGTTTATGGGCATTATATGCCCACAGACTGTAGGAGCTTTATTTCACTGTTGAAATTCAGGAAAATCAGAATCGTTATTATAAGTGACCATTTAACAACATCACACTCCTCCTCTTGTCTCTGCCTTATGAGCAACTATCCAGCATTCTGTAGCTTTTTAGAGTTTCCACGTCCCCCAGCCCTTAAGTTCTCTTGTGGTCCCCTTAAAGCCTCCTCTCCTGAATTAGGGTGAAGAATGTTGACCCTCTCTCACACTTCCTTGAGGAAGTGGTGCTTTCACATCATAAAAATAGTGATCTCTGAAAATTGCTTCCCATCTCTCATTCTCTATTACATGAGACTTTCAAAGAGAATAAAGTAATTTTTAGAGCCTGTCCATTTTCCTCTACTTCTTGTGCAAGTCCTTCAAGATAGCCATGATTCTCACTCTGGAATGTTATGTCTACTGAGGTCCTAGTCAAAACTTCCTGGGGCTCCCCTGGTGGCGCAGGCAGTTGAACGCCGTGCTGTGAAGCTGTCCGCAGCCTCTGCAGTACTGGTTTGATGCCGGCCACCCAGCCGGCAAGTGTCCCACATGGCACGGAAGACCCTCCTGTCTCGCCCGCTGCTCCCCTCAGCAGTGTGCTTTGTCGGTCTGCCTATTCTGTTCCCCGCTCTGTCTGGTGAGTCCTCTCACCCTCCCACACATCTGGCCTCTACCCCGGTTCTTGTATAAATAAATAAATAAATCTATTAAAATAAAAAATAGAAAAAAACTTCCTAATGTCCTATTGTACATTTAAGTGAGAGATCTCTCTCTCTGTCTCTCTGTATATCAGAAAACCCTCTGAAATAAAAATAGTTAATTTTTTAAAGTTTGTATTTTGAAATAATTATAGCTTGTCATGCAATTGTAAGAAATGCTACAGAGAGATTCTGTATACCCTCTACTCATTTACCTCAGTGGTAATATCTTCAAAACCTGTAATACTATATCACAACCAGGATATTTGTGATGGTAGAGTGTTTCCTTCACCACAGGTTCCTTCATGTACCCCTTTTTACAGCCACACTCACTATTATACCACTCCAATCTCCTCCCTAATCCTCTGAAATCACTACTGTGTTCTCCTTTTCTATAATTTTGTCATTTCAAGAATATTATCTAAGTGAAATAAATACAGTTATGTAACCTCGGGATTATCTTCTTATACTCAGTGTAATTGTCTGGAGATTTACCTAGATTGTTGCATGTATTGTTATTCCCTTCCATTTTTATTGCTGACTAATAATCCACAGTATGGATGTAACATAATTTGTTTAACCATTCATCGGATGAAGGACATACATTTTGTTTACAGTTTTTGTTATCATAAATAAATCTATAAACCTTCATCTATAGGCTTTTGTGTCAGAAGAAGTCTTCATTTCCTTGGCATAAATGCCTGGAGTGTAATTCTTATGTGTATGAAAGTTGATGTTTAGTCTTTAAAGTGCACAATATAATTTTATATTCCTACCAGTGATATATAAATGATGTGATTTATTCACATCCATGATAGCATTTGATAGTTTCACTACTTTTTTTTAAATTAAATTAAATTTTTTAAAAATATTTATTTATTTATACAAGAACTGGGGTACAGGCCACATGTGCAGGAGGGTGAGCGGATTCACTAGAGACAGAGTGGGTACAGAACAGGCAGACTGACTGAAATACACTGCTGAGGGGAGCAGCGGGCAAGACAGGAAAGGTCTGCTGCACCATGTGGAATTCTCTCAGACTGGCCAGGATAGAACCCATGCTGCAGAGGCTGCGGACAGCTTCACAGTGTGGCACTCAACTGCCTCTGCCACCAGGGAGGCCCTACTTTTTGTTTTTTAAGATTTATTTATTCATACACACAAGAACTGAGGTAAAAGCCAGATGTGTGGGAGGGTGAGCGGATTCACCAGAGACAGAGCAGGGAGCAGAACAGGCAGACTGACAAAATACACTGCTGAGGGGAGCAGTAGGAGAGACAGGAGAGGTCTGCTGAGACAGGAGAGGTCTGCCGCGACATGTGGGTATCTCGCTGGCTGGTATCAAACCTTGCTGCAGAGGCTGCTGACAGCTCCACAGTGCTGCGCTCAACCACTTGTGCCACCAGGGAGGCCCAGTTTCACTACTTTTTATTTTACACAGTCTGATATATGGTGTGGTTTACATAGCATCTCCATAAGTTATACCACATTGCAGATACTCTCCTGATTTTGAGATGAAAAAGCTTTCTGATGTTACTAAAGCCATTTCATTGTGGCTTTAATTTGTATTTCTCTAGTAAATAATGATGTTTAACATCATTTCTTTTGTTTACTGGTCATCTTTGTGTCTTCTTTGGTGAAGTGTCTCTTCATGTCTTTTGCCTGGGTAGTTTGAGTTTTGAGAGTTAATTATATATTCAAAGTATTAGTACTTTGTTAGAGTTGTGGTTTTCTAGTATTTTCTCCCAGCCTGCCACTGGTCTTTTAGCCCCCTTTAAAGAGACTTTCCCAATGAAAAAAAATTTTTAAGGGTTATTTATTTATGCAAGAGCTGGGGTACAGGCCAGATGTGCGGGAGGGTGAGAGGATTTACCAGAGACAGAGCAGGAAGTAGAACAGGCAGAAGGACCGAAATACACTCCTGAGGGGAGCAGCAGGGGAGACAGGAGAGGTCTGTCGTGCCATGTGGAAATCTTGGCTGTGTGGGAACCTAACGGGTGCCAGGGAGGCTGAGGACAGCTTCACAGTGCTGTGTTCAACCCGCTGCACCACCGGGGAGGCCCTCACTATGAAAGTTTTAATTTTAATGAAATCTTAGTTTTATTTTTATGGATTGTGCTTTGTGTGTGGAAATAATTCATGCTCTCTTCCTCACCTCTCTTGTCTAAATCATTGACAGGTCTTATAAACACAATCTCCAAAATATAACTGAAATGTATCTGTTTCACTTTCTTAACAGCTGTCGCACATGTTCAAACCACCATCTTCACAAGCCAATTGGCTTCTCTTCTTTACTTCTTCGCCCCCTTTTCAAACTCTTAATTGTACCATTTGACTCTTTAACTTAAAATCCAACAAAAGAGAACCATGGGTTTAGAACAAAATTCAAACTCTATCCCCTACCTGCAAGAATCTGTCCCATCTGGCCTGCCTATCTCTGATCTCACTTGGGTACACTAACCTCACGTCCTTACTGTCAGGTTGGTGCACTGCACAGCAGCCCTCCTCCTTCCTGTTTGTCCCTCTTTCCTGGCTTCAGCCCTGGCATGTGCACATCCCTCCCACAGCTATCTCATTTAGGTCTTTCCCCAGTTCACATGTCAGCAACTCCAAGGTACTTTCTCTGATGGCCCTTTTATGAAAAGCCTACCTTTCTCCTGTCACATTGTGTTATTAATCTGCTTTATATTTTTAGAGCACCTTACTAGATGCCTTTATTTCGTCTTCCCCCCCTCAAAGGTAATCTGTCAGAGCAGTGGCCTTGTCTGCCGTGTTCATCACATCTTAAATACCAAGCATGCTGAGGCATTATTTAATGTTAAATGCTGAACATTCCCGTTTCTTTTTCAAAAAGCACATTTCCAGGGGCCTCCCCTGGTGGCACAGCGGTTGAGCGCTGGGCTGCGAAGCTGCCCGCAGCCTCTGCAGCATCGGTTTGATCCCTGGCCACTGACGAGGTTCCCACATGGCGCGCAGACCTCTCCTTCTGCGCCCACTGCTCCCCTCAGTAGTGTACTTCTGTCCTTCTGCCTGCTCTGCTCCCCACTCTGGCTCTGGTGAATTCTCTCACCCTTCCCCGCTTCTGACTGTACCCAGTGCTTGGATAAATAAATAAATAAATCTTTAAAAAAAAAGTTGTTTGCATTTAAAAAATAAAAAAGCACATTTCCAGTGAATCTGCTACTATTCAATGACTTGTAGATTCATTGTGTCCTCAAAAATGATTGGTTCTGGTTTCTGATAAATTCAAGGCAAGCTTCTAAGTCTTGTCCTTTTTGTTGCCTGAAGTACACAAACATAATCTAGAATAAAATATATCTCAAACATATCTTGATGTTAACTACAAGAAGAGATACCATTAATGTGTTATCAAAACTCCAGAAAATGTGAAAATTCTTTTTTTTTAATGTTTGAAACAAAACATCTAACATTGGAGCATCTGAAACAACCATTTGTTTTACAGTCTTGTGCCTCTCCTCAAACTTGACCTCGGCTTCTGGCCAGCCTTGATTTGAGAACAGGATCTCTTGTTGAAGACAATTTTGTCCAAGGGCATATGGCCACTGAGTACCTTATGCAAAAGCTTGATCTTTGGCCTTTTGGTGATTTTCTTTTTGCCCATGGCAGCAGTCACTACAGGTTTAGGGGTCAATCCCAGTCACCAAAGTGTGGCTGTAGGGGCGATCTGAGGTGCTGCCATTGATGTTTTTCACAGTAACTGCTTTGCATCTGGAGTAACATCTGACATAACGACCAGCACCAGCACCACCTCCTGAGTTTCATGAACTGACCCATTTCAAAAGCAACCACCTGGGCCTACTGCCAATGTGGAAATTCTTACCGTTGAGCTTCACCAGTAATTTTGTGGCTTACCCTAGGCAAGTCTGAGCTTGGTTTCTGATTTTATTAAAAGGATATAACGTAAGTTTACCTCATGGAGATGCTATGTAAAACAGTTTCTATTTATTGAAAGTATTATATGAATTTTGTGTCTATATTGGTGCAGAACGGCATACTTATTATTATCCTTCATTCCATGAAGGATGTCAGAATCTTGGAGACACAGAGGGATCATATGGCAAGTGTCAGATTAATACGGGGGATTGTGTTGCTTTTAAATCTAAAGGTAAATTGGGAAATTAGGCAGGCTGGAAAAAAATTCTCAAATTATTTTTAATTTTGTTCTTAGAATAAGGCTCTTCGATATCTTAGGATAGCCTCAAAACTTTAGTAGAAAATCAATGAAATATATCTTATAAACGTGTCTTTTATGCATTTGTATTATATAAATAGAACATTTGAGACACATTCTTTATGTTTGAATGGAAAAATGTCTGCTATTACTAGTATTCATTTACATGAGAACCTGTGAAACTCAACCAAATAACAGTACTGGAAAACTGACTTGTGTACTTTCAGAAAGCCTACTTACTATGTGAAATCTGAAACCATGACAATGAATTTTTCTAGTCAAAGAATAATAACTTTACAGGAAGTGACCTGACACAGTTACTAGAGATGATGCCACCGTTTAATATACTGCTGCAGGGGATATAAGGAGGGTTTTTCCTTTATCTTTATTTGACTGCTTTTCATCAATGAATATTCTTTTAGTATATTAAAAATACTACTTTTTGGTGAGTTTTCTCAGGGCAAGATATTAGTAAGGTAATCTCTTTGTATAGACAAATAGGTTTTACAATAAATTGATGACACTGATTATCATTAGTTTAATCTGATATTTTTTCTATCTCTCCAAACTGAAAGATTTAAGAAGATTGTTGGTAGGGGCTGGAGGATAGGCTAGAACAAAGATATAGTTTAATAGTCACATTAATAGTAATAATGGAATATTGTTCTGCTTCAATTCTGTCAGCAGGATAATGGGTGCCTAGTCACTCAGTCTTTCTTTCCAGATCAAGTAATCATCAAGATGTTTCTTAGATCTGTTCAGAATCTGAGTCTTCTTGGACCTTTTCTCCTGTTTGTGCTGATAATAATTATGTAAATCACCAGATTTCTGGTCGTTTGTTCTTTCTTGGTTTGATAGACCCTACTCCTCATTTATCGGTGCCATTAGGACAGGCAGGTTGTAACTCTCTTGAAGAGGTGTGTATTCCATTCTTTGTTTATTTCTGAGATCTTTTCAGTCTGACAGTATAAGAGTTAAGGATTGGAAGTTGTTCTCATGATTTAAAGTAGCTAACACAATTGTTGCCCATACAATGAATTTTATTTTCTCCATGAAAGTAAACCAAGCAGTTCTACCTGTTTTCACCCTAAAATTAGATGATGAATGCATAAGAGCTACATGCTCTAGAACTCATTCTAGGAACTGTAGTACCCACTTAGTATCTCTCTCTCTTTATCTCTCTCTCCCTCTCATTTTTAGATACTCCTGTGCCTGTTTTTTTCCCCTCATTTTCTGTAGCCCAATCATTAATCACCATTAAATAAATTTGATCTATGCACCAAAGATTTAAATATTTCTGTGTCTCAGAACCATCTGAGGGTAGGTACAAAAATTTTATTCTAAGGCTGTATCTTCCTTTTTCAAGATACAAAAGCTTTGTATGTGTCTAGAAAAAGGGGCGGGATGAGAAGAAGGAGTGATGGCAGGGCATGGCTGTCTGCAGGCGGCAGGAGTGGAGGTTTGGTTAGAGGGAAAGTTGATCCTCTCTCTCGCCCACATTGTTCTGGCCAGTCATTCCCCAGGACAAGCCAGCTTTATATATGAGAATATGGAACATAACAGAACTAGTAATACAAATCAAGGGGAAAAGAGGGATCACTTAGGCTCTGTATGGCTCAGTATATGAGGAAAAGTAAATTTAGTTTCTTCCTTTACTCCTAATATAAAAATAAAGTTACATGGGTGAAAAATATGACTATAAAAGGCAATACTATAAAGTTAATAAAACATGTGAGACTGTATTTATGAACTTGGGATGGGAAAGAAAGCTTGAAGAAGACTAAAAAGGTGCAAGGCTAATGGGTAGGAAATGGATGCGTATTAAAATTATTTTTATACAGACACAATAGACAAACTTAACAGACAGGAGGCAGATAAAAAGATGATTTCAGGGCCTCGCCTGGTGGCGCAGTGGTTGAGCGCTGGGTTGCGAGGCTGCCACAGCCTCTGCAGCACCAGTTCCATCCCCAGCCACTGGCAAGGGTCCCACAAAAAAAAAAAAAAAAAAAAAGATGATTTCAAAGTGATTAACATATAGAATTATGAAAGTGATTAAAATATAGAATATATAAGAAACTGATAAAATATAAACAAACAAAATTAGGACATGGAATTAAGAGATAATTCATGGGAGAGATATCCTAAATAGTCAATATGTGTATGGAGAGATGCTTAACTTCACATGAAATCAGAGAAATTCAAAGTAAATCAACATAGAATTGGTAAAAATGTGAAAGCCTGTTAATACCAAGTGTTAAATAGCATGGGGAGAAATAAGAAACCTCCTGTCTATTGGTGGCAAGTAAACTCATACTATTTTATGAAATAAATTATCCGTATTTTCTACACGCATTGTATCCCCATGTCTGGGTTCATACTGTGTACAAGTTCTTAAGGGGCATTTGTGAGAACACTATCATAGCATTATTTGTGTTACCAAGCAGTTACAGGAAGCCTTGGTAGATTCAGAAGCCTAAGGACTTTTATGGAAATTTGATTGAATGTGGACATCTCTGATGAGAAAGACAAAGGGGAGGCAATAATGAAATAATGACAGAAATATCACATGGGCTTATAATGAGAGTGAAATAGGAAATCTGTGTATTTAATTTTCCATATGCTTTATGGACAGTGCATATTTGTCCTAATTTGAGGGAGGAATAAGTAATGTTTCCAGCAAAAGGACACATGTTTTACAACACATTCTGGGAGAATTTGAGTGGCCTTATGTAGAAGACAGATGGATACTTGGTTAGTGTAAATTTTTGCTTTAAATGTATTCCTCCATCAAAAGTGTTAGAATTCATCTGAAATTTGCCTCCAGCAATTGGTATAGGAAAGGAGTGGATATTTGAAAATATGCTTATTTAACATTCAAAGAGAATTACTCTGTACATCTGGAAAATACAAAGATGTTCTGCCAAAAGGTTGCCATTTGTTGATTTTCGTGTTATCTGTCAAGTAGTAGTTTAAAAAGCCCTCAAGTTGTTTTGTTCTGATATCATCTCATGGCATGTACTAAACCTTGTATTCCTCAGCAGAATTTCCCCTGTCATCAATTCTTATGTAAACAACATACTACAAATTACAGCTTTCAGATGTTACTGTGTCATGTTTACCATATTGCATTATTCAAGTACTTTGGTTTCCTTGTTATTAATCATGGGCTTTTTAATGCATTCTACGTACTATGTCATTTCTGTTTGTATTATACTCAATAAATCAGGAATTATAGCAGGCATGATTTATATAATCAAATGAGGCTGAATTCAACGGACTAAAATATTCAAAGGTCATACTTTTTTATAGACAATCTCATTTAGAAAATTTTATGAATGTTTCTCTTGATTTAAAAAGAAAGTATTCAATATAACCACCTTTTACTATAACTCTCATTTTAGGAATGAAATGCTTTCAATTACTACTATTTTAAGCAATATCCCTTAAATCATAGATTGTTCCATTAAAATAGTGTTCCTAATTTTGTTAAATGTTTCTTATTGTTTATGAATTTTGTGATTTTGTTATTCAATCTATCTAGTTCTTGTGCAACTTACAGAAAATTGGGTAAGTTCTCGCTTAGATAGATAGGGTCTTGGAAACTGTGACTTTACATGAAATGAGAGCTAATGAAACCAGTTTGAGTGCAGGATAATTGTCATAAACAGGAGTTAAGTTCCTATGGAAAACTTTTAATCACAAAAAATCAGCAAGCTTCTAAATAAAGACTGAAAACACTTCTGATAGTAAACAATAATTTGTATTCTTTCACTTTCCAAAGCCACTTATTCCATCTCAGGGCAAGAGAAGGCTGGGGCCTATCCCAGCAGCGCAGACCTATGGCAGGACCCAACTCTAGACAGGACACCCTTCCATCACAGCTCACCACACACAAACACACTCTAACTGGGAAAATTCAAACAAGCCATTGACCTAATGCATACATCTTTGGGCTGCAGGAGGATGCTGGTGTACCTGGGAAAAACCCAGGCATAAGAAGGGAGAACATACAAACTCCACACACAGTGGCCCTTGATGAGAATTGATTTATTTTTCTCATCAATGTTACAATTAAATGACAATGTACAGAGAGGACCTGCTGTATATAAATGCCCTGAACATATTAATGTTCTTTCCAACATGTTTCTTGCCCTGGCAACATAAAATATGATAATGTTTGTAATGTACCCAGAAAAATCTTGGATCTGATAGCCTGAGGCAACTGCCCTGCCCTGTAGGTCCTGACCTACCACCCGGAGGGCTGAAGGGGGCGTGCTCTCCTACACACTTGACAACTGTATTCCAGCAACTGGATTAGGAAGCACTGCTTAATGCTTTGGAATTTTTCAAAAGAAAGAATTTTTCTATCCTCTAGATGTAAGGTAGTTCTTAAATATAGTGAAACTTCCTCTGATATAAAAGATTCAGAAGCTATAAAAGATGGTAACATAGTCTGGTATTTCAATGAGTGAGGACGACCCAGGGAAGATCTTGGGAGAGTTTTCTAATGACTTTTCTTAGTATTAGTAGCTGCATCAGCAGGCATGGTTTGTATTTAGAATTGTGACATCAGTGTCATTTTTGATTCATTAGTGCTTAGGAAGCAAAAAGGTGATAGACATGCAGAAAAGAGTTGTTGGAAATAACTATAGGCGAGAGGAGACTAAATTAGAGGGGGAAGGAGACTAGTCCAGAGTAATGAACCACAAACTGCTCAGACAACCTTTTAATATTCACAATAAATGGATGAGACAGTGAGCAGGTATGGACTGGACTGCCTGCATTTCCCAAACTTGACTCTAAAGAATGTCTTTGTGAGATACTCCAAAGTGTTTGGAGGGGAAGCCATCCCTGGAAAAATGTGATTCTCCAGAACCTTTCTTCAATATGGCTATATTTTTTTTTTCATTATAAAGGTCATATAGTGATGTGACAGAATCTTTGGAAATTTAGAAAAGCAGGACAAATCGTTTGCATAAAATCTCTACTCCAACCCAGTCTCCTTAAGAAGTTTGGTATTGCTATTTCTATGAAGTCTGCGGTGTATATGGTTTTCCTCATCCTGTGGAGCAGAGCTCCCACTCCCATAATAAACAGTGTTAAGAAGAGCTCATGCATGTCTGGGCACATCTCCAGGTCCTGTTGAGACCTGCTAGAGGGAGTAGCAAGGTGGAACTCTCAGGTGGGAATTACTCCAGTGTCACCCACAGATGAGGTCACTGCGAGAGCACAGCAAATAAATATCAAAAATCAACCAACAAGCAAATTAAAGCCCATTCTCATGGCTGAGACCATGGAGTGAGAGTTTATCATTCAAGGGAGAGAAGCATGATTCTCACAAAATCAGCAGTGATTCCAGTGGAGCTTCTACATTACAGACTTGGAGACAGCTTCCTGATGCAGGGAAAGAGGACAGACAGTATTGAGCACGATCTTACCAATGAGATGATGTGAGATGACCCCTGGGGGTGGGGGTGTGTAGAAATATTTGGGGCTTTCGGATGGGACCGCAGGCCCCACCATCAAGGAGAGCGGAATGTTGTAAACCTTTCATTCTACTTTCAGACTGGAATGAGAAGAAATCAGGTACATTCTGGTGGTTATTGGAGGGAGAGAATATCCCCATGCATGGTGTATGTGCTCCTATGACCACTTCCTCCCCCTAGAATTATGATTAGTTGACATATTTAGGGTGATGTGGCAACGTCATTAGTAAACTGTGTTACAAGCTGGGAGGCTGGGACTGTGCCTGCCTCACTGTCTATCCCAACACTTACACAGTGCTAAACAAATGCTGAAGTAGCTGTTGCCCATGGTTACAGGTAGAACATGCAGAGGTCATGGATGATTTGGGGAAATCAGTGAACTCTGTAACAAGGTTAAAACCAAAAAGGTCCCGTGGACTGCTTTAAACTCTTCAGAGATGGGAAATGAGGCTGGAAATCCTATGTGTCCTTAGTGCAAATGGTCTGTACCATTGTGATGGATCACTGTGAGAGGAGGGGCCAGTTCAGAGAAGGAGAATGTTTGAGAACCTTTGGAACCCCAAAGCCAGCAATAGGTTAGGAATTGTACACACACACACAAGGTTCTATGTGTCTAAGAAGTGAAATCACACCCCAAATTTTAGTGACGTGACACAAGAAAAATACTTGCTGTTAGGGAATGTGAAGTCATATACCCTGTCTCTAGGGTAATTTGGTCATGTACTAAACATCCAAGTACCGGACTTTATTTATTTATTTATTTATTTTAAAGATTTATTTATTTATTTATACAAGAACCGGGTCACAGGCCAGATGCGCAAGAGGGTGAGAGGATTCACCAGAGACAGAGTGGGGAACAGAACAGGCAGACTGACGAAATACACTGCTGAGGGGAGCAGCAGGCGAGACAGGAGAGGTCTGCCGTGCCATGTGGGACCCTTGCTGGCTGACCAGCTGGGGTCAAAGCGGCGCTGCAGAGGCTGTGGACAGCTTCACAGTGCGGCACTCAACCGCCTGTGCCACCAGGGGAGGCCCACCAACTTTAATGAGTTAGCTTCTTTGCTTCTCTCACAATCCCAAGTTATGTATTAACTCCTTCATCTAGATGGGGAACTGTGGAAGTAGTAAGGAGGTCGTGTGGATGAATAACAGAGCCAGGCTAAAATGGGGGTGGCTGAGCTTTGGAGGCCAACCTTTCAATCCCTACACACATATGTCTCTCTAGTGGGTGAGAAGTGAGGGCCTTCCGAGTCACACTTACGTTTTTAGGAATTTATTCCAAGGACAAATAAATATGTTGCAAAAAAGACTTGTTATTGCAGCCTGTACTATGGTGGTGAGATTATGCAAGCTCCCAAAATGTGGCAGCAGATCCTAGATGTTAAAACTCCTAGAGGGTCCTAGAGTCTATAGGTCCTGTCTGTCACCTCACACAGGAGCTCAGGCAAGTCACCCATACATTCCAAATGACCCCATACAATTAGAATAGCATTGTGACCCTGCACCGGAGTTTAAAATAAGAAAATACTGCTTTCAGGATGGTTAAGTTAAAGATGTGACTGCACACACACTAACGTTCTTAGAAAATCTCCAAATTTATAAGATATTTATGCAAGTAAAGCAGTGTTTTCCTACTGACACAGTTGGCTCAGTCTTCAGTGAGTTAAACTTTGGGAAACCTTGAGTGAAATTGTAAAGAATGAAAACTGTAAAATCAGCAGCAGCGCTGATGAGGTAAGAGATGACTAGCCTGCATCTTTATAATTTGTCTGTACCTTACAGAGACCACAGTCCTTGGCAGTGTAGGTTCTATACTGTGTCTACCCACTCAGACCCTTAAGTGCCTCTTTTTTTCCATAATGCAAGGTCACTAGGCATGCTTCTTTGTTAGTGTTGCTAGAAAGTATCCTGTCTTCTTTCATCAATATAACTTGAAGTTCCATCACTAAGGGCATAAAAGGAAACATTCAGCCTTGAGGCAGCAAAATTTTTAGATATAAGAGTGGCTTTGAATCCCACTCTTAGACTGATCCACCAAGCAAAACATTTAGTTCTCTGTGTGCTGGTGAAAGGGAATGAAGGACAGTGCTTTAAAACTCTTTGCTATAGTGAATTTATATGATTGCATTAACTTCTTAATTTAGAAAGATAGTAGTGGCGGGGGGAGGGTGTTGCTATTTCAGTGTTTTGAACAAAGCCATCTATTGAGACTGATGTTTTTTTGGAAACCACCCATGTCAATTAAAAAAAAAGTTTTCTGCTACTTAAGACCATTCATTTTATGATTCCTGAAATATGGTGGGACTCATGGAAGGGAACGATGCCAGTAAAAACTCTCGGTGGCAACCAGGAAGACAGACTCTGGAACAGGTGTTCTGAGTGACCGATACCCCTGGCAATAGCTTATAGGATCAGACACTGCATTCTGGAACACAGTACTCCTATTTTGAGAGTTCTTCCTTTGTAATCTTTCTGAGATTTAAACCCTTTTTTGGATCCTAGTCCAGAATTAACTCTTGGCTGAGGGCCACTGATTGCTGACAAGATGTTAAAGCTGCAATGTAGCTGATGACAGATGCGAGGAGACTCGATGTATGAAGGGGAGGGCAGGCTGTGTTTGGGTGAAAGAGATGGAAAAAAGTGTTCAGTACACAATTGAGGGGGTTTTGCACATCTGATCTCTGTTATTCAGGGAGTATTGCTGCTTAGAAGAAAAGTACCCTATTCATCAGGATCTTGTCAGAAAAATAGAACTGGCCCCAGTAATCGAGTGGAGGGAATTTAATACAGGAACCGGTAACAAAGGTCTTGAAATCTCAGGCCACCATGAGTTTGTTTCACTAGTGTCTTTACTGTTCGGCTATTTCTTTTAGGGAAGAACAAAATGAACAGATCTTTTTCATTTGCTTCTTTCTTAGGAATATTATTTTTCACTTATATTCATTAAGATATATGTCCAACAGAGTTATTCTAAAATCCTTTTCTTGTTTACTTTAGTACAATGGACTGCATACTCAGAAATCCCCTTAAAATGGTAAAAATCAACAGTGGACATTTTATTTTATTTTTCAATATTTATTTATAAATGTATTCATTTATATATATATATTACATCATTTTTCATTTTTGTACAGTGTTGCTTTCTCCTCTCAGGTGTAATCCCTGTAAAATTCCCACTACCAGTTTACCCGTGAACCATCACCATGGTCCCTTATGCTCTTCCCTCCACTGTTTTGATCCCTCTGCCTCCTCATCCCTTGCAGAATGTCTCTGGTTTATAGTGGCCTGCTAATTTTTTTAAATTTATTATTATTTATTTTTTTTTCCTGATCCCTTATTTGGTTCTTCTATATTCCACTTATAAGTGAAACCATCTGATATTTTTCTTTTTCCTTCTGGCTTATTACGCTGAGCATAATCAACAGTGGGCATTTTAGAAATAAAAAATGTAAAGAAAAAAATTAAAACACTTGTAATTCTACCACCCATAGATAATACTTTCAATTTTTTGGTTAAAAGGCTTATAGAAAAACCTGTAGAGGCTAATACAGCCTTGCTACAGGGGTGTGTGTGTGTGTGTGTGTGTGTGTGTGTGTTTATGGAAAATAATTTCTTTCTTTATTAAATATTCTTCAGAACTTCCCTTTGGTAGCATCAATATATTCCAAGTGTAACTTTCTTTTCTCATTTACCTACTACTAGATGTTGCATTTATTTCCAACTTTGTTACTTCAAATGAAACTGCCATGTGGTTTTTTTTATAAGTAAGCTGTCTTCCTGCTTCTTTGATTATTTCGAGAGCTAAGAAAAATCTTACCTTCTTTTTATGTATCCTGTTAATAAGGATTTCATGGGTGGGGTGGGGGTGAAATAAGCTTTGACCATGACTTAATATGAATAATGCTAGATGATATGCCCTCTTAACTTTAACTTTAAGAATATAGTTGTGGGCCTCCCTGGTGGTGCAAGGGGTTAAGACGCAGCCTATGAAGCAATCTGCAGCCTCTGCAGCACGAGTTCAATCCCCAGCCAGGGAGGTGATCCACATGGCGCGGCAGACATCTCCTGACTCTCCCACTGCTCCCCTCAGCAGTATATTTCAGTCAGTCTGCCTGTTCTGCTCTCCCTACTCTGTCTCAGGTGAATCCTCTCACCCCCCCACACCTGTACCCCCACACCTGGCCTGTACCCCAGCTCTTGTATGAATAAATAAATAAATCTTTAAAAAAAAGAATATAGTTTCATTGGAAGGATTCGATTGTGAAAGACTATGGGATTTTTGGTGGTGGGTGTCGTGTGGTAACATTGATCTGAAGAGGTGTGACCTTAGTCCCCTACATCATACATGGTATTATGAGCTAATGTTACCTCAATATAAAAATTAAAGTAAAACAAACAAAAAATACAATTGCAATAACAACCTATAAAGATCTTGTGTTTTTTAGTCCCCTCAATGTTTTCTTCATTTTTTTGTTTTCTTCTCAATGAATCTGATTTTCTTTTGTATCATTCTTCAAGAAAAATATTCTTTTGTGTAGATTTTCCACTTTATTTACTATTGTAATTAAAGAAAATATTTCCTACTATTTCTTCAATTTTAATAAGTTGATTTTCAACAAAATAATACACTTATATTATGTTCTTATACTTAATATAATTTCAAGGGCCTCCCTGGTGGCCTAGGAGTTAAGTCTCAGTGATCACTGCCATGGCCAGGGAGCTAACCCATATATTGTGCAGCAGACCTCTCCTCTCTCTCCCACTGCTCCCCTTAGCAGTATATTTCAGTAGATCTGCCTATTCTGCTCCCCACTCTGTCTCTGGTAACTCCTCTCACCCCCACCATGCCTCTAGCCTGTACCCCAGTTCTTCAATGCATGTATGTGTGTCTATAAATATATATATATATAATATTTCAGTAGGAAAGTCTGTTCATATGTTCAAATGCATATTAACAAATAAAATTTTATTTTTTAAACAAATAAACTTTTTTTAAAAAGATACATTTTTATTTATAAAAGAACTGGGGTACAGGCCAGAGGTGTGGGAGTGTGAGAGGATTCACCAGAGACAGAGTGGGGAGCAAAACAGGCAGACAGACCGAAGACACTGCTGAGGGGAGCAGCAGGCAAGGCACGGGAGTTCTGCGCACCGTGTGGTTATCTCCCTGGCCTGCTGGGAATCGAACCCATGCTGCAGAGGCTGCAGACAGTTTCACAAGCGCTGCACTCAATCTGCTGCGCCACCAGGGAGGCCCTAAACAAACTTTAAACAACACAATTACTTACAAGTAAAGAGATTCCATTTTCTCAAAAAGTAGACAACATAGGGAAGAAAACTTGTCCATTCTTCTCTTTGCGAGCTTTTTTGACTGGTCTTTTGATTAAATCTACAGAACACAGATTAACAAGAGAAAAAATTATTTAATTTTGTAAGTATAAGTGTCTTAAGAGGTATAGAACCAGAGAGTTGTTCAAAGTATGCAGGTTTTAATACCTTCTAGACAAAGAAAACTTGACAAGAAAAAAATTGGAGCTTTTAGTTTAGCCAAGAAATAACAAAGTTTGTTTCTATTTCCTTCTCAGCTTTAATTCTCTATTTCTGGTGATAAGGATGTCTTCTATCCTTTTATAGGGAGGGTGCTTTTTCAAGTAGGGTCTTTATCTTGTACGTTCAAGAACAAAGGAGGATTAGAGTGTTCTTGCACCAACTGTTTCTAGTAACTTTTATTCAAAATAGTAAGTCAAAGAGGCATGTTTTGGAGTAACCTCCTCTGAATCCTATCAGCTGTATTTAGTTAACTTCATATTTCACAATTCGTATATTACCAAATAATATGCTTAGCTACATAATTCAAAATCATGTCAAGCATGAGTGCTTTCTTTTCTAAGAGAGGTATGTGTGTGTGCATATTAGATATTAAATATGGTAGTTTTTTTGAAGGACCTGAATATTAGTGTTATTGACATGACCCTTAAATTATATTGAGCTCTAAAAAGATATTTTAAATGATAATAATGAAGTTACTGAACAAGCTATTCATCTCTGTTGCTTATTGTCTCTTTGTCCTACTTTATTTTTCTTCATAACATTTACTACCACTTGGCTTACCATATGTTTACATGTTACAATATTTATTGTATAACATTCTTCACTAGACTATAAGTACCGTGAAAGCACCTTTTTTCATTCTCTGCTTTATATACTTCCTAGTACATTGTAGGTGCTCAACAAATGTCTTCTTGGCAAGAATGAATTTTGAGTGAATAAACAGGATCAATTTTCACATTTGACACAATAGAAATAATATATAGCAAAATATTGAAAATTATGTAAATGAGTCCAAGTTTAAAAACTTGCAAGTGTCATATTTTATAATAACTTGAAAAACTGAATGTGTTAAATGTTTGGCTAAATCTGTGCAGAAAAGAAATGTGAGTCTCAAAGCTTACAGGAAAAAAAATGTGTCTTTCTTCTTTCCAAGTAAATTAAAGCATTTGTCTTTAAAAATATGAAAGAAACATAATTTTTTAAACCAAGTAGCTTTGCTAATGGCTTTAGAATGTGGTTGCCCTGACCTTCATGCAAAGTCAAAATATGTTTTTAATTTAATACAGACTTTGTTTGCTATATTCTTATTAAATAAGTTAAACCTCCCACATCATAAAAAAATTACCCTTGAACAATGAGTAATATGTAATTCAAATCTTCTGAAAGTAAGAATTTGCAACAATTCTTAGAGGGACAGGCTCTAAAGAAATCATAAAAATGGCCAGGGTCAAACCTAATCTGGCTTTATTTTGCAACAACTCTTAGACATAGGAATGCATTTGTCACAGTGTTTTACAGAAGTTCCCACACACAGTTAAATGAGGGAATGGAATTTGAATAGACTTTAGACAAATGTTTATTAAAATCCACAACTGTATTCATTGTTGATTACTGGACCTCCAAAGAAGAATAATTAATTTAAATATATAATAACAGGAATATTTTTTTTTTAAGTTTGTAAATGGAACTACAAATCAGGTTGGAAACAGTAGAGAAAGTATCAACAGCAGTCAGTCTTATAACTGATCCTTTTGCTTGAGGCATCCCTGAGAGGTATATAATAGTCCCTGCACATTTCCATTACATTGCATTTCTCCTGTCTCTTTTCCACTCTAGGCTTCCATTACCAGACCCCTTCCCACCTCTCCAAAACAGTCACACCACACTTTTGTGAATGCACAAGTCTGCCTTTGCTATAAAGCTATTGTCTTAAGGTTATACTTAACAAGTTGGATTTTCTTTGTTAACGAGAGGATTTAATCACAATTGTTCCATTGAAACAGTTACAACAGTAATTTTTTATTACTACAGAAAGGCCTATGAGTGAAAAAGTAATTCCATTTTCTTGTTCTAAAATGCCTACCTTGTAAAGACTGCTATTACTTTTACCATTTCCTACAGTTATCAGGCAGTTCATATTATTGAAGGAATAGGAAGAAGACTTTATTTAGTTTGGCCCTTGGGATCACATAGACATTTATATCAGACCATCAAGATGTCAATAATTCCAATACTAGCAAATCTGTCCTAAAATAGCAAATCTTCCAAAATAAGAAATTGTATGGATGCATGTATTGTAAATAACAGATTGTTGAAAAAATAGTAGAGAAATCACAATATTAATGGAATCTTTGTAAAACAGGGGCAGGCAAGGTTCAGAGCTAAAAAAACAGTGAGTAGTTCAAACTATAGCAGTTCCTGGAATATTTTATTAGTGTGCTGCAATTGGAATTAGTTGACTCCAGCTGCTTTTCCTGTCTTGATTTCAGTTGGCTTAAGATTCAAAATTGAGAGGGGACAGTAGGGATGGAGGGAGGGAAGAAGAGAAGAAGGAGCAAAAGAGTGGAGGGGTTTAAGGAGGAGGGGGAGAGTGAGGGAATGTATTTGATTGGTTCTGTGTAGAAAGACAATGAAGATTCCAAAATAGTGGGTTGAAGATAAGAAAATAGCTGTTTCTTTTTCATATAACAAGTCAGATTATAAGTTCAAGAAAGATCAGCAGCCTGTTCCACAGCATCATCCTACTAGCCCAGTTCCTTTTGCTTTATTGTACCACAAACCATACCCTAGTACATACTGAAAGTAGTTGAGTCAGAGGTGATGGTGCACAGGTGCATTGGTGAAGGAAACTCTATGGGGACTACACCTGAGGGGGTGGGGGGAAGCAAATATTGTTTAAAAATGAACAATGACGTAAACATAAAAAAAAAATTAAAAAAAAAAGAAAGTAGTTGAATCAAACCACCACATCCAAGCCTGCAGAAGTGACACAGAGTGCAGAGGGGAGAGCAGCTTCCTTTTGTGCAGGTACTGGTTCTTTAATGATCCAGAAGTTGCACACAATGCCTGGATTCATTTCCCCTTTCATACATGTTAGCTACAAATACATAGAGCTGGAGATGAGATTAAGAAACATGGTCTCTTGTGCCAAACTAAAACTTGGGAATATTATGTTATTAAAAGAAGGAAGAAAATACATAGGTTGAGGCAGGGACTAAGATGAGGCAAGTCAGTCACCAAAGAGGCAAAATTTAAGGAAACTCTCTCTCTTGGATATGTGCTCCTTAGATTTGTACCCTAACTGTCTCATTGACTCACCTTGGTTTCATTCTGCTGGGGACAACTGGCAGTATCTGCCACACCTTATTTATATTGTCTACAAACACCGGACACTTTAATAGTCCCAAAAAGAGTATAGCATTGGGCAAGAAATATTTCCCTAGGGCCTCCCGGTGGTGCAGCGGTTGAGCGCTGGGCTGTGAAGCTGCCCGCAGCCTCTGCAGTGCCAGATCGATCCCCTGCCACAGGCAAGGGTCTCACTCAGCGCAGCAGACCTCTCCTGCAGAGCCCACTGCTCCCCTCAACAGTGTATTTTGTCGGTCTTCCTGTTCTGTTCCCCACTGGCTCTGGTGAATTCTCTTACCCTCCCACGCTTCTGACTGTACCCAGTGCTTGTATAAATAAATAAATAAATCTTTGGGGGGAAAAAATATTTCCCTAAATAAAATTTGAATACTATTAGTGAAAGTAGGGTAAATATGGTGCTGCTCTAGAAAAAAAAAAAATGTTCCTTATGAATAAGGCTGTGGAATATTGCAAAATTCCCACAACTTTTCATACCCCTGTCTTACCTGTCTTTGGATCAAGGCTGTATTGCTTTTAAAGAGAAATTAAGATTCTAAGAACCAGGGCCTTATTAAATGCTTAATAAATGTAGTACTTTCAGTGAGAAATAATAGATTGCTCTAGTAAGAGAGATGTTCTCTGTCAGGTTACACTCTGTCAAAATGGCAGGGCCCATAGCTGAGTAACATCTGAAGCAAATTTGCCAGTAGAATGAGTCAAAGGCACTTACTGGCTGGAAGGTCAGGTGGGGCCCAAAGTGTCAGGAGAAGAGCACCCCAAAGTTTGAAAGTATCATTCAAGCTGAATAATCTATCACAAGATGAATATGGCAGCTGACAGTCTCTGAAGTGAGCCTGGTCTTCCAAGTTGCCAAAGCACTCAAGAAGGAAGTCACCTGGTCGTCTGGTCGTGGACACGTGCAGTGTTTCAATGCCAGCATGGCCACTCCATTCCACCCCTAGTTCCCAGTGGCCCCCTATTCAGGAATTCAGGCTCACGGTAGGCTGGGAATTGTAACCTTAAAGTCTGAGATCTCACTGGCATGGAGATGGGGGTTTAGGACATCATTCGCTGGCTCGCTGCCTGCTTGCTGTTCCTCTAACAGTAAGTGATGGATTAAATAAATTATGACACATTTCCTTAGAGAAATACTTTATGACTCTGAAGCTGTTCTAATGGAGTTAGCTCAGAATCATGCTGACCATTAGTAAAGCAAGAATAGTAATTTCGTCCCTTTCTCCACTTAATCCCCTTTCATGAGTTTTTATGAATTCCCAGGGTAGCGTTTGTTCTTCCAGAGCTGGCAGAATGGTTTTTCTATTTCACCCTTTAATTAAAGTTTAGCTTCAGCTTTGGGCAGGAATTGCACCTACCCAAGTTCTTGTCTTAGAATGCCAGTTGGGTATTAAAAACTCAACCCCCATTATTATTAAATCCAGTAAAACCTTAAGGGCAGCAGTTTCAAAAACTCAATTTGTTTTTGCCTCTTGTTTGTAATTTCTTTTTTAAGTTTTGATACTTTGACTTTTTTTTTTTAATACTGAGTCCATCTATACATTTAAAAGAGTATTTATTATATTTTATCCAGAATTTCTTAATGTTTTTTAGTGGGAAGATTTTAAGTTTCTAGTGTGACTTATTACCAGATATAGAAGTTGGACTCCATAATCTTCACCATCTACTCGGTAATTCCCTAAAGTACCTACCACATGTTAGGCTCTGCGCTAGGTGGAATATACATTTTTCCCTGCCCTCTTAAGAGCTTGTAGTACAAAGGCCAGGCCTTCCCTTTGTACCCCGACTTACTGAATCCTTCACACCAAATGCTTGTTAGACTGTTGGCTGCCCCCAAACATGCCTACTGCGTAAAAGACTGGGCCACTTTTCTTGCTGAACCCTCTGCCTGGGGCATATTTTCTCCATTTTAACAACTATTGAATTTCTTTTATTTATGCAGTTTCTTGAGTTTGTGCAACTCAGTGAAATTCCAGGCTTGTAAAGATAAAATAAAACCTCTGCTTTTAAGACATTTGCACTGTTCACAGCTGTATAAGCTCCTGTAGTGCCACATCTCTGTCTAACTTTTCTTAATCCTCCAACCATGACTTAGACATTTTTCTCCTACATATTCACAGTGCGTTCTTTTGCCTTTACTTTGCCCTTAACTCATCCTGTACTCCATTGTTTGTTGGTTGCTTCATGTAGAACAATATTGGGAAAATTGCCAGGACTGTGGGTTCCCTGGATTGAAATAGCTTTCATGATTCTAAATTGCTCTGCTTAAGGAAAGCATAGTAATTAGGATTTAGAAACTGCTTGGGGAAGGGAGGGACATGAGAGGTTGACCTTTGGACTGACCAAAGGATTACGAAACAAATATTTAATACAACACTCAAGTATGTCTGTTTGTATGCCTTTACTTCCTCCAACCAAACAAAACAGAAGGGAACCCGCTAGTATTCATCTTCTATCTGCCTGGTGCCTAGTGTTACATCTTCTCCATAGTAACTTGTCAATAGTTGTTTGTTTCTTAAAGAAGGAAACATAGATTAACAAAAGAACCATATCATATAACTAGTACCAGAATAAGACAAGTTTCAGGGTCTTATAGATAATTTGAGCTAACTTCCTCATTTTACAAGAAGAAATGGAGAGAAAAGCAAGTAAACAGCATGCCCTAAGTCTTCAGTCTTGCTAATCACAAAGGACTCCTAATAATTTCACTTGCTAGTATGTTGCCTTTTTTCCATTATTTCTTTTTCCTTAGTATTACCTTTGCCTTTTTAAAATTGTGGCAGAATACACCACATAAAATTTACTATCTTTTAGCCATTTTTAAGTGCAGTTACATAGTTAAGTAGTGTTACATACCTTCACATTATTGTACACCCAATCTCCACATCTTACCATCTTGCAAAACTGAGATTTTATACCCATTATATAACTCCCAATCTTCCTTCACCCTAATACAGGACATCCATTCTTTTCTTTGTCTTTTTATTAATTTGATTTACTCTAGTTGGTGCAGGGGTGAAAATGTACAGTATTTGCCTTTTTGTGACTAGTTTGTTTTACTTAGCATACTGTTCTTAAGGTTCATTGATATAGCATGCCTGTGATGCCAGTATTTTCTTTCTTTTTAAGGCAGAATAATATTCCATTGTATTCGTATACCACATTTTGTTTATCTGTTCATCTGTTGTACTCTTGGGTTACTTCCTCCTTTTGACTATTGTGAATAATGCTGCTTTGATTAGAGGTGCACAAATATTTCTTTGAAACTCTGCTTTCAGTCATTATGGATTTATGTCTGTCAGTGGAATTGCTGGATCATATGGTAATTCTATTTTTAATTTCTTTGGAAATTTCCATACTATTCTCCATAGTGGATGCATCATTTTACTAACAAAGGTTCCGTTTTCTCCACATTCTTACCACATTTTCCCCTAATCTAACTAATGGCTATGAAGTGGTATTTCATTGTATTACTGATTGGCATTTCCCTAATGATTAGTGATCTTGAACATCTTTTCATGTATTATTGGCCATTTGTGTAGCTCCTATAGAGAATATTCTAATCCCCCCCCCTTTTTTTTTTGTGGTTTAGTTTTAGGAATTCTCTATACATTGTCCTTTACCAGATAGATGATTTACAAGTATTTTCTCCCATTCTGTGGGGCTGCTTTTTACTGTTCTGATAGTTCCTTTGATGCACAAAAGTTTTCCATTTTGATGAAGTTCAGTTTGTCTACTTTGTTTCCTCTAGCTTTGGTGTCATAGCCAAGAAATCACTACCTTTGCGTTTTATTCTAAGTGTTTTATAGTTTTGGCTTTTATGTTTAGGTCTTTTATTCATTTTGTTTTAAGTTTTTAAATGTTGTTAGGTAATGATCCAAATTAATTTTTTTGCCTGTGGGTATTTCCCAATACCACTTATTGAAGAGACTGTACATTACCCATTGTGTGATCATGGCACTCTTGTGGAAAATCACTGGGCCATATATCTAAAGGGTTTATGTCTGGTACGTCTGTTAAGTTCCACTGGTCTATATGTCTGCCTTTATTCTGATACCGTAGTATTTTGATCACTGTAGTTTTGTAGTAAGTACTGAAATCAGAAAGTGCAAGTCCTCCAACTTAGTTCTTATTTTTCAAAGTCACTTTGACTATTTGTGGTCCATTGAGATTCCATATGCATTTTAGCATGGACTTTTCTATGTCTATAAATAATGTCATTGGGATTTTGATATGGATGACATTGAATATCTAGGTCTTAACAACATTAAGTCCTCTAACCAATGAAAATGCAGTATCTATTTGTGTCTTATTGAATTTCTTTTACCAAAGTTTTGTAGTTTCCATTTTATGTCTTTTGCCTCCTTGGTTGATCCCTGATTATATTCTTTTTATGTTATTATAACTAGAATTTTTAGCATCTTTTTCATTTTCATTGTTAGTAGAAATTCAACTGATTTTTGAGTGCTCATTTTGTGTCCTACTATTTTTTTTTTAATGTATTAGTTTGAACAGTTATTTTTTTAGTAGAACACTTAAGGCTTTTTATGTCATCTTGCTTTTTAATTTGGATGCCTTTTACTCCCAGTACTATGATGAATTAAAGTGATTGTGTTTATGTTCTTCCTGATCTTAGAGGAAAAGCTTTGTCCTTGAATATGATGATAACTCTGGGTTTGTTATAATGATTTTTATGGAGAGGTAGTTTGTTGGGTGTTGAATATTGTCAAATGGTTTTTCTGCATCATTTGAAATTACTGGGTAGGGTTTTTACCCTTTCATTCTATTAATGTGATTTATTACCTTGATTGATTTTTATGTGTTGAATCAGCCTTACTTTTAAGCCATAAGTCCTGCCTACTCATGATGTGTGTTGCTTTTATATGTTGCTGTATTCTGTTTGCTAGTATTTTGTTGAGAGTTTTTGCTTCAGTGTTCATAAGGGAACACTACAGTGTTCATATAGATCATATAGTTTTCTTGTAGGGTTTTTGGATTTGTTGTCAGGCTGGCTTCATAGAATGAGTTAGGAGGTAGGTTCTCCTTTAGTTCTTTTGTAAGCGTTTGAGAAGGATTGGTGTTAGTTCTTTAAATGTTTGGTAGAATTCCCTAGTGAAGCTAATTAAGTTATCTGATAGTTATTTAAATTCATTTTAGGCCTCACTGGTGTTCTAGGGATTAAGTATTATCTCTATCATCACTATGGCCTGAGTTTGATCCCTGGCCAGGGAGCTAACCCACATATGACACAGCAGACCTCTTCTGTCTCACCTTCTACTTCCCTTAGCAGTGCATTTCAGTAGATCTGCCTTTTCTGCTCCCCACTCTGTCCCTGGTGAATCCTCTCACTACCTGCACCTTTGGCCTACACCCCAGTTCTATGCTTAAATAAATACATAAATCTTTTAAAAATGTTGAAAGGAAATGATTGACTGAAAAATTTATTACATGTTCCTAAAAGATAACTGAAGACAAATTCATAAAGTAGTTTTAAATTTTCAGATGGCCTTAACCAAAAACATTAGTACTTAATGTACTTTATTAACATTGGTATTAACTCAGTGTAATCATGTTTTATATAATCTTATATCAGCTTGTACTTATTTATTCTATTTATTTTTGAGGCTACTATGATTTTTGGAATACAAATATATACTATTCTTATCAAAGAGTCAGTATCTAGAACTAAATTAAATATTGCTGGGAGTCTGGTATCTTGATTTCTGGCCCCATCTTTGTCACTATATAATTGCATAGATTTGGGAAAAAACATTTTATTTATTTTTTTAAAAAGATTTATTTATTTATGCATACAAGAACTGGGATACAGACCAGAGGTGTGGGGGATGAGAAGATTTACCGGAGACAGAGTGGGGAACAGAACAGGCAGATACTGTGCCCTACTGCCGAGGGGCACAGTAGGCAAGTCAGGAGAGATCTGCTGCACCATGTAGGTAGCTCCCTGGCCGGGGATCGAACTCATGCTGCAGTGGCTGCAGATAACTTCATAGGTTGTGTCTAGCCCCTTGTGCCACCAGGGAGGCCCTGGAAAGAACTATTTCATTTGTACCTTCTTTTACTTGTTTCTTCATCTGTAAAATGAGAGGGTTTAAATTAGATAAGTTAACCAAGTCCCTTCTGGCATCAAATTTATAATTCCAAAATTTAAAGCTAATTTTTACTGGTTTAAGATATTTATAATTATTAGATATCCATAATGCATTTCGACATTTAACAAAATGCCATATTCTTTAATCCAGTTATAATATTGTAAACGATCCCCTTCCAATTTAAGCATGCAAACTCCTTTACAGATTTCCACTTTTTGATGGTGTTTCCAGAAGTGAACTAAGTGAAGTTTTTGTTGTCCTGGGCAAGATATGTAAACTGACTTTATGTAATTGACATTAATGTTTGTTGATGTTTTATGTTGAGACTGCTAAGGGGAAGGGACAGATAATACTCCATTTTTAAGAAATAAAACTGCAAATAAGAGAATAAAAGAAAATTATTTTAAAAGGTATACAGTTTGGTAAATTTAAAGCTACCATATTTACTTAGATATCAAACAAATGTCTAACATCTACAAATCAACTTCTGTTTATACTGAGGTTGTCAATAATCCTGCTGCTGCTTACAGTTTGGGCATAACCCAAAAGCATATAGCACTTTAAGTCAAGGAGTCTCAAGTTAAAATGGTGATTAAAATCATAAAGTAAAATATTTACAAAATAAATTTTATCTAAATTGGTAATTACATTTAAACATCAAAGTCATGAATCCAAATATGAAGAAAGTGTAACAGCCAAAGGACAGTCTTGATTTCTTTTGAAATCTTTTTTTTTTTTTTTTTTTTTTTGGTGGGACTCTTGCTAGTGGCCAGGGATCGAACTGGCGCTGCAGAGGCTAAGGGCAGCCTCACAACCCAGCGCTTAACCACTGTGCCACCAGGGGAGGCCCTTCTTTTGAGATCTTGATTTTAAACAACTCTCATACAATAGAGGAAATAGGCTCTAACAGGTACAGTAACTACCTTCTCAACTTTGCTGGACTGTCACAACTCACCTCACACACACACACACACACACACACACACACACACGTAAAAATATTTGGATATGTTTGAAGTACAAAATTTAAGGAAATTATTAGGAAATTGTTACTGAGCTAGCAACACCCATTTGTGTCTTCAGATTTTCCAAGTGAGGAAGATTAGCTATAAAGAACCGATGGGGAGCGCTACTCATTAAGAAAATTATGGGCCACCACTCTGTGAGGTAAAAAGTTTTGATTTATTTCATTGTCTCCATCTAAGGATTCTTGTATGATTATAAATGCCTTTCTGTGGATGTAGTTAACCTATTTGATTTGTTACCATTTCTTATTGGAGTCTCTGAAGATGTCTTAGAGACCAGTACTGCCCAACCGTTTATCATCTTTATAATTATGTTTTTCCCATCCCTGTATTTAGACTGTTTTTTTTTTTTTTTAATTTGGAGTCCCCATTGAAACTCCAATATATTTTCTACTGTGAACCATTTGTGGAAAGACTTCCTCCATACAATCCATTTTCATGATATAATGAAAGGACTAAGCAGCAGGAATTTGTTAGCATAATTTACATGTACTGCATAGTCAAACCATAATTATTTAGTGGCTAATTTTCCTGTTTGGGGGGTTATCAAAGCACTTTGTTTCTGTTCTGTCTCAATGTTGCTGACTGTTAAGCCATTTCACTAATCATCAACACGCCTTCGAAGAGTAATTTGGGTACAGAGTGTAGCAGGGGGTCACATTGTCTGTTATTTTTGCTATTTCTTAGAAGTAATAATAAAATCTAAGGTGAATGAGATGGAAGCTTATATGTAAATCAGTAGACTTTAATATTTCATTATTTATGTTATACTTATCTCCCAAGGACAACTGAAAGTTGTCTATGGTGTCTTCATGCTGAGAATTAGAACACGTATCTTAGTCTATTTGAGCTGCTATAACAAAATGCCACAGACTAGGTGACTTATAAACAGCAGAAATTTATTACTCACAGTTCTGGAAGCTGTAAGTTTGAAATGAGCGTGAGAACTTGGTCAGGTGCTGTCCCTCTTCTGGACTATAGACTTCTTTTTTTTTTTTTTTTTTTTTTTATGATAATGCTTCCACATTTATTTGAGTGTAAAGCATAACAAAGCCATATACACACATGCAAAAAAACCAAAACAAAACAAAACAGAAATAATCAACTGTAGGCATTAACCTGAAGATAATACATTATTAAGCACATCTTTAAATCTAGGTTTACAAACTAAACTGAGACAGTAGCAAGATAAGTAACGCAAAATTTTGTTTTTTGTTTTTATTTTTTTTTTAAACATTAGATCTAATTTTATTTATTTTTTTTTTATAAATTTTATTGTTATATTCCCCATACAATTGCAGCCCCCCATTATGACCCCAATCCCTCCCCTCCCGCCCCCGCCCCCCTAAAAGTGTCTCTAGTTCATAGTTTTTTGTTGATTTTGATTTTCACTTTCTTATAGTTATTCATTTTCCTGGTATAGACTTCTTATTGTATAATGCAGATGGCTTTCGGGAGCTCTGTGGAATTTCTCTTTTAAGAGAGCTAATCCCATTCATGAGAGTGCCAGCCTCCTGACCTCATCACCTTTCAAAGACATCACCTATTCTATCACCTGCTCTCAAAGACATCACCTATCTCTATTACCTCATGGGATTAGGATTTCAATGGAAGAATTTAAGGGGCTCACAAATTTTAGACAATGAGAACATGAAGATGCATATTTAAAATTTTTAATAGGTATCGCTGTATTATTAAACAAGAAATTCTCACTATATTTACCCCCACCATTAGTGGTGTACGGCAGTGCCTTTCTTCTCCACTGTCTCAAAAAACTTTGTATTTCCTTGACAACAGGATAGATGAAATTAGCTGTTAAGTCTTTTAAGTAATTTAATTTTCAGTTAAACATATAAATGCATGACAAAATTTCCATTTACAGGAATAAAATCCATAGTAGAGAAGTTTGAGGGGAATGTTAGCGGGAGAGAGATATTAACTAAGGTAAATTATTTTTAATATAATAAAATATTTCCCCTGAAATGCATCTTAGATTAAAATTTGCCTTCAAACGTTGAAAAATCAAGTGAAGAATTGTAATTTCATATCGCTCTAATTACTTAATATTAAGCTATAACCTTAGTGTGATATTGTATTGTAGTTAATACAGTAAAACCACCTACATATATACCAGGATTATAAACTAACTGCAGGATTAGACAAAGGTTAGCATCTCATGTTGTAAAATGAGTAAAAAGAATATATCAACAACGCACTTTTGTATTATCACATTTATTTTTCTTTCACTATCCAGATGCTTTTCCTCTGGATCATTTTCTTATGAAAATTGTTCTAGTAGACAATATTTGGAAATGTTCAAAATCCCCAACAGTGCAGGAATATAATTGAATACTATGGAGTCTTTAAAATCAAAGCTTCAAAGAAACTAATGCCAAAGAATCTACAATGATATAATGAGTGAAAAATCCAGAGAACAAAACTGAATGTACAATGTGACTTCAATTTAGTACTTCCATCCTCCTCTGGAATGAGAAGGAAGAAAGGAAGATAATATATCTATATCTCCATCTCCATCTATACCTCTCTCTCTATATATATATATATAATGCTGGAATAGAAACAACCACGACAGGAAATCAAATAAACAAAATGTTAACAATTATATGTGGGCCTTGGCACGCGAGAATTTAATTTTCTTTTTAAAAACCTTTTTGTTGGAATAATATTGACTCTCTGTTTTTGGTGAACATGTGCAGATCAACATATTCATGTTAAGGTCATCACTGAAAGTCTAATTCTGTCCTTCACCATGCAATTGACCCCGTTTTTCTAATTGACCCCCCTCCTTCTTCCTCCTTCCCTTTTGGTAACCACTAATTGGCTCTTATCCACTAAAAGCTTATTTTTGTTTTATTTAGTTCATTTCTTTGTTTTGTTTGTTTATTACCACATAGGAGTAGAATCTTAGGGTGTTTGTCTTTCTCTGAAGGCGTAGTACCATTAGTTACACCCATGTGGTTGCAAATGGAGAATTTCATCTTTTTTTATACTGAGTCGTATTTCATCATGTATATAAACTATATCCTCTTTATCCAGTCCTCTGTCAGTGAGCACTTAGGTTATTTTTACTTGTGGCTATTTGTAAATAATGCTGCAGTAAACATGAGGGTACATGCATCTACTGGAATTAGTGTTGTTTTAGAGAATTTTCATTTTCTAAGTGTTCTTTATTTTTGAAATTTCCTATAGTGATATAATTTTTTTTTAATAATTATTTTTATTTTTTATTTTTTAAATAGAGGCATGCTTTATTTAGTTTGTTTGTTTGTTTGTTTATACATGCACTGGGTACAGTCAGAAGCACGGGAGGGTGAGAGAATTCACCAGAGCCAGAGCAGGGAGCAGAACAGGCAGAAGGACCGAAGTACACTGCTGAGGGGAGCAGCGGGCGGCAGGAGAGGTCTGTGCACCATGTGGGACCCTCCTCCGGTGGCCAGGGAGCAGCCGGGGATCGAACCAGCGCCGCAGAGGCTGCGGGCAGCTTCGCAACCCAGCGCTCAACCACTGTGCCACCGGGGAGGCCCTAGTGATATAATTTTTAATTGAAAAAATTCCCTCCTCATTTTCTGTAATTTTTGTACATATGCATCCACATAACGATAGGATGTACTCAGCAGTTGGATCATGTCATTTCTTCCACAAAACTATAATTTTCTTGGGGAAGAAGCCTTTTTTATCTCTGTGTTCCTACCACATAGTTCCTAACAAATGTTTCTTAAATTTCAAACCTTCAGAAATAAGCAGAAAAAAAGTCGCAAATCAATGAGCATCCAACTACCAGAGTACTTTCCAACTGTAACATTTGCCACATTTGTTCTGTCTCTCTTTCTGATTGCTGGTGTCATGACATGTGACTCCTTCAGAACAAAAATACTGTTCTGTAGAAACATAATACCATTATCATAATCAAAATATATAAGCTAATAAATTTAATACTACATACCAATAATCTAATAATATGTGCAAATTTTCCAAATTATGTAAATAATAACATTTATGGCTTTTTGTTTTTAAAGCTATTCCCCAAAATGGATCAGACACTGCATTTCAATGATAGATCTCTCAGCTTCTTTCCCTCTAGGGGTATGGCTTTTATTTCTTTCACTTTCATCACTAACATTTTTGAACCCTCCAGACCAGCTGTTTTATTGAATTTCAGTTTGTCTGATTGTTTCCTCATGATGAGAAGCAGTTGAAATATTTTTGACAAAAATGTTTTAAAAATATCTTTCTTGAACACATCACACTAGGAGGCATGTGATACCAATTTGTTCAATTATCTTTATATTAGTTTGTAATATATATATTTAAAGTTTTATCATTCCTTCTAACAGCATCATAACTGTATCTCATAAATTTGGGTAAGTAAATTCATTTCCTTCAGTCCTAATTACCAACTTCCACTGTAGTTACCGCTTTAGCCAAATTATAGGAACATGTGTTCCCATAATTTTCTCCAAATTTTCCTTTGTTTTTATTATTTTAAAATTCTATATTTTGAAATAATTAGAATTATTGAAATTTACCTAAAAGTTTCAGAAATGAATACAAAGTTCCCATATATCCACAGTTTTTGAGATTTTCCTTACTTCCTGGCACATCAAAGTATTTCAGGTTGAATTTTCCTGACCCAGACCTGGAAGTGGTCTACTCTCCAAGGAGCCTTTTTCCTTTTTTTGGGGAAGGGAATTTAAAAACAAGATTTGGGCACCATGCATTTCCCTTTTTGTACTTTTAGATGAATATAATGAGGCAATATTAGACAGATGAGCGTGTGGATTGCTAAGTCGAGGCCCAAAGTTCCAGTTTTGAGCAGCTGTATTACTAGATGTGTCACCTAGAGACATTGTCCTCTGAACATTTGTCAACAATCATGATGGCAAGAATAAGAAGGATTACGTGGTTCTTGTAATCTGATAGGTACTTGCTAAGATCTTAATGTATGTAAATATATCCAAATTTCACCTTAACATTATATACCCAACTTACAGATGAGATAACTGAGGGTCATAATAAAATACTTTTACCACAGGGTTATAAGGAATGGTTATGATGAATAATAATGAATTGAGGGCCTCCCTGGTGGAGCAGGGGGTTGAGCGCAGCACTCTGAAGCTGTCAGCAAACTCTGCAGCGCAGGTTCAATCCCTGGCCGGCCAGGGAACTACCCACATGGCGCAGCAGACCTCACCTGTCTCGCTCGCTGCTCCCCTCAGCAGTGTATTTCAGTGCATCTGTCTGTTCTGCTTCCCACACTGTCTCTGGTGAATCCTCTTGCCCTCCTGCACCTCTGGCCTGTACCCTAGTTCTTGTATAAATAAATACATCTTTTAAAAAAATCTTAAAAAAAAAAACAATGAAATGAAATAGGTGAAAATAAAATGAAGTAGGTGAAAAGCCTATGTAAAAAGCACTGTATATAAATACATAAATAGGTATGCGTATATATATTTATAAATGTATACATATAATTTTTCAACTATTAACTATCAACGAACATCTATTAAATACACATATGTATATAGTAAGTTGTATATGCTATGTCTTATTATGTGAAAATAAAGCGATATGTAAGAGCAAAGTTTAAAAACATATACACATATACACATTTATATGTTTGTAATCCCATAAAAATTTCTTTGAAAGTGTTGTACAATAAAAAAGAATCACATATGTATTAAAATTTTTCTAGTAGGCATAGTAAAATAGTTTATTGTAAGTTGAAATTAGTTTTGATTGTATATTTTATACAACATAAAATTATCATTTTACTTTGAAAATAATTATTAATGATGTATCTTACACTCTTTTTAATATTAAGTCCTTAAAATATATAATGCATTTTTTACTTAGCAGATCTCAATTAGAAGACCTTATCTGAAGTACCAATAACCACATATACATATTGGCATTAATTTAGAATAGTAGGCAAGAAATTGGTTGGGAGATAGAAGAGAGAGATTTACCTTTTGCTACATTTCCTCCTATTCTGTTGATTTCTGTACTCTGTATAATTGTTAACTATTCTAAGAAGTTGGAGAAGAATGAATTAGCAAATTAGAGGCATCATGCTTTTTTCTATGTGTGTGTACGCATTCTTTTGTGTCACTGGTATTCACTGGAAGTGATTTTTGCCTTCCTCCCACCCCCAGTAGATATTTGATAATGTCTGGAGATATATTTGGTTGGGGACTACTGGTGTCTAGTGGGCAGATATTGGGTATGTTGCTACATATCCTATAATTCACATCACAGCACCCCCACCGCAAAACTAAGTATAATCTTGACAAAATGTCAGTAGTATAAGTGTGAGAAACTATCCTATGTACTGGACTTAAGAGATAAAAATTGAAGTGTCTACTGCTTACCAGGCATTGTCAAGGTCCTTGGTGTTCCAATAAGGATCACACACAAGCCCTGCACCCTCAGTGTCTTACGGTCTAGTGAGGGAAATATAAGCAAATAACCCAGTAGGGTGATACATTCTAGAATGGATTACAAGTAAAGCATTAAGAAAGAATTAAAGTATCTATAAATATATTCATTAACTAGAAAGTCCCTTGTTTGAAACAGCAATTAGATTGAGTAAATGAAATTGAAATCTCAATTTCAGAAATTCCCCCTATATCCTACAGTTTGAGAGTGCAGCACTTTATTCAAAGGCCTTACTGTTCCTGTGTACCAATATACAGTCAATAAGAGACGTCTGCAGGGAGCCCTTAATCTGGTTATAACAACTGTTACACTATTTCTGTGCTGGGTAACATATTTTGGAACTTTAAGTGGAATCGATGATATATTTTAAAAAGAATGTGTAAGTCATGAGTAAAGTTGTTGTTGTCTGGAAGAGAGGGCTATATTTTATAAGAACAACAGCCCTAAGGATTATCATGTTTTGCATATTTTCCCCCCACAAATATCCCCATTTATCTGCAAGCCTCATGAGTTCAACTATATTTCATCACCAGTCAAAGAAACCAGACAAAGCTCAGACTCCGAAATCCATTGGTTTTGTGTAGGTTGTTTTTTAAACCCTAGTGCTCTGATACTTCTGCTTTATTTAGCTTTTCATTGGTGAGCTCACAAAGTCCTGTTTGTGAATCAGGACTGTTTGAGGGTCAGAAAAATTCTTGTGCCCTTGTCACTGGCCACAAGCTGCTTGCATAAGGGCGAGGTGGCATAGGCCAAGGCTGCACAGAGCAGTGGTGAAGTGCAAGAGCTTTGCTGTTGAAATCCTACTTGCCCCTCTACAGGTGCAACACGTATTTAACAACTCACCGATCCTCTGTATCCTCATGTAGAATGTCTGTCTTGCAGGGTTGCTAGGCTGATTGAATGAGATAATGAATATTAAATCCATTTATCATTGCCAGCGATAAATCAAGTGATGGGAGCTGTTATCCAAATGGCACAACTGAATGCAGATTTTTGTGTCACTGGTCAAAATACTGCTTGTGTGGTTTTCCCTTTAGAGTTTATGTATACATTGACAGTCAGTACTTTTTCTAAAAAAATAAGTGATTCCCTATATTTTTATTTGACAACTTTCTTAGTTACATGGAGACCTTTGCGTGCTGTCCTGGCACTGGGGGTTGAATGAGTTCACATATGTGTTCATTATTTATTTCCTACTGCTTTTTGCTACTGTATTAGGAGACAGTACTAGCTCTTGTCTTTAGATGTTTGCTCACTCTGCCTCTTTCCAGTTAAATTCACATTGTCTATTTAAAACCCAACTGCTTTTTGAAAAGTTCCCTTGTACCCTCATTATCACACTAACTAAACCTCACTAGATAATAACCTACGTATCTTTAGCAACAAGTCCATCCTCCATAGCTTGAAGAAATACAATGCCTTTCTGTAAAGCTCATTTGTAGACAGAGACAAAGGCTTCTTGATTGTAATTTCAAGAGACCGAGTGATTGTCATGTCACTGTGGAAACATACAGCAGTCTTTTTTTCATGCTTTCTGGAAAAGTTGAGATAAAATATCATACCTCACATTTCATAATTTAAATCTGATTTTTTTACTGAAAAAGCCGAAATTATAAATTTCATTTTAAGTTTGCATACAAAATTATATTGTAACATAATTTTTCTAGAAAATCTCATTTCTTTTCTACTAGATTGTCTTCTGTTTACCACCTCAGTTGAATGTTTAGCTAACAGATACAGTAGTTTTATTAATCTTCAAATAGGCTGATGTTTTACACTACCTCTATTCATATTATCAAAACTATGACTGAATTAGAGATTAGAGATGGTTAAGCAACAAGAATGAGGGTAACTTCATTGTATTTTTTATGGTGACTATCAGTAATGATAATATTAATACAGTAAAGCAAATAAAAGGCAGACTATTTCTCTAACAGCCTAATGACTTCAGACTTATAATTGAGGCTCCAATCTGTCAAAGGAAATGAGGAAAACTCAAAGGTTAGCAGGTTTTGCAGAGAGGGAGGGCCTGGTTTCTGTCTTTCCCAGGGCCTCGAAAGAGGAAGATGACAAACAGATCCAAACCTTCTTTCATCTTTCTTCCTCCTGTTTTTCCCTTTATTCCACTACTAAGAGGAAAACTTCAGAGCTGGAATGTCCATTATTCAAGTAACATAACTCAAGAGAGGGATTTGTGAAATGATAGCACTGCATGTGAAAGAGGAAAATACAAACGAGGCAGAGAGAGAACAATTTCAGGCTGAGTAGGCTCTGTAGAAAAAATATCACTAAAATGGATGTGGGAAGAGACAAAAAGAGCATTCAAGGGAGAAAATCGCTGGAACAATGAGGGGAGATGTTTTAAAATCACCATAGGAAATCGAAAGTATCAAGTGGGTATTTTATTTTTGTCCCAAGGACATGTTCAAGTTGATTCTTATCGAGTTCTTTTTCTTTTTTAAAGATTTATTTATGCATAAGAGGAGCTGGGGTACAGGCCAGAGTTGCGGGAGGGAGGGGATGAGAGGATTCACCAGAGACAGAGTGGGGAACAGAACAGGCAAATCTACTGAAATACACTGCTAAGGGGAGCAGCGGGTGAGACAGGAGAGGTCTTCTGCACCATGTGGGTAGCTCCCTGGCCAGCTGGGGATCGAACTTGTGCTGCAGAGCCTGCAGATTGCTTCACAGGGTGGAGCTTAACCCCTTGCACCACCAGGGAGGCCCATGATTCTTATCAAGTTTGGAAAACTGTGCAAGAAAGTTATCAGCCACGTACCCAGCAGAATTTGAGCAGTCAACAAGCTGCTCATCAACAGCATCTGTCTCAACCTGTTATTCACCTTCACCTCTTACTTGGTCTCGTATATTAACCTCTTCTCTCATTCCTTTGGGTGACATGCCAGAGAGGATGGTTATCTTTAAAAAGCTACAATTAAGACTGTTGGTGATGGAGAAGAGGCCCTGAGGGCCCTTTTAGTCTAACACAAAGGAATTTGCCAAATTAACCACTTGTAAACTCAACCATGAAAGTGTGTGTGATGAGGGAAGTGCAGAGAGAAGAAAACAAGCAGCCCGAAGGTTGTGACTTGGTGGCCATTGGCCATGGCATGGTTAAGACTAGCTGCAAAGCACTGGACCCAGGAAAGCAGGTGCTGGGATTGCACTGAGACACACTCCTGGAGAGGGCTGTGGGTACCCAAAGGGAAGAATGTGGAGATGTCAGAGTTAGGGTTTTCTTTAAACCTTGCCTATACTATGTAGGGCTTAACTGTCATCAGCCAAGACTAGAATGGACCCTCATGGGGTTTGTTACTGGCTTGAACATTGAACAAGTTGGTATGAAACACCAGGGTTATACTGCACCCTTTTCTGACATGCATTGTCAGGCACAGCCTGGTGGCCCTCCTGAGAGCCCTGAGGTCAGTTTTCTGGCTCTGCCTTCAAATCAGGTGCTCACTCAAATGGTCTCTGAGGACTAATTGGAATCACAATTGGTTGGTGCCAACTCTGATCATTTGACTCAGATTTGATTCCCAATCAAAACAAAGGAAAGGGTGGGGAGGAATTCTAACAGGTGGTCTAGAGTGTTTTTTGAAATGAGGGTCACCGTTTTTATCAATTGTGGAGGGATATGTATAGGGGGAAAAATGGGCCTTGATTAAATGTTACAATTTAAATAGATGAAGAGGATGAACAGTTATTGATTCATTCATTTGTTCTTTCAAGATGTATTTACAAAGCATTTATGGGCTCTGTGCTGCTCTTTGAGGAACAAAAGCAAGAAGATCCCTGGCCTAGTGGAGCCTGCCTTCCAGAATGTGGAGTCAGACAATAAACACAGTGAAAGACAAAGGAGCTCTCAGATAGTGAAGGTGATATGAAGGTTAGAAAAGGGGTTAATGGGATAGAAAGATTAACTTGGGGCGAAGTTTCAGGGCCAGTGTTTTAGGTGGGGGTGGAGAGACCTCTCTGGGGAAGTGATAGTCGAGGCCTGAGAGTTGAAGAGCTGGCCCCACATTCTTAGAAGACGCAGCACAAGGCCTTAAATAACAATGAATTTGAAAAACTCAACAGAAACAATAAAAATGCTGTGTGGACAAAGAGGGCAAACAAAGGACACAAAATCTAAGACAAAATCAGCAGGATAGGCTAAACAGAAACAGTGTCTTGTAATTGCAAAGATCATTGAAAGGAAGGATTAATGTAGGGGACATTGTGACCTGGAGAAGATTCAGGAAAAGCCAGAATTCCTTAAACCAGCATCATTCTCTGTTGATGTGGAGGAAAGAGGGCATGTTTGGGCTATATGCCCTATGTTAATAAAGACAGGAACTAAAATCTGGGAGACATTGTACCTCAACAAGCTTCCGTTTAGAAATTTGTGTTCTAGTAAAAGGGAAAACCTTCACTGTTGCTGTTGGTCTAGGCAAGGAACCCACTGATGAACCCATACTACAGTGTAGTAGCTACAGCATGTGGGAAAGACATTCCTGTGTGGGAAAACAAAAAGAGTTTCAGTGCAAAATTTAGTTCTTAGAGGTGATATTTCATTTATTTTGTGTTGCAAGGGTTTAACAGCACTTTGATTCTGTCTAAATTCCTTGTCTAAAAGGCAAAGAAAGATCCCTTCCTTCACCAAGAAGCTGAGATTTTAATTAAATACCTGTTAGGTACTGGATTTCATGAACCTAAATACACACTGGGTGAGATCGTTTATAAAGGTTCCCGTGTTCAAGGGTCTATTAACACTTTTCCTAACCAATTCTATTTGAGTCTCAGTGTGAAACCGCTTCTCCTCACAGGCTTTGGTAGGGAAAACACCATTTGTCCTTTCACAGTATTAAGCAAACATTGAGCTTACACAAATGGACAAAGGATGGAACAAAAACATACCATTTGTTAAGTGCCTGTGAAATAGCAAACAGCATTTTTCGCATCTCTGAGGTGGCATTGTCACCCACAGGGGCAGCTCCGAGGAGGAGAGCTAGCCAAGGTCTTAGCTGTCACATGACTCCAGAGGCTTTGACATAAAGTCCATTCTTTGAAACTCTCTGTGTGCCTTCTACTGAACAACACAGCATGCTCTCATTTAGGTGTAACCGTGAGATCAATTTTACTTACTTATTAAGGGAAAAATTAGTAAATGCAGTGTATGGTCTCTAACTCTACCTTCTAGCGAAAAGTTAACTCTTAGAAACCTGTCAGGGTTACAGAGTGTGTGATGGAGGAGACCTGTGAAAGGAAGGTGAATGAAAATGTTTGCTGATAATAGAGTCTGCATGGAAGCCTTGAAAGTGTTTTCCATCTGAGGTTGAGGAAAGAGAATTTGTCTTCATTTTTGGACCTGCTACTATTTAGGAGTTCGTACACCTTCAACGTGTAGCCTTTGTTTTTCCTTGCTTAACAAAAGATAAGCACTAAAGTATAGAACTCTTTTAGGTAGTGTTCATTAGTATGGAACAATATTTTCTCTTGGCAAAGGATTGCAGTATTCCTTCTTTTTTTTTAAATAATAAATTTTATTTTTATATTCCCCCATACAATTGCAAACGCCCCATTCTGACCCCAATCCTTCCCCTCCCGCCCCCCACCCCCCAAAAAGTGTCTCTGGTTCATAGTTTTCTGTTGATTTTGATTTTCACTTTCTTATATTCATTTTCCTGGTCCCTTATTTAAGTTCTCTAGATTCCTGCTATGAGTGAGACCATCCGGTATTTTTCTTTTTCTTTTTGGCTTATTTCGCTGAGCATGATCCCTTCCAGCGCCATCCATGTTGCTGCAAATTGCATGTGTTTATCTTTTTTGAATGCTGAGTAATATTCCATGGTATATATGTACCACATCTTCTTGATCCAGTCATCTATTTTTGGGCATTTGGGTTGTTTCCAAAGCTTAGCTATTGTAAACAGTGCTGCTATAAACATAGGGGTGCAGGTGCTCTTTGGAATTGATGTTTCTGTGTCCTTTGGGTAAATACCTAGGAGTGGAAGCAAATCCTGCAGTATTCCTTCTTAAACATCGACCACTTGACACTGCAGATAGATGCTAAGGGTCATGTGACTCCTGAGCAGGCTCAGTCCGCTGTTGAGCCCATTACTGCATTAACCCAGGACCTTTCTCAGAAGACAGTCTAGTGGCTGAGTCTGTGGCCAAACCCAACTATAAGTCTTACCTAAGACTAGTAGGGTTCTTATTCTTTCTCTTCACAAAAACTTTCGATTTCCTATTTTGTACTCATACTTTGATAATAACTATTAATTATCTTAAAAATATTATCATTTATCCAGAGCTTACTGTGTGCCGAGAACCATACTGTCACCCCTGTGGTATTAGAGTTATTGTCATTTCACAACAGGTGAGCAAACTGAGCTGAAAGAAGGAAGCAACTTACTAGAGGACATCCAAGTAGTAAGAAGCAGTCTTAACCTTTATGGATTGCATCACCTAACATAATAAATATTTGCTGTGAAATGCTTTTGATAATAAGTTTTTCAAATAATTCTTTTCTTTTTTTTTATTTATACAAGCACTGGGTACAGTCAGAAGCGCGGAAGGGTGAGAGAATTCACCAGAGCCAGAGCAGAGAATAGAACAGGCAGAATGCCGAAATACACTGCTGAGGGGAGCAGCAGGCGTGGCAAGAGAGGTCTGCAGGCCATGTGGGACACTCGCCAGCGGCCGGGGATCGAACCGGCGCTGCAGAGGCTGCGGGCAGCCTTGCAGCCCAGTGCTCAACCACTGTGCCACCAGGAGAGGCCCTCAAATAATTATTTTCAATGAGAATAGTTTATGAACAAAAAATACCTCACTTTCTCTTTCATAGTCTTTGGATGTCTATCAATCAAACAAATCAAGGTAGGCCTCAAATTAACACACGTAATTCTCGTAACAATTTTAGGAGGCTTAGAGAGGTTATGTAACTTTCCCAAATGATCACATTGATAACTGATATGGATTTAAATCCAAGCTCTCTGAGCCTGGCACCCATGTGATAACTGCCAAATTATGTCATTACAATTCACCTCTGTGATAAAATCATAACCAGGTCAGGTATTCAATTCATTGGCAAGTGATGACCTTTCCTTAGCTATAATAGTGCTATTTGGATCTCCAGTTTTTCAGTAGGGCAGATCTGTGTAGTTAACTGGTGCTCAAGTGTGAAATTCTATCTGACAAACTGAGTCACTAGACTCAAAGATTTCTAGACACTCAGATCTACTTAACCTGAGTTGTTCAGTGCATGACTGCAGTTCAACTGCAGCCTGACTCTAGCCTTCAGTACATATGGTAGGTTAGTGAAGTCTGCTAGGATTATTGTATTTGCTGTAGTGAATTGAAGGACCATAGTGAAATTGATAGTTGAAGATAATGAGTATAATTCAGTTAAAAATGAAACATTTTATCTTCTGTAATGTGGTGGTTAAAGACCTGACTTGGGATCTCACCTTTATCACTTACTACCTGTGTACAATTAGACAGTTGGCTAAACTCTCTAAGCTTCAGTTTTCCTTTTTCAGTGGGATAATAATGCCTATATTATAGTAACTGGAGAGAACTAATACAGTCATATTAAATGAATCGATATGTGGTTAGTAAAGAAACTTGAACATAAGTGTTGAGTTCTTGTCAGCTCTTATCACTTAACCTAAGTTGTCAAGACAGTTACTTTGACTTCTCCCCTGCCTATGAATGTCATGCTCTTAAAGCAAACTTTGACTAAGAGCTGGAGCGCAATAGGTGGCCAAACCTGAAGCAGAGAGGATGTGTTTATAAATCTGGTATGTATTAGGTTTATTTATAATTCATCTGTATAGTTTGCTCTTCATTCAGGTATTCATTAAAAAGATTTAGTTGGGAATGAGTTATGGTAGATACCTAGTGAGGTATACAAAAGGAGAAAACAACCTTTTGATTCTATTGCCTGCAAATAAAAAGCAAATAATTATAAGAATTCCCAGCCACTTTAGAGTCATGTGTTTATGAATAACCAAGTGTAGAGAATGAGTTTCTCTTTGGAATATAGTAGCATTGATAATAGCATCACTTTCTTTTTAAAATATAGCAATATGGTTAATAACCTCTTGTTTTAAACCTTGTAACTTCCCAAAGCATTGAACCCACCTATTTGCATTTATTTGCTACTCCTGAGCATAGCGTATGTTAATTTTTGCTGACCTAAATACAATAATGTATGTTTAATTCAAAGTTGCTTGTAAGACTGTAATATCTTGCACCTTTCTGAGCTCTGTGAGCTAGAGTGAAGCTATATGAAAAACAGTGAAATCTCAGCTTTCTCCTGTATTTGCAAAAGAAAAATGCAGCGTGATTTTGTGAGTCTTCCAATTGATTTTCCCTTTTGTCTGACTTACTCTGCCTGCCAGAAACTCTTTTTAAAACTTATCGTTGCACCAAATTGATCTCCTGACACTTAGAAGTCTTACAGATCACAGTCCTTCTAGAGTTTCAAATCCAATCCATTTACTGACAGAGTTTAAGAGTTTTTTTTTTTGTTTTTTTTTTTTTTTTATAGTTTTTTTTTTTTTTAATTTTCTAGAGGCATGTCTTATTTATTTATTATTTGTTTGCTTGGTTTATACATGCACTGGGTACAGTCAGAAGCGCAGGAGGGTGAGAGAATTCACCAGAGCCAGAGCAGGGAGCAGAGCAGGCAGAAGGACCAAAGTACACTGCTGAGGGGAGCAGCGGGCGGCAGGAGAGGTCTGCGCGCCATGTGGGACCCTCCTCCAGTGGCTGGGGAGCAGCCGGGGATTGAACCGGCGCTGCAGAGGCCGCGGGCAGCTTCGCAACCCAGCGCTCAACCGCTGCGCCACCAGGGAGGCCCTATTTACTGACAGAGTTTAAAAGAAAATGTTATGGGAAAATGCTTAAGGTCAGTTTTCTTTGTTTTTATTAGCACTTCCAATAAAAAACATTAAATTTACAGGGGAAAAAACCCTCCTATATTCCATGGCATTTTATGCATTTAACTTCAGCCAGTTATCCCACAAAGGTAAGCCTCTGATTATCAAGAGAACTCAATAAAAGACAAAACAAAACAAAATGGAAATAGTCAGTGGGAAATATTTATTAAGAAGCTCATGTTAGATAATGAGGATTAAAAATGAGTAAGACCTGGGCCTCCCCGGTGGCGCAGCGGTTGAGCGCTGGGTTGCGAAGCTGCCTGGCCTCTGCGGCGCCGGTTCGATCCCCGGCTGCTCCCCGGCCACCGGAGGAGGGTCCCACAGGGCGGGCAGACCTCTCCTGCCGCCCGCTGCTCCCCTCAGCAGTGTACTTCGGTCCTTCTGCCTGCTCTGCTCCCCGCTCTGGCTCTGGTGAATTCTGTCACCCTCCCGCGCTTCTGACTGTACCCAGTGCATGTATAAACAAACAAACAAATAAATAAATAAATAACATGCCTCTATAAAAAAAAAAAAAATGAGTAAGACCCAAGGTTTCATTCAAGAGCTTGCTTACAGCCAACACAAATCTATCCAAATATCTGAGAAAATTTCTCCTTCACTACGAAAAAATCTGTATATCTGTAAACAGATCAGTTGGATGCTACCAAATGGGTACACATTAAAGATGTTCTTTATACTCACTCTTTAAATCTTTATGCATCAATCCATTTGAAAGTAAAAGAATATAGGAATTATAAAGTACAAAATTTTAAGTTTTAAAGACTATTATGTACCACATGAGAACTGAAAGCAATGGCAGTGTTTATCTTCTTAAACTGATGCTGTTGTTGAGGTATATGTGTTGGTTGTCAGTGTTTAAACATTTTAGACTCTTCAATAAATCTATTTCCTTAAAGATTTACTTCCTTCCTCTTTAATCATTGTATGCCTTGTTGAGCTAGTTAAATTCCAAAGGTTAATGCCATTCAAAGTTATTGTTGATTCTTTGAAATAATTTACCTAAAATATTTCTGAAGAAAAGCATTCCACAGACATATGCATTGCATTATAGCCATTCTTTCACAAACAAGACATTACTCATTACTTCTTCTTTTTTTAGACTCATTCATGGACCCCAACTTTTTCCATAGAGCTGTCTTTCTTAGAAGGCCTTGAGCTCTAATATAACTGATACTATGTGCCAGTATTGTTTTACTTGTTGTCCAACTGACCGTACTAATGACCCTTTGATAGCAAAGAACTTTCAGTTATATGGAGATCCTTTTTACATTGGGTAGAAGTTTCTAAACCTTCTAAAAATAAATACTGTACTAGTGTAGAGTAAGGTCATATTTTTTAATGTCCTAAGTTTATTATTCAACTGAGCTATAAATACTGCCAATGAGTCTCTGTTTCAAAACTGTATCTATCAGTAACAAAATGAGGGTATATATATCCTTCACAATGTAACTGTTTTATGCAAGGAGGAAAAGAAATTCTTTCTGATTTCAACTCTACCAGCAAATTTTGTTTCTAGTTTTTAAAGGAACATTTTGCATGAATATGTCGTTTAATGCTTTGAATTTTTTGTTGGGGTGAGGGTGTATAAAATAGCAATAGAAATGTGTGTAGCTTCCTTTATTGGACAAGAAACACAGTGGTATTACAAAACACTGGGAGTCATTTTATGCATGGTGAATACAATTTAAATGTAAAGGTTTGTTATCAGGGGTCTCCCTGCTGGCCTAGGGGTTAATCTCAGCGCTATTACCACTATGGCCTGAGTTTGATTCCCTGCCAGGGAACTAACCCACATGTGGTGCAGCAGACGTCCCCTGAATCGCCCACTGCTCCCCTTAATAGTGCATTTCAGTAGCTCTGCCTATTCTGTTCCCCACTCTGTCTCTGGTAAATCCTTTTAGTCCCTGCACCTCTGGCCTACACCCCAGTTCTTCTACACAAAAAATAAATAAAATCTTAAAAAAAAGGTTTGTCATCTCATCCAATTAAATCTTACTAATTTTGTTTTGCTTTATGTCTGTCATTAGTAATGTTCTGTATAGACAGTCTTACAAGTGATATGATTTTAGGTGGCATATTCCTTTTCACAATTCCTGGTTTCCTAGGGTTTTGCATAGGAGATGCCTGAAATCCCATGATTCCTTTGTCCATTTCATGCATTCTTTTGTCCCTGTTAAAATGTTAATAACTCCATAACTGGTTGACACGTTAAGTCTGATCAGGAAGCTGGTATAGTTGGGAGTCTTTTACTGGGACTCTGGATACAACTCTTAATGCACCATAATTGTGTCACCCATGCTACATAATAGGATACTTATTTAGAGCTGGCCCTGTGTTTTGTGTAAAATGGTTGCTTATTTGATGAAGCATTCCCAAGATATTTACTATTTGGAAAATACTTATTGCCTTCCCACAAATAATGTCTGTTTAAATTCTCTAATGTAAGAATTTTGTAGAACATAATTATGACAGGTAGCCATAAGGACACTCCCCAGTGTTCTTTGCTTCCTACACCTCCTGGTGTTCACACCCCTGGGCAGTCCTCTTCACTCTGTACCTAGGTTAGTTACCATGTGAGCAATAGTATGTGGCAGAAATGATGGCGTGTCACTTCTGAGATTAGCTTGTAAAAGCCATAAGGGGTTTCTGTGTTGGTCACCCTCTTGATCTTTTGGGTCATTTGCACCAGAGAATGCTAATGCCATGTTGTGAGTGGTTTTATGGAGGAGTTCAAATTGTGAGGAAATGAAGCCTCTGGCCCACAGCCTCATGAGTAAGACTTGAAGCAGATCCTCTGGCAGACAAACCTTCAGTTGACTGTAGTAATGTCGACATCTTCATTCACGCTGACGTCTTGCCTGCAACCTTATGAGAGATGTTGAGCCAGAACCACCCAGCTTAGCCACTCCCAGATTCCTGACCCTCAGAACCTATGAGATAATAAATGCTTGTTGTGTTAAGTCATTAAGATGTGGGACAAAAATGTCTTATGTTGCTAGATATGAACACAATTACCCATTCATAGTTAATCTCCAGAATACATAGGCTGAAATACCTATGAAACACTATAATTTAGCATGAAGTTCCAGCCAGATAAATGTTATCATCTAGGTGTAGTGAACTCAGATGTTTACAAAGAACAGGTAGGTGGTGGCCACATGAACTGAAGGCTGGAAACAACTATAGATATGTGTTGCCGTGTGAGAATTTGGATTGCAGTATTATGTTTCAGATAATGAGTACAAGCTAATTGTAGTAAAGTGAATCTTTCCTACAGTTATATTTTTTTCAGGAACAGGCACATAACCTAAGAATAGCCAACAAGGTGTAAGGAGATACCTCCTAGGAAGCTTCTGGGAAACATTTCTTTGGTCCAAAAAAAAAAAAAAAAAAAAAAGAGAGAGAGAGAGAAGCAGAATGAAGACAGAAATTTTTTCTTGTTATGAACAGGGGCTGTATGTAGACATACTGTTTGTTATTTACTGCAATCTGACGATGAAACTAACACTAAGATGGCCAAGCAGAGACATCAAGAACCCTGGGACTCAGTGAGATAGTTAAACATTGAAACAATCAACCCTTAAGAATTTGGTGTTTCTTCCTGTTGTGTGAGACTATGTACTCCTTTAAAATAGCTTATTTTAAGGCAATTTGAGTGGGGATACCTTTTACTTGCAGCCAAAAGCATTCTAATAAGTACATAAGGAAGCTGGTAACCCACAATTATATGGACAGGACAAGTTTTTAAATAATGTGTGTATTCAATTTCTGGACCAAGCAAAATACATCTGGATGGTATGCCTATCTGTAGCTGCAAGTTTGTGATAGCTCTTATAGATACTGTAATGCCACATTATTAACATTTTTTTAAGATTTATTTATTTATTTATTTATTTATTTATTTATTTATTTATCATACAAGCACTGGGTACAGTCAGAAGCACGGGAGGGTGACAGAATTCACCAGAGCCAGAGCGGGGAACAGAGCAGGCAGAAGGACCGAAGTACACTGCTGAGGGAAGCAGTGGGTGGCAGGAGAGGTCTGCGCGCCATGTGGGACCCACCTCCAGTGACCGGGGAGCAGCTGTGGATCGAATTGGCACTGCAGAGGCTGCGGGCAGCTTCGCAACCCAGTGCTCAACCGCTGCGCCACCAGGGAGGCCCCACATTATTAAAAATTTTAAGGCTCATTTGAATTTTACTTGAAGGTCTCATTTATTCAATGGCTACCTTCAAAAAAAGTTTTGTTGAAGTGTTTTTAGGTTCACAACTAAATTGTCGGAGGGGGGCCTCCCCGGTGGTGCAGTGGGTTGAGCACAATGCTGTGAAGCTATCCCTAGCCTCTGTAGTGCCGGTTTGATTCCTGGCCGGCCAGGGAGATTCCCACATGGCGTGGCAGACCTCTCCTGTCTCACCCCCTGCTCCCCTCAGCAGTGTATTTTGTCAGTCTGCCTGTTTTGTTCCCTGCTCTGTCTCTGGTGAATCCTCTCACCCTCCCACGCCTCTGGCTTGTACCCCAGTGCTTGTATAAATAAATCAATCTTTAAAAGAAAATTGTTGGAGGGTACACAGGTTTCTCATATATCATCTGCCACATTCATAAAGAGCCTCCTCCATTATCAACATCCCCCAGCAGAGAGTTTTGTTTGTTATAACTGATGAACCTATGTTGATACATCATAATCATCAAATTCTATGCATTGTAGTTTATGCTTAGTGGTGTACAGTCAATGGGTGAATTTATAATGGCATGTATCGTGTTATGGCATCATATTGTTTGTTCACTACTATAAGACTTGTCCATGCTCTGCCTTTTTCAGCCGTAAAAAATTCTCAGTGCTCTGCCTTTTCATCCCTCCTCTTTATCCCAACCCTTGGCAATCACTGATCTTTTGGTGATCTCCATAGTTTTACCTTTATTAGGAGTGTCATCCAATTGGATTCATGTAGTATGTAACCTTTTTCAGATTTTCTTTCACTTTGTAATATGCATCAAAGGGTCTTCCATGCCTTTTTATGCCAATTCCTTTTAGTGCTGAATAATATTCCATTGTCTGTGGGCTGCCATTTAAGGGTCAATCATGATGTAATGCATAATTCTTTCCATCGAGGAGTTTTTAAGGAGGGCAAGTCTGGAACAATGTGACTGTGACTATGTAACTGTATACAGCATGCCAGTCTAATACATATTCTGAAAGCAGAGTTTGGTTAGGGAATGTTTTACAGTTTAAGCAGGGCTCAAAAGGCTGTGAAGAATTTTGTCAGACTGGCATGAGTTTAGATAACCTTTGTGGGTTTTTTTTTTTGTATACAAGTCAAGAATTATGTGACTGTGAAATGGTTAATGCAATCATTGTGTGGTATTCGAAACAAGGGTGCCATTTTTCCCACTGCAATGGGCAGTGGACAGATAATATTTGCACTATCATTTTTAGTTCTATGTGCTATACCACTTAATGAGGATACTTTTAGACCTAAACTGAGGTAGAGAAGGGGTTGTAGCCTAAGCATGGCAATAAGAAATGGTTGAAGAAATAATGGTATATTTTGTCTACAAAAGCAGAAGAGTGCTGATAATACTCTTCACATACTTAGATGGTAGAAATTTGTTCAGTATCCAGCACTTACCATATTGACTGTAATTCTTCTAACTGTGTAAAATGGAATTATTATCCTCTTATTACATCAGGAACCACCAGGATACCTGAATCCTATCTCCATCCCACCCACATCAGCACACCTCCTCCCAGCACTGAGTTTCCTAGAGGACACAGAAGCTTAGCAGATAAGCCCAGGTTAATGAAGACTTTCACAGTTAACTGTGGCTTTGAACTCATACCCCAAAGCACTTCCCTAAGAAGCCAAATAGCTAAACATAGCTTCTCTCCCTCCCTTTCAACTTCAACCCATTCTCACATCTCAGCTTTATGGTTCTTAAGATACCAATGACGAAATGAGGAAAGACAGTAAACAAAAGGAGAGGAACTAGGAATCCATCATTTTTATAGACTTACTTATATTGCACATGAAAATATGACTAAGAATTTCCGATGATACAGACTAAGTAGCGTTCTTGGATCTGCCCCCTTCAAAACAGCACTTCTCTTTCTTGAAGGTACATAGAGAAAAGTTGGGGAGAAAAGGGCTTTTGTTGCCTGCTGGGATCCAGGAATTCATTACTTAATTAATTATAAACAAATTTAAATAAGAATTTGAACCCAGGACTGTTAGATTCTAAATTGATACCAAATCAGTAGGCTGGTAGAACTGGAATTCCAGCTGGACAAAGTAGATTTCTATCTGGAGGCAACATCAGGCTTAGCAGAAAGGGAAGGTTTTTCCAATAATTTGGACTTTCTAGATATAAAGTCTGCTGGCTACAGACAGGAATTTCCCCCACCAAGAGTTTTCAAGAAATAGCTGGAAATTCACTTGTCAGACAGTTCTGGAAAGGTTTCCTGCATTTGACAGAAAGTTGGAGCTCTAAATCCTTGCAAAACTCAGGTTCTTTGATTCCCAGATCACTGGCCAGCACTTCTAGTGCTGCGTTGCTTTCAGTCTGTTTCCTCTTTCCAACTGTGGCCACAGACTCCCTGCACCTGAAGTGGCTGAAAAGCACTCATTATACTTAGGAAAACTCAGAAAATGTGTTCAACTCAAACTAGTTTTTATTGGCTTTCAGGGACCATGGAGAGGAAGAAAGAAAACACATCAGAGAGGACAAATGCTCCAATGAGCAGTTGAGGGCATCTTGTCATTGTCATCTGGGAAGCCTGAGATACAGTATGAGGCCGAAACATGGCAGAGAGGAAAATGAAGACACATTCTCGGCTTCTCTAACACGGGCTTTCACAGGGTGACTTCGTTTGACAGGTGACAAATTTAAAGGCTGTCACTAAGGCTGTTCCTCATATCTTAGTGGGCATTTCTTAAGTGTTCTGCTCAACAGTTTACAGGTAATTATCTCAGTGAGCCTTCACAGAGACCTCCCAGGCCAGTGCAGTTACTGTCCCTTTTTCACAGAGGTGGAGCCTTGGCTTAGGGCAAGAAGGGAACTTGTCTAAAATCCTCTGGGAGTGAGAGCTAGAGCCAGATTGATTGCCAATTTGATTTTCTGGTTCAAGTAACCATTTTTTTTTTTTTTTGGTGGGGGAGAGGGAATAGCTATGTCTGTGTCTATACCATTTATAGCTATATCTTATATCTGTTTCCTTCTATTCATGTATAATTTGGGTAACCCTGATCATGAATCTGTAGAATTTATTTCCATTCAGGGATTGTTATCAGTCTTTTATCAACCTTGGCATCACGTTTAGCCGAATTTTAAAAAATAGTCGAAATTTGAAAAAATATTCTATTTTATAAAATTCAATTTTAAACAATGGGAAAAAGGGAGATTAAGTGATTCTTATGAGCATTATGGACATGATATGTCAAGCAGAACTTTTCCTCTTGAATACCATCTAAAAGGTCAACAGCCCTTATTTATGGTTTACTGATTATTGATAGGGTGCTGTTGCAGTCATAAGCTTGTCAGATGTCTTCATGGCTGAGGACAGGCAGAGAGGAAGGCCCAGACAAGTGCACTTTATCTCCTCTGCCATATACCTACTACCTTGGAGTCACTGAATCATTTAGCCATTCATTCTTTATTTTCTGGATCTTTTATTTCTTCGCACTTTTAACCAAATATTGCATGTTCTTTAATTATATTTCCCTCCATCTATAGGTTGTTAGTATTTTGTAATTTCAAATCTCTCGCAGTTCCTAGACAGGCCCTCATATTATTTGATTTTTCCCTTTTATTTGAAAAAGCCATGCTCAGTGTTCTTTTTACAAAATTTTCCACTTCGAATTATACAAGTAAATACTGTTTTTATGCCGCATATATAAAAGCTTCTAGCTTCCCCAAATACAGCTGCTACCCAAATTGTAAATGGAACTTTTCCAAAAGTTATTTTGTATATTGGTTTTTGGAACTCTGCAAAAGTAATATGCATACTGGGTATCCTTCCAAATCAAACTACATAAGAGCTATTCAGTCCATCATGTATGTGAAGTAAAGTGATCCCCAAAACCACCATAAACCTAATGTTCATCTATAACATGGTCGCCATGGGAGTGCAGATATGCAAATATGTGTGAGCCCCACCTGCATTCCCAAGACTGCCAACCCTCCCTGCTGTGAATTGGGCAGGGAGAGGCCCTTTTTCACTTGTCTAGGTTTCAGGCTGTGTGCCTGGGGGGAGCTGAACTCTTGGGCTTCAGATCAGGGAGGTTGTTTGGTAGAGTTGGAGGCATAGTTCTGAGGGGGATTTGTTGGAGCCTCCTGGGGTCATCTGAGTGCTGTGGTGGGGAATGCCTGTGAGATATCACTTGTTTCTTTCTGTTCCCTTACCTTGTTCCTTTGTTGCTGCCAAAAGGGTTGGAAGGCAGCTTAAGATGGCATTCCCTGTCCTGTTCTTTGGCTTTGACATCTGTGATAGAGGATCATGGGAATCAGAACTGTGGCTACAAAGTACCTAACTGAGGTTGAGGGAGAGGATCCCTTCCTGCAAATACAGCCTCCCCCAAAAAAACACACACCCACATACACACACACTGGATGTGGAGGAGAAGGGAGGAGATATGCATTTCAGGGACTGGATTGGAAACTGGAATTCCTAAACATCAGCATGTTGGTAGCATCAAGGAGGGATGAAAGAAGAGAGGGAAGAAAATATTAGCAGAGGAGGGAAGTAATAAGTAAAGAACAGATCCAAGTTACACTTGGTCAGGTAAATAGAGAGCAAAACCCAAATTGAGATCCCTAAGCTCATAGTCATAGTAAAGTGCTATTTTATTTTCTAGGAAAGGTATATTTTAAAAGTGAAATGATTAAATCCAGATGCAGAATTTTCTGTGGATAACTCCACTTTATATGTGTCAGCTTTATAAACTGTGAATTGTAAGTAGGTCTTGGGAAATCTGCTCATGTTAGGTAGTACAGGTGGCTGGAGATGATCCCAACTTGCCCTGAGTTCCCTCCTTTTGGTCTGGAATTCTTTTCTCTCATAGTTTCCTTCTCTTTGAGGGCCATAGATGGGTGGGTTTGCCTGCATGGCACAGGAAGTGTGAGAGCCCTGTGTGTGTGTGTGTGTGTGTGCGCCATTGCTGTGTGGGCGGGGCAACAGGGTCTAAATGGAGCCAGTTGAACCCCAAAGTGAGCCTTCCCTGCCTGATCCATCAAGGCAGTGGCAGAAGGTGAAAAGGAAAAGAGAAAGGAAAAGGTGACTCTTATTAGAATTGTCACCTGTGACTAATGAAATGTCTACCTAGTCAACTTACTCCAGAGATGTAGTCTCCAAGTTCAGTTTTAAGTATGCTTTTAGAGCCAGAAGAGTATTTTTTAAAAATGTTGGGTAAAAACATCCTGAATAAAGATTTGACAAATATCTCTGAGTTCCTAATATTCCTTTTACCCAGTTCTCACTGAAATAAAATCAAATATTTCATTAATAAGAATGGGGGGGGCAATGAGATGATTTGTAAAACTTAAACTAAACTGGATTATTTGAGCTAGGATAGGAACCTAAGTCCATTTCTAATTGAAACCTAGGTTTTTTTTGTTTTTGTTTTTGTTTTTAAGATTTACTTACTTATGCATACAAGAACTGGGGTACAGGCCAGAGATGCGGGGGTGAGAGGATTCACCAGAAACAGAGCAGGGAACAGAACAGGCAGACTGACTGAAATACACTGCTGAGGGGAGCAGTGGGCGAGACAGGAGAGGTCTGCCTTGCAGTGTGGGTAGCTCCTTGGCCAGGGATGGAACTCTTGCTGCAGAGGCCATGGGTAGCTTCATAGTGCTCTGCTTAACCCCTTGCGCCACCATGGAGGCCCTGAAACCTAGGTTTTAACAATAAACATTTAAGTCATGCTCAAGTGGGATACATTAATTAGGAAAAAGTAGTCAACCCCACAAGGAAACATGATTATTCCAGGACATAAAATATTACAGGCTACCAGAGTAGGGGGAGCAAAGTGGGGAGGGGGCACAAGGGACTATGGTGGAGGATTATGGGTGCTTTTGTGGTGGCCTTGGTGTGGCAGCAGACATCTGGAAGGGATGATCCTATACCTCTAAACCGTCTGTAGTGTCATAAACCAATGTTACCTCAATGAAAAGGAAGGTCTTTATGACCTTCCTTCTCCTTGTTTATCTTTAGTGGCACAGTCAGAAACAATCGAAAGGGGAAATCCTAAAACATCCAGCTCCAGTGATTTTTTTTTTTTTTTCTAATTCTAAGCCAACTGTTTTTGGGGTGGGGGAGGGCTGCCGAAAGGGCGCTGCTAAACTAAAGTCCAGAGCTTCAAAACTTCCTGCTGTCAGAATCCGCTTTAGAGAGGCAACTGAGCAAGCTTAGCTCAGTCCCTGGCCTGCAAAAAGCAGGCAGGTGCTAGAGGGAGGACTTTTTTGGATAGGATGGAGACCAGGACGGATGAAGTCTTCTTTGGCGAGAAAGGAAATTTGGTATTAAGAGAGCATCACTAAGTGCCAACAATAAGCAAACAACTGGTGTTGCCCAGGCCCCGGGAGGCCTGTGGGAGGCAGGAAGCAGAAAGGCTCAAGCGCCTTTCCCTGGGTCGGCTCAGGAATTTAATTGCAGCGCTTGTTTGTTGGCGCCTCCTCGGTGTGGGGCAGGGTGCTGGGCACCGGGATGGAAACTTGAAGGAAACGTGGTCTTGCCCTTGAGGAGCTCACAGTTCAGTAAACTGGCCTCAACGTTTTCCGTGGACGTGGATAACTTTTACCTCGGACTTGTCAAGGGCGAGTTGCAACTAAATCCATCCACACTTTTCTTCCGAGGATTTCAAAACCGGGAAAGCGAGCCCGGCGCGCGGGTGGAAGAGAGACGGCTGCGGGACCCGAGCCAGGCTCGGGAGCTGTGGGGCTGCTGCCGGCTCGCCAGGGGCAGCCAAGACCGTCCCCCGCATCGCACTCCGGGGCCCGGCGCGGGCACGGAGAGGCCGCGGCAGGGCGCGCAGCGAGGCTGGGGAGCCGGACCCCGCCAGGCGGAGGGCGGGCGCCGGGCAGCCTGCGCGCCCCGCGCCCGCAGCCAGGGGGCAGAGCTCGCGGGCTGCGCCGCCGGCCACCTGGGGCTCGGCCCCGCCACTCCCGGCGGCGTCGCGCCTTTTCTGTGCGGGTTCGCTCCAAGCTCAAGCTCAGGGTTTCGGCGCCCGCCCGGGGCGGGGGTGGGGGCAGGACCGCGACGGAGACGAGGTGGGGAGAGGGAGGCGTCCGCGCGGGGAGCGGGAGGGGGCTCGCCTGGGGGATTCGAGGGACGCTGCAGCCCCGCCCCCGCCCCCTCCTCTCCCCCCTCAGCATCCGTGGAGCGGGCGAGCATGGACCAAACCCGCCTGCCCTGGCACCATGACGCTCGCCGGCTTCGCGGTCGCTCTGATTTTAGGGGCTTTCCCTGAGGTGGCCGCCTCTGAGCCGGTCCTGAGTTACCCTCTTCACCCTCGCCACCCGCCCCCTCCGGGTCCCCAGTCCTCTTACCACCTTCCCATTCCGCGGCCACAGCAGAGGACACCTCCACCGGCCTCTCCCCCGCGCGCCCCGCGCCCCCCGCCGGCGCGCCCCGCCTCGCGCCCGCACGCCCTCCGCGCCCGGCACGCGCCCCGGCCGCACCCCGCGGACTGCCCGGCCCGCGCGCCCGGGGCCAACGTGACGGACTTCGGCGCCCCGTGCCTGCGCTGGGCGGAGGTGCCAGCCCTCCCGGCGCGCGCGCCCCCGGCGGGCTGGGCTCAGCTGCGAGGGCAGCGCCACAACTTTTGCCAGAGCCCGGACGGCGCGGGCAGACCCTGGTGCTTCTACGAGGACGCCCGCGGCAAGGTGGACTGGGGCTACTGCGGCTGCAGGCACGGTGAGTGACCGCCGCCCGGCGCACCTCGGGTCGGCGGGGCGCCCCAGACTTGAGGGGACGCAGTCACTGGGGAGGGCGTGGGGCGGCGGGTGTGCGCTGCCCCGTGCGACGGCGGAGCCTCCGAGGGGCCGACCTTGGCGACTTGATTTTCAACTAGCAAGGGCAGGCTTTGTGCGGGAAGCGTGTCAGGGGGGAGAGTTTCTCCGAGGTGCTGCACTTGGGGTTTCTGGATGTTGTTTTGTGTCTGCACAGTAGCGTGTGGGAGTGTGTGTATGTGTGTGTGTGCGCGCACTCACTCCGGGTGGTTGTGTGTTCTCTAGATCAGCTCGTTACCGTATTTACATAAAAGAGACAGAGAAAAGGAGACAGTTTCTCATTACTTGAAGGACACACTAAATCCCAGATGACAGCCAGTTACCTTCCCCTCCGCCTGGTGGACCCACATTTGGAAAAATGTAAAAATGTTGTCTTCTTTCCTCCCACCACTGACCTCTATTTGTAAAAGCCTGGTAACATTTCAGGGTCGAAATTCAGTTTGTCAAAATTATGTTTACATTTTGGAGCACAGTATGGTAAGTGTCAGTGAGTGAGACAGACGGGTAAAGAGACGGGAATATTAACTGTCTCAGGGAAGAAGCAACTTGATAGAGTCACACGCAGATGTCGAGAAGGCTGTGATGTAGCTTTATTTGTTGTTTGTGGAACATCCGTATTAGTTGATCACAGCAAGAGATAAGGTGGGTAAGATGCTCTGGTTTTGTGCTAATGAAGGTATCCCAATAATAGATTTAATGTAAATAAATAATCTGCTTTTGAAAAATGTTTTATTTGGAGTTCCTAATCTAAATGCTCCCCTCCACCCTATAGCTGGGGGAAAAAAAGCCTTCTGTCCTTCCAAGTTTGAATTATTTTGGCAGCTCTTCATCCAAGCTGTGGGACAGGCCTTTCGTGAATTGGGATTTTTGAAATATGTTGTACTTTGTGTCTTTGGAGGTAATTTGGAGGTTAGCCTCCACAGTGCCATCCTTTTCCTACAGAAAATTTTCTCGTGCCTTCAATTGCATCAGTCCTTTGAGCTAAAGAAAAGTGATAGGAAGGTTAAGATCAATTCTCCTTCATCCTGGAGAATGAAGTCATCTCTGTACTCGTGTTTCATGGACAGAATGCCAATGTGATTATAAAAAAATTGAGGTGATATCAAGCAGAGAGCCCTAGCATTGTCTCATTATTTACTGTAAGGGATTATTTATGTAGTGCAGTCTCTTGTTTGGCAACCACTGGCTTTTTAAAAATTTTTTTTATTTTTCTGTTATTCTTCATTTTAAACATGGGTAAAGGTACAATACACAGAAAATAAATGCATGGGAAAAACACACAAGCTTTCCTTAAATGTATATAAACACATTACTGAAAGAAAAAAAAAGGAATTTAAAGTTAAAACGTTATATTGATCTATGGCTCTTTCTTTCTGACATGACGCTTTTGAATTTATATTCCAAATGAGAAGACTGACTCGTCCTTCGGATCACCTACTTCCTTGTATTGAATAGAAATTTATACTTAACAGCAGCACAGACTCTTTGTGATGCTTTTATGTGCACAGCTAATTCGCACCAGACTGCACTCCAAACACTGCATAATTGTTGTTTCTACTGCCTGGAGTAAAGTGATTTGAACACCAGAGAAACAAAAGAAATTGCCCAACATGGGCGATAACCCTTCCCCCCACCAAAAAAAAAAAAGGAAAGCAATTGACTGGCTATGTAAGAATTTCCTTATGTTCACAGCTCAGTGTTGATAACCAGTGCCCAGTGCTTCCCATTCTGTCCTTTACTCCTCCAGCTGTGATTTGGCATAATTCACATCTTCAAAATGACTGCCATCTTCTGAATCTTGTGGCTTTCTTGGGCCTACATTTCATGTAGGAGTGCGAGCAAAGTTCTCATGGGGTAGTGAAAAGAATATGGAATTGTGCTTTACAAAATAGTGGTATCTGGTTTTGGCTCTGCTGTATTGGGCAAGATTCTCGCTCCCAGAGTTTTGGTTTCCTTGTCTGGAGAAAATCCATTTTTGAATAAGATTGAGTCACAGGACTTTTCTAGCTCAGAGTATGTGCCCAAATGACCTGGCATGACACTGTGTTGGGCTAAGCATTTTATGTATTAGTTTTCTCATTTCATTCTCATAGCAACATTATAAGATAGTACACATTTTCACTTCACAGCTCATATTGCTCTAGTTCCTTAATTAAATAAACATATAGAGCTATCCGTGCTGTTCAGCGATCTTATTGTACCTTAAGGACTAGCCTAGAAGGAAGGGGAAAGGGAATTACATTTTATACAGAGCACATGATTTCTGGTTTCTGATGATTTGAAAATACTGAGTTTTCTTTATTTTTTTTATTTTATCAATAACAATGAGGACAAAAGGAAAGAAAATGTGTAGTAATGCGATCCCTGCTTTAAAAAATAGAGAGACCAGACTTCCATCTCTAGTTGCATGGAGAGAAATGAGGAAGTTGGTATCTCAGGAGAATTGGTTGGTCTAGTTGGAGGGACAGTGGGAGGATCTCAGGTGAGCTCTGGCAGGGTGTGGGCACTTCTGTGGCCCAAATGTCTGAGAGCGAGCTAGGTGATGCCCAGCCCTGACTGTATGAAACTTGGGAATTAGTAATAGAGAATTATTCGGGGATTCATTCAGCCCAGGGATTTAGCTCTCATAATGAGCATTAGAATCACCTAGGGAATTGTTAGATGGATATCTCTTGTCTTCAGAGGCCTTAATTGAAGAATTTCTTTGATCTGGCTCAAGAGTGTGCCTTATTAATGAATAGTCAAGGAGACTTGGATGCTGAGGACTCTCTTTCACAGTCTGGCAGAACCAACAGAACCCACCTAGAATTGTAGTGGTGATGATCATGCTCACTGAGATTGCCCTTCTGTGAGTTCATCCTGCCTGGTTTAGAGTCAAGCACAGGTAAGCCTATCATAAATTTTTGTGAGGCTTTAGGAAATGACAGTGTGGGATGATAACAGCCTAGTTCACCAGAATCTGATTATCAACTGAAAGCGAGCTTGTTTTTTTCCACATTTCTCCAGAAAAAGTGAACCAACTATCAATTTCCCCCAACAGCGACTAGGAAGAGAAATCACTTTTCCAATCTCTGGTTAGCAAGGCAGATGGGACAACTTGCTTGATGCTGTGCTGGAGGCTTCTCTTTGGTATGAGCAGTTAAACAACTCAACTGATGGTGACTGACGACTTCTGGGTAAAAAACAAGCACAATAAATGATAATGCGGTTTTACCAGAAAGAATGATTGAGATTTTACCATTCAGAGTGATTCATAGATCTGACTTCTTGTCATGCCATGCTAATCTGCTCATGTGTACCTACGCCCCCAAATCTCCTGATTCAAACAGAGAGACTGATTTGTGTGACAATTACTACTGTTTACAGGCTGTGCTCTTTGAAGTCCATCTGGTGTTTGAAGTGAATATTAATTAAAAAATGGGCAGAAACCTGTCTCCCTGTTTTTAACACTGCTTCTTGATTCTGGAAAACATGTATTAGCAATAACAGATTTGATTCATTCCCTGACTGGATTTTAAATATTGAGCTCAATCTGCTTTTCAGACTAGGGCTGCTATCAAATATGTCAATTTGGGAATATTATCTGTCTCTCTACTACTGCAAAGGTTGTTTTTTTTTAAAAAAGAATATTAAGATATCCAGTTACTATTGCCTTTTATTTGAGTGATAATCTGTCACTATATGTATGTCCTTAATATCTTTAAGTGTGTGTATGTGGGTTTGCTTTGAGGTAATCTTTGGAAAAATAATTTGAAGACAAACCTAAATATTCTAGCAATAAGAGACATCAAAATTCTCTTCACTTGGATACTATGCAGCTACTAACATGATAATTGTAAAGATTATATGTAAAAATTGAAAAAATGCTGACGATAATGGGAAGGGAAAAAGATGGATGCAAAATTTATATGCAATATGACTAAACTGAAAATAAAGATGCCTGTGGAAAGTTTGGAAGAGAAAACAAATGATAATATGAAGTTGGAAATGATAGTGGCTTGGATCAGTTAGCATGGTTTTGGTGGGTAAGGAAAAAATCCAGTTGACAGAAGCAGTGAGATTTGTTTTTCATATTATGAAGTTAAGCTCCATCATGGCATGCCTCTCGCTCTCTGCTACTCCCTTGGCACCTTTATTCTCAAAATGTGACTTTTATTCCTAGGCTAGTGGATATTCCAGACCTCACAGGGATATCGAACAATATCAGAAGAAAGACCTCCTAAGTCCCATGGAAAGAATAAGCAAACCTTCCCAGAATTCCCTCTCAGACTTCCTCTCCCATTTCATCAGCCAAGCTTGGACCACTTGTTCCTTCCTAAAACTCTCTGGAAAGAAAAACGAAATGTCCACAATTCCTTAGACTTAATCAGGATTAACCTCTGAACACATGGGGACTCTCCTGCAAGAAGAAGAAAATACTTGTGGAAGAAAACCAATGGGGTCTGCTTGAAAGTATGGTTAGATTTGTCTTTATATTTGGGAAACCACACAATTCAGATTAGTATGAAGTAGTTTAAATTGTGCTGTGAAATACATTATCTATTTTTATTCATATCTAGATGAATAACATTTAGATTTTGACATGATGAAGGAAAGGATAAAAACATGACTTATTATTTTCAGGTGCTATTGTAGGCCTAGCATATGTATATTGGAAATGAGGAACCACTTCTCAGTTGAGATGTCAGAAGAATACCAAGTATTTTCATTACCTTTCTAGTGATACCTGCTTTGGGAGGTAGATAAGATGATTGCTATAAAGTGTAGTTTAATTCCATCATTCATTCTGTACAATAAGATGGAAATACAATACCCATACCTTTTGCTTATGGGTTCAGAGACATACAATTTGTGAAATTTCTGCTAGGGTTATATGCATTAATTGTTAGTATACCATAACTTTACCATGAGTAGGATCTTCTTTTGCATAATATTGTGTAGAATTTTAAATCCAGGAATCGTAGATAGAATTTATAAATTTCTGACAAGCTCAATGTAAGTGGGCAATATTATTTATTCAAAGGATATGCTCTCTCATTTGAACTAGACTAGTTCAGATTTTTTCCTCAGTACTAAAGGTATCTGCATGAATAATGAATGACAGTGAATATGAATTATAGATGTGAACTAATGGAGGCAAATATAGTTTAGTTGGATCTGGTTTAGGGGAATGTTCCATATATTAAGAGATGATTTTTTTTAAAAAGATTTATTTATTTTTGCATATAAGAACTGGGGTACAGGCCAGAGGTGTGCGGGGGTGAGAGGATTCACCAAAGACAGAATGGGAAACAGAACAGACAGACTGACTGAAATACACTGCTGAGGGGAGCAGCGGGTGAGTCAGGAGAGGTCTGCTGCGCCATGTGGGTAGCTCCCTGGCCAGGGATCGAACTCGTGCTGCAGTGGCTGCAGATAGCTTCATAGGTTGCGTCTTAACCCCTTGCGTCACAAGGGAGGCCTGTTAAGAGATTATTTAATTTTATTTTGATATGGCATAATTTGAATAAAATCTATTTCACAATGCCAAAACTGGTTTTACTTAAGGGTAAATATAGACAAAAATTGTATACTTTAGTACTGTCAAATAGGGTATAGAAAAAAAAAATCAAACTTAACCTAACATCCCCTATCATCCTTGAAAAATTCAAGTTCCCAATTCAACTGTTTTTAGGCAGTATGAATTTTTTACTATATTTCATCATTTAGATAGAAAAAAATCATTTAGTTTATTCTCCCAGTGTTACTTTTGGTTTTAGACATAGGATTATGCTTAACCCATTTGTTAAATGTATGTGCTAATTGTCCAACATGTAATGGACCCATTTTTATTCTTTTGACTTTTTTGTAAACTGAAATTTCTAGTACTTTCAGCTTTAAGTATACTTTGTCAGGGATCTGAGCAAAGACTTGATTATCACCAGCATGCGTTCTTTCTGATTCCACCAGAACAATAGAAATGACTCAAGTTAATTATTTTATGCCTCCCTAAAGTTCAATAATAGATGAGAAAGGATTTATATGACATTAATTTTCTTTTATTCATTTATCAAACTGTGATGTTAAAAAATTTAAAAAATATTAATTCTATTCAGAACACGTCAGGATAGGTCTTCCATTTTTCTTTCTCTTACTTGAATTAGTTAACTAAAGAGATAATATCTTTTCATTTGGTTTATTTTCTAGATTTATGGAACAAAATAGTGGAGCTTATTAGTTCCTTACCTAATATACTTTCAGGCATTCTTGCCGTGTGGAGTGTGAGACGGGAGGTCTTGCTAGTTGTCCCAGGAGGGACAATATCAAAATGACTCCTATTCCTTTGCTAGGGCTGCTGTGATGAGTAGCACAGACTGAGTGGCTTAAACAACAGAAACTCATTGATTCATAATTCTGAAACTAGAAGTCCAGGAACAAGGTGTCAGCAGGACCTTGCTTCCTTTGCAGGCACCAAGGAAGGCTCTGTTCCAGGGCTCTCTCCTAACTTCTGATAGCTCCTTGGCTTGTGTGAGTGTAACTTCAGTCTTCAGATGGTGCTTTCCCTCTGTGCATTCTCTGTGTCCAAATTTTTTCTTTTTACAAGAACTTAGTCATATTGGACTAGAACCCACTGTAATGACCTCATCTTCACTTGATCATCTGCAAAGACCCTAATTCCAAATAAAGTTATATTCATAGGCACTGGGGGCTAGCACTTCATCTTTTCAAAGGACAGCGTTCAACCCACAGCAATAGCTTAAAACAGAAAAACCATAAAACTTGTAAAGGAATTTAATGTTCTTCTCTAGATGACTTGTATTGATCGAGATGGATAAAATGGTTAAAGGGAACATTTTGTGACTGTCTCTCTATTTGGAATTCCTGCTTGTTAGCAAAGTTGTCTATAAAACATATTTCTGTACCATAATTCTTTTATGTTCTCTTTCCTTTATAGAACTGGTGATATATCTACATAGAATAAAAATAATAGTAAACCCAAAAGATAGTATATTTAACATTTTGGGGCAGGAAATGAAGTTAGCAGGATGCTGAGGACTGTCACTCAGGAGCACATTTTGCCTACAATATCAGCAGATAGTTGACCATTTAGTTTTACTTTCCAAACAAACTCTCTGGGGGCTTGTTTTTCATGATATGCCGTCATGTATAACTCTGCACTTCCACATGTTCTGTTACTGGTTTGGTCTATACATTTATAATACCTAATATACTGATCACATTTTAAAAACTGGAATATTTACAATAGAATAATTGCCATCCAGTTGGCACTTGAGGGACTTTAAGACAGAGCATCCCTAGATGCACTGGGGACGGGTTCTGAGACGTTAGCTGAGACTATGAGCATCACAAAGTGCTAGGCTTGTGTAGGGGAGTGTGAGGAAGGAAACAGAGGTAATTTTTTTTTTTTTAATAACAAATCCTTGTGACAACTGAGCAATATTTGTCAAACCAAGGCTTTTGTCTAGAATTTATCTGAAGCACTAGATTGCATTAAAAATGAACTTACCTGGTTTTGACCTTTGTAAGTTGCTTTATTGTTTCATGTTGGTTTTTGCTTTTCATTGAGTTGGGTTTTGCTTTTCACCTTGCAGTTATGCATCTATGAATTTGTGGAAATGGCTCATCTTTCTACACATTTGTACAGCCCATGGGAGGATCACCAGAAAGCTACTTCTCTGCTATTTTATTATATGTGAAATTCTATAGGCTGCTTTGTGCTCTTCCTGGCAAATTTATACCACTATGTTTGGTGAAGTCATTGCGCAGTGTATCAAATGAAATGGCGAAAGCAACACGGCATAATGCATACCAATTGTGTGTCAAAATCTTTCTTATTTTGGATTTCTTATTTATACTATTATGCAAATTTAAAAAAATACCCCTTCTAATAATTAGAAAAATTGTGCACATCATAGAATGTATACCATTAAGAAATCTCTAAGGTCAGTGTAGATAATTTCTCATAATATTTTAGAAGTGTGTATGGCTTTGAGGAAAGGATGCACTACATGGAAGGCCATTGCTAAAAAGCTTTGTGTGTTGGGAATGTTGTGTTGCAAGTGGATTTTGACAGAGAACTCATTAGTCATAGATGTGCAAATTGCCTTTCCAGAATTGCAAACATTTGTATTCATTTGTTGCAGAAAAATTGGATGCTCTTTGAACGTTCTTCCAACCCTTGACATGAGTAATTTGAGGCAGGGAGGGTGGAATTAATAAAAAGATAGTAGATTAATTTAAATACCATTTTCAAGTATTTGTTTGAAGTGTTGAACTAAATTCTTTTAGTTGAAGTAAATGGTTGGTATTTGCAATATGCATAATACTGTGTGGGTCTCTATAGAAGAGATTTTGTCATTAAAAACCTTTAAAGTCTTTAAACATATTTCTTTAAAATGTTCTGCTGTTTGTACTTTTCACTGAGCTAGACAAGGCTTCCTCTAACTTAGTCTGAATTAAAGAGGTTCTGAATGTATGAATGATTTATAGATAACCATACCTTCTCCTGAATAATCAGGGTCTGACATTGTAATGCTTTGTTTGCCTCCACTTACTATTGCTTCTTATTTGAACTAAATGACATTTTTTCATGTGAAAAGGATGTATTTTTCTTAAATGGTTACTTTTTTTAAGGATGATGAGTGGAACATAATAGTCGTTGATGACTAGTCCGGTGTAAATGAAACAAATGGGTAATTTGTGGATCTGACATTTTAGCAAAATTATTTTAAAACTCTACATAACTTTGCAAATATGTAAAATATGACAGCGTATTCTTGTTGGACTTATTTTTTTTTAATTTTGTTACCTATGAAAGAAAGGCTGTCATAGACTATTTTGAACAGAATTTTAATGCTTGATTCCACCTCTGCTTACATGTGTTCTTATTGCTGCCACCTCATATTTCTTCAGCAAACCAGTACCCATAAGAAGAGAGAAAAGATATTCCCTAAGGGATGAGACTTAAACTGTTGTCCCAGGAGTGTTTATAGTTAAATTTTGTCTCTTAAAGTCTGAAAAGAATCATTCATATCCTTGACTTTAGAAGAGCTAAGTGGGGGTGGTGGGATGGTGTGTAAGGGAGGCCAGTTTCTAGGAACATTTGATTACACCGCATCATTCCTACCCTATGCCATTTTTCTAAAATTCACATTAGGTAATGTTCTCAGCTCTGACCCCTCTTTGATATTACAGACATAATCTTTAGGCCTTCCATGACTGCTGCTTGAGGTTAAAAGCATAAAAAAGCATTTTACTCTTTAGTGGACAAACGAATCAAATAGGAGGAGAAAGCACACTGAATCACAGCTAATTATAAGCAGAGCCCTGAATTTTGTTTTTGCTTCTTATCTGTGATCTCATGTGAAGATGTAAGGTGGCCCTTAAGTGGTAAGAGCTTCTTATGTGACGTAAACTACTATTTGAAATGCAGTATCTGACATTTATTAATACTCTTCCATTCTTATCCTTTTACAATTACAATTGGATTTTCTGTTTGCCTCTATAAAAAAGAAAGTATAATTAGCATTGACATTAGTATGCGATTTATTCCCCTCCCCTCCAATAAAAAGGCTGCTCCATCTCCTGTTTTGATATCCTTGTCTAGATATTGCTGTATTGTATCCAAGAGGGAATCAGAGTATAATATAGGACAGGGACAACTCTATAAAAAGTAACATGTAGGAAGTTAAAACTGGCAATCAATATTCTAGTAGATTTTCTTTTATTTATCCTTCCTTGAAAAGAGAAATGTTACTCTGTGAATAAATATAATTTTGACATAAAAAAAAGAAAGAAGCAGGTGCTATAAGTGGTAGAGACTGGACTGCTCTGACTGAATCTCTCATCACTTAATTGGAAAAATCGCATTAACTAAGGACTAGCTCAGTCTGTTCATATGACTACTTGTTATTAAAGGATTTGGGAATTTTTTTCCTTTATAGGGTCTGTACGACTTCGAGGTGGCAGAACCGAGTCGGAAGGCACGGTGGAAGTGTACGCCAATGGCGTTTGGAGCACAGTGTGTGGCAGCCACTGGCATGACTCTGCTGCCACGGTCATTTGTCACCAGCTGCAGCTGGGGTAAGTACACCTGTCCTGGACCAACTCCTTCTGCTAATGTCTGAGAACAGTGCTGGGCACCCATCGCGCTGTGGACACATTACTTCTTCCCTCCTTGCTCTCTCTTTCCTTATTCTCAGGATCACAGAAGAGTTACAGGAAAGGGCCCTCTTTCAGTGGAAAGGCTGAGTTCTCTCACACATAAATGCACCTCACTTACTGCTGTGTACACACTAGAAAATGAACACATGCTAAGTGATGACAAGTAAAATGTATCTTTTGCTAGGAAGCAAGGCCTTTGATGCTGAGAGTTGTGGTTTTTCAGTAGCCCATGTAGCACTAGGCCGCTATCATTCTTTCAACTTCCTCTTTTGAGTTCCCTAACTTTGAGTCTCCCTCCCTTGAGTCCATTTCCGTGTAGAGGAGTTGGAGATGTTTTCCTGTGTTCTTGTTTGGTGATGGGACTTGGGGGTGGAAGTGGGAATGGCTGGGCCTGAGGTTTCTGCACAGAGGATGCTCCGTAGGAGATGACAGCTTCCATCAGCCCAGCCGATGGCCATCCTGGAAGCTCCTGGCTCCTCCGTTACCACAGACATGCTCTTTTAAACAGTGTTCTCACCAGGCCCAGCACCTTTATGTCTCGTGTCAAAGGGTTTCTCCTGGAGCAGAAAGCTCCATTTTGAACAAAAGGTTTTGTTTTTGTTACCATTTTTATTCTGTTCTTATGTCTTGTTTATTTTTCCTAAGCAAGCATGCCAAGTCTTTTCCTTGACCTTTATCCCCAGAGATCTTTAGGGAGCATGGAAAATATCTTGTTATAAAAAAATGCTAATGGATTGATCGCTTTGTAGTTTGCATGCATTTTGGACTACTAGTCATTGAGTAGTAGAACCTAATGGGATGATATAAATGAAAAAGTTAGTCAACTCCAGGTAAACCAGCAAGAACCTCACTTTGCTGGCTTCCTTCTGCCTTCCCACTGAGAAAGTAGGGAATGAATGTTAAAGGCAAATATTGAAGGTTTCAATTTTGTTCACATTATGATCCTAACAGAGCTTCAGGTGGGGTTAATGCAGTGAATTCATTGCTTAAGTAATTATAAAAGAAGCATTGTTACAGATCAGGTTGAAAGAATTAAGGGTGGAGTCTACAGTGTTATCAAGTTTGGGAGTGTTAATTACTGATTTTATCAACGAGTATTTTGTCTTACAGTCATTGGTAGGTGGGCAGACCACATTGAGTATTGACTTGATACTTTTTCTTTTGAGGGCCTGAAGATAGTATGTATTTGTAGACTGGCTTCTGCATCTTCCATTCTATTCTGATATTTTATTACCCCCTATTCAGGGGTAATAAAGTCAGGGAAGAGTAACATTTTCTTGAGACATAAAATGGGCCCCTGCAGGGGATGTGAACCACAGTGTGGTAACGAGATGTTCAACTGATGAATGAGTATAAACTATCTTTCTGCAAACACAAACTTTAGATAAACCGATTCAATTGCTTATATTATCTCTTATTAGACAATTTAAAGAAAAGAATTACACAAGAGCAGAGCAACCCAGTTTTATTGCTGTTAAGACACATTCATCTTTTAGATATATACCCAAATATTTACTGTTTGGTTTTTGGAATCTCTTGCATGGAGACATTTCTAGAGATTATGATGTTAATCATATTGACATTAAAAATTTTTTTAGCGGTAATGTAAATTTATATATATTAAAGGTTGCTTATAAAATATGTTGATTAAATGCATTAAAACAGTGCTGGTCTGCATATCATTATTTTATTAGTTTCAAAGTCTTGCTACCAAACACTGTAAAGTTCTAAAAATTGTGCATGGATAGCCTCTCTTGATGCTATCTTGCTTAGGTGTTGGAGTAATAATCATTTTGAAAGTGTTACCATAAAATTTTGCAGTAGAAAAGACTCTTAAAGCACTCGAACTTCTCTCTTTATACATCAGAAGGCAGAACTTCGAGAGATTACTGCTTGGATTGATTTTCAGGCAAGCCCAGACTGGAAGCAAAGTCTCATTGGGCACGTGACACACTTCTTGCACAAAACCAAACAGCCTTCCTTTTTATATATTCATAATATTTGCCCATTTTCTTTTAAAATGAGCCCTTTTTGAAGATGCATACATACAATGCTTATTCAAGACTGATTAAAAAGATTGCCGTTGGTAGTTAGCCCAAGTTCTGATCTGATATTTTGATTTCATTGAACCTAATATAAGTCATTGTTTTTCTTTCCCTTCTACAACCACCTCTATTGGTTTCTTCCATTTTTTAAAATCCAAATGCTTTGATAAAAATATCTACCTATGTTTGATGAGCCTAACATTGATTATTATACTTGCAGAGGAAAAGGAGTAGCAAAACAAACTCCGTTTTCACTACTGGGCTTTATTCCCATTTATTGGAGCAACATCCGTTGCCGAGGAGATGAAGAAAATATACTGCTTTGTGAAAAAGACATCTGGCAGGGAGGGGCGTGTCCTCAGAAGATGGCAGCTGCTGTCACATGTAGCTTTCCCCATGGTAAAAAAAAATATTTATTCTCTTGTTTTACTTTCATTGAGTTTTCAACATGATTCCAGATCATAAAAGTGTCTTAGTTAAATCATTTACTAAAAGAGTTTAGATCCTGACTTAGGTCTGAATCACTGTATTTCATAGCTAACTGATGGTCGTCAGTAGGAGTACATATAACATTTTGAATGCCAATAGATTTTCAAATGGTATCTCACTTTTAATGTTTCCTATTTTATCTAATTTGCTTGTGAAAAGTTATATACTATATATGAAAGACTTATTTTGGTCATGGTAGATTATGATGGAATCAAGATAGAAAATCAGTTTGAAGCCAAATATAAAATACAGCAATTACAAGATATTTTCACTTTATAGGAGGGAATATAATTATGGTACTGGTGTCTTCCTTTGAGTAGTTAGATAGCACATTCCATAAGAATGGATTACTACCTTGACCAAGTGCTCCTTCTAAGCACCATATATAAGGCATGAGGTAATTAGTAGAGTGGGTTCAGTACACGAATGTGCACATGTTCATATGAACTTGAGTAGAGGAGGGAACAGCTGCCCTTCATGATGGCTGATGGGTTTTCTGGGACCATGGTGTATTTGAATGTTTCACCTCAACCTGAGGCTTCCTCCTGTCCCCTCCAGCATTTGTGCATTTTCCTTGGGGACAGCAATATAGCTAAGTGTCTAGGGTCTCGAAATGCTAGCTCCAGCCCAAGGTACGAATATTGAGGAGAAATAGAAATACTCCCACATTCAGACCAAATTTAAAGTCATCTATCTGCATACATAAATATAGGAGGTTGAGATAAGGTAGAGGGGAGAAATAACAAAGATTCTCTGTGGTATATTACATGAGAATGTGAAAGCAAGCAGCTCAAATCAGCAAACACTGAGTGGACCCTTTTAAGGCACAATGATAGACCTTTGATACATTCTTTTAATTTGGAAATTACATTTAGTGTCTTGTCAATCTAGTACATGTTGCTTTCCTAGCTCTTGGATGGGCACTAGATAGAGGAAATAGCAATCTAAATGAAAATGCCTCATAGTTTTATTTATCCATTAGTTAAACATGAGTCAGCTACTTCAGTGAATTTATCTTCAAATGACTTTTTGTGTGTTTGTTGGAGGACGTGGGATGTTGACCAGATTTTGACCTTGAGGTCGCCATAGTTTTGTCATTCCTTATACAACCAGAAAAAAAGAAACCCCCCACATTTTAAAATAACACACAACATTTAACAATGTAAAGCTACATGCTGTAATTATTTTAGGCTATATGTGATATTGAATTTCCTCTTGAAAATTTTTTATTTTTCTCTTTCCTCCAAATTTACCCTGGTGGTAGAAACAGGAGAGAGATAGAGGAGGATGTAATTTAAGAAACACATTTTCCAAAAAAAAAAAAAGAAACACATTTCCATCATTTTTTCCTTTTAAAGGGAAAATAAACATAATAGCAAGCAAATTTAAGTTTCTTGTTATCATTCAGCCATCAGGTAATTATAACTAAATATGCAATATTGAGGAGAGTTATGTTTTTAAACCTATCTTAATCTTTTTACAAATTACAAGTGCTGATTAGTGTTAGCTAAATTACAAATATCAGAATATGAATATATATGCAAATATTTGTAGATCTGAATCTGCTGCAAAACTCAAGTGTGATTATTTGAATATACATGTGAATATCCAAATACCATTTGCTGACTGCCACTTAGCTATGGAAGAAGTGGAAGCATATTTCATGTGGATAATAGATTGATATTGGACCAAAGGTATAGCTAAGCTTCCTAATAGAGGCTCAGTCTGTTCTGAACCTTTTACTCCATTATATCCTCTATTCCAGAAAAAATTGGACTGCCTTACTATTTCCCAGGCATATTAAATTTTGTGCCTCTCTGCCTTTCTTCATATGGTCTGTTTTGCCTGAACTATACTTCTCCCATGTCTGATTTCTGAACTCCCATCCATCCAACCAGACCCTCTTCAGACCAGCTTCTTGAAAGGAGGTCCCCTAAATACGTCCAACAGTGAGCGGGCATCCTTGCTCGGGCACCCCTACAGGGCCTTCTTGATGATCTCTTCTCTGCATGTTCTGTGCATGGCCTTGGGCTCTGATATCTCCAGAACAGGGTCTCTCTAGGACCCCTTTGAAGGCCTTGCCCTGCTTGGTGTAGCACTTTGCACACAGCAGATGCTTTGCCATTGTCTGCTTGGCAGAATTGAATGCATTGCTAATTATTTCTCCTTGTTGGGATTCTTTCTAGGTTTTTAACTGTCACTTGCCAGTTCACTCAGTCCACACATGTGTGTTGTATGCTTCTGAGTGTGCTGGATACCTGACATAACAAGGGAAAGGGAAAGGCACTGTCTGTGTCCCTGATCTAGTTAATAGTGGGTAGACAATAGGCATGTAACCAGCAAACCACTGCTACTTTAGATAAATACTCAGAAGGCAATAGACAAATTAGGCAATGGAGTAGGAAGTGCCTGAGGGTGCTATGGTAGCTTGGTAGCCAGGGTAGCTTGTCTCCTGAAGACTTTGCAGACAGTGACTGAATGATGGTGGGTTGGCAGCCATGTCAGAATCTGTGGGAAAATTGCTCCAAGCAGAATGAACTGTATGTAAATGAATGGATCCCGAGGTGCAGCCCAACTTCAAGTGTTTTGGGGATAGGAGAAAGAGGATAATGCAACTGTGGTCTTGTGATTGAGGCCAGGAGTGGAGAGAGACCAGCAGAGACTGTCGAGGGCTGGACACAGCACATTCAGATGAGGAACAGGCAATGCGAAGCCTTAGCTGATTCTTTTTTTTTTTTTAAAGATTTATTTTTATTTATTTATGCATACGAGAACTGGGGTGTAGGCCAGAAGTGCAGGGGACAAGAGGACTCACTAGAGACAGAGCGGAGAATAAAACAGGCAGATCCACCAAAATATACTGATGAGGGGAGCAGCAGGCGAGACAATAGAGGACTGCTGTGCCATGTGCATTAGCTCCCTGGCAGGCGATTGAACTCAGGCCACAGTAGTGATAGCTCTGAAACTTAACCCCTGTGTCACCCCCCTTAGCTGATTCTTAACAGAGGAAATGAAGATGAGCTGCTTGATATCCAAATAAATTTCAGTAAAGTTTTTTGCAGGTGCTGGACATGATGTCCACAACTTGGTTAATCAGTTAACTTGATTTTTACAAGTATAAACATATTTCTGCACTGAAAACTGGGATGCTACAGACAAAAGTGTCATCCTTAATAATTCTGTGTTGGTTATGGCCAAGACACTGCAAATAAAGAGAATCAATATTACCACCATAGTGCCATCAAGATCAAATGTATTTCCAGTAAACTGCAGTTTCGAGTGTCTTTTTTTGGCTTTTGAGGTTGTTGGGGAAAAGCGAGCTTGGGCTACTTCTCCTTAAGGCAATTTGTATGAATGTCATTCTACCTGGATAGTACTTTAACTGCTCATGATTACTGCATCATTTATTAGGAATGTGTGTTTGTCCAAATCAGTGAAGTGACTTAATATTATTTAATTGTTGAGAATGGCAAAGAAATAGCATATACTAATCTTATGACTCACTGTCAACATATAAGTTTAATTACTGCCTAATTTCCCCTGTGCACAGGCCCAGCGGTGGGGAGCTCGCCTGTCATCCGCCTCGCTGGGGGGAGCAGTGCCTATGAAGGCCGGGTGGAGCTCTACCACGCTGGCCAGTGGGGCACCATCTGCGATGACCAGTGGGATGATGCGGATGCAGAAGTGATCTGTAGGCAGCTGGGCTTAAGGTTGGTTTTTCTTGTTCTTGTGTTGTACTGAAATCTTGGAATCTGTTATTTCCACACCCAGAGAGGTGTGGTGTGTTTAAATTGCCCATTTCCTTGAACAAGTAGAAAATCAAGTTTCCTTAATCTTTGTACTAGAGAACTTGTTTACTCTGCAGGTCTAGCAGTTTTGTATCTGAGTTTGATTGATTTTATATCTCTATGATGCTGACTTACTCTTCAGTGGTAGCCTTGATGCTACTGAGAAACCTGTACCTATGCCAAAAATAACAAGAATGTCAAGAGTATGATAATAGCATAGTTAACATTAATATTGCAGTATGGATTACTGTAAATTCAAGCTATGTGGCATTTTTTATCACTTATGTATTTGTGTAAAGAAAAAGCAACGTTTTCTTTGGCTTAGAAAACTGCAGAGAAAAATTAAGTGGCATATTGTGAAAGTTACATATAGTTCCAGAAATGATTCTAATAATTCTTGTAAAGTCAAGTTCTTTCTTGAGAAACAAGGATTTTTTTCCTCATTCAGTAAAGGCCACATTGACAAACCATGATCTATTATTTAGAAGAAATAAAGGACAGAAAAAGAAGAAAATTCTTTGAACACATACATGGGTTAAGTTTACATCTTTCTCCAATGTTAGTTCTTTGCTCTTTTTTTTGTATGAGGGGATTCACATTGGGAAAAATGATTAAAAGGAAAAATATCTCCACGTATACAAAGCAACAAAGGTCCTCCACAAGCCCATGCAACAACCAGCCATCCAGCTTGGTAGAGTTTTGTTTTTATTTGTAGTATTCTCATGCTCTGAGCTGATATTCTTTTCCCTTTTTTAAAATTTATATTCTTTCATAAATTTGCATTAAAATAATTTTATGCAACTGCCCTTCCTCTAGAGTTTTCCTCACTTAAAGGCACAGTACTTTCAGATGAAATATTTTTTTTTTTTAAAGATTTACTTATTTATTTATAGAAGCACTGGGTACAGTCAGAAGCACGGGAGGGTGAGAGAATTCACCAGAGCCAGAGCAGGGAGCAGAACAGCAGAAGGACCGAAGTACACTGCTGAGGGGAGCAGCGGGCGGCAGGAGAGGTCTGCGCGCCATGTGGGACACTCACCCAGCGGCCATGGATTGAACCGGCGCTGCAGAGGCTGTAGGCAGCTTTGCAAACCAGCGCTCAACCGCTGCACCACCGGGGAGGCCCCAGATGAAATCATTTTTAATGGCACGTGGTTGATAGCAGGCAGCATAATTGCCACTTGTCTCAATTCATGGTTTGTTCTTTAGCAAATTTCATTGCAGTCTTATTTGCTTTGTTGGATTCCCAGAGGAAGACTACATAATGCCTCCCTGGCATGGTGGCTAAAGTTTCCTTGTGAGATGTTGTGTGGATGACCGCCCCCCTCCCCCTTTTAATGGTGTCTGTAGATAGTGGTAGTTGGCACACTTCCTAAATACAGATGGAATACTGTGCTTAAGAGACTTAAATTTGATTAACCCAGAACTTGGAGAGAGATGAGGAGCAGGAAAGGAGGCAGCCAGATGTTAGGAGACTGAGCTTAAGAATGCACATATACACTCTGAAGTGCACATGTACACAATGAAAATGATGAAGTTTCAGCTGGAGACATTTTAAAGTCCCTTTGTGCTCTTCATATTAGAGAATTTCCTCAGATCTTTCAAAATGCTTAAGAGTATAGTTTAGAATGATGACATCATGTTTTACTGTGTGGATATGACATAATTTGCAAAGGAATTTATCATTTTTGAAAATTTCTTTCCTCTTAGATTTTTTTGCATGCTATAAATTTATTATATAAAACCATATTATTATTATTGAGTGCTTAGTCAGAAGACAAATTATTTTGGTACAAATTGCTTTTTCAAAAATGTTTCTTTGCTTTTTTATTTTCCTGTTCAGTTATTTAAAATATATATTTTATAAGCAGAATCAGAAAAGTAACTTGGTGCATGGAACAATTGAGCAGGAAAGAGTCATTGTTTAACATTTAAATTAGGAAGCTGGTCCCTCTGAGGTTCCCAAAGCCCTGAGGTCTACTGATAGTGAGAGCCGGGATCTTGAGATTTAGGGCTCTCTTGTAGGGTTTCTTTTTCATATTAACACTATTTGCAAAAAGGTCAGGTATTGATAAGAATAAAAACAAATATAGGGCTACAAGAAATAGGGATGTCAAAAAGGAGGTCGACTTGTGGTAAAAAATGACAATGAACTAATTTAGATACACTGTGTTTGTTAAGCCGGGGGATTGAAACAGATGGTGTTATTTTATTTTTTTCTTTTCTATTAGTTTTTATTTTTGAGCTGTCTCCCCAGTTTTGTTTTAGATATAATTGACATAGCATGGTATAAATTTAAGGTGTATTATGTAACATAATGATTTAACTTACATTCTGAAATGATCACCATAATAAGTTTAGTTAACATCCATCTTCTCATATAGATACAAGAGGAAGAAATGTTTATTTTCCATGTGACGAGAACTCTTAGGATTTATCCTCTTGATAGCTTTTGTACATACTGTAGAGCAGTGTTAACTAGTTACCATGTTGTATGTTACATCCCTCATCTTTTCTATGCAAACACTAAACTCTATAGAAATACTACATAGGTTTGAGAATGTGTCAAATAAGTATCACTCAGTGTTTTTTGAGGTTGCTGTCATGTAGGTTAAATAGCTTTACATACAATACCAGAGGTCCCCTATTCACAAATTTGTTATGTGGTCACAGGGTAAGAAGGTAGGCCAGACTGGGAAGGATAGAGAGCACACACAGCTTTATGGAATTCACTTAACACTTATTTGAATCTAACAGCTTCCCCTGATACTGTAAAATCTTTTTTTTTTTTTAAGATTTATTTATTTATTTATTTATACAAGCACTGGGTACAGTCAGAAGCGCGGAAGGGTGAGAGAATTCGCCAGAGCCAGAGGGGAAAGCAGAACAGGCAGAAGGACCGAAGTACACTGCTGAGGGGAGCAGCGGGCGGCAGGAGAGGTCTGCGCACAATGTGGGACCCTCGCCTGGTGGCCCAGGATTGAACCAGCACTGCAGAGGCTGTGGGCAGCTTTGCAACACAGTGCTCAACCGCTGCGCTACTAGGGAGACCCCTATAAAATCTCTTTAAGGGCTGAGGCAAAAATTTCTTTGGTAGTCCTCTGGAAGCCAGCACAGGCCAAGGCACCGGGAAATACTAGTGAATGACTGGAGGAATGGTGTATATGTAAATATTATCTTCTTAAGTTTAATCAGCTCAAATATTACCTAGAAAGCCTAATATGTATTACATCATAATTTCCTTGTTATTTTTTGTTTTCCAGTTTATTATGGTTATATTTCTGATTAGTTATTTCTAAACATTCTTTTGTGATCATTGAAATAATGTTTATAAACAAAGAAACCATAGAAATATCTCAGGAAGAAAATAAAACAGCCAAGTGGGGTTTTTAACAGTACACTTTGGCACAGACAGCTGTCCCCAGGGTAATTCGTCGGGGCGTCTGCTCTTCCACCCTGCGTTCTCTCTTTAAGAAGAGATGTAGTGCAGAGGCCCTTTGCTTTTTCCTAGGACCTCTACCACATCATATTTTCCATATTTGAAATATGATGTATTTCAGTTATTCTGCCCAACCTATCTCTAGTTACTCTCAGGCATTGGATGATTTCGGCTTATTACTTTTCCTTAGCAATAAAAGCCTCTAGTTTGTAAATTTTCAGCCTACATATTGTATGGAAATGATATTAATCTTTTTAATCAGTGAAAATATGGTAGGTAAGAATGCCTTTGTTTTAATAAGCCACCATAACAAATGTCAGTGCACGTGGATAGTTCTTCCTCTGTGAGTAGCCTGACCCTCTCCTTTACTCAGAGATTGGTTGTTTTGTCTTTTTTTTAAATAATATAATAATAAGTTATTATGAATTTTGAGTTCTTTTCCTTTGATTGTTGTTATGTTTTACAAATGTTTCTTCCAACTTGTCAGTTTGCTTTTTGGCTCTGATTATGTTTTATTTGCCATACAGTTGTTTAAATTGTATGTGGTTAAATTTAACTTTTTAGCCTTTGTTTTCTAACTTTTGACTTTCTGATTATGCTCAGCAAATCCTCTTATGCCCAGAGTTATAAGAACTATGTTCCTATTATTTTATTCTAGTAATGTGTTAGCCTGCCTGCCTCCCCCCTCCTTCCTTTTCTTGTCCACTCCTTCCTTCCCCCCTCCCTCTCTGGAGCCTTTTCTAATCTTTTATAGTCTCTTCAACATTATTTTATTATTAAAACACCATTGTTTACATCTTTCATGATCTTCTTTATAATCATGATCTTCTTTACTAAAATCTAGGCTTCCAGAAAGTGATATTATTTTGAACTTTGGGAGACGTAAATTAAATACAAATAGATTTGAGTAAAGAGATGTTTTAGTTATAAATATGTTTGTGAACTGATAATAACAGTAGCTTAAACAGGGCAATAATTTATTTCTCACTCACGAAACCAGAGGCAGGAAGCTGTAGGCTAGCTTGGTGGTTTTCCACACTCAGCAGGGGTTCAGACTCTTTCTTATTAGCAGTTCTGTCATCCTTGACATGGCATTTTATGATCCAGGATTGCTCCTGAAACTTCAGCCATCACCTCTGCTTTATGTCTGTAGCAAAGAAGAAGTGAAAAAAGAACATTTCCTAGAAGTCACACATAACATTTATACCTAAAAATCATTGTCCAAAATGCAGTCATCTAAAATAGGTACAGAGTTCCAGTTGGGGAAGATGAAAAGGTACTGAAGATGAATGGTGGTGATAACTGTACAACAAAGTGAATGGACCTGCTGCTACTGAATTGTACTCATAAAAATGGCCAACATGGCAAATTTTATGGTAGATATATTTTACAACTGATAAACACAGTCATCTTAAAGGAGAAGGAACTGGGAAATATGTTTATTCTGGATAGCCATTGCCTTCCTGAAAATCTAAGGTTCCATTGTTGATGAGGAAAGGAGAATAAATAGTAGGGAATAACTCTCAGGCTGAGACATTTATGGTAACTGAGAATATAAAGAGCAGCAACAAAGACATACAGCAAGTCATGCATAGCCTATAGAGTGAATTGATAAGTATGAAACCATCGAAAGTGTACCTTTATCAGGGGCAAAAGAAATGTCAGAGAGTTCTGTAGTGTTTAATTCAGAATACCCCTGTCCTTCTGTTTGTTCAGTGGCATTGCCAAAGCTTGGAACCAGGCATATTTCGGGGAAGGATCTGGACCAGTAATGCTGGATGAAGTGCGGTGCACTGGGAATGAGCTTTCTATTGAGCAGTGCCCAAAGAGTTCCTGGGGAGAGCATAACTGTGGCCATAAAGAAGATGCTGGAGTGTCTTGCACCCCTCTAACAGGTAAGCATTTCACCCCATTAATCTGCCAGTTCTTGACTCTAGCACCATTTGAGTTTACCTTCCTTTCTCCTCAGTTAGATGATAATATTACTTGAGCATACAAATAAATCCCAATTAAAACTTAGAAATAACTAACACAAATTATATATTAAAATGCTGTTTCCTTATATGTAGATAATACTGAATTTTTCACTTTAATTTTCCACTTCAGTCCTGTAAAGCTAGGTCAGAAAATATGACTTTGTTACAGTTTTGAGAACCCAATAATTAAAATTATATGCAGTGATCTATTTCAGATATTAGGTATTATAATTGTATCTTTAGTACATTGATCTGTAAACCTGTCTTGACTCTCAGAACGTTTTTATAGATGGTAAAAGTGTATTGATGGGAGTAGTGATTATAGCACACTATTGAGGAATCAGGGTAACCTTATTGGTTCAGTTTTCACATTATGCCAAGTTGTCTGTCAAGATATGTCATGTGTTATGGGAAGGTCATGTCTGACTGCAAGTGTGTGTGTGTGTGTGTGTACTTACCTTCTTTAAGGAAATATAGTCAAGAGAGGTTATATTGCTCACAAATCCAGTTTCTCTAGTACAAAGAACTTGAAGGGAAAATGAGGCTTTTAATCTTTATTTTACAAAGATCAAAAAGAAAAACTGAAGGCCTGCAAAATATTGGAATCATGCATAGTCCTATGTATGCTGTTGTTTTCATTACCAGAATAAGACATTTATATGTAATAGAAAAATAAGAATAACACCAGATTTTAAACCTGAGCATTCTAGGGCCTCCCCGGTGGCGCAGCAGTTGAGCGCTGGGTTGCGAAGCTGCCCGCAGCCTCTGCAGTGCCGGCTCGATCCCCGGTCACTGGGTGAGGGTCCCACATGGCACGCAGACCTCTCCTGCCGCCCGCTGCTCCCCTCAGCAGTATACTTCCTCACTCTGTTCTACTCTCTGCTTTGGCTCTGGTGAATTCTCTTACCCTCTCGTGCTTCTGACTGTACCCAGTGCTTGTATTAATAAATAAATAAATCTTTAAAAAATAAAAAATAAAAAATAAACCTGAGCATTCTATTTTCTTGGGCCTCCGTTCGTTCCTTTATCAAATGAGGAGAATCTTACTGTGGTGCTATAATGGCTGAATGAGTTAATGTCAGTAACAAGCCTTACAGACAGTCAAGTATTGCATTAGTATGTGGTTCTGTTGCTAAGAGACCTTCATTTGCTTTGAAATAAAGATCTCAGAAAAGTAAGGCCTTTGCCTTCGATGATTTGTGCTTCACATGGCAGGTGTTTGGATTATTTTGGGTGGAAATGGTCTATGGGGAAAGATTGTGGGTGCTTTGGTGGTGGGTGGGTATGATAGCATACTTCTGAGATGGTGTGAGTCTATTCCCCTGATTCATATACCGTGTTTTAAACTAATGTTACCACAATAAAAAAAAAAAAGGTTTTAAAATCTATTTGTATTGTGTATCTGTTTAGAGACTATAAGATCCTCTGGAAATTATTCATTGATATCATGAGTTTTAAATTCACAACTTTATTATCAATAAAAGAACAAAGGCAAGGTGCATACCCCATATTTTATAACTTATGAGTCCCTAAGGAATAAAATAAGTTCAATGACTTAAGAGGACACTCTTTATCCAGAATAGCTATTTCTGTCTTTGTGTCTCAATAGTTTTCATTTGTACTTAAAATCTGGAACTTTTTCCAAGATTATGTTTTCTTAATTTTTAATTTAAATGACCAATATTTCTCAAACTTAAGGAGATTGAAACTAGAGGAAATTTCCCAGATATCACTTAATTCTAAGAAATCTAAATAGCTGCTTTGGAATGCTATCAGAAAATAACTTTCTACTCAGAGACTACGAGTGTAAATAATAAGGAAAGACTATTCTGTTTAGACAGATACTGTTGTGTCATGTTTCAGAAACAGTACAGTGGCCTCAGGTCATTGAGTACAGCTTTAAAATAAGAGAGACCTGAACAGGGTGATATTTCTAGTCAAATGAAAATGTTGTTTTGCCTTTTTGTGAGACTTGATTTGCTTAGTCTCTGTTTCCTTCTTATCACAGATGGGGTCATCAGACTCGTAGGTGGTAAAAGCAGCCATGAGGGTCGCCTGGAGGTGTACTATAGGGGACAGTGGGGGACTGTCTGTGATGATGGCTGGAATGAGCTGAATACATATGTGGCTTGCCGACAGCTGGGATTCAAGTAAGGTCCATTGATAGGAGGCTGCTAACTGCCAGATAATATATTTAAAGTCTCATTTTGTAAATTCTTATAATTTCTGCAATACTAGAAATACCTATTTTTAAATCATCTGTCTACTGTCTATTTCTATCTCTGTCTGTTTATCTATCATCTATCTTTCTAACCTATCTACTCATTTAAATATGAAATTGCAACGGTAAAAAGCCAGAACTTCTTTTCTGGTGAATAACTATATCTTGCTGTTTATCTCATTCATCTTTCCTACCACCACTGTTCTTAAATAATTGCTTGGAGCCATGGGTGACTTTAGGTCCCTCTGTGTCTATTCAAGTAAGACTGTATGCTCTGAATTCACTCTTTTATTCTGAGGCATCACTCTTATTGGATGTGATTAATTCTGACATCATTGTGTATAAGATTGCAGAGAAGTCCAGTGTCAATTGTATTGGTATTATTTTATTCGCTTTTTAAAATGTGATGATAATTTTCACTTTTGTTTGAGAAAAACAGCCCTCTGGTCATATGATGACCTTTAGAATTTACCCCTGACCTCACTTTTAAAAGCTGAGTCTCACAGTCTGGGCCATATATTTCATGTCCCACATAATGCATTCCAGAGTAAAGACTTAAGTTGGCTGAAGTAACTGAAAATGTTTCCTTGCAGCCCATGAATGCTCATTCTTTCTTGTTTTCCACATTTCTATGTCTTGCTTGAAGTAATTGTCTCATGCTTGAAAAGATTAGCAAAGTTATTTCGCCTTGAGAGAGAGTAAACTGCAAATATTAAGCTTTAAAAAGATACTTTCATTCTAGCTTGGTATGACCATGTTAAAACTTATTTTTTAATTTGTAATAGATAGTATAAAATGTTACAGAAAGTGTGGAAAAGACAGGAAATAAAAACTACCCATAATTTTTCCATTTTTATGCCGTTATTGCTATACCATGTGTGTCTATAAGAGCTCTCGTAGAGGACGTACAAATTTTGTATCTACTTTTTTAAATTTTTATCAATACATAGTCATACTATGTATATAATTATGATCATATATATGTCTATTGATCATATATATGTCTAATGATCATATATATGTGATCATATATATGTCTATTAATGATCATATATATGTCTATTAATTATTCATACCATAATTGATTTACTATTTAGATTAGTTTACTTTTTTCTGTTATAGTGCTCTGTGGGCAATGCAGTTATTAAAATTATGAGGCCAAGGTGTGTGACATAGCAACCAAATGAATATTGATATCATTTAGTTTACAAACAAATTTCTGAAAGAATATTGTTTTGGAATGAGAAAGAGGGTCAATTGTGGGCCTCTTTTTACAAAATTCCAAAGAAAAATGTCCTCCTGTTATCTGTTATAGAAGTGATATGAATAGATGGTCTGAAGTATGCATTTTGTGGAAAATAGGTATAAGTTGAAAGTGATAGCCATATGGGATTTAGGTTAATTACTTTTCTAGCTAAAATTTGATTAGTCAGCAGAGTAGAAAATATCTTAGAATTATTTACTGAATATATTTCTTAATTTATTAAATTTTTCATCTTGTTGAATAAATTTAATAAATAAGTGCAGAGGACAACAATTAGGAAAATTCATGCCAGACAGGACTAAGTCTTCACAGCCTTAATACAGAATAACCAAAACATTCATCAAGGGGAATGGTTGACACAAACTTTATGAATTAATTACATAGACCCTTAGAGTGACTTGGTTAACCATTTTTTCTTTTGCAGATGTTTCCTATTTCTACAGTATATATATTTTTCATATTACTTGTAGGTTTTTTGGTAGTGTTTTGTTGCAAATGAAGCCAATAAGAACACAAGTGTAATTTATACAAATTTTAAAAATCAAATTTATATAACCTATGAAAAGCTAAGAATATTGTCATTCTGATTTTAATGGGCTGAAATCCAAATTTCGTCATGGTTTGGGTTTGGTACCTAAGAAATCACTGAACTAATACACAGTTTTTATTTTGAAGGAGAAAGAGGAGCCCAGAGAGGCTTAGAAAAGCTGGTGAAGGGCCTCCCTGGTGGCACAGCGGTTGAGCGCTGGGTTACGAAGCTGCCCGCAGCCTCTGCAGCGCCAGTTCGATCCCCAGCTGCTCCCTGGCCACCGGAGGAGGGTCCCGCATGGCGCGCAGACCTCTCCTGCGGCCCGCTGCTCCCCTCAGCAGTGTACTTTGGTCCTTCTGCCTGCTCTGCTCCCCGCTCTGGCTCTGGTGAATTCTCTCACCCTCCCATGCTTCTGATTGTACCCAGTGCTTGTATAAATAAATAAATAAATCTTTAAAAAAAAAAAAAAAAAAGAAAAGCTGATGAAATCAAATGAGCACAGGTGACTCCTCAGAGGTCTGTACAAGGCAAATATTCTCACTTCCTGGTTCACCGAGGAAATTTCTCACTTTCTTCCATTTCTTTTTTTTTTTCCCCACTTTCTTCCATGTCATTGGTCAGGTATTTGAGGTTTAATCTCTTTGCAGTCTCTCCGTTTGCTGAGTTAAATTGTAGACCTAGCACAAGCATAGGCGGAGAAAAGGATTCGCTACGCACTGAATCAAACAAAAACTGTTTAGATGATCAAAGCTGTGATGAGGTAGTCCCTGGTTCTAGAACACAGTCCTCAAGATAGGAGAAGGAACAAATACTTGTCTTCTGAAGTCATAGCACCCAGTTAGCTTGTTTGTCTTATGTGTGGTGGTTCCTTGAAACAAGTCAGCAGCTCTGTGTATAACGGGTGCTTTGTTACCCCAGATATGGCAAACAAGCCTCTGCAAACCACTTTGAAGAAAGCACGGGGCCCATATGGTTGGATGATGTCAGCTGCTCGGGAAAAGAAGCTAGCTTCCTTCAGTGTTCCCGGAGACCGTGGGGAAGGCATGACTGCAGCCATCGTGAAGATGTGGGCCTCGCCTGCTTCCCCGGCAGCGATGGACACAGACTCTCTCAGGGTAGGACAAGCCACAACTTTCAAGTACCCCTAACACAATAGACACGGCGCCGCTACCCACTGATCCAGAAAATAAAGCATTTCTCTGCTTTGACTCTTCTTAGTCTATTTCCTGGAATGTTCTAATTTTCCATAATTTTTCCATAATTCAGAGACAAACAAGCTTTTGAGTTCTTCTGCCAGTATTATATAAAATTTCTTTTTTTTTAAAGATTTATTTATTTATGCATACAAGAACTGGGGTATAGGCCAGAGGTGTGGGGGGAGTGAGAGGATTCACCAGAGACAGAGCGGGGAACAGAACAGGTTGATTGACTGAAATACACTGCTGAAGGAAGCAGTGGGTGCGGCAGGAGAGGTCTGCGCGCCAAGTGGGCCCCTCACGGGTGGCCGGGGATTTAACTGGTGCTGCAGAGGCTGCGTGCAGCTTTGTAGCCCAGCGCTCAACCGCTGCGCCACCAGGGGAGGTCTGAATCCCACAGTGTTAACCGTATAGTATACTTAAGTTGTCAGTGTATATGGTTGAATCCTCATTGTATGCTAAGCCTTGAGATCCTGGTGACTCACTGCTCCAATCTAGCATCAAACCAAATAGAAATACAGCAGTTCACTCCATCAGCATAGCGCATTTTTCCACTTTCATTTCTTTTTATTTGTTCTCTTCCCTTGTTGCCTTCTTTTGGAGGACTTATTATTCACTCAGGATTATGTGGTGGGTGAGTGCATGTGCTTGGGGAATGAGTAATTGTTTGCTAGAGATTGATGCTATCCTTCTAAGATAGCAGGTATTTGGATCCTGGAGTGCTCTATTCATAGGCAAGCTCTGTCATTACTCCAGGTGATGAAATACTCTAGTGTGTAGAAGACTCTAATCTGAGTTTTCTGAAGGCCGGTGTGGTTAAACATATCCATGGATAAGTCAGCTCATATTTTCAATTTCCCTGAAACTCTTTTCAATTCTAGGATTCCAGATATATTTTGTAAAAATTTGAAAAGCTGAGGGTGATAATTTTAATAAAATATGTGATCATTATTATGGGTCTCTTTGGTCCTAATTTAGGCAATGTCTATTAATTTGTCTGAAGAACATTATGCCTGAGCCAAATATTCTTCTGGAATGGGATCATATGTCCATTTATTCATCCTGACAGATGATGACTTTCCCATGTGTCAAACAGGACTGAAATGTAAAAGAGGAGTTCAGGAAAGGAGATTGTAGAATAATGATATAAATAATAGTATTTTAAAAACAATTGAGTTTTTTTACTTCTTTGGCACTAGAATGATGATTCACTGGGTTATTAATGTTTTCAAATTTGAAGGGTGTTCTGTGAATCTTAATTTTAAATGTGAATGAAACTGTCCCTGAAATTAGAAAGACTTTATTCTATACTTGGGACAATGATGAGTGAAATTCTCAAAAGCACTGTTTTGGGTAAATAAAAATACAATGGTGAAGGAAGCTCTATGGGGACTACTCCTGCGGGGGTGAGAGGAAGAAAATATTGTTTAAAAATGAATAGTCATGTAAAAAAATTTTAAAAATTAATAAAAAATAAATAAAATTATGAAAAAAAAGAATGCAATTAAACAGTTTCACTAGTGGCACAAGGGGTTAAAAAAGAACAGCACAGGCCTCCCCGGTGGTGCAGCGGTTGAGCGCTGGGTTGCGAAGCTGCCCGCAGCCTCTGCAGCGCCGGTTCGATCCCCGGCTGCTCCCCAGCCACCGCAGGAGGGTTCCACATGGCGCGCAGACCTCTCCTGCCGCCCGCTGCTCCCCTCAGCAGTGTACTTCGGTCCTTCTGCCTGCTCTGCATCCTGCTCTGACTCTGGTGAATTCTCTCACCCTCCCACACTTCTGCCTATACCCAGTGCTTATATAAATAAATAAATAAATATATAAATCTTAAAAAAAAACCAAAAACATTTAAAAAAAAAAAAAAGCACAGCACTATGAAGCTATCCGCAGCCACCGCAGCAAGGGTTCGATCCCCCGCCAGAGAGCAATCCACATGCCACAGCAGACCTCTCCTGTCTCACCCACTACTCCCCTCAGCTGTGTATTTCAATCTGCCTGTTCTGTTCTTCACTCTGTCCCTGGCGAATTCTCTCACCTCCTGCATCTCTGGCCTGCATCCCAATTCTTGTATGCATAAAGAAATAAATCTTAAAAAAAAAGAATACAATTAAAGCCTATGTGGATTGGGAGAAATCTGTAAGATAGTAAGTAGACTTCTCATTTTAATATTGTATTAATTCTAAAGTTCAGAGTATTAAATCCTAGCAGAGATTTCTTTATAATGAAGTTGTCTTTTAGTTAATTTTACAGCATAAACTTTGACTTCTGATATTTATACTAAATTTTCTCTTTCTTCCAGAAAAATATTATTTTCTGTAAGTATTAGTGTAATACTGTAGGAAAATTAAAATAAAGCTCTACTGAAAATCAAAGATTGAGCTATTTTAATTAAAGATAGTCTATACCCATAAAACTTTTTAGTTTCTCAGGTATTTTATTCATTTAAGATTTTAGAAATAAAATGTGCATATTATTACTACCATTACAAAAAGGGGAGGTGACATTGATAGAATGGCCTTTGTCACCCAATTTCTCCTCAAAGGTATTCAAAATCCAGTGATTTTGTTAAATGAATGACTAAAATTAGGGTTGGACATATTGTATGCATTATTTCATCTATTTGAGGTTTTTTTTTTTTGAGGATCATTTCTGGACTGTACTTCTCTTAAAAGGAACCCCTACATATCAGGTACATTAATTAAAAATGTAAATTTTCAAAGGTACTGGGTTTTATGACATAACTAAAGCCCCACGTTTTCTGGCTGGTAGTAAGCTTTGCATAGAGCAGGCACTCAATAAGCATTCGTAGATTTTGACTTTTTTTGTATTGATTCTACCATACTGTCTGTCTCACAAAGTGAGTATTATCAGAGATAGAAACTACCGAGTCAACAAAGGATGGAGAAATAAAAGTGGATTACAGGAATCAAAGTAGGATGTCAGCATCCTGCCCGTGATACTGTCTTCTAGTTAACGCGTTGATTTGGTAGCTTCATATGTTGGTTTAAACATAGTAGGTGATAGCTCCTTAGTCTACCTCATTGGTTCTGGTAATTTCCCTAGCTTCATTGCAGTCCCTCAATAAATCCTACGGGCCCCGAAGCTGGAGACCCTTCTCGTAATTAGGTAATCAAAGTATGTACATCAGTTTGTTTGGGCTGCTATAACAAAGTACTACGCTTTGGTAGCTTAAAAACAGATATTTACTGTCTCACAGCTGTGAGGCTAGGAGTCCAGAATCAGGATGCCCCAAGGTGGTCCTTTTGAGGGCTTTGAGGGAAGAATTTGTTTCAAGTCTCCCTCCTTGGCTGGGAGATGGCTGTCTTCTCCCTATACGTCCCTTCACATTGTCTTTCTTCCATGTATCTCCTGTATCTCTTTGTTCACCTTTTCCCTTTTCATTTGGACATCAGTCGTTTTGGATTATGACCCACTCTAATGACCTTACAGTTCAAACTGCGACAGTATGTGAGCCACCTGAGGGCTCTCAACCAGATGACACTCTGTGTCATAGAGGTGTGTGAAATGCTGCAGATCACTTCTTTTGCATGATTTCGGTAAACCTCAGTTTGCTACAGAACAGTTTCTCAACTTTTTACATCTTAGCAACTTTTATGACTTAAGCTCTTCCTTTGTAACGGAGAGTAAATAGGAAGCCTGAGATGGAAATTGTCTCTGTTAATTGTCTTCCTGTTTCCCCCACTCCTCTGGCATTATATATATCCATGTATGCCAAGGGGGTATCCATTTATCCCTTCCTAGAAATCGTAACTGGGGGTATACATTTCTAGCTGTGTCCAAGGATAAATGAAAAGACATGAAACAAAGCAACCCTAAGTTTATCTCTTTTGCTATGTAGATGTTAGTGGTAATAAAATCATTCCCTGTTTTACTATTCATTCATTCATTTGTTCATTCATTCAGCCAGTGAGTCAGTCTGGGAACAACCAGTTATTGCATGTCCTCCCTGTGTCAGGCACTGTTTCCAATGCTGCCAGTGCAAAGTTGAGCAATGTGAATGAACTTCCAAAGAGATTGCAAAATTGGATACAGTTTTTTTAGTGACATTCTTTCTCTGTCACTGGCCAACTGATTTTAAAAACAAATTGTATTTTTCAGAGTCTCTCATGCTTTAGTAATGCTTGTTTTGCCTGCTTCAGTTTGCTTGTTTTGGCTTTTCTCGTACTTGTGAATCACGATTTAGGTTTTCCTATCAGACTGATGGATGGAGAAAATAAGAAAGAAGGACGAGTGGAGGTTTTTATCAATGGCCAGTGGGGAACAATTTGTGATGATGGGTGGACTGATAAAGATGCAGCCGTAATCTGTCGACAGCTTGGCTACAAGTAAGGCAAACCTGATTATTTGGGATGGTTACTTGATGAATATTTCTTTTGTCTTTTTCAGACTTGTCCTAATGAATTTTTTCTTACCTGAAATTAACTACATCATCCCATTGAAAATACTGACAGCGTGCTGATTTCATTCAGAATTATAAATAATACTAAATAGCATCTATTTACATTTTTCTTTCTTCTCTCAAGGAATGTACATGTCTCAAAGTAACGAAGTCTTTATTTAATGATGAAATAGTTTCATATTCTTGACTGTTCATAATACTGCTTCTGTCAGCCAAATGTATTAGCTTTTTCGTTGTGGTTTAGGTGGTTCTTTATTCACAGTGGTTATGCTCTATAAAGTCACTCTGAACACTGAATTAGCAAGTGGTGAGTCATTGCTGCTGGAACTGAGGTCGAACCAAGGAATCTTTTTCTCTCCTCTTTTAGTTCTCATACCTGCAAACAGTTGTCCTTTTGCAGTAAAGTTTGTGTCATTTATTTATTTATTTGCATTGTTGCTGATAATCTCACTGTTGCCTTATGGAGACAATCTACATGTTAGATAATCTTTATTGGGGCATGAGTAATAGTATAAAAAATGTAGCCCTAACTAGCTGGGAAAGGATACTTGTTTACAATTTGAGAGCTGAAATGAAAAAACCTATCATCTCCTTGTGAGACCTCAGTGAGGTACCTCAAATTTTTTGAGGCTGTGTGCATGTCTGCACACAATTTCTGTAAGTATTGATTTGGGAACTGCAAATACATAGCCCATATTACAGTTTAGAGAGTTATCAAATTTTAGCTAATAGTGGTTTGCATTTTAAAATATGTCCTGAATTATCTGTTTGCATACCATAAATATTGATAAATTAATTGTTATTCCTATGCAGAATATCATTTTTATTTTTAAAAGTATTTTTATCTTAATAGTAGTGCAGATGTTTTTTCTAAAGCTTTCTTTTAGATTATTCAGGTACTCTATACTTCAATTTGCTGTTTAGTTTTGGACCTCATGCCACTCCAGTTGCTCTGTTGTCAGTAGGTCCACTCTTTATAATAGAAATTTTCACCTTTCAAAATATGGGCCAGTAGGAAGAGGCCACATTAAATGACTCAGTGAAGTCAGTCAATGATTTAAGTTTTCTTTGCTCAATACATGTTTAACACGCCACCCTCCATTTGTAAAGAAAATAAAATATTTTTTACATTTTCAATGAAATGCCTTATCCAAAAATCAGCCATCAGAGTATATTCCTGTTTGAAATGGATTTTGGCCATACTTTTATTTTTTGGTATGGATGATCCAGGAATTCTAGTATTACCATTGTAAATATAAAGGGAAATATCAAATTTGATGCTTGAATTGTATGGTAAATCATGTTTAAGGGGAAAAAGAGTTCCTAAGCATATTTGTGAAATTTAATTTCTACATTTTTTATTGCTTCTGATTATCTTTATTTAACCCACTTTACATTTTATCTTAGATGATAAGCTTAGTTTGTAGCAATTTTCAATAATATTCATTAATATTCCTGTAACAGTTATCAAGAAGAGCATCCAAATATCTCACATTGTAATTGCTTTTTGAATAGTCTTTTAAGAAGTGAATCAGTAAGTTAAAGTTATTACAGCAAATTGGATAATTATCTTCTAGTGCACAATCTGTAATTTGCCATGAAATAGTTTTTAAATGAGAAGCATTTAGATATTTGATCAATTTAAATATATTTGAATGTTTTATTATAATTTTCCACTAATGGGAAATGCGATTTCATAAAAGAACATGTAGTCTGAAGAGGTGGGAACCAATACCCCTAAATCATTAAGTGTTGTAAACCAACATTATCTCAAGTAAAAAAAAGAACATCTATGTAATTTATAAATAGACATGAGACTAGGGTAGGGGATCTTTCCCCCATATATACTCTATACCAACAAATATATTTGTAGATATCTATTGCAAATATATCCATCAACTTTAAAGTTTTATCTTTTCACTCTCCTTAGGGTGGTTTTCAGTAAAGTAGCATTTTTAATTTAAATTTTTGTTGAAATTAATAATGTTTTAATTAAGCTATACCATCTTTGTCTTGATTTGTTATCTTAAAGATTTATTAATAAATCTTTCCTTCACCTGAGGTTATAAGAAAAAACTTCCTGTGATTCAAACATTAACATTTTTATCTTTCATAATAATGTAACTAATTGTTCAAGTATTGAGTTTTGAATGTTAGTTTGAAATCTTTCATGAAAGCTTTAGTGTGAATTTTTTGAAAAGTGTTGTGTTATTAAAAAAAAGTACCATACCAAAAATAATCCTGCCATCTATTCATGATTCCTGGTTTTCTCTTTCTATGTTCAAAATTATACTTTCATACTTCTAAGTGAGGCAAAAAATTTGTTCTTAGTTCCCTAGGTAATTATTTATTAATATCTTAATTTTCTTGGAAATATACCAATTTGAAGAGAGCATTATTCTCTGTAAGGGGAAATAAGATTTTGAGATTTCCTGCTTAAAACTAAGGTTTAAGACTGTCAGGATTCTTGGATGTGCCAATAAATGTGACTTGCTGAACAGAAGCTAAATTAAAGGCAACTGATATGATACAAAAGCTCTGGGGTATGATAACAAAGAGGGTGTAGTTACACCTCTCTGAAGCTTTTCTTTTTTTTTTGACAGAATCAAGAAATAAATGATCTTTTAGTACGTATAGATGCTGATTTTAATATATAAAAGTTACAACATACAATTGAATGAGAGTATATGTTATGATTTATTCACATGTGTGATTGATTCCCCACACCCTCAAGAATGCTGTGTTTCCAGGGGTCCTGCCAGAGCAAGAACCATGGCTTATTTTGGGGAAGGAAAAGGACCCATACACGTGGATAATGTGAAATGCACAGGAAATGAGAGGTCCCTGGCTGACTGTATCAAACAAGATATTGGAAGACACAACTGCCGTCACAGTGAAGATGCAGGAGTTATTTGTGACTATGTAAGCAAGAAAGCATCCGCTAACAGTCATAAAGGTAGGTGTTCTTTTGCGTCCCTAAACAGGGAAATACCTCCAATGCACAGTTTGTTTCTGTAAACAATACTACTGTAACAAAGAGTTCTCTTCCACAAGAATTATAGAATTCATTTTCCTTGTGCTAGTATTTAGAATCAGGGGTTCTGGATGAACTTGCATGAGTGGGCTTACAGGGATAGCAGGGTTCAGGGGAAGAGGTAGATTTAAAAGGCTTTGTAATCTCTGGGGTGACCCCTTTTCTATAGTCTCAGTCAATTTTAATATAAAACAAAATTTGACAATTTGATGTCCTTGAAAATTCATTCTTTCATGAAAAGGAGGAAAGGAAAAGTCACAAAAAGGCACTTCTAGTCTTAATAATATTTTAAACAACAGGGAAATTCTTTTTTTTTTTAAGATTTATTTATTTATACAAGAACTGGGATATAAGCCAGAGGCACAGAAGGGTGAGAGGATTCACCAGAGACAGTGTGGGGAACAGAAAAGGCTGACAGACCAAAAACATTGCTGAGGGAAGCAGCGGGTGAGATAGGAGAAGTCTGCTGTGCCATGTGGGTAGCTCCCTGGCTGGCCGGGAATTGACCCTGCGCTGCAGAGGCTGCGGACAAACTTCATTGTGCTGCATTCAGCCCACTGCGCCACCAGGGAAGCCCTGGGAAATTCTTTTTAATTAATCGCAAAAGTGACAATTATCTTTTGAACATTTTATCCTTTGAAATTTAAAAGCGTCTGGAAAATGAGAAGTAATTTCTTAGTATACTTAGTATAATATAGTTTGTAAAATATAGGATAATAGATGTCTTGTAGGTAAGTAAATAGAAGAGTTCTTGAAAGCTCTGAGTTCTTCATGATATCAGTACTGTTTTAAATAAATGAGGAGAAAAACTAGCTATTTTGGAGAAAAGTGTGGTTATATTTTACAAAAGGAACAATCACCTGTTTGTGTGAATTATAAGTTCACAATTTTGGTACACAGGATTTTCTTACAAGCACATGCATTTACACTGGTGCATGCACTTTTTATAACATCTTTTAATAACTTTTAATAGAAATAATGCAAACAAATAAATTTGATGTTATTATTTTTCATTTTTGAGGGGCTTTTGTGTATGTAGAACACTTTATAATCCTCATGTTTTGTCTATGTTGTTCTATTATATATGTTGTGGATTTATTATCTGTGTTATTTAACATAAATTATTATATTTAGTTAGAAGGATACTTTGCTAAACCAATTTTTCCTAAATATTGATTACAACTTAATTTGTATAAATTGAATAAATTTCAATAATTTAAACTGCAGTTACAAATTGAATGTAAAGTTCTTTGAAGTATGTCAACTTAAGCAGTAGAAAAACATAAAACTTCAATAATTATAAAATGTTTTATTTCCTCATTGTTAGCACATTTATTGTTATGCATTTCTACAGCTGTAATAAGACTTATTCTGATATATTTCCATGGTTTTAGTGCTACCATTCCTCAAGTTAAAACATTTCATTTTAGACCAGCTAGATGACAGCATCTGACTTGCTTGCCTTTTGTTGAGGCTTAATAACTGCTTACTTCATAAAGTAATTAGAATTCAAACCATTGGTTATTGGTCATGTGCTGAGATCCTTTCATAAATGAAATTAATTCTGTTCTTTAATCTTGTTATGACAGTGTATTTTATGGCTTGAAATAGACTTTACTTTCTTGCAATCCGGTGCTACGCCCCAGAATGATGTAAGCTTTAAGTTCGGCTTGCTTAGTATTACATCATCCCTTGTCTTGGCATTATGTACATTGACCTGACTTGGAACATTATTGAAAACTTGTGCTTTATAATTTTCTATAATTTGTAGTGTCATCTAGAGGACTCATGTCCTAACAAATGAGGCTCAAGTTTGACAATGTACCTCTGAGGTCATTTGGCAAATTAATCAGCTTGCTACACAATGCAAATCCTCTTTCTCCATCAAGAAATAACAAGTGCTGATTCCCTACTGGGCTCTCGGCTACCTGATTGTTATCAGAGACCATGAGTACTGGCAAGGTTTCATATTCTTGTCACAAATCCACCCCCCCCTTCTGTCTTTTCACAGAGAAAAAACCAGTGCATATCTACACTTATTTACATCTTCTTAATAAATAAAACGAAATATCCCAATAAAATGCCACTTCCTTATGATTTTGGAAAACAGTCTATACCTTGTTATATTTATCCTTCTTTTGTACACCAGCTTTCTTGTATTTTTTAAATTTGACTCTTCTTTTTTATGCTCTGTTAACAGAAGTCTGTTACCTTAGGGAAATGACTCTATGCCCTTAAATACAGTTTGATGCTTACGTTGGCTTTGCACACGCCTTCTGTAGATTAATATTAAATATGAATTCATGTAACTTCAGATCAGAAGTCCATCCTGTTAACTGACTTTGCTCCGCAGAGTTACTGTTGTATACATAGCTATAGTATGTATAGCTATATATGTAGCTGTAGTATGTGAAAAGCAAGTAATTTAAACTATTGCTGCATTGGCAGATCTCTCATCTTGTTTAATGCTACTGAACACCAAGATGACCTCTGTAATCAGTCAGGAGGGGACAAGGTGTAGGCACTTACGGAATGATATGCTGGACAGGGTCAAGCCATCTTGCAACCTGTGGAGCCCCTTCAGAGCTGAATGTGGGAAACCCCATAAACTTCCCTGCCGGCTTGCAAATTTTATTACCTTGATTAAATGAGAAAACAACTTTTTATTTTTATTAGAGGAAAAAATATCCTATAATTTGAAGAGAAAAGGCATCTTAAAATAGAGGAGGAAGCCACGGGGGGGGGGGGTTGTCACTTGTGTCTTTATCCCTCTCCCAGCGGTATGACAGTTTAGTTAATGAGCTATTTCTGCTTCAGAGGCCCTTTCCTCGGTTTGTGGTTTGAGATTACTGCACCGGCGGCAGAAGCGGATCATTGGTGGAAAAAATTCCTTAAGGTAAAGGGTTCTTCAGAAGAGAGAGTCCATGTTACAGAATTATTTGATAGTCATACAGATTTAAAAAGTGGGGATTTTCTACTGTTGCTTAAGGGATTTGTTTTATTCCCATTGTTCTCTAATAAAAGATATTTTGGAGTTAAATACAGATTACATTGATAAATTCACTGTTCTTTGACCTTCACTCACTCACTTTTTATAGACTTGGTTCTTCTATTATCACCCCTGATTTATATGACAGATGTGTTGCAGAGAAGCTATATGGAGAAACAAAATAGCTGACAGAAGACTTGAAAAAAAATGTGTCACTACAAGGATTCACTTAGTTTAGAATATGTTTGTTTCAGACTTGACTCAATAGAATTTTATTGTTTCTTTAATTTTCTATTGGAAAACCTGCACTCTGCTTACTAAATACTTCAGGCTGCTTCAGTGAGGTGGGAGAAGGAGAGAAAACACATTTGAAATCATGAAATATAAAGAAACCTCAACTTCCTTCTAAGAATGTCTAAGAGAGGGGGTGCTTATAAATGCCTGTATGTAATTCTCCAGCATGTCAGCTCCAGGGTGGAGGGGCACCACTTTGCACCTAGGAGGGGTTTTGTGTCCTGGGGTCTCTTTTATGCTCCTATTTCTTCACCCAGAAGCCTCTGTGTCATTATTTTAATGAGTGCTTGTCTTGGCTTTTCTGTCTTTTCTGTCTTTAATGACGTGGCTGTGTGCCGCCCTTTCTTCCCAGGGGTGGCTGGCCTTGGCAAGTGTCCCTCCGGCTGAAGTCTTCCCATGGAGATGGCAGGCTCCTTTGTGGGGCCACGCTTCTGAGCAGCTGCTGGGTCCTCACAGCGGCGCACTGCTTCAAGAGGTATGTGCCCATTCTTCCAGACAACTCTGCTTGCCTTTCACTTGCCAGTTCTAAAACATTTTTTCTATATTTATGTTTTTAATCTGATTACTGTTTATTTTTGTATATGGTATATGGCACAAGGAAGGGATCAAATTACTTTTATTTATGGATAGTTTCCCCAGCACTTTTATTGAGCATTCCATGTTTATAAAACACCACTGATTTATGTCAACTCTGTCATATGCCAGGTTCTCATGTATCTCTGTTCACTTCCTCTTATCTAATCTTTCATGTTCATGGTGCAACAGAAGATATACGCCTATGTTTTACATAGCCTTTGACATTTCTGGCATAATAATGGAGTTTGAGGGTTCACCTGTAGAGCAGCGGGTTTAATGCATTTGTGTATGACAGGAGTGATAGACAATGAAGATTATATAACAACAAAAAATTGCTCTGCTCCTAGTGTTCCTAAGGATGTTAGATCACTGGAGATACAGTGCAGAACCAGACATGAACCATGCTATCGTGAGAATTTTCTGTAGCTACAAGATCCCAGAGGAGAGAAACATTGATATTGTAAATATGATCTGATGAAGGAAGAAAAAAAGGACTTAGGGCACTGTGTTTAACTTGTGGACTTTTCACCACAATATTAGATGCATTTAGCTTTGTTAAGAATCCGGTCTCTGGGTCTCTATTCCATATCTACTGAAATCTGTGGAGGTGAGACCCAGGAGTCTGCATTCTTGCCAAGTCTCTCAGAAGAATCTGATGTACATTAAAGGTGCAGATCCATTTACTGAGTGGAGAGAATAAAAATGTGGTCTGTATGTTTGAAGAATGATGATGGAGAAGAATGCAGTAGGTTTGATGGGATACTTATCCTTGGCCTATTCAACATGTGAATCATTTCATTGGAAAAGGACACTGATGGCAAGTTCATCACATTTTTGGATCCTTGGGGATCGGGAAGACAAATAATGTGTTGGAAAATAGAATCCACAATGACCAAAAATCTCGATGGGATGATTCTGGCAAGTAACATGGAATAAGGACGATGTAAAATGCCGCCTTCAGTTCCAGGAAATATGGCTTAAATGCAGCACAAGTAAAAAAGACCTCACAGGCAGTGGCATCCTTCCACTTAATATGTGATTGCCCATGAAGTTAGCAAGTGTTGGGCAGCACTGACAGAGCACTGTTCAGACAAAGCAGCGAAGAGCCTGGCTATTCTGTTTTCTTGTGCTTAGCTATTGTTGGGGACAAAAAGCACTGTCACTCTCCAGCAGAGAGAACTGTGCTGCATTTTGGGTGTGGCAGGAATGTGATACACTCAGGAAGACAAGCAGCCAGGTGACAGCATGTGGAGTCCCACTGGTGCATTATCTGTGGCTTCAGTATCATGGGTGTTAATGAAAGATGGAGTGATTTTCATTTTAACACAAGGAAGAGGTTCTTTGTGTTATGTTTATTTCTTTAACTGTAGGGCTGTAGGGCTGCTGAAAGGTGAAATGGCCTGTGTGTGGGAGGAAGAATGAGTTCTGTCGTGAGGTCTGTTCAGAGAGACTGGATTCTTTTATAAGTGGAGCTGGGGGTAGAGGATGTCTGATTTAGAGCAGAGAGGGGAAAATGGAGCCAGCTGTACTGGAGGGATGGCAGCTATCCACTAGAGTAGCGATCTGGAATTTGTGTAGTAGACTCACTAGAGAGAAGCAGGAAGGTCTGGGGTGTGAGGGGAGTGAGTGTCTCTTCATTTACTAGGTGGTAGGAACCCATTAAATGATATTGAGGCTTGAAATCTGATCAAAGAGTAGTTTTAGGAGATGAGCCATTTGGGGATGTATGGGATAGGTAGAGAGGATCAATTCCATTGATTAATCTAGGGGTCTGTGAATGAACTTTAAGCTACATGAGCAGATCTTTGGTAATATGCTTATAGCCTTTTTTCTGCGATGACTGAAATTGGTCTTGTTTTTCAGTGATTAAGCTCCAGTATGGTAGGAACTGGAGGGGGATAGGTTATAAGGTAGAAAGAAAAGGAGGGCGAGCAGGCAGGGGTTCTATGATAGGAATCAATGCTTGGTGCTGTGTAAGAGGAAGGGTAGACCTGCCCTTCCAACCAGGATTACAATTCTAGCTCCTCCGATGGTTTATTGTTTAACTTGCGGAAATTACTGAACGTCTAGGGGCCTCAGTTTTTCCATTTGTAAGATGAAGGCAGTGACGTTCCACAGAGAAGTATGTGTAAGTAGTTGATAAAGTGTAAAATTCCAAACAGACTTGGGCTGTTGGAGTTGAAAAACATGGACTTAAAGATTATTATTGGCAAAACTCAGGAACTCAAGATGATTTTATTCTACTCACCTATGGAGAAGACTGAGGGAAGAAACTGCAGAGATCTGGCCCTGGGGCTCAGAGCTTAGGCGATTCATTCACTTGGTCCTTAAAGATTGTTCTCATCATATTTAAGACTCTATCTTTCAAGTCTCTGCTTAAATTTATAGTCTGAAAAGTTCAAGGCTTAAAGGTATTAAAGGAGGGAGATTCCTCCACAAATTCCACATTCCACTTAAAGTAGAAAACTTTGATCAAACTGTTGGGTTCTCTGAAAGGTCTTACTTTTTTTCTTTTTTTTTTTTTTTTTTTACTTAGATGTTGGATTTATTTGTTTACATGCCATTATTCCTCTTTTGGCCTGGTCCTGCTAGATTATTGCTTAAAGTCAGTAATCAACTCCTTTGTGTTTATAAGCCAAGTGTCTAGTATATTACTTGGCACAGAGTCGATAATCTTAAATGATTGTTGCAGGATGAAAGTGGGGCTCAGTTGCCAGAGAATGGATGTACTTAAGGGCATTGGATTCTTTAGAGGATGGTGGCATTTTCACCTGAGGTCAACAGATAACTTTTTCCATATGTCATTTTGGATTTCTTCCCATTATCTGCACAGCATAAGGGAAAGGCAATTGATTAAAAAGCAGAGGAGCAGATTATGATATGCAGCGTTTTGGTGTGCTTTGGGTTGAATGCCAAACTCTACTAATGTGAAAAGGGTGAAGGTTGTTTTGTAAATGTGTTGTGCATCTATTTGACTTGGTCTGTAACCTATATCCAGTTTCATAGACTTCCTGTTTTGATGTGCCTCACGATTCTATAACTCACATCTTTATTGCAGTAAGGCTTTTGAAATGCATAGGGACAGGTACCCCTGATTAGAACAAGCACCCGGCTTTTTTTTTTTTTTCTAGGTTCAGGGACTTTGGTTTAAAACAACTGTCCCTTAATCATCAGAGACTCGGAAGTTTGCAAAAATAGATTTCCCCTGGAATTGTTGAGATTGTAGTGCAGAAGCATTGTGGTCAGACTCTGAAAGGCTGCCTGCCTTTTGGATGTCATGGGAGCCTAATTTAGAGTCTATTGGTTGGGGACCTCAATGTCATTTTTGGTGGGAAATCTTTCTGTTTGTATTTCTGCTACTTAGGCATGTACAATGTATGTTCACTGGACCTTCATTGGTGCCTAATACTTGCAGTGATGATAAAGGCCAGTGCTTTTGAGCCGTCACTGCTGAATAACAATAGATTGCTATTGCCATCTGTGTTATTTTCTTCTATGGGATGACAGTTTTTTGCTTGTTTGTTTTATCTTCATTGAATAGTTATCTTTATATTGGGTTGTCAGAAAAGTCATGACTCATTTTTGTGTAGAAAACATAGAAAAAATATGGCATGTGTTTTCTGACAACCCAATATAACCCCCCTATCAGAATAATCTAGAAATGATGACGTTGGCAGGAGAGACCAGGATGCAGTTAACTTCAGATCCAGATCCACCATCCTCATCTACCCTCACTTCATATGCAGCCTTCTGTACATGATAAGGGAATTTGACTGGAAGGCTGACAGACCGCTAGTGTACAACTCTAATTTGCCCATAGTTTTCACATACTATGAGGTTCAGAGTAATCTGCTGCCATTCTAATACAGATAACCAAGGCAGTTGTGAATCACCATTTAAAGGTCTTCAATTTTATTTTTTATATTTTTCCCAGTGTTAATACAATGCAGACTTTGGAGTGCAGCATCCTGTTGGCAGTTTGAAGTGGAAACTTAAATAAATCAAGCTTTTTTTTGTACTTGCCTTGTGAATCTTGCACAATAAATTTCTGGCTTTTGCTATTTTCTATTCTAAATGACAACCACAGGTACCAAAAAATGACCCTCTCCCTATGGTGGTGCAGCAGTATAATTGAGAGAAAAATTCCTGAGAATTAAACCAATTCCTTTTAATTGCTTATTCTGATAACAGATACCATTTTGGAGGAAAAAATGTACTTGCAACAAGTACTGCCTTATTTTTGTAAATCTACTGCAAATTGAATTTGTTCATGAATATAGCTTTACCCGATTTTATCTTTTTGATTTTTTGCCTAGAAATGCCAGAGTAGCAGAAAATTGTCAAAGATTATAGCTCTGAGTTAGAAATGTTTAGGTCTTTATAGTTAGATGAGCCACAGACTAGTGGCATTTGCTTTTGAAGAATACAGTATTTGAGGTGCTTAACATATACTCTGTCATGACCTAGTGTGTGGTAGAGTTCATAAGAATATGGTCTTGAATGGGGAATAAAAACAAACAAAAAAAAAGAATATGGTCTTGTTGATATATATAAACCTATCAGTCATGCCCAAAGCAGTTCTTAATTCCTCATGTGTGTGTGTGTGTGTGTGTGTGTGTGTGTGTGTATGTGTGTAGACACTGCAAGCTTCTACAAGGAAGGTCATTTTTTCCTAAGCAAATAGAACCATTTATATAAGCTGCTTCAGTCAACCACTTAGAAGCAATTCAGTCAGGCCCTTTTTGAATTTCATCCAAACAACAGAGAAAAACAGATTCTAGCAGTAGCAGATGTGCACAAGCTGGTGTACAACATTATCTTTTTTTTTCTAAAGATTTATTTATTTATATAAGCACTGGGTACAGTCAGAAGCGTGGGAGGGTGACACAATTCACCAGAGCCAGAGCAGGGAGCAAAACAGACAGACTGACGAAATACACTGCTGAGGGGAGCAGCGGGCGCAGGAGGAAAGGTCTACCATGCCATGTGAGGTGACAGGAGAGTATTTCCAATACTTTGACTGGAAACTAATCGAGTCTTGTGTCAGATGCTCTTCAGGTTCCAGGTATAAAGTCTATTTTAAGAATAACTGGAGTGAGAGGTATGTGGGAACCACTGCTTAGGTTTCGCTGAGACAACTTTAAAAAAGAGGTGCTACTAAAGACCTTTCTTTTGAAGAGAATGCTGCTCTTTTTCTTCTTGTCAGGGAAATATTTTATTTTTAAAAATATTTTATTCTCAGTTTAATATCAACTCCTGATTGATGAGAATACTAACTGTGGTGTGTACCCAAATAATTTGATCTGAGAACATGGCATATGTATGGAATGTGTTTGACTTTTCCTTTAGCTATTGATTACTACTCATTAGAATGCTTCCTACTTCACCCAGTGAAATTCCAGGCATGGAAAGGCAGTATACTCATGCCTTTTGGAGCTTTTGGGTAGGTGATTCTCAAGTCTGTGAAATTGAATCACCTATGGTTCTACATCAGCCCTATTCATGTAATTTATTTTTTATTTTATCAATTTTTAAAATTTTTTTTTTATTTATACAATAGCTGGGGTACAGGCGTGGGAGGGTGAGAGGATTCCCCAGAGACAGAGTGGGGAGCAGAGCAGGCAACAGACCGAAAGCATTGCTGAGGGGAGCAGCGGGAGAGGCAGGAGAGGTCTGCCAGGCCAAGTGGGAATCTCCCTGGCCAGCCAGGAATCGAACCCACGCTGTAGAGGCTGCGGACAGCTTCACAGCACTGTGCTCAACCCACTGCACCACAAGGGAGGTCCCATTTATTTTATTAATTATGAAACTCTGTGTGTCCTGGACATTTGTATTTTTAAAAGTGGTACAGGTAATTGGGGCATACATCCGGCATGAACCATAACATTAAATCTCTTTGGGGATTTATTTTTATGAAATAGAAACTTTTGTGATGTTGTTATCATACAGGAGGGGGAAAATTAGGGTGATTGTTGTAAAATGTATGTTTTTCTATTCCAGCAGCGAAATACTAGCACAAAGTCGGTGGTGAGTTGATAAATCCAGAATTACAGTTTCACCAGAGAAAAGAAAGATTAATTTTTTGCAAAAGAGCGATTGTGAATCCAAGACTTGTAAGAAGAAGTTGTAGCAGTTAGATTGAAATGGGAAAAAAAAATGAGTAGGGTCAAAGGTTTGAAGTCAAAATGGGTTGAAGGATTGTAGAGCTGTAAAACTGTGAAGATAGGTGGTGGTAAAAAGTGAACTGCTTGACATCAGGATTCAGAAATGAAATGTGTAGTATTTTCAGGTGAGGACTTAGGGAAATAAAATGGAAAGGTTGGAAATTAAGTCATTAAAATTGTTACAGGAAATAGTCAAGGGGATGAGCAAGGTGCTCTTATCTTCATTGGGAGATTAGAAGTAGTGGCCAGCAGGGTGTTGGTGCATGTGTTTTATGTCAGTGGATGTCAATTGAGGACAATTTGCACAATAGGGGACATTTAGCAATGTCTGGAGACATTTTTGTTTGTAGTAACGAGGGTGTGTGTGTGTGTGTCTGTGTTTGCATGTGTGTTCCTGGCATCCAATGAATAGAATCTCGGGATGCCTCTAAACCTCCAACAATGCACAGGACAGCTCCACAGACCCTCACAACAATCTGGCTCCAGCTGTCAACAGGGCTGAGGCTGAGAAACTACTCCAGAATCAAGGTGTATGTTGGCTGATAAACAGACCAACAGCTATCAATCTAATAAGTATTGTGTTTCTATTTTAACTGAAGACATAAAAATGTACATTTGTTCACTCACTCAATCAACAAACATAAGCTACATTCCTACTTAACAGGGCCTCATTGTTCTAGGTATTTAAGATTCTTCAGTGAACACAACAGATATTGATGTCCTTGAATGCCTTTTATTCAAGCAGGGGAGATAGAGAATAAAACACATAATAAATAGTAAATGAGATAGTCTGCTTGAAAGTGGTATTAAAAAGAAAAATGAAGGCAGCGCAGCGATGACAGTAATTTTGCCCTACACTATTTGTTTATTTTTCACTTGATGACAGGTTAATGATTAGCTCCTTATTTTCCACACTTCTTTCACATTTGCTTTTTCAGAAAGCAAATGTAATCTGGATTAAATACTGAAATGAAGAAAGGAAGTGATGGGTTTTGAGTATAGAACTGAGACCAGTGGGGTCAGAGAAATGGAAAGGTTAAATTTAAAAAGGAGCCAATGATTTGTAACAAACTGACAACCCTATTGTCTGCAGTGTCTCTATTAACCTACTGAAGAATTAACCTGCCGACTCATTTCAGCATGTAAGACAAGCCTCTCATTAGTCTCTCTGCCTCTCAGGTATGGTAACAGCACTAAGAACTATATTGTTCGAGTTGGGGATTATCATACTCAGGTGCCGGAGGAATATGAGGAAGAAATTGGAGTTCAGCAGGTCGTGATTCACCCGGTGTACCGACCGAACAGCAGCGACTACGACATCGCCCTGGTGAGACTGCAGGGACCAGAAGAGCAGTGTACGAGGTTCAGCAGCCATGTCTTGCCTGCCTGTTTGCCCCTCCAGAGGGAGAGGCCACAGAAAACAGCCTCTAATTGTTACATCACGGGATGGGGAGACACAGGTAATGCAAACAATACAAAGGAACAAATGTGTCTGCACATTTCTCCAGTCTAAAGGGCTCAGTGTTTGATTATTTCTTTCTTTGCATGAAGCCCCAACTCTTGGAGAATTCCTGTTCAGATCAGACAGAGCAGAGCTGCTGAGGATTAACTGAAGGGACTCCATCCATTCCAGTTTCTCCTCAGTGTCTCCTTCCCGTTTTCCCCATCTCTGAACCCCCCAAAGTCTATTATTCAGTTTAAGCTTATTTTTCATAAGGGAACAAGGCTTTGTGTAGTCTTACTAGAGTTCAATCCATGGATGCCAGCTGGTGCTTGCTCAGCATGGTGTTGGAAACCATAGAGCTAGCACTCACTTGAGTTAGGTGTTCCCTTTACAAGAGACCAGAAAATGGTCTTAGTATACTGTGCTGACCAGGGTGCCAATAGTCTCTGAGAAAGCTATAGTCTAATCTGTCAGAATTATGAACACCTCCGTAGGAAAGAAGATTCAATCATCTTTTGGATACATCTGCAGTAATAGAAATGACCGATGAAGCGTATTTTACAGAATATTTTGCCATAGACTGATGATTCCAGTTGAATCAATAGGATCAGAAAATAATGGTGGAATTTAAAGCCAAGAAAAAGACGTCATGGAACATGTAGTAAACATATTAGCCACTAAACAAAGAGTGAATGATCTTACTAGAGTGGTAACATCAAGTGGTGAAAACTAAGCCTGTCTACATAAGGAATGCTTTGTTTCTCAATTATCCTTATGAAATACTGTATTACTGTTTACAACAGTGATTGCTACCTTATGTGCTTATGTGTAATTATTCTTTGTAATTCTCCCATTAAGTAGAGTAACCTTAGAGGAATGGGTATGTCACTGCAAAGCCAGCATGAATGCATCCTCAGCTTTTCGATGGGATTGCAGTACTAAAGCTTGCATAAATATGCTTTTTAGTTAACTTCATAGCCAAGTACTTAAGTGTTACTCAATTACTCCCACAGAATACAGTGGTGAGAAAGACATTAGTGAAGGATAGTGAGAAGAGCCAAGATTAGAAAAGGCAGCTAATGACGTTACGTATAATTCAGTTATTACTCATTTAAACTTTACTCATGTCATCATAGAGTTTATTTTCAAGATGACTCAGTGTTCCGTAAACCGTTCAGTGTAGCTCTTTTCTGTGAACCCTTTAATTGGAATCTAATTTAGATTATTTGGTCTGAGTAGGACGAGCCTATTCAAGAACTCTTCAACAAGCTGCCATTCCCTTACTTCCCAAGAGGTTTTGTGAAGAACGTTATAAAGGCCGGTTTACAAGGAGGATGCTGTGTGCTGGAAATCTCCAGGACCACAAACGCGTGGACAGCTGCCAGGGCGACAGCGGAGGACCACTCATGTGCGAAAGGCCAGGCCAGAACTGGGTTGTGTATGGGGTGACCTCCTGGGGGTACGGTTGTGGAGTCAAGGATTCACCAGGTGTTTATACAAAAGTCTCAGCTTTTGTACCTTGGATAAAAAGTGTCACCCAACTCTGATTCTTCCTGAAAAACTCAAGAGAAAACACACTATCGAAATACCTGTTGGAAAGATTTCAGGCTAAAATTCACTCAACAAGTGAGGACTTTTATGTTTATATTGTAATTATGTTTCCCTCCCCTTTGCTGCTTTTGAGATTTGTGATGTGAACATTTTTGGCTAGATACCTCAGTGTGATTCTGATTACATTCAGTTACCATTGTTGCCTGCCCAAAGCAGTTTTACTGGTGATTAAATTCTTTATTCTCATTTAAGCTACATTGATCTCTTTTGCCTGTTTCTGAGCATTCTCGAGATTATCGAATATTGAGAAAAAGGCCATTTTTACATTTTGATTGAGAATGCCTTGTAATTGAATTGATACATGGATTCACATTTTAGATAAAAAAGCACCCTTACTATACTCAAGTAGTGGGAGTTCTTAAAAAAATAAGAATACGTGTTTCTATCTGGGTAAGCCCTGTCAAGTAAGGAAATCCAAGGCCAAAATGGTAAAGGAATATTCATCATAAATCTCAACTGGAACAGGATCAAGCCACAGGGATATATGTCCAATCACAATTATTCCCGAGAAGCCATCATACCAAGCACTATGGCAACTATGACAAAAAATAGATTCTAGCTCCAGGTATGTTACAAGCAAAACTTGCAATTCCTGCTAACAAAGAATGCCTTCAAGTTATTGGTTGCACAAGTCAATATATCCACTTTTCTATCTCCTGTTCTTGCTTCTAACCTTACAAGTCTTCTGGATATGATGAGAGTGCCACCTACTGCAACTTTCTAGTAATTGGTCAAAACTGCAGATTCCCCAAGACTGTTACCTTATAGAACCTGACAGGGGTATACTGTTATAAAAAAAAAATGCTTTCCATGCCAGTTAGGTGAAGGCTCCACACAAGTATTCAACCAACTTACTGTACTAAATACTGCGTAAGTTCACTGTGCACCTCAATTTACAAAGGACTGAAAATTTTAGGAAAACAGGTCTAGAAGCCAGTTGAGACAGCTGATTTTGAAAGGCAACTGCAGAAAGAAGTCCTGATGCTGACAATGGTTACCAGCCCACACCCTGAAGTTTCTCCTCTACTTACCAAAGGGCAAGAGAAAGCTGCTTATTACACATCCTGAAATCTATCCTTGGCAGCAGTACATAATCTGTACTCAAGTATGAGGTATGTCCCTCGAGACACCTAAATAATTTTTAGACATGACTGCCAATGAATCCTCCCTGAAATCCTAAGAAAACTCTTGTTATATGCAAGAGGTAGATGTAATGACAAAAAACCATAAAGTTTAATGTTAACTTTAGCATTGAGTGGCTTAAATAGTCTCCCCCTCAAGTTGCTCATAACAATGGACTGGACCTTTTGCATCAAATCATGTCATTTTTGTAAATCCTCAGCTTTGTTTAAAAAAAAAAAAGTTAACTGGTGCTTACCTAATGGTGCTTTATAGTTTACAACTTTGCAAAAATGTAATGTTATTTAAGTAGGATTACATTAAAACTTCTAAAAAGCTCAAGATTTTGATAGAGGGAAAATGTTTAAGTGTCACATAATGTAATGATTGAGCTGCATCTAATGTAGCTTGCACAAGGGCTTGGGAAGAATGTGCAATACAGGTGAGAAAATCTGCAGAAACCCCTCACAGGCTGCCCTTATAACTACAGTGCTGGAGGAAGCAACATTTATATTGAAATTCAACTGAGCTAGGCTGGCAGACAAAGTTATCAGTTTGTTCAAGCTTGATTTGGAATACTTTGTAACAAGTTATAGCTAATTTCTTGGTAACTGTGACTTTTACTATATGCAAGTGTTTGTTGCATATTTGTGTAAATAAAGCACATAGCTTTTCACCTAGTATTGTTGCTTTAATCTTTCATATATGATATGATATGACAACGAGCAATTTTTTCTAGGGTTGACATGTTTTAGTTTCCCCAAATGCTGAAAATACCCTTACAATACTGGAATTCCAAGGTAATGTTTGCTGTTACTTGTATTTACTGAGTGAAGGTACACCAAATACCATTTTACAATTATAACAATGAACTACTATTTAAATAGCAGTTTATTTAGACATATGTATTTAAAATACAGCCAGAGTAGTCTTCAGAACATCAGTAGTCACTCATTCCCCTGGTGAGATTTAAAATCACAGGTACTGTATGCAGGATACTGATCAAGACGTCACCCATATCACTTCAGAATTCTTGTCTGCAAGGGAAGAAAACCAATCCATAAACTCGTGTTTGTGTACTCAACACACAGCGAGATGAGGCGACTTAATCAGTTAATCTCAGCCTCAGCTGACGCTTTCAAATTACAAAAAACGCCAGAAACGGGCCAATTTAATTTTGGCCTTCCAATTCCTTAGAGCTAGCGCTTTCAGATTAACTCCAAAATACAAACAAAAGGGAACATACCTTGTTTTAATTTCCATCACCCATCGGAACTCGGCTTCCTAAAAACATTGCAACAATGTTTAGATATCTGCCCAGGAACGCCGCACCCTCCCCATTTTTAAGAGTAATCAACTGTTACTTGTGCAAGTCAGAATCTGATACCAATTAAATGGTGACAGCTTTGCCAATAAACAAGAATATGCTCTTCCATGGCTAGGAAGGGAGACTGCCACAGCTGACAGGTCCCAAAGACACATGGAGATCCACAACGGCAGAAGCGACAACATGCACAACGCCGGGCGTTACTCACCAACGGGCTTCAACGGCGGCCATCAGGACGCGTGACCATACAACTATGGCGGCGCAGAGGGAAGGCGGAAGGACACTCTTCCTCGGCGTTCCTGGCAGCGTGTTAGCTCACCCCGAAGGCCCGGGGCCCATCGCGCTCGCGGGCTCAGCGCCCAGGGCAGCACGTGGCCGCCGACGGCCTAACGCGCTAAGTCGGCCCTGGCCGTCCCACCCAGGGGTTTCAAAAGCTGAGCGCCATGTGGCAGCCCAAGACGTCTGAGTCATTTGCATTTTTGCCAAATCAAAAAGTCCTATAGCAGGTTTTGTATTTGTTTTGGCGCAGAAAACACCAACGCGAACCACCACAGACACACGCCCCCCGCATGCAAAAGAAAGAAAAACGCCGCGCACGCACTTTTATAGCGCTGATGACGCTCTTCCGCGGAACGCCCCCTAGATGGGCGGGGCTTATGCAAATAGTCCTCGTAGCCCCGCCTCGATAGCGCCCCTTGCGTTCACCGGCTTCTATTTCACGGCCCCGCCCATGTCTCCGCTTCTCCCCTGGCCCCCACTCCTCTAGCTGTGGGCGGCTCTCGCGGGTTCCGTTTTCTGCGCCTGCGCCTGAACAGGGCCCAGGAAGTCTCGCGATACCAGGAAATCCCGAAGCAGCTCGCGTTAGGGGCTGGCGGAGCGGAGCGAGGAAGTAGTTGGCCGTGACGCTAGGCTAGAGCCTTTAGCCGTCACCGTTGTCACGGAAACGCCAGGTTCGGTAGTTCTAAGCGTTGTAAACTTCAGGCGGCGCAGTTTCTGTGGAACTCGCGCTGCTTTTAGCTCTTGGCGAGTTAAGTGTCGGCCTCCGGCGTCTGCGCCGGAATTGCTGTTTCTGAGGCGCAGGTGTCCGCGACGCGCCCTCAGGCTTCGTCTGGTGGCTGGTTCCGGGCGAACCTTCTAGAAGCAGCTGCGCTTGGTGCTAACAGCCTCCCCGACGATGTTGTGAAGGAGGCTGAGGAGCGCGAGGCTGGCGGACGAGCGGCGGCCGCGCGTTTCCCGCGCTCACCCGAGTCAGCTGCTCGCTCCGGGCCCCCCGGTTCCAGACCCCCCCGGTTCCGAACCCCTTGATTACGGGCCCCTTCGGTTCCGAGTCCCCCGGTTCCGAGCCCCCGGGTTCAGGGCCCCTCCGGCTCCGGCCCCCCCGCTTCCGGGTCCCCCGGTTCCGAGCCCCCCGGTTCCGGCGCCTGGCCGCGGCGCCGGGTCTCCCCGCCCGGGCTGCCCCTTCTGAGGAGGCAGTTAGTGAGGTGGGGCGCGCCCGCGGGGGAAGGGGGAAGTGGTTTTCGTCCCAGGTTGTGTGTGAGGGGGCGCTCAGGCCTTCCAAATTCCGTGTTTTCCTCCGGTGTGGAGCAAAGAGAGGATCCCGGTGAGAGTTTTCCTTAGCCGTGAACCATTTGGTGCCGAGAGAGAGGCTGGTGAGGGAAGGGCTGCAGCCGCCTTCGCCAGAGGTGCGCGAGGTCACCACACACCTGGGGGGACGGAATGACTAACGCCAACGCTGCCAGTTTGGCTGAGAGAGGACAAGTGCAGAGGAAATTTTTTTTTTTTTAAGATTATTTATTTACACAAGCACTGGGTACAGTCAGAAGCGCGGGAGGGTGAGAGAACTCACCAGAGCCAGAGCGGGGAGCAGAGCAGGCAGAAGGACCGAAGTACACTGCTGAGGGGAGCAGCGGGTCTACTGCACCATGTTGGACCCTGGTCCGGTGGCCGGGGATCGAACCGGCGCTCTAGAGGCTGCGGGCAGCTTAGCAACCCAGCTCTCAGCGGCTGCGCCACCAGGGAGGCCCTTGGGTTTTTTTTTTTTTTTTTTTTTAAGATTTATTTATGGATACAAGAACGTGGGTACAGGCCAGATGCGCAGGAGGGTGAGAGGATTCACCAGAGACAGAGCGGGGTGCAGAGCAGGCAGCCTGACGAAATGCACTGCTGAGGGGAGCAGCGGGCGAGAGCAGAGAGGTCTGCCGCACATGGTGTGTGTCTCCCTGGCTGGCCGGGATCGAACCTGCTCTGCAGAGGCTGCAGGCGGCTTTACAGTGCTGCGCTCAACCGCCTTCCCCACCGGGGATGCCCCAGGAAATAAGTTTTAATCGGAAAGAACCAGAACTGTTTCTAAGGCTCTCCTTTCCCCACCTTACCCTGCTTTCACTCCACCTCAGTTTACTCATTCCTCTCGCTAATGGTATCATGACAAGGCTAGAATGCCAAGCCCTAGAGGGGAATTTTGCCAAGTTAGATTCATCTGGAAGCCAGCGCCATCTGTGCTGTGCCAGAGTGACAGCCAGTCCCGCAGCCTGGATCCCGCACGTGGCCCCTTCCCCAGTGCCATGGGCTACAAGTGAGGTTGGAGGCTTCTAAGCCCTTCTCTTGGCCTGTAGGCAGCCCCCTTTAGTGCACCAGACATTGGCTGAGCTCCTACCCTGTAACCTCCTTTTACCTATTTACAGCTTTAAAAAAAAATTTTTTTTTTAAAGATTTATTTATACAAGCACTGGGTACAGTCAGAAGCCGGGAGGGTGAGAGAATTCACCAGAACCGGGAACAGAACAGGCAGACTGATGAAGTACACCGCTGAGGGGAGCAGCGGGTGCCACAGGAGAGGTCTGCATGACATGTGGGACCCTTGCTGGTGGCCGAGGATTGAACTGGTGCTGCAGAGGCTGCGGGCAGCTTTGCAGCCCAAAGCTCAACCCCTGTGCCACTAGGGGAGGCTCTACCTTATTTGCATCTTTAAAGACGTTGTTTACAAAGCCAGTCCTGGTCTGAGGTATTGAGGATTAGGTCTTTGATATAGTTTGGGGGCGGAGGTGGAGGAAAGATATATTTGGCCATCAAGCCCTAACAACAGCCACTCATACTAAACTACAGAGAATTATGGAAGGTTTTTGTTTTTATTTTTAAAGGTTTATTTTTATTTCTTTATGCATGCAAGAAACGGGTCCAGGCTAGAGATGATGCAGGGTGGGGTGAGAGGATTCAGCAGCGAAGAGTGGGGAACGGAACAGGCAGATTGAAATACACTGCTCCCTCTAGGTTCCAAAGAATGGGCAAGTAAAATCCTACGGTGACCTCAGAGGAGGACAAATCAGAAATATCAGCGAACAGCACTAAACATTTATAGTTTCTATGTTAAGATTTATTTTGTAATTTTATATTTTCCCTTTTCTATATTATAACTCGGACATAATCTGAGACATGTCTGAGTTGTCTGCTACCTTAATTTCCCTTTTCCAATTAACTTTCTGAAAGATCTACTTCCCTGAAATAGTATTCTGTCCATATTTAGTCACTTGCTACAGGAACTGTTGTTAAGCTTTCCTTCTATTACCTGGCCACATCCCTAATCCTTGGCCAAAACAATGTATGTTACACTTTTGTGCTCGTTCCTATTTTTGATCATTCTTTTTCATAGCATAGCCTTTATTTCCCACTGTTCCTACTCATTCATTGAGATTCATTTTGCTTCAAAATTATTTTTTCAAGAAATCTTTTTTTTAGATGACCAGGAAAGTTGGCCTTTTCCCTTTCTTGCTGTTCTTGATATTCTTTATGCCTTATGTTTTTTTTTTTTAAAAAGTTTATTAAATTGTTCATGTAACTCACTTTTAATGTTTTTATTGACTAACTTTGACATGTAACATTGTATAAGTTTATGTGTATGGCATTTACATTGATACGTTATATATTGTAATATAATTTTCAATGATAGTGTTATTTATTACACTACACAGCAAAATATTATTGTATGTTTATTATACTGTGGTCAAAAAATATTTAAGGAATTCCTACTATATACCCGGCCCAATTCTAGGTGCTGCGAGAAGAGCAGTAAACAAAACTTGCAACATTTTATATTCATTGGAACTCACACTTTCGTGGTGAAAAACAGATATAAATAAGAATATTAGCCTTCTAGAAAAGCAGAACTACTAGGAGATTGTACAGATACAGTTTTCAAGTGGAGGAAGCAAAGAAAACTGGCAACTACAAGCATGAACTAAAATTCCTGTGGATGAACTAAAATCTACACTGATTTCTGCCTGGTTCTAAGAGTCCAAATTTGATGATGGAAGTTATCAGCACAAGAAGCTTGTACCCTTTATCATAGACTCAGGTATTGCTGATGTTGGAAGAGAAGCATTTTCACATCTATAAGAACTGTAAGAACTAGCAGATACATGATGACTTGCATGATTTGCAACATTTCCAATTCCCTGCCCTACCCTGCTCTTCCCAGTGTGAGAAAAGGTCTGTGACTGTTGCTTCACTTCATCTACCAGCTCTCATGCAGATATCTCCTGTGGCCATGCTAACCGGAACTTTTCGGTGAAGGCTTAGCTAAGTTGACAAAAGAGAAACGGACCACTACTTAATAAGTAACTTATATGGTACGCTAAATTCAGTAAGTGCTGTGGAGAAAAAGCAAGGAAGAGGGTAAGAAGTGTTTGGGAGCTAGGAATAATAATCTTCCAAAGACTAGGGAATTTCTCACTGAAGATGAGATTAAGCCAAACACTTGAAGAAGGTAGGGGAGTGAAGCATGCACATAACATCTCAGAAGAGTATTTTAACCGAGTGGTCCTGTACTTCGTGTGGTAGGCGGGCTTGTGCAAGTCTGCCATTGGTCCCCACCTCATCTTCCTCCTTTATGTAATCCTCTTCCCTTGAGTGGCAAAGTGATGAGACTTTGTGTCTTGTTACCATTCTCTTTTCTGTTCGGATTGCTTCTTTGGTGACGCGCGCTGCTATATTGGAGAGACCTCAGTGGCAGTTCCAGTAAGGGACTGAGGCTGTCCCACCTACAGCCAGTGAGGAACTGAATACTGTGGACAACCAGGTAATGGAGCTTGCAAGTGGATCCTGAGCTTGTCAAACCCTTGAGATGACTACAGTCCCAGCATTTGTTTGCTGCCTATGAGAGACTGCAGTATCTGAACTATTCCTGGGTTCCTGACCTAATAAAAGCATGAGATGACAAATACTGTTTTAAGTCAGTGATTTTTGGAATAATTTGCTATTCAACTCATAATTTTGCCTTGTTCAAAGAACAACATTAAATCCAGTTTGACTGGAATGGGGTAAGCAAGTAGTAAGTGAAATTAGGAAGGTAATAGCAGGCTGACTGGGGTCTTATGAGTTATATGGTTTTTGATTTCTGCTTTTTTTTTTTTTTTTGAGTAAGCTCAATAGCCATTTGTGAGTCTTGAGTGGAAGTGTGATAGGATGTAATTTGGGGTTAATATGTCTGGGTTTTGTTGAGGACAGAGAGGAGTGGTGAGATAGTATAGGGCAGGGAAGCCAGTAGGCTTGTGCAATAATACAGGTTAGAGAATGGTCTTGGCTCAGCAGTACCAGTGGAGGGAGGAAATGATTCAATTCTGGACATTTATTTGAAGACATTGGCTATAGGATATAAGAGAAAGGAATATTTAGGATATGAGAAAAATGAAGTGTTATTATTTGTTGACATGAGGAAATGCATGAGTCATAGCAGCTTTGAGAGCAGTACTAGGTGGGGAGCACAGTTTGAGCTTCCTTTTAGACATCCATGTGGAATTTTTGACCAGGGAGTTTGATACATGGCTATGGAGATCTCTGGAGAGGTCTGGCTGGAGTAATAAAAATAAGCTGTTAAACTATAGAGCGTACGTAAAGCCATGATATTGTGTGCTAATAATGCACAAAGGTCAGTGGAAAATAGGAACAAAGACAGCGTATCAATATTTGTCTCAAGGATAATAGCAGGAGTCAGCACGGAAGATTGAGATGTGGAGTAAGGAGAAGGCCACTGGACTGTGGGATCCTGAAAGCCAACAAGACAGTTGTCCAAAAAGGAGTGATCAGCAATTCTTGGTACTGATGGGAGTGGGGAAATGACTATTGGATTTAGTAATATGGAAGTCATTTGGAACTTTGTTAAGAACAGTTTCTGAGAAAATGGGAGAATTGGTGATGATGGATTTTGGATAACTCATCTGAGGAGTTATACTAAAATGGGAAAGAGAAATGGGACAGTACCGTAGACATGTGGGATCGAGAGTAGACCTTTTTAAGCGTGGAAGAACCATAAAGCATGTTTGTATTTTCTTGGGAAAAACTCAGCAGAAATGGAAATATTGACCATGCAGGAGACATTTAATGAATAACTTGATTGAAGAATTGTGATTTTGTGCACAAAGTCAATTAGTCTAAGATACACTTTATAGATAGAGGAGTCTATGAGAACAGATGTGATAGGTGAGTGAATGTGATGATACAAACTTCAGTTTTCTCCCTTTGTTATTTAGAGTAGCAGACAGTAAGTGCTTTCTATTGAGTGCTTTCAAGGAAGTGTTGGATATTTGAGGTGAGAAGAGGTGATACAGTTAGCAGAGAGTATGAATAGGCTAGGAAATATAGGATTCCTGGACTGCTTTAGACACCCACTTGAATTCCTGTGATGCATTTAGATGTATTTAAATTAAAAAATTAGTATGACTATTACATTTTCTCTACACTAAGCTTAGCTGCCTAGGTGTAGGTGTGGAGCTGACAGACTTGGAATGAATTAAGTATGGGGTTTGCCAAGAGAGTAAACAAAGGAAGAGAAGGGAAAGGAAATGTATGCTAGGGAGTGGTCATATTGATTTGCCTTGGACTAGGAACTAGATAGGGATGATAACACATGAGAAGAGAGAGGGGCAATGAAGTTGTAGACAAGGAATTTTGGAGTTGGGATACTAGAATAAATGACACCATGGAATATCTATAATAGATACATATTTTTGGAGAAGGTGAGAATCAACATGCTGAAGATTTCATGATTTGGCATGATAAACTTTGGGATTACCCTGGTGTTCTATGATCTTAGATCGGCCACCATGATCACCTCAAGAGTGATCACCTGACATAGGTGTAGAAACTTGTGCATGTCACTGAGACATTGCACTCATTCTGCAGTGATAATTGACATTTCAAAAGCTTGACTTTATTTCTTCCCTTCTCAGATGGTTGAGACACTTGATCCTTGGTTAAATATTTACTAATGACATCTTTTTTGTTGTTTGTTTTTAGCTTCCAGGCCTTTATGCAAAAGAATATTTTTATTTAGCAATTGATATGGCAATATATTACACTAAAGTGGAAGATAGATTTTGTTACTGCTGTAGTTGTTTAAATTAATAGCTGTAGAGTACTGTTTTTATACTATACATGTTAAAATAATTTGAAAAATTAATGATCCTTTGTTAAAATTCTCATTTTAATTTTCTCCCATACTTTATGTTTCATGATTTCTTACATGTACACTAGTACTCTTTCCACAATTCCTTTGATTTACTATCTGGAGGGATTATAAATATCTATTGATGATAAGCTTATGAGTTGGTAAAAACAGTGAGATGAAAATTGTAACAAACTGGTGTAAGGTGGTATCTCAATGTGGTTTTGATTTGCATTTTCCTGATGATAAGGGATGTTGAACATTTTTTCAGATGTCTGTTGTCCATTTGCATTTCCTCTTTGGAGAAATGCCTTTTAAGTTCTTCTGCCCATTTCATGACTGGGTTGTTTATTTTGTTTTTGTTGAGTCCCATGAGTTCTTTGTATATCTTTATGATCAGTCCCTTATCAGTTGAATGGAGTGCAAAGATTTTTTCCCAGTCAGTGGGGTGTCTCTCTTGCTCTTTTGCTGTACAGAAGCTTTTCAGTTTGATGTAATCCCAGGTGCTTATCTTTTTTACTTGACTGTCTTTGCTTTGGGTGATGAGTCTTTAAAGATGTTATTGCGATGTATGTCTTGTAGTGTTTTACCAAAAATAGATGACTGGATCAAGAAGATGTGGTATATATACCCAATGGAATATTACTCAGCAAGCAAATATATAAACTCATGCCATTCGCAGCAACGTGGATGGAGCTAGAAGGAATTATGCTCAGTGAAATAAGCCAGAAGGAAAAAGAAAAATATCGGATGGTTTCACTTATAGCAGGAATATAGGGGAACCAAATAAGACGTCAGTATAAAAAAATAATAACAGTACAAGACACAACAAAGCAAAAACGGACAATGATAAATCAGAGACATCCTGCAGGGGAGGAGCAGGGAGAGGGATGGGGGAGGGAGGGAGGAGCACAGGGGACTGAGGTGACGGTGCACGGGTGCTTGGGGAAGGAAACTCTATGGGGACTACACCTGAGGGGGTGGGGGGAAGCAAATATTGTTTAAAAATGAACAATTATGTAAAAAAATAAAAGATAAAAAATTAAAAAAAAAGAAAATTGTAAGAAACGTGTCATTTTTATGAGGCCACTAGGTGGCAGTGATACCCTATTATTTAAATCTGTGTTTCAAACCCTCAGTTTCGCATTTGTTGCGTTCAATTCATATTGCGCATAAATGTATAAAAGATTGTGTGGTTAAAACATGAAAATGTCAGCATATGTAATGGCTTTACCAGTCTACCCTCTGGACTCCAGTTTATATAATAGATATCTATAGTGAATGGTGAAAGCCGTAGATTGTGCTGGAAAGGAACACTTTTTCCCCCAGTTGCAGAATTCTAAGATTATAATTGAAATACCACAGACCTTATATGTGAATTTGATTTATAGGTTTTAAAATATTAAATCGTTCAAGTATTTAAGTTGGGAGTATTTAAGATGATACATTTTTTAATGTGTAGTATATCAAATTGATGGAGAAATAAATTTTTTTTCCCAATCTATCAAGGGCAGGAATAAAATCATATTCATCTTACCTATAGAAAAATAAGTTGCATGTTAGTTTATTAAAGTGCCTTGGACACTTCTGACTTCTGTATTTTCCAAAAGTTTTAAATTGAGGGTTTTTTTTTTTCATTCTGTGGTAATATATTTCAAATTTTATAACATTTATCATTTCCAGATAAAATTTTATGACAAACATTGGAACTGATCCCTATTAGTCTAGATTTACAACTGGGATAGATTTTTACTGTCTTTGGATTGCAGTATTAGAGTTTGTATTCTTTATAAAAAATAAGCACTATGTTGATTGATTTCTTTCTGATCCTCAAAGAACTGACAGGACTTAGATGATACTCTGAACATTTTTACCTTGATATGAATCTAGAAAACTCTTAACACTTTTTTTTAAGATTTATTTATGCATACAAGAACTGGGGTACAGGCTAGAGGTGGGAGGTGGTGAGAAGATTCACCAGAGACAGAGTGGGGAACATAACAGGCAGACTGACTGAAATACACTGCTGAGGAGAGCAGTGGGCACGACAGGAGAGGTCTGCTCCGCCATGTGGATAATTCCCTGGTGGCCCTGGGATCGAACTTGTGCTGCATAGGTTGTGGGTAGCTTCATAGTGCTGTGCTTAACACTTTGTGCCACCAGGCAGGCCCTCCTAACACTCTTTGTATAAGAAGTGAAAGACTTCAGATGTGACATGAGAATATTCTAATTTAGCATATAGGATGCTTTAGTGGTTTTTTTTTTTTAAGATTTATTTATTTATACAAGCACTGGGTAAAGTCAGAAGCACAGGAGGCTGAGAGAATTCACCAGAGCCAGAGTGGGAAACAGAACAGGCAGGCCCACGAAATACACTGTTGAGGGGAACAGTGGGCGCGGCAGGAGAGGTCTGTGCGCCATGTGGGACCCTCGCTGGTGGCTGGGTAGGGATCGAACCGGCATTGCAGAAGCTGCGGGCAGCTTCGCAGCCCAGCGCTCAATGGCTGCGCCCCCAGGGGAGGCCCTACTGGTTATTTCTTAATTCTACTCAAGTTAATTACTGGAAACCAAATAGAATTAGAAACAGAGAAATGACTTTTATATTTCTCTAATTAAAAACCCTGTCATTTATATGATAATTTATGTGAATGGCTAATATGTCATAGATTTCAGAAGGTCCTGAAAGAAATCTCTGGAATTCAGTAAATTTTTGATAAAAGCAATTCATTCTTTAGTGTACTAGACAGTAATGACTGAGAAGACTTGGGAAGGAAAATTTTGTGAAGTGATCAGATGCAAAAGGGGTTCTGAAAGTAACAGTTATTTTAATGATAATACTAATGTTTATAAATATATTCATAAATCTACTCATTTTATTCTCAAAATGATCTGAGGATGTGTTGTTATAACACCATTTAACAGAGGTTTAAATTGGGACACAGAGAAAGAAGATTATAGCTGGGATTGAGTGTAGTTTAAGTGACTCAGAGCCCACATCCTTTGTTGGTGTTGTGTTGTAAAGGAAAAGGAATGATAGAAGATATGAGATTAATATCAATGTGAACTGAATTGTGAAATTGTTGGCCTATTTCTTCATTTTATCAAAGGAAACTAGCAGTATCTTTCTTTCATTATTCTTAGGATCATTTGTAAGAATGATCTGGTAAATAGAAACCACTATTTAAAGGTTATGGTTTTTTGTCTTATATTTAAAATTGATTTTGCTAATTTTGTTTTTAAAGATTTATTTATTTATGCATACAAGAGCTGGAGTATAGGCCATAGATGCGGGGGGTGAGAGGATTCACCAGAGACAGAGTGGGAAACAGTACAGACAGACTGACTGAAATACACTGCTGAGGGGAGCAGTGGGCGAGTCAGGAGAGGTCTGCTGTGCCATGTGGGTAGCTCCCTGGCCAGGAGATCGAACTTCTGCTGCAGAGGCTGTGGACTGCATCATAGTGTGGTGCTTAACCCCTTGCGCCACCAGGGAGGCCTTGGTTTTGCTAATTTTAATTCTTTGTTAGAAACTTGTTAAACTCTGAATCTGTTTCTTTTTATTTAGAAAAAAAAGTTGAGTTGTGAATCCTTATTATTGGGGATTATATTGGGGATTATTATAATAATCCTTATTATTATAATAATAATCCTTATTATTATGTATCTTTCTTAAGCAAATGTATTGCTTTGCAAAAAAGTTTTATATTTTTTCTAACACTTAGATATAAGAAAATATGCAGTCTTAAAACTGTCACCTTTTGCATTTCTACCTTCCCTAGTTACTTATTACAAAATTAATTTGTTCAAGTATTTCTTGAGCATCTACTATGTGTCAAAGTAGACACAACTCGGGGGGCACATTGATGAAAGAAAACAGTCAGGTACAGTCATGCCTTCAAGAAGCTTATTGAGTGAGAAAAGAAGAGATGTAATCAAATGAGTGTATTATACAATTAAGTCTAATATTTTGGGCTCTCTGGTTAAATTATATCAGGGAATCAGGAATGCAAGGGATGGAGGGAAAGATGAAATTTTATATAAGGTGGAGTTGGAGGCTGACTTTTTAAAAAAGATGACTTTCGAGGAAAGACCCAAATAAAATGTCAGAGTTGGATTAGCAGTAGGTAATATGGGCAGGATGGAAATAGGAAAGAGTCCCCAATAGACATGATATTATCTCAATTATAGCATGGCAGCCTTGGGATTGGCGAGAAGCATTTCATTTGGGGTAGAATTGAAGATAGAGAAAATAAGATTTCTTGACAGATTCATTGTGGGGTGTGGTAATAAAGAGGGTGACTCTCCTCTCATTTTCACAGGCTCCACCACCATATACAAGGCAGGTGTGTACAAGAGCATGGTGCTTAGTGTATCCATGATAGGATGGAAGAGATGATTTTGGAGGAACAAAGTCTGCAAATGTACTTGTCTGCAGACTCAGGCCTCCCCATCACTATGTCTATTCTTGGCTCTTCTTAATTGTTAAGTCTATCAATAGTCTTAATACTGGCTGTTTGCTTTTTTTTTTTTTTTTTTTTTTCCTATGACTGTCTATTGTTGCTAATGGGACTTGGGTATAGATTCCATGATTCCACGACCACAACCTGTGCAGAAGTATAGCTTCCTTTAGTTTTGAATAACTGTCCCCATCTCCTATAAAATTCAGGAAACTTCTATTTCTTCCCAGGTGGTCACAATAATTGACATGAGGTGAGAGGGTGAAATGTAGGCCCCAGCCATCTAGGCCCTCTGCTGGCACTGGATGAAATCTCTAAGGATGATATTGTAAGTGCCTCTAGCTTCCATGGTTAGCATTCCTTTAGTCATCAGTCTGTGCTGCACATTAGGTATCCTTCTGTCCCTTTGAATCTAAAAGCCTATTTTTAAGGATTTCTGCAGCTTCCCTGAAGAATGGGAACTTTCGTGGTTTTCTTGTACCCTAGTGGAACTGGTGTCATCTTAAGCAATATATCCTTAAATATGTTTTTGTATATTTATATATATATATATATATTTCTGCTATTTTGCTCCCACTACTTAGTGGGCAGAGCACACAGAGGAGGTTGCTGCTTTGCATAGTTTTAGATGGAAAGTAGGACACAGCTTTTAAAATTTTTGGATTGTCTTTCTTGAAGATCTCTTATCCTTTCATTTTCAGGACTCAGTTTGGTGACAAGGAGAAAGGCTGAGGAACGAGACACTCATACTCATGTGTTCCTCTTTTCTCCCTTCCCCGTATCGTTCATCTCCAGCCAGGAACTTCCAGTCTGAGAGCGGCATGGGAAGGTGATAGGTATGGTCTGGATTTCAATCTATATTTTTTCTACCTGTTGTTTATGTTGTAAACGTTGGCTTTTGGTACTTAAATTACTTCCAAATCCTGTGCCAATGGATCATACTTTTTGATTTCAGAATTCCTTTACACTCTTCAAAATTGCAGAAGACCCCAAAGAACTTTTGTTTATAAGGGTTATAGTGCTTAATAATTACTGGATTAGAAATTTAAATTGAAGAACTAAAAATTTTAATTACATCTAATAAGACCAAACCCATAGTAAAATCATAGTTTTAGTGAAAAAAAAAAAAAAACAACTGTTTTCCAAGACAAAGTCAGTGAGAATGCTGTTGTGTTACTTTTTTGGGGGCCGATCTCTATAAAGTTTGACTCAATAGAAGAGAGTTAGATTTTTATATCTATTTTAGTATTGTCTATTATGAAATTTTGTTGTTCTTGTTGAAGTATATGAAGAAAATCTGACCTCACATAGGTAGGTATTTGGCAGTGGAAAGTATGTGTATACACATTTACACAACACACAAGACATCCTTTTCAGATAATTGTGGATATTTTTCTTTGATACTACTACACTAAACCTTAACAAGTAGTATTTTGTTAAAAGCTATTTGTAATGTGAAATCTGAAAATGAAATAATGAACATTTCATATTCTGCTACATCATGAAGTATTTATTTTGTGCTAAGAATGGATCTTTTACCATTATAATAATTTTGTGATCTCGTGTCTTGCTCTCTCGGTTCACTGAGTTATATAGATCTTCCATATGTTGATACGTGTCATATAACGTTAGAAAATCATATTTGTTAATATAATATATAATATAATCAGAAAAAGTCCTTAAATATTAGTATGCTGTTAAACTTCTAGTAGCAGTTACAAGTTCTACAGAATTACAATTTTAACTCAACAGATCAAATTTTATCTTTGGTGATAAATCGCGTCATTTTTTTTTGACAGGTTTACTTTGCTCATTTTCAAAAAAATGTCTGCTATCACTAGTCTAAAAAACTATGGTTGGGGCCTCCCCGGTGGCGCAGCGGTTGAGCGCTGGGTTGCGAAGCTGCCCGCGGCCTCTGCGGCGCCAGTTCGATCCCCGGCTGCTCCCTGGCCACCGGAGGAGGGTCCCACATGGCGCGCAGACCTCTCCTGCCGCCCGCTGCTCCCCTCAGCAGTGTACTTCGGTCCTTCTGCCTGCTCTGCTCCCTGCTCTGGCTCTGGTGAATTCTCTCACCCTCCCGTGCTTCTGACTGTACCCAGTGCATGTATAAACAAAACAAACAAACAAACAAATAAATAAATAAAACATGCCTCTATAAAAAAAAATAAATAAATAAATAAAATAAAATAAAAAACTATGGTTGTTTGTCAGTCATTCTTTCAAATAAAAATGATGTTCTGGGCCTCCCAGTGGCACAGCGGTTGAGCCCTGGGCTGTGAAGCTGCCCGCAGCCTCTGCAACGCCGGTTCGACCCCCAGCAGTCGGCAAGGGTCCCACATGGCACGCAGACCTCTCCTGCTGCCCCAGCTGCTCCCCTCAGCAGTGTATTTCATCGGTCTGTCTGTTATGTTTCCCGCTCTGGCTCTGGTGAATTCTCTCACCCTCCCGCGCTTCTGACTGTACCCAGTGCTTGTCTAAATCAATCAATCAATCAATCAATCAATCAATCAATCTTTAAAAAAAATGATATTCCACAAATGAAGCAGTTACTTTAACTTGCAACTCAAACAATTGTTCAAGTGCTTTTCCTTGGACAACTGTGTACTTCAGTGTGTAACAGAAATGATCTGGGCACAATTCAGTTTCGTCACAGAGAATGTTGAAAAGGTAGGCACACAGGGTTTGAAATTAAGTAATAATAACTTTTCCTGCTTCATCAATTGAGGATATTCTTATGTGGAGTGACTTTTGAAAATGAGTGTGTAATGGTAAAGAATGCAAGGACTGCTACTGCAGGTGGATATAGCTGCCTTGATTTAGGCCAGAGTATCAGCAGTTTTATCCATTACTGCTATTGAAAAAAATTAATGAAAATACCAACACAATGACAAAGGTATCTGTATTAGATTAGTATTACTATGAAAATAGCTTTGACCTATAAGTCCCTTGAAGGGAACTAGGCTCCACAAGGGGTTTACAGACTATACTGTAATGTAAGTATATGTTACACTGGAATATAAGAAGACTCTTCCCTGGGACAGAGTCAGTTTCTGAATAACATCCAGCCTCTGATGGTAAAGTCAGCTGGTTCTTATATTTGTTGCCTTTGTCATGTTCGCAGTCCACCACATCACACATGGTTAGTAATGAATATTTAGACTTTTTAAAAAGATTTATTTATACAAGAACTGGGGTACAGGCCAAAGGTGCGGGAGGGTGAGAGGATTCACCAGAGCCAGAGTGGGGAACAGAACAGGCAGATGACCTAGAATACTGCTGAGGGGAACAGCAGGCAAGACAGGAGAAGTCTGCCACGCCATGCTAGCCGGGAATTTAACCAGCACTGCAGAGGCTGTGGACAGCTTCACAGCCCTGTGCTCAACCTGCTGCGCCACTGGGGCGGCCCCTAGACTTATTTTTTAAATGACAAATTATTATTGCTATTATTGTTATAAAAAGTAGTACATGCGCTTGGCTATACATTTTCAAGTATTTCTTCCTCAGTGCTACATTTTAGCCCCATTTATCGAAGGTAAGTTCCTTTTACCATTTTATTGACGCTGTATTGGTTATATTTGTAAATTCTGATAGTCTCTTACCTTTATTTCTTCATTTGTCAACTTTCAGCAGTGTCTGTTGGCTTCACACATGAAGGATGAGACATTTAACTCATTTACATGATTGTTTCTCGTTTACCCTCTTGCTCATCTTCCTAATTTTGACATACATTGATATTTTTGTTTCTACTCTTGTTATGTTTATGGTTTTAAAAAATATGAAAATAGATTTTTGCTAAACTTACCCTTATTTCTCCAAAGAGAAGTGAGGTAGGAGAAGTTGAACTCCTGAAGCCCAGAGTTGGCTTTCAGTTTACCATCTTGATTATTCATGGCTCCTAAACTATGACAGAATGTGTTAGTGACAGGGAGAGTCAGATGTGACAGTAACTGATGATAAAATAAAACGGGAGAAGCGGTTACCAATGATCACATTTGACTTCTTCCATTCATGGCTGGGGTCTAAAAGAGCAAATTAACCTGCCTAATGCCATTTAGTTAAGAATAGATATTGGACTACTATAGTCCAATTTATCTTCTTTGCTATTCTGTTTTGTTGAGGACATTCCTATAATTAATATAGGAAAGAAATAAGATGGTTTTTCTTAGGTTTATGGGATGAACATTTATCAATATTATGTTTCATAGTTTTCAGAATTATATTTTTTTAATTTCTTAAGTTTGCATGTTTATTCATGTGTAGTATAAACTTTATTTTTTAATAGTTTGTTGTTTTGTGGGCCTTTAAAAGTTTTATTTACTTTGAAAAGCATAAATTAAGTTCTTAAAAGTTAGACTAACTCCATAAGCGTATGTAGTATGTTGAACTTGCTTTTCTGTTGAAAGTAGTTGAAACTGAAAAAAATCATGTTCAGAATATTTACCAAATACAGGAGATGACCAATCTTCTGTGTTCGAACTGTGTAAGTTATGCATGCTATTTAAGAGCAAGATCTGGTTTCCATCTCGTTATTGATTTGAACTAGAGCATTTTGGCATCAGCAGTGTAGACAGCAGGCATTTCCTGCTCTTAATTTATTCTCTCATAACCAAGAAACAGCTTGATATAGACAGTTTTATGTAAGATTTGTCACAAAGTCTGTGTGCTTGGAAATGTTTCACATTTCACTCAGTTTAATTCCATTTTCTGTATGATAAACTGTGGGCAAATACATTCTTCCTAACAATATCTTGGAGACTTTATGTTGTGAGTATTTAATCTGTGGAACTTGCTTTGATTTCCTTGAAAAAAGGGATTGGTATGCAGATGGAATATTTGACATGAGTCTCACAAGTGGATGTCTTCCTTAATACTATTGATACTATTCATGATTCTTCTTTGTCTAAGGGATGATGAAGATGTACTTTCAATTTTAGTGATTTATTAATTTTTGTAGTTGTAACTTTGTGAACAGAATGAGAAATGATAGAAACAAAAAAAAATAAGGTAGTTGCAGGATTAATGGAAGAAGGTACAAGGGTGATTTAAAAAGTTAATTTTGTACACTAATTAGTCAAATTGTACTTTGTGTTATTTGTTAAGGTCATTGACTATGTAGACCACTTATTGATAACAAATTGAGGACAGTAAACTGTAGTACAAGAACTAATAGTAGCACTGTATGTGGGAGAGTAGCCCCAAATTCTATTGGGTACCATCAGCCACAGGTGAGCGGCTTACTCAAAGTAGATTCTAAATTTTGGTGGGGGGAACAGAGTCAGTGTCACACTGTGTCTAGCTTTTATCCTCAAATGTCAAATTTATGACTAGTTTTAAGGGAAAGGTGGTATTTCAAGCCAACACAGAAATAATTTCTTAAGGATTATCCACCACCAGTGCTCATTGCACTTCCCACTACTACCAGGTATTTGGGTATGGGTGTATGTGGATGTGCTGGGTGGGAGGGAAGAAGGCTGCAGCTATGTTGTAGGTGGGAACCAAGCAGAGTCACTGTTGGCAGACTAGAACTAAGAGTATAATTTGAAATTAAATGCCTTCGTATGGAATAATTGAGTCATTTTGTGCCTCCCTATTGTGAGTCTGGTGCTAAAATATATCTCCTAGAGATTGCAGTGCTGATATCTATAGGAAGCGTATCTATGAAAAAGTATATAAATACATCATATTGATGGGATTGCTTTGTGCTGGGCTGGATGGAGTAGAGGATGACATACTGAGATAGAAAATTGGGGTCAGATGCATTCCAGATTAGATAATTGCATGTGTGTAAGAGGCAAGTCCATGGGGAATCAGTTGGTGCACTAGACTGGATGGGTTGGAACATGAGAAAATATGATATCTAGAAACGAGAGGGACTGGAACAGAGAAAAGAAATTTTACTGAATATCTACTAAAACTGTCAATATATATCTTTCTTGCAAAATTACATGTTTTTATAAATATATATTTATATTAAAATATAAATATATATAAATATATTTTTTATAAATATATATATATATATAGTAGGGCCTCCCCAGTGGTAAAGTGGGCTGCACACAGTGCTGTGAAGCTGTCCACAACCTTTGCAGTGCAGGTTCGATCCCCGCTGGCTAGGGAGATACCCACATGGCGTGGCAGACCTCTCCTGTCTTGCCTGCTGTTCCCCTTAGCAGTGTTTTTGGTCATCTGCCTGTTCTGCTCCCCACTCTGTCTCTGGTGAATTCTCTCACCCTCCCACGCCTCTGGCCTGTACCCCGTTCTTGTATAAACAAATAAATCTTTAAAATATATATAGTAGATTTTTATTATTTTATATGTGTATATATATATATATATAGTGCCTTTAAAAGCGCTAAAGAAAGAAAGGAGCGCATTTGTGGGGAGCTGAGGAGTATCAGGAGTAAGAAATGCTGTTATCGCTCAAGTTTTCAAGTCTGTTAAGTAATGGCTGTGCAGTTTTGATTCTTAGTCTAGGGTCCCCTGAATGACCCTACAAACTGCTTTATATCCATTAAAATAAAAAAAAATACTACTAACATTGATTAGGAGAAGAATCTATGAATAGTATTATCATTTTAAAAAAATACCCTAACTTTCTACTAGGAAGTTTTCTGTGCACCACTCCATTTTGAATGATATTAGTGTCATCCATGTTCTATAAACAACTCCCACTCTGTCCCAGACAAAAGAAATCAAATACTTACAATCACTAGGCCTAAACTCTTAATTTTTTTTAAATCACAGTTTATTGTTGAACATATGAGGTACCATGCTACTATCAGAATTTTATCCAGGTTTTTATTTTAAAAAACTCAGAGAAAAAAATGTTTCTAGTAATTTTCATTCAATGTGAATGACAAGAATATTATAGCTATAAACATTGAAATAACCATTTCCTTTCTTCCTGAGGAAGTTTCATGTTTTAAGCAATGAAAAAGGAATTCTGTACAAAGATAGTTTCAAATCACATTATCTCTCATTCATTTCTCATGTGTATTTATGTTACTTTCAGAATACCATAATAGCCAGCCGGAGAATATAATGTAGAAAGTATGCATGTCCTCTAGGATTTAATGTTGCCTCCACGTAGCAGAATACCTGTACTGTGAGTGGGTACATTTGGGTATGTCTTATTTTTCCTCCTTTCATTATACAAGCATCCAATATATTTTAATATTTATTTTAAAGGTGAGCTGTTTAGTTGACTCAATTTACCTAGACAAAGCAGCCACAGTAACTTTGTTTAGAAGTCTAAATGCATATATATCATTAAAACATAAATGTATCTGTTTTATTTCTTTTATCAGTAGACATTTTATTATCAAAATGAAATTATGATGCCGTATGTAACTGGTGGGGTCTGTTCTCAGTGCCTGACCTTCTTAAACCAATTTCTCAGTCAGTGGAGATGAAAGACTGGGATTATTTTTCTAGCATGAAGGGTATGTACTGCATTAGAAAGTCTTGCACTAAGCTTGTGGACCAAGTTTAACATTCATCCAGATGACTTTGATTTTGCTTTTATAGTTAGGAGTCTTAAAAACTATTTTCCCCCCCAATTCTTTATTTTAATAGTTTGTTTAAAAATTACTGTATCATATGGGCATGTAAAATTTAAAAAATTTTAATCAATTATAATTAAAAAATTTATAGTAAGTGGAAATTTATTTTCTCATTGGTGAATAATTGATAGAATTTAGTTTCACGCAATGTAATGACAGTGAAATTATTTAGGCTATAGATTTTCTTTGCACATCTCTTTTTCTAATAATAATTTTGATAATATTTTATTGAGGCTTATGTAATCATAGAGAATTTATTTACTAAAAATATGTGTACATTTAAAAATTAAGTAAATATAAATATAATAAATGAGTGTGACTTGTTTTCTTATGTGAATACTTTATTAATCTTATAATCATTTAAAATTTAGGTGTGTATATATTTTAAAAACCATGCCTGGCTCATGTTTGTACTTCCTCCATTTATTCAGTAGATAATCCATAAATTCAACTGTGTTCTATTATCCTTTAATGATGTATGAAATATCCTAAAACAATGGAATCAGCACTGCTTGTTTTTTTGCCTTGTATTAAAAGTATTGATGTAAATATCAGTTTAAAAATCATATATTAATTTGTTTTTTTATAAATTTCTACATTATGCAATTTCACTTTGAACTCTGCAAAAAATTTTCTATAATTTAAATGTATATATCCTATCATATCATCTAGAGAAATTTTCCTTAATTTTCGCTTCATGGGTTTTATTCTGGGGGATATTAAAAAAGAACTATTTGCATTTAAAAATCAGTCTGTTTGCCACAGATGCCACAGTTACCAGATTCTGTGTGTTTCTGTGGAACCCATGAGGAAAGAATGGCTGGAGTGGATTTGCCCTTGCTGAAAGGGGACCCAAGTCATTGGTGACAGCTCTTAAGACCCCAAAAATTTCTCCCTTTTAGAAGATGTATTCCGTACCCTTCACATGTTTTGGTAAACTCATTGAGTTTCTATTTACCACACAACAGCTTCACAGTAGATATTTCAGTGTAACAATTATGATAGAGGGATTAGTAATTTTTACATAACGCATGAGACTGTGTATGAAAAATTACTTTTTGGATGAAGATAACCTCATATATAACTTCTCTACTCTCTGATTTAGTACAAATTGTAATTTACAATCTTCCTAAATACATCAATGGATTTCTATTTTGGCAAGCATTTTTCATAGGTATTATGCCTTTGGCATTTTGCTACGTTGTGATGGTTCTTTTGCTTCTTTTTTTATAGGACGCTTTATAAAATCAAAGAGTATGAAAACATTGTACAGGCAAACAGCGGTCTAAAATTTACAGAGACACAATCTTAGTTGATCTACAAAAGTGTACATATCACTACGAAATGGAACAGTTCTGTGTTTGTGTTTGATATCTGTATTGGTAGCTGTTGACTCCACATGAGTGCACAGTAGTCTCCAATAGTCCCACAGGCCCAGACACGGGATAAGAGAAAGGCCAGTGGCCTCAAGGCTTGTAACAGATTCTTTTTCTTTTTTTTTCTGATCATCCACATGCCAGCACATGGAAGGAACTTTTTTTTTTTTTTCTCATCTGAAGAGGTATATTTTTAAACAACTTTTTGGCAGTTTCTTGAAGTTTTAGGAAAGGTAAGTATCCTGTGGAGGATGGTTCTGAGGAATTTGTCTCTGGTGCTATCTCACTTTCTGCAGCTCCTGTCTCAGCCAGGAAGGCAGAGGCTGCCCCAGTCGGTGCAGTAGCTTGGACAGTTCCACATTATGGTCTCGGTAGTAGCCTGACAGAAATGCTCTGCTCTGAGATGGGAAAAAGAAAAAGTACATTTTTTTTTTGCTTATTGAAGCAAATTTTATATATTTTGATTATATTTAAGTTCATATCAAACATTCCATAGCGAGATAAAATTTATGCTCAACATATGGACTGTTTAGCACAACATAAAGACAATGAATCTGTCCTGCAAAATACACATCACACAGACATACACTTTTAACTAGGGTAACTGTGATTTCTTTGATTATGCAGAATTAAATGTGAAAGTAATTTGAGGTACTAGAAATACAACTGTGACACTGATTGGGTCTATTACTATACTCTATTAATCATCCTAGCTTTGGAGAAAGTTTGATAAATATATAATATAAAATACTTCTCTGTCACCATTAGATTTTGAATGCTTTCTTAAGAGATTTCCTAAGGAATAGATGCAGTATTCACTGTAAAAACTATTGTATAAGCCTTAAAAATTGCTGTAGTTAAACCACATAAACCTACAGCTTATTATATTTGTGTTATTTGACTCAAGGAAGGAAAAGCATGTCTGACTTAAAAGGAGGTGGACTTCCCTTCAATTAAAAAAATAATTAAAATTATCTAAAATGGAAAGGGTTGTAATGCAAGATGGTATTTAGTTTATACAGCAGGTCCTTGAGTCACATCATTTTGTTCAGTGGATTTTGTTATGACATTGATGAGAAAAAAATAAATCTTACTGACATTGAACTAAACAATTGTCATTTGAGGACCTGTTTTCATTATACATTGTTTCACTGGAAGTCTCTTAAAGTCACTTAAAGTCTCTTAAAGTCACTTAAAGTCTCTATGACATTAAGTGAGGACTTACAGTGCTTAGTCTGGATGACAGCTGTTAGAGTTGTTCTGAAGAGTATTTCTGCATCTGTTTCTATTAATAACATTTCCTAGTTATATACTATTCTGAGATTTTTAAAATTGATTTGAACCTTTAAAAAGTATTAAACACCTGTGCTATTCTTTTCAAATGTCATATATGGCATTCCATTTTATATGCCATACAGGAGTAGGGGGCGAACCCTCATTTTCTGTTGATTAATTCCCATGTAGCATCATTTTTTGGGCAGTAGTTAGAATTAATGGACTTAGCCTGAACACTTGAGCCCCAGTCTACCCAGTAACATGATCAAGAAGAGCCCAAATCTGTGTGGTTTCTGTGTCAGTCTATCTCATTACTCTGGTTTGGGGCTTCTCTGAACCCTGACAGGACCAGCGAGCATACTCATGTCCGAGGAAGGTGGAAGTTCATTATAGTTACATCTGGGAGCCTGGTTATTCCATTTTCTCTGCTGTCAGCTAGACCTGGGTGAGCCCTATGTCTGGGGTTAGAGTACGGATTTCTGCACTTTCCTATCATGTTCTTTCACTCTGCTTTGTTCCTCTGTGTGCCTGAAATCTGCTTGCAACAAGAGCAGTATGGAGCCACCCAGCTCCTGCCCACTCGCTCCCTAATATTTCCCATATAGTGAATATTTGTCCATATTCACCTTCATAATGTCTTATCACCTTCAGAATGGAATCTCTTGGGATCCTCTTCTGCTGCCTATCCCTTTGGTGTTTGGATCAAACCTCCTGAAACTTAAAGATTATCTTAACTGTCCCTGAACTTTGTTGGCCTCTTAGGACACTGTTTGCAAACCTGGTTCCTATTATCAGTGCTGGCTCTATAATCAAACCCTTCCCCTGTGCCTTATTGTGAGTGTATGTGTGTCACTTTAACCTGGTTCTTCTTGGTGGTCCCATAACCAAGTATGCCTTCCTTCCTCCTATTGTGCTCTTGATATGGAAGGATAACTGATAGGAGGTGCAAAGTATACCATATCCTATTTGAGAATATAATATTCTCAGGCCAAAAGTTACTAGAACAGAACTCAGTGGTATGCACTGAGTTTTATTTTGTGCACATTGTTACCTGATGATCATTCAGAAGGGGTAATTTTTTAGATGATAAAAATCACAGATAAAATGGATGCTAATGTATCTAATGTAGCTAAACTTCTTCATGCATCACATGATTATATTACGAGTATAATAACAACATAATATGTACTTTTATAATATAGAAATGTTATTTAAAAGGAATCATAATAAATCCAATATCAAGTTGTTTATTGATCAGTTATTAAAGATTTTATGACTTTATATTCTTTTTTTTAGTTTTTTTTTTTTTGCATAGAAGAACTGGGGTGTAGGCCAGAGGTGTGAGGGGTGAGAGGATTTACCAGAGACAGAGTGGGGAGCAGAACAGGCAGATCTACTGAAATACACTGCTGAGGGGGGCAGCAGGCATGACAGGAAAGGTCTGCTGCACCATATGTGGGTTAGCTCCCTGGTCGGGGATCAAATGCAGGTCACAGCAGTGATAGTGCTGAGACTTAATCGCCCTAGGCCACTTTATATTCTTTATATTCTTTTGATTTTATATTTTTTTGATATAAAGACTTTATATTCTTTTGATTTGGAAACATAATAGAGTTAGCAGTGTTCATGCAAAAATGCCATTAAAATACTCATTTTAAAGTATAATTTTTTGTTCCTTTTCTATAATATATTTTGATGAACAATGTCAAAATGGAATCAGACTTAAAACAGTCTTGATTCACCAGGATTACCTGTACTCTGTAATGATTTGGTGAGAGTCCTGAGGAGGGATATTCACATTTTTCTGTGGGTGGAGGAGAAGCAAGCAGCCTAGGGGCTTACTGTTTGTTTACCCTAATTTGTTCTACACACTTGTGTTTCCATCATCTCTAGGAAGCCTCCTTATTCTTGTCTCCTACTGGCATTGTTGTGCATAATCGGCCACTCTATTCTCTGAACACAACTCAGTACTTATATGATACTGTGATAAGAAATATATTTAGCTTCCCCGGTACAAAGCTCCTAAACCCTTGAAATTTTCTGAGTGATGGATTGGAAGTGTCCTTTCTACAGCATCACAATCCCTTTTAAACTATACCGGAGATTATGCTAATGATGTGACTCTTGGTGGGTGCTTCATAGCTTCTGATGGGAATGCTTGCTAGCGGAACCAAAGGTATCCCTAGAGGATTGGAACTTTCAACCCTACCTTCTGACCTATGGGAAGGGAAGAGGGAATATGAATTGAGCCAATTTTCAAGGCCAGTGATTTAATAAATCATACCTACATAATGCAATGTCTATAAAACTCCTAACTTAAGGAATTTGGGGCTCTAATGGGTTGGTGAACATATCCATGTGCTGGGAGTGTGGTACACACCACACTGCATAGAGCAAGCTCCTCTGTTCAGGACCATCTGGTCTTGTCCTATGTACCAGGCTGTCCATCTGTGCCTTTTACACAGGCACAGACCTGTCCATCTGTGTCTTTTACAATAATGTAAAGTGTTTCCCAGGGTTCTGTGAACTCTTGTTGCAAATTATGGAACTTGAAGAGGGGTCTTGGGATCCCTAGTTTTGTAGCTAAGTTGTACAGAAATACGAGTCACCTGGGAACGCATCACTTGCTACTGGAGTCTGAAATGGGTGGGTAGTAGTCTTGCAGGACTGAGCCCTTAACCTGTGGGGTCTGTGATAACTCTATGTGGTTAGTGTCAGAATTGAATCAAACTTCAGGATGCCTAGCTGGTGTCTGCAGAAAACTGGAAAGCTCCCTGGTGTGTAAAACCCATCCATTTGGTATCAGTATCTGGATAAAAATATGCCTTAGGAACATCTTACACCACAATCTTGCTTAGGGTTGGATGTGGAAATATTAGTATCCTAATACTAACATTTACTGTAATTTTAACCTGTTTTTCTTATATTTGTCTATCACTAAATTTATTATGTATCAGTATGTCTGTCTTTGATGGGAGTAAAATAAAATGTTAGAAAAGAGAGATATTAGTGTCTTTTAAATATTTTAACTTTAATAGATATATAGAGATGTAGCTTTGATGTAAATAAAAATGATATACTTTATAATTTCTTGAAACACTCTGGAAATTGCTCTCAGATTTCTATTCAAGTGTGAGGATTGATTTCATAGTGCTCTGAAAGAATATTTTAAATAATCAACCAAAGAAATTAATTTATCAAGACATCAGGAATAACACCCACCCTGCACCCAATGACTTTCAGGTAGAATTTAATTATGAAATTAGTGAGGGCAGGTCTTATCTTGGTTGAAATAAAAATAATGGCCCCATAGTATTCAAGGATTCAGTCAAAATTCAAGTGACTTCAGACTCTTTCAGAATTCTTAGACACTATGGATTCTTAGTTAAAATGTGTAAAACACTATGGGAAAAAAATCCTAAATCATGTTTTTAACTTCTGAGATAGTTTTTTTTTTCTTTTACAAATAACATACTTGCACTCATGTGTCTAAATTATACACAGATTGGATTGGTTATGAAATCAGAATAAAATTAATAAATCTTAACAGACATAAAATCCCATTAAGGGAAAAGATTGGGTTTAATAAACTGAGAGACTACAGCACATGGAGACTTCTCTGTCCCCATTCTGAAGAGAATGAACTAGGGGTGCTAGATACCTCAAAATGCATCTTATTCTCCAGAGCCTTCATTATTTGCTCTACATCAGACATTTGGAAAATATATTCTTTTATCTTATCAGCATATCAGCAGTTCAAAGCTCAATTTACCAATAATTACTATTATTATGCATGCCACACTTAAGATAGAATGACTTAGTGGGAAAAAATTAGAAATCTTTTGATCCTATTTTCAGTTTCCATTTAATATATCTCCTTTCTTGGTTTCAGTTAACATTTTAGTACTAAAATCTCCACGAATATATTATTCTTTTTGAAATGAGATTTTGCCTTCTTTGTTCTGATTCAAAATGGCAAATTCTATTGTTTTTCCCTTATTCTTGTATGACAGGTAATATATCATTGGAAAAATCAAAATAAGCAACCTGGTTGTATTGAAATCTCAATGTCACATTTAATTTTTAGAAAAGCTGCATTTTGATTTTAGCCACTTTTCTAAGAAAATAGGTATATTATTGTCACTTTGCTTAGTTTGTAACTTTAAGTGCTATGCTTACGTCAGGATCCATTGGAGGGTATTTTCTTCCTTTGCTCTTCCCGAGGCATTTCGTTTTACCTTCTTCCAGTAACTGACACCAGAAACCTTTGTGAGAATCAAACCTAAAAAAATACAAAATACAAAAACTAAAAAGCATTTTTCAAGCTATTTATAAGATATAATGAGCAAAAGCATGATATTTTTTGAATATCAATTATATAACCAGGGAAACTAGCATTTTTGACTACATCCCTTTGCATAAAGTCTTTTGGCATCCTTCTGAAATCTCAGTCCATCTGTCATATTTGTGAATTTGCCAGATACCTAATAGAAAAATTGTCAGCAGAAGGTCTCCTATTAATAGAAATTAATAAGCCTACTTCATCTGGAAGGAGTTTTTTTTCCTAAGTTTCAAGCACACGCTTTCCCTTTGTAGGATTTAAATATCATAAGCCAGGCTTCATCCATATCTATGCATTTACATAGTATTTGTATCATACAGTTACAGGGTAATAGAAGAGAAAGGGTTTTGCTGTGCTATGGAGTTATTAATTTTAGAATTCTCTACTTACAATCCATTAAATTTTTTTCCCAAAGCCACATTCTTCTCTTGGTTTGAGCTCTGTTTTAAAGTAACAGCACTTATAAATATTAATTTTCATTATATAACTACAATCAAAATAATAGCACATTAAATTTATATTTTTGTTTAGCCAAATATTTAATATAATTTTTATGTGAGTTTACATGATTAGCCCTTAATGATAGATGGTGCAGGATTCTTCCCATTTTTTAACATTTAGTATAGTAGTTGGCTCTTTGAGAACACTCTCCAAATGTCAGTTGAATAATACATGAAAAAGAAGGACTTTGTAAGGTTTATTTATCTTGGATTATATACTTTTTAGTATGCAGGACATGACTCAATTCATCATTGTGAATCCAGGGCCTTTCTTCTGTGGTCTCTGGATATTTTCTGTATTATCACTCATTGTGAATAACTAGTAATTTCTGTGCTTGCATATAAAAGTGAAAGTTATAGTTATCAGTATAATTCTTTCACATTGCTTTTGTTATTCAGTGATTCTACTGGTATAATTTCTTCTTCATTAGAAAGAAGTGTCATTTAGGGCCATTTCCTTCTTTGGATATTAAACAATATTCAGAATACTGCTTCTAATTCTGCTTAAAATTATAGAGTGAGCCATGAAAAGTTGGAATTAAAATTAAAAAAACAGCATAAAACATGAAATACTGAGGGATAAATTTAACACAAAAGATGTGTAAGATTTGCACACTGAGAATCACAAAATTTGCTAAGCGTTATAGAAGACAGATGTACCATGTTTATAGATCAGAAGTCTAAATATTTTAAGATATCAGCTCTCTAGATTTATCTATAGATTCCACGTGATTCCAATCTAAACTCTAGTGGGATTTCTTTTTTGGTCAAAATTGAAAAGATAATTCTAACATATATGTAGAAATACAAAAGACCTAGACAGTTTAAAAAATGAAGAGCAAAGTATACTGTTTAATTTCAAGAGTTACTCTAATTCTATAATAATCAAGGATATGTAGTAGTGGCACTAATGGATCAAAGGAAAAATTGTGTCCAGAAGTAGATCAAGTATGGTCAACTGATTTTCAAAAATAAGTTCCAGGGTAATTAGATAGGAGACTACAGTCTTTTAAGCAAATTGAACTGGAGAATTGGATATAATATATGGAAAAAATTAACATTTATCATTAATGTATACTGTATTTAAAAAAATGAACTTAAATCTATCATAGACATAAACCTAAGAGCCAAAACCATACTAATTTTGGAAATAAATATAGGAAAACAAAGTTTATGTAACCTTAGATTAGGGAAATATTTCACAGAATGAACAATAAATGAAAAAAAACAGTAATTATGAATACCTCAAAATTTGAAGCTTGCTTCTCTAGAGACACTTAAATGAAAAGGGAAGCCACACATTAGGCCAAAATATTAGCAAAGTATATATCTAGTAAAGGACTTGTATTCAGTATATATAACTCAATAAAAAGTGTATTGACCAAATCTTTTAGCCAATAAAAATTTGGTAAAAGATTTGGAACAGATACTTTATCAAAGAATATATATACAAATGACCCATAAATAAATGGAAATTTACATAACGTCATAGGTCATTAAAGAAATGCAAATTAAAATCACAAATGAAATGTCACCACATCCTAACTACAATGCCTTGGTTTAGAGTAACACCAAATATTGGCAAAGATGTGAAACAAATGGAACCTTTATAGCTTGTTGATTAAAATTAATTATAGTCACTTTGGAAATTTTCTTTATGCAGTTAAATACATTATTTTATGACCTACCAACCTCATTTCTAGGTATTTTCCCAAAAGGAATGAAAGTGTATGCCCACACAGCAATCTACATAAAAATGTTCACAATAGGGCCTTCCCTGGTGGCATAGGTTGAGCGCAGCACTGCGAAGCTGCCCGCAGCAGTGCTGGTTTGATCGGGGCAGGCCAGCAAGGGTCCCACATGGCGCAGCAGACCTCTCCTGTCTCGCTCGCAACTCCCCTCAGCAGTGTATTTCATCTGTCTGCCTGTTCTGTTCCCCGCTCTGTCTCTGGTGAACCCTCTCACCCTCCCGCGCATCTGGCCTGTACCCCAGTTCTTGTTTAAGTAAATAAATACCAAACTTAAAAAAAAAATGTTCACAATAGCTTTGTTCATATTAGACTCTAAATGGTGAAAGGATAAATGAATCATAGTCTATGCATATTGTATACTGTTGATATCCATCATTAATGCAAAAGAACTTATTATTGGTACATGTAACCATATGGTGGAATCTTAAAGGCATTATGCTAAATGAAAGGAAGTAGATCAGTGGATGTTAGGGATTAGGGACAAAGGGAAAAAGACTGACTGCAGAGGAGTATGAGCAAGCCTTTTGGATTAAGGGAAATGTTTTATATCTTGACTGTAGTGGTATATACAATTGTACATGTTTGTTCAAATTTATCAATTAAAATTGGTGGATTCTGTTATATATAAATTTTATACCTATAAAGCTGATTTAAACATTAAACTGTGATTGTGTTTGTTTGTAGTTTTGTGTGTAATTTAGAGGAAGTCTTGATGTAGCTAATTTATAAATTGATACCTATTCATTTGCAAATAATGGAAACCTAGATTTCTGCTTCTTTACTACTTTGAGTATTAGAGATAATAAGGGATTACTCTCATCCCACTTATGTAAAACCTGTTTCAAATCATTATTAAAGCAATTGTATGAGATCAGGACACAACATGATAAGTCTTCATGTTATTTGTATTCTTACAGAGATCAGTAAGGCAACAAAGTTCATATCCAGAGTACAAAGAGAGCATTAGTAAATACTGTATTATTTAAATATCTGTATGTGAAAGCTGGGAAGCTCTAATACAACAACATATCTGGAAGGACAGCTCTAATACAGCATTTCTGGAAGTCTACAATTGATACCTCAACTTAAATTATCTTTTTGTCATTAGCAATTTCCACAATTGAATTCTGACTCATTTTAAGTATTTAGATGATCAGAATTCAGAATTCAGACCAGTTATTATATTATTTTGAAAAATATACCTAACTATAAATATATGTCTGGAACATACACATACCTTATGTCAAAATGAGCAGTCCTCTCAGATATTTTTTAAGAAACACAGAACTTCATACATATTAAAATTTGCAATCAAAAGAATAAGATTTTTTTCTTCTCTGCTATTTCATTAGCTCTTACACAACAGACTATCATGCTGGGCTTTATTGAGAAAAGTGTGTGTGTGCGTATATGTGTGGTTGGCACCTCACCTAGGCATCTGTCTATTTAAGTTAGTAGGCAGTGATGAGTTTCAGGGTGAAAAAGGAGAGGAAAGTAGATTGTGCTTATTTACCGGTAGCCTAAGGTAGAAGTGAAGGGACTTATGTTAATGAGGGAGTGACCTTGTGAGTTTGAGGGCATAATCAGTGCTATCTCATGGTCTGAGTGAAGAAAGCTGACAGGAGATGGAGAAAGATCTCAATCTTTTTCTAGTATCATCGTCCTTCTGAAGAATAGTTGAAAAGTACTACCGACACCTGGTGGAACAGCAAGGAAACAACCTTTTTCATGTAGGATTGGCAGCGAAGGTCATGGTTAGAATTCTCTCAAAGGCTTTCAGGAAGTGAACATTTTGGAGGGAGTTTTAGGTGCTCTTCAGTGTCTCTGTACTTACCCTTCCCAGATATAGGGATACTTTGTTAGTAATTGTGTCCCCAGAGTTACACAATGAAGGAGTTATTCAATGAAACTTTGCTGCTTTAAGGAGGAAGAGAGGAATGTTTGTGTGGATATCATCTAGGGACATGTAGAAATAATTGGAAGAGACTCCTGGGCAAGGACATTAATACTGTTTTGTGTTCACGAGGGCACTTTTCTGTGTCCCAGCTATTTGCTTTTGATTGAGCTAACACTGGTTTAAAACACTATGAGTTAGACATATAGGACCACATCCTTGAGGTGTATGTTACATGCCCCACTGTCATGCACTCCAGTTCCAGTGTTGTAAGCTGAAAAAATGAAGCTATGAGATAGCTCATAGTGTTGTTATGAAGTAGTATATGTAAGATAGAACATGTAAGTGTATATTGATTTTGAAGTATTGTAGCCATTTCAAAAACATTATTTAGTATTTCTAGGTGCTATTTCACAGGTCATCTGGAAAACCAACAGATTTTTAGCTTCTATGGAGACTGTATGCTACTAAAATTTTTTTTTAATGTGGTACATTGCTTTTCCTCTAACTCATCTACAAGGGGAAGGGAAAGAAATCCTGAGCAATAAAAATGTGGTTGCCAGTGGAAGTGCTATCAGAAACAATCTAAGTGCTTGTTCTTTATGATTTAGTTAGCCTCATTCACAGAACAAAACCAAGCCATCAAATAATCTTTGTTCAGTCCATGGTTTTCAAATCCTTATTGCCCATGTATTGACATTTTCACTGTGAATTGGTATTAGAAATGTATATAGCTCAGTCTGGTTTTATTCATCTCAATAAAGAGATTAATGACTAAGAAATAAAGGCATCAGGTTCAGGTATTTAACTGACTTGTATTCCTTCATATGAAGACCTTTGCCATAGTCATTGCTGGCCAGGTGTAACTCTGAATGGATATACTCAGGGCAAAATTAAAACTTTTTATTTTTCATTGTAATTTATACAGATTAGTACAATGCCATGCCTGTTTTTTTTTTTCCCCTCTCAAATTGTTGGCCAGTTTTAAAATACTCTAAAACACATGCAAGCAAAAAATAGTTTCACTATATCAATTTATTTACAATTTAGAGATTAAGAGTATATTGAAAGAGAATTGTGAAGTGTTAATTTACTTAGTTAAATGAGAAAGTTCCCATTTATATTGTTTAAAGTTTATACTGCCCATTTTAGATCACATTCACATGCACTAAGAAAACCAGATTTTTTTTCTTTACATATTCAATACATCATTTAAAATCCACGCTGATGGTTCTAAGTAATTTTAAGACATCATCATAAACTATCCAGGGACTGCATGAAATTTCAAAGTCTTTACCACTTTCTTTAGCAATTGTGGAAAGATATAAATAACACTTGACAGTGGAAATTTTTGGCTATTTTTTAAAAATAGTTATAAAATTGGAATATTTTATGCTGAAGATCTCATAAATTGGAGTACTCATTCATGCCAAAATTATACTATAGAGCCTGGTATAGAGCTTGTTTTATTAATTTATTCTTCTATGCACAAAGATCTGAATTTATATACTAGTTGAGAATTCATATCTGTTTGCAATTCAGTACATTTTTAGACAATTTTAAATGAAATTTTTTTTAAGTACCAAAATCATAATCTTCAGTATCACTAACAGGAGAGATATGAAGCAATAACTGACATCCCCAGTAACATACTTTTCTATTCCTGTCACCCCCAACATGCCCAGAGTACTGTGGAAACAACTGTCAGAACAGTTAGTCCAACAAGAATAACTAGATTATGAGGAGAGAACTCAGAACAACTGCAGAGGGCATGGGTGAAAGAGGATAGATTCAGGCCTAAGACACTGACATGAAATGCCAAATATTCTACAACAGACACACTGCTGTTTTTTACAAGGTATGTCAGGCCAACTGATGATTGACAAGAAAACACAAAAGGAAGCTGAAAGGTAGTGCTTTTATCTGTAGCAGCAGGGTGGGAGTTTGGGCAGCCCTGGCAGACCAGAAATGCTAGTTTCAGACATTACACATGCCTTATCTCGATACCTCACCCACTGAGCTCCCACCCAGGCTAGAGAATCATATAATGGGTAATTTTAGCCAGATACATCATAAGTACAAAGTGACCCAGGGTTCTCTGTATAGAGTATGTTACTTTGATGTTGCTTCTCTTCTATTTACACCACCTTTTCTCAGCAGTGGAGAGGAAGAAAAAGCCTGCTACCAAGCCGAATACAAAGGGGGCAAATACACAGCATGTAGGTCAAGGACCATTCCATAGAAAAAGAGGTTATGTCTTTATAGAATACTCCACTTCTTTTTTTCCCCCTGAAATACAATACTTTGCTATATACTCTATAAAAAAAGACTCAAAGATAAGCCAACTTGAAATAGAAAACAGTTTAGAAAATAAGTTTTCTTTTCTAAGAGATGCTTAAAAAGATATAAAGCAGAAAGTGGACTTGAATTTCTAACTGCAAACTGAAATCACTCAGATTTCTTTAAGGTCAAGCTGAAAGTTAAATACCTAAGGCTAGTGTCTGTGTTAGGATTTGAACTAAGCTCTACAAAGCTCTAATAGTGCTTATACTATAGAGGATGCAGAGGGCAGAGGGTTAATAGTAACAACAAAGTAAAGGACTCTTAGGAAAGAAGTGCAAACCTGGAGTTCCACCTCCTCCTTTGTCCTCTAAATCAAAATGTCTCTCTTACATGTGTTTTATGTATGATTTGTTCAAGATGTAAGCAGTATTTGATGTTTTTCTACCCATCTTTTACTGTAGGGATGCTGAAAGATAAAGGAAACCTGCCTCTCACTTCCTCAAGTTGCTAAAGAATCAAGAGTACAATGAAAAGGGAACATCGTTTTATTGACAGAACTAAGTTTTATACTGAGAAATAGAAGAATTACATAATAGTCTTTTTTCAGTTTCTTTAAGACTTGGTCTATGACCCTAAAATTTAAAATACAAAATAGTGAGAGTCATCCAGCTCAGCATCTCCCAGTCGCTCTGTGCATGTCAAACTGGTAACAACACAGCCCTCTCAATCTGATTACCAGCTCTGGTAAAAGGTCTAAGTAAGAGGGACATTTTATTTAAAATGCTAAATAAAGTCCAGAGTCAGGATTAAGGGGAGTGAAGGAGGTACCCACTCTCCATAAAGCTTAATGCTTATGATATCTCTCCCAGTCCTTGTGTAAGAAAATCTGAGAGAACTAACATAAGAAAACCTTCCAGAGCTATAACTGCTCTGGCCTCTGAAAGTGGTAACAGATTCAGAAGCAGTGGGCAAAGATATAGAAGCAAAAGATGGAGTATGTTGAAGAGTAATAATAACACATCTTTCTCACTGTTCAGTCACCTGTTGGGCTGCTTGCTGACATATGGTATTGTTTTTGAAAACCATACCACAGAGAGCAGAGCAGATCATGGTTCATAACCATGTGGTTAGTCACTTCTTTATATTTCCAAGAGTTCCCAATATTGTCTGTTGTATAGGTTCAGCACTTATTTTAAGTGGATTCTTTTATGACTGCTTTGTTTCTTTACTTTCCTTTGAGGGGAATCTTTCATGGTTAGGAATCAGGGGGGGATTGAAGACTATTCTTTGCTGCATGGTTGGATTTGTTCTACCCCAAGTGGTGATGTCAAATTGGAAAATAATTAGTATTTAAGGACCATCAAAGTCAACAGTTACATCACCAAACTATGTATTCTTTAAAACCAATTCTCTGCTGAACCATCAGTAGATTAATTAGAATATAGACTTACGTTAAAGCTTCTGAGTAATTATAATGTGGAGAGACGCCTAGAAACTTCTGTACTTCATCCATTACTGTAGCAGGATCAGTTCTTAGCTGTTGCCCATCGATAATTAGCAACTAAATTATCAAAGAAAATTTAAAAAAAGATAATGTACACTATAAAAAAGCCATATAACTATAAAATTAAAAATCTGCATTCTAAATTTATTCAATATGAGTTATGGTATTGAGGGGATTCCCATCCCCTGTTGTTAGATTTAACCAGATCATCCTCATGAATGACCTAGGATGAAAAATAAAGCACAATCCTTCATTTTGCTAATGTTTTGTAATCTGAGAAATCCTGTAAACTCTACAACAAACAAACAAACGAACAAACACTTAAGGGCACCAAAGAGAGCTTACAGGTCTTACAGGTGACTACAAAATCACCTATGGAAACCAAACTTAAAAACCAACAAAACAGTAATTCTAGCTTGGAAGGAGCCCTTGAAAGAGGAGAGATGATAAGAACACCAGGTGTGACAGGACTGAGGACATGCCGCTCTCCACGATCCCATTTAAAGGAGAAACAACAAAGTTTTAAGAAAGACTTTGGTAATCCATTTGGAGAAAAAGGTGAGAATCACAGAGAACCTGAACATGGACAGAAGTTCCTCCGCAGCAGGAAGAACTTGCTTGTTACTTTGGTGAGCGAGCGGGAGGGCCATAGAGCCTGCAAGGCAACTCTTGCTCACCCCTTTTCTCCAACATTTCCATTTGGTCTGGGCCAGCATTTGACATGTGGCCAATGTAACTGAGATTTTATATAATTTTAATAGTGATATGTGGTACCAGCTATCCTATTGGACAGCAAGGATCTAGACACACAGGTAGACACCACGCCCGATGGGGCTGATTTTTATAATTTATGTTGATGCCCGGCAAATGAGAGAAGCAGGAAGCCAAGAAAAACTTTGTAGTTATGAAAAATTCTGGAAGGTGGTTGGAAGGGAAATAATGGCACTTAATTAAGAGCAACAACATTTGCCTACTTTGGTTAAGAGGGATTCAAGTTTACTCTCAGGAGAAGAATGAGGGTTATGAAGCTCTTACAGTCAGGAAAGATATGCACTAGAAAATGGGCAAAGAGAATTATCCTGAAATACTTTTAGAAAGAAAACTTGGTTTTCTACCATGGCTTATTTATTAGTCTTTTCAGCAGTCTCATTTACAACTACAGAGTAAAAGCTAGTAATGTTTTAATGAGTAAAAATTTCATTTATCCTAGAGGCAAAATCATCAACTTAATGAGATTGTAACACAGTGTAAATTATTATTGCTCACTACCTGAAAGGGGGGGAAATAAACAAGCCATCTCTCGATGTGGCTGGCATACCACCCAGGCACCAAGCATCTTTTCTGCAAGGCTCTGAGCTCAGAGGAGGCCCGGGGCCCAGCAGAGATCACTTCATAGAAGCTAAACTTCAGAGCTGCGGGGTCTTCATGTGATCGCTGATGCTAGGAGGAAAAGGTAGATGATTAAACTAACTTGAACCATAGGCATAAATAATTAAACACCAATTTCTGTGACAAGTTTCAAAGCTAAAGGAAGCAGGGCCAGAGACTTATTTACTTTGCAATTAATAAAGGATGAAAACATTTGCTTGGAGCATGAGGATTTAAAGTTATATCACCAAGGAGAGTACATTTTTGAGAGCTTGTTTGGTAGAGGCTATATATTCTTACTGTTAGGATCCCTTAACCAATTCCACCAAGTTGTTTCCTTAGTGTATATATTTTATTCTGAAAAGTAAACTTTTGAAAGTTGCATTAAGGCCCCCTTTTCAGCCCATAAGCAAACCATTTATCATGTCTAGAGAATCTCCATTATGCACATGCTCTCTACTAGTTCTGCCACACAGTTTTGCTTCATCTAGTAATGCAGGTTTAGATTAGAAAAGCCCCATTGGCTATTTTAAGTGGAGAAACTACTGAAAACTCTGACATGTACATTATCTGAAATCCGCAGCTTTTGTCATATACTACCTAGCCTAAAAGCCAAGATTATTTTACCTAATGGTAACCTCTGCGATGAATCAGAATCACTTATTGTATGGAAAAGGCAGAAAGCAGCAATCCAAATAGTAAAGTGTTTCATAATAACCCCAGTTCAAGCGCATGGGTTTGAGGGAATTAGCTTTTCCCTGAATTGACCAATATATATTCAGGCTTAGTGGTGGGCTTGTGGATGTTTACCACATCCAGTGAAATAGCAAATTTGCTGCAATTGAGATTCAAATCACTGTACAACAAACTCTGCTAGACTTTGTTAAGACCTGCATTTTGCCCCTGCGGAGTGATTTATTTGTAATATGGAGGATGTTTTGTTTAGCCTGCAGACTTGAAACCTCCTTTTTCAGTAAATTCTCAATTTTTCTGGGGCTAAGTGGCTGCCAAGCTCCAATTTTCTTCTTTCTTTTTGAGTCAATTAAGGCTTATCTCTATTTTCTCCAGGTATCTGGCAGAAAAGGTAAAAGGCACAAAATCAAATCAGTCAATTTGCAGTTTGCTGTATATTTGGATTTGAAAGATGACTCTAGAAGTTTGGCATGGATGATTAGAGTGGAAGTGTAGACTTCAGCTCTGCGGGGTATCTCACTCCCTGTCATGCAGATCATTATGGATATGACTATCTAAGATTCCATCTGCTCCAGGTGACCTTTCCCCACTCCTTTCCAACCTCCAAACTGATCTTGGACAATCTGTTCTTCTTTTGTGAACTGGGAAAAATGGATTTTCTCAAATAAAAAAAGGACTCTATGCTGAGAAACTTTATGCTCTGATATTACAGAGGGCTGGGAATTTAGCTGTAGGAAATCCTATTAGTGGAGTGGAAGACTCCACTCTTTCCTGCAGGAGCTGGGCTCTGAGGGTCCCTTTCACACAAAGAAGCACCTTATTTCCCACCCAGGTGCAGTTTCAGATAACGGGCTATGGGATACAGCATTCCACATTTGTCTTAACTTCATCCTTTCCAAGGAAATAATTGGGTTTTGAACCTGACCTGCTGATAACTCCTTTTTGCAACTATCGCAACACTCCATTTTACTTTTACCTAAATTTCTCTCCTTATAAATCCTTCCCTTCAGGGAAATGGTTCCTGTAGGGTTTGGGATCCTCTGTTGCAGTGGATTAATTTACCTAACTTGTCCCTGGTGGTTTTATCAAGAGGCTTGTTCACTCTACAACTCTGCCATTTTCTACTTTGTAATTTACATGCTGGTTATTTACATGTATCTCTCCAGTTAGACAGCAGTCTAGCATGTGGCATCCGCCTTTATTAACTTATTTTCAAATTACCCTTAGAAACAATACTTGGCACATGGTAGTCATTACAATTATTTGTTGAATGGAAGAACACATTAACATGAGGAAGTGGTTTTTAAATTACAAAATGAAGGGGTGATAACTAAGGGTCTGGGAGACTAAAGACACTGACTTAATTTTGCTATGTTTTCATATTTAATTTTGACAACTATTTATTGAACTTTTCTACTTGGTGATGAAAATTTCACTGGGGCAGGGTTTTTTTTTTCTATTATGTTTAATCATTTATTAAAGCAAAAATGTATTCGCTATGTAAATATTATTATTAGAGTGTTGAATTATTATTAGAGTCTATTCTTAACTATATCAGAAATGTGATGGCAATCAGGGTATTAGGAAGAGCTTGGACCAGGATTTAGCCTGGCTGGGCTATTAAGGATGAAGAATTCTTATATTTTAGCTTTACTAAGTTGTTTCTTCACTTAAGGCAGTTATTTAAACTCTTTAGGGTCAAATTTGGCTTGCTGCTTGTTTTTTTAAATAAAGTTTTATTGGAACACAGCTGTGCTCATTCAGTTAGATATTGGTTAAAGTTGCTTTGCTGCTAAAATGACAGGCTTGCAACACAGACCAACCGTGTGGCCCACAAAACCTGAAATATTTACTTGCCAGTACTTTACACAAAAAAGCAGTGACTTCTTGAGGGAATCAGTCACTCTCCTCATCCATAAATAATAATAGCACCATGCATTTGATGTATTTGATGTGGATGTATTAGATGAAAAATAATGATTTTAGATAACATTGTAATGTTTCACTTTTAAATAAAGGTGTATAGACACACAGGTATACATGTAAACATATTCTGTTTTGCTTGTTATAGTCTAATATCTTCATTGCATTAATAATTTGTTAAATAAATTAGTTTAGTGAATACAAAATTAATAAAAGTTTAAGAAGAAAGTTCTCCATGGAAACAGAAAAAAAATCCACTTTTTCTGCAAATATAAAACTAGTAAATCTTTTCTTTTGCTAAAGCCAGAGATGGTGGCTTTAATGTTTTTGAAAATCATCTTCCATCTTCCATCGTCCCCTTCTACCTCCTGACTCTGTTTCTCTTACCTGGTACCAGGAATATGCTCGGTCCGATGGGTCAATAAGAATAGTGATAATCTTGGCTTTGGGAACCAGAGAAGCTGCTCTTTTAGGAGCTTCCTCTGAGTGGAAGTAGTTGGCACTCTTCTCAAACAGAAAGTCAGTGGTGATGTTAGATGGGACAGGGAAGAAATCCATATACCTAGAAAAGGAATATTTCTCATAGTAAGACTAGTGAATACTTATATCCTGGTGACTGAAGATGTTCAGTGTGTCCCACAAGCTCATCAATTTCCTAAATCTTTTTTTAAAACGTATTGTCCTACATAGTTAATAAGAGAAAACTAGACAGTATGCTGACGATGTATTTACAAATCTTTTCTAAATGTACTTCGCTTAGCTTAATATCAGGAAAAAGATATGAGATAACAAAAATATACACACAGTGATTAAATTGCAACATTCATCAGCCTAAATATCCAAAATATATCTAAATGCAGTATTTAACAGAGAAAGCTGTAAACATTAAACTAAAAAGAAAATTAGATAATAGTTGCTAGTTCAAAGGCATTTTAAAGGGATTTAGACAAAACATTTTTACTTAATCACGATAAAGTAATTTCATTTGCACTACGGAGTTGATGTTATATTGAACTATGAAGTATCAAAGTGCAAAGCAGATCTAGTGTAGGCATTGTTTATTTGCTTATTTTATCCTACAGAGTCATTTATATTTGTTAGATTGATTAGAAAGCTTTTAAAAGTGTGCACTATTTCTAAATATAAAATCCTATCAAATTCCCCAAGGTCAAGTTCTGGGAATTCAGGTAAGAATTCAAACACCAGCAGAGTAAACATGGGAATACCTGAGCCTCAAGCACAGAGATGTAGAATATACTGGATTGTGTATAGTGTTCCATCAGTGCAAACGTTGTAAAATAGAAACTTATTCAGCATATAACAACAGATATTTCTGAAGCACTAGGGGACACCTTCTAGAGGAACAGGACCTTTTTCGAGAGAACATACAATTTTTACTTCCAGGATTTCTTATATTTTATAATGGCATCACCCTCTACCCTCTTTAGTTGATAAGTCACCATGAGTTTGGGGCACCAAGAAAGGTAGCTTATGAATACTAAATAAAAGACTAATTCACATTTATTTGATGACTTCTTTTTGCAGTGTGTAGCTTTCTTTCAGAATAAAGCGCTGGTAAGATTCTAGTTGTTAACATACTGCAAAGTTGGTTGGTGTAACAAAGTGATGTCTTGAAACTCAGGGCACTAAAGAAATTATTTTCTGTTTTCCGAAAATTGCCGTATTGGTGATATGTCATTCTGGCATCCTTTTCAGGGGAAAGAGATGTACAAACATTTCTGGCAAGTTTGACCTGCTCTCTATTTTGGTGTATATTCTATTTACAGAAAGTGCCACATTTCAGAGATTTCTTGATTGAGATGCTCACACTGATTCTGTGGGTGCTAAGCTTTCCCAAGAGACTAGTGGAATGCCAGTTGGTCCAAGTTTGCTTATTCTGAAAAAAGCCTTGAACAAAATCAATAAACAAGGGCAGAAACTACTGAATTCAGCTAATTTTTAATTTCTAAAGATTGTCCCGCCTACCCAGGAGTTCTCTCTATCTGGAGCAGATTAGGCCATGAAACCCTCCTTACACAGTTCCTGATCTTGAATCTGTAACATGTTGATTTTGCCTAGCCCCAAGCTTGCAGAGAAATTAGGATCCAGTTCTTGTTTGCCACATGTCACATTTTTGGAGAATGATGGCTGGTGCTCATAGGTACTTGAAAAATACTTGAAGAATAAATCAACAAATAAAGAGAATTCAGCTACATATTTACAGGGTGAAAATCTGAAGATTTGGGGAATCTGAACTCAAGTTATCCAAAGAATTGGTGGGGACAGTAGTGGTGTAGAATGGCTTAACCACCTGAGGGTTGAAAGGGAATGCTGGCCTGACTTCAGCTTTGCTACCTCTGTCACTCCTCAGAAACTTTTCTTAGCTTAAAAAATGTTGATCTTGCAATATTCCACACATGTTTATTACTGGGGTTCATCTTGAGTATTCCTATAGGATTCATCTTAAGTATTTCTAAGTGATTATTCCCAGAGCCAGATTAAGACATTAGGAGGTTGGAAGTGCTAACAAGATTTCATAGTTCTCCACACATCACTCCAAACCTCCACTATATCCCTAGGTAATTAAAAAAATGTAATGTCAAATCATAAAATATAAATGTATCAAGCCATTTTTCATCAAATCATTTTCTTAGATCTTCTGATTGCAAATTTTGGCTATCAACAATGGAGTTTTCTAACATTCATATGTCCTACCTTTCTTGTGTCCTAAGTCCATGTTTAGGCTGCCTGTCAGTTAAGACAGCCCTGGTTTTAACTGCTTCTCCAAGAAAAACAGATCCTTATATCCAGGTTAAACTACTGTGCCTGGGTTAGTTCTGTGTGTGTCCTTGGCATTCTGAGACACATAATCTTAAACTTTGTGGGTCTGTGGCTATTGCATAGGCAACACCATACCGATAAAAGGGAGTAGTGGAGCAAGCTACACAATGCAGGATATTGCTGAATGCGCAAGATCCTGGCCTTTTTATTGACAGAATAATCATACAGCATCAGTTATGTGGGATAGGAGAAAAAAAGGGTGAAAATGAAATGTGTTTATGTCATCTAGGGCTTCAGGGGACATGAGTCTGCTGACCAAATAATGCTTATCTGCTTGATGACCTGGGGTAATTTAAACCATATCCCAGAATCCTGGGTTCCAATCTTATCAACAAGGCGTACCACTGATTGGCTTCTGGGGTCCTTTGTCATACATCAGCCAACAGCCCCCAGTGTTCCCAGTCATACCTTATGATGCATACCCTTCCCAGGGTGATCAAGCTTTCTGCTCTTGATTGATTTGAAAAGCACCTTATAAGGTTGGGCTCCTATAAATGATTGACCAGGCAACTCTGATCTTGTATAGGAATGCAAGAATGCAGAACTTCAGGTAACCTTGGCCTTACATGTGACTTAAGTCTAGCAGGTTCACATGTAGCCCCCAAGGGACTGCTGAGATGCTGAGACTTCCTGGCAAGCAAGGCGAGTCTGAGACTATGAATACATCTGCTGTCATTGAGAGCAAATCTATGGTTATTGTTAATAGATTGACATTAGCAGTAACTATGATTTGTTGTTTGTGTTAATTGCCTTTTATAAACATATCATTTGTCAATCAAGAGTGTTTACAACTGGGGTATTTTCAGTGAGTTATAATTAAAATCTTTAACTGTTCTTTAACTTTTTCCTTATTTATGTCATCTCTTAGTATACTGCTTAAGGGACTTTTTATTCCTATTATAATGCCGATATACATTTATGGCATAATGATCAGCTTTTAAAATTTTTTATTATTTCCACAGATATTAAGTTCCAGGGAATCCAAGCATTACACTCCTTTTCACTTCTAAAGTCATTTCTAATTACCCCCTTTAGTCTTGATGATAAAGTCATTAATTCTAATGTATATTTGAGTTGGTGATTAAATAGCATTTGAAGTAGTTGATGGTTTCCTGATTCTCCCAGCTGCTATTTAACACTGTGCATTTAATATCAAGTGCTATACTAAAGAATTGGCAATAAAAATTATAACAATTAGAAGATATATAAATCATACTCAACTCATTTCTTTATCTTTCCATGTTGCTTTCCACAAGCAACAGTTGAGGGGGCTGATACTTCTAAAACAGTGATCATGCAATTTGACAACAGAGGTTAATATAAAAGTGGTTTATACTAAAATACATGCAAAATGTTTATGCTCATGCTATAGTATTCTACTTTCATATAACTTTCTGCCTAGAATTATACCTTAGACGGTAAGACTTCTAGATACAATTTATGACAATGCTATATTTTGTGTATATTTGACATTATTGCTTTTAATTTTATTTTTACTATTTTCCTCAGATGATACATTTCAAATTTTAATACAGAGACTGAAAATTAAATTTTGTATATTATTGATAGCTTCTTGGTACCTTTCATGAAATGTACATATATTTCTAGTTCTGTTTAATTACCTTTTATGTCAAAGCAAAATAGAAAATTATATATATATATGGATGATGGTGTCACTTTAATGCAAAGTGCACAAGAAGAGCAGGCTTTGAATGTATTTTCCAAAGAGTAGAGAGGAGTGAAATTACTAGGTATTAAAGTTATTTCTTAGATTTCACATTATTAATTACCATCCAAGGTATTGCAAATTGAAATAATATGTGGAGGCAACACATCCCTTCATGAACTGAGAAAGATAAGTTATGAATTATTTCTGTGCACCTTAATGTTTTCCATTATGTTTCCAAGCAAAGAAGATAACTTTTATTTGTGGCTATGTATATGCTAATAAATATTAGTGCTAATTTTATGCTGTTCACAGTACATATACTTTTAGATTTATACTAATAACCCATCTTACCAATCAATCCCCCTGTGGTAGTTATTTCTATTAAAGAACTGTACCTCCTCAAAGGTTTTTGGGCTGGGGGAGTTACTAAGGATGGAAGGATGCATAACCAGGAACAAATACAAAGCAGTGGTACCTGAAAAAACAATAGAGGTTTAAGAGATTAATTCAATGAAAACATAGTTTCCTACTCTTAGAATTTCAAAGTCAACACTTAATGCATGTTAACTGTTATGATGATCCAAACATACATATTACCAGTACCCCTTGAATCAAATCAAATAGATATCAAGCATTTTAAAAGAAGAAAAATTTTAAATTGGAGATATGGTGATAGGAGGAAAAGAGAGGAATATTAAAGGGTTTGGGAGAACTTGTTTTCAACCTCAGTTTAGTCACTGATTTATTTTTTTACTTTGGCACCTAAGTTTTCTTTGCTTTGCCTTCTTAGATGAAAGATCACCCACCTCGCTTACCAAAACCACACTGAGATATTATCTCATACATGTTAGGATGGCTATTTTCAAAAAGTCAAGAAATAACAAGTGTTAATAAAGACGAGGGGAAAAGGAACATTTGTGTATATATATTTTTAAAAATTTATATATTTATGCATACAAGAACTGGGGTACAGGCCAGAGGTATGGAGGTTAAGAGGATTCACCAGAGACAGAGTGGGGAGCAGAACAGGCAAATCTACTGAAATACAGCGCTGAGGGGAGCAGTGGGAGAGACAGGAGAGTTATGCTGTGCCATGTGGGTTAGCTCCCTGGCCTGGGATGGAACTCATGCTGCAGTGGCTGTGGGACAGCTTCATAGTGCTGTGACTTAACCCCTTGCGCCACCAGGGAGGCCCCCATTTGTGTATATATATATATATATATATATATATATATATATATGTGTGTGTGTGTGTGTGTGTGTGTGTGTGTGTGTATATATATATTTTAAAGATTTATTTATGAATAAAAGAACTGGGGTACAGGTCAGAGGTGTAGGGGGTGAGAGGATTCACCAGAGACAGTGGGGGACAGAACAGGTGGATCTACTGAAATACACTGCTGAGGGGAGCAGTGGGTGAGACAGGAGAGGCCTGCTGCGCTATTTGGGTAGCTTCCTAGCTGGGGATCCAACTCTGCTGCAGTGGCTGTGAATAGCTTCACAGGTTGCATCTTGACCCTTTGTACCACCAGGGAGGCCCTCCTATTTGTAGATTTTTGGTGGGATTATAAATTGGTGCAGCCACAATGGAGAACAGTGTGGAAGTTCCTCAGAAAATTAAAAATAGAGCTACCACATGATTCATCAATTCCACTTCTGTGCATATATACAAAGAAAACTAAAACATTAACTTGAAAAAGGTATCTGCACCTCCATGCACATTGTAGCATTACTTAGAAAAGTCAAGATATGGAAACAAATGATGAGTGAATGAACAATGACATTGTGGTACATACATGAGATGGAATATTATTCAGCCATAAAAAGAAGGAAATTTTGCCATTTGTGACATCATGGATGGATCTTGGGGCCATTTTGCTGAAAATGAAATCAGTCAGACAGAAAGACAAAGACCACAGAATCTCATTTATATGGAGAATCTAAACAAATCAAACTCATAGATTCAGAGCACCGAATGGTAGTGGCCTGAGGCAGGTGCTATAGGTGAACAAAATGGGTAAAAGGGGTTAAAGGGCACAAATTTCCATTTATAAAATAAATAAACCCTGGGGATATAATGTTCAGGATGGCAATTATAGTTAATACTATAATCCATATTTGATAATTGCTAAGAGAGTAAATCTTAAAGGTTCTTGCTAAAAGAAAAAAAATGTGTAGCCATGTGTGGTAGCAGAGGTTATCGAGACTTTTCTGGTAATTTCATAATATATGCAAATATCAAATTATTTTGTTGTACATTGAAAACTAATATAATGTTACATGTCAGTTATACCTCACTAGGAAGAAGTATTTAGCTTAGACTGCTGCATGAGAAAATTAGGAAACCTGAGTTCTGTTTATTGAATATTTAGTCATGTGTTTGCAACCATGACTGTGTTTATAAAATCATAATATAAATAAAAGTGTTTCTAGGTGATGTATTCAGTACTCCTAAGGCAGAAATGTATGCTCTAATTTCCACTTCTCTACTCTAATATGATTTACCTTATTATACATCTGATAGAGCAGGAACTGTTAATTGTATTTCAGGTCAATAGCTAGCAATGTTAATCAGATATGGTCTTACAACATTTCTCTCACTTCCAGAAATTACTGTTCTTATTTTGCTTAGCAATAATGTCATGTTGCTATCTGTATAAAAATTTGAATTTTCTTATTTCTCTGATAAATTTTATTTAGTATTATATTTAAATCTACCATATGTATCCAACAGATTTTTGAATAATGGATAACTGTGGTGTTGTCTGAAAAAAAAATGAATCAAAAGAAACAATGCTCCTAGATTATTTATGAGTTAAAAATGAAGATTATATAAACATGATAACTCTAGGGAACTAAATATAACAATCCATGATACATAAGGTAAAAGTGTTCTTCGCAAGCTGGGCCCTATTTCAGAAATTCAGATTCAGCACATTTTGAGAAGCACTGACTTGTAAGAAATATAAAACCAAAGCTAATACTTATTTGGGAAAAATGTTTTCTTACCTGAAATCCAGAATAGAGTAAAGCTTCCTAGCACACAGTCTTTAAAGTCAAGTAAATTCTAGGGTCAGCAATGTTTTCCTAGCATTTACTATCTATGTGAACTCAAACAAAAATGATCTAACCCGATCATTTCTTGTTTGTCTTGTGGAGGAAAATTCTTAGCTATCAGGATTTTCACCAAGTCAAGTGAAATAACCTATGTGAAAGTTCCTAAGTAGCACCATGCAGGTATACTTGATTATTAGTCAAGTATTTTTTTTACAAGATTTTTTTATTTATACAAGAACCGGGGTACAGGCCAGATGTGCAGAAGGGTGAGAGGATTCACCAGAGACAGAGCGGGGAGCAGAACAGGCAGACTGACCGAAACAAACTGCTGAGGGGAGCAGTGGGCGAGACAGGAGAGGTCTGCTGCGCCAGGTGGATATCTTCCTGGCCGGCTGGGAATCAAACCCACGCTGCAGAGGCTGCGGACAGCTTCACAGCACTGTGCTCAACCCACTGCGCCACCAGGGAGGCCTAGTTCAAGTATTTTTAAAATGAAAACTTTGTTGAGATAATTCAGTAATGGATTAAAAAAGACAAGAGCATATCTTTGTGTGGACAAGTAGGGCTTTTACGGTGTGAAAAAAGAATAATAATAGATACATTCCTTTCTTAAGCCAATTGAAAACATTTTATTTTTAAAATTTATATTCAATCATATTGTTTGCTTTTAATAACCATTCATAACCAGCATTAAAAATACAAACAGAAAATATGAATGCAACTAATAGTTTGCACAGTCAGTAAAAACATAGGGTAATTTATCAGTGGTCAAAAAGTTAAGTTGTGGTATACTCTCTTTTCCTATACTTATTTTTGGTTCTGAATCAACTGTTCTTTGTGTGTGTATATGCTTATGTATCTGTCTGTTTGTATGTGTCTAACTTTACTATGTATTCATTAATGCACATATTCAAATAACCATATGTAAAGCTTCCATTTTCCTATTTTCGTCAGTTTCAATACTAAAAATATTGATTATCCAGCTGATCATACATTTATGCAAAATTACTCAGAAAAATACTTTAGAAAAAACTAAAGTTAAAAGTGTAGTTATTTAATTTTTATGGAACTGATGTACAAAGTTATTTTTGTCCATTTAAAAATCAATTTGGGGGCCTCTCTGAATATCTACTGAAACTGTCAATATATATCTTTCTTGCAAAATTGTAGATTTTTATAAAAAATATATATATTGTAGGGACTCCCCGGTGGCGCAGCGGGTTGAACACAGCACTGTGAAGCTGTCCACAGCCTCTGCAGTGCCCATTCGATCCCTGCGGGCCACGGAGACGCACATGGCGCAGGCAGACCTCTCCTGTCTCGCCTACTGCTCCCCTCAGCAGTGTATTTCGTCAGTCTGCCTGTTCTGTTCCCTGTTCTGTCTCTGGTGAGTCCTCTCACCCTCCTGTGCATCTGGCCTGTACCCCCGTTCCTGTATAAAAATAAATAAATCGTTAAAAAAAATCAATTTCACCAAATATCAACATACGCAACATGGATGGAAAGCAAAAGTATGCTAAGTTAAAGCAGTTAAAGAGAAAAGATTTCACATTTCATGCTTCCTTTTATATAACATTCTTGAAAAGGCAAAACTATAGTGGCAGAAAGTGGTTGCCTTTGGCTGAGGAAGGAACAGGGGGAGATGACTATAAAGGAATGTGGAGAAATTTTTTAGAGAAATGGGGCCTCCCTGGTGGCACAAGGGGTTAAGGTACAGAACTATGAAGCAATCCATAGCCACTGCAGCATGAGTTCCATCCCTGGTTGGGGAACTGCCCAGATGGTGCAGCAGACCTCTCCTGCGTCACCCGCTGCTCGCCTCAGCAGTGTATTTTAGTCGATCTGCCTGTTCTGTTCCCCACTCTGTCTCTGGTGAATCCTCTCACCCCCTGCATCTCTGGCCTGTACTCCAGCTCTTGTATACATAAATAAATAAATCTTTAAAGTTTTTTAAAGGGAGATAGAAATGTTCTATATCTTGCATATGGTGGTGGTGGCAACACAACTATGTACAATTTCCAAAACTCATTTAACTGTACATTTAAAATGGGTGAATTTTATTGCATGTAAATTATACTTCTGTAAAACAAGGAGGGAAAATTCCCTTCTAAGGAGGAGCTAAAAAAAATTCCCTTCCAAAGGTAAATGTCATCTACAAATTGTAACATAAACATTTGGAAACCCAGTTGAGTTTAAGATGACAAGTAATAATTCTGCCATCTAACCATGATATTAAAATGCCTGCATATCTAGCATAGCCCAAGGGGAAATATATCCTGCAGGGCTTTCTGAAGCAAACTCAACACATCAAGCGTCAGAGAAAAGATGTGATCAGTAATGACAAAACTATGTGATAATAGTGGGAGTCCATGGAACAGACTAATCTAAATGTCTTTCTTTTTGCCTCTTGACTTTAAATAGATTACGACAAGTGAAACACAGAAGGAAAAGTATTCATCATGTTTATTATTGTTTTCAAATTGATATTTGAAAATGGGGCTAAGGAAAAATGAGTAAGCTAGACAGAGGATGCATTCCATAGAATTCTCCCAGTTACTTCCAAAGGGAGGAAGAAATGGAATGTATCCCCCCTTGGAAGGGATCTGGGCTGAATTTGCTGTCTTCTGTGAAGCCAGAACCCATGGGTCCCAAATAATTTATCCTGCATGATGCAGTATTAATGTGTGGTATTTTAAAGCTTCCACTGGGCTTCATTTTAATTCTAATTCTTAGAGAAATAAGAAGCTTATGGAAAAAACTGCACATCAATTTAAGGAAATGTGCAAAAGATTTCTCCCGGGTATGAATAAATAACTTTCTTAGCACATCATTTTGTTTATGTCTAGGAATTCTGCTTGTCTAACATCTTTCAGACTTTTTGAAAATAGTCATCTCTGCAAGTAAGTGTAGAAATAAATTTATAACAGGATGAGGCAGAAGAGGTTATTTTTCTGGAAGGGATTTATTATGAAGAGTTACAAGTACTTATATGTGTCCCTCTTGCCCTTTGACAAAATCCTGTTAGTCGCTCTCTAACCATGTGGTTAGTTTTGAGTTTAGAAATGGTAATAAAACTTTTCAGGGCCTCCCCTGGTGGCGCAGGCGGTTGAGTGCTGTGCTGTGAAGCTGTCCGAGCCTCTGCAGCACCAGTTCGATCCCGGCCGCCGGCAAGAATCCCACATGGCGTGGCAGAACTCTCCTGTCTCACCCGCTGCTCCCCTCAGCAGTGTATTTGTCAGTCTGCCTGTTCTGTTCCTGCTCAGTCTCTGGTGAATCCTCTCACCCTCCCGTGCATCTGGCCTGTACCCCGGTTCTTATATAAATAAAATATTTAAAAAATAATAAAATAAAGCAGGAGTCAATGAAAACATGGTTTTAAAAAAAACTTTTCAATCAAGATCTTTGGGAGAAAACATTACTACCAAATTGATGCCTGGATATTCAAATCATGTGACATCTATTTTCACCTTTTTCACTTAAAAAACAAACAACAAAACCATTTAAGCACATTAAAATGCTAAACAAAGATTATGTCAGAGAATAAAATGTGTTACTTAGACTTGTCATGAAGGTAGGTGATAGATAATAGGTGCTGGCCAGAATGTGGTATAAAGAGAAAACTGATACGGTTGGTGGGAAGGTTAATTGCTCTAGCCACTATATAAGACAACATGGATATTTCTCAAAAATTAAAAATGAATTTACCATGGAACTCATCAACTTTACTGCTGGTTATGTGCCCAAAGGAAAAGAAAGCAGTATTTTGAAGAGATATATGCATTCCCATGTTTATTGCATCATTATTCACAGTAGCAAAGATATAGAAATAACCTAGTTGTCCATCAAAAAAATATGGATAAAAAAGAGAGTAGTATATGTATGGAGTAGAATGTTATTCAGCCATAAGAAAGGAAGATAACTTGCCATTTATGACAATGTGGATGAACCTTGAGCATTGTATGCTAAGTGAGATAAGCCAGACAGAGGAAGACAAGTACTATATGATATAAGTGAAATCTAAAATAAGGGGAAGATTGGAAAAAAAACATAAAGTAAAATGGTGGTTACTAGGGAATGGGAGGTGGGGAGAAGATGGATAATAGTTAAGGGTACATAATTGCAGCAGGTAGCAAGTAAGCCACAGTGATGTGTTCATAGGGGAGGGAATAGAGACAACATTGTATCATAATCATATAACATAATATAGCTACAGAAATCATCACATAGGATCTGTAAATGTATCAAAATAACATGTATTCTTTAAACACAAAAGATATGGTTGTTAGATATGGTTAATTTAAAATGTATCATTCATTCAGCAGCATTTACACCAAATTTAAGAATTCATTGTCACAAGAGCTCATTGTCTAGTTATCAGGATTGGTAACTGTTTGGTTAATCATTATAAAAGTTCTCACCAGTTTTCTGGGGTCCTATTACCAAAAATTTTGGTAAGCGATCACAGGTTTTTTCTTTAGACCAAATGTCTCTGTGGCGTTTGTCATCACAAGGATTCTAAATGGAAGAATAATAGAGATGTGTTTTTTTTGCGTGTGTCCATTGTGTGCTAGTTTTTCAACCTCTGTTCTTAAAAGATATCCAGGGAAGAAAGCTATGTGGCTCTGGCTCTTTTTTTTTTTTTTTTTAAAGGAATGTGTTGAAGAGGCATCATGGACACTTTCAAACAACTCCTTTGCATCCTAAAGTCGATGTCTCTTGAGGAGGTGGGGGGTGGAGACATTCTTCTCACCAGGAGTAATTAACTTCATAACACTGAAGGTTTAATATTTTCTGCTGTTGATGGTTCTGCATCTTATTCGTGTGTGTATTTGTGAGTGTGTGTTTGTGTGGGTGTCTGTTTTTAAATTTGTGAGCTTGCTGCCTAGAGATGGCACTTCTTGCCACCCTAAGAGAAGATAATCTCAGAATTGAATAAATAAACTGAAATATGAGGTGCAGATTTTTATTCTGAGAAACTTTTAGTTTTCTTGCTGTGCTTCAGAGGAATGTGGATCTGTCTATAATAATACTATTAAGAAGACAGCAGCTTCTTCTCAGCTGCCTTCTAAGGTCAATGGATATATATCTAAAACTATAAATGGTGCAGATTGGTGCTAAAAAGTACTAAATTTCAACGAATGGTAAAATGAGGTTGAATTCCTACTTTATAGGTCAGCTTTTGGTTTGTGGTACTTAAGCCCATGCCCGTTGTGCAAGATGCAACTAGAATACCCTTAATTTTAATGGCAAAGTGTATCTAGTAGGAAGATTAGCAGTACCTTTCAGTACCGTTTCAGGAATGGGCAGACAGGTCAGCACTTTATTTCTATCCAATTAATACTATTGATATGTGTAGTTAAATCAACCCGCTTATTTTCAGTAAGCAACAGATGTTAAGACTAAAGTAAGGTTTTTTTTTTTTTGCCTTCTGTTCTGGAATAAAATTGGTTTTAACTTGTCACCTGAAATAATAATGATTTCATTTTAAAAACAAGGTGTTAAAATTAGTAGGAAAATTGCATGTCTTTCCAGAGCCTAACGTTTAATGATGTTTTGTAGTTGTTAAGGTAAAAAAAAAAAGTGTGTTATAACAACTACAAAATAACATGCAGTTATTCTATAACTACTGATTTAACCTACTAAATTAAAGTTGAGTTATGTCTCTTTCAGAGTTATCTGTTTATGCTAAGGCAGTAATTAGCTCAAGTTCAAAGCTGAATGAATTGAATATAAAGATCAGAACTCACTCCATCTTCAACTGGTGCATTTTACTGAGTTTTACTTCTGAAGATTGTTACTGTTGTGATCTCCGCTCGCTCTAACTCTCCAGCTAGTGTGTGACATGCTTAAGCAACTTAACCTTCTGTGCCTTAGTTTCTTCATGGGGTTAACAACTGTACCTCTGTTTTGGGTAGTTCTGAGTATTAAATGAGATAACATGTGTGAAGAGACCAGTTTGACACGTAGTAGATAAGATGTAATTATTTGCTATTATTACTACTTCTCCCAGGTCACAGAATGGGCCATTTAAATTCAGAGCACGTGTCTGCAATTTTAGGACACGTGCAGCTGTATGCTTTAAATTTGGTATGTGCCTAGAACAGTTTGAATATATCATATTAAAGGGGAATATTTTTTTAAACTCAATGATATTTTCACAAAATGTTTTCCCCACATCAAAAGTAATACCCAGTGGATAGTTTTGAAAGCTGCCCCTATTTTGTGATTGTTGGTGTACCCAGTGGTCCAGAAGGCATATGTCAGTTGTGAATTCTTCTCACCTGTCCCTCTAATGCCATTTAGTCTTAGATATGGGGATGTGCTCAGCTGGCTGGCTTCCTGTCCAGCACATACCTTGTTTACCATCTTCTGCTCGTTAGTCTCTTGCAGTTTGCAAGTTGATCCCTTACCCCTGACTGAAAACATTACCTCCACTGTCCCCCCCCTTCCCCGCATGGGGCTTTCAAAATTCCATAATATCTAATGGGAATTAGCCTAATATGAATATAGAACTTCAATTCAGGAAGAAGTAGTTTTTCAAAGCTACAAACATTTCCAAAATGCATATATTCCCCCCACTTTTCAGGTTCAGATTATTTTATGGCACTATAAAATATGGCTGTGGGGTTAATTATACCAATTATCCAATGAATCTCACCTGCCAGAGAGGGTCTTTTTGATCAGGAAAGAGCTCAAAGTACTTGTGAGCCAGCTGCACTGGAGGCAGAGTGTGAAGTCGCAAATTGGTCCAGCTCTGGACGAAGTTGGCCAGGTTAACAAAAGTGTATAATCCCAGCCGGTCATTTCCATAGTTGGACAAATGGGTCATGAAAATACTGATCTGGAAAAGGCAAATGAAATTCAGTGAAACACACAAGTCTTTTCTCTAGGGGGCAGTGCAGTCTTAGCAATACTTGTTTTTTCTTCTAAATAGCTTGTGAACAGGTTTCAATTCAGGACATATTTTGAATTTTGTTACTCTTGTTATATTAATATACAATGGAGGATGTGTTATTAACAATATCTGATGAACATTTTTTTGGGTGCAATTTCAGTCTGTTTCATAACAGATGATCCCAATTGTCATATACTCATGTTGGTGTGATTAGATTGATGCTGTAAAATATCCTAGACATTCACATGTAAAATATCCTAGACATTCACATGGCTTTGTGATAGGTGAACTGTTCATAATTTGAGGCAGTGGGACACAAAAAGGTTAGGATTTTGTAATTTTATTCTACTAATTCAGTTTATAAGGTAGTAATTCAAGATAAGGAGTATAAATAATCAGTGAACTGTTATTATATTAACTGCATATCTTCTGATTTGCATTTATTAGAGGCTATAATGATAAAAAAACAGTGCATGAGTTTTTACTATTTTTTTAGACTTATTTATTTTTTTCATAGAAGTTACTGGGGTGTGGGCCAGCGGTGGGGGGTGAGAGGATTCACCAGAGACAGAGTGGGCAGCAAAACAGGTGGATTTACCAAAATACACTGCTAAGGGGAGCAGCAGGCGAAACAGAAGCAGTCTGCTGAGACATGTTCTTTAGCTCCTTGGCCCAATCGAACTTCAGTGGTGATAGCATGACAGTGCTAAGACTTAACCCCTATGTCACAGAGAAGCCCCTTCACTATTTTCTATCAACAGTACTCTCAAATGCTTTTCTATATTCATTGGATTCACTATTTGCAATATCAAATACCTCCTTTAAGAAAAATCTTTAATATATGACTACATAAAATCAACTTTTTTCTATGAAATCTACTGATCTAGATTGGATCCATGCTCTGAAAAAAGATGTCATACTAAAATAAATTTGAATTCTGTAGATTTGATGAAACTTATCTGGAATGTAGAATTGGCATTTCAATTTATTTTTGAAATAACATTGGTTTGTAACATTATATAAGGGTACTTATTATAAGTCAACATTTGTACATGCAATAATAACTTCATTACTAAAAGTCTAATTCTATTCTTCACCATGCAGTTGATCCCTTTTACCCAAATCACCTATCTCTTTCCCTTCTGGGAACCACTATTTCAGTCTTATAGTTTAAAAGTTTATTTTTGTTTTATTTACTTCATTTGTTTTGTTTCTTTTTGTGCCATTTATGAGTGAAATCATATATTGTTTGTCTTTCTCCATATAACTTATTTCATATGCCACAATATTTTCTAGGTCCATGTATGTTGTTACAAATGACAAGATTTCATCTTTTTTAACAGCTCAGTAATATTCCATTGTACATATCTATATACATACACTCATACACATGTATACATATATACATATCATGTGGGAGCTTGTGTACCTACATCTCTTCAAATTAGTGTTTTCACATTCTTTGGGTGAATACCCAGAAGTAGGATAACTGGATCTTATGGAATTTCTATTATTATTGTTTTTTTTAAGGAATTGCCATACTATTCTTCATAATGGCTACATCAATTTACATTCCCACCAACAGTGTACAAGGGTTCCCTTCCTTCCACAGCCATGCCAACACTAGTTGATTCTTGTCTCTTGGATAATGACCATTCTCATAGTTATGAGATGATAACTCACATTTGAGATGATACCTCACTATTGTTTTGATCTGAATTTCCCTACTAATTAAAGATGATGCCTGTTGGCCAGCTGTATAATTTATCTGAAGAAGCAACTATTCAGATACTCTGCCCATTTTGTAAATTCGGATTTTGTTGTTGAATTTTATGAATTCTTTACATTTTCGATATTAACTCCTTGTCAGATGTGTGATTTGCAAGTATCTTCTCATTCAGCCAGATGCCCTTTTGTTTGATATATATATATATAATATATATATACATATATATATGTATCTTCATTATGCAGAAGCTTTTTAGTTTGATATAGTCACATCTTTATTTTGCTTTTGTTTCCTTTGCCATTGGAATCAAATACCCAAAGATTGACTAAGGCTGATGTCAAGGAGCATATTAAGTATATTTTCTTCTGTGTATTTTTATTGTTTCAGATCTTATATGCAAGTCTTTAAACAATTTTGCGTTTTTGTGGATGGTATGAGATAGTAGTTTCATTCTTTGCCATGTAGTTTAGTTGTCCAGTTTTCCCAGTACCATTTTTCAAAGTCTTTCTTTACTCTGTTGTATGCTATTGACATCTTTGTCATATATTAGATGTCCATATATGTGTGTATTTATTTCGTGGGTCTCAATTCTATTCTTTTGATCTGTATTTTTTTTATTCCATTACCATTCTATTTGTGATTCTATTGCTTCATAGTAGAGTTTGAAGTCAGTAATCTGATCGCTCCATATATGCTCTTTTACCCAGGATTGTGTAGCTATTTGACATATTTTGTAGTTTTATTTTTATTTTTTTTTAAGATTTATTTATTTATTTATACAAGCACTGGGTACAGTCAGAAGTGCAGGAGGGTGAGAGAATTCACCAGAGCCAGAGCAGGGAACAGAACAGGCAGACTGACGAAATACCCTGCTGAGGGGAGCAGCAGGCTGCAGGAGAGGTCTGCGCGCCATGTGGGACCCTCGCAGCGGCTGGGGATCGATCTGGTGCTGCAGAGGCTGCGGGCAGCTTCGCAGCCCAGTGCTCAACTGCTGCGCCACCAGGGGAGGCCCTATTTTGTAGTTTTAAATCAATTTTATGATTTTTGTTTTATTTCTGTGCCATTGGACTTTTGATAAGTATTACACTGAATCTGGATATTGTTTTAGGTAATAAGGCCAATTTTACAAAGTTAATTGTTTTGTCAGTGAATACAGAATATCTTTCCATTGCTTGTGTATCCTACTTCTTTCAATAATATCATCCAGTTTTCAGTGTATAGGTCTTTCATTTCCTAGGTTAAATTTATTCCAAGGTATTTAATTATTTTTCCATACGATTGTAAATGGCATTATTTTGTGACTTCTCTTTCTGCTAGCTCATTATTTGCATATAAGATCACAACACATTTTTGTATCCTAATTTATTAGCATGCCACTTTATTATTTTGGTTTTTTTAAAAACTGGAGTTTTAGGATTTTTCATGTATATTATCATGTCATTTGGAACTAGTGATGGCTTTACTTTTTATCTTTCCTATTTGAACACCTTTATTTCCTTTTTGTCTAATCACCCTGGTCAGAACTTGAAAACTGTGTTGAATAACTGCAGTGAGAGTAGATGTCTTGCTTTTGAACCAGATGTTCTTCTTTATGTATCTGTAAATCTTGTCCTTTTACTTTTTAATATTCTCACATTTTAATCTTTAAAAAATGAACTGTGTATTTTTATTTGCTCTTGCATTCCATATAATTTAATATTTATCTCTGAAATAACTTTTTAGGTTTCTAATTCTTGTTTTAGATAATTCTGTCACCTCTGTTTTCTTACAGTCCTATTTTCCAGGCACTTGTTTGTAAGTTTTTCTAACATTTATATATTTCTTTTACAGTTTTTTATATCACTTCCTTATTTTATACTAGCTTATTTTACTAGCTTGTTTTAAACATCTCTTCTGTGTTTATATTTATGTGAATTTTTTTAATGTTTGTTAAGGACAGATCTCCAATGATAATTTTTTGTAGTTTTATAACAGCTTTTTTGTGTTGTCTTGTGATATTAAATGGACATTTTAAAAACTAGTGCTTTAAGGGAATGTGAATAGTTTTTGTTGCTTAAAGTTGACAAATGGAAAAAATTCCATGACAGGTTTTCAATGGCAAAGAAAACTATTGTGGCATTTATGCTGCTATAACTATATCATAACAATAATTCATGTGATAATAGTATTTTCCTAAATATGTGTCATGAGAATGAATTGTAATAATGGTAATTGTCATCATTAAAGTAATGAATATAATAGGTTCATTCATTAAGAGACTAGATATAATATTCAAAAGAATTTATTGAGGTAAAGTTGCAGAGATGAGAGAAAGGTTATACTAAGATGTAATGAATCAGAAAAAAATATAATTACCTACAACTGTGAATAAAGAAAAACAGTGATATCATGTACTCTATAGAATAAAAACTGCAGGCTCTATCATGAAAAGTTTCAACTATGATGAGGAATATTGAATTGTGTTTCTTTACACTCTGCCTGAATATATATTAAAACTGAGAACGTTAGCAAACAAAATACTTTGAGAGTGTTTTTAAATAGCTACCTGCAGACTATAGTCATGGAATTGGTAAGCCTTTTAATTTTTTTCAGTATTTCTAAAAAATGTGACTTTTAAAATTTAACCTGGTTATTTTTTATAATTGCTTCAGTTCTGTGTTTTCAAAAATCCTTTCCTCCTCCCAAATTTATCAAAATTGTAGATTTTGAGAGACTTAAAGTCATATTTAAATTTGGACGTTCTTTTCTAATTTCTGTTCAGAACAGTATTTTGTCACTTTTTTGTTTGTTACATTTTTCATTGTAGCTCACTTATATTATCAAAGGGATACTTTGAATTGCCCTTTTATGAAAAGAAAAATTTAATACAATAAAAATAAATAGTTTTGACCACTAATTCATTTTTTGCTTTATTTTTTGAAAGATTTATTGAAAAATCTATGTGTCTGTACTTCACTTGAATAATGTCTGCACTGCACAGAAAATAGGAAAACTAGAGCTTCTGTGTGACTTTGTGATACTAATACATTTGACCTCCCTTTGAATAAACTATTTGACCTTGGAAGACATTTTATACTGTGACATTTAAAGTAGAATACCATTTTTTGTTTCCTGGACTGTAGGAAAAATGCTACTTTCTCAGGTAAAGACAGAGGCAACCGAAAATGAAACTTTTTTTATGCCTTTGCAGAAACTGAACCTCATTGGCAAGAATTGAATTAATATTTAAAAATATTGATCTTAATTCTGTAAAAAAAAAGCTACTAGTCTCTACCCATAGAATCTAGCCCAGGTTCTTCATTTTTTTTTTTTAAAGATTCATTTTTATATTTATTTATGCATACAAGAGCTGGGTACAGGCCAGAGGTGCAGGGGTGAGAGGATTCACCAGAGACAGAGTGGGGAACAGAACAGGCAGACTGACGAAATACATTGCTGAGGGGAGCAGCAGGAGAGACAGGAGAGATCTGCTGTACCATGTGGGTAACTCCCTGGCCAGGGATTGAACTCATGCTGCAGTGGCTACGGACAGCTTCATTGTGCTGTCTTAACTCCTTGCACCACTAGGGAGGCCCTAGCCCAATTTTTTTTTTTTTTAAGATTTATTTATTTATTTATACAAGCATTGGGTACAGTCAGAAGCACGGGAGGGTGAGAGGATTCACCAGAGCCAGAGCAGGGAACAGAACAGGCAGACTGATGAAATACACTGCTGAGGGGAGCAGCAGGCAAGGCAGGAGAGGTCTGCGTGCCATGTGGGACCCTCGCTGGTGGCCGGGGATTGAACTGGCTCTGCAGAGGCTGCGGGCAGCTTCGCAGTCCAGCGCTCAACCGCTGAGCCATCAGGGGAGGCCCCCTAGCTCAGGTTCTTAATTCTACTTTTACAAAATGCAAAATGCATCATAAGCAAAAGGACCGATTCAAAGGGATGGTTTTATAATGCATGGTGCCTCATGATTCTTATAGACCTTGAATTCCTGGGATTTGTATTCCCAAAGAAATGTAAGTCCATAATGTGAGTATAGTTGGTCAGGACATTAAAATGCTTCAGTTCTTTTTAAATAATGCTTTTTGGAGACTCAAATATTTCTCACTGCATGGAATATTGTTTTCTTCCTCCCCTCCCCCACCCCATGGAAAACTTTGTTTTGCTGAGCATGTGAAGAATTGGTAAATGCCTTCCCAAGATGTGCTACTTAGCTTGTGGATTATTTTAACTTCTCAGTCAAGTCCTTGAAGGCTCATGAATATGTTTTATCATTTCCTTCACTGCCTAGAAAAATGAAAATTGGGGGTATTACCCAGAATTCAGATTTTTATTATAAATGAGCTATGCTTAGAAGCACCCTTTCTTTATGGCAGTGCAAACATCTGAATTTGGAGCATCATATGATTTACCCTCTCCTCATTATGAGTCCTCTTCTTCCTGCCTTGAAATCCTAGGCCCCTATATAGCTCAGGAGATATATCCTCACATTTGCCTCATTGTTTTTGGGATCCATGTCTATGTAGATTCCCATATGTATGTAAATTTTATTTTTTTCAGCTGTTAATCTATCTGATGTTAACTTGATTTCTTGATTAGTCCAAGAAAAATCTAAAGAGGTAAGGGGAATTCTCTCTTTTTCACTACACATATAACCTCACCAGGCTTTTTATTACTATTGTTGTTATTATTATTATTTAAAATAAGAACGTATGCACAGCAAGAAACAGGACTGGTGAGAACAAATACCCAGTGAGAATGTTTGGTCAAAAAGTAAGCTTTCCTTCTAGTCAATATTTCTTCCTTATCTCTCCCTGTTCTGATCTATTGCATGTATAATGTCATTTCACTTCTTGGCAATTCCTCATCTGACAGTAATTTCTACATGGAATAGAAAGAAACAAGGAAAAAACTTGAAAAAATTGCCAGTTAAGAGAAAGCAGGTATTAGTCTTTCCTTAGGGAAGAGGATGACTTAATTATATTTAGAGTGCTTCAGGACTAAGGGTTTGGGGACTTTTTTTTTTAAATGGAATGGATCAAAATAAATTATCTTTATTATATATGCAGATTCCAGTGAGAAGGAGAATGTAAAAAAAAAAAAAAAAAACAACAACCCACAATTGGCTTTCTACAACAGTTTTTCCTGTAGGCATGCGTAATTAGTTGTTACCCAAAAACTAATTAGCTGTTTAAGATTCAATCATTAGAAACTCTGCTTAACCAATTAACAGATGAAAAAAAATTTCCAGCCTGATAGATATGTATAACTAGATACTTATTGTAAAGAAAAATTCTGTAGTTTTTTTCCTTCATATAGAGGGAAAACCCAGTTGTTTCCTACTGTGTGTTTCTTTCCTGTAAGTTTTCCTTATTATTCATGCAGAACACTTCACTTCTGGCCATCAAATGTGTGGAGGTTTTTCCCTCCAAGCAAGTCTCTGTGAGGTCACCTGGGTTTCCTACAGTTTAACTCAATTCTGACATATCTACCTGGAGATAATATCAGCCCCTGGGGTTAAGGACTCAGTCCCATGGGACTGCTTAAACCCCACTTCAGATGCCAAACACAGGAGTGCAGGCACACCTCATTGCATTGCCTTTTGCTTCATTCCTTTTCACAAATGCTGGGTTTTTTTTTGTTGTTGTTGTTGTTGTTGTTTGTTGTTTCTTTTTAATAAATTGAAGTTTTGTGGCAATTCTGCATCAAGCAATTCTGTTAGTCCATCTTCCAACAGCACATGTTCAATTGGTGATGTGATCCAGCGGTCCCCCTCCTGATGTCTATCCAAAACATGTGAAGTCATCAATCCACAAAACTGTATGCTCTACAGTGTTTATTACAACATTATTTACAATTACTTAGACATGGAAGCACCCTTAATGCCCACTGATAAGGGACTGGATCTAGAAGATGTAGTATAGCCACATCTATGTAGCTATAAGGAAAATAGGAAATGTTGCCATTTACCCATAATAGAGGAAGTTCAAGGAAATTATGTGTAGTAAAGCAATTTAGAATGACAAATATTGGATGGTCACATAGCATATTATTTGACAAAGCAAACTACTTATCAAAGCTAGTAAACACTAACAAAGGGAGACTTCTGAGGTTGAGGCAAGAGTAGGGAGAAAAGTTCAAAGTGGCATAAGGATGGTGGTGGGAGGGGAAATAACCAGAGATGAGAGGGCAGAAGGAAACCCTCGTTGAATGTGTGATGTGAGTGGGTAAAAAATTACGTTTGATGTAAAAAAACTGGGAAAAATTTAAAAAGCAAGAGAAAAAAGTCTAAGTTCCACCACTTACCCAGGAAACATCCTATGTATGTATGAATGTGTGTGTGTACACATACACTATGTACATATATATTAAAATGTAGTTAACTTGGCACACCGTGTTTGTTACTTAGCTTCTTTAGCATATCATTGAAAATGCTTCTAAAGCATCAATTTTTTTTACATATACATATATATAATATTTTTATTGGGGTGACACTGGCTTACAACGCTGTGTATGATACAGAGGTGTAGGTTCAGCCCTCTATAGATGAATGTTACTGCACCACAATCATCTATGTACATTTTACTGGCTGCATAGTAATCTGTCTTCTTAATCATCAAAATTTATTCATCCAGCTTTCCATTATTGGCCCTATGGTTTGTTACAACTTTCTCAGTGTTGTAATCAGAATTGGGTTTTCCATCATCGTTACTACATCTTGCTTTGTATCTTTGATTAGAGAAGTTTTTAGAAGAGGGAATTGCTGGGTCAAATAGAGGTGTGTTTTAAAGGGTATCAGATGTGCCACAGGGCTCAGATTCAGTACTGCAGCCCAGCTCCCAGGCTTTATTCACCCCAGACATGGGGAGCAACGGAACACAAGAGGCACAGCAGTCTAGTGGATCTGGTGAAGGGTGACACTTGCTAGCGGCATTTGAGGGGTACCGCCCTCTTCGTGTCAAATTGATGCTTTTCATTTTGTAGGATTCCCACTGCCCAGGAAACATTATTTGGAAGTTGTATTAACTTTGGTATTTAGCTTTAAATCATCTATCAGTTACAGATAATAGAGAAAGCTAGCATGAATGAGGACTAATGAGGGAGGTAAACAAACTGTCTTCACCACACTGTGGAGGTGGGAAATAGTAGTCAGCAGCTTCAGATGAATTACTGGTGAGGATTCAGTGAGATAATACATATTAACACCTCAGTATCGTGTCTGACAACACAATAAGCATCCAAGAAATGCATGCTACTTGAAAAAGATGCAGGAACAAATCTCATAGAGCAAAATATAATATTTAGACTTTCCTTAAATATTTGTTCACAAGGCTAAACTGTTATAATAATTAGGTTTATCTGATTAGGGCATCATAGGAATATACTTTGGAGTTTGATTTTAGTTCTTGCCTCTACGTAGAAAAGATGTCAGCCATTCAGAGCACACTTCCGTTTTTATTGTCTGAACCAGAGTGGACTTTCAAGCTGTATGACTGTTGTGCTATGGATGGTTATTTTGTATTTCTAGTGTTATATTGTATGGCAGTATCTGATATTATATTGCATATAATATTTGTTTTATCTGCTTCTAATGTCAGAGTCCAGTTGCCTCTATCCACCCTATTTCCAAAAAGCAGTAAATATGATTTACTTTATGGCATGTTTTTTCATAGGTTATCACACTGCTCCAAATGTAATATCTGCTTTCTTAAAAAATTATTATCATACATTAAACACGTAGGATTCATTCCATTGGGCAGTTTATTCTGTGTTTTGACTACTGAGGTTTCTGATCCCTGGGGCATGGAGATGAAAGAGGAATGCAGGGGATTATTATTTGACTGTTATTGGCATTTATTTGATTGATATTGGCATACGATGGCACATGTTTGAAGCCATCTGAGATTTTTGAACGTACTCCATCTTGGCTAGTCCCACCTGTGTGCTTTCCCTTAATTTTTTTTTTTTTTTTTTGGTAACATTCCTACCAGGAATTCTACATCTCTACCCTGGGATTCAAGGTCGTTTGATGTGACTTTGGAAAAGAGAACACATCCTCCTTAACTGTGTCCCCTTATCTCAGGCATGGGTCATTCTAGCCTCTCTCTCAAGTTTCAGTTTTATCAGTTAGGAGGCAGACACCAGCTGAATTATGTCCTTCTGCAGTGAACACAGACTAAGCTCCCTGGTGATTTCAGAGACCCTCATCCAGAGCTGAGATGAGCAGTAGGTGTTCATGGGGAGAGGGTCATGGGGGATCAGGTTTATAGGATGGCATTCCACCTTCCAGAACCTTCCTCACAAATTTGCTCTAATTTCCAGAAACTTGACTGTTTTATCTGAGATGTGGATGAGACATTTACAATTTTTGCACAGTGGTCCAACCCACAGCTCACTTTGGTGCCAATTACCTTTAATATTTTTGTGCTATTACAACTGTTTTATTCCAAAAATTGCTTTCATTCATTTTATCAGCTTGTCCAATGGGAGAGAAAAGATGTCACTTTCATTTCTAAAGCTTAAATTCATTGAATACTGTTTTTCTACCTGGCTTATGCCTTAGTCATCATTAAAAATCTCAGAGGAAATCTCAATTGCAGAATAATTTGACTTTAAGGACTCTTAACATTTTGAATTTGGGATGTGACAGGCTTTAAAGGGAAGCTGGAAGGGTAAATCAATTGCTCTCAATTAGGGACAGGTTTCAAAGGTACAGTGATGAGGTCAATGCAATTTAAAGCAATTTAGCTTGGAGCATTTGTCTTTTTTATAACATTTATGTCTCTTACTGAATTTTTCTGGCCATACATTCAGAACTGCAGGTTCAGCCCTTTCATTACAAGCTAGTGATTGATGATAAATTAACATTTCTGTTAGGTGCCAGAAGAAGCAATTCTATTGGTTTAATGCATTGTCATTACTTTAGCTGCTGAACAAATGTTTACATGCCACAAGAGTGCCTCCAGTTCTCAGACCACCAATTTTTGATTAATTTTGCACAGTGTACCTTGGGCTTGTTATTCTGATAGTGTTTTACATTACTTTGAAAGACCTTTTTGCATTTATTTAGAGACCATGCAACAACTGTTCTTGTTCTATTAGACTCACAAAGTGACAGCATACTGAATAGTTACAGCTTATGATAGATTTAAAATGATTAATTAAGAGAAATGTATATATAAGCAGCAATATAGCACAAATTATATTCAATTTTGCAAAGAAACCATCTTTGTTTCTTAGCAGAACAATTGATTCTTACTTTTAAAGCAGTCACAACAGCAAAATGAAGATATAGAGAAGAATAAAACTTCCCTAAAGGTGTCTAATTTAACTGAAAACAAAACAAAAGAAAAAAACAAAAACCTGGTTAGAATCACAAAAAATCCTTCAAGTCAGTGGATCTACATGAAAATCTGATTTTGGATCATTGTAAATGAGTTAAATTTAGGTAATCACAAAGATCAGCTTAATCATCAAGAAGTTTCTATTAACTGTATTTGCTCATAAAGCTGAATTCATCCTGGCAGGGGAAAAAAATCAACCTATGAAACAAGTGTATTTATTTTGTGAGGTTAAAACAAGGTAGGTTTTTTTTTAAAAAGCTAGTGACTCTTGTCATCTTTCTACATATTCAAAAAACAACTGTAATATGTTGAATGACCTTTGGTATAGAAATTTATGTAGAGAGTAAGGACTCAAGGGGAAAGAAATAACATTACTAAGGAATAATTATACCCTAGATGTTAACCAAGTCACTCTATAGCTTTAAGGTTTTTAAACTATAAAGTTCTGGGTAGTTATTCCTACTTCATAGGTTGACAATTTTGGAAAGGAAACATTTGTAAACATAGCTCTTTCTAGCAAGCTGGTGTACCGAGCTCCTAAGATATTTAACTTTTAGAGAATGAGCCTCCTCATTATGTAACAAGCTTTAATGAGAGCTTTAACAGCTTTAATGACAGAAAAGATACCAAGACTTGGTATTTTTGGTGCACAAGCCATATCTTATGCTTTTAATTGAAAAAAGACAATTTAAGAAATAAAGTTGGGCTCAAGATAACATATTTTCAGGGCTTTGACGAAATAAGGAAATGACCCAGATAGAAGAGGCAGCTAAGATATTGTATAAAAACTTATTAAAGGCAAGAAATATAAAAGGGCATTTCTGCAGAGATAGGGAAAGACAGAAAATATAAAAGATTCAAAACCTTGATGAGTTAGCATAGCTAGAGGACACCTCCTATTTAAGAGGCTGGCAGCTAAAGGGGCTGTTCCAACTGCAGTGAGAACACCACGAAGACAGTGGTTTCCAGCTCCATGGATAAAAGGTGATAAGGTTGCCAAGATCGTAACTCAACCAGATAGCGAGTTTAAAAACATTTTTGTAGTGGGAGACACTCATTGGGCTTATAGCTTGTTATTCTTGCTTTATTTTTTTTCATGTTTTATTTATTTGTTTGTTTTGTTTATATATGCACTGGGTATAGTCAGAAGCATGGGAGGGTGAGAGAATTCACCAGAGCCAGAGCGGGGAGCAGAGCAGGCAGAAGGACCGAAGTACAGCAGCGGGCGGCAGGAGAGGTCTGCGCGCCATGTGGGAACCTCCTCCGGTGGCAGGGGAGCAGCCGGGGATCGAACTTGCGCCACAGAGGCCGCGGGCAGCTTCGCAAGCCAGCGCTCAACCACTGCGCCACCGGGGAGGCCCTTGTTATTCTTGCTTTAAATTATAAATCCTTTAAAATAACTTCTGTGTAGCTAAACCAATCTATAATTAATATTTTTACAAAATGAGAAGGTTCACTTTCTAAAAGTTAAATATCTTAGGAGCTTGGTAATCCAGCTTGCTAGAAAGAGGTAGAGTTTACAAATGTTTCCTTTCCAAAATTGTCAACCTATGAAGTAGGAACAACTACCCAGAACTACACAAAAGAGATATGAGGAGACTTAATAAGGTTATGGAACCTAACCAGAGATTCAGTCTTCTTCTACAAGTCAGTGTTTTCTTAGTGACTTGAAAAATTCTAAAAACCTTTGCTTGGATGACATCATCATCATCATCATCCAATCAGGCAAGACTTGGACAGATCAGAATTTTGAAAGGACTGCAATGTTTTTTATAAATAGTTTCACTTAATACCCATGCCTAGGGAATAGTATCTGCTGAATAAGAAAATTCACCCCTTTGGGAGAGTAGATGGGTAACTGCACCGGGGGAGGAGGCAGGATTCTCTTGTCCCTTCCAGCTATGAAGTTAGTTGTTAAGTTTTTCTAAACATCTTTTCCATTGGAAGCTTTCCATAGCACTATGGAGTGAGGTAATGAGCCTTCAAGTGTTCAGGTGCCTCATTTGTAAAGATGGGATGATAATTGTATTCCCCAAAGACTCAAGACACATTTTCTTAAATTCTTTTTGCTTAAAGCTCACAAACCTACAGTCCTCTACTTCATGCTATGTTAAAACCATGGTAAAATACAATTCAGCCTTAAATTTTCCACAAATGGCACTTCCTAGAAGTCTTTATTCATACTTTATTAAAGCTTGTTCCCCGGTACAGACTCCTGATAAGTTTCTCTCATATCTTTAGGTCTTACTGCTTTTAAAACTCATTTGGGATAAGTAATATTGTATCATGTAAAATTCTAAAGGTAAAGGCGGGTATAGAATAAAATATCTCACTCCTGTTCTTAGTTACTTCTTTTACCAAGAGATCACCAATATCGTTTGTGTGTGTGTATTTTCTTCTTTTAGAAAGACTCTATGTATATACAAAAGCAAGTATTATATATATATTCTTTGTTTTTTAAACACAATTGGAAGCATACTATATATACATCTTTATGTCTAGATTTTAAAAACTTAAATCTTGAGATTTTTCAATATGAGTACATAAGGGACTCCCTCATTATGATGCTAAATGTGTACATGGAGTTGGACCAAATATGTAGAGAATAGGTTTGCTCACATGTTTATTTTTTGAAAAACTTAAATTCAGTAATGCCAACTAGCATAATTATATAGAAGTGCCAATATTCAGAGCTACACCATAAAAATTGCCAAAAGTTTTAACCTTCTATAAGACAAACTTTTTACTAAAGCTAATGAAAATGATACACGTGTAGTTTCTGCCTTACTTTGAAGGTGAGATTTAGCCACAGAGAAAAGAGAGAAGTTTGGTGTGCTCTCTCATGTTCAGCAACAGGGAGAGAAAAAATGTAGTTCCAGGTTGTTATCAGTTGCATTGGGATATGACTCCACTTCCCTCTGTGTGAAGGCAGGCTCAGAGCTTGTGCCTCCCAGTGTATAAAGCAACAGAGGGAGAGTACAAGTTTTATTGAGAATCATTTTAATTCTTTCATGGTAAAATTGAGGTAGAAAAGATGGTATCGCAAAGATCTGTCTAGTAAAGAAATGAGCATAGAAGAAACAGCAGTTTTTAAATTAGAGAAGATAATAAATATGGGTAATACTTGGTGACAGAAGAATAGTAATTATTAATATATGGGATTAATAAATTGGAGAGAAGAATTGCAGTAAATGAAACAAGCAAAAGGAGCCTTAAGTTATCAAGGAATGAATGAACAAGTGAAAAAGTGATAAGAGAAAGATGGAAAAAGAAGAAATCAGAAGAAAAATTTTGTTTCATGGTTAAAGAGAGTTTAACTGGTAACATTGGCATGGCTAAGCTGGTAGATAAAAATGGCAGATTCGTGGGAAAAGTCCTCTGTGAGGCAAGAAAATAGTGAAATCAAGGCTAAACACTGGTGCAATGAATGGATGAGGCAAGCCAGAGTTTATACTCACATCTGGGGGTGGCTGCTGGTAAAAGATGGGGTATGATAAAGGTATAGCAGGGTGAATTCCCCTGTGGATGATGAGGGGTGATCAGGACTTGGTCATGGATTTCCATTATTAATCTTAGGAGGTTCATGGAACAGTGTGAAAGGAAGAGTTAGCACAGTAAGGTGGTTCAGAGCAAAAGAAAAGACAAAATTGTAAGCACCAAGGGGAGGTAGGCAAGAAGAGTGTCACAAAAGGGATTCCTTAAGGGGCTACTGAAGATTAACTCAAAGATACAAGCATTTGGGTGAGCTGAGCAAGATGGAGACAATTTTTTCTTTTTTTTATTGCAGTTTTTATTGTATAAATCTAATGATAACAATCATTAGGAAAAGGGCATTTTGTACCAGTATATCTGTGACCATGTATTTTCATTAAACTAAACTCTGAAGAAGCAATATGCTTGTTCAATAACCAAGCATTATTAAACCTCATTTATGATCAACCATGTTAAATATAACTTTGTACAGGAGACAATTCTTTTGAAGCTTAGGTTTAAGGAGAAGTAAAATGTTAGAACGAAAACTGTGCCAAACATTTCGTGAATGCTCAGGAATCTTCATGAGTTAGAAATAGTGGTGGGATCATATAAACACAAAAATTACATCTGATAGAACTGTTAAGTTAGCAGCATGCTATCAAAATATTCCATTTCCTTTCACATGGAAACAAGCGCTAGGAGCATGCTGTGTAGCACTGTGCGGTCTCTGTACAGGGACAGTTGGCTCACAATCCAGTCCAGGTCAGGATTATGAATATACATTTTAAAATTTCAAACAAAATGGTGCGTTACTTCCTATATAGTTTATCAGATTTGACTTCTCTTGTAAATATAAGTAGGGATCATTTGCAAAATAACAGAGTCGAATTTCCTGTGCAGACAGATGCTTTTTATATTTATAAAGCTTGAGTTCCTTTTTTCCTTTTTACATGCTCTGGGAAACTGGAAACTGATATGATATTTCATATCAAGTTTAGTTTAACATATGGCAAAGAGCGTTGAGACTGTCTCCAAACTTTGCAGTTAACAGTTTCCAGCCTACACAGGAAACGAAGCTGTGCTGCTGACGCATCCCGCTCTATGGGAAGACCTCAGAGAACAGCCTGAAGTAAAACCACAAAAAGTATGTTTATATGAAGCGCAGCATTCAATTTAAACCACGGTGGCACAGAAAGCTTTGGTTGATGCTTCAATTCCATTTTTAAGTTGCTGTAGCAAAATATTTCAAGGCATATCAATAACCAAATAGCTGTTAAGTCTGTTCTCCAGCTTTTGGTTAGATAGATATGTTCTAAGTGAAGAGATTGCCTTTTCTGAGAGGCTTCAGTTTAGAATCACCTAGTGTTTGTTAGTTTTCTCCTAGATTCAATAAGTTGGCCCTAGAACATGGGTTGGAACTTTGCCTGTCCACTAATAAGTGGATTCCTGGTAAACAGATGATGTAAAAAATGCAATACAGTAATGTAAATGTATTAGCTAGCTCTTCCTTATGATTTTCTTTATAACATTTTCTTTTCTCCAGCTTACTTTATTGTAAGAATGGAGCATATGCAACAAATTAAATACAAAATATGTGTTATTCTACTGTTTACATTATTGGTAAGGCTTCTGTCAACGGCAGGCTGTTGATAGTTAAGTTTTGGGGGAGTCAAGTTATATGTGAATTTTTCACTCTGTGGAATGGGGGTCAGTGACTCTAATTCCTGCATGTTCAAGAGTCAACCATATAACAAAAACAAACCAAATAACTTGTCTATCTAGAACCTGTGGAAGAGAGAAGTAGGATGACTTTCGTGCAAAATAATTGTTAGGTGTTACATTTATCCTGTATTATAGACCATGTGGAAAGTAAAGTGCTGAATATCTTATTAATTCCTTCAGCATTACACAGAATTCATCATTCATTCAGTTCCATACTACCATATAGCTTTTTGAGTTCTTGGGAATTTTTTAAATTTTTTTTTGGTCTTGGCAATGATTTTTTTTAATTAGATAAACTCATGCCATTCACAGCAACGTGGATGGGGCCAGAAGGACTTATGCTCAGTGAAGTAAGTCAGAAGGAAAAAGAAAAAAATTGGAAGGTTTCACTTATAGGAGGATTATAGGGGAACCAAAGAAGACATCTGTGTAAAAAAAAACAACAATACAAAACACAACGAAACAAAAACAGACAATTGTAAACCAGAGACATCCTGCAGCAGAGGAGGGAGAGGGATCAGAGGGAGGGAGGGAGGAGAACAGGGGACTGTGGTGATGGTGCACAGGTGCATTGGGGAAGGAAACTCTATGGGGTCTTGGGCATTTTTTAAAAGGCTTTTTTTTTTTTTTTTTTTTTTGGTGTAAGGGGCTGGGGTTCTACTATGTTGTGAGCTCTCATTTCCCATAGCCATTGTTCTACCACTCTTTCTCTCATGTACTGATGTTTGTTTACAAAATGTCCATTAGGATGAGACACAAGAATAAGAAGTGCCATATAATTTCTGTTTAAAATGAGGCTATCTAAGGTTGTGAGTGTGGGCCAGGGATATGCTGTCACCAAAACACAATGGCAGTAAAAGGAGTAAGGACCTTTCTCATCCTGGTTGTTTCCCTTGGGTCAAGTTATAGAATCTTTCTGAACCCCAGGTGCCCATCTGTAGAATGCCTCACAGAAGTGCTGTTAAGGTCAAATAAGATAATATATACAAAGCCTCACAGAATTGTTACTAAAATGAAAGGTCCTGTATAGTAAGCATGTGGCATGGTGCCTAGCACAAAATAGGTTCTTTCTTTCTCTTCCCCTTTCTTCTCTAGGAGCATTTCTTGCTTCTTTCCTTGTTCTATAGACAGCTGTTAAAGGGAAAAACCAGAATTACAGATAGTTGAAATACCACTAGTGTTTCATCACTTATCCTGTGGAATTTTAGGTGTTAATATTTTAGGTGTTAAAATTTTTGATATTTAAAGAAAAGATACTTTACATGCTCACAAAGTGTCGTTGAATCAAATTCTTTATATAATGGTATGTTTTAAAATAATCTGTATAATATTATTTCATAATTAGACTGGATTTATCATTCTTTGCTAATAAGAATTCCTGTACTAGTAGTTTAAAAATCAGTACTCTATTCTTTTTGTTAAAAAAAAATGTGATGGAGGGCCTCCCTGGTGGTGCAAGGGGTTAAATCCCACACCATGAAGCAATCTGCAGCCTCTGCAGCACGAGTCTAATCCCTGGCTGGCCAGGGAGCAACCCATATGGTGCAGCAGACCTCTCCTGTTTCGCCCGCTACTCCCCTCAGCAGTGTACTTTGGTCAGTCTGCCTGTTCTGTTCCCCACTCTGTCACTGGTGAATCCTCTCACCCCCAACATCTCTGGCCTGTACCCCAGCTCTTGTATGCATAAACAAATAAATCTTTAAAAAAAAGTGATGGAATCTCATTAAAGAAATATTATAAAATACAAAAAAAAAAAGAAAAAAGAAAGAAAAAATGCCCAGTTCTCAACATCTTTTCAGCATTTTTGCGTATAGTTTTCTCAACAAAATTATAACACATTATAATATTGTATTCTGTTTATACATGATGGATCTTTCTCATGATACTGCCAAATTACTGATAAGGAATAACTTTTAAAATCTGCATCATAATCTAAGTGAATGTAATTTATTGAAATGTTTCCTTTCTGCTGGATATCCATAACTTCTGTTTCTTTCCCCATTACAACAGGCACTTTCTATATTCAATATCTTTCCTTAAGATAGTGTCTCAGAAGTGGAGTTATATATTAAACTGTCTGAAGACTTTTGCCAAGTGGGAAACTAGCAATCTCAGAATCACTGTTTTTCCAGAGAGGACACCTAGCCAGGTTCCCCTGGCATCAGCCATCCTCTTTCTTCCAAATGAATGTCTCAGCCTTCTGCTGCACTGTGGATGGAGAAGCTCACCTGGGCTTTGCTCACTTTACTGATGCCAAGTGCAGTGTGCATTCAGATGTCCTGATAGTACCTCTGAAACCTGAATTTCTAATGTCTTTAATCTCTACTAAGAGGGACCTTTTGTTTTTATTACTGGTATTGACATTTCACAGAGCACATCTGGAAGCACAGAGTAAATTTTGCAAGAAAACCTAGGCAATCATGTCCATATCCTTCCTTTTTCCTCGCAGGCCCATACCTGGCTGTGAGCTACTGACTCACTGAATTTACCTACAAGCTCTACTAATGCCAGGTTCACTGGTCTGGAAGGAAAGATATGGTTCTAACTCATTCCTCTGGGACACTAGAAGGTCCAATTATCTGCATGACTAACGCCTTCCCTGAAGGTTGTATCACATGACCTTTAGAATGAATCTCATTTTAGCTGAGCTCCATGACTGACACATCAGGAGAAAATACATCCAAATGCAAATGCAGCTTCTGTGAGGGACTCCATCCAAGATAGAAAATTACTAATGTCTGTGAGAGGCGGTAGCATGCTCCAGGGCCTTGGGTAAGTGAGGTCCCACAGAACATTGATCATTAGCCATGGGCAGCCAGGTAAGAAAGCCGGTAATTCAATCCCACAAAGTAAAATCCTGTTAAGACCCTATTAGTTATTACAGGGCAGACTTAAGTAGTTTAAATCTCAAATACAATACAATACAATGTGCCCTGGGGGTGAGATTGAACAGGATTATAAAGCGCATTTAATGGAACAGGTAGCCAAACTGGTGAAATCCTCATTTAAATGTATCTAGAAACCTCTAATTTTTCTCCTTGGCCCTCATCTCCCTTTCTTGAACTGGATTCTCAGGACTTTCTGGTGAGCAGTGAGAAATGATCTGGCTTTGATGAATTCTTCTAGGACTGAAGTTCCTACAACCAAGACAGAAGTGAGAGGGCAGGGAACTGAATTTCACATCATCAGGATCACTCTCAGAAGTATACAGACTTACTCATAAGATGTTTAAAAGGCATTAATTAAAACACAATAACTGGATATTGTAAACAACTAGTTGTTTCTAAAACACATTCATGTGTTTTTTCATAGACTTTTGTGCTCGCTCTTCCCTCTGCCTGGAGATGATCAAGGTTAGTAGTCACACACGGTTCTGAGATCATTGCAAGATGACTGGCTTCTACTCAATAGAGAGATGTTTGGAAGATGAAAAATAATGTAATTTATATTTTATTGCCCCTTCAATTATTTGAGGATGCTGTAAATCTACAGAAAAGAAAAAAATTAGGACAGGAAACATCATTATACATTTCACTTGCTTACAAGTCACTGCATTTGCTTCATATTTCCTTCTTTCTCTCTTTAAATATATCTTTTATTTTGCTAAATGATTTGAAAGTAAGTTAGAGATCAAGATACTAGCACCTAATCCGTTAGTATGCATCATCTAGGAACATGTGCCAGTTCATTAAATATCACTTAGGAAAACATTGATTCAGCATCACCTATTGTACAGTTAGTTCACATTTATATTTCCCCAATTGTTCCTTAATTGTCTGTGGCAAATGATATTTCCCAAAAATTGTCACACAACTTCTCTCTCTCTCTTAGAACTTCTTCTCACTCCACTGTAAAGAGGTGGAATCTAACTGAATCCTCCTTATCCTCTTTGATTTCAGGTAAACTATTGTGAAGGAAGTGATGTGACTTCTGAATCTAAGGCAATTCCGTTTCTGCTGAGCTTGCTGCACTGGGTACAGCCCTAAAGCCATCTGGCTGCCCTGAGGCTATCCTGCTGTAAGGAAGCCTCTAAAAGCCCAGGGGAGAGACCATATGAAAAAGCCTAAGACTGGAGAGATTCCCAGACAGCTGGCAGCCGCACATACTGCCTGGTGTTCCACTCTGGCCACCATCTGACCAAAACAGTCTGAGACACTGGGGCCAGGCTCACCAGTTCAGCCATTTCTGAATTCTGACTTAAAGAACCATGGGAAACAATAAAATGATAATAATGCATTTTTTTAAAAAGCCATTGTATTGCAGGGTAGTTTGTTACCCAGCAGTAATAAATAAAAAAAAAAAATAGACTTTTATAGATATATATTTTTTTAAAAAGTCAGGCTCTAATTAGGTTTTGAGATTTAGAAGTTAACATTAGGTAGTCATGTCTGTTAGTATCTTTTAAACAAGATTAACCCCCCCCCCTTTTTATTAGCATGGTATTTTCTATTTAGAAAAGTCCAGGATATTCACTTTATAGAATACACTGATGTTTGCAATTGTGAGATTGTTTCTTCATAAGTATGCTGAAGTTTAAAAAAAGTACTGTCAAGAATACCAAAAGGTATTTTTGAAGTTCTCTTTTTTTAATTGTGGTTAAAAAAATACATGACATGAGAAATGACCTCGCAACAAGTTGTTAAGAGTAAGGTATTAACTGTGTGCACATTGCTTTATAGCAAACCCTCAGAAATGTTTCATTTTGCAGACGGAGGATCTATACCCAGTGAACAGCAGCTCCTCATATCCTCTATTCCCTGGCCCCTGGCAATCACCATTCTACTACTACTTTTCTAAGAGTGTGACTACTTTAGAAGCTTCAAACAAGTGGAATCATGCGGTATTTGTTCTTTTTCATCTGCTTTACTTTTCTTAGCTTAATGTCCTCACATTTGATCCATGGTGTAGCACAGGACAGAATTCCCTTTCTTTTTTAGACTGAATAATATTCCATTGTATGTATGTACTGTATTTTTTTTTTTTAAGATTTATTTATTTATTTATACAAGCACTGGGTACAGTCAGAAGCGCGGGAGGGTGAGAGAATTCACCAGAGCCAGAGCAGGGAGCAGAACAGGCAGAAGGACCGAAGTACACTGCTGAGGGGAGCAGTGGGAGGCAGGAGAGGTCTGCGTGCCATGTGGGACCCTTGCCTGGCATCCAGGATCGAATCAGCACTGCAGAGGCTGCGGGCAGCTTTGCAACCCAGTGCTCAAGCACTGCGCCACTGGGGAGGCCCTGTACTGTATTTTCTTTATTTGTTAATCTGTTGAAGGACATTTAAATTGTTTCTACCCCTTGGACATTGTGAATAATGTAATGAAGTAGGACAGCAAATATCTCTTTGAGATCCTTTTTCCAATTCTTTTGGATATGTCAGAAGTGAGATTGCTGGATCATATGGTAGTTCTATTTTTAATTTTTTTAAACAAATTTTATTTTTATATTCCCCATGCAATTGCAATCCCCTTATTTTGACCCCAATCCCTCCCCTCCCCACCCTCTACCCCCCATAGAGTGTCTCTTGTTCATAGTTGTTTGTTGATTTTGATATTTTCTTTCTTACAGTTATTCTTTTTCCTGGTCCCTTATTTAAGTTTTCTAGATTCCTGCTATGAGTGAGACCATCCGGTATTTTTCTTTTTCTTTCTGGCTTATTTCGCTGAGCATGATCCCTTCCAGCACCATCCATGTTGCTGCAAATTGCATGTGTTTTGAGGAGACTCCATACTGTTTTCCCCAGAAGCTATAACAGCTATACCTTTTCACATTCCCTTGTTAGAGGTTTCACCACTGCACACCCATGAGGATGTAAGAGAATACATGTTTTCCTACAGCTTTGTTAACAGAATACTGTGTCAATCTTTAATTTAGTGCCTAAGAAATAGTATATCAGTATATTTATTTATTTATTTAAAATATTTATTTATTTATGCATACAAGAGCTGGGGTACAGGCCAGAGGTGTGGGGTGGTGGTGAAAGGATTCACCAGAGACAGAGTGGGGAACAGAACAGGCAGATTGACCAAAGTACACTGCTGAGGGGAGCAGCAGGTGAGTCAGGAGAGGTCTGCCGCGCCATGTGGGTTGCTCCCTGGCTGGCCGGGAATCGAACTCGTGCTGCAGTGGCTGTGGATAGCTTCAGAGGTTGCGTCTTTATCCTGGCTCCACCAGGGAGGCCCTTATTAGTATATTTAACTTAGTGTTTTATTCTTTCTATGAGTGAAATTTAGCATTTTAAAATACATTTAATGACTTTCAAAGGCTGTCTCTGGATGCCATGTTGGGAGAGAAATCAAAGTCCAGTAATGCAAAATCTCTTGAATCAAAGGAATTCTGTAATTGGTTACTTCCAGGGCAACCAGATTTTCCTTCAGATTCAAAGGATGGTACATATACAAGCATGACAAATTAATGCATTGTTATTTATTGAGGACTGACTATGTGCCAGACATTTTTCAGTATATTGTGATTATAAATAGAAAAAGACATGATGGTTTCTGTCAAAGAATGTACAAACTACTGGCGCAAGATAAACCTGGACAAGTTATGCTAGGGTTATGCCCATATGCTATGAGAACACAGGAGAAACTAAGAGTTCAGGAAGTCTTCTATGAATAGATAGATAACTGTTAGCTCAGAATTTTTTTTATATATATATTTTTTTTAAATAGAGGCATGTTTTATTTATTTACTTGTTTGTTTATACATGCACTGGGTATAGTCAGAAGCACAGGAGGTTAAGAGAATTCACCAGAGCCAGAGCGTGGAGCAGAGCAGGCAGAAGGAACAAGGTACACTGCTGAGGGGAGCAGCGGGTGGTAGGAGAGGTCTGTGGCGCCATGTGGGACCCTCCTCTGGTGGCCCGGAGAGCAGCTGGGGATTGAACCGGCGCCGCAGAGGCCGCAGGCAGCTTCGCAACCCAGCGCTCAACTGCTGCACCACCGGGGAGGCCCTGTTAGCTCAGATTTGTTGAAAGGTATTCCACCCTGAGGCAACAGCTCTTTAAGGCATAAAATGAGATAACAGATTGGGTTTAGAGTATTATACCTCATTCTGTGTGGGTGGGATAAAACGTGCCAATGTGAGATGACTGAATGAAGTGACCATAAAAGTGAATAAGGGCCAGGTTTAATATTTTTTTCCTAGTGAGGGAAAATTTCTAAAAGTTATGGGAAAACAGCCAAGGATTAAACAAGCAATAACATTGCATTCATTTCTTTAGCCTAATATCTGTTTTCTTAAATGTTTCAATAATATGTATTCCAGTGACTTAGTTTATCACACTCCTATTTTTCTTAGCTGTAGAAATCAAGAAGACATTGGCATGCTTTCTTATCTCACAGGGGCAAGTAATTATATAACACCATAGTTAGTTGTGAAGAACATTTCTAATAAAAAATGTGGAGGGAAGCAAATAAGTGAAATAAAATGGCTTGGCTTTACAGTTTAAAAGTTTTATCATATTATAAGTAACACCAATAGGGCCTGTTCTTTTAAGATAAAAAGTACATGGTTTATTATTCGTAGTTCTTTAAAAGTACATTCGACATTTCCCCTAAGCTATAACTGCTTGTGCTTTTCTCAAAAAGCACTTAAACGTCACTTTTCACCTAAAATGGAGATGACTTGCTTTTTCCTAGATAATGACCAGAAATTTTAAACCATTCACACATATTCCTCATACCAAGGAATGAGTCACATGAAGAGGTAATGTGCATCACTTAAGGCCAATTTAACCGGAAGCAGAAGCATTGTGATGGAGTGGTGGAAGCACTGAACTCAGAGTCAAAAAGAGCTCAGCCTCTCAACAGAATATGATAGGACTGAGCTTGAGACTAAAATTAAGTGACTGAGTAGATGATCTTTGTGGTACTTTTCAGTCTTAAGTGTCCATTGTTCCATGTCAGGCTATTTCATTCACACTTGTGAAAACTTGCCAAATATTTAGAGCACATTAAAAATTTCCTGGATCCAAATTTCACATAATTTCAAGCAGATACCCTGCTAGAATGTAGTTTCATTAAAATTAGACTTGATATCATTCACATTTGGAAAAGTACTAAATCAAGTGATAAACGGAAAATGTAACTATTCATGCATTGAGTCAATCATTTATAAAACACTTAGTGACCTCTTATTAGATTCAAAACGTTGATCTAGATCCAATGGGAAGCATAGAGGTGAAAGACTCATAGATCATTTCTGCAAGAATGCCCACTTGCATAGGAGAAAAGATGCGTAGACATGCAATCATGAGGTGAGGTAGGTGTTAGGTAACATGCGGGATTTACAGATAAAGAACTATTGTTCTATCATGTGTTTAAGGTAGCATGTAGTGTGTATGTGTGAGTATTCTGCTTATAAGAATACTGTTGTAGATATTTTATGACAATCAGACAAACAAAACGACAGTGATAATCTTTTTCAATCTTGTGATCTAAGGTACCATTGCTAAAACTGCCGAATTCCTTCTAGTTTATTTTCATGCTGATGTCTAATTTTCTCATTACTTTGTTAAAAAAAAAGGTTTAGTGTGGGATAATTTCTATTTATGCAGGTTACATTTTTGTATGAATATTCTTGTTTCACTTTTATCATCATCCACTCATCTGTTACTCCCATTTTAAGGTACTCATTCTATTCATATCCAAGGTTGTGAGTCTTCTTTAATTAGAGAAATATGACTTAGGGCAAGCTTTCAGGCATTTGGGTAGAAGGTGTGGTGAATAGGTGCTATATCAAAATGAGAAATGAAAATGCATTTAATAGATGCACATAAAGGCATAATAAAATACTTGGTAACAGCAGACATTTAAGGCCAGAGAGTTATTCTGTTTAAGGAGCACAGTTATCATTGTTGTGATTTATTCTAGTTTAACTGACCCTAGAATGCAGCCACCCCTCACCTCACCCTAAAACTGGTAAAAGTTATTGTAGTGCTTTGATATTGTGTTGACATACAAGAAGAAAGATTTTAAAATGCATTAATTAAAGTTCTGCTTATATTTTAACATTCAGCTCAAGTGTATCTAGAATAGATTCAAGTTCACAGGTATGTTTTCAAGATCCATCTACCTCTTGGTAGTAAACACCAACCTCATTCATCATTCTCAGAAAATGATACTTCTAATTGAGTCTTGGCTATTAAGCTTACAGTGGCTTTCTTTCAGATTCACTGTAATTGAAATTCTTATCTTTCCAGATGCTAATATCTACTTTGATTCCATCAAGTTTTTCTCATTCTTATTCTTACCTAAAGAAGAATAAATTAGCATGCTAATTTATAAATAATAAACTAGCATGCTTCATTGCACCTGGACATTTCTTAATTTTAACACAAACTAGAATGAAGAATTCATGGAAACAGACCACCCCTCCACACTTTATTCTGCAAGGGTAATGTCATTAATGATAGCAGCCTTCCCTTGGGGAAGTCTTGGGTTTCAGAGAACTCAAGAGAACTACAGTGGCTTCTAAAATTCTTATATTTGGAGTCAATATGACAGATGAAGTTACTTTGGATTTGTCTGTCATATGATGTGTGGTAAACCCTGTCATTTATATTGAGCCTGGTTGATTTGAAAGTACTGTCTATTGAAAGTTTCCTGAATGAAGAAAGAACAAGTTTTGTGGAGAAGTTTTTTTCTTCCTTTTATTCCCCATGAATCTTCTCACCAGGACACAAAAAACTACCTAATATTATTAATAGAAGCCTGAAAAGTACCACGGTTTGTTAAGTATTTAAAGAGTTTGTTTGACTAGTCCAAATTAGTATGTAATTTAGTAGTAAGTTAGTCCAAATTAGTATGTAAGTTCAACAAAACCTTTATAAGATTTTCTTTAATTAAGAAAATAATTTGGTTTTTAATTAGTAAAAAATATAGTATTTCTTATGAATTATCTAATTTAGAATGTCTCCAATGTTAAAGTAGGTCTACAAAGTTCTGAAATTACAGTACTACTAGGAATTTCTTAAGCACCAAAGCAGCTATTGGTAAAAGAATCAAACAGATGATTATCTTTCATAGTCCTATTACTCTCTGATGAAAAGAAATGTAAAACATCAGAATTTTATAGATTACAGATTAAAGAGTCTTAAAATGATTGGTGAAAATGTTAGCATATTAAGAATATTTTAACTGAGTCTTCCATTCAAAATCAGGCATAGATTTAACTCTTTTACCTGTATTTACTGGCTGAATTGCAGACAAAGCGAAGGAAGCCATATGAGATGATGCCAAAGATACTTCTATTGGTAAGGAATAGGTCAGTTAGAAGTCTCAGATTCTTTCTGATGTAAAAATCAGAATTATTTATTATCTTTGGGGTAGGAAGATCGATAAACTTCTAAAAGATGAAATGTTATGTACTCCAAATTACTGTGAATTTTGGGTGCACTAACTGATTCTGCCCAAAGATGAGTCATCTCTATTTGTGCTCATTTTCTAGGAAATAGCAACAGTTATAGAAATAGGTACAGTTATAGAATGCAAGCAGATGATGATAAATACCTGCAATTTTATTTGCCAGACCTTTAAAATTAAGGTCAAGAGAGGGCTCTTTTAAATCTTATTCTCTTAGCCTAATCTTTTCCAACTTTCATGCTGATAGAATTTTTTTTCACATTTGGAAAATTACATTTTTTTCCATCCTGAATATCGCTAATACCAGGGACAAACCCATACATCTCCTGTTAAACAAGCCTAACTTTACCTTTTATGTTATTGATTGCCTTTTCCTTACACATTATTGCAACTTCTTGTTCTTTCCCTGTACAACCAGAAATTAATGCAAATGGTTTATTGTAGCCTGGCACACAAACATTACAAAGTGGAGGAGGCGGCATAGTAGCCCACTAAAATAGGCTGCTCTGCCCCTGCCAGAGCCCCCACAAGATCTAACATGAAAGTATCCCAAATGACCACATTTGCTTATTTAATTCCTCTCTCACTTTTGCTTATACTTTTACTTTAAGTAGGAAATAAAAAAGGATAATAGAAGTATTGCCCACCTAAATGAGAAAACTGGTCCCCAGTGGAGATGGGAGTGTTGGAGACATGAAAAGCTTTTTCTCCATGAAAGCAAGAATCTTGGATTTCTGATCACTTTCCAATGCAGTGGAGGCTCTGTGGGAGCACTTCCCTGTCTCTATCCTATGTTCCTCATAGCGCTGCTAGTCATAGGATTAATTTGCCCCCACTTGTTGATGTGGTTCCATTTAGTTTTTACTACTGTTCTAGAGCTGGAACTTCATATCGATTTGGCTGATAACCACCCAAAACCTGACCTCTCAGGTTAATTTCCATCTGCCCTGTCACTTTTCATTATTTATTTGGAGAATAATTCGAAGTACTTACTGGGTTGAGGACCACAGTGAAGAAAAGTTCACCTCCTTGGATACTTTTGTCCAGCTCTTTAGGCCCTCCTGGATATTCTTTGTAGAAAATTGTATGAGTGAAAAGCCCACAGGTTTGTCTTGGAAGGACCTGAAGGAAGAATGTACAGTGAGGACATGGTCGCTGTCAACTAATTATTTTCTCAGGAAGATGATGTGCAAGCTGGTGTCATTATTTAATTCTTAAAATCCTTCACACTCTGGGAAAGCAAGAATGACAACAATATATCGAAGGAAACTAAGACAGACTTTGAATTATTTTAGCCCCTTATCTACTTTAAATCCCCAAGTGAGTACTTCTAATATGAGACCTTGCATATTCCAGCATCGTAAGAAGTAAAACAAAAAGGAAGCAAAAATAGGACTTTAAAAATAGTGGAATTGTCTGTGCTATATTGTAATTCTAGTAGAAAAAAATTTTAAGGATAATACTTTCTGCCAAATTCTACACATGCTTTAGAAAATGAAGTCAATTCTTAATGTGATTCTTAGGAAGTGACATTTTAAATTAGAACAAATATTTGAGACACAAATCATAGGATCTGCTCTAGTCTGGGCGGACTACTGCCAGCTGTAGTAATTGCCCCAAATTCTAAGTTTAAAGCCTGCCAGTTCCAAAAGTAATAACGATATTATTCATTTGGTTAGTAATTTTTATGAAGTGTCACCAACAAAATCACAAAAGGTCACTTAATAAAAGGTCTTCTTTTCACCCTTTGTATAGGAAAGTAATTATTTACTTCAATTACATATTTGGGATGTAATAAGGAGATTTAAAAAAAAAATTCTTACAGCTTTCCTGATAAAAATATCAGTGCAGTTATAAAAAAAAAGGTGTGAAATAGAGCTGTGCAAGATGGTACACTCTTCAGTTAAATATTTTTTTATATAATTTTAAAAAAGATTTTATTTATACAAGAGCTGGGGTACAGGCCAGATGTGCAGGAGGGTAAGAGGATTCACCAGAGACAGAGCAGGGAGCAGAATAGGCAGATGGCCTGAGAGCACTGCTGACGGGAGCAGCGGGTGAGACAGGAGAGGTCTGCCGTGCCATGTGGGTGTCTCCCTGGCTGGCTGGGAATTGTACCAGCACTGCAGAGGCTGTGGACAGCTTCACAGCACTATGTTCAAGCTGCTGTGCCACCGGGGAGGCCCTTCAGTTAAATCTTACATGTCTTCAGTATGACCTGTGCTGTCACTGTACATTTGAAATAGCAGAATATTAATGAATGTACTTTGAGACTTCAGGTTTTACAGAATCTTATGTGTGTGGGTCTTCTGCTTATTGTCTGAAGCCAATCAAGTGTTATTTTTTCTGACTTGATTAGTAAAGCACATTTGGTTCTTTAAGTGTTTTCAAAATATTACCTATACAGGATTTCCCGTGCATTGCAACCTTTTGCAAATATACTAGTTCTTATTTCTCTCAATTGAATGTATATTATAATAAATTTCAATCCAGTCCTTGGAAAATTTTTTATAGAAAACATATTTCTTGGCTCAGTGAATACATTGTACATTGCCTTGTAAATCAGAACTTTATATATCTTATTATTTTGGTAAATTGGAAAAAGTTATATATTTAAAGCTACTTGGTGAAATAGTAAAATGAAGTTCACTTTAACTATAGAGTATTAGGTCTGGTGGTTCCTACATTGAAAAGCATAATACTTTCTCATAATGTAATGTACAAACTCAACAAGAAAGAAAAGTGCAGAGCTCTCATAACAGAAGTAAGTATATTCCCTAGCAAGTTACAGACATATCATTAGTTAACTATTAAAACTTTATTTAGCATTTATTCACTTACTTACAATACTTATTTTAAACTCTTTGCACCCCTCCATATGCGCACATGCTTCACCAAAGCCCCAGTCCCAGTATCTCATCTTATCTCCTCCTGTCTTATCTATTCTCCCTCCAGCCACTGTATTTTTCATTCTGTAAGTTTTTGTGTTTTCTTTGGTTACCTATATTCCACAAATGAATGAAACAATCCAGTAATTGGTTAATGGCCTTTCATTTCTGACTATTCTCACTGAGCATCACCATTTCACAAGCCATCCAGATTTTGAAGGATTTAAGGTAGATTGGGGTGAGAAGACGCAAAAGTTAAAAAATGAATTGCTCATGTGTGATTAAATGTCAGATTAGTTTTACATTTAAAAGTGCATGGTTCTGAATCACTTTTAGGATTCAGGTTGAATATCTTGCTTGAAAAATTATGGAAGCAAAAAAAAATTATGGAAGCATACAGAGCCATCCTTAGGGCCTGCTTCACTGGCTGATTGTATGCAAAAAAAGAGAAAAGTGAAAAGAAATATGAGTTTTTGACTATTTATCAAATTACTGAGTTTGAACACAGTGAAGATGAAGTGCCATGCTTTACTTTGCAACTTTGGGGAGGACCACGCTCATTGAGAGCCTGACAGCTGCCAGGTGCTCCAGGATGGCCAAGGGAGCACCGCACGAGGGTACACTGCTAAGGGGAGCAGTGGGTAAGGCAGGAGAGGTCCAATTCGCCATGTGGTTTGCTCCCTGGCTGGGGATCAAATTCGTGCTGCAGAAGCTGTGGACAGGATAGGTTGCGTCTTAACCCCTTGTGCCACCAGGGAGGCCTGTGTCCACCTTTTTTAAGGTACTCTGCTGTGGACTGCCTTCTATTACTGATTCTGGGTGTATAATACTATTAAATTTAAACTTTGAGACATTAGTGAGCTCTTGAAACCCTAAAGTTGCTCATAGTACCTGGGAGGTAGAAATGATTGCCACAGTGAACAAGAATCTTGGCCAGTGGGACCTAAAGTCAATATCCTATACCTAAGGTCTTAACCTAGAATAATTGTTAATAAATGCTTCTGGGGCTACCAGTAAAGACCAGCTAGGAGGCTGTAGTGGGATTAACGGGAGTCTTTACCAATGGGTATTTCCATTAAAAACAGTAAGTAGATAATCAGGATCTGTTCTTACTGAGAGGTCTCTGGCTCTCTCCAATAGATAAAGTAATAGGACTAGAGACTCAGACTCTGGTCGGGATGCAATCACCTTGAAATGTAGTATGTTCTTAGTAGAGTTATAAGATGATATATTATAGGACCCTAGAGGAGATTAAGATCAGGGTGGGTAGTCAACTGCTTGACACTAACATGCTCTGCATTCAGTTATTTAAGATATAGGGCTTGCTATTGAGGAAGAGGAGTAAGCAGACCAGAAACTCTTTCAAGATGAATAAAATGACAAATACAATACTGCATGAAAACACAATACTGTTAAGACCTTGTAGCTGGAATGGGTCTGTGTTAGCTACATGGAAGTAGATGAAGACAGATTTTGTCTAGGTTGTTTTCAGGTTCCTGTAGGGCAAGTTAAGGAGTGTGGAAACAATTGAAAGTAACAAGGTTAGGAAGGCCTAGATGAAAGTGGCATTTTGGAGAGATGAAAAGTTTGGCACTGCCTGCAGTAGGAGGGGGATAGATAAAAGCTGTCAAGAGACAAAGTAGGAACTACTACCCCAATATTTGCAGGAAAATGATATAGTGAATTAAGGTTGTGGGAAAGGAATGGAAAGAAAACAAGGGAAAGAAAAAAATTTTGTAAGGGAATTATTGATAGGCTGTAGAGACTGATGGGAACTGGGGGGTAGGGTCAGTGTGATGTTTGAAGCACAGAACTGAATTAGGGATAGAGGATTGATAGCCAGTAAAAGAGAAGATAATGAGTTTCTTTAAGGCCTTTTGACTTTTTTTTTAAGATTTATTTATTTATACAAGAACTGGGGTACAGGCCAGAGATGCGGGGGTGAGAGGATTCACCAGAGACAGAGCGGGGAACAGAGCAGGCAGACTGACAGAAATACACTGCTGAGGGGAGCAGTGGGCGAGACAGGAGAGGTCTGCCGTGCCATGTGGGATCAAACCCACGCTGCAGAGGCTGTGGACAGCCTCACAGCGCTGTGCTGAACCACCTGTGCCACCAGGGAGACCCAAGGCCTTTTGACTTCGAATTGTGAATGGATTATAAAAACAAAGCTTTCCTCATCTCACATAGCAATATATGGGAATGACCTAATAATTGTAGGTGTGTTTATACCTCACCTCCTAGCTCTTTTGTATTTTGCAGTCTGTTCCTAGATGGCATATTGGTTCTTGTGGTCTCAACTTCTATCTGGATGACTCCAAGCCCTATTTCCTTTCTCTTATTGCATAGTCAACTGCCTGCTGGACATTCCCCTCTTGGAAATTCTCATTCAGGGGCCCATAAAGCAAATAAAGATGTTTTCCATGGATTGCTGCAGATGTGGAACCATGGGGACAGTTATAGCAATGCAAGAAATCCACTAGAGCTTGTATTACCTGCAATATTCATGCATTTATAATACAGGTAAAATACATTACAGGAGAAATGAAAAATGAAGATATCTTATGGGACTTAACTAAGTAAGTTTCCTGGCAGTACAGAGAGGAACAGAAACAAATGAAACAACAGTGAGTAAAGTCTTTAGAGACTTAAGTTCACTGTTCTACAAAGACTGCACATGATTTTAAAATGCCACAAGGGTACCGAATGCTTGTACATTATCATATAACCCAGGTCTTCAAACCTCTCTCTAGTCAAAAGGCTGGCAGCTTGGGGACCGTGAGTTCATTTTCAGTAAAAAGGAATGGCAGACTGGAATAAAATATGGCCATTTATGTCCCTTGTAGTATTTACAGTGGTTTTTATAGAGGAAAATGTCAAAATAGCAGTTGATCCGAGTTAATGTCATTATCCATTCCGCAAGTTTTACAGACATTGGAAAACCATCTGAAAAGAAGTCAGTTACACCTAATTCTAGAGGATGACATCTGTACAAACAGTGACAGAGAACTGCTGTCCCTTTCATTGCCTGATGTCCCTTCCCAGTGTGTGAAGCTCAGTCAGGGGACCCATAACCAACTTTGCCAGTACTCTTTGAATTTTTCTGATTTAGGGAAAAATTTAGTTTCTATGTATGTATTTGTTCATTTCCCCCCAAGTTACATCAATTTGCTGGTTGTTCACAGAGCTATATAATTTTGGAATTACAACTTTATTTCATAAAATTTGACACTCATTTTTGATAAGAACACACAATAAAATGGGAATAAAAGAAACTTATCTCAACATAAAAAAGGCCATCATATGCACAACCGCAGCCAACATTATACTCAGTGGTGAGAAACTAAATATATTTCCCCTAATATTAGGAACCAGGCATGGATATCTACTCTTATCACTACTGTTTAACATAGTGCTGAAAGTCCTAACTAGAGCAATTAGGTGAGAGAAAGTCAAAAAAAGAATCCCAACTGGGAAAAAAATAAGTGAAAACATCACTATTTCACTATTTGCAGATGACATGATAAAATACATAGAAAAAAAAAAAAACAACTCTACCAGAAAACTATTAGAAATAATACAGTGGCAGGATACAAAATCAGTACACAAAATCTGTTGTTTTTTTATATGCAAACAATGAATGAAGAAATTAAGAAAATAATCCCATTTATAGTTATATCAAAAAGGATGAAATACTTGTGAATAAACTCAACAAAGGAGGTAAAGGACCTTGAAAACTAGAAGACACTGTCAAAGGAAATAAAAGAAGACACAAAAAATGGAAAGATATTCTATGTTCAAGGACTGGAAGATGAAATATTGCTAAAATGGTTATATTACCTAAAGGAGTTTACAGACTCAATGCAATACTATCAAAATCCCAATGATATTTTTCAAGGAAATAGAACAAACAATTCTAAAATATGTCTGGGACCAACAAAAGACCCCAATAGCCAAAGCAATCCAGAGAGAAAAGAAGAAGAATGAAGGTACCATGTTCCCTGATTTCAAACTATACTACACAGTGATGCTAACCAAAATGGAATGATATTGGAACAAGACAGAAATGAAATTCAGACAATGAAATAGAATATAGAGAACAGACAGAAACTGATACAAACTTGGACTGCCATGGAGGAAATAAAAGAAACTGAATCATTAGTCATTAGTTAGCATACAAAAAGTATTTAATTACTTATTATGGGAAATTTCACCAAGTATTATGCAAAAACATTCTTTGACAACATGCCTTTGTCACCAGTGTGAAAAGCAACACATACACACAAAAAGAGAGAAGCTCTGGAGAGACTGGACAATAGATACAAATTATTTAATTAACATCATCTGTTATTTGTACACTACGTTGTGCCTAGTAATGATTAAATGATTAGCCTGGCATGGTAAAGAAAAACAGTTTGAGGACCTCCCTGGTGGCACAAGGGGTTAAGCACAGCACTGTGAAGCTATGTGCAGCCTCTGCAGCACAAGTTCGATTCCAGGCTGGCCAGGGAGCTACCCACATGGCGCAACAGACCTCTCCTGTCTAGCCCGCTGCTCCCTTCAGCAGTGTATTTCAGTCAGTCTGCCTGTTCAGTTTCCCACTGTGTCTCTAGTGAATCCTCTCATTCCCCCCCGCCCCATACCTCTGGCTTGTACCCCAAGCGTATGCATAAATAAATAAATCTTTTTTAAAAAAGAACAGTTTGACTTGTAAGAGAGCAGCATGATTAATATAGAGAGAGTTGATATTAGTTTTATATAATAAGTAACTTTTGAAGAAATTAGGGCTTCTGTAAATCATCTGCAACCTAAATATCACTGCCTGTTTAACATCAGTAGTGTCAGTAAAAAAAAAAAAAATATATATATATATATTTTCAAGAAATTGAAAAGAAGCAACTTTAATATTAAAACATCCTTTATGTAGCTACGACAGATATACTTCCTGCAACATGGAGCTTTAAATTTTTAGCAGTTGGCTCTTCTCTTGTTCTTTCCTCAAGCGAGGAGTGTAAACATGGCAGGGCGGTGCCCCCACCCATACTGCAGACACTGCAGAAAGCTCACCATGATGTTTTTGTGGATGAAGCCCCTCCGGTATCTAGCTGGTTTCAGATGTGGATATTCTTCAGTGCTGGTGATTCGAATATTCCAAACTTTCTTCCAGGCCTCATAAAGCTGAACATGAACAGGGTACACGCCTGAGTGGTGAGGTGCCACCGCATAGCCCATGTCGGTTGGAATACCATGCTCCTAAAACCAAGCGGATGATAATGAGAATGTGGGAAGATTTATCTTGATCCTATTTTTACACTGCAATTTTGAAATACATTTAAATAAGTACTATAAATATATTTGTTTAAATTTACCGCTTACTTCATCATATGGTAAAATGAAAGTGAGGTGTGAAGACATCTTGACATCTGAAGCCTAGTGGGACTCCACCCGTCTTGATGTTCATACTTTTGTTTTAAGGAGGTGGTCGGACAGGACTAGTGACCTATGAGGAATTTGACAGAGCCTGCATTTTGCGTCTCCTGCCATAGCCACCAGTTCTTTAGATTGCTCACAATTTCCACAAGTTAAATGAAAAACTCTTGCTACAAGCATCACTCAGCACTCCCCACAAAGAAAATCAACATTTGTTAGAGGGAAAAAACACATTCTGAGTTCACGAGGCCTGCTGACAGGATTTTATTTTGCCCACTTTCTTCTGAGTCACCCCATTTCTGCTGGTCCCTGTATGTGGGCCAGTAAAATACCATGTTCCCTGTCTCTGAGAAGCATATCTTTCCGTTGGATAATGTCTTAAAATTTTATGGAGCAATCTTTAAAGTCAAGCCCTGATTATAGTGAAAGTAGAAGGTACTGAAAGAAGAAATTATTCTGGGAACTTAGTTGATTTGAAGCCAGGCTTTTGTGCATAAAATGAGTTCAGTTTATTTTTATTTCTTTTTAATTTTTAACTGAAAGTATAAATATGATTTCATGATATATGAAAGCATATCCTGACAGCTGTGAAAAGGTTGATGACAATATAATCAGATTTCTCTGCTGAATTTCCCTTGTCCATTAGATTTATTTTTTTATTGTGGTAACACTGGTTTATATCACTGTATATGATATAGAGGTATAGGATCACACCCTTCAGATGTATGTGACCACACCACACCCACCACAAGGCACCTGAAGGTAGTTTCAAAATTACAGAACATACCCACATACAGACTTGTAAAATAATTAATCAAATGTCATGAGTCTATTCAGTTGGTTCTGACTGGGTCTATAAATCCAAAAATAAATCTACATGAGGTTTAGATTATTTTGGAGGACATTTGTGACCACTTTGTATAGCTGTGCTTGTTCATCTCCACTTGAGATAGTCCATTATCATCCAGATGCATAGAGGAAAATTGCATGGGCATAAAAGATGAAACATGTCTTTTATAAAAAGAACACTCTTGGCTTTAGTAGTTGACAAGTATTTTTTCTCCTGAATGATATTTTATTTTTCTGTCTGTATTTTTCAATTGCTTTATGATCTTCAAAAGTTCCATCCAAACAGGCTTCCTGTGAATGAGTCATGACTTTTCTTCATGCCAAAGAGCAATTTCACATACAGAGAACCACAGTATCAGGCTGCAAAATGCACTGAATTGTGGAAATATGCTGCAAAGTGGCATAGAAAAAGTGGACAAGGTATGACTAGCTGTATTTGTTAGCCTAAATAACAACTGGAAGTGAAGTAAGTGCAAGAAGCACCTGAACACAAAAGGAAAACAGGCTGCTGATGGTTAGTCACTACCTGAGTATCTGTTCAGATGTCTTTATAGGGCATACAAAACCCTACAAATTTGATCCCAGCTTCAATCAGTGTTCATCCTCCCCATTTCCAACTTATGATGATTCCCTTCATGTCTTTGCTGTGTACTGTACACATTATGCCCCCAGTTGGAATGTCTCCTCTTATAAACTCTGCTCATCAGTTCCAACAGCAGTCACTAAGGTTGCTGAACTGGGAGCTGCCACATTGCCACTGTGAGACTGGGTGGTGGCTGCTCTTGGCTCCATTTGATATACTTTTTTTTCAAAGTTCTCCATGTCATTCAATGATACTGTCATCAACTAGCCAGCTGCTGAATTCAAAAGATAGATGCTATTCTCGACACTTGTTTCCTGACCCTCTCCTGAATCCATTCCATTACCATATCTTATCACTACTACTTACAGTATGTCTTCAATCTACCCACTTTTCTCCAGCTCTATCATCGTCATCATCACCCTACTCCATCTACCATTTAATCTATCACTTTCTAGCTTAACCCCCTACCTAAGCTACTTATTTCCTCTCTTGTCTTCTTCCTATCCATTCTCTACATAGCAGCCAATGTAATGTGTAAAAGACACAAATGTGATCATATGACTTCCTATAAAAATCTTTTACTCATACTTAAGATAAAATACATAATCCTTAGGATAGTCACAAACCCTGCATGAATGATCCTTGCTTTTCTTTCTTCCCTCATTGTGTACCCCCCTCCACATATCACTGTTTTAGTCATGTTTTTCTCCTGAAACTCACCAAACACTTTCTTACTCAGCATCCTCCCTGATGTGGTTTTCTCAGCCAGGAATGTCCCTATTCCATATCCTAACTTGGACAAATCTGACACCTCTAAAGGTATCTATCTATCTATTATTTTTTTCTGTTGTAATGTTCGAGAAGCCTTCCTTGTCCCCATCTAAATTAAGCCACATTAAGACTTTCTTTATATTCTTTGTTTGCTTTTCCTAGCACATAGCAAAGTTTGTAAGTGAATACTCTTAATATCTCTCTTCCTCAAGAAATAACAAGCTCCACGAGTTTGGATTCTGTTTTACACACGACTCTATGCCCCGTGCCTTTCTAAAGCAAGCACTCAATACCAGTGAGCAAGTGCATGAACTGATTCTGACCACCTTCCCTTCATTATCATTTTCATTTTCTCAATGATCTCTATTAAACACTTAGTTCACTTGCAGACTGGACATATGGTTAACTCACAGGGAAATATGAAACCTAATTAATACTTTAAAACATGTTTGACTGTAGTTCAACATTACTAAAGTGCAAAACAGAGCAGTTATTTATTATGAATTTATCTATGTTTAAATTATACCTTATAAAGTTGAAAATGACAAGATTTTTCTAAATGATGTATTAAAATATTTCTAAATAGAGACTGAAGATAGTTTTATCAAGCAAAAAGTGATGCTGTATTCCTTAGAAAAAATTTTTCCAACAACCAAAAGAGAAAGAAATGGTCTTCAGAATTTGAGCAACACAAGTTTATCACTGAAGAAATCATTGTTTATTATCATCTTTGACAATAATTATTTAAATTCTTGCTAGTAGTTAACAATGGTAACTACCTTTATTTTTTTCTATTTCTCTATTTCAGTCTTTCTCAACAGAAGAACCCTTTACATTTCCATCAATAATTGGAAGACTGACTGCCTATTTCCATTTTTCTCAAATTAGCTAGGCCACAAACTAATGTAAATTAAAAAAAAAAGTCAGTGATAGGAAATCAAACAGACATTCTGTTCTCTACAGTGGAAACACACTTCACTAACACAACATGATTTGGAAATACTTCTAAATGTTTATCTGAAGTTCATTTTCTGCAGACACTTGCTTAGAATGCCCCAATTCTTCAGTATATAGAGGTTCATGCTTCTTCAGTATGCAGAGGTTCTCATAGTACTGAGAATTTACCTTTACAATTTATATGGGCTTATGATAAGGTGGTGGTATATTGTAGAGTTCTTTTCTAGGAAAAAAAAAAAAATTTGCTTTGATTTTTTAAATGGCTTCCTTAAAAGCTGTGACCGAGAGATATTTGACATAAGAAAGAATATATTTTCCAGATGATGAAGCATGTTTGGAGAATGAAATTAGAACCTTTTCATATAAGGACATAAATGTGTGTGCACACACACACACACATACGCAATATGTGAAGAAAATAAATTTATGAAACTATTCTCTTGAATTTGAGAAGCATTTTAAACTTCTACATACACTTTGTTCTTGGTAAAACTAATGGACCACACACAAATTTTAGTTAATGAGAACTTGTGGGCCTCTGGCATCAGGAGGAGTACTTCAGGGGTTGCTGTGATGTAGGGCAGAGGTAGAGCAACGAAGTAGCAGTGAGGATGATTCAATATATGTGAAGTTACTACTCAGGGCCCTGACTTCCTTCTTCACCTCGAACAAACCAGGAAAGTCTGAATTATTTTTAGGTTAGGGAATAAGGTTTGGTATTGAATGCTAAGAGTTATAAGTACTAGAATATATTCCTGTGGGAAATGATAGCATTTCTGGTATAGTTTAAAATGAAAGACTTTGAAGTAAATAATTACCTTCGTGTAGGAATCTAATTTTTCTTTTTTTTTCAATCATGACAAGATTGTACAAGTAGTCACTAAGGTTTGGATTTAAAATTCTGTTTCTTTGATATAATCTTTGTCATTTTCAATGTGATCTTATATTCCGATGCTAAATATAAATGTACTATTTTAAATTCACTATCTAATCTAAAACTAACATGTATAACTTTCTTCATACAGATTTAAGGAAGTTGTAACTTCCTAAAATACGATAGGCATACTTACATAAATTTGGTTAATGTTGATAGATTTGGCCAGTAGATTTCTTTATGGGTTTTTGTTTGTTTGTTTTTTTAACATGGTGCCCTTTAATTCATAATATAAATGTGTTTGTTCGCTGGTTTGTGAAAAATCTGCTGTGATGATGATGTCGATTTATATAGAGTTGGTTTTATAGTTTTAAATCATCCTTTTTTCCCTAGCTGTTGTATTAAAAAAAAATAATAATTTGGTTGGCCTTTCTCTCCCCTGGTTCCTGAGCATAAGCCCTAAATCTTTGAATTTTCCCTTTGGTTGTTGGTGGATCCCTGGGATCTTATCTGAGTTTATGCTAACACGATGCCTCAGGATAGGGTCTGGCCAAGCCAGAAAGACCTACCCTATAAGCAGACATTTGAGGCTTTGAACCAGGTGATAGCAGCTTGACTTCTAGGGAGGAGATGATAGTTGGAGATTGAGTTCAGTCATGTGGCCAGTGATTCAATCAATGATGCCTATGAAGTTAAACCCCAATAGGGCTTCCATGGTGGCATAAGGGCTAAGTATCAGTGCTATCATCGATAAGGCAAGAGTTTGATCCCCAGCAGGGCGCTAATCCACATCTGGTGCAGCAGACCTCTCCTGTCTCATCCACTGCTCCTTTTAGCAGTGTATGTCAGTCAGTCTGCCTATTCTGCTCCCCACTCTGTCTCTGGTGAAACCTCTCACACACCCCCTCCCCATCTCACCTACACCCCAGATCTATGTAAAATTTTTTAAAAATTATGAAAAAAAGAAATGAAGCCCCAATAAAAAATCTGGATCAAGGTTTAGGTGAGCTTTTCCTGTTGCCTATAGTCTTATGGGCACAGAAACCCCAGGAAGGTGATATTTTCTTGTCCAACAGAAATGGCACAGCTATAGAAGCAAAGGTAACAAAAGGCTTTGGATAAAGGTGTTCAAGGTATTAACAATGGGATCTTGTGAAACAGCAGGGCATTATAGTAGCTCACAAAACAGAAGTTGATCTTATCATTCCTAAGTTACTCAGCTTTGGAAGAGAGTATATAGTCATTAATTATACAGTGGTTGAAGAACTGTATTCATCTGTATTCAATAATAGTGAAATCCATGAGGATGAAACTATCAACGTCCCAGGGCATTTTAGGATTGGCAGCAGCATGGCACCAGAGAGAGAACATAGACTTAGGAGTCCCAGGCTCTGTTTCAGTGTTGTCCTTCATTACGGTAGGTGAGACAACTCCGTTAAGCTCCAATTTTCCAAGAAGGAGCAATGAAACTAATTATCTCACAGAGTTGTAGAGAATGAAACATATAAGCAATGTAATTGATCCAGGGCCATTTATTTTCTTTTCATTTAATTAACATTTTCTTTCTTTTTGAAACAACAACACAGACACAAAGGTAAACTACGATTTTTTTCCACCATCACTTTTAGCCCCTCAGAATTCCTATTTAATAATATTCTTAAAAGAAGACACACTGTGATTACCGATCTCATTTTAAAAAATAGTTTTACTAAGCGGTATACATTTCTCCTGGAAAAAGTAAGATTATATATCAAGTAGGAGGTAAAAATACCTTTAGTACCATAAGTTTGATGAGGTTATACAATCACATTGGCAAAACCCCTTCCCTGTCACTGCATACCCCCCTTCAAGTACTATTCCAGTTATCAAATGAATTATTTGAAAGACTTTAATGAAAACCAAATGCATTAAAGGATTCCAGAAATAAAGTTAAGCTAATAATTCAGTGCCAGTACTAAAAAAGTGTCACAAAGCAGCTTCCCTTTAACCTTCATTTTCATTCTTGACTTCTAAGAATTATTTCAGGGGGGCAATGAGAGATTTTCTTCTAGTCTTCCCTAACAATCATCACTTATTTCAAGTAAGTTTCCGTTTAGTGGAGCATACTTTTTTCCTCTCTTAGATTTCCCTTCAGAATTTGTGAAGTGTCGTCATCATCTTTCTTGAGTGTCTCATAAATAAATGCACCACGAAAGGGTGCACTTTTGTAATACTCCTCAAAAAAATGATGTAAACACTCCTACTCTGTGCAAGCCTAGTTGATTTATTTGAATTGCTGCAATTTATTTAAGAGAACACATGAGGGAGTGTGCAGAAATGTTAAAAAATGAATTTATGAAGCTTCATGTTTTCAGCTGTAGCAAAATAACTGAAAATAAAATTATCTAGGGACACAAGGAATTGGAGGGGTTTGGTTTAATCCAACTTTCTTAGAGCTTGAAGTGATGAGTTTTAGTGGCTTTTGGGGTCCTTGAGTGTAGTAAAGTGAGAAACATTCAGAAACAGGCTTAAATTCACAAAATAATTGTAAACACATTCAATCTTTCTGAAAATATACAAGGTTGGCTACCCTAGGCATCGTTAAGTCTGCATTGTACAGATTTTAATTGAGGTTTTATATCCTGAAAGAAAAGAAAAAGTTGAATTTGATCTTTGTTATAAATATAATTATAAAATCTTCCAGAATTTAAAATAACCAGGACATTTCATTGCCTGTGGTGCTACATATACAAACACAAAAAAATTGCACAAATCATATCCATAGCTATTTAAAACTATCATGAAAAGTTCAGATTTTAATATTCTGAATTTGAGTTAAAATTATGTCTCTGAAGAGGTTACAACAGGATTATGAGGGTTTTGTAACAGCAGTCACTAATGGTGCCACATCCACATCAGCTCATGGTTATATACACCATGCTGGGTTTGGAGCTCGACCGACTGGTGATCAAATCCTTTCTTCTGCTTTCCTGGGCTGTGTGATTTTAGAAAAATTAGATAAGCTTTCTGAGCCTCACTTCTGCATTTTCAATATGAGAACAACCAGCCTCACAGGGGTTGTGAGGATTTACTGCAGATGGTGGGAAGCACTAGCACAATGTTTAGTAAACATCTGCAGCACAGAAATTTCTCTTCCTCCATTTCCTTTGGAGAGTCAAAGGAAGCACAGAGTTATGTTTCCTGTAGGGAACCAGAATAATAGAACTTAAAGTTTTGTAGCATCTGTGATCAGTACGTAAATTAAAGGAAAAGAATGGGGAACTGGGGAGACTAGTTTGGATGTTACTGCAATAGTCTCAATGGAGGAAGAAAACCTTGGTAGTAGAGTGAAGATGGGAAATACTGAGTGGAAAAAACTGACACTGTTGAATGATTATGAACATGGGACAGGTGATGAGAAACGACTAAGCGGTAGCAAGGGTGGCCCTTGCGTGAGATTTGCTCTCCTCTCTTGTTTTGTCATCACGTCCATCTCTGCTATGCTCATAACTACCTCTCAGCAAACATATGCCCCTCTACTTTACAAACTGTAAAGCAGTGAAGGAGGAAGGAGCAGTCAGGTTCAGAGGAGCATGCATGAACCTACTTAAGGCCTCTCCCATCCTCACTTACACATGTGATTCCAGCTCACTGCTCAGTTTCTTCAGGAACTCATAGAGGCTTTTAGTTCATTCTGGGTCCAAAAAAACGTGAAAAAACTATTTCATGAGGACATGTAATAAATGTATCTTTCATTTTACAAAACCAGCTTATATGTGCTGAATTTGCAATGTAGATTTTTATTAGAGGAAAAGGAACAAATTAAAGAATACTTTTTCTAAGATCTCCAGCTTGTTGGAAACCATAAACTCTTCCTATAGATTGGGGCTGGGGCTGGGGTGGGGAGGTGGGTGGGAGTTAGTCTAAAGGAATTTGCAAAGAAAAGGATTAAGTTCCCAAGGTAATCAAAATGATTTTCAAAAGTTTTTTGATATATCTAAATGAGAAAAAATCTCTACCGCTGGTGATATAGATTGTAGGAAGCTATCTCATTTACATAAAATACAGAGGTCTAGAGAAAAAGCAGCTGTTTTAAAACTTTAAATAAATATGCAGAGGTAGAATATTGGGGGGTTCAAACTTTGATGCTATTTGTGACCATTGTTACTTTTCCCCTCCTCCTCATTCATGCAGCCAAAAGACCTGTTCCTCACTGAGAAAGTTCACATTTCTCTCCTCTGTAATCTCACTCCCAATGATTTAGTTAGAGCTGCTCTTTCATTTCTTCTTTTTTGATTATTTCAATAGTAATGCGATTTGTCTGCTTCCCTCCCTCTCCTCCTGCTTCTCTCCATTCTCAACAGCCCTGCTCTAATGTTCTGTGATTCTCCAGTCTGGGTGGAGGTGACTGAACCGTGGGGAGGGGAGTGACATGCCATCTGGGAGCGGTATTTCTGAAAATAACTGGGAATGAAATTTTAATTTAGGAAAACATATTTGAAAACACCCAGATGAAAAAGGCGGCTGTGGAACAATTGCTAGAATATGCCAGTGGAGTACAGTTGAAGGAGGAGAGGCTATTAAACAAATGTAGTCCTTTCTAAAGAATTATAACCATTCAAGAAAAGAAAGAAAACATCTAACCTAGCATCTAAGAGTCAGCACTGAATTCACGTACCAGTTTCATGGCTTCTCTGTGTGATTTGGGGCAATTATTCGACCCCTTTAAATATCAACTTTGTCATCTATAAAATGGAGATGGCATCAGGAGGGTTAAGCTGAGAATAAAATAAGATTGAGACTTTCAGCTACCTATTGATAGTCATAATAATAAAGTCATTTTTTTCAGAAGTGTGTATCTTAAGGTAATTAAAAAATAGAACTTGTAAATTTATTTATTTATGCATATGAGAGCTAGGTACAGGCTAGAGGTGTGGGGGTGAGAGGATTCACCAGAGACAGAGTGGGGAACAGAACAGGCAGATTGACCTAAGTACACTGCTGAGGGGAGAAGCAGGCGAGTCAGGCAAGGTCTGCTGTGCCATGTGGGTAGCTCCCTGGCCAGCCTGGAATCGAACTTGTGCTGCAGTGGCTGCGGAGAGCTTCATAAGTTGTGTCTTAACCCCTTGCGCCCACCAGGGAGGCCCCCCGGACTTGCAGATTTTTAATTACTTTCAGATGTGCTCTTCTGACTCTGCTTAACTTCTTTGATGAAGAAGCTAAAATCATACTGATAAAATATGCTTATAAAATATATGGATGAAACAAGCTGGGAAAGATAAAAAGCATATTACCTAATCGAATCAATTAATCACAGTATGATGATCTGCTGAAACAAGGAACATATAACAAATATGAAATGTTAAAGTGACAATTGTAATCTCAAGGCTAGCTTTTGGTTAACAAAATCAATTGGGTAAAAATAAATGTCTGAAGGTTTAATAAATAGATCATGGATAGATGGTCTTACAGACTCAGGTATAATATAATTTTTTAAAAATGTGATCTTACTAGTATGGAGACTCCTCAGAATAGTAAAAATAAATTTACATATGATCCAGCAGTTTAACTTCACTCCTAGGTATCTACTTGAAGAATACAAAATCACTAGTCACTCGAAGGATATATGCACTCCTATGTTCACTGCAGCACTGTTTACAACAGCCAAACATGGAAACCACCTTAGTGTGAAAGGACAGATGTGTGGATTAAGAAGATGTCATACATATACACAATGGAATGGTTCTTGGCTATTAAAAAAATAGATAAGCTCTTGTCATTTGTGACAATATGGATGGACCTGGAGGGGACTGTGCTAAATGATATAGCTCAAAAGGACAAAGATAAATACTAAATGACTTCACTCCTGTGGAATACAGAGAAACAGAGGAAAGTGACAAAACTACAGCAAAACAACCCCTAGAAATATGACTGCAGAATTGAGGCTACTGGGAGGGGTGGGGAGGAGAAAAGGGGTGAGAAGGCCCATTGGTCTAGGGTAAAGGACTGTGGGAGCTTTGGTGGTGGATGTGATGTGATGCCATGCATCTGAGGAGGTGTGAGCCTACTCACCTAAATCATACACAGTGTTGTAAGCAGCGATATCTCGGTTAAAAGATAAGTGATCTTTGGCTGGTTAAATAAAGTGTACATGAAGGAAAATTTTAACTTTAACTCTTTTCTGTTCCAATAAGACTAGACCAATTGGTCATAATGTTCATATCGGGGCACCATATATTGGGAAAAATAATGATTGGGTTAGAGATTGTGTAAATATGGCAACTGGAATGATGAGGGGATATGAAGACTTGTGCATATTGGGGAGTGGGAGGGTTGTGAAAAGATTTTATTTGTGCACATTGGGTGTGGGAGGATTATATGAAGATATACAGAATGTTTCAAGATGCATAACCTGGACAGAGACATAGGTAATTATATAAACCATGCCCTTTTAAATTCTGTATTTCTGTTGCTTTTACATCAAGGGCCTTGATGATCTTGAAAAGACTTTCTTGCCGGGTCTGCCAGTTCCTCGAGAGAGTAAATGCCTATCTAAGAGCAAGCTCTTTAAATGCAGACAGGCAGTTCAGAGTCCCTACCCTGAGCTTCATCCTTTATCTGCTCTCTGATGCTAAGTTGCTATCTCCTTCTTCTAATCACCCCAGGGCCAGGCAGCAGATGGCAAGAAAAGAGCCTTCTACCTCAGTTCCCACTGAAATTTATTCAAATGAGCAAATCCTAAGCATTCTTATCCTGTCATGTGCTGCTTTTCCCAAAACAGTCTCTTGCCTGCACTTCCCCCTTGCTCCCTCTGTCTCTTGACATACTCTAGAGCTTCCCTGTGGAGCCCGTTCCTCTTGGGAACTGTGAGAACAAACTCTCTTTTCAGTGGCAGTTGTCTCCTCATTGGTTTCGGCCTCACATATCTGAATAATAAAAAAACCCTACATTTTACAACAGTAATGATAAAGTCTTAGGATCCAGAGGAAAGACATATTTTCATGTAACAAACACTGAGCACCTACTAGGTATCAGTTACCATTCAGTGTACACCGTTACCTGGAGTACAAGAAGAATTCTACTTGACAGTATAGGACTGTACTCCCTCTTCTATGATTTCTTTTCTGAATACACTGATTCAAGTCCACTCTAGGTCATATGACTCACTGACTATATTCAGAGGTGGTACTCAAAATATTTCCCAGCCAATAAGCCACTGACAACTCACAGCTTCTGCAAGTTGTGGAGCTGGAGCTGGATACTGCAGACCATAAGTCAGGCCTCTTTAGTTGCTAAGAGAGTGGAAGATTTGGGACATACTGGGGAAATGTTTGGGGGGCAGTGAGTGTTGACACATTCAGCATTTTAATAACTGGAATTGCCATCCCAGTACTTGTACGGTTAATGTTCATGCTGAAGAATATCCTATTCTGCTACCTCTTGCCCTTTCCAAGTTCCTTTAGCTCGTCTTATGAAGTAAGTTATAGATGTCACCGTATAGGTCATTTTGCTCTGAGTAATGGCTGGGGTCTTTCATAAATAGCGCTGCTTGCATTACTCCAACAGTGGTCTACCAGCTCAGAGGGGACCTTCTGCATCCCGACTTGAACTCTATTTCTATTAGGTCCACTAGAATTATACTTTGTTTTCAATATCAATAAAATGAACATCTAATGTCCCTTTTTATAAAATCCTTTACTGAAGTAAAGATGATAGCATTCATTCTATCTGGCAAGCAAACTAATGAAAAGATTATCATATATTCCTTAAGCCAGCAAGTCTTTCAATATATTCTAAATTACATTTTGATACTATAATCTTCATTTCTGTATTAGAAAAGTTAATGTGCTCACTAATCTAAAAAGTTGCATAATTGGGGACTCCCCGGTGGCACAGTGGTTGAACGCCTGGTTGCGAAGCTGCCTGCAGCCTCTGCAGCCTTGGTTTGATCCCTGGCCACTGGGAGAGGGTCCCATATGGCGCACAGACCTCTCTTGCAGCCCGCTGCGCCCCTCAGCAGTGTACTTCAGTCCTTCTGCCTGTTCTGCTCCCCGATCTGGTGAATTCTCTCACCCTCCCGTGCTTCTGACTTACCCCAGTGCTTGTATAAATAAATAAATGAATCTTAAAAAAAAAGCTTTAAAAAAACACAAAGAAAATAATCCTGTCAAAAAATGGGCAGAAGAGCTAAAAAGAAACTTCTCTGAAGAGGAAATGCAAATGGTCAACCAACAGGCATAAGAAAAAATGTTCAGCATCACTTGTAATCAGGGAAATGCAAATCAAAACTACCATGAGAAACCATCTCACACCAGTGAGAATGGCACATATTAAAAAAACTAGCAACAACAAATGTTGGCGAGGATGTGGAGAAAAAGAAACTCTCCTGCACTGTTGGTGGGAGTGCAAACTGGTCCAACCACTATGGAGAGCTGTGTGGACATTTCTGGACCTACTAAACATAGAGCTTCCATATGAACTAGCAATTCCACTCCTAGGTATTTACCCAAAGGACACAGAACCATCAATTCCAAAGAGCACCTGCACCCCTATGTTTATAGCAGCACTGTTTACAATAGCTAAGCTTTGGAAACAACCCAAATGCCCAAAAATAGATGACTGGATCAAGAAGATGTGGTCCATATACACCATGGAATATTACTCAGCATTCAAAAAAGATAAACACATGCCATTTGCAGCAACATGGATGGCACTGGAAGGGATCATGCTCAGCAAAATAAGCCAGAAAGAAAAAGAAAAATACTGGATGGTCTCACTCATAGCAGGAATCTAGAAAACTTAAATAAGGGACCAGGAAAATGAATAACTATAAGAAAGTGAAAATCAAAATCAACAAAAGACTATGAACCAGAGACACTCTATGGGGGGTGGGGTGTGGGGAGGGGAGGGATTGGGGTCAAAATAAGGGGGTTGCAATTGTATGGGGAATATAAAATTAAAATTTATTTTAAAAATTAAAAAAAAACTTGCATAATTGACAACACATTCCAGTTAATGTAAATTAGCAGGTTCTGCTGATCTTAGAAAAGAGGAAAGGAAGGACACTATTTGAAAGAATAATGATAATGCAATCAAAGGTGCAAACTTTGGCAAGATTTGATATTTACACAAACACTGTTCTACTACTAGTAATATAGTAGTATTATTCATAACAGTGCTAAGTATCATCTGGTGTTGGCAATGAATTCTTAAATAAAAATTTCTAATTATTTTATCATTAAAAATTAAACTACCATAAATAGTAAAATTTATATTCATTCTTCAACTGAGAGTATATATATATATATATATATATATATATATATATACATACTGATGATTTTTTTTTTTTTGCGGTCTACAGGTCTACATTCAATAAGTTTTTTTACTTTTCTGATGAAATTTTGTCTAATTTTTAAAGTTGTACGATACTTCAACAACCTCAAATGGTGTTGTCGATCTATCGTCAACATTACAATTATTCTTGCCTCAAAAATGGCACCTTTCTAAAAAAGTCATTTGCTGAAATGTCATGTAAGTGTCTGAATTAAACTATACTTGGTAATTAAAATATTTTCTAATCAGCCTCTTTTACTGCATTTCTTAATTCTGGAGCCATCAAATGCAAGTTTGTTTAAAAGATTTGCTTGGTTTTCTGTAATAAGCTATTTGACAGAGCTTTCAGAGCTACATTAAAATTGACATAAAATTCTGTTTTGAGTGTCCACACTGTGCAGAAGGATAATAGATCAGATGTGTTTGCTAAACACAATGAAAACAGCCAGTGTTTGACTATCAGTGATAGAGAAGGCCCAAAACAAGAGTTGTACATGGAAGTCTTAGATTCTTTTAGGTAGAAAGTTACTTTACATGTATTCTAATTCAATCACTCCTTTGAATATTGTGTTCTGTTCACAACCTCCAATCTTGTTTGAACACCCAGGTGTTCCCATTGCTTCTCTCTGTATTCTTTCAGTTCCTTCTTTGGAAAACACTCATGCTTGTTGTTAATTCAAAACTCCAAACGAGCTGGTGAAGACAAGTAGGATGTGACCCAATTTAGAAAACCAATATTAGCATTGGTTAAGCTTTTGCTTATTCTTGGTAGAGAAGATAATTAAGGCAGAATTTCCTCTAGAATATTTTCCATTGAGTTAAGTAGCGTTTGTATGGACACATAATAAAGGAGAAGACTGAATGAATGTATAGTAGCTTTCTCGACTCCCTCCATGTGTTTATGTGCCCATTAGAATTCATAAAAACAAAGATAAAACACCATCTCCTACCCAGCACATGCCCCAGTGGTTTGTTAATGACTGCATATTATCTCCTCTGATCCCAGTCACATTATCCCACATGCTGTACTTTTGAAAACAACCTTTGCTGTAATTTTCCCTGTGCCAAATCAAAAACTCTTCGTTGTAAAACAGTATCTTGCTTCAGTCAAGCAAATATTCCATCCCTATCACATGTTTGCAATTGCCATTAAAATGGTTTTCTTCCCCTTTCCATTGCCTTCCTCAACTGATGTTTCATGACCTTGTGCCACAATATGGTCTACCTGGTCTTTTCCCTCAGACTCATTTCACTCCAGTTCATCCTGGCACTGGATCTTATTCGTATTTCAGAGTGTTCCTGAAATTCTGTTTCCACAAGAACATTTCCCAGGCTTCTCCCAACAACACTTATTTCTCTGAACTGTCAGTTTTATGTCTGTATGGTTTACTATTATCCATAACAGTGCTAAGTATCATCTGGTGTTGGCAATGAATTCTTAAATAAAAATTTCTAATTATTTTATAATTTAATTTAATTTTATAATTAATCTCTATTTTATTATAATTTATATTATTTTTCATTTTGTTGAAGAATTTTTCTGTGTGCATGCTTTACCCTCCCAATGTGACAGGAAGCTCCTTCTGGACAGGAGCTATGTCATGTCATCAAGTCCTCAGAGTGTCTTGTAAAGTTTCTCTTAAATAGAACCCTCACAGCATTAAGCATAGTAATGAGAACCCAGTACACCCTCAAGAGTCACAAACTGAAAGGCTCCAATAATAAGTAAGTTGTTCTAATGACCACATAGAAAAGCATGATTAAAAAGTGTCAGTATGATAAATTGCTAAGAGGTTGTACATATAAATGCAGGTCGTTTCTGTAGTTAATGTAAATTAGTTCAATATAATATTCAAAGTGAGTTACTTACTAAGGCAAATTTTTTGTTGAGAATCATCTGCTCCACCAAAGATGACTCATTGTGGAAGAGATGGGGCTGCATGTGGCTCCACATGTGGGGAAACCACCAGAACTCCTCCACTGACCCCAAGAGATGGTCATCCCCTTCATCTTCCTCTTCAGTTCCTTTGGGGAGAAAAGATTATTCAGTGAATTGGTTACACTGGTTATCTGTCTATTTGTCTGTCTGTCTATCTATCTATCTGATTATGTACTCCTATATATGTATTTCAGACACCATTTATACTTAGATAAATGTAATACTTTATGCATGAAATGTAGTAAAGAATATATATTTGAGTAACAACCAGAGACTGTGACGAAAGCAAAAAAGTTTTTATTTTATTTTTAAAGATTTATTTATTTATGCATACAAGAGCTGGGGTTTGGGCCAGAGATGTGAGGGTGGTGGGTGAGAGGATTCACCAGAGACAGAGTGAGGAGCAGAACAGGTGGCTTGACTGAAATACACTGCTGAGGAGAGCAGTGGGCAACACAGGAGAGGTTCTCCTGTGCCATGTGGGTCACCTGGCCGGGGATCAAACTCCTGCTGAAGTGGCTGCAAGAGCTTCATAGAGCTGAGACTCAACCCCTTGTGCCACCAGGGAGGCCCCAGCAAAAAGTTTTTAAACATGAGGCATGGTTGAAAAAACAACTGCAAGATGGAAATATACAAACATTTCCAAGGACATGAGAATGCTTAACTTTCAGCATGTTTGTGTGATTTCTAGTTTGGAGAGAATAGGGGTAACTGGGAAATGTATTTGAAGGAATATGAGTAATGGAATGCGTGGCAGAGCTCCAAGATTCGATCATCCCTACATGAGTTACATAAAAACAGCACAATAAAATACTTCCATAATTTATTTGAGCTCCTCCTTAGGTTTGACAGGCTACTTAGAAATATGTGGTGCAAACTAATGCATAAAAAGCAGAAAAAAAGGAAATGTAGGAATTGTTACTGGGGAAAATTAGAGAAAACCTAAGGCAAGAAAGGAGCTGAGAAGTGATCAAATCGTCGTATACAATCCTAGTACTCCCTGGTGGTATTCATGGTTCTTGTGCTTGTCCTTTTTCTCTGGTTGTTAGAAGCAGACTTTCCATCAAAAAATTCATATTTCCTTGAGAACCAGTCTTGTTGCTGTTCCTGTAAATTTTCATGTGTGGACTTGTTGTATTTCTTCCATTTCCCCTCATCTGTTGTTTACTTGACTGTGGGCAATTCTGCAGTTTTCATAACTGAGGGGGTAGGAGACTCTTTGTACTTCCCCAGGCACTTTCTTTACTAAAGCACGAAATGAGAGCAGTATAAGGTGTCTCCCTCCTGTCCTGGTATCAGAAAATGATATTAATCATCACAGAATGATGCAGTAACACTTAATTTTCAGCCACAACACTGAATCCAGTAAGATCCTAGAGCCTTGGGCTCTCAAAAAGTTTTCCCCTCTGTATTTAGAAAATTTTCACCCATATTTTCAGTAGCAGTTCTGATGTGACTGGTTTTAATAAGACCCTACAGGCTAGGATGGAGGATGGCCTGCTGCCCTTGTCTAGCCTCTGAGCCCAGTGCCTATTACCACTGTTGTTTCATTAAGTTTCCCAAGAGAAAGAAGGCAGAGCCCACTGGAAGAAAAAGAATCCTACCCAGTGATTTATTGGGCAATGAAAGCCACTTATGGATGCAGGCACAGTACAAGGCTACATGCACCTTCTAACTTATAACAGAGGAGAAAGGATTAGTGATGTCGAATGAATGGTATAGCATGATCCTTCACCAAGGACAGTCTTTCCTTTCATTTTCACTGGTGAAGGATCATGCTATTTCACTCACTTGACATAGGAATAGGAAGATGACTCCACTCATGCCAGGGACCTAGATCCTATTACCTTTTAGGTATAAATAATGTAGCCCTGGTAAAGAAGCATTGCTACCTGTTTCTGGGTTTTTGTTTTTTCTTTTCTTTTTTTTTTTTTTTTTAAGATTTATTTATTATTTATATAACAGCTAGGGTACAGGCCAGAGGCACAGGAGGGTGAGAGGATTCACCAGATACAGAGTGGGGAACAGAGCAGGCGGACTGACTGAAATACACTGCTGAGGGGAGCAGCAGGTGAGACAGGAGAGGCCTACCGCAGCATGAGGGTATCTCCCTGTCTGGCCGGGAATCGAACCCACGCTGCAGAGGCTGCGGACAGCTCCACAGTGCTGTGCTCAACTCGCTGCGCCACCAGGGAGGCCCTGGTTTTTCTTTTTGACATAAGGTTCATGTCATTTGGTTCCCCTGCGGTTAAACATCTCCATTTATATCCAAGATTACTCTGCTTCTGCACAACATTTTATGTGTCCTCAGGATACTATGTTAGTTATGGTTACTGCCAGTTACTTACTGAAGTCTTACTTTGCCATACTGAAAACACACAGAAGACTCTGGGGTTTTGCCAGTGATTGATTTATTCCTGATCTCCACCTTCCCTTGGTAAGGTGAGTGTGTAAAGTGAGCTGAGATTTCCTCGTTTATGAAAAGCCACCACTCCTGCTGCCTTAATTTCTACTCCTTGTCTCTTAGAACTCCTGTTTTTCTCTGTATCTTTCTTCTCATCTTATCTTTTTTAAGTTGGCCTTTACCCAACGTTTATTTTTCAGTATAGAGCAACGGAGATCAGGCTTCTTTAGAACATTAGCTCAGGCATTTCTTCTCTTTCCTGAATGTCATGGTGAAATCTGCTATTAAAATATTCATACATTTGAATCATGCATGGATTAGACAAATGATGTCTGCCCTCTGCAGATCTACGTAAATTCACAGTATTGACAATCTTATGCCTTTCTTTTTTCCTTTATAGTTCTTATTTCCTTTAGTCCTAAGTTAGGGTTGTTTTTAGAACTGATGACACTGTGGAAAAGTGCCTACTGATGATTACTTTAAACATTATGATGAAGAGTAGCTGACACATAGTTGTTGTGGTGGATTGTCCTGGGCTCTGACCAAAAGTTAAGACTATTCTTGGGCCTCCCCGGTGGCGCAGCGGTTGAGCGCTGGGTTGCGAAGCTGCGCGCGGCCTCTGCGGTGCCGGTTCGATCCCCAGCAGCTCCCCGGCCACCGGAGGAGGGTCCCACATGGCGCGCAGACCTCTCCTGCCGCCCGCTGCTCCCCTCAGCAGTGTACTTCGGTCCTTCTGCCTGCTCTGCTCCCCGCTCTGGCTCTGGCTCTGGTGAATTCTCTCACCCTCCCGCACTTCTGACTGTACCCAGTGCATGTATAAACAAAAAACAAACAAACAAACCAGTAAAACAAGTAAATAAAGCATGCCTCTATTAAAAAAAAAAAAAAAAAAAAAAAAAAAAAAAAAAAAAAGACTATTCTGGACACTTAACTAGCTATATGATCTTGGCCCTCCTCAAGTATCTGTGTTCTTATCTAGAAAACAAGGTAACATTCTTTAACTTCTAGAATTCAATGAAAAGTCCTTAGCTATGTACCTAGAATATAGCATGGCTCACTAAAAGGGACCTATGCTTTTTATGTCCTTCATCTATTTCTTATAAAATGCACAAATCCTTCAATATTAAAATAAATCAAAAAAGATGAAACCTTCTGCTGAAATAAAGTATTACTGTTATTATAGTGCTGTTTTTTCTCCTTCCCTTCAAGATTGAAAATGATAGAATTTTTAATAGAAAAAGGAATTACTCATTTAAAAAAGGAAGTTACTGTAATTCAATTAAACTTTATAATATCTAATTTTTGAGAGATTCAGAGTATTAAATTTTATATAGTTTCCCACTGAAAATGGAGTTTACTGGTTTTAGGCAAGTTTCGCTATGTTTTAGTGGAAGCTTTCCTGTCATATATAAATAACAAGACCCCTTCAAGCCTCAGCCTTCGCTACCCCTCTGTTCTACTTTCTTTGGCTTAAGGAGAGAACATTCATATTGTGAGCTTGAGTGCCCAAGCAAAGAAAGCAGACAAATGTTTCAGAAGAAGAACTGCTGATTAGAGTCACTCTTTAGCACTTGGGGTTTACAAAAAATTGCCAGGAGTCTTTTCTTACATTTGAGAAACTTTTAATTGTCCTTAATATTTAAAATGATTTTCTGTAATAACACAACATGGTCAAATTAGGACCTCATTGCATATACATTGTAATAGTTAACACGAACGTGATTTTATTTGACTCAATCATTTGTTCCTTAATTCACTTTTCAAAGGCATGGTTCTAGCTGCTGATGTTACAGCAGTGTGTCTTCATGGAGGATTCATTTTAGTGAGGGAGGAGGAACACAAAAATTTTATAACAAAGAATATTCAACAACCACTGAAAGTGAAATTCTTAGCAACCTAGGAACAGAAGGCAGCTTCCTTGAGCTAGTAAAGAGTTTCTACAAAATATTCTTTTAAAGAAGTTTCCCTTGTGAACCAGAACAAAGCTGTTGAAAGATTTCCCCCTGAGGTTAGAACAAGAGAGAAGTGTCACCATCACCACTCTTATTTAATTTTGTACTGGAAGTCCAAACCAGTGCCACAGGCAAGAAAAAGAAAGTAAATTCATAAGGCGTGAAAGGAAGAAATACAAATTTCACTAATCAAAGTTGCATCTTTGTATAGGTATAAGGTCCATGAGAATCTGCAACTAGAGATGTAGTAAGTGAATAAAGGAAGTTGCTGGATTCAGTATCAATATAGAAAATCAATTTTGTTTTTATGTGTCATTGACAAAGAAATGGAATATGAAATGAAAAATAAGACTTTTTTTAAAAATTTGGATATTACTGATATATAACATTATTACCTTTAGGTTTATAACATAATAGTTGACATTTGTATCTATTATGAAATGGTAAGCATGGTAAGTCTAGTTAACATCTATCACCATGCATAGTTACAATTTTTTTTTGTATGATGAAAACCTTTAAGATCTACTCTATCGTTTTCAAATTTCCAAGACAGTATTATTAATATTGTCCTCATGACTTATTTGTAATTGTCAATTTGTACCTTTTGACTCTCTTCATTCATTTTGCCCATTACCTGCTCCCTGTCTCTGGCAACCACCACTATGTTTTCCGTATTAATGAGCTTTTTATTTTTATTTTTGATTTACAAATGAGTGAGATCATATGGCACTTGTGTTTCTCTTTTTGACTTTGTCATTAAGGTCAATTCATGTTGTCTCAAATGGCAAGATTTTATTGTATTTTATGGATGAATAAAATTTCATTCTCTCTCTCTCTATATATATATATTTATTTATATATATATATATCTTTATCCATACATATTGATGGACACTTAGGTTGCTTCCATCTCTCTACTACTGTGGATCATTCTGCAGTGAACATGGGGGTGCATATATCTTTTGAGTTAAAATTTTTAACTTCAGATGAATACCCAGCAATGAAACTGCTGGATCTATTTCTAATGATAGCTCTATTTTTAATTTTTTGAAGTCCCTCCATTCTGTTTCCCATAGCGGTTGCACCAATTGGCATTCCCATTAACAACACACAAAAGTTACCTTTTCTCCACATCCTCACCATAATTTGCTGATTATTGTCTTTTTGATAATAGCCATTTTAACAGTTGTGAGGTGCTATCTCATTGTCATTTTGATTTGTATTTCTCTGATGACTAGTGTCGCTGATCTTTGGATGTATCTGTTAACCATCTGCACCTCTTTTTTGAAGAGTCTATTTAAAGCCTCTGCCTATTTTTTATTTATTTTTTATTTTTTTAAATAATTTTTATTTTTATATTCCCCATACAATTGCAACCCCCTTATTTTGACCCCAATCCCTCCCCTCCCCACCCCCCATAGAAAGTCTGGTTCATAGTTTTTTGTTGATTTTGATTTTCACTTTGTTATAGTTATTCATTTTCCTGGTCCCTTATTTAAGTTTTCTAGATTCCTGCTATGAGTGAGACCATCCAGTATTTTTCTTTATCTTTCTGGCTTATTTCGCTGAGCATGATCCCTTCCAGCGCCATCCATGTTGCTGCAAATTGCATGTGTTTATCTTTTTTAAATGCTGAGTAATATTCCATGGTGTATATGGACCACATCTTCTTGATCCAGTCATCTATTTTTGGGCATTTGGGTTGTTTCCAAAGCTTAGCTATTGTAAATAGTGCTGCTATAAACATAGGGGTGCTTGTGCTCTTTGGAATTGATGTTTCTGTGTCCTTTGGGTAAATACCTAGGAGTGGAATTGCTGGATCATATGGAAGCTCTATGTTTAGTAGGTCCAGAAATCTCCACACAGCTCTCCATAGTGGTTGGACCAGTTTGCACTCCCACCAACAGTGCAGGAGAGTTCCTTTTTCCCCACATCCTCACCAACATTTGTTGTTGCTAGGTTTTTGAATATGTGCCATTCTCACTGGTGTAAGATGGTATCTCATGGTAGTTTTGATTTGCATTTCCCTGATTACAAGTGATGTTGAACATTTTTTCATATGCCTGTGGCCATTTGCATTTCCTATTCAGAGAATTTTCTTTTTAACTCTTCTGCCCATTTTTTGACAGGATTATTTTCTTTGTTGTTGTTGAGTCTCATCAGCTCTTTGCAGATTTTTGCGATCAGTCCTTTATCATCAGTGTTGTGTGCAAAAATGTTCTCCCAGTTGGTGGGGTTTCTCTTTGTTTTTGTTATTGTCTCTTTTGATGAGCAGAAGCTCTTTAATTTGATGTAGTCCCAGCTGTTTATCTTTGCCTTCACTATCACTGCTTTGGGTGATGTGTCTGTAAAGATGTCTTTGATATGCAAATCACGTAGTGTTTCACCTATATTTCCTTCTATGTATTTTATGGTTTCAGGTCTTATGTCTAGTTCTTTAATCCATTTTGAGTTGATTTTTGTGTATGGTGTGAGATAGAGATCAAGCTTCATTCTTTTGTATGTAGTATCCCAGTTTTCCCAGCACCATTTATTGAACAAACTTTCTTTGCTCCAATGCATATTCTTTGCTCCTTTTTCAAAGATTAGTTGACCATAAATCTGTGGGTTTATTTCTGGATGTTCTGTTCGATTCCATTGGTCTGTGTGTCTGTTCTTGTTCCAATACCATGCAGTTTTGATGGTTATGGCTTTGTAGTAAAGTTTGAAGTCTGGGAGTGTGATGCCTCCATTCCCTTCTTTTTTTTTTTTTTCAGGAGATCTTTGGCTATTCGGGGTTTTTGGTGATTCCACATGCATTTCATCAATAATTGTTCTATATCTTTGAAGAATGACATTGAAATTTTTATTGGAATAGCATTGAATCTGTATATTGCTTTTGGTAGGCTGGCCATTTTAATAATGTTTATTCTTCTTTATGTCTTTTCATTTCTTTGTGTCTTCCTCTATTTCTTTTAACAGTGTTTTATAGTTTTCTTTGCATAGGTCCTTTACCTCTTTTGTTAGATTTATTCCCAAGTATTTGATTTTTTTTGTTTCGATAATAAAAGGGATTTTTTTTTATTTCTTCTTCTTCAGATTTATTGTTTGTGTATAGGAAGGCTACTGACTTTTGCATGTTGATTTTGTATCCTGCCACATTACTGAACTGATTGATGAGTTGAATTAGTTTTTCTGCAGAGTTTTTGGGGTTCTCTATGTATATTATCATATCATCTGCAAATAGTGATAGTTTGACTTCTTCTTTTCGTATTTGGATTCCTTGTATGTCTTTCTCTTGTCTTATTGCTCTGGCTAGGACTTCCAGTATTATATTGAAAAGCAGTGGTGAGAGTGGACATCCTTGTCTTGTTCCAGATCTCAACGGAAATGCTTTCAGCTTTTCACCATTGAGAATGATACTGGCTGTTGTCATATATGGCTTTTATGATGTTGAGGTATGTTCCTTGTATCCCAAGAATTTCAAGGGCTTTTATCATGAATGGGTGTTGCACTTTGTCGAAAGCTTTCTCAGCATCTATTGATATTATCATATGGTTTTTATATTTCTTTTTGTTGATGTGTTGGATAACGTTGATTGATTTTCAGATGTTAAACCATACTTGTGTCCCTGGAATGAATCCTACTTGGTCGTGGTGAATTATCTTATGGATACATTGTTGGATTCTGATAGCTAAAATTTTATTGAGGATTTTTGCATCAGTGTTCATTAGGGAGATTGGCCTGTAGTTTTCCTTTTTTTGTGTTGTCCTTGTTTGGTTTTGGTATTAGTGTAATGTTGGTTTCATAGAACGTGTTTGGTATTGTCCCTTCCTTCTCAATTTTTTGGAAGAGTTTGTGAAGGATACTCTGCCTATTTTTTAAATTAGATTTTTTTTGCTATTAATTTATATAAGGTTTTTATATATTTTCAATATTAACCCCTTTTGGATACATGATTAGCAAATATGTTCTCCCATTCAGTAGGTTTCCTTTTTATTTTTTGATGGTTTACTTTGCACAAGAAAAAGAAGGTATCTTCACTCCTCTTAACATATATACAACACCCAATTCCAGATGGATCACAAACATATATTTTCAGAATGTAAGAACATATTTTCATGATCTTGCAGTATATAAAGATGTCTTTTAAAAGACACAAACAGTTGGCTGGCCATAGAGCAAAAAGAAGATAAATTTGACCATGTTATGTTAAGTATTTTTGTTCATCAAAAACACCATAGGAGAGTGAGAAGACAAGCCACACAAAAGGACAAAGTATTTGCACCTAATAACTCATGGAGGACTGACTCGGTAAGAATATATAAAGAAATTCCATAAATCACTAAGTAAAACTGGAAAAAAAGATACTTCACAAGAGGATGCCCAAAAAGGCAATAAACATGAAAGGAGCTCAATTTCTTCACTCATCAGAGAAATATACATTAAAACCATGATATATCTCTAAATGCTTTCCAGAAAGGCTGAAATTACAAAGACAACATCAAATATTAATAGGATGGAGAGCAACAGCGAAACATATACTATTGGGGATATAAATAGGTACAACAATTGAAGAATTCTTTGGCATTTTGTGCTAAAACTGATCATAACCATAGATATAAGTAGCAATTCTACTCCTGGTTGATGGTTAACAGAAAAGATTACTTTTGTCCTTGCAAGGACAGGTAACATGACAATTACCAAAGAGTCAAAGACTAGAAATCAATCATCCACATTTCAAAGAAATGGAATAAAGAAACGTTGGCATATTCTAATGATGAAATACTGTAAAGAAATGAAAATGAAAAATTTCCAGTTATATACAATAGTATCTGTGAAACCAAAATGATGTTGAACAAAATAGGCTGGACTCAGAAAAGTCTATGTATAATTCCTTTTACACTTATCTCAAAGCCAGACTGACTGATACAGAAGACAAGATAGTGGTTTTCTTTGCTAGTAACTGGGAGCACAGGTGGGGGAGTTCTGGTAACATTTTCTTCCTTGGTGTGCATGCTGGCCACACAGTGGTGTATATTTTGTGTCAATTTGTGAACGCTTATACTTATTATTTATGAACTTTTCTATATGTAGGTTGTAGTTCAATAGGAAATGAAGACCATTAGATAATAAACGGTGAATAACCTTTCAAGTCACTAGCATTTTCTAACAGGGAAAAGGAAGTGTGTTAAATGGAATGGAATACTAAGAAGAAAACACAGGAGGGAGGGGCATGGGGAAGAGAGAGAACAGGAAGGGTATGCAAATTTGAAGAAGGCGGTAGGAGAGGCCATGAGAGCAGTTCCTCTCCTTTTTCTTACCTGTGTGGTAAAATTTCCCTGAAAAGCCCAGGTTGAAGGTAAAATTTGTAATTTGTGCACGCAAAAGATTCTGAGTATCAAGCAGGGCCTGAAACACATAATTGTAAAAAAAAAAAAAAATGTATCAGGTAGAGAAAGGAATTGAGAAGTTTTAAAAGATAACTTCCTTTTGCATTCAAAAAATAAAACCACTCCTTTATTTGTGAGAGAATTAAATGATGGAAAGTAGTTTCTTTACCACTTTAGAACTAGAGAGATGCTTTCCAGATTACATCAAGCACACCCATATATTTATCCTTTAGCTTGCAATAAATCAGCAAAAAGTATCAGCTAGAAAAAGGAAGTAAATGAAAAGTTTATTCTGCATATATCAAAGGAACTACTACCTAGTACATAAAATATATCTCCTTTTACCCTTCAGGGACATGGATCACCAGTTGTCAAAAGAAGGACACTCCTTAAAATAAAACTATGCAAGCACATGCACTGAAAGAAGCAGATAGTTATTGTCATTGATTTTCGAAATCTAAGACTTTTCAATCTGTAAATCTTAGAATCCTAAATGAGAGTGATTGTTCTTCAGAAGAGGATATTATGGTAAAATAAATCTCTAATTTGCTCTTTGATTAACAAACAAAATGCCCCACTTCTGACAAGTAAAGCCATTTTGAATCAGGTTTAATTGTTACATTCTATAAAATATTTACCATGCTATGGTTATTTAAAAACTTTCTTTTCTTTTTCATGTTTATTTAAATGCCTATTCTTATATTCCTCTTCCTGCTCCTCCTTCTCTCTCCCTCCCTCTTTCTCTCTCACACACAGTGGTAGTTTGGTGCCACCTCAACTAGTAGAAAGTGACACTGAATGATAGATTTGCAAGAATCTTAGCACTACTTTTCACATAAAGAAATTGAGAAGAAATGACTTGTCCATTTCCACAAATAAAATTAGTTGTAGATCATAGACTAGTAGAACACTGATTCCAAATTAGCACTTTATTCTGCCACCCAAATCCTTTTTTCCTCCTTTTCATAGTACGACTGGACACACAACAAAATCTTATTTTCTTGGTGGTATATCTGACTCCCTGGAAGCAATCTTTTTTTTTTTTTTTTTGGGGGGGGGGCAGGCATAGTTTTTCATTCAGAGATTATCCCATGCTTGTCTGCTTTTCCTGAGATGTGATTCTCCTTGTGTAAAGCAGAGGAAAGGAGCTTCTGAAAGGAGCTTCTGAATCTCAAAGATGAAAGACAGATTTGTTTGTGAATTTCCATACCTCCCTATGGAAGCCAAGGATGGCAGTGACACTGGGGACAGATTAGGTCCTGACCTCACAAGGGCTCAGTGTAGGATGAGCGAGGGAAGGAGAATTCAGCCAGCTTTGCAGTGATGAGTAAGGCTCGTGCCCTCATGTGTGGAGGGTGCTGCCTGGAGGTCAGGCGTGAGCCTTTCTGTCCTTATGGAAGGTACATCAGGTGGGGAATCTGAAGGTCTGGATTTAAAGGTCAGCCCTGAGATGTACAGGACACTCACTGAGCGGGTAGGTTGGGAGTCAGATTGTCCCAGCTGGAATTCTGGATTGGCCTGTTGGTTTGGGGCATGCTATTATCCTTCCCAAGCTGCAGACTCATTTGTAAAGGAGGGATAATAGTTACCTAAAAGCACTGCTTTGAGGATTAAATGACAGCATTTATTATGCTCTTGCATAGTGAGGGGCACAGAGTATGTGCTCACCAATCTTCATTTGCTACCCTTCTGTTATTGTTGTTACTATTATTATTTAGTAATATAGTGGTTGTTACTTTCAGCAATGTTAGACAATTCATATGACTTCTCTGAACTCATGCCTTCCTAAAGTGGGAACAATGACCTAACTCATAGAACTCTGATGAGGATTAGAAAAGAGGCAATATATACAAGATTGCTTGGCGTTTTTAAAAAGTGTCATAAATATTAGATGTTGATATGATAATCAGCAATATCCATATAATTATATGTGAATATATATTAAATGTCTATATTATATATAAATACTGCTCTGTGTACCAGCAGATATTTATGTACCAATGAAGAAGCCATTTCTATAGGAGAAAATAATTATTCTTATTCTCTTTAAGAAACAAATCGGTTTTGTAGCTAATTTGGAAATGCTTATGAAAGTATTGAGTGAAAATAATATTCAACTAAAATTGTTAGAGAATTGCATGATATTATTTGACATAAAATTTGACTATTTCCCAAATTATTTTTTTAAATTTGTATCTTCATGCTGCCCCACTAATTTTATTTTTGAAGCTTCACTCTACAATGCCAAAAATACAGGCATTAAAAGAGCTGGTGGAAGGCAAAAAAGATGTAATTTAAAGAAAATGAGTTCTGAGGACTGAGCAAAAGGGAAGCTTTTATAGTATTTTTGGATTTTCTCCAAGTTTACTTAACAGAATGAATATATCAATTAAAGTAAATCAAAGAGACAAAATTAAAAATAACTGCAAAAAAGTTTCATATAGTGAACCATTTAAGTTCTCCTTATGCATGTGACATTCTTTGGGGGAACGTCTGCTAATATTTTATTTTGTATTTATGCTTCCTAGGTTATATTTTGATTTGTTTTATCTTTTGTAAGTTAGCAAAAGGAGTTCGTTAGTCACACTAAGGTGGGGGAAGAAATTTTAGGGTAGAGTGTAGTTTTTCTACAGCAGGCAAGAATACATATGTTTCAGCACAGAAATTTTAGAGTTAATATTTTCTTAATCAACAGAATATTAAGTATAAATATATAATGTATCTATATCTATAAAAGTAAATGAAAACAATTGAGCAACTAATTATAAACTCTGACAGCTGTAGAGCTGTACTACCTAACAATAGCCTACCCAGGAGGCTGATAGTCACTCAGCACTTAGATGTCCATATTCTAAATTTAAAGTGTACACCATAAAAAAATATGGGGAAGGGGTTCGAGTTTGTTGTGGTGACTTGAAATGCAAAGGCTGACAGTTGGAGTGTATTTTCTGTGATGTCTGTGAGGTCTCTAATGTTCAGGAAAATGGAGAGGGAACTTTCATCTGGGTCTCAGCTAATGATAGCAAGGGCTCTTAGTGATTATCCTGCTCTTTGCTAACATTGCCTTATGCCAAGGCCACCATCTGCTGAACCCCCAGACCTTGAGTGTGTCCTCACTGATGTGGATTGCTGAGTCAACAGGAGATTTAGATCCTTTTGTGGCTCAGGTAACCGATTGCCATTTGACGGGTACGTGAGCTTGGACAAGTTAGCCTTTTCAAGTTACCCTCCCTTCTGAGAAACAGGGGTAACAGTATACAGCTCATGGACTGGTATGGAGATCCCCTGAGAAAAAGATCTCTAGGTTGAAAACCCTTCCGAGCATCGAGGAGCAGAGTTTTAGCTCTATGAATGAAATCCTCATCCCTTCCTCCCTTATCAACCTTAAAAATTCTTTATCTTCCTTTCACAAAATTTCACCTGCTGTTTCTTACTGTTATCCACTTGGAATAAAATCAGGCCTATACTTAAAAATTTAAAGTTTTTTCAAATGGAATCTTCACACTTTTGTATGGTTGTCAAACCAGCACTGAGGATCTTAAACAAAAGTATACCATGATCCAAGTAGCTGTTTAATAGGAAACTTCATAGGGCTTTGCAATTCTTTCATAGTTAACTTAGTGAATTCTTCATTCTCCTGTTGAATGTTCATGTATTTTATTGTTTACATTGTAGTAAGAGAGTAAGGACAAAGGTTTTTATGAATGCCAAGGAGGAAAGAGTTGCACAGTATTCTTGAATTATTTCTACTACATACTTAAACCTGTCCAGAGCATACATTATACTTAACCTCTCAATTATATAGATGAGAGATGGTTTTGCTAGAACATTTGTTGAATTGCAATTGGCAAATTGCAAATTGGCAAATGATATGTGGGTGGGAAAATAGCAAACATGTAAGTGCTACTGTAAGTATTCACTTGAAATTGTTATGCATATTCTTCTTAGCTTATGGTTGGTATATTTAAATAGTCAAAACACTAGTGTACTTTTTTTAAAGAAAGAAATAAACATAAATAGTAGCCCACAGATTCTAACAATATGGTACCTTTACGAAACTAAGTTAAATCTCATTGATATACAGAAAAGGATTTTTATATGTTGTTGTAAACATAATTTTAAAATCCTAATAATTTAAAATACTTGCTGTTAGCAGCAAAACAGAAAAGGAAGTAGAGGTATTGGGTTCCACCTGAGGGGCCTGAGGCATCTCAACCATTCACTGTTGTTCTAGAACAAATTAGATTTTCTTTTATGGTTGCAGAGGTAATGTTGGAAAACCTCAACTTTTTTTTTTTTTAAAGATTTATTTATTTATTTATACAAGCACTGGGTACAATCAGAAGCACGGGAGGGTGAGAGAATTCACCGGAGCCAGAGCGCGGAGCGGAGCAGAGCAGGCAGAAGGACCGAAGTACACTACAGAGGAGAGCAGTGGGGGACAGGAGAGGTCTGAGTGCCATGTGGGACCCTCCTCCAGAGGCCGGGGAGCAACCGGGTATCGAACCGGCGCTGCAGAGGCTGCGGGCAGCATCGCAACCTAGCGCTTAACTGCTGGGCCACTGGGGAGGCCCCCGGGAAACCTCAATTTTTTAAAACATCCAATAAAGGGGCCTCCCCGGTGGCGCAGTGGTTGAGCGCTGGGCTGCGAAGCTGCCCGCAGCCTCTGCAGTGCCGGTTCGATCCCCGGCCACTGGGCGAGGGTCCCACATGGCATGCAGACCTTTCCTGCCGCTCCTACTGCTCCCCTCAGCAGTGTACTTCATCAGTCTGCCTGTTCTGCTCCCTGCTCTAGCTCTGGTGAATTCTCTCATCCTCCCGAGCTTCTGACTGTACCCAGTGCTTGTATAAATAAAAAAAAAATCTTAAAAAAAAAATCCAATAAAATGTTCCCTAGCCACTATCCCCCACCAAGAAAGTGTGTGTTTTATATTAAAGACAAAATGTGAGGTTGAAGCTGGACTATAAACCCCATGAGGTAGTGACTGTTCAACCAGTGCACTTTTCATTCCCAAAGCTCAGCATGAATCACATCAGGGGGAGAAGAGGGGCAAGTCACTATTTCCTGAATGAGAAAAGGAATGAATTTCTGACTGATCAGATAATGCAGTAAGCTTACCAAGACCTGACCACATAAAGAGTGAATATTCTTTCACTATTTTATGGGCATAAATTGCTTTGTAGCTTGATGAAAAATTTCAAAATAGTTCAAATTCAAAAAAAGTATTTATGAAACATTTTAATTTCAAATTATTCAGGAAAGTGCTAAAATAAAAGCACTCCCTACCTCTGTGCTTCTCAAACGTATGTGTACTTAAAGATCATCTGAGAAGCTTAATAAAATGCAGACTCCTGGGTTCTAACCCAGAGGTTCTGAACAATAGCACTCATGTAGAGTCAAAGCATCCAGATGATTTTTATAGAAGAGACATGATATCACACTCAGACTCACCGTCTATTACTTGATTTCAAGTAGTTCAAGGTAGTTTCTATTTTATTTATAGGCCTGTTTTTCTTTGAGGATATGAAACCTTTGATACCTACTGTCTAGCAAATTCCTGAGAACACAGTAGGCATTCAGATAATCACTGATTATATGAGTCACATTAATAATGAGTATAACGAATTATCAAATCAGAAATATTCTTAAAAAAATGGAATATATAAACGACATTGGAATTCAGTTGAGGTTTGAGAAACTGTTTTGGCCCCAAAGCACTCCATCATGGCTTGAATTGTTTGGGTTGGATATTATATAACTAAGATTGTAGCCTCTAAAGTTTTATTTTGTCCTTATTAATTTTATTTTCCTTAGTTTTTCTAATAAAAGTCCCTTTCAGTTAGGTTGGGAGAACGGTAACCAGCTCCAACCTAAGGAAGTTTAGGTATGAGGACTCAGGTGCTTGTAAGGATAGCTTAAGAGTCAGTATAGCATGGGCTATGAAATGGCTTGGCTGCTGCTGGAAAACAGTCTGGCTGTTCCTCAAAAAACTAAAGCTAAAAAAACAAAAAACAAAAACAAAAAACAAAAAAAAAACCCTAAAGCTAAATATAGAATTATCATATGAACCAGCAAGTACACTCATAGCTATTTACCCAGAAGAATTGAAGACAGGTGTTCAAACAAATACTTTATACATATTGACAATATTTTCAACAGCCAAAAGGTAGAAACAATCTACGTGTCCATCAATGGATGGACGAATAAGCGCATGGTGGTCTATCTACATGTAATGCCATACTGTTCAGTTTAAAAGGAATGAAGTGTTGATACATATTAAATGTGGATAAATCTCAAAAACATTAATTCTCAGTGAAGGGATTCAAACACAAAAGATCACATACCAGATGATTCCTCTGACACGAAATATCCAAAATAGGTAAATCCATAGAAAGAGAAAGTAGACTGATAGTTGCCAGTGGTAGTTGGGAGAAATTGGACACAACTGCTTAGTGGGTCTGCGGTTGGTTTCCTTTTGGGGCGAGGACAATGTTTTGTGCCAGATAGAAGAGGTGGCTACACAACACTGACTCTACTAAATGCCACTAAATTGGTTACTTAAAAATGTTTAATTTTATGTATGTGAATTTCACTTCAACAAACAGGTAAGTTGGAGAGTACAATTGTGAATACTGCTATCTTCATGGTTTTTTCCCCCTGAATTTTACTTAGAAAATATCATATGAATTACCCTAACAAAATTATTTCCAGTAAAGGTCCCATACTCTATACTAGCTATAAGAAAAGTGTCCAGGATCTGCTGGGAACTAGTGGCGGTTGATGTAAAAAAATCCTCATATTATCTGGTCCTTGCCTTATGCTCTTTGCTTTCTATCATCCTTCATACTCACTTCTACTCACTCAACTATAGATACACTTGTCTTCATGCTGTCCCTGGAGCATAACAAATCTGTTCTCATGTCCAGCTCTTTGATCTTGCTGTTTCCTTTTCAAAGATGCCCTCTCCCCAGACAATCATGTGGTTTACTTCCTCAACTTTTCAGGTCCCTGCTTAACTGTCATTTCCTGGACCACCTTCTTTGATTAATTTTTCAAAAAATCATGATGTCTTTTTTTTTTTAAAGATTTATTTATTTATGCAAGAACTGGGGTACAGGTCAGAGGCACAGAAGGTGAGAGAATTCACCAGAGACAGAGCAGGGAGCAGCACAGGCAGACAGACCAAGGACACTGCTGAGGGGAACAGCAGGCAAAGCAGGAGAGGTCTGCTGTGCCATGTGGGTTTCTCCCTGGCCGGCTGGGAATCGAACCCGCACTGCAGAGGCTGTGGATAGCTTCAAAGCACTGCGCTCAACCCACTGCACCACGGGGAGGTCCCTATGTTCTTTTAAATAATTCACTCTATCTAGTTTGTTCAATTTCTTCACAGAATCTCTTACTTCCTCATTAGAATCATTCATTTAGTTCCAAGAGAGTAAACATCACCTCTGTCTTTACAGTGCCCAGAACAGTTCTTAGCACATAATAGACTCCCAGCTGGTATTTGTTGAGAGAAGGACACAATGAGTGAATGAATGGAAATGCAGTAGTAATGCTCAACCAGAAGAGCAGAGCATAATATTTAATTGAAAAGTTTATAGAGTAAATGGAGGTGATGGAGAGACATAGTAAGGGTACCCCATGATAAGAGGCATATTTATTTATTAATTATTATTATTATTATTATTATTTTCTTACATCATTGCACAGTTTTGTACAAATTTGAATGAGGCATAGACAAAGCTCTGGGTGCTTCAGGTCATGAGGTCAGGTTTGGCTGATGAAGAAGCTAGTGTGGCATTAGATAAGATCACAGAACTTGTTTGGGATGGACTGAAATACTTTATAATTTTTTTTTTTTAATGAGGGTGGGGTAAGGGCCCAAGTTGACACTTCGTCTAGCAACTTTAGTCTACTAGAACCTAAGAAAAATGCCTGTGAGATCAGAACAGCTATCAGGAAGCAAGGCTAACATTACTGAGCTTATTCCTTAGGAAAGGGTTTATGCTCTTAGTTGGTAGCACTTGACTCTATTCTACATGCAGTCTTAACAAACCCTGTGATCTGCTTCCAAGAACAAGGCAGATTAGATACAAAGAATTGGGGGCCTACAGAAACCGACTGCAAAGAAAGATGCTAAAGAAATTAATGGAAGAACTAGGCAGATAAAGTATAATCAGCACAAAAACTAAATCCATACATATTGTTCTTGCCGAACTGCAGCCTGCAGGCCTTTGCGCAGCTAGGGGAACACTCCAAGATTCTTCCTGCTTCTGGGCCTTTGCTCCTTCTACACTTTCTCTCTTCCCCAGAGCATCGCGTTTTCTTTATTGAAACATTTCATTAATTTTTGAAGTAAAATTGGCTTATACCACTACATAGGTTTTAGGCATGCAGTCTTAGAAATCAACATCTGTATATACCACACACTGTTTTCTCCAAAAGTCTAGTTTCCATCCTTTGTCGTACACTTGATCTGTCTTACCTGATTTACCTACACCTCTTAACCACTTCTCTTGTGGTAACCACTATTTTGTTTTTTTAAACTAAGAGTTTTGTTCTGTTTGTTTGGAGAACATCACAGTTTTGATTTGCACTTTTTCTGTCTCTTCAAACATTACCTTATCAGAGAGGCTTTCCCTAACCCTCCTTATAAACTCGGCAATGACGCACTAAACCCTGGCGGCCCAGCTTTCCATCTGCTATGTCCCTAGCACTTGTCAGTACCTACTATGTTATCCTACACTCTGTTTTCTCCTCCCACTGAACATCAGGAACTTGACAGCAGGGACTTAGCCTGCGTCATTTACTGAAGAGAGTGCCTGGCATGCAGCAGACACTCATAAATATTTGTTGAATGAATAAATGCATGAATGAATGCTTATGAATTAGAATTTAGAATAGAATCTAGGGCTGAAGTACAATCCTGGGACCAAAAGGAAGAAGGAACTAAAATTGAGCAAAAAGATTTCTTTGGATCAGCCCAGCTTTTACAGACTGGAAGTTTCCAACAACAGTTGTAGAAGCAAAAAGAATGATGATTCTAAAATGGAAAGAGAGAAAAGGCCCGCTGACTAAAGAGACCAGAAATAGAAATGGCTTAATATTTGACAAAGACTTCAAGTCAAGCCACCAGAATAACTTACTGTGATTTTCTGACAATATTCTAACTGGGAGGCTATTCAGATAGATAATTGCTTGGTTTCTGGTGGGCAGGCTCCTGGGCTTGAATCCCAGTAATGAGGACACTGAGTAACTTTTCACCTTGGCAAGAGCCACTTTCCTCAATCTGAGCTTCAGTACCCACCTCATGGGGTTGTAATTTTTGGGTGATAGAATCTGTGCAAAGCCCAGTGCCTGCCTGGAACATGGTAATCATGTTTTAATACCTCTACCTAATTCCATTATTTTTAAAAAGATTTTATTTATTTATAGGTCAGAGATTGGGGATGGTGGTGGTGGTGGAGGATGAGAGGATTGACCAAAGACAGAGTGGGGAGCAGAACAGGTGGATGTACTGAAGTACAATGCTGAGGGGAGCTGTGGGCGAGACAGGAGAGGCTGGCTGTGCCCTATGTGGGTCAGCTCCCTGGCTGGGGATGAAAATTAGGCCATTGTGGTGGGCCATTGCATTGATAGTGCTGAGACTTAATCCGTAGGGCACCAGGGAGGCCCTCACCTAATTCTAAAAAAATAAATGACTTAAAGTTTTCACAAGTATGTATTACATTAAAAGTGATAACCATTTGATAAGATTTTTCAAAAGGGAAAATGCTAGAGATAGACAACAGAAACATAAAATATGTACTATGCTACTCTGTGCAGGAATATTGGCTAAGTGCAGGCTGCTCTGCACCTGACCTGGTGTGGGGAGCACATTACCGTGGTGGGAAGAGGAGGGAGCCCAGGAGTGCCTTCATTGCTCTGGTCCTCCATCCTTGGGGTAAAAGCATGACATATCTGGAAAACAGACTCTGACTAGAGAGTCCTCTGATTGGAAAGGAACTACGGGGGCATCATAAATTATGATAATCACTGAGCAGAATAACAGAATGTTTGAGCTGAAGATATTATAGAGATTGCCAAGCTTGGTATTTCTGAAACTGCTGCACTGCCGTCTCAGTCTTTGAAAAGGAGGATAAACACATTACTCCCTGGGACTTTGCTCTATAGTTTGACATGGTTACTACAAAGAAAAAGATATCTTTTGAGGTTGTAGGCTTTATTTGAAAAAAAAAAAAAAACAGAATTTTTAATAATACGCCTTGATTTTAACAATTTTTTTTTCATTGTTCACCAGTTATGTTATAGAACCAAAAGAAGAAAAATTAATTTTTATGAAATTTGTAAGATTTAAGTGTACTTAGATGTATTATTTTAATTTCATCTCTTCATATCTGAGAAAACTCTTCTACCTCTTAATACCTCTGGCATTTTGGCTTGGAATCATTCTCTACTAAAGAAGACTCTTTGCATATTGGAACTAATTCACAAGACATTTGAAAATTATATTGATACATGATTTACTTTAGGGGATGGCTGAGGTATGATTTACTTTTGAGTGAAGAAAGTTGTGAAAAGTTATAGGTTTCAGTATCAATAACTCAAAAATAGTGTTTGTAGATTTCATCATCAGGTTTTATTTATTTATTTGTTAATGAAAAATAGAGACTTATTTGCATTGCTTTCTCAGCTTGCATGATTTGAAGTTTCTCTTGTAGATAGGAAGAAAGTTCATTTATTCATCTGCTTTAATTACGTAAAGGTCAAAGAATCCATCATCAGTTAACACAGAGAAAAAGCCATGGCAACTGACTTCGTGTTCACCCCTGGGCTTTAATAAGAGGGGCGATCATTCCATGTTAGGATATATCTTTCAATTGTTTATAAATTCCTTCAAAATTGATTTCTCAAAGCAGAACTAAAGTTTTAAAATTAGATTTGATTTCTAATTTTAAATCACTATTTAAAATATTTGACATTCATCTTTTTTGTGAGACATGGGATCAGTTGCAGAATTGTTCCATGACCTACCAGTCCCTGTCAGCATGGCTGTCCTGGGCACGTAGGTGGAGGAGAGGTAGTTTAGGTGGTGAGGTAGTGAGGGGTGTGGGCAGTGCGCCAGGATCAGATTTTTTTTCATAGCTACTCCATGGGCTGCGGGTACATAGATGTTTTGTTCATACATGTGGGTGGCAAGTGGTGTCTTTCTACTTGTGCCTTATCCCTTTGAGGTTTTCCTTCTTAGGCATGATCCCTCAGCCACATCTGCATGACAGTTACCTCCACAATGGAGCTAGCTTCACAGGGACCTTCTTCTTCAGATTATCTTTTCTGGTTATGCCTCTGATTCCACTTTGTTCTTGCTCAGGGTCAATGAGTTCCTAGTTGCACAAAGCCCTTCTTATTCCTAAATATATCAGATGCTACAAAACACTCTGTCATAGGCCTCTTGTCTGAAAAGAAGTTGGGAAGACACACCAGGTGTTGATATATTATCAGTGTGGGGGTTTCGCAATGTATAGAGTATAGACAATAAATATCAGTGCCTTAATCTTTGACATTATTAAGCAGAATATCTAAGATCACATTTGCTTACTTGGAAATTCAGGCCAGACTCATTGTCTCTTCTAACAATAAATCTTAGATATGATTGAAATTTTTAGTTATATTTGGTAACTTGACTCTAAGACTGGGAAAGAATGCCTTTATTCAGGTTTATTGAGTTTGTTTTATTCCATTTAGATTACTAAGAATTTCTCAGTGACCCAGTTCACATGTAAATCAATGACCTAGATCGGAATCCTCTTACTGCTCCAGAAAGAGTCTAGGACAACATCTAATCAGTTCTCTAATGGGAAGATTGTCTTTACAAATAGTGTCATATAAAACAAAAATTAAACTGCAATCAATGATGGAATTGTCTAGACCCCATAGAGGCTGTATTTCTGTCTGCATACTACTTATACATATATTTATATTTTATACTTTATATTTTAATTTATATATACTTATAGTTTATAATTTGTATTTATATCATAATTTATATTTTAATATATATTTATATATTTAATTTATAATATATTCATTTATCCCATTACTAAGATTTACCAATTGAATTATTTGAACAAGATTGACTAAAAACTCAAAAAAATTAAAACATGTTCTTTTTCCACAAATGCTTCCAATATTACATTTTGCAAACAGGAGTTTAAATTTGCCATGCCCTGAACCTATGACAGTCAGCTAACTTCATTTAAGAGAACTAAAATGACCTTTCATATGTCTGATGTGCCATCTAACAATAACATCAGAATAGAGGCCACATCAGTGCCCCAGCAGCATCAGAACAGCGTGTGCTTGCACCTAAACTTTTCGCTTGAAGCACAACAAGGGTGTCAAGGTCAATCACAGAGTTTATTCTTATGTTTCAGTTTCATTGCATGGATGAAAATATGCAGTTTTTAACGTGTTTTCTAAAAAGGTCCCTGAAAACAAAGTGAGGGCCTTTGTGTTTGGTTGAAGCAAACATTTCAGAGATTAATGAAGTCACACAAAATCGACAAAGTCCAAGTTGTAATTTCTTTTTTTATAAGCTTGTTACTACAGATTATGCAAAATAAACATCCCAAGGAAAACAGTGGTGGCTCTGGCTGGACAAAGAGCAGAGTTGCTTCCTGTGCAACTGGCCACAGATGACACAGTGCATCCTGGCCATGCCCAGCTTTGAGTTAGTTAGAGAGAACAATGGGCACTCAACCCCTGTAATTTTGATTTTCATATTTACTTGCATTCTTTGTTAGCTTGCTTGCCAGTCACAATTAAATACCCTAGGACCAGCCTGGGGGAAAGTGCATACTCCATTTTTACCAGGGTTTTTATCAAATGCAGATAACCCTAAAAGTTTGCTTTCATCAAAGAGTGATTATTTTGGTAAGGACTGGTTTAAAATATTGTCAGTTCTCTCACTGATATTATTTGTACTCAATTTTTTTTTTTTTAAACTGGATACCACTAGGGCTTACATAGAATTTTGTTATTTCTGTTGACTGGTACTCTCACAGAAAAACCCAGTGGTGACTCAGGCTTTATTGCCAACTGCTCCACTTACTTTCAACTTCACTCTGAACAAGGGTGGGAATTGAAACTAAAAAATAAGGGGGGGGAAATGATGTGACATTGTAAGTTTCCTCTAACATCTCTAATATGGTACTTTTCCTTGTATCTGATTAACATCTTGCATTCCCAGTGTGTGTCTGACAACATCCCACAGATTCTACGTGGGGACGCCTCCTCAAATAGAGAAGCATTAAGGGTCAGCCTCCTTTGCATTAACATCTAGGATTCAGTGCTAGCAATATGGTCTCTCCTGGGAGAAGTGTAGAGAGTCTGGATCTGGTGTGAGTGTGCATGCCTTTCTTGTCCTTTGTGTGCTGTCCTTTGTAATTTAAGAGAAAACCTAGGATGCAAAATGAGAAAAATCTTTAAGCAGCAATTCTTTTCTGATGGACAATGACTTACGCTTTTCAGAGGCCATCTTGCCCTCACTCCTCAGCGTGGAGACCAAGGTGAACACAGCATAAGCTCTGCGTTGGCAGGCAAAGCCCCGGTTCTAATAGGCGGTGATAATTTGTGTCACACACTGAATTCCTAGGATGCTCTGGAACTGATTAGGGCAGAGAGAAGTCCTACCACGCTGAGATATTATTGCAGGGGGCGTGGCAGAACCTCAGTGAATCTTACTTTGGAGTTCCATCAATCTGCGAATGTGTGCGTGGGGTACTGGTGAGGAAGAAAGGATGAGGGGATACACAGGACCTTCCAGGGTTCTGTTTATCACCTAAAAAAGAATATGACTTCCCAGCCTTCCTCACAATCTTGTATAAAAGCAACCAACTTAGGGGTCAACCCTGGGCTAAGCCAAGAGCTCAAGAGAATTCTACAGAAAGGCAGCATGAACTGGCATCCACATAGGCCTCAATGAACACTAATTTGTGCCACCAAGAGAAAAATAATGAGGATACGATTACACTGCAATTCTGATTTTGAGATAAAAATAATATAATTTATATTCTTACTATTGCTTATAATTCTCAAAAAGCTTTCACATATCATCTCATCTCATACTTACAGCAAGTCAAGGGAGGCAGGCATCACTGTTACTGGCACTTTACAGTTAAAGAAACTGAAGCTCAGCTCAAGTGACTTGCTTAAACCCACATAGTGAATAAGAAGCAGAATGGGGAAATTTAAACCTGTATTTCCATATGGTCTAAGTTGTCTTGTCTAGAAACAGGAAAGGTAAAAATATCTTGACTAATATACTGTCCGGGTACAGTATTTTATATAGACAAACATTTCAATTTTTAAAGAATATAAAATAGCCATAATCGCCACAAATCGTAGCTCTTAAATCTTTCCATCCAAATATTTTTTAATTCATGTGGAAAAACTGTGTTTTACTCATATTATGTTTTTCTTAATCTACATTCTCTGCCTTAATATATATGCACTTACACACACACACACCTATTTCATATATACGTCATCTTTCTTGGGTATGAATTAGCCTTTCATTTTCGCACTACACACACAAAAATGTACTCAAGACTTAGTATTGTTAGGCCAGGAAGCTGAAACCAAACTGATAAAAGTGTAACAGCTAGAAGTTCTCTCATTTATAGTATAGTGTGTAGATTAGGGCTTGATAGCCTGAGAGTTAAGGTCTTAAAGTGCTTTATTGTGATTCTCCACAAGCAAGAATGACTTTCACTTTGACACTAAATGTGATTTTCTGCCCATAGGCCTAGCTGGTTGGCAGATTGCTTTTATGTAATTCCTGTGAAGCTGGCAGGAGGTGACTCATCTACATAAATGCCTCTTTCAATCAGGAAGAAGGTGTCAGAGTGCGGTGGGTGGTGTCTGAATGACTAAGTAGTAAGATGTTAGGGATGTTGAAAAAAAAGTTAAAATAAGGGTTTCTGGAGCATTGCACATGAGAGTGCGTATCTGGATCATGTAAATGAATCACAGGGAAACTTTGAGAAGATTTTACTACACTGTTTGAGTCTTAGACTTTATTTCATAACTCAATGCAAAGAGAAGTTTCCCCAAACTGCTTGTAAATTAAAAAGAGCCCAGGTTTTAAACAAGCTATAGAGATGAGACCTAATTTTAAGATGCTGAAATAAAAAAAAAAAATTAAGTCCCTTGTATAAAAGGGATGGGGGAGTTTTGGGTAAGAAAAAGTCAGGAGAAACTCACAGAGCAGTGTAGAAAGAGCAACAGTGGAGGACTATGTCCCTGAGAGAATTAAGTGCCTACTCACTATCACATTCAAGGAAAATAACATAACTTTTCTCCAAATGGTAGTAGGATGAGATAGACTAAATCTTTTGAAACCCTGGAAAGAGATCAGATAAATGGCAAGTAACAATAAGGCTAAGTATCTAGAAGAAGTCCGCAATAGCCTATGTTCTCAGGGAATGCTCACTGGAATAGATAAAATAGTCACTGAACTTGGGAAAGCTGAACAGGTTGACAGCATGATATTCTTCATTACATGACTTTTGTTCTGGTTTTGTCATGAGGATATAGTATACATCTGTTGTTTTCCCCCTAAAATTTTAAAAAATTTAAAAATTTTAAGAATTTTCCCCTAATTTTTTTAAAGAAAAAAAATAAACCCAAAGGTGTCCCATACATAAAATTAATAAGAAACAAAAGTAATCAACTTGAGCAAGCTTAGGAACCTGGATTCAGTAACAATATTAACTGACATTTGCAGGATACCCCCCTCATTTGTCACTCTGAATATTATGTTGATTGACTGCCTTTCCAAGTATTATAATATCAATGCATTATTTTCAGGGACTGTATACTTACTTTAATTATAGCACCAGAGTATTTTCTATTTGTACTTTTTTTCTCTTCATATCTGTTTAAAGATTATTTGAATTCTAAATGTCGTCAGGCAGTTCTGGGACTATTGTCAGAACTCTTCTATTAGACACTTTTTTTTTTTTTAAATTTTGAGTTTTCTTGAGATGGTGAATTTCTGTGAGCTGGAAACATTCTTTCAGAAGACTTTTGATATGGTCTGCTGTTGTCAATAATGGTCTTGGGAAATATAAAACCTAATTCTGCTGCAAATCTGCAGTATACTTTATTGCAGTGTTAATAACCAATGATTATTTTCCCTGGTCTGATTTTTATGAGTTTGCTTTAAAGATTATATACTTGATTTTCTTTTTTTTTAAATATTTATTTATTTATGCATACAAGAGCTGGGGTACAGGCCATATGGTCTGGGAAGTGATTAATCAGAGACAGAGTGGGGAGCAGAACAGGCAGACTGATGAAATACACTGCTGAGGGGAGCAGCAGGCCAGATAGGAGAGGTCTGCCTCGCCATGTGGGTTGTACCCTGGCAGGCCGGGGATCAAACTCATGCTGCAGAGGTTGCGGATTGCTCCATAGTGAGGTGCTTAACCCCTTGTGCCACCAGGGAGGCCCTATATACTTGATTTACTGTGCAGAATTGGTATAAAGAAAATTTCTATGGAACTAAGTTACATAGGCAGGTTTTCATCTTTGTTTGTTTTAATGTAACATTAAGAGTCTATCTTCTAAAATTCAAGTGAGTTTCTATGGTTTACCTGAACAAGGATCTTGTTACTGCAGGCTTATTCTTTTTAAATGATCATTTTAAAACTTCTGTTTAATGGGAATGTTCTTGAAAAGTCAGTGTGCCACAGAAGTGACTGTGTTTGCATTTCTTGAAGGTGTCATACTGTCATTGAGGCTCCTGACAGAGATTTGATAGCCTGGAATCATAAATTGAAAAAGACTGAGTAAAGCATGTTGATTAAGCCTATGGATCCAACAATAGGTTATGTTACCCAAAGTGGCATTTAGGTTTAAAGTTAGTGTGTTGTGTATAACCATTGTCAAAAGATGGAGAGAAAGTTGAGGGAAGAAAGGTTGACTGGTTACAAATTAAAAAGGCCTAAAGTCTGGCTAGAGTGGACAGGATTTGGCACCTGCTTTCCCATTGATACACTGCATGATCTTGGGTAATGTCTGACTCTCAGCCTAGTCATTTGTAAAATGGCACCTTCATCATGGGAATGCTGTGCAGAATGACTGAAATGGTACATGGAAGCACTAGATCAGATAATCGCTTGAAAACACATAATAGATCTTCAAAAATACTACCTCCTGAGAAATGCAGCAAGAGGTAAACCAGTACTCCCAAGGTATGTTTGGAGATGGGGTTAGTGATGTTGGTTTAGTGACGGAGAAGTTTTATGTATTGCATCAAAGTGTACTTGTAGCCAATTCTAATGCTACTAGTGGACGCTTTGTGTGTGCTGGTCTCTCTGCTATGTATGGGCACTTCCTGTAGCTTTATAACATCACACAGTTGCTAGGTTATCTCATGCAGTCTATACAACAACTCACAGAATAAAGCAGTACAATCTAATTCATTTTGCAGAAGAGGAAAGCGAGATGCACAGAATTTGAGTGAATTCACCAGAAGTTTAAAATAGAATTTTAATTTAATTTAAATAAAGAAATATGGGTTGTTCTTTTACAATAGGACTATGCAGTTTTGAGTTTACATGCTCATAGCACTGAATCCATATTAACTTTAAAAGCATGTATTGAAAACAAAAATAAACTATAATGCAAGTCCCCAAAGAAAAGCTTTGGTGGTGTTAGAAGACCACTTGGCATGGTATCTAGCCTTCCTGCAAGTCTCGTGGGCTGATGTTGCTTTGTTCTATGTTTTCAAGGATGTTCGTAGAGTAAATAACCTTATTGGGTAGAGACAGTGTCTTCCTTCAGAATAAAGGGCACTTTTGCTTACTTTCCAGTATGAAGAAGAACATGTGAACTCCAGGGCACATTTCAGGCAGGATTACTACCCATTATGAAAGACTCTGGTTCCTTAAGATCAGGGTTCCTCCCCAGTCATGCAGTCCACTGCGTGTGTGGATATCAGTCATCTGGACCTTTTCATGTCACCATGCAGGAACTGGAACTTGGAGAACCAGCTCAGATGTGGACACTCTGGCTGCTGCTTTTGCTTTGAATAACACAGTCCCTTCTTTCTGAGCCAGAAGTCTCAGAACTCCTGTCAGCCTCCGTGAAACCCGGCAGGCTGACTTGTTAGCTCGAAGGCAGGGTGAAATCTCAGATCCTTCACAGTTGTTACCAAGTGGCAAAAGGAAAACTGTAACTATCCATGGACAGTAAAAGATCTAGTGTAGTTAAGGTACTGTCACAAGCAACTGTGTAGAGATAGAGGCAGGAAGGGTAAACATCCCCAGAGACTGTTTTATGATGGATTAGAGAAGCTTTGGGATAGGAATCTCTGTATGCATGAATAAAATAAAATAAAATAAAGAGGGCAAAGAAAACATTGCTTGACACTATGGAAACCTAATAAATATACATGACTGTAAACAGCTTTCTAAAGACAGGGACACTGTGCTTCACATGATTTATAGGTTTGCTCCTGGCTTGAAAAATGAGCATCAGGCCCAGATTCACAAAAGCTGTTAAAACCTGAGGTTCACTGCTGCAGGAAATGGTTTTATGTCTATATTCTCAAGCTGGTTTGTAATGTTATACAATATTGTATCTGGCAAAGTGAGTGGAGAAAGAAGGGTTAATTTACTGAGAAGTATAATTCACAGTTAATAAATTGGAACAAACATCAGGAAGTACAGAGACAGCAGCCTAATGGAGATACAGCAAAGAGGCGTTTTCCCCCCCTTTAAATTTACTTAATTAACACAGTTCATCCTCTGGGGGGCAGGAAATAATGAGACCATAACAGCCCTTTCCTCTGGATCTTGCTAAGTTTGTTTAAAAGCAACAAGTTACTGTGGATGTAACAAATCCCTCCTGTTACATGTAAAAGGTCTTGTCATACATAAATTTTAATTTGGAAATAAGCAAATTCATGTGAAACTGAACAGTGCATTTTTTTTATATCTGTGTGCTTGCATATCTACAGATAAAATGTACACATCCTCCACTACTTGCGCCCATCACTTAAAAATAAACTGGATTTTTTGTGTATGCTATTGTGATGTGTACTGAGAGTAATAAAGCATATGTGCAAAACACCTACCATAGGATGCAATATAATTTTAGGAGATAAAAGGAAACCAAATGTGATGTCTCATTTATACCAAGGATAGCCGTGGTGTAAGTTCTTCAAACTTTATGAAGTAGGTACTATCATGATCTCGATTTAAGGATGAGAAAACTGGAGTTCAAGTGAGTTAGGTAGCTTGTTCAGGTCTCATAGCTGGGCTGGATCTGAGATTTGAGCACAAGTTTGCTCTAGTCCAAAGCTTTATTATCATTTCACTTTACATTCATTCCTGTGCAGTAGAGAAAGGGAGATTCTAGGAAGATAAATTTATGAACTTGAATTTATCTTTGGCTTTCCAAAGGATCACATTATATATTTTTTGGCAATAAAATGAAGTAAGTTAGCCTTCTTCCATACAGCAAAGGAATTCATAGCCCCACAAACTAGTCATTCATACAGTACCATGAAGAAGACAAATTATTCATCCTATTTCTCTAAATAATGAGCCCAGCAGCCATTCATTGAGAGAGCCTATGTTTATCATTCCATGGTGAGGACAGTGAAAAAAAGGACATAAAAAAAGTCAAGTAACATGAGTAACCTATTATCTGATATAAAAGCATGGATTTGAAATGTAAAATAGAGGAAAGTTAGTGATGCAGAACTTCAAATAAGACTTTCATGAATTAATTTAGGAATAGGACATTCCCTAAAAATAAATAATGAGAATGAAGAATTCATTAGACTCTCAGCCATTCTGTGACATCTAAATATATCTGAGCCATGACCTTAACTGTGAAGCGCCCAGGGCTGGTCCTCTTATTCTCTTCTCTCCTGCCTTTTCTTAGGTGATTTCATCCAGCGCCAGGGCTTTAAATACCATCAATATGCTAATGGATTCCTGATTTATATTTCCTGCCTGAACTCTAGACTTGCAGACCCAGCTGCCTGCCTATCTCCAGCTGGACATCGGAAAGACATCAAAAAGTTAATAAGTCCAGAGACTCCAGATTTTTTCCCCCTAATAATAACTAGTGCCACGAGAGAGGTGCTGTTGCAAGTACCGATTTTGTAAAAATCAAAATCAGACCTTAGAATATCTTCCCAAAGACCTCCAATGGCTGCACTCTGAAACAGAATGAGATCCTTAGTCCTCTTCTTGTCCCGTCAGACTCCACATTGTCTGGTCCCTCCCTGCCTGCCTCTTGGCGCTTATCTGCCGCAGGCTCCTTCACATCCGCAGTGCTCTGCCCACACTGGCCTTCCTTTTCTCTCTCATGTCCACAGCAAGCTTATTTCATAGACTAGGATATTGTCACACAGCATCCCTTTGTATGCAGCTCACTTACCCTGGATATTTGTGTTCATGGTAGGCTCAGCTCAACAATACTTCAGAGAGTATTTCCCTATCCAGCCTGACCCAGTCAGAACTCCCCTTGTGCTCCTCACACCTTCCACCACCTGATCTCACTGAGGCTGAGATTATAGCTGTCTTATGTCTTCTGAGATTACTCTGCCATTTGTTTGTGTGTTGATCTTTTTTTCCCTCATCAGAGAGGTAATATATTATATATATATATATATATATGTATGTATATATATGCAGTGGACTTCTCTATCCTGGCTGCTGCTCTATCACCAGCTCCCAGAAGAACTCCTGGCACACTGCAGGTGTTAGTTCACACGTTTTGAGTGGACAACCAAAATGGTGTTTTCTTCCAGCTGATTTTATAAAAAGGAAATTTAGAAGAACTAATTTCACTTGCTTTAAAATTCCTTCCAAAGTGCTGCTCAGATATTCTCTCCTGAGGCATGATAATGAAACGTGACTTAAATTTATGGAATCAGACACTTGAAATACACTGTCACTCGCACAAGCGACATGCACCTACCTGTGAAGTAGGTATTATTCTCATTTTAAAGATATGGTGACTGAGAATGAGAGAAGTTAGGAAACTAACCCAGGGTTACTTAGCTAGAGAGGAGCAGGGCTGGGTCCAGGTTGATCTGACTCACATTAGCCCCCAAGCCCTTTTCAGCAGGAATATTATGTTCCTCTCTGCAACTGGCAAGGAAAAGTAAATAATCAGAAATATGAAATGATGAAGAGCTTTTCATGTCATAAAAATGAGAATGCCAAGAGGAGGACGGAGGAAGTCCACACGTGGTGGAGACTAGGGCTGAAGGGTCACATTTCTTAAGAGCTAGGGCCTGGGAAATTTTTTTCAAGTGAAAAGCAAGCTTCTAGGGTGCATTGTAATACCATATTGTAGGGAGTAATTATATAAATATTATTAATGCTAGATATTTAAATAATTTATGTCCTAGATGGGAAATACATTATTTAGGGAAACCAGAGTATCTTGGAATTGCTCCTTTTGTCAAAAGGGCTGAGGTCAGAGCTCCCCCAGGCCTTCTCACAGCACGTCTTCACTGGCATTCATAGGCAGAGCCTAGCAGGAAAGTGGAGGAAGGGGCTTCTAGCTTTAAAAGAGGTTGTTCTGCTCACGCTATTCTGTCATATAATTCCTCTGTTCATATTACTTGGTGCTGGGCTTCCCTTATCAATGTTTTAAAGAATCTCACATAGTTAGAACCTGTATAATCCTTAGAAATGATTAAATCCAGTTCTCTTAGGAAAAGAAACTGCAATTCAAAGCTAATATTTTAGAATTTGTAAAGTGTTTTCATGTCCATAGGTTCACTGCATTCTGCCAGTGGCCCTCTGACAAAGGGTTGCAGTCTTTGCAGTGGAGGCCTGAGGCTAAGGCTAATATGTTACTGAGGCAGTCACTGCAGAGGCACACATGCTGTGTGGCCATCTGGGGTCTTCTAGAAGAGGTTGCATAAGCATTCTCCTGCTATAATAATGAGGTTCTTTTCATTTAACTTATGGGAATTCTCATAATTATTTTCTGGGAATATTGATATGTGAAGATTATTTTTCAATTTAGAAGCCTCCTGTTCTATTCATGGGATGTGGGCAAAAAGGGAAAATGATGACTGCCTAGAAAGACTGTAGATGTAAGGAACAAAATCTTCCCTTTAAGGGGGTGACTGGATGAAAGCAATTTCTGACCTGTTAAGAAGGGGAGAGGGCAGACACTGTCACCTCCCAGTTATTTTTCTTTGCGAAGGGAGAGTATTATACAGATCAGTAAAGGAAACAAACATCCCACAGGAAGATGGACAAAGGTCAGTTCTCAAAAGAAAACTATCAACAGGCAATAAAAAATGACCATTTGAATCCTATGTCACAATAAAATAAAACATTAATGAAATAAAAATGTTTAACCATCAGATTTTCAAACATTAAAAAATAACTAAATCCAGTATCTAAGTGGGACTTAGGAGAGATATTTTTCCTTCTTTGTGATTTGCTAAATTATTTGATTGTTTTTATTGCAAAGTACAGGTATTATTTACATATTCAAAAGTATTCACAATTTATTTTCATTTTGGACAAAACAAACACACCAACCAAGCTCACACTAACTGTAGCTTTTCAAAGACAAATGTTTGAATTCAGTTTAAAGCTCCTAGGATAAAATTTCTTTTCTTCACTGAAAAATACTCCTCAAGTTAACAATTTTAATCGCCTGGTGGGGTATCTCTGTTCCACTCAATTCAATCCAGAGCTTTGTGATTTCTTTGATATCACATTATAAGCACATTTATTAAGTCTAGGCCCATAAAGAATATGTGACATGCCTCTCCTCTCTCTCTCTCTGGTCCTCTTTTCCTTGTCACACCTTCCTACCCCCAGAATACTGCATTTCATTCCTACTGCTTAAATCCTACTTTTTCTTTAGAACTGGGGTACAGGCCAGAGGCACGAGAGGGTGAGAGGATTCACCAGAGATAGAGTGGAGAACAGAACAGACTGACCGAAATACACTGCTGAGGGGAGCAGCAGGCAAGACACGAGAGGTCTGCTGCGCCATGTGTGTATATCCCCAGCCGAAATTGAACCTGTGCTGCAGAGGCTGCGGACAGCTTCACAATGCTGCGCTCAACCCACTGTGCCACTGGGGAGGCCCCTTAAATCCTACTTCTCTCCCAGCAACAGGTTGAATTCTGTCACAGAACTTTTAATTCTATTTTGATCTCTTTCCATTGTATATTTGCTTGCATAGAGAATACTGAATATTTTTATACAAAAATCATTTTAATATGTTTCTACAAAGAAATATAATAAGATCCATGTCTTTATATTTTGCATAATGTTAAATGCTATTTACTCAAACCAGTGTTTCCCTACATGTGCTTCTCTACCATCTACCTTGGATTTATTGAGGTGAGCATATCAAATAGAAAGGTTCCTGGGCCCTCTTAGATCTGCCAAGCTACAACCTATGAACTTGGGATGTGGCGCCCTGCATTTTTAATCAAGCATTTTACATGATTATTTTGCCTTTTCTGTGATTTGGAAACCCATGAAAATAGTCTCATCTTGATAGGTGATTATGTCTAAACATCTCTCAGTGTCAGATTCTTTAAGATAACATTAGTGGGCCTCCCTGGTGGCTCAGGGGTTGAAAACAGCACTATCAAGCTATCAGTAGCCACTGCAGCATGAGTTTGATCCCCGGCCAGGGAGCTACCTACATGGCACAGCAAACCTCTCCTGTCTCACCCCCTGCTCCCCTCAGCAGTGTGTTTCGGTAGATCTGCCTGTTCTGCTCTCCACTCTCTCTGGTGAATCCTCCCATCCCCCACACCTCTGGCTTACACTCAAGTTCTTGTATGCATAAATAAATAACTCTTTAAAATAAATAAATAAATAAAATATAACACTAGTGGCAAATTCTTGAATTGTGCTTTTAAAAATTATATATCATCCTACTTTTGTTCATTAAAAAATTGCAAGTTGAGCTATCCTTAGTAACTTAAAAAATATCTGTTTAGGCTCATGGACAATAAAAATACAATGATAAAGTCGTGACTGTATTATCTGTGAGTTACTTAAAGGATTAGCTAAACTTCAATAATGAGTTTTCTCCTGAGTGGCATTCAGTTCTATACACAACCAGCCTGAAGTGGCAGATAGCTTAAAAACTCAGATGTGCCAGGAATTCCCTTCTAAGGTTCTTGTTCTAGAGGATGTTGCACTGACATGGTGTTAATTTGTAAGGTCAGAGGACTGAACATGGAGCGAGTGTTGTGTCTCTGAATTACCCTGAAAACTTGAGGAACAGCCTGTGTCACTGGTGTGATTAGAGACAGAGCCCATTTAGGGAAATTGCACTTTTTTGAGTGCAGTGAGCAGCTGGGTCCTCCCTGAGTATGACAACTGAGTCCTAAGTAGTTCCTGTGAAGCTGCAGGTAGCAATGATTTTGGAGATCTAGTTCTAGCAAGAATGTTCTAACAAGAATAGGAATTATAGCTTTCATATTCCATTGTTCACCTGCCCCTCAGTCAGACCAACAGCAGTGTCTTGTATCAGATAACAAAAAAATGACGATTGGGAAGATTTAGTCCCTTGTGTATATTACATTCCTAGATCAGAGTAGCAAATTATGCAGACATCTTTTTAATATCAGCATATTTTTGTCAAAGACAATAGAGTTAAAATGAGTTTTCATCGTAATACTTACTTTTTCTTGAAAATGTTGTCAAATCATTTTTGTTAAAATGTTGTACAAAATTGCCTAAAGATACTTTTCAGAGTTCCAGAAATCCAAATCTGTCAGGTTCCAAGTATTAGCTACTTAGATGGTAGCATCTCTAGCCTCTGACCAGTTTACAGTCAAAATCACTCGACTAATTTACTCAAGATTATCAAGCAATTTTTCTCTTAGGATTCCTAAAAAAGGAATGACTCTGTTTTGTGTTGCTTGAATGTATGTAGATCATGTATTTCTAATCTCCTCCCTCTCCTACTATATAGATGATTGAATTCAAGGTTAAGAATAGTGAAGAGGTTGTTTTATGTTTTGATAATTTTTTTGTACCCCAACAAGTTGGATTGATTTCTCCACACAATGTTCTTTTCATTTTCTTCTTTGGAAAGTTGGTTCTACTTAGTAGATATAGATCAGTGGGGGAAAAATGGAGACAGTTATAGTTACTTAAAAATATGTAACCCTAAAGGCGAGAAAAGAAGTATGGCTATAACTACAAACACCAGGGAACCAAAGCAAAGGAGCCATGAGAAGGGATAAGCAGGGAGAGTGAATTCCCATTTTTATCTGTGGATTGATGTCATCTGAGTAGGGATTCCAAAGAGGGAAAGGCTGATAAAATAGGATCAGGGACACAAGTCAAAGAGGAGAAAGTGCAATGAAAACAGTGACCAGAGCTTTAGTAATTATGGTAGAACTAAAAAACTGGTCCTTAATGCTTTTTAATTATTCTCATAATGGACGTACTCCTGGAAAAATTAGTGGATTGTTGATAGCCACACATCTGCTCCTATTATGTGATCTTTGGAAAGATTAGTTAAATGACTCAAGTAAAGAAAGGGTTACTTATTCACCCATGTTAACCTTCAGAGTGTAAGGGATATGAAAGAGTTTAAAAGCACAAAAATAATTTAATTTTCCCCAATTAATTAAATGGACTCAGAGAGCCAAATTAATTATTTGATCATATATATGTCATCAAAGCTTCATTTCCTATGAGGAAACAAGTATTATGTCTTTTGGGGGACTGAGTTGGTATAAGAATTGATGGCATGGTTATGTGAACACAGCTTGGAAGGTACAGTAAGGCCTTCTTCCTCACACTCCTCCTCAAGATGTCCATGTCCCAAACCCCTGGAGCCTGTGATTATGCTATTTTCCACGACAAAGGGATGTTGCAAAAGTGATTAAACTGAGGACTTTGAGATGGGTAATTATTCTGGGTTACTCAGGTGATCCAAACAACTCATATAGGTCCTTGAAGTTTTAGTTACAGGGAGATGTGGCTATGAAAAAAAAAAAAAAGAGAGACACAGCATTGCCAGCTCTGCAGATGAAGTGGGGAACATGAGCCATGGACTGTAGGCAGACTCTACGCAATGGCAAAGGGTAGGCAATGGATTCTTCCCTAGAGCCTCCTAAAAGGAATGTGGCCTGATCCGGACCCTGCCATTAGCCCAGGGGGATCCATGTTGGACCTCTGACTCTAGAACTATAAAATTATAAATCTGGGTTGTTTTAAACCACTGTTGGTGGTTTAAATATACAATATTTTTCTTCATTAATTTTCTATTTTGTTTCTGTTCTTTTTGAAAAAAAAATGTGTCTGTTTAAGGGACCTTAGGACAATATATAAAATGTAAATCTGAGTACATACAGAAGGAAGTTAATTGAAATCATTGGAAGGATAGGTAACTTTTGTTCTTTAATTGACCTAACACCAAAAGTGTCTGCCATCTTGCCACTCTAATTCACTTAAAACTGCTAAACGAAGGCACTTACTGGGATTGCAGACTAAGTGCCTAGAAAGGAGACATTTGGACACTGAACTTATTAACTGATAAACTAAAAATGACAATGGCCAAATTATTGCAGCTATTTGAATATAGACATTCTAAGAAGTGGCTGATACCACTTTTTGTTCCAAACTTATAAATAAATCCTAGGCAAAGTTTCAGACAAGACCTGTCAAGCTATAATAGACTGTTTAGAATATGTTTCACTATTAAGAAGATTTGGTAGGAAAGATTTGCTATGGACACCATAGTACTGCTGGGAAGCAGTGTAAGCGGAAAAGTTCAGCCTTGGAAGCCAGACACACCCATATTTTATATCCTAGGATGGCTACTGACTAGTTGTAAGATCTTGGTCTATGAAACCTGTTTCTTTATATGAAGTGATGTTACCTATACTCATTGTTTCAGAGAATTTTTATGAGAATTAAGTGATAATGAATATGAAAATATTTCCTATTTTGGGAGTAGCTAGGTACCCCAAAGACATCATTATAAAATAATTATAGAATAATTACATTTTATGGACCTGGGAGTATAATCCATCAGTTTGGAATTACAAAAGAATATACATTTATTTATTTATTTACTTACTTACTAGAATCAAAAATACTAAGAAAAAATCAGCTCTCAACCCAGAGAAGAGCACAACCTATTAACTGTCAAATCATAAGATATTCTTTGTCTTTTATTTCCTTCTAAATTTGTGTTTTATTATTCGTCAATACATCCTTGGAAATCTTTATTACAGTACTTTGACAGACAGTGTAGACGTTAATAATTTTCTGAACTGAGAAGACTATCTCAAAACCTAAATCTTCAGGTTTCTTCCTATAATCTCTTGCCAGTCTATGCCTGGAACTTGTCATTGTCTGGTTGAGCTTTAGTGCCACCTACAATGGCACCCTTTAGCATTCAGGGGAAGACTGCAGTGCCCAAGACCTTTAAAAATGTAATTAGCTACTAGATCTTCTGTGCACACACTCATGTGTTCAGTAACAACACTGAGCCTCCTTTAAATGACTTAGGACTCCTTTCAGAATGTCAGTGCATAGTAAATAATGCCTTAACAGTAATAGTAATAGAAATGCGTTCCATCTCATAATGCAACAACAAATTTAATAAAATGAATTAAGTGTAAGTAGATTATGAACATGTAAGTTTTTCTCTTTGGTTTATGTTGTTTTTACTTGTCCATTTAAAATTATTGCCATATGAAAAAATGTTCAACATCACTTGTAATCAGGGAAATGCAAATCAAAACTACCATGAGATACCATCTCACACCAGTGAGAATGGCACATATTAAAAAAACTAGCAACAACAAATGTTGGCGAGGGTGTGGAGAAAAAGGAACTCTCCTGCACTGTTGGTGGGAGTGCAAACTGGTCCAACCACTATGGAGAGCTGTGTGGAGATTTCTGGACCTACTAAACATAGAGCTTCCATATGATCCAGCAATTCCACTCCTAGGTATTTACCCAAAGGACACAGAAACATCAATTCCAAAGAACACCTGCACCCCTATGTTTATAGCAGCACTGTTTACAATAGCTAAGCTTTGGAAACAACCCAAATGCCCAAAAATAGATGACTGGATCAAGAAGATGTGCTCCATATACACCATGGAATATTACTCAGCATTCAAAAAAGATAAACACATGCAATTTGCAGCAACATGGATGGCGCTGGAAGGGATCATGCTCAGCGAAATAAGCCAAAAAGAAAAAGAAAAATACCGGATGGTCTCACTCATAGCGGGAATCTAGAAAACTTAAATAAGGGACCAGGAAAATGAATAACTATAAGAAAGTGAAAATCAAAATCAAAATCAATAAATAAATAAATAAAATTATTGCCAAACACTATTTCCAGAAAATGACTTCCTTGAAACAACTCTTTGTACAATTGATAGCACACTATGGCTATTTGATTTTGAGGATAATATGGACATTGTTATATTTTCCTGTCTATTATAAATCATATATCAAGTTTAGAAGTATTCCAACACACACACACATGCACACACATGGGGAGGGAGGGAAGTGAGGAGGGAAGAGAGAGAGAGAAAGATTGATTAATTTATTTCATGTACATTCATAAGAACAATCCAAAGTTGCCTGACTTTTTGAAAGAGATAAAAAAGTTAGGGTCCAGGGACTTTTGATATAGTCTATTACCTTAGACATTCCATTCAGGTGACTTCTAGAAAGCCCTAATCTTCCTAATAGGAGCAGCAGTGGTTTACACACGAGAGAAAACTGTCAACTAATATTTTGAATCCACCAAAGCTATCAAGGGTGAGGGTGAGTAAAGGCATTTATAACCTATAAAAACTGAGCTAGCTGACCACAAATAAAGGGGGGAGCTGGAGAGTAAAGTGGGGAGGGAGCACAATGGACAATGGTGGAAGATTGTGGGTGCCTTGGTGGTGGATGGAGTATGATAATAGCTTCTGAAGGTGGGGGTGATCCTAAACCTCTAATCATATACTGGGTGTTGTAAACCAATGTTACCCCCATTAAAAAAAATTAAATTGAAAAGAAATCAAATGGGAATAAGAAAATAAAAGATAATAAACAGAGATAATGTAAAGAATTTAGAGAAATATGGGTTTAGGGGGTTAAAAAGGATTAGTGCTTTGTAAGGGCCTTGACGTCCATTCAGAGCAATGTAAATGGTGAACTATTTGGAGAAATTTTTACTTTGTATTTTTACTCATGACAGAATAATTGATTGCAGTAATCCCCCTCCCAAACATTTGGTATGTTCAGTACTATTTCAGTGATTTTATGACTCCTCTGATATTCCCTTGGCTGGGGCTCTGAATATCCTTTGGAGAAGAGGTCAGGCCCAGAGTGCTCATGTGTAGGCTCTGCCTGCAGCTCCCTGGTCAGCCCTAAGAGCCTGAGAAGTCAGCCATGTCTATCTTCTGAGCCCCACGCCACTGATTTCTCAGGGCTTTATGGCTTCCTACTTTGATTTCCAGTGTTTTCTTTTCCCTAGGCCTCTTGTAAGGTTCGATAGAGAGGAAAACAATAATATATCACTCATGACATTGTATTAAAGATTTAAGAACTGCCCCGTCTGTGAGACCACTTAAAAAGTGTGGATTTTTGAAGGAGTAATCCACAAACAGCCATATGAGGGACTGTAAAGTCAGGAAAAGCTAGAATGGTCTGAGGTCGTGAGACGAGGGAAGGAGAATCGAAGCTTTCATAGGACAAGCACCTGTGTAAATGCGCAGATATGGCCCTTCATTTTCTCATGAATGTTAGAAATTTTGTTAAAGTTAGAAAAAAGAAGTGTCTCTTTGCAGACACTTTGCAGACTCTTTGCAGAGAAGAGAGAAGCATAGGGGAAAGAGAATATGAGGTCTTTTGTCCAGAGCCTAACTGCAGAAAATTCAGTAAAACCCTGAAGGACCACCTATGCTAGCATCTCCTCCCTGTTAGTTTCCCATCTGTCTTGGGGTGATGTGTTACATGAAGCATTGTAAGTCTAGTGGATTTTAGGCCAAGAGTGAATTAATACTCCTAAAGGAGAACTTGAGTTAACAATATTCATCCACTCATGCTGGAAGTCTAACTTTAAAATGTTTTAATGGTAAAAACATTTATGTATAGAGCACATTCCCTCTCCAGAAATTTTCTGTAGGATCAGTCTCAGGAAGTTTGAAGGCACATCCCAGAACACAAGGAACTTGAATTTTCTAATATCACAGAAGGATTTCATGGTCTGTTTTAGACAAGTCTTGTTCATATAGCTCAACACACAAACCCACACACACCCACACCATTTCTGACTTCAACTGAACTGTAGGACCGCCACTTTTGAAGAATATTTTAATTCTCTAAATTATGTTCTTTCGTTCTTTAAGAACTATGACTTATAGCTTATAAACTCTTCAACTAATGAGGATAACAGCTTAGCTTGGTTATTATTTTTGTCTTCTTCGTGAAAAGTCATATTTTATGCTGTGTCACAGCTTCTTTGGTAGCTCTGAGGCTCCTTGAAAGGTGCTCATGTTATTTAGCAGCCAAGTAGATGAAAACTGATATTGCCTCACTTACTCTAATATTTTGATTAAATACTTTTTCTGTTCCACATAAGGAAAAAAATAACTCTTTTGAGGTATTTAATGCAGTAGTTTCGAATGCATGTGCTACTCACTGTTCTCCTATTTCTCAGGTAACATTCTTTATAACTTCAATTTCTCATTTTCAGATTTTTCCAATATTTTTAATATTTCAAATAAAGAGAGGTATTTATTCACACATGATTTAAAGAGAGAACTCAATTAAAATATTTCTATTGATAATGAAATATTAATCACCAAATCATTGATCTTGGCTTAGACTGAATGCTATTTGATCTTTCTTCACAGGAAAATATCCCTTCCTCACCCTAGTTGGTTAGGGAGTACATGATACTAGACTGCCTGGGCCTAACCCCACCCACTCACACTCCAGTCCTCCCTCTAGGTAGTTACGTCTTTCTCTTTCCTATCAAAATTTCTCGGTTGAGTACTCCACTCTCTCCTCCTCCATGCCTTACCCCCCTAAGATGCTCCTAAATTTACTGCAGTCATGCCCCTACCTCTATCACGCCATTCAGAAGGATTTGCAAGCTCTTTCCATTGCCCTTCTTTTTCCAAAGAAGACCTGCCAGTCATTAGTGGAATGTACCCCGCTGGTGGATTTAATTCTGCAGATCATCCCCTCCCCAAGCTCTTTACTCCCACGTTTAATATGACATTAGAGTTTCCTGGTCTTGGATTTTTCTTTTGAACTCTTGTTCATATCTCTCTACATGTTTTCTGACAAACAGTTTCTATCAAGATTTTATACTCCGTCACCTTCCCTTATCACTCTACAAACCCTTCTGCTGGTGATCTCACATACTTAGGTGCTTCATATCATTCCTTGTATAGAACGATGACCTCAAAATACATTCTTGCTACCCAGAATTCCTAGTGAACCATTCCCTGTTAAACATCTCCACCTGCAAGTCCCAGATGTATCTCAAAACTGACATTTTCAGTATGACCTCTCCTGACCTTCGTGATCCTCTTGCCCTCTCCTCTTTCACTGTTGTTGGAATGACCAACTATTATTAACTGCTGCAGAAAAATCTTAAAATGTCATCCTTGATTATATTCTCTTTCATTTGCATTAATCCAGTTATTCGTTGTTCAATTGTATGTCCTAAATACTTCTTAATCCTTCCTACTTCCTTCTTATTCTAATTTCCTGGTTTCAGAAATTGCCTTCTTTTGTCTGCATATGACTGCCACAATCTCCTAAATCATTGTATCACTCAAGTCCTATCTTAAAGTTCTGTCCTGCTAAATAGGACTCGGTAGTTTCTGGCACACAGCAGTATTTCCTGCAGCATTACTTAGATGAAACCGTGTAGATGCCTTTACCCTTGTACTTACCGCACTGTGAGCTGTCTACCTATTTATTTCTTCCACCTACCCACTCCTTGCCCCCTCCTACCACAAGGCAGTAATCACATTAAGAGGGGAACTTTGCTTTATTTATCTGTCTACTCCCAGTGTCTGCCTCTGTCTAGGCATGAGATATGACCAACCATTCAAAAACTAAACAGAAAAGATGCTCAGCAGAATCATCAACTATGTGCTTCCTAGGCTTGGAGAACTGTGCTTGCCTGCTCTCTAGCTGTTTTGTTCAAAATGAATAAAATCATGTATTATGAATCTATCTGCATATTAGCAAGAAAGCTCCACATATACCACCTATTGAATAATGAGTTACAAGCATGAACCAGTGAAAGAATGAATGAATGAGTGCATGTAGGAATGGAAATTGACTACAGTGAATTAGTGTTTGGAGCCACAATACCAGATACAATTTGGTGGCTTTAAAGCCCATTGTAATTCAAACCATGCTTATTTTTAAGCCCTTAGGTTAGTTAGAAAATATATTCCTAATCTAAATGTGCAATTTCATAAAATATTTTACACATGCTAAATTCTTATTGAATTTGCTCATTAAACTCTGTTTTATATGCCTTAAATTGGCTTAACTTTAAGAGTATAAAAGGCATTTTGTATTTTGAAAAATTAAAAATAAACTATGTATAAGGATATAGTAGCGGTTTGCAAAAACTCAGAGGTTAGTCTAACTTATCTTTTATAGGCATAATAACATGTTTTTGGCAGTTTTAGAGCATTTTATTTTAGAAATAAAATCTTAAAATATTTTTATGACAATATTTTAAAATAGAAAAATTGGAAAGAGAACTATGTACTGTTTGTAATTTTCAAGCATATAATAAATGTTTAAATGACCAGTGTGGTGTTAATTTAGCTCTATTTTCAAAACTATATTTTGAAAGACAGTGAAAACTAAAGCACAACCTTTTTATTAATTTCTATAATGTTAAAAGAAAGAGTAAAATATCTCCAAGAATATGGAGGGTTTTTTTTTATTTTCAGATTTGCAAGATGCTTAGTGTCTGGAGAACAGAATGCACTTTCAAGATATTTTTTCCATCTGATTTAGTTCTTCATATTTTACCAAAAGGTCAAAGCTGTACAGAATAAAAATTAAGTATCAGAATTCTCTCCTCTCACTTTCATAAGAAATCATCATATAGTAAAACAGAGACAGACTCCCATGGCATTTTGGATGGAAAACTAAGATAACAAGATTATTTAAGTTTTAAATTTCATTAATATTAAATAACCAGTTGCTTATGTAATACAATCATTACAATAGTAACTATCTTCAAATAATTACTATCTAAGGACAAAAGTTTTACAAGATGAAATCTAATGCATTTTAAATACAGCATATAGGCTTTATCTGTATACCAGAAATGGTCAATAATTTGAAAAAGTTAATGTAAATCATTATGTTTACATGTGAGTAAGTGTGCTTGTCTATTCACAGCTCTCCATATTTAGTAGTGTTAACTTTCTGAGTGTCAAACAAATATAAAAGAAAATGAGTTAAACATTTAACTTCCAAAAAGATATGAATGTGTTTCACTTGAAAATTTCTGGGAATATTTATTTCATTAAATTACTTTAATTTCATATTTAAGTGGACTGAAGTCTTCTTAGATTAGTAACAGTTTTCTAAGCTAGAGAAATTCTAGAATGATTTTTACTCTTTAGTTTGAAAACACAAACAATTTCTGGATCCTGGCACACTCAATCCTTTAATACAATCTTTATTATTGATTCAGAAAGAAATATGTTTTCAACTTAGTTGTTCTATTGCTGATACATAGGATGGACAGCTATTCCAGTGTTCCTAAGACTTTCTCAATAAAAGTTCCACGTTCCGGGTACTGCCTTATTCCTGGACAAATGCAGATGGTTGTTCACCCTACTAAGAAATGGACTAAACTGTGAAACTGTGAGATAACAGAGCTTACCTTAACATCATTGGTGTTCATTCTTGTTCCTTCCTTTCCCACGAAGATGTCATCAATATCCACAAGAATGTACCTATCCAAGGATAATGTGAGCCTCTTTCCTGACAAGAAGGAGACAGCATCTATGAAGATGAGCTTGTGCAGCCAAAAGTTCAAGTTGTTGCCAAAAAAAACTCTCTGAATTCCATCATGAAGCCCCAGGTCATGTATGACAGTAGCATGAAAAGCACCTTTAGAGATAGGAGGAGAAAGGTTTTCTGGGGTCTTTACTTTGGCAAATATTACTGGTTGGTAGGCTGAGTGATTAATGTGGAATACTGTCCAGTCAGCTCCAGGTAAAGAACCTTTTTCAAGCTTAGAAGATTTGGTCACGTGAAGCAATGGAGAATGGGGATTAATACAGCAATCTTTTACTGCAAGGTTTCCATATATAGAAAAAGGGAAACCTTTTAACTGAAAACTCTGTAGACTCTTCTCATTAGATTTGTGGAATCCAATGACACCCACGCCATATTCTACACAGTATTTATCGAGAAGGCTTCGATTCCAGGAGTCCATGTTGATATACTTTAAAATATTCTCGTAAATTATGAGAACATATTTGCCTTTCATTTTTTCTGTAAGTGCTGGGAGATCCCCCTTTCCAGGAGCAATTTCAATGTGGTACTGGAATCTACTTGATTCTAGAACCATAATGATGTCTTGGCCAAGTGATGAGTACTGGCTCTCCACAAACACCAGGACCGTGGCGTCTGTCCTTGAGGCATCAGAAAGCTTTGTGGCCTTCATTTCCATCAGCCTGTGAGGGAGGTGTTGGAAGTCGCCACAGTCCACTTCTGATGCCATCTCAGAGAGTTCATTTTCCTGCTTATAGCCACTGTACAGGTAATAGGCAGAAATGATAATGCTCACCATGCAAAACGTGGCAAGCAGAATGACTGTCCTTTGAAAGTGTCTGTGAAGCTTCATGATAAAACTCATGTTGTATATACTTCCCTCAGACCGTTGAAACAGAAGCACCATAAGAGGAGAAAAGATGGTGTTTCAGCTATTTTTCCAGGCCCAGCCAATAATTTATGTCACCATTGCAGCACATTTGTATCACTTGATCAGGACTCACAGAAAATATAATCTGAAAAGCAAAATAAAATAGAACAGAATATCAAATTCAGTCTGCAGCATTAAAATGAGCATGTTTTTGTCCTGGTGAATGGCACAAGGGGCTGGCTAGTAGGCAGGTGAACTGGTGTATGGTAAGGAAGAAAACTCTCTTCTCCCAGATACTGATGATGGATGGGAGGACTAGAAGGCAGAAAGCGGTGCCACTGAGAAGAGCATCTCTAGCCCTAAAGGGAACATATTGGGCTAACAAGAAGTTCCTTTTGTTCACTGAGCTTTGCATCAAACTCTGTAGTTGATACAGACTTAAAACCACAAAGAAGTCTGCTGAGCCATACGCTGCCACATCATGCAATGCATACGCATGCTATTTGTGTTTAAATACATACACAAAAATAAATAATACATATGTGTATATATTTATACATATTTCTAAATACACATTATGTATACGTAATTAATATAAGGTTGAACATATTTAATTAAATACTGTAATATACTAATTTCCCTCTGCGTAGTTGTTGACATGAAGAATTTTGCCATTCGATTTGCATTTCAAATGTATTAAAGAAACAGCTATCTGACAGTTGCTGTCACTGAAATAACCATTTTTAAATGCAGATAAGCTCCCTCAACCCAAATAATCATTTTACATCTGTATATTTACATGGTATATGAAAAAACAAATCAGGACAATTTTTTGGTGGAAGAATATGAGGATGAAATGCCTCCCCATTTGCTGCCACACTGCTGTGATTCTGTTTGGCATCGTGCACCTTTGGGCACCAATACCCACCAATTCATTGACCATTCTGCTGCTTTTGGGAAGGAGTTCAGTAATCATCCCTTCACCTCCCCCCCCCATAAAAAAGCACTATAGAAGAGTTTTCAGAAAACATTAGAAACTTCATGAAGTGCCTTGGTAGTCTATAAATACAAATCCCTTTTAAGTCCTAGTAACCTTTGAAAAATTTAGTAACTTTTAGTTGCTTCTTATTTTATTAGTCTTGGGGTTCTTTTATTTTCAAGGGAAGGTCTTATTATTGTTCATAAGGAAGCCTGAACTCTGGCTGGTAAGACAGCAGTACCTGGTGAGCAACAAAACATTTTATATTTTCCGTAAGTTTGGGGATCACTGAAAGACCGAAAAGAAGCGTTGGCCAGGGTGTGGAGACAATGGAACCCTCTTACACTGTTGTTGAAATAGTGTCTAATAAAAGTGTCTGATAACAGATGAGTAGATAAAGAAGTTGTGGTACGCACACACAACAGAAAACTACTTGACTACAAAAAAGGTGAAATCCTGCCACTTGCAACAACATGGATGGACCTGTAGGGGAATATGCTACATGAAATAAATCAGGAGAAAGGCAAATACTGGATAATTTCACTCATATATGGAATATAAAAATCAAACAGACAGAAACAGACAAAACCAAAACAAAGCAAATTCTTGAAATCTGAATGTAGAACTGAGGTTACCAGAGGGGGAGGGTAGCACAAGGGACTGTGGCAGACAACTAATGGTGCCTTGATGATGGGTGTGATGTGGTAACATACATTTGAAAAGGTGTGACCTGTACCACTAAAACATATATAATGTTGTAAACCAACTTTAACTCAATAAAAAAGAATTTAACAATTTAAAAAGATTGGTATTCATGACACATGTGTATTATTTTGATTCCCATATCTTCCAAGTAAAATGAGGTTAGAATAAATGATCACCAAGAACATTCTGCCTCTAAGATTCTGTGATGTTTGGGCCTCCCTGGTGACACAAGAGGTTAAGTCTCAGCACTGTCAAGCTATCAGCAGCCACTACAGCACGAGTTTGATCTCCGCCAAGGAGCTGACCCATGTGGCGCAGCAGACCTCTCCTGTTTCTCCTGCTGCTCCCCTTAGCAGTGGATTTCAGTCAGTCTGCCTGTTCTGCTCCCCACTCTGGCTCTTGTAATTCTCTCACCCACCCTGCACCTCTGGCCTACACCCCTGCCATTGTATGCATAAATAAATCAATCTTAAAAAAAAAGATTCTGTGATATTTACCTATGAAAGTGACAAAATTTTGAATTATATATGCTTATCTTTATGCATAGTGCAATATTCTGGAGTATAACAAGGATATTTGTAGGATAAATGTATTTTATCTTGTGAATTTTATATCATCTATTTCATTCAAATATTTAGGATATCTATCATTTATTCAAATATTTATGGCGTAACTACCTTTCTACTTTAAATGTTCTTCAGAGTTTGTTTGCTTAAAGGGTCCAAAATTATTCAGTACAGGCAGTGGCTAGAATAACAGTAATTTATGGGTTATGGATTTTACACCAATGGCTGTAAATGGGGTGAAAGAAGAAAGAGAACATGGGAAATACCTGAGCCTGCAAAGGTGGGGGCAGGGGCAGGGGCAGGGGCAGGTAGCATTTGGGAAGGACCTTGACACAGTGAGGTGTTTTGCATGGACATCTGAGATAGAAGGAACTTTATAGAAGAAGGATTGAGTAGATAAAAATTATTTTTCAAATGTATGAAAAATAACTTTTATACATAAAAAGTTTTATACATAATTTTATACATAAAAATGTATGATCACATTTTGCATTTCAGATAGTGGTGTTTCACAGTTTGTTCCCATTGTCAGAAATGATAAGCGTGCAACTCATACAATTCTCATCTGTGATGAGGCAGGGTGGTGAGGAACATTTAACTATTTAGATGGATGTTAGGAAACTATCAAAGCTACCTTCTCCATTAGTAGGTATAAAATATGGACTTTTTTCCCATTAAATTCTTCAAGTTTCTTCCTCAAGCAAAGGGAATTCCAATGTATGTCCCTGAGGGTAGGATTTGGTTTAATATATTTAAATTGATACATTAAAATTCTCCACATAATTTTCTGCAAATCTTTTTTCGACTACACCTTTCACTTTGCTGTGACTGAATTTAGTTTCTGGCGTGGCCTCTCAGAATTTACCGTTCCTACTGCAACCTTGTCCACCCACATCTGCTTCCCATTCTGTGTATGTCTCTGTTGCTTCTGAAAGTCTTGGGATGGACTGGATTGTTGCTATCACTCTTTCTGCAGGGGGTGGCATTTAGTAGCTTCTGAACTCTTCCTTCACAGTGGGGCATCACTGGGAGAGCTGGTAAATATTGAGAGGATCTCCTCCATACAAATTCCCCTCTCCAGTCTTTTCTGACCCTCCATACTTGGTAAGACACAGAAGTTACACACGGTCATTGTGGGAAACCTCTCTCTTTTCTACTTCTGGCTTTATTGTAATTAAATTTTGTTTAAAGCCAGTCTCCCTCATCTCACTGTAAATTCCATGTGGGTAGAGATATTGCTTCTTTTTGTCTATATTGAACCTCTAGTGCCAGGCACAGGGGAAGCACTCAATGACTGCTTGTGAAAATTGAATACAGTGGCATATTATCATTATAGTTAATTTGATACTTGTACTTTATTATAATGGCATGATCCATTTTTAAGATTATATATCTATTCCTATTAATATGATTATAATTATAAATTTGCTATATTTAATTTATGCTTTATTTAATACTAGGAAAATATAATTATACCATCCCAATATAGGATAAAAAAATAATAGATACTAAACTGTCATTTGCTATAGGGGGTAGATCAGTCATTCTGCAATCAGCCATCAGGTATTCACTGAACACCTGTTTTGGATTTGCTGGCTAGATGCTGGGAACATCAGAGAAGAAATAGTGACTCTTGGCTCCAGAAGTGTTATCTCTATTGGGGGAAAAAAGACTTATCTTGTGAAACAACAGCCAATACTACCTCATACCTAGTAAGTAGTAATTTATGCTATACAGACTATGTCTATTACAAGTTTTTGAAGAAAGAATGAGAGAAATTAATGAAGTCTAGGAAAGTTAGTGGCATTTTCTAAGAGACATGGTGCTTGAGGGCAACATGTTATGCTGGCAGGATTTGCATATAACAATGAGGTGAGCATTCAAGGCATAAAGAACTTGGCAAGGTTAAAGAAATGAAGTGGTTATAATTTGTTTATTTGAGAATAATATTAAACTAAAAATAGGATACTGTGTGCTGGTTGAAAATGGAAATAATATTTGATTAAAAGAAGGCTGCAAATCAATGGATGTGCTCGGGAGAGATTATGAAGCACGAGAGTGTCAACTAGGAAATAGAGAGTATCAGATGTATTTGAATAGAAGCAAGGCAATAAAAATGATGTTTACAGATGGTTATTATTGTAGCAGTGACATTGAGAATGGACAGACAGTATCCATGTGAACAAACAGAACATGTATACTACACTGAACAGTGAGCAAATGGGTGGAGCCAAGGGCTGCCACGTAATCAAGATGGGGCTGTATGTGTCCAGCTAAGGCATTTATAGGGGAGAGTGAAAACAGAGAGACTTGGGAGGAAAATAGAACAGGACACGATTACTGTTAAATTATGAGTGGGGGATGGGCAGGCTTTGGTGACTAGAAGAATAAAGGAGTCAGTAGCATGCACAGAAGTTTAGACTGGAACGGACTTGCACTAGTAATGTACACTTAGTTTCAGAAAGGTGACTAAATGATACATGGGGAGAATACAGATGTTCTATGTGCAAAATCATAGAGCTCTGTGACATAGTTGGATATTGACAATATAAGTTAAGGAAATATTTGAACTTCAGAGGTCACAGGCAATTCTTGACATTCTATAAATATCCAACATCTAATTTCCTGATTAGCTCCACTCATCCCTCTGTTAAGACTAGGCCCCTAGATTGTGTAGTCTTGTTATGATTACTTTTCCTTTGGGGCTGTGGGTGCTTTGGTGGTGGGAGAACGATGGTGACTGTATCCAAGGGGGGGGAATCATATACTGTCCAAAAATGGACAATGATGTAAGAATAAGGTACTTATTTTAAAATTAAATGAAATAAAAAATATTATTAGCAACATTATCTATTTGATGTCTCTCTACCTCCACAGACACCAATTTCAAGGGCATATACATGGGACTTGTGTTATTCCCAGTTATCTTTCAAACAAGAAATAGGATAAAAGCATTTTTAAAGGTCAACAAGATCAGCAGAGAAACACTTTAGTGCAGTAATGATTATGTACTTGAAATGCTCTTACAAAAGTACGCTGAAAATTCCAGACTTTTGCATGGTGTGAAGGGGTCTCTGAGTGACTCAACAACAGGCACAGTGACCTCCATGTCAGAGTCCTGAGCACACAGCTGTATTTATTGGCAGGAGAGAGCTAACAATTATGGCTGAATTTTGCCACCTCTTCAACCTATGATAGGGACTACACTGAAGTCCAAGAAACTATTTTTAAGAAAGGAAATAATAAAAATTAGAGGAGAAATAAATGAAACAGAAAGAAAAAAAGATAATTTAAAAGATTAATGAAACCAAAAGTTGTTACTTTGAAAAAATAAGTAAAACAGACAAACCCTCTGGCCATGCTCACAAAGAAAAAAGGGAGAAAACTCAAATAAATAAAACCAGAAATGAAAGAGAAGTTATAGCAGATATCACAGAAGTATAGAGGGTCACAAAAAATACTGTGAACATCTTAATGCTAACAAATTGGAAAATCTTGACAAAATGGACAGATTCTTAAAAGCATACAAACTTACAATACTGAATTAGGAAGAAATTGAAAAGCTGAGCAGTCCAATTACAAAGAAATTGAAACAGAATAAAAATGCTCCCCAAAAGCAAAAGCCTGGAACGAGGTGGCTTCACTACTTAGTTCTACCATATTTTCAAAGAGGAATGAATACCTATGCTTCCCAAATTCTTTCAAAATTGAGGAAGATGGAATGCTCCCAAATGCATTCTATAAAGCCAACATTACTCTGTTACCAAAAGCAGACAAGGACATACCAAAAATAAAATGATAGACCAGTGTTCCTGATGAATACATATGATAAATCCTTAACAAAATAATAGCAAACCAATTTCAAAAGCACATTGAAAGGATCATACATTATAACCAAATGGGATATATTCCAGGGATGCAAGGATGGTTCAACCTATGCAAATCAATCAATATAAATCACCACATTAGCAAAAGAAAAGGTAAAAATCATCATCTAAAACAAAGAAGCCAAGAATATATAATGGAGAAAGGAAAGTTTCTTCAATAAATGCTGGATAGCCACATCAGAAAAATGAAACAAGACCACTCTCTTATGTACTGTAAACATTAATCAAAGAAAGATGGGTTAAAGACTTGGATCTAAGATCAGAACCCATTAAATTCCTAAAAGAAAACATAGGTAAAATATGCCACAACATTGGCTTCAGGGATGTGTTTGGGGACTTGACTCCAACAACAAGGAAAATAAAAAATAAATAAATGGGACTTTAAAATTAAAAGCTTCTATAGAGCAAGAGAAACTTGCTTCAGTAAAACAGAAGACACCCTACTGAATGGGAGGAACTATTTGTACATCATACATTCAACAATGAGCTAAGAGCCAAGATCCAAAAGAACTCATACAACTCAATAAAAAGATAAAAAGAACACAATCAAAAAATTGCAGAAGAGCTAAATAGACACTTCTTGAAAGAAGACATACAAATGACTTACAGGCACATGAAAAAAATGTTCATTGCCTTATCATCAGGGAACTGCACATCAAAACCATGATGAGATACCAACTCACATTTATGGGGATGACCCATATCAAAAAGGTCAGAAACAATAAATGTTGGTGAGGGTCTGGAGAGAAAGCAGCACACACAGACAGTTGGTGGAAATGCGGATTGGTCCAGCCCCTATGGCAAACAGTTTGGAGAATTCTCAAAAGATTTAAAACAGGTATAACATGATCCAGTAACTCCACTCTTTGACATTTATCAAAGAAGTGCAAAAACACTAACTTGAAGGGATACATGCACCCCTATGTGCATTGCAACACTGTTTATGAATTATAGAAACCACCTAAGTACCCAAAAACAGAAGAGTTGATTAAGATGTGCTATGTAGGGCCTCCCTGGTGGTGTAAGGGGTTAGGACGCTACTTATGAAGCTATTCTCAGCCATTGCAGCATGAGTTCGATCCCCAGCCAGGGAGCTACCCACATGGTGCAGCAGACCTCTCCTGACTCACCCGCTGCTCCCCTCAGCAGTGTATTTCAGTCAATCTGGCTGTTCTGTTCCCCACTCTGTCTCTGGTGAATCCTCTAACCCCCGCACCACTGGCCTGTATCACAGTTCTTGTATGCATAAATAAATAATATATTTTTTTTTTAAAAAATGTGCTATGTATACATGATGGAATACTACTCAGGTATAAAAAAAAAAGTGAAGTCTTGGATTTGCAACAACATACATGGAACTGGAGGGGATTATGCTAAGTGAAACAGGCCAGAAAGACAAAGACCCTACATAGCATTGGATGATTTTACTCATGTGTGGAATATAGAGACCAAAACAAAGGAACTGACAGAACTAAACCAAAAGAAAGTCTAGAAATGACTACAGAATTGAGACCACTAGAGTGTGCACGTGGAAGTGGGACAAGATGGGGAGGCGGCCCAATGGTACTTTAAATTGAAGTAACATTGCACTATAACATTATGTAAGTCCCAGGTGCAGCCATAAAAATCAACATGTGTACATATGCATTAATCCAAAAACCATTCAGACAGGCATTTTGGAATAGTCACAGTGGATACAGACAAGTTGCAAGGGTGGCCTGGTTATAATCATCACCATGTCATCAGGTATTATTTCCTAGAACACACTTGGAAGGAAATAACATCCTATGGGAAGACAGGATAACAAGCAACTCTATAACGAATGCACACGTTATATAAGCCCAGTGCTGGGCTTAAAGGCTAAGGAACCTGTTCAAGATACCACCGCTCATGGTGATCGAACTGCAATTTGAATGTGACGTGGCACGAAAGGTATCATACACCTGGAAAGGCAACTGTAAAGCTTCCCTTCCACGGGAGAATGGAAATCGGGCGGCTATTACCTTTAGAAGCTGGGAACATTTGTGGTATCTACTTAATAGGGTTTAAATAGAGATTATGGATAGATTACAAAGCTCTTTGTATAAAAGTGTCTGACGCATGGAATGAACATTAAACATTACCTGTGGAGATGGTGATATGAACAACATGAAGTGAGAGAAATATCCTGAGGATGGTCAAGAGAAATGCACAAAGGGCTCATAAAGAGCTAGCTATAAGTGTTTTGGTATAAGCTGAATTGGGGGAGCACAGGATGTCCCTCTTTGGTGCAGGGATCTAAATTCAGATGGGTGGGCCTCCCTGGTGGCACGCAGTGGTTGAGCACTGGGTTGCGAAGCTGCCCGCAGCCTCTGCAGCGCCGGTTCGATCCCCAGCTGCTCCCCGGCCACCAGAGGAGGGTCCCGCATGGCGCGCAGACCTCTCCTGCCGCCCGCTGCTCCCCTCAGCAGTGTACTTCGGTCCTTCTGCCTGCTCTGCTCCCCGCTCTGGCTCTGGTGAATTCTCTCACCCTCGCGTGCTTCTGACTGTCCCCAGTGCTTGTATAAATAAATAAATAAATCTTTAAAAAAACAAAACAAAAAACTCCCAGACATTTAAAAAAAATAAATAAATTCAGATGGGTCTCGGAAGCGGTGGAAGAGGGTCAGTCAGAGGAATCGCCAGCACCTTGTCCATGCTTGCGCCTCTTCCCATTCCTCCTCTTTCTCCAAATGAGCTCACATACCCCTGGTTTTCGTAACCATCTATGCTCTAGTAAATTCCAAATGTTTATTTGTAACTCAAACCTCCTTCCTCTGAACTCTAGGATTTCAAATTGAACTATCAACTTGATATAATAATAACAACAACTCACAGTAACTGTGCCCTTTCATATTATTTACCAGCCATAGTTTCGCTCCACCGGAATCAGGTCACAAGAAATTCAACTTGTCCAAAACCGAAGTTATGATCTACTCCCTAAAACCATCTTCATCTTCCCCACGAATCACCTTGTGACTCACCCTTGATACCTTCTTCTTGTTCCCTCCTTACCTTAATAATTCCACCTCTTCTTGTTTCCATCTCCCCAAACTGATGTGACCCCATGCACCACTTTCCTTTCCCGGGCAACAGCCCCTGCATTTGAACTACTGCCACATCCAACTTCCTCACCAGCACTCTTGCTGCCCTCTGTTTTTTTCAGTCAGCATTGAAATGCAATTCTGTTTCTTCTAGCTGACTACACAAACATGGTTTCCTGTTTCACTTAATGATTAAAAATGAATTACTAAATATATTCCACAAGATACTATGAGGGCTGCTTCCCATGCTTCCATCTCAGGCCTTGTTCAATGGTGTGTGCACTACTAAGTTCCAGGCAAATGGGTCCCCTTTCATCACCCCAATCCCCCCCACCTCAAAAAAAAAAACAAAAACAAACCAAAAAAACAGCCTCTTTTCTGAGTCAGGATCTTCTCTTTGTCTGAAAGTTTTTCTCCAGTTTTTAATATGACTTCATCCTCTAAAATCTGATGCTCTGAGCTTCACAAAAGCCTCCCTGATACCCCCAGGTCTGTCAGGTCTCCCTCTGGCCCACTCTCTTATTACCATCTGCTTTACCTCTGCAGTGTGTTCTAGAGCTATAAATGGTTGTGTGGTTTTCTGTGTAGTATTTCCCCACAGACTGGAAACATCTCTAAGTACCTGTCTTGTTCACCTTTACATTCTTGATGTCAACCCAGTGTTTTAAGGAAGAACAGGCCACTAAGTACTTCTTCAATGGGTGAAAAAAGGGAGCCTCTACTAAATTTTACAATTATTAGCTGCATTCATAAAGTAGGGTAGACATTAAGTAAAAACATTTTGTATGAACAGATCCCCCCCTAAGTCACTCTGGCCTAGGGACAATAATATAAATGCCATGAATGGCAGCAGCCTCTTTGACTAAGGTCATAAATCAGACACATCCAGACTGTACCATTCACTGAATCATACTCAAATACCTACTTTCTCCATTTGGACACTTTTCAGAGTTCAGGTGTGGCTAGGGTTGTTTTGCAATGCATTTAAAAAGCAAAACATCTTTTTTCCACCAAGGATACATTAGTCGTTATTTAATTACCTACAATTAACAAAAGCAGAGGGAGCAATTTCTTTTTGGAATCACAGGCCTTCTCCTAGACATTATGAACTGAATATATACAAACATATGTTTTTGCAAAATGTTGCAGTATCTGCAAGGGAAGTACCTACTTGTCACTGTAACCTAACCTATCTTTTCTCTTCCATGAACACCCACCATCATCCCAAAGTAAAAATCAATTTCTAAATGAAATAGAATCATGTTGGAGTTGGCAGAACAAGAAATGTGAAAAAAAGATTGCCATCTGGAAAATGAGTATTAATAACTAAAGAACTTCAGGTTCTAACATAAATGAAATATATTTAAAAGAGCTTGACAACATTCTTCTTTCTCAAAATTGAATATGTTTTATAGTGTTGAGAAATGCATTGGGAGGCCTCAAATACAAATTTACTAAAAGCAATCTAGGAGTATTAAAAACTGACATAGAACATGCTTTACTCTGGAAAAGAATGTGTGACATTGTGTCACTAACTGAATCCTGCTATGGTAGGCAAGTAAGATGCTGCTTTGCATGGTGTACAACCCAGAGTACACCATCTCTAGAACTGGGAATTTCTTTTGAGAGATGGATGGCAGAAAAGCTGCACTTGGGGGGACTAGCTTTGTTTGATACATTAAAATGGAAAATGAATTTCTATTGTAATTTTCTCTCCTTCTTTGTACTTAGGAATTCTGAAGGAAAGTACATTTTGTTCACATCTCCTACTGTCAGGCTCTCTAGTGTGGCAAGAAGAGAACCACCCCACTGCCGCCTTCCGTATGTCCTGCCAGTGGGGCTCGAAGGGGGGAATGTCTGCCCATGTCCTTTCAACTGAGCTAGAACGGACACACTGACATTTACCCACTAGCAGGGCAGAATGACTACTGCCACTGCAGCTTCAGGATATTATCTAGCCCCTGCCATATCTGTCCTTTTTCAGAGTCATGGGAACAGAGATCATTAACACAACTTCTCGCCATTTGCCTGGATCCTAAGATGTAAAGTTACTGATCAACTTTGGGCTATGTCTTAAGGCAGATGACACTCACCAGAGAAGCAGAGGCAATGAGTTCTGTAGAGGGGGTGTGATGCAAAATGAGCAGAGAAAAGTCATGACAATATGCTAGGGAGTCTGGGGAGGTCCAGTGTCCTGGTATGATTACTCTAGCCTCTGTATTTAGCAGAGATGTTACTTGGCGCATCCTTGAGAATAGGTGATACTCCATTGGGGTAACAGAGAGAAGAAAGAAATCACCTGGACTCTATATGGAGGGAAAGCACCACATGTAACTGTCAGGCACTGCTTTAAGCCTTGCACAGTAGTAGGTGCTAAGGACATTTCTCTTGAATGAATGGATAGTCATTTCAAATGCAGAACTAGAATTGGTAAAAATGGCTTGAATGTTAGAACCATGTCTTATGCTAGATAATCCTTCTATGAGTATTAACTGTGATTTTAATGACAGCATTTATCAATAGGTTAAGTTTTGTACTATTCTTTTTTTTTTTCCAATTTGTTTTTAAAGATTTATTTATTTATACATACAAGAACTGGGGTTTAAGCCAGAGGTGTAGAAGGTGAGGGGATTCACCAGAGAGAGTGGGGAGCAGAACAGGCAGACTGACTGAAATACACTGCTGAGGGGAACAGCAGGTGAGTCAGGAGAGGTCTGCTGCACCATGTGGGTTGCTCCCTGGTTGGCTGGGGATCGAACTTGTGCTCTAGTGGCTGGCAGTAGCTTGTTAGCACAGTCTTAAACCCCTGTGCCACCAGGGAGGCCCTATTCTAGTGTTTTTTTTTTTTATGTCTATTTGTCTTATTCGCCAGAAAAATTCTGGTAATGTTGGACATCAAATTGGGTAGGAAAGGATCTCTGAGATCCTTCTTTTCCAAGTGAGGGACCAGCGACCAAGGTTCGTGAGGATGTTGTCTAAGGCCACCTCTCTCATGGCAAAACCAGGCCAAGAATCCAGCTCCTACTTCATATTATTTTCAAACATGGTTATCAAAGAAAAAAATTAAAAAATAAGATATATATAAAATGGATGCCTATCATTGAGATGCTTGATGTTTGATATAGCACTTCAATACTTTTTAAAAAAAATCTCTTGTTTTGCAACAGGTTAGCAAAGCTACAGGCCTTGGTAATGTGTAGGAGTTTTTCCTGAAGTGATTTATTATACACATTAATTATAGTAGAGCCTGATTTTTTTTTCTAGTTGTGCAACTTAGAAATTGATGAAAAAGGTTTAGAGTAACATGGAGCGATAAATCACTCATTGTGATATGCCAAGCCTAAGGATATAGTTTTTATTAAAAACAAACAGACAAACCAGCAAACCAATTGGTTTTCCAAAACCAATTCTTCAGTTTTCTAAGAGAAACTTCAGGTCATAAAACAATTTTAGGCATTGTTCAGAATAACTGTGATCACAATGCAGATTATTCTGGCCGCATCCTTTAATCTAGACAGGTGTTCAGAGTTCATGCACTTCTAGTGCTGATCTCCAATAGCCACAGCATGGGAAAAGTAAACTTAAGCTCTTTATTCCCTTATTATCTAAACTACTAAGCAATTAGAAATCAAAGGCATTCATTTTGTTCAGAATGGTGTTTTTATCATTGATTCTACATCCATGTTTTTATATCATAGCAGTCACAAAGATTTAAATGTAGCTTTCTTTGAATATATGTGTGTGTGTGTATATATATATATTAAAGAACAGGATTATTAGGAAAGGGGCAGAAAAGTAAAGTGCAACCTGCAGAGACTCAAGTTGGCAGAAAGAGCTGCCTTCTTTGAATATATTTTATACCTCAACAAATACATCTTTAAGTGGAAAAGTTGGCACTAGTGATCAAAGAGCAGTTGCGACTCAACCGGGTTTCAAGAAAGTCATATAATGGGAATCTCCAAATTAAAAGAAATATTTGTAAAATCTTTATGGTTTTAAAATTCTGAAATGAACAATCATTGGATATTTAGATTTTAGCTTATAATAATTTCTAAAGCAGAATATATGATCCAGATGAATGAAACAGTCTAATGATATTTACTTACACAAAGAAAGAAGCCTTCTGTTTTACCATCAAGATCATAAAGAACAGCAATAAAAATATGACAGAGATGGTAGATATTATGTTAACTGGAGACATTTTCTTCAAAAGACCTTTTGTTAGGGCAAGCCTCTTCATATATTCAGTACTATTTCTCAAAAGAGTCTCAAATTTATTTTTAAAAATTCCTCAAGTATGATAATAGGGAGCTATGGTTGAAGAAAAAGGAAAAGAAAAAAAAAAAAACACACCCATCACCTTATATCATATATTTGTATCTCTACCATATCATTCTGCTGTTTTGTGGTAAATAGCAATGTTCAATAGTTGATAATGATGTTTTCTAAGGTCAAAGAAAAAGTGGATTTGAGATTAGTTTTATGTGTCTTAGTGAGTTATTTGAATTTAATATTAAGAAGTAGCTGTTTACATTACTTGGGAGTGATTTCCTCAAAACTCTTCTAATTTATATATGTTGCCATACTCCATTATGATTATAAACATATGGATAAAATTTCAACTTTAAGAGAGTTTGAGGCTTCAGTCATTTCCAGTTATTAGAACTAGTTAGTTGGAAGATGACACAGGTAATCCTCTTGTTAAATGGAAGAGACATGCACTTTCTTTTCATTTAAAGCTTCTATATCCAATACTTAGGCTGAGATTTTTCAGTTGTATTTTATTCGTTGTATAATTTAAAATGTTTGCCAAATGAATTGCATCCAATAGAAAATCTCTGATGTTGACCACAAATTTCAAATCCATCAAAGAATAAACATGTATTCTAAGAAATCTGCAGAATAATATTTACAAGTAGTTGGTGGAAATCTAATTATAAGGGGTAGTCTCCACAGTCCTTTAATTTTATGAAAGAGAGGTTTTAAAGTTACCCCAGAATGATAAGATATTCCTTTGTTTTACTTAATTTAATCAAAATGGTCTATCGATAACAATAAAAAAGAGGTACTTGTTAAATCCTGAAAAATCTTAGATGAACTGAAACCAAAGTAGTTTTCTCTTACTAAAAGCCCCACACTTCTGAACGAGCCATTAATATAGAGTGTGAATAAACAGATGCACTTACCTGGAATTAAAGTTGAAAGAGCAGAAAACGCTTGAGAAAGTTTCCATAGATTGAAAAGACACGGAAAGAGCAGTAGCTACGACCATCGGAATTAAAGTTGAAAGAGCAGAAAACGCTTGAGAAAGTTTCCATAGATTGAAAAGACACGGAAAGAGCAGTAGCTACGACCATCGGTCAGGCTTTTGGGCGGCACGAGTGGCAGCAACACCAGTTGTGGCCCAGTCCCCTTGTGTTATGTAACATCTTATTAATATTAGCTATCAACCTGCTACCAAGCTGCTGAGGCGCTAGAGGGCAAGAGTGTCACACGCAAGACCCATCGCCCGGGGACCGGCGCTGGTGCCACTCAGGAAGACAGATGCTAACTGAGCTGGCGAATAACAGGATGCCCGAACTCAGCAGAGAACTTGCCGTGTTCCTCCAGGAATATTGTAAGCGCCCATGTCACGGCGAGCTGAGGAGTGCACAGAGTTAATCAACATGCAGAAACCAGTACCCGCGCCACGCAGAAACTTTCAGGACGGGATGGACAGCCCCGCGGTCATCCTGAGGCTGTATTTTTCATTGTCTGAATAAACTTGCTCCAGTCAGGAGGAGCAGCCTGGAGAAATCAGACGAGTGTCAGTCTCAGGACCTCCCCAGCCCCCGCCAGCTCGTCCTGCTCGCGTGTGCGCCCCGCGGGCCCGCGACCCGGGGCGGGGTGCGCTCCCCGGGCGTCCGCGGCGGTTACCTCGGGCTGCGGCTCCTCGGGCTCCTCTTCCCGGGGCGCTTCTCCGCGGCTCCCCGAGGCGGCCCCGCAGGACGACGCGGCGCGGGTGGCCGGGAGGGGTGACGCGGGGACACCCTCGGGCGCCGGTCCCCGAGGGCCGAGCCGCTGGCGAGGCGGGCGCGGCCGGGAGCCGCGGGCTCGGGGGCGGCTGCGGGACGCGCGCGGGGGGCGCGCCCGGGACTCCTGCGCTCGCCGATGCGCACCGCGGCCCCGGGACCCGCCCGGCCGCGCCGCCGCCCGCCCTCACGCGCCTCCCGGGGCGGGCTCCGCGGCTCCCCGCTCCCCGCTCCCGGCCCGCGCGCGCCCGCCCACCACCCGGGGAGCGGCGGGGCGGCGAGGGCTGAGCGGCGCCTCCATCCGCCGCCCCCGCACCCCGCCCCCGGCGACCGCGCCCACTCGCCTTCCCGCCGCGGTGGGGGACCCCGGGGGTGCCGCTGCGCCAGCTGCCGGGGAGCTGGGCGCTGGCCCCCGAGGCGGCTCCGGGCAGGTGGGCGCAGGCGCTCCGGGCGCCCCGGACGCGGGGCCCGGGCGCGGAGGCTGGAGCAGGAGGCGCGTGTTGGCGGCTCCCCAACCGCCTCGCCGGGCAGCGCCCGAGGACCAGCGGAGGGGCAGCAGCTGAAGGGATGTTTGGGGTACGGGGTGTGAGGTTACACTCTTCGAAACCGCACTGTGATTGGGGACCTCAATCAAATGATTTTTAAAAGGTTTCCTTTTTTTCCATAATGAAGTGCAAAGGTGGGGTCGGCTAACCATAACTTGGAGGGAATATTGGAGATTTTGCTGCTCCACACTCCTCTTTGTGGAAACTGTTCCCCTACCCCCCCCCCCCCCAGGATCCACCTGCCACTCAGACCTTTTGCTTCGGGGGTGGTGTCAACCGCCTGAAGCACACGGTTCAGGTGACAGGGTGACCCGCACCGCTTGGGTCTGGGCCATTGGCTGCATTATGTTCTCCTGGTGGCGGAACTGATTTAGGTACTTGCGGCCCAAGTCTGACAATCAGCGAGAAAAAGCCACCCTTTGGGGACTTTTCCTGGCCCCCCACTTTGGAAATTAGACCCTCTTCCACAGGACTTTCAGAGTAAAATGTGAGCTTAGACCTTATGTCACTAGGTGAAATCTGAGAATGACTGATACGCAGGGGAGTATTTCTGGGAGTTGGGGAAAAGCTCAACTTATATGGGCATATTTAAGCTCTAAATCTACCTGTGCCTGAAAGAAGTTCTTGCCTCGAGATGCTGTCTTATATCAATAAATTCCCTTTTTCCTTAAGGCACCTTGAGTTGAAATTTCTGTCCTTGGAATTGAGAGACCAATGATATACAGAAATTAAGCATTTTTGGTAGTTTATTAGCTTTATGAGGACCTTTGAGGGCCCCTCAGGGAGGGTTATCTTCAGCTAGGCTGGGCCCAAGGGACTATTGAATTTCCTGAAGCGTTAGGAAAAATTTCCGCTTTCGCCAGTGGCTGCTTCTTAAACCTTTCCCTCTAGGGCCTCCCCGGTGGCGCAGCAATTGAGCGCTGGGTTGGAGGCTGCCCGCAGTCTCTGCAGCGCCAGTTTGATCCCCGGCTGCCAGGCGAGGGTCCCACATGGGGCGCAGACCTCTCCTGCCGCACCCGCTGCTCCCCTCAGCAGTGTACTTGGTCGGTCTGCCTGCTCTGCTCCCCGCTCTGGCTCTGGTGAATTCTCTCACCCTCCCGCGCTTCTGACTGTACCCAGTGCTTGTATAAATAAATAAATAAATCTTAAAAAAGAAAACAAAAAACCTTTCTCTCTAAAGGAACAGATACGGCAGAATTATGACATCTTTCTCTGTGAGGTAGTCCAGTCTTAGAGCTCTATTCCAGAAGTTCCCGTCCACACACACAGCGACATTTAGATGAAACAGCATGAAAGCGCATACACTGTGGGCCTGCACTTCCTTCCATTCCTGGACTTCTTGTCCCGCAGAGGTCTGGAGGGCTGTATATTGGTGTCAACCACTGCCCCCTCCGGCCCTTCCTCCTACCTTCTTTTTCCTCACCAAGGGATAGTAAGACCAGAGAACAATCTCCCTGTGAAGAGACAGTCAGTGTAGTGTCTTTAGAGACAACAAGGAGGCTGTGGCAGAGGTGGAGGAAGCCATGTGGCCCAGTTCCTCCTGTTGTAAAGCACCTTGATTTAGGGTATCTCCAACTAGTTCAAAATAAGATTGATGTGTTAGGTTTAGTTTAGATTTGGGGAATATACCATAGTTTTTATAGACACCTTCGGCATTTCTATTATCATCTGCATACATATTGTGAATGTCAAAAAATTTTTATTCGAGACCCAGCTTTACATACACAATAAGATACAAAGATGCAGAAAGCAAAATTAGGCACTTTTGTAAATTTAGATAATCCTTGATTCAGTCACTTTGAAATAAGGCAGTGAATTATGGTGACATAGAGAGTTCACAATACAGGCTTCATATAAATTAAAAGTTATTTGATGGATTTTTGGCCTTTCTCAAAAGAAGCCAAAGAGGGTGATGATTATAAAGATATTTTTGGACACATTTCAATTTACAGAATCCTGTTCTGTTTTTCAGTGTCTAAAACGGCATATTAACCTGTGAGAGCAAGGTTTTTTAAAATGCAAGTTTTTAAAAGACCACACAGTAGGATCTGTCATGGATTGGAGACGACTGAAGAGATACATGACTACATGCAATGTGGAGTCCTGGTTGAATTAGAAGAGGAGATTAGTGGGAAAACTGGTGAAATTTGAATTAATTCTATAGATTAGTTAACAATGTTGTATGATATTAATTTCCTGGCTTTGACAACTATAATGTGGTAGGTTAGATAGGAACAATAGGGCAAGTCAGGTTAAATGGAAACTGGTTCTTATTTTTGAAGCTTTTCTGTAAGTCTAAATTGTTTCAAAATTAAAAAAAAAAATTTAAACATGGAGGTTTTTTGGTATGCAAATTGTAACTCAATAAAATAATTAAAACGAAGCAAAAGAACACATCGGTATTTCTAACCTGAAATAGCTAGTAAGTGTAAGCATCACAATTTCTTGAAAAATATTCAGCTTGGATGTACAGTTATAATAATTAATGACACTCTTAACCTGCTGAAGGGTGGTAAAGGAGACATTTGAAAAGAAATCGTATTCTAGCTAGGAACTGCTAGCTTAGCCCAAGGAAACATACACCAACTTTCTTTATTGTGTCAAGACATATTAAAGTGAAAATAGAGCAAAACCAAAAAGCTCAACAAGATGACTTGTTGGGAGGAAGAGAAATGAAAGGGGTATGAGGCTTCTCTTTCGTTGTAGAATGATGACTTTCACCTGCCTCTCAGTCTCCTTGCAAGCGTTGCATTCGAGACAAATATGAGACTGAAATACTAGAATGAAAAGCTCTGCTTAATTTATGAAACACCAAGTTAAAGTTTAATAGACTAGATTAGAGATGGTCCTCAAACTTTAACATGCATCAGTACCACCTGAAGGGCTTACTTAAATGGCGGGTCGCTGGACCCCCCACCTCAGGGTTTGCGATTCTGTTGGTCTAGGTTAGGACCTGAGAATCTGCATTTTTAACACATTTCCAGATACTTCTTTGAGACCACACATTAAGATCCCTTGGCTTAGAGTATTATTGAGAACACTGATTATATTTTTATATAGCTCTATAAAAATGAATGTTTATTATTATGTAAGTAATTGGTTTTCAAAATAAATTTTGTTTTTAAGTTAATCTTATTAAATATACAATAAATTCAGCATTTGCATTAGCTTTCCATATGTAGACTATAAAAAAAAAGTATGTTTTGTTGAAAATTATAGGGCCTTTGGTTTAGTAGAAAATAGCAAGATTTGCAACCAAATGCCCATTGACAGATGACTGGATAGAAAATTTGTGAAGGAGATACTCGGTGGACTACTTACTCAGCTATTAAGAAATATGAAATAGTGCCTTTTGGGGGAAAAAAAAAGGATGAATCTTGAGGCGATGATGCTAAGTGAAATAAGTCAGGAAGTAAAAGACAGTTACCACATGGATTCACTCATTGCAGAATATAAATAGCCAAACAAAACAAACAAGCAGAACACAACAAAACTAACTTTGAGATTCCAAGAAAGCTATAGTGGTTTCCAGAGGGTAATGGATAGTGTGGGACAGTGGTGGTGGGGAGTGAGGAAAGGTGTACAGGATTAACTAATAGTGTATCAGCCCAGGAGCTTTGGTGAAGGGTGAATGATACAGGCCCACATGTTGAGATGCCAAGTATTGCTCTGAAATGTATAAATTATAGTTTAGCAAACAAATGGCAGATCAATAAAGTTTTGAAGGAAAAAAATGTAGCAAGATTTGGAAGCAGGAGAAGAAATACTATAGGTACAGAGCATTGTAGATCAGTAGTTGTTTAAAACACCCTCAAAAAGAGAAGGAGATTATTTTTCTAGTATAATAGGAACTGGTTTCCACTATGTCAGATTAAAGAAATCACTTTATTTTAACTTATTAAAATTTTTATTCCTTACTCAAAAAGTAATTTTACATTTTATTTTCTATCATTTCATTTTCAATTTCAAATGCTTTGTCCTCAAAAATTGCTTTTTCCAATCTGCGTGAGACTAGTTTCAATTCTTAGGTGCTGATCATAGTGCTGTTAATTACAAGCCTTGGGTGATAACTATTTGGCAGGGTAAACGTATTCGTACCTGCAGGTTTAGCATACCCTATCGAAATAACTGTTGTTTTGCTTCATTTGAAATGGGAAATACAAGCAAGCATCAGATTGTACAACATACTGTGAGGGTCTTTTTACTATTTAGGCAAGACCAGACATCATTAAGGTGTTTTCCTTTTGATCTAGCTTGCAACATTAAAACATCGTTTTATGGCTTGGCCTCGCGCCATGTAGTACAAGAGAGATTCATTGTGAGAGTAAAATGGATGATTTCTTTCAATTTGTGTGAAAACAGACTTCATAAATACCCCAGAATGCTTCCCCTACCTCCTTAGTATGATGTTTCTCCAATATATCAGATTCTTCGATAGCAAGAGGTTGAAAAAAATAATAAACATTCAGGTTGAAGAAAATAATAAACATTCAATGAATAGGCATTGCATGAATTAATTTTTTTTAGCTCCTCTGAAAGAATGTCTTTGAAACAGCAGTGGGAGAAGCTGTTCAAGAAATAGAAGAGAATATTGAGATGCCCTGTACACAGATCCAATATTGAGGATTTTTGACTGTATTCTCCACCAAACATTTCAATTAGCTGTGAATATAAAAAATGAAACTTCAACTGGGAAAGGGAAGATTTATACATATGGTGTTCTCCCTGGAACAAGTGCCTCGGTAGTAATAGGGGAAATAGAAAATGGCAACTCGACTCACTTAGCATTAATGGTAAGTGGTGCTCTGCAGCATGCTGGAAGAAAAGGTGTCTGATGCCCTCATTCATTTTTTGTAAAACTCACACTTGAAGTCAAACACATACACTGAAATGAAATGGAATTATAGGACCTAATGGCTAATCGCAAAGTACTTTTCTCTAAAGTGTCATTTTAATTATTGAGATTCATGATCATTTTATTTTCCCTTCACATGAAAAGGGAAGTAAGTGGTGATTGGACAAATGAATCCAAATCTTAAAAATGTTCTTTTCCTTAAGCTCCTGATATAAAATATACCTAAGAATGAATATTTTGGAAGATTCCCTTAGTAGTTTGTGCGTATGGTATAATATATAAATTATATAGTTAGAACTTAATTCTCTTGTTGATCAGGGCAGGGAATAAGATTAGCAGCAGCCCTGTAGAGTTCTAAAACTTGGAACAGTTTTATTTTTACAGCATAAGAAGAAATTGCAAAGCTCAGTTAAAGGACTTGGGGTGGTAACAGAACTAATTTTTATTCAAGTCTGACTACTCTGGGGACAGCAGTTTTGCTGCTCTTGTGAAAATTCGTAACTGTAACTCAATGTAGAAAATAGTTATGGTTCAGCACAGGATAGAATTTCAACCAAATGAAGCCAGGGTATTCATATCAATTTAATTTATATTTTTATATAAATAGTAAAGTGTATGTTAACAGTTCTCTAAGTCAATCTTGGTCGTTTCACATACCTATCCTTATGCATCTGTTTTTCATAGTTCCTTTACCTAAGAACTTAACTCATTTTGACAAATAGTAATAATAGAACCTGTATATAATAATAGAAAGAGTTAACCACAATAAAGGAAACACAATAAGCATTTGTCACATGTTGGAGCTTTGTGTATGTGAATTATGCAATCTGTGTAAGAGTGCAGCAGAGAATTACTATAATTATGCAGAAGTAGAAAATCAGGCTTAAGAAATGTGCATGCTACCCCAAAGTCTAAGCACACTAATGGTAACCTTTGAGGTAGGATTAGGTATGGGGTGGGGAGGAGAGAGAAAATTTAAAAATACGCTAGTCAGAAATTTAATTCCAAAGTTCAGCCTCATTTCATTATATTGTGATGCTTTCCCAGTGAATCAGTTATTTTTAGATCCTCAGCAAATATATGAAGTATCTATATACATGTGTATAATGTGCTGCAGAAATATAGTGGTGAGCTAGAAAGGTATACAGCAGACCCGGAGCTCTCAATTTTCACATTATTACACAGTTATTATTGCAGTTAATTTAATTGCATTACTTCTAATTACCACTTACTATTTTAAGTGAAAACATGAGCATGAATATCAAAAAGCCTGACTTAGGTGAAGCTGTGTTACCTATGGGACTGATTTTCAGTAATCCTGATACCTAGTCTAATTTCTTTCTTTAATTTTTCAGGAAAAAAAAAATCCACAGCCACAAAGCATCCAGAGTAATAGTGGTCAAGGGTGGAGAGTGTGAGAGTTTAATGTCAATAGTCCAACAATAAACTGTTTGGGAAAGGTTTCAGTGTGTGTCACCACCTGACCCCACTTAGTTGTTTTCTGGGGAATTGGATGACTGTGTAACTAGTAATTCTCATAGAAAAAAACTTCTCTTAGTAGTCATGTCATGTATTGAAATGATCAAGCTCTTTCAATGGTGTCTCACTCACTAGTAACCTACCATCCCTCCCTCTGACCTGCTTTCCCTTCCTCTCACTTCTTTCTCTTCATTGGCCCTTTAGGTTGGGGCTGTGTCAAACACAGCAGAGAGAGATAAAAGAAATCCATCAGTTATCTGAATAGTTTCATCTTTTCTGAAGCTAGACCAACATCTGGAACTTTTTCACGTACTTAATCTACTCACATTAAAAAAAAAAAAATTATGCGTACAAGAACTGGTTACAGGCCAGAGGTGCAGGGCGGTGAGAGGACTCACCAGAGACAGAGTGTGGAGCAGAACAGGCAGATTGACTGAAACATTCTACTGAGGGGAGCAGCAAGCCAGACAGGAGAGGTCTGCTATGCCATGTGAGTATCTCCCTGCCTGGCCGGGGATCGAACTCATGCTGTAGAGGCTGCAGACAGCCCCTCGGTGCTGTGTTCAACGTTCAACCCCCTTAGCCATTAGGGAGGTCCACATTTTCTTTTTTTTGGTGGATGAAATTGACCTCTTGACATTATAGTGCATGTAGTACAATCAATGTAGAGGTAGCAGACCTAGACCCCAATTTGGGCTATGCCATTTACGGTTACTTAACTTTAGGTCACCTGACCTGGTCGATGAAAACAAAGAACAGTTCAGATGGTTAGTTTGAGAATAACATATAAAAGAAACTGCCTTGAAATTTACAAAGGGTTATATAAATGCGGAAATGGGGCTATCATATTAATCATGTTTATAAGAATTTAAAAAATTAGTTATAAGATTAGATCTAGTTGATTTACCTGAGACAAATCTTTGTGTCCAAGTTGAACTGAGCATGATTTTCTATTTAGTTTTTCTCCTTTTGAGGGACTTTAGTTTCTGTTCCTCTAGGAATCAAGCTACAGCTAGTAGTAAATTTGGTATATATAATCAGAAAGCCCCACTTGGCCATCTCCTTATCTAAAACAGATGCTGCCACATCTCTCAACATATTTAATTGCCAAAGTTCTGATTGGAAGATCTCTGATTGGATGAGAGTCTACTAGTAGACTTCTTCCACAATAATAGCATTTGAATCAGCACACGTGGCTATCTGGAAAAAGAAAGGCTATATTTTCCAACTAGATGTGGTACAGCTCTAGCATACAATAGGAAAGATTATGTGATTGTTTCTTGTGATATTCTTATAATGTGCAGGCACTAGAGAAGTCTAGTGTATAGGCGCTGTATAATCTTCTTTCTTTGAAGTGTGGGCAGGATCTACAACTTGTTCCCAACCAATAAAATATCCCACCGGTGATGGGCTTGCACTGCCATGGTTAGTTTTTCTACACAACACTCCATGTTGCTCCTGACTAACTCTGGACGGACTCTTGTCTGACTTGATGTGGTAAGGGGCCACACTCAGGAAGTTTATGACTGGAGTGTAGGTATCTGAAAGAAGCTATGGGAGGCTTCTAGAAACCATGACCTCTAGTAGCTAAAGGCAGCTTTCATCCAGAGGCCAGCAAGAAATCTAAGCCCTCAGTCCTACAACCATAGGAAATGAATTGTGCTAACAACCTGGTTGGATTAAAAGTAGAGTCTTACCCACTCATGCCCCCAGATGAGAATGCAGTCCAGCCAACACCTTCATAGAACATTGAGAAAACGTAAGCAGAGGACCATAGTAGTTAAAATTTTATGTGAACTCAAACTTAACCCAGTTACTAATTACCATTTTTTGAAAGTTGAAGATTTGTTAGTCTAAGTTTGAGAGCTTTTTTAAAAAAAATTCTCATCAGTTTTTAGGTTCTTAGTAGTTATGATCCTCTCATATAATGCTATGAGTCCATCCTAAGTCAACTCTTAATAATAGGCAAATTATCTGTCCCAGATAAGCTTTATACAGCCTCCTCCTGCAGACCTTTACTCAAGGCACACCTTTACATCTTTTATACCTTTACTTTCTGACTTATGAGATCTCCTTGCTTTGTGCTTACTTAAATGGACCCATTTAAAAAATTCTAGTGAACAATCAGCTACATGATGGAATCTGTTTTAAATCAGGTCAGACCTCGATTTTGCTACTCCCCTACCCAGATCATTTCTTCTGCACACTGTGTCATTTAACTTGTGTCATTTAACAGAGAGGCTATGTTCTGAGAAATGCATCATTAGGCAATTTTGTCATGTGTGAACGTCACAGAGTATAATTACACAACCTAAGTGGTCTATCTTGCTGCATGCCTAAGGTGCATGGCATAGCCTATTGGCATCACAGTCTGGTTTTGACAGAAACACCATGAAGCAATAGATGACAAATAGTATTCAGATGGCATTAAGAATCCACTACTTTCTTATACCAGGACTTTCTTATTCCTGCCTCTCTTGTTTTGCTCGATAGAGAGTAAAGATTTATTAGCATTGTGCTTGAACAGTTAATGACAAATATAGCTCAAGACTACTAATAGCCATATTTTCCATTTATTAAAATAAATAGGATCATTTTCAATGAAAGGTCTATGAAATTACTTCATGCATGGAGGAAGATTTCAGAATGTATCAAACAAGGAAATATAAACCTGAGTTTTAGAATTCTGTAACAACCTTGTCTTCCATACTAGAATCTTCTTGTTGAGGTGATATGACCGGTTATTACCTCTCATGTATATTGTCCTTGATGGAAGCAAACCTGTCTAAGTAATCTTAATGTATTCTCCTTGGGAATGAGGAAAATAATAAAATGACGTAAGGAGTACAATATGACATTTTTTTCAAAGATTTATTTATTTATGCATACAAGAACCAGGTTATAGGCTAGAGGTGCAGGGGGTGAGAGGATTCACCAGAGACAGAGCGGGGAACAGAACAGGCAGACTGACGAAATACACTGCTGAGGGGAGCAGTGGGCAAGACAGGAGAGGTTTGCTGTGCCATGTGGGTCACCTGCCTGGCCGGGGATTGAACTTGTGCTGCAGAGGCTGTGGATTGCTTCATAGTGTGGTGCTTACCCCTTGCGCCACCAGGGAAGCCACAGTATGACATTTTTTTTTAATGATAATTTATAGAGACCCCACAATTCTAGGTGAAAGTGTCAATAAACACTCAGAGGCTATCATGTTTAAGAGCATTTTACAGAGAAGAGATAACCAAATTGAGGTTATGAAATTCCCAGGATGGGCTGTTATGTGATAGGGTTGTGGGAGCACTGATGGCAGCAGCCAGGGTGCACATTTCATTGTACTTAATGAAGATAGTTCTAATTTTATTTTAATTTGGTAACTCCTCATAATTCCAATAGAAGTTTTAAAAATCCTGAAATGAATTTTCTAATCAGAAAATGAATATATAAGTGGAATTAAAAAATGTGACTTTATGGTTTGCCAAATACTTTTACAATTCAATTTGGTTAAATGCCTAGATGATGCCATTTGTTTTGCACTGATCAAGAAGCTCGGGCTTGCAGAGTTCAGGTTAGTTGTAGAAAGAAACCTTCAACTCTAATCCTTTAACTCCTTGAATACTTTTCTCCCCTGTGAAAAGGAACTTTTATCTGCGGTATTTCAAAGCCATGTCATATAACTAAATTAAATAATAGAAAGCTTTTTTCTCCTTTCTTGGGGAAAAAAGGAACTTTCTGTAATGTTTCTTACATTTGTTGCAATTTTAGTTATAGTCACTTTTCTGCTGATCAAGTAGAATGGGTAGAGGACTCCTCCTTGAGGAGGAAAGCAGAAAGCTAGCAGTTGGGGAATCAATTTTTCCTCTTCATTGGCAAGTTGTTTCATACATTTGTTGTGCAACATGATTCCTTTTTATTGCAGTTTTATTTTCTGTGATTCTGTGTAAGGGAACGTATTCTAATAATATGCTATTTTTTCCAAAGTTCCATAATGGCAATCAAATTTTCCATTATGGTAAATGAAAGGCTACCCCTCAGGCATTCCTAGAGAAGTTCTTGGTCAAGATGGTAGTGTCTTGTAGATCTCAGCACAGTGCTGGTGCTTCTGGTTCAACACATGGACAAATGCTTTGAGTCCCCTGTTGTCTTTGACTCAAAATATGTATCAGATCTTACTTAATCATCTCGCCTCTATAACCATATCACCGTACTATGGGCATAACCAAAGCTAAATACGGGATGCCTGGGACTACTGGAAAAAGGAATCATATGTCCAATGACTAGTCTCTGTAAACTCATGGACACTTTGGCGGTTATAATTCCAAATAGTACTCCTCATTTAAAATTAAGTTTAGAAATTCTGTAAATGTCAAGGATGTCGTTATCTAGCAGAAATAATATTAAACTTGGTGTTGTAGGTCCTGACTTCTACCCCTTGATTTGATGTTCAAGCAGACCGTCTGAATCAGAATTATCAGCAATATTTGCTAAAATGCCGATCCCAAAATTCTGCCTAAATCTATTAAATCAGTATCTTTGATGAGGACACATTGGGAAGCTGCATTTTCATCAGTCATCTTAGGTAAATCTTCTAATTTCTGCTGTTTAAGAGGTTCAATTCCTATTTCTGTTTCCTAAATTTTCCTTCTCTAAAGTGAAGCCAAACATTATGTCACACTATAAGTTTCTTTTATTCCCTGGCTTTGATTTAATTAGTCCTTAAGTATCATATTTTTTTTTTAGCATTGTAGTCATTTTGTTTAAATGATCGCTTGTGTATATGAACACATTACAACCTATAACTATTATTGATTTTAACAACATTGTCACCATCTCTTATTTATCGCTTTTATGCTACTTTTGGTCAAAAATTTCAGAAGAACTTAGTGTTGTGTGATTTCCCTTGCTCCTGAATTTAGAACATACAGAAAAACATTTCTTCTCATAAAAAGTATAATGTTAGCATTATGTTAGGCCCTTAGAAGAAGATATATAATGGAGATGAAGGAAATACATACTCTCAACCACTGCACTGCCAACAAATCCTATAATGACTCCACAGTCAGGTTTTATTTCAGTAAGATTTTGGAACAGAAGAAAAGCACTGAAAATAAAACTGGAGTGATTGAAGGGCTTTGAAGAGGGATGAAGAGAATAATAAAATGAAATTATCAAGTCAGGCACTAAAATCAGGGATGATGATGAATCTTCACTCCTCTGTAAGTACCACAAGCTTCATAAGGGCAGCAGATTCTTATAAAATTCTTCTGAGAAGCATTGTAGCTTGATTTAAAAAAAAAAACATATATTATTGCTTGTTATTTATATTTTTCCCCTCCTTCCATGATAGCGTGACTGAATTACAGTAAGAAAACACGTAATTCCTTTGTAAAAATAAGAAAACTACCACATGAAAGACACTTCTTTTAACGCAGAGGGAGAAATAAGGATACAGACCTGAAATCAAGTGTGCTTACATGGTAATAGTTGAGGCCTGAGACCAGTCACACTGAGAATTCGCCTAATTCCCAACCCCAGCTCCCACCCTAAACTTCACTCTTATATGCCAACAGTTTTACACTGGAAAGATCCGATTAAATATTTTTTAAAAGGTAATATTGATAGGAAAAATGTAAAAATGCGACATTTAGCCTGATGCCTTTATGTAGAAGTGGGGAAAAAAAATATTGTCTTGGGAATAATGTGATGTATGTAGATCAGCCATTAGTAAAAAGCACTGTCTGAGCATTAACTATGCTATGTCCATTCTCAGAGCACTCTCATAACCAGGAATCCTGCTCTTGGGTTCCATGTGAAATTTTAGCTTTTGTTATTGGTGTCTAATTCAGAAGGAAATGGTTTTTCTCATCTACTAAAATGCATAAGAACTTCAATCTGAATACTAGATATATCTAAGTGCTTTTCCAGATGTTTATCACTGCTTACATGTTGGCTTATAATAACCACTAAAGAAAAATAAAAGCCAATCACAGCTGTGAGTTGTCGATGTGTCAGACGTTGCATGTATTCTTTTTAAAGGTGGACAACATTGCAAAAATCAACAGAGTTAAGATAATTTATCAGGGACCCCATTTTAAAGGGGTCAATCTATCTGACCTGTTTATTAGACTCATGATATTATTGTTCACCCTCTGCCTGCCACTATATACTTCTTCTATATCTTCTCCTAATGGTTTTAAAACATCCCAAGACATGAGACAGAAGTGTATTAAAGTAACAACAGAAGGAATAAACATTTCAACTACAGTTTCCAATAAATTATTAATTAACACAAAATACTTACTACATAACCTGATGATTGTATATGTTATCTTTAAGGTAGGGCTGTAAGGCTTTTTGTCATTGAAAATGATTGATTGGCTTTGTCTTTGCTGTTACATTACCTAATAAAGGGATTACTTATTGTAACTTAGAACAGCTAGAATTTGAAATGCTTTTGTTCCGTAATATTTCCTAAGCCATATTGTTTGCTAGCAGGAGATAGGTTTTGGACATGCCATTTCCAGTTATAACTTGTATAATTTTTCTAATTTTAATTGCCATTTGGAACTTGTTTCTGATCATAAATTTGTAGAGGTGTGTTCTGTGCCTTTAGTAAAGGAACTTAATCTTTGTTTAATTGCTGTAATATTTATTCTTTTTAATGACAGCAATGTCCAAAGCCGTATGGTACAAATGGAGTACATGTAACATGATTTATGCATACTTGGGTGTGTCCTATACCTTATAAAATGAAGACTTACTATAGTATGTAGGGACACATTGCCTCCCAGCAGATTCATTCTTTGTAGATTTCAAGGACGGGTTCTTAGATCTATTGAAAGTGTGTTTTAGCATATTACCACTGGTTTTTCACTTTCTGATGTCTGCTGTGTGATTGATCATTGCAATGTCTCTGCAGGAAATCTGAGGTGGATTCCATTTTGAACAGAACACTGTATATGCAGATTCTAGATTTCTCTTTTTATTATGTGTTCATATGTAGTTTTTATTGAAAGGTTTCCAGTGGCCTATGACATCTAGTTTTCTATATTTATGACTTAACTCTAATTATTTTCCTTTTGCATCTGTGTCATTGTATGAGGTCACTAATGAACTTTCTTTTAAGGCACTTTGGTTAAAGCACTTTAGCACAAAGAATAGCTTTTAGGGATCAATAATTATGGTGAATAAAGCAGTGCATTATTTTAGAAAGGATCATTTGTCTTTAGCTTCATAAATGTGCACTGTGTTGGGGTTTAATGGACAAGCTTCCTCCGGTCTATTATCATTCATAGTCTGAATGCTATTTTATCAAAGTGCCAAAACTAAGAATTAAGATATTTTAAACAGCCAAAGAAAGCAATGTGGTCTTACCCTTTAGCCTCAGGGAAATATTTTGCATAAAATCTGTTCCCTGATGCTTTTAAGTTTAGGTTGTGGAGGTCCTTTGATTTTCCTTTTTTGATTCTGCCGATGAGCCAAAAGGTCAAATGGGAAAGATGATTAAATAATTTGGCCATTGAAAGGCTTATTGTTCTGTTCCCAAACTTTAGTACACATTCCATTGCTAGAAAACTGCATAGTTATTACTATTTACATGAAAAGAAACCATCAGATAAAATTACAGATATGTAGATCTCAAAATTTAATTTTAATTATTGAAAGGTGATTTTAGATAAAAAAAGACCTTTAAAATTTCAGCAGATCAGTAAACTGGATCTTCTGATTTTATAACAGTTCTTGTTCCTTGTGTATCAGAAAGGGGGTGATCCATTTGATAAATTTCTTATCCAAAGTTTATCTCATAGTGATGAAGACGCCAAAGTTTGGAGAAATTAACCGACTTGCTGAATTTTAAAGAAATGATGGAATAATTCAAGTGTTCTGATTTTAAAATCTATATGACACAAAATGCAAGTATTTTATACATTAAATAATCCCCAAATCCAAAAGGACAATACCAATTTTTTCTCTGATTGATTAGAAAAATCTATTATAATGTATTATGGAAAATTATTAGTTTTTAACTCTTCAGAACAGATAAGAGATTGCCTTCCTCAAGTAACTATGAATATGTTGTAAAATGAATCAATAGCATTAGATTATTATTTTCAATTTCATGTTATTCTGGCAATATGTGTTATAGCAATTGTTAAAATAAAAATAATTAGGGGCCTCCCCTGGTGGTGCATGCGGTTGAGTGCATTGCTGTTGAGCTGTCCGCAGCCTCTGCAGCGTGGGTTCCATCCCCACCAGCTGGGGAGATAACCACATGGCGCGGCAGACCTCTCCTGTCTTGCCTGCTGCTCTCCTCAGCAATGTATTTCAGTCATTATGCCTGTTCTGCTCCTCACTCTGTCTCTGGTGAATCTTCTCACCCTCCCGCACATCTGGCCTATACTTTGGTTCCTGTATGCATGAATAAATAAATCTTTTTTAAAAATTAGCCAACTTTTTGTTAATTTTACTCAGTACATTTTCTTTTATATCATATAAGATTAGGGAAAATAAATATATTTATTTATACATGTGTATGTATGTAGATACATGTGTGACAGTGAATCTTAATGTAAGGTTTGATACTTTATGTTTGTGCTGATGAATCTTTTGGCTATTACTATTTTGCTGTCATTTATTATAATGTACACAATGACAGTATTATATATACATCTTTATTCATATCTCTGAGTATTTCTCTTGGCTAGATTCATGACATGGAACTTCACTCAAAAACAAGGGCATTTTTAAAGAAGCTTGATGCATATTTTAGAGTTGTTTTATAGGTGGGTTGTACTTCTTGATATTGTTTACAAAGCAGTGTGTGAGATAGCTTGCAGTTTCTCAAATCTTTGCAAATTTGATGGGTAAAATATTAAATGACAATGGTAACTTTCATTTCCTTCATTATTTATGAAGGTAAACTTTTGAAATTTGTTGGCAAGAATTTGTTTACTTTGAACTGTCTATACATTTATTTTTCTGTGGGTATTTAGAGTTCTTCTCAATATTTCACAGGATAAATTTTTGCATTATATCTATCAATTACTCTGAAACATATTCAACTTCTTTGTTTTTTGATTTTTCTATGCTGTTATTGATAAACAGAATCTTTAGTATTTACGTATTTAAATAGGTATCTTTTCCTTTTCTGATTTTTTAATTTTGTGCTTAGGCTGTCTTTCCTCTTCCAGAGACCATAATAATACCACTACACATTTTCTCCTAGAATTTTCTGATTTGCCGTCTCATTTTTATGTCTTTATTGGAAATGATTTTGATGGGTAATGGAAGGCGAGGCATTCTCTGTTTTCATTTTTCACCTCTAAAAGCTAATCTTCTCCATATCATTCATTGCATTTCTCCATTTGTTGGATGTTCAAATTTAAGAGGATTAGTGTATGAACTTTAATTCTGTTTCACTGAAAAGTCTTGAACCATAATGCTGTTATAATTATTGCAGTTTTATAATATGCTTGAATATTCAAATTCAAATATTCAAATATGATGGATTATTTTTAAAGCACTAAGATATTTTACTACTGAAGATATATTTGCTACTAATATTAGTATTTGCTAATAATTATTACAATTTCCTCAAAGTTATATATTGAGAAATAATTAATATATGTAGAGCTTTGTATTTCATAAGGGAACAAACTTGCATTTTTTTTCAGTCAATAAATCTTTAAATAGATCTTACAAATAAAACTTAGGTTTTCATATTTCACATATTCTGTTGCTATTGTGAGTAAGGGTCATTTCACATGATTTGTCACTGATTATTTTATTTGAAATGGTATAAATCATGAATTCTGTTTATTTTCACTTGGCCACTTTGTTGAATTTTCTCACAAGATCTAAGAATTTTGTAGTTGAGTTTCCTAGATTCCTAGGCAAACCATCATGAGATAAAAAATTATAATTTTGATCTTTCTTTTCTAATTGAAAAACTCACTTGTTTTCCGTGTGAATTGGTAAAGCCTTTTACAATTTGGTACATGAACAATGCTAATTGGTTAAATGGAGCCCTGATTTGATAATAATTAAAAAAAATTCCTCAAAAAGATTGGTGAAATACTAAGTTACCTTTTTCAGAAATTATATTCTGCAATACAAAATCACAGGAACTAGCTTTGTTGTAGCTGACAGTTCTCCCAAAATGCAGTTAAGATGTATTTGACAAGACACAGAGAAGTCTAGTCAAACAAAACTAAAGAACAATTTTTGTAAATTACATACTTTGTGCAGAAAATTACCTCATTTTCAGCATTAGAAAGAGAGATTTATCACCCATCCACTTTAAAACATTATTTTAAAGAAAAGAAAAAAATGGGAAATGCAGTCAAGTAACTATTAATAACACTTGGATAGTTCAACTCTGGAACTCCACTTCATGACAATTATCTTAACTAGGTCATTTTTATTACTAATGAATGAATGATCTATTATTTTGGTTAAAGAAAAGCTCACAAAAAATAATTTTGGGGCATCTCCAGAGCCGTTAACATGACTAACCTTTTTTGGTGGAAGCACACTAGACTTGTAAATTATTACTAGTCAAAATTAGTCAACTAGGTTTTGTTTAAATCAAGAGGATATTCTGCATAGTTGCCATGCGACAAATAAATTGATTAGGAGCCATCTGACAGCAACATCATATAAAGGAAAACCAGAAAATGTGGGTTTTGCAAGTGGTGAATGAAACCATCTTGTCTCTAGGTACCTGGTAAGAATATTCTGTGTTAAGCTGGAATTGCAAAGTTGAAGTTGCGTTAAGATTTCCTGGGGGCCTCCCTGATGGCACAAGGGGTTGGGACGCAGCCTGTGGGGCTGTCTGCAGCCTCTGCAGCACAAATTCAATCCCTGGCCAGGGAGCTGCCCACATGGCGCGGCAGACCTCTCCTATCTTGCCTGCTGCTCCCCTCAGCAGTGTGTTTCAATCAGTCTGCCTGTTCTGTTCCCCACTCTGTCTCTGGTGGGTCTTCGTTCCCCACACCTCTGGCCTGTGCCCCAGTTCTTGTGTGCATGGATGGGTAAATCTTTAAAAAAAAAAAAAAAAAAGATTTCCTGGGTTGTTTCCTTGTTCTCATGAATCAAACTAATAAAAACCAGCAACACACCACAGTTGTTTTAAAAGACACAAGGCATTGCATTGTCTTCATACACCACATCTTTTTGGCTTAGTGATCTGTTTGGGGGACATTTAGGTTTTCCATGTCTTAGCTATTGTAAATAGTGCTGCAGTAAACATAGGATTGCAGGTTTCCTTTTGAATTAATGTTTTTGTGACCTTTCAGTAGATTCCTAGGGGTAGAATCGCTGGGTCATGGGATATGTCCATTTTTATTTATTTATTTATTGAAGATTGGTACAGAGCTCGCTCTAGAAAAATCATTCCGTATGGATGGATGATCCAATGCAGATCACCTCGTGGATAACAGTGCATACTGGGGTAAACCAAGGAATGTTCTTTGCCATCTCCTTCTTATTTTACAGCATTTCTTAGGTATTAAGCATCATTATAGCAGTACGTCCCTCTTACTTTTTTTTTTTTAATTTTCTAGAGGCATGTCTTATTTATTTATCTATTTGTTTGTTTGTTTGTTTGGTTTATACATGCACTGGGTACAGTCAGAAGCCGGGAGGGTGAGAGAATTCACCAGAGCCAGAGCAGGAAGCAGAACAGGCAGAAGGACCGAAGTACACTGCTGAGGGGAGCAGCGGGCGGCAGGAGAGGTCTGCGCGCCATGTGGGACCCTCCTTCGGTGGCTGGGGAGCAGCCGGGGATCGAACCGGCGTCGCAGAGGCTGCGGGCAGCTTCGCAACCCAGCGCTCAACCGCTGCGCCACCTGGGAGGCCCCCTCTTACTTTTTTTATTTAGGAAAAGAAAAATTGATGCACTGATCCAGTATTTCAAGCTCCATGTCTATATTTTTGGCATTTAATATTGGAAGGATTGCAAACTTAAACAATTTTTAGCATCTTTTAAATTAGCACAAATGTTAAAAATGGTAATTGCTTAATGCTGGCAAGTTCCCAATAAAAGTTCATTAAATGTGAATTCATATACCTCTCGAAAAACAACTTAGCAATAGTGACCATAAACCAGAGGAAAGTATATTCTCTTTGACTCTGTAATTCTGCTCTTGAGAATTTACTGTAAACAAAACTCTTTGAAGGAAAAAAAAAGCTGGGAACATGAAACTTATTAAATAATGGTTATATTGAAAACCTGAGAATAAATTTGGGAATAATTGAGTAAGTCCAAGTGTAGGCAGTTGATGTCATATTATGGTGCCATGAAGTAAAGATTATGAAATATGAAAAAGTGTGATGTCAGGTGAAATAGCATAAAGTGAAAAGCAAATTTTGGTGCACATTATGTCTGCTTAATGGAACAGGTCCATATAGACATATCCTGGAAAGATACATTAAGCAGTAGAAATAATTGGTTTTAGACATATAAATTACAGACTTTTTCCTTTTAAAATGTGTTTCAGTGTTTTAAATGTATAATTTGCACTCTAGTGACTAATTAGCTAATGGTGTAATGATGATTTATTGAAATATTCATGAAAGAAATAATTGCTTCCCATAGTTCATAGTTGAATTTTATATTTAACATTGGCTTCAGGCACCATCTGAAACAGGTAAACCATGGATGGTTCCAGTGAACCTGCTGGGAAGATATGTGTGATTCAACATTTTGCTTCAATTTCCTTAGCTGACAGAATATGTTCCCGATATTTCATCTACTTGTGTACATGTAATTTATTATTTTTTTCAAAACACATGTGTATTTGCTTACAACAAAGCCATATGTATAAACAAAGGTGGGTAAATTTTGAATTTCAGAATGAGAATGTTTTAAATGTATCATTTGATTAAAAATACATTGAAATTAACTAAATTGTTTTTAGGATTAAGTGAATACATACATATATCTGTGAGGGCCAGTCTAAGAACTTCTGCGAAGCTTCTTAGGTTTCGTTTACAGCACGTGACCCATCCCAAAAGGGAGTGGTGATCCAGATCTTGTGATTTCTGTGACAGAATAGCAGCTGAGTGTCACAAAGAAACCAAAATTATATGTGACCTCTTTCTAGCTGTGAACATATTTCATATTAAGTAAATGGAGAGAGTGAGCCGAGCAAAATACATTTGTTTGCAAGTCATGTTTCCATAGCGGCCAGTGTGTGACATCAGGTCTAGCCTGAATCATTTGATCTTACTTTATTATTTCATTCTATTTTAGACATAAAGCATGACAGTCAACTATATGCAATGACCAGTGCAAGATTCCACCAAATTAGCCACAGAGCTTCCTTTAGAACTGGGTGTTTTGAACCTGGTTATTTGTTTTTTCCTTGAAAAATGGACTTTTGGGGTCTACTTTTTAATATCCTTTTAATATCCTTATTAGAGGCCTTTAAGTTATAAGACATGGAGACTATTTTGTATAGAATAATTAAATTTCAGCACTATGCTTCTAGAATTATATACTTTTGCACAAATTTCCTACAGCTCAAATTTTCCCTAAAAGTCAAACAAACAGCAACTACCCTTCTCCCCCCCCCCATATATACACACCAAGTGTGAAGGATTCTGCCAATATTAGCACAAATGACTCACTTAGAAGGGGGCATCATAAAGAAAAATAGAAACCTAGTCATCTGTCTAAACCCCAAATGACACTGGCTTTTGGGACACTATTTTAAATGGAGTTTTTTTGTGCTCATTTATCAAATGTCAGATCCATGAAAGCGGGCTCCAGAATGTTCAGCTCTGAATCTGCTTGCAATTTCAGAGTAATGAATGATTTACAATATTATTTGCATTTTAACATTTCTTATTTGTAGCAGGTCACATTCTCTAGCCCAAGACAGTGCTTGCATTATACATTTTTTCTCTAATTAGTTTGGCCCTCCCACTTTTACCAATCAACTCAAAGGTGGAAGAATTTTTCTCATGTACTAAACACAGTTACCATACAAAAATTTTAGCAGAATTAAATACCTTTTTCTAAGTCTCTCTTTTTTAGGCTTTTTTCAATCTAACCTGCCTTCCCATCGTTAACCAGTCTTTAAAACGTTGCTTTGATTTGGTGTTTCCTTTCAAAAACTTGCAGCGTTTGTCATTTGTCATTCAAGTCTAAACCAATGGGTCCCTAACTATGTTCACCAACTGGAGGCTACAGAATTTTTATTACAATTGAGGAAATCACAGTGGATATCTGTCAGAGAATCAAAACTGCTATCTCCACATCATTCATGGGTTTAATATTGATTATGCTCCTTTTTTTTTTTTTCTTATTTTTCCAAAGGTGAGTTTTCAACAATTGCTGTGACAAAAACCAAGGAGCACTGGGAAAACCATGTGACAGAGGTGGTGTTCAGCCCCATCTTGACTCTTGCGAAAGTATGCAGTGCCCCAAGGCTTATATCCCCCACTCGTAAATTATTATTAACTGATTACCAACAAAATATGATAGATATTTTCTTCAAATAGATGTATGTTTATTTTCAAGCAGTTCCTCAATTGTTTGGCCATAAATCATTAAGTTGTATGAACCTAATTATTTAATACATGCAGATATTAGATATTTTCTTTGTTCTAGAGGTCACGTGAAAAAACCATCGAGATCAATAAGATATGGGGATCTCTGGTTAAGCCTCTTAGCCTTGCGTTTAATATTTTTTTAACTATGGCCCTTCTTGTTTTTAATTGATGTTAAACCATTTCCTTATTTTAATTCTCTGTCACTTCTAAAATGCTGTGCTTCTCAGCTCTTGACCATGCCTTATGCAGCCAGCTCATCTTGTGTTTACCAGCCTTTCTCTTCACATTCCAGATGCGGCAGCGTGGTTTCATGAGCTGGTAATTAGTGTGTTGTTATCTCATTGTCCCTCCCCGGTCTAAACAGGATCTCAGGCATTTGCAGACCCTAGAATAGGGGGAGAGAAGAAAATAGAAACTGAAAACTGTTTTCCTGAGTTTATATTATTATTTTGTTGTATTCAGAAGGCCAAAGTCCTTGAGCGATTTATGGTTGAGATTGGGGGAGAGCAGAAAAGATGGTGTGCTAGGGATCCGGGAAGAGAGAAAAGGAGAGTGTATTTACCTTTTAGGGCACTGCAACAAATGCATTTGAACTTGGTGACTCCAACAACAGAAATTTATTCTCTACAGCTCTTAAAAACGCGGCTTTCAAAATCAAGGTGCCAGCACAGTAGTTCCTCCTGGAGACTGCGTGCAAGAATCTGTTCCATGCCTCTCTCTAGCTTCTGGAGGTTGTGGCCATCCTTGGCTCTCCTGGCTTCTACACAATCCAGTGTTTACTTCCATCTTCACCTTGGTCTCCTCTCTGGCTCTGTCCTCTTTTCTTCTATAAGGACACTTGCATTGGATTTAGGGCCCAGACGAAATTCAGGATGATTTCAATGCAAGACTTTTAACTAAATATATCAGCAAAGACTATTTTCAAGTAAGGTCTCATGCTGAGGTTCCAGATGGATTTGGATTTGGGGGAGAGTGCTGTTGTGCACACTGCAGAGAATAATACTTAAGAGTAGGAATGGACGGAGAGTAGGTAAGGAATACTGGGTGTCTCTGCTTCTTCCTGGCAGTGCCAGCATGGGGGCAATGGTGAAAAGGAACGGAGGGTCCCCATTTCATCAAGCAGGAGACAACATAGGCATCAAGGCTCTGGCATAAACTTATTAGAGTTTGTCCAAACTTATTAGAGAAAAGATCTTCAAAAGGCCACACAGGCTGGGGCATATTTGGTAGGAATAAAATAATCTCATAATCTTTATACGTCCAGTGTGTGAATCATGTAATACATCATTATAATCCCCCACCCTTCCTCTAAGACTGAGCTCAATTTTCTTTCTCTTTGAAAACTCAAGTGAAAGTTACTCCTTTCTCCTTTATCTTGATTGTGGCTTTCTTTGGCAATCAATCTTGCATTGCCTCATCTCGTTTTTTTCTTTCAAAGTATTTGTGTTTTAAGCATTTGAAGTTATTTACTCTTTCACCTCTTTATGTTGTTTCCCAACTATACTAGGTTTTAAGATCCCTGAAGGAAGGACTTTGTTTTATATATCTTGGGCGTTATCATCACAGATGTGGATTTAATTTAAACATATTGCCCTTGTCTTTTGTTCCTGGTGTTCAAACCTCTCTCTACTTTGACATATTTTCAATATATATTTCAAAACATGGTAGCACTTGGTATTTCTCCAATGCAAACACATTCATTGTTTGAGATTTTGTAAGAGCGGGTGTTCAGCTGGGAATATTCTTTATGATTTCCACTCATCTTCCCAAGATGAATGGTCAGTAAGAAAACCAGATTTTGCTTTTCAAGTCCCTCAGCCTGTCAGGTGCAGCAGGAGTGCCTTCTTTTATGTTGAGCAGCTCTGTCAGCCACCCTAGCAATTTTGAATTTCACAGTCTAGTCATGCCAATGAGCTCTGAGTTAGTGGGAAATAAATTACAATCTGATAAACAAAAAAATTCTCTGGAGCTCAGTAAACATTCTTATGGGGATGCTCTGCTCTACTTGACTTAATTTCACTGGTGTGTAACTTTTATATTGTATTGAAACTGGAAATCAAAACTTGGGGAAAAATTAATCTCAAAATGCTTCAGTCATTTTCCAAGAAATTTCAATGAGTCCTCCATGTCTGGGACCATGGAACATATCACATCCTTCTGTTTGACCAGAGTGGGAGACATAAATACAAGGAACTGTGATATCGATGAAACTTTTCTTCAGTTTCAGAAAATTCCAGAATAGATATGATTAGCTCTTGGGAAAATGTAAGTGATATTCTATGGATAAATTGTCAGATTTCAGATGTGGCATTTCAAATCTCTGACTTAACTTAGATAATTCTTTTTTTTTTTTTAAAGATTTATTTTTATTTATACAAGAGCTGGTGTAGAGGCCAGAGTTGTGGGAGGGCGAGAGGATTCACCAGAGACAGAGTGGGGAGCAGAACAGGCAGACAGACCGAAAGCACTGCTGAGGGGTGCAGCGGGCGAGGCAGGAGAGTTCTTCCTCACATGTGGGATTCTCCCTGGCCAGCTGGAAATCAAACCAGTGTTGCGGAGGCTGCGGACAGCTTCACAGAGCTGTGCTCAACCCGCTGCACCACCGGAGAGGCCCTAACTTAGATAATTCTTGTTTAAATTTGAGAAATGTAATAGGTGGTAGTGTATTTATGATATACCTAATTGTATTTATCAAGCTGCACTTATCCAAAATGACTATAATTAAAAATATATTTAATCAACTCATGAATAATAGCAATATCTTAGTTTGTTGCCCAAATGTGCATACATTGTCACAAAAAGAAATATTTTACCCTTAACCCTAGTATTAAAAAGCTGTTCATTCCTTAAATTAATAGAAGCGATTCTATTTCTGTACAATTTACTGATTTTCTTTTTTTAAAGGTAAGAACCTCCCTTCGTTTCTGCTCCTGGATGTGCAGCTGACACAGCAGAATCTTTTGCCTCTCGATGAGCAGTGGTTCCATTTAAAATTTTTGGCCAATATTGAATAGTTGCTAAATCTTACATAAAATTTATCTTCTCTTTAGAGTTGCAAAATCTAAAAATGTATGATACACATTCCCCTAAAACATCAGTCTGACAGAGTTGACTCCTCCGACAGGTTTTGAAATAAACCACTTACCTAATGCAGGAGTCTCGAGTTCTTTCCTTTGAACTTGCACTGGCCTGAGCATGTAAGAAGGTATTTGTCTTATTCTTCAGAACTTCTGTGCCTTAAAAACTTGGGTTTTGGTAAATGTTTCTGTCTTAATAACATTAATGATGTCTCAGTATTTTGCCTGAATCTCCCCACTGTACCTATAGGAGCTTGACCTCCTGTGGCCCTAATATCTTATAACTGCAACGTGTCTTTTAAATGTGACAGCATTAATGGCATGCGTCGCTGTGGTGTACATTTGATATGCCACCCAGATTTCCAATTCAGATTTGAAGGATTCCCTCCTCTAGTTGCTAAGAGTGTTGCTGGCTATCATTCCTTCACTAAATATGCTGCTGAGAAACTCAAAGTCTCACTCTTTTTGTGGAGTGGCCTGCATCCAGTGACTAATATACATGAGTTATAAAATGTTTGTTTTATATCCTTAACTGAGGACATCTTTAAGGGCCAGTCAGCTTTACAACTTCCCACAGACTTGGATGAAGCCTCAGTTGAGATTGCATCAATGCTCAACTTCTCCTTTGTTCCATTCTGTTTTTTTCTGCCTTCTTTCCACAGATATTAAGCCTAAGAGCACTTCTTAACAACTATATCACACAATAAACTCTTGTTCAGCATTTTTTCCCTGAGGGATGTGACAGGCAGACACAGAGTGTGGATCAGAGGGGGCTTCTCCACTCATAGCTACAGACGGTCCACTGACCCACATACATTAGTCAAGCAAGGAATGGTCCTTTAGCTGCAGAGTTGGAGGTGAGCTGAGGAAAACTCTGACTTGAGTCTCTAAGATCCCATCTTAGAGAAGATTTTTTTTGATTACTCACTTCATACTAATTTTTTCTTGTTTCTAATTTTGTATCATGGAATATGTGCTTCATAATTTGCCATAATTTATCTGTAGGCATTGCTTCTCTACTGTTGAACTCGTGTCTTCCAAATAAATTTGTGAGTTTTCTGGAATAGTTCTTTTATTGTCTATTATATCTATTGCAATATATATACCTCAAAGATAGGCACATACAAGGCATTAATAAGTATTTTGGAACACATCTCCAATTAAGCTCTCATTAATGGCTTGAACACTGGGTATGGAATTCAAAAACCTGTATTGGGTTGGGAACAGAATTGGGCCCTTGGGCCATTGTTCAAAACTTTAATTTTAAGTCCCTATTACTCCTCCATTTGTCTCCTTTGCTTTTCAGATATGTTATTTTATTATTTTTTCACTAACAACGTCATTTTTTAATTTACTTTTTATTTTTATCTTTGGACTCCATTTATTTCTGACACTCCATCCTTCTGTCAACCACCAATGTGTGCTCTGTGTTTCTAAGCTTAGTGTGGTGTTTGTTTTTTAGATTCCGTGTATAAAAGAGATCGGACCTTACTCATCTTTCTTTTGTCTCTCTTATTTCACTTATCATATGCCCTTTATGTCTTTTCATGTTGTTGCAAATGGTAGAATTTCTTCATTTTTATGACTGAATAATATTTGATTGTGTGTATGCATTTCCTTTTTGTGTTAGTCCATGGATGTATACCACAATTTTTTTTTGTCCATCAATGGATGGTTAAATTCTTCCAATTTTTTGGCTATTGTAAATAATGCTGTAGTGACCACCAGGTGCATTTATCTTTTTAGCTAGTAATTTTGTTTTCTTCACAAAAATATCCAGAAATGAATCATATGCTTGAAGTAACAAGTCCTGGCTTTGCCTCTTACTGTCTTGTGATACTTAGTGGGTCCTTATGTTGCTACCTGAAAAAAAAAGGAGCATGGTACTAGCACCTGTTTTACTCACCTCATCGAGGTCAATATGGTGATGGGATGGAAATGCAGGTAAAAATGATTTGAAAACTGTGAAGTGCTATATAAGAAATTATTTGCAGTCATAAAATGATATCTAACTGTTTTCCATAAATTGGTGGCGGCACCAATTTATAGTCCCACTAAATATTCCCTTTCGCATATCATCACCAACACTTTAAAAAATATTTTACTTTTTATTATCAAATTCCTGTACAGTACCAAAGATTATTAAAACTCACACATTGTCCACATGCACACACATACACATGATCACATGTGTCACTTGTACTACCACAACATGGATAAAACCAATCCAGTCTTGCAGAAATCTTCATCTACATGACTCTACATGTTTGTATCTAATGTCTAAAACAGGGGTACAATGACCCTCATTCATCTTACTAATTAGGTGAAAAATAAAACATCACCATCTTATATTGTATTGCTTCTGATACTGATGAAATTTAACTGTTTGCTACTTTTTTATTGATATTCTTTCCCTTGTACCCAGCCTCAGACAATGTACTAAATATCCTATATCTTTTCACTTATTTAGTGGACATAACATCATGAGGCTTATATTATGACTTTCATCTCACTGAATTTGAGGACTTAAGTAGGTGGGGGGAAGCAAATGTTGTCTAAAAAATTTAAAAAATGATAAATGTTAAAATAAAAATATAATAAAATAAAATGAAAAAAGAAGAAAGATTACAGGGCCAGTATGAGACAGGCTTTGATCTGTCCTCCATCACCTCTTGGGAGGCGAGAGCTCAGACTCTGTGACTACCACCTGGGCAGAGGACATAAGATAGGTCTGGGAAACATCTAAAGGTACAAACAACAACAACAAAAAGACATGGAGAATTTATGGGCAAGGCAAATGTATAGTGCAGGGGCAAAGAAAGAAGAAATGGTCCCAGTTGGGCATATAGAGACTTCTTCCTTTCTCACTGGTCTAGTGTATGCTGCCTCTAGCTGATGTTCCTTATGTCCGTTAATCAGGAAAATTTTTCCCTCCTTCTGTGCTATGATCTGGTCATATCTAAATGAAATATTTCTGCACAAAATTTCCCCCCTTGAATAACTGAATAACATTGCTCAACTCTCTGTTACCCAGATTAGACTTGTAAACGTAGAAGTTCCCTTAGGAGTAAACTTCACCGTCTTCTTTCTCTTAACATTTAAAGAAACTGAGCCACCGAGACTGTGACACCCAAGATGCTAGGACTGGTCAGTGGGTCTCGGCTGGCATGGGGCCTTCTCATGGCTGGTCCTCTCTCTTTCTGCCATATGATCCCCTTTGTGTACAGGTAGATGCCTTCCAGAGAGGACTTGTAGGAAAATCTCTAGATTAAAATAAAAATAGCCACTATCAATAAAAAAGACTGGAATTATTAAGAAATAAGTTGGTATTTGAACATGCAGGAGACCTTTAGAGCTAAAATTTAGCTTACTTCATTGCACGAGTGGAATGAGCTTGATAGTTGGGGAAATATTCCTCTTATTCAGGGTGGCAGAGATGAAAGATTTAAATGGCCTTTAAAAAATATTGCTTCCCCAAAGTCACAGAAAACATTTGTCAAGCGGTTATTGCTCTTGCTTTAGTAAACTATAGTTAGTAAAGAAAAAGCAAATAATTTGCATATTAGAAAGATTATAAATCAATGGGTGGCAAATAAATAATGTGTAGTAGATATTTATCTTCTGGCTGCTGCTACCCCCCATCCCGTCCACATTGCCATTCAGTACCTGATTTTCCTTGAAAGGATACAAATTTCTATTATTCTAAGTATTACCTTTCAAACATTCCCCCTATAGTTCACCGGTGGGGGAGGGGGGAATGTATCATTACCCACCAAACATACATACATTGATACTAAGCTAGCAAGTTTCAGCAAAATATATTACCCATGGTGATGCATTCTGATGTTTCTATTTCTGTACTATATTAGTCTATTCTTTAAAAAAATGTCTGCAATCTATTGTATTGTGTGCATGCAATATTACCTGGAATCTGAAATATATTCATGTCATTCAATGTCATTTGAGTGTGGTTGAAATGACCTCAGGTCAAATAACTAGTCGTAGAGACCCACTGAGGATGGACAAGGAACCTAGGCATTGCCCATGAGAAGGGAGGAAGCTTTTGCTGGGACACAGAATATGAACTTTATAAATTTTATAAACCCTGCAGGCTTTTTTCCTGGCACGAAGAAAGAGCCATTGCAGGCTGCCTGTGGCGTGGAACCTGGGGCTGCAGCTTTCAATGCAGAAGCAGAGTGGGGATTTGGAAAGAAGCAGATCCTGGTTGACATTGTTGGACAAGCTGTCTAAAGTCCCTTTTCAGTCTTATTTCCCAACAGTTCAGTTATGTTAGCTGAAAAATCCCCATTATTGCTAGGCAATATCGTAGGAGGAAATTTTATATTTGCAATTTATAATTTTATCTACTGCTTTCTATTTGCTTATAAAAAGACATAATTTCTCAGACATCTCAGACTGGGGAATTATTCACAGAAGTTGGGGAGAAATGATCCCTTTCAGTTCATTGCTTACCTCAGTGAATTCTGTATCAAAATACATCTCTGTGACTCTGACAGCTTAAGACCCTGAGAAGGAACATATTCTCCAGTAAGTTCTTCCTGGGAGAAGGGCGGGGCTTTGTGCTGAGCACAGGGGTAACATCCATCTGGAGTGCTATGATGCCATGCTGTATAGTGATCACCGTCAGGTGGGGAAGATTGCTAGAGTGCATCGAAAGCCCTGATGGAAATAATTAAGGGTAGAAAGGGTATGATTCTTCAGTTCCAGGAAGAGTAAAGGGTGATGGCTTGAAGGGACAAATATTGCTAGGGCTTTTGAAAAGATTACAGATGTGTTTGGGACACCCCACTGAACAAGTGGACAGTGCCCTTTACTGCTTAGAACACTAAAAAGTTACATAGAATGTGCTACTTTGTCCATGGATAAATTAATTGCGCCTAAATGTTACCTTTTGTTTTAAATTAGGTGACCACATCAACATGGAAATTACACTATAACTGTGGTATAATTATACCACACTGGGGGCACAATGGTGTTAACTAGCTAGGTTGCTCAGGATCCTTCTCAGGATCTTAAATTTTCTTTTTTTTTTTTTAAATTATTTATTTATACAAGCACTGGGTACAGTCAGAAGTGCGGGAGGGTGAGAGAATTCACCAGAGCCAGAGCGGGGAGCAGAACAGGCAGACTGACAAAGTACACTGCTGAGGGGAGCAGTGGGCGCTGCAGCAAACGTCAGTGCGCCAGGTGGGACCCTCGCTGGCAGCCGGGGATCTAATCGGTGCTGCAGAGGCTGCAGGCAGCTTCGCAATGCAGCGCTCAACCACTGCGCCACTGCGGAGGTGCAGGATCTTAAATTTTCAATGACACAGAGATACATTTTGATCCAGAATTCACTGCGCAGCACCTTATGGAATATTAGACACGACCTACCTCCCATTTTCACTTCTGCCAACACAGAAGAGTGTAATGAACTTGTTAATTTAGGTTGTGAAGTAAAAAAATTGCTTTTGAAGCCTGAAAGTCATATTGGGAATGAAGGCGGTGTGGCCCTGGATCTGATACTTGCTCATAGTCTTGATGTTTTTGGGTCTTTACTAAATCATCCAGATGTATCTGTTTATAAGGATAGAGTGTTTCTCTTCTAGTGCCTTCCCAGGAAAGTAGACCAAGATTTGGAAATCATGCTTGAAGTTAGAAAAGTCAGTCCTGGCTACACTATATACTGACCTTGTGATACTTAGTGAGTCCTTATATTGCCACCTGATAAAAGGAGGGTGATACTAGTACCTGTTTTATTCACCTCAATGAGGTCAATATGGCAATGGGATGCAGGGAAAAATGCTCTGGAAACTGTGAAGTGCTGTATAAATATATTATTTGCATTAAAAAAAATCTAGTCCTACATTTCATATATGACTTGTAAGTATCGAGAAGGAAATTAAACTAATTATTAAAGGGGACCAGAATTAAAGGGTCTCCATTTTTATAAGTTCAGCATTGTTGATTTTGATATTGTAAATATGTTAGGATGCTTTCATCTCTAGGCAATCAATATTGTTGATTTTGATATTGTAAGTATATCAGGATGCTTTCATCACTAGGCAACCCTGTAGCCATTTTTGGTAACTAATTGCAACAAATGTTAGGGAGTCAAAACTCCTTAAAGTGTTGCTATAATTTCATTAGGCATTTCCATCTATTGTTCTTTCTTTTTTTAAAAGATTTATTTATTTATACAAGCACTGGGGTACAGGCCAGAGGCGTGGGAGGGAGAGAGGATTCACCAGAGACAGAGCAGGGAGCAGAACAGGCAGAAAGACTGAAGACAACTGCTAAGGGGAGCAGCGGGTGATACACAGTGCAGTCACATCACCTTAGGCAATGGGAAGGGACTGTGGGTAGCAGCAGCCAGAAGATAAATATCCACTATACATTATTTATTTGCCACCCATTGATTTACAATCTTTCTACCATGCAAACTATTTGCTTTTTCTTTACTAACTAGATTTGTAACTTAAATAGGAGCAGTGTTTTCTGTGGATGCTGACTGCACAGAGCCTTTGGGCCATGTAAGAGTTTTGCATTTTTTCTGATGGGGAAATAAGTGGAAGTCACTGAAACATTTTAAGTGGGTGTGGAGATGCAGTAAGATTTGCATTATGGTTAAGATGTCTCTGCCAGCAACGTGGAGAATGGTCTGCACAGGGTCAGGCAGAGATCATCCAGTGAACGTGTAAAGGATGTTGGTAGTTTGGACACATGTGATAATGATGAGGGTGAAGAGAAATGAAAGTTCCTGAGAAATATTTAATGGTTTAAGTTAGCAAGGAATCTATGACAAATTATATCAAGGGCTGATTCTTAGATACCCTAAGGAAAAACAAAAAATCAATGAGAGGGAAAGATACTGCAGCAATATTAAAAATGTCAAAGCTAATGTAAAAGCATGTAACAAAAGTGTTTAAAAATTTTACCAGTGTGTACTAGGGGCAATTCTCTACAGTATTTGGGAAATCTAGAGAAAACAGTTTTCTCTAGATTTCTAGAAAAATTTCTAGAAAAATTTTTAGAAACATGAAGATTACCATTTCATTTAATGGATTTTGACATCCTGGGTCTGTATACTGGAATATCAGTATACAGAAGAAGCAGCCTCCACTGTAGCTCCTGTGAGGAGGATTTGGGTGCACTTGGACAGTGTTTTGTCATGGCATCTAGAAATGCACTAATCAGCTCTCTGTTGGCCTTTTGAAAACAAGCTTGATAATCATTTCATGGCCCACTTTTGCTCCCACCCTAGGGAATAATAAACTCAGCATTCTTCTGGGGGAGACACAGGTCATCTGTGATCTCTGTAGCACCCTCTCCTGAGTCTAGAGCTTTTAGAGATCTACTTTACAGTTTATGGATATTTTCTGACATTTCGACAGAATTGTAGGAAAAGGGAAGATATTGTGCATGTTCAGTCTACCAGACTGAACCCAAAAGAGTAGTGGATATTTTTGTAAATGTATGATTACACTTAATTGTTGTAATAACTTTTGGAAATTAAATTAATATGATCATTTCTAAATTAGACACTCAAAGAAAAATCATTATCTTACATTTCACTCCCCTCTTTGTTTTGGTATTCTTGTTTATGATGAAGCTTACTTAGACATAAGGAACACCAACATTATTTACTGGTTCTCATACATTATGTTTGTATAATTCAAAGCCATAATTTGTATAACTCAGGAATTAGGAATATCATCCAAAGAATTTTTGAGAAAGCAGTCCATATATTTATGGATGTCCAAGCTGTTTCTATGCTTCAGAGCTTTTGGTTTCTCTGTTTTAAAAGATCTAGCACAAATGAATGCCAAGAAAATCAGGATGAATAATTAAATTTCTCTTCATGCCAATACAAGGCATTTTGAAGTGAAAAACAATTACGATAAACATATAGCAAATTGCATGCTGTTTTACAAGTTACAAACCATTGCTGGGGTGGATTAACTTGTCATTAAAAGGTCAGCAGCAGCGTGTTGTGAAAGAGCAATTTAGTTGAATAGTCCTGAACAACTTCCCTTACAATGCTTTGCCTCACCCCCTGTTTCAGCAATGGTGGCCTAACTGAGCACATAGAACCAGGGTCAGCCTAAAGGGAGAAGAATTAAAATATTGAACATATCCGTACTGAGCTACTAATTTGTTATTTGCATTTGGAAGAAACTGCATTATAATACATTCTGTATCTAAAAATCATTCTACCTTTGGACCTCAGAAACTTTGACATGGGCTTAAAAATTTTTACATTTTCCAAATGCCCTCTTAAGTTTCTTTTGCTGGGACACTACATGTGTGTCAACAGAGGAGTCCTGAGTGATGTAGAGAGAAAGAGAAACCATGGAGTTACTTCTCTTTCTGCTACTGAGGACTGCTGATTTTCTCTCCTATATATCTCTCAAATTAGCCTTCTTTGCTGCCCCTGCCTTGCATCCATTCTAGGTCCAGACTATATCATTTGGTTCTTATACTAGTGAAATAGCCTCCTACTTGTTCTTCTAGAATCCATCTTTGTCCTATCAAGCAATAATTCAGAAAGTAACCAGAGAAATATCTTTAAAATGAAATTTTATTATGGTACCCCCCAGCTGATAATTAATGACCTTTTCCATGCTCTTGAGATAAAGTCCAAAGCTCTTGGCATATGCTATAAAATCACAAATGATCCAGTCGCTGAAAACCCCTGGACATCTCCTTCATAGTGGTTATCATTGCTTGTTATTATATGCATTCATTTGTATAACTTCTTATTTTGTGTGTTCCCCACTTGTGATATTTTGTCTATGATTTTACTCCTACATGCACATAAATCTCACAATATATTATTATTATTATTTTAATTTCAGATAGCTAGTTATTTTTAAAAAGATTTATTTATTCATGCATTCAAAAACTGGGGTACAGACCAGAGGTGTGGGGGGTGAAAGGATTCACCAGAGACAGAGTGGGGAACAGAACAGGCAGACTGACTGAAGTACGCTGCTGAGGAGAGCAACGGGCGAGTCCGGAGAGTACTGCTGCACCATGTGGGTTGCTCCTCGCGATGCAGAGGCTGGGGACAGCTTCATAGTTTGTGTATTAACCTCTTGCACCACCAGGAAGGCTGGTTATTTTTTAAAGAGATTGAGAAATCAGACAAAAATGGTTTTAAATATTCACCCTCATCTACCCCATTCCTGTTACCAGTTTGACTGATGTATCTAAATAAAAACAAGCATGTCCTAATTGGGTTTCTCTGAGCATCTTAGATCTATAGTTTGTTGAATTCTGTATTTTTTGAAAATTCTTAGCTATTATCTCTTCAAATATTCCCTTTCCCATTCTTCTTATTTTCTCCTTGTAAAACCTGATGCACATTTATTCAACCAATTGTGACTGTTGCGCAACAGATTCTCTGTTCTGTTTTTGTGTTCCTTTGTTCCTTATGTTTGGGTAAAATCTATTGGTCTGCCTTCACTTTCACAGATCTTTCCTCAGCCATGTCCAGTCTCATGATAGGCTCATCCAAAAAACTTACCTCACTGACATATTTCATTTATGGCATTTCTATTTGACTGTCCAGTCTTTCTACTGTGTTTGTCCATTTATTTATGGGGATACTGTCACCTTTACCATTGGTGCTTTCAATATTTTAAAGTATAGCTGTTTTAAGGGCTCTTTTTATTAGTTCTAACAACGTGATTGTCTCTGAATCTTTTTTTCCTATTACATATTGTATATCCTGATTTTTTGGTAGATATTATTTTTGGACAACAAATAATATTTCTGCCCAAGATGGTCATCCTTTCTCTCCTCTCTGACCATTAGTTTTAGGGATTGAACCAGTTCAGTCATCAGTAGTTAAACTGGGTTTTTGACTTTGTTGTAGCTAGATCCAAAGTCGGTGCCCAGTAGACTTCAGATGCCTCCAGGGACAGACTGACATACCCTTGTATTTCATGCTAGGTTGGCTGGGTTTCTGGTCCACCTCCACTTTGAACCATGGGTACATGCATGTGCCACAGCGAGGGGTTCTCTCTCCAAGCTCTTGCCACCCTCCACTTATAAATTTCTGTTGCTTGTTACTCAGTGCCAGATTCATGGCTGGGACACAGGGCTTTTGTCTACCAGGGCTGACTTTCTTCTTAGGCAGGCCCTGTGTACACTGCACTAAGCCTTATAAATTCTTGGTATTTTTCCCACTCATGAAAGCCAGACTCTTTCTTCTACCATGCCTGTGTGTGTGTGTGTGTGTGTGCATGTGCACAAGCACACTTGGTGTGGATGGTTTTGGATAGGCAAGTTCTACAGTTGAAAATCTGCATACAACTTTGACTCCCCCAAAACTTAACCACTACTGGCCTGCTGTTTACTCGGGGGCATTCCTGATAAAATAAGCAGATGGCCAACATACATTTCTGTATGGTTTTTGTATTATAATACTGTATTATTACAATACAGTAAGCTAGAGAAAAGAAAATGTCATTAAGAAAACTATAAGGAAGAGAAAATACAATTACAGCACTTTACTATATTTATCGGTACTGTAAGTTCATGTTGTCTGATGGGAAAATCCACTTATAATTGATCTGTGCATTTCCAACCTGTGCTGTTCCGGGATCAGTTGTATATCACTGGGAGGTCTCGGTCTCTCTTCTCTATTCCAGTTATTTTCCACAGCACCTGGTGGATGGTAAGAACTCATGTGTATGTATGAAATCCCCTTTTTAAAAACTTGAGGACTCCTATGTGTAATACAGAAGAAACATACAAAGGATCAGATAAAGACACACTTGAACACTAAACCTTGAAAACTGAGCACAGGACTGAAGCACCAGAGGGGGAGAGGGAGGGTAGAGAACCAAGTGGGGAGAGAGGCCGTGGGCTATGGTCATGGACTGTGGATACATGTGGCCACTACCCATGAAGGGGGCGGACTCTATACTTCCAATACAGCAACAGCAATGACGTTCAACTCTTTCTTCTCATCCACTGTTCTGCTACTCACCCCTTCTAGCCATCCTTTGCCAGCGATGATGCAGTTCATGTTGCTCCTCCTTGGGATGCCACGGACAATACTTTCCCCCCTTTTGGCTTATGAAGGCTATTTGTGTTGAGGTAGATTCTATAATGGCCATAAGTGGATTTTAAGGAAACACAATTAACCATGGGATAAAACCCCCCAAGTCTTCCTGTGACAGTGTATTAAACAATCAAATGTGTACACCATAGTAAAATGAGTCAGATGATAGATTAGGATTCTATTGGAGTCAACATAGGACTCAATATTGGTCAAAGGAATGAATAGTAGTGGTTTCTGTAATCTTGGAAATTATGTGAAATTATTCGATAGTTTGGGTGTCTTGTTACTGTCTAAGAATGCCTATCAGTGTCAGTTTTTAAATTTATGTGTTGGTAATAACCATCTGCAAACAATATTTTTCAAATCTGTGCCTCAAAGGGCTTAGAAAGTCTTTCAGAATTTAGTTCATGAAGTAAAAAAAAAAATGTTTTATCATCTCTACTATCTGTTTCTTTTTTCATTTCCCTTTAAAACAATGGCAATAGCAGCAGTCTTTTGCTGAGGACTTACTAAGTGCTACTGACTCTTCTGGATGCTTCCCCTGCATTAACTCATTTACTGTTCACAATGGTCTTAAAGGCAGGTGATATTATTAATCCCATCTCAGTGAGGAATAGGCAGTTACTTATCTAGTATCCTCTAACTACAGAGTAGCGAGGATCAGATTCTCATCTGACTGCACAGCACTTAAGCACAACAACAAAGTCTTTTATTTGTCAATCATTCTGTGGCAGTTTTATTTTTTTCCAGCTAAACCAGAGCCAACATGAGAATTCAAACTTATATACTATTTTCTTGGTGCCTTCTCATATAAAAAGTGAACAATAGGTATTTCCACTATATTCTGAAATTCTGTCTTAATGATATTTTATGCTTCATATCTTCAAAACTTTCTTAGAAATGAGAATCTCTTCCAGGTATAGTAATAGTAATGTGAATTTATGTACATGTATGCTTTGTTAGGCCCCTGGAACCAACAGGGGATGTGTATACAGAGGTGGTCCTACATCAATAAGCAGTTCTTGGTCTCCAACAGGTGTCTGAGAATTCAGCTCACCTTTAAGACTGTCTACCTGGAGATAGCATCGGATTCTACAGGTTAAGGACTCTGTGTCCCAAGACCACCCTCCACTTCAGATGCCAGTTGAAAGTCAGGAAGTGAAAGAGAGTTACTGGATGCTCTCACTTATGTACAGAATATAAATGACCAAAGAAAAAAGACTGACAAACATATTATAATTATGAGACTGGCGACCAGAATAGGGACAAAGAGGAGGGGAGGGGAATGGGAAGGTGTCAAGATCGTGGCTCTGGAGCTTTCATAGAGGTTGAGTGAGTCATGCGCACGTGTGGAGGATGAAGTTGTCCCCCCAAAAATTATATAGTTATGTCAGCCATTGGCAAATCAATAAAATTTGAATGTGATGTCTTAAAGATAAATGAAAAAAAGAGTGTTTTAGACATAAATGTTAGCTTTAGAAACAGCTGATTGTGTCACCTTGTCCTTTTATTTCATGAAGTGTTCTTTTTTTTTTAAAGATTTATTTATTTAATTACACAAGCACTGGGTACAGTCAGAAATGCGGGAGGGCGAGAGAATTCACCAGAGCCAGAGTGGGGAACAGAATAGGCAGACTGACGAAATACACTGCTGAGCGGAGCAGTGGGTGCAGCAGGAGAGGTCTGTATGCCCTGTGGGACCCTTGCCGGAGGCCAGAGATGGAACCGGTGCTGCAGAGGCTTTGGGCAGCTTCGCAGCCCAATGCTCAACCACTGAGCCACCAGGGGAGGCCCTCATGAAGTGTTCTTAAGCCAGCCAGACAAGTGCTCTTGCAAAAAATTAAGTTAGTCATTTTCTTAAAGGTATTCAGTTTGCATAATATTCTATGGCTTAGATGATATATTTTCCCTTAAAGAACAATATGGTAAGTGTTTCAGAATTGTGTTAGAATTTGCATAGTCACTCCACTTACCATCTAATTTATATGAAAGAATCTGCTTTCCAAATATATTTAAAAACAGTGATACTGTTCCCAACCCTTTGCAACTCATTTTTTTTTGTAATTAAAATTTTTTTTCAACTTCAATTTTTGGCACGATATATTAGGAAAGAATTTGCAGGATGGCTGTTGCCAAGTTGTGTTATGCTCCAAAGTGAACAATTTGCTTCAGCTTTGGAGAAGTTCAGCATTTTTCATCTCTAAAGTAGGGAAGATGATACCCTTTTATGAATTTGCTACCTACTGCTCATCCCTCTCTGTAGCGTACTTCTGCTATAATGACTTTTCACGGATGCAGAATCTTAGCATTTCTTTTATATTGCAATCATTTCCTCTTCTTGACTTTCTACATCAGATATTAACTAGAAAATTATATTTATCAGTCATTCAATTACTCAATAAATATTTGTTGTATTAAAATGTTTTTTTTTAAAGATTTATTTATTATTTATCCAAAGAAGAACTGAAGTGCAAGCCAGAATTATGGGGAGTGAGAGGATTCACCAGAGATAGAGGGAGGAGCAGAACAGGCAGATCTACTGAAATACATTGCTGATGGGAGCAAGGAGAGGTCTGTTGTGCCGTGTGGGTTAGCTCCTTGGTTGGGGATCAAACTCAGGCCATAGTGATGGCCTTTGCAGTGTTAGCAGTGAGACTCAACCCCTAGGCCACCAGGGAGGCCCCTGTATTAAAATATTTTGAAATCAACCATTTAAAAAATGAGGTAATGTTGTATTATAGCATTATATTAGTTTCAGGTATGCATCATTAGTCATCAGTGTCTACACAGAATACATTAAGTTCACCACTAAAACTTCTATTCTACCTTTCACCATTCAGTTAATCCCCTTTGCCTAGTTTACCCAACCCCTTATTTCCTCCACGACTTGTACCCACTTCTTTGGTTTTATAGCCTACATGGTTACTTTATTTTGATTAGTTTAGGCATTTGTTTTATTTATTTATGTACCACATATGTATGAAATCACAGTGTCTTTCTCCATCTGACATTTCACTTAATGTAATGCCCTGTAGGCCCATCCATGTTATTATAAATGGCAGGATTTCATCTCTTATTATTATTTGGTAGCTGAATAACATTAAAGCAAATATATATTCCCCACTTTCTTTATGCACCTGTCTGCCCATGGGTGCCTGTTGCCTCACGGGTCGGCAGCTTTGGAAGCAGCGCCGAATGAGAGAGATTACTCAGAGTCCATGCGAAGCAATGGGAAGCCTGCAGGGGCTACACAGGGATGTAGTGAGCAGCCCCATCCACAGGCAGTCAGTCTCATTTTTATTAGCATCAAGTACAAAGGTGGGGCAGATAAGGAGGGAGTGTACAAGAGGGCGGTAAGCAGTTACTGGGGATGTAAGCTAGGGTGGAGTGACCAGGGGCTATTGCCTGGGGGCCTCCATTGTTCCTGCTGGTCAAAACATATTATCTCTATTATAAGATCTGCCTATTGATTTCAGCAGTTACTGGTTTCTCAGTGTGTTTCTCAGACCAGGACTTTTGCTCTTGGTGAGAGGCCCCCTGCATGACCCTAGTTGACAAGCAGGAACCCTCGCACCATGACAGTATCCCGAGAGCAAGGGGAACTGGGGATCCCTCCCTCCCATGCAGTGTTTGAATAAACCCTGTATCCATATGCAAGGCATAGCTGAACACTGGAGATATGACTGTGTACACGAAGCCTACATTCCAGTGGAGTGAGACAGTCCATACAGACTATCGATACAGACACTCATGTAGAATGAGTGAATAGATCATGTAGAAGGTCTGCCCTGGCTGCTCTAACAAAACACTACAGACCCAGTGGTTCAGTGGTGGAGGCTGGAAAGTCCAAGACCAAATTATCAGCACATAACACAATTCTGGGCAGAGTCCTCTTTCTAGTTTATACCAGCACCTTCTTGCTGTGTCCTCACCTGGTGGACACAGGTGAAAGAGGTGGGTTCTCCCCCCAGCCTCCTTTATAAGAGCACTGAGCCCTTTTGGGAGGGTTACACTCTCATGACTTAAGTGCTTCCCAAGGGCTTTCTTTGCCTTCTAACTCCAGTGCACAGCACATTAGGATTTCCCATGTGGAATCACAGCAGTCACAAATGCTGTGGAGAAGAAGAGAATAAAGGGAGAAAGGAGGGCCTCCCCTGCTGGCGCAGCAGTTGAGCACTGGGCTGTGAAGCTGCCCGCAGCCTCTGCAGCACCAGTTCAATCCCCAGCCTCCGGCGAGGGTCCCACATAGCACGCAGACCTCTCCGGCTGCCCGCTGCTCCCCTCAGCAGTGTGTTTCGTCAGTCTGCCTGTTCTGTTCCCCGCTCTGTCTCTGGTGGATCCTCTCACCCTTCCGCGCTTCTGACTGTACCCAGTGCTTGTATAAATAAATAAATCTTTAAAAAAAAAAAAAAGAAGGGAAAAAGGAGAGAGTGGCAGAGTGGAGGCTGGGGACCATGGCGCTGTGTTTAAATAAAGGGTAGGAGATCACACACTGCCTAGTGTACGCATCCAGCTGTGCCTGTTAGTGAGTCGGTCCCAAGGATTGTGTATTGTGGAGAAAAAACACATTTATAAATGACCATTTTAAAAAATTGCATTAACTTTAACAATTGCTACTACTGATACTAAAAATAGTGTCCTTTCAGGTACTTGGAGTAGAAATAATCATTGTGAGTATGAGAAAAAGTGAATGTTCTCATGTTCGTTCATAAGCAAAAGGCTGTTGTATGCAGTCACAGGGTAGAAATATAATAATAGAAATCGAAGAAATAAATACCTATTGAATCCACAGGGAGTAAGACCTGAATGGGAATGTAGGTGGTATTAATGGATGTGGAAAGTGTGTATCAAACACCGATCTCAGTGATGAGAGGAGATGCTTCCACTTCATTATGGTGCTTATGTCTAGCTGCCACGTGGTGCTAACATTCCCTCCCTCCATTCATAGAACTGGACATTGGCCTGACCCTCTGTTTTTAGGACAGTGATGTGCAGCACCCTTCCCCCGGCTTCTGTAAAGCATTGCTCTACATTCTCTCTACCTCTGTCTAGACCGTCTCAAGCCCTGCCTGAGATCAGCCACATTTGTCCTTGTGAATATGGGTGTGGAGGGCCTCCCTTCCTATCCTTAGAGAATGGGCATTCATTATTTCCATCATGACTTTAGCAACCTACATGGAAGTGTGTGTGTGTGTGTGTGTGTGTGTGTGTGTGGTCTCATTGTGGACCTCCTGGTTTTTAATCAGTTCACGACTCTGCTTTTCCACACTCTTTTTTCTACCTTCTTTCCCTGGAACAACAAACACTTTCCTTGTCTCTCATTCAGAGGATTTGCCCAGAGGTACCTCAGCACCCCAACTTCTGTCCCAAAAGGACTGGCCAAGGAATTTCTTCTGAAATAATACATTACTTTCTCTGAAAGCAATTCTAGAGAAAGGTCTTTCTTCCCCAACTTACTGCTTAACTTCATTTTATGGTTTCCAAGTAGCTCAGCTCACACTTGAGACATTATTTTTTCCAAGAGTAACTGCTTCCTTTCCACTTTATACTGCATGCTTTCTCTTTTCTGTGACTCTTTGAATGAAAAATTCTGTCTATAAGGTTTATCTGCAAACTCTACAGTAAGTTTTTAGCCTCCTCTTAGAGTTAGAAGTGATGTCATTTAATGTTTTAATCCCAGGGCCTACCCGGTGGTGCAGTGGTTGAGCACTGGGTTGAGAAGCTGCCCGCAGCCTCTGCAGCACCGGTTCGATCCCCGGCCACCGGGTGAGGGTCCTTCATGGCGCGCAGACCTCTCCTGCTGCCTGCTGTGCCCCTCAGCAGTGTGTTTCGTCAGGTCAGTCTGTCCTGCTCCCTGCTCTGGCTCTGGTGAATTCTCTCACCCTCCCGCGCTTCTGACTATACCCAGTGCTTGTATAAATAAATAAATAAATAAATAAATCTTTAATGTTTTAATCCCAGCCACTTCTTATCACTTTATTTTAAAATAATGTTGCACTGAGCAGCTAATCTTTCTTGACTCTTTGTTGACCTAGTTGCAAAGTGTCTTCAAGGAATTAGATCATGGAACCCTTAAGAAACCCTAGTAGTAGTAAGATGTAGAATCCTGTTTGTCACTAAAGCAAAAGGGATTTAAATAAAACATTAGCAACATTTAAAAGTAGAGACATAGAACACAGATAAAAATCAATCCACATCTCAAGAGGAATGAGGATAAAGAGAGCAAAGAATATGTATAAATATTCACTGTTGGTCACTTTTGAAGCAGGTATTACTAAAACTGGGAGAATTTAATAAAATCATCTTAATTATTGATGACTGAAGTAAATAGGAAAGCATTACTTTAGTTTTATAGAACGCTATTCAATATATGTGAGTAAGACAAAATGGGTCAGCTTAAAGCTTTGAAGAGCCCAATGGTGGTTCAATTAGGTTTAACTGTGATTAAAAGAACCCTGGAAAATTGTAGCTCAAGCTAATTGCTTTGATTTCTTATTGATATAATGAAGAAATGAGATTGAAGATCTGACTCAAATCACATGATGGTGTTAGGGACCCAGCTCCTTCTCTATTTTTTCCTCTTGTGTATGTAGCTTTGTTTTTTTTTAAAAAAAGATTTCTTTATTTATGCATACAAGAACTGGGGTACAGACCAGAGGTGAGAGGATTTATCAGAGACAGAGCAGGGAACAGAACAGGCAGACTGACTGAAACACACTGCTGAGGGGAGCAGCGGGCGAGACAGGAGAGGTCTGCTGTGCCATGTGTGTTAGCTCCCTGGCTGGCCATTGAACTCTTTCTGTAGAGGCTGTGTATAGCATCACAGTGCTGTGCTTAACCCCTTGTACCAACAGGGATTCCCATGTAGCTTCATTTTTTTAATGTCACCTCATGGAAGGAGTCTACTCTTGGCAGAGGCTGTATGTTGTATATTGAAAGGTTGAATAAGTGGATGGGGGTTGAAACCCTGCATGTGACAAAGACTGTTTCTCAACTGGTGCATGGGCTAGTCCTTGGAGTATCCTCACTGATGCGTGTGTCTTTGAGTGCTTGGGCAGTGCCAGATAGTTTATTGCAACAATGAGTTACAGTGAATACCTGGTTTTGAACACCTGGGGCCCTGGGCAGCACTGACAGCACAATAGCTGTGGGGTCTGGTGTAGCTCGGGTCAGCTGGCTGTTTGCTCTGACTTCATGACTCTCAATAAGAGCCATGGACACCAGGACTCAGGGCACTTTTGTGGACATCATGGGATACCGGTTGCACCCCATTGCTGGGAGAATTACATGCTATCTAGGAAACTCTACTGGGAGTCACTTGGAAACTTCTACCTGGTTTCTCCTAGATTCCCATCTGTGTCTTTTCTTTATTTATTTCTTTATTTCTTTATTTCTTTATTTGTTTGTTTGTTTGTTTGTTTTTTTGTTTATACATGCACTGGGTACAGTCAGAACCGCGGGAGGGTGAGAGAATTCACCAGAGCCAGAGCGGGGAGCAGAGCAGGCAGAAGGACTGAGGTACACTGCTGAGGGGAGCAGCGGGCGGCAGGAGAGGTCTGCGCACCATGTGGGACCCTCCTCCGGTGGCCGGGGAGCATCTGGGGATCGAACCGGCGCCGCAGAGGCCGCGGGCAGCTTCGCAACCCAGCGCTCAACCGCTGCGCCACCTGGGAGGCCCTGTGTCTTTTCTTTTATTGTTTGTTTCCATTCTGTGTCCTTTTCTTGTAATAATCATGCCATGAATATAGTTCCTTTTCCTGGGTGCTGTGAGTCTTGCTAGTGAGTCATTGCATCTGAGATTGGTTTTGGGGTCCCTTGACATAGTGGGTGGTTAATGTTACATCTGCTTGCTAATAATAAGAAGAGAGCCATGGCTTTTCAAAAAGGATACTTCCTGAAAAGTTAAACAAGATACTTCTATTGGTGTGTTATTGACTAAAATCTGGTCACAAGACCACATTGGAGAGCTAGATCGATCTGTCTGTCCATCTCTCCATCTGTCCATCCATCCATGCATCCATCCATCCACCAATCCATCCAACCATCCATCCATCCATCCATCCATCCATCCATCCATCCATCCATCCATCCATCCATCCATCACCACCACATGATATAAATAAAAATATAGCTGATGCTGCTAGCCCAGAAATGACACTTCAGAACATCTGAGCTGGAGCTTTACTGAGAGTGATTGAGGCCAGGTCATCAGGATGCAAAGTCCATTTTAGGGTGTAAATGTGTTCAGGTACACATATCAGCACTCTGTAGGTACCCCCACCCAAAGCCTGCCACATGGAGTGAAAACTGCTGCTTCCAGTTTTTATTGTAACCTCATCCTAGTCCATCCTTAGAGATGAACAATTTTAACAAATAAATTTAATAAAGAGCAACTTTAATTGAATAAAATGTTTTTATTCAAGTAGCATCCATGTACACTGTTCTGTGGGTCTCAGATGTCCAGCATTGTGAATCCACTTGTATGTGTACTAGGTAGTTAGACTCTGAAAGTCTAATCCCCATCGCTCTTCATATGTCTCACCCCTTTTACGCAGTTGTCTACCCTTCCCTCTGGCAACAACTACCTACCAGTTTTCACTGAGAGCTGCCTGCACTGGCTGGGCACCTGACCAATCATCAGGCTTACACATGAGGTGATTTGTCTTATGTAAGCTCTGCCCACACATGGACTAGCTGAGTGTATTAGACTCTCCTGTGAATTGCAATTGCAGATATGAAGGAGGACATCAGGTAGTGGAAACAGAAGTTGAGAAAATTTAAGAGAAAAAGGTATAGGAAGACAATGAAAAAGGAGCCAACAGGTGTGGGTGATATTTGTAAGGGAGGATGAACAAACGGACTGGAACTGAATAACATGCCAGTAGAGAAACAATAAACTCCCACATTTCTGATCTAGGAAAGGAAAATCCATTCATTCTCTAGAACTCTCTCTGAGCCTCCATTGCTGTGTTTCAGTCTCTGTACTGTTATGCTCAGATGCTGTGAAATTTGTGTGGTCCCAAGTGAACATTTATTACTTGAAGTAATTCTGTATGAACCTAATTCACATCTGCATACCAGCTTTAGCGTTTGAGATGATTCTTCTTGGTCTTTGAATGACTATTTCTAGTTCTGACTTCTAATCTCCGGTAGTTCTTCACAGTTCTATTCTTGGAAGAGTTCCTTTGTACTCTCACATAGGCATAAACTCTTTTTTAGTATATCTTCACGAGAACCCACAGTTTATATTTGTGTGTTCCAGCAAACCCTCACAGGCTACCATTAGACATTTCAACCAACCACTACCTTCCCTCACTTCCCTTCTGCCTCACAGTTTTGTTTTGACACATGACCCCCAATGGACAGTATTCATCTGGACACTCTCCTGCAAAAGGAAGACCTGTGTGCCATCTCTCCCTCTTTCTCGATAAGTTAATATAATACATGAAACAGCAGCTGCCATAGGTTTATAAATAAGATCTGGGGAATTGCTGGAATGACTCACTGCACTAAGTGATATGCAAAGCATATTAACAAAATGTGTGTGTCAAGGGATTTACATTTTCATTTCTAAAAACTTTCCTGGTGATATTCTTTCTAAAGCAGTGGTTTTTTTAAATTTTTTGAACTATGGAGCCATTTTTTTCCCAAATGTTCAATCCCAGTATATATAACATGCAGAGCTGATTTGCTCTATTGGAAACAGGAATGGAAGCCTTATCCCCAGTGCGTACAGGACGCGACTGAACTCATCTCTCTCACATCTCCCAAGAGCTGCGGTAGGTGCCCCTGGCATTGAGTCTCTGGTTTCTGTGACTTTATTTGAAATAAGAGTGCCAAAAAGAGCAGGGACAGCTGAGTTGCAGTCTCACCTCTGCAGACTGCTGGAGATCTGTGTGCAGTCACAGAGTCTCCAACTTACATAAAAACAAGGCACCGGGGTCAGTGCAGGTGGAACATATCCCAACAGAGCCCCCGTCTCTGAGGGACTCCCATAGCATTTAGCTGGGCAAGCCATGTTAGTAAGATCCAGAGAGGCATCGCCACAGAGCTTTTGTTCTTTGGGATCTGATCCATCCTGGTGTGATGCCCTCCCTTCTTTCCTGTCCACATACCCTTTCATCTCCCTTTTTTGTTACTTAAGCAATATAAATAACTCTTTCACAATTTAAGAAAATGATGCATAGAACTGACCCAGGTTCAATTGCCAGATCCAATGAACACTTTTCTATCATATTCATTGCCTACTCTGTCTCCTGGAGGGTGATCACATAGCAACACCAGTTACTTGGCATAGCAGCTGGTAGAGAACCCTCAGAGTAGGAGTGGCTGTTGTGAGTTTTTCTTCCATGGGTAACTTGGGAGAACAAATGGGAATTATTTGTGGTGCATGCTTAAATGTCCAGGGAGTTATTAGTAATATTCAGGAATTACTGAAAGTAGTATTATTTCTTAATACTCAGTTCTTAGTGATCAACCAGTGAATGAAGAGAGATAAATATAGCTATTATTATCATCATTTAAAAAAGCATAAGTGGGCTTCCCTGGTGGTGCAAGGGGTTAAGCACAGTGCTGTGAAGCTATCTGCAGCCTGTGCAGCATGAGTTCAATCCCCGGCTGGCCAGGGAACTACCCACATGGCTCAGCTGGCCTCTCCTGTCTCACTTGCTGCTCCCCTCAGAGGTGTATTTCAGTCAGTCTGCCTGTTCTGTTCCCCACTCTGTCTCTGGTGAATCCTCTCACCCCCCTCCCCACACACACACCTCTGCCCTACACCCCAGCTCTTGTATGCATAAATAAATAAATCTTTAAAAAATTAATTAAAAAAATAAAAAAGTTTAACAGCAACCTGTACCTGGATTGACTATAGATTAACAATATAACATTAGACCTTCATGAAAACTAGTGAATTTTGATTTTAATTTATAAGTATATCACCAAGATAATATCCCTAGTACATGTCATGATGGGCTTTCATACAGGGCTTTTCAAAAAAGTTTGCAGAATGAGCAAGCGATTCCTAGCATCTGGCTGAGTGTCTATACTGGCAGAATGATGAATGTGTGTCCTTCTCACATCATGGATAGCAAAAGAAAACACAACAGCTCAGTCTAAGCATTCATTTACAATAAAGTTTGGATTTGCTTATGTCCCAAGTCTCAAAGTCACCTTTATTTTTTGGACCCTTTCCTTGCAGATTGGTCTTTGACACTGCTATAGGACGCATTAAGAGGGGAGTTACAGATATTTCAGGCCATGTTTACTAAGCATTGCGAGCCACTTAAGGATGGCTCTTGGCAAAGGCAAAGTTGCTGGAACACCAAGGTCGCACAATTTGCAAAGCATTGTGCCCCTGCCGGCATTTTCTTAGCTTTCTAACAGTTTGGAGCCAATAGCTTAGAACACAGTGGCTATTAAAGCTGGGCTTGTACTTCAGTGAAACGGGAAAATTTATCAGATGATAAACTTTATAGTTCCTGTTCATGGTGTGGTTAGCAGAAGAATAATTAAAATCTACTACATACTCTCTTTCTTCAATCTATTTTCTTTTAACCCAAGGCCCCTAAATGCCCAACTAAATCAGTCCACTTTGGGGGCAAAAACTTTTCTCCCTGCACTACAGATTTCCTTGCACTTTATTGGGAAAGTTACAGAAGGTTGCCACACAACGGCTACCTATTCTTGATGCTACTAGTGTTTATCAGAGCCCTATGGCTGTGTGTGAAAGGAAGTCTCATATCCTGCTGATTTTTACCTTGTGGTTATGAGAATGAAGGAAGAGACAGGTGTATAAGTAACTGTTTTTCAAACCACAATATGAGAGGAGACCAATTCCTATATCAAAGGCATCCTGAGTAGACATTCCTAATATAGTTATTCTGCTGTAATTTTTTGCATACTTTCAATTTTATAACATTCTTTGCCAGTTTTATATTTAGCTTCAGGTATTCAGCTTAAAAATAGCATAATTTACAAGTACACTCTAGTTTTAAAAATTATAAAGATAAGCTCTGCAAATATTAGTAGGACTAAAATTACAAGGCAGGAGAGGAGATGCTAAACAATGGTTTGACATATTGATGTACACATTTTGTAGTTATGAAACATTATCCCTATTTAGTTAAGCTTAGTTAAGGAAATTTAAATTAGGATCCTTGATATACTAGATATTTTCCTTTCGAGTGAATGGTCTTTCAACATTCCTTTTAAAAAAAAGCAAATTATGTTATGATGATTTGACAATAGTGATTGGATAATTTGGCTTGTCAGCTAAATCAATTAGGTTTTCTCTATATGACCCAAAACTGTGGATGGAGCAAGACAATGTCTTCATTGACTCTCCGCATTTCTGTCTCTCTGCATCAGCGTGCATGTATGTATATATGTACATATATAGAGAAACAATCATCATCATTATCACTGGCTAATTCATAACCCATTGGTTATGTGTCTAGGATTGGAATATAAGAGAGTTGGTGGTCCCTCCGCATTGTTACTTTGCTCTCTGAGAATCTCCACAGGTGCTACCATCCTTCCCCAAACATAGTATTCCTGTAGAGCTGGGGTCAGACCAGCTGAGACACATCAGATACTGAGACATATCACCCTCACCCCTGATGATTTCCCATGCCCCAAATGGTGTGAGAGAAATTCTGCAGCTTTCTCTGATGTTACATTTTTTCCTAAGTGAAAACTTTGCTGTTTTTGTGTTTCATGTTTCCTCTTAAAATGAAAGACACCTTTATGAAAGTTTTCTAGTTTCAGAGTGAATATCATTTTTTATGATAGTGGCCCCAAATAAATGTTTTTGTTGACATAGATAAATATACCCCAAGAATAATTGCATGGGTCTTAGGATAAGTGCTTTCTCTGATTCCATACTCGTAGACGACCTTTCAAAATAAGATAAGATGTGTTAGGAAAGACATGGTGCTGGCCAACACAGAGACTTCTTCTCCTACCAACACTTTAGAGGACAAGCAAATCACAACCTAATTGTCATTTACTCCCAATTAAGAGACATGTTGTTAACAAGGGGTCTCTTAAAGTGAAGTACAGTTATCATTGTTTGGAAAAGGTATGACTGGTTCTCTGAAAATGCCAAAAGCTTTATTTGAAAAGCTGAAGACATTCTGATGAGAACAATGCAAAAAAATGTAAAAGTCATAAAATATGGATGAAAATACATAAAGACTTCTTAATACAATAATATAAACAAAGTGAGAAGACAAGTGGCAAACTAGGGGGAAATATTGGGAAATAGATGAGGAAGACCTAATTAAAAAAATACATAAAAAGCTCCTACAAATCCATTTTAAAAGGCTGTATAAAGGCAATTAAAACCTGTGTAAATAACATGACCGTATTTGGTAGGAAAGAATTAAAATGATTTTTAAGCAAAGGGAAAGATATTCAGCTGTACACATAATAGATGTGCAAATTAATAGTAAATCAAAAATACTTTTTCACCTGTTAGATTGACAACATTTTAATAACAACAGTAAACATGTTGACAGGAGGTGTACTCTTCTGTTATCGCAATGTGAGTTAGGAAAAGCTCTCTGGAGAGCTCTTTGAATAAATCTATTTAATTTAAATTGTATATATTATTTTATCCTGCATTTCTACCTCAAGAATTTATTCCTGCAGTTAATGCATGCAATATGTGTGCAAATATATCTGTCCAGCTTCATTAATCAGAAAATCTTTGATATTATCAAAGATTGGAAACCACCAAATGCTCATGTAGATCATACAAATAAATTATAAAACCCTATAATGTACAGTTCCAAGAAGTGTTAAAAAAAGAAAAAAAATAGGGTCTCTCTGGTGGCGCAGCAGTTGAGCGCTGGGTTGCGAAGCTGCCCCGCAGCCTCTACAGCACAAGTTTGATCCCTGGCCACTGGGTGAGGGTCCCACATGGCACCCAGATCTCTCCTGCCACCCGCTGCTCCCCTCAGCAGTGTACTTTGTCAGTCTGCCTGCTCTGTTCTCCACTCTGACCCTGGTGAAGTCTCTCACCCTCCCACGCTTCTGACTGTACCCAATGATTGTATAAATAAATAAATAAACAAATCTTAAAAAAAAAATAGGGCTCCCTTGGTGGCGCAGGCGGTTGAGTGCAGCGCTATGAAGCTGTCCGCAGCCTCTGCAGCACCGGTTAGATCCTAGCAGGCAGGCGAGGGTCCCACATGGTGCAGCAGAGACCTCTCTGGTCTCTCCCGCTGCTCCCCTCAGCAGTGTATTTCGTCAGTCTGCCTGTTCTGTTCCCCACTCTGTTTCAGGTGAATCCTCTCACCCTCCTGCACATCTGGCCTGTACCCCGGTTCTTGTATAAATAAATAAATAAGTCTTAAAAAAATAAAGTAAAAGTTTAATCTTCTTTAAAAAAAGAAAAAATATATATGTAGTATATAATATGTTTAGTATGTGTATAATATATAATGAGCCTTAAAATCTGTGGTAAAATTAAATAATTTGTGTACAATTCAAAAATTATACACATATGTGTTAGTGCAGGCAGATAGCTGATAATGTTGATTCCATCTGGAGCATGGGTTAGAAGAAGAGGTGTGGCGGGGGGGAGATTTGTTTTTTCCCTATATTTTTGCAGAATGAATAGAGTTGTGTGAATTGATTACTACTTACCAATTTTTGAATGTCTAACATTTATAACAATTATTATGTAATTTACACATCCTATTACTGGAGAACTAGTATTATACCTATTTTACAGGTGAGGACTGACAACCTGAGAAATTTTAAAGAAATTTTAAGGTCAAAAAATCTGAATCAGAATCAGGGGTGACTCTGAAAGGCACTGATTATGCATTGGTTGATTCTATTCATAGTTGATTCATTCATTCATTCCTTTAATAATTAATTCAGTGAGATTTTCAGACAGTAAACGTTTACTAGGCACTCATAATGGTGAAGTTTCTATAGTCGTAATGTAGTGTTTGTGGTCTTGTTGAGAGTCAGCAATCATGTTGATAATTATGACATTTGGGTGTGCATCATGGAGTTACTTGAAGAGTTAAAAAGATGTAAGAGGTACAGAATAGTAGGAGCTTCAGTTGGCTGGGCAGTGTCAGGGCAGGCCTCCACCACAAGTGACAGCTGAGTCATAAAAGAGGACTGATTTCCAGGAGGTGACAGGGAGAACATCCCAAGCAAGCACCTGCAAATGCATAGGACACTTGTGTGATTTTAAATGATTTCAGTGTTTAGCGCAGAAGTGGCACCCTGAAAGTTGAAGTCGGATGTGTCTTGAGGACACATGTAAATGAAATGGTCCATTATGCCATCATATGGAGTTTATTATGGGAGCAATTGAAAAGTTGAACAGACAAATAAAAGGATGAGATTTGTGTTGATGTAAAATGCATTGCTGATGTTTTAAATAAATAAATGATTGCAAATGAGAATATATCCATTTTATTTACCCATATTATTTACTCTAGTTGCTCATTTCTCTCTGATTTCAAATACCCTTCCTACCTTTTATTGTTTCTTTTTTCAATACCCAGTTCAATTTCTCATGGAACTGCCTCATAACTCTTTAGAGGTAAGATAAGGAAGTCCTTGATACAGTCCCATTTAAACTAGACACATTAAATGTATACCTAGAATCAGCTACTTGAGAAACATATTTGACCAAGTCCTTCTTCACAGAAGATCATCATTCTCTGTTGATCTAATAGCATGTTTAGTTTCGTAGATCATCACATACAAGTCCAACTCTACATTTTTGCCTCTGGACACAGTCCTTTTTCTTCCAGGTCCTTCTCTCATTGGTAATATTATTACCTTAAGAATTCCTGTATAAAGAAAGATGTCTATTTCCATTTTCTTCTTCCTGGAGAAAGGAACGAGATCTCTAGACATCATTGAATGGGTCAGCAACATGAGTACTAGCAGCTTCCATGTGATAGAACCCCAGAGAGCATGGGGAATCAGCACCCCAGATGACAGGACCCAGAATCTTCCCTCTACCCTGGCACACCTCACTGCTGCTGAGCTCAGGGTTAAGGGGACACATTTTTCTTTTGTTTGTAGTCTCCTTCTTCGTACACTCCCTCCTCCCTTTCTTCCTGCTTTCTGTCCTTGTTTTTTTTTTTTTTTTTTTTTGCAATGTACACAGTTAGAAAAGAGGCACAGAGGTATTCTACTCCCCCTCCCAAGTGTGTGAATTTACCTTTACATTCTAAATTAGAAAATGATCATTTCATTTTGTCTAACATCTTACAAGTATAGTGTGTCTCAAATGCATTTTCAACTTAGAGGAAAGGTATAAATCAAAAATTAACAGAAATATATGTAGGTTGAAACAACAGAATACTTCATGAGGAAAATGAGGTAGTGTTTTTGTACCTCAAGCAGCAGAATTAATTCACTTTTTTGTAAATCATTTTGGATGAAGTATGCTATGAACTTTGAACATGTTCAGAAAGAAGAAAATAGGCGATTGATTTACTGTCTCAAATCAGTTATTTTTCTCACTTATTTAATTTTTTTTGTTGAGAGAACATTGTATTACAGCATTATATGTTTTAGGTGTGCATCATTATAAATCAACATTTGTATATATAACATTAAGTTCACCACTCAAAGTTCAGTTCTTTCCTTCACCTTATTAATTGACCCCTTTTATTCTGTTTACTCTCCCCACTCCCCTCTTCTCCCCCTTGTAACCACTTAATTTTGTCCTATAGTCTAGATGGTTTTGTTTGTTTATTTTATTTAGTTCAGTCATTTGTTTCTTTATTGTCACATATGAGTGAAATCTTTTTGTTTTCCTCTGACTTATTTCACTCAGCATAATGCCCTCTAGCTCTATTAATATTGTTGCAAATGGTAGGTATATATATATATTTTTAAGTACATATAATGTAATAGTATTCCATTGTGTATATATTCTACATCTTTATCCAATCATGTGTTGACTGGCACTCAAGTTGTTTTGAACTCTTGGTTATTATAAATAATGTCATACTGCAGTGAACATGGGAATGCATACGTCTCTTCAAATTAGTGTTTTTATGTTTGTTGGGTTATCTTGAAGTGGAATAACTGGATTGTCTGGGATTTCTTTTTTTAATTTTTTGACAATCTTTATACTGTTTTCTATAATGACTGTACCACGAGCATTCCCACAAAAGTGTATAAGAGCTTCCTTCTGGGCTTCCCTGGTGGTGCAAGGTGTTAAGCACTGCACTATCAAGCAATCCTCAGCCTCTGCAGCATGAGTTCATTCCCCAGCCGGCCAGGGAGCAACCCATGTCGCACAGCAGACCTCTCCTGTCTTGCCCGCTGCTCCCCTCAGCAGTATATTTCATTCAGTCTGCCTGTTCTGTTCCCCACTCTGTCTCTGCTGAATCCTCTCACCCTCCACACCTTTGGCCTATACCCCAGTTCTTGTATGTATAAATAAATAAAACTTTAAAAAAAAGAGCTTCCTTCTCTCCACATTCTCTCCAACACCTGTTATATCAATATCTTGTCTTTTATTTAAAATAATTTTATTGATTCATCATTGATTTTCAAAGCTACAATTTTTTGAAGGTAGTTTTTTTTTTTTTTGTCTTTTTGATAATGGCTAGTGTTACTGAAATATTATCAAGGTGCTATCACATCGTTGCTTTGATTTTTAGTTATTTGATTATAAGAAATGAGGAATATCTCTTTATGTGCCTTTTGGCTATCTATATGTCTTCACTGGTGAAGTGTCTATTCAGATCCTTTGACCATTTTTTAAAAAATATTTATTTATTTATGCATACAAGTGCAGGGGTATAGGCCAGAGGTGTGGGGGGTGAGAGGATTCACCAGAGACAGAGTGGGGAACAGAACAAGCAGATTGACCAAAGTACACTGTTGAGGGGAGCAGCGGGCGAGTCAGGAGAGGTCTGCTGCACCATGTGGGTAGCTCCCTGGCCGGGGATTGAACTCGTGCTGCAGTGGTTGGCCTTTAGCTTCATAGGTTGCACCTTAATCCCTTGCACCACCAGGGAGGCCCCCCTTTGCCCATTTTTAATTGGGTTGTTTGTTTCTTTGTTGTTGAGTTTTATGTGTTTATATATTTTGGGTATTGATCGCTTGTCAGATGTATGATGGGTGAAGATGTGCAAATATCTTTTCCCATTTAGCAGGATGTCTTCATTTTGATGACAGTTTCTTTCACTGTGCAGAAGCTCTTTGGATTGATGCAGTCCTGTTTGATTGTTTTTGTTTTTGCTTACCTTGTCACTGGAGTCACCCAAACACCCATAAGTTTGATGTCCAAGAACATATCCTGTTTTCCTCTGTGTATTTTAGTTTTAGATCTTACATGTAGATCTTTAATACATTTTTTTTTAAAGGCTGAGGTTAGTTCCCTCAGTTTCCTTTTTTTTTTTTTTTAAGATTTATTTATCTATGTATACAAGAATTGGGGGACAGACCAGAGGTGTGGGGGGTGAGAGGATTCACCAGAAACAGAGTGGGGCACAGAACAGGCAGAATGACTGAAACACACTGCTGAGGGGAGTAGTGGGTGAGTCAAATGAGGTCTGTTGAGCCATGTGCTTTGCTCCCTGGCCGGCCGGGATCGAACTCATGCTGCAGAGGCTGGGGACAGCTTCATAGGTTGTATTTTAACCCATTGCGCCACCAGGGAGTCCCCTTTAATACATTTTGAATTAATTTTTGTGGCTGGTGTCAATTAGGTTAAAATAATATGATCTTATGACTTTTTTTTCCTGTAAATTATTTAGTTTTGTTAGTGGCTTTGTGGAAGTCCCCTTTGTAAAATGTGTCAGCCTAAATCTTAAATTTCATGAGTATTAGGTAAGAAATATACTTCATTATGCATCTTGCATACATGATATTTAAATGTTTAGATAAATATCAATATTTTATTGTATTTTGAAGTGATAGTTTCTTCATTTAAAAGAAATAATTTAGTTTGAAGCTGACAGTTGAAAGCACCAAATAAGTCAACATTTACAGAAGGCATGCTATGTGCTAGACCCTGCTTATACATTATCTTATCTTACCCAATTTCCAGATTAGCTATTGTTTTCTCCTTCTGATAGTTAAAGAAGCCCAGATTGAAAAGGATTGAGAGACTTGAACTTCATTGTATAAAATCGAAGTATTGGTGCTTTGAATAAAATTGAAACCTGCTTCATTTCTAATCTATGGTATTTGTAGAATATTATCTAGAAGAGTGAGCACAAATGACACGATTGGTAGATTGTTTTGTGCCAAATTCACATAACTTTTCATACTCTCAGAACTTATCTCCAAAATAGTCTTATCTCAAAGTGTGATTCAGTCAGTGTTTTAAGTGACCATTTCTTCAAGGTAAAGATGATTTTATTTATTCGTCTCTATTTGCCAAAGTTGCAAATGAGTGAGATGCTGAGGAGTTTCTGATGCAAACAATGATTTAATGATTTAAAGATTTAATGATATTTGTTTTTTTTTTTTTTAAGTAACAGTTTTTTTTTTTTTTTAATAGAGGCATGTTTATTTATTTATTTGTTTGTTTGTTTGTTTGTTTGTTTTTTGTTTATACATGCACTGGGTACAGTCAGAAGCGCAGGAGGGTGAGAGAATTCACCAGAGCCAGAGCGGGGAGCAGAGCAGGCAGAAGGACCGAAGTACACTGCTGAGGGGAGCAGCGGGCGGCAGGAGAGGTCTGCGCGCCATGTGGGACCCTCCTCCAGTGGCTGGGGAGCAGCCGGGGATCGAACCGGCGCTGCAGAGGCCGCGGGCAGCTTCGCAACCCAGCGCTCAACCGCTGCGCCACCGGGGAGGCCCAGATTTAATGATATTTGAACAGACTGGGGAAGGAAAGAGAAATATGATTGGTGGGGTCAGGTAAGCAGGTAAGCATCCAAACCTGTTAAGTTCTGACTGACTTATAAACTGCTATCAGATCAGATGCACATGTCCCTTTTAATTAAAGACCTCAGCAGAGCTTTCACTGACTGTGGTGCCTGGTTTCTGGAGCAGAATTATTAATCCATTCTGTTACTTAAGTATTGCCTTGTATATTTTTAGCAGAAATATATGCTTTCTGGTTTTAAAGCCTATATATGGAAAAATGAATTTTTGTCTCAGAAAAACAAGACATTTTCACTTAAAATTCCCACCCATTAATAGGTTTTAGGAACATCCTTTGTTAGAGCATTCCCTAGGCTTTGGTTTCTGAATCTGGCTCTACAGATATTTTTTGGGGGAGGTATTTGTTTGTTGTCCTGAGTGTCCAGGAGGCATGTCCTCAGCATTGTTGGATGCATGATAGCTTCCCCTGGTTCTATAATGGATGCCAGTGACACCTCCTTCCTTCAAATTGTGACAATCGAATACGTTTCAAGTCTTGTCACGAATGTTTGCAGACAATTTGAGTACCACAGTCCTGGGTCCATTAAACTTCATTATTGGTCAGTTTGGGGTAGGAAAGAGAAAGATAAAGAAGAGGAAAAGCTAAAAGAAGGCTTGTGAGTTCAATAAATAAAATGAGATGTAAGATAGCGGGATTATTCATAATACATCCAAACTGAAAGCAGTCCGAATGTTCCCAAATTGGTAAATGACTACACAAATTGCGGTACATTCTTATAATGGAAATTTTGCAATAATCAGAATGAACTACTGTGTAGTAGTACAAAATCATTTTGCATGTTGAATGAATTTCAGAAGCACCATGCATTGTGAAAGAAATCAGACACACCAGGTTACATATTCTATGATTCCATTTATATGAAGTTCTAGGAAAGATGCAAAGAGGCAGATCATGGTTGCCTGAAGCTGGGCTTGAAGAGAAGGAATTCACCTCAGAATGGCAAGAGGAAACTTCGTGGTGATGGAGATTTTTTTTTATTTTGACTTTAGTGGAGTACACATTGCCAACATGCATGAATATCCACTTCAAATGGGTTAATTTATGTCAATCATACCTCCAGACAGCTGTTGAAAAATAGATCTGAGGATAAAGGAAGAGACTACAATAGAGAACAAGGTGGGGGAGCCATTTGAAGAGTCATCCTTGTAAAGCTGCCCTCCTGGGGGTGGACAAGATGCCCTGGAATGAGGGTGACTGGCAGGACCCATGGTTGTGGGAAAATCCCCTGGCAGTTGCATGACTTGTTTCTAGTGGAGCCAGTCAGAGCCATTTCAGAGATGATCTGGCAACCCTGGATCCTGGGGAAATACCATTTAGGAACCCAAAAGCTCCTTTCAGAAACTCTGAATAAATAAGAGATATGAGGATTAATGCTGCTGCTAAGGTTCACCCCTCCCAGGAGTCAGGCAGCAGTGACTACCCGCCCCCTTCCCGATGCAAAGTCAACCCTAGTGTGCCCTATGGATGCTCTTTCGTTAACTTAGCAGACCCTCAGGGTTTCTTTCTTCCTCAACGCACTTTAAGAGCTTCTTGGCATAAAACAATGTAAATGAACAATATGAGAACCTAAGGCACGTTTAATGGAACTTAGTTTTTCCTAGGAAATGGTAAGAAAAAAGCCAAAGAGAGACAGCTCCTAACACAGAGTTAGAAAAGGGAAGGGTTTAAATTTGGCTTTTAATAAAAAGGCCTTGCACTGGACAGTTCTGTGAGTACAGTTCTGTCTCTTGCGCTCCATATCTTGGTGACCCTGAGTCAGTTCCTTTTCTTTCTGAGTCAGTGTCTCAGTGTAGAAAATGGGCGAGGACATCAACTTCTAATGGTTACTATGAGAACACAAATCACCATAAATTTGGTGGCTTAAAGAAACAAACTTTTATTCCTCTTCAGGTCTGGAAGCCGGACATCTAAAATCAAGGTCTGGGCTGGGCCATCCTCCCTCTGGAGGCTCAGGGGAGAGTCTTTCCTTGCCTCGCAGCTTCTGAGGGCACGTCATTCCAGTCTCCCTCTAGATCTCCATGTCTCCCTCTCCTCTGTGTCTCTGTCGAGTGTCCTTCTGTCTTTTCTCCAACATGGGATAGCTGTCACTGCACGTCGGGCCCTCCAGAATCCATATGCCCTCGTCTCAGCTCCTTCATCGTATCAGCAGAGACCCTTTTCTAAGAAAGCTCACAGTCGCAGGTTCCAGGGAGACAGATCTTGTTTCTTTTCAGGTACAGAGGTTACAACTCAGCTGACGGCAAGGACTTCTAGAGAACACATTGTGTCAGCTCAATACTTGGGAGCCATTATTAAGTTCATGATTATATTTTTATAATTTCATAAGGGCAAAAATAATGACGTTTGTAATAAGTGTTTCAGTGTTGCAAATTCCATGTAAATCTGCTCCTATAGGCACAAAAATATTTCCCGATGAATCGTTTCTGAAGTTAATGAAAATTCTCTAATTAATTAACCCTTTTTCAATATGATGACAGCGTTCCTCTTTTGTCTTCTGTCAGTTGTCTATGTAACCTCACATTCTCCCCATACGGGTGAGCTTTGGGACATAATCATTTTTATTTTATATTATATATCACTTTAATAACAAATATTTATTGGACAATTATGATGCTATCAGTGCGTTAGAAATCGATACGCAGTGTAAAATTTGATAGCCTTGGAATTAAGATTCCTGAATTCTATCTCCAGAGTGGAAGGGAGCTAATCTCTGTGGGGTCTTTATATACTTTATCTTATTTGCTCCTCTATTAAGTTGTGCATTACCTGTGCTTATCCCACTTTCCACACAGACTCACTGGGAGGCAAAGCCACTTACTCAAGGTCACAACAGCTGTACAAGTGACTTCTCTGGCTTAAAGGACACCCCTCCATTTGGAACTATTCCTGTAATACACAGAATATATACACACATTATCTCATTCCTCTTTCCAAATCAAAAGTTTTAATTACGTGCCTCTACAATGTAATAGCTTCTGAAATGACGATTCAAATGAATCTTTGCTCAGCAGTAGAATCCTGTCAAGTAGCTTAAACTCCAAGGAAGCTATTTTTCACTCCCTTTTGTGGGTTTAATAAGAAACTTTTCTCCCTCAATGTCCCTTTGTAGTGATCTACAGAGTCGGTATTTTTTTATAGGTAACACAACACAAGATCAAAACGTGCAGAAATAAAATAAATGGCGGGTGAGGATCATATGTTGTCCGTAGGCAGCGCGTTGGCAGCCCTTGCTTTTGCTTTATGCGTCCTGACAGCCTCCTGCTCCCTGACGGTGAAGCTAACACGCCTCGGCAGAGGCTGCAAGAGCAGCTTCGGGTGATTAAATCTCAGTCTTTCTGTCAGGAAACTGCCTGTGATGTCTTTTCTCACAACTACTTATGTCTCATTACAAGCCTGCTTTCTCCTCTAGATTCGACTCTGGCATTGCAAAGAAAAAGCGCTCACCCGCATGTCTTGCTTTCAGATCGCTTACCTTTGTATTTTAGGTGACAGGATACTTTATTTGCTCATTAACAGAGAAACTGAAAACAGACGAAAATATTTCTGAAATATTGAAGCTTGCACATGCATTTTGAGTCCAAATATAAATGCTTAAGGTGTCCCTACCCCCAGGTGGTTATAAATACACATTGTTACTCTGTTTTCACTGATACTCTTCTCAGCAAATATTATATTTCTGTAAGTCTCTTAGTTTTTGTTATGTAGTGGATTGGCGCAGTCTACATAAATATGTAAAAAACATGAATTTTACCCACAAATTTAGATAAGTGATGCAGCAAAAGCATAGATTTATATTTGCAGATAAGTATAAAGAACACACAAACATTCCCTTTAGCAATAAGAAAGGTTTTCAGATGAGGATGATTTGCAAACAAAAAGCAACCATGAAAGTTATGAATTATGTTGAGCTGGGGGTTGGCCTGAAGCACCATTTACATGACTCAGGAATGGGTTTATATGCTTAAAGGAAAAGAACTCAGTCAAAGAAATTGAAATAGGCACGTCCCATCCTTGATTCTTTCTCATTTTCATTGAAAAATGTGTGTATATGATGTTTTTATTAGATGAATCAATTCAGGGATAAATGAAGTTAGGTGTGAAGTTAGCCTAGAAAAAAAGACACACATCTATTTTACCTTTGGTTCTCTAGAAGCAGAGCCTGAGGTGCTGGGTCAGGTCAGGCACCTTGTTTTAATGGGGTAGTGGTGTTCAGGAAAGCCTTTTAAGGGAGTGATTATTGGCATGGAGGGGAGAGCACTGAATAGAGAAATGGTCTCAGATCAAGCTCAGGTCAAGGCCTATGGAGTGGGAACAGTAACAGAAAGTGCAGCTCACCCCCAGCCTCTCCACTGAGGGAAGGGACCCTGGGGTATCCTCTTCGGGTATGTGGGTTTGTGTGGGAGGATGATGAGATGGGGGCATAATGTCCCTTAGTTTCCATCAGCTATGGCCAATTTGCTGGAAGAAGTCAGCATTTACCCACTGGAGATAAATGGCTAGCAATAAATGTGTTGGCCCAACAGCATGTGGACTGGCACCCACTACCCTCCACATACAGCTTACAAAAATGTGTGAGAGTGGATGCATATGTATGCATATATGGTGATTTTTTCCCTCAGTATCCCCAGGGGATTGGTCTGCGGCCCCTGTGCATACCAAAATCCCTGGATGTGCAAGTCTGTGATATAAAATGGAATAGGGTATTTGCCTATAACTTGCGAACATCATCCTATACTTTATTTTTTTTAATTTTTTTCAATATGAGATTAAATTTATTCATTGTGGTAAAACATACATTATAACATAAAACTTACCATTGTTTACATTTTTAAGTGTTCAATTCAGTGGCAGTATGTACATTCACAATGTTGTAGAATCATTACTTCTATTAATTTCTGGACATCCTATACTTTAAATCTTCACTAGTTGTTTGTAATATCTAACACAGTGTAAAGGCTATGCAAATAGTTGTTACACTATATTGTTGGGGAACAATGAAAAGAAATAAAAAGCTTTGCATGTTTAGTATAGATGTACCCATTGCAGATCAAACTACATAGTATAAATATTTAAAGTGTATATTTTATTGAGGTAGAATGCCATATATAATTTAGGGGAATAGATTCACACCTCTTCAGATGTGTCTTCCCATACCTACCACCCAAACATCCATAATCCTCACCAAGAACATTGGTATCCCTCTCCCATTTTTTCCCTACTTCCTACCCTCTCCCTCTAGTACCCTCAGTCAGTTCTACAGTCTGATTTCTAGGGATTGTTTTGATTTGGTTTTGTCTGTGCCTTTGCTTTATTTCTCAGAGTAAAATTATCTGGTGTTTGTCTTTCTCCTTCTGACTTACTTCACTTAGCACAATCCTCTCCAGTTCCATTTGTGTTGTTGCAAATGGCAAGAGTTCATCTCTTTTTACAGTTAAGTAGTATTCCATTGTGTATATATGTACTACTCACCTTAATCTACTCACCTGTCTTTGAGCACTTAGGGTATTTCCATAAATTGTAAATTGTGCTGCAGTGAAGATAAGAGTGCACCTATCCCTTCAAATTAGTAATTTTACATTCTGTGGGTCAATATTTATCACTGGAATTGCTGGCATCTATGGTAAATCTATTTTTAGTATTTTGAAAAACCACCATGCTGTTTTCCATAGGGGCTGGACCAGTCTGCATACCCACCAGTTGTGTACAAGGGTTCCATTTTCTTTACATGCTGGCCAACATTTGTTGTTTCTGGTTTTTAGGTCATTCTCACAGGTGTGAGGTAGTGTGTCATTGTGGTTTTGATTTGCATTTCCTGGATGAAAAGTGATGATGAACATTTTATAGCATATATTTTTGAGATGAAGTTGGTTGAATCTGCAGAAGCAAAACTGAAGGTACTGATGGTTGAATGTGATTTGGCCAGAATGGACCCCATAACTCCATAATATATTGGCTAAAATTTATTTTGTTTTTTTGGTAGTTCTTTTATTAGCAAATAAACTCATCATTGTTTAGAATACCACCACCTTAGGATAGGTAAAATGACTAATGAACATCTTGTTATTTTTGTGTGAATATGTTATTGTTCATTTAAAAGTTGGATAAATTTAGGTGCAGGAAATGGATTTGAATGACAATTTGAAATTAAGATGCAGGCATAAAAGGTAATATAGGGAGAGTTTGGGGCAGTCATAAAGATAGAAATTTGGTAAAGTAATAGCAGCAACACCTCATTGCTTTGGGTCAAGCTGTCCTGTTCAAGGCTATGTGAAATATTTTTGTAGTCATCACAAAAGTGATAGGTCAATCTGTAGTTTATTAGTTGCATTTTTTTCCACTTCCACACTTCCATATTGTTACATGAAAGTAAGCAAGAATAGATTACTCTACCTTCTCATTTGTACTGAATTCAGCAAAAATGTTTAGTAAACATAGGTTGGAGGAAGTGGATAATTAAAGCTCATGATTGAGTGCCTGTATCTTATGGATCAGTTCTTCAAGTCTGGAATAGGGTACATTTGCCTTCAACCCTACTAGTTTATCTACAGTACTACAGCCCAATTTAGGTACATGGTTTTACCATGGATCCATATAGTAGGATCCATATAGTTGTTGTTAACAGCTATAATTGCATATGTATGTAATTTTTGGACTGTTTCACTTTTTTTAAAGATTTATTTTTATTTATTTATGCATGTAAGAACTGGGGTGTAGGGCCTCCCCTGATGGCACAGGTGGTTGAGTGCCGTGCTATGAAGCTATCCGCAGCCTCTGCAGTGCGGGTTCGATCCTGGCAGGACGGTAAGGGTCCCCACATGGCGCAGCAGACCTTTCCTGTCATGCCTGCTGCTCCCCTCAGCAGTGTGTTTCATAAGTCTGCCTGTTCTGTTCCCTGCTCTGTCTCTGGTGAATCCTCTCACCCTCCCATGCATCTGGCCTGTACCCCGGTTCTTGTATAAATAAATAAATCTTTAAAATAAAGAACTGGGGTATATTCCAGAGGTGTGTGTGGGGGTGAGAGGATTCACCAGAGATAGTGTGGAGAGCAGAAGAAGGAGATCTACTGAAATATACTGCAGAGGGTAGCAACAGGTGAGACAGGAGAGGTCAGCTTCGCCGTGTGGGTTGTTCCCTGGCCGGCCGGGAATCAAACCCGTGCTGCAGAGGCCGTGGGTACTTCACAGCACTGAGCTCAACCCGCTGAGCCACTGGGGAGGCCCTCCAATTGTTATTGTTAAATAATTATAAAGTGATGGTTTTATAAACCAATCTTGCCCTTTTATATCTGCTAATTTGTATCCTCTTTTGCCAAAGGGTATATATATATACTTTTTATTTCTGATTTACTGTTTCCGAGCTTCTAGGGAAAAAATGCAGTGGAAAGAAGCGTACCCAAATATTCATTGTGTTTGTTTATGGTGAAAGTCATCTGTTATTTATGTGTGTGCGTGGTGTGTGTTACTAACCTAAGTAGGTAATATCCTTCTCACTCAGAAATCCTGACCCTAAACCACAAGGTTGTTTGCAAAAAGGAAGTTCTTTCTTAACATATGGAGCCACCATAGGGTAATGACAGTTAGTGGTTAAAGACTCTATCCCCGGGGGCAAGTGAAGGAAGGTTATATTGGAAAGAAAGGAACATGAGGACATGAAAGGCTTGGGAAAGGTTTCTTCATTCTCAGGTCCAGGGAAGCCTGGCAGTCTAGGGACAATCCTTGAATTATCAATGACCTTCTTGGAATAGCTGTTCTCTCCTACGTTCTCTCATGGGCCAGTTTAAAATGCCCCATGAATGTTCATCAGGCACTGATGCTATCAGCATCCTCAGAAGGAATAGAAATATTTTGTATTAAGCAGCTCAAAATCATTGCTCTGAGGAATGTAGTACAGCAGCATGTGTCATCCTTGGCTCAGACCTGGCCATATATGTATGTGATATTGAGTTCAGGAATAAAATGAACTGAGCATTTTTCTAAAAATTTCCAGGTTCCAAAAGCAATCACATTTTGGGGGGAAATTTTTATTGCTCAAAAATGTAAGAGTTGTAAATTCATCTGTATGCAGAACTTTATTTGGAGGAAAGCTTCTAACCATATTATTATATTTCAGTTTATTCTGTGATTTGATTTTGATCGATTTAGGTTTCAGTTACATTAGTTTAGGACTATTCTTTCCTACCAATATGTCTATTATATTAGGATTTTCAAATTTGTTATCTAATTGTGCACTCTGTGCATAAAGAATACAACTTCAACAAAACCAAACCTTTTATTAACATCATTTATCCTCTTTCTTATACTCAATTTTCTTTATTCTCTTTCTCTTTCAATTTGTATGCTTTTAGTTCCTTTTTCTTGAGTGATTTCACCATTAAAATGATTTTTGAATAAAAAAAATTGCTAGATATAATTTTTAGGTCACTAAACCTTCCTGGAATCCAGTGACTCTTTTTGGTGTGAAGAAACTGGTATTTGTTTAGGTGAGAAAGTTTTCTTTCTATTTTTGTCTCTGAATGTTATTCTTTCATTTGAAAAGCTATTGTTTCTAGCTTAAAATAATTTCTTACTTAATGTTTGTTCCTGTCTTTTCTTTTTGTGTTCAATGAGTTTTGTGTTTATGTATCTTTCTCATCAGCAATTCAATTTTAGCTGTTTTTATTTTTACAGCCTTCAATGAACACTTAAATTGTCACTGAATTTTAAATCTCCTCCCTTCCCCCTTTTCATGCAATTCCACTTTTATCTCTGATTCTGTCCTATATTATCCTTAAGGCTACACTGTTTCTTACTTTTTAAAAAGTGAGAACTTTATCAAAACGGTTTCTTTTAAAAATTGTCGAGAATACCAGTCAGATCTCTCCTTTAAAAAAAAAAAAAAAAACTTTGTTTTTCATATATTTCTTGAAGGAAGTCATTTTCACACACAAGATTTTATTTTCATCTGTGTCTATAGGGCAACATTCCTTGCTCTTGTGCTCTAATATTTTTTTGTTCCTTGTCTTTCTCCTCCCTGTTCCTCATTCTAGGACTGAGAATCACCGAGACTAAGCATTCATGAACAGCCCTGGCAAGGCTGTGATGTGTCCTTAGTCCCCTGAGTGAAAACTTAGTCAATGACGGTCTCACCTCCTTGATCTAAATTCTAATAATCAAGTTGATGTTTTTTTTCAGTGTTTAAAATGCAAAGTTTAGCGGATTTTTCTGTACTTTAGGGCTAGTGCATTTGTTGTCATTTTTGGGGTCTGTGGGTTTGGAGTGCAGGGTTCTTGGGTTCACTCTGGGGAAGGTGTCACCAGAGCTCCCGATTCAGCAGCACACGGCGAGTTCCCAGGCGAGTTTCTCCACAAGACAGAGACGTTAGTTATATTTAAGGGCAGGTTTATTAGGGAAGGGATAAAACAGTTAAAGGAACTTGCATAGACACAAGCAGACAGGAAGAGCTGCCCCAGAAGGGACAGGTTTGCTAACAGGCTTGCATGGTTGCAGGCTGGCGGCCTTGACAGGTCCCAGGCAGGCGGGAAGGCTGCTGCCCTGCAGAGGGACAGAGTTGGTGAAAAGAGGCACCTGCAGACTCACAGGTGGGCAGACCGAGAGCTGCCCCCAGCCTGTGCAGACACTGAACTGACATAGTCTTCTTCTGTTTGGGAGGGGCCGCTCCTCCTGAGCCTCAGTTGGTTGCTGATTTTGGATAACTGCAGAATCTGAAGGGGACTGGAGATTCCACAATGGGCTCAATCTCCATATCTTTACCTATGGATGCGCCCTCAGATACCTGCTTGGATGTTATGCTTTGTAATCTAGGGGTAAAGATACTAGCCCCCTGCAACTGGGTGGTCTGTGCCTAAGGATCTTGGTTTCCATAGCTGTGTCAGTGGCTATGTTAATCTCTTTTACCCCCACCTCCTTGTGAGCCAGGTTTCTGGTCTTGTGGCGCACCTCCTTTTCAGTTTTTTTTTTTTTCAAGACTCCAGCTCTCTGTTTACAAAACCTTCCTTTGAGGGGTCTGCTGCGCCATGTGTGTTGCTCCCTGGCGGGCCAGGGATCGAACTCATGCTGCAGAGGCTACAAATTGCTTTATAGTGAGGTGCTTAACCCCTTGCACCATTAGGGAGGCCCTGGTTGGAGAATTCTATAAAAGTTTGTTCTCCTTTTCCCTTTTGCTTGATTGCAGAAGTAGTAATTTTTGTATATAAATAGGGGTATGGACCCTTCTATATTCTTCTAGGCTAGCAAATAATTAAATACGCATCACATAGATAAGAGGAAAAAGCCAAAAGATGTTTGATAGTGACCTTCTGTACATTTCCTATATACATGGGAGAGACCCAGCATGACTAACTTACCCAGTGCCTTTAAAGACCATCTTAAATCTCTTAGCTAAGGCTAGGGAGGTTTGGGGAAGACAGGAGAAATACAGTTAGAGCATATACAGGCATTGGAGTTGGTAGAACGAACAAAAGGTTTGCAGATTTAGTTCTGCCTGCTCCATTGAAAGTAGATAAGGAGATTAGGTCTTCTGGGAGAAGTCCTTACAGAGAGAAGTTTACTTATAAATATCAAAAGCAATTTTCATCCAGCCTTTACAGCTTTCTCATGAAATAATTTTCTTGCCAAAAAGACATATTTGGAAGTGACAGATTTATGCTCCTCTACATAAGTAATCACAATGTTGAGTTTTACCTGAACCCTTTGTGTCTCCTAGAAAACTAACAATGCAAGAACCCCCCACACCTGCCTTCAGTGTTCTGGTAAAGCGCTTACTGCATAGAACACTATTCTGATGGTGATTTAGGTCTTCTCAAAGAATCCCTTTAATTACTAAAGTATAAGGCCACATACAGACTCTCCACATTTCCATTTTTATTGTCATAAATGAGTAGTTGAATGGTTTTTGTTCCTCCTTCTCAGTCAGAACAAAATGCTTGTTAACCAAACAAACTTTGGTAAGTTTGTCTTTTTCCCTCAGGCCCCTGAACTTTAACCCCCACTCAGCCTGAGCTGACCTCTTCATGGATCCCTCCTGAGAATAGTCTGACCTAGGGTAAAACACTTTCTGATCACTGGTATGATCCAAAATTTTCATCCCACTTTCCTATGCCCCATCCATTCTACTTTGTTTATTTATCTCTATAAGAAAAGTCCTTTTCTACATAACCTTTAAGATGCTTGAAAATCTCCTGGTTTTAGTGTTCTATGTAACATAATAATTTTACTCCATTGAATTGTACTGACACCCTTGTCTAAAATCAGTTGACCTTAAATGTAAGAGTTCATTTCAGAGCTCATTGCTATTCTATTCAATTTTCTATTTCTACTCAGTTGCATTCATTGATCAATAGTCTATCCTTATGCAAGTACCACATTGTTTTGACTTCTTTAACTCTCTAGTTTTGAAATCATGAAGTGTTTAACATTGTTCTTCATCTCCAGGATTATTTGACTATTCTGCAGCAATTGTGTATCCATACAAATTTGGGAATATTTCAGTTTTTGCCAAGAAGTCAGTTGGGGTTTTGTTGGAGGTTGCATTGAATTTATAGAGCAATTTGGGATATAGTATAATATTAGGTCTTCCAATTACTGAACTTGGAATTTCTTTCCATTTTTTTAGATATTCTTTAAATTCTTTCAACAATAGTTTGTAGTTTTCACCAGACAAATCTGCGCCTCTTTTGTGAAATGAGTCCCACATACTTTATTCTTTTTGATGCTATTATAAGTGGACTGGTTTCTTTCATTTGAATTTTTAGAGTGTTCCTGTTTTCTTTCAAACATTTATGTAGTGAATTTTCCCCCTTCTTATTATGATTTAACATAGCAGACCTTCCATTAGTTTCCTAGGATTGCCACAAACTAAGCGAGTTCAAACAACAGAAATTTATTTTCTCACAATTCCAAAGGCCAGGATGCCAAACTCAGGGTCTCAGCAGGACAAAGTAACCTCTGGAAACTAAGGGAGTCCTTCCTAATTTTCTTGGCTACAGGTGGTTTGCTGGCCATTTTTGACAGTGGCTTAATGTACATTCCCACCTCTGCTTTCATCACCACATTGTGGTGGATTGTATGTCTCCCTCTGGCTTTATGTCTTCACATAGCATTTTCCTATCCTTATAGAGAAATGATACCAGGCAATAAGGGGCACTAAAACTATTAGGGCCAAAATTTATTTGGCCAAGGACAGTGCCCACATAATTTACTGATCACTGTCTGAGTTCTTCACCTGCATGCACAGTTGCAACAATAGTTCAGGTTGAGGGAACAACAATAGTGTGATATATTTAACAAACATGCAAAAAAATGTCACTGAGGCCACAAGTGCCTGTTTGTCTCACCTGAAGCAGTGTCCAGGGTTTTGAAGTCCTAAAACAAAAGGCATATAAGATGGTGTCTTCCTGCCACTGAAGACATGGAACCACATCTTGAACAAATGTCACCCTCCCAAGATGGCATCTTCCCAACACTGAGGGCCTGCAGCATGTGGCAGCCAGACAATAGGGTGGTATCCAACTCCCGAAGACAGCAGAAGACATAACAGGAGATGCTCACCGGAGCTGCCAAGATGTGCTAGCACAGTTATTAGGCAAGTGACATTGGAAATAGTAGCTGTAGCAGCTGAACAACCCAACAAACAGCCCACATTCACACAGCTCAGTGACGCGCCCAGCTCTGGGTCTTTGCCTTCCCTTCTAGGCCATAACAGCAGCAAAGCTGGGAACAATTATAATCGCTTGACTACCTGAAAGTCTCCAAACTTTTCTCCTCTGAGGTTGGTTGCTGAAAGCCTCTCCACATCCTTCAGAGGTCCATGATAGCCTTCTGGAAGATCAGCATGATGGTGGCAGAAATGCCTGACCTCAGATTGCTGAAAATGATGCAATTCCCAAAACACTGAATCCTGGGGGCTGTTTGTGCAGTCCCTTATATTTCCTGTCAGAGTCTCCACCCACAGGGTACCTTGTCCATATTTCACCTGGGGCTACTCATCCGCAACTGCACCACCCTCCAAGGCAGGCAACCAGTGACAGCCCTTGGCTTCAGCCCCCACACAGAAAGACAGTAGTCTTTATGGATTAAGGTCAACTCCAGTGACCACTTCCTTACTTGATTACATCTTTGAAGACCCTATTTCTAAATACAGTCATGGGTACTAGGGGTTAGGACTTTAGCAGAATATTTTTTTAAGATTCAGTTCAATCCATAACATGTTCCATGCAATTTCTATTTTTTTTTTCTTAACCAGTAGAAGATCCAGTGGTTTCTTTAAGTCATAAAATCCGGTTTTGATTTAAGAAGTCCAGTTCATGTCAAAGGCATGTAGACTTACTGACCTCTAGAATAAAGTATAAGGTGTGGGTTTCTTTTTTCTTTCTTTTTTTTTTTTTTTGTAGGTTACTTTTAAACTTGCAAGCTGCTGTTTCTAGGTTTGGATTGGAGGAGGGAAAGGAAGGCAGAATGTTTTTATTTTCCTGGTTTGGTTGTAAGCTGCCATCATTCTTTGTAGGCCTAGATGAAACTTAAGTTGGTCTTTCATGGATTCTCTGGAGACTCCTGGGGGGATCCTTTGGAGCATAAGGACTTTGATATCTTGTCTGTGTCTACTAGTCCATTCTCTTAGTCCTCACCTCCTGGTTTCCCAGCAGTGACTCCAAGCACACATTCACCATTGGGGACCACTTTCCCTTCCACACTGGCAATGTTACTGGGGAGAAGCTTATCTCCTGTCAGCTTTCTGTGCTGTATGATATGCATGTGGTACTTGGAAAATCCTAAAGTATTATGTGTTCTGAAAAGGTCAGTTATCTCTCCTCAGAAGATGTAACTAGCTGGTCATTCTTCTCTCAGTTAAGATTCCTCGTGTGCTTCAGTACTCTTCTAAATGAGAACAAACGACAATCTCCTACCAGTGCAGGCCCTCTAACATACTTATGTGAAGAGGTGACAAAGATTCTCTCCCAAACTCTGGCCAAGTTCCCCACAGCCTCTTCCCCAATAGAACTTAATGTTGGCCTACATGGATTTGAATAAATGTCCACAGATTTTTAACATCTCAAGATCACATCCCTAAGAAGACCTTAGTTCTCATTAAAGTATGTGGGTACACAAAGAAAAGCATCCTGTACCCCTCTGGGTTCTTCTAGACTGGAAAATAATCAAAGAGGAATCACACAGATTGATTAACAGGAAAAAGTAAAAAAGAAGTTTAATAATGACACGTATACCTCTAAGCGCACATCGAGGAGAGCTTGAATGACTGCGTAAGTCACCACACAACTTCAGACACCATCTTAAACTATTTAGTTAAGACAAGGGAAGTGGGGGCCTCCCTGGTGGCACAAGGGGTTAAGCAGAGCACTATGAAGCAATCCACAGCCTCTGCAGCACGATTTCGATCCCAGGCTGGCCAGGAAGAAACCCACATGGCGCAGCAGACCTCTCCTGTCTCGCCCGCTGCTCCCCTCAGCAGTGTATTTCAGTCAGTCTGCCTGTTCTGTTCCCCACTGTCTCTGGTGGATCCTCTCACCCCGCCCCTCCATCCCCCCACATTTCTGGCCTATACCTCAGCTCTTTTATGCATAAATAAATAAATCTTAAAAAAAAAAAAACAAGGGAAGTGGAGGAAGAGAAAGGGCAGGTCAGTTGGGTCAGTTAACAGGGAAGGTATTCAGTTTAAGTTCTGCCTCCTCCATTGAAGAGACACAAGGAGATTAGTTCTTTACAGAGAGAAGTTTACATGTAAACTTTAATGTTCAAATTGCAATCTTTAGCCGGCTTCAGAGCCCTGCCTATTAAATCAGTCTTTTGCCAAAAAGACTAATTTTGGAGTGACAGATTTTTGCTCCCCTACAAGTGCCTGCCTGAGGAAATTCAAGGCTGCCAAGAGAATTTGCTTTTTGTTGCAGACAGCATCTGAGGATGGGGTCCCTGTTCTCTCAATCTCTGTGGAAAGTAGCTGCCTAACTTTCATGCCAGTTTGAAAATCAGATGGATTTCATATGGAACAATCTCCCTCTCTTCCTGCTATTCATAATTTTCACTTTCCTGATTCTATGGAGCCCCTGCCCGCTCTCCTCCCCAGTCATTCATTCTCTAAAACTTGCTGTCACCTCTGTAGAAATGAAAGTTAAGTTCATGGGAGACATTCCCTTATAGTCAGAGTTATTGCTGATTAAACACTGTCCTTGCCATTTTGACTGGTTCTGTTTATCTTTGACAGAGTCTTTCAGAAGGTGAGGCTCTTGGCACTGTAATATCTTTTTTTGAATGTTCTCCTGAATCTCCATGCTTTTATGTGCCCGCTCCAGGTGAGAGACTTCTGTTTCAAGGACCAAACTGGTTGTTATAGTCTGGATTCCCCCAGAAGCAGAACTCCAGACAAGGAATTGAGTACATGTACTTTATGTTGAAAGAGTGGAAAACATCAGCGGGGGACTAGGGCAGTGAAGGAGGGAGGGAAAACCTCTAGAAAGAAGATATATTACTACAACAGACACTGTGATGGAGTCTTGCAGCTCAGTCTCACAGGGAAGGGCTGGGAAATTGTATAAAATGCATGCCTCAGAATAATCCCTCCAGAGGGTAAGGCAGAGGGATATTTAGGTGACGATGTTTGAAGGATGCTTCTTTCTAGCAAGAAAGAAAAAAACATGTTAGTTTCCTGACATGTGCAGGAGGATGAGCAGAAGTGACCACTTCATAGAGATCTAGTACAAGCCTCACACACCTCACACACCGATGCAGATCCTGGCACTCGGAATATTTCAAGAGATTCAGGTGGGTCACTGACAGTGTTTGTTGCACCTTGGGCCTGGCGTACTTAGATTCTATTTGTGTCAAGGTGGTGACTGTTTTTTTTTTTTTTTTTTTAAAGAAAAGGTAAAGACTTAAATACAAAGATTGAGAGGCCAAGCTATAAACTACAGTCTCTGCTGCTGCTGTTCTCAGTCCAAAGATGTAATCTTCCATGTCCCTTCTTTTAGTATCCTAGATTGTCCCACACTCTGACCTGGCATTCTGATGACCTCCGTGTCTTGTCCAGTGGGGTAACCCAGACAGATGGTAGCAGAGGCTTTGTCCACATCCCTTGGGATCCTTTCACCATCTGGGGGCACACTGTGTCTCAGTGTTCTTTCATGTCCAGTGGTCTGCATCACTCTGGCACTGGGCTCTTATCAGGCTACGGCCATCAGCTTTGCCTTAGGAGACTCAGAAGTACATGGAATTTATAGCCACACAGAGACAACTCTTAGCCAGTGACTGATAGCTTCTAAGGAGTAACTACACCAATTCTCTTCCACCTTAAAATATCACATACGCTGTCTCCAGAGCTCTGCTGGGGGGTAGAAATACAGTTGTTCTCCATGGTTCCTTGTGGGATGTTGTAGCATTACTTGGCCTTTTTCCTTCGCAGTCCCATGTCATCTACTCTCCTACTAGTTTTGCTTAGGAAAATTTCCCTAATAAATTTTCCTAAGAATCCTTGTTTGGGGATCTTCTTCTGGAGATACTCAGCCTTACATGGAGACCTTCACCCTGAGCAGTTGGAGGCCAGGCCTTTATCAGGTGGTGTGTCAGACAACTGCACTCTTAGAGTTTAGAAGCACCATGAAACCAGTCAAATTCCTTAGTTCCAGAAATACTCATCCCTTCTCTGCTGTGATATGATAGCACAATTTCCACATGACAGTCAGGGTCAGCTTCCCCTGCCATTTTATTGTGACTTTTTTTTTTTTTTAAACCTACTGTCCTTCTAGTATAAAAAGTCTCAAATGACCAGATAGTAACCCAGCTTTAGGCTTAATGGATGCCTTAATAGACTCTTTGCTAGTACCACTTCCCAAGTGGGTAACAGTAATGGTGAGAGGTGTCAGTTCTAATTTTATGATTTAGAATACTCTCTCTTTCAGGGTTATAGCCTCTAATGGCAATTGGTTCAAAGTATGTATAGTATAGTAAATGACAGTCCCAACACTGTGTAATATAAAGTCTGAGTCAGTATCCTAGTTGAGCCTTTCTTAGGACATTCTAAAGTTCTAAGAGGAAACTTTCTGGGTATTGTGATAAATTGCAACAACAATGAATCTCTGACTGTGGGCTCATAGTAGCTCCTCTTTCACTGAAAAAGTGGAACCCGTGGTCAGGGAGGATGTACATGCGGAATCTGAGGATGACAAATCAAATGCTAGGTGAGCCCTTCAAAATCAAGTTGTTAAATCAAGTTACTATAGGAAAAGCCATGCTCAGATCTCCTCAAAAATAAATTACTGTATCCTCAATGTTGTTTCTCCACAAAATGAATTGCTGTTCTTTATTATCAAGTGTCCTTTCTTATTACCTTAGGCAATAGTTTCATGGAGGGGATCAACTTGGATCTCTGTTTTTACTGATCGGACTTTAAACACTTAGAGTAGCTCACCCTTGGAGAACTGGGTCCCTCACTGTTGAGGCCCCATAACCTACATATCCACCATATCTACTTAAGCTTTTCCTTCCCCACTCTTTATCTGGTTATATGATAGAGGATGAGAACACTCCGCTCTATAAACTGTCTCTGGTCAGCGCCGCTACGCCATTTTGTCTTTGATGCTTGTTAGGACAGTTTTGTCCATCTTCCTTCCAGTTACATGTTGCTGAGTGACCTTTGTTTGCTGTTTTGGGGAAAAAAAAAAAAACTTATGTCTACTGACCCTTGGAATCCCTAGTCCATTAAATTTAGTGTCTTGATTCATAGCATTCTTTTTGACTTGAACTTCTTTTATTGATCTCATGTTTCTTTGTTTTAAATGAAGTGTTTTGCTTCCTAAAAGGAAACTCTTGGTATTTTTTCCAGACTGGATTATCAGTGGAGCAAATAAGCTACTTAAGTTCTTAGATTTATTACTTTCTCTTCTTAGTTCACTTAAAATATTAAAAAAAAATCTAGTATTTGTGTATCTTCAACTTAGTTGGCCAACAGAAAATTTAAAAGATAAATGAAGTCTTCACTGTCCCTATTCCTTTTGCAGCAAAATATTCTATAGTTTTTCAGTTGTCCCTTTAAGATGCTTTCTCCTCTTAGTTTATTTGATTTCTATTTTGATTACTGATGATGTCTTCTACAAGCCAATCAGTGAGATTTCTTCTGTACAATTTTACTTATTGGCATATCTATTGCGTGACTGACCCTATCATAAAATTACCAGCTTCTTATGGGAAGCAAGTGTTAGGACTTTCTCATTTTGGCATCTCTGCAGCCAAACATAGCAGGTATACAATAAATGTCTATTGAGTGAAAGATCACATGAATCAATGTCGTTACTGTAGTCACAATCTGTCTTTTACCTTGTTTCTGCCCCTCTGAGCATTCGTATTAATTCAAATTTTGTATATAGTGTAAAATAAGGACCCAATTTCATTCTTTGTATATGGAGATCCAGTTTCTCCAAAACTTTATTGAGCACAGTATAGTTTCTCCATTGTGTAATCTTGACACTATTGACCATTTATACATGGGTTTATTTCTGAACTCTCTCTTCTGTTCCAGTGATCTATCTCTTTGCCTTAATGCCACCACTGTACTGTTTTTATTGCTATAGTTTCATAATATATTTTGAAAATAGAAAGTGTAATGCCTCCAACTTTGCTGTTTTCCAAGAGTGTTTTGGCTGCTCAGGTCTTTTGTGGTACCATATTTTTTTTCTGTTTCTGTAAAGTAAGTCATTGGGATTTTGATAAGGGTTGCATTGAAACTGTCGATCACTTTGAGTAGCATGGACATTTTCATCAAATATAAGAAAATTTATTCTTTTACTTCTTCAAATATTTCTTCATCTTTTTGGGTCTTATCCTTGGGATTGACTTATGTTGCTCAAATCGCTGAAGCTGTGTTAATTTTTCTTGAATCTTTTTTCCTCTGTTCTTCCAACTGAATAATTTTTATTGATCTGTGTACAAGTCAATTTACCTTTTATTGGCATCTCCAGACTGGGAAAGAGACCAGAAAGCTTTTATGAGTTGTTTTTTTTTTTTTTTAAGAAATGTTTATCTGTGATAGCTATAAGGTCAAAATTTCTGAAAACCTGAATTAAAGTGTAAACTTTTGGGTGTCAGAACATCTATTTATGTACATCATTAACACACATTATTCCCAAAGTGCAATCTGAGATGTAATGGTCTGCACTTTAGAAGACCATCTTCACTACAACATATGTAAGTCCTCCCTCTCAATTTTTATTATGCAACTCTAATTATCTTTTTTTTTTTTAAAGATTTATTTTATTTATTTATACAAGCACTGGGTACAGTCAGAAGCACGGGAGGGTGAGAGAATTCACCAGAGCCAGAGCGGGGAGCAGGGCAGGCAGAAGGACCGAAGTACACTGCTGAGGGGAGCAGCGGGCGGCAGGAGAGGTCTGCGCGCCATGTGGGACCCTCCTCCGGTGGCCGGGGAGCAGCCGGGGATCGAACTGGCGCCGCAGAGGCAGCGGGCAGCTTCGCAACCCAGCGTTCAACCGCTGCGCCACCGGGGAGGCCCAACTCTAATTATCTTATAATGCATAACTATCACCTTAATTTTTAAAACTTTAAAATAAAATTATTAATTTATCTTTACTTATTAGAATTATCAAAAGTCTTCATTTCCGATATGTGAAGTCCTTTTGTAAAAAAATGTCAAGCACTTTGCAAATTAATAGTTCATAGTTCATAAAATATATTTAATTTATAATTTTATATGGTTGATATCCCAATGTTACCTATTTTTGAATGTCATGTCCTGCTTTTTTTTTTTAAACAAAAAGATTTATTTATTTATGCATAGAAGAGCTGGGGTACAGGCCAGAGGTGTGGTGGGTAAGAGGATTTACCAGAGACAGAGTGGGGAACAGAACAGGCAGATTCACCTAAGTACACTGTTGAAGGGAGCGGTGGGCAAGTCAGAAGAGGTCTGCTGCACCATGTGGGTTGCTCCCTGGCCAGCTGGGATCAAGCTCAGTGCTACAGTGGCTGCTGACAGCTTCACAGTGCTGTGCTTAACCCTTTGCACCAAGAGGGAGGCCCTATTTCCTGCTTTTTGCTGCTGTTTGGTTTACTTCAAAATTAAAAAGTGAATGACTCTAATGACTGGATTGCAAATTAATTTGCAAAACCTGCTATCTCCAGTTATTTGTTTTAACAGATTAAAGGAGGATTTAGTCACATCATCAAATGAGAAAGTAGTAAAATTAGTTTACTGATCAATTTGTGGTATTTTGCATTTAACAGAAAAGAATTTAGTGGGGAAAAAAAAGAATTTAGTGATATTGCCAATATAAGGCTTCCTAAATTCCCGCATCCTCCCTTAAGGTAATAAGATTTTACCAGAAGTTACTCAAAAGTGAAATGTAAATGCAGTTTAAGTAAAAAGAAAAAAAGAATAGCAATTTCTGACTACTGACAAGTTTGTTAATGTGATTTACAAATGAATGAAGGTGATAGAAAATCACAATGCTATTTAGGTAGTATTAGACATATTTGAAAGTTGAGGTTACAGATTTATTTTAATGCTAAAGTCACAATACATCTGGGTGCCAATTATTAGTTCAATGTTGCTTAGCTCCAAATTCATCCTTCATTATCTATTCTGTGATAGTGGACTTAGACCTCAAAGCATCTTTCCTCTGTTATATGCAAATAATACCAAGATGTAGGTATCAGGAAGATGTGACTATCATAATTTTGCATGAACCTAATTTTGCTTCAAAATACATAAAGCAAAAATTGAAAGTTAATGAAATAGATCATTTCATTTAAAAAATAGATATTTCACCATCACAGCTTTAAATTTTCAATATCCTTTATTAAAAGGCAGTAACTCTATGAAAGATCTGAAGAACATTTTCTCCAAATTGACCAACTTACTATTTCCGAAGCATTCAGATAACAGAGGTATAACTTTAAATGCCTATATAAGAAAAGGAGGAACTCTTAAAATAAAGTTTTTAAATTTCTACTTAAAGTAAAATAGAGAAAAAAGGTTAAACTCACAATAAGCAGATGAATAAAGTAATAAAATTATAACAATTCAATGAAATATAACAAACTATAGAAAAAATTAACAAAGCAGAAAATCTGGATGGGGGGATTAAGATGAATAATATTGCTCTAATAAGACTGATGGAGAAAAGACAAATTATATCACAAACAAAGGAGGCTGTCACTACAGCTCCTATAAACATTTAAAAGATAATGAAGGTTAATTCTAACAAGTTTAAGCCAATACATTTGATCGATTAAAGGAAAAGGGCAAATTTCTTGAAAAATACAATTTACCAAAAGTGCCTTAGGAAGAAATATAAAATCTGAAGTGCACCAAAGCTATTTAAGAAACCTAATTTGCAATCAAAAGCCTTTATACACACAAAAAATACATCAGATGCACATGGCTTCATGGTGAGTGCTATAAAATATTCAAAGGAGAAGTATCTCAATCTGTGCAACGTCTTTCAGAAGCCAGAGGAGAAAGGAGCCAACTTCTTTTATGAGACAGTTGTAACCCTGACACCAAAACCTAACAAGGACATTACAAAAAATAAAATTTCAGATTAAAAATAAAGTATTTATGCACGAAGCTGCTTCTGTAAAGTTCTAGAATAGGCAAAACTAACTTAGAGTGATGAAAGTCAGACAGATGTGTGGTTTTTTTGAAGATGAGCATGAGAGGAACCACTACCGAGGGAGATGAGAGCTTTCTGGGGTGATAGAAATTTTCTCTGTCACATTTGGGAAGGTGGGTACATAGGTTCATACATTTGTCAAAACACGTTGAACTGTGCACTTAACACTGTGCCTCTGGGGCCTCCCCTGGTGGCACAGCGGTTGAGCGCTGCTGGGTTGCTAAGCTGCCCGCAGCCTTTGCAGTGCCAGTTTGATCCCCAGCCACCGACGAGGGTCCCACAAAAAAACCCCAAAAAAGCCTGTGCCTCTGATTTTATGAAATTTTATCTTGAGAAAGTTAAAGCGTCTCCGCAGGACCCTTTTATTTCACTACTGCTTCTGTGGGCCCCACAACCCATAGTCTGGGGATGGGTCTGGATGTGTGCAGATGTAGCAGTGAGAAAAAGCTAGGTGTGGATTTTGAGAGGGCAGACAACCTCTTTTCTGTCATTATGTAACCAAATAGCCTGCAGAAATTAGTGCCTGCCTCTTTACTCCTATTCCCCCAATCATGCACAAATTCCTCTAATGCAGAACCCTAGAAGAATTCTGGGAAACCAGTTTCCAGGTTAACCAAGCTTTGGATTATACAAATTTGGATTACACAAATCACCTCAGTAACTAGGAATCACTATAATTCTATTTTCAGAAGCTACAAAAATGAGTCTTACAATTTCACCCACCAAAGCTTGAGAAAAGTGAAGGAAAAAAATCTTAATTTCACCCCAGTTTTCCAGTGGGTGATTTTTTTCCTCTTGATATTATAGCCATCAAATTAACTTCTCTTACTTCATTGGCACACCTGAAATTTATTCATAAAGGACTGTGCATGGTATCCGAGCAGCAGGGAATTTCTAAAGTCTCTGCATAAATGACTTAGTTTTTTTTTTTTCTCCTTTATTTCCTTAGTGTTTACCATCCAGTATTATTATGTATGTCTTGTAAATATGTAATTACACTCCAGGTTTGCATCTAGCCAAACAACCCTCTTTCAGTAGGAGAGGGATATTTATAAGCACAGCTGCTGTTATTATCCTGTGCCTCCCACCTAGGGACGAGGAAAAAAATAGCAAGGCACACCTCTCTTCATTATTCCTCCAGAGCTGCATGATGAATCTGTGACCAGAAAGCACCGTTTCCTACCAGGTTTGCATGCTGGATGTGACTTCTCTTAAGCAACTAATGAGCAACCCTGACATATGTGAGTGAATTGCTGATAAGCACAGTATTTATTCTTCGTCTGGTGCCCTGAAACGTTCATTTTTTCTTAACTGCTTTCCCTTCTCAACGTTCTCATTTTGTCATTAACACTGAAAACTTCTTGGTCTGTGAACTATTTTAAAACAGGGAAATTATTTTCTTTATTCCCTTCTTCAGTTAGTCACTAAAGTCTATGAATATTTTTTTCATTTTGCTATTGAACGTTTATGAAATATTTACTTGGTGCCAGGCAAGAAAATAGGCAGAGCATAGAAGGGCAAAGGATGAACATAATGTGGTCACAACCTCTGCTCTCTATCCAACCTATGTCTGTAGAATCTTCTCTGCCCCGTGAAGTCAAGCGTGTTTGTGCCATATAGGATCCACCAGAAGAGATTTCTAAGACCCACCAATCAAGATCAAGCTCTGTGGTTTAAATCTTAAGGCATCACTTCCTGCTCCCCCTTCCTGGCTTCCTCTACACTATCCGCACTTATAGACTGATTTTCCATTAATCCTCCCCCCAAAACTCATTTCTCTTGCTCCCTTACAATTTAAGTCTTACCTCACCCCAGTCTGCTTCTGCTATTCCACCACCTGAGATGCTTTCTTCTTTTCTTATCTTTCCCGTGTTTCCAAATCCATTTTGACAATTCCTTATCCTGTATGTGAATTTCCAATTAGTAAACATGGTGTATTCATGTAATTAGATCAATCTGGCTTTCTTGTTTTTTGCTTCATGGGTGTGTGTTTTCCTAACTAATTTGTTAATTGAATTGTATGCGCTGTTTATGCTGTATAACTGTTGGCAGGTCATTTAATTCATAGGCAACTGCAATTATCATTCAGAGCCCAGATTTTGAAACCTCATTCTGGATTTGTATCTCAGCTACTTATTCTCTGTTCATGGGCAGCTTATTTAATTTCTCTGTGCCTCAGTGCCTTCATGTAGAAAGAGCAGATAATATCACCTGTCTCAGAGGATCAATATGAAGATTGAGTAAAAATACTAGCAAAGTGCTTAAGAAGCACTTTAACTAAAAGTAAATATTAACTATTATTTGTTGTACTAAATAAATAGAGAAATATTTGTGCTATAATTAACGAAACTCTTAAAAGAGCAAAAGAATATATCAAAGCAAGTGATGACATAGAGAAGCTACTGTAAGAAAAAATGTCTGTAATAAAAAAATATATCATCTCTATAGTCTTTCTTTCTCACCTGGAAACTACCCATTTCTGGCCAAACCACTTTTCCCATTGACTGGGATTGCCTGTGTACCAGTGAACTTGTTTCAGGAAAATACACTAGCACAATAGCTGATCTTCGTTTAAATTCATTGGATGTAATGGTCAGTTGTTAATCTAGCCTGGACAATCCATGCTTCCCCAGTCCACCCACTCTTTCATTGTCCTTGTTCAACCACTACTTCACATCTTCTTGCTTCTTAATTCTTTGTCATTTTCTCCCATCTTTGTGCCTACATGAAAACGCTGCTTCCTACTATTATAAATAGAAGAGTGTTTCCACATGTTCTCACCAATGCATCTCCCCATCACCCTGCCCTTAGTCTAAATGTCTGCCCTTCCTCTACAGCCATCATAAGCAGTTAGTGCTCCCATGCAAGTTTCACACATTCCATTGTGCGCTAGATTGTCTTTCTCTTGACTACTCAGGGATACTCATCCAGTACTCCTTCTTTCTTTCCTGCAGGATTGGTATTTCCCTCTCTGCTAGATCAGTCTTACAAACACAGTTATTTCTCGCTTCATGCACACCTTTTCTTGTCCACCACTTGCTTTGGAGCTCTGTCATTCCTCTGACCTTTATAAGGAAATTCCAGAGTTTTCTATATTCTTTGTCTCTACTTTCTCTTCTCTCCTGTTTTGAACATTGTACTATTGGTCCTGTGTTCCCATTACTCCACCAAAATTGTTCTTGCCAAGATCATTAATGACCTCCACATAATAAACTGACCAAGATGGTTGTACAGATTCCCTTCGCTTAACAAACTTTACACCTGTTTTTTCTTGACTTAGAACCTGGGTCTCTCTTTTCTTAGAGCATATACCTCAGAAAACTTGTCAATATAAACTGCCTCTTTGCAATATTAATCATCTCGCAGTCTCTTAGCAGTTTTAGAACCCCAGGCTGTCTTTCTTAAGGGCTTGGGAGCCATTCCTTTTAAAATGTAATCATCATGGATGATAGCACCCTTACCTCCCAGTCTCTGTGCCAGGGTAGGAGACTAATCTCAATAAGCATCAATTAACAAACACAGATGGCCTAATAACACTGCCTAGTCTCCATCAGTGTCCTCTAGTATTTTTCCACTACCTCAGTCATGATTGAAAACTCTCCCACTTTTTGTTTCAACAGCTTTGGATTACTGTCATTCCCCTATTGCAATAGGTTGAGGTTTAATTATAGTGTAACATTATATTAATCTCAGTTGTTCAACATGATCAGTATTTGTATATGTTGAGAGCTGATCACCACAAGTCTAGTTAATGTCTGTAAGGGCAGGACTGGGCACAGTGCAGGTTTTCTGATCCCATGCAGACCGGGTAAAGGAGGAGTCAGAGTCCTTAGTGAGTTTTTGCAGGTTTTTTATTTGGGGTTCACCAGGCATATGGCAGGCAGGGGTGCTGGCTGGGGGGCTGGGATGCTGGCAGGCCTCCCAGCCCCCAGCAAGTCTTCACTCTATCTGAGCTCTCTAGCGTTCGTTCTGCTGCTTCTTGGCTTCTCTTTCGGCTTCGGCTTCGGCTTCTGCTGCTACTGGTGCTGCTGCTGCTGCTGCTGCTGTCCCCGTGACGCCGCCCTTAAAAAGCACAGTCTTAGCTCAGCTGAATCCCATCTACCTATGCCCACACCCTATTCCAGGTGCCCGCCATCAGGCATGCATTCAGGACAAGGATCCATCATCTCTCCTGATGGCGGAAGGGCAGAAAAGCCTGACATTCTCTTTACCCTACAGTCCACCCCCTCAGGGTTTTCTGCCATACAGTCTATACACATATATACAATTTTCTAAACAAACAATGCAGCCATGGCCCACAAAAGCAAATACATCACAATATAACAAAATACAACAGAACAAAAATAAGTCCAGGCAGGGCACCAACTTAGTGCAAAAGACAATTATTGGTACCAGCAGATAAGCCACCAAATCTGCTGCCGAAGGCACTGCTCATACGAGGGAGGGGAATCACTCACGGCATCTACTATATCACACCAGGAGCCGTCAGGCTTCCTGGCCTTCTCTGGCTGTAGTCTCGGCTACAAGGCACACACAGCATCCACCCCCAGGATGCACTAGCTCTGGGATTGGCAATTTTATTCTGTTGGGGGTAATCGCCAACCCTCAGGGTTTCTGTCTGCAGTCGCTCCAACACTCGGCCTTCATGGCCACCCATGCGACTCACAGACCCCTGCACTCAAGCCAACCCACTGCACAATCACATGGGTCGGGATCCAAACTCTGCATTCAGCTTGGGCTCCACCCCAAGCCACGTTCCCCACCCGTCCCCCAAGGACAGGTTCCTCAGCTCCTCACCCTCACTTAAGAATGAGCAGGGCATCACCCACAGGTGATTTTACGAGACTCACAGGGCTTCAGCATATCCAGGCTGCTTAACAGCCGCTTAGGGCTTCTCAACTTAGCATCAGTACCAGCTTTTGCTGCCTTAGTTGGCTTTTCTCCTCCACCTGGCTGCTGGGCATGCACAGGCTGCTTTTGGCCATCAAGGCCCACTGGCCACCCCCAGATTCTCAAAAAAAAACATAACCTGCCAAGGTCCTCCGCCTTTTGGCGGGATTGTCAGTCCAAGATCATCAGTTCATCAGTCTATCAGTCCAAGTCCATTGGCCTCTCCCTGCTTCAGCAACGGCCTGCTGCCTCAGGGGTCATTGGCTGGTCCTTTCCGGTGTCGTTGGCTGGTCCTATCCGGTGTCGTTGGCTGGTCCTTTCCGGTATCGTTGGCTGGTCCTTTCGGGCATCTCCTTCACGCCAGGTCTCGTCCTGTAGCTCATGGACGTATCCATCTTCTATACCGCCATGGCGCCTCCAGCGTCGTCACAGGCAGTCTTTTACTCCTTAGTCCCTCCAGGTCTTTGGAGGGCTCCAATACCCGTCTGCATGGATCTTGCCGACTTACGCCAATTGTAAGGGCAGGACTGGGCACAGTGCAGGTTTTCTGATCCCATGCAGACCGGGTAAAGGAGGAGTCAGAGTCCTTAGTGAGTTTTTGCAGGTTTTTTATTTGGGGTTCACCAGGCATATGGCAGGCAGGGGTGCTGGCTGGGGGGCTGGGATGCTGGCAGGCCTCCCAGCCCCCAGCAAGTCTTCACTCTATCTGAGCTCTCTAGCGTTCGTTCTGCTGCTTCTTGGCTTCTCTTTCGGCTTCGGCTTCGGCTTCTGCTGCTACTGGTGCTGCTGCTGCTGCTGCTGCTGTCCCCGTGACGCCGCCCTTAAAAAGCACAGTCTTAGCTCAGCTGAATCCCATCTACCTATGCCCACACCCTACTCCAGGTGCCCGCCATCAGGCATGCATTCAGGACAAGGATCCATCATCTCTCCTGATGGCGGAAGGGCAGAAAAGCCTGACATTCTCTTTACGCTACAATGTCCATCACCTCTAGTTAATGTCCTTTGTCTCCTTGGCTTACACAACATACCCCCTCTGTCCGTGTTACTTCTCTAATCATAACCCAGGATAAAATCCAAAATCAATATCATTATTAAAAAAAAAAAAAAAACAAAAACAACCCAAACCCTCCTAATCTGACCCTTTATAACCTATGGCACTTCATTTATCTGCCCACCCCCCACAGGCATATCCTTTGCCACACTTACACTGGCCTCCCTCTGTGCTCAAACATTCTACCTCTGGGTTCTGCACTGCATTTCTCTTACTGAGAGCATTTTTTTTTTTCCTCTCCCTTCATATAACCATGTGGCCCTCTTTCTCATAATTTTCAATTTTTTCTCAGATGTCACTGTGATGTTTAATTTTATGTGTAGGCTTAGATAAGGATAGTGTCCAGTTGGTTGGTTAAAACCAGTATAGCTGTTGCTCTAAAGAATTTTTTTTTTAATATGATTAGACATTTAAATCACTAGACTTTGAGTAAAGCAGATTATAATGTGGTCTGTTCTTATCCAATTAGTTTTAAGAACAAAAACTGCCAGGCAGGTCAGAAGGCTAGAGACAGTAGCGGGAATTGATGTTGTACTCTTGAATCCCAAGACTGCTGAGAGGTAAATGCGTTCTACCTTTGTCTTTTCTCTTAAGGCCTTCAACTGATTAGATGAGGCCCACCCATCTAATAAAGCACACTCTATTTTACTCAGTATATATACCCACTCTTTTTTTGGTGAATCCTAACTCATACAGTTTCTTCACTGAAGTCCTCACTTACCACTCTGTTCAAAATGGGAACTATTGTGGGTCTGCTACACCTAGGCAGCCTATTCGGCCGGCATTTTGTCACCTAAACAAGGTCAAAGTGGTCTGGCAAGTTAGGAACAGGAGCCCAACCCTTCAGCCCTCCAAATCAAACAGGAGCACAAAGCTGGATCACGCTGGGAAGGTTATATATCACAAAGTATGTCCGGAACGCCTTGGGGGCTGAGGACTGATGCATAACATGTGCATCAGGAAGTATGTCCAGAATGCCCAGGGGGCTGAGGACCGAGATGCATAACACATACTCCTGATTTATACATCACGAGCTATGACCAGGAACACCTGGGGGGCCAAGGGACCCCAGAAGCTGATCAGTGGAGCACCTTGTTGATAAGATTAGAACCATGGAGGGGGGAATTAAGAATTAAGGTGTGTCATCAAGTAGATAAGAAGTGCCTGGAGGGCAGACTCACAATCCCTAATCTTCTACACTCTTCCCCTTTCTTTAATCTCCTTACAACCAATTAAGTGTGTCAATAAAAGGGCCAGGATCTTGCTCTTCAGCAGCATCCTGCATTATGTAGCCTGCTCCACGACTCCCGTTTTGTCAGTGTGGTGTTGTCCTAAGCAACAAACTACTCTCACATAATTGCTTCATGTCAATCCATGGCCCACTTATCTTGTTTTATTTTTCTCTAGAGTCCCTGCATACTTTTATATTCATATGGTGTTTATATATCTTTTCCTGAGCTTATGCTATAACATCTAAATGTCATGTCAGCAGGTACTTCATTCTGATCCCTGTTGGAGCCCTAAAGTATGTTTGTTTTAGAGTAGGCACTCAGTGAATATTTGTTGAATACATGAATGAATCAATGAATGAGTGAATGAATGAATGAGTACAATGTAAACTGAGTTCTGATTTAACTAAAAAATCTTTGGCAATGGCTGAGACCCTGGCGTGGCATGGAAAAGATTAATGTGACAATGGGGGAGGTAGTGGGGAGGAATAGGTGATTGTGACAGTGCCAAATTTGTTGTAAATCAAAGCAGAAAAGATAATCATAAAAAAATAAGAAATTATTAATTTCTTGATTTGTATTGTACAATTTTTATTTTATTTAAGATTTATTTATTCATGCATACAAGAATCGGGGTACAGGCCAGATGCACAGGAGGGCAGAGGACTCACCGGAGACAGAGCGGGGAACAGAACAGGCAGAGTGACTGAAATACACTGCTGAGGGAAGCAGTGAGTGAGACAGGAGAAGTCTGCCACGCCATGTTGGTAGCTCTGCGACCAGCCGGGATCGAACCCACACTGCAGAGGCTACAGACAGCCTCACAGCGCTGCACTCAACTGCCTGCGCCACCAGGGAGGCCCTGTGCAATTTTTAAATTGATGATGATTTTACTATCTTCCTTATCTCTGTCTAGAAAAGCAGTATAGAAAAATGAAAACCTAGGAAAGGACAAAAATTTGGGAAAAGCAAAAGGAAGACAAATGGTCTTAATGAATGCCAGTGCTTAGCTGAGATTAGGAACCAAAAATGCTAATGTTACCTATTTACACAGATTCTAACACTGCTTTCCTTTTTGCCGAGAAAAGAAATTAGTTTATGCTAGAAAATATGAAAGTGAATAAAGCACTAAATATTTATAGCCTGCAGAATAGAATTGAGGAGAAAAGCTTATTTGTGGTATTTAAATATTTTATGCGTTGCATTTAAAAAGATATTCTGTGTCACAGTCCTGACAAAAACAGATAAAATAAAATAAAAAGCTTGCTCACTCCCTCCTTATGAGATATGCATCCCAGACAATGCATCACAAGACTGAAATGACTTTTAGAGTCCCACTCACTCCTTTACTTCATTATTCATTTATTCTCCAAATATTGCATGGATTATTATCCATGTGCTAGACAGGGCAACAGACGCTGTTTTTAAGAACTATTCAGATATGATCCTTGACTTGGGAGCTTAAAGGCTACCATGGCAGCCAATGCTAAGAACTAATCATGTACATCTATCATTGCAAATTGTGCCAACAGATAAAAAGGGGAAAATATAAGATGTTAAGAGCAACTGTAACTGGGAGACTTAATTTTAAAGGGGTGAATGGGAAGACCATCCTGAGGCTGGCTTAACTAAGCAAAACATGAGAGAATTTAAATTGGGCAGAAGGAAAGATCTATATCTAAAGCAGGAAGAAAAAGCTTGGTCTATTTGTGGAACTGAAATCAGTCCAAAATGTTTGGAAGATAATGTTGCTGAGGAAGAAGTCAGAGGCCAAGTACTATATGCTAGGTAGCTCTTGTTAAAGATTTTGCAGATCTGATCATGCTATTTAAAGCATGAACACTGGCATCTAGAAATGAAGACATACTATCAGAAAGTTGTAAGATGGGAAAAACATAATATTTGAGAATTTATTTTTGGTAAAGGAAATTAGTTATATCAAAACTATATGGGCAGCAAGTTAAAAAATCTGACTTGTCTTTTATAACTGATAGTTTTGCATAAAGTCTCTCAGAATGTCTTTTGTTCTATATTTTCTTAATGGAAACATTATTTAATTCTTAAATTTTTGAAGTAAAAAAGTAAAAATTAAAGTAATTTTTAAAATAAATATGTAATTTTTAATATAATTTTTAAAATAAAAATGATAACAAGAAAGAACAGATGAACAAGATAAAGAAAAAAGCATGTGCAGTTTTATGCCAGAAGATAAATTATCTATGCACATTTATTGTGTTAAATATATATGTGTACATAGTACATGTTCAAATATCTTCATTTTCATGTATGCTCTTTTGTATACAATTTTATGTTTTCCCTCATATTAATGGAATATATCATTTCAGTGTTTACATAGTACCCACTTGATATATTTTAATATACATTAATAGTATTTTAATTGCTAACGCCCTTTGGGGCATTTAATTGCTAATGTCCTTTGGGGGCATTGTTGCTCTTAAGTGCAGAATGATACTATTTAGCTTAAAAACCAGGAACACAAACTTTGGAATTAAGTAAGCCCGTGAATTTTGCAGGGAAAATGCTTTCTGTTGTTATTGGAATAAGAATATATATATAGCTAACTGGAGAGAGGAAACTAGGCTGGCTAGAAGTATTTGCAGATATTTCACTGCTTGAGTCCAGGGAGAGAGGTTTTGTAACAGGTATCAGGGAGTTTTGTAACAAGTCACTAGTAAATATAATAATTGCAGCTATCCCAATGTCATATGTGAACTCTTGAGATTAGCAATTAAATAGAAGTAGTTTCAGAGCTCACTCCAGAAGAAAGGTAGAAAGTGAATGAAATGAGTCAGCTGTGGTAGGCAAAAAAAAGATTGTAAAGATATCCCCATGCCCTATCCTCTGCAATATGTGAGTGTCACCAGAAATGGGAAAAAAATCTGTACAGAGGTGACTGGATCAAGGATCTTGTAGTGGACAGATTATCCTGGGGGAGCCTAAATGTTGTTACCTGTAGTGTTCTCGTAAAAGGAAGACAAGAAAGATAAGGTTACAGATGAGAACAAAGTCAAGCGACTACAGAAGCTGATCCACTGGTCAACTTTGAAGACAGAGGAAGTGGGCACTAAAAACTGAAAGAGGAAAGAAATAGATGGTCCTTTAGAGCTTCCAGAGACTGATGACCCTGACCACACCTTGTGTTGGTGCAGTGAAACCTATTTTGGATTTCTCACCTCTGAAACTCTAAGATAATGGATTTGTGTTGTTGAATCCACTATATTTGATGTTGTTTGCTAGGGCAGTGATAGGAAACTAACGCAGTTGCAAATTAGATGGATGTATTAACTGGGAGGTTATTCTGTGGTAGAGCTCAGTGCTCCTTACGATCTCTGGGAAACAGTGACATTCCGCCAGAATTGTTCCAGCCCACTGGTAAGGAACTGGTGCGGTTATCAACCAACATCCATTCATAATTTATTGAGGGTGGTTTACGAAGGCACTCACTGCTTAGCACTTTTGGCCTTCATACTGACCTTTGTTTGAAGCCAGGTAAAGTCTTTAGGCAGGAAGTGGCATATGCACACATGAGAAATGTTTGACAGGCATGGAAATGTCAAGGGATGAGGATCTGGAGTGCATCTCCAGCAGTCCACTCTTGGAGCTCAATCTGTTCCTATCTGTGTTAGATTCGCTTGGTTCTTTAATTAATTTTTTTTTTAATTTTTTTAAAGATTTATTTATTTATGTATATAAGAACTGGGGTACAGGCCAGAAATGTGGGGGGTGAGAGGGTTCACCAGAGACACAGTGGGGAACAGAACAGGCAGACTGACTGAAATATACTGCTGAGGGGAGCAGTGGGAGAGTCAGAAGAGGTCTGCTGTGCTATGTGGGTCGCTCCCTGGCCGGGGATCAAACTCATGCTGCAGTGGCTGCGGATAGCTTCATAGGTTGTGTCTTAACCATTTGCGCCACCAGGGAGGCCCTCATTGATTTATTTTTTTAAAAGATTTATTTATTTATTTATACAAGCACTGGGTACAGTCAGGAGCGCGGGAGGGTGAGAAAATTCACCAGAGCCAGAGCGGGTAACAGAACAGGTAGACTGACGAAATACACTGCTGAGGGGAGCAGCAGACGTGGCAGGAGAGATCTGCGAGCCATGTGGGACCCTCGCTGGTGGCTGGGGATGGAGCCAGTACTGCAGAGGCTGCAGGCAGCTTCACAGCCCAGCACTCAATTGCTGCGCCACCACGGGAGGCCCAAGCCCTCATTGATTTTTAAAGGAAGTCATAATTTCCATTTTTAAAAAAGTCTCTAAATAGAAATTATAGTGAGACGAATCCATTCCCTAATCCCTGGCACTTAGTTGCTTCTAAGCAACTTGACATTTTTTCACATTGCTCTTCTACTACTCCACCAGATCTCTCTACCCTCAGGCAATGATACTATGGGCCTGTGTTTTCTACCCAGTAACTAAAATCTCTACCCTAAGGGAGTTAAGCCTTGCTTCCTTGTTTGATGATTTGTAGGAAAATAGGATACAGGGGCATCTATAGCTTTAGTTTTTGTGACATCCTTGTTTTGTTAATGGGTAGAGGCTTCCCTTCACATAGAAAACACAGTTTTCTCAAGGAAATTGCTCAGAGAGCCATTTCTACTTCTACCTCGTTGGTTTCCAGATCCCTATAGAGTAGCTATTAGCAACACAGCACCATGTGATAGTTTTTGCTTTAGGGTATACAATGCATAGTAAGAAAAGTTTCCCAAGTTTACAAGGCTATATTCCTAAGTTAATGCCTTAACTGGACCTTTGAGAGGCCATCCCAATGGTCTCTTATTCTGTGAACTTTAAGGTGAAGTAGTAGGACTGGCATGACATGGTAGGATTGTGAAATTCCATAGTTTTGTGTATTTCCTTTCGTGTTTGGTATCGAATTTTGTCCTCATAGGGATAAAAACATATTCTTCACCTGGATTTCATCTGTCCAGAAGCACAAGGAATCCTCTTTGCTTTCTTCTTCCTGAACCCACCTGCCTTCCATGTTATATAGCTTCACTTGATGGCTCAACTCTGCCCCTTCACTCAGTGGGGGTGGGGGGAGGGAACATGATATCTCCCCTTTTATGGAGATGTCTCTGTGACACTTTGTCCTACCCTTCTCCTTACTTTGCTTTCATTTCCTTTTTCTGGCCATTTATATATCTTTTGTTTTATACTCTTTCATTCCTTTCTACCATTTTGCTTTCTTTCTTGCCTCTTTTCTTTCTTTAACTTCTGATATTTATGGTGCGCTTTATGTAGCAGGTGTTGTGATAGCTGCAGCAGACACACTTAGAGTAAAAAGTTCTAAAAAGAAGTTAGCAATACCCCTCTGTTTGGGAGGTTATTAATCTCTATAATACCATGTGGGAAGGTAGGAATGTTTATTTATAAACTTTGAGCCTTGTTGACTTGGTCCTTGGGGTGTACAGGAATTTTTAGTAAGACCTCCAAACCCATTAACACTTCCAATTGTCCCCAAGTGAGAAGACTAATCACTCATGGAACCTACACACACCACTTGTAACCACAGGACCCAGTATAATTTCTTCAAGTGTGTTTCAGAGCAACGTTCCTCAACCAGCATTGCCTTGATGTCTTGTTGACAATGCACACAGTGAAAGCTGATCTTCTCCTTAAGGAATCTTATCTCTCCTGGGCCTACTTGTCCTGATATTTTTGGATGCATTCATATTGTAACCTGTGACAAAGGCCAAAAAGGGGAACACCCTGTTACAAAAAGACTGTTTCAGGTGGTGCCCCCTTGGAGGCGATTGCTGGTGAGGAAAGATAGCCCCAGAGAAAATGCTCAAAAGTATTGTATTTTGGAGTGGGGCAGCGGACAAGAGATATAGGTGACTGCAGAAGGGGGCACAGATTCATTCAGTCTTCAGGATTTCAGCCGTTTTTGGATCTTCAGCTTTTGGGGTCAGCGGATTTGGGACCCCCATCGCGCCAACCCTCCAGAAGCCTGTTGTGGGCCTCTGAAAGTGGAGGCCTCCAGTAGCCAACCTCGGAGAGAAAAAAATTCAGAGGCTTTGCAAGTAGCCAAGTGACTGAAGCTGTTCCTGGTTTTGTTGCTTTTGTGACCTGGCAGAGAAGGCCAAGACTGGGAGCGGGGCGCCTCACTGAGCTGTGTGAGTATGGCCGTTTGTTGGGCCGCTCAGCCTTTGCGGCTGATATTGTGAGTGGTGCTCACCTGGTGCTTCTCTGGGGCATCCCTGCGGCATCCCTGCAACTCTCAGAGCATCTCCTGTTGCATCTTCTGTTGTCTTCGAGAGTCAGAACCTGGCTTGGTATCCGGCTGCTGCATGCTCCAGGTCAGCAGAGGTAGGAAAAGACGCCATCTTAGACACATGGCCTATTGTTTGGGAGAGGAGCTCCGAGTCCTCGGTGGCAGGAAGACCATTTTTAACTGCTTTTGTGCAGAACTGAATAACACTGGGCATGGCTTTGGGTGAGGTAAAAGCCATTATTGGCCTCAGTAATGCCTTGTTTTTCCCTGGTTTGTTAAATAAACCCCTTTGTTGTTGTTCCCTGAGCCTGAAAAATCTTGCAGTTGCACACGCGCGTGAAGAACTCAGACAGTGACCACTAAACTATTTGGGCAGGGTCCGTGGCCAGTTCAGTGGCTCTCGCTGCCCTGTATCAGTATCTTCTCTATCAACTTCTGTCCTTCAGGGGGCCTCCCTGGTGGTGCAAAGGGTGAAGTCTCAGCACTGTGAAGCTGTTGGCAGCCACTGTGCCATGGGTTCAATCCCTGGCCAGGGGTCTGACCCACATGGCGCAGAAGGCACAAAGCAATAACCCGGGCGTGTTGTCACCAAAATCATTAGTTTGATTTTAAATAATTAAAAACACGATTTTGAAATTTCTTTAGAAATCATATTTCTCCCCACCCTTTCCTATAAAGTGAAAATGGTTTCTTTATCAAAGTGGAATATTTTAAACTATGTGGCCAGATACATACTGAGTCTTGTTAATGGGTTTCATTGCCTCAGAGATATCTGGCTGGTGGAAGAATCTACAGCACAAATGAATGGTCTGCATGTACTCTGTTTCCCAGGTATGTTTTTCTTTTAGGACATGGCTACAGTGCTACACACATTAGTAGAAGCACATTGGTGGAAGAGGGGTTTGGAAGTGCTACCAGCACACAGTGTGCAGGCAGTAAATTGCTTCACACAGTCTTTGCTGCTCTCAAGCAGCAGGATGCATATTCAGATATTTATGTATAAATAACAGTCCAGTAAACAAAGGACCCTGACAAATTCCTCACTCTGTTTTCTCCCATTGGTTTCCTTCCTGGGTGGTCTTTTTTGGGGCTTGTGTTCTCTGCGTTGCATCCTCTATAAGCTGCACAGCTGTTTGTCAGTTCTCCGTAACAGCCTTTTCTTTCTGTGAGAAGACTGGATCATGTGGGTATTCGGTTCCTACAGATGTCCAGAATTCCATTCAAGACTCCCTTGTTGGTAATGAACTATTTTTGTTCAACTCATTCAAATACAGTTTTGGAAAATGATTAGTTTTAGGAAAGACATCTCAATGAATGATCCAAGGTATGGCTACTTGACCTTGAATAGATATATAAATACAAAAAAAATAAGCAAATAGGCATCCACATATTCAGATTTCTCTCCATGGTGCTATCCCTGAATGGTCTGAAATGAGATTTTTTCTTTTTTAAATGAAACTATATTGATTTTTTGCCGTTAGTTTACAAAACTGTATAATTTTGAGGGTACTGCGTCACACCTCATGTGTACATTTCACTCACCCCTCACTAAAGCTCCAGCACCAGTACCTATCACATTGTGTCCTCTATCTCTACCTCCCTCCCCCAACCACCTCCCCTCTGGTAACCACTGCATTTTTCAGTCTAAGAATTCTTGTTGCATTTTTATCTTTTTCTTTTCTTTTGTTACTTATATTCCACGAATGAATGAAATTGTCTTTCAATTTGTGACTCATTTCACTAACATATACATCTTAACATCCATCCATAGTGTTATAAAAGCACTATATCTTTTTTATTTTTTAAAGATTTATTTATTTATTTGGGCCTCCCCGGCGGTGCAGTGGTTGAGCACTGGGCTTTGAAGCTGCCTGCAGCCTTTGCAGCGCCAGTTCGATCCCCTGCCACCGGCAAGGGTCCCACATGGTGTGCAGACCTCTCCTGCCTTGCCCGCTGCTCCCCTCAGCAGTGTATTTCGTCCGTCTGTCTGTTCTGTTCCCTGCTCTGGCTCTGGTGAATTCTCCCATCCTCCCGCGTGCTTCTGACTATACCCAGTGCTTGTATAAATAAATAAATAAATCTTCAAAAAAAAGGAAAAAAGATTTATTTATTTATTTATACAAGAACCAGGGTATAGGCCAGATTCGAGGGAGGGTGAGAAGATTCACCAGGGACAGAGTGGGGAGCAGAACAGGCAGACTGACGAAATACACTGCTGAGGGGAGCAACGGGTGGACAGGAGAGGTCTGCCACACCATGTGGGACCCTCACCGCCCGGCTGGGATCGAACCGGTGCTGCAGAGGCTGCGGAAAGCTTCACAGCATGGCGCTCAACTGCCTGTGCCACCAGGAGAGGCCCTCATCTTTTTTTTTTTAATAACTCAGTAATATTCCATTGAGAATACATTCCACAGTTTCATTATTCAGTTGTCTGTTGATAGGCATTTCATTTAGTTGCTTCCATGACTGGGCTACTGTGAATAATAGCAAGAGATTTTCTGTAATAATATTTATTAAACCTCATTGCTTCCTCCATTGGGAGAGTAAGGGCATTTTGGAGGATTATCATACCTGGAATGTAGTTAAAATACAACAGGAGAGGAGAGACAACATCCCAGGTTTCAAACACTAAAAGTAGATGAACAAGTGGGAAGTAACATAGCTGCCCCCTAAGGAAAATAAAACACTGAAACCTGAATGACTGTCGAAAGCTCAGAAATGACTGTTTCTCACTGGATAGTGGCAGGGAGACTCAGCAATCAGAAACAGCAGAGATGTCAGGAAAAGGGCCTGGCAGGGGGCTGGAAAGGAGAGAGTGTTTGAAAAAAATCTATAAAAGGGAGTTTGACCCCACATATCACACTTGTCACTCTGAAAAACTGGGTGAGTGCAGGCACTTCATGCGAACAGGAGACTGAAGAGAAACAATCTGAGGGATCATGGGTCAGGGACACAGATTGAATGTTGCTGTGTCTCTGGTCATTTTCTGAAGCTTTGGACAAGCCATTGAACACCCAAACAGCGGCCTGGAAATGCGGGTAGTGGCCTCTCAGGCAACCTTGGCCAAATAGGGGCTGCTATTGATAGGTAAAGGTCTCCGCCTCCCATCCACCAGAGGAGCAGTGCAAGGTGTGGGCTGCACAGTTCCACAGAGACGCTCAGCTGGGATTGCGTCCCAGTTGCCATCAGCGGAAGCCAGCTTACTAGACTCCCTGCATGGGCTAACTTCTTTTCCCTAACTCTTCATGGCCCCTCACTTCTGCTGCCTCAGATCCCCTCCAAAACCAGCTACCTGCACAGAACATCTGTGCCTCAGGCTCTGCTTTGGGAGCTAATCAAGCTTAGACAACTCCCATCAAAAATATTTAGCTTTGATCTCAAAAAACTCAAATGTGCTCCACCTTCCCATCCACTCCTTGTAGAAAAGTGGGCAGCAGGGGCTTTGAATTTTGAGAATATACATGTTTAGCTTTTTCTTTGCGTTGTCTGCCTTAGGGCAGGTAGGAATCATGTGATTTCTATGGAAGAAGATCTTATTTTTGATTACTGATTAATAATAAAACCAGAAATTAAGTAGCTAGCACTTTATATTGATTTAAATGCTGGCTATCATAATAAATTGTAAAATGGGCTTACAGCAGCAAAGGGAAATGACTGGGGATGAAGCCACTCCCACAGAGATGCCTGCAGCATGTGCAGGTTCTTCTTTTTCTCCAGAAATGATGGCAGTTTGGCTTGGAAAGTATTGCTGATGTGTGCAGAGTGTCAGCCGCAAGAACCAGAGGAATTGAAAAAGGGTCTGTGCCAAGCATCAATTTCCCAGCATTTTTTCCCTTTCTGTGTCTTATCCTGACCTTGGAGTCTGGGACACCTTTTTTTTTTTTTCTTTTTTTTTTTCTTTTAATGTACAGATTGGCAGACCCCTAGCCAGAAAATATTTCAACTTTTATGGCTGTGTTTTTTCTAAATCTGATCTCTTCTTGCTTAGGAGAGGCTGTTTATCATCCCAGCAGCTTCACTCTGCTCTACTCAGTCTCATATACAGTGAAAAGGGTACAGGAACCATAGAAGAAAGTTAAAAGAAAGATGTTTTTTCAATGGTACTTCTTTAATCAAAATTTGAAATTTGTAGGGAAAAAATATTCTAATTATTTGTTTTTATTAGCTATTAATTAATTACTTTTGTGTAGAAGAATTGGGGTGTAGGCCAGATGTGTGTGGGGAGAGGATTCATCAGAGACAAGTGTGGGGAGCAGAACAGGTGGATCTACTGAAATAAACTGCTGAGGGGAGCAGCGGGCAAGGCAGGAAAGGTCTGCTGTGGCATGTGGATCAGCTCCCTGGCCAGGGATTGAACTCATGCCTTAGTGGTAATATGGCTGAGACTTAATTCCTAGGTCAGCAGGGAGGCCCATACACCAATAATGCCAACTGTTTAGTGTATAATCCAAGGGTATTTTACCATGTATCCTGCATATAAATGTATATCACTGTATGTATCAAATATATTACTGTAGCTCATATCGATGGTCCATGTATATATGTATGTACATATATGTAGGATATATATAATATACATAACAGGTTTATAATATATCATATTATGACAAATATACCTACTATATATATAATCTATAAAGGTGATGTGATATGCATGTTGTTCTATTGCTTGGGTATTATAGAGATTTTTCCAGGCTGAAAATATAAAAGATCATTATTTTTAATATCTGCATGTTATCCATCTTAGGAATTTGCTGTTGTTTGTTTCTTTGTTTATTAATTTACCTCCTTCCACCCCACTTTCTTGAGGTATAATTGAAAATAAATTTGTAGGCTATTTAAAGTGGTCGATGTGATATATGTATACTTTTGTGAAAGGTACCCCCTGCAGTACCACCACCAATCAGGTTAGATAATTAACACATCCATCCTGTCACATGTTTATCCTCTCCATATTTTGTGAGAATGCATTTTTATATGTATTTATATTTAATTTTTTAAAAAGATTTATTTATGCATACAAGCGCTGGGATGTAGGCCAGAGTTGTGTGGGGGTGAGAGGATTCACCAGATACAGAGCAGGGAACGGAACAGGCAGACTGAAATACACTGCTGAGGGGAGCAGCGGGCGAGACAGGAGAGGTCTGCTGCGCCATGTGGGTAGCTCCCTGGTCGGGGATCTAACTCATACTGTAGTGGCTGGCAGTAGCTTGATAAAGCTGTGTCTTTAACCCCTCGCACCACCAGGGAGGCCCTATGTATTTTTTGTTTAGATTGAGGTAACATTGGTTTACAACACTGTTTATGAGAGGCATAGCTCACACCTCTTCAGGCGTATTTTACCACACCACGTCCACACCAAGGCCCCCATGTTCCCACACTATAGTCCATTGCGCCCCTCCCTGCTCTGCTCTCCACCCCTCTTTCCCTTTCTGATAGCCTCAGTTTTACAGACATATTTCCCTGGCTTGTTTTCGTTTGATTTTGTCTGACCCTTTGTTTTTTTTTAAAGATTTATTTATTTATTTATACAAGCACTGGGTACAGTCAGAGGTGTGGGAGGGTGAGAGAATTCACCAGAGCCAGAGCGGAGAGAACAGGCAGACGGATGAAGTACACTGCTGAGGGGAGCAGCGGGCACAGCAGGAGAGGTCTTCGCGCCATGTGGGACCCTTGCCAATGGCGGGGGTTCAAACCGGCACTGCAGAGGCTGCAGGCAGCTTCGCACCCAGCACTCAACCGCTGTGCCACCAGGGAGGCCCTGACCCTTTGTTTTGTTTCTCTGTATTCCACATGGAAGTGACACCATCCACCATTTGTCTTTCTCCTTCTGACTTACTTCGTTGAGCATTATCCTCTCCAGTTCCATCCATGTTATCACAAATAGCAGGGGTTCATCATTTTGTGACTGGGTGCTATTCCATTGTGTGTATATGCCACATCTTCTTAATCTGCTTGCCTGGCCTTGGATACATAGGTTGTTCCCATAACTTGGTAAGTAGAGCTGCACCGAAAATACCAGTGCGTATATCCCTTTGAATTAGTGTTTTTGCTTATTTCCCACATAACTATTTATGGATTACATGTGTGATATTTATGGATTATATGGCCTGTCTAGTTTTTCCCCCATTTTAAAAATTTATTTATGTCTAGTTAGTTTTAATATTTTGGTAGACCTCAATACTATTTTCCATAGAGGCTAGACCTGTCTCTGTTCCCACCAACAGTGTCTGAGGGTTTATTTTTCTTTCTTTCTTTTTTAAAGAACAGGTTTATTAGAAAAGGGACAGAAGACTAAAGGACACTTGCATAGACACAAGTGGGCAGGAAGAGCTACTAAGGGTTTCTTTTTCTCCACATCTTTGTCAATACTTGTTTTTGGGCTTTTTGATGTGGGCCATCCTCACAGGTGTGAGATGGTATCTCATCAAATTTTGCTTTTCATTCTTTGATAGTAAATGATGAGCATTATTTTATGTGCCTGTGGACCATCGGCAGATCTTCTTTGGAAAAGGGCCTATTTATCTCTTTTGCCTATTGTTTGAGTGAGTTGTTGTTACTTAGTGATATGTGTGCTTTGTAGGTCTTGCATGTTAGTTCTTTGTATGATGAACACATATTTTCTGTCATTCAGAAATTCTTTTTTTAATGATAGTTTCTTTCACTGTGCAGAGACTTTTTGGTTGGTTGTAATCTCATTTGTTTATTTTTGCTTTTGTTTTCCTTTACTTTGGAGTTGAATCTCCAAAGATACCCCTGAAACCAACATTGAGTAGTAGTGTTTTTTTTTTTTTTTCTTTTTAAAGATTTTATTTGTTTATACAAAAACTGTGGTATAGGTCAGAGGTGCGGGAGGGTGGGAGAATTCACCAGAGAGAGAACGGAGAGCAGAACAAGCAGACAGAGCAAAGTCGGTTTCTCCTTGCCTGGCCAGGAATTGAACCCATGCTGCAGAGATTGCGGACAGCTTCACAGCACTGCACTCAACCTGCTGTGCCACTGGGGAGGCCCGACATTGAGTAGTGTTGTAACTGTGCCTTTTCTATGTATTTTATGGTTTCATAAATTATCATAGATAATACATAAATAGTTAATTCATAAACTGTCACGATGAATGTAGGTTTTTTTTCTGGTCTCTCAATTCTGTTCCATTGGTCTGTGTCTCTATTTTATTTCAATTCAATTCTATTTTTGCTTTCTATAGCTTTGTAATATAGTTTGAAGTTTAGGAATGTGATACCTCAGTTGTCCTGTCCTTTTTTTATCAGAGCTATTTTGCTTTGGCTCTTCGGCGGCTTCTGTCATTCCATATGAATTTCAGCAATGTTTGTTCTATTTCTTTGAGGAATGCCACTGAAACAATGTTAGGGATTGGACTGAATCTGTATCTTGCTTTGAGTATGACAGCCATTATAACAATGTTAATTCTTCCAATCCATTAGCAGGGAATAGCTTTCCATTTCTTTGTGTCTTCTATTTCTTCTGACAGTATCTTATTGTTCATCATCAGTCACATAGCCAACCTTCAGTATAGGGGTTAGATATAGACACTGATATTTTTTTCCTAATTTTCTGTAAATACAAAAAAAATTATTGTAATATGTATCTTTCTCTGTAGCCTGTTTTGCTCATATGATAACAGTAGGATAAATATCTAGTAGAAATACTGTAATAAAGGATTTGAGAATTTATAATTTTGATAAAGATTGTAAAATTGCTATTGTTAGAGTCTTATTAGTTTGCACTCTTAGAAGGCATGTTTGAGTGAATCTGTTAATGTCCATCTTGACTAATTTGCTGAATTTTTCCTTTTGATTTTCAGCAACCTATTAGAATATATAGTTCAATGGATTAGTACTTTACTTTGATTTCTCTAATTGTTGAATAAATATTATATTATTATTAATGTAAATATTATTGTTAGATAGGAGCCCTTTCATATGTTCAGAACCAAATATATTTCTTTTCAATTGCCTTTCTCTTTCCCTTGATCTTTCTTGTATGGGCTTATTGTTTTCTTGGTTTTTAAAATTCTTATATGTAAGGAAATACACTCACAAGTCCCTTGTGAGTGATATAATCATTTTTCCTGTTTTTCTTGATTTTTATGCTATTTTTCACATGCAAAAATTTAGGTTTTTGTGTGGTTGGATATATTATTTCTATAGGAGTTTCTGAGTTTAACAATTCACTAGGAAGAGCTTCCCTTTTCTGAAATTAAAAATTTATTTTATGTTCACTTCTAGTGCTTTCAAGGTGAATTTATGTTTAAATCTTTGCTCTAAATTTACTTAGAATGGCTAAATCTTAATTTTTTTTATAGCTGTCAAGTGTTCTAAAAGCAGTTTTTTAAATAATCCCTATTCTCCACACTCATTTGAAAAAATTTTTGTCGTAAACATTAGATCAAATTTGAATTTTGTTTTCTGTTTCCTTGACGTATTTAGTCTTGCATAAATAGCATACATTTTTCATTACACTAGTTTTATGAACAATTTTAATATCTAGAGAATTAGTCTCCCCTCTACCAATATTATTAATACTATCCTGATATTTTTGCATGTTGATTTTGTACATATGTTTTAGAACTGCCTGGTGTAATTTTTTTAAATGGTATTTCATTGAAATCAAAATAAGTTTAGTGATTAACTCATATAATATCCTTATGTTATATAGGTTTCTGATTTGAGAAGATGGTGTGATGTTTTTCCCCATCTTCTAAATCCTTCACCAATATTATAAAGTTATTTTAGAGGTGTTTTACTATTTTGGCAGTTTTAAAAGTGATGTTTTCTTTCATTAGCTTCTTAATTGTTGGCCTCTATGAAACCTATTGATTTCTAGATTAATTTCATATTCAGCATCTTAATTATTTCTCTTAAAAATTAAAATAGATTATCAGGTGCTCTTAGTGACCTTTTCCAGCAAAATAATCATATTATCTACAAATAATGATAGCTTTATTTCCTCCTGTCCAGTTTTGTGTGTCATGTGATTCATTCCCTGAATTTTTTGGCAAGTACTTCTACAAAAAAGTTAAAAAATGAACACAAAAAGATATCCTTTGCTATGTGTTAATGAAAGTTCATTTCCATTTCATTTCATTTAATTATCCTTCAAATTTCCCATTATGCTTTTTTGGTGACTACTTCAGAAATAAGCTTTTCAGTAAGATTATTTTTTTAGAGCAGCTTGTGGTTTATAAATAAATTTAGTGGACAGCACCGAACCATTATAATTTTTTCACTGTTTTTCAGAAGTGTCTGTTTTTCTTCATGATGTTTCCACTTTGCCATCATTTCTGTTACATTATTTGGTTTCTTTTCATTCTTTCCTGAGCACTGATATGTTACAAATCTATCTCCTATTATTGTGTCACATCGTCTATGAAAATATATTCCCTTATCTTTTTGAAATTGTTATTCCACAAATTTATTTTAAGTTGTTGCTCTACCATTGACTATGCTATTCACTGGTAACCTAGTGACATTTGGGGAGTGGTGCATTTTGTTTGGACTTTCTCCCTGTTTCTTTTCGTCTCTCTTCTCTTAATCTTCTTATTTGATCTCCTTTGACTTCCTTTGAATGAGATAAATTCTTTCTGTATCATTTCTTTGCAAACATGACTGTGTGGAGATGGCTGTACTCTAATACAAGTCTCCAAAGGACACATGGTTATGCTGTAAATGAATTCTTTTCACTGTTGTTTCCCCCCAGCACACAGATACTGATGCTTTCCACCTCTCATTTTGCAGTCTTTCTCCCCCCCTGGCCAGACACACACCTGTCTGGAGATTTGACGTAGTCATATGCAACATTTTGTTGCTTCTCAAAATGTTAGGACAAACCAAATCTAGGCAGGCCCCTCACCTCTTTGTCTTCCAGTCCTTGTTTCACACATGACACTGCTGATCTTACACCACAAGTGTTCCTCTTCAGTAGAGGATTGTAGTGTGAGCTGCTCTCTTTTGAGTCACTCCTTGCTGAGTTGCTCTTATCTATATATATTTTTTATTTAAATTTTATTTTTATATTCCCCATACAATTAAAGCCCCCTTATTTTGACCCCAATCCCTCCTTTCCCTGCCCCCCATCCCCCAGAGAGTGTCTCTGGTTCATAGTTGTTTGTTGATTTTGATATTTTCTTTCTTATAGTTATTTGTTTTCCTGGTCCCTTATATAAGTTTTCTAGATTCCTGCTATGAGTGAGACCATCCGGTATTTTTCTTTTTCTTTCTGGCTTATTTCGCTGAGCATGATCCCTTCCAGCGCCATCCATGTTGCTGCAAATTGCACGTGTTTATCTTTTTTGAATGCTGAGTAATATTCCATGGTGTATATGGACCACATCTTCTTGATCCAGTCATCTATTTTTGGGCATTTGGGTTGTTTTCAAAGCTTAGCTATTGTAAACAGTACTGCTATAAACATAGGGGTGCAGATGCTCTTTGGAATTGATATTTCTGTGTCCTTTGGGTAAATACCTAGGAGTGGAATTGCTGGATCATATAGAAGCTCTATGTTTAGTAGGTCCAGAAATCTCCACACAGCTCTCCATAGTGGTTGGACCAGTTTGCACTCCCACCAACAGGGCAGGAGAGTTCCTTTTTTTCCACAACCTCACCAACATTTGTTGTTGCTAGTTTTTTTAATATGTGCCATTCTCGCTGGTGTAAAATGGTATCTCATGGTAGTTTTGATTTGCATTTCCCTGATTACAGGTGATGTTGAACATTTTTTCACATGCCTGTTGGCCATTTGCATTTCCCCTTCAGAGAAGTTTCTTTTTAGCTCTTCTGCCCATTTTTTGACTGGATTATTTTCTTTGTTGTTGTTGAGTCTCATCAGCTCTATGCAGATTTTTGTGATCAGTCCTTTATCATCAGTGTTGTGTGCAAAAATGTTCTCCCAGTCGGTGAGGTTTCTCTTTGTTTTTGTTATTGTCTCTTTTGCTGTGCAGAAGTTCTTTAATTTGATGTAGTCCCAGCTGTTTATCTTTGCCTTCACTATCACTGCTTTGGGTGATGCATCTGTAAAGATGTCTTTGATGTGCATATTATGTAGTGTTTCACCTAAATTACCTTCTATGTATTTTATGGTTTCAGATCTTATGTCTAGTCCTTTAATCCATTTTGAGTTGGCTTTTGTGCATGGTGTTAGGTAGTAGTCAAGCTTCATTCTTTTGCATGTAGTGACCCAGTTTTCCAGCACCATTTATTGAACAAACTTTCTTTGCTCCAATCATATTCTTTGCTCCTTTGTCAAAGATTAGTTGACCTTAAATCTGTGGGTTTATTTCTGGATTTTCTATTTAATTACATTGGTCTGTGTGTCTGTTCTTGTTCCAACACCATGCAGTTTTGATGATTATGGCTTTGTAGTATAGTTTGAAGTCTGGGAGTGTGATGCCTCCTTCCCTTCTTTATTTTTTTCAGAAGAGTTTTGGCTATTTGGGGTTTTTTGTGATTCCATATGAATTTCATCAATAATTGTTCTATTTCTTTGAAGAGTGTCATTGACATTTTTATTGGAATGGCATTGAATCTGTATATTGCTTTTGGTAGGATGGCCATTTTGATGATGTTAATTCTTCCAATCCATGAGCAGGGGATGTCTTTCCATTTCTTTGTGTCTTCTTCTATTTCTTTTAACAGTGTTTTATAGTTTTCTTTGTATAGGTCCTTTACCTCTTTTGTTAGATTTATTCCCAAGTATTTGATTTTTTTGTTTCAATATTAAAAGGGATTTTTTTTTTATTTCTTCTTCTTCAGATTTATTGTTTGTGTATAGGAAGGCTACTGACTTTTGCGTGTTGATTTTGTGTCCTGCCACTTTACTGAACTGATTGATGAGCTGAATTAGTTTTTCTGTGGAGTTTTTGGGGTTCTCTATGTATATTATCATATCATCTGCAAATAGTGCCTTATCTATATATTTTTAAAAGATTTATTTATTTATACAAGAACTGGGGTACAGGCCAGAGTCGCAGGAGGGTGAGAGGATTCACCAGAGATAGAGCGGGGAGCAGAACAGGCAGATAACTGAAAACACTGCTGAGGGGAGCAGCAGGCGCGACAGGAGAGGTCTGCTGTACCGTGTGGGAATCTTCCTGGCTGGCCAGGAATCGAACTCGTGCTGAAGAGGCTGCAGAGAGCTTCACAGTGCTGCGCTCAACCCCCTGCACCATTGGGGAGGCCCTGCTCTTATCTGTATTTAATTGCCCATTGTCATATTGTATAGTTCTAGTTTGCAGAAACCTTTCATTGGAGTTGGAATTTGCATTTTCCTTTGTTGTTATTATTTTGGACGATTTCTAAGGGAGAGAGGGAAAACATGTTTTTAATGTGTAATTAAAAAAATCTGGACTGTTTTTGAAATTTAATTTTTTGCCCTAGTATCACTGCTTCATAATGTTCACTAAATCCAATTTAACCCTTGTTCTTTAGTTTTGAGTATTGTCTGGGACCAACTTTTCAGGACCAGGTGTCTATAAATCTTGGTAAAAGTAAAGAAATATTTTGGATAAAAGGTGGTAGGACAGCTTCGAGGAGTTTCTGGGGTGGAGAGAAAGAAATGTGCTATCAGGACAACAAACTGAGGGGTCCAGAGAATATACCAGGATTAAGCTAGAACTTTGAGTTAGGAGTGTGTGTATGTGTGTGTGCACGTTTGTGTGTGCATGCTTATGGTTTGCTTGATTTCAGTAAAGGTACATTTTTTTTTTTATGTTATATCATGAAAAAACTAACAGTCCTTCAGTTCAATTAAAGTCCAGAATAGTGACTGCTAAGGTCAATATTTAAGTAGCGATTTGAAATGCAATTGCTAGTGGCTTATAATTTCAGTTATTTGGTCTGAAAACACACATCAGCAGGAAATACTCTGAAGTAGTTATCTACTTAATTTTATTATTTCCTTCATTGTTCTCTCTCATTTAGTGAGTTAAGACCATGATAAATTTATAGGCTTTTGTTGTAGCCTATGAACCTTTTCATTCAAAATTTGTTCTGACCTCTTCTCACTTCTACACTGATGTCCTAGGCACATTTGATAATACTGGGATAAGTTTTGCTTTTATTTTGACGTTATCTGTGTAATCTTTTTTTTTAAGATTTATTTATTTATGCATACTTGAACTGGGGTGTAGGCCAGAGGTGGCTGGGGTGAAGAGGTGGTGAGAGGATTCACCAGAGACAGAATGGGGAGCAGAACAGGTTGATCTACTGAAATACACTGCTAAGGGGAGCAGCAGGTGAGACAGGAGAGGTCTGCTGCACCATGTGGGTCAGCACCCTGGCCAGGGATCGAACTCATGCTACAGTGGCTGTGGATAGCTTGATAGCACCGAGACTTAACCCCTGAGCCACCAGGGAGACCCTATCTATGTAATCTTAGTAAATATGTAAAGTCAACTTGTTGATGTCTAGGACTTTCAAAAATTAAAATGAAATATGTTTGATTAAATTACTGATCAAGAATTATTTCATCAATATAACCATAGAATTGTACGTATATTAACTAATGAAGATAAATTATATTTCTTTCAAAAGTATTCCCCATCCCCCAATTCCTTATGAACCATTTGACTTTAAACATTGTATGCTGACTTGAGCAGAAAAGAAGTAAGCATTTATTATGGCAGTAAATTATAGCTAAACTTTTTTAATAATTTCATTTAGATGAGAAGTCAATTTCAAAATATATGGCCTTTTCCCTTCTGAAGTATTAATTAGTTGTTTTTACAATAGCAGTAATCCATTATGTACAAAGAAGCCAAAGAAACAGGTCACAAGTTAGAAAAAAATACGGGCTTTGAATGAATCCAAAGTCCTATTTCAGTTCCTGTAGAGAATGTGATCTTGACCAAGTTACTTAAGTTGAAGGTCTCCTCAACTTTGAATTAGTGAGACTAGCACCCATGAAACAGCATTTTGGGGGCCTCCCTGGTGGCGCAGCGCTGTGAAGCTGTCTGCAGCCTCTGCAGCGCTGGTTCAATTCCTGGACGGCCAGGGAGAAACCCACGTGGTGCGACAGACCTCTCCTGTCTCGCCCGCTGCTCCCCTCAGCAGTGCTTTCAGTCTATCTGCCTGTTCTGCTCCCTTCTCTGTCTCTGTTGAATCCTCTCACCCTCCAGCTACTCTGGCCTGTACCCCAGCTCTTGTATAAATAAAAATAAAATCTTTCAAAAAAAAAAAAAAGAAAAAAGAAACAGCATTTTGAGGAAAGTGAGAAATTTCAGACCATTTCACTTGAAAACAAGAGGTAAATAACAATCACAATTATATCCAAACCACATTATTGTGGGTACAACATTACAGGATTTTATGTGTCTTTATCATACCATCTTATTGCTCTGCTGCTTCAAAACTTTGACAGAAGAGAAGGTGGTATCTGAAAAATCGACATTAAAAAAGTAAACTACAATTCAAAGGCAGAACTAAGGAGGCACAAATCCTGGCTCTATAGTGACTACATGGGCTACTCTGCTGTCAGAAGCTTAATCTACCACTCGGGAATAGCAATTGTAGCTATTTCCTTGTGTTGATTACATACAGTAGCAGTCATAATTATTCATTTAATTTTCCTCCACAATAACAGGGAAATCATTAATTATACTATGAATTTTAAAAGGTTTTTAATCTTAAAAGGAATTCAATCACAGGCCTCCCAAAACAGAGCCTCAAGTTGTAACGGAATTACTGGACTTTTGATGTTTGAAGTTTGCAGCACCAGAAAATAGTCTTTTAGGTTAGAGTAATTTGGGGGCCTTGGTACTAGGAAAGCTTTTCAAGAAGTAGAAATCTGTTTAACTAACAGTCTAGCACTGCCAGAAGATGAATACTAACTGTCTAGATGAAAGCTTAGGTAAGTTAAAAACACAACTGTTTAAAAAAGACTTACTGAGAATGCCAGATTTAGAGTGTTAATAACCATCATAAAAGGTACTATTCTAAGGAAAGAGAAGAAAAAGGGCAATTCAGGCAAAACTAACAATTCCATTCAACTCTATTCTACTCGAGCATCTTGTGTGAGAATTGTGTTGAAGAGCACTTACTCAGGGAATTAATAAGAAATGTTTTCAATAAAGTATACTGGAATTCTAGCATGTGGCAACAACAGGAAACATGTAAGTAATTCTGCTTGGTAAGTGCTTTTTCATCTAAAATAGTAAGTACACATACCATGTGTAGCACAGTAATATTTTGCTAGAAATCACCAGACAATGCCCTTTATTTCTTGCTGGTAAAGTGGTCTTTGTGATTTTTCAGTTCTAACTGAACTCCACCTCAGTCCTCTGTTCAGCATCTAAAGAGTACATTCCATGGAGTGGATGAGAAAAAATGTCTTAGAAACAGAAAAGTTTGTCTTTTTATTTTGACACATTTATTCCAGATCTGAGCCCTGGTTCAGATTTATGTGTTGTAAATTTCTTCTTTCAGTGCTTCTGTTTTAATTCTCTTAATGGCGTTTTTTGATGAACAAAATTTCTCTATTAAAAATAGTTCTCCATTTAATAATGTTCCATTTATCATTCTTTTCTTTATGATTAATGCTGTTTCATGTGTTGTTTGCCTCCTCAAGGCAAAGGAAAAGAGACTGCTAATATGAATTCACCTGAAGTGTAATTTTATTTGATATATGACATATAAATCAAAGGCATTGCCATTTCATCCATCTTATTGACATCACAAACATTCCAATTTTATTAGAAACAAACTATTGATGCAATAAGGAGTCATGAATCTATGAGCTTACTGGTGGCTAGCTGTGCCTACCTTTTAAACATCTAATACATACAAATTACTCTAAATTTCTTGTAAAACATTCTATTTTTAGACTGATTCAAGTTTTAGAAATTTTTATAATAGTGATTGAAAATTTACCTTTCTTGAACTTCCTGGGGGCACAGAGGTTAAGTCTCAGTGCTATCAAGCTATTGCCAGCCATTGCTTTACGAGTTTGATCCCCGGCCAAGGAGGTGACCCACACGGCACAGCAGATCTTTCCTGTCTTGCTTGCTGCTCCCCTCAGCAGTGTATTTCAGCCAATCCACCTGTTCTGCTCCCCACTCTGTCTCTGGTGATTCTTTTCACCCCCCCCCCCACACACACCTCTAGCCCACAGTCCAGTCTTGTAGGCATAAATAAATAAAAAATATTTTTAAAAAGAAGAAAATTTACCTTCCTGAGACTTCTCCTCATCGGTGCAGGCGCTCTTTTGGGATACTTCCTCTAATGTCCAGTTTTCCCATCTACATCCTGATTCTTCAGATCCTTAGAGATAGCTCTCATCTCCCTGTGAAGACATTGCTTTTAACAAGGAGAGAGAACTTGGTTTTGAGGTCAGAGAGAAAGAGCCACAGGTACTGCAACTGTGGATCTGGGTAGAGGAGAGATTGAGAGAATGCGAGCAGAACTGGGATTCGTCTGACTGGGGACATCTGATTTCCCAGCATGAATGTCAGGAGAATTCTGTCTTGGGTATTTTCCACTGTTAAGTAGGGGTGACTTAGGAAATAGGGAGATTCACAGAGAGGAGTTTAGAGAGAGCACTGTCAGCGTCAACTGACTTAGGTTTGACACCAGGTCTTGATACTTGTTGAAATTAAATTCTTTAGTGTAGATAGACAATTTTAGTAAAATAAAGGGGTCAAAAATCACGTATTGGGAAGGTTAATGAGAAACTAGTATAGTTAGTATGGGTAAAATCTACTTTGTTTTTTATGGCAATAGAAAATTGTTGATACTTGGATTATCTAAAAGTGATGATGTCAGGACAAGCTTACTGATAAGAGATAATGGTGAATTCTGTTGTGGAGTTGAGAAATTTGTGCTTAAACTTTGAAAAAGTGATACATTCTCGAAAAAAGACTGGCAATGATGAGAAGTGTTTTCATTTTCACTGGAGGGTGCTGTCTGCCGTGTGGGAGATTGTCGCTTTCCATCTTGCCGATCATCTTGTAACAGGATGGTCCCCAGGAAAAGGGGAGGTTCCAGGTTCCCTGCCCCACCCAAGGGAGGGTGGAGCTGAGCAGGAAGAGGAGAAGAAGAGACTGAGGAAGGAAGCAGGATGGAGAAGGAGACCTGGAGGAGGCTCATGGAGCCTAGAGACACGTGAAGAAACTGCGCTTGTCTTTTGGTCGTGGACTGGGTGACACAGATGTGGGTGAGACCTGTGGGGAGGTGACAATGGCAGCTTTTATCTTGATGTTGATTTTGCTCTTTTCCTTCCGGGCTTGTCCGGTTGTTTGTGACCCTTTTCTGTGGGTCCCCACTGGAAGATGCTTTAGTCTTGTGGCAGGCTTTGGGGCCTTGTTCTGGGCCAATCCCATTTGGATGGAGTTTTACCCACGAGGGGACGGGTAACTTTGGGTGCTTCATTTAGAAACTAGACTCTTTGCCTTACCTGTATTGTTTCCTAGTTTTATTAAAGTTCCTTCCCATTAAAGTCTCATGTGTTTTGTGTTGATGCGGCGGATGGCAGAATCCATTTAGAATAGGCAGGTTTGCGGGGTTTGGGCTGCCCCTCTCCCTGTCCTATAACAATCTGAGTAGGTTCACATGGGAACCTGGCTAACTTCCGAATACTTGTGACGATCCAGGCAATGAATTGCTGCCCTTACAGGCCAGTTAGGAGAAAACTGCCCCTTAGTATATTCTGGTCGTTTTGAAAACAAAGGTAGAAAGAGACAGGATATCCTAGAAAAGGATGAGATGATTGAAAGGAAGAGATTCAAGACAAAGATGGAAAATATTTGGTACCCAGGAAGAACAGAGTTTAGTCTTAGGGAAAAAAAAATAAACATTAAATCAGGAAAGAATCGAAAGCAAAAGAAAACGGGATAAAGAGCTATAGAGGTATTAATTATTGTTAAAATTTCAATCATATTATATCAATGTATCAAATCAAAAGAGAATATAAATCTTAAATTTCCACAGTGTCATATATCAAATATATTTTGATAAAACTGTAATAACTAGAGAGATGTAAAGGTGGGGAAAATGGAAAAACATAATTCGCATTTAATAGTATCAATCTCCTTGGAGAGTATGAAGTCTTAATAGTTGAGATTAAAAGAAAGTTTAAGTTATACCTAATTTTGAGAAGACTAAAGAAAAATACACAATTTGATATAGTATACTTGAAAGTATCCTGATAAGCATTCATTACAAATAAATTTGGTGAAAGTTATATTAATATTTGAAAGAAAGCCCATTAATACTATGGCTTTTTGTAGAAAAATATTAAAGCATACACAAGTATTTAGTAATAATATTATTTTATTTAAACCTGTGCTTAGGGATAAAAGCATCTGTTGTCTGCCTGTTAGCCAGAGGAAGGTTGTTTTCTGATCTGTAATCAGTCTAAGCCTGGTTGTTGGTTGATATATTTACGAATTTCCTGTCATCAGGAGATATTAATGTTCTTTAAATATGGTGGGTTTTTGGAAGTTTTTCTCTTCTTATCACTCAGTTCACTTAAACTTGGAGACTTTTTGAAACATCATCAATTCTGACTAAGAATCAGTCCTTTCAAAGGACTTGAGTCTTCCTTATCAAACATGGTGTTGGTGTTAAAGCCTGACGGGATGTCCTCTTTGCTACATCCCACATCTAGAACGCTTTGTAAAGTCATTTGATTTCATATTCTTCTAAATATGACATCATTTTTTAATTTACATTACCTCTTTCACTCATCAGTTAGGATAATTTCCATTTGTTTACAGTATAGTTACAGGGCAGCTTTCAATAATTAGAAGAGTTTAAGTATTAATTTGAGAACTTAATTATGACCAAAGTCCTTCTAGTTCTTAAAAAGTCTAGTCTAGTCTAGTCTAACTAGTGTAACCTTGCTAAGGGAACTAAGGCCAATCAAGATCCATGGGATGGGGAAGTGAATTACCATTACTTAAAGAATGTAGATTATTTTATTTTTATTTATTTATTTTTAAAGATTTATTTATTATACAAGCACTGGGTACAGTCAGAAGCACGGGAGGGTGAGAGAATTCACCAGACCAGAGCGGGGAGCAGAGCAGGCAGACTGACGAAGCACACTGCTGAGGGGAGCAGCGGGCGCTGCAGGAGAGGTCTGCGCACCATGTGGGACCCTTGCTGGTGGCCGGGAATCAAACCGGCACTGCAGAGGCTGTGGGCAGCTTCACAGCCCAGTGCTCAACCTCTGCGCCACCAGGGGAGACCCAAGAATGTAGATTATTTTAAATTCAGATTTGGCCCCCCAGAGGCTGAGAAGAGCTCTTGTCATTGCCTCAGTTCCTTGTTGTTTTCCTAGTAGAGGGAACAATCATTGTCTCCTCTTTTTTTTTTTTTTTTTTTTACAGAAAAAAATGTAGTTGGGAGGAGGGTCATTCAGGTGTAGTTTCATCTGTAAGCATGTCCTCTCTAAGAATCTCATCTTTACTGTCAGAGCAAAGATGAAGCCATCCTGTTCTTGTCCCCTTGACAGCTCAGGCGCCTCATCCTGGGACTTATGCCCCTTCCTCTCTTGTCAAAAGTCAGGAACTGCATATTCACTGTATCGCCCCCAGGCAGGTCATTAAATTGACCTTTTTTTTTTTTTTTTTTTTTTTTTTGGCTAACTTGTCTGATGCTGTTTTGTTTGCTTGTCCAGCCTGAGAAGAACCCAAAGGAGTAGGGGATTTTCCCCTGTGTCCCAACAGACTCCAGAAACTAAAAGGATGACAGTGACAATTAGGGATTACAACCAAAGCTTATATTCTAGAGAACTCCATGATAACTTTCTGATAAGTCAAAGTTCTGATTTTTGGGCGCTCCGAAGGATTGTTCTGGAAGTCATGTCAGGACTCATAGGAGCTGCTCTCGCCATCTCTCCAACCATTTGGGCAGCACCTGATTCCCTGTATTACATCCCTTTATCTTTTTGGTGTTAAAAAGATTTCTGTTCTTTACAACTGAACTCTGATAGTGTCAGCCTAGAGACAATCAAGAGGGATATAGTTTTGTTGAAGACTAGAGAGAAATGTTTTATATAGAGAGAATTGTCAACTATGTTGAATGCTGCTTGAGAGATCAAGTAAAATGAATAAAAAGTACCTTTTGGGTTTCACACGACGGTGACTGGTGATGATGATAACTGCAGTTTATTGGGGAGTTAGAGGGAAGTCCAAGGAGACAAGGTTGAGGAGCAAGTAGGAAATGAAGTAACAGAGAAACTAGAGATAAACCTTTTAAGTAATTTTGTGGTGTCAGTGAGCAGAGAAATATTATAGTAGCTTCAGGAGGAGGAGGGGCTGGGGAACTTGCACTTGGAGTGGAGATATTGTTTGTAGTGGTTTTCTTGCTTTGGGTTGCAAATTGCAGAAATTCTGATTCAAATTGGCTTAAGCCAAAAAAGAAAAAAAAAAAAAAAGTTCATGTAGCTGAAAAAGCCCAGAATTGTGGGCAACTGTTGTTATTTTTTCTATAGCTTCCCATTCTGACATTCTCTATAGTTTTTTTTAAAATATATATTCAGTTTCTGCTTTTATTATAGTAACAAAATAATGTCTAATCCTGGCTTTTATATCTTTATGGTATACAGAGCAGAGTGAGAGGAAAACACTAATTCTGACATTCACCCTGAGTGGACCAACATAAACCAATCATAGTGTCCAGAGAAATTTCATGAACTAGATGGTTAGGGTTTGAGTTACTGCCTCTCCCCAAACTAACAGAGGAAAAACATAACACGGATCACTTGTACCCTAAACTGAAGATGAGTTTAATCTCCTCCAAACTTTGGTCAATGAACAATGGGATTAGAAGGAACCATCAAGTTTATAACCCAGTCCATGGTCTGTGTGCTGTGGGAAGGAAGCCACAGGAAAAAATCAATAATAGCGCAGAGGCTAGAGGTAATTTCAGACCTTTGAGAGGAGGCGTTTTCAGGGCACAAGTGCAGGAAAGGAAGATAGGTTGGGTAGAAAGAAGGTGACTTTCTCCTCTGAGAGAAAGGATAATGTGGCAGGGGAAGAAATTAGCTGGCTCTAAGTGGGAGGAAGGAAGAATTTCTACACTACAGCTTCTATTGTCTTAAGTATTAGGACATAGGAAAATTCCTTCACCCTCTCTCTGTTCTTCTGAGGTTGGGCAGATAAATAAATGAATATCAGGCAGAGCAATAGGAGAAAAGACCAAATTTAACAATGTATGTATGGAGAGTTTTCATGATTATAAATCCTAAAGAATAATGTAGCCAACATAGGATATTTGTTCTGTGTTTATGGAGCTGAGGCATCAAGGAGAGAGGAAGGGAGACCTCAAATGACAGGCAAGGAGGGGGTGACCTCATCTTCACACTGAGATTAAAATGAGATTCTCAGGTAGAGAGAACATTGATATAGATGATATCCTTCCAAACAACATTAGATCATAAAAGGTGAACAGTAGTTGCTTCTCTGTCTAGGAAAAAGTGCAAAGGACAAAAAGTTCCCAGGGTCTTCAGTGCTATTAATAAAGTCTGAATTCTTTGGGTGGTGGTAATAGACTTCTCAAGGCTTACAGGTTTCCACTGACCTTTAGTTTTTGCCAAGGTGACACTTATAAGAGGCCTACCTACTTTGGGAATATTTAGAAAAGGCTATATGACCCTTTCGGGGAAATCAGCCTTACACAAGGAAGCCTGAGACAGTCATGAGGGGCATCCCAGAACCCCCAAACCTGCCTGCTCTAAATGAGTTCTGCCACCTGCTGCATGGAGACAAACATGCTCTTAGTCCATAAGATCTTCAATAGAAAAGAACTTTACTAGAATTAGTGTGCAATACAGAGAAGAGAAGCGAATGTAGTTTCCAAACGAAACATCCAAGGTTACCCATCCTCTCATGGATAAATATCCAACCAAACAGGGTTGGCCCAAAGCAGGGCCACTGAGACCTGAAAGCTTGCCACAAGTCAGGGGCACCATCTGGCAGGGAACCAGAGAAAAGGGGCAGAAGGAACCAGGCAAGCTGGAAGGAAAAGAGCAAAATAAAAAGCAAGATAAAGGCTGTTATTGTCAGCCTCCCTACAGGCCCCTCACCCACACCTCTTTCAAGTGTCTCCTTCCATGTCCCCCAAGTCCCTGTGCAAGTCCCGAGGCCAAGGAGTAAGCACAGCTTCTTCACATGCCTCTCTTTCTGTGGGGATTACTCTGTTACAAGAGCATCCACTGATGGTGAAGGAGGCAGAGAGAGCAGGATATTGAGACAATAGGAGGTGTAAAATCACCTTTTGCAAAGGATGGAAATGAAATGGGGGTTCAGAGAAGATTGAATGAATGGCTGAGAACCACGACCACATTCCTGTTTCTGTTTTGGAGGAGTACAATTTCAGACTCTCCGGTTCACAAACTGGTAATGATTATTAATTACTTCTTTTCTATTTTCCTCATTCTCAAGTTCTAAAAATAATTTTCCTTTTTTTTTTTCTTAATAGCCATCCTTCTGCCTTGCCTTAGTCTGAGCTGTCATCTTCCCGGGGATCATTATGGCAGCTTCAGCAGAAATTTTATCTTCAGACTCTTCCCTTCCTGATCCAGTCACACTGCTGTCAAAATCATCATCCTTAAATACAACTTTTGTCATATTGTTTCTTTGTTCACCACATGTGCCTGAGTTGGTTTCAAAGGTCTTGGGGCTAGAGCTTTCTTATATTTTTTCCCTCTGCTTTCCAATATAAAAATCTCTGATCCTGTCAATCTCATTTTTTCTTTTGCCCAAGAACTTAATGTCACATTCTTTTCCACTTTTCTGTCTTCAATGTCCCCTTTGCTGGAATTTGCAAACCTGACCTTTTCACTCCATCAAATCTCCCCTCCTCCTTTAGGATTTTGATGTTCAGTAGAAGTTTCTGTGATAATGGAAATGTTTTATATCCATATGATCACAGGTAGCAATATAGCACTTGAAATGTGGTGAGAAATACATTTACATTTTATTTTTATTTATATTTAATTTTACTTATATTTATTTATTTGTTTGTTTTTTTTTTAACAATTTATTAATTTATACAAAAGCTGGGGTACAAGCCAGAGATGTGGGAGGGTGAGAGAATTCACCAGAGACAGAGTGGAATAGAACAGGCAGACGAAAGAGAACACTGCTGAGAGGAGCAGCAGGCGAGTCAGGAGAGGTCTGCCACACCATGTGGGTAGCTCCCTGGCCTGCCAGGAATCGAATTTGTGCTGCAGAGGCTGCAGACAGCTTCACAGCACTGTGCTCAACCCACTATGCCATTTGGGAGATCCTTACTTATATTTAAATGTAAGTAGTCATATGTAGTTAGTTACTACTGTCACTGGGAGCCTCGTTCCTGGTTAGGGAACTAGAATTGAAATGGGGCAAAATTGAGGGGTACCCAGGTGCCTCACACTGTTACAATGAAAACCCATTTTTTCCCCCTATTCTAAGGCTCCAACCAGTTGCACACAAATGAATCATTCTTGTGTACTCAAAGATCTTTAATCAGTACGAGGATCAAAGGAGTAGATAAATAGGAGAGGAGATACAGAGAGACTTCCCAGTAATCTATGAAATCACCCATACCCTCCTGGGCAAACACCCGGTCAACTAGACTGGGCCCACAGCTGGGTGGGCAAGGCTTAATAGTAAAGTTGCCAGCCGAACAGTTCCACGGCACATATTGGCAACAGCCACAAGTAAGGGGTTAGGTAGGTCCCAAAGAGCGAGATGGAAGTAGAGATTTGAAATTCACAATCCAAGCTGCGTAATCCATCATGAGGTCATGAGGGCAGCTACCATTGTTCTTGAAAAGCCCAACCCACCCGCCGAAGTCACCCCACATGTCCCTCCTTCCTCTTTGTTCTAAACCAGTCTGTATCTGCTTTGTTCCTTCCTTCTTCCCAGCAGCCCATTCGGGAAGTTCAGTTCATGGCTTGTTGGCAGTTGTAGTCCAAGGTAGTTGAGATGCTGGCATCATGGATGTGGGGCAGTAAAAATGGCTCCATGCCCAGGACTGCAGTGATGCTCCTCCCGCTCTAGCAGATCCCCTCCTTCTCCTGTAACACTTCTTCACTGACAGCATAGATTGAGGGTTTATACTTTATCCCATTACTTGAAACCTTTCTTGATCACTCAACCAGTTAAAACTTTATAGATCCCCTCCCCCCTTTTCTTGGAAGTCCTACAGCATTTATAATCCTGATAGTACAGTTGTGTATTTCTGTATTTTACTGCTTTTGTGTTTTTTACAATCGCCTTGTTTCTCTCTTGTTTTTCTCCTTTATTTACCGTGTTGAGTTCAGACATAATCTTCAATATATTCATGAATTATTGATGTGTAAAGGGATGTTTTTTCCCTACTAAAACAAGATAGAAAACCAAAGATGAAAATAGAGGCGTCCTCCACGAGGCCCCCTTCCGGCAAGAAGAAAATCCAAAATGGCTTCCTCTCCTGCTTTTTCTTGAGATCCTTTCTCTCCTCCATGGCTCTCACTTAGAGGAATTAAAAACCTCAGTATGGTTATATATTTAGTAGAGGCTACTCTTTGATTTGGTGCAATGGCAGTTTATTACTATTGAGACAATAGTATTTTCACTGCTGTTCTTTAGTATGTTCAGTATATTGTTAGTTTTTTTGAGGAGTTACTAAAACATATATAGCATTTCCCTGGAAGTTTGGGACCCTTTGATATCAGAATTTAATAGTCTCACGAGAACACGAGCAATTAAGCATAAAAGTTTTTTTTTTTTTTTTTAATTTGGGATATTGAACTTTTTAAGTAGGAAGCAAAGGAGCAATGTTGCTGGTCTGGAGTGAAGTTAAATGGATTACTCAGTGAGTCTGTACCGCCCCTCTCCTGAAGGGTTATTCAAATCCACTCACATAATACATGGATTTTTCTGTAGTGATTAGCCACAAGCATTTAGCTGAAAGAAATGTAGCATTCTCCTTTTCCCTCCTGTGGGATGCTGGCCTTCACTTATGCAAATGATGGCTCTCCTGCTGGGGGCCCACAAGCAAGAGTCTGACACAATTGCATCAACAGAGATATAAATCTCTCCCCTTGCCAGCCTTCTCTATTCTTGAAGCTGCTTCAGTGTTCAGTAATGTTCATTTGCATGTTAACACAAGCAAAACGTATGCAAAACATGAAAGACCAGCTTTCAAAGGGAAGGAGGAAGGCATACAGTCCTGAAGCAGGAAAAGTCCAGGACAGTGGGTAAAATTTGGTTTTGCCATCTAGACAATGATAACCTAGAGCCAAATCAATTTTCCAATCTACCTTTTCTCAGAAGTAAAGAGCAGTCAAAGCCATTTGCTACCCGCTCTTCCACCAGATCAGGCAACTTGAGTTTTTCCCAGTATTGTTTTAAACTTGGATTTAAACTCTTTCTATTTGGATGTAATGTATATCAGTTTCAAAACTATGGCTAGCCCAAGTCAACATTGCCCCTAAGAAGAAGAATCTTCTCATTTACTTCATGACTACTTCTTTATTTTCTGGATGCAACCTATACACACACACACACACACACACACTCAGCTTCTGTCAAGTAATTAATATAACATTGTATGACATGCAGTACTACTTTGTGTAAGGACACTTAGGATGATTTGATTTGGTTAAATCTTTGGTCATTTGTAATGACTATTACTACTCTATTGTAATTGTCTCTATGATTAAATGCTTTCATTTCTACTATGTCATACAAATAAATGTAGGTGCAACGACATAACAAGAAGATGTAAAAAGCAATAATTTATAATTTTTTTTTAATTTGAAAGAAGGGTGTTTCAAAAATGGTAGAGCAAAAAGATGTTTAGTTAAACATCATGAAGAAAGAAAAAAATCATGAAGGAAAAAACAAAATAACAAAGAAAGAATGCAAAAAAGATAGTAGTTGAAGAGAAATCTGACATTTATACTTAGGTCCCTACTGGTGCCCATGGCAACTCCTCTGACAACTTGGTTAAAAAAAAAAAAAAAGGACAAAAAATCTATTCTCTTCTTTGCTTTCAAGGATAATCCTTGCTTTTTATTTTTTCTCCCTGGGAACCATGACAATTTTTTTTTTTCCTTTTTGGGGGCCATGCAGGAATTTCTTTTATAGTAGACCTAATAAATAATGGAAGGTTAATGTCCTTTAGACAGCTAGCTGAGAAATTTGATCTTCCCAGAACACATTTTCATGCTTCTATGTGATCTGGGTGCTAAAAAGCAGAAGTCGGGTTAGTTGTTTTGTATTTAGGATTTATGCTATTTTTTAATTCTTGGGTTAAACATGGCATTAAATGTAATTCATATCTGATGAGTGACTTATTTAAGTGTTCCATTGAATCCAGCTTGTGGGAACCATTCTTTCTAAATTTGAATAATGTTCCCATCTATCCAGGCATTTCAATGTCTCTGGTTATACCATCATTCAGGATTAGATAAAAAATAATAAGTGTACATTAAATCTCTGACATTCAACTTCTCTTTCAAACAATTTCCAATTTGAGTTGTTTTCTGAGAGTTCTATCAAAATGTCAGGGTGTGGTTCTGATTATTGAGCTACACCTTTTGAGCTCAAATACTGGGTTGAGAACCACTGTTTAAAGAAGATAGCATCAATCATAAACCAGAGACACACTAATGGAGGGGACACACTAGAGGAGGGATTAGGGCTAAAATAATGGGGGTGGTTACTGTATGGGGAATATAACCAAAATGAAAATGCATACATTGTGCAAAAATGAAAAATGATGTAAGAATTATATAAAATAATATAAAATAAAATAAAATATAAAAAATAAATTAAAAAAAAAGATAAAAGGATTTCACCTGGAGTAAGCCCTCGGCTCCTTGCCAGATGGGCTTCCTCAACCTGAACTCTTACTTCCTCAAGTAAGCAAAGTGAGTTTCTATAGTAAATCTGCCAGGGATATAAGTAAATCTTATATCACATAACAGAATCAGAGGAGTGATACCCCCTCACCTTTTCTGTATCCAGTTGGTCGGAAGCAGGTTGATGGTTCTGAACTTAAGACTTTGTGTATTATAAATTTGTGTATTATATTAAAACAACATCCCTTCTCTCTAGATACCTGTGCTCAAGCATCATGGATTTCCTGTTAGGTCTTTGGTGACAATACCTGGGATCTACATTAGAGTGAACACTGGATTCCATAGACGTTATTTTGCTTGGGATTACAATTATAGTAGCTAAAATTTTTGTTTGTGTTTTAAATTTCATAGATAAAACCCAAGTAATATAAAAAAAATAATAAAGAAGGTAGCATCATTACTGCCTAAGGGGACCTGCTACTCTTTTATACCTAACTTGCTCATGATTGTTTTTATGTTTTTAGTGGGGAATGAGACAAATGGTTATATTTCAACTCTTCTGTTTGCAAACCTTAAGTCTAAAATTCAAGAATGCCAGTTGTGTATTTGAATATTTTTGTTATTTTTACTTCTAATATAGCAATGCTCACACTCAACAAAATTTACATGGCAAAGACTACAGACTCACATTTTTATGTTTTGGAGAAATTTTCCAGGAGAGTTTAATGTCTATAAAAGGTCTTGCTGTTTTGTTCACAATCTCGCAGAATCTTGAGACAATTTCCTGAACAGATCAATAATCTCTTAACGGTAAGGGAGTTTATTGAGCACTTACTCTGTGTGAGGGTCATTTACATAAATTATTTCTTATCCTCTTGACACATCTATAAATTAATATTTTATGCCTATCAAGTGAAGAAAGACAGTAAAGAACTTTTCCAATGTCACTTAATTCATAAATACTTGAATTGTCGTTCAAACCTAACCCTATTTAATATCAAATCCTATTGCTCATTTTTACCACCTCGTTACAATTCAGAATCAACAACATAAATCTCATGTTTTTTCTTTGACAGCCATTTTAACTCAGGCTACAAAGAGATTAAAGAGGAGGTTGTTTTTCATTTTTTCCCCTTCTTTTTATGGGGGGGGGTATAGAGTTATTGTACTTTAATTTCTGTCAAAGAATGAAGTGCACGGAAGTGATGGTGGGGGAGAAGAGAATCTCGATCTCAGAGTTCATGCCTGGAAACCCTGCCCAAGCATGAAGAGTGGAGATCACAGTTTTCTCCATGAGAATATCAGTGATTTGTCTCTTCACCTCTGACATTAGCCACATCTGACATTTTCTGCAGAGTTGCAAATTAACCAGTCACAGTCATGAAAATGGGAGCACAGTTAATGACAGTTTGAGCATAGCTAACAGAACTGGTCTAATGGTTACATAATAAAAATGAATTTATAAAAGCATATAAGTTGTAAAGTCACTGTTATGTTTTGCAATGGTCAGAGAAATCTGCTTCTTAGATGTTTTGCTTTGAGGACATGGTTGTCTAACTGCCTTGCCACCATCCTTTAGCATACACCACTCCATTCACTGAGGCCTCACTTTCTCAAGCAGAGAGAACTGTGGCAGCACAAGTATAGGTCCAGTCTTGCAGGGCTTGAGACTCCCTAAGGAATGGCTTTAGGTGGTTCAAACATTCTTAGAAATTATCCGAGGCTCTCCCTAGCCAAGCTTTCTTCCTTTCTCCTCTTCTGTCACTGGCATGAGCTCTGCATTGTGATCTGAACTTTTCTTGCCTACTTTATCCCCACCCTTTCATTCTTCATAGGTGCTTCCTCTGCTAAATCTCAACATCTAATTCCACCTTAGTATCTGCTGCTTGAAGGAATCAAAATCAGGTACTTTAAAGTAGTTGACTTGGAAGGCCAACCACTTAGATTAAAAGTGGGTTCCTATAGTAAAGCACAACTCCTAGGTGTTGTCAACATTAGCCTGATATCTTTAAAAACCATAGTTATTTTATAACTAGGAATATATCAATAAATCTGAATCTTGGTGTTCATCATTCCATTTGTCTTTAAGTAACTGTCTACTTCTAGTAAAATGAAATTTTAAAAGGATTATTACATTACTGTACTCTTGAATATTCTTTATAGACTACATAGTCATAGATAGCCATGACGAACAGGATGAAAGTTCTATAACCAAATTTACCAATAAGCAATACTTTAACTCTAGAATTATTTGAACAATCTACTGAGATTTTCCTCATTTGAACTGCAGAGTCAATCTCTCTCTTTACCCAAGCACTGCCTGAGTGCCTTTCCTATTGAGAACCATATTTCTAACTGATCCTGTTAATACCCTTAACATAGGCCTGTTAGTCCCCAGTGTAATTTTTCTGCCAAATTCCTTTTAAATGCTATCCTTAAATCTAATGATCCTTTTCTAACTCATCACTTATAGAATGCCACTATCTTTACAGCTAGCTAATTCCTCAACCAGTATCTCTTTCTCCTGAAGGACTTGGATAGAAAGACATAAATTTCCCCATCAGGAGGAATTGGTTGTCTAAGTTGTACATCAGTCCTGAGGAGCAAGCGTATCCAGTCCCACAGCTGTAAGTTTATAAGAGTTATACTGACACCTTATTGGTACTATAGATTGATGTCTCTAAAGTTAAACAATCTGGCAATTCTAACTCCTCTGGTTAGTTTACCAGTTTTGTGACTTCAGGCAGGCTAAGGAATCCTTTAAACTCAGTTTCCACCTGGAAATACCCATTCTTGATAAAGCCTATTCAGAGTTGTTATAATGGTTACATGATGATCTACATAAAGTGTGTAAGCAATTCTTATGCAGAGAAAGTAATAAATGATTGTTGTTGTTCCTCAAAGTTTCCAAAGATAATCATTTATTTTTCCAGATTTTTCTCTTTGAAATAACCTCATGTGACAGCACGTCTCCTATAAATCAGGAAATCAGAGTCAACCTGAAAAACATGAGTTCGCTGTGTATTTATTCATGTTCTGGATCTGCACTGACTTTTCATGGTTGTGTTCTAGTTTAGAAGTGTATAACCTATAATGTGTGAGTCTCTTTAATTTTGGTTTCAACTGTTCTGGTAGAAAGATTAGTGCATAATAATATGGCAAACTCTAAAAGCCAGGCTGAAGACAAAAGCCAGGCTGAAGACGAAAGCCTATCAAATATTGACAGTACAGTTTCTTTTAGGAATTACACTATTAGTGGAATTTTAAATTCTTGCTTTTAGCAGAGAAGGACGTTAGATGCAATTATACAAGGTGTAGTCAATAAAATATTCTTTTTTACTCTATGGGAAAATATATACTGTGTATCCCTGAGGGCAAGCCTTGTTTTGTTATCAAATATTGACCTTAAAGTTTTGGAACTGCTTATCATGCTAGCTATACTGACTATTTAATAAGAAATCTTGGAGTGGATTTGAAATTCTATATCACTAAATCCCCTATGCAATAGATACAGCTTTCTTGTTTTGTAATTGTAAATGTTATAGCCAGAGCCCTAGCAAATGCAATGATGCAGGTGTGAAATGCTGCATGCATTAATGTTTTCTTAAGTCCTAAGGTCTTCAGTAAGCAGATTTTGTAAAAATTCTTCTGAAACATTGAAGCTTGATATGTGAAATATAAGACAGAAAAAAAAAAAAAGGATAGGACAGATACCGTATGCTGTATGTAGACACACATGATTCCATTTGTAGGACTGTGTAAAGGGTTAATGATTTACTCTTAAATGTGGAAAAGACTGAACACCAGTCCAGAGAAGGATGTGTCTTCTCTCAGCACAGTTAACACAACTGAATAATCCCTAACCATTGTAGATGGAGGGCCTGATTGCACAGCAGCATCTGAGAGAGGTTTTGATTGCTCTGTTTTCTTTCTGAAATATCGATAGGCTGTATTGATAGGGCTGTAATTTACTTTTGATTATTGCATGCACTCTGCAGAGTGTTTTAGTACATAAAACCACTGGACTGATGCACATTAGTTTCTACCATAACGATAATGCAGGCATTTCTCTTTCTGCTCAGGGTCATGGTCATTTCTTTGAGTGTAAGGCATTGCTTATCTCTTGAGTCCCTGCTGGGTGCATTTCTTTTATTGGTCACTTCTTAATTAAACTCAATAACAGCTTTATCCTCTCCATACATCTCTTTAAAGGATACTTGGGTTTGTAGGTGGGCAAAAATATACCACTCCCAAATAGGTCTTTTTTGTAAGAAATATGTTTCATGGGAGGAAATTTAAAGGGTGGGAGGAGACTGTTTAAGGGTGTCTTCTGGTGGGGTGGGGAGTTAATCCCCCTTTCAGTGGAAAAGGCATATTTTATTTTATTTTAAGATTTATTTTATTTATTTATAGAAGAACTGGGTTACAGGCCAGATGTGAGGGAGGGTGAGAGGATTCAACAGAGACAGAGCGGGAAACAGAACAGGCAGACTGATGAAACACACTGCTGAGGGGAGCAGCAGGCAGGGCAGGAGAGGTCTGCTGTGCGACATGGGTTGCTCCCTGGCCGGCTGGGGAATTAACTCATGCTGCAGAGTCTGAGGACAGCTTCACAGTGTGGTGCTCAACCGACTGTGACACCAGGGGAGGCCCTATTTTATTATTTTTTTAAAGGTTTATTTAATTATACAAGAACTGGGGTACAGGCCAGATGCACGGGAGGGTGAGAGGATTCACCAGAGACAGAGTGGGGAACAGAACAGGCAGACTGATGAAATACGCTGCTGAGGGGAGCAGCAGGCAAGACAGGAGAGGTCTGCCGTGCCATGTGAGAGACTCGCTGGCCGGCTGGGATTGAACCGGTGCTGCAGAGGCTGCGAACAGCTTCACAGCGCAGTGCTCTACCACCTACGCCACCAGGGGAGGCCCAGGGCATATTTTAATGTACATGTCTTTGTGTGTCTTTTCCCTAGCAGTCCTTTCCTTTCTTTGCCCATCCTCCTTCTCTTGTGCTAGCTAAGCTATTTAAGATGGTGTCTGAGAATCTGTGGGTGAATTCTTTAGTTCTGCTGAGACTCTACCATGTGTTCAGAAAGTATATGTGTTATTACTAAACTTCCTTTTGTCCTTTTTCTTTCATCAAGCTGACTGATGCTTCTTTAGTTATTTGTCAACCTAGAAGACCCAAGAGTGTACCAGATGATTTCCTTTGTGCCCTGACATTATTTGTTTCATTACTAAAATGCTTAATTTTTAAAAATTCATATTTTAGTAAAATTTTACATCTTGATTTAGCTTATACCCATTCATTTCGGATATTGGAAAACATTTGTAGCATTTCTCTTAACCCAGAGTTAGACTAGAATTCTTACTTATTATACCAAATGGTGCATAAACACAAATGGACTTTCTAAGCCTCATAGATTAAGTGTAACTTATATTTTTTAACCATTTGTTCGCCTCCTCCTTCCCTTTTTAAACCATTTTTAAAGTGACCAAGTATCCTCAAAATTTAATAAAAGAGGCAAGAAAAAGAGGTAAATAGAAACTGACGCTGCTTTCCCGTGTATTAACCTGTGTGATGCTACTCAAGCGTATGTATAATTAAAAAAAAAAAAACTCCATTAACTTACAATTAAATACAGATTCCAGCATAAATATCCATATGCAAAATGCATTTAAAAGTTTTTGGAAAGTTGAAACAGAAAGTGGATATAACATGCCAATAACTGAAGAAAAAAAAAAAACTCTGTAGTTGATTTTGTATAAAAGTTTATTATTTATTTTCTAAAGATTAAAAAAAATTGTTTTTTTTTTTTACAACTCACACTTCAGCTCTTTTCTTTCTAGTTTTTGAGATCTCAGAATTTTAGAATGTTATAATATTTCAGTCTATATTTTCTGGTGATGCCTTCTGTAGGAACTAAAATAACGATGCTGAAATGTTTTGTGATTGATTAGTAATGGAACACTGCCCAGCAACAAAACACAGGTTATTTTTAGCAAATCATGCTCCATTACATTTTCATCTCTAATTTAAGAAAAAAACTACATTTGTTTTCAAGAGTAAGAGCTAGCCTTAATGGAAAAAGTCTCAGGTCTGCATCCATATCAGTTTCTTCAACATTTGAAATGGTGTTTTACAATTTAAAAACACATAGTTGAATAAAGAGAAAATTAGAAGAAACATAGGCTTTTCTTTTTTTTTTTTCTTTCTCCTATTTCATCCCTTAATTTTTTTCATTGGAGAGGGAACCTTAAACCACATCTGAAAGTCATGATGTGGTCCAAAGCAGTAAGAATAATACAACACTTGACATAATGTTAACTCAATCTGTCCTTTTTAACTTTTGATGCAATCAAGAAATGATTTACTGTGTTCTTGTCATTAATAATATAACAGGCTGTAACTAGGATGTGCTGAATCACAATCAATTCGTTTCTTACACAACAGGGTGGAAAGTGAAAAACAGAAGTCTTTAATGTGCCTGGTAAAATAATCATCCTTCCAAACTAGCAGTTTCAATTAATTCATTACACTAGTACCATGGAATTGTGGGGGCATTTAGCAGCTCATTACCTCTCTTGAAAATCATCGTATTTAGGATATAAAAGAAAAACCGAATAAAAAGATGGCAGGGTTGTGTTTGTGTTCTTTTTCTCTTGGTCATCAAGATTTTTTTTAGTATAAATTCTACATAATGAAAATACTATGTCTCTCATCCTTGTCTGCTTTGACACATTTACGTGGCTTATTTCTATACAATATTTATGCACATTTTGTGAACATTTTGGGAGATAGTTGCTTTCAATACCACATTGATGACATTTATGTACTCATACCTCCATCTCCTTTTAAGGTATTCATATCTTTAAAACCGAAGAGGAATACTAACTGATGCTGGATCAGAGTGACTGATAATCTCTAATTTGCTAACAAGACTAAATGTCTATTTGTCCTTACTTTGTCTCTGTGAAAATTATAAACTGGCATAAGATAGAGTCAGTGATATCTCTTCCAACTCAAGCCTGTTTGTCATGAAATTGTTCCTCTGAAAACATAAGTTATGTCTTCTAGTGATGTGTTCAGTTATTTCTCAGTCAGACAACATGTGTCTTCTACAGCAAAAAACAAAGACTGATTGAGTCATTCTGCTTTACAATTGTCTTCTTAGATTACCTTTTCCTGGGGGCTATAGTTTGTTAAATTCATCAGAATTACTCCTTAATAATAAGCAGTGTCTTTCATAGCACTCATACACATACATCTATGGGAAAATACTATGAGGAATGTCTCCTTCAATCTCTTTAATTTATTTTGTAGATTTAACTCAGATGCAGCTTTGAAAACTTTAATTAAAGATACCACATCTTACAAATAACTTCTGAAAAATGCAGGCATTCATCTAGCTTTATATCTAGGGAGAATATTCTGAGATAGATTTTTCTTAAGATGACTCAAGACCTGACCAAATAGTATTTTTTCAAAATATATCTGCTTTACTGCATTGTAATAAAAGTAGATTTAAATGTGTTTGCAAATGTGAATAGGTTTTCACAGACTTCCCTTTCACTGCTGAGTAGAAATATAGGGTAAATATTTTAGAGATTTTAATGCTAGGTTTAAAACTAGGTCACCTAAATGAAATAAGGTAATAAAATAGAAACAGTCAATGGTCATGTTAATTTGATATTTTTATTGTATTTTTTGACTTCACTATTATTTATTTTTACAAAAGATTTTCAAGGATTTTCTTTTCTTTTCCATATAACTCATTCCTCTAACTTTTGAATTACCTGCCAGTGTTTGAATAGAGTATGTTCATTCTGTATATTGAACATAAAAAGTAATATTTTTGATAAATTGCTGCTTGAAGTGGATATCCACATGATAAAAAGTCTACACACTTTATTTAATTTGCATCCTTTCAACAAAGTGACTCTCTTTATAGATGAGAGTTGATAACAGTTATTGGAGAGAAATGTTTTCCAGGATAGTCTTCAATTGTTTAAGCTATTAATGTCAGTATTATGTATCTATTATATACATTGTAAAAAACCTCTCTGATTATATTCTAGTAAATTTTAAAATTTCTTTTTTCTTATGTTCCCTCATTCAAATCTTGGCTGCCCCATTCAGACTTTTGTCTTGAATGCAAGACACTTTTGTCTTGCATCTGTACAGAAATCATGGCAGCATAAGGTAACTGATCCAGGTCTGTCAAATAGATGCATAGATTTTAGAATTTGAATTGTTAGGCTAATTGCAAGCCAATATATTGTAAACATCTTCAGGAGAGTTGAATTAATTTACATTGCCAGTAGCAGAGGTGGAGGGTACCTGTTTGCTCACACCTACATTACCTTGGATAATATTCCTTTAAATATTTCCAACTGATAGATTAAAAATTACTTATTTTAGAAGTTATATTTTGAGTTTATTTATTTTTGTAAATTTGTTCCTTTATTGCATTTTCCTGTTTTTTTTTCTCTTGAACATCTACTTGTAACTGAATTACAAGTTTCTTTCTTTTTCTCCTTCAAACATGCACACACATATTAAGGACACAAACTCTTTTGCCTGTCATTATCTATTGTAAATACTTTTTTCAGATTTCCATTTGCTTTTTCATGTGATGGTTCATCGTAGCATGTGGAAATTTTAAATTTTATTCACTACTAAAACTATAGAATAAAGTTATCTTGACAGTAACCCTCAAATTTACCTTTGTGTTCCTGGTGATGTCTGGAAAGTTACATGCAAAACTGTTGTTTTTCTAAAGATTCCTTATGACTAACCAGCTGTAATATTTCTGACTATATGATATACAAAATAGGATGATTACACTAATTTTTAAAATAGTTTTTACTGAAAAATAGTATATAGAGTGGTATGTGTATAAATCGTTAGTGTCCATTGATGAACTTTCCTATAATAAACTCTTTTCCACACTAAGAAAACACACATTTCACATTTTCTAAATGTCAGCAGGCCACATTTATGACATTTGCAGTCACTACCAACTAATGAGATTACTCATTGTAATGCCAGACTCTGGTATTGCTGTTTGTTTTATTCCCCCAAGAGACTATTTTTATTATTTTAAAATGGGGGAAATCTTCAACACTACTACTAATGAAATATGCAACTTAGAACTATTAAATATGAAAGTTCCACATATCTTGTCAAAATTTATTGAGGAATAATTAAATAAAATGTGTAGTATTTAAAGTATACAAGGTGATGATTTCATAGTGAAGTGATTATAACAAAATCAATTTAATTAACAAGTCTGTCACCTCATTTCATTATCTTCTCTCTCTCTCTCTTTTTTTTTTTTTTTGCTATGAAACCACGAAATAACTACTCTCTTGGCAAATTTCAAGAGTACCATACAGTTATATTAACTAGAAGCACACCTCAGAGAAATTTTGTAGGCCAAGTTCCAGAGCACTGTAACAGTGTGAATATTGTAAGAAAGTCACATGAATTTTTAATTCCCCATGTCTATAAAAGTTATCTTTACACAATACCATAGTCTATAAAATGTGCAACAAGATGCTGCCTAAAAATTGTACATACCTTAATTTTATTGTATTACTGAAAAATAATAAACATCATCTGAGCCTTTTGCAAGTCATAATCTTTGTGCTGGTATAGGATTTTGTCTTATTGTTGATGATTACAGGCTGATCAGGGTTTGGTGTGAAGCTTGGGCAACTGCTTAAAATAAGACAGCAGTGAAGTTTGCCACATTGGTTCACATTTTCTTTCATGAAAGATTTCTTGGTAGCACATGATTCTGTATGATAGTGTTTTACCCACAGTAGAACTTCTTTCCAACTTGATGTCAGTCCCCTCAAACCAGCTGCTGTTTTATTATCTAAGTTCGTGTAATGTTCTAAACCCTTTGTTGTCACTTCCAGAGTATTCACAGCATATTGGCTAGGAGTAGAGTCCATCTCAAGAAATCACTTTCCTGAGAATCAACTCTTCATCAGTTTAAGCTTTATTATGAGATTGTAGCAATATTGTCAAACTCCAGGCTCCACTTTTGCTTCTAGTTCTCTTGCTATTTTCACCATCTTTGCAGTTACTCCTTCACTGAAGTCTAGACGTCATCCGTGAGGGCTGAAATGAACTTCTCAGAATCATGAGTGTTCTTAAGAGTATCTAGTATAGGAAATCCTTTCCAGAAGGTTTTCAATTGACTTTGTCCATATCCATTAGAGAAATCACTATCTATGGCAGCTGTAGACTTACAGCATGTATTTCTTAAGAAATATGACTTTGAAGTAGAAATTACAGCTTGATCCATGGGCTACAGAATGGATTTTGGGTTAGCATGCATGAAAACATCATTCATCTCCTTGTACATCTCCATCATACCTCTCGCTCTTGCGGGGACCAGTTGCATTATCATTGAGCAGTAACATTTTGAAAAAAGTCTTTTCTGAGCAGACTCAATAGTGGGCTTAAAATATTCCATAAGTCATATTGTAAACAGATGTGCTGTCATTTGGGCTTTGCTGTTGCCTTTCTAGAAGAGAGGCAGAGTACATTTAGCGTAATTCTGAAGGGTCCTTGGTTTTTCAGAATGGTAAATGAGCATGAGTTTCAACTTAAAGTTACCAGCTGCATTAACCCTTAATAAGAGAGTCATTCTGTCCTTTGAAGTTTTGAAGTCAGGTATCGATGACTTCTCTTTAGCTATCAAGTTCCTAGCTGGCATCTTCTAATCCAGGGCTGTTTCTTTCACATTGAAAGTCTGTTGGTTGCTCTTACTACCTTCATGGATGATCTTAGGCAGATAAGGGTAACTTGCTGCTTTATGTCCTCTTTAATGTTATGGAGACAGCTTCTTAAACCTCATGAATTAACCTCTGCCAGCATCGCATTTTTTCCTTTTGCAGCTTCCTCACTTCTATCAGCCTTCATAAAATTGAACAGTTAGGCCCTTGCTCTGGATTAGACTTTGATTTAAAGAAATGTTGTGGTTGGTTTAATCTGCTATCCAGATCACTAAAACTTTCTCCATATCAGCAGTGAAACTTGTTTGTTGCGTAAACATTCATGTGTTCATGGGAATAGTGCTTTTATGTTCCTTCAAAACTTGAATAACTCTTCAAACAAGAGACCCAGCTTTTGGTCTGTCTATTGATTTGCCTCCTACTGGGCTTCACCATTTCTAGCCTTGGATGTGAGAGCCTCCTTTTACTTGAACACTTAGAGACCATTGTAGGGTTATTATTTGGCTTAATTTCAATATTGTTGAAACAGTACCTGGGGAGGCCTAAACAGAGGGAGAGAGATTGGGGAATGACCTTTTCACAGAGTAGTGAGAACAAACACATTAAGTTTTCTTTCTTACATGGACACAGTTTATAATGCCCCATGACCATTACGATAGTAACATTGAGGATCACTGACAACAAATGACCAGGATAAATGACATCATACTAATGAAGCAATTTTGATATATCACACAAATTATCAAAATGTGACACAGCCCCATGAAGTGAGCAGACACTGTGGGAAAAATGGCGCCCACTGAATTGTTTAATGCATAGTTGACACAAACCTTCAATTTGTAAAAAAATGCAATGTCTGCGAAACACAGTAAAGTGAAGCACAGTGAAATGGCTGGAGTGTCAACATGTTGCTTTTCCCTTTTTCTGGCTTCGTGTAAAGAGAATCAAACTATAATCTTTGTGTCAGAAATCTTTCCTTTGGCATTATATATGATAGATTTATCCATGTTACTGTGTTGTGTTGTTGGCCTTTTACTTCTGTTGCTTTAGAGCATGCCTTTGCGTTACTATAAGACATTTGTTGAACCACCAAGCAGATTAGAGGTAATTGGTCGGTTCCTCTTTTGGCTTTATGAAAAGTGCTTTAGGAACATTGGTAAACCTGTTTTATGGTAAAACAAGCATACATTTAGTTTGATACATTTAGCTTCGATGTCAAATGGCTGAGTCACTCCAGTTGTGTGACTATCTGGCCTTAGTAAATATTCCTAAGTGGTTTTCGAAATAGGTTGTTCCAGTTTACAGTCCCTGAAAAGCACATAAGAGCCCTGATTTGCCATGTTTTCTCAATTATTTGATGTATTTATTTTAAGTTGTATGATGAATTGCCATGAATTTAGTAGTTTAAAATAATAAACAATTTCTTACTTTAAAGTTGCTATAGGTCAGAGGTCATGGGTGGTCAGAGGTCATAGTTGGTTCCTCTTCCCAACTACTTATGTATTTTTGCAGAATTTAATTCTTTATGTTTTAAAACCTATGGCAGTTCATTTCTTCAAAGTCGGCAATGGAGACAGAATTTCTGCTATTTACTCCACACCCTTTTTTGAAAAGTCTCTCCTGATTAGATCAGGCCATGCAGAATGTTTTTTTTCTTCACTTAAACTGATGAATGACCTCTCTTCTATCTGTGCAATCCACTTACCTTGGAGGCCCAACTTTACATATTTTATTTTCCATTTAAATGTCCTCTTTTATTAAGTATCTTTGAAAATATTTTGCCTATTTATCTGTTTTTTCTTTATTTTCCCTTAAATCATGTGATATTAACTTTAGTAAATTAACAATACTTTAAATAGAAAATGCTACTAAAATACTAAAAGAAACACTTAAAATCACTTATTAAAATTTGCTTATAGATTTTTGCCTATCTCAAAGTCATGCATATAGTCTATATTTTCTTCTGTAAATTTTATTTTACTTTTTTATATTTTGATGACCATCTATTTAGAATTGATTTGGAGATATGGTGTTGAGCTTTTTTTTTTCCCTCTAAACAATCTGGATATCCTCTTCTGTGTGCACAAAATCAGTAAATGACCCTAGAGGAACAGGATTTGTAGGCCAGTACACTCTCCTGAGTTTCTCTGACCTCTGATACCTTAGTCCTTCTTGTCCTCAAAGATTTTGTAGCTCTCTAATACACCAAAATAGACACATTTTGAATTTTATCTTATTTTTAAAATAGTTTTAGGTGGGAGACTTGTCACAGTCCATCCTACTTTGAAGTAGAAATCTGCAATAAGTGATTAAATCTAAATATTTGCCATTAAACTGGAAACTATCTTCATAGTTATCAAGATCATAACTGTGTTTAAAAAAGCCCATAATGAAACAAGTGATCAAGAATTGTTTGGCGTCATCAAAAGCATTGCTGCAAAACTGGCACCATGATGCTGTGAGCTGGTGATTAAAATAGCAACAAAGGCCCCCTGTTCGGGGAATTGGAGAAAACTTTGCAGTGAGCTCCTCTATCAGTCATCTATCATTGCATCCCACACTTAGCAGCTCAATTTCTCATAGTTTCTCTGCAAGGCTTACCTTTTCTGCCACAGGATGTGTTTGTTCTCTTCTCTGCCTTGATCAGAGAGAATCTGCTTCCAGACTCACTCAGGATGCAGGTAGAATTCTTTTTCTTGTGGTTTCAGGTCCTGTCTTTTTGCTGTCTTTGACTGAAACGTGCCATCAAGTCCTTGAGGCCACTTACATTCCTTGTCATGTGGTCCTCAGGACTGGCAGATCAAGACATGGTTGTTTACTCTCAGTCAGCGAGATTAGAATTGTATGTAATAAAGCATCACCACCCAGGGCCAGCCCTTTGCCTTTGCAATATTCTATCATCTGGAAAGAAAATCCTGGTCCCACCCAGACAGGGCATACCATTCAGGAGTGGAGATCAGGGGCTCACTACCGTGGCTCCCTACATCCTAAATGTGCTATTAACTTCAGTGGAATTTATCATGGAATCTCACTTCTGTCTGTTATAACTTAGAAAGGAACGTGTACATTCAGTGTTACCATGTATTTTCTCTTCACAGCACCCTGTGACTCTTAGCAGTGTGTTTATTCACTGGCTACTTGGATTTTATGCAAGATAAACATTCCTTTCTTAAAAAATATTTTTGAAAGAGGGCTTCTGGGGTTTTTCCAGCTTCCTTTCACTAGACAAGTGAAAGGAACGAGAGCGACAATACCCACTATCCACCCCTCGTTTGGGGGCAGCAGCAATGCCTGAATCATGGAGGTGTACGAAGGGATGGCCTTCCCATCAAAGAGAACCAACAGAACAATTTGAGCTCCAGTGCCTTATGGGACTGGGCTGATGTGAGACTCCAGCTCAGACCTCATCCCTATTCAGTTTCTTTTGCCTGTCCTATCAAGGAAAGTCTTGACTTACTCTGCTTTCCCTAAAACACTCAATAAATGGATCTGACATTTACGTACCTGGATCGCAGCTGCTGCAAACATCTCGCCAGGATTATATGTACACTGAATAAGAAGACGATTCTCGTGGCTTCTGAATAACTCCTTTGCACCATGCAATTTTTTCCTTTAAAAGGTTTTGTGAGATTTTAATGCCACATTAACTTGCCCCAGCTCTTTCCTACTTTGTGCTGTAGGCTCAGCTCACACCCCTGGGCTCTCCAACCTGTGCCGTGTGACCACCCACGCATCATAGCACAGTAGCCAGTGGACAGCCAGTGCCCTGTTCCGGTGAAAGCCAGCTGACTGTCTGTCCTAGTGATAAATGGATTAATTTCTCCACTCAAGTATAATCTGGATTTTAATTAGGGAACTGCCTATTTAAGATCATTCAAGAAAATTTCTTTTTTTGAAGGAAATACTTTACCACCCAAAAAAAAAAAAAAAGAAATAGTAACATTGATCATTTATATATTATAAAGCCCAATTTTATTATTTTAATATACCTTAGAGCAAAGAAACTTTTATTAATGTGTACATATATAATACAACTAAGGAATCAGAGGCTACAATTTAAAATTAAACCATATTTTATGATCTCAAGTCTGCCTTAATTTTCCTTTATTTGCCAATCTGTGTATCCTAAAGATAAGCCTGTGTAAATGATTTTGACTTGGAAACTTAATATTCAAATTCATATTAAATATTTTATAGATATTACCATGATACATTCTGTTTCCATAAATGGATCCATTAACCACTTGGTCACTGAAACCTGACTCCTGCAAATCAATGTTCACTTTACTTTCTCCATCTCTTTTATCCTCAACCAGATAATTTGATACTAAATTCTGCTGAATCTAATCCAAACACTGTTCTGTCCTTTTATTTATCCCCTTTGACTTCAGCAAACATGCTTATCATTCTCAGGGTATTCCTATAACCTAACTTCTTAATTTTTATTTCCTTTACCCTCAATATCACAGATGAATTTTTTTAAATCAAAAATATACATGTGAATATGCTTCTCACTTGCATCAGACACACGATGATCTCCATTTTATTCAGAATATATTAAACACAAAATCCTTATGTGGCAGATAACACCCTTCATAATCTGCTCTCTGCCACTTGTCTGTATTTGGGCTTTGTTCCAGATTAATGGCCTTTTGCTCATAAAGCATTTACTTTCTTATTCTTCTATATCTCAGCACATTCAGTTACCTCTGGCTACAATTTCTTCTGTTCCTTTACCAAGTAAGGCACTGCTTATCCATCATAACACTGTTTAAAGGTTAACTCCTGAGTGAGTTCTTTGTCATTCCTGGGCAGAGTTAGGGGTTTCTTTATGCTTTCAGGGTGCGTCATAAGCACATCTGCCCCAGCACAGGATTACGCGTGCCTTTAGGACACGGCTGAATTTTCTTTATATTGCCAGCTCCAGCTAAGCAAATTGCTTGTCATGCAACATTCATTATATCATTTGATTCATTTAATAAGTGAATGCCTCTATGTCCAAGTCTGCTTTAAAACACTAATCTGTTTTATGGCTCTAATTCTTTAACACTTAAAGAAATGGATGGACTTCTCAGTAATCTTTATTCTACTGTAAAGTCTTCAATATAATACCTGACAAGTACTTTATAATCAAGAAATATTTTTGAGTGAATGAATTACTATATTTAGTTCCAGTACCCTGCAAGTGAAAGAAGTCTGTTAGATTCTCCTTTTGTTATTATTCCTACTGAATTTAATATCTGTTTAGAGTTTTAGACAATTTTTGTAATTTCATATTTTAATGATTTGATTAATGTTTCTTTTGAATAACTGGCTACTGCCCTTAAATAAATACACTGCTTTAATATTGAAATCTGTATGTATTCAGTGCTTTCTGTTTTGCAAAGTTTACTGCTTGAAGAGTAACAGATTTAAATTAGGTATATATTGGGCCTCCCCTGGTGGTGCAGTGGTTGAGCGCTGGGCTGCGAAGCTGCCTGCAGCCTCTGCAGCATTGGTTTGATCCCCAGCCTCCAGCGAGGGTCCCACATGGCGCAACAGACCTTTCCTGCCACGCCTGCTGCTCCCCTCAGCAGTGTATTTCATCAGCCTGCCTGTTCTGTTCCCCTTTCTGGTTCTGTGAATTCTCTCACCATCCCATGCTTCTGACTGTACCCGGTGCTTGTATAAATAAATAAATCTTTAAAAAAAAATCAGGTATATATCATTTTTATACCAAACTAAAGTAATTATGAATATCTTCATGGTGACTATTTCAATAGGTAGTTTGATTTAGCAATATTCTCTAAATAAGTCTAATATTATCTAAATAGTACTATTGAGCACTACTAAATAGTAGTGTCCCCAAAGACAAAATGCAGAAAATAAAACAATTATGTTTGCAAGCATGTCATGACATCTTCAGCAGAGATGCACTTGTTAAACTATGTAAGGAAAGTAGTCCTGTGGAATTGTGGGGACATTTAGCAGCTCATTACCTTTCCTGGAAATCATCTTACTTAGGACATAAAAGAAAAACCAAAGAAGAAATGCCAGGGTTGTATTCATGTTTTATCTTGGTCAGCAAGATACTTTCTTAGTATAAATTCTACATAATGAAAATACCATGTCTCTCATCCTTGTCTGCTTTGACACACGTGTGTTAGTTCTATAAAATATTTTTTACATTTTCTGAATATCTTGGCAGATATAGTTTAACACTTCAAGAAATGGATGGATTTCTCAGTAACGTTTTTTTCTACTATAAGTTCTTCAGTAAAATACCTGACAAGTCCTTAATAATCAAGAAATATTTTTGAATGAATGAATTACTATATTTAGTTCCAGTACCCTGCAAGTGAAAGAAGTCTGTTAGATTCGTCTTTTGTAATTATTCCTTCTGCCATATTACTAATCCTTTGAGTACATTTGGGCCATTTTGAAAACTGCTGGTATAATGGAAAGATGACAAGAATCTTTAGTATCATTGTAGAGGTGGCAATGACTAGGGCTAGATAATTTTCAACTTGTGATATTTGATCAACTGGATTTTGGGCATAGAGAGAGAGACATGGAAAAGATGGTTTCCACATTTCAGGCTTGTTAAGCAGGTTAAGCAATAATTTGAGTAATACAAACATTGTTTGATTAAGAAAAATGTTTTGAGGGAAATATAACAGAATCGATTATGACAAATTAATTTGAGCTGCTGGTGAATAATGAGGTAGAACAATTCGGCAGAAAATGAGAATTTTAGCTTTGGAGTCCAAAAATGAGATTGTGGTTGGAGAAGCAAATTTGAAAGTAGTCAATAAATGTAATGGGTGAAGCTACAGTAAAGCGTTTAGGCTAACAAAAAATTAAGTGAGGGAAAAGACAAACCTGTGAAGTCTGTTTTTGTGGTGCAGGTTTAAATGTCAGGGTCTAAATAAAGAGACAAGGAATGGTGTGGGGACTCATGGGGGTTAATGTTACAGAAAGTTAGATTTCTAGGAAGGTGGTCATGTTCCACAGCTTCAAAGGTTGTAGCAAAATCTGTAAACAAAAAACTAAGAGGTTTATGGGAATGGAGATTCAAAGGAAACTTTGGTGTGAATAAAAAGTTACTTTTTGTAAATCATGGTGGTACTGAATTAATTTTCTTAAAAGAATGTAATATTAAACATACACTTGAAAAATGATATGCTATTAGAAAGTAAGTATTCAGCATCAACCTTAATTATTGACAATATTTAGAAACTAAAGAAATTTAAGTAGAAGTTTAAGCCATAAATAAATCATTCTAACATAACTTGTTTTAATTGTTCTATGTTAAAAAATACCAAATCAGCGGTTGAGCGCTGGGCTGCGAAGCTGCCCGCAACCTCTGCAGCGCCGGTTTGATCCCCGGCCACCGGCGAGGGTCCCACATGGTGCAACAGACCTCTCCTGCTGCGCCCACTGCTCCCCTCAGCAGTGTATTTCGTCAGTCTGCCTGTTCTGTTCCCCGCTCTGGCCCTGGTGAATTCTCTTACACTCCTGTGCTTCTGACTGTACCCAGTCCTTGTATAAATAAATCTTTAAAAAAAAAATACCAAAGTGTGTAAGTTTATACACTTATTAGTACATTATTTTCTGATTATGTTTTTATGTTAATACTTCCTATGTTTTAATATTCATTATAATTATTGCTTTAATAGACATATGATTTACTTATAGACATACCATAGAATTCTTCCTGGATCCTGAAGTGATTTTGTATGCAAAAGAATATGTCTAGAAAATATCCATATTTTCTTTGTTGTGTTGAGATTTGGTTTCAACCTCAAGTTTGCAGTATTTGTTTTCTTTGCTGGGAATTATATATTTTTTAGTTATATTGGCTTAGATAGCATTCTTCCCTTAAGTGGTTCCTGACTTACTCTACACTTGATTGAAACACTACACTTAGAACTTTATAATCGCATACATTTTGTTTAAAAACAAGATGCATTTCAATTAAAAAATAAACTTTAACACCATTAAAGATATTTCATGGTTTCCCCCCCCTCATGCTTTTTTTGCATTTGTGGAAAATTGCTTCAGGTACTATTCCTGAGGTGGTTTTGTTTTTGGACATCAAATAATATGCCTAGAAACAACATTTTATAAATTCTTGAAATTGTGATAGACCTTGTTGGGTGCTTCACTTTTTCTTATACGAAAATAAATAAGTAAAACTTTATTTCCTATGCAAATGAGCTAAAAGCCTTTCCTCTTTAGTCTGGTACTAAATAGGCTGAATGATATGATCATCAAATGAGTTTCATTTTGGTTTTAAGCATTAAGCTACAATTCCAGTGAATTTTCTGTTTGTATTTCTCTCTGTCAATATTCTGAGGAAAATCTCAAGAACCATGCTTTCTTGATGTTCCCAAACAAAAATTTTGAATAATGGTTAGAATGTTGATACAGCAACTTTATTATTTTGAGTAATAGAAAAATTGTCAAAACTCGGGCCCTCGCTAGTGGCGCAAGGGGTTAAGTGTCAGCACTATGAAGCTATCTGCAGCCACTGCAGCATGAATTTGATCCCCAACCAGGGAGGTGACCCACATGGCGCAGCAGACCTCTCCTGACTCGCCCGCTGCTCCCCTTAGCAGTGCATTTCGTCAGGTCACCTGTTCTGTTCCCCACTCTATCTCTGGTGAATCCTCTCACTGCCCACCTTTGGCCTGTACCCCCCTTTGTATGCATTAATAAAAAAATCTTTAAAAAAATTTCGAAAACTCATAAAAGGATTTATGCTTATGCACTGTCTGGGAATGGAACTCATAACTTACTGATGTTTCTAGAAAAGAGAGTCAGGAAGTTCAACCATTTATCTGCTTTCCTACCGTATACTTCTAGGGAATGAGATGAGAGCATTTATTTAAAATCTATCAATACTCAGCCTCTTACAATTGTGTCTTATATCATCTCTTATAGGTGCTTAAAGTAGAAAACCTATTTGATTTCACTTTTGAAGTTCCTAAAGACAGAAAAGTCTTTTCTATTATTTAACTCTTATTTCTTATCCAAAAATATTAACATAGTAACATGTCAGCCATCTCCCCAAAATGTTTTGGTTTTTTTACTTGTGTTCGCACTTACTAAGTTACAGGCTTGCCATAGGGATAATTACTTTTCTTTTATAAATACATGGATGAAAGGTATTTCAATAAAATATTTATGCTACCAAAATCTTAATAAATCACACCAGTCACAGTGACTTATTTCTTGATTACCTCAAGGCTTATTGGATGAATTTTCCCCATCTTGCATCTTTTCTCATGCATCATCTTTGATTTCTTCAGTTCAGTGTCGATTTAGTCTGCATCTCTTGTGATTTCATCACAACTACTTCCTGGCTGCTTTCTCCATTTTCTTGACAAAGGTGCTGTTCAGATATTTCTGCAGCTTTCTTGTGGGTCCTTGGAGACGTGAGTGGTAAAGAAAATTACTCACCTTTGAGGTCTCACTCTTCATGGATAGTATAATTCTCTATTCTCAAGCCACACTTTCACTAGAAGTGGCAGGTTTCTTCTTTGTTTCTGGTTATTTATGTCTTTTCAAATTCCTGAGAAGTGTGATTTATAGAGCATGGTTACAGACTAGGTCACTGTTGTTCCTAAAGTGGAAATTCTTTAGTGAGCATAAAGTCAGGCTTTTCTTGCCATTCTGTTTCCACCTCTTAATTCATTTTGATTCAGGAAGCATTTAGCAAATGGAAGTGACATGCCATATGTAGGTGCTGGACTTCATAATCCTTAGGTGAGTAAGATCATCTTGTTCTCAAGATCAGAGCCCTGGTTCATGAGAAGACCTGGAAGCTGAAGACTGATAATTCAGCCCTTTGTTGTCTTTAAAACATTGAAGCACCCCAGAGTTCTCTTGAAAAATTAGGTTTTGTTGGTAAATATTTTGTTTAGTTAACAAAGATGTGACTATGCATTTTTTTTTTTTTTTTAGGCAGCAGGTCAAATGAATCAAAAGAGATACAGTCCAAAAGATTATTTTGTTTTTTAACCTACTAATAGGATTATTACTATTTTTTAATTTATGGTTCAGTTTTGGGGCCTGGAACCTATTTGGTTTATAAGGTATATTTCATAATTAATTGCCCTATTCATAAATATAAACTCATCATATTTGGTGATGATCAAGTTTTCCTTTTTCTTTATTGAGGTAACATTGTTTTAAAACACTGTATATGACTTAGAGGAATAGAGTCACACTTCATATGGATGTTACCACATCACACCCACCACCCAAGCACCCATAGTCTTCCATCACAGTCCATTGGACCCTCTCCTCACATTTTTTGCACCCTCAAATTTCTTCCCATTCTAGTGGTTTCCATTTTGCAGTCAGAATTTCTGGAGTTTTGGTTTAGCTTCATCTGTTCCTTTGTTTTGTTTTTTATAGTTCACTTGTGAATGAAATCATTAGGTATTTATCTTTCTCTTCTGACCTATTTCACTTAGCAAAATAAAATCATGACAATAGAGAGAAAGAATGATATAGTTAAAAAAATGGCCATCGAAGTGAAATATGGTAATGAGGTATACTGCAAATTGTTATTTCTATATGCTGAGGAAGCACACCACACTGAAGGCCCTGAGCTGGTTAACCTCCCAGTTACACTTGTTCCTGTTTCTTTATTTCCTTTTTACTATTCCTTATAATTTTGTTTAAAAATATAATTCACATCTTTCTTTTTTCTTTTTAAAGATTTATTTTATTTTATTTATACAAGAACCGGGGTACAGGACAGAGGTGCAGGAGGGTGAGAGAATTCACCAGAGCTAGAGTGGGGAGCAGAACAGGCAGATGGACCAAAGACACTGCTGAGGGGAGCAGCTGGTGAGACAGGAGAGGTCTGCTGCACCATGTGGGTATCTCCCTGGCTGGCCGGGAATCAGACCCATGCTGCAGAGACTGAGGACAGCTTTACAGCGCTGTGCTCAATGTGCTGCACCACTGGGGAGGCCCATTAAAATACACTTCACATCTTTCTAAAGAGGAATAAAATCTGATGGTTAGTATTGTGTGTCAACCTGACTGGACACTGGAAGGCCAGATATCTGATAAATCATTATTTCTGGATGTGTCTGTAAGGATGATTCATGATGAGAGTCGCACGTTGGGAAACGAATAAAGCAGATTGCTCTCCCCAAGGTGGGTGGCCCTTATTGGTTTTCTGAAGGCTGAATAGAACAAAAGGACTGAGTGAGAGCAATTTCCCCTCTCTGCCTGACTGTCCTGGCTTGGCATCTCTTCTCTGGCTTTTGACTCATCCTGGATACTGCACCATCGATTTACTGGTTCTCAGACATTTGGTTGCAAACTAGATCCGTAACTCTAGTTTTCCCGAGTTTCCAGCTTGCCAGCTGCCATCCCTAGAACTTCTCAGCCTCCATACCATATGAGCAAACCCTTTGTAATAATATATACATATATAATAAATTGTACATGTCAATGTGTGTGTGTATATATGTGTGTGTGTGTGTAGTTACATAGGGGAATATATACTCCTTCTGGGTCTGTTTCTTTGGGGAACCAAGACTAATATATGATCATTTACTTTGCAGTAGATTCCTTAGCTATTTGGCCAGAATATACTTGGGCAAACCCAGATCCAATCTCTCCCCTCTTCTCTCCTCCCTCTCCCAATCTCAACCCATCTGCACATCTTTTATCTCCAGGTTTCTCTCAGGATAAAACAGGCAAATATCCACAGAAGATTAAATACACACAGCACCCTTATGGGCAGTCATGATCCTCTTCTGGGCTTCACTTCACTGAACTGTGCCATAAACATCTAGTGGATATGCAATCTTTTATCTAAATTTCTTTTTGAGATGTATGTATAACCACTTTGTGAAGACAAGAATTGTAGCACATAGTTGAGTCTCCTCCATTTATTGTATTCTTACAGATTTGCCAACTCCCTTAAATTTATTCATAACCCCCAAATCAACACACTTTCTGGATCTTTCTCAGACATGTGTGGATATGTGGAGAGTGGCAAAAAATTTGAGTCACTCAAGACTCAATGCTCAATGCACGTGTTCCCATCTGAAGTTGAGCAAAGCAGCGCTCTTCCTTTTTGTTTCTCCTCTCACCTAGTAAACAAATGTCCTTTTGTTGTCTGTGTCATATATTTGTGTGCCTTTTCTTGTTTTCACTCTGCAGAATGGCTGAGGAGCATGATTCAGAGGTGTTCCCTAATATTTCTAAGTTTAAGAAGCCTGTGATGCTCCTTATGGAGAATGTCAGTGTGTCACATAAGTTCCTGTTCAGGCAGGAGTCATAGTGCTCTTGGACTTAAGTACAATGTCAATCAAGCACATGTCTTCAGTAAGGTGTTTTAAAACAGAAACATATGTAAAACAAAGTTATATATTGATTAGCGTTGAAAATGTTATGACCAGAGGCTCACAGGAATCTAAGCCTGTATTTCCTCTGAGAGCAGAGACTGGGTATTCATGACTTCAGCATTCGTGGCAACTTTATAGAACATCATTGCTGTGAATAATAAGAACTGACTGTGGTCAAGAATAAGGTACATTTTCACGAGGCCCTCCTTGTGATCCTTAGATTTTAAGAACCCGTTTAGAAGGACTCAACATCTGGGCTAAAGTTTCTCCTTTTGTTTATTAAAAATGATAATTCCTGACTTACTGTATGAAAAGTATTGTTTTCAAGATTAAATGAAGTAATGTATATACAATAGCTTTGTAAACGGATAGTCTATAACAGATACTGTCAGCACAATTGATTGAAGATGTGGAAAATAGGCTAGGGATTTTGTGGAAAATATGTTAGGGATTTCATAATTACTACTCTTTACTCTTTTAAAAGTATTCACTTCTTTCTTCATTTAATAAGACCACAAATCACATTGTTAGCTGTTAAAAGAGTTTACATCTGAAATTCAAATTTCATCCTAACTAGAAACAGTGGCTCTTCTTTTCTGTCTGCTTTTCAGCCTGTTAAACTATATTCCATTGTATGGAGGCAAGACTGAATATTAAAGAATGCTGTGGGCTTGCATGCATTTTTATCTTTTGTTTTCTCTGGGCCACCTCTGCTTAATTTACTAACACATAAATCTTTCCTATTTTTAGTGCTGCAAAGTCAATTTAGCAGAGGAAGAATGAAGTTGAATTCTGTTCTGCCTCATGCATCACCAACAAAATTGCTAGGCCAGTTAAGTTTTGATTGCAGAATATTTATTTTTGGTGACAGATGTTGCTGATGTAAGAACCTAAGTGATCACAGCTTGAATTAGTCCTGGGTTGAGGTTTTGTCAAAAAAAAAAAAATAACAAAAAACTGAAATGGAAGTAAATATGCAACATTAAAATGACATTTTCAGTATTACTTTTCTGATATTAGTGTGGTGAGTAGGGTGTGAATACATCTGCATGCAAACAATGGCTTTTGGGTGGAAAGGTAGACTCAGCCTTTTATGAAATCATATGCTTACGGTTACTAAGGTTAAGGAGGCTAAGAGATAAATTTGCTACATCCCAAGCACTTGTTGGCATCAAAGCAAGATGGATAGTGGATTGTAGTGACTAGAAATCATGTGGTTCCAAGAGGAAAGACTTGCTTTATATATCCCTAGGATCGTATGAATCAAAAACACCTAGCACATGATATTGTAATTATTTTTTTATCTTTGTGTTTTAACTCATCCAGTGATGACTGTGAGCATCTTTGCATGTATTAGATTTTCAATAATTATTGGGTGAACAAATATGCATAAGACCGACACAGTCCCCCATCTCCACACTAATGTACGCATGCTGTCACCAGGAAGAATCACCAGGATCCCTGTCTCCCTGGCAGGATCCTGCCGAGTTCTGTGCATGGAGGATTGGGAATCCCTGGTGGAGAGACATCAGGGAAATGTCAAGAGACAGCAGGGAAATGTCAAGAAAGAGCAGTGAGAAAGCCAGGGCAGTAATTCTTTCTCTATAGTCCCATTTTCCTGAACCAATAGAATTTATGCCATCGAGAGTGAAGCATAGTGTCAACTATAGACCCTGTGTGCTAAGAATGTGTCAATGTAGGACCATGAATTGTAGGAACATCACTCTGAGGGAGGGTGTAGGTAATGGGAGAGGCCATGTATGTGTGAGGGAGAGTTTTATGAAAAACCTCTGTACTTGCCACTCCATTTTTCTATGAACCCAAAACTGCTCTAAAAATAAAGACTATTAAAAAATAACAAAAGATTGTTTGACCAAAGTTGATCTTCCATGCTTGGTCTTCATGTGTTGAACTTACGTAACGGTCACTAGAAATTCTACTTATTCCAATGGTGAGTCAAGAGAAAACTCCTATACATGAACATTAGAGAAGAAGAAAAATTAATGTTAGCTTGATTGTTTTATCTGCTTCAACAGTAGAGTGGATTTTTATTTTTTATTTTTTTAATATTTATTCGTGCATACAAGAACTGGGGTACAGGCCAGAGGTGTTGGGGAGGGGTGCAAGGATTCACCAGAGACAGAGTGGGGAACTGAACAGGCAGATATACTGAAATACGCTGCTGAGGGGAGCAGCGGGCAAGACAGGAGAGGTCTGCTACGCCATGTGAGTAGCTCGAACTGGGGACTGAACTCATGCTGCAGAGGCTGCGGATAGCTTTGTAGGTTGTGTCTTAAACGATTGTGTCACCACAGAGGCCCTAGAGTGGTTTTTTGTGTATTAAAGGGAAAAACATGAATTGTTCATGTTTAAATATAAAATAAAACTTAATCCTTTTTTTGTGAGATATTTTAAGGAAATCATGAAGCGAAATATCCAGTAAATAATATTTTAATTTGATAAAGTGTTCTTTTAATAGTCATTCATGCTTGTCCATATTATGGCTATAACGCAGGTAGCTTTTCCAACACTTTAAATGGCGATTTCTTTATACTGGGTGTTGGGGTGCAGGGGAGAAGTTCCCAGCCTTTTGGATTCTTCTCTGACTGAAGCAGTCATCAAAACAGTATCAGACTGCTTGCCAATGGAAAAAAACACATTTTAATAACATACTTATGGAGAAAGAATAATGGTATAGACCAGGGCTATTTCAACTGAGTTTAGTGACCTGTGGTATCAAGGAGAGTGAGAGGAGACATCATATAACAAAACGAGGGGGAGGTTTCCTTGTTCTTACTCTGATGTGAAGGTGAGATTCTGAGATAGAGGCAGCATGTTTACTATGTGTGGTTAGTAACCCCCACCCTTGCCCCACCACATTTGTTGTGGAGCAGTGATGCTTCTCTGATTAGGAAAAGGGTAGAAGCTTAGGGAGTGAGTGTCTCTACTTCAACTGAGGAAGAGCCAAGGAAGCAGACTAGGAAAAAAGCTCATCTCAACTTCCCCTCACTGCTCTCAACCCAAGACAACCCATATCCCTTAAGTGATGGTAATAGTCTCCAGAGACTCACAGGGCCTCAGTTGACCTTTAGTTCCCAGCTAAGGTGACAGGAGGCCGATTCTAGGCCTTTCTGATTCTCTTAGGGAGACTGACCCCAAAAGAGCATTCACCTACTTGTTTTTGCAAATCAAATGTAAGTGATTGATGAATCATAAGCAAAACTATAATGAGATGTTCCTCTGCTAAAACCAATATTGTGTTTTGTATGATCTGTTTTTCAACAGATGCTTTCCACTTGCTGAGTATGGGACACTTGTAAACCTTACTTTACATTAAACAAGTAGGGAAATGATGGCTGTCATGCTCCGTGCTGATTGTTCAGGCTCTAGGTCATTTTAGGCAGGCAAAATCACTGATTTGATCTAACGCTTCTTGCCTAATGAATGGCTAAGTCCCAGATGTCTGACAACTCCTCATCTCTTTCATTTCCTTTGGAGTGTGAAAGGAGAGGAGTGATGTGTAGTTTGGTAATGGGAAAAGCTGACACAGAGCTGTCAGATCTTGTAGCTTAGCCTCTTCTTAGGAAGCAGAGTGTTTAGTTGGTTTTACCTTCCCTATGAAGTTACTGATTTTACCTTGCCAGACAGACTGTGACCTCTGCTCAGTAGGGCAGGCTCTTCCTCAGCAGCTAGAATGGCAGATCCTAATACCCAGGTATAATTACTGTTAGACTGAATATTTTATACATACCTCTTATTTCCTATTGTGAGGTGCTACGGATAGAAATCCAGAGTCAAGAGTCACTTCCAGGGGCCTGAATTAAAGCTAGGATTTAGACTCACAATTAATCCCATCTTCATATGCCTGTGGCTCCCTGATAATTTTTATAATGCTGAGACAGTTAACTGTGAAGACACCAAATCTGCTTATTAAAGGTGCAGCTGATAGCAACTGTGTAATTGAATTGAGTTAATATGACACACTATTTTGGACACACAAAGCATTGGGAAGCTAAAGTTCTTTGATATTTAAGTGGATGGATAGGCCAATAACAGATATGGTATGATAATAATGTATATGATTTAATTTGTTGTTTTCTATTACAAAAAATACTTTTTCACTACATAAAATACTCTGGTTTTGATAGAGGTGTGTGTGTGTGTGTGTGTTTGTGTGTGCGCACATGTGCGTGTGCGTATGTGTGTATGCGTGTGTGTATACAGTTTATTAGTCTATTTAACTTCTCTTGTCTACTCATTCACTTGTAAAAGCTGCTAATTCATCAATAGAAAGTGGATACAATCTACATACCAAATGAGTTAGAGGCAAAGAAGCAGTTGATTGCAGACATCAAGTAACTTATGGGCAGTGTTTTACATAGCTTTTTTCTTTAATGGGTTGTGTAAGCTATTCTTCAGTGTACTGACACTTGAGAAAGAAATTAAGAAGAGAATGTTGTTGAATATTTTGTGTAAATAGCAATACCACTATGCGGGTGAATATTGAAAAAGGTAGGACGGGTGAACAGTTGAGTATGAAGGTAGGCTCAAACATCACCATCAAAGGATTGTAAATATCAAACATTTAGCATTTCTTTTCTGGATTTTCAGTCTGTCTTTATGTGTCTGTCTGAGATAGTGATATTTAACCAGAAATACATGCTTTTGCTAACTGGAAATTCAGGAAAATCAGAAATAAATATTTTAAAGCTGGCATCCAGTCTGTGGAAAACACAGACTTAATCATGAACCACTGCCAGGGAAATAAAATTCCCCAACACAAGCAAAATCTCCTCCAAATTCAGAAAAAAAATTTCTACAGCGGTAGAAGAGAAAGAAAATGATTTTATGATTGAATAAGCGTTAAACCAGATTGTGATGTCCATTTCACGCACCCACAGAGCGATGACATACAGAAACATCACTCTTGTCTATAGCCAGATACAAGTTATCATCCACATGTTCTCAAGATAAGCATTATCTAGGCCTCAAGTAAGAGAACTTGTCAGCACCATGTAGCTCACCCTAGATTCACTTGGTAATTGAAGTGACCATCGGTGTTTGATACTGGCTTTATTCAAAGGAAAAGTAAGTATCTCCTATATCTAATGAGGAGAGCAAGTTTTGGAACTTGGGAGCTGAACTCCTGCATTTGCAGAAACCACCAGATCGGGGCCTGTTTCTTTTGATGGTTCATTGCAAAGAGATGGCCCCCATGTCCTTGAGAAATGATTTCCTGGGTCTTAAAGGTGGCAAGAGATTTACCTCATTTTTAAAGAGGTTTCTATCCCTTTACAAAAGAGAAAAAAGTTACAAGTTTTCTAAAGCAAATGCTGTGAAAGGGAAGGGCAACCTCTGCCCTTATTTTAGCAGGGAGAATCAAGCCTCTTCATGTTAGTTTGTTTTTGCCTTTGCCATCTCCTCCCTCTACTACTATAAAAAGTGATATTGCAAAGTTCTAATGATCTCCATTACTGTTTCTACCTTTTTCTGGGCAAGTGGCAGCCTTCAAAATATTCAACACATTCATAGTAAAATACCACGGGTGGTCTTTGTGTCCTATCAGTGTCTTATTTGGCACCCACTGGAAGCTACTACTGGAATGTCCAGTGTTCATTGTATATAGGTCTTATTCTTTTCAGTGTTGGGAACAAATCCATTTCATGAGCCATTTCTTTTTTTCTCTGGGTCTAAATCAATGGTTATAATATTAGAATAATCAGTAACATTTGTAGGGATTTTTCTTTGCTTACCTTTCTGTGGACTGGAGAGAACTTCTCATCCCAAAGCTAATCAAGTAATATTAGACCTATTTTTTTTTCAGTTGCTGTCTGTAAGTGCTAAATTTCTGCTTTTCTATTAATTAGATTGTAGGAAAACAAATATCTGCCTCCTAACACATGTCTTTAAAAAAAAAAAAAAGATTTGTTTTTTTATTTATGCACGCAAGAGCTGGGTTGCAGGCCAGAGATGCGGGAGGTGAGAGGACTCACCAAAGACAGAGTAGGGAGCAGGACAGGCAGATGTACTGAAATACACTGCCAGGGGGAGCAGCGGGCAATACAGGAGAGGTCTGCTGCACTATGTGGGTCAGCTCCAAGGCCCGGGATTGAATTCGTGCTACAGTGGCTGCAGACAGCTTCATAGTGTGGTGTATTAACCCCTTGCGTCACCAGGGAGGCCCCTTAACACATGTCTATTTTTGGCAGAAGGTTGATTTCATGGAAGCTCTCTGAAGGTTGGGTGGAGGTTGCTTTAAAAAAAGACACTTACATATAAAGGTTTGTCTGTAGTGGCATCTCCCTTACTGTGCTTGAAAGACTTAATTTCCATGTCACTTTTCCATGGACAAGGCAGAACTTCTATCTGCATTCTTTCATTTACTGTGCCTTCCTTGATAAACTCCCTAGCTGACCTTCCGTTTTCTCCCACCCAGCCTCCCTCTTATTAAGATGATAGCTGAAGAAGTTTGTTGGTTCTCATGTATACAGGAGGAATGCATGCTTTTATATTAAGCTTCTTTTTGATTTTTTCTCTTATCAATTTGTCTGATGCTTGTTTATTGTCAATCTAGAAGAAACAAAAGGAGTGAGTACTTCATCTGTGCCCTGAAAAGGTGTTTATTTATCTTTCATATTATGACTCCAAAATACTTAAAAAGGCATTTTTGCTTGAAATTTAGGACTTGAATACCTAGATGTATATAAATTAAATTTACTTATCAAAAGTTACTAACAAAGATGGCCCTACTTTTACGCTGTTATTAGGTCTTTAAGCCCAGATCCTGGTTATACTCAGGGCACAGTTTACAGCTGATTAGAAATGATATTGTGGGGATTGATTACTATGAGTAGAGAAAGAAAGAAACAAAACAAATAATATTTGTTTTCTAGCAAAAGGAAATTCATAAAGTAATTGAAATAACCCTACTTAGTAGATGTGTTACCTTGTGGAAACTGTTAATCTCTGAATTCTAGATTTATTATGTGTCAAACCAGAATCATAATGACTATATTATAAAGTTATAATGATCATGAAAATTGAGATAATGTATATGGGGTCTAAGAACATAGTGTGATATAAATTGAATGGTGACTAAATAGGTAGCTAGTACGGCTTACCCTTTCTACTTTGGATTTTTAACCTTCCCATTAAGTCAAAGACCACATTCTATCATTTTACCTCCTTCTGCTCATGCAAATATGGTTCCCAGAGGCATATTTCCTTCAGTTTTTAAACATACTTTCATCTCTTCTATCATAAATGTAATTATTTGTTGTAGTCCCAGCTGTTTATCTCTTCCTGTGTTTTCTTTGCTTCCAGAGATGAGCCCTCAAAGATGTTTCTGGTGGTGGGAGTTTTATAAGGATTACACGGAGGGGAGAAATTAAATGTTGTCCAAAAATGAATAATGACATGAAAATAAATAGGTAAAGCCACACACACAAATACAAATGTCTAAGTGATTGAAGAAAACAATACGGATTACAACTTACAACTATTTTTAACAATCAACATTACAAAAGTATAAATTATGTATAATAAAAGTACTCATTTTAAAAACAACTTAGTTTTAATGACAAACATATATTCCTCTGAATATAGATATATATGATGCAGTCACTACTACACCAAAGATTTACATTGTCCCAAGAAGTCCCCATAACCATCTATACTCAATTCCCATCTTAACTGCTGTCATAGGCAACATCAAATATCTGTTTTCTTTCTCTATTGATTAGTCTTGACTTTTAAAGATTTTCAGGTAATTGGAGTGATAAAATATATACCCTTTTGTGACTGTCATCTTTTTCTCTCTTTTTTTAAAGTTTTATTTATTTATGCATACAAGAACTGGGGTGCAGGCCAGAAGTGTGAGGGGTGAGAGGATTCACCAGAGACAGAGCGGGTAACAGAACAGGCAGACTAACGAAATACACTACTGAGGGGAGCAGCGGGCGAGTCAGGAGAGGTCTGCTCTGCCATGTGGGTATCTCCCTGGCCGGGGATCGAACTTGTGATGCAGTGGCTGTGGGCAGCTTCATAGGTTGTGTCTTAACCCCTTGCGCCACCAGGGAGGCCTTGCCATCATTTTCTTAATTTTTTTTTAAAGATTTATTTATTTATACAAGAACCAGGGTACAGGCCAGATGTGCGGGAGGGTGACAGGATTCACCAGTGACAGAGCAGGGAACAGAACAGGCAGACTGACGAAATACACTGCTGAGGGAGCAGCAGGCGAGACAGGAGAGGTCTGCTTCGCCATGTGGTATCCTCACCTGCCTGCCGGGATCAAATTGGCGCTGCAGAGGCTTCAGACAGCTTCACAGTGCTGCGCTCAACTGCCTGTGCCATCAGGGAGGCCCTTTTTTCTTATATAATTATTTTAAACTCATTCATGCTGTTGTTTTCATAATTCATCTGTATCTTTATTACTCATTACCTTTCCATTATTTTGTTATATTGTTACAGGAGTTTTGGGGTCTGGCTGATTGACACTTTAAAACACACACCAGAGAGACAAGAGTTGGTGAAAGGAAAACAAGTTTAATCAGGAACCAGCAAACCTGAGAACATGGTGGATGATGTCACAGAGGTCATCTCACTGAGCTGCGGAGAAGCAGGTACTTATATGGGTGACAAAAAAGAGGAGAGGTTAAAGGATCTGTGTGAGCAGGATTTCTGCTATATAGGTAATTCAAGCCCCTTTTTCTTCCAAGTTTGGTGTTGACCGTATCCGTCATGGCCCCAGTAGGTGTGCTTTTCACTATGTTCAATGAAGTTATGGCTTAATCTTAGTCATATTTGTATCTCCATCTTGGTGTTAGCTGTATTTTTCTGCAAGAAAAGACAAACAGTTGCAGAACAAGGATGAAATAGGGCAGGGACAGAAACTTATGGTTACTAGACCAGTGACAATGTCATAATTTGCTTAGTCATTCAATTCTTACTGAATATTTGGGATAATTCTGTGGTAGGTTATTATGAACACAATTACTAAAAATATTCCTTACAAATGTTTGTATGGATGTCTATTTTTATTTCTCCCGGGTACTTAGGAATAGAATTGCTGGGTCATAAGATATATTTAATTTTCTAGAAACTGTTGAAATGTTTCCTCAAGTTTTTATAATACTAAGGTTCCCTTCAATATGTAGAGTTTCCGATTTCCTTAACTTGGTATTGTCAGTTTTTAAAAATTGTAGTCATTCTAATTGATGTGTACTGAAAACACATGTGGCTTTAATTTGTGTTTCTTTTTCGGGTGTTTGGAGCATTGGCTGGGAATATGCCATCATATATGGCCTGCTAGGCGTATACTTAGTTTTTAGAAGGGGATGAAGAGGGAGCTCTGGGCAAGGTAACTTCTTTTATGTAGACTTTAAACTGAGCTACTCCTAATTTTCTGTACCCCCTCAGGCCATACCCCAACTTCTGATTCTTTCAGGGAGATTTATGCTGTCTAGACAGCTTCCTTCATCTGTTCATCATGCTCAACGTGTACTTAGTTATTAGTTTTCTCTGTGCTGGATCAGTTGACCTCACTGTCTGCTACCCATTGTCAAAACCTGGTTGACAATTCTCAGATGTGACTTTTTTTTTCCCTCTTTGTCCTTGGGAGTTCATGTTTCTAAAAATTCTTTAATTCACTCAGAGGAAGCATAGAAAGTCACACTTATTTTTTCTATCTTTACTGTCAGTCCCTTTCATTTCCTTTCACCTTAGTTCTCACTTCTGTCTTGAAATTCTGCATAGAAGTTATCAATGCCAAACTGATCGACTCTCTGTAAGCTTAATTTAATTAACTTGTCTCAGCCAAACTTTTCTTTCACCAGAACTCCTTTCACTCTTTCTTGATATCCATGTCTAACTCTGTATGTTTTCCTCATACTTCTCTTTCTTTCCATTTTTGTCTTTTTGGCCATTAATTCCTTTCTCCGAGGACACTTAAATTATGTGAACAGGCCAGGATTGGGGAGACGTCAGCATATTTTTATTTCCAGTTGTTCTATGGTACAAATTATTTCGGTAAAACTCCATGAGGATTTGGCATTGCTATTCTTCAGTAGCAGCCTAATTCTCTAAGGGAAGAGAGTTATGACTCTATATGCAATACGGAGCAATGTTGTCTGAACTGTGCAAGATAAAATGTTGAGGGAAGCTTCATGATAATTCTCTCTAAGGTTCTCCAGTTTCTTTGATTCCAAGAAACTGTCTCTTATATATAATGCGTTGACAGTGAGAAAATTGACCATTTCAAGCAAGATCTAAACCTGAAGATTAAAAAAAAAAAGTAAAATGAATCTTTTTGCACTTAGTTTCAGGAGAGTGCAAATTAAAAACTTTCCCAAGCTCAAAAGAGATGATCCAGATCATGAAAATCTCATGATTCAGCTCCTTTTTGCTGTGAACTTAAAACTTCTCCAAAAAATAAAATTTATTTAAAAAACAGAAATCACACAAGAATGGTGCTGTGGCTGTAAAATATGTTTTAAGGATAATGAAGCAATTACATTACCAATTGTCAAAATGCCTAGTGTCAGCAAAAATTATCTTAAAATGCGTTTTCTGAATTCTCTTTTACTCATTAAATAGGGAGGTATAGTAGGCAGACAACAAATCTAAAATAATCTCAAAATACCAGTTTTGACTGTTTTGCAATATGTTTGTGTGGTTTGATTATTTCAGGAAAATTGTCATTTGTTTTTTAAAGTTTTTTTTTTTTTTCCCCCACCAGTTTCTTTTGCCAAAGGACATTGGTTAATTTGTCTTTATGGTAAGCTTTTCTCACTTAACACAAAGTACAAAAATGCACTTTATGTTTGATATTTCTTATCTTCTGTGTTAAATGACTATGTTGCATCAAGCTGTTCTGTACTTAGGGAGTTCTACAGAAAGTGAAGGAAGACCACTTTCCTTCTCAAGAGATTGGAGATTGTTTATGAGAGCGCTCCTTTTATTGTTTTTAAATTAATTTATTTTGTAATGAAGTATCTTTTTCTTACATCCTTGTTGATTTTTTGACAGTATAGGATTTCTCTCCTCGGGCACAGTCACTGTAGTTCTCCCACTGCTATAGCGTTCATCGTTCTCTACCACCGTCTACTGGAAAGTGTTCCTTTTAGTTAGCCGATTTCAATCATAGGTTATGGTGTGTAGAGTTTATCAGAAAGTACATGGTGGTCTCTGACTTATGCTCTTTCTAAAAGGAAGTAAGAACTACACTATGAATATTTGAATAATAATGGGGGTAGGCTTCAGTGTGAAAGCTCTAGCTACTAGAATTTGCAGTAAAGGAAAACATATCAATACTAATGTCATTTTCTATATCACATAGGAATACTCCAGTTTTTATGTATCTGCATTTCTATAGAAGACATTATTATCTGCAAAATATGAAGCTTTTTTTAAAAAAAAGATTTATTTATTTATTTTTACAAGAACCAGGGTACAGGCCAGATGCGCAGGAGGGTGAGAGACAGCAGGGAACAGAACAGGCAGACTGACGAAATACACTGCTGAAGGGAGCAGTGGGCGAGACAGAAGAGGTCTGCCACACCATGTGGGACCCTCGCTGGCCAGCGGGCCCGGATCGAACCGGCGCTGCGGAGGCTGTGGACAGCTTCAGGGCATGGTGCTCAACCATCTGAGCCACCAGGGGAGGCCCCAAAATATGAAGCTTAATAATTAAAAAGAACAATTTTATACTTTGCCTAGTAGAACTGATTTTCCTGATCTGGGATCATTCCCTCTGAGAATTTTCCTTTACGTTTCATTTCCACTGTTTGTCACCAGGGAGACTATAATGCTATCATGTTTATTTTTTTATTATTTTTTTTTTTCTACAGAGGCATGCTCTATTTATTTGTTTGCTGGTTTGTTTGTTTGTTCTGTCCACACATGCACTGGGTACAGTCAGAAGCGCGGGAGGGTGAGAGAATTCACCAGAGCCAGAGCGGGGAGCAGAGCAGGCAGAAGGACCGAAGTACACTGCTGAGGGGAGCAGCGGGCGGCAGGAGAGGTCTGCGCGCCATGTGGGACCCTCCTCCGGTGGCCGGGGAGCAGCCGGGGATCGAACCGGCGCCGCAGAGGCCGCGGGCAGCTTCGCAACCCAGCGCTCAACCGCTGCGCCACCGGGGAGGCCCAATGCTATCATGTTTAAAGAAAAGTTTATCCATTGATATCATTTCATCTTTAAAATATTTTTGAAGCAATGTGTATAATTCCTTGACATGAATAAATACACCGAATGTTTTGTATAAATGCATTTTTCAATTAACTCTTCATAAATATCCCTGTCTTTTTAGCACAGCGCATCAGGTGTAGCTGCCGTGCAAACTGTATTCTCCTATTATTACTAATTCTTATTTTATTTTCTTATAACCAATGAATCAGACCTTAGTAAGTAATAACGATGATGAGTAAACATTTCTTAGGGTAGAAAGTGCCATTGATAAGGACAGTGTCTAGGATGATTTCCAGAGAGAGAATAAAGTTTTTTCTTTTGGCTTATAATACATTGTCTAAGGGTAATTCTGAGGTGAGGAGCTGGGGTTGGGAGTTTCTGGGATGTGGTGAATGGGTGGGGCTGTGACATAGCTGCCCAGCTTGGCTTCCATTAGCGTACTGAGACTACTTCACACCCCTTCTAGTTGGTTGTTTATCAGCCTCCATTTCAGTTTCCCATTTCCTTCTTCTTAAGATTAATGACCTCATTCTAACTCCTCAAGTGTCCTCTGTACAGCTAAATAGCCTCACTTTCGGCTGCTTTATTACCTGTCATTTTTTCTTTCTGTTTCTTGCACCATCTTCCTGCAGCATTTGACAATGTTACTCCTCTACCCTGACGCTCTAATTAATAGCTGACAGCTCTATTCTTTCCTGCTTTGCTACTTCTTTAAGGACTCTTTTCAATCACTTAGGTTTTTTTCTACTCATCCTGTAGATGTAGGTGTTCAGTTACTGTTCTTGGCCTTCTTTCTTATGACTCTTATGCAGTGAAGTAAAAAAACTTCTCTAAAAGTACACTATATTAAGTATTATGCTATCGGAGACCAAAAAAAAAAAAAAAAAACAAACCCAAAAACTGTCTCCAATGAGTCAGTCAGTGAGGGAGACAGACAAGACATTCAAGCATTAGAATATGGTGGCATGCCCTCTGACCCAGATGATTTCGTATTGAACTTCTATAAGAATGGCACCTTGTGATCTTAGAATAAGAAATAAGTATTTGGTCTTCCTTCTGTTTCTGGTGCAGAACTTCTAAAGCCCTTCAATTCTCTCTGTGGTGAGAGTGATAAAGGTGTCTTGTTATTTCAAGGGGTAACTTTGGGAAAACACTAGCATGGGACTGGCTGTCAGTGGATCCATCCTTGCAATCGAAGGGTTAGAACTTTTACTTCCACCACCTGATTTCCAGGAGAGGGAGGCTGAGATTAAGCCCAGTGATTGTTGGCCAATGATTTGGTCAATCATGCCTAAGTAACGAAGCCTCTAGAAAAACCCGAAAGGACAGTGTTTAGAGAACTTCCTGCTTGGTGAACTTGTGGAGATCCTGGGTGTAAGGTCAGGAACAGGACACAGTGCAGGTTTTCTGATCCCATGCAGACCGGGTAAAGGAGGAGTCAGAGTCCTCAGTGGTTTTTTGCAGGTCTTTTATTGGGATTACCAGGTACATGGCAGGCAAGGGTGCTGGGGGCCGGGTGCTGGCTGCCAGCCTCCCGGCCCCCAGCAAGTCTTCACTCTATCTGGGCTCTCAGGCCTTCTCTGCTTCTCTCTCGGCTTCTTCTGCTCTTCTCGGCTTCTACTGGCATCCCTGTGACGCCGCCCTTAAAAAGTACAGTCTCAGCCCAGGTGAATCCCATCTACCTGTGCCCACACCCTACTCCAGGTGCCGCCATCAGGCCTGCATTCAGGACCGCAAGGATCCATCATCTCTCCTGATGGCGGGAGGGCAGAAAAGCCTGACATTTTTCCTTACCCTACACTGGGATAGTGGTGACTTTGAAAGGGAGTGGAGGGGCATCCTTTCTTTTTGCCTTACCCCATGTACAACTTTACCATCTGCCTGTTCCTGAGTTCTATAAAGTATTTATAATGAACTGCTCTGATGAATATATATCAGCAACCTGTAATCCAGTAGGTCAAATGTTTCTGAGTCCTGTGAGCCACTGTAGCAAATTCAATAACCAAAGGAGTGGGAATAGTGGGCATCGGTATATCTCCAACCTGTAGAGGTTCAGGTGACAACCTGCATTTGTCATTGTTGGCTCCATTGGGGGTGGGGCAGGGTGCAGTTTTGTCAGCCTGAGGATTTATTTATTTTTTATTTATTTTATTTTTATTTTTTAAAAGATTTATTTATACAAGCACTGGGTACAGTCAGAAGCGTGGGAGGGTGAGAGTATTCATCGGAGCCAGAGCAGGGAACAGAACTGGCAGACTGACTAAGTACACTGTTGAGGGGAGCAGTCGGCGCGGCAGGAGAGGTCTGCACGCCATGTGGGACCCTCACTGGTGGCCGGGATTGAACCGGCACCGCAGAGGCTGTGAGCAGCTTTGCAGCCCAGCGTTCAACCTCTGCGCCACCAGGGAGGCTCAGCCTGAGGATTTAAACTGTGACTCTGGTGCTATTTCCTCATAGACAATGTCAGAGAATTGCTTTGGGTGGTGGTTCCCCGCCCCCACACTGGACTAGCATGTGGTTTTAATTGCCACTAGAATCATTTTCACCTGAAATTTGTTTTGAAGTCCTGCACAAGCGTTAGCAGGATCTTCTGAGTTACTAGTAGAGTAAAATAGGAGGAGGGGGTGGAAGCAGGTGAATGTTCCAGGCAAAGGAAAGTGTCTTCATGGGGTAAGTAACTTGTGTAAAAGTATGATATCTAGTTGAACTATAGTGTGTGGATATGGCTGAAACATAGGATAAATCTGACGAAGAGAAGGAAAATGAGTGGAGTTAGAAAGAAGTCTGTTTATGGAAGTCTTTGTGTGACATCCTAAAATTTATCAATATGTGTCAGATTTTAAATATTACACTGTAAAGGGCTGGACTGGACACGGTGCAGGTTTTCTGATCCCATGCAGACGGGGTAAAGGAGGAGTCAGAGTCCTCAGTGGTTTTGCAGGCTTTTATTGGGATTACCAGGTACACAGCAGGCAGGGGTGCTGGGGGGCCAGGAGGCTGGCAGGCTTCCCAGCTCCCAGCAAATCCGCACTCTCTCTGGGCTCTCTGGCGTTCTCTGCTTCTGCTTCTCTCTCAGCTTCTCTTCGGCTTCTGCTGCTGCTGGCGTCCCTGTGTCGCTGCCCTTAAAAGCACAGTCTTAGCCTAGGTGAATCCCATCTACCTATGCCCACACCCTACTCCAGGTGCCCGCCATCAGGCATGCATTGAGGACAAGGATCCATTATCTCTCCTGATGGCGGGAGGGCAGAAAAGCCTGACATTTTTCCTTACCCTACATACACTTTGACCTTGATGTCAGGAACATTTGTTTATTTGTAAAACCACACTTAACCTGTTCATAAGGAAAGAGTACTTAGTAAACAGGAACTGCTGAATTTAAGGTTCTCCTGGAAGTCTATTTTATGATGTTGCTGAATTCTAATACCCACCAGCCCATTACTAATTTAATTCTTTTGATTCCCCACATCCCTCACACACGGTCATCAAGAAAAAAAAATATCAAGCTATTGTAGCTCACATACCTTTGACCAACTTTTGGGAATTGGATTTTTGCAAACAAAAGGAAAAGGGCTTAAGTGTATATGTACAAGAATGATAAATGTCCTGTTGGGGAAGAGAAAATGAACAGAAATCCCTGAGTGTTTACCCACAAGCAGGAAGCTTGAATAAATGTAATGCATCTTTTTTTTCTAAGCAATTCAGCAACTGTTAAAAATCTCATAGGTCTATTGTTTTTGTTTGTTTTTGGGGTTTACCATGGTGTTTTAGTAATTGAAAAGAAATGAACTGGTGATGGCTTTGTTTTTACCTTGCCTTACTTACCTAGTTTTTGGGGTGACACCCTTAGGAATGACTTAAGTTGTATTTCCATTCTGTTTTGGTTGATATTTTTTCCCCACCTTGTTGGATCTCATTTATCTTAAGAATGATGGCCTTCTTGACATCAATAACTTGTGTTGGTACTGTATTGTTTCTGACTGATATTAAGGTTGCTAAACTAATTTTATAAGGAGCATGGTCTCTTCACCTGAAATTTTTCCACATTTAGTTTTTAATGTACATATTTCTTCCCCCTTGATCTCATCAAATTCCAGCTGCCACATTCCTGTTTCTCTAGAGGAGTATTATTTGCATCTGAACAGATCCACATAATACTAAAGCCCTTGAGGTGTGCTGATCCTGTAGCGCAAATTAATATTTGCACCAGCCAGCTGCAAGAATCTCTGGTGTAAAATGCCTTTTTAGTGGTGATGTACTGAAAGGCGTTTAATAAATATCCCTAAATATAGACAGAGAAGAAGAATTTCTGTTGAAATCCCACCAGTAAGATTTTTCTGTTATTCAGATGCCTTTCTTTTGGTTGTCTGCACTTTTTCAATACCCTCCTTCATGTTACAGAATAAGCCGTTAAAATTATTTTGCTTAGTATTTTTGCTGTTTGCCATTTTTTTTTTAAGATTTATTTATTTATTTATACAAGCACTGGGTACAGTCAGAAGTGCGGGAGGGTGAGAGAATTCACCAGAGCCAGAGGGGAGAGCAGAGCAGGCAGAAGGACCGAAGTACACTGCTGAGGGGAGCAGCGGGCGGCAGGAGAGGTCTGCACACCATGTGGGACCCACCTCTGGTGGCCGGGGAGCAGCAGGGATGGAACCAGTGCTGCAGAGGCTGCGGGCAGCTTCACACCCAGCGCTCAACCGCTGCGCCACCGGGGAGGCCCTGTTTGCCATTTTTACTCATAGCAGGAATCTAGAAAACTTAAATAAGGGACCAGGAAAATGAATAACTATAAGAAAGTGAAAATCAAAATCAACCAAAACTATGAACCAGAGACATTCTATGACTAGTGGGGGGCAGGGAGGGGAGGGATTGGGGTCAAAATAAGGGGGTTGCAATTGTATGGGGAATATAAAAATAAAATTTATAAAAGTTAAAAAAATAAATTAATTAAAAAATGTGCATCATTAAATGTTTTTTTTGGAAATGGCTCAAACTAGCAATTAAAAGAGCCTGTTTTCGAAGAAAATTATGCACAGTATCAATATTCTTTTAGGCGTGACTTTGAGAATTCCACTTTTCTTTCCTTTAAACCTTCCTACAAAATGTTGTCAATGTGACCTGGGAATATTTAGATAGGAAATGGCTTTAACGCGCAGAATTCTGACTGTGGCTCTGCTGGACTCAAAGCCTCCTGATCCTTCTCTCTTCCTGCACTTTGGGTGATACCTGGAAGGGCCACAGGCAAGGGCTTAAGCTCGACTCCACAGTTATTTTTTCATCCCTTTCACAATAGATTAGTGGTATAAGAAAGCTTGAGATCATTAGTTAAAATATTTTAGGTTATTTGCAATTTTTTTGCAGTCTCCTCCATAGGTACTCTATCCAGAGAGTTGATTGTATTTTCTGTTTTGTTTACTTTTTCCTCAGAGGCCTCATTTCTTCATAGCCTTGCACCTGTAACTCCACTGTAATTTGCATGGTCTTCAGTCATTTTTGAGCTATCTGTACCAGACTTCTCTTTGTTTTCTTTCAGACTATTTAATGACGATTATGATGAGGCTTGCGGTAGCACTGCTAACATGTGAGATTTCATTATGATTATTAATGGTGTTTGAGTGCCAGGGTTTTTTTTTTTTTTAACATGGTCACTGATAATTGGGATTTTAACTTCTATAATGAGAGTAGAAGTCTTTGAAAACACTGTCACCCTTGAATCTAATTAATTACTGAAAGATACCACCATTTTTAATGGATGGCTCATTTTTTTAGTATAGTTTAAAATCTAGAGCTTTTATTTGCTTCCCTAAATAACCCTACTTATGATCAAAAGCATAATAGAAAGTGGAAAATGAATTAATAATTAAAAAAACTGTAAATCTCGTTCTTATCCCTGTTTGTATTATTAACAATATAGAAGAACCAAATGAGAAAAGAGACATATTTTCTGCATGGCCAAGTTGTGCATAACCTTTATTGGGTCAAGTTTATTTGGAATTTTTATGCAGTCTGTTTCTGTTCCCAACGCCACTGCTAAGTGCAGGCAGAGAAAGCCAAGAATCCCTGCCCTGAGTTCTCATACACAGGTCCCAGCAGGGGTCTTCTCTCTGGTTCTCTTTCAGAAGCAATGTCTGACTGAAACGGGAAAATAATGTGAACGTGGATCTTTGAAATGACCTAAATGGAATCTGGCAAATATGTAGGTTTATGAGCTGTGTTATAAGCATTTTATGTGTGTCAAGTTCTCATCATGGTAGAGGAGAAACAGACATGTAGAAAGAATTACTATACCCTGCAGGAAATGCTGTGATAGAGGCATCGGTTCAGGGTGCTAATGGAACACAAAACAGCCTAGAAGAATGAAAAAGGCTTTTGGGGGGAAGTGAAGTCTTACCTGTCTTCATGGTTGGTTAGAAATCAGCCAGATGGAACCCTGAAGGAAGGCAACACACCGGAAAGTATTGGAGGTTAAAATAATGAAAAACAAAAAACATTTATTTAATGTTTATTGTGTGTCAGACACTAATTTAAGTGATATATTAACCATTTCATCTCCCCAGCAAACATATGAGGCCACTGGTACTCTTCTAATTGTATGTATGAGCAAACTGAGGCTCTGAATGTTGAGAGAACTTCCTTAAGACCGCCTGTGACAGCAGAGATTTGGACCTCTGCTGTCTGACTTCTGTCCATATTTTAATCACTCTATTGATGAACAATAAGTGAACTAAAAATTCTGATTTGGAAAGGAATAAAACAGAGCTGGAGAAAATAATGGCAATGATTTTTTTAATTTAAGATTTATTTATTCATGCATACAAGAACCGGGGTACAGGCCAGATGCGCGGGAGGGTGAGAGGAGTCACCAGAGACAGAGCGGGGAACAGAACAGGCAGACTGATGAAATACACTGCTGAGGGGAGCAGCGGGTGAGACAGGAGAGGTCTTCCATGCCATGTGGATATCTCCCTTGCTGGCAGGATGGAACCGGTGCTGCAGAGGCTGTGGACGGCCTCACAGCGCTGCGCTCAACCACCTGCACCACCAGGGAGGTCCACGATGGCAATGATTTTGTACATCTTGTTAAGACTAGATTAGGGCTTCTCAACTATCTGTGGACCATTTTTATTATTTTATAAACTTCTAATATGATGTGAACTGATAAATTTATAAAATATAAAATCATGTGCTTAGATAGCATGGCTATGTTAAATTGTAGAAAAGATTTGCTGTGCTTACTCCCCGTTTTTGTTCTTTCTTAGTAATGGATTGCTGGAACAGCTCTTGGACTATGATTGGTTTGCATATTTTGCTTTATACTTTGTGGTGTGATTCAGGCTTGTAACCATGAGATCATTAGATTAGCACTTTAGGTATGGGTGCCTCTGTGGAGAATGAATAGAGGCTGCTAAGACTGATTACAATGAGACCTGTTATGAGTCAATGATTCTAGTGAGGGAAGTGATGTCTCGCACCTAAGCTGAACACTGGACATAGCAATGCAAATGAGATAGATGGTTTTGAGAAATCTTAGGAAATACAACTGACCTGGCTCCTTAAACCTGGTTCCTCCAGCCTCACAAAGGGGGGCTTTAGTGGAGCTGACGTGTGTTTCCTCACTGAACAGGTGTCTTGTGTGAAAACAGGGACAGTAAATCCAGTCACCAACCTGAGTGATGAGTCAGTAGTGGAAAGGACAGGGGAGCTGAGAAGCAAAGACTAACACCCTTCAAGCAATAGAAGAAATGAGCACTGTTTGTCTCTGAACAGAGGGCCGGCTGGCAGTTAGCACAGAGTCCTGCTGCAGGTCAGGGGAAGAGCCTCAGGTGGGGTGGTCTGGAGCAGGGAGTTGGGGAGAGGGTGCTGTCAGCCAGTTACAAAATCAGGGTTTCTGCTTGAGCTTTGATACAAGGAATTTGTGACAGAAAATAGCTAGGAATCCAGTTCTTGTACACTTGAGGTCAAGGGAATGAAGTGCCTAGCACTTCAATAAAATTTCATTTCATTCTCACAGTTATTTTGCTAGTACTCTTGTTTTGAGAAAATGATAAGCAAGACATGTTGGGAAACATGCCTGAATTTACAAGGTGGTGACTCTCATTTTTTGTACTCTGGCTTTGTTTCCTGGACACCATGCTCCTTCCTTAGTTATCCTTAGTGTCCGGGCCGTGAGCTGTGATGGACATTCAGGTGTCTTTATGTGATGAGAGCACAAAACTGAGTGAGCGTGATGACTGGGGAAGACATTCACTTTTTACTTCATGTACCTCCAGAATGTTCTTCACTATTTCATAAAGGAATTTCATAAAGGAAAAAGTTGAAGTGAAATTCTTGAAAATTCAGATGTTTTATTCAACAAATTTTTATTGGTCCTCCATGTGAGGTATTATTTTAAACACCTAAGATAGTGAATGAAATAAACACAAAAAATTCACATTTCAAGTGAAGAGCTAGACTATAAAAAATAGATGTAGTAAAAAATCAGAATGTGGAGCATCAGAATTTTACTTTTCAATAGGGTTCCCATCATAAGCATCATTGAACTGTCAACATCGAAAGAAAAAGGTCATCTCTCTACTCAGACTATCTACCAGTTCTAGAAAACTGTGTTCAAAGTTCTGCTGCAATTTTTAAGAAGGCCAAATGCTTGGGGGATTTTTCTTTCAGCAATGTGACCTCTGCCTGTTTCAACTATCTTCCATGTCAGCACTGTGACCACACTCACTTGGTCCCAGCCTGCTTTGGGGTGAAATTAATGACACAAGTTCTGGTAATCCTTTGGAAGCTCTTCCCTGCTAGTGAGTGAGCTCTGAAGACTGGGTAAATGCAATTTTAGGAGATTATGAGAAAATTATGCCACAGTCTTCCTAATTAAATCCATCCTGCTTGGCCTGACCACATGAGTTGACTTCTGCTCAGTCCCCTGAGGGGTGGATTTACCTGATTTATATTCTGGTACCTGTGTGATGCAGAGGACCACACTAGCTGAGAAGCAACTGTCCCCAATTAGAACCACATTCCCTTGGCATTTGTCTTGATTCTTTTAGGAGTAAATAGGCATCTTGTGAATTGAATGTAGAATACAGACTTGGAAAGATTCCCTCTCTCCCCCACCACAACAGTGGCAGCTGTATTTAATAAATCCTGTGACCTTGGAGAGCCTATTTTCCCCCCTTTTGGCTCTCATCAGGAAAAGAAAGACTTCAAGAAAATGTTGGCTCCATAAGAGGCAACTTGAATGTAACCAAACAGACAGCTGCTTTATGAACATGCTTTTCTTAATCAAATATGGTCTGTGATGTGCAGAATATCACAGCATTTGAAAAATCCCAGACTACAGAAGCCTCATTGAGCTGAATACGAGTGCGCCATGGCTTGTAACAGAGCTTAGCTTAGCGGCTTATATATTCTGTTACATGCCTAATAAAGTAATAAAAATGTATGAGGGATGAAAAGGTTCTGATTTGTGAAACATAAAATCACTGCTGTGAATTAGAATAGTTTATGGAGTTAAAACTACATTTTTTCCTATGTAGTATAAAGCACAAATAACTTGCTTTTGGTAGCGAGCGTATGTGCATGCATGCTAGTTTTATTAAAGTATTTATGTCTGTTTACATTTCACCCTTATTAATACAATGACACACTTTTTTTTAAATCAAGAGTGAGGCTTTGTTTTTGATTTTTTTTTTCAGTAAAATGAATAACTGCTCTCTAGTAATAGGTCTCTTACACACACTCCAATTAAACAACCAATAACATTTAGAGAGCAGTTTTAAATAAATGAAATCTTTGCTCATCCACCTCATTATTTAGCTGCTATACAAAGTGATGTGCATTATTAAGCATGAAAACATTAACCAAATGTTGGCATTATTTTTAAACTCTAAAAAGTAACTTAAATGCAGGTCATGACAATGTGCATTATCTTTTGAATAGTTACTGCATTTCCATGCATATTGCTCCTGCATTAGGTTTGTCATATTCTAGAAATAAAGAACAGAACAGTTACTACTTAATACTTTTCCTGAAGTGGGTGACATGGATCATAAGGCTGTCTTCTGTGGTGGAATGATCCATTATAAGGACCCATGTCAATATCAATTAGTCTAACCTTTGAAGAGTTATAAATAAAATGATATTTTAAACTGTAGGAAACAAAATATTCTCATTCCCTTTTTAGCTTTTATTTATAGTATTAACAAATATGAAAAACAGCTTTCATGTTTCTTTTCCCTACTTGTAATCTGATTAAAGTTATACTATGAGTAATCATCTTGTCTTCTAAATATCAGTTTTAGAAATTACTATGTAAACTTATTCAAGTCTATATATTCAGGTCTTGAAAGAATCACAGATTTGTGTAAAATATTCTTATTTTGAAGTCAGCCATTCCCTTATGTAATATCTATGTAGTCTTTTTTTTTTTTAAATATTTATTTATTATTTATACAAGCATTGGGTACAGTCAGTAGCGCGGGAGGGCGAGAAAATTCACCAGAGCCAGAGCGGGGAGCAGAGCAGAAGGACCGAAGTACACTGCTGAGGGGAGCAGCTGGCGGCAGGAGAGGTCTGCGCGCCATGTGGGACCCTCCTCCGGTGGCCGGGGAGCAGCCGGGGATCGAACCGGCGCTGCAGAGGCTGCAGGTAGCTTCGCAACCCAGCGCTCAACCGCTGTGCCACCAGTGAGGCCCTGCAGTCTTTTTTTTTTTTAAAGATACTTCTGTGCATTTCATGGTGGAATGTGATTATTCTACTACTACAAAGTTTAAGAAATGATTTTTTTTTGTGAACTGGTTAGTCTTCATGATTATGAACATAAAGCATGCTCTCTGAAAAATAAAAACAAAACTTTGAAAAGTAGGAAGAACTATTAGTCAAATAAAATTATGGACTCACCTAGGAATAACCACCAGGGAATTTTTTATATATGCTTCTAGATTTTTTAATATACCTACATATTAGATATACATGAAATATTGATAATTCTTTTACTCACATACACACAATAGCATGCATTTACTATTTATATGTATTCACATGTAAACATATATACTTATACAAAGGATTCATAGTATGAAAGATAATTTTATAACCTATGTTCTCTTTGCTTGTGGGAATTAGGCGTAAGAAATATGACTTAATTCTTGTGGATAGATAGATAACCATGCCATTTGTTTAACCTTTTAGTTTTTTTTTTTTTTTTAAGATTTACTTATTTATGCATACACAAGCTGGGGCACAGGCTAGAGTTGTGGGGGTGGGAGAGGAGTGGCATAAGAGGATTCACCAGAGACAGAGTGGGGAACAGAACAGGCAGATTGACTGAAATACACTGCTGAGGGGAGCAGTGGGTGAGACAGGAGAGGTCTGCTTCGCCATGTGGGTTGCTCCCCGGTGGGCTGGGGATCGAACTCGTGCTGCAGAGGTATGGATTGCTTCATAGTGTGGTGCTTATCCCCTTGTGCCACCAGGGAGGCCCTAACCTTTTAGTTTTTATAAAAGTATCCTTTCCATATAAATACAGTAACCAAGCAATACAAAGAAATAATTACCTTCAAATAAGTCTATTAAGTCTGTTCCCACTTTGCCCTTCTTGCAACTCATACATACTCTTCACATGAGAAACTTCCTTATTTTTTCCTTTTGTTTGAAATACTATAAGGCCATGGGTTCTCTTTCGTTATGTCACAATCAATATTTATGATGGTGAAGACATGATAAATAAGTGCTTAATAATGAGTAAGATATTTGATACCATTCTGGGGTGAGGCACATGTCTTATCCAGATAGGAAGTCTTCAGGAACAACTATATTTCTTATCAATCTCATGTGCATTTAATGAATGAAATGTTCATTTTATTACATACAGTCCCTCTGTAGCCCCACAGAATATTTTAGGATACCCTTAAGAGAATATAGAAGAAAATCTGCTTTATAGCAAATCCTGCATTTTGTGGGGTAAATTGTCTGTAAATTATCGATATTCCCAAATAGTAAATAATGCAGGATCTTCTATCATGCAAAGCAGAGTGGTACATCTGTCAAATCAGTGAACTAAATTAACACATAATCATTTATCTGTCAATGTCTGTGGTTTGTCTTAGAATTTGCTCTTGGTGTTGTGCATTCTAAGAGTTTGGAAAACATGTAAGGACGTGTCTATAGTATCATCTAAGGTAGTTTCAGCACCTTGTGACCTCACTTTCTGATGTGTACAAGAAGAGTTGTGGATTTTTCAGGTTTTTTTTTTTTTTTTTTTTTTTTTCAGATTTGTGCTTGTCTGATGAAGCTCTTTCCATGCCAGTCAAGAGTTAGAAGTTCAAAATGTTTACTTGGAATATTTCATATTTAAAAATAGATGATATGTTTTATAAAACTACTCATTTCTGGTCAGTAATAAGTAGCTCTTAGTGTTGGTTGTTTTTAATTAAACAACATCAATAACAAACCCGTAAGATAATTGCTTACGTTTTAAGAATTTTGAAAGGAGAATGTTTCTTTTTTATTTTGTTTTGGGGAAAAAATAACCCATTTATAACAGTCTCTCAATAGGGTAAGTGACAAAGTTTGTCTTTTTAAAATATAAAGCAAGACAAAGCAAACTTTACGATTTAAAGTGTATTACTTTTGATCCAAACACTTAACAAACTCAGCTTTGCTAATGTGTCTTGATTATTTAAATTCCCTATAGTCATCTTATAAACACTGGTTATTTTACACATCAATTTCTTTTTATATGATTTGTTGTTTGCTTCATTTATCTTTGTAGTCCAGCACTAACAAAAAAATCTCATACAGTAAAGAAATAACTATGGTTTATTAGATTTCTTTTTTAAATTTTTGTGTAGTATCTGTATGTTTCTCATTGGGAAAAAAACAACAAACAAAAATGCCCCAAAAAACCCACAGCCTTTTAGGTGGACTTTGTATTATGGTAATATTTTGAACTGATCATTTGCATCTCTTCTTATTTTGTGAATTCTGTTCTCTGATCAAGCAGGATAGGAGCTGTAGTTGCTCAAAAATTATGTAGCTGAATGAATTAAAAATGATCTCAATTTGAGCATTGAAATCTTATAGTTACACAAAAAAGGGAAACCTTCTCTACCTCTCTCTCACTTATGACTCCAAGTGTTTGATTTTCCACACCAAACAAACCTGGTACTTTTAAGATCCCGTAGGTTTAGAGCTCAGTCCCACAGATTGTCTCCCCCGTTCAGTAAGTAGTTGGTCTCCAAGATACCCACAATTTTGTCTTCCTAGGCTACATATCAGGGGTCTCACAACCCCCTTTTTAGGTTTGATAACTTGTTATATGGTTGATGGAACTCAGGCAAACACTTTTATTTACCAGTTAATTATAAAGATTATAATAAAGGATACAGATGAAGAGGCACATAGGACCAGGTTCAGAAGAATGTCAAGCACACGAGCTTCTGTCCCTATGGAAATGTATATACTACCCTTCTGGCATGCTAGTAAGTTTACTAATGTGCAAATTCTTTAAACCCTAGGGTTTGAGGATTTTTGTGGAGCCTTCATCACATGGGCATGATTGATTTTTTAACTCAATTTTTAGCTTCCCTCTTTTCTCCATAGATGGGAATTTGGACAGCCAACTCAAGCTTGTAATCATGGTGATACAACCTGTAATTATTTCTGGTAACTGACTCCCATCCTTAAGCTATTTGAGGCTCCTAGTTACTAGGCTTTTCCTTAAAAAATGATGCTCTTAGCACTCTGGAGATTGCAGAAGACTTAGAAGCATGTTCGCCCTCTCTCTCTCTCTCTCTCTTTTTTTGGTCAGGAATTGGATCAAAGTCCAAACATTAGAACAAAATAGGTTCATAATACCCTTATCACTCAGGAGTGCACAAGGATTTTAGCAGCTGTGTCAGAAACTGGGGGAAGATAAATATAGATATACACACATATATGTATATGTGTATTTCACACACATCTTTATATATATAAAAGATTTATTTTTATTTGTACACGAAGTGGGGACAGGCCAGAGGCAGGGAAGGATGAGAGAATCACCAGAGACAGAGACAGAGCGGGGAGCAGAACAGGCAGACCGAAATACACTGCTGAGGGAGCAGCGGGTGAGACAGGAGAGGTCTGCTGCGCCATGTGGGAATCTCCCTGGCCGGGCAGGAATCGAACCCAAGCTGCAGAGGCTACAGACAGCTTCACAGAGCTGCGCTCAACCCGCTGCACCACCAGAGAAGCCCTCACACACATCTTTTATATATATTTCACACATCTTTTTTTTTAAGTACTGTTATCAATGTCTATTGTTAATATTACCTATGAGGGACAGTGAGTGTTGCAAGCATTGTATACAAGTTGAGGTAGGAGAAAATATTTAAAGACAATCAATGCTTTTATTTTAATGGGAAAATCATGCCAGTAAAACAACTAATATATTTTGTCCACAAATATTGGCAAAACCAATATTGATTCCTTATTAATATTAATTATAATCCTTATAAAACAGCATATGAGTAAAGACTTGAGATAGTATCATGAAGAGTTTCAGTATCCATGTAAGGATGGAGGCCTTCAGTTTCAGACCAGACTTTGTATTTAATTCATATTATGGAAATGTTAAGAGATATAGTAACTAATGAATGGTTAATTTATTTTCTAATTTTTTATCTTCACCCCTGAGATATAAGTCAGAACATCTTTTTTTTTTCTTATTTCCATAGATAGTAAAAAAGTTTAATCAAAGTTTTTCACTAGTTTTTACTAGAAAAACATGATTGCTTCCGGATAATATATTTTCTGACCTCTATCAAAATTCTTAATATTGTTAAAACAATTAAGGGAGAGTAACAGGAGATAAACTCAAAGTCAGAGACTTGGGATCCAGGTCATTAGAGTATAATGGGCAATTGTAAGAATACTGACTTTTATTCTGAAGTAATGGGAACTCTTTGGAGAGTTTGAGCAGAAGAATGACAGAATCTTATGCCAGGTTCAAAAAGATCATTCTGCCTGCTGTGTTGGGAACAGATGATAAAATTGCAAGGTATAAAACAGGGTGAGTGGTTATAACTTGAAATGGAAAAAAAGTAGTAAAAATGATAAGAAGTGATCTAATTTTTGATGTATTTTTTAGTTTATATTTTCAGGATAAAACTTTCATTTTCAGGAAATGACTAGCTGTAAGATGTGAGGGAAGAGTCAGGAATGTTTCAAGATATTTTGATTAAGCAGTTGCATAGATAAGTTTCCATTTACTCCCAGAAACAAGCCCCCCACCCACTCCATCCCCCCAACCCCCACCCCCGTTTATAGCAATATTGGGAGCTTAAGATGTTTAAAAGACATCCTACTGGAGATGGAGCTAGATTTGAATTTGAAGTTTCGAAGCTAGGTCAGAATTAAAAGTATTATCAAGATATAGATATAGTTAAAGCCATGATACTGAATGAGGTCACCAAAGAAACTGTAAATGCAAGCAGAGAAGTGACTTAGTTACCAGAGAAAGATTCTGTTTTCAATTTGTATTTCTCTGCTGTTAAATTAGGTTGAGCCCCTTTTTATATGTTAGCTGTCCATTTGGATTTTCTTTTCTCTAATAAAGTACTTTATAACAACTTGAAGGCATATCAGTGGGGGGAGAAAAAAAAAAGAAAAAACAGAGCACCAGAGGCTAGACAACTTTGCAGGAGGTATTATGTGTATAAGTGAAATTCCAGAAGAAGAGAAGAGAGCCAGCCCATTTAATCACACATTGGTTGAAAACTGCTCAGAATGTTTAAAAGATATTGACCTACATATCCAAAAACCTTAGTCAACTTGAAGCAAGATAAATACAAATTTAGATAAATATACTTAGAAATGTTGTGAAACATGCAAGATGCAAGAAAGAGAAAAGAGAGGAGAGAAACTATGAGATACAGTCAGAGAAGAAGACATAACCTTTAGTGGAAAAGCAATGGCTGCTTTTCATCAGAAATAATGGAATTGTAATACACATGCACACCACGGGCAATTTCTTGAGCTTTGGTGGAATTCCTATGTTCATAATCAAATATGATACTAGAACTTTGACTAACTATTTCTTCAGGAAGCTGAACCACAGCTTGTGAAACAATCAGTTCTTAATAATCAAGACTTAGTGACAGCCAGTTTCCTTACTTTGTTCATGTTTCCAAGTCAGTGTCAGCCAGGAAGCCAAATATACCCACTAACCAATCACATAAAATGCAGTCATCTTTCCTGTGCCAACAGCCTTCCATCAGCGTATACCAAAAGCCTTCCCTTTTGCTCACCTTAAAGTTTTCCGCCTCCCCTCCTGCCTTTGATTTGTATCAAATGCAAGGTATATTCATTTCCTGTTGATTCTGTAACAAATTACCCCACATTTAGTGGTTTAAAATAACGCATTTATTTTGCTGAAGATCTGGAGGTAGATGTCAGAAATGGGTCTTATAGGGCTTTTATAGGTTCTAGAGGAGAATCTGCTCCTGCCTTTACTGCTTTCTCCAGGCTGCCCACATACCTGGACTTGGGGCTGCATCACTCTGACCCTTGTTTTTATTGTCACATCTCTTCTGACTGATTCTTGCCTTTCTGCTTTAAGTACCTTTGTAGATTACATTTGGACCAACTGTATTATCTACCTTAATTTCCTCATCTCAAGGTCCTTAAATTAATCATATCTGTAGAGTTTCTTTTTCCAGATAAAGTAGCATTCATTCAGAGAAAGGATTGGGACATAGTTATTTGTGATGGTTAATTTTATGTCTTGGCTTGAATGGGCCATGGGTTGTTCAGGAATATGGTGCAAGATTATTTAGTGTGTCTGTGAAGGTATTGTTGGATGAGATTAACATTTGAATCTAATTGAGTAGAACAGATTTCCCTACCTAATAAACTTAAGCACACACACTTTTCTATTTATGACAGTATCTATGCACCTATCAACCTAACTCCTGCCTACTTACTTACCTGTCTATCTCCTATTGTTTGTTCTTTTCTGGTAAAACTCGAGTAGTAGAAAATCTTTGGAGGTCATTATTTGTCCTCCATATGGATGATGGTGGATGACACAATAGCAAGCTCTGAAAATAGGTTGTGCTTACTCTCATTCAGTAGTCTTTGTTTATTTCCACCTCGCAAATGGAATGTCCACATTCTTTGACTGACTAGTGTAATAGGTGTTCAAAGAGCTATTGCAGCATTGAAAGTATGATTTTTTACAAAGTAAGGCAATACAAAGAAAGCACCTTAGTGGACTTCAGAATGTCTCTCTGAGCAGCTGCATCAGTACACTTCCAGGGGCAGGCCTACCCTGCAGTCCCTGAGTATTCACTGTACAGGTTAGGACCACATGTAAGGAGAACTTATTCTGGTACTTGGAAAGATGCATGTAACTGCTGCCATGGAAGTTATTGATCCAAACAAGTAACACACGCATAGTTGAGTTTCCTCCTTTACTTTGAGATACTGTGTTATCATAAAATTTTTTTAGTGTAAATATCCAATTCTGTTGGTCAAAGTTCAGCTATCTATCTACATACATACATATATATGTCAAGAGAGAATGTGTGTATAGTATATGTAATATATAGTGCTAGTTACATGCATGTGCACACACACATACACACATACACACATACACATACACAGTTGAGTCTTTTTATTCTCATAGGTTTGCTCTATAGAGTTGTTGTGAGCTCCAAAATGGTCCACAAGTGTCCTAAGGAAAACAGAGAGTTAGGTTTCTGGGAGTCTCTGGTCAGAGCATGTGTATCAACCAACATGTTCTCTATATGTTTCTGTTTACAGACTCCTTATATAATACATATTTCTTACAAACAGCTGCATGATTTTTGAATGGTTCAAAGCCAAGGGTTTTCAAGGCCATTTGTGTTATGCAAATTCCAGTGCTAAAGTCCTTGTAAAACAAGCCTGTTACATCATCATCAAAGCTATCAGGTACCAGATATTTTTAAAATGCTCCTGCAGCCTCCTGATCTGTAGGACCTGCCTTGCCTGCAAGTTGAACATTTTTCATGCCATATCACCTTTTGCAATGTGTGAGACAGCCAGCGCCAGCCAAGAAAGATTTACAGTTTCCTGGGTAACATGAGTGTCATTTTCTTAGGTGTTGAACCTCACAACAATCCTGTCCACTCTTTTTATATTTTGTTTTGTTTTTCTAATTCAGTTGTCATCTCATGAATCCACAAATTTAACCGGTTTTCTGAAAGTTTACACATTGTAGAGGTTAATTTAGCACTTTCTGAAACATCTTTCATACAGATTGGCAAATTTCCTCTTCTTTCTGAATGTATCATATTATTGATTTGTTAATTTAATTCACAGTCAGCAGCACTGACTAAACCTGACTGCAGTTTATCCCCCACATATGTTTTCTCTGTGAGGAACATCACCGTCTGCTTGACTTAGAACATGAGACTGCACTTCAGCACTGTGCTGGAGAAGATTTGAAACAGAAAAATAATCAATGAAAAATACAAAGCCCACAAAATGCATGACACTAAACCAGACCACAGAAAAGACCCTTCTGGACATGTAAGATGTGCAGAGAGATAGATCAAACCAGAACTTACAGCTCAGGCAAGTCCAGGTCTTTATAGCTCTGTGCCTGTCTGTGAACGTGCCCTGAGCATTGGTTTTGAGGTTACAAGTAAATTTCAGCAAGTTGACAAAGGTACAAATACAGAAGCCACAAAGAATGACAACTGCGTGTGTGTATGTGTGCATGCAGGCATTGGAATTTACATGGAGATCAAATCATGTGATAATTTCCAAATTCCTGAAAAAATATCTCTACCTCTCCTTTGCAATAGTAGGCAAAATTAACAAAAATCCCTGATCTCATGAAGCTTGTATCAGGTGGCATATTATTACGTTGGGCTTCTCATACCTGAATATAGGTGAATTAATTTTAATTATAGCAGCTCCTATGACATTTTGCATTTCATGTTCTCACCTCCCTAAATTGCTTCAATAAATGCTTTCTTAATAAGCTTCAGTATAGACTACATCTCACAATTATTCGAAGAGTTAATCAACAGATCACCTGAGAGTAGAAAATAGGTCCCCAAGTTTTGTTAGGCTGCAGAGAAGCGAGATGCTGTTTCTTCCCTTGAGATCCTTAACCTTGTCTCTAACCCTATGCAGAGCCAACTGTTGTTCTCAGGTGTGATTTGCTGTTTTTAATATTATTCCTCACACATATGTTCAATATTTCTTAGGTTTAAAAAAAATTAGAACTGTGCATGGCAATTTATAGTTTGTGATTTTTTTTTTATTTTTATGAGCACATTCTACACATCGTGTGTGGGGGTTGAGAAAGCAAAGAAATAAAACAACGCCAATGATCAATCACGATTTCCAGTCAAGGAAGTTTAATGGTAGAGAGCAGAAGTACCCTATTAGGTCTTAGATGAAATATTTGTATGTTTAGTTAAGCCAACCCAATGGAAATATTTTCCATGTTTATTTTTTCTTTGAATGAAAATCATGTCTGATACTTAACAAAAAGCAAGACTTTGTTTTAAAAGGTTTGAATTTTGGGCCTCCCCGGTGGCGCAGCAGTTGAGCGCTGGGTTGCGAAACTGCGCGCGGCCTCTGCGGCGCCGGTTCAATCCCCGGCTGCTCCCCGGCCAACGGAGGAGGATCCCACATGGCGCGCAGACCTCTCCTGCCGCCCGCTGCTCCCCTCAGCAGTGTACTTCGGTCCTTCTGCCTGCTCTGTTCCCCGCTCTGGCTCTGGTGAATTCTCTCACCCTCCCGCGCTTCTGACTGTACCCAGTGCATGTATAAACAAAACAAGCAAACAAACCAGCAAACAAATAAATAAAGCATGCCTCTATTAAAAAAAAAAAAAAGAAACTATAAAAGGTTTGAATTTTATAGTTTCACTCAAAGACCAAAAGAATTGTTGAAAATTGTCGACTATCGCTAGGTAGTAATTGGATAATACTAGAAGTGTTTTTTGCTAAAGTGCCTCAGAAAAATTTTACACATCACCATTTGATTCTGTTTAACTATAGTCATGCTGTTTAAAGATAAAGGGTAATTCCTAGTAAACACATTTTATTCTTAAAAGAATCCCTCTGTGGGTTATTATTTCATTATATAATCTTTACAAATTAATATTGATGAATCTTGACATAATATTGATATCTGTGTCAGTTACAACATTCTCTTTTATAAATAGGTGGTAAATTGTTCTGCTTTGGAGGAGTAGTGAATCACAATAATGGTGTTATATTTTTTGAGATATCTTGCAGTCTCATAAAATATTGATATTTTTATTGCCATCAAATAGCTACTAAACAAATCTTAACTTCACTAGGCAGGAAATCAGCGTAGTATCATTGTATCCTGCTATTAAACTCTTTATTTGTGTCAGTAATCATAAAATACATTTCATATCTATCCCAATGTAGGATTTCAAACTTCTTTCACATGTGTACTTGATGATAGTATAACTTTCAGGAGAAATAACTGAAATGTTTATTCAAAGTAAAAGTACAATGAAGTCATCATGTGCCTAGCACAACCTAATATAATAGAAATATAGGTTGCAATTTAGCAGTTACAACGGACCTGCAATTCTTGGGCACCTTCTTTCATTTCAGTGTGTGCTGGTTCCCTTTCCTAAAGAGTTTTGTTTCCCCCCTCAACATCTATATCACATGGACATTATGAATCTCAGCTAAAACATTTTATGACATATATGACAATTGAGTTTTTATTATGGCCATAGCCAAGTAGTTGGAACCTTTTCTGGCTTCACCTGCTGATGGCTGCAAATATGTTCAATGCATAGCAACATCTTAAATCTTGTTGATCTGAGTTTTCCTCACCCACTTGAGATTTTTCTCAGGATCTTTTCCTAAATTATTTTGAAAATTTCCCAAGTGCATTTACATGTTGCCCAAATATCTTTCAGGACACCACTAGTTTTGGGTTAATAGGCAGGTCACTTTCTTTTAAAGTCCCTCTCGTGGATGGAGTGATCTCTTATACAAGTAGTGTTGCTGCTGCAGTTCAGAACAATTCCATGTCCTCCCTGCTCTTCTGCTTCCCCCCATCAGCCCATACCAGGTCAGGAACTCTCTTGCTTCTTTTAAACCAATAGGGAAATCCCCTCCACTATCAGAGGATTTACGTACTGCTGAGCTGTTGTGTTGGTAATGCACACATTCTCGCTTATCATTTCTAAATACTTAATAGTTGCAAAATCAAACGTAATTATGTTCTATTTATCCTCTACAAGTATACCTTTTAACAACTATACAGCACAGGAGTGCAAGCACTCTGTGAGGGGTCTCAGCCCCCACATGTAATGTTGCCAAGTATTTGCTAATTTGAGAGTCTTCCAGAACTGTAAAAGGGAGCTCAGAGAATCATGCATCAGAGCCCTGGCGCACTACATAGGACTTTTGTTTTGCCACCTACACACCTATTCCAATCATGACAAGTTTTCAGTTTTTACAGGGTCATTGATTTTGCTTTGACCCTATGTGCTTTCACTGCTCAAAATCCTTCTGGCACTCTGAATTGGTGTCAATCTGGCAGTGTCACAAATTTGCTCAGTTTTTATGTGTGTTACCTTTGTTTTTAAAAGGTAGCAGAGGCGATTCCTTGAGGCCTGAAGCTGATAAGCTCAGAGATGTGGGAAGCAGTTGAACTGTACTAGCGTCAAGTAGCACTTACTCGAGTGACCCAAGCATCCATAGTTGTGTAATAAGGTTTTTGGTTTTTTAAAGATTTATTTATTTATTTATTTATACAAGCACTGGGTACAGTCAGAAGCGCGGGAGGGTGAGAGAATTCACCAGAGCCAGAGCGGGGAGCAGAGCAGGCAGAAGGACCGAAGTACACTGCTGAGGGGAGCAGCGGGCAGCAGGAGAGGTCTGCGCGCCATGTGGGACCCACCTCTGGTGGCTGGGGAGCAGCAGGGATGGAACCGGTGCTGCAGAGGCTGCGGGCAGCTTCACACCCAGCGCTCAACCGCTGCGCCACCGGGGAGGCCCTGTGTAATAAGGTTTTATGGGGAGAGGTTGATCCAGCCCTGGTGCTGGGCTGAGCCCCTTCTGGCAGGTCTTCACTTTCATCACTCCTTCCTCATGGTCTCTCCCCCTGCAAAGCCCAGCCAGGGGCCACACTGTCCCTGCAGCCAGTGTTCCCTGGAAGTCAAGGCCTCCCTGCTTGGTCAAGTCTGGCCCTGTTGCTCGCTCTCAACCCTAGGGGACTGCCAGGGACCTTGCCATCCTTCATTCCAGCCTTCTAAGGCACACCCCCTCCCACAGTCTCTTCACCCGGATTTGAATCTTGCTTAACTTGTTTCCCACTGACTTTCGAAACAACATATAAGCTAAGAGGTGGACTAAATTTAGTTTTAAATCCACATGACAGTTTTGTGACTTGTATGAAATTGTCAAACTATGTCAGAGGGAAGGGTGGCGGTTTGGCTGAGGACTCAGGGAAGACTTTCAGCTGGGTGAGTGGCCTGACCCCACACACTAGTCATCCTCGGTGTTTTATTCTCTCAAAAATTATCTGATGCAAAAAGTATCTGATGGTGCATGTGAATTTCCCTCAAATAGTGTAAAAATCAGGTATTCTAATATATAATAATATACTGTGTTCTGTTCCTGAACCAAATGTTCCTCTCTTTCTATCTAGTCAATTCTACACAGGAAAATACCCAGATACTGAAAACCAGTGTTAATAAGGTAAGATGCACTGGCTCTAAACACTAGGAGGGTGCCTGACCTTTGGTTTAGGTTATTGGCCTTTATATTTGCATAGTATGTCTGGCCTTGGACTCACTGCAACTCAATGGGTGATGTTTTTGATGAAAATTCCTAAATTTTGGGAGCTTTATTTTTCCTGAACCTCTATTTCTGAATATAGAAATGTAAATCTTTCAAAGGAAAGGAAAACTCTTATCTTTGCTGAGAATTAAAGAAGCAATTTCAAAATTTTAGCTAAGGATTTTGTTTTTTATTTTAAGTGATACTGGTTGGAAGGCAATATATAAAGAAACACACCTTTATAAAGCCACTAGTAGAAAAAGCAACTACTGCAAACTTAACTGTTTTTCTTTTTTTAATGATTTATTTATTTATACAAGCACTGAGTACAGTCAGAAGCGCGGGAGGGTGAGAGAATTCACCAGAGCCAGAGCAGGGAGCAGAACAGGCAGAAGGACCGAAGTACACTGCTGAGGGGAGCAGCGGGCGGCAGGAGAGGTCTGCGCGCCATGTGGGACCCTCCTCCGGTGGCCGGGGAGCAGCCGGGGATCGAACCGGCGGTGCAGAGGCTGCGGGCAGCTTCGCAACCCAGCGCTCAACCGCTGCGTCACCGGGGAGGCCCTGCAAACTTAACTGTTAATCATTAGCTTAAAAGTCAAAATATTCTGCTGGGGTTTAGACATAGTAAGTGATGTGGGGGTTCTTGGATTCCTTTGAGAACGAATTCAACACCTTAACTTGCCACAAGTCTAAAGCACCTTCTGGTGGGGACACCTAAAGCACCTTCTGGTGGGGCAAAAGGGGCCAGGCAAGTCTGAAAGGAAAAGAAGAAAATCAAAATACAAGTCAAGATAAAGGGTGCCATTATCAGCCTCCCCAGAGGTCTCTCGCCCACTTCTCTTTCAAGTGTCTCCTTCCATGTTCCCCAAGTTCCTGGTACAAGTCCAAGGCCAAGAAATAAGTGTGGCCTCTTAACTTGTCTCTCTGGCCCATGTGCCTCCTCCAGTTCTTCTTTCTCCCTTACTTCGGTCCCTCTATCAGTCCTTTTCAGCTTCTCCAGGATGCCCAGCTCCACCCTTCAATAGGTTGCTCAGGGAACCTAGAACCTCTCCTTTCTATGCATATCACACTGATACACATCAAGTAAATTTTCTGCTCTAAGTGGTGATAACAGGAGGTATTTCTAGCTGCGTGCAATCTTCAAGTCATCCATCCTCTTTGTTCCTTCTTATTCTTTCCGTGGCTTATCCCCAACCTCAGGTAATTTCTTCAAATGCATATATTGAGCAGTACTCAGCTATAGACTTGATAAGGGCTCTTACAGATCTCTGGGATTCCCGCTAGTTCTTTTCTCTCTGGCACTCTGTCCTGTGAGCTCCATCTGCTTTAACTTGCTCAGATTTCATCTCTGTCTTTTCCATTCCTGGGTTCTCCCTCCTTGCATAGTAGCTTCAAGGAAACTTCCTTAAAGAATAAGTGCAGGCAAACTTGGTGCTAACCTCTTTAATTTCTCCTATGTGTTATACTAGGCAGTCCTTCACTGCCTATGTACATGTCCTTTAAAAAAAGATTTTTCATGGGCCTCCCTGGTGGTGCAGGGGGTTGAGCACGCTACTATGAAGCAATCCACAGCCTCTGCAGCCTCTGCAGCACGAATTCGATATCTGGCCGGCCAGGGAACAACCTACATGGCTCAGCAGACTTCTCCTGGCTCACCCGCTGCTCCCCTCAGCAGTGTATTTCAGTCAGTCTGCCTGTTCTGCTCCCCACTCTGTCTGGTGAATCCTCTCATGTATTTTGCCTGTTTTTGTTTGTTTCATGTGGAATGATAGATCTGGGTTATTCTTGTTCAGAAGCAAAAGTCTCTATTAAAAGTCTCTAAAAAGTCTCTATTAACATTTACCTTTCCCTTTATCATAGAAACCATTCTTTTACTCTATAAATTAAAATCTATATACTTTTTGCACTGATGGTTAATTATTATTTTTTCAGCATTGTGTTTTATAAAATTAAATGGAATTTGCCTCATTGTTTAACTTTAAAATTTCTGGATTTTTTTCTTTAGTTCACAGAGAATGAATTCTGCTTTCATAATGTTAAGTATTAATATGATTTGAAACCAGCAAATGCTGACTCCAGAATCTGTGACTGTGCTTTTCATATGCTTATTGTCTTCATAGCATCAAATACTCCGTTTCCCTTGAAGAGTTTTATGATTCCCATTTACTTATTCACTCAATATATGACAAGCTTGGGGAATAAAGTGATAAATCAGACACAAGTCTTTGTCCTGTAGTAGAAGGCCGTGCTATTAACAAGTGAGTGTAATAAAATGCTAATATTCAAGTAGTTAAACACAACTTCTCTGCTAATCATTGCAGTATTTTAAGTATAAAACGCAATGACACTGAGCAAAAACTAAGGCCCTTTAAGGACAGATCCTGTGAGGATGCTGTTCACTTATTTACTTCCTGAGATGCACTGTTGCAAATGGAATGATTACCCATATCTGCATTACTTTGAGTAATTCCTCTATCCAGGTTATGTGTAATTATTCTGTGACCAACATTAATGGGAGAGAACCAATCATGAGATAAATGTAAATATGTTCTTTAAAATAAATAAAACAATATATGAAAAATTTAAGTGTGAACTTTAAGAAGATGGGATTTTTTTCAAAAGCATGCTCAGCTTAGCTGAATGCCAGTTTTGAAATATTAAAGATCTCTGTTTTATAGCAAATGATGATATAAACATATTTAATAAGTGAAAGGATGTTGAAAGTCAGGGAACATTTCCCCTCCCCATCTGGGTTCTTGTGAGTCTGGAACAGCTGAAAAAATTAATATCAGACATATTAGTTAAATAGGATAGCATTTAAACATGCATATGGAAAAATTACATAGCCATAAATTCTAAAGAATAATGGAATAAACCAGGGATATTTATCCTGCATTTAGCCACCTGAGGCATCAAGTGGGGAATGCTTTATATGAAAGATAAGAAGGGAGATATCAACCTTACTCTTTTTTTATTAAAGATTTATTTATTCATGCTACAAGAACAGGGTATAGGCCAGGTGTGCAGGAGGGTGAGAAGACTCACCAGAGACAGAGTGGGGAATAGAATAGGCAAACAGACCGAAATCCACTGCTGAGGGGAGCTGCGGGCAAGATAGGAGAGGGCTGCAATGCCTTGTGGGTATCTCCCTGGCTGGCCGGGATAGAACCCATGCTGCAGAGGCTGCAGACAGCCTCACAGCGCTGCGCTCTACCACCTGCGCCACCAGGAAGGCCTCAACCTTACTCTTAAAGGACATGTTCACTGATAAACCTACGCATGGGTGAGGCCTCCCTAGACTACATGGGTCGTGAAAGGGGCAGCAGTAATTGCTTGTCAGATTAGGGGAGGGGTAGGCATTTAGGGAGTGAGGCTCTCTACTTCAGTTAGGGAAGGGCCAAGGACTGAGGCTTGGAGAAATGCTCCTCCTCAGTCTTCAGAGTCCTCACTGCTCTCAACTCAAAACAATCTGTATCTATCAAGTGAGGGGAGTAGACTCCAGAGTCTCACAGGGCCTCAGTTGACCTTTAGTTCTCATACCCAGAGGAGGAGATGCATGTTCTAGGAAAATTGAAAAGAAACCTTTCTGACCCTTTCTGGGAGACCAACCCCACAGTGATAAGTAATAAGTACAAAGGACACTTAAGTGTTTTGATTATTGACTTCTAGTTTATATTAAAGAAACATTGTTTGATTCTTAATTCAAATAGCTAATAGATTAGTCTGTAATCTGGTGTGACCGTTATCCAAGCTTTTCAGATCTTTGTCACCAGTCTTATGCAATAGCATGTCTTTTCTGGCTTTAGTGCCATTATTAAAAATCAGAGGAAGCTCTTTGTCTTTCTTTTATCACGTATTTCAAATTAAATATTTAAATACCCAGCATTTTTCCATTGTTCTCTGTGAAGTCTTCTTTAATCTCCTAATCTCTAGGATTAAGGGCCCTAGAACAATAAACTGTTGCCCATCTGGTCTTTTTCTTTAACATTGTTGTGAATGTTTTTGCCCTATTTTGCTTGCCCTTAAAATTCCTTCTTGCACTTGAGCATCAATCCAACTTCTGTCTGCTGGCCCCAGACAGCTCTCTTTCCTGATGAATTATCTGTTCTTTCTAGCATGTTGGGGACAAAGGTCTCTTTGTATGTTTTTGTGACCTTTGTGGGATAAAATTAATTTTCAGGTTTAATAAATGTCAGAAATTTAAGAGCTCCTGTTTTTGTTTTTTTTTTCCCCCATTACTGGTTAAAGCAAATTAGTAATATTAACTAAACTTTCAGGTTTCCTACCTTGTCATGTACATGTCTACTCAGGGTAGAGAGAAGATAGACGACTGTGTATTACATAGTTAGAAGGAAATTAGAGTCATTTACACTAATTCTTTATATCATTGAGTTATTTTGGAAGGCTTCTGTCACTGTTTCCTCATTGCTAAAATAGAGGACAAAATTCTTACTAAGTCACATCAGCCTCCAAACTAGAAAAAAAAAAAAAAAGATGAACTAGATCAAACAATATGTATGTTGAAGTCAAACAGCTTTATGCCATTCAGAGTTTGTAATTGGGGCAGTCAAATATTAATATCTCAGACGCCCAATATGTGAATCATATGGAAAGAAAACTTGACAGCAATTTCCTACCATGATGCTCTGTATTTGAGTCACCTGCCTTCAGATTGAATCTGCAAAGTCTCATGGAAACTTTAAGGTATTGCCAACTTAAGTCAAAGGTCATAATAGATTCTTATGGACTTCTACTGAAGAGCAAACTTAATGATGATTTTCTAATTTGTGCAAATAACTAAAGTTTTTATGAACCCTTCATTATTCCTACCTGGTCAGACGTAATCTCTTTTCACCTTTTCTCCTCCAGGCTGCACTCTCTTTGAGATATGGTCTGTGTTGTTCTGCATATTTGGGGATAAAATGACTATGAGAAAAGAAAGTGCTGCAGAAAATGCTGTGTGATTTTTGTCTGCAGTTGATACGGGAGGACATAGCAATCTGGATAATGCCATTAAATATAAACGCTATGGAGAGATGGAGTGTGAGAACTTGGAGGTAGTCAGTCATTGTTTACATTTTGTGTACTAGCTTACCATGTGACTGTAGCATGCTATTCACTTGTTTGTTTCTGTTTTCTCATGCAAAATGTGGTAATGAAAATAACAGTCTCTATCTGTATGATTTTTCCCTGTCATGCAAGAAAAATGCTTAACAAGTAGATAATAAGTACTTGTCAGCTTGTTTTCAGTTGATTTTTCTCCCCAAATGGAATTTGAATGTAAGGTCTTCACTTTGTGGGGGTGGGCGGTGGGGGAGAGGTTATGGGGTTTCCAGCACTGGTTTTCAAACTGGGACAGTCCGTTTAAGGCAGACTCCTGGGCAGTTCAAAGAACATATTTATAGCCTGCATCCCACCTCCAGAGATTCTGATTTAATTGGACTGGGGAGGGGCCCAGATGTTGAATATTCAAAAAGCCCTAGGTGATTTGAATGTGCTGCAAAGTGTGAGAGCAATTGTATAGAATACTGCTGTTCAGTTACAGGAACCAAAACCAGGTCCGTTTTCCTAGAATTTTTTTTAAAGATTTATTTATTCATGTATACAAGAGCTGGGGTACAGGCCAGAGATGCATGGGGTGAGAGGATTCACCAACGACAGAGTTGGGAACAGAACAGGCAGGCTGACTGAAATACACTGCTGAGGGGAGCAGTGGGCGAGTCAGGAGAGGTCTGCTGTGCCATGTGGGTTGCTCCCTGGCTGGCCAGAGATTGAACTCGTGCTGCAGAGGCTGTAGATTACTTCATAGTGCAGTGTTTAACCCCTTGCACCACCAGGGAGGCCACTAGAATTTTTTTAATTTTAATTTTGTGTCTGGGATAACACCTTAGAAAAAGTTAATTTCAAAAACTCAACTACATTCTGCTTCTTTATTTTATCTTATTTATGTAACCCACTCTCAGATTGCCCAGTTGAACTATCATGTCTGCAGAGCTCAAGTCCCAGTAAGATATCACCTTTACTCCTGAAGTCAGCCTGAGCAGGTTTTCTTTTTTGTAGTTGCTTCTTGATAGTGTCATCATTACTTTCCCAACTGTATTAGTTTCCATTGCTGTAAAACAAATGACCACAGATGTAGCAGCTGAAAGCAACAGCCATTTAATTTATCTGCTCACAGTTCTCTAAGTCAAAAGTCAGGACATCCAGTATCTGGGTTATTTGCCTAGGTTCCTACAGGAATGAACTCAAAGTGTCGACTGAACTGAGTTCAAATGAAAAAATAATAATTCCAAGCTCATTCTTGCTGTTAGCAGAATGTAGTTCCCTTGGTTGTAGGTTTGAAGGCCTCATTTCCTTGTTGGCCATCAGTGTCCATTATCAGATCATAAAGGCTGCCTACAGCTACACCACAGATATTTTCTTTCTTCCAGATGATGCAAGAACCATCTTTTTTTCCTTTTTTTAAAAAAGATTTATTTATTTATGCATACAAGAACTGGGTACAGGCCAGAGGTGTGGGGTTGGTGGGGGGGGGGTGAGAGGATTCACCAGAGACAGAGTGGGGAATAGAACAGGCAGATGTACTGAAATACACTGCTGAGGGGAGCAGCAGGTGAGGCAGGAGAGGTCTGCTGCGCCATGTGGGTCAGCTCCCTGTCCGGGGATTGAACTCATGTTGCAGTGGCTGCCAATAGCTTCAGAGTGCTGAAACTTAATCCCTTGTGCCACCAGGGAGGCCCCCATTTTCTTATTTTTAAGGTCCACTCATAACCGCTTAGATAATTGGACTATAGTGGGCCCTCTGAGACGATGCTTTAGTCCCAGAGGGAAGATTATCTTATTACAGGAAATATGTTGAAAATCCCATTTTCAAAAAAAGTATTTTAAAGGTGTGCCAAGTGAAACAGATCATGAACATTCTGCTCCCCTAGGTAGAAGCTGTAAATAAAGATGAAGATTACTTATGCTAGAAAATGACACTGATTAAATATAGACCAAGAAACTTTATGTGAATATTTTGGCACAGTTATAAGCATTTTTCTTCTCCCTAGCAGAGGTCCAGCTATTAATTTTCCCTATGGGTTGGCAGTCTTATTGTTGCCCAGAGTTAACAATACAAGATGAAAAATATGGTACGGTGCGAGTTTACCACTGTGAACCCAGCAGTCATATATTTCAAACTTGATTTCTGGTTTGGGTATATTATTTTGATCCTTATATATTTCCAACTAAAGTAAGACCATAGTAAACTCTGGTTGACTTCTCTAAAACCCGCAGCCCTTCTATAGAGATTTGCAATAATTAATACCACATTATACCACAAAAACATTGTCTCTTGTAACATAGATTAGTAAAATAAGTTACTTTATTTTATACACAGTTAATATCCGTAAAGTGTCAAATGCTAATGTCTGCTATGCTTGTCTCTTGCATTTTGTCATCATTCAGTTCTTGGAATCAATCATAGGTTAATGAGTCACAAAATGTACCTTTTCTTTTGTTCCTAGACATTGAAACAGAATCATAAACAATACTTGCATTGTCCCTATAAAAATTGCCCCCATTGTAGCTATAAAAATTAACAGCTCTTGTTTCTTTAATTTGCTACAGTGTATGTAATCTCTAGAACATTTCAATTCAGGATGTCAGTATGTAAGTGCTAGAGGAAAATCTTGCAAGGTGTGTTGGCATTTCTACCTCTTAGGTTCTTTTTTTATGGATATCACTGTTTTTTTCTCTGCATATCTTTAGGAAAACAACTGATTTTTATCTCTAAACATTTATAAATATCTTCATTGGCAACTCCTTCCATTTGCTATTTGAATTACTTCCTTAATGATTTCTGCTGAAAACTGACTCATAGCAAAGTAAGTTAAAAGAAATATTGTATGTTACTTTCATCCATTTAATTTTTATTTATTCACATTTCTCATGATTTAATAGCTCTTGCTACAAGAAACTTTCTTGTAGCTATAAGTTACTTCTTGCTGTAAGAAACTTTCTTATACATGGAATCACTTGAGATCAAGAAAATTCTAACTCAGCTTATTTTATAGATTTATTGTCTGAAAAAAATAGGAAAGAAAGAAAATACTTCAACGGCATTATTAGTAGGGTTTTCTTTGAGTTTGTTAGGGTATTTTCAAGAAGATGATATAAAATATGGGAGAGTGTGGAATGTGAAAATCTAAAATCGTGAATGTGATAAATGCAAGGGGATGAGGAAGAAAGAAGACCATGTTTGCAAGCCATCAACATAAACTAACACCCAAATCATCAGTTATTTTAGTTAAGATGCTAGAAATTTGAAAACCAAAGTAAATTAAATTTCTCATTGTTTCAATCATATTAATTGAAAAACGAGAATCTTCATTTTGTTCTGTTGGAGGAAGAGCTATTGTAATGCATTTTCAATAGAGAGGCCTGAGCTCAGAAATGCTGGCCAGGTGGCCACGGTCCTATTGCTGGAGGTGGAGGGGGGCACTGTGCTTGTGAGTTGGTGGTAGTATTGGTGGTGAGAAGAGGTTTAGGGTTTGCTGGAATTGCATAAGGATTAACAAACACAGTATCTGGAGGGGGGGAAAGCTGTTCACATACTTGAGTACCTGAATATCCCAAAACCAGAGCTCAAGGTGGAGATAAAAATGTAGAAGAATCTGGCCTGAGACAGGTTCAGAACTGAGGCTGATCACAAAACAGGGAAGGAGAAGCCTTAAAGAGAGATAACAGAAACACCGAAGGATGTTTCAAGGTTATTTTTATTAGCTAGTTGCAGATCTGGTACTAGACTGCCAGGATTGAAATCCTGTTTCTATCTACTTTGTGACAAATTAATTAAAATATTTGATTCCTCATCTATCAAATGTAAACATTATAGTAATGATGATTTAGGGTTATTGTGAGGAAAAGTAACGGAGGGGCCTCCCTGGTGGTGCAGCCAGTTTAGCACAGCCCTGTGAAGATGTCCACAGCCTCTGCAGCATGGGTTCAATCCCGGCTGGCCTGGGAGATACCCACATGGCACAGCAGACCTCTCCTGTCTCGCCCTCTGCTCCCCTCAGCAATGTTTTCGGTCATCTGCCTGTTCTGCTCCCCGCTCTGTCTCTGGTGAATTCTCTCTCATCCTCCTGCCTCCGGCCTGTACCCTGGTTCTTGTATAATCAAATAAATCCTTAAAAAAAAAAAAAAAAAAAAAAAAAGGGAAAGGAGAGGAAACATTACCATGCACCTAATAGATACTATTTTTATTATCATCATTGTTTATATTAAAGTGAATTTATATTCTAGCCACCATACCATCTTTAGTATTTCCGACCTCTCTGATATATATTTGTTTTCCTCTTTTGACAGATGAGGAAAATGACCTCTCCAAGGCTTCATAGCTTTAAAGAGAAATTATAGCACTAAAATGAAATCTGACTTGTCAAATGATATATACTTTTACTTTCACTCCTTTACAACTTATATATAATATGAAAAGTTTCACTAAAGACCATGTGACTTTAGATGAATGATTAAAGAGAGGAGAGATATGCAGGATTTCCTTTAAAAAGTTTGCAGCATTTTAACTTGGTCTAGGCTAGTTGGGCATTTTACCTAGGACTTGAATTTAAAAAAAAATAACAAAAACCACAAAACAATTTTAAAGCTGAGAAAAAAGTAAAATGCAATCATATTTCAGGTATTTCCTGCTAATAGTCATGGATGTGTCATATTAACTGATAAGTTAAAGTGACTCCATTACTATTTATGACCAAATCACGGCGTGTATGAAGGTAGCAACTGTAAGTGAAACTAGGCAGGTATTTGGAGCTACGTTCCTCATAGTCTTGAATTCTGCAATGAGAATTTTAGTCGATATAACATAATTAGTTGAAAAAGAGACTTTTTTAAAATGGAAGATACAAATAATAAAACCCATACTGAGGCCTCCCTGGTGGCACAGGCATTTGAACGCAGAGCTGTGAAGCTGTCTGCAGCCTCAGCAGTACTGGTTCAATCCCTGCTGGCTACGGAGGTACCCACATGGCAGGGCAGACCTCTCCTGTCTAGCCCGCTGCTTTCCTCAACAGTGTATTTCAGTCAGTCTGTCTGTTCTGTTCCCCACTCTGTCTCTGGTGAATCCTCTCACCCTCCCACACATCTGACCTGTACCCCAGTTCTTGTATAAATAAATAAATCTTTAAAAAATATCCATACTGAAAGAGTAAGGTGAAAGAATATATATATTCGTATAGAAGAACTGGGGTGTAGTTGTGGACTGAAAGGATTCACCAGAGACAGAGTGGGGAGCAGAACAGACAGATTGACTGAAATATACTACTAAGGGGTACAGTGGGTGAGAGAGGTGAAGTCTGTCACATCATATGTGAGTTAGCCCCTGTCTAAGGATTGAACTCAGGCCTTAGTGGTGAGAGGGCTGAGACTTAACCCCTAGGCCAGAGTCATGATAGGTATTTTTGTTGTGAGAGAAATGAACCCATAAGGTCATGCGACTCTAAAAATATTAATGAGTATTAATGAGTAAAAGTATTTTTTAAATTGTGATAAAATTAAAGATAATTAAAGGTAATTGGAGATAGGATGGGAGCCTCAGGAAAACAATATATGAAAATGTGACTCAAAAGCTATATTTAGTATTAGAAGTTAAGCAGAGAATTTGTGAATAGGCTTTTTTTTTTTAAACTGAGGTAATCCATTTGCAATTTATATGATTTAGGGGAGTAGGTTCACACCACACCTACCATCAGAGCACCCACAATCCACTGCCATAGTCCACTGGGCCTTTCCCCACTTTGTCTCTCCATCACCATCCCCCTCAAGTAGCCTCAATTCTGCACTCAGATTTCTAGGGTTTGTTTTGGTTTAGTTTTTACTGTTCCTTTGTCTATTCATTAATAGATTTTTACTTCTGGAGACTGAGTGTATGAGAATTCATTATTATATGGATGAAGTTGACTTTAGAGGAAAAAATAGGAGTTCAGCTCTGAACAAAGTTGGAGGTACAGTGGATATTACAGCAGCCACTGGAAACATTCAGAAGATTGGCCGCCACCAGAAATGTGGGCTTGAGAATTCCTGACTGTGCAACTGATAGTTGAATTCATGTGCATTGTAAGATTATAAGATTATCCTGCATAAGAAGAGTGGGAAGAGAACACAGATTATGGTAGAACCCTGAGAGGCACAAATATTTAAGTAGCAAAAGGGGAACGTTTGCTGGGAAAAAAATGTGAAGCAAATTCAGAGATTTAGAGAAGCTGTGAAAAAGCGGTGAAGGAGAAGATAGTTTTGAAGAGAGCATAGAGCATTTCAGAAAACCCAGCTATAAAATCAGGAGAATTGAGGACTTTTTTTTTTAAGATTTATTTATTTATACAAGAACCAGGGTACAGGCTAGATGTGCGGGAGGGTGAGAGGATTCACCAGAGACAGAGCAAGGAAAAGAACAGGCAGACTGACGAAATACACTGCTGAGGGGAGCAGTGGTGAGAAAGGAGAGGTCTGCTGCACCATGTGGGTATCTCCTCAGCTGGCAGGGATTGAACCTGCACTGCAGAGTTTGCAGACATCTTCACAGCACTGTGCTCAGCTGCCTGTGCCACTAGGGAGGCCGAGGAGAATTGAGGATTTTCAAGAGGTCATTGGATGTCACAGATTTCTGATAATAGTTTTTTTTTTCCCCAAAAAACTTTTTTGTGGAGTGATCCGAGGTAATATAGATCAGAAGGACTGGAAGAATATATGAAAGTGAGAAAGAGGAGTCGGTAGATACACTAGATTCTAAGAAGAGTAGAGTAGGCAATTGCTAGAGAAATGATTATTGGAAAAATGAGTCATGTGTTTCTTTGAGAAAAGAAAAAAAATCCATTTTCATGAATTTTTGATACATTTTGAGGTGGAGAGAATATGTGAAAATATTTGTTCCTGATGGTTTTTATTTCCTCATAGTATAAAGCAAGGATATCTGCGTACACTGAGAGACTAGCAACTGGACTGCTTTACTGGGAGTTCATTAAAGAAGTTGGACAATAGTGTATTGGAATACAAATGATATTGATTGATCACAATATGAATGTTCTTTGTAGCCTGGGAAAAGGAACAAAGAAAAAGGAAGATGGGTTGAAACACAGTTGGAAATGGACAAAGTATATGTATAAATTCAAAAAGTAAAAGGAAATAAATCCAGAATGAAAACACTTGAACAAAACACTTGAGACAGGGCCAGCTATATTCAGTGTCATTGCCAATGATCTGGTGTTGCAAATGTCAAAGGAAATTTCATATAGGGATAGCAGTTTGCCACTTATCTCTTTCCTTTCACCATCTGCATGTATCTGGTGAGAAGAGATGAATATTTAAATTATAATTCCCAAGAGTTACTGAAATATGACCAATTTTTTTTAAAGATGTGACAAAATTGACAGTAAACAGAAGAATGTAGTCTTTTATTTTTTTAAGAATTATTTATTTATTTATGCAAGCAATGGGTACTGTCAGAAGTGCTGGAGGGTGAGAGAATTCACCAGAGCCAGAGTGGGGAACAGAACAGGCAGACTGATGAAATACACTGCTGAGGGGAGCAGCAGGTGCGGCAGGAGAGATCTGTGCTTCATGTGGGACTCTTGCTGGCTGCCGGGAATCAAACCCGCACTGCCGAGGCTGCGGGCAACTTCGCAGCCCAGCGCAACCGCTGCACCACCAGGAGAGGCCCAAGAATATAATATCTTAAAGTTATCTATGGACCTCAGGAGACAATGGAAGTGAAACTTGGATTATTTCCCACTTGCCTGCCCAGTAGTCTTAAGCCAGTCTTACTTTACTGGTTTCAATTTCTCATTTGTATAATGCACTTGTGTTTGATGCTTGGTACATCAGCCTCAAGACATTCTTTTAATCCTCAATTTTACTTAAGGTAGAATTGCTCAAAGAGTTCTGCTTTGTGACCGGAAAGGAAAGGAAGGTGGTAATTCTAAAACCAAATAAATTGGGAAACTAGTGTTTCTCTCGCGGTGTCTTGGCATACATATTAGCACATCAAGCCCCAAGGTGTTTTGTGGTGCTTTTTTAATAAAAAGGAACTGATTAATTTTATTTAGCTTATTGTTACTTGATTTTTGAAGGCTATTTAAATTTTTTAAGAAGGATTCTCTTTATAGTCTTTGAAACATGTAGCAGAACATATTTTCTGAAATATTTTTTATATTTGTATATGTAATGCACGTATACAGTCTATGATTTATTACGTCATAAGAACTGTGATGAAAGCTACATCTGATTGTGTGCTCCACATTATGGCCAAAATATTTACTCAGATTTAGTTTTATTTTGAGAGTCTCTCTTATTTTTTAAATGTAAAGAATCAGATTATACTTGAAACATTTTGAATTGGGGTCAGTGAAATTTTTAAGTAAATATTTTTCATGTTTTCCACTGGCCATTGATTTCTCAGCACAGAAAACTACCCATATAAGTCTAAAACATTCATTCTTTTTATATGACTGCCTTTGATTTGACAAATCATTTTATTTAGGGTATTTTTCTCATCCTTATTTATGTAAACCATCAGATTTTTTCTTTTAATTAGAATATTTACTCCATTTTCTCTTAATTGCTGATATTTTTCTTTATAAATTACAAATTTGTTTTTCCTTATTTGTCAAATACTATTCTTTTTTATGTTCTTTCTTGTTGTTTTGAATTAAGCTAATGCAAATATTTTATCATTGAGTGTTCTGTCTTCACACCACAATAATAGCTCGTTATTCATACATTTCTTATGATTCTTTTAGAAGTTATCATAGGTAAACACTAAATATTACAACATGCATTCTTGACTTTACACTGTCCACTGTAAGTTATCATTGTTATCATGTTCCTGTTATTATTAGAACCTTTCAACTCTCTAGTTTTACTATTTGCTCTATCATCTGTAATGGCAACACAGAATGGCTTATCTTTTTATTCATTTCCTACCTGTCTTTCAGAGTAAATCTATCTATCGCTTCTCTGCCTTTTGGCTAAGATCAAGTGCAGAGTAAATCTATCCTTTGAGTTACATATGGCACTGGATGAATACAAACATAATAAAAGCAAACATTCATATTATGTACAAGTGTAAACCCTTCCAGCATATTCTAATGTTGAAGATATTTTACTCTTTTTTGGTCTGTACTTCTGTGGAGCTTATTTAAGTGTTAGATGTTTGAGAAACTTAGACTCAATGGGGACATATATAAAGAAGACCTTTATTTTGCAATGCTATCATTTTTCTATTATGTGGTGCCAAAACCAGAATGGCCATCTTACTTAAAAAGAGGGACCATTAGTTTGGATTTTTCATTCACTTAACGAGTTTCAAAACAAGCCGCTCTGCTGGTTAGTCTCAAAATGAAAGCGTTGAGAACAGAACAGTTTTTTTTTTTTTTTAAAGATTTATTTATTTTTTTATACAAGCACTGGGTACAGTTAGAAGCGTGGGAGGGTGAGAGAATTCACCAGAGCCAGAGCGGGGAACAGAACAGGCAGACTGACGAAGTACACTGCTGAGGAGAGCAGCGGGCGCCGGTGGCCGGGGAGCAGCCGGGGATCGAATTGGCACTGCAGAGGCTGCAGGCAGCTTTGCAACCCAGCGCTCAGTAGCTGTGCCACAGGGAAGTCCCAGGGAAGAGAACAGTGTCTAACAGATCAAGAGAACTAGTGCCGGGGACCAGCCTTGGCAAAATGTCATGTCAGGGGTTCCTGAAAGGATGAGATGGTGTTGGCGAAAACTTAAGGGCTAAGGGGAAGGGGATGAGGTAGTGAGGAGACACTGACACTGGATGAGGTGCAAGTATCTTCTACTGAGAGATTCAGCAGGTCTTTATTTATTCATTTTTAGCAAGCAGAAAAATTACATTATCATGTGCAAAGCAGAAACAATCAGTGCATTCTTTTCCCATGGACTACTGGCTCCTACGGGTCTCAGCTAGATGGTAGCCTTCAAGGTTAATAGATAAAAAACCAAACCTTACACTAAAACTTATTATTTCAGCTGGACATTACCTAGGACAGTTGATAGCCATCAGTACACCCCTATCAGCTAAGGCCTAAGCCTCAAAAGACTCTTCTATTCTTATGGCCTTCAGCCGGAGACCAGCTGCTACTCAGCTATCGGAACTTTTTCTACCTACAAACTCCTTAACACAATTAACTTCATTAAAAAACTTCCCTAAGAAACTGCTAAAAAGCAAAGGAAGGACTTACTATAATAGTTGTGCTGGATTGCTTGTCGGGCATGTACAATAAATTGTCTCCCATTGTCAAGTGGGCCAAATTGTTTAATAACTAATTTCTAAAGAGATAATTTTCCATGCCATTTACTTGCAGTCTGCTGATACATATAATTTATTGCCTAATGTACTTTTTGAGAAATTTTTCTCTCTTTATGACCAAGAACAAAAAATGAAGGGATGTTAAATCTTCAGCCCCACAGTGTAAGGCCCTTTAGCTTCAGCCTCACAGTGTGAGGCCCTTTTTCTTAGCTGCTTGCCAGTGTCTTATCTGGCTGGGGCATCAATGCCCCTGCAGCAAACTAGGAAACTTATTCACTGAAAGTTTTCAGTGCGTTTGAAAATGAAGATTAATTTTCTCCTTGTGAACCTATTAATTTCTAAGGAAAGCACCCTAGCCTTTTCATTATGAACGGCAAGACGAAGTGTGGTAAAATCACCCACGGACCTTGTGTAAGTCTCAGTGATAGCAAAAATATGCTTGGATAATATCGACTGCATTAAGAAAGGAAAAAAGGGCAGTGGGGGCTTTTAGACGTGGCATTGCTGTTATTGGTGCAGGCAGTGTGTACCATCTGCTTTCCCTTAAGTCTCTGCAGGCTTCTCACTGATCTGCCTAATTCCACGAAGCAGTCTTTTCTCCTCATTTCCTCCCCCATGCCTGACATTTTCCCTTCTGCCCCAGTCGCTTGCCCAACTCGGTTATCTCACCTTGCACGCTGGCTGGGGATACTGCTCACGCTTGAATTTTGAGTTACAAGGCTTTCTAATTTCAATTTCTTTAATCTTCTGAATTATTGTATTTGCTTAATTCTATCGCACATATTAATTTCTTGGAGGCACATTCTTATATCACAGGAAATATAACTAATATTACCTTGCAGCTTGGACACATTCCAGGCGTGAATTTCAAAGGGTGACTGTCAGATGGAAAGGATGAAGTCAGTGAGACAAAACTCTGTGCTAAGTCTCTTAGGAGCTCTGCTGTTTCAAATGTGTTAATGGAACTGTCCAGGTGGAAAGCAGAGGTGTCATATCTAGGCCCCCTCCCAAGGGGCTCCATGAATTCTCTTTCCTGGGAGTCTGAATTGTTTTCTCAAGTTCCATTTTGAAAATAATGGGGTGTCTTTAAGGTGCTTTCCTGAAAGGTTCTCTTCTCTCTTTGAAAGTAAAGTTTTATTCTTCTAGATCACATTCAAAATTATTGGAATAGTTTTATTTATAGAAATATTTTCTATTGCTCTACTTGGATATTACACACAAGCAGTTTAATATAGAAGCAATTACGTAGATTAAAACCCTAAAATTAAATGCCTATTTTTGTTTCAAACTGCTAATTTAACTTTTTTTCTAATAATGAAGGCAGTTGGGCAAGACAGACTATTAATGTGGATTATGAAAAGAATTATTTCTGACCCAATGGGAGTCTTTTCACTTTCCTCACATTTTAATGAAAATCAAAAGCAGTGTTTGTTTATTGTAGCTTTTTTGTTATCTCTATTACTAAGGGACAGAAATGGCTTCTTTAAGTCTGAAAATGCATATAAGCTGTGTAAAATCCCAAATATTTGTTTGCATCTAGACAGTTGCAAGGATGAAGAGAATTATTTTTATATCCACTAGTTAAGAACTCACTGATATATATTCATTTCATGTGGTGACAAAAGCTTTTTTAAATAGTTGACAGTTATCAACATCTTATACTTAAGCAGGTCAAATTGACCAAAAATAATCAAATATAAACAAAGCAAGCAGAGTTAGTATTGTTAGTTTCCATACACACACACACACACACACATATATAATTTTTTCCATTGTTGAACCTATCATATAATAGAAGCGATGGCTATTCAATTATTTTAAATTTAGTGACAGAAATGTTATTACAGATTTCGAATAAGAATTGCCCTTAGTGAAAGTTTTTTAATTTAATATTAAAAAAACCACAAGTTTTCTCAAATTCTTTATTTTTTTTAAAGATTTGTTTGTTCATGCATACAAGAACTGGGGTATAGGCCAGATGTGCTGGGAATGAGAGGATTCACCAGAGACAGAGCGGGGAATAGAACAGGCAGACTAACTAAAATACACTGCTGAGGGGAGCAGCAGGCGAGACAGGAGAGGTGTGCCGCACCATGTGGGTATCTCCACAGCTGGTGGGGATCGAACCCGCGCTGCAGAGGCTGCCAACAGGTTCACAGCACTGTGCTCAACCGCCTGAGCCACCAGGGAGGCCCTCAAATTCTTACTAAAATTTACCCATTTGCATCTTATAATCAATTCCATTTTACAACTCATACTTGGAAGGGAAAAATAATCCGGTTGATAAATAAGCCTAGATTTTAAGTTATGCAGGGTAATGAATGAACACAATTCTTAATTGCTATGTAACTTTTTAAAAACTATCCAATAATATGAGCAATATTTTTTTTTTATTAGAGTTGCCTGTAACTGCTGTTCTATAATTCTTTTAGTATCTTGGTCCACATCTACTCTATTGCTTATGGACACATTTAAGTGAGAAGAGAGAGTATAATAAAATTAAATTAGCTACCTCTGATCTAGCTGGATTAATTAAAATAATATTTTCTTCTTTATTCTTGAGCATTTCAAGCATTTGCTGCAAATGCCTTTATTGAAACAAAAATACCAGAGCCCTCAATAAATATATCGATAGGTTGAGAAACAGACTGTTCATTGATCTGGGTAAATACGTAATTTACTACTGTGTATAAGACATCTGTAACTCTTTTAGTGATAGTTAAGAGCGATCACTTTATTTTTTTATTAATTTTTATTATATCATTAAAGAATGATAATTTTATTATTCTCTACAAGACACAGGGCTTAGGGAGTTTGTGTGATAGTGAAGATTTTACACTAGTGGGATGAATGTAAATGTACTGAAGGTGTCCCTGAATTCTTTGGGTGACTCTTCATTGTACTCCTAAATAACCTAGCACTAGCAGTATTAGAAGTATAAAATAATATAGATTCATGTAAAACACATTGAACAGTACCTGAGTACAAAACAAATTCTAGCTTATTAGTTATTTTGTTTTCATCATATATCCTATAAACATGTCTATATATTAAAGAGAACTTAGTAGTATGGTAGAAATTCTCATTTTACCTCTTAATATTAGTCAGTTTTAAAAAACGTTAATCAAAGTCTTACTATTTCCTTCTAAGTCCCAAGAAAAAGAAAGAAAAATAAGACTCAGTACCAGTGTCAGTGTATCTGTGAGCTGTCCATGAAGCAAAACATGACAAATAAGCAAACAAAGATATAACGTTTAAATAACTCCTAAATTCAAACCACCAATTAGTATCAGAGATGGGGTCTAAATTTCCCAAGTCTAGCTTTCCCAAATTACATTCCCATGTCCTTCTTGTATATTTTGTCTTTTGTTTCAAAATAATAGGTTGGGATGGATAGAAAATAGGGGCAAACCACTTGCGTAAATTTGGTTTTATATATACTAATTCAATTGATTCACATGAGTGGCTGCCGTCATCTAGTTTCTGGTGTCTCATGCTAGCACAGTACATAACCTCAGCTAGTTGTGCAATAAATATTTACTAAATGAATAAACATATGTCTGTATTTGGTTAGACTTTGAGATGATTTATTATTATTATTAAAACAAGTCCTCTGTTTTTACAGTCCAGTTTGCAAGATAAGCAGAATAAGCACTAACAAGGTAAATTCTGATGGAAAATGCTGAAAAAAGACTAGTAACTGATACATTTCTAATATTTTTCTGACCAGTGAACTAGTCAAGTGCAAGGAGAAGATTCCAAAGTTCCCTAGTATGAAACCAGAATAACACATATATTTTAAAGCATGTACATACATGAGGTCATTTTGTCATCTTACGTGTTTTTATACAGAAAATGAGGGAAATAATCATATTATTATTTAAGAAGTTAGTACAGTGATAATATTTGTGTATGTTAATGCCAATGTCAACTTGTCACAGTTCTTTACAATTATTGAAATGCATACTTAAGTTTTTGGAGCTTTCACAGCTGAATGTGATTAGTGTCTTTTGGTATAACATGGAAACAAACGGAGTGCATCTAAAATGGCAGTGCATTGCTTCCAGCAGAGGGTATAGATGTTAATAAAACCATGCCTGGCTTCTGCATAATTTTTAGGTTTTCCTACTGTATTATTCCTTTCAACTCAACACAAATCATGAACCTTTCTTATACTCATGTATTTTTTATGCTTTTTTCTGAGTTTGCCTTCTAATTGAGCTCCCTCTGAAGGACTATGTCAAATCAATATGATTCTTGCTCGCATATATGCACAAAGATTTCTTAGAAAACAAGGCTGCAGCCCTATAAGGCTTGACATGTGCTTATTGTGAAAAGTGGGAAAGTGACAGATGTGGAGGACATTTCTGAGGAGTCCAACTGGCCGGCAGACGAGCACCACCGTATCTGATTAGGCTGACAGCTCTGAGGATCCATTTGTACATGCGCCTGGAGCTTTCTAATTGTTTTTCAGATCACTTAGCAATTAATGGTGCCATTGTCCTTGGGCAGCCCATTTGCAGATCGATATTTGCTGGCAGAGTCAAAGCTTGGGAAGACATAATGAAAGTAACCGAAGTGACTCTATTAATAGATAAAACCCACAAGCAATGACTGTGAGCCTAGAAAGTAGGGGACTGTGATTCTTCTACAAACAAGTACCCCTTATGTTTTTTCAGAGGACTGTCAAGGAAACCTGAGCTGTAATTAAAGCCAGCTCTTTGAGTAGTTATTTGTTTTTCTACAATCACTATTATATTTCTTTGCTTTTTAATTGTCTGGTAAAATCACATTCTGAGAGTTATTGTCTTTAAAACCTTACACTTATTTTTTTACCCCATCAATGTACTCAATAATATTTTAAAAACTTCACATATGCTTATTAAAGCAACACTGCTTTGTCACTCCACTTTAAATTATAAATGCAAACCATTCAGAATCAGGATTAACATACTACACCCCCAACTTTACCCATTCATTAAAAAGATGCTTCAGGCTAGATTTTGGTTTGAAATAATTAAGTCAAGTTCTCAATTAAATAGAGAAATTCGATGTCCCTGGATACTGTTAGATTTTTATCAGTGTAAAACATGATTTAAAAAATTTTATGATTGAGGAGCTGTAAGTAGGCTTATTACCAGAAAGAAAAAAAAATAAGACCAGTGATTTTGCTAATGTACACTGATTTTAGACAATTTGAGAACCTAAGGAATGGAAATATATACCTTAACTACTATTTCATTATGTCATAATGTTTAAGCTTATGTTAATAATTGAGGAGAGAACTATTAAAAATTAGTCATCCTATAGGATAATAGTCAACTTGCTTATAACAGTTTTTTTTATTTATTTGTAAAGATTTATTTATTTACTCATACAGGAACTGGTGTCTAGACCAGAGGTGGAGGGGAGGGGTGAGAGGATCTTCCCGAGGCAGAGTGAGCAGCAGAACAGGTGGATTTACTGAAATACACTACTGAAGGGAGCAGCGGGCGAAACAGGAGAGGTCTGCTGCTCCATATGGGTCAGCTCCCTGGCTGGGGAGCAAACTCTTATTACAGTGGCTGCTGATAACTTGATAGTGCTGAGACTTAACCCCTGCACCACCAGGGAGGCCCCCAGCTTATATCAGTTTTTTAAAGAGAAGTTTGTCAAACATTTTTTAGGAAAGAAAAAAAATACTGTCCAAATTTATAAGGGTAGACAATATAGCTTCTATTGGGTAAAATTAAAAAGTTTCCAGCATATTAATATACATGTACGTAGGGCCTCTCCTGTGGCACAGCGGTTGAGCGTTGGGTTGCAAAGCTGCCCACAGACTCTGCAGCACCTGTTCAATTCCTGGCCACAGGCGAGGGTCCCACATGGTGCGCAGACCTCTCCTGCTGTGCCTGCTGCTCCCCTCAGCAGTGTACTTCGTTAGTCTGCCTGTTCTGTTCCCCGCTCTGGCTCTGGTGAATTCTCTCACCCTCCCAAGCTTCTGACTGTACCCAGTGCTTGTATAAATAAATAAATAAATCTTTAAAAAAATATATATATATATATATATTTTTTTTTTTTTTTTGGCAGGGTGAATTGACAGTGTTACTCTTCCGGAGGACTAGTTTTACCTGATTAGGAGAACCCAAAAACTGTCAGTTTCAGAGTTAGTCAAATGCCTTATGCGTAGTCTAAATGAATTTTTATCTTTCTTTATATATTTTTAATTTTTTTTTCACTTTTTAACAATTTTTTTAACCAATATTACCACATCCTACTTAGTCATGAAGCTGTGTCCCTGGGTTTTGGGGCAAGAAGGCAATGTAAAGTCTTGTGAAGGGAAGTTCAAAATTCCAATTCAATCTAAAAGACCAGAATTTTTTTAAAATACATGTGAAGCAATATATTTAGATCAAAAAGTATTAGAGGACAATAAGTTCTGAAATGGCATGAGCTTGATTGCTTTATGATGAAGTTGTGGCTGAATCACTTCCATGGGTTCAGTCTATATAATGTTGGAAAATTTGACAAAGGGTCCATCGATCTTACTCTCTATACGTCGCATATCTTATTTTGAAGCCAGATTGAATTTGTGTAATTAATAGAACTGTAGACACTCATGCAATAAAATAAGTTACCTTATTTCTCGTTATTATTTTTCATACTGCTTATTTTTCACTACTGTTATTTATTTTTTTCAAACCTATCTGTCTTATCCGTAGTGTGGTGTGGAAAAATTAGTGGGTTGTGGAATCAGAGGAACCAAATCTTACAAACTTTGCAGACTTACTATGCTATTTCACTAAAATTTTGTTTGGTTACCTATAATATTATTGCTGTGAAATGATGCATAAATATGTGTAGTACTCTTTAATTGATATTTTGAAAGTGTTGAAATCATTGGGCATTAGGTTGTTTCTAATATTTTGCCATTTTATTGTGACTGTCAGTATATGTACATACTGTATATTTCTTGTTCCTTTAATATGACAAAATACTCTAAGATTATTAAGTCAAAATTAAGATTAGTAATGCATATGAAGAAATAATTTCTATAATATCATGCAACATATATAAGTGGAACATAAAAATTTTTGTTCTTGCCTACACTGGATATGTTTTTTTATTTTAATTTTCAGAAATATTACAGGAGAAAAACATTACTATATTGATCTGCAGTGTGTTTTTTTAAGATTTATTTATTTATACATAAAAGAACTGGGGTACAGGCCAGAGGTGTGGAGGGTGAGAGGGTTTACCAGAGACAGAGTGGGGAACAAAACAGGCAGATGATCTGAAATACACTGCTGAGGGGAGCAGCGGGCGAGTCAGGAGAGGTCTGCTGTGCCATGTGGGTAGCTCCCTGTCCGGGAATCAAATTCATGCTGCAGTGGCTGTGGCGAGGTTCTTAAGTTGCATCTTAAGGCCACCAGGGAGGCCCCTTGATTTGCAGTATTTTTGATGAATGATCAGGCTAAATATCCATTGTAACTTTATTTTGTTAATTCCTTTTATCTGTACTTTGCATGGACATGCAAATGTCTGTTTTTTGACCAGGACATCCTTTCCTTATTGATGATAAGAAATATATTATGTTTTGCATAAGAGATATGTTTTTTGATGTAACTTACATCATTTCCCTCACAAATCTTGACATTACGCAGGATGACCTGCCTGATTTACTTTCCCTAACCCTTCCCCACTTAAAATTGTGTATCCATAAGCTGTGTTGTATTTGCTTAAATTATTTTTCATTATTTCTCTTGTCATTTTCTATATGTTTATCATTCATTTCAACACAGTAACTTTGTTGTGTTTTGCAATTTTCTTACCCACTGAAAACTCTTAAGTCATGCTTTCTCTGTGTGTTTTTAATTTCAGTTTTTGTTTTGACTGGACTGCATTACATATCATCAAAACTTTTGTTAGTACTGTTGTATATTTTCATGTCTGAGACTCTCTTTACTCTTTGAGATACCAGTTTTCACCTAACTTAACCTTTGAGTATGTTTACTAGTATTCACTATTCCCTGAAAATTGATTCACAGGTATTTAATGGTCAATGTTACATTAGAATTTATTTTTTAGAGTTTGTAATACTGTTTATTATGAGAGAAATGTTACTTTTTCTAAGCTAGCATTTAACCACTCTTAAAATTTGCTGTTTAACTGAATAGGGAAGAGGTATTCTAAAATTATGTTTGTTATGTTCATTCGGGGCTCATAAGGTATAGGGACTCTTTTCTGGAAATGTTACTTTTTTTAAAAGATTTATTTATTTATTTATACAAGCACTGGGTACAGTCAGAAGCTTGGGAAGGTGAGAGAATTCACCAGAGCCAGAGCGGGGAACAGAACAGGCAGACTAACGAAGTACACTGCTGAGGGGAGCAGCGGGTGGCAGGAGAGGTCTGTGTGCCATGTGGGACCTTCGCCGGTGGCTGGGGATCGAACCAGCGCTGCAGAGGCTGTGGGCAGCTTCGCAGCCCTGTGCTCAACCGCTGCGCCACCAGGGGAGGCCCTGAAAATGTTATGTTGAAGCACATTTCCTTTTTCAGTTTGTGAGAACTGTCGTCAGCTTTGCCTTTTCTTTCCAGCCTTTCCTTATAATCCCCAGTGACTTTACCCTCTATTCATTTGGTGAGTTTTAGATAAATATTCCTACTTATAATCTCTCTTTTGAGCAGTAACTATGCATTCTTAATGCAAATTTCCCATGGGTATTTTTGCTAAACATATTCTTAACTTCATAATAAGCATTCACAAAATGCCTGTGTGGTCTTTCTTCTCCTGAATGATTTACCTTTGGACTACCCTATACCTTTGTCTTATTTTATGAATAGATATTTTAATACCTTTGCTTTTGGATCCACCAATGATATTTATATAGCACCTTCATTTTTTGTTTCTACTAAGCTAGTTTAAAATATTGCTAACAAATTCCATGTGGACTTTATGTAATGTCTTCCCTGTGCATTTCCCCAGTATTTTCAGTTTGGTCTTTGCCCTAAGCAATGACTGAACTTTGGATTCTGGAAGTGGGGGTACCTCAATTGGCCCCAGGAAGTCATGCAACAATTTTCACATTGGCCTAATTTCTCAAATTTAAACCTGTTTTAAGGCTGATTAGGGCTCTTTTAGGAATGGTTTAAGAAACACCATTTAATGCTTGGTTAAAGCCGAACTTCTGAGAAAACTGTGACACAAAATGTATAGAAGTGCCGCATGTTCAATTGAAGGCAATACATGTTAGCAGGAACTAGGAAATCATGTGACAGTAACAAGTTGGTCCAATTTTTCACCTGGATGATTTCTCTATCAGAGTCTAAATAGCAACCTTCACAAAATGTTCTGCTTCACAAAACTTATTTTAAATTTTCTGATTTAAGAGCTAAATAACATAGAGTAAAACATAATAAAGTTTGATATTTGTAAGAAAAAGTCACTGTAATTAATCAAGTTTTGTCTGTTTGTTAACTTGTTTGATTTATACAGGCTGTCTGCATACATTTCCTTGTAGCTGTTTAGCAAAGAGCCGTTTGAAGAAATACAGTGAAACATGGGGTTCCAATACCTTAGAGGTCTAATCATATACCTTGTGTGAGTTCTGGAAACAGTAGGGAAATGAGTCATTGTGTCACTAGGAAGATCCAGAAACTTTCATGTTTCTGGTGACAGCATGTATTTTGTAACAAAATAGAAATGTGCTTTATAATAGCTTGTGCCCTTTGGTGCTATAGAAAATACTTTAGTTCTTACGGTAATGTATGAATATTGTATTGATACTAAATTCATGGGAACTTTGGAAAATCTGTAATAAGTCACTTTGCTATCTTTGCCTTTTACCAATATTCAATCACTTTATCATTAATGTAAGCATGTCACTTGATGTTTAAAAGTTTTGAGTTGAGTTATGTGGCTGCAGAGTAGTAGTTGTAAAGCACATGCAAGAATCAAGCAACACTCCTGAAATAACTTCAGGTTTAATAACTGTTAAATCCATCAAAGCACCCAAAATTAGTTTTTATAGCATGGAATTCAACAATTTTCTTCCAATATAATAAATATATCTCCAAACTCAAGATTTGGGCAGACCCAGATTAATTCATTATTAATTCCACAACCCTAAAGCTGTAGCCACCCACAGGCCTGGGAACATTTATGTGCACGTGTTCCAATCAAATACAATGGAATAAAAATACATAAATGTGGAGCTATTTGTAAAAAATTTGAATAACAATCAAGAGTATATCAAGTATAAAGTGTTCCATAGAGGCTACAAAAACCTATTTGACCTTCATGGGACATTTCACTCTGATTAAGTGATTAAACAGAAGTATTTAATGAAAAAAAAATAAGTGCTTATGTCATTAACTTCATCTTAAGAATAGTAGAGATGAAGATTCCATGTATTTTATGCAAAATAATGCTTTCTCATTTTAAGCATTACAATCATTTTGTAGAATTTAAAGAGAGCAAGTCTCAGGAATATTAACAAAATTGACTAGAAGCACAGAGTCGTGATTGACAAGCTGTATTTTTATGTGCTTGCTGTTCTCTAAACCTAATGCTATTTCCATCATGTCTGTATGTATGATCTGTATATATGTGTGTATTTGTGTGTGTGTGCATGTGTGTACGTGTGTCTATGTGTGTGTATGAATTCAGAGAAAGAAGCAATACTGTGAGATCTGGTAAGCAGCTTAAAGTTAATGGAATAAGTGGACCTTAAGCCTCTTTGTAGGACTGGGATAATTTAGATACAGGAAGAAAATGAGATTGGATTCTTCAGATTGAATAATGGCATTAGGGGTAAGATAGGCAAGTATGAGTTGTCTGGTAAATAATGGCTCTTTACATCTCTCTCATGCTATTTCTGTACTCAGTACTCTATTGCAGAGCCTTATCAATTCATATTTAAATGATTTCTGGAGGCTTCAAAATAAATCAAACTCTACAAAAGTTTCTTCATCTAATGTAGATCGACATCAGGGTATTCTTTACAAAGATTCATTCATTCCTTCGCTATGCATTTATTGGATGTTTGCCTACTATGTATCAGGAGCTATGCTAGGTGTTGGAGATGCTATAAGACAAAATATACTCCCTGCCTACTTGCCTATTTTAGTCACTGCTCAGGAACTAGTTTGATATATGATTCTACAGCTTCAGTGAAGATTCTGCGTTACAAATCAAAATTGAAGGATCGTCTTCAAATTGGTGATAGTTGAGATTCTAGGTGATTGTGTGGGAGGTAGAATAGAGAAAAGGCATAAGAAACCTAGAGGAAGGCCAGCTTTTCTTGAGGGTAATGAATTTCCACAGGAAAGAGAGCAGAGAAAGGAGAAGCAGGTGGGGTACAGGAAGTCCAGGAGGCTGGATTAGTTGAAAGAGGAAATGCTCTGCAGATGTCACTTGGGTATTGTCTTAAGAAAACACAGTAATAGCACCGTGCACTTGAGTGTGTGCTGTAGGAGAGAGGTGGAGAGTCCAAGTTCAGGTTCTGGATCCTTAACTTCCTAGCTGGGTAAACTACGTCCATGGTAGCAAGATTAGTCCTTGAGACCTTAGTTAAATATGTGCATTATTTTCGTAACCAAGAAGCTTGATTGCAAATAAGATGTTACTAATGTTTCATTTATGATGCCGAACAATGTTCTTCTTTAAAAACTGTATAGTGATGTTGTTTTTCTTATGCTTTTAAGGAGGTTATGGACGGTCAGAAGGGCAGGTGGTGGAGGACTATTCTGACAGCCATGTTAGACTGGACTTAACTGATAACCTGAAAAACTACACATTTAGAAAATTTGAGTTTTAGGACAAAATTTACTTTTTGAGCCTCTTTCTTTAGTGAGTGATGTGTTTTCAGGAGACTAAGAGTAGCTACAGTTGAATTTTAAACTTCTTGTTTTCATTCATTTCTGGTTAATAAATTGTTTTAACACATTAAGCTATTTTGGAGATCTCAGTACAGATATGTTTCTTTATATTTACAGTCATCTCTCTGTATATAGTATAATGGCATTTATGAGAGGGAAATGATATAAATTTGAGATGTTTATTTTTAACAAAGTGGTTTTCCAAATGAAACTGTCATGAGGTCACTAGCTTTGGAAATTTTAATTTGCAGCATGCTGCTACCCCCTGACCTAAGAGAACCAAATGCCCTAGGAAAGAATAACTTATCAGAGTTTTTTTTAGTCATTTTAATTTTTAAAAATAGACTTTATAGAACTGTTTTCATTTAACAACAAAATTGAGGGGTAAAGATATTCCCCACATATCCTATGCTCCCACAGATGTGCAGCTCTCCTGTTATCAACATCCCTCATCAATGAACCTACATTATAACACATTATCACTCAAGACTATTGTTTATATTAGGGTTCACTCTTGAAGTCTTATGTTCCATGGATTTGTACGAATGTGTAATGACAGATATCAATGATTATATTTTCATAAGAGAGGTTTCACTGCCATAAAATTCTTCTGTGCTCTGCCTAACCACATCTCCCTTACTTCTAACTCCTGGCAACAACTGATCTTTGTGATACTGCCACAGTTTTGCCTTTTCCAGAATGTGACATGGTTGGGGTCATGCAGTGCTTTTCAGATTGATTGCTTTCACTTAGGTGATCTAATTCTTCTCATGCCTTGATAGCTTTTTTTTTTTTTCCTTCTTCTTTCTTTCTTTCTTTTTTTTTTTTTTTTTGGTGCTGAATAGTATTCATTTAGCTGCTTAAAAGTTTTGACACTCACGAATAAAATGGCTATTAAACATCCAAGTGCAGATTTTGTGGGGTGTAAGTTTCTAAGTCCTTAGTATAAATACTAAGGATCGTAATTGCTAGATAATATGCTAATATATACTTATTTATGTAAGAAAGCTTCAAGGTATCTTCCACAGTGACTGTAACACTTTTGCCAGCAGTAAATGAGAGTGTCTGTTTGTTCCCTATCCTCTGCAGCCTTTGTTGTCTTTGCCACATTGGAATTGGCTTTCTTTAGTGATTAGTGGTATCTCATTGTTGTTTTGATTAGCATTTCCCTGAAGATATATGATGTGGATCATCTTCCATATTCTCATTTGTCATCTGTATATTTTTTTTTTGTTTTTTGTTTTTTGTTTTAATTAATAAATTTTATTTTTATATTCCCCATACAATTGCAATCCCCCCATTCTGACCCCAATCCCTCCCCTCCCGCCCCCCACCCCCCAAAAAGTGTCTCTGGTTCATAGTTTTTGTTGATTTTGATTTTCACTTTCTTATAGTTATTCATTTTCCTGGTCCCTTATTTAAGTTTTCTAGATCCCTGCTATGAGTGAGACCATCCGGTATTTTTCTTTTTCTTTTTGGCTTATTTCACTGAGCATGATCCCTTCCAGCGTCATCCATGTTGCTGCAAATTGCATGTGTTTATCTTTTTTGAATGCTGAGTAATATTCCATGCTATATATGTACCATATCTTCTTGATCCAGTCATCTATTTTTGGGCATTTGGGCTGTTTCCAAAGCTTAGCTATTGTAAACAGTGCTGCTATAAACATAGGGGTGCAGGTGTTCTTTGGAATTGATGTTTCTGTGTTCTTTGGGTAAATACCTAGGAGTGGAATTGCTGGATCCTGTGGAAGCTCTATGTTTAGTAGGTCCAGAAATCTCCACACAGCTCTCCATAGTGGTTGGACCAGTTTGCACTCCCACCAACGGTGCAGAAGAGTTCCTTTTTCTCCACAACCTCGCCAACATTTGTTGTTGCTAGTTTTTTTAATATGTGCCATTCTCACTGGTGTAAGATGGTATCTCATGGTAGTTTTGATTTGCATTTCCCTAATTGCAAGTGATGATGAACATTTTTTCATATGCCTGTTGGCCATTCGCATTTCCTCTTCAGAGAAGTTTCTTTTTAGTTCCTCTGTCCATTTTTTGACTGGATTATTTTCTTTGTTGTTGTTGAGTCTCATCAGCTCTTTGCAGATTTTTGTGATCAGTCCTTTATCATTAGTGTTGTGTGCAAAAATTTTCTCCCAGTTGGTGGGGTTTCTCTTTGTTTTTGTTATTGTCTCTTTTGCTGTGCAGAAGCTCTTTAATTTGATGTAGTGCCAGCTGTTGATCTTTGCCTTCACTATCACTGCTTTGGGTGAAGTGTCTGTAAAGATGTATTTGATATGCAAATCACGTAGTGTTTCGCCTATATTTCCTTCTATGTATTTAATGGTTTCAGGTCTTATGTCTAGTTCTTTAATCCATTTTGAGTTGATTTTTGTATATGGTGTGAGGTAGTGGTCAAGCTTCATTGTTTTGCCTGTAGCGACCCAGTTTTCCCAGCACCATTTATTGAACAAACTTTCTTTGCTCCAATGCATAGTCTTTGCTCCTTTGTCAAAGATTAGTTGACCATAAATCTGTGGGTTTATTTCTGGATTTTCTATTCGATTCCATTGGTCTGTATGTCTGTTCTTGTTCCAATACCATGCAGTTTTGATGATTACGACTTTGTAGTAGAGTTTGAAGTCTGGGAGTGTGATGCCTCCATTCCCTTCTTTTTTTTTCAGGAGAGCTTTGGCTATTCGGGGTTTTTTGTGATTCCATATGAATTTCATCAATAATTGTTCTATTTCTTTGAAGAATGACATTGAAATTTTGATTGGAATAGCATTGAATCTGTATATTGCTTTTGGAAGGATGGCCATTTTAATAATGTTTATTCTCCCCATCCATGAGCAGGGGATGTCTTTCCATTTCTTTGTGTCTTCTTCTATTTCTTTTAACAGTGTTTTATAGTTTTCTTTGTATAGGTCCTTTACCTCTTTTGTTAGATTTATTCCCAAATATTTGATTTTTTTTGTTTCAATAATAAAAGGGATGGTTTCTTTGATTTCTTCTTCTTCAGATTTATTGTTTGTATATAGGAAGGCTACTGACTTTTGCGTGTTGATTTTGTATCCTGCCACTTTACTGAACTGATTGATGAGTTGAATTAGTTTTTCTGTGGAGTTTTTGGGGTTCTCTATGTATATTATCATATCATCTGTAAAGAGTGATAGTTTGAATTCTTCTTTTCCTATTTGGATTCCTTGGATGTCTTTCTCTTGTCTTATTGCTCTGGCTAGGACTTCCAGTATTATATTGAAAAGCAGTGGTGAAAGTGGACATCCTTGTCTTGTTCCAGATCTTAATGGAATTGCTTTCAGCTTTTCACCATTGAGAATGATACTGGCTGTTGGCTTGTCATAGATGGCCTTTATGATGTTGAGGTATGTTCCTTGTATCCCAAGAATTTCAAGGGCTTTTATCATGAATGGGTGTTGCACTTTGTCGAAAGCTTTCTCAGCATCTATTGATATTATCATATGGTTTTTATATTTCTTTTTGTTGATGTGTTGGATAACGTTGATTGATTTTCGGATGTTAAACCATCCTTGTGTCCCTGGAATGAATCCTACTTGGTCGTGGTGAATTACCTTATGGATACACTGTTGGATTCTGATAGCTAAAATTTTATTGAGGATTTTTGCATCAGTGTTCATTAGGGAGATTGGCCTATAGTTTTCTTTTTTTGCGTTGTCCTTGTTCGGTTTTGGTATTAGTGTAATGTTGGCTTCATAGAACGTGTTTGGTATTGTCCCTTCCTTCTCAATTTTTTGGAAGAGTTTGTGAAGGATAGGCACTAATTCGTCTCTGAATGTTTGGTAGAATTCATTTGTAAATCCATCAGGTCCTGGGCTTTTGTTTTTGGGGAGGTTTTTGATTACCATTTCAATTTCGCTAATTGTAATTGGTCTGTTTAGGTGTTCTATTTCTTCTTGATCTAGCTTTGGGTGATTGTAGAGTTGTAGGAATTTGTCCATCTCCTCTAGATTGTTAAACTTGTTTCCATATAACTGTTCATAGTAGTTACTGATTATTCTTTTGATTTCTGCTGTGTCCGTTGTGATTTCTCCTCTTTCATTGATGATCCTGTTTATTTGTGCTTTCTCCCTTTTTTCCTTTGTGAGCCTGGCTAGGGGTTTGTCTATTTTATTGATTTTTTCAAAGAACCAGCTCTTGGTTTCATTGATCTTTTGGATTGTTTTTTTAGTTTCAATTTCATTTATTTCTGCTTTGGTTTTTATTATTTCTTTTCTTCTACTGGTTTTGGGGTTTTTTTGTTGTTCTTTTTCTAGATCTTTGAGCTTCGAGATTAGGTTGTTTCTTTGAGTTCTTTCTTGTTTCTTGATGTGAGCTTCTATTGCTATATATTTTCCTCTTATTACTGCTTTTGCTGCATCCCATACATTTAGGATATTGGTGTCCTCCTTGTCATTCAATTCAAAGAATTTTTTAATTTCTTCTTTGATCTCCTCATTAGTCCAGTGGTCTTCCAGTAGTGTGGTTTTTAATCTCCATGAGGTAGGAAAGTTCCTTGCCTTCTTTTTATGGTTTATTTCTAGTTTGATGCCTTCATGGTCAGAAAAGATGGTTGATATGATTTCAATCTTGGTGTATCTGTTGATGTTTGTCTTGTGCCCCAGTATGTGATCAATCCTGGAGAATGATCCGTGTGCGCTTGAGAAAAATGTGTACTCCGTTTTTTGGGGGTTTAGTGTTCTATAGATGTCTGTTAAGCCCAATTGCTGTAGGTCCTTATTTAGAGCTTTGGTTTCTTTACTTATTTTTTGTCTTGTTGATCTATCCATTGTTGATAGTGGTGTGTTGAAGTCTCCCACTACGTATGTGTTTTCTCTGATGTCTGTTTTCAGAGAGGACAACAGTTGTCTGATATATTTTGGTGCTCCTTCGTTTGGTGAGTATATGTTAATGAGTGTTATTTCTTCTTGAAGTATTGTCCCCTTGATCATAATGTAGTGACCATTGGGGTCTCTTTTTATCTTTTTGAGTTTGAAATCTGTTTTATCTGATATAAGTATAGCTGTTCCTGCCTTCTTTTTTGGTCCATTTGCTTGTATAATTGTTTTCCATCCTTTAACTTTGAGTCTATTTTTATCTTTTGCAGCTAAATGTGTTTCCTGGAGACAGCAAAAGGTTGGGTTTTGTTTCTTAATCCAGCCTGCAACTCTGTGTCTTTTTATTGGAGAGTTTAGTCCATTTACATTTAGAGTTAGTATTGATATGTTAGCATCTGTATTTGCCATTGTGTTTGTCTTTCCTTTGATTTTATTTATTTATTCTTTTAATAACTTTCTTTGGCCTTCTTTTGTTGTTATTCGTCCCTCTGAGGTTCTGGCTTTAGGACTCCTTGTAGTATTTTTTGGAGTGGGGGTTTAGTTGCAATGAAATTCCGGAGTTTCTGTTTGTCTGGGAAGGTCCATATTCTTTCTTCAAAGAGGAAGGAGAGCTTTGCGGGATAGAGTATTCTTGGTTGGCATCTGTTTTCTTGGAGTCTGTTGACTATGTCCCTCCACTCTCTCCTTGCCCGTAGTGTTTCTTCAGAGAAGTCTGATGTCAGTCTGATTGGTTTCCCTTTGAATGTTATCTGTTTCTTCTCTCTTGTTAGTTTCATTATTTTTTCTTTGTCTTGGATTCTTGGGAGCTTTACTATTATGTGTCTTGCTGTATTTTTCCTTTCGTCATGGAAGTTTGGTGTTCTTCTTCCTTCTTGTATATCAATTTTCAGATCCTTCTTAGCATTTGGGAAGTTCTCTTCAATTATATCCATGAATATTTTCTCTGTTCCTACATCTCTCTCCTCTCCTTCTGGGATTCCTATAACTCTTATATTTCCTTTCCTCATGGAGTCAGATAGTTCCCGAAGTCTTTCTTCGGTCTTTTTCCTTCGTAGTTCTCCTTCCTTTTCTGTTTTAGTTCTTTTTATTTCTGTGTCTTCAAGAGTACTTATTCGTTCTTCCATTTCATCTATTCTGCTTTCACTGCTTTTCCCAGAGTTCTTTAGCGTCTCCATTAATTCTTTGATCTCCTGCATTTCTTTTACTTCCCTCTTTAGGGACTCAATTTCATTCTTCTGGTCATTAATTATTTTCCCCTTATCATTGTTTTCCTTTATGACTTCTGTCAGTTTTTTAATCACAGCAATTTTAAATTCTCTATCTGGAAGGCTCAGAAGTTCTTCCAAGTTACTGTCGTTGCAATCTGGTAGATGGTTTTCTTTTTATGGTGTGCTATTTTGCTGAGGAGTTGCTGGGTTGCATGTTGTTTTTCTACTCCCTACTGCCTGTTTTCTAATTTGCCGTATTCCTTGTGACACTGTGTTGCTGGTACTGGCCGGCATCTTGGGCGACCTTCCCAGCTCACCACTGGCTCCTCTGGGGAACTTCTGCTGGGTTCACAAGTCTCCAGCAAAGACAGGTCCCTGCTCTGTCTCCTCGGTGAGCCTTCTGCTGGGTTCACACAGTCTCCAGCAAGAAGGGTCCCTGCTGCAAAATGCCAGAGCCGGGGTCGTGCTCCCCTGCACGCCCGGTCTGCCCCAGCGGTGGGTGCTGCTCCCCTCTGGGCTGGAACTGCAGGCTAGAAGGTGCCCGGTGTGGGCGAGCCTCCCAGCTTAACCTCTGTCTCCTCGGTGAGCCTTCTGCTGGGTTCACACAGTCTCCAGCAAGAAGGGTCCCTGCTGCAAAATGCCGGTGCTGGCGATGCGCTCCCCTGCACGCCCGGTCTCTGTCATCTGTATATTTTCTTTGATGTGACTGTTAAAGCCTTTGGACCATTTTTTAATTGGGTTGCTTCTTATTGTTGAGTTTTTTATAAATCTTTGTATATTTTGGGTAACAGTCATTTATCAGAAATTTTTTTTTGCAAATATTTTCTCTCAGGCTATGATTTGTCTTTGCATTTTCTTGACAGTGTCTATCACAGAGCAGAAAATTTTAATTTTAATAAATTTCACAAAATCTTTCTTTCATGGATGGTTCCTTTGGTGTTTAATGTAAAAAGTTATCTCAAATCCAAAGCCATCTAGGTTTTTTTTTAAATCAAATCAGGTTTTTAATAACGTTGTTTAATAATTTTATGTTTTACAGTTATAACTCTGGTCAATTCTTAGTTAATTTTTGTGAAGGGTATGATTGATTTGTGTCCAGATTAATTTTTTTTGTATATAAAAGTCTAGTTCTATCACATTTGTCGGGAAGATTATGTTTGCTACATTGTTTTGCCTATGCTCCTTTGTCCAAGATGAGTTGACTGTTTTTATGTTGGTCTACTTATAGGTTCTCTATCCTGTTCCCGTAATCCGCTTGCTATTCTTTCACCAGTGCTGTGCTGTCTTGATTACTGTATCTTTACAGAAAGTCTTGATGTCAAGTAGTGTCTCAGTCCTCCAGTTTTGTCCTTTTCCTTCAATATTGTGTGAGTTCTTCTAAGTCCTTTCCCTCCCTATGTGTGCTTTTAAACACATCTGTCAACATCCACAAAGTAACTTTTGGCATTCCAGTGAATCTGTTGATCAGGTTGTAAAAGGTCAACATTTTCATGATATCAAATCTTCCTTCTATGAGCATAGACTATTTCTCCATTTATTTAGATCTTACTGTAGAATACAGAGATATAGCTAAGAGTCAGTCAAAACTAAAGGGTAGTAACTGGGGCCTCCCTGGTGGTGCAGGGGGTTAAGATGCAGCACTGTGAATCTATCCATAGCCACTGCAGCACTACTTTGATCCCAGCCAGAGAGCTGACCCACATGATACAGGAGAAATCTCCTTTTTCACCCCACTGCTCTCCTCAGCAGTGTATTTTGGTCAACCCACCTGTTCTGTTCCCTACTCTGTCTCTAGTGAATCCTCTCACCCCTTCTCCACACCTCTAGCCTGTACCCCAGTTCTTGTGTGCATAAATAAATAAATCCTTAAAAAAAAAACAAAAAAAAAACTAAAGTAGTACCAAACTCTTAACATCTAACTGCAAAACTGAGGCAACCAGAAGGGGAGGGTAGCATGGTGGGAGCGGCTGAAGGAGAGGGCTCAATGAAACATGGTGGAAGATGGTTGGGTCACTGGTGGTGGACATGGTATAAATATATATCTTTGTGGGGCCTCCCCGGTGGTGCAGCAGTTGGTGGTGCCCGCAGCCTCTGCAGTGCCGGTTCATTTCCCGGGCTGCCAGCGAGGGGCCCAAAAAAAAATGTACTTTTATAGAGGCTTATACCTATAATCCCCAATGATACAACCAATTACATCTCAATAAACTTAATTTGAAAATAAAATGAATTCTTTTGGTTTTGTATTTATTGTTACAGAAAGGAAACGCAGTAAAAATAATAGTGGAGTATTGAGAATTCTTTTGTTTGTAGATAATTGAAAAATAAGCAGTTCAAATGAACTAATCAAAAGCACAAGCTCTTCGTAGGCATTACTCATAGCAGCTGGGGAATAAAGGTACTCTTGATAGACACTGGCATATTTATTAAATGTGAATATATAAAAAGTTCTCAGAGTAGTTGCCTGGTTTGATAGGCTGTGTCATGCTGGACCCTAGTGTATCTGTGCCGCTCTGTACCCACATCCCTTAATATCTCCCCCCACAATAACTGCTGATGGGTTGGAACTTGCTAAATGGATCAGTAGCAAAGGGGACAGCAATAGAAATTGGGACATATTTTACACTTTGTGAATTGTCTATTCTTGTTTCTGGGAATACTTCTGCCTTCATGTGAGGAAACCTGGGTTGGTTCCAGGAGGGAGAGAGTCCAGGGAGAAGTGTCTACAGGAGGGAGAAAGTCCAGGGAGAGAGTGTCTACAGCCATTTCAGTTGAGACACCAGATAGTCAGTGAGAGACTTTCAGGTCAGCATAGCTGCCTCTGACCAGAAGAATTACTCAGTGAATTCTAAGCACTATAGACATAAGTGTTTGTTGTACTTGGTAAACACATGGTATATTTGGAGGTGGGTGGTTATCATTTGACAAATACTAACTGGTAGACCATGTATGTTATTTTTATTTCTTTCTCTTAGGAAATTGACAAAGTGTTTTCCTGATGTTAACTTAAGATACGTTTAAAGACTGAAAAGGGGAAAGCTTGAATCTAAAATTGACATGTCATTCCTGTATCTTGAATAGTTTGATCAGAATAATCAGTGACTCAAAATTATAATTGATGCATAAGTGAGCACTTCTGGCTATTCAGAAATGAGGTAATACATATATTATTAAATATGATAATGCCAGTAATTTTCTTACCCAATTTATGTTTATGGTTTTGTTCCCAACAGTGATGTCCAACTTCATTTGAAATTCAAAACAATTGAAGTTAAGAAGTTAATTTTTTAAAAAAAAAATTATTGAGTTAATACTAGAGTGTTAAAGGACAGTTTGCTTAAAGTTTCAATGAATATACATGTAAAGGGCCTCCCTGGTGGCGCAGGCAGTTGAGCGAAGAGCTGTGAAGCTGTCTGCAGCCTCTGCAGTGCGGGTTCGATCCCTGTCGTCTGTGGAGATACCCACATGGTGTGGCAGACCTCTCCTGTCTCACCTGCAGCTCCCCTCAGCAGTGTATTTTTGTCAGTTTGCCTGTTCTGTTCCCTACTCTCTCTGGTGAATCCTCTCACCCTCCCGCACATCTGGCTTCTTGTATAAATAAATAAATCTTTAAAAAAATAAATACATGTAATGAATATATTTGAAAATAATGCTGTTTTATTGTTTAGCTCACTATTAACCTGAAAACACTAGAATTTTAAGTGTTAGTTGTCTTGAAACTATGGTTTTGAAAAATAGATAAAGCTCACTTTAACATAGAATATATTACTTTAAAATTTGATTAATTTCCTACATATTCTTTTCTCTTACTTAACTCTATCTTTCCTCATCACATTTATATTTATTGAATCTGTGGCAGCAAAGGTTGAGTGGATCACATATATGGGTTAGCATAAGTGTATGCATATAGGTATATAATAATAATGGACAACTAAATTTCTAAAAAAGATTGTCAGATGTATTGCTATGAGATTCATATTTCCCTCTTTATTTTATTTCTATTTTGTCTTTTTTTAGGTGTAGAATGAAGGCTGAAATAAACTAACTAACGTGCTGGCCACATGATTATTTACTAGGAACCTGGATCTTGAATTCAGGTCTTCTGATTGTTAAAGCCAATCTATTCCCATTTAAGTCAGAGTCAGCTGCTTATTTTCTCTTCCCTTTTCTCTCTTATGTCACAAAATACAGACATTGATTTATGATATTTAACATTTTAATATTTATGATGTACATATAATGTTTCTATACAACACATCAAACACAAATTACCCATTCAGAACAAGACAACTCATATGCCTCTAAACAAACTAAATACTTTTGTTTGCAGGGGTAAGGTAGTCTAGTTAAACTATTAAGATTCTGTAAGAATGCATCTACATCACTCATTTGCATATAGACCCTTACGTGATTTCACAGTATATTTTCACATCCAACTCGCATAATTTTATTGAAGCATCTTATTCCCAAGAAAGATGAAAAGATGTAGAGAATGACCAAAAATATCATATCTAGGTATTTTCAGTATAATTTTTAAGGGTAGGGAGAGTAACTTAAAAATAGAATTATAGAAAGTAGCATATGTTGGTGGCCTTAGGAAAGAAATGATTGCAATGTAAATGAAAGTGAAACTCCTATCTGAGAAAAAGTAATTTAGCTTCATGAACAGCTGTACCTCAGAGGGTCAGGCATATGAGCAATTAAAATTAAACAAGTTGATTTTAATATGCTTTAGTAGCTGTGATTGATCTTACAGAGCTGTTGTTGACTATACATCAAGAAACAATTTAGGATCCAGTTTAAAACAAAGTTTATAATCCTTGTTTAATGGATTTTTGTACCTCAGGCAATACAGTGCTGTAAAAATGATTAAAATGTGCCCTGTCTCTGTGTAATCAATAAAACCTCTCTCTAAAATTAGTTAGGTTCCAAAGACTCCTCAGCAGGCTTGGTGGTGCCACGTCTGTAGAATTCCAAATAAGCCATTTGTCATTTCCATATACAAGGTTCATTAGACACCTCATTCTTTATCTTATTAGCACCAAAGTCAGCTAAACAATCACATCAAAAGGTCACCTTTAACAATACCTAGTTAAAACAAAACATACATCAAGGTGTTATGAGTACAATACACCAGAATGCAGCACTAAGAATGTACAGAAGGCCAATAAAGGATGATTATTTAAATAATGGAAAATTATACATTTGTAGAAGATTTTTTTAAAGAAAAATTCTACTATAGCATTTTAAGAATAATACAAATGTATTATTTAATATCATTTCCCTTGTCTATTATAAAATTTATTTTTTAGTTTTTATGAAATAAGGACAAATTAATAACGAGTTATTTTAATTCCTTTTAATATTAAGTGCACATAAGCACATTTTTTTCCTCAACTCCCATTTTTAAAAACTCATGTTTGTAACTTCTGTTTTCAAATAGCTCTTCTTATTTTAAAAAGTTGATAGACCCAATTTGATGCATTTTATGATTTAGCTGGCTAAATAAATTTGAAGTTTAACTTTTGTTTAAACTTAAACTTAAAGTTCTATTCACCTAGTAGTGAATTGTCTGCCTTTATGTGGAAGTAATAACAAATGCATGTATGTTCTAGAAATGTGCTACACTTATGACCCAGTGGATCACATGAAACAAAGATATTAACTTTTTTACTTCTTTATAAATTGATTGCCTATAATTTACTTGGTTCTCATTTTATTTTATTTTACTCTAATTTTATATAATCAGGTAGACTTAGTGGTTTATAGACATCCTCTGTCCATAATTAGAGTGTATATGGGTTGGTGTCGGCTTATCTTAATTTGATGGCCTTTAATTTTCTTATACTACCACAAAATAAGTCAATGAGTACCTATTTCTATTTATCTTGGATCAATTTGGGGGCAATAAGAAAATATTTTGATAATTATTAGTCAAGAATGAAGAAAAATATCCATTAAATATTTTTAATAACTCCACTGAGAGCTTTGTCATTGCCATGTGTATGATGATATGAAATGAGTATTGATGACATTACATGCCAGACACTTTTCAGTGAACTTTACAGTTCTTTCAATCCCTCCCAAGTCTGCACTATAGTTTTACAGCCACCATAATGTTTATTTTTACATGGTACTTTCAGATCAAAATGTTTCTCCCTGCAATTCACAAATGCTCCATTTCTACTGCCACTAGGATCTATCACTTCATTAAGAAATGTAGATCGTGGTCCTGTAAAAGAAATTATTTCTCTTTCATTTTCTTTTTTTCTTTTTTTTCTGTGGGACCCTCGCCAGTGGCCGGGGATCGAACTGGTGCTGCAGAGGCTGCGGGCAGCCTCGCAACCCAGCGCTCAATCGCTGCACCACCAGGGGAGGCCCTCTTTCATTTTCTTATGACAAAATATTGGAAAATATAAGAGGGAAAATATGACTTTCTATGTTGATATATGAGAGATTTTCAAAGAACTTAAACATCAGGAGAGAAAGCCCAGGGGAAGGAGGAATTTAAAGAAAAGCTACTCTCTGACTGTCATGGGAGTTTAGGAGGAAGATGAGAGGATGGCATTCTTACAGTTTATCTAAAACTTTCTGGAGAACCATAGCAGAAAAAGAATTATTGACAACAGTAAGTCTACATTCATATTAATCATATTAATCTAAATCAGCTAAAAATATAGACAGATGATATAGGCCTTTCAGTTTTGCTTTTCTGTTATGGCTTAAGATGCTTGAATGAAGAGGGGATTATATGTTGAGATTATATGAGGGGATTATATATTGGGTCTGATAAATTAAATTGGAGGAGTTATTGGTGGAAACACTTCTAGTCAAGTATCTTACTGGAATAAGTATTGAAATTAAAGAAATGGAAGATATTTTGTAGTTAATATTAGTCATAATAATTAAATAATTATGACTGTGAAAACACAAGAGTATTCTATAGAAGTAAAAGGTTGTTATTATCAGTTATAAACCTTGGAAGTAAAAATGTGTACTGTTACCAGACCCATCTTGGTGACCCTCCACACAAGGAAGCAGTTACTAGCCCTTCACCCAAGCCTCCAGCAACATGAGTGAGTTAGTCTAAGCTCATTGGGAGCTGAGGGTTACTGGTTAAGTCTTTTCTTGACAGACACCAGACCAGCCTGTGGGATCTTGAGAACCCTAGTCAGGTATGCAAAGAGGACTCCAGACATCGATGGGAGACACAGAAGATTGAGGTTTCTTTGAAAGCAAAAGAGCAAGACACCAAACTCCAGAGAGATGTCTATGGGCATAAGCACCTCCCTGTTTGTCTGCAAAGAAACAGATTACATTGGTTGTACTCAGGGAGGTCAGGGGACTGTTTCCTCTGATATGTTCTGGATGTTCCTCTGCTAGTATCTGCACAGTCAGTCATCTCACTTCATCTACAATGAATGTGCAGAAAATGGCAGCTAAACCCAGTCCAGAGGTGGCGATTTTAAAATTATAATGAGCTGTCTGTTACTTTTGGCTATTTTTCTCTTTCCTGCACATATTCTTTAATTCACTTTTAACCTGCTGGATTCTGGGGTTGGCTCCCTCCTCCTTTGGTGACCACAGAGTCCTGATGCTCTGCAAGGACAGATTGAAAATACAGTGTTGCAAGAATTTTATACAGTAAGGGAACAGTTTAACAATTTAAGGGACTCCTTAAAGCTCCTTGTTAATGCAGGATGGATTCCATAAACAAAATGCGTGTGTCACAGCTTTTCGGGCTCTTAATACCACACACAAAGAATGGCACTGAACTTCTTTCTTTTATGAGTTGTTTTTTTTAAGGGACACAAGCCCTGTATTGGATCTGGACTATAACCCCTCCCTCCACCTTGGAATGACTCCAGTGGTTTAGAAATATTTAACCCTAAATCCACGTCCTTTACTCATTTCATCCTAGAGTTCTGAGAATCAAAATGATACTCTAGTTCTATTATATTTGGGAAAACCAGTGTCTCTTTTCCATGATAAATTTTTGGGCTTCCAGCTGCATTTGTGTAAGTGAAAGCATTTTGATGTCAGATAAACCTTTTCTGAATGCTGTGTGACTGCTCCCTCATCTCTAAAAGGTAATAATGTTTATGCTCAAAAAATTGCCAGAGGATTCAGTGTAAACTGCCTGGAAAAATATCTGGCATATATGAAGTGCTCAATAAATGTTAATTATCGCTGCTATCATTAGCTCCTGAATTGTTCTTATATAGAGTTTGTAGCTTTTAAGGATTACTGCCTGAATGCCGCCGCAGGTTTTGTTGCTTCACAGTTTTACTGACAAGCAATAAAACTTAATTCCATTTCTAAGTAAACAACTTCCATTTGGAGTTAGGTGGAAAAGAATGGAAATAACAAAACACAAAGAAAGAGCTTGCCCGTCACACATGATCTGGCTGCACTGAGGAACACACCTACAGGAGGGAGTTCAGGATCATAAGTGTCCCCCTTTGGTTTCCACCTTTGCGCAGGAGTCCTGCTAACACGGGGCCTAGTCTGGACGGCAAAAAGGGAGAAAGGATGGACCCCAGCATGATGTGCTCGGCAGTCCACTGAGGTCAGGGGCAGTTAGAAAAAACACCAAGCTGGGTCAAAGGAAGAGGAATGTTTCTATCAATCATTTATTTAAAATATGAATTTCTAGTCATTCATTTATTTCTGTATTGAATATAGGGAATACCTTGTGTATTAGTTTCCTAGCAGCTAATGCAAAATTAAGACAATTTACTTGTCCTCAAGAGGGCTACCATCTCATATTACAGACCACCTTCTAAGTGGAACTCAGGGGAGTGAGAACAGAGATGGGGAACCAGGGTGGAGAGAAGGTAGGGCAGAGAGATTATGTTGGAGGGACTTAAGAAAGCTCTCCTTTAGAAATGTAAGCAAAGTGATGAGATGCATGGTAGTGATTGTTTTGTAAACTAAAAAGAAACTTAGGCAATACATCACCCTTCATTATTGTCTCTTCAACCTAGTAGAAACACTCCTTTTGTGTGATGAAGCAGGTGTTGTTTAAATATTGAAGAGCATATTTAAGGATTGAGGGGAAATGAAGGAAATCTGTCATAGTCGCTTGAGGACAGTTCCACAACATTTCAGTGTGAGGGAAACATTTGAATATCCTCGTCTTGGGGCAAAGAATTAAAAGAAAAATAAGCATTCTCAAAATATTACAGGACTTTTCCCTTTTAAATAAAACATTTAAATGCATTTTTCCAATGTCTAAATTCTAAGCATTACACTTTATGTTTGTAAAAATAGACCAAAGTCATAGGTTTTGCTTAACTTGGAGGTGGATGTCTGGTTTTTAATTTTTTGGCACTTTTTTTTTCCTCAATGTTTGGAGCTGAGCATTTATATTTTATTTTCCATTAAGATAATAAAATTCAAGAAGTCCCATTATCTATCCATGCTTTTAAAGTCAGTTATTGAGTTTTACTAAAGAAGTGAGGTTATTGAATTTTTTCCCAAAGAAATGAGGTTATTGGATTCTTTTTTAACCAAAGAATGTAGATGGCTGATTTTTTTTTTTCCTAAAGAAAATTGCAGAGCAGAATGCTTTTTAATGCTTGGGCAACAGTAGCCTAACAGAAAGCACATTGGCAGGGTCAAAAATGTTGCTCTTCCTGAAGGTGGCTATGCTTGGTCCTGTCCTCTTACTGTGAGATAATGCCTAGCAGTTGTTAGAGTGTTTTATGGGTGAAAAGATGGTAAAGCCCACTTTTTTAGCTGAATAATTCTCTGCCACTCTAGATTGAGAGCAATTAAACCCTGATGAGGTCTCATAATATTCCTTTTCCATTTGTTTCTTTACCATCTGAAAGCTTAAGGAAGGAAAGGTGGGCAGCTAAACATATATGATACTTTTGCTTAAAATTGTAGATTTAATCTTATGTAAGTAGGAGGAAACTTCCATATTAAATGAACTGCTACATCATTTTTTAAACTGCTGAAAGTTTTTGGTAAGAATTATATCAAAAGTACTAAAAAGAAGCAAGAATAATATGAAAGAGATTCTAAAATCATCAAGATTTTACCCCTAGCAATCTATCTAGTTATTATCTGCTTACTTTTCAAAGATATGTTGAAGGTCATGGCTAATTTATTTAATAACTTATTTATGTAACTGTTATACATCAGTTTACAAAGATGATTTTCATTCTTTTTCTGGCTGCATAGTATTCTTTCATATAGATGTACCATATGTATTTAGTTCTCTATGATTGCGTGGTTTGGTTATTTCTTTTTTTAAAAGATTTATTTATTTATACATACAAGATCTGGGTACAGGCCAGAGGTGTGGGGCGGGGGAGGGGGTGACAGGATTCACCAAAGACAGTGTGGGGAACAGAACAGGCAGATTGACCAAAGTACACTGCTGAAGGGAGCAGTGGGCAAGTCAGAAGTGGTCTGCTATGCCTTGTGGGTTGCTCCCTGGCCAGCCGAGGATCAAACTTATTTTGCAGAGACTGTGGATAGCTTCATAGGTTGTGTCTTAACCCCTTGTGCCACCAGGAAGGCCCCAATTTGGTTATTTCTAATATTTGGCTATCAGTGACTAAATTTCTGCATTTGAGGTATTTCAATGTGCATAAACATTCTGCAAGAAGTCCTAGATTGAATTTTTAGATAACATTCTTAGATAGATCCTAGAATTTGAAATATTTGTAAACATATTTCTGATAAGGACTTGTATTCAGCATAAAATAACTCAAAATGCAATAATCAGAAAATTTCCAGTATATTGAAACCATCCCAAAAGACTTGTGCAGATACTGAACCAAAGAAGGAAAGCGTCTACTGGTACATAAGCTCCTGAAAACATGGGTACCATCACCAGTCATTAGGGGATACCACATTAAACGACAATGAGAGGCCCATTACAATAGTTCAAAGGAACTACCGAACAACAACTGAGAATAAAAGTTGAAAAGCATCAGGGCCATTTCATCCTTCATGTTGCACATGGAAATGCAATATTGTATAGTCACAGACATGAATCACACAATTCAGAGATCTTACTCCTACATTTGACATAAATGGAAATAAATGGAAATATATGTCTATACATGGTTTAATTTTGATAACACTTTATTCATAATCAGCAAATTTGGTATTCATAATCAGCAAATTTTTTGATGTTTAACAAATCACTTTAAACTGTTTAAAAAAATAAGTTGCTATCTCACTTGTTTGTGCCTGAGTTCCTCTCGTAAGTGTTCAGCTGAGGTTGCAGGCAGAATGCGGTCAACTGAAATACTGACTGAGGTTGGTGGGTGAGTGAGTTGCCATTGTGGCTCCCTCGCTGATTAGCTGGTGTTGGCTGTTGGCAAAAAGACTGGGTTTCTCACCATGAGGACTGCCTTTTAGGGCTGCTTGGGTTAGCTGGGGAAAATGAACTGAGGTGTGATTTGAAAAAGAAAAGTGAACAATATTTTCCCTGTACCTCTTCTATTAACATGTTATTCTTTGATTTAGAAATGTGCATCTGGTGTCTACTGTGTACCCCAAAACATGTTAGGTAGTAGATTGAGACACAGCACCCACCTCTCTAATTTCTAACTACCTTATTAGATGGTGGAGTAAGATGTAAACCAATGAAAAGGTATTTTTATAAAATTATTTGTGACCAAAGTAAACATAATGTGGCACATCCTTTCCTTTTTTAAATATATGCCAATATACTTTTAAAGTATCATGAAAAGATTTCATTTTTCTGCAGCTATTTCAAAAGGATTTGTACTTTTATTGTACAACTTAAAATTCCAAAATGAATCAAAATTAGTATTTTTAGTATTGGAAGTTCCCTGTGCAGTAAGGTTGCTTATCCACTTCCATGAAAACTAGGACTATTTTCATCCACAATCTCTAATTTTGTGGAAAACTAATCTGTGACAGATTATGATGTACCTTTTATGTCTTTTGCATTTCCCTGTAATTGAAAATGTTACAAAAAGTGAAGTATTAGCCACTCATCTTTTTGGTTTGTACTTTATTCTCTAATATTTTCCCTCAAATCAATGTATGTCCATAGCATAGCAGTCATTTTTTGAAAAGTCCGGTTTATTGAAGCATAACTGATGCACAACAAGATTTTCTCTTTTTTTAGGGAGACTTGAATTATAAATAGAAATGTAAGACTTGAGGAAAACAACTTTTCCTCTTGACCTCAGTTTCCAGATCTCTAGGGTAAAGGGGAATGTGGATAGAAAGTTCTATATTGTATTCTGGTGCAATTTTGATGTCTTGGAAGAAGAAGTTGAGGGAGTGACAGTGGGAGTTGTACTTATCAGACTTTTAAAGAAAGGTACATTTATATGTCACTTTCTATTAAAGAAATAGTAGTTAAGAAATGCAGGAGTAAGTAGATTTAACTGTGAAGTTCTTTTTATATGAGGAATAACTAATTTTTTATAAAAAGAAATACCTTAAAGTGATAGCTTATTTATCTACATAGGTAAGTCTTTGTTCTTTCCTTGATCCTAGGAAGTTTCAGAATATCATAAATCAAATTTTTGCAAAAACCCTTAAGGCAATTCCAGTTTTTTCATGTACTCTGTTGTTTGAACTCATTAGCAATGTGTGTAAGGCTATTCATGATCAATTTTATGTCGATGACTTTTGGCCCTCCCTTCAAAGGTCTACTCAAATCCTCCTTCTGTGGGCTCTCTGAAGCACTTTGGGAGTCATACCTTTCTGCTTTTTTGGCTTGGAAGTTGTTTCCTGCTCACTCACTTCTCAAATGCTCATTTTAAAAGACCTTGTCTCTAGGAAAGACATTCTTCTTATTTCTTACAATAAATCGTGAGCACTGGACTGGCTCCATTTACTGTGACTCATCAGTCATCAGATTGTCCTTGGCATAGAGTGACATGTAATATATATTTGATGAATAAATATTTTCATTAAATAGCATTTGCCTATCCTAGGCACTAAAGAAATTCCCATTACTTTGAATGCATATTTCTAAAAGTGACATTACTTCATCCCCATGGGTTATGTCCATTTACATTTCACTTTCACATTGTCAAAATATCAGTAGTAATCTCTAGTAATTTTTACACAAGTTAAATACAGTTTTACAAATACCAATGTTTAGAGCAACATGCAATCTTTTATTTTGTACCAAATGGCTAAAAATAAAGTTTTTGATATGAGTGAAGGAACATGCTAGAATTGCTAATGTGACAGCCATTTGATTATCTTATTTTAACAACAATTATCTAAATTAATTAATTAATTACTACTTAATTACTTTGTTGTTATATAATTCAGCTTGTTCATATACACTATTTAAAAAATAAAATATTTAAATTCACTGCTGTCAATCCATACCTGCGAGCATATGAGAAAGATGCTTTTTTTTTTTAAAGAAAGAGGAATCTAAATATTAATCTTCAGTTTGATAATACCTTTAATACAAAATCAAAGTAATAAACACAGACCCTATAGATTTTAGCATTTATTTATGATACCTTGGTATGTTAATTTTGAATGCCTATTACCAATTTGTCCTAACTGCTATTTTCAGTACCTGGATTGTACAGGAAATAGTACATGTACGAATTGTCATGCTAACTATATTTGGAATTTATGATCTATTTCTCCTTTACTATGGGTGATTAGAAAGGTCTGTTCTCCCTGAGAGTTTTTGAGGACTTTTGTAAAACATTGACACAGAGGAAAGAAAATATGCGTTTTGATCTGTTCATACTATATTCAGAAAATTGTCTTAAACTCTTAGCCAGGCATTTGCTTGAGAATTGAAATTTGCCTCTAGTGTTTTAGTTCTGATATGGATTGAAAATTTTAGTCAGAATTTTACAAGGTATGCATAACTTTTGAAGTAGGTGAGAAAAAAAAAGTAGGTGAGAAGAGAACAGAAGAAAAATGTATGTATCTCCAACTTTGAAAAATTAATAGCAGGATTTGCAATTTTTATTTTAAAATTTATTATTGTTATGTAGATATATCCTCATTCTTCTCCACATAGATCTGATTCAATAATTATAATGGAGAAGAAATATGGGAATACTGAGTGAAATCTTGGAGTTGGATAAAATATTTCCATCCAGCAAAGTAATGTGTGTGCCTAGTAAAGATGAAGTATTTCAGAGGGCTTGTTATGAAACAAGAAACTTCTCTATGCTCCCTTCCTTAGTATTGATCTGACTCCTGGAGAAATTTGCAAGCATTTTCCAATCTTAATTATTTTAGTCCTAACCTTTCTAATTCTATTACATCTAATCAGTGATTTGTTTATTTATCTACCATAAATATGATAGGTATTATTATTTCTATGATTTTCTCCAACATTTTCCTGCCTTGTTAAATTATTAAAACTTGTTCATTCTTTTGCTTGGGTTGGATATCTTCACCTAAAATATCCTATGCTTACTTTACTTCACTCAGATCTCTGTTCAAATGTCACCTCCACTGAAAAGCTGTGTATCTAAAATAGCTGTGTTCCCTTCCCCTGATTTACTTTCCCTGATTGTACTTACATTAGCTGACATCAATTTGTTGCTTATTTATTTACTGCCTATCTCCTCTCCTATACGGAAGTTCCATTGCAAAGGCTACCTTTTTGTTCATTGGTGCATCCCTGATGCTGCAAACAGGGTCAGGCACATGGTGGGGACTCACTAGATATTTGTTGGATAATTCCGTGGACAAAGTGCTTAGGCTAATGTCAGATATGCAGCAGCGCAGTGTTATTGATTAATGTTGGGGAATAATAGTTTTTATTGTTGTCAATTTTAAAACTTTATAAACTTGAGGAATCTTTATTTTATTATAATATTATCATGGGCATACTGGTTCCAATTAAATCCAAGGTAATCGTCACATAATCAAACTTACCCTATTCCTGTGCACAGATGTTCTTTGACATCCAGTGCATGTGTTGTGTGTGTGTGTGTCATGTTTTAAACATTGCTACCTTCACAGTAGAATTCATAGTGACAAAATGTGAATAAAATGTTTTCATTACTAACACAATACTACCTAGTTTTGAGGAATAAATAGCATGTAAAATATATTATAAAGAAAGCTACTAAATTTGTTATAGACAGACACATACACACATATATGTGTGATATATTTATTTAACATATATGCATACATATGGGACTATGCCCATATATATGTATGCATGTATGTATGTGTGTATGTATGTATGTATGTATGCCCATATATATATGTAACTAACTTTGATTTTGGAATACCTTCAGATCTAGACTTTTTCCACTACTGATCTTTTTCTGTTTCAAGTTCTCACTCAGGATCTTACATTGCATTTACAAATAATGTCTCCTTTGTCTTCTCTGATCGATGACAGGTTCTCACTCTGCCTTGTTTCTCATGGCCTTGATGGTTTTAAAGAGTACAGGTCAGGTATTTTTTAGAATTTGTGTTTGTCTAGTGCTTTCGCCAGGCTAGTCTGTGGTTATGGATTTCTGGGAGGTGATGTATTTATATTTAATGCTAGTCATGAGTGAGTTCTTTAGTTGGAAACCTTAGTATAATTGTGATCTTACTAGGAAAGTGATCATATATTAGAAAATTCACATTTCCAAATTCTTTTCATGTTAATTAACAGCACACCGGAGTTAGGAATATACTTTCAAATGTAAAATAATTATCTGTTTTATATATGAAATTTTGATTGTGTCAAGGTCTCAGTGATGGGCAATTTCTTCAAGTGGGCATTGATACTTACCATTTGTCTTTTCTGAAACAAACAAACAAAAAACTTGCTCTTATTCTTCCTCTTTTTGCTCTTCTTCTGTGCCTCCTTCCTAATATTCATTAGAGAACATCTCTGTTTTTTAAAATTGAGGGAACATTGGTGATCTGCACTGTATGTAACTCAGTGGTATAGGGTCCCATCTGTTCAGGTGTATGTCACCACACCACACCCACCTTAAAAATTTGAATCAGTGTTTACTATTGTTTAATCAAACCCCAGAACTATGATAATGAACACTAGTAGCCTTTCTTAGGCAGTTGTGGGAAACATCATTCATTGAGAATCATCATCAAGAAGACATAATTAGAAAACAGTTCATCTGTATTTCAAGGTTATAGTTATGGGAGAATCATGCTTTCTTTGATTCTTGTTCACTTTGCTTCATGAGAGTTTGATAAATTCATATATTTTTAAAAATTTATTTGTGCATGGAAGAATTGGGGTATAGGGCAGAGGTTCAGGATTGGGGGGGGATGAGAGGTTCACCAGAGACAGAGTGGGGTGTGGGACATGCAGATGTACTGAAAGACACTGCTGAGGGGAGCAGCAGGAGAGACAGGAGAGGTCTGCGGTGCCCTATGTGGGTCAGCTCCCTGCCCGGGAATTGAACTCAGGCCATAGTGGTGATAGTGCTGAGACTTAACACCTAGGCTATCAGGGAGACCCTTAAATTCATACAAAATTTTGAAGGAAAAAGAGTGAACCTATTTTAATGGGGAATGTTTTGATTGCCTTTTCATTTGACAACTCAGAAAATTTGTTTCCATAGGCAAGCTAGGACTCTGTCCCTGAACCACATTATTTCTAGAAATCATCTAATACACATGAACACTGACAGGATGTCAAAGGAAGCCTTTTAAAGTTTAAAGTTACATTTTGAAAAACTGAACTTGACAAGAAAACCAAGATTTTTCATTTGTGTGTGTCCATGGTTATTTTGATGTTCAAATCGCAATTGTTATTGCAAATCATTTCAGAACTCTTTACTATCTGTGTGTTTTTTGGAACATTGGTTCTTGTACTTGGCATGATATAAACAACATAAGGACAACCAAAAGGGAATGAATCCAACACAGCTCTAATTTCAATTTGCCTATTTTTATCATTTCCATTTTGACCAGCTGGAAATTTTCCCATCAATACCTAAAAATAGGATATGCCTTTTTAAATAGTTTGAAGGTTTAAAGACAGCTTCAAAATTTTATTTGTGTTGCATTATTTAGTATGCTTAAAGATATCTGTTAATTTTAATGATGTTTTACATAAATACATAAAACACTGCAGGTATGAATGTATCAAGACTTATTTGTATTTATGTAATGTCAAAAAATCAGCAAGATAAATTGTATTAAGTATCAAGATACTGGTTTGACTTAATATATTTTCACATGAATATTCCTGCAAAATAAATAATTTATCTTTTGTAAGATGTTCTGTCATGAAAAATAGGTTATAGGGCCTCCCCGGTGGCGCAGCGGTTGAGCGCTGGGTTGCTAAGCTGCCCGCAGCCTCTGCAGCACCAGTTCGATCCCCGGCTGCTACCCAGCCACAGGAGGAGGGTCCCACATGGCGCACAGACCTCTCCTGCCGCCCGCTGCTCCCCTCAGCAGTGTACTTCGGTCCTTCTGCCTGCTCTGCTCCCCGCTCTGGTGAATTCTCTCACGCTCCCGTTCTTCTGACTGTACCCAGTGCTTGTATAAATAAATAAATAAAACAAAATAAATCTTAAAAAAAAAAAAGAAAAATAGGTTATAATTGTGAACATGCATGCAGTTCTAATATCTGACTGAAGATGTTAAAATAAGTATTTACAAAAATATTAGAAAAGTTTTAATAACTTACTACTTTTTAACTGACTAGATATTTGAATTTAACATTCAAGCAAATATAAATTAATAACCAAAGAAGAATGTAACTTTTCTCTATGCTATTTTGAAAATTGTCTAGTGCTGTGATTCCTGTGTTTTTTATATTTACATATGCATATATTTTTAATATATACTTTATAGATAATTACCAAATTTTGTTCAGATATTAAGTTAGTATTGACACTAGGGCTACTAAAGTCTTGGGAATTCTCTTTGTTATACCACAATAATTCTAACATTATTCTCCCATATTAAATAATTTGGCGTTGAGTTCCTTTTATGTACTAGAAAAGTAAACTATGATATTTTACTTGCATATATTTGGAAATTTGCTCATGTCATCCATTAGGTAGACAAAAATAATTGCTGAAGTTGGAGAGTATGTCTATCTTAATTTCTTCTGTCTCTCACATATATCTCTCTTTAAGATACTTGTTTCTTCTCACTATCAGTAATAGCTACAGGTTTATAATAACAAACAAGATGTTATTTTACAGAGTAGCTTTCCTCATTGCCTCTCATTTTTCTTCTCAATTCTTCTTAAATATATTGTCTTTGTTGATAATGCGAAATATTTTTCATACCAGAGGGTCAAACCTTGTCTGAGTGTTTTTTTTTTTTAATCTGCTTCTTCGATACATTTTCTTGTTAGTTTCAATTGCTGCTTTATTAATTTTAATTTCATTGAATGTTGGAATTTGTGTGTTTTTTAATCACTATATTTGAAACAATAATTTAACATAATATATTTTTTATTTTTATAATAGTAAGAGTTTTAAAGATTGAATGAGGATAGTAATGTAATTCTCATTAAAGTAAAAAGTCACAAACATTAAATTGCAATAAAGTCAAAGACTTATTATTCTTACTCAAAACTCAAGAAATACTTATTTTTCAGTTAAAAATAATACACCACAATTATATACAAACTTGAGGATAAGGAAGATCAATTTCATTATATTAAGATAACCTTAAAAAACAAGGCACTTTTTAGTTGCAAGTTGTAACCCATAGTTATAACATGCATGTGTACATAAATATTGATGTATGTGGATATAAATGTATTTGTTGCCTTAAATTCTATTCTTTTCATTAAAGACTGAGATAAACCTTTTTAGTATACCAGTCTTAGAAATATCTCATACTGTATTCTTTGTTCACTATCAATATAACTCCAAACTTTAACATCTCATTCAAAGAAATCTACTAACCCCTACTTCTTTCACATTAATTTTCTAATTGTTGATATTTTAAAAAGTGTTTTTCTAATCAAAATTCTGTAAACAGGAATCTACTTTTCATGTAGCTTTTTACAAGATATTTATAAAAGTATTACAATACATTGTCTGTTTCCATAAAGCTTATAATGGGAATAAAAAGCCTGAGGCAAAACATGTCTTTTTTGCCTTCAAAAGTGAAATATCAAAGAAAGACACTATTTGCATATAAATATATGAAAACATTCATCATAAATAAAATCTTTATGCATTGAGATAAAATGAAAAAGCATTTTTAAACATTTCTTTCAGAAGCAGTTTCCCAAAACATGGGGATTAGGAGTACAGAAGAGTTCACAATGCTGTCTTATTACCTTTATATACTCCAAGTCCATGAAACATGTTTGGTGAATATTTTGTGAAGAGGAAATTTCTGGATATATGACATTTTACACCTTACATTTTAGTTGTGATCAAAGGTTGTTGTTTTTTGGTGAAGTTATAAAATTAGATGCTTTGACTTGCTGATTACATGAAACTACTCTAATTTCTCTAAAATATATAATAAAAAGAGATAAGAAACAACAGATAAGATATTGAATAACATGTCTGAGGAATGTTACTAAGCAATAGTAAATCAAAAGTTCCAAGTGATGAAATATCTAATAACTGCCTCTTGGATGCTGACACATAGTATGAAATGGACTCGTCACACTGACCTGCATGACAATGAGTGATAAATTGATTGTTATTTGGAGTCATTGAAGTTTAATTTAGTTTCTTATGAGCATTATCGTGGCCACAGTTAACTGAAACTGTAACCTTGGGATACAGGATTGATAAACTGGACACTTCATACCCACATTTTATTAAACAAAATAACTGTGTACAATTAATAACTTGTTAAGTGTGAAGAAAATTCAAGGAAGGAAGGGGGATGCTATAGGTGCCATTTTAGATACAGTAGACAGGACAGTATCACTGAGAATGAGATTGTAGCTCGCCAGTTTCCCTAAAAGGCAAGCTGAAAAAAAAAAAAAAAAAACAACACAGGCTGGATTAAAACATGGACTGGATCAAGAAGATGTGGGACATATACACAATGGAATATTACTCAGCAATCAAAAAGATAAACTCATGCAATTTGCAGCAGCATGGATGGAGCTGGAAGGGCTCATGCTCAGTAAAATAAGCCAGAAAGAAAAAGAAAAATACCGGATGGTCTCACTCTTAGCAGGAGTTTAGAAAACCTAAATAAGGGACCAGGAAAAAGAATAACTATAATAAAGAAAAAATAAAAATCAACAAGCAACTATAAACCAGAGACACACTATTGGGGGGGGCGTGGAGAGGAGGGATTGGGGTCAAAATAAGGGGTGGTGCAATTGTATAGGGAATATAACTCTGATGAAAATGCATACATTGTGCAAAAATGAAAAATGATGTAAGAAATATATAAAAAATAAATTAAAAAAACATGGATTTTTTCTTTGTGGTTCTTTTACATGTGCAGAAAACCCATCAAAGTCAGTGGCTCTAAGCAAAGCACAACTCTCCTTCCCAGGTCAAATACAGACAACTTTGGATTCCTTTGTGCTGTGAGACCCCACTCTAGCGCAGTGCCCACTGCTCAAAGCTGTTAGTTCTTTAGGCTTTTGTCTGTTGCCAAATCATTGCTGAGGTTTGTTTCATTTCTTCCTCAAGGAAATATTTACCTTACTTTTAAGAAGTTAGGTCTTTTCAAAACAAGTCTGTCAATACAGAGTGTGGAGAAAAAAAGGCAAGTTCATTTGTGAACACGCAGAATCATTCTACGTTGTTCTCTCTGGATACTGCTTCACGTTCTTATCATTATTCCTGTTATGTCCGAAAATCAATATTACATAGAATGTCTTTTACATAATTTACATAATAATTACATCATGTGTCCCCTGGGGCTTCTTGTTCATACCTCATTTATAATTACTATTCCCCATCCAGAAGCATTGTCAGCGCTGGTGTCTTTCATCTAGGGAGTCCCACACAATTCTAATGAAGGCATTTTTGGTACTAAAGTTTTCTCTTTGTTTTCATCTATTCTATCGAATTAAAATCTAAAGCTACCCGCCAGTGTTCTCTTTAAATATTCTCTACCTTTTGGAGCCTCCCTGGTGGGGAAAGGAATTAAAACACAGTACTATAAAGCTATCGGCAGCCATTGCAGCAAGAGTTCAATCCCCAGCCTTGAAGGTGACTCACATGGCACATCAGACCACTCCTGTCTCGCCCACTGCTCCACTCAGCAGTGTATTTCGTCAGTCTGCCTGTTCTGCTCCCTGCTCTGTCTCTTACCCTCCCGCGTCTTTGGCTTGTACACCAGTTCTTGTATAAATAAATCTTTAAAAAGATAAATATTTTCTACCTTTTTAATTATTGGGAAAAAGGAGATGACAACTTGCAGGAGTTAGAACTTCTAGGGAAATAGGAATCTTTTTGCACAGTATCTTTTCCTAATTATGTGTTTAGTGAGATTTTCTGGTTTTTCTTTTTCTTAATTGTTTCTCCTTTTCAAATTGCCCATTTTTTTTTCCAAGATACTTGGCTAAAATAATTTCTTTAAATGAAAGGTAAGTTGAACCAAATGTAGTTTCGTTTCAGCTCAGAGTGTAAAGTCAGAGTTTACATATGAGGACCAGAGTCTTATACGGCATATTCTGACAATGCGTAGCTAATTGTGAGCACTCAATGTATCTTGCTGAGGATGACTTCCCCAATTTTTTTGCATCATTTATTTACATATTTAGCATTTTTTATTGAGATAACATTTATTGACAACATTATATATAATTCAAAGGCTATGAATTCCACTTCCTCAGGTACATGTCACTACACCACACCCACTGATATACCCTCAACCTTCCACCACAATGCATTGGGCCCCTTTCTCTCTCGCCATCCTGATTTGTAGTCTTATTTCAGGGCCAGATGTATGTGCTCGACCAAACTCGCTATCAAGGCACCCATAGTCCTCCACCATAGTCCATAGGGACCCCTGAATTCTTTGCTATCACCCTCTCATCCTCCTAAGGTAGCTTCAATGCCACTGCATTTTCTCTTTTTTTGTTTATTTTTTGACATTATATATTTTTGAATATGCATTTTTTTATTGTGTAACATTGCTTTATAATGTCATCTGTGATTGAGAGATATAGGATCTTCTCCTTCAATTGTTATTATACACCACACCCACCACCAAGATACCAATAGTCCTCCCTGTATGCTCTGTTCCCACTTTGTTCTTATCCAGACCCCTCCCACCTTGGTAGCCTCAGTTCCACAGTCAGCTTTCTAAGATATTTAGTATCCGTTTGGTTTATTTGACCCTTTGTTTTGTTTCTCTATATTCCACAGTAATTGTATTTCCCCTTCTGACTTATTTTACTTAGCGTAAACCCCTCCAGTTCCATCTATGTCATCACAGATGTCAAAAGCTTATCTTTTTTTATAGATGGTTAGTATTCCACGGTGTATACATACCCACATCTTCCCGATTCATTCATCTGTTTTCTTTTGTTATTTATTTATTTAATTAATTAGTTTTATGCATACAAGAGCTGGGGTGGAGGCCAGAGATGTGGGGGGGGTGAAAGGATTCACCAGAGACTGTGTGGGGAGCAGAACAGGCAGATATACTGAAATCCACTGCTGAGGGGAGCACCGGACAAGATAGGAGAGGTCTGATGTGGGTCACCTCCCTGGCCCGGGATCGAACTTGTGTTGCAGTGGCTGGTGATAGCTTCATAGTGCTGAGACTTAACCTCTTGCACCACCAGGGAGGGCCCACCGTTCAACTGTTTTGGGGCATGTAGGTTGTTTTTATAGTGCTGCAATGAACATAGGCATGCATAGAGCCCTTTAAATTCATGTTTTTCTATTCTTTGGGCACTTACCTACTAGTGGTATTGCAGGATCATATTGTTGATCCATATGTAGTATTTTGAGAAATCTTCATATTTTCTACAGGTGCTGTATCAGTCTACATTCCCACCAACAGCATAGGAGACTTCTTTTTCTCTTAATTCTCACCAACACTTGTTTCTGGTCATATTGTCAGGGATATGAGGTGATATCTCATTGTGGTTTTGATTTGTAATTCCCTAATGATAAATGATGATGAGCATTTTCTCATAAGCCTATTGCATCTGTATGTCGTCTTTGGGGAAGCATGTATTGAGTTCTTTCTGCCCACTTTAAAATATTGAGCTGTTTCCTTTTGTTGAGTTGTATGAGTTCTTATAGACGGATATTAATTCCCTGTCAGATATAGGATGTGCAAATATTTTCTCCCTTATGCTAGTCATTTTAATGGCAGTTATTTCACTGTGCAGGAACTTTTTTAGTTTGATTTAATCACATTTTTTTTGTTTTGTTTTCACTTTTGTTTTCCTTGCCTTTGGAGTCAAATCCCAAAAGACATCCCTGAAGGAAATGTCTTTGCCTTCATAGGCATTTATCACAAATTCACTGTGACTAATTTTTCTCATTTGACATTTCTGTACATTTTCTTTCACTCGCCTAACTGAACATTTAATTTTTACGCATTATTAAGGTGATCCCATTTACGGATGAGTAAAGTGTGCATATAGAGATAAAATTACTTGTTGAAGAACACACAATGGGTAGGTAGAGGGGCCAGGATTTTAATCTTAACTGCAGCTCCTGATACCACGCAGTTAACCTCTTTGATACACTACCCTGCCTTTGCCTGATATTTGATAAATGACCTTATAGAAATTCATTACTTGATTGATTTATTCATTAGGTGATAGTCATTGCCTATTTGCTATGTGTCATGTCTATGATAGGCGGTAAGGATAAATTGACAATAAGAGAAAAATTTTGTCAAGTCACTTTTCCCCCATATGACTGCACAGTAAATTTACTTATTCAATAATGGATTCCAGTATTGTCTATCAGTCATAGCTGAAAGAAAGAAATGAGATAAGGGACTCAATAATAACTCATATAATAATAACTCTCCATTTTCATGTGATTACTCAATAATAAAAAAAAAGGAATTTTGGAGACAAATCAGGCAGGTTGTGGACAAAATGTACCTTTAGTTTTCATTCGTAGATTTAAAAATAAAGTCCTAAGAAGAAAGCTTAGTTCTTTCTAACCCAAAGACTTTTGTATTTGTATTTCCAACTTAAATTGCTCATGCTATATTTTGAATCCATTTCATCTAATCTGGTTCTCAGACCAATATGGGTAGAGTTGATTACCATTCACTGTGTTTATACATTTTACATATGGAAAATTACTAAATTATATATTGTAATGTATAATTTACTTGTTGATTAAACTCATATACTTTACCGTTTCTCATACAACTTTTTTTTTTTTTAAAGATTTATTTTGTTTTATTTATTTATGCAAGCACTGGGTACAGTCAGAAGAGCGGGAGCGTGAGAGAATTCACCAGAGCCAGAGCGGGGAGCAGAGCAGGCAGAAGGACCGAAGTACACTGCTGAGGGGAGCAGCGGGCGGCAGGAGAGGTCTGGGCGCCATGTAGGACCCTCCTCCTGTGGCCGGGGAGCAGCCGGGGATCGAACCGGCGCCGCAGAGGCTGCGGGCAGCTTCGCAACCCAGCGCTCAACCGCTGCGCCACCGGGGAGGCCCTCTCATACATCTTATTTCCCAACTCTTAAAATATATTTTAACAAAGGACTAATGGTCAATATTTGTTGAGAAATAATTTCTCTGTGACATGTCATTTTTTTAATATTTTATTTTATATAATTCTTACATCATTTTTCATTTTTGCACAATGTATGTATGCATTTTAATTTTGGTTATATTCCCCACACAATTGTACCCCCCTTATTTTGACCGTAATCCTTTCCCTCCCTGCCCCCCTCTGCCCCCCATGTGTCTCTGGTTTATAATTGCTTGTTGATTTTAATTTTTACTTTGTATTAATTAGTTGTTTTTCTGGTCCCTTATTTAGGTTTTCTAAATTCCTGCTATGAGTGAGACCATCCGGTATTTTTTTTTTTTCTTTCTGACTTATTTCATTGAGCATGACACGTCATTTCTTAAAAATAAACTCAAATTAACAGAAATATGTAAGGCACATTTTTTGCTCATCTTAATGCTGGATTATTTCAAAATTCATTTTTTGGTATATAAGAAAAGAGACATATTAGTGTTATTTTGTAAACTGAAAAATGATTAATTAGAAGGTTCTAATACTATAATCTCAAAGAAAGAACAATGTTACGTGGTACATTGAAGCATCTATTTTATTCTTGTTCAATGTCAGAGGAAAGTCATTGGCAGTTGCAACTGTCATGGTCTCAGTTGCAGCTCTGACGTCTAGCCAAGATGTTTCAGAAAAATAATCATGCTTTTTTTAAATTCCCAACTTAAGGGCCTCAGTGTTACCTTATCTATGTATATAAAGTCACTGCAAATCAAAATAACAAATACTTCACAGAAAAAAACTATAGTTCTTTTGTATATCTCTATCAGAATTATTTCCTTTGGAACAGGAAACATTTTATTTCCTGGCATTTGTGGGACAAATACATTACATCCTGTATATTTATCTAATGGGTTTTCTTTTCAAAGTAATGCAGAGCCAAGGTAACAAAAACCAAAGTTTTATCTTAAAAAATGACTATTGATTTTCTGATAATGCACTGGAAATAATAAAATAAAAAGAGCTCCTTGGCTTCCAGCTTGCCAACATCACTGCTAACACAGTGTTCCAAAAGTGCTCTAAAAGAAAAGAAGTGATTACAGACTTGATGGATGAGCCCCTCAATTTAGATCTTAAAGGAGAAAAAGTTCCCTATTGTACAGCTAGATCCACATGAATTGCTCAAATCCAGATGACTAGATGAATTCTTTACTGAAATGACAAATGACAATGAGGGTAATTACATTCTGAAGATTGTTAACTTTTTTATAAGACTCCTTTGGCAATCCAGAGGCACTGACATTAGTAGCAAAGACAATGAACATTTTGGTAAACACTGACCCATAAAATTCTCTAAAGGCAACATCATTGAATTGCCATCTTGATGTGATTACTCAATAATAGTAATAAAGAAAGGAATTTTGGAGACAAATCAGGCAGATTGTGAACAAAATGTACCTTTAGTTTTCATTCGTAGATTTAAAAATAAAGGTAACCATCTCAATTGTTTAGAGGACTCTCCTAATTTTCAACATTTTCTATTTGTGTAGAAAAAAGGCACAATTAAATCTGGTTAGCAAATTCCATATGAACACACTGGGAAAGGATGAAGTTTGTCATTATGGCCTATTTAAACATCTATGTGCTAATGGAATTCTAATAGGAGTATCAGTATGCTTTTGTTTATATTTTTCCTCTTTGGTCAGAAATTATTCTGTGTTATATATTCAAATCTTCTGTTTTCTTAGGACAGAGTGTCTCAAATCTCTGTTTTCTAAGGAGAGTTTTTTTTTTTTTAATTTTTAAACATTTTTTTTTAAGATTTATTTATTCAGGCATACAAGAACTGGGGTACAGGCCAGATGTGCAGGAGGGTGAGAGGATTCACCAGAGACAGAGTGGGGAACAGAACAGGCAGACTGACTGAAAAACACTGCTGAGGGAAGCAGCTGGCGAGTCAGGAGAGGTCTGCTGCACCAGGTGGTTAGCTCCGCAGCCGGCCTGGATCGAACTCATGCTGCAGAGGCTGCAGACAGCTTCACAGCACTGTGCTCAACTGCCTGTGCTGTTAGGGAGGCCTGAGATTTATATTTTTAGAGGAACTATTATTTGAATTTTTCTTCACCCATCCTATGTAAGATTCGTATCTCGCATTGTAATCCAAAAATAAAATGTTGCTACACTGACTCAACTCTGCATTTGCCTACTGAACAACTGAGTGGTTAAATAAAAACCTCTTAAATCCCTCAAACCTGAACTGGGTTGAACTAAGCCAGGGGACTCCCCTCTCCTCATTCCCCACATATCCCATGTAATGTGTGGCCAGGAAAGTCTCTGTGCAATGGCAGATTTGTCTTTGCTCTTGGAAGCTCAAGTTTGCTCTGGTGATGTCCTTTGAGCTCTTTAATTTTATTGATACTTCAAAAGGAAAAGAGCAGTGATGTGGGAATCAAGTGATCTGGTTTCTTCTCTTTTCTGTCACTTCTACTGGTAAGAATTTGGGCAAGCCTGCTATGATGTCTTCTTGCTTAAATATATGGATTTGTGAGATGGAGTTATTTTCCAGATTGAAGATGCAATGTCTATGATACTGTGAGAGACTTACTTTAATTCTCTTAACCATCATAAAAACAGTTACAGCACCTCTGCAAACTCTATGGAGTTCTTCTGATTGGTTACACATAATGATTAATCTCTTGGATGGTCCTGATGATTATAGTGCACTTAGCCTAATTAGGTGACCATCTTCTAAGATGAAAAATTCCATAAGCTTCAACGGTGGCAAGAATCTATGATTCAAAGAATAGCATTCAATTTCCCTTGAAACATCAGTACCTTCTCTAATTGCACTATGGATCTAATTTAGTCCTATTACTTCATCAGATGATTGACTCAAACTTGCTTTAAAATAGTGCTAATTGAAAGTTTACAAAAATGTATTCTTCCATTTAAAGTCTTCTGTGAGAAAGCAAAACCCACGCCTACATCTAATTTCCTTAAATTGCTTTTGACATCCTACTCAAAAATGATCAGATCTTGAATGTTAATTTTCGAAATATCACTTTGGTGTTATTATGGAAGATGAAAAAGAAGACAACCCGAATGTAGTCAGAATGATCACAGAACGAGCAATTTCTATTATATAGGAGAGAAGTATTAAAACTGAAAGAAAGCTTTGATGTTGGGATTGACAAGAAAGAGACATTTGTAAAAGTCAAAGTAGAGTGGTCAGGCTGGACCCAATGTGAAAGAAGCATGACATCTACAGTGACTTTCTGTTACTGAATTTGGAAGATTATATGGATTCTTGTGCCTCAGACAAAGATTTAAGATAACAAGAACATATGTTGACATAGAAGTATGAACTCATAAGATATGCTATATGCTAATGTCTACTGAATGTTTCAGAAAAGACAAATCAATGTTTACCACTTTTATTTCAGAAAAGGAAATGCAGATACAGAAAAAAAATGAATGTATTAACTCAGTGAATTTTTTAAAAAGATTTATTTATGCATACAAGAGCTGGGATACAGGCCAGAGGTGTGGGGGGTGACAGGATTCACCAGAGACAGGGTGGGGAACAGAACAGACAGACTGACTGAAGAACACTGCTGAGGGAAGCAGCAGGCGAGTTAGGAGAGGTCTGCTGTGCCATGTGAGTCACTCCCTGGCTGGCCTGGAGATTGAACTTATGCTGCAGAGGCTGCAGACAGCTTCATAGGTTGTGTCTTAATCCCTTGTACCACCAGGGAGGCCCATCAGTGAGATATTTTAAAGTGTATAACCACCCTCAAGTCAATAAATGGAATTTTTCCAGCTACATTCTAATCCCCTTTTTTCCTTTCATGGTAATCATTTTCCTGACTATTTAGTGACCACTTACAGTGCATTTCATTTAATGACATCAAAGGGTGGATCCCTAGAAAATATGATTTAATAATATTAAAATTTTCCTGCCTTATATTGTCTGTTGAACACTAGGCATTTGACCCATAGATTATCTCATGATCTGAATTTTGGAGATCATGACAGTGATTACATGTCTCTTTTATATATCTTCTCAGCAGTGATCCTTAATGCATAGATCCATTCATATGTGGGGGTGGGTTTGCAAACTAATGTCATTTTCTAATTCTATCATTTTTATTTAAGTTCAATTGAGTAGTTTTATAAAGAGATTCTATTTAGTTACCTTGTGGACATGCTTGAATCTATCCTTTTATGTTCCTTTTTTAAGATAATTAATTGCTCTCTTGTATCCTTTAACATTGACCAATTAGTTCAATATATTATGGTGAATCAATGTCATTCCCATTATTGGTCAGTAGGAGTCTCTCCAAATTAGTCTGAGTCATTTTGACACGACTAATACTGTTCGAAGATTTCCTTGCTATCCTGATATGGGGACATTTTAAACTCATTTAGTACTGCCCTAGGGCTGGCTGGAATCAGCTATTTCTCCAAGAAGTTCCAGTTGCTTTTAGTGCTAAATGATAATTTAAGACTGCAAGCTGGCAATTAGGAATGCTCATTGCAACTGGATTGCATTCTACAACTGTAGTCAGCAATCTACAGTTGAAATAAGTATCCCCAAATCTATGTAAGTTCATAGAAAGATTTCCAATTCAGTTGCAAAGAATTGTTTTTTTTTTTTTAACCTTAACTCCTCTATAGTACATTTATATTTCCTTGCTTAAACAATTCTCGTTCTCAAATATCCAAGTGATAATTGATTGCAAGTAATTCATGATTGCTTAGTTGCTTTATACATTAGTCATATAATAATCTCAGAATAGCAATACTAATACCATCACTTCCAATATTAATGAGAATAGTTTTTTCCCACAAATGCTCTTCTCACTTACTTTATCCTTTAAAAATTTTTGAGCACATGAATATCAAATAATAGTCTTTCCACTTAATGTTAATATTGTCTTAATTAAATCTATATGTAGGTTTAATGCTGACCTCCAGTACTTATAGTGCTGGCTTATAGTTATTTTAGTTGGTCAGGAAAAACTTGTGGGAACAATATTTTCTGAGTTCTTATATGTGATAATCACTTCAACTTTTATAGGTGAAATCAATTTTGCTGGACCTACTTTCAACCTTCTCCCAACTCCTTGTCCCCTACCCCCATTCCCCTCCCTCATTTTCCCCCCTTGCTTATCTTAAATGTTGCTCCATCTTCTTATTTGGTTAAAATGATGCTGTCAAAAAGACTAACAATATACTAATTTTTTCCTTATAAGTCGATTTCTTTTATGATGTCTAACATCGTAAAGATTGTTTTCCCTTTCATGTCAGTTTTTCTTGTCACTGGTGATCTTAAAAAGCATCTTCTCATGTAGATGGTATGCTTTTAAACATGTATTTCTTAACTAATCCTTTATTTATTTATTTATTTTTAAAGATTTATTTATTTATTTATAGAAACACTGAGTACAGTCAGAAGCACGGGAGGGTGAGAGAATTAACCAGAACCAGAGTGGGGAACAGAGCAGGCAGACTGACGAAATACACTGCTGAGGGGAGCAGCGGGCGTGGCTGGTGGCTGGAGAGGTCTGACGCACCATGTGGGACCCTTGCCGGTGGCCGGGGATTGAACCGGCGCTGCAGAAGCTGCAGGCAGCTTTGCAGCCCAGAGCTCAACCACTGCGCCACCAGAGGAGGCCCTTGACTAATCCTTTATATAAGGGTGTTTTTCAGAATTGGAATTGTTGGTAATTCTGTTGCTTTCCTCTTCTTCCTCTTCCATCCTTTTAGGCTGTTATTGTTTGTTGAACCTTCTTCTTTCTTTCTCGTCCTTTGTCTTTCTTCAAGATTTATCAGTTTTTCCCTAATTTTCCTGCCTCTTCTTTTATTTGCCTCGCTTTTTAAAATATATACATATATATATATATTACCTTCTGTCTGTGTGGATGTTATCCACCGGGTTTATTTTTGCTTGTGCTTTCTAGTCTTTATTTCTGAAAATAAGGTTTCTTTGATGTCCATTGTTTTTGGAGTCTGTAAGTTTCCAGTGTTTTTTTCTTTCATGTTTTTTAATGTTCTTTTGTCACATCTTGAATCATTTTAATGTACTTCAGTTTGTTTTGAATGACTATTTTATATTTAATCTAAACCGTATTTTTGAATGCTTTTAAAAAATAAAAACTTTGTATGGAATTTTACCTCAATACTTACTTGTTTTTTATTTTGATGTGAAATCATTTTTTTTCTGAACTTTTAGTAGGTCACCTCAGATAGGATTTGGAGAAGTCACTATCAGTTTTAGCTATTTTTATCCTGAATTGCTATTGTTTCAGTGGGCTACAAATTGAGAGGTTCTCCTTTGCTTCTTTCAATTCAGATACCTACAGCTTCTTTTTTTCTTATGTTTTACCCTACACAAATGCTTGTAGATTGTGAATTGTGTGTTCATTGGTCGATGGTACTCAACCAATTGTGTTTTGAAACTTATGGGGATACCTTGCCACCTCAATTTGTTGTAAATGTCACCTGATTTTTTGCTTATACTGTCTAGCTGTTTTATGTGCTTTATATCTATCTGCATTCTCTATGAGAATTAAAAAATTGTATTGCCTTAGCATCCTCCACAGTCTCTCCCTTTCCTTTTTGTTGATTATACAGCGCAATGGCTAAAGGCACTAAACTCAAAATGCCTGTGTTCATATCCCAGCTCTGTCTCTTATAAGCATAGTTATCATGGCACAGTGGCTCCTGAACTCTCAAATTGCTCTAAGAATAATATTTGATACAAAGTATTGTTACAGAATTATATGGATTAATATTTTTATAATCATGCTTGGTACATGATGGTGGCAATATATATGACTGTTTTATAAATTTTGGCATTAATATGTATGTCATTTAAACATTCAATTAACATATCATTCAGAACAGAAAAATGCCATTGTCATTCCTTTATTACCTTTTTGAAGTTGTAATTCATATTCTAATTGATTTGATAAATGGGTATTTTGTATAGGCAACCACTAACTCCATGAATGGTCAGATGAACAATCTAAATTGCTAATAATCAAAATACAAAAGAGTTAATGTAATTAATTAAAATAAGTTTACCCCAAAGCAACCATGACCTGCTTAGGTTATTCAATAAAATAATTGTTAATCTTCCTGGAAGCACTTAGATATTGAATAGACAGATAAGACTTTTGAACTTTAAAATATCTCTGTCTTTGTGATTCATGTGTCATCTATAGCTTTTAAATAACTGCCTGAGACTCATTTTATAGAAAATGCACTTAGCTGTCGTCTAGTTCCAATGACCCATAGAAAGTGAGTGTAATTTGTAATAGGAGCAATTTAGGTTTGATATAAGGAAGAACTTCATAAATGTGAAAAAATTTCATGAATCCGAAAGTTAAGAAATATGACTGTAGAAGAATTACTTTTTGTTGACCTCTTAAAGAATAGGATAATTATTATAAGATACATCAGATTGGTTCTAAATACTAAGTGTTGATTAAGGAAATAATAACATTAATAAAATAACAATATCAGAAACTTATTATTCCTTAAGGAACACATATTTTTAATAGTGATTATAATGCTAGCCAAAGGTCAAGTGATTATGAAGAACAAGGAAAATTAAGTATTCTGTAAAATTTCAAAGAAGATAATCAATGTGACAGAAAAAAAGGTAATAAAGGTTTTTCAAAAGAGCCTAATTTTATAAGCATGTGAATTTAACAGAAAGAAAACAACCAGTTACTTTAACAAGGACCATAAATGCCTTGTTAGAGAAAAGCATGGTGAATCAATCAGAGTTAGTGTACTGGCTAATATGTTGTCTTTTGATTGGTTTCTCCATTATTGGTCTATCAAGGTTAATTTCATGTGTGTTAGTTACCACAGTTTATTGGTTTGTCTTCTCATCCACAGCAGAGTCAAAATCACCACAGCTTCCCACAGTGCAAGGACTATGAGCAATGTAGCAGGTCATCTGCTTCAAGAGCTCCTTTCTACTACCAGGTGTGTGGCTCTACATGAGGCCAAAAGTGTGTACTGTTTGCACTAAGAAAAGACAGAAGTGACATCTAAAATATTAGCATGTGGTTTGAATAGCAGTCAGTTCTCACTGTGGTTGTATCCTGTTCTCTACATGAGGGCCTTCTTTAAGATCAGAAGAAAGGGTCATTTCCTTTTTCTTTGTAAATATTTACCCCTCATATTTTCAAAATGCCAACTTTGCAATTATGGCAAAGATAAACCTGCTAGCGTATGTGACTAAATTCCAGAAACATGTCCAATAGCATAGGCAATTAAAGAATAATTAGTATATGTAAAACATAGCCATGAAATTAGCCAGTAATTCCAATTCACAAAGTTGATAATTTTATTTTTGCAATAGGGTTCTAGTTTTTTTTTTAATTTATTACATTTATGTATTTATACATTTATGTATTTATTTATTTTCTTACATGTTTTTCACTTTTGGACAGTATTTGATTTCTTCCTCAGGTGTAGTCCTGTCTCCCACCACCACAGCACCCATGATCCACAGTTCCTTATGCTCTTCCCTCCCCTGTTTTGCGAAGTTGCTAACTTTAAATATTTGTTCTGCATATGCCACAATATTCCAGGGAACAGGATATTCGATCCCCAGGGCATATCTACAAATACTAATTTTATAATTTCACAATCAATCTGCTACTAATATATTATGCTATTATATCCTTTTTAAAATTATTTTTTACATCATTGTTTATTTTTAAACAATATTTGCTCCGCCCTAGATGTAGTCTCCATAGAATTTCCTTCACCAATGCGTTATATCCTTTTATAGACTCTGTTGATGAAACTGGCATGAACATTGCCACTGTGAAGCATATTTGAGTGAATAATAAAAAAAATGGGATCAATTATTTGCCAAATGTCAAAATATTTTAGTTACTCAGTATTTTGAAACATCACTTACAGTATTAGGCTGTACATTCCATTCTTTTTTCCTTCTTTCTTTTTTGTATTGAGGTAACTTTGGTTTATAACACTATGTACGATCCAGAGGTATAGGATCACACCTCTTAACATGTTTGTTACCACAATACACCACCACCAAGGCATTGAAAGTCCTCTGCCGTATCCACTGTCCCCAAATCCCACTTCACTCACCCCCTTTTTCTCTCCCCTCTAGCAGCCTAAGTTGTATACTTTATCTTTCATCATCAGTATTTATTTTGGTCACTTTTTTTTTTTTTGCAGTGACTTAATTGAATAAGGTGCAGTTGAATAGGTGCAAAAGACAGAACGAACTTCTTATTGTCACTGCAGAGCCAGTGTAATTAAATTTTGCGTCCCTCATTATTTATGTTTGTGGCCATTTCTCAGTTCTGGTTAGAAAATTAAGTGAGAACATTTGATATTAATATTATGACAATCAATTTTTAAAATGTTCTCACTCTAGAAAATATAGCATGCATATTATTTTTCTTGTTATTTAAAATCTGTTGCTTTCAGTAAAATTAACATTTGCATTTCCCACTAAGAATTGGAAGTGAATAATGTTTTGTTTCCATTGAGGTATTATTAACTTGGTTTGTTAGTCTTTTCTTCTTATAATGGATTATAGAAAAGGTTGACACTTAGTACTTGTCATCAGTTTAAAAATTTTATCAGGAAATACAGAAAATTACTTGCTAAGAGCATATCTGTGTGAATATATGTGTCTGTATACACTGACATACAAATATTCACACACAATTTCAAACAAAAGTAACTGTATCTTTCATAGCAATTATGATTGTAAATAAAAATAAACCAAAAATGCTACCAAAAACTTTAGATATAGCTATTTAGTCAGATGTCTTTTGTGCAGCAAAATAACTATGAGTACATTTTGGTACAAGCCTAGGTTATGGTTGATGGGGAATAGATGAACGAAGAGTTGGTTTAATATATTTTATTAGAGTTTTGAAATGGTGAAACCAAAAGTCTATACAAATTCTAGGCAAAATTTCAGAGAAGTCAAGATCTTTGTGACATCGCAGCATCAACACCCACTAACTTTTGCCCCAACCCCTTTGGGTATTTTTGAAAATAATTTTTATTTTGATGACATCTTTTTCCCTTGGCAGCTGACCCCAGCATCACTTCATTGGTTCTACCCACCCTGCCCAGAACAGAGGTCCCATCTTCTCAGGCAATTATCTAACAAATGAGAATTGAAGACCAAATCACCATTTCAACTCACTGACCTGGTCTCCACAACCGCCGGGTACTTATCATTCAGATTATTTCCATCTCCAATTTTCCTTTCACTGAAGTTCATATGCTGCGGAACTAGTGACAGCTTAAGTCAATGTTCCTGGTAACTTTCAGTGTCCTGATAAGCATGTCAGTTTTACATATCATGTTTCTCAGTCATCTTTCAAATTCAAGTTTGAAATTTAACTAAGGCAAATAATAATGGATTTATTGCCTTACTAAACAGCAGAGTCCATGGATATATTCAGTCACAACTGGATAAAAGGGCTCCAACACTGATATTGGTGCCACCTTTCATTTTTTGTTCCATCTTTGTTTATCATTTTGTTTGATGTTTCCTTCTCCATGATTAGGAAAACAAATTTTTATAGACATTGAGTCAGATCCTCCTGGTGGCAACACGTAGTAATGAAATATAAATGTATAATATAATGCTACCTATATTATTTGCTACTTTTTTTTAAGTTTATTTATTTATATAAGCACTGGGTACAGTCAGAATTGCGGGAGGGTGAGAGAATTCACCAGAGCCAGAGCAGGGAACAGAACAGGCAGACTGACGAAATACACTGCTGAGGGTAGCAGCGGGCGTGGTAGGAGAGGTCTGCGCGCCATGTGGGACCCTCGCTGGTGGCCGGGGATCGAACTTGCACTGCAGAGGCTGCGGGCAGGTTTGCAGCCCAGTGCTCAACCACTGCGCCACCAGGGGAGGCCATCATTTGCTACTTTTAACAACAAATTCTGGAAAATACACACTGGTTTAGTTAGAAAGTCAATCAGTAGTTGTCTGTGTATGGATGGCACGAGAGAAGTACAAGAAAGGGGAAAAATATGGAAAATTCTGTATCTTGAATTTGGTGGTCATTTGAAAAGAAAATACATCTGTCACATTTATCAATGTTTAATATTTTAATGTGAGTTTATTATACATAAATTATACTTCAGTACATTTTCTAAAAAAGAGATGTAAAGAGTAAGAAATCAACAAAATTGTAAGTTGTAGAACACTGAGAAAAATAGTGAGTAAAAAAGACTAAATAGTAAAAAAAGAGAATAAGAAAATGACTCCAATCTAATTAGTTATCAGAAAAAGAAACAATCAGAAATGTTTTTGAAATGTAAAACATTCTTTTTAATACATGATATAAATTTATGCAGGAATCTTCTCTTAGTAATAATTTATAGGCATCTTGTTTTTCTATATTAGCTTAGATGCTAATTTTCTTTTTTTGGACAAAAGTACAAAATAATTTGAAAAATTTCTAACTTACTCTTTAAGGTACCAACTTGGGAATGGGTTATTGGATTTAGTGCATAAAAAATGGTTATACTTCTCTGGCCTTGTGTAATCATTTTCCAGTTCACATTAAAAGGAGTAAATTTATAACATAGATAAGGCTTTGAATCCAGCTGAGAACACAGTGTATCCAGTTCATAAATTTGTGCACACATAAGACAGTATTATAGTTGTAAAATATGTAGAGTGGATCCACCTTTTCTCAGATCCTGACATATTTACAAATTGTAATTTCCTCTAGAGATGTAGTGTGACTAAATTACAATCTTTTTTTTTTTTTTTTGCTCCAGTATCTAGAGGAAAAAAATGCATTTGGTTCATCTTGTTTTGGATTGTATTCCTAGTGAAATATGTAAACTTAGTTCTTTCCCTGTGAATTTCATTCCCTATGAACTTCAAAACAAATATGGGGAATTGATTTTCACCACTGTAGAATGCATGATTTACAACTTGGAAATGATATTAAATACAAAACTGAGTATTTCTGGAAATCTTTGCAACAAGCTCACATTATCCACATATTAGCAAATAAGATTTTAGGAAAAAAATCCTGTAAATTGATGGTTATTGCAATAGCTACAATAGAAAATCATGAATATATGGAAATATATCAGAAAGAATGATTTTTTTTTTTACAATCTTCTTAGATAAGATTACATTATCTTATCTGCCGAGGCAAGGCCTGTGATAACTTGTAAATTTAATCAGTCAAATTAGTTGCATGTTAGACAGATTTGACAAGGAATGTGGGTTTATGGAAAACAGAACATTTCCTTTGGGAGAGAACTCCATCTGACTCTACAAAACAGTGGCTCACAATTTTTCAGAGGGACTTGAGAGATGGTTTATTCAAATTTCTTACCCTCTCTCATTCTCTGTATTTCTGGAATATCTGCTATATCATGACAAATATATCAATTCATCATCTGAATTAACTCTTCCCCTGTTGGAGAACTAATGCAGCTAACATTTATTGAGTGTCTTTCTTGTGCCAGACAACAATAGATTTTTGTATTGATTAACGCTGATAGAGCTCTTACAGCAAAGTACTTTACAAGATAGTAAGTCAATTACTCCTCCAAGCACCCTATAAGATAGGTGGTATTAATGGTGCTTCACAATGATGAAACAGTTATTACTAGGACCAAGATTTAAGTTGAAATAACTTGTCTCCAGTGTCTTTCTCCACTCCACTGTACTGTCTCCTATCCTATGTGCTTTTTTGCATATATTATAGATCATTTAATTTACACAATAATATCACACTTCCTAGAAACTCCAGTGATCTAACACCTGGAACAAAAGAGCTAGAGTAAAAATATGTTTTTAAAATATTTTATTTATTTATGCATAGAAGAACTGGGGTACAGGCCAGAGGTGTGGAAGGTGAGAGGATTCACCAGATACAGAGTGGGTAACAAAACAGGCAGATAGACTGAAGTACACAGGTAAGTCAGGAGAGGTCTGCTGTGCCATGTGGGTAGCTCCTTGGTTGGCTGGGGATTGAATTCATGCTGTAGAGGCTGTGGACAGCTTCACAGTGCTGTGCTTAACCCCTTGCACTATCAGGGAGGCCCCTAGAGTAAAAATATTAAAATTCAAGACATCTACTTGCTGTACAAATGATTAAACTCTCTTAGGTTGGTTTCCTTATCTGTACTAGTGGAAGAATTGCTGCTTTGTCTTTCTTTTTTTTTAATAGATTTATTTATTTGTGCATACAAGAACTAGGGTACAGGCCAGAGATGTAGGGGGTGATAGGATTCACCAGAGACAGAGTGGGGAACAGAACAGGCAGACTGACTGAAATACACTGTTGAGGGGAGCAGCAGGTGAGACAGGAGAGGTCTACTGTGCCATGTAGGTCGCTCCCTGGCTGGTTGGGGATCGAAGTCCTGCTGCAGAGGCTACAGACAGCTTCATAGTGCTGTGCTTAACCTTTGTGCCACAAGGGAAACCCTGCCTTATCTTTCTTTAGGTGTCGAAATACATTGGAAACATAAGAGCCATATTAATGTAGCATACATTTTTTCTTATAAATAATCCATACAAATAACTCCAATTGTTCAGATATTTTTCTGAGCAGAAATATTGCCCACCCACTTCTTCCTCCCTTCCAAGAGCCACATTGAAATGCTGTTCCTGCCCTGTAAGAACTTGGTGCTGTTAAAATTGTACAGTAAGACCTTCATGCTTCTCTTAATAGTCTCTGGTTTGAGCAAGTTATCCAGTGCTGAGTACAATATTCCAGGTATGGTGTGCTGTTTCAGTGACCAAAGCAGGTCTTTTCAATTTATTCAATGGTCAGGTTGTAGCATATCACATACATATCAGTTATACTAGATTGTAATATTTCTAATTATAAATAAAGCTCAAGTTCTTAAAATTTGAGGCAGTCTCATAATGGATTTGAGCTTGTTGGCAACTGAAAAATCAAGTTTCCTTTCATATGAACTGCCGATATTAGTTAAGTTAGGTTATATACAGATAATAATTAAGTTAGGTTATATACAGATAATGATATAGATTATATACAGATAATGATTTGGGTCATAGGACAGTGTGATTTTGGGGGAACCTATGTACATTCTTCAGACTCTCAATTTTATTCTGATGCCACCTCCTTATTTTCCATAGATTCATTTTTGTTGTCAGCAAATTGAACTGTAGTAACCTTAGCACCCTCATATATTCTATGTATAAACAGTAAGCAGTTGACTGCTTGTTATCTAGGCTTTGTCCTTAATAGAGGCGATGGCCCTAGTGCGTCTCCTGTTGCCTCCCTGCCAATGAACCATGAAGAGCAGTACAACATCCTAGTGTTATGGCCTGTCCTTGGTGTATCCCTTCAGGTAAAATGTTTGAACTGGAGTGAAGGGATAAGATAGGAGATAATTTCTGTTTTTATCAAGGACAACTATAACATTCTCACGATCTTGTTAATTGCCTACAAGGACAATAATTAGTGATGAATCTGTTCACTCTCTTTTCTCTTCTGAAATAATAACCTATTTTCTATTATAGTTTATTCTTTACAGTCTTAGTGGGAAGATGTTAATTATATGATCATGTATCTGAGTTGGGAAAAACATCTCCAAATCCTACATTTATTTTTTTTGTCAGAATTTTGGTAGGAATCACTACCCAATATATATATAATCAATCTCTAAATTAACTTGAATTTTGTGGGGGCTTTTAATAATTTACAATAACACTTATGCCATTAAGTGGACACTTCATGGACACTTCACTGTGTTTGTACATTCATGTATCATTTTTTGTAAATCAGTACCTTTCTTTAGAAAATAGTCCTTGATAGTTCAGGTGAGACTTTTCCTCCTCATATACCTCACACCTACTTTGGATCCTTCCTCCTTCTCATGTGATTTTTTTTTAAAGATTTATTTTATTTATTTATACAAGAACTGGGGTACAAGCCAGATGTGCGGGAGGATGAGAGGATTCACCAGAGACAGAGGGGGGGACAGAATAGACAGACTGACTGAAATACACTGCTGAGGGGAGCAGCAGGTGAGGCAGGAGAGGTCTGCTGCGCCATATGAGACCCTCGCCGGTGGGCCGGAATCGAGCCAGTGCTGCAGAGGCTACGGACAGCTTCACAGAGCGGTGTTCAACCTCCTGAGCCACTGGGGGAGGCCCAATGGTGTTTTTAATAATACAATAAAAGGGGCTAAACTTTATTTTTAAATGATATCTGTGCCCCAGGTCCTGGAGTTTGGCCAAATGTAACATTACATGTGAAAAAAATCACTTTGCAGATGTGTTTATGTGTTTTGAGATGATAGGTGATTCTGGATTATCAGATCAGTCCCAGTGTTATCACAAGGGCTCTCTTAAGGGACAGTGGGGGCCAGGAAAGTAAAAGAAGTTTCCCTCACCCCTCTAGATTATTCTCTGACTGGTTGAGCTACCAAATTAACATCAGAAAAATTAATAGGAGAAAAAAGACCAAATTTAATTACGTAGCTATGAACAGTTTATGTGGCTGTTAATTGTAGAGTAAATGGGACAAATTTAGGGTTTTTAATCCTAAGCTAAGGAATGGAATAGTCTCCTGGCTTGTCAACAAAGATATAAAGGGACTTTACATGATGAAGAGGGGATAACTTACTGTTTATTGTGCAAATAAAAATGGGTTTTTCCTATAAAAATCATTTCTAAAGGTGACCCTAAATCACTGGGTAGTCTTTCTTTAAGGTAATGATAACAGTTTCTCTTGAAGTCCTCAAGGTCTTGATTTTTTTAAGATTTATTTATTTATACATAAAAGAACCAGGGTACAGGCCAGAGGTGCAGGAGGGTGAGAGGATTCACCAGAGACATAGTGGGGAGCAGAACAGGCAGATCTACTGAAATCCACTGCTGAGGGGAGCAGTGGGTGAGGCAGGAGAGGTCTGCTGTGTCATGTGGGTAGCTCCCTGGCCGGCCGGGATGGAACCAGCACTGCAGAGGCTGCGGACAGCTTCACAGTGCTGCACTAAACTGCCTGAGCCACCAGGGAGGCCTTCAAGGTCTTGATTTACCTTAACTGACACACTGGAAAAATCTGTTCTGGACATCTTTGGGGAGGTCTATCCTTTTTTTTAAAGGAGAAGTAGAAGTGGTGAAATTACTGTCTTTCCGGATGATATGGGGTGATGAGCCAACCATACTGGAGAGGAACAGATTCTCTTCCATGTGATCTGAACCTCATAAGATTCACTTTGGACTTCTGATTGCTGAACTGTTAGAGAATAAATTTATGTTGTTTTTAACCACTGAGTTTGTGATAATTTGTTATAATAACAATAGGAAAGTAATGTAATGCAAAGTGTGTTTTATTTTGACTCTAGAATATAAATTTGCTGAATATTAAATGATCGATCTCAATATTAATTCTTCCATAAATCATGAATATAATGACCTTACATATTTATTGAAAGTGAATCCTTTTATGTTTTGGCATGAGCAATGAATTTTCGATCTCCTGAAATGTTAAGAAGTGTCCAATTACAATTCTTAATTGCTAATTTATTTTTTTCTTGTTTATGACATGTTCTTTTCTTTATACATGACAGCCTCTAATTCAGCTTTAGTGGTAGTAATATAAATTAGCCTTTCAGATGAGCTACACAACTATATTAACAATTCTATAGTCAGGAAGTTGTGGTCCTATTACATTGTCAGGAATTCTTTAACTGTAAATAGTTCCTGCTTTAAAAATTATTTTCTTCCATTAAGCTGTGATCAGAAGCCAGAAGAGATATTGTAGTAAAGCATTGAAGTTGTTAGAAAATTTAAAGTGTCTCTGTGAGATTTCACCATAATTGCGAGTGTTTTAGCTCATCTTATATGGATTCCAGTTTTTAACCATTTATTATTGTATTACTGCCAAGACACTGTGAGATATTTAGCAAACATCTGGAAACCCATTTACACTAGCACATTTCACTGAAACTGTTAGCGTGGAGTCTAAGGGCACCCTGAGATGCCCAAACCTGCATGTTCTAAATAGATTGTGCCATCCACCACTTGCGGGCAAAGCGAACTCTTAGTGTGGAAGAAGTTTTATAGAAGAGAACAGAACTTTCATAGGATTCATGTGCATAGAGAGAGAATAAAAGAAAAGGTAATAGTTTCCCAGTGATATCTCCTGATTTATCCATCTCTTGTGGGTAAAACCCCTGCCAAACAGGCTTGGCTGAAAGCAGGGCCACTAGGCTGGAAAGCCTGCCACAAAATCTAAGGCACCTTCTGGCAGGGAACCACCAGAAATGGGCAGAAGGGGCCAGGCAAGTCTAAGATGAAAGGAACCAAATCAAAGTACAAATCAAGGTAACAACTGCCATTGTCAGCTTCCTTACAGGTCTCTCACCCACATCTCTTCCAAATGTCTCTACATGTCTCACCTCCAGTATCTCCCTCCATGTTCCCCAAGACCTTGATGCAAGTCCAATGCTGAGAAGCAAGTGCAGCTTTGTTACATGTCTCTGCTGTACATGCCTCCTGCAAGTCTTCTCCCTTCTCCCCACCAGCCCCACCTTTCATTTTGTGGAGCAGGGAACATGGCACCTCCCTTTTCATGGAAATTGCACTGTAACAAAACCATTTCTAGTAAAATAGAATCTGGTAGAATTGATTGCACAGCTGAATGTAAATAGCATTTCAGGTTGAAGTTAAACCTCCCATGAAAGATTAAAAACAAGCACCTTGTCAAACTTTACTACTAGGAATCATATTTAAATATGTGTTGTACATGATTTATTTTACAGGAAATGAATGTTAGCATATTGTAGGACTATAAATGGTATTATGTACATGGTGAAAAAACAATCTTTGACTATAGAGTCTCCTGGCTTATTAGATATGCGCCTGAAACATTTTCTTGTCAATATTTTTTGACAAGTAAGATGTTGGTATTAATTTGACATCTTGTTCATTGATTTATTTTCTATTTTTTCAAGAAAAGAAACATGCTTTCTAAAACTCTGCTGTTCTTGGCTGACCATGGCTATGTTTTTAAATAAAATAATTACCTTCATTATAAGATGAAGGGTTTTTTTCAGAACTAAATATAATTACATATGTGGAATTTTTAGAAGTTACTTGCAATTAAAAAAATACGTCTATACTTGAAGTTGTCTTAAAAATACTTTTATTTGTTTGATCTGCCTCTAAACAAATAAGTACATGAATGGCACCTAACTTGTGAGTGCTGGAACATCCTCTCAGTTTAGAATATAATGATTAAAAAAAAGTAGACATCCACAGTGGGTGACAATAAACATATACTATCAATAATATTCTGGCCAGGAGAAAAAAATCTTTATGAATGTGACAGAATTTAGAACTACTAATGGCAAAATTATAAATTAGCAAAATTTTAATTTCCCAATCATCCATGAAAGAACACTTTTCCCTCTAAAGTTATAACATAAATTAGAAATGTGTCCATCTGTGTTCCTTTTTATTGCCTGTTCTATGAAATATTTCACTCTTAAGGTAATTCTTTCATGTATCACAAAAGTAATATAAATTTGTTTTATTAAAATATGTAAATTGCTTCCTTTTAGATTTTTGTAATATAGTGGGTTTTTTTTGTAATTTTCTAAGTTTCCCCAGTGACATTTACTGTCACAAATTTGGGGCAAATTAGTTTGTCTATGCCGGAGTAAGTTATCTTTAGTGTATGACTTTGTGCTTTGCATTTAAACTTTGAAAGCATTATTTTCTTAATTTTTCACTCTGTCTCCTACATGTCCCCCTTCTTTTCCCCATTTCTGGAAATTAAGTTTGAAATTAATTGCTTTCCTTCTCTAAAGTTGACAGACAGGGATCTTAGACAAGTATCATATAGTCAATTCTTTTTTTTTCCCCCTCAATATTTATTTATTTATTTATTTATCTATCTATCTATTTATTTATTTATTTATATAAGCACTGGGTACAGTCAGAAGTGTGGGAGGGTGAGAGAATTCACCAGAGCAAGAGTGGGGAACAGAGCAGGCAGACTGACGAAATACACTGCTGAGGGGAGCAACGGGCGTGGCAGGAGAGGTCTGCGCACCCTGTGGGACCCTCGCCCAGCGGCCGGGGTCGAACCAGCGCTGCAGAGGCTGCGGGCAGCTTCACAGCCCAGCGCTCAACTGCTGCATCACCAGGGGAGGCCCTATTCAATTCTTAAGGTAGCAAGGCAAAAGGGGAAAAATTTTATAAGTGAAATGCTATAAATTTTATACTTTAAGATGAACATATTTTATAACTTTAAAAAATTTTAGGTAGAAGTTTACATTAATACTATAAAATTAATATATTTTATCTAGTTATTGATTAAAAATAGCATCTTTGAGAAAATGGTGATAATGCAACCAAGAAAAAAATAATAAGAAATTATGGCTGAGACTAGCTAGTTCTGAAGTTTGCAAAGACAGAAACAATCCTATTTTGTGTTATTTCTAAGAAATATAACATGATTCTCATTTTTGGGAAATTAATTACTTATAATCGTTCATAGCCAAATTTTTGCTCAGCTATAATCACTTAGGTAATCTACAGTGTTTTTACACATTTTAATCAATAATATCTACAGATTTATTGTTAAGATAAATCTTTCTGATGTATGACTTTCTATAAATCATGAAGAAATTGCATCTTGATTTTGAATGACTTACCATGCTATATTGTGAAGTAGTAACTAAAGTTCTGACATTTATAAAACACCCTCTCTTCAAAAATCTTCCATTAGTCATTTTACTTTCAGGAATTTGTTATTTTTATATTGCTGAAAATTTTAGCTTTGCTCAGCTGACAAAAACTTTGAAAAGAGTAATTTTTAAACTTAGACCAGTTTCTCCTTCTAATTAAAACTATAAAAGAAGGAGGTTGGGAATTAATCAGCAATAAAATGTTGAATATCCTGAGCACAATGTAGTCTTCATTATAAACAAATGTAAGTCACAGTAAATATCCCTATTTTAACTTTTAATTTTCTTAGACATCAATTAAAACATTAATTTCCAGTTGGTCCTATTTTGTCAAGTTCCTGATTCTCCAGCATTAACTATTTTTAAAAGTGAGGTATATTTTATTGTGAGGAGAATGCATAAATATTTATTAAAGTGCTCTGTCACTTGCATATATACTTATGCCCATACAATCACGACTCTGAGAGGATACTGAAAATTTCCTTCACCACAGATTCTTCCCATCTGCTGTACCCCATTGAACAAAAAACAGTTTTCTCTCCTGTTTCCAAAATTATCCACTTGTTAACACAGAGCACCATCCGTTAGTTTCCAGTGTTTTGTATTTCATATATGTGAAATTTTATGATATTTTTTCCTTTATGGTTAGCATCTTTACTCAAAGGTATTTTGAGATCTGTCCATTTTGTTACATGAGCCAATAAGTAGTTCACTCATTTTATTTGGGATAAAAATTACATTATATGAAAATAACACATTTCCATATCCATCCCTTTTTGATGGACTTTCATGTAGATTCTTAGATATTATAGGTTTTAGTTATTATAGATATTATAGTAAAATATTACTAGATATATTAAGACGAACATAAATATTGTACAACTGTTTTGAAGACAAGTGCACTTATTTGTTAAGTATATCTAGCAGTGCAATTTCTAAGGTAAGGTTAAGGATACATTGGAATTTAGTTGAAAACATCTATTTCCCAAATAGTTCTGCCACTTACACTTGTAGTAGAGTTAATAAGAGATCCCCTTTTCTCTCTACCCTCTCCAACACTTGCTATTGTCTGTTTTTAATTTTATCCGTTCTGGTAGGTAAGTGAGATCTCATTGCTCATGATAATATCTCTTGGTGATAAATAATGATGCTGAGTATGTGTATATATATGTATGAATTTGTATATATAATATCTAATAAACATGCATTTTGCATGCCTATTCAGCCTTTGACTGGGTTTTGAATTAAATTGTCTTTTCTGAGTTTCTTGCAATAACTCTCTTTTCTTTTCAGGATAGGACTATGGGTTAGGTAGTACAAATATTTTCTCCTAACTTGTTTCTTATCTTTTCTTAGCAATGTCTTTGTATGGGCAAATAATTCAAATTTTGGTGAATTTAAGATTTATTACATAGATTGGATTTTACTAAACTTTTAAAATATGTGTTGACAATATTTTGGCCATTATCTCCTCAAATATGTTTCTGCTTTTTTTCCTCTCAGCTTTTTATGGTGGCCCACTTTCATAATATGTTAAGTCATGTAATGTCCATATGTCTTTCTCATATTCTGTTTTGTTTTCTTGTTATCATTTTTTCTTCATGCTCCACTTGGCATAATTTCTACTAGTACATGGTTCACTGATTCTTTCTTTTCGCTCTGCTGTTATGCTCATCTTTCACATTCTTTATTTTTTTAAGAGAATATTCTTCATTTTTTTTTCTTTTTGTGTAGAAGAATGGGGGTGTAGGCCAGAGGTGCAGGGGTGAGGGGTGGGGTGAGAAGAGAATTCACCAGAGACAGAATGGGAAGCAGAACAGGGAGAGCTACTGAAATACACTACTGAGGGGAGCAGTGGGTGAGACAGGAGAGGTCTGCTGCGCCATGTGGTTGAGCTCCCTGGCCCTGGATGGAACTCAGGTGAATAGTGGTAATAGTGCTGAGACTTAACCCCCAGGTCATCCTGGGAGGCCCCCTTATCTTGTACATTCTTAATTTGCATTATTATAAATGTTTTAGGATGAACTGTTACATTATTATAAATGATTTGGAATATGCAAAGTTCTATTTGTATTCTCCAAATTTTTCATGTTAATGATTAATTGAAGGGCACATTTACTTCTTTCTCCATGTAATCACTGAGTTTTTTGTCAGTTGATTTTTCTTCTGTGTTTTCTCTGTGTGTCTTGAAATGTTTCTTGTTTGCTGAGAATTATGTATAGACAAATAATAAAGTCTATAGAGGGTATCATTTTTGCCCCAAATGGACAAATTCTTCTATCAGGGCACAAGGATAAGGACAAGATCAGTTGAAAAAGGAATTTATCTGGACCAGGACTTAGTTGCAACTTTACTTAACTTTGGTTTGGTTGACCATTGGTTTCTGAATAATTTCATGTCAGGATTTGTTTTCTGTTCTGCCTTCTAAAAGAATGATGAAAATCTATGTTATATATTCATGGCAACATGCAAGGCTAAGCAATGAAAAATATTTGTCTACTTTTCCCTCTCACACAGGCACATATTCAGCTGAAGCCTATGTCGGAGATTCAGTTATTTCAGAGAATTATCTTTGAGTCTAACTTTCCTACAGATCAAATGAGTTGACCTATGAAATCTCTGCTTGGTTCTTCTTATCCTTCAAGAATTCCTTGCCCTATGGCAGGCACAATTTCCCATCTGTGATTTCAATACATCTCATTAAGGTAAGCAGCTACCAATTTCTATAAATTTTCCGAGCATTAATCAGTTTAGAGTATTTTGTGTACAAAACTTTTAGATGCCTTAATTTTTTTTTTACATTTTTGTAAAGGAATTACATAATTATTTTTCTTCCTGAGTCATTTTTAAAAATTGAAATATCAATGGTTTATCATCTTGTGTATGATTTCAGGGAATAGGTTCCTGACTCTCAGAGGTACGTTACCATACTATACCCACCACCAAAGCACCCATAGTTGTCCATTATTGTCCATTAGAACTCCAACCCACTTTGTCCCCACCCTTCCTCACAGCCTCAATTCTAGGCTCCTAATGCCAGGATCGATCTATCTATATATCTATCTATCTATCTATCTATCTATCTATCTATCTATCTATCTATCTATCTATCTATCTATCTATCAGCACCGGGTACAGTCAGAAGCACAGGAGGTGAGAGAATTCACCAGAGCCAGAGCGGAGAACAGAACAGGGCAGAGGGACAAAATACACTGCTGAGGGGAGCAATGGGTGGCAGGAGAGGTCTGAGCGCCATGTGGGACCCTTGCTGGCGGCCAGGGATTGAACCGGCGCTGCAGAGGCTGTGGGCAGTTTCACAGCCCAGTGCTCAACTGCTGCATCACCAGGGGAGGCCCTAGGATTTATTTTTGTTTTGTTGTTCCTTTGCTTTATTTCCCTGCACTCTACTTATGAGTAAAATCATTTTGTATTTGTCATCTCCTCCTGACTTTTTTCACTTAATATAATCCAGCTTCATCCATATTGCAAGAGTTTTCTTTTTATAGCTTAGTAAGCTTTCATTGTGTAACCATACCACATCTTATTTATTTTTTTAAAGATTTATTTACTCATGCATATAAGAACCTGGGCACAGGCCAGATGTATGGGGGGGTGAGAGGATTAACCAGAGACAGAGTAGGGAGCAGAACAGGCAGACTGAAATACAAGGCTGAGGGGAGCAGCGGGCGAGGCAGGAGAGGCCTGCCGCACAATGTGGGTAGCTCCTGGGCTGTCCTGGATCGATCCCATGCTGCAGAGACTGTGGACAGCTTCACAGCTCTGCGCTCAACTGTCTGTGCCACCAGGGAGGCCTGATATACCACATCTTCTTAATCCATTCTGTCATTGGACACTTAGGTTCTTCCCATATATGGTGGTTGTAAACAGTGCTGCAGTGAACATGGGAGTGCATATATGTCTTCAAATTAGAATTTTTACATTCTTTTAGTTTTTGCGGTGGGAGTAATGGCCTGCCATACATACTTACATACAGACCAAAAAAACTGAACTCCAAAACTTTATTTTAATTTTCTTCAAATTATTTGGAGTTTTCAATTTCTTTCTCATACTTGACTTGTAAATTCTGTCTCCTCATTGTTAGGAAGTAAATACTTCCATTCATTGTCATCACAACTGTTGTAAGAAATAATACAGATTTTTAGAACAAAAATACAATTTGCATATTTTTGATTTTGAGGAAATAATTGTAGAGGAGAAAAGAAAAAAAAATTCAACAACTATAAAGTTACAGTGAGATATAAGTTGAATTTAAGTCAGGTTGGACTTAGTTTAGCAACATTCCTTCAAGAGTTGGCATTTTATCTCATAGCACTCCTAAAAGTTAAACAGAATGTAGAACAAGTAAATGTGATACCTGCTTTTCTTCTGGCAGAGGAAAGGATTTTATTGAAAAAGAAAGCAGAAGCAGCAGCCTTAGTCCACAGCAACATGACTGTGTCTGAATCAGACCAAACTAAACAATTGATTCAGTGTTTTGGCTGAACACAGCACCCATAAGGCATGCACTTGCATGACTAAATGGACTTCAGGGCTGCAGGCAGATCAAAACCTTGACGCTGCAATGATTTTTGCTGTGATCCTATGGATCTGGTGAATAATAAGAAGGGGCTATTCAGTTTCAGGGCAGATTTTCAAAATGTTAATCACTCCTTTGTTTTTCTCTGCAGAACTGTCATATTTTTCATTTGGATAGGTCTTTTGCATTGATGAATTTCTGACAGGGGAAGTGAATTGATTCAGAAAAATCCTAACCAGCTTGTTACTGGCAGAAAAAATATGTTTTGTTTTTTAAAGAACCTTTTGTGGAGCTCCTACTTCCTGAAGGCACTGTGTGTTACCATGGGGCAGAGCCAACAGAATTCTAATATGGTTTTTGTTCTTTATGACCATATTACCATGCATTCTTAAAATGACAGGCACTGTGTTAGGAAGTAACAAATCCAGAACTTATAGTAGTTTGTTCAGAAGTGAAGATCTAAGAATAAAGTGATTATCTTCATGTTAGGTGAGGCGTCCTTTAAGGAAACCAGAAGTTGAGTCTTCAGCTTGGTTCTGAAGGAGATGTTTGAGGATAATTAGCAGTAAGGTAATGCATCTAAATGATGCAATATTTTCCTAGATATTAGCTCTTTCTTGAGTATTGAAATTTTATTATAAAAGTAGTGCTAAACAGAGAGGAGCTATATAACCTCATAGACACTGTTAAAATTACAAACACTAAAACCCAATCTATAATCCACTTTTTGTTTCTTCTCATAAACCAGGATGTTCTTAGAAATGAATTAAATGTTGGTTAATACATCCTGTATAATTCATTTCACATCTAACAAAGCAGTTCTTGAATTAAAAGATTATTTATAAGTACATCATGTTAAAAATATTTGAACTTTGAGTGAAGAAATGTTGAATGGAAAATATGTTAGAAAGGAATGAACAAATTAGGGAAAAAAAAAAACCAAACAACCAAAGAGTGCCCTTAAGACATTCTGCAGAAATACACTTTACAATGTCCTATTATAAACTAATTGAAATATCACTGCTTAACCATTTGATGTCAAGAGTTCAACTCCCTTCATTTAGTAATACTACAAAGACTCACTTTAGTGCCCACCAGCATGCTGAGATCAGCATCTCCATCAGGAAGAGGACATAACACTATCTCCTTGACTATTTCATAACATATTTTCCTAAAAAAAAAAAAATCTTGACAAAATCTAAATGGAAATACTTGTGGTAAGAAAATGTTTTCGTTTTAGTTTTTCATTGCTCTATATTTAAAACAGCGACAATTACCCATACTTATACTACTGCTTCTAAGCAGTAATTTGTTTCTATTGGACAATGAGAGACTTTCTGAGTTGTATTTATATCAGATATTGCTAGTGTCTTATTTCTTCACAAACAGGATCTCATTTATCTTCATGTAATAACAAAGAGTAATAGCAAGAGAATGAACAACCATTACACAAACCAGGGTAGAAAGTGTAACCATTTAACGCATAACTGCACTGTGTTCTGGAAGGGAGACTTATTAATTAGCAAAAGTTAATGTTTACACCTTTTCTTTCTACACTGGAGATCAAATGAAGTCCTGACAAGTATGTCTTTCTTCTGTAGGATTCTGTATTGCCATTTTAGCTTTCTCTTTCCCCTGTAGAACACTTGTTTAACTTCTTTCCCATCTCTTTTTTACACCGACGCCCCATGTTCATTCTTTGTGCTGCTGGCACTCCCCAAGTTATTGTCAAGGACCCTGGCAGGGACAGCACCGTGCAGCAAGTTCAGAGTATGATACTGAGTTAAAGACTAGTGATGTTTTTACAAGCTCACACACTGCAAGCAGAGCTCCTAAATTCAACTTCAACAATTTCCGACAATTTTGACAATGAAGGAGTAGTTGACATTTTCTTCTTGGGTACATAAGTGACATCTGTCACCTGAGTTATCTAGTGATTTCAAGAGCTGCAAGTAGAGGCTCAAGTACACTGTCTCTGGAACATTTCTTGGATATGAAATCTGAAGATCGAGTCTTGTCAAATAGAAACGGATTCTTCGATGAAAGTTTGAAAAATAAATGAAGGCATGCTGCATGGGAGTTTTTAAATGATGAAATTTGTGTATAAGCAGCATTGGAATTTACAGAAATTCAAAGGATTAAAATAAATTATCCGGCTGAAGGGATCTGATGAATTAATTCTTCTAACTTTGGATCACTTTTGAAATTATGATTTTAAACCCAGCAAGTGGAATTTCAGTCAAAATAATTGTTCACATTTCAAAGCAAACCTGTGTTATAAAATGATCCCATATGGATCCCATAATTTATGGCAGATGGACAAATTACTTGGACTCCCAATTGTACAATAGTGTAAATTATGTAAAATATTTAGGAAGACATTAGCTACCAGTTTTCAGATAAACTAAATCATATTTTTGCATAAAGGACATGGTTTAAATAATTTATATACATTCCATTTTTGCAAGTCAGTGATTGACAGAAGCTCACACAGTGCGTTTATTTGTTTTGATTTTCAGTCTTATGGTTAGTTGAACAAATATTTAGTCCTACGATTGCTAAGCACACTGATGTAACAGATATAATTATATAAAGTAAAATACATGAAATGTGACCTAGTAACTGTTCCTCCAGTTCCTTTGCTATCTATACATCATTTGAATGATTTGCTGTCTGAGTTCGATTTCCAGTATGTGATGGAATATCAGGAATTCAAAGTATTAAAAGGAGACAAATGTTTACTAGTAATCAGGCACCCCATTCTCTCATAATTTCAAAGACAGGGAGTAAGAAAATGGAAATAGAAACAAGTCACTTTCAATTATGAATCCATTGTCTCAGGTGAGATACAAAATGAAATTCAAGTTTTTGAAACATGAAACAGAAAGCTGAGGAACTATCTTTGCCAGGAGAATACTTTTTTTCCTGAAATGTGCTTATTAACACAAAAGACATTTATTAAGACAAGAATAGAAGCTGAAGTCCACTCATCTCATATGGGTCATAAGCTCAAATACCATAAGTAAAAGACCTCTAATTAATTTAACAGAAAATTTGCCTGAATAAAAAATTCCCTCAAGCATTGATGTTGAGGATGCGGAAGATCCTTTGGCTGCCACTTGAGAAGCAGCTAGACTATATTCTGGTTCTCTGTGAAGTTTGCTTTCAGGCAAGCACCAGATGGATGGCACATTAGATAAAATTTTGTCTGGAACATTTCCTGATATCATTGTCCAGAGATTTTCTTATGCGTTTTTGCTACAGCAATTTAGAGATGGAATTCCTGATAGGAATATGGAAAGGGATTTTATAATTTCTATATTGATGCTGGTAACTCTGCCTTTTCTTATTACGTTTTCAATTACTTTATTTTGGAAGTAGAAGATAGAATATTTAATAGGTTGGCATTGTGTCTAGAATTTAAAAATAAAAGATACTAAAATAACAGTGTCGGTTACAACAGAATATTTATTGCTTGGGAAGTGATGGAGTCAAATGGCATTGATTTCTGGCATAATATAGTCTGGCTCTCATCCATCTGTTCAGGGCCTGATGCAGAAATCAATAGGTTTTTTGTGGGGAACCCTAGGCATTCCTTGCATTTAGACATTGGGCTTCCTGGTTGTTGATGGGATTAACATAATCAAGTCCTTGCACAAGTTCCATTTTCGAGCATCTTCTTAAAAAGTTTTTCCTTAAAGAATCGCTTCTTTTGATCAAATTGTGTTTATTTCTTTCATTTGTTGAAGTTCTATTATAATACAGTCTTATTGATTATATCTTGTGTGACTTCCAGCTGAGTTCAGGTAAAAGCATTTGCAGACTGCTTTAATATTACCACTAGTACAGTAGTGACTACTCTTAAAGTATCAATAAATATTTATGGAGAAAATTTCAAAGTGCTTAGACAAGAGAGGGTCTTACCCCAGCTTTGGGCAGCAAGGGGCATCATATTGCTTTAAGACATTATCTCATGGGGGCCTCCCTGGTGGCACAAGGTGTTAAGACGCAGCACTATAAAACTATCCATAGCCACTGCAGCACCAGTTTGATCCCCGGCTGGGGATGTGACCCACATGGCACAACAGACCTCTCCTGTCTAGCCCACTGCTCCCCTCAGCAGTGTATTTCACTGCTGCTCCCCACTTTGTTTCTGGTGAATCCTCTCACCCCCCACCCCTCTGGCCTGTACCCCAGTTTTGTATGCATAAGTAAATAAATCTTTTTAAAAAAGAAATTATCTCACACCTTACAGATTTTGACATTGTTTCATCTGTTTCTAAAATTACAGGACTAAAGAGCAAAACCACTAATTTAGGAACATAATCAAAAAGCTTCAAAATCTTCATTGTGCTTAAATTTTCATGTTTGCTAATACCTAAGAATCTGAGATATAGCTTGTGCTTCACTAGTAATAAAAATATAACAAAAATATTTTTTCAGAATTCTGAAAGGAACATGATGGCCCGAATCAAAGAAAAATTGAAATTTCATTGAAAGTGGGAGAAATTGGTGCTTCCCCCCCTCTGTATGGTAAGGTGATAAGAGAGTTTTTTTTTTCCTCTCTGGCCTAAACTGGGATTAGGAGCATGAATTTTGTAGATGCTGGAGACAGTTATGGCCTCAGCAACTCTCCTACTGATGTATACTTGAAGGTGTATTCTGTCCTGGTGTGATTTTTCAGTGTTTATATCAGGGTTTCTAGAAAAGTCATTATGCAATAGTTTGCAGTTTTTATGCAATTATGCATTATGCAATAGTATACGGGTTTTCATTATTTGTATTACAGCTGACCCGGGGTGTGAAGCATGCAGGTCTACTTCTATGCGCCCTTTTTTCCAATAAATATTAGCAATGTAGGGCCTCCCCAGTGGCGCAGCGGTTGAACGCAGGGTTTGCTAAGCTGCCTGCAGCCTCTGCAGCGCCAGTTCGATCCCCAGCTGCTCCCCGGCCACCGAAGGAGGGTCCGGCATGGTGCGCAGACCTCTCCTGCCACCCACTGCTCCCCTCAGCAGTGTACTTCAGTCCTTCTGCCTGCTCTGCTCCCCGCTCTGGCTCTGGTGAATTCTCTCACCCTCCCGCGCTTCTGACTGTACCCAGTGCTTGCATAAATAAATAAATAAATCTTAAAAAAATATTATCAATGTATAAATCGTTATCCCTCTAAATAAACATATTTTTTTTTCTGTATTATCATTTTGTTTTCGATGTATAGTATGGATAGCTAAGACTAGTTTTTGTACCACACGAAACAATATTGATATAGGTCCTGATAGTCAGTTGGTCTTATAAACAAACTTTGTAAACTTACAGTATCATTAAATACAATGCAGTGAATATATTTTCTGTGCTTTATGAATTTAAAGTATTTTCTGTTTTCTAATTTTAGTCTAAGACTACAGTATATAATATATACAAAATTTGTGTTAATAGATGTTATCAGTAAAGGATATGGTCAACAGCAGGCTATTAGTAGTAAAGTTATTGGAGACCCAAAAATTATTTGTGGATTTTTTACTGTGCAAGTGTTTGTGCACTTAACCTTGTGTTGTTCAAGGGTCGACTATAGTTGAGTTTATAAAATCACCTAGAAACCTGAATTAGCGGACATGGAACCACTGCTCCCAGAAGTACAGGCCTCCGATCCTATGGCCCTTGGCTCACAAAATTTTCACCAGTTGATCAATATGTAGCCTTGATTGTATGTGTGTCTGTTTGAAGATACCTGATTTAATACAATTTTTTCTTCAACCTTGAACTCGAAGTGAATAGTACTGTGACACATACCTTTTACTTTTTTTTTACTTTTTATTTTTGCATATAAGAGCTGGGTATAGGCCAGAGATGTGGGAGTGTGAGAGGATTCACCAGAGACAGAGCGGGGAGCAGAACAGGCAGATTGACTGAAACACACTGCTGAGGGGAGCAACAGGTGAGACAGGAGAGGTCTGCTGTGCCATGTGGGTTGCTCCCTGGCCAGCCGGGTTTCAAACTCTTGCTGCAGAGGCTTTGGATTGCTTCATAGTGTGGTGCTCCAGGGGAGGCCCTGACCCATACCTTGAATGAGGTTATGCAACACTTTTTTTTCTCTGTCAGGCAAATCACATCTTCTTGAGCTTAGGGACACAAGACAGCACTTCAGCTCAATATGTGGGGAGTAATTTAAACAGCAAAATCACCCCAAAAAACCCCAAACATGTAAAAAAAATGCCTCTAAATACTTGTTTGTAACAAAGCTAAAACAGCTATACCAAGCATCACCTGTTTGACCCCAGCTATGAATGAGGTCATATGACTGATGCAGAGTTTTTACTGCCCTGAGGATGTCTGTGGATGACCCAAAGGCATCTCAAATACTAATTTTGGGGTCACAAAAATTTTTAGTAAGTGAATTTACAAATACAGAATTTGCAAATAATAGGATCAACTATAATGAAATAATTTTAGCCACCCCCCCACCCTATATATTCATGTTTTGCATAGAACACTATCTTTATTATTATAATACGAATCTTGTAAGCCAACATTTCAGTGTGCCCTTTGTAGAGTGAGGTAAGAGTATCAGGCTTTTCTGCCCTCCCACCATTAGGATAGATGAGGGAATCCTGTGGTCCTGAATGCATGCCTGATGGCGGGCACCTGAAGTGGGTACACCTGGGCTGAGAGACTGAGTTTATAAGGGCGTTGTCACGGAGACCCCAGAGAAGCCAAGAATGAACGGAAGCAGGCGAGCCTAGGTAGAGTGAAGACTTGCTGAGCACCCAGCACCCCTGCCTGCCATGTGCCTGGTAAATCCCAATAAAAAACCTGCCAAAAAAACACTGAGGACTGTGACTCCTTCTTTACCTGGTCTGCTGGATCAGAAAACCTGCTCAGTGTCCATTCCTGCCCCTACACCTTTTGTCATGAAAATAAAAAGCAGAGGTAATAAAGATACTCACTTTACCATATTGTATTAGTAATTCTCCATGATTAAATGCTAAGCAAATTACCTACTAAGCAGTAGAGAAAGTACTTTATTTCAAGAATTCTTTTAGTTTGACCATATTATACAAGAGATTTTAGTTTTATAGGCGTGACAATCTTTGGGTCAATGAAAAACTCAATGGAACATGAGAAGTTAGTTAAAACAAAGTGGAAACTGCCAGAATGATGTAACTTTTACTAAAGTGAATAAATTAATACACATGAAGAACAAATTACAGAATAGAGATTTTTCACAGTTAAGTTGTTACTCAAGTTTGATTGAATTGATAATAACTAAAAGTTGCTCCCATCTGTTCAGTAGCTGATGAATAACCTGTCCATGATATAAATTTACTTCCTAGTGGACAAGTGTGGTGGGAGTTAAAAAACCATTTGTGAAAAGGCCTCAGTTGATGCTAACTGCCAGCCTTGAACAGCCAAGAGATGAACAAGAGGAGGATCCATGTGACTTTTTGTCGGAGCAAGGCCAAAGCATCCTGGTAAGTAGGATCTGTATATATATTTTCTGTATATGTATTTTCATTATACTTAAAACTAAAGATTTTTATCCAGGCAGGTTATTGATTGGGCTAAAATTTTGTAAAAAAAGTATTGTCTGTGGATTCAGACTTTGGTTACTGGAGACATCACTAGTTCTTACAAGTCAATAATTTGTTTATAAGCAATTCTGGGTTTTGTCACTTGGTTGAGGAGCAGGATTTTCTACTTAATCATAAATACTTGCCTAGCAGATTTAGCTTGTGTGGTGTGAATTAATGGCACAATTTTAGTTTTTTAAAATTTTTTATATTTGATTTAAATTGTATTTTTTAGTTGATGTTACAGTTTACAGGACTGCATATAATTTAGGAGCATAGGTTCACATCTCATCAGATGTATATTATCATATCACACCCACCACCAAGACACCCATAATCCTGTACCATAGTCCAATTTCAGAATTTCGAGTGCAAAATTTATATAACAATATTATATACAAACTTAGCGAACACTTCAAAAACAAATATGTAGCAGCTATTTTTAATTGTGTAGCAATTTTGAATTACAACAATGGGTTTTATGGTTCTTGCAAATTCCAATTAGTAATGTTTTTTCATTTTCCAGAGTAATGAATAATTTAAATGTAATTTAGACATATGCTGTATTAGTATGTGTAAAGGCTCATTTGTGCTTTACTATTAGAAAGAAATAATTCTTATTTTAAAATGCTGTATCAGCAAAACATGTAACATATAATGAAAAATATAAACACTTAAGAATATGACCTTTTGGGGAAGAGTAAAATTTCAAAATAACTAGAGTGTTTCTTTTTCAATGGGCTGTGATTGGCTAAAGTAGCCTGTATCTGAACATCAGCTCCGCTCCAAGTCTAATTCTGGTAAAATCAGCTATCACAAATACCCAACTCACAATTGTCCTTCTCACCAGCTGCAAATCAGAGCATTTGTCTGTTCCTTCCTGGACTGATATCACTTTCCCTGATTGAGAAACTTATATCTATGAGTGTAAAAACTGCTTTCAAAGTCCTGAAGACTCTCAGGACGTGATCCACACTGTCCTCATCAGCTACAATCTAGGACAAGCACACTAGAACTCACATCTTCTCCCAAGAACTCTGGGAGTGCCTGAGGCAGCACGTTACACAGTCATGTCTCCACAGTGCTCAGTGAAGGAACCGAGGGAGTCGAGGGTAAAACTTTCCAAGTAGTCCCTACGTCATCTCCATAGTTTGATCAAATTGAACTCTTAAAACTTTTTTTTTTTTTAAAAAAAAGCAGCAACAGATATAAAGACACAAAACTGTAGGAGGTGAGACTTCTGTTTGAGCTCTGTCATGTGAAGAGCTTGGGAATTATCACTCCTACAACAAGGAAAAACAGGGCAAACTGAAAATCAACAACTTTTCTTTGATTCATCAGAGCTGATGTTTGGGCAAATGGCCACCCCGGACTCTGAGAGGACAGACTTTGAGAAAGGTATGGCTCCCAAGACTTGTTTATTTGAGCAGAGAGATCTGGGACCTAAACGATGATAGAAAAGTTAAATATTTTTTTTGACAAGGCTGAGAGTGGTTTTACACAAAACTGGGTACCTCCTGGGAGCTGTGGTCATGGACGGGCAGGTCTCTGCTCTTACTCACACAGTCACTCCAGGAACACACATATTTCTCCTGACTAATCAAGAAATGGGTGTCATTGACATGGAGTGACTGAAAAGTTTAAAATGAAAGGGACTGCTTGCTCAAGAGGACATTGAGAAACAAACATGTGAAGCAAGGATAGATAAAACCAACCAACCAACAACCCAATCTAGCTTTCGCAAGAGACCAAATCCAAAGAATTAAAAAGTGTCTCTGATTATGCACTTCTGAAGCAATATAGAGGCACTGATTTAAACCAATCCAAGATTCTTTGAACTCCATGCCTGTGGGGTTTCCGAAGCCTTCTCTTGATTTTAGCATCTGCCCTGAGGCTCTGCCGGAGAAGCAGAACTGTCCTCCCCACTCCAAGTAAACCACCTAGAAAGTTCCTAATTCCCAATGCTGTCACTCTGCTGGTCTCCAGAACCTCCTGTTGGTAACACACCCCACCTTTACTGCCAGTCAATTTGTATGCTTATGTTATTGTAATGTGCATTTCTTCCATTAATCATATTGTAATTATATGGGATTGCCTTGAGTTCTAAGTGAAACCTCTGTGCAAGGGGGGATGTGAGTACATTGAAATCTGAGCAGCTTCTTACAAGACAATCTAAGTAGAAGCTTCTAATCAAGTCAGGAGACAAAAGCAAAAACACTGAAGGATTTGAAGTCTCTATATCAAACCTGGATGATAGGTCAGCTTTTAGCCATATTAACATAAATCCTTACACTAAAGGTCTGCTTACTTGATACCTAATATCCAATACCGCATGTTCAGCTTGCAGTGAAAAATCCCAGGATATGCCAAAAGGTAAGTAGGAAGATATATTTTGAGGATATAAAACAAGTTTGAGACTTAAGATATGACAAAGTTGTGGAAATTATTAGACAAGGATTTTAATAGCAATTATTATTATGTAAAGAATTATAATGGAAAATTAAATTACATGCAAAACTAGATGGAGAATGTCAACAGCAAGATGGAAACTATAAGAAAGACCAAATAATAAAAACCGAAATCAAAGGATACTGTTACACCAAAACCCAGTTCCCTTTCTCTCTCTTTTCTTTAAAGAGTGTCATCTTTTTCTATTTGTTTCTTGTACAAGTATTTTTCTAAGTGGGTATGATGCTAGTGATTGTTCTGGGATTGAGACTTGGAAATTAATGGTTTGTTTAATGGGGTAGCCATGACAAGGGCATTGCTTCTGAGGTATCATCTGAACAAAGAGACTTGCATCCCCACCCTTTAGAGCACGCCCCTGGTGATGAATCTCTTCCGTTCCCACAAAGGGGGCTTAGCTTCAATTTGTCTTTTACCTCTAAGTTTCAACTTATTCTTAAGATCCACTCAGGGAAGTGTGGACTTAATTACCATAGATTTAACTGCCTTATCTATGGGCAAACAACTTAGTGATAAAAAGGGTTTAAGCCTACTTTCATAGTATCCTTTCATAGTATCCTGATTCACTGACTTTAACCACACTTTATAGTTAACTATATGTAAAGTGTAATCTTATTTTTCAAAATGAAGACGTGGTAAATTATATTCTGAATATATTCACCATGTGTGATCTGACATCTGTCTCCTTCCCTAACCCCCTCCCTATACTGTCCCTCTGACCTATTTTGCTTAGCCAGTCCCCTATAGTTCCACTTATGTTGTAATTGGCAAGATTTCATCTTTTTTTTATATTCCTGAATAGATTTCAGTGTGTGTGTGTGTGTGTGTGTGTGTGTCTCACTTCTTAATCAACTCATATGTCTTTGGGCACTTTGAATGTTTTTGTAACTTGGCTATTATAACTAGTGCTGCACTGACCATAGGGATGCACATATTTTCTTAAAATTTGTGTTTTCACATTCTTTGGGTAGAAACCTAGAAGTGGAGTTGCTGGGTTGTATGGTAGGGCTGTTTAAATAGTTTTAGAGAACTCTGTAATGTTTCCCATAGGAGCTGGGAGGGTCTTCACTCCCACTGACAGTGTACCAGCATTGCTTTTTTCCCCACATCCTTGCCAATATACTTTATTTCTAGTCTTTTCTATATGGGCCATTCTCACAGATGTGAATTGATATCTCATTGTGGTTTTGATGTGCATTTCCCTGACTATAAGTGATGGTAGCTTTTTTTCATGTGCCATGGGCCACTTACTCATCTTCTTTGGATAACTGTCTATTTAGCTCTTCTGCCCAGTTTTTGATTGTTTTGTTGTTGAGTTGTGTGAGTTCTGTGAAGATTTTGGATATGAGCCCCTTGACAGATCTATGATGTGAAAATATTTTCTCCTATTCAATAGTATATTTTTTTTTAAGATTTATTTATTTATACAAGAACTGGGGTACAGGTCAGAGGTGTGGGAGAATGAGACAATTCACTAGAGACAGAGCAGGGAGCAGAACAGGCAGGCAGACCAAAGACACTGTTGTGGGGAGCAGAGGGCGAGGCAAGAGAGATGTGCCAAGCCATGTGGGTTTCTCCCTGTCCAGCCAGGAATAAAACCCGTGCTGCAGAGGCTGTGGACAGTTTCACAGTGTGGCACTCAACCCACTCTGCCACTGGGGAGGCCCTATATATATATTTTTTTTTTTAAGTTTTTTTACTGTGAAGAAGCTTTGTAGTTTGATGTAGCCTCCTTTGTTTATTTTTGCTCATGTTTTCCTTGCTGGTGGAGTTGCATCCCCAAAAACATCAATCCCAGAAGCTATTGTTGTGGAATGTCTTGCCTACACATTCTTCTATGTATTTTATGGTTTCAGATTTTATGTCAAATATTTAATTAATACTGAGTTCATTTTTATGTATGATGTGAGCTAGTTATCTACTTTCATTTTTTTTTTCACATGTGGAGGAACTTGTTTTACTTATGTGCACATATTGTACATTTTTTTTTTCAACCAAACATAAAGCACTTTTCTTTTTTGATGGCTCTCATCTTGTAATATGCAAATTATTTTAGTACTATTACCAATGCTTAAATAACATTAAAAAATATTAAGTATAGTGGCAGCACCAGAGGATCGAGAAATCCTGTATTGCAAAAAAAAATAAGCAAGGATGTTTAAAACTAAAAAAAAGAATGGAAAAAAAAAGGATTTACTCAAAAATTAGGATTAAATCCTTGATGACCAATGGGATTTGCAGGTCAAAGATGTAGAATTTATAATTAGGATTTGATTTGCATATATGCAGATAAAGTCTTAATTGAAATATTATAAGTATTATTAAAAAGTCGGGCATTAGTTGAATTATTTAAATACAATGCTCTCTTAATTTCAATAGTGAGTCTGAGTCTGGAGTTGACATAATGGGAGATCTGGTAATGTATTCCATTGGAGTTTATATATATATATATCCCTTTGCACTCTGCTGTCCCCTCTCAGGGGACATCGGAATTCTAGCATATCACTCGGATGTCCCCTCTCAGGGGACATTGCAATTTATTAGTGATTACGGGGAATTGAGGTTATTTCAACGTAACTTTTTGAGACATGCATGTTTCCCTGAAGTTTTATCTTGAAATGGCACAAGAAATTAAATCAAAATATCATAAAATGGCTCGGAGTGCAAAGGGATATATATATTTTTAAAGATTTGTTTATGCATGCATTCAAGAACCGGGATATAGGCCAGATGTGTGGGAGGGTGAGAGGATTCACCAGAGACAGAGCAGGGAACAGAACAGACAGACTGACTGAAATACACTGCTGAGGGGAGCAGCAGGAGAGACAGGAGAGGTCTGCCATGCCATATGGGTATCTCCGCAGTAGGCCAGGATTCAACCTGCACTGCAGAGGCTGTAGACAGCTTCACAGCACTGTGTTCAACCTGCTGCGCCACCAGGGAGGCCCACTTTGGAGTCTATATTTTTTAATTTCCTACTGACATGTAATTTAACACATATCACATAAATTAGTGACAAAATGTCATTAACAAACCATTACTTCAATAGTCTACATTTCCTTCATATAGATATTTTAATACCTAGTAGTAATGAACAAAATAGAAACTCTTTTAAGGTAAAGTAATCTTTTAACAAAAATGTATGTAGGTACTTAATAGTACTAAAACAATTCAGGTCCTTCTTCTCTACCCTTTAAAAATAGAATTTCATTGGCCTCCCTGGTGGCGCAGTAGTTGATCACTGGGTTGCGGAGCTGCCCGCAGCCTCTGCAGTGCCAGTTCAATCCCCAGCTGCTCCCCGGCCACCAGAGGAGGGTCCCACATGGTGCGCAGACCTCTCCTGCCGCCCGCTGCTCCCCTCAGCAGTGTACTTCGGTCCTTCTGTCTGCTCTGCTCCTTGCTCTGGTGAATTCTCACTGTACCCAATGCTTGTATAAATAAATAAAAAATAAATCCTAAAAAAATAAATAAATAAAAATAGAATTTCATAATTTGGATATGTTTAACTTTTTTCCCTAAAATTCTTCATCTGTGTGATGCCTGTAGAGTATTTTCTGCCTTGTTACATAAAATACAAATAAATTTCACAATGCAATATTTGCAAAGATAGCCCTTTAGTTCCAATTTTTAGTTAGTATGTGATTTAAAAATGCAGAGTAATGCCATTATATAATAATCATTTTCTTTTAAAACTTTCGTTCTACGAGAATGGAAGATTTGGAGATTATTATTAGTTAGTTGAGACCATTCTCCCCTGGAAAAACACCTCATCTTGCAATTTAAGAAATAATTTGCATTATAATGGTTAGCATAGCTACCTTCTAAGAATTATTTTTTTCTTTCAATAAAGAAACTAGATAAGTGATCTTTATAATGTACTAAAAAATGGAGCATCTTTGGCAAGCCACTCTGTTTTATTAGCTCCTGCTAATGCTTTGACACTGCACACATACAAGTCTTCTACACACAAGTCTTCTTTTTGAAATGAGACTGAACTGCAAAAGAGCACGTGTATGGTCTCATACAGATGTGTTTCGAATGGGATGCTTCTGGCTCTAAATAAGAAAATAATCTAAATGTATGGCACAAATGGTCTTAAACAATAAGGAAATATCACAAGTCAGAGTTGTGTGCTTCTAAGATTCGGCAGCTCAATTATACACTTGAAGACTCAGATTCATCCATTTTTCTAGTCTACATTGTATAATATTAAACTCTCCCTAAGGTCCTTCTCCCTATTGGAAGTAAAGGGTCACAACAAATGCCAATAAGCAAGAGGACTACAAGTTTTCTCATGTGCAAAGTCTCCTCTTTTGCCTCCATGGAATAAAAATTTCCTGTATATTCTGATTTAGTGGTGGAAATCCTTGAAATGAACCTCAGTTCCTCGAACAATACCTGGCTAGGGAAGTGGGGACCATCACAGACTTCATGGACTAATTCTGGATCTGCAGTCAATTCCCCAAACTATATGTTTGTCAGTGAAGAAAGGCTGGGATAGGTATTACTGACTTGTGTAGAAGTTCATTTTATCAATTTAGCAGCCTCCTCTCTAGATGAACATAAACAAAAAATATTAAAGAAAAAAACTATTTAGGGAAAAGGAATATTAATAAATATGAAAGCAATAGAATTCTAAATTTCCTTTATTTTCAACAAAGGATATAAACTTGCACATAAACCCCTATCTCCCTAATGAGAGATAAACAATAATGATAATTAAATATGTCATTAAATTCTAGTTTAGAATTTTTTTCTCAACCTAAATGAGTACCTTTTGAGTAATTTAGTCAATGAATATAAAACTTCACTCCTTATGCACCTTATGTCTCAAGCATCCTGGCATCTGGGCTCCTCTACTTCCCACTTACACACACCCCCCCCAATGGTACCTCAATACAGAGAGAACCGACATTTCCTCTGTCATGGCTCAGTCCTTCTGGAGTCTGGGTTAGATTCTGTCCTCCCTGCCTCAGAGCTGAAGGTTCTGCAGCTGGTGTACCGCCTAGTCGCTTCTCTGCACAAGACAGTTGCTCCACGACCCTGGGCCACTCACTGCTCCTTGTTAGCCTGGTGCTTGATCCTGGGATATCTGGTTGTAATTCCTAGTTGGTCCTTGGCTTTGGTGACTTTCTCCTGTGTTGCCAAATGCAGCATCCCAAAGCTCCTTGCTCTTAGGACTTCCCTGATGTCTGAACTGTGATTTGCCTGACATCTAGAATTTTCTAGCCACCAAAGAGCATGTAGGGACTTTTCAAGCCCCTTGGAGCACCTCAGTGGAGGACCCATGACATTGGCATGGGATTAGATGAGCAGGTGTTCATTCCCAAAAGGGCTAGCTCCTTTGGGACATTAACTGTCTGTCCAGGACTTAAAGGTAAGCTTATGGACGGGGTGGTTGTTAGAAGTCTGGAAGAAGCAATGGTTCTCAACGAGTGAGGCTAAAATGCCTATGTTATCAAGGACCATGGAAGGAAAGAAATGAAAGGTGTTGGGAGACAGGCATGTGGGAAAGTGCGTATTATGTGAAGCCACACAGCCCATCAGAGAAGTGCATTTGTGGCACCTCCCTGGTGGTGCAAGGGGTTAAGATGGCACACTGTGAAGCAGTCCGCAGCCTCTGCAGCATGAGTTGGATCCCCATCAATCCCTGGCCAGGGAGCTGACACACATGGCACAGCAGACCTCTCCTGTCTCACCCACTGCTCCCCTCAGCAGTGTATTTCAGTCAGTCTGCCTGTTCTGTTCCCTGCTCTGTCTCTGGTGAATCCTCTCACCCCCTACATCTCTGGCCTGTACCCCAGCTCTTGTATGCATAAATAAATAAATCTTTAAAAAAAGGTACATTTGTGAGAGGGTCCTTGGACATATGGTTCAGAAAAGACTTCTGGAGAATGCTCCCGGGGGGGGGGGGTGTCCTCATCACTGCTTTCTAGGGCGCCTCTCATTTGCAGGAGAGGGCCATATTAGGAGAGGGCATCATGAGCTTGGCAAAGGGCACCTTGAGGACCTGAAGCAATAGGGGCCAGGCTTGGTACTTACTCACAGACACCAGGAGCTGTGATCTTGTTACAGCAGCCTCAGCGACATTTATGTTTTTAAGTCACAGGAATCTTGATGCATGTTTGCTAGAGCAACTGGGATTCCTCTAACACAGAAATCTGAGCTTTAAAGAGGGTGTCATAATAGAAATCTAATATCCACGGTATTAACTTAGACATTGGGTGCCAGATGGTGAGGAAATGTGAGAACTCCTATTTAGTTAGTAATCCATTTTTGAAAACAGATGTTTTGTGCAAAAAAAGCTAACCAAGAGTCTGTAACTTATTTTGTTTAAAGGGAAAAATAATAAAGAATTATATATTAATCTAAAAACCCTAACTCCCTTAAAATTAGCTAAACTTAGCAAAATACCTATATGTAAATTAATTTTCTTTAGATAAAAAAACCCTAAGATTATTATTTACCTATAACTAGGTTTTATATGTAAAAATGCACTTGCTTTGTATATCATTCTTACATAAACTGATCTTCAGTATGCTCACTAACATTCTATACACTGTACTTCTGGCATTCTATCAATTATATTTAGAGTGTCTTGAGATTTACCTGCACTTTTTTTTTTTTTTTGATGCTTCATATGTTGTATTAAGTTTTGGGAATATAAATGTGTATTTTCCCATGAACTGAAAAATGGTTTGCTGAGAGATGTGGCTATTAAATTTGTGTATTTAAAAAAAAAAAGATGTTTCCTACTAAGAAAACATTGAACTGGAAGATGTTTTTCATATGTCTGTAAATACCACAGGAGGGAAGGTGGGGGTACTGATTATGCACCAGAAGTCTTTGCCACATACCAAAAAGTTATTACTTGACCCTTTCTCGTCATGCTTTTGTGATTCTTCAAATCTCCCTTTACCTCTCCATCTTTTCGTCTGTCACCTAGAATTCCCCAGGTAGGGATCTCACTTCCTTAGCAGATCTGGGATCACTCGTTAGCTCCTGATTTTTCTGCAGTCCACCCCTGTCTGTTGGTTTCTAGTACCCTCCAGGAGGCCTCCATGCAAAAAATAAGGGTTTTTTTTTTTTTTTTTTTTTTTTTTTTTTGCCTTTCATGTATTCATTTTAGTTTTTCTTAATTGTACTCACTTGGTTGAGATGCTGTCAATTCCTGCCTATCCCACTCAGCATCTATGCTGTGCCTTATTATATTCATCATCTCTTCCCCATTCCTAGTACGTCTCAGACATATATGACTGTATTATTTAAAAACAGATGCCGGGCCTCCCTGGTGGCGCAGTGGTTGAGCACTGGGTTGCGAAGCTGCCCGCAGCCTCTGCAGCGCTGGTTCAATCCCCGGCTGCTCCCGGTCCCACATGGCACGCAGACCTCTCCTCTGCTGCTCCCCTCAGCAGTGTACTGTGTCAGTCTGCCTGCTCTGCTCCCCGCTCTGGTGAATTCTCTCACCCTCCCTCGCTTCTGACTGTACCCAGTGCTTGCATAAATAAATAAATAAATCTTATCATCCACCCCACAGTCCCCAACCCAGACTTCAAGGTTCATTCATCCCTTTCTTCACTCTCTCCCATTCTGTGGGGAGTTTAGAAACTGTCATCTTTACCACCTCCTACCCCAACTGTCAGGCTTGGGGAGATACAATGTATATAGGAGAATTTCTCTTACAGTGTATCCTCCTTTGTTCTCAGTTTTATATTTTTGTGTTCCCAGACAAGCCATTGGATTATGAGTTAAAGCAGAGAAGCACGGAGATTCTGTCTGTGCTTGAGTGTTCGTGTGTTCACTTGTCACTCCTGTTCTTTCCAGTCTTCACTGTTCCATCAAGTCATTGTTTAGTTACTTAGATAGTGTCCCTTCCCCCCACGCCCCAAGACAAAAGAGAGTTTATTATCACAGCAATAAAGGGGTCAGGGTATTAGATTTTTCTTGTACCTGTTCCCCTAAAACCAGTTCCTGCAGGCAGCTCAAGGTGGGCCGGTGACCTGGGTACAATGGGGCAGCTTTACCGGAGAGGGGCCCTGAGCTTAGGGCACACACATCTTTTTATTATTTTTTTTTTATAAGTTTTTTTTTTTTAAGGTTGTTTTTTTTTTTTTAAATAGAGGCATGTTTTATTTATTTATTTGTTTGTTTTGTTTATACATGCACTGGGTACAGTCAGAAGCGCAGGAGGGTGAGAGAATTCACCAGAGCCAGAGCGGGGAGCAGAGCAGGCAGAAGGACCGAAGTACACTGCTGAGGGGAGCAGCGGGCGGCAGGAGAGGTCTGCGCGCCATGTGGGACCCTCCTCTGGTGGCCGGGGAGCAGCCAGGGATCGAACCGGCGCCGCAGAGGCCGCGGGGGAGCTTCGCAACCCAGCGCTCAACCGCTGCGCCACCTGGGAGGCCCTCACACACATCTTTTTAAATGGGTAATGAAAGCCTTACTTATGTTTGGCATTTAGGACACCTTTTTTTTTTTTTTTAACATAATAGCCAATAAACAAATCTGCCCTTTGTTATCTGTCTTCCAAAGTGTTTCCTATGCAAATGACCTTGAAAAGATAGGACAAAGGCAATCTGCTCACAAGACCTGCAGAAACACAGGGACCTTGGAAAATGTCTCCCATTCTTCCTGCTGGGCAATTCTCTCTCTCCCCTCCCTACACCACCCTCAGGAAACTTGTCATTCTGATAACTTTTTCTTGTTGCAGTCACGCACAAACCTTAGGTTACTCTCCTTTTCTGAAGATTTCCAAAGAAATCACTGCATTGATTATCCTTTCCTCTCTGATCTTAACCTCTGTTCTATTTTTTGATTATTTGTGAAATTGAACATCATTTCATACGTTAGCTACTCAATGGGGTAGTGTTTTATTTCAGATGCGTTGGATAGCATTCTTATTCCTTGACAGGTGTATATAAAATTCTCAATTTCTGTTCAACAAATAGAATCGATGTCTGACATCTGCTTTCTTTCCTTTTCTTCCCTTGTAGTGAACTTTCTCTGTCTGTCACAGACGTTGAAAGCTTATTTTTTATCCTTTAAGTTCAATTTTACCATGCTATGACTTAGCCGTAGGTAATATTTCATCCATCCACTTGAAATATGGGTGATTTCTTCTTTTCTGCACATGCATATTTTTCTTATACTTAGTAATTTCTACAGGCATTATTTGTTTAAATTATTCCTTTCTCTTCTATACCTACACCCCACAACCCCACTATGAATCTACTGAATTAGAGGTCCTCTTTCTTAGCTCCCTCGTAGGATTTCTGTCTTTGTATGTTTGCACCATGACTTTTTTTTGAACTTCACTTTCAGACCAGTAAAATCAATGTTAAAAGAAACATGCTTTCTTTAAATCATTTGTCGGTTGCTTTATTTTTCTAAGTATATTTAGTTCCAGGATGTCAAATTTTGTATGATGCCTTGAATCTTGTTAAGTACTTTGTTATTTAGTTATTTTATATATTTTTCAAGTGACTATTGAAGAAACTCCTTATCTGATTTTTTGTGCTCTGAAGTCTGCCTCACCTTATCCCTCTGACTGCTTCTCTTACATAATGTCATTTTTATCTATAAACTTATTTTTGCTCACATGTGATTACTGTAGTATTTTTTTTGTAGTATTATAAGGATGCCGTTGGGAAATAAAGGCAAAGAGAATCTGGCCTTATGGAGTGGAAATGTGAAGAAAGGGTCAAGCTGGACTTATGTTCCCCTGAACTTGATTCAATGACTCAATTTTATTTATTTATTTATTTATTTATTTATTTATTTATTTATTTATTTATTTATTTTATATAGTCTTTTTTTTAGTTTTCTTTTTTTTTTTCAATTTATACAAGAGCTGGGGTACAGATCAGATGCACGGGAGGGTGAGAGGATTCACCAGAGACAGAGCGGGGAACAGAACAGGCAGACTGGTGAAGAACTAACTGCTGAGGGGAGCAGCGGGCGAGACAGAAAAGGTCTGCCGCGACATGTGGGTATCTCCCAGGCTGGCGGGGATCGAACTGGCGCTGCAGAGGCTGCGGACAGCTTCACAGCATTGCGCTCAACCACCTGTGCCACCAGGGAGGCCCTTGACTCAATTTTAGACAGGTTTCTTACTAAGCCTAGATCCCTGGTCTCCTTTTTCTTTGAGCGTTCACCTTAGAAAACTTGTAAATTTGCATTCTTTTGGTGTACTTTAAAAAAAAAAAAAACTTCTTGCTCTTTTTGTAACATGGGAATGCCTATCTCAGAAACCTAGAAACTATTACTTTAAATTAATATTAAAGGAAGATACTGTCCCTAACTCCCAGCTAGTGTGAGGCAGGAGCTTAACTTAGTATACAGATGGCTTAATCACAGAGAAATATATTTACAAATTTGAAAATATGTCAGTGTGCTTAACACATTCTATTTGTCAACTTACCCCAGTCTCTAGTACTTTTCTAATGCTCACTTAGCACTTAAAAAACCTGACTTTCTTTCAGTAGAATTGAGTTTTTTGCTCCCTCCCTTATTGCAATAGTCTGGAATAAAGTCTTCCTTGCTTGTTTAACTTTGGTACAGTGTTTGCTGTGAGGGAACTTAGAAATCTTCCTGCTCTTCATTTTCTGTCCCAGGGCCAGAAGACCATCAACTTACCAGCTATTCTCCCTTTGGGCTCTTGGGAGTCAAGGTCACTCATTATCTTCAAGAAGCAACTGTATCTTTCCCATCATTCACAAGCCTCTGATTGTCAAGCTTGTGCATGGATCTTTCTCACTCTAGACGCTGCTGCTGTTCTCTAGACGTATCCCCAAACCTATCTGTATCATTAGCCAAACTGCTGTTTGGTCACATAGACTTTGTCATGTTTTAAATAATCACGGTACTAAAAGCTTAAACATATCCCCAATAACTAACTACCAAGTAAACATGAGAGTTCCTACCTCATAATTCCTTTACATTAATGTCTTATGTACTGGGGTTTGTCACAAAAATGCAGGCTTTGGTGTTGGTTTGTTTTGTAGAACTGTAGAACTGTGCTAATCATATTTTTCTTCATCATGTTCTTTTTGCTCACTGATCTTTCCTAGATATATTTAATTTCTAATGTCTTGTAAAATTGGTACTTTGAAGGCTTTTACATGGCACTCTCACATTAAATGCTGGTCAAAATTAAAAACACAGCAGATTATTGTGTTGCACATGTAGTTATTAAATGCTCTGAGAGGAAGAAAACCAGCTTCCCTTGGAAGATTTTATGACCATTCTCTTCAAACTGGTTTCTCGCTTAGGGATTTTTAATTTCAGTGACAACAACAGAAAATATGGAATGATTTTATTAAACTACAGGTGAATTGGTTGAAAATAAATTGGCTAATTTGATTAAGTGTCCATAATAGCAAATTGCTTTACAAGACATATTGGTCAAAAATAAATATTTCTATTCATTGGTTTCCTATTATATACAATTTTGTACACCCTTTTAGTATTTTTCATCCTTTTATCAAAAGTTGGGAGTAGAAGAATAACTCTGCATTTGGAAAATTTATTATTCTTAGCATTTTGATTCAACACTCATCTCTAAACATGTTGCTTAATGTGTATCAGGTTTGCACATACATCCTTCTGTAGGTTTAGTCTTGAAATTAAAAAGTGTTTTGTTTGAAATTGTAGCAACACAGTGACATAGATGAGTAAAAGTTATAGAATGCTGGAAAACCCTGCATTAGAGTAAAATACACATGCTGTGGGAAAAGAGGAAAACATTGAATAAATGAAGTAGACAATATTGACAAAGTTCAAGTTAATTTTAAAACAAAACATCCAAAGAAAGAAAATATTATCCAAATAATGTTTAAAGTTTTGAGATTTGCTTCTAGACAAATCATCTGGATCTAGAAATAAAATGCATGCACACAAAGCACGCATTATAGTCAAAAGAGAATTTAAGAAAATAGAATGTAAATGTGGAAATACCAAAGTGACAAATATCTGTATTTGTTAATGATATGTCAAAGTCAATAACCAGTGTTTAGAATTACATGTCATTTCAACTAATTTACTCATAACTTCATTAATTACCTCAAATTTAATTTCTGTATAAACAGTTTAGTAGCATGCATGATCTCTAACTATCCATAAATAATGTCAAACACATTTTCTATTTCTTGGAAGTAGCAAGATCTCTACCATTCAATGGAAAAAGTGGGGGATATAAATTTCCATAGGAGGAAGTTGGCTACCAATTGATACATGAAGTTACAGAATTTATTCTATTTGTGACTTATGAGTTGAATTTTATCTTCATAGATTGCAATAGACAGATTTAGCTCACATTTATTTATTTATTTATTTATTTGGCCATTAATAGCCTAAGGTCCATGATCTGTCTTTGTGCTCTTGTTTCCTCTCGCTCCTAGAACTGGCAGCACGTGACAGCAGTCACAAACAGTGGAACTATTCTGGGCAACCTTGTCATTAAGAGTCACACTCCAATTTCCAAAGAATGCTCCATTTAGAAGTGAGGGGGAAAATCCTGCTTAATGTTAGGGGGGGAAAGTGATTCTTTAAAATTAAGATAGCATTAAGGAAGTCTTTCCTTTCAAACTGAAATTATCTTGACACATTTTTGACAGCTTAAATGAGATTCAATTTCTGAGGTCATCTGGAGGAACCATTCATTTCTAAAAGACTTAAGATAAGACAAAGACATGACATAAAAAACTAAGAAGTATTAAATACTTTAAAGTGTCCAACATAATCATCTGTGTCCATTCAATGTAAATAAAATGTAGAAAAGTAAACCTCTATGTGGATCTATGGTTTAGCATAATAAGCTGAGATGGCAAAGAAAACATTTCATTCTGTAATAAGCAAACTTTATTATCTTAAGAAAACTTTAAGGGAAAGTTGAATGCAATTCACCAATGGACCACATGGATCTGTGTCCCTTTAACATCAATAAAGCATGTTTATATACTGCCTAAGAATATAGCTTGTTCATATTTTCATCTTAACTACTATACTCAGTACCCAAATGCTAATAAATTCTCACTCTATTGTAGAAAATATTTCAAGGAAGATAATTACTTTGAATTTCTTGAAGAATCAAATAGAAAGGTTTACTTCAATATGTTTTTGAGTAAGAAATATGCATAAACTAGAAGAATGTAAAAAAAATGACAGTGTCACTGAGTAAATCCAGGCTTCTATGAGAATTTACAGTTTGAATTTTTTTTTTCATCTGGGAAATAATATCAGCTTGAGAAAAATGAATGCTTTCAATTAAAAGGGAGAGAACGTCAATTAGATTCAAGTTCCTTTTTTAGAATATGAGCATACATGTTAAAGTAGATGGTTAAAAGGAATGATAGATGTAATAATCTATATTTTAGCTCATAGTGATGCATATCCCCTTTTTATTTTTTACCAAAATTCACAAAACATTGGGATAATAACATTTTATGTTAACTTTTCAGGATCTCATAATAGATAACTTAACTTGACTTATTCCACTGAAAAGCTGAGTAAGTCAAAGCTGAATTATCTCTACATATTTGTGCCATGTATTTATTCCATTTGAAAGTTCTCTTGAGTTTTCCACAGCCTTAACTAGCTCCAAACACATACTTGTTTGAATGGGGCTGTTATGTTTAATCTGGGAGTCCTTGTAGAAAGCTGCCTGCGATTCATCACTTACATGATAGAGCGAAAGTGCTTGTTAAACAGATTACTAGAATTGCTACCAAAAGTCATAACTTAAATTTCAAAAATTTTGAGTCACCTAGAAATGCCTTCAAATAGTAGATGAAATATGGGCCTCCCCAGTGGCGCAGCGGTTGAGCGCTGGGTTGCGAAGCTGCCCGCGGCCTCTGCGGCGCTGGTTCGATCCCCGGCTGCTCCCCGGCCACCGGAGGAGGGTCCCACATGGCGCGCAGACCTCTCCTGCCGCCCGCTGCTCCCCTCAGCAGTGTCCTTCGGTCCTTCTGCCTGCTCTGCTCCCCGCTCTGGCTCTGGTGAATTCTCTCACCCTCCCGTACTTCTGACTGTACCCAGTGCTTGTATAAACAAACAAACAAATAAATAAATAAATAAAAACATGCCTCTATTAAAAAAAAAAAAATCAAATAGTAGATGAAATAGCCAATAGCAGAGAGTATTGAATTAGTATTTTAGAATAAACACATTTCAGGTATGATCTCCTACTCCATGTTACAAAAATTCTTGAAAATATCCCCACCTCTAGTATTGTCATTACTTACTTAAAATTTTTATTGAGGTACCAGTGGTTAGCATCATCGTTAGTATTTTGGATGTATAGGATCTCCCGCTTTAGGTGCGGTTACCAGAGTGCACCTACCATCTAAGCACCCCTAATCCACCACCACAGTCCTTGGTGCTCTCTCCCCACTTTGCTCTTGGCCCCCTATGGTTGCCTCACTCCCAAGGTCATCTTCCAAGGGGTAGTTTTTCAGTTTAACTTTATGTGACCCTTTGTTTGGTTTCTCTATTTTAGACCTATTAGTGATACCATCAAGTATTTGTCTGTCTTCTCCTGGCTTATTTCACTTAGCATAGTCCTCTCCAGTCTAGCTGTGTTCCTGCAAAGGCAATGCAGGAGGGCTATGGGTGCCCTGGTGGTGGGTGTGGTGTGGTTACACATAACTGAAAGGGGTGATCCCAGACCTCTAAATCATACACAATGTTGTAAACCAATGTTACCTCAGTAGAAATACAATTTTAAAAAGTTTATTAAGGTCAGATAACATAGAGGGGTCCTCAGCACCTAAGCCAGTGGACAGATCTTCCATTTGAGGTAGGAGTCATACCACCCACCCTGACAGGGGTCTTCTTATACCCTGCTTATATTAAGTGTGTTCATTTTTCTGTAACGCTAATGGCGCCAGATATCCAGGGGAATTTTCACCGATGTCTTTGTTCTCCAATTAATAGACTCGTGTATGGATCACGGTTACAAATTAAAACACATGAACAAAACAATGGGGAAATTGCTTTACCTTTCAGAACAACACAACTATCAGTTGCAAGCCTAAGATGGCAGCTATGCAAGATGGAGTCACTTTGGTTTTCCAACATCAACAGCTACTCAACCAGTGCCAGGAGGTCCTCTTTCTGGAAGGCTCCCTGCGCTTGGGGCTTCAGGAATAAAGAGGCTCTGAGGGCTCTGCTTCACCTGCCATAAATACACTGAGGTCCATAAGTAGACATGTGTGCTGTGCTGGGGGCCACATGGGGGCCTAAACATGTATCGCAGTGTGATCTTTCATGCAAGAATACTGAAACTGTGGAAATATTTCTCAGGAGCATAAATCATAAATCAAAATGGACTCTCCGACTTAACTTGAAACATTGCTACAGATTATAATGCAAACTCTTTCTCAAAATTGTAATTTTTGAAATTTTCTAAATAATCGCAGTGCATTGTTCCTTTTCAGAATAGTTAATGCTGAAATATGTCAATGGCACTTCTTTGGAACAAACAAGTTTGGCTTCTGGAGCAGTCTTGGGAAAAAGGCCTGAGATATCAACTTACACAAGTGGCAAGAGCGTAAGTGCATTCTGTAAATCATTCAGAAAACTTGCCACTGGGGTTTACAGAACCGAGGACATGCCTATTCCGGATGTGTGAAGCTTAGAGGGTAGCAGCTGAGGCTGAGGAAGGTGAAACCAAATCTCCACTCACAGTTCTAAACTTCAAGACTACTGACCCTGACATGTGAAGTCACCTTCAGTGAGTACGAAGTTTCTGATTAAACAGGAAGAAGCACAATAAAGAGTTTCACATATTGCATGATGTGGCATGGATGCTCACAAAATGCTTCATCTTTGCAGAGTTGGATGAGCAGACAAACTAGGGAGGCTACTGTGCTATATTTTAATAGAAGAGGAAGAAGAACGTGGTTGAGGACAGGTGAATGCACCTGTATATAGTGTGTTGTGTGTAAAATAATAAGCTTGGTGTGCTGTGATGCATGTGCTCTAAAGAGACAGTTTGGGTGAGCACACAGGTGGGGTTGTCTGCACACATCAAAGAAGGAGGTTGGAGGCACAGTAGAAGAACTTTCATAATAGAAATCACCAGATCATTAGCTGACTTTGTCAGCTGCAGAGCAGATAGTTTGTTTCATAGCAACTGATTTGAGAAAGAAAAGACTTTCAAACAAACCTGTTCATTGCACTTGAATGTGTGCCCTTCTGAATATTTAATAGACATTAATGCTAATTATAGTCAATGGCTAATCAATGCACATTTCCAAGTATACAGAATATTAAAAATGTATTCTTCAGTTAATATGAAAGGAATCACACAGACAAATAGCCCTACAATCTCGGGACTCTTCCCAAATTTTGCTTACATTTGAAACTAGTAAAATGCCTGGGGAGAGACACAGTCCATTTGCATAACTAAAGAAAACTCTGGAAATTTTTAGTGAAGATGTTTCTAAAAAATAAGTCCTTTTGTCAAATTGTATGTACATTAAGAGTCTCATCAAACTAATGTAAAAAAAAAATCCCACCCACTGCAAATACAACACCACATATGTACATGTTAGATATCATACTTTTAAACACTACAGTTGATTTTTCAGATAAGAAAAGGAATGAACAATTTCTAGAACTAAAAGGTAACCAGAAGATAGTTTGTGCAATGTGACCCAAAGCAGGCAACACACAAGGTTATGACATAAAGGCCGTTGAGATTGTGGATTTAGTGATCAAGCAGAAATGAGGAATAGGGTACACTATGGGTGCACAGGGACATCCCTGGAGAGTCCACCAACTCCCCCTTCTAGGAGTAGCAACCCTCTGGCACTGGAAAGCTGCTTGTCAGGGTCTGTCTGTGCAGGGAAGTGAAGGGATGGAGACTCATCGTACATGAAGCTCAAGCCTGATTCATTGCCGTGCCTTGATTAAATGCAATCTGCAAGGTCCTGGAACACGAAGCCAAGAAAACGGCATGAAAACGGCAAGAAAACTGGTTCAGAAAAGTTAACACATACAGGATTCTGCTGTAATCAACTTGAAATCTGGACTGGACAGCCCAGAGTTTGGGGAGTGTGTACAGAAAACAACCCATGGAAAATGAATTCATCCTCAGAAGTTAAAAACCATGTAGGACAAAAACCAGAGAAACTCTGCCTTGTGAACTGGATGAAATGAAAATCTTGAAATATTTTGTTTAAATATTGAGTAAGATTTAAGAGAATTTGGTAATATGGCATTCTCCATGTCTGAATAAACCCTTCCTGAACTGAACACCTAACAATTTTGGATAATATATGTAAAATAAATTTTTAAGTGCATAACTGAACTGTTAGGAGGTAAGAAAGAAATGCCAGAGACTGGAAATTATGATGAATGTGAATCTGCAGAGTTAAGAAAAGACAAAAATTGGCATTGGCATTCACCCTGAGCCACCTCCCCATCTGTGGTGATGTGAGGTTTTTGTTTTTACATTAAATAACTAAATCACATTTTCCAAGTGCAAGAAGACTGACTTCTGATGCCCCAGTGAATATGTATTATATGAAAAAAGACAAGAGGAACCCCTTAATAACATTTAGCTTGCTGAAGTAGCAGCAGTGGTAAGGTTTTAGTCATGTGAACATTTTAGGGATTTAAGGTTTCACCCTGCAACTTTAACAAACAAATCGAGTACAGCATTCATAAAGTGTCCATATTCTAAGTGTATGGCTTAATGAATGTTTACAGGGATATACCTGCACCCCACATTATGAAACAGGGTGTTGGCAGAACAAAAAGCCTCTCCCATTCCTACTCGCGATCCCTAACCAACCAGGAAAGATATTGGTGACTCCACCCTTGTATTTATTTCACCTGTTTTTCACTTTGTAAAAAGCAAATCTTTTCTGTCTATAGTCAGTCTTCATAATGACTAGAGGATGCCCCCATGTTGCATGTGGAAGCACTTCGTTCTTGTTGCTCTCCAGTGTTCCATGATATCAACATGCACATTCTATAATCCCTGCTCTTCAAAGATCATTGCCTTGCTTCCATTCCTTGACTATTATAAAAAGGGCTACTCTAAACATCCTTGTATATGTGGTGCCATGAACATAAGTATATTCATTTCTGTTGCTTTAATACCTAAGGCTGGCGTGTATAGAGCATTAGCAAAATCCTGGAAAACATTATTTCAAAGGGTTGTAAAGTTCCAGTTGTTCCATATTTCTTAATGTTAAGTATCTTAATTTTGCCACCCAAGTAGGTTTGAAGTGCCACTGCATTGTTTTAACTATTTTGTTTCCTGATGAGTAGTGATATGGTGTGGTAGATAACTTTTTCAGATTCTTGTTAGTCATTGGGATATCCTGTTTTATCAAATTCCTTTTTTAAACTCTTTTGTTGACTAGTCTAAATATTTTTTTTTTTTTTGGTTTTGTTCTTTAGTTGGATGTGTGTATTATACTTGTTGATTTGTAGGTGGCATTAACGTATTTTGCATTTAAATTGTCTTTTAGTACAAGTAGTGAACTATCTTCTATTCATGAACTGCATTTTTATTTCCTTAGTGGAGTCTTTTAACAAATAGCAGTATTTAATTTTCATGAAGTTTCATTTATTAGTATTTTCTACATATTTAGGATTTTTGTTTGGTTCTACTTAAGAAAAAAATTCTGGCCTAACAAGAACAAAATGAATATCTTAAGTGATTTTGGTGGGCAAAACACATAAAAAAACTAAATGGGGAATTTCAAAACAGCAAAATTCGAAGTGTAAGAAAATAAAATGTAGTTCTAGAGCAGAAAAATAAGAGCATCAGAGATTCTTTCTATGGACTTAACAATAGACTCAACATAGTGAAGGAAAGTAAAGACATAAATATAACCAGAGCACCAAGGCTGATGGTAGAAAAATGTTAACTTCTTTGTGAAATGACAGTTTATTATCTAACATTATTCTGTGATTAATTAAGGATGTACATAACTACATTCATTGGCCTTCTTTAATTTCTCTTGAATATGTATTTCATTTTTCAGTGTAGTCACTCTTATGTACATTAAGCTAGCTAGCTTTTATGATTTTTTCATAGTAATATGGATAAAATTATTAAAATCTCTTTTATCTTGCATATATATTCATATAGATTTTTATATATACATATGTGTATATAAGGAATATTTTTGTATTCATTATAAGAACACATCTCTAGATTTAAAATTGTTTTTTAAAGATTTATTTATTTAATGCATAAAAGAGTTGGAGTGTAGGCCAGAGGTGTGGGGCATGAGGGGATTCTCCAGAGACAGAGTGGGGAACAAAACAGGTGGATTGCAAAGGGGAACATCGGGTGAGACAAGAGAAGTCTGCTGTCCATAGCAGCGGTGACAGCATAACAGGGCTAAGACTTAACGTTAAGACTATGCCACCAGGGAGGCATCTAGATTTTATTTTTTTTCTATATGCATAGTTATGTTTTGTGCAATTAATGGCTGTTTCTTCTCCTGTCTCTGATTCCTTTGACCTTAATAAATTCTGCTTTTTCTATCAAACTGGTAACAGCCCCTATAAAGGGCTAATAATGTACATGCTTGCTTTTCCCCAAACTAGATGCAAAAGTTTCAATAATGCATCACTAGGAATGATGTTTATTATTTTTTTCTTTTATGTTGTTGTGAATAGTGTTTGTCAGGTTAATGAAGCTCTCATGTCTTTGGTCTTTGAGAGGTTTTTATTTTGTCCTTTTTTACTTTTTAATATTTTACTTTATTGGTAAATATTTTACTTTTTGTCTGTTATGGTGAATTTTATTAGTTTTTGAATGTGAAATCAATATTTCAACCATAGCAAAAACATCACCTGGCTATGAAGCTATCTATCCTTTTTCTGAATCACCATGTAAACTTTTAACTTGGGGCATTTGTATTTATATTTAAGAAATTGTTCCGTAACAATGCTTCCTAATGTTATCTGATGTATTTGGGTGTTAAGTTTATGTTTTTCTCTTAAAACATTGGGAAATGCTATCTTTTTTCTATTCTTTGCAAGACTTCATGTAGCTTGTAGGGATTTTTCTTGCTTACATATTTGGAAGAATGTACTAGTGAAACTGCCTTTGCCAGGAGGCTTCTTTGTGTCAACAGAATTTAGTAACAATTCAAAATTAAAATAATATCAAACTAAAATGATTTATAAATTTCTTTTGTCAGCCCCAATTAGGTGTGGGTTTTATTTTTTGAGAAATTAATCCATTTTATATAATTTATAAATTTATTGCCTTAATAGTGTTCATCATATTTTTACCATCTTTTGTTAGATCTGTAGTGATATCCCTTTTTTTCTGTTCCTATACTAAAATTATATTTCCTCTTTTATCTTTACAATAGATAAAAGATATAATAGATAAAAGATAAGCATTTGTAGATTTTGTTAATCTTTTCAAATATTCAGTTTGCTGAGTTTACTTTTAGTATTTTTTTAAATTATAGATTTCTTCATTTCTATCTTTCTTCCTTCTTGTATATTTGATAAATTTTATTTGCTATTCTTTTCTTCCTTCTTGAGATACATGTTTAAATATAAAATTAAAATTACAAACTTACCTTATTTCCCCAATAGAACGCCTTCTAGCTCAATATATTATATGTGTTTCTGATCTGAATTATTTACTTTTTTATGTGATAATTGAAAAATAATCAAGTGATGGTGATAAAAGTTATAGAAGCATATTTTAATCATTAATTTTACTTAAACATATAAATGTAATTGGGGTTCATTAGCCACTGGGTTGGATGCTGCTCCTCAATACTTCATATCCATCTATACCAGTGAATGTGATCTTATTTAGAAAAATGGTTTTTGAAGATGTAATCTCATTAAGATGAGGTTACGCTGGGTTATGTTGACCCCTAAGCTCATGACAGATGTTCTTTCAAGAAGGGTCAAATTCAAATAAATGGAGACAAAGAGGTCAAGGGAAAAGCTATTTGAAGATGGAAGCAGAGGTTGGAAGGAACAGTAGGCATTGCTGGGCCACATCTGAGGAGTTACGCTGCTAAGCCTCTGAACCATGCACAGTGCAAACTGGTGATGCCTCAGTTAAAACAAACAAAAAAACACACAAACAAACCCCCCCCCCAAAAAAAAAAAAAAACAGAGGCATCAACCAGATTCTCCCCCAAGATCCTCCCAAGTCCAACCTTGTTGACACATTAATTTCAGACTTACAGCCTCTGAAGATGAGAAAGAATATATTTAAGCACCCAGTTTGTGTCACTCAGTTACAACAGCAGCCAGTCATTTGGTAGGGGACGCACCTTTTCTTTGATTTGGATTTTCTGGCCATAATCCAAAGAGCATGTTTTTTACTTAAACTGCAATTTCCAGTTGCCAATGTTTAAAGTGGAGTGAACACATTTGTGAAATACAGGGAGTGAGAATTTCTTGATATTTTTAAGATTCTCTCTCTCCCCTCCCACCCTTTATTGTTATTTCTCCTGTGACTGTTTGGGAGACAATTTCAAATGGCATATATTTTTCTACTGTTGCTAAGGAGTACGACTCATTTTTTTCTCAAAACCAACCTCTTTGTTTCACATTAATAATGCTTTGTCTACATAATATTTACTTCAACGAGCAGGGTTGGAAGCTGGTACAACTGAGTGTGTGTAAACACGTAGTACAAGACTGAGTCCTCACAGGCACCTGCCCCGCTGTGAGCGCCAGGCAGGGAGGCCTCCCAGCTGACTGGGGAATAAAGGAACTCCAGTCTGTCCATTGAAATAGGCGAATCTATTTGGGTTTTCTTGAACTTTATTGTTACATTTTTGGTTCTTTCATTTTGACTTTTGTTCTTTTCTTGTCTTTGGCAGCAACTTTGGGAAGCTGCCTGTGAAACAAGGTAGGGTAGAAAGAAAGGGAAGTAGACAAGAAATAGGAGTGAGGGAAGAGAATCTGCCCACAGATCTCCTATTCCAGTGATTGATGTCAACCTGGAAATTTCAGCTACCCTTTCTGAGTCATTTCTGTTTATTTTAATCCACTTCTCTCAGTTGCTAGGAGATGAAGCAACTGAGACTCCTAGGACTGAGCCTAACAGGACTCAGTTTACAGAAAAAAAAATAACACAGAAGGTGAGCTGCTTCTGCAAAGAGACCACAAAGTCCAAATATGTACCAGAAAGCTGGGATTGCACTTTTTTCTCCCTATAGTGTAGATCTGGTGATGAAGGATCCCTCAATCTCAGTGAAAGTGTATTGCTCAAGCTGCATTGAGCAAATAATGGCTAAGATACATTCAGATTTAATTGGTGCCAGGAAATATTCTACTTACTTCATTGTTCTCAACTTCCTTAGCTCCCAAAATAATGTTTGATGCAAATGTTGTTAATTGTCCTCATTTTACAGACAACTAAATCATAACAAGTTTTAGTAACATCAGTTTGCACTCACAGAGACTTAGCTGAGCTATAAACCAAGCATCTAGCTGGGTATTGGGTGATGCTCATTTGATATCAAGTGATATGGAGTGGATTAAAAAATGCTGGTCCTCTCACACATCATTTATGTATGCCTTAATCTCCAGCACCTATAAATATGACCTCATTTGAAAAAAAAAAAAAAGAATCTTCAGATGAGGGCATTATCCTGGATTACCTGGGTGGACTTAAATCCACTGACAAGTATCCTGATAGAAGACACAAGGAAAGAAGTTAGAGACCATGTGAAGATGAAGGCAGAGATTAGAGTGATATGGCCTCAAGTCACAGGAAGCCAACAGCTACCCAAACAGGAGGAGGCTAGCAATAAATCTGCCAGCTTCTCCAGAGAGTGGGATCTGGCAGGCACCTTTATTTGGGCCTTCTGTCCTCCAAAGTTGTGAAAGAATACATTTTTGTTGTTTTAAGCCACTGTGTTACATTAGCCACAGAAAATGTACAATATAGGAAATTAAAATAAATAAGAGCTGAAGAAGCAGATTGAGAGGCAATGAGAGACATTTGTATCCATTATAATTAGATTTTTGCAGAAATTGTTCCAGATCTCATTTCCTTAATTAAGAAATGTATCTATCTACCTTTGAGATAGTCACTGCTATGTATTTGCAAGTTATTTTTAAGAGCTTGTCATTTTCTATTTTTAAAGCAATCATTTCCTAAAAGAAATACATCAAATGTTCCAAATAAAAGCAGATGTAATAAAAAGTACCTGAGTGAAGTCTTGCGCTGGGATATTATGCCTGGAGCAACTTGCTTTTTAACATCAAGTTAAGAGTTAGCACAGTTACCTTCTTTGATATTTTTATCTATTTATTTTTATTTAAGTTTTGAAGTAAAAGGGTGGGAAGAATCAGTGAATCCCTTTCACCTGCCACTCATGCCTGAAGGAAATCCCATTTGCCTTTTGGTAGGTTTTTAAAATTTTTCCTGGTGGCTAGAAGTCACATCTAGGTAAAAGGGAACTTCTGGCAATAGGTCTTTAGTTAAATAGGACAGTTCGTTTGTTGCAGGATGGGGGAGTTATTTGCAGGGTGGGGGAGCAGCCTATAGTCTGATAATCCCCTGGTCTTGCTGAGTCCATGTTTCTGTTCTGGAAGGATCCCAGGACAGAGGGACAAGACTCAAAGACAGAATTTTGCTGCCCCCATTGTTTTTATCAGGTAGGTAAACAAGAGGCTAAATAAATCTGACTCTAGGCCCAGGTGATTGCTGCGATAAATTCCCTCAACTTGTAGTGGTTTTATTTTGTTTTCTTTTTCCCTACATTTTTCCAAGTCTGTGCATTCCTGAGTTACCAAGTTAGCCTGTTAAATAAGCTACAGATCTTGAGATCAGAATGGGTCAGTCTGGAGCCTGAGGCACATGGCCTGCATGCGATACTCAGCCAGGAGCTAGTCAGGCGCCCCCTCAACCACCACTGCAGCTGACAAGTGTTCCCCACTAGCAACAAGAAATGGAACACACTGGAAAGGAGCCATGGGCTTTCGACCAGTTCATTTTCCTTCTCAGTCAATAAAGTTTAATTCCTTTGTTCTCAAACCCCAACCTACAACCTATGTAGACCCCTAGCCCAGGCACCTTGAAGAGCTTTTTTATTTAAGGAGGTCACCCTGGGGCTTTGTTGCTTTTCTACAAATCTTTCCTTTTACCAGAGCCTCAAATTCCTCATTCTAATCTTAGTCTTGAGGTATTCAAGGGCCTGGGTTTCTTCTGCTTTAACCCGGACCACGATGTCTCTACTCCCAGTAGGTGAAACGGGGACCAAGCAGCACTAACATTGCCAGGGACTTGGGTGAGATGCTCCTTTTCCCATTGCATGTCTGGGAACTTCAGCAAGTGTTTCTTATCTTTTTTTAGTCCTCACCCATAAGTAGGACAGCGTGGCCAGGGTGGACTGGCTGGGCTACATTTCTTCTCCCAAGCAACCTGGGTTCTGCAGATTAGGTCCTGGTTCATTAACTTCTGAGGGCAGGTTTCATGCAGAACACAGTGTTCTGGTGTATTTTGCAGTGATTCCTTTACCCTTCCTCTGCCAGAAGAAGGAGCAGATTTTTCTCTGATATTTACTGTAGAACCAGATCAGTCTTCTGGATGTCAAATTCTCAAAAGTATGGGGCCCCCTTTGGGACTGGGTGCCCTGGAATTTTAACTCTGAGAGTTTGCTGCATTGAGCCTTGAGCAGCTTCTTTGCTATACTTTTTGCTTTCCTTACCCCAGTACTGGTTCCTGCAGAGATTTCAATTCTAGAGTTTCTGCTCAGGTCAGTTGGATACCCTGGATCTGCCTACCTGTCTCTCCAGTTTAAGTGGCAGTGGGTGGTCACGTGACCTCACAACTCTGACAAATATAAAATGGGTCAATTTTTCAGTCTGTTAAGCTCATTACTTGTTGTTAGGATATCCGAGTACTAACTTCCAAGTTCCATACATGCAGAACCAGAATATCCCCCATTTTATTAATACAGACACATGGTACCCCCATATAATCAATAACACAACAAAACTGTGCATGATTTCTATTCCAAAAAATTCCTTTGTACACCCATCCATTCAATTCCAATGTCCACAAGGCATAGCTCATCTTATTTTGATCACCATAAGTTATTTTTACCTATTCTTGAAAATTATATAATGGAGTCCCACAGTAGTCTTTTTGGGTCTTGCTACTTTCACTCAATATGATGTTTTTGAGACCCATCCAGGTTGCCCCATATACTAATTACTCGTTCTTTTTAAATCATATATAATTGCCAGGAATCTATCACATAGTACATATTCATTTTAATGTTAAGGAGGATTGATTGTTTCCATGACTACACAATATAGTTATTTTTAGTTAATTTTCAGTGTTTACTTCTTTCTGCTGTGAATATTGTGAACATGTCTTTTTTTGGACATGTCTTAATTTCTGTAGAATAAGTACCTAAAATGGAATTTATTTTGATGTTATGAGAAAATACAAATGCTTCCTTAATGATTGAACCATCTTTATTCCTAGTAAAATACTGTAGATCACAGTATCTCCTTACCTGATCAATTCTTGGTGTTTTATTGTCTTAGTAATTTAAGTCATTCTATTATTTCTTATCTGGCAGCTTTTTTTTTAATTTATATGTTTATTTATTTATACAAGCACTGGGTACAGTCAGAAGCGCGGGAGGGTGAGAGAATTCACCAGAGTTAACTGGCAGCTTTAATTTGGATATCGCTGAATACTAATGATATTAATGAGTTTTTAAAAATGTTTATTGACCATTCATATACCTTCTTATATAAACTGTTCACCTACTCTTTCTCACCCAATTTTTATGGGGCAATTATCTTTTATTATTGATTTTGTAAAGTATTGTGTACATTCTGAATTCTGCATATGCCAAAATGATTTCTTTCTCTCTAGACTTTCTCATTCCTCAAAAATTTATTTTGCTGAACTAATTAATTTTGATGAACTCCGGTTTATTTGTTACTTTGTGTCCTCACTAACTATCCTTTGCCTATCCCAAAATTTCAGAGATAGTCTGCCATGTTTTTCTAGAAATTTTTGTTTTTTAACTTTTAATGTCTATAAATTCATTGTGAGGTTAAGAATTTTGTACAGTGGGAGGTATGAGGTGAAGTTCAGTTTTTTCCCCACTCTTGTTTTCTGTTTCCCTTCATCTTTTGAAAACACACTTCATTTCTCTTCATTGAGTTTGTTGGCACTTTGGTTGAAAAACAAAGTTTTACAAGCATGAATGTCATTTCTGGACTGTCTATTCCGTTGTTTCATTTCTGTCAATTTTTTGTCAACTTTCATGCAAGTGTCACAGTGCCATGGTGAATGTAATTTTTTGTAAGTACTGAAATCTGATAATGCTGGTCCTATAACCTTCTTCCACATATATTAATGATTATTGTGCCTTTTCTAGGACATTTACCCTTTCCACATATTTGTTAGAATTACAACAAAATTTTGTTGAATTTTTCACAGAAGTTGCATTGACTTTATAGGTAAATTTAGTTACAACATGTGGCATATTTTGTAGTTTTGTGTTGCATGTGTTCTGTTGAATTTAACTACTTTCTATAGCTAATACAGACACTTTATAGCAGAAGGAAAGTGCTAGCTGAAAGTTAGGAACAGAACTGAAAAAAAAAAGCATTATTAATCAATAAATTTTCCCCATAAATATTGTACAAGGGTCCCCTTTTCTCTACATCCTCACCAATCCTTCTCATTTCTTATCTTTTTAATAGCCATTTTCAATGGTATGAGGTGTAAATAGTTCATTATTTCAAATAATTACTATTTTCTTTTATGTGCCTGTAGGCCACTTGCATGTTTCTTCGGGGACATGTGTATTCAGACCCTCTGCTCGATTTTCAATCAAGTTAATTCCTTTTTATTGAGTTGCTTGAGTTCTTTCTTGAGTGTAATCCCTCATTGGATGTATGCTTTGTGAACACTTGTCCTGCTCAATAAGTTGCCTTTTTGTTTTGAGGATAGTTTTTTTAGCTGCAGTGATAATTGATTTAATTTTTTTTTGTTGCCCTTGTTCATGGAGGGGTGTCCACAAGGATGTGATTAAGATCAGTGTAGAACAACTTATTATCTATGTTTCTTTCTGTGAATTTCAATTTCTGGTCTTATTCTAATCTTTCACTTTTCTTTGCTTTTTGACTTTTTATTGACTTTTATTTATTTATGCATAAAAGAGCTGGGGTATGGGCCAGAGATGTGGGGGGTGAGAAGATTCACCAGAGACATATTGGGGAACAGAACAGGAGGATCTACTGAAATACATGGCTGAGAGGAGCAACAGGAGAGACAGGAGAGGTCTGCTGTGCCATGTGGGTCACCTCCCTGGCTGGGGATCGAACTCATGCCACAGTGGCTGGTGATAGCTTGATAGTGCTGAGACTTTAACCCCTGCACCACCAGGGAGGCCCGAGGCAAAACTGTTGGTGGTGATCAGAATGTTGATGACACAAAGGTCAGATTCTGATGTCATACATCTGAAACCTAGCTGATATTCTAGTCATAGGTGGGCAGGAGAGCTGCTGCTGCTACTTTGCAAAGGGAAAAGATTTGTGAAAAGAAAAACCTGCATAGTTACCTGCAGACAGGAGAGCTGCCCTAACTAATATTATAAACCAGTGTCAGCTTCAATAAAATTTTTAAATAATGAAATTAATGAACATTTGTCACTATTAATTATGTGCAAATCATGTGAATCTTAGTGAAGAAAAACGTTTACAAACATGCATGTCCCCATAAGTTATAACTACCTTAATACATCTATTTCTATGAAAAAAATACATGAAAATACTATGAAAATACATCTATTTTCTGATTAGATCAAATCTTGTATAAAAATACCTACATTTTGAGTCTCTGAGAAAACAGAGAAAATATTTTTGTTTTAAAAATATTCTCATCCATTACAAAAGCCCCATCACTGAACCAACGTAATCTCAATTGTCTCTGTTTGGAACAACCAGACGTTCCTCTTTGCACCCTAGCCTGCCAACATTATCAGCTGAATTTAGATCCTCTCCTTTGTCAGTATACCTTTCAAAGAGGACTTTTTAAATTTCACATTGAGAGTCTGGATGGAGATCTCAGGATGCTGGTAATAAATCATGCTTCCTCTGAGTATCTGTGGGCTGCCTACACTACTCAGAACTGTAAACAATTTATCCGTATGAATTTTTACTGTACAATTTAATCACAATTCCATCTTAGAGATAATGTTCTTAACATTTGAAAATTCCAAGTCCATGATAAATATGAATTTTCAATTGCTACAGAATGGCAGAATTATCATCTTCTTTAATCTGGATGTGAGCATTTATAGATGCTATAGTTCAAGGAAATGACAGTGGATTCACTAAAGTGATGATTTTTTTCAAAGACCCACTCTGAGAAGATTTGAGGAGCTTGGGAAATTCAGGCAGTGGTAGAAACTGCCTTGATGTCCTTTCTTCTGAATTAGCAGTGGGATTCATCATCAGGCTCAATCACATGTAAGTGGTGTCATGTCTCATCACCACTTCTTCAACAAGCATTTATGGCTTACCCACTTCATTCCAGATGATAAATGCCACTTTTATTCACATTGCTTAGGGACTATGAGAAGAGACACGTAATAACTCAGTAACAAAATAAAATATTGGTGCTGGCATTAGAAAAATAGTTATGAGACTGAGTTCCTGAGATAAGGGGACTCTTTACATACATGTGCCAACCATATCTGAGACTTACCTGAGCAACAGGGAGAAACTGGCATATTCAGGGCAAGGAAACTGGCAGTAAGAAGAAATAACTGAAAAGGTGCTAAGTTTCAAACAAGGGTGTTTTTTTTTTTTTTCAGGTACAGAGAAAAGGCGAGTGAGGCCAGAACATAAATAGGTATAAAACTTTTTTGGGTGGTTTTATAACATTTTTTTAAAATGAAGTCAATATATTGGATTTTTATTTAAGGTATTGTAGAAAGCATTGTTTTCATTAAGAACTGAAAGTTTGGGTTGACAAAGACTAGTGATTTAGAGAAAATCTGGAATGTATCTACATAAATGTTTATGTTAGGATAGGCAAGTGTACAGAATGGTAAACAAAACTGACCCAAGTTTCCCACATGTGCTACTCATTGTCTTAGTCATACTTCAGGCAGATAGGGTCACCTCTATCAGGAGAGTTTGGTTGTTTGCTAAAGAAAAGGAGAACATAGTGACTCTTGTTCTGATTCCTAAGGTTTCTGCTCAGACATGTCACATGACACTTCACTTTCCATTTTTTTCATGAAATCAAGCCACGTAATCAAGCTTGAGGATTATGCAACAGAGAAGTAATAATCTTTCACCAAGATAGGGAAGACAATATTTTGAAGGAATGCAGTCTAGCAAATAATGCTTCATGCCATTGAAATGCTTTTCAGTAACTGTATTATAACATTTAAGATAACATATTAGGATTATATATTGAAAAGCAACATAATTTTAGTCACCTTACCAGAATTAGATTTGGTCTCATTTCTCCAACTATATGTGGAAAAATACAAATATATACTTAGGAACATTATAGGCAATAGTATTATTGAAAAAAATCAGCCACACAAAGATACTAATACTGAAGGACTTTATGCAATAGTAATGTTTTGGCTAAAATTCTTTCCTTTAAATAGAGAAACTGGATTTAGATAATTAAAGATCTGATTTGGAAAAAAGTGCAGGTAAAAATTAATTTAATCTAGAAGAAAAAGAAAATGACAGGGGAAAATATGGCAGAAAAGTAAAGATGTCTTCAGTCTGTAATGTTCCTTTCCCATGTGATAGAGCTACTGGTTTGAAGTGAGGCCCATGGCTGCCCATATTTCTACTCCATATGGATATGTGGCAAACTTTTGGCTGATGAAAGGTAATAGGAAGTGTGTCATAGAAATTTCCAGCAGCCTTTCTTAAAAAAAAAAAAAAGAAAAACACAACAAAAAAGATAAAGAAAAACATTTGCCCCCTTTATTCTTCTTTCTTTATTCCTTAATCCTACTACTTTCCATTCAGATACTTCCCTAAACAATGCAGGGAGCAGTGAGCTGGAACTACCAGCAGCTAGCCCCAGATGACTTCCCCCTGAACCCATTCTTAAGTGACAGCAGAATAAACCACTAGCTTCTGTTTTAGAACATAGCTAAAAAGGATGCAAAAAAATCAACAAAACAAAACAATAAACAGAACCTGGTGTCTGAAATATATATATTTGTATTTCACAGGAAAAAAATAGTGTCTCGGCCTTGCGCTATTTCCCTCTCATATGGATAAATCAGAAAGATTTTGAGGTTACAGATCTTTTTAGTTTTTAACTGCTGAGAAGTTGAAGCATTTTCATCTTGGTACAGAATTCAAAAGAATTACTTTAATTGTCATTTAAAATAGTCATAGTAATCACTGGCTTTCCTTATGCAGATTATATATTTGAATCTTGAGTGACAAAGATTAGATAAAATTCACCACATGATTGTCAGCCAATTCTATGGTTCAGAGTCATGAATAAACAGTCTGAGTTTTACTAATCTTATTCAATTCATTAGGGCCAGGAAAAAGGAAAAAAAACTCACTGGTGAATGGCCTTAGAATAATAATCTGTCTGCATGATTATATATAGAAATACATTGAAAGTTAGCAAAGTTCTCATTTTGGTCCTCAGTTGGTATATTTTTATTTGCATAAGTAGAATGAAATAATGGGGTTTGTCTGAAGTAGGACAGTTTCCTGATGAGAAGCTGTGACATTTTGTTAAATTAAAGGGAAAGCAAAAATAAAATGGATAGATTTCATATAAAGTGACTAGGTTTCTTTCTTCTTTTATTCCTGGTTTCCTTAACACTAACTTGAAGTGATACAGCTAAGTCAACATTTCAGTTTTGCTTTTCTCTGCCTTTTATGGCCACATACATTGAAATTTCCAGAATGTCTGGTTATACTGGTTTTATAACCAGAGTAGGGGTTAATTCATTCCAATATTCACCATTTCATTCTTGTTCTAGGAATTATGAATGATAAATTATGAAACTTTTAAATTTATGACTCGTGCTTCAATGAGTATTGATTAAGTGGCACTATGGTTTATAATAATTTCATTTTTTCAACTTTAAATGGGCAGCCCTGGATTATAAAAATCAAAAAATGATTTCAAAATTCAAGATTAAATTGTATTTTGTGCTCTCTCCCTACACACACACACACACACACACACACACACACGCGCGCGCGCACGAACAAATTCAGTGTATTCCCAAGTACATTCATACACATGCTGAAACCTGATCAAAGGAAATAGAGTTTAGGAAAAGGAAAATATATTTTCATTGTCACTGGGGGAATTTAGCCATTCGAAAAAAAGGAAGACTATAGATGACTGTGAATTTTTAAAAATGAATTAATTTATTTTCTTGCATCATTAATTTTTGGACAGTGTCCGAGCCCGCGGACTGTTCAACGAGGTTCTCGAGGGGAGAGCAGCGACCTGAAGAACAGGGGTACACCGGAGGGAGACACGTGCACTCTTCGTTCAGCTATCGCAGGTCTCGTTTACTTTCGGTTTCGGCGGGACTTTATAGCTGGGGACCGGAAGCGGAAGAAGCAGGCCAAAGCCGTCATGCGCACTGGGCCAAAAGAAGCACAGCCAATCACAGAAAGGGGGAGTGTCCTGATGCCACGAGGTAAGGCGCCAACAGGACAGTATTTGTTTTCCCCCCTCAGGTGTAGTCCACGTAGTTCTCCCACATCATAGCACCCGTGACCCATCACCATAGTCCCTTGCTCTCTCCTCTCCCATGTTTTGACCCTTCTTGCCGCCTCTCGCCTACTGTACGTCTCAGAACTCTGGTCAGCCTGCAAGCTTTGTCTTTCAACTTGAAGTACCAGTGGATGATGACGTTCAGGTTGCTGCTCTTTCTTCTCACAATCCAGTCTCCTGCTTTTCCTTATGCTGCTTTCCCTCCATTTCTACCTGCTCTTTCACTTTCTCCTTCATCTTCATCTCTCCCTTTCTCTTTCCTTCCCTTCCCCTGTGTCTTCCTCCTTTTCCATCATTTCTCTTTCCCCTAACCTTTCCTAGTTTCTTCTTTACTTCTAGGAAGAATTAGATCCTGTAAGGTCCTCTAAGGTCAGAACCATCTAATTGACTTTTTTTTTTAAAGATTTACTTATTTATTTATACAAGCACTGGGTACAGTCGGAAGCGCGGGAGGGTGAGAGAATTCACCAGAGCCAGAGCGGGGAACAGAACAGGGAGACTGACGAAGTACACTGCTGAAGGGAGCAGCGGGTGCGGCAGGAGAGGTCTGCGTGCCATGTGGGACCCTCACCGGCAGCCGGGGATCGAATTGGCGCTGCAGAGGCTGTGGGCAGCTTCGCAGCCCAGCGCTCAACTGCTGCGCCACCAGGGGAGGCCTTGATTGACATATTGACTCTCATATATGCTGTGAATTGAGAACATACTATTCTGACAGTTTGCTTTACTTCTTTTCTCCCATTTCCCTTTTTCCCCGTTAGAAATAAAATGCTGTATAATGATTGCAATGACATGTTTTTCAGGTAGAGCAATAAGAGATGAAGATTAGGAAATAAAAACCAGGATATACATTGTCCCAACACCCAAAGCCTTTCACAGCATTTCCTAAACTATTTTCACGACTGTGTTCCAAAGTATGTATTTTGCATAAAATCTTTGTATTTGAAGTTCGCTGTTTTGTAAAGTTTGTCCCTTGAGTCTAGATGCTTTTTCTGCCCTTAGCTCCAGGCAACTGCTTCATTTTCTGAGGCATAACACTCTTTCCTATTTTTCTTCCTTGTCACTTTTTATAAATTTATAGTCTAATGTTTCTTTTACTCTTACCAAACTTTAATAAATTGAACATTTTCTCAGTAATGCGCACACATATTCTCTAATCTTCCTCCATGGGCTAAAACAAATCTGTTGTAAAGAATAGAAAACCTCTACGTCCCAGAACTCATCTTTTTAACAGCTGTTCCAAAAATGTTAGAATATGTTAAAAACACATGTTAGAAAGTTTAAAAATTGTCTTATTTAGATCATTGATATTATGTATGAAAGCAAAACAGTGGAACAGAAAGAGGGAGGATCTTCTGACAATCGAATTATTTGAGTGCAAAGGCTCCAGGACTTGAACAGGGATCCCGTGACTCATCATTAATACAATAGTGCTCACCACCTCCTGGTTCTTAGCATTCTGCTCCATGTAAATGACAGGGTTCTGTTTCGGGCTGAACTCTAGCTTGCTGCTGATCGTGGTTGTTGTGGTAGACTGGTTTGCTCAGAAAAGGTACAGCATCCACCTGATGTATTTTCCTCTAATGCAGACAGGAGCAAAGTCAAAATTGTGTGTTCCAAGTTTGCCACAAAGATTCCAGTGAAAATTTAGATTCTGCCAATCAGATTTCCTCACATATTTCATTTTAGTGCTGAGTTACATGGAAGAAATGGAGAATAGTTTGTATGATCCATTTTGCTAGTTTACTCTTGCAGTAAGCTTGAAATGACAGTTATGACAGTAACTCTCTGATCCTGTCAGTGCAGCTGTCCTGTGCTTGGAGGGCATCTTTGATAGAATCTTGATGGTACCAAGACCCCTGATTTTAAAGAAAAAACAAATCAGTTTCCCTGTAAGCACAGTTCTGTAATGTTTTTCTAGGAGCTATTACTACAAGCTGGTTTCTTGGTTAAGTAACTCATTTTCCTTAAAACGGTTTGAGGTTTTTTGACATCTGTACCTGAGAAGTGCTTGGCAATTTTTGGAACCAGGATTGGCCATAAGTTTGGGATCTGGGAAATTAAGACATTTTCTTCCTTCGTGGTATTCCAGTGAGGTGACTGTCTAGTCACCATTGGGTGGTGAGGCACTGTTGTATGCTGTGGCAAAGGTGACTGCAATTATCACTGGCCATTTAAAATAAAGTAACTAATACATGACATGGGTACACTGTGTCGTGACTGTCTTGCAGCAAAATATTTCTGGATGAGGTATGAGCTTCTCTAGACATTGGAGCACTTGAGGAAGAAAAAAAAATGACTTAGAGTTAGCTTGACTCAGGGCATGACAGAGAACAAGGTGACTCCTGGAACTGCTCTTAAAATAAGTTTAATGTCCTCTGACTCATGTTTCTAAAATCTGATGGTTGGTTTTGTTGAATTCATAACAGTGTCGTCTGTTATGTAAAGATAAAGGAAAAGAAGGGAACAAGAAGGGTGTGTCAAATTGGAGAGGTGTGGATAATTTAAGGGCTCTCAACTCTAGAATGCCAGTGTTCCTCTCATTTTAGGAGAAACAGTTTCTCTTTCTGTGTATGAAGATAGTCCTGTTTTGTATGGCCGTCCTGACAGCATCACATAAAAGGTCATTGCCTTGGGCCTCCCCGGTGGCGCAGCGGTTGAGCGCTGGGTTGCAAAGCTGCCCGCGGCCTCTGCGGCACCGGTTCGATCCCCGGCTGCTCCCCGGCCACCAGAGGAGGGTCCCACATGGCGCGCAGACCTCTCCTGCCGCCCGCTGCTCCCCTCAACAGTGTACTTCGGTCCTTCTGCCTGCTCTGCTCCCCGCTCTGGCTCTGGTGAATTCTCTCACCCTCCCGCACTTCTGACTGTACCCAGTGCATGTATAAATAAAACAAACAAATAAATAAATAAATAAAACATGCCTCTATAAAAAAAAAAAAAAAAAAAGGTCATTGCCTTGCAAGAAATTGCCATTTATATACCTTTTCCTGCAGGCATTATCTCCTGACTAGGGGCTGAGCCCTGCATGCCCTGAGAGGTTAACAGAGAATCAAATCCAAGAGCAAAAAGGCTATAATGCCACTACAAATCCAAGACTTGACTCCTTTATATTAGTGATCTTGTGAAATATGTGTGGGAATGAACATTTGTGGTGTTAGATGAGGAAAGGAAAAACATATTTTGAGTGGCACTGATTTGTAATCAAATGTAACCAGTAAAGATTCTGGGTTAAAGTCATCAAGTGGAAAATCTGGAAACAATGTCATTTGAGTTCAGAAACCTGAACTCAGAGATAATGTCCAAAGAGAGAGTTGAGAACACATGCTATTTATTAATGTACCAAATGCCAAAGGACTCATTAAATTAGGCAGACAGGGTGGTGCAGTAGACTCATTAAGAATTAATTGTGGGGGGCCTCCCCCGGTGGCGCAGGCAGTTGAGCACCACGCTGTGAAGCTGTCTGCAGCCTCTGCAGCACCAGTTCGATCCCACCCGGCCAGCGAGGGTCCCACATGGCATGGCAGACCTCTCCTGTCGTGCCCGCTGTTCCCCTCAGCAGTATATTTCGTCACTCTGCCTGTTTCCCGCTCTGTCTCTGGTAAATCCTCTCACCCTCCCACGCATCTGGCCTGTACCCCGGTTCTTGCATAAAATAAATAAATAAATCTTTAAGAAAATAGAATTACTTGTAGGGGCCTCCCTGGTGGTGCAAGGGTAACGTTATGACGCAACCTTCTGTAGCCACTGCAGCATGAGTTCGATCCCCGGCCAAGGAGATACCCACATGGCACAGCAGACCTCTCCTGTCTCGCTCACTGCTCCCCTCAGCAGTGTATTTCAGTCAGTCTGCCTGTTCTGCTCCCTGCTCTGTCTTTGGTGAATCCTCTCACCTCCCGCACCTCTAGCCTATACCCCAGCTCTTGTATGCATAAATAAATAAATCTTTAAAAAAAAAAGAATCAATTTGGTATGGATTGATTTGGGAGTTCAGTAACAGAGTTTGGATTAAAAATGCTTTTAAATTTGGAATGATATCGCAAAACCATCTTTTTCTTTCCTCTGTTGTTCCTGAGTCTCTTACATTTTCTCAGAAATTGATAAATTCATTATGGCTGGCAGATTCCAGGGAATAGGACAATTAGGGTAAGAAAGGGCAAGCCCCTTTTAATACTTAAAAAAACAGCTGAACAATATTCCATAATACATCCCTTGCGGGCAATTGTAAATTAATGTTACTCAGGATCTTGGAAGATGAAAAGTTGTGGATTTCTGTTGCATCTCCATTTTAATTCCCTATTTTTCCAAGAGAACATGGAGAATGATGATGATTTCTTACATGTTTTATTGGGTGCTTGGCATTGTTTAACACTGTTTCAAATAGTCTTTGTATTGAAGCAAATCAACACAGCCTCTCTCATCTGGTGAGTGGCAATAATACTTAATATTTTTTTTTCTATACCAAAGTCCTAAAGTATTAAAAGTGGTTACTTCACTTGCCAGGGGCAGGAGTGCAAACTCATTATCTTGTCTCAGCTCTCAGGCTTGATGCCTGTTTTGGTCTTCATGGATTTTTGATCATCTCTTCATGTCATGGGATTTCACCACTGGCCACAGCTCTGGTGACATCCTGATGACAGAACATGGTGACAGAAAGTAGCCGATTTAGAAAGACATTTCAGAGGTTAGGAGATAAACTCCCTGAAGAGTTAAGGCTCGGCCCAGTGAATTTTTTGAGTGGCAGTGGTCCCATATTTTTGGAATTACCTCTAAAATGTGTAAAATTAAATGTCATATTTCTAACTTCATTTTGAAAAAGAGAAAATTTTGGTATATATCAGCCTTCACATCTTCTCCTTTTCTTCTTTCCTATCTCCCTCCCTCCCTCTGTCAACATTGCATATTAACATATTTTAATGGTGTCTAAATTAAGCAGACTGTCTCTAGCTGTTCTGACATGGGAAGGCTGCGAAAGCCATCCAGCTAGACTAGATTCCGGAACAAGAGATTATTTAAGCTAGGATACCAGCTACTTGGTACCTAGAACTTGACATACTCAGTTGATGGTGCTGAAAGTATTTGCCACATATTGCAATGTAATAAGCAACTTGAGCCAATCCTGAAGACGGGAATTGCATCTTAGCATTTTTTATAGTCATCATTGTATTATATTCTTCTCTGGCAAATGGCAGTTCCTAGGAGATGACACACCTGATACTTGTGGTGACTGTGTGGTCTGAGTTGTTGTCATGAGACACCAAGTGCCTAAATGATATATATAACTTCCTATTCTCAGAAGACATGCAGACATAAAATACTGAACTCAAGTTACATGGAAACACAACTAGCTGTACGAGCAAGTGTTCTGATCTTGTGTTTTCTCTTAGATAGCTAGTTACATGGGGAAGTGTTATATGCTGACTTGTACACCTCTCTTTTACTTACTTTCTGTGAACTATCTGCCGGTCTGTTGGCTCATCTGTAGACGATTTTTTTCAAAAGACCAACAGTCCCCCTTCATAGTCCCTTGGGTCCTCCCTTGACTTTTCTTCTCTATCCTCCACTCTCCCCTCTGCTAGCCTCAATTCTACTGTCAGATTTCTAAGGCCAGTTTTGTTTGGTTATCTCTCTTTCTTTGTTTCGCTAATAGGCACTTCGTTAAGTAGATTTGCCTGCCCAGTCTGCTGTTGTTCTAGTAGCACTTATCACACTCTTTCATTTACTTCGTTTGTTGTTAGTTGTCACTGAATCTGAGAATATGCTTCACATTTTCCTTGAAAGACATGAGGCAGTGCACTTACTCCAGGACAGACTGACAACAGTCTTACCATAAACCTCATTGTCTAGACTTAGCTGATGTTTTAGGAATGTGGCATCACTCCCTGAATAGTGACAGTGTCTGTCTTTTTCCCCTGTTATCATGAGACCCAGAACAATCTGCAGAGAAGGAAGTGATAGCTTTTATTACTGATGATCCCGCGTCATGCAAAATTGGAGAGTGGGGACATCATTGTGTTGGTTGGTGGTCAGTCCTGATTCTCATTGGGGCTGAAAACGCTGCTTCCAGAGCGGACAGGGCAATGTGCCTGGGGCCCGGTGTCATCTGCACCATTTCCTGGAATTGCCACATCCAGTAATGAAGCAATGAAAGCCAGTAAACTTCATCAGAGTAATGCAGCAAGGCCACAGCGATCACGTCTTCGGGAACGAATGTTCCATTTATCTCGCCATGTGATAAACACCATGTAGGTTGTCTGAGGAGAGGAAGAGCTTGTGAGGTAGTGAAGATAGGAGATTATGAATGCCAGCTATGATTTTGTGATGGAATAAAGAAACAAGTTCCAGAGCAGGGTGATAGTTATCTCCTTCTCCTGGAAGTAAAATTCTGAGAGAGATTGAGAAAGCAAGAGAAAAAGAGGGCGAGAAGGAGGGAAGAAAGAGAGGTGTGATATAACATGGAATCTGCATCTCATATGTGTGTCTATATGTAGACATAGGTAGAGACATAGGTATGTATATATGTGCGTATATGTGCTTATATATTCTTTTTACTGGTTGATAAGGCCTGGCCATTGTGAGACCTGGCCAGCAGTTCTGGCATCTCCATCCTGATCTGTGAGTCACAGGAGAATTAATATGTTACTGGAGCCAACGGTTCTCCCCTTTCCTGATAGTTAAAATCTGGAATCTCTGGTAGAGGTTTTAAAAATTAGTAAGATTAATTACAAGAACCCAAGTGCCTCTTTTGCTTATGGTTTCTGATGCTTTCTTTGCTTTTCAGTGGGTGGCATTGAAAGGATTCCTTATCCTCATTTATGTTGAAATTTCACGTTTCTTAATGCTTGCATTCTGATACAAATTTACCAAGTGTTAGATATATCCAATAGATTTATCAATAGTATACCTTGAAATTCTGGATGTTATACTGTGGTATGTCATATGTCTATTGCTTTTGAAAGCTTACTTCCAGGATCAAAAACATACACGCTTTTAAAAAAATGACTAAAAAAAATCTACCTTTTACTGGTTTATTTACATAATTTTCTATAAAAAATGAAGATGATAGCGTTTTGCTCAATTGTATATAATTAATTTTAAATACCACAGTGTAATATAAAAATGCTTTTACATTTAACACCTTTGAATCTTGTGTGAATTACAGACCCATGAAATCTCAAGCCTATGTAAATATTATGAATATTTACATAAATAAAAATAATTCCATGATTTCTGCCTAACACTCAGGTCTTACAACTAAAGAGTGAGTATTCAAAGAATGTTTTAGTACTTTCAAATTTCACAATTTATTAAGTAATCTCCACAGTTTCTTACAATTTTAAAATGTATCAAAACTGCATATATGAATGATTAATTTATTGTGTATGTATGAGTAGTTAGCCACAATTTATTTTTCTAAGTTGCATTATAGGAAGAATTAATATTATAAATAAAATTTAGTTTTTATATGGAGTATTTACATAGGCAGTAACTCTTTTTAACTTGTCTCAAGTACTTGCTTATGTGGAGTTAAGAAAATGGTTTTGCTTTGCAGGAAGAATATTGAAAATCAAGCAAATTTTAGTGTTCTCTTTATGACTACATTAAAAACTAACTTGTCTTAGTTTTTTCTAAAATTATTGAAAGCTCAAACACTCAGCTAGATGGGATATTGATCTATTCTGGTTTGGGAATTCTGTACATTTTTATTCTTACCACTAATTATTTATTGATTGATATTTTCCTTTCAATGGAGGTAGCATTAGGATCTTTTCTATCAGTTATCTCACTACTCATTTTAATAACCCTTCCAGAAATCTTTGTGTAGCTACTCAATAGTTACTGTCTCTGTAAGTGAAGTATATCTAGACAAGTAGATTGGTAGTGCAGGATTTGATAAACAGATATGTTAAAATCGAGAGACAGCTTATGTGATAATTATGTTTTCCACTACCAAGAATTAACTGTTACTATATTAAAGAAGAACCTGGCATGCCTTAGGGAAAATAAAATAATCTTCAAGATTCAGACAGACTCTCTAATGATTTCATAGGATCTGTTACAAGATAGATATTCAATAAGAGAACTAAAAATTTATGAGAGTTGCCTTTGCAGATCATGGTCTCCCCCATGTTTATGATCACACATATAAGGTGAGCCATGTTGAGAGCTGTTGCTCATTGAGTTCTGGAATAGTCCATTCTATGTAGTAAGCACTCAAGTAATTTCTTCTTGACAGTAAATCATATGATCCGCACAGCCCTCACTTATTTGCCTAACTAGCAAGAGACACTATGTTCTTTGCTGTTATTTAATTTTCTGAAATTGCCATAAAAGCATCTTCCTATCCCCCTATAGTTTTTCATGATAGAGCAAAATATAGACTCACTAGAGTCAGACGGCAATCAGAAGGTCACGGTATTAGTACGAACTGGCACAGATGTACATGGAATCTGAAGATGCATGTATGTATGCGTATAATATGTAACCACATTGGATTGGGAAATAAGCTTTTCTACTATAATGTTGTCATTCTCATGTGGAATATTTCTGTGATATAAAAAGAAGAGTTTTCCAATAGCTTTCCTAGCACTTGTAGCAGTGGCTTCAGAAGCACAAAATATTATGTTCTATAAACCTTGTTTATAGTTACATAATGCATATGAATTACAAATTAAATTATGTAAAATTAGCATGTATACTAAGGTAGAAAAACATAAGTAAAAACTGTATTGGCCTAAATAGGATATTGGTATATAAAGATGTTTATTAGTAATGTCATCTTCTGAGTGACTGTAGTTTAGGCATGCATAATTATTACTCTGGATTTGCAGACTACATAAAGTGCTTTATATGTTGCTACAGTACTCTAGAAAGAATGAGGTTTTTAAAAAATTAAAATTAAATTGTACCATGAAGTTTGTTTGATTTGTTTTAGTTATTGGGAATTGGCTATGGGAAACACATAATTTTTGGTGAGTAGTCTTTTGGAAAGTAACAGTAGGAATGTCTTGGTAAATATTACAAGCCAGTAAGTACATCATTTAAAAAAAAAATACATAGCAGGGCCTCCCCAGTGGCTCAGTGGTTGAGTGCTGGGCTGTGAAGCTTCCCGCAGCCTCTGCAGCCTGGTTCTATCCTCGGCCGCCGGCAAGGGTCCCACATGGTGCGCAGACCTCTCCTGCTGTGCCCGCTGCTCCCCTCAGCAGTGTACTTTGTCAGTCTGCCTGTTCTGCTCCCCGCTCTGGTGAATTCTCTCACCTTCCCGCGCTTCTGACTGTGCCCAGTGCTTGTATAAATAAATAAATAAATCTTAAAAAAATATATCATAAAGTTGGATACTAAACAGGGCATGTTAGGAGGAATTAGGCATAGGTATTCTCAGGGGAATAAGTTTTTAATGAGGATATTCAGCCCATGGGATATTTGTCCTTTCCAAAACGTGACTGAGAGGACAGAACAGATAGATGAAATGGAGGAACAGATGAATTGGAGGAACTCAATCTGAAAAAGAACTTTTCAAATGGATAGGTATTTAAATGATGTAGATATGTAAGTAGTTAATTATTTGCATTTTTCTTTTATCAATTTATACTTTAATTTTGGGAAAAAAAACAAAATCAATTAGGCAAACACAATATTTTAATAAATTCAAAAATGTTAGTCCAATTAAAATTGAATTTTGGTTCAGAGGAAAATACTGCAGTCTGCCCCCTCTGGCAATTGCCTATTTTAAATTATTCTTACTTCCCAAAATTTAAAACAAAAGGATAGCTATAAGGGGAATTCTCAACATCTCAAGAATCTGAAAGTTCTCTGGAGCGAAGAAAATCTACATTTCTCTCTGCATTTCTTTAATTTCCAAGTTTTTAACAGCCTAGAAAATAAGGGACAATAGTGTGAAATAAGCTGTCACATGTAAGTTGTTTATCAAGTGCTTAAATAAAAGAAAATATGAATATTTTTATAGAAAGCTGTCAGTTAGTCAAACAGCTCATTAAGACATAACCCACCAATGCTAATTTCTCAAGAACCATTGATCTACATTAAGACAAAGTGTTTATTATATTCTCTTTAATTTTAGAGAGAAAATATGTTCTAAAAAATATATTTGCATCCTACTTATCTCTGCCCATTTATCTTGGTTATCCATTTCTTCTCTTTTCCTGCTGCATCTCTGAAACCTATTTTCCATCCCTACATGTAAGTCCTACTAGTGTGCCTGCTAATTTCCAGCCACCAGATAGCATCAAGTATTTTTAGGTAACAGAAATAACTATATTGCCTTCAATAGGTTTTTAAGTTCCATTCACATGCAAAATTTCCCATTTATTCTAGATTACCTCCCTATATTTTACATACTAAGGAAACACTATTTGTCTTTATGCAGATATGCTTCTTTTTCAGTAATCTTTTTCCTTTTGTGATTCCCTCATCCTTTATCACTCAACTCAAAAGTCAACTTTATTCACTCACTGCTCTAAGCTGCTGAAGTGGTCTACTTTAATCATGTTTTATTTCTTTTTCATTTAGATTTGTGTAATTCTTTATTTTAATTTATTTTTTTAAAGATTTATTTAATGTATTTATACAAGCACTGGGCACAGTCAGAAGTGTGGGAGGGTGAGAGAATTCACCTGAGCCAGAGGGGAGAGCAGAGCAGGCAGACTGATGAAGTACACTGCTGAGGGGAGCAGCGGGCATGGCAGGAGAGGTCTTTGCACCATGTGGGACCATCACCTGGTGGTCGGGGATCTAACTGGTGCTGCAGGGGCTGCGGGCATCCTAGCAACCCAGCGCTCAACCACTGCACCACTGGGGAGGCCCCCTGTGTAATTCTTTAATCTGAGCCACCTACATGACTTATAATGTGAGGACATGATCTTTGCCATGTTGTCAAATATGAGCTGTAGGATTTTCATTTGTTGTGTGGCAAGAATACAGTGAAAATATAAAATAAAAATCACTTGTCAGTGAGTTGTTTTGGATATCTCTGGGGAGTGTTAATGATGTGAAAGGTTTACAATGTTTGACATTTGTTGTCACAGAACAAATCCTTGTCTGACAAACTTCTCACTTCATCTACCAACTAATTATGTGAATTTTATAGAGATGTGAGTTTAAATGATCTAAAAATTTCAGTATGACTTAAGAGAAAAGGAAATGCTAGGGGGTGTTCTGGTGGGATATAATGTTGAGAGATCTTTTTTGGTGTGAATGCTGGCTACATTTTTATTACCAGTGGTAAAGAAAAACAGAAACATTAAGTCTCATTAAGATTCCACTAATGTTTCAGGGAAATCAAACATGCACTAATGTCTCCATACATAAAGAAAAAGTGGTAAGACATACTACTTTGTTCATGGTCAAGTCCATTGTCTGGAAGGTAATAAGCAAGGTTGTCTGCCCCTGGCATCCTTAAAGAAGTATCAAAGTGGGTGTTATTGCATTTCATGATTTTCCTCAAATTTCCTGTGATGGGCCACTCTGATGGTGCACAAGGTTGAACACTGCACTGTGAAGCTGTCCACAGCCTCTGCAGCCTGGTTTCTATTCCTGGCTGGCCAAAGAGATGCCCACATGGTGCAGCAGACCTCTCCTGTCTCGCCCACTGCTCCCCTCAGCAGTGTCTTCGTTCTGTCTGCCTGTTCTGCTCCCCGCTCTGTCTCTGTGGTGAATTCTCCCACCCTCCCTTGCCTCTGGCCTGTACCCCAGTTCTTGTATTAAAAAAAATCTTTAAAAAAATTTCCTGTGATGTCAGTATGAAAATGATGTACTGTCTGTCTCTGTATGATGGCAACTGATGAGTTACCATCAATAAGTGCCTCTACCTGAGTTAGGTCAAGTATGTACAGTATATTTTCTTAGCCATTATATTCATTAGGAAAGTTTGTTTCTAAACAATCAAGATTCTCTGTTGTGAATTAAATGTGTATGTTTAATCCCACTGGTTATTGTTCTAGAATGGTCTTTATTTATTATTTACCTTTATGTAGTAGTTTCAAAACAAACTTACTCTGTTGATGTTGCAATCAATACACAGCTCCAAATCTCATGTACCAGTAACTTGTTTATTTATGGCAGTGATTTTTATTGGATCTCTCAATCTATTTCTCCCTTAATTTCAATGCATGGTGAATGACACCTTTGCCTTATTTTGATTAGTATATCATTTTCATTATATCATTCCCCTCCTGAAAAATGAAAATGTTAATATCTCCTAGTTTCTGAGAGATGAGTTTTTTTTTTCTTTACTTTCTCTTAGTCTTATTGAACCTCAATTTTATCTCATCTTTATACTTTTCTGCAATACTTCTATATGCAACTAGAATCCTCATTTTCCTTGTCCATTTTCTGTACATTCATTTCCCTGGAACTTATGCTGATGCCATTTTTCCATCAAGGAACTTTGCTTGATCACTAAAGGCCCACGTATACAACCCCTACTTTGATTGTCTGTAGTGCTGCTGCTTTGCATATCACTTTGCCAATATTCATACAGTGATTCTGGAAGCAATTTTCTTTTTAATTATTTGACTTATATCTCAGTTATATTTAAAAATGAGAGGGTTTTTCATCCCCATTTACTTACAATATATTTTTTATAAAGTCATTGCCAATAAATAATAGGGTTTCTGTATGAACTTCCTTTCTTTCCACTCTTTCCCCCAAGTTATTCCTTCTTTTTTTTTTTAAAGATTTATTTATTTATGCAGACAAGAGCTGGGGTACAGGCCAGATGTGATGGGGGTGAGAGGATTCACTAGAGACAGAGTGGGGAACAGACAGGCAGACTGACTGAAATACACTGCTGAGGGGAGCAGCGGGCGAGACAGGAGAGGTCTGCTGCGCCATGTGGGTTGCTCCCTGGCTGGCCGGGGATCGAACTCCTGCTGCAGAGGCTGCGGATTGCTTTATAGTGTGGTGCTTAACCCCTTGCGCCACCAGAGAGGACCCCAAATTATTCCTTCTTTTGTGCCAAAGTTTATATTTATAAAAACGGAAATTCCTGGGCCTCCTCTGGTGGTGCAGGTGGTTGAGCAGCGCGCTGTGAGGCTGTCTGCAGCCTCTGCAGTGCCGGTTCCATCCTGGCTGGCTGGCGAGTGTCCCACATGCCACGGCAGACCTCTCCTGCCTCGCCCGCTGCTCCCCTCAGCAGTGTATTTCGTCAGTCTGCCTGTTCTGTTCCCTGCTCTGTCTCTGGTGAATCCTCTCGCCCCTCCGCGCATCTGGCCTGTACCCCGGTTCTTGTATAAATAAATAAATCTTAAAAAAAAATCTGAGATAATATTTAATGTGACATTCTAAATTGTTACTTTACTTTTAAAGTCCTTCCAAATTAATAAATGTTGGTGATACCTGTGTTTAAATAACTCAAATATGATCTCCTCCAAGTCATTTTCAACCAGTTATCAATAACCTGCTAGCTCTATATTGAGTCTTCATTGTTTGCTCTGTGATGGTGGAATTGGACCATGTGGATAATGCTCCTTTGCCAGTTGGCAAACTGTGCTCAACTTTGTCAGTAGAGGGCACTAGAGAGTTACCTGAGGACCAAGGACTTCCCTGCCTGCTGGTTTAGGCTGGCTTTGCCCAGGAGAGGCTGAGGCAGTGCCTTACCTGAAGTGGAAACAAGGGTCTGGTAGTACAGGTTAGGAAGGTAGACTTATTTGGCCACCCTCATCCTGTTAAGCAATATCACCAGCCTATGTGAAAATACAGAGAAGAGTCTAATATTCTACTCTTACATGCCACTTTTATTGAAATGTGTTGTAATGTTGTTCCTTAAATTTCTTGTAGCAATATTTTTAATATAAAAAGTCATCATCCTTTAAGTCAGCTCTTGTATATTAATGTCAATATACTTCCCCCCCTCTTTATTTTCTGGACTCCATGTAATCAGCAGCCATTGCTTGTTGGTTTTGTTCTATTTTGTTGTATTTAAATGGATTTTTTTCTGTTTCCATTTTTAATTTAATTTGTATTTTAGCAACTTGTTTTTTTTTTAAAGATTTATTTATTTATTTATACAAGCATTGGGTACAGTCAGAAGTGGGGATGGGGTGAGAGAATTCACCAGAGCCAGAGCCAGAGCAGGGAGCAGAACAGACAGACTGACAAAATACACTGCTAAGGGGAGCAGTGGGCGCGGCAAGAAAGGTCTGCGTGCCATGTGGGACCTCCCCAACGGCAGGGGATGGAAACGGTGTTGCAGAGGCTACGGGCAGCTTCGCAACCCAGCGCTCAAATGCTTCACCACCGGGGAGGCCCTATATTTTAGCAATTTGATTATGGTGTGCTTTGTTTATTCAGAATGCTAGAACTTCAGGGAACTGTGTATTGATTATTATTATTTTTTTAGTAAGTGGCTCTTATTTGTTCACATATATATTCTATGGAAACTTTTCCTTTTTTGAAATCCCACTTACCTCTAAGGTCAGTCCCTTGCATAAACTTAAGATTATTCACTTTCTTGTTTTTATTTTGCTATGTTTTGAATATTTCTTCTCTCTGAGATTTGATTTAGAAATATCTATTGAATTATCCTCACATATACTATTCGTTATTTTCCAATGTCTCATCTACTTTGAAGCCTACATGTCTGTGTATATTTAACATATTTTTTTTTAATTAATAATAAATTTTATTTTTATATTCCCCATATAATTTCAACCCCCCCATTCTGACCCCAGTCCCCCCCTCCTGCCCCCCACCCCCCAAAAAGTGTCTCTAGTTAATAGTTTTTTGTTGATTTTGATTTTCACTTTCTTACAGTTAATCATTTTCCTGGTCCCTTATTTAAGTTTTCTAGATTCCTGCTATGAGTGAGACCATCCGGTATTTTTCTTTTTCTTTCTGGCTTATTTCGCTGAGCATGATCCCTTCCAGCGCCATCCATGTTGCTGCAAATTGCATGTGTTTATCTTTTTTAAATGCTGAGTAATATTCCATGGCATATATGTACCACATCTTCTTGATCCAGTCATCTATTTTTGGGCATCTGGGCTGTTTCCAAAGCTTAGCTATTGTAAATAGTGCTGCTATAAACATAGGGGTGCAGGTGCTCTTTGGAATTGATGTTTCTGTGTCCTTTGGGTAAATACCTAGGAGTGGAATTGCTGGATCATATGGAAGCAAAGAAACTTTGTTCAATAAATGGTGCTGGGAAAACTGGGCCACTGCATGCAAAAGAATGAAGCTTGAACACTACCTCACACCATACACAAAAATCAACTCAAAATGGATTAAAGAACTAGACATAAGACCTGAAACCATAAAATACATTGAAGGAAATATAGGCGAAACACTACGGGATTTGCACATCAAAGACATCTTTACAGACACATCACCCAAAGCAGTGATAGTGAAGGCAAAGATAAACAGCTGGGACTACATCAAATTAAAGAGCTTCTGCACAGCAAAAGAGACAATAACAAAAACAAAGAGAAACCCTACCAACTGGGAGAACATTTTTGCACATAACACTAATGATAAAGGACTGATCACAAAAATCTGCAAAGAGCTGATGAGACTCAACAACAACAAAGAAAATAATCCAGTGAAAAAATGGGCAGAAGAGCTAAAAAGAAACTTCTCTGAAGAGGAAATGCAAATGGCCAACAGGCATATGAAAAAATGTTCAACATCACTTGTCATCAGGGAAATGCAAATCAAAACTACCATGAGATACCATCTTACACCAGTGAGAATGGCACATATTAAAAAAAACTAGCAACAACCAATGTTGGTGAGGGTGTGGAGAAAAAGGAACTCTTCTGCACTGTTGGTGGGAGTGCAAGCTGGTCCAACCACTATGGAGAGCTGTGTGGAGATTTCTGGACCTACTAAACACAGAGCTTCCATATGGAGGATTCTTGATGGTTGATAGGAATGAAGGAGTAAAAGATTATGTGCATTTAGCCAAAATAAATGGCAAGAACAGAAATGTGTCCACCACTAAAATTTCTAAAGACAGAGTGAAATTCCTTTGTGTTAATGATTTCAGTTTGATTCAGCCCATTTTCAATGCCAACTGTCTAATTGGCTAGAGAGAGAAGGCAACTCATGTATATAATAGAATCATAAATCCTTAAAAATTGAAAACATATTGGTAATCCTCTGTTCCTAATTTCACTTAGTATGGAATTTCTAAATAATATCTCATTTGAAGACCTATTTTTCTTGATTATTTCCAATTTAGATAACTTTTTTAAATGGGACAGATAATATGTGACTTATTTTATACTTTCTAGAACTTTCTCCAGTCACTAGAGCCACAACTTTTTTTATTTTCCAGCCTCCCTTGCAATGATACACTGGTTAGAATATAACTTCATAGTAAATATCACTTAGTTCTAATTTAGGTTCTAAGACTTACCAGCAGTGTGATCATGTATGTATTATATAACCCTTCTGTGTCTCCATTAATGTCATGTGCAATATGGAAAAATAATAATAATACCTCCCTTCTGGGAATGTTGCTGGAAATACCTTACACAGTTCAGGTAAAGCCCTACCATCTTGCCTATATGGCAGTTGATATCGGCTAACATTATTGTAATAACAACAGTATAATTTTGGGAAAATATTATAGCAGTAACCCAAAAATAATAATGTAACAAAACCTCTTTGATTTAAAATGGCATTCCTTTTGTAGTAGGGTTAGAGCAGCTAAGAGCTAGGTCCTCTTTTATAAGAAAAATCTGGCAATCATTTCCTTTCCTACTCTTAACATTTTCAGTTCATTCAACTGTTCTAAGGTAGCATTCAAACCTTTATGATTCCACTCACTTCTTCATATATACTGCATTTTCCCATTCATATACACTGCATTTGCCAATGTTCTTCTTGAAATGTGTTGCCTAAAAAGTAAAGTTTTTCCATATATATGCATGATTAGAATGCAACATTAAGAATAGCTGTTTATATCCTTGAGAAAACACCTTATTTTATATTGCATTGTAAGTATGTTTTGGCTTTTTGTGGTAATTTGATGGAGCCAAGGAATTTTTAATCAACTACATCTCATAGCTGTTTATACATGATCCATTATTATGTCAAATTTATCTTATTTGCCAGTAGTTGTTGTGCAGTTCATGTGTTTAGACCCAAACAGGAGGTTCTCTTTATCCATACAGAGTTATCCCATGATAATTACTTATTAAACAAAGCATTTATTAATGATTGCTCAGTGTCCATGTCTTGCCGGTTCTTATTAAACTTTACTCCACTTGGTGGCAGTCATGGTGTAATAAATAAAACCTGAACATTTTAATCTAACTCACTTAAAGACATTTCCATGAGTACAGATCAAGTTTAATTCCTTAGGAACACTATTGCAGACACCCCTTCCAGACCTTATGATGCTCAAACCCTTTTGAGTAAGGTTGTTAGAACAGGCACTAATTTATCTAACTCCTCTGCAATTGACTTCTCATTTATCTCTGTTGAACACAGTCTTCACTTTTCCAAAGTCCCTGCCAAATATGATTTCTAACTTAGAGAACCTCAAAGGGGGAAACTGTTTTGGTTGTTTGTGAGCAATTCTTACTAATTCTATGTGTTACCCAATGATACCCGCTACCTTCAGTGTGCTCATTATCATTTGGTTAAATATGGAGCGGGCTCACAGAGTTCAAAGCAAGATCTGTGGTAATCCAGACAGTGAAATGTGAATGGCTAATCAGAACACGCTGCTAACTGCACCAGAAAATGCTTGCTTTCCCTTTTTTATTTTTTGAGCCATAGCTATTTTCCAGCCTCCCTTACATGTAGATGGAACTGAATGATTTACTTCTAAACAATGGAATTTTTTCGAAAGTGATGCCTTCTATCAATGCACCAAGACTTTTTCTTTTTAATATTTTATTTTATATAATTCTTACATCATTTTTTCATTTTTGTACAATGTATGCATTTCCATTTTGGTTATATTCCCCATACAATTGCACCCCCCCTTATTTTGACCCTAATCCTTCCTCTCTCTGCACCCCCCCACCATAGTGTGTCTCTAGTTTATAGTTGCTTGTTGATTTTTATTTTTTCTTTGTTATAGTTAGTCTTTTTCCTGGTCCCTTATTTAGGTTTTCTTAATTCCTGCTACGAGTGAGACCATCCGGTATTTTTCTTTTTCTTTCTGGCTTATTTCGCTGAGCATGATCCCTTCCAGCGCCATCCATGTTGCTGCAAATTGCATGTGTTTATCTTTTTTGAATGCTGAGTAATATTCCATGGCGTATATGCACCACATCTTCTTGATCCAGTCATCTATTCTTGGGCATTTGGGTTGTTTCCAAAGCTTAGCTATTGTAAATAGATGTGTCCCCTCCAAGTTCTGTCACTCTCCATCAGCTCTAGATGTAGACAATTCTTTTCTGAATCAGGACTAGCTTAAAACAGCCAGCTTTTCTGAAATACCTTCTTTAAAATGTTATGTGAGGGAGAGGTAACCTTATTTTGTATTTGCACCTGTATATATTTAGGGGCTTATTTGATATAGCAGTTAAGTCAACCAGACTAATACAGATTGAATTTTATAATTATCATACAAAAAAGATATTTACTCCATACTTAAAGAACTTTAATAATGGGGAAATAAAAACTCCACAGCAAGCTGAGCCAATGTAGGTTTCCTATTGTAAGAAAATTCATTTTTATTTCGCTAAAATGTTTTCCTAAAGAGATTTTATAAAATCTGGCCCTTCATTCAAAAAAGAATTCTTTAAATATTTGCACAATGAATAAATCCACAGTCTGCTTCCTAAATGATGTGTTGGTGTTCTATCTATGCCCACAAAATGGAAAACAAATTCATCTCCTAGACCAGGCCACCCAGGAAGACCTATTTTTATAGTACACAATAACCAAGCTTCTGATATGTGATTCTGTATCTCTATGAAGTTACAACTTACTCAAAAGTTTGAATTGCTAGGAAGCAATGATGAACATGTACAGACTACCTCTGGGCATGAGGGTAGCCAACAGAGAAAATTCTGGTGTTTGAACACAAGAGCAGTAGATACCATCTGGCTCCCCTCCACTAACTGATCCTGATACAAATTCATGACCCCTCTGTGTGTTTCTTCATTCAAAGTACAAAAATCGATTATCTTTCCACCTAAGACATCTTAGAAACTTTAAGCAAGAAGATCCCGCTCTAAAAACACCCTGTTAGGTCTTAGGTGAAAGATCTCTTTAGAAGGGACTGCTCATTACTTGGTTGTCTAAGCTTTTTTTTTTCTTTTTAAGATTATTTATTTATACAAGCACTGGGTACAGTCAGAAGCACGGGAGGGTGAGAGAATTCACCAGAGCCAGAGCAGGGAACAGAACTGACAAAGTACACTGCTGAGGGGAGCAGCGGGCAGCAGAAAAGGTCTGCGCTCCATGTGGGACCCTCGCCAGTGGCTGGGGATCGAACCAGTGCCCCAGAGGCTGTGGGCAGCTTTGCAAACCAGCGCTCAAATGCTGCGCCACCAGGGAGGCCCAGTTGACTAAGCTTTTAATTGAATGACCAATCATTTAACATACCTTCATCAGTCTGTTAAATGACCACAAAATCTGTTAGGTGTTCTGAAAAACGGCACCACTTTTTTTTTTTTTTTTCCATCACATCATTCTCATATCGTCCTCATCTATTTCTTGGACAAATAGCCCATTGGCCATTATCATCTTGATATTTTTGAGGTCACAGAGTCTACAAGATTACCAACACTTCTGCAAACAATCACACGTTTGGGGAACCCAAGGTTAGTCTCAGTTTTGATAAATGAGAGAAAAGACTCATAGAACTTCCTGGCAGCTTTATACTCATAGCTGTTTATTACTGTAAAAGGTTCCAGGTCCAAAGCATGATGTAAAAGTGGTGCTTACTGTTGAATCCGAACATCATCATACAGTTGTCCTCTCCCAGTTGGATTGTGGACAGTGCTAATTTATCCCAGTAATAATGTGTGACAACATGCATATAATACTGGCAAGTAGGAAATCCCTGAGCCTCGGTGTCCAGAGATTTACAGGATCTCGGCCACATAGATAAGATTGCCCAGGTGAATGTCTTTAGCCTCCAGTAGCTCTGCAAGTTGAGGTGAACAAAAACCCCCTAAGTGACCCAAAACCCCCACTATAAATCACATTGTTTTCATAAATTATCTTATATTTAATAGGTATTTATTTAGTGAAAGAATAAATGAGTGGGAAAACCTCTATGTATTTTCAAGTAAAATGTGCTGCTATTAATTTTTGTTTTTAAAGATTTATTTATGCATACAAGAGCTGGGGTACAGGCTAGAGATGTGAGGGGGTGGTGAGAGGATTCACCAGAGACAGATTGGGGAGCAGAACAGGCAGACTGACTGAAATACACTGCTGAGGGGAGCAGCGGGCAAGACAGGAGAGGTCTGCTTTGCGATGTGGGTAGCTCCTTGGCCACCAGGGATCGAACTCATGCTGTAGAGGCTGTGGATTGCTTTATAGTGTGGTCCTTAACCTCTTGTGCCACCAGCAAAATGTGCTGCTGTTTATTAGTATCTTTATTTAGTTGGATTTTTAAATGTATTTCAAAGTAAATGTGTTTTCATTTAATTCATCTAGTGACATCTTTGAAAGTTTCAGTTGGACTAGTTTAAACTGGTCTAGACTTTGAAGTCAGCAAGATGTAGATTGGATTCTCAGTTTTTCCATTACCAGTGGGATGACTTATTACAGTGTAAAAATTCCCTCTAACACTCATTTTCTCAACTGTAAGTATGCATAATCTTTACCTCACAGAGCTGTTGTGAGAGTTGTGTCTTGATATTTTCTTAATAATTTGCCTTTTCGCCTTCCCAGAGGCATTTTTTAAGACATTGATTCTATCACTTGCTCATACAGTAGTACCTCAGCTATGTACTAAAAAAGACTGGAATCCTGTTTTCAATCTCTCTCCACATCATTACAACAAATTCTTATAGACAAGGTTAAAAATGTTGTATAGACCACTTTATCAGTGTGTTCCTAATGACTCTATTTGGGTTTTACCAGTCCACTGTTCTTTTAAAAACATTAATTAAACTTGTCTGTCCAATTCCTAGTATGTTTTTATTGCTTTATTTCCTCATTATTACTAAAATAAGTCTTGTGTTGGTCATCAAGTCTTCATTCAGTCCCATGTAACAGTTACATTTAGTCTCTGGTATGCCATATATATATATATGCACCTTTCCTACCTTATTTCCAATTTTTTAAAATATTTATTTATTTATAAATAAAACAACTGGGGTAGAGGCCAGAGATGTGGAGGCAGGGTGAGAGGATTTACCAGAGACAGAATGGGGAATAGAACAAGCAGATCTAGTGAAATACATGGCTGAGGGGAGCAGCGGGAGAGACAGGAGAGGTCTGCTGCGCCATGTGGGTAGCTCCCTGGCCAGGGATGGAACTTGTGCTACAGTGTCTGTGGATTTCTTCATAGTGCTGCAACTTAATACCTTGTGCCAGCAGAGAGGTCCTATTTTCAATCTTTAATTTTTAATCTTTAATTTGAAAATTCTCTTCCTTTATGGAGAACACAAAAATGGAAAGATGACATCAATTTTTGCAATGGTATCTGTCAATTGTATACTATAAATTCTAGGGGCTGTGCCTAGCCATTCATTCTTAGCTTTGTTATACATGCATTTAACAAAAGCAGTTTTAGAAGTTAAACAAAATTAGTATTAGCCTAAAGTAATAATAATATTCTTAAGATTCCGATTGTAGTCTGTAATTTTCACATTTGTTTTGTGTCTCATATCTATCTTATCGAATGTTCTTATTTCCATCTTAATATATTTGCCCAGCACTTAATTTCTATAAAGATTGGGTATAATTAAAATATTTTTAAGATATATCCTATTTGTCTTCATCACATCAATTGCATAGTCAGAAATACATTCTCTGAAATCATCCCAGGCTGCTTGAATCATTCCCACTTCTGAGACATGAATTAGTATATTTCTATACCTGAACTTTTAAGTCTGTCTTCCAGAAGTCTAGGATACATTAATCATTCGGCTCAGTCTTCAATTTCATGCCTATCAAAATTCTACGATGCCAAAATTACTTTCTCCATAGGTTGCCATCATTTCTTCTTCCCCAACTAATTCCCTCTTTTTCATTGTTATGAAAGCATGAGAAAGAATCAGAATCAATAAGTAACTCAGTAAATTCTCCCTTTTTCCCCACAGAAGATCTTTTCTCATTGTTTCCCCATTGAAATGTATTGTTTTCAATACTTTATTTCCATATAAAAAGAGTAAACTATGTTCTTACCTTATATATTCAATTGTTTTTAAGTATTTTGAGCTATTAGAAGTTGTGAAGGAGCTCCATAGTTATTTTTAGAATTTTTCTGATTATAATATCTGCTTAGATATATTTTCTAAGCCTATAAAAATAAAAATTTCAATAAAATGGGAATTTCATTATATATCTGGAGAGCTGGATTCCTGTAATTAGTATCACTTGCCTCTGAATTACTTTTGTAATCTTGGTTTTGTTTTATGGTATATTTCCTTTTTTAAGGTATGCTTTTGCAAAAAAAAAACATTTTTTTAAAGATTTATTTATTCATGCTTACAAGAACCTAGGTATAGGCCAGTGTTGTGGGAAGGAGAGGGTTCACAGAGCAGGGAACAGAACAGGTAAACTGACAGAAATACACTGCTGAGGGGAGTGGCAGGCAAGACAGGAGAGGTTTGCCGTGCCATGGGGGTATCTCTGAGGCTAGCTGGGATCAAACCCATGCTGCTGGGTACAGCTTCATAGTGCTGCGCTCAACCACCTGAGCCACCAGGAAGGCCCGATAATACATTTTCTTAAACACTGAATAAACTATGGTAAGTAATGTGACAGATGACTTGTTCAGGGTGTTCTCACTTATAGCCAAGTATCCTTTATCAGATTTTACTCTGTTAATATTTCATTTCAGCTGTACATATTCTTTTTTTTTTTTAAAGATTTATTTATATTTATTTATTTATACAAGCACTGGGTACAGTCAGAAGCACGGCAGGGTGAGAGAATTCACCAGAGCCAGAGAGAGGAGCAGAGCAGGCAGAAGGACCAAAGTACACTGCTGAGGGGAGCAGCGGGCGGCAGGAGAGGTCTGCGCGCCATGTGGGACCCTCCTCCAGTGGCCGGGGAGCAGCCGGGGATCGAACTGGCATGCAGAGGCTGCGGGCAGCTTCACAACCCAGCGCTCAACAGCTGCGCTACTGGGGAGGCCCTGTACATATTCTTGATGTATTCTCCTTTACTTCCCTTTCTACTGTATTTATTTCCAATAAACGGGGCTAGAAGTATATTTCCATCAATTATTTTATTCATGATGTCATAAAATTAACATGAGAATTATATTCAACTTTGTTTTAAAGGATACAGATGTGTGATCAAAAATACCCAGTGGCTACTGGTTTAGCCATTTCATAAGGAGTTGAGAAAGAAACATGTTCCTAGTCAAAAGTAATCACTCAGTTCTCTTAGTCTGGTCATTATATGCTGGTCATTATATGCTGATTATGGTATTTATATGCTAATTATAATGTTTTTGCTGCCCTATTTTGTAAAGTTAATTGAACACATGCCTGCCTTTTATTTCCTTGATGTTTCAGCAAAATTGAATCAGTAGAGTATTTCCTTCTTAAAAATCTTTCTTCCCTCAGCTTCTGTGTGACCACGATCTTCCTATTTTCTTCTCTTTTATATCCCTTATCACTTCTTACAATACTTTTTATTGTGTCTTTTTTTATTTTTCAAATTTTATTTTATATAAATCTTGCATCATTTTTCATTTTTGCACAATGTATGCATTTTCATTTTGGTTATATTCCCCATACAATTCCCACCCCCTTTATTTTGACCCTAATCCCTCCCCCTCATAGTTTGTCTCTGGTTTATTGTTGCTTGTTGATTTTACCAAGGACTTGCCTTTGGCAAGCTTCTCTTCATACTATGAGGCTGGTTCTTGGTGGTTTCACAAATACCGGTGGGGTTTCAAATACTCTGTAAATGTCATTGATCCAACTATCATCTTGCTATTTAATTTTTCTATTTGCCAACTTATGTTTATTGAGGTAAAGTAGTTTTACATATTTTTATCTGCTCCAGGGGCTATAGATTCAAACTTATACAGCGTATACTGGAGGTGAGCCGTGTCCCCAAAATCCTTCACTGTGTTCCACTGGGTGCCTTCCATCCTCCACTCTCACCCCACCACCCTCTGTCTTGTCTTTCCTCAATTTTCAAGTCAGATGAGTTAGAAGAATTTCTTATAGTTTGTTTTTGGTTTGGTTTTGACTGACCCTTTGTTAGGTCTCTATATTCCATGTACATGCAAGACTACCTGGTATTTGTCTTTTTCCTTGTGGCTTATTTTACTTGGCATGATCCTCTTCATTTCCATCAATGTTATGGTAAATAATAGGAGTTCATCCTTTTTTATGATTGAGTAGTATTCCGTTGTGTATATATACCACATTTTTTCCAATATACTCTTCTGTCCTTGGATACTTAGACTGTTTCCACAACTTAGCTATGTAAGCAGTTGAATGTAGGAGTACATATATCCCTTCTAATTAATGTTTTTATAGTTTTCCAGTAGATACCTGGGAGTGGAATTAGTGGGTAGGTCTATTTTTAATATTTTGAGAAACCTTCGTACTGTTTTCAGTGGCTGGACTAGTCTACACTCCCACCAACAGTGTAAGAGTGTTCCTTTTTCTCCACATCTCACTAACACTCGTTTCCAGTCTTTTTGCTATGGGTTATTGTCACTGATGTCAGGTGGTATCTCTTTGTGGATTTGATTTGCATTTTCCTGATGTTAGTGATGATGATCATTCTTTCATGTGCCTGTTGGCCATCTCTATGCTAAAGATCATCTTTCTTAAGTTATCTTTTCCTTTTTTTCTACCTGTTTCAGTAAGTTAAACCACCATTGATGTTTCGTGCCTCATAACTCTTAGCTTCCTCGTTCTTCATGAATTCTATGCTCAACAAGCTATAAATGATTACAGATTCCACACTCATAATATCTTTGCATTCAGTTTCTTCTCTAATTTCCAACTTCCATTTCAGTAATACAAAATTTGTCTGCTTTTGTCTGCGTCACTGGAATAACTTCTTTTTTTTTTTTTTTTTTGGAATAACTTCTTAATGGATTTCATCCTCACTTTGTCATGTGTAACAGATTGATGGTTTCCATTTTCAGCTAGGCCCTCCACATTATTCAGCAATATTTTTACTTGTCAGTCAAATGAATCATGGTTTTATAGCCCTGACCTATGTGCTAGCATGAGCACGGCTCTCTCCCTCACTATATCTGGTAGTAATAATTTGGGAGTTGATCTATGATGCTTTGCAAGTCACCCCAGGGGAATTATAAACTTGTATCTGCATGCAAAATTGACCTTGATTGTGCTATTTGCTCACACCTTCTTCTGTACAGCTGTGTTTAAGAAAAATGACCTTTGTTCCAAACTAAAATTCATGCCAACAATTTGTTTCTAGATATTCTGAGGACTTCTCATCTTTGGGATACTGAATCCATTGTGGTCTTGTCACTGAGCAAGAAGAATGCCACACTTCAAGACCTAAGCTCCAAAACATTGTATTCAAGTCTCTCTACCAGAATTTTGAAAATTTCTGATCATCAGCCCTTAATCATAGGTGTTCTTCCATCATGCTGCCCTAGATGAAGTTGACCTTTATCAGCTTCCCTAGATTATTTCTTCCTAATATTTGCCTATTTCAAATCTCCTTTTTACTTAACAGGTTTAAAATCAAATATGACCTTCTTTTAATGGAATGTGGTAGATACTTGACACATGTGGGGGAGCACGGAAAGAGGAAGCACAGTGTTCACTTGAAAATGAAAGTAGAAAGCAAAAATAATCTTTGTTATCATGGTCTGAATTTATCTTACTTGTGGATATCCCTGAGTTTATTTTCTGAATGTGGATCATTCTATTCCACATTGAGTTATCCATTTTTCTTTGCTGTTCATCCATCATTCTCCTTGTTCTGAGGTGACTGTTCTTTCCAGCTTCAGGGAGAGAAGCTAATTTCTCATTTCATTCATTTATTCATTCAACAAGGATTCACTGATGGTATGGAGTTACATTAGGAACTATATTCTATATAGAATAACTACAAATAGAAGGCATTCCTGTTTCCAAAATGTATTTAGTGAGATAAGGAATAAGTAAATTAAGTGTTACCACTGCTGTGGTAAAATCTATGTAGAATTCAGGGGACTCACAGTGAAGGGAGCAGAAAAGTCTTATCAGCAATGAGAATCCAAGACATCCCAAAGGAATGGAAGTTCCAGAAGATTTCATATGAAATCAGATTTCATATGAAATAGTGGGTATTCATCCCACCAGTATCATAGGATTGTTTTGAGAAGTAAAAGAAACATATGGAGTCAGTTTATAGCATTTACAACCCTCAGTGTACAGTTCATAAGTATGTCTATGTGTGAATGTGTTTGTGTGAATGTATGTGTGAGAGGGGAGAAGAAATCATTCTTGGCTTCCTGTTAAGAAGAAATAGTATTTGTCTTTCTCCTTTTACTCTAGCCAAAGTGTGGATCGATCCTATCAATTATATAAACATTATATAGCTTGATGTGAATTTTTTACTTTACACAGTAGGCAACTCTTTCAAGCTTCCTATATTCTTACTTTTTTCCCCATATTATCCTTATCATCATTATTATTATTGAATCTCCCAGAGTACATGATTATTAAAAAATACTATGATATAACTGAAAAGAATAAAGGTGATTATCTAAATAAGCAAGTTTGATCATAGCATTTAAAGTGATTTGTACTAGAGGGGGGAGGATAAAATAATAGTTGAGTGTGAAATGGAGCTGGCACATGTTTTCTGAAATCATAGCATTGTTGGTATTATAAAAGCCCTGTTAAAAATCTAGGCTCAGTAGAGTTGTGAAAGTAGGTAGTTCTCTGCTTTTGATGAATATTGCAAGTGAAGTGTAAATGAGAATTTAAAACCCATTTCAATGATATAGTCAGGGAGGGTCTTGTCCAAGATTCTATCTCTCAGAAGAATGTACATGATTGATATAGGCTTAGAGAAAGATCACCTCACTCTTTTGTATGCAGTGAAAAAGAAAGTTTTGTTTTCAAAATCAAAATTTCATATTTTGATTGCTTTTGGGGTATTGTGTCAGTTCTGACTGCCTTGAAATCAGATTACCATAAGGGTCTAAAATCCGTTATATTTTTCAAAGAGATTTATTATCCTGGGTTTGGTTCGGAAATCAGAACTTCTCTAAAGTTTGTTTGAATAAAATGATTTAATACATGGGCTTCCCTGGTGGCACAGGCGGTTGAGCCTAGTGCTGCGAAGCTGTCCACAGCCTCTGCAGTGTGGGTTTGATTCTGGCCTGCTGTGGAGATAACCACAGGGTGCGGCAGACCTCTCCTGTCTCGCCCACTGCTCCCCTCAGCAGTGTATTTTGTCAGTCTGCCTGTTCTTTTCCCCACTCTGTCTCTGGTGAATACTCTCACTCTCCCACACATCTGGCCTGTACCCTGGTTCTTGTATAAATAAATCAATCTTAAAAAATGATTTAATATACAATTTGGGACTTTTGTAAATCTGGAAAGAGTTGCTGGGGCACCTAGTGGATGGAGGGGTTGGGATGACGGTTAGGAGGTCAAGAATCAGCCACTCATGACCTCAGCTTAATCAGAGGACTCCAAAATTGGTTGGAAAACTGCAGCACTTTCTGGAAAATATCCTATGAACTGTATCACTTTTCAACAGAGAAGTAGGAGAGTAGGGAGAAGTCTGAGAAGCATCTGTGAGTGCCATGAACTTCTGGGAGATGACATCTTCTGAATCTGCCCAATTTTCCTCTTATGGTTAAACTTTAAACTGGAAACACATGGGGGAAGGTATTCTGCAAAATATAATTCCTGATTTCTCTGCACTGCTGCATTCTCTGGAATAGGAGCTACAAAATAGCTGGGGTTCCCTAGTGGCCTAGCAGTTAAGTCTAAGTGCTATCACCTACAGGGCTTGAGTTCAAGCCTTGCCAGGGAGCTTACCCACATGGCACAGCAGAATGCTCCTGTCTCGCCTGCTGCTTTCCTCAGAAGTGTATTACAGTAGATCCTCCTGTTTTGCTCCCCACTCTGTCTCTGGTGATTCCTCTCACTCCCCACAACTCTAGCCCATCTCTCAGTTCTTCTTCACATAAATAAATAAACCTTTAAAAATATGTACAGGGCCTCCCCTGGTGGCGCGGCAGTTGAGCACTAGGTTGTGAAGCTGCCCACAGCCTCTGCAGTGCCAGTTCGATCCCTGGCTGCCGGGGCGAGGGTCCCACATGGCGCAACAGACCTCTCCTGCCACGCTCTCTGCTCTCCTCAGCAGTGTATTTCATCAGTCTGCCTGTTCTGTTCCCTGCTCTGGCTCTGGTGAATTCTCTCACCCTCCCGCGCTTCTGACTGTACCCAGTGCTTGTATAAATAAATAAATAAATAAATCTTTAAAAAAATTAAAAAAATAAAAATATGTATAGCTAATATTCCAATAAGTTCACTAAACCAACAAAACTTAATAATTGCTATTTGTTATTCAGTGATAAAAATGTTGGAATTTATATTGTAATGAAAAAGTGACAAGTTTATACTTAACATTTTCAATACTATCTCAACATATTTTGTATATTTTGAAATTGAATGGCTATTAAGAATTTTATGTTTTCTCCACTCTGTAAAAAGTCAAACACAAATAAATCTGAATGCTATATCCTTGATGATTACTTCTCTAACATGTGGAACATTTTACCATATTTAATCCATATGTTAAAGGATTTTTACTAGAAAATTGAATGAAAATTTGTGTAAAAAACATGAGAATATAGAATCTAAGATTTTAAATCATGTTGTATTTTAATAATATTGCTTAGCACTGGAACTATGTTTTTCTTAAATTATAAAAAAGTGCCTGTTATTTATTAGAAAACATGAGATAAGAATTAAATTGAATATTTTTTAGTGTCTTAAATATTACAACTTTCTGCATGTATATGTCATTAATGCTTTTTTATTGAAATAACATTGTATTACAACATTATATAAGTTTCAGGTGTTCAGCATTGAGAATCAATACTTAATACTATATTAAGTTCACTAACAAAAGTCTAAATCTGTCCTTCATCAGACCATAGTCCTTCACCCAAAACCAACAGTTGATCTCATAGTCCAGTTTATCAAACAATTTTTTTAAATTTTCTTGGCACACTTAAATATATCAACTTTTTATTTGGTTAAGTTGTCGATATGATGAAGCTATATTGATTGTGCTTATCACCTGATACATCATCAGAAGAGTGTATGTGTGTGTTCTCTTGTAAAATTCAGTGAAAGTGCCATTTCTGTTTGTGAAAACTTTTTCCTGAGTGTCCATATGTGTGTATGTATGTATATAAACATGCATGTATGTGCATATAAACATATTGTATATGTCAACCTGATATCTTTGTCAAATTGCTAGTTAATTATAACAATTTAAGTTTTAAATTGATAACATTCCACCTTCTTAATAAACACTGTTTCTATCTGGACTCCTGAGCCAAGGCCAATACCCTAGACTAGTCAAAATGCATTATTTTTAATACTGTCGGTATTCCCTGTGGTAGCTAGTGATACTTCTCTTATAAAAATTCTGCCTTTTGGGCATCAATGTTTTTCCAGCTTTAAATAAGACAAAATTGATTTTGTTGCAATAGTCTAGCTATGTGTGTCTCTCTGTGTGTGTGTGTGTGTGTGTGTGCTTGTAGCTATGTTAAGATACTTTTTTTAATTAAATGTCAAATACAGCTTGGCACTGGAAACAGTGCTGGCTTGATGTTTGAGGAAAGACTGTCAGCCTGTCTCTCCCTGTCAAATTGCCAGCTGCCTCGCTGTGATTAGTTTACGCTAAGGCATCACTGTCGGGCACTGCTTCCTATCACAAATGGCTCAATACTGTGTGACTTGGGGGGAAACTTGAGACAACCTATTTGTCTTTGGGAGATTGAATTTTATACTTTTAATTATCTAAGGTTATTTTAGATATTTTTCCTGCAGATGTAACAATAAATCACAAATCCCATTCAGAGTTGGGCATGAAAAGGAAAGCTGTATTCCTTCCGAGTGGTAATTCCTCTGAATCTTCCTGTCCGGTGCTCTAATTGGAATGGGATATTTGTATTCTATTGGTCATGGAAATATTTATGCTAATGCCTTTCACATTTGGAAAATTTTCGGGTCAGAATGTCATTGGTCATCAAGAAACTTGGATTCCCTCTCAGTTCTTTAGAACAACTCGTTTCTTGCACTGAAATTTTTTGGTGAGATTGCCTGATTCTCTAGCAGATTAAATCAGAAGCAATTATCCAGGTAATTAAAGGCTTTCACTGTCCCCAAACTCCCCACTTTAAATCAAAACAGAAAAAGAGGAAACATTGGAATTTTTTCCTGCTCAGAATTCAAAAGAGAGTAAGTGCTGCTTTAGCTGTTAGGACTGTTTGAGGAAAAGCAGAATTTGAAACTAAAATGAGCAGCAGAAGGTGAGAAGAGGTGATGCAGCAGAAGAGCAGCAGAAGGTGAGGCAGCAGTGTTGAGGGCAGCTTTTGGTAACAACAGCAGTGTGCAGGGCCAGTATTGGGTCCTACTTTTGTCTTAATTTTTTTAATTTCTACTAGTACAGCTGCACCAAGTTTCTTTCATGTAGAATTTGTTTAGTTTACCTTTTCCATCCTTCTGCTTTCCAATTGTTCTGTCCATATGTATCTTTTCTCAAGAGTGAAATTGCATCTTTAGCAATCCCATGGATGATACTTGATTTTGACTGGACCATTTGGCCCATATATATGTAATACTACTAATGGATTTGGAATTTTATTTACTATCATATTTTGAGTTTTTTATTCTTTACTTACTCAGCATGTTTTCCTTACTTCCTGTGAGATTATTTGTAATCTTTTCATTGTTTTAATTTTTTAACTTTCTAATGTATATATATTTTAGATTGCTATAGATATCACAATGCAATTGTGGTTTACCAATTCTAAAGTGAAATAATACAAGTATTCAGCCCCTTTCATCACTGCATGCAAAATTTGTATATTTATATATTTTACTTGCAATATATTCTTATTTCATAAAGTATTTTATAAAATAGTATTTTAGACTTACTATTTAATCACTTTTTGCTTCTTTCTACCTAACATACATTGTTTGTGAGGCTACTTTGCTTCTGAGACAAACGTAGACTTAGGATTTCTTTGGCAAAGATCTGCTGGTGAAAAACTCACTTGTTTGTCCAAAAAGTTCTTTATGCAGGCAGTCAATAATATTTACCTAAAATGGTATGAGTTTGCCCCACTTATATCATTTCTGGGGATCGCAGCTAAATTGAGGACTCTGCTTTGTAGTATACCCCATATTCTCTTCCCACTCCCGGCTATGTTTATGAGGATTCTTATGTATGGACACCCAGCCTTCATGTCTGAGATCTGTTCATACAAATTCTCCATTTGAGGCCAGGCTAGAGGGCTGTCTTCCAATTTATAGGGCTGAGGACCACAGTCTAGAATGCCGAAATCTAAGGGCTATTTTTTTTTTTTTGTGGTCCTTGTTGTAATATTTTCAGAGGATATAATTTTCATGTATTAAGTTCTTCTTTTCCTCAGTTTTCAGGATTCCATCACAGCTGTCCAGATGTCTTTTCTCAGTGTAATGTCACTGATTTCAAGGTAATATGGTCTTTTTGTCTAACAATTTTTAGGACCTTCTATTTTTGTCTTTGCCTTTCTGAAGTTTCTTTAGTATGTCTAGTGCAGATTTCTTTTTTTTTTTTTTTCATTTTGTTGGGGGTTTATTTGGCTTGTATCGGTACATTGGTGACATTTCTGCAGTGTACTAAACATTATTGTGTCTAATTCATTTATTAATCACGTTTATTGAGTATTTACTGTGTGACAAGCAATCCTGTAAGTATGGAAGATATAATCTGACTGAAAACAGTAAAAAAAAAAAAAAAATGCCTGTTTTGTGTCACTTGCAGTCTACTGAAGAAACAACAAACATACAATAAAAGTACTCAAAAGAATTATAAGAGTTATCAAGAAAAAGTAAAGCAGAACGTATCAGAGACAACTGCAATTTACTTATTTATTTTTTAAAGATTTATGTTATTTATTTATGCATACAAGAACTGGGGTGTAGGCCAGAGGTGTGGGGTGGGGTGAGATGATTCACCAGAGACAGAGTGGGGAGCAGAACAGGGGGCTCTGTTGAAGGGAGCAGCGGGCACGACAGGAAAGCTCTACTGCGCCATGTGGTTTAGTTAGCTCCCTGGCCATCCTGAGAGAGAATTCATGCTGCAGTGGCTGGCAATAGCTTTATAGCGCTGTCTTTAGCCCCTGTGTCACCAGGGAGGCACTTGGTTTATGATTATGGGTGTTGCTGAAAATTTCTTAGACCTGGCGGTACCTTTGCAAACTTGTTGTGTTAGCCTGTGATGTATTATAATTACTTTCTAATAATCTATCAGGAGCCAGCAACTCATGTAAAGATTCTTTTTAGCATTATACAAAACATAGGGAGAGATCAGACGTACTGTCAAATGAGATGTTATTAAATATACACATTATCTCTTTATTATGACCAAAGTTAATCAAAAGGTAGAACAATGAAATACATTACATAAAGACAGTTATTTCCAAGTATCTTTTCTTAAACAAACCTCCTAATCTAAATTCTGGCCAGAAAAAATTATTTAGAATTTATTTAAATACATATTTAAAGTTCAAAGAATATGTCTGGGACAAAACAATTCTCAAAGATTTTGTTGTTTGAACTCTTTGTGATCACATTCCTTTCAGTACTGTCCTAGAATTTTTGAAAAACTGCTGTGAAACATGGGATTTATGTGCTCAAGACAAAATAAAAAAATATTTTTGTAACATCACCCCCAAAGGAACATTTTTCATAATTATTTATTGAGCCCCCAGGGATTGGACTTGTTTTACTATAAAACATGGGAGTAGACATGATCCCTGAACTTTGCAAAGTTTGAGCTTGAGAGGTGGTTTAAATTTTTGTTGACTCTATAAAAATGTTTCTAATTCTGACGTCATATGAATCAAATATGTCCTGTGATTTCTTGATGCTTTCTAACCAGCATTCTGTATGATTGTTCAACTTTACTTTAGGGACGCATATATCTAGTGATTTCTCCTGGGAATCATAATTACATTGTTTAATACTTCCTCCAGGCTGTTCTCGTCTCATTTAGCATCCCCCATTGGTACTGATAAGAGTGTGTTGTCTACCTGGGCTTAAAAGTCGTTTTGTGCTTGGATCCTCTCAGTGGGTGCTAAAGACACATTGAGCATTTGGTCCTTCAGTGCCCATTACTATTCCTCTGAATTCCAGTTGGCAGAAGATGAAACACTAATGTTTACCTAGATTATATTTGAACAGGATCTCTGTGAAGTACTCGAGAGAAAACTGCCAACAAATAGCCTTCTGGGGAAGAAATTTTTATTCTGCCATCCACATATGCCTATTATAAGATTGTTAACATACAGGACTAATTGCTTTCTCCTCAGTGTAAAGAACAGTGGATTGGCATAAAAACATGCCCTATGAGAAACCTGGCAATGTCTTCAGACAGTGTGTAGGAGGAAGTGATGTTGCCAAATGGGCATATCCGCCAGGGGCAAGACAGGCACAGTGATGGGAGCTGATGGAGCTGCAAGCACATCTTGTCCTTTCGTTCACTGGTCCCTTCCCCTGTGCACGGCCACAGTTCATTTCTGAGATAGAGAAAGAAACACAAGGACTCCTTAGGGAATTGATGGATGAGGAGAGCATTCTCTTATTCTGTCATTCTAGCTTCATGAATATAATCAGGAGGGTGAACTTTTTACATTTCTAGGATTAGACTCTATCTGTACATAAATATTCACAATAATCATTTTTAATTATTTTGGGTCACACCAGACACAATTGGATTTATTCTAAGAACACACTCCTTAGGAAAATACACCTATGAACATAGGTTGCCATGCCATATGGTGAGAGTTTTTTAAAGTAGTTCAAGTTGAATATATGTAATTTTAAAGGTACTGATTTAGGGCATGTTTTACATCTACATGTGCTTTTTTGGTTTCAGGACTGGAAGGAAAATTCCAACAGTGAGGCTGCAACTGTCACTTCTGTCTTTTATAAGAAAGTGCTCACACATTGTTGAATGGTTTCTTGTTTTTCCTTCATTAACTGGTTTTGAAGGTGTTAATTCATGAAGTCAGGACAATTAGTATTTTTTCCTTTGTATCTTTAAGGAAGCTGAGGATGCTAAAGTATGTAGCTATGAATCCTAGGCAAAGTAGAAAGATGTGAAACGAAATGAAAAGTTGATTATCTGTTCAGAGAGCAAACAGTCTAATGGATAATCAGTTCAGTTATGATGGTATATCAAAACAAATCCGACAGTCCACCCATAATTTAAAATCCAAAAAAGTTCTAGAAAAAGATGTCCCCCGCCCCCACCCCGGTAATATGTGATAGATTCATGTAACTGTAAATTCTGAGCTGAATTCATGGGAGGGTAGGCATGGTCTGTTTATGCTACTTATCTTTGATGCAGAAATAGTCACAGGTTTGTTAATGAGGCACTTCCCTAGATAATTCTAAGAATGTTATGTAAATTATGTTTTTGCACTGTATTTCCTTTCTAAAACCTTGAAATCTTGTTTTCTGAAATATATCTGGTTCCAAGTATCTTGATATGAAACTGTGGACATGTGTTTTCATCTTTGTCTGTTTAAATAGTGCATTGATAAATACCAGTGCATTCAAAAATTTCACACTTAATCATACATCTATGTTTTAAATATTTTTTTTAAAGAAATCAATTTCCTCACCTTGACTTCTGTTATCCTGACATAAGAAATTATCAGCCAGGTGGCATTACCTACTTAAGGTAGGTATATCCTTGAAAAAGTTCCTTAAGGATTCATGTCAATGGACAAAAAAATCTAAATTGGGGGGGGAATTGTCAGTTTTGAAGTTAAAAACTGTGCATTTAACTAAATAACTAAGATTTTAAGGAACTGAGTATTCATATTTGAAAAAGTGGGATAATATCTAGAATAGATATTTAGGTTTAGATAAATCACAGATCAAGACATTTAAAATAAGTCAACGGGCCTCCCTGGTGGCGCAGCAGTTGAGCGCTAGGTTGCGAAGCTGTCCGCGGCCTCTGCGGCGGCGGTTCGATCCCCGGCTGCTCCCCGGCCACTGGAGGAGGGTCCCACATGGTGCCACAGACCTCTCCTGCCGCCCGCTGCTCCCCTCAGCAGTGTACTTCGGTCCTTCTGCCTGTTCTGTTCCCTGCTCTGGCTCTGGTGAATTCTCTCACCTTCCCGCGCTTCTGACTGTACCCAGTGCATGTATAAACAAAACAAACAAACAAATAAATAAATAAAACATGCCTCTATTTAAAAAATAAAATAATATAAAATAAAATAAGTCAAATGCTTAGGAAATTTCTATCGATATATTACATATTCTTTAATAACCACCAAATAAGGAGGTGGGAAACAGAAAAAATAAAAGTAATACCTAACAGAGTGCTCATTGTTATTTTGCAAAGGCATTTTCATTGATAATAAAGATAAAGAGGATTGGAACTCTGTTTTCTCAGGGGCAGTAGTACAGGAAGTGTGTGTGTCTGTGTGTGTGCATCTGTATGTGTATTTTAGTGCTATTCTAAACGTTATACACTAAAATCTGTACACTGGCAAATCTTTATATCCCCCGTGAGATATGATGTGTTGTTGTCTTATTGCTTTATTGCACATGAGGAAATTGAGACACAGAGAAGTCAAGTAATTGTTCATGGTAACATGGTAATAAATGGCAAGGTCATATTTGAATCTTGAGTGTGGGTTCATAATTCTCATATTATGGTTTATGCATTATGCTATAATGCTTCTCACTGGAAATGGATCATGTGGAAATCTTTTGCCTCAAAGCATAGAAACAAAGCATGGAAGAAAGAGCTCCCTGTTGACAGAGAAGTTCCTCAACAAGATACTGTATTCCCTTCAGTGTTTGTAATTTTCTCTATGGGATGGGTTTTGTTACAACCCAGGGTGAGGAGAACTAATTATTGGTTCATGGAAGGAGGATCAAAGTTCATAGTTTTGCTGTGTGGACTGAAGGGGAATTTTCTGACTCTAGTAGATAAAAATCACGTTTTATATTTCATTAATCTGGTTTTGGATATGATCTTTCTAAAACTCAAACTTCAAAGGATAACTACTTTTGTAAATGGAAATGGCTTTCTAAATTAAAATTCTGGGTTTGTTATCAAATATCTCTTTGAACTTGAGGCAATTACTTGGCTTTTTGTGTCTTAAAAATCTCAACAATTTGTGGCAGAGTTATGGCTTGAAATCTATGGGATAGGATTACAGAAGCTGCAAATAATTCAAAGGATAAAGTATATATGATTTTTAGAATCCCTGATTGTTTTATTTTCATTGTGTGCCTGCAGACAATGAGCTGGAAATTGATTCAGCCATTTTGTGTAATTATTTTTACAACACATAATGACTTGCTGTAATTGGCAGACAGGGCTGCCTTTATCTTTCAGAGCAGCCATAAGATTTTATATGAGATGTGATCACAGAAAACTTTCTTGATGTAAGGAAAGTGTGATAATATTGATCCATAATATGAGTTTCCTGTGTCTTAAACTGCTCCTCATGTGTCATTCCACTCACTTTAAGTTCTGCTATTCTGTTCTTTGTTTCCCCAGCTGTAACTCAGATCTTGGTTCCGTCAGCTAGATTGTGTGTATTATTTGAGGTTAATTAAAATCAATGATGAATTACAAATGGTGGCACAGATATCAGGGCAATGATGAATCAGCAAATTTCAAGCTAGTATAATGTAGTCTATGGGACACCAAAAATATTGGATATGGTTAAAATTAAGAACAGTTCTTATTCCTACAGTATGATCACCTTAGTAAGACACTTTTCAAAACATTAGGATTTGCCCTAAATCATAAATGATTCAGTTTTTTTTAAAGATTTATTAATTTATGCAAGAACTGTGGTATAGGTCAGAGGCGCGAGAGGGTGAGAGAATTCACCAGAGACAGAGTGGGGAGCAGAACAGGCAGACAGACTGAAAACACTGCTGAGGGCAGCAGCGGGTGAGACTGGAGAGGTCTTCTGCACCATGTGGGTAGCTCCCTGGCTGGCTGGGAATTGAACCCACTGCAGAGGCTGCGGTCAGCTTCACAGCGCTGTGCTCAATCCACTACACCACTGGGGAGGCCAGTGTATCAGTTTTGAGCAAAATATGCAGATTTATTTTATTTAAAATTCCTTCCAACAAATTATAACTTTTAATTATTTTGATTTTAAAGCTATATTGTGAACATTGGGATCAGAATGCAGTTTTTCAACTAAACCAGATGTAAGGAATAAACAAGATTTTCTATAGCACAAGCTCAGAGTACTGTGTATTTAGCCTTATGTTAATCATTATTTGAACTTGAAAGGGAATAATAGTACCAGTGCAATTTTGAAATCATTTTAAAATTAAATTTAATCTAGTTTTGTATGAATAAGTCTGTGAAAAGTTGAAGGCATATCTGCCAGTTTAAGAATGATATCCAAATGCTGAAATTATAAAAACACCTTTATGAAATAATTGAAACAAAAGGAACAGCATATTCACATCACCTTTCATTCAGTCATACTAACTTAGAAGTGACTGACTTGACAAGTCTTGACATTAACTTCATCTTTGAACCCTGTCAAATTTCTACTTATTCCTTGGGTATAATCAAGATAGGAATAAAAAGAGAATTTTAGGAATATGACCAGGTCTATATATTTATGCTTGTGTAAATCACATTTTATCAACCTATCCCAAGTTGATGGCATATATTGCTGTCTTATTTCCAGTCGGTGGTTCACTGTCATGATTAAATTTTCAAATAACCCAGTTGTTTGCCATTTCATTTAACTGTAAAACTAAGTATCTTTTTCTCTATTTCACATGGTGCTATTTATTCAAACTCTCATTGCTGTGGTCCCTAAGCTAAGCCTGATCACTTTCATCCATCATATCATATAACTTCGGTATCACTTCTATTATGCGCCCCCACAGTCCATCCTACACTATGCAGTGTGATCAACCTTCCTAAAATACCACTTTTACTCACCTATTAAAAATATTGAAAAGGTTCTGTGACTACTCTGTAATATACCAAAATGCAGAGGGTGGTGAAGTCACTTTAAAGAAAGCTGTTCTGGAAAATAGATGTGCGACTCTGGCAAGAAATATGGTCCTCAGACCTTTTCCTTCTATTCTTTCCACAGCATCTTAGTTGACTTTTGCACCATGGGGTCACCTGGGAGTACATATATCTATGGCATACTCCTAAGGTGGTGGTATCAGGACCATCTCCTTTTCACAAAGGCTTGTTTTCAAATAAGATGCTTGTGAGTCAGGCACTTCTATCAAATTTTCATCCATTCACAACATAATTTATGAGGATACTGAACATGTCCTCTAGCAGTTTCGGTCTCAACATTAGATTACTCTAATTGGTCAAAAATTTCTACTGCTGGGGCCTAATTCTTCTAAGCTCAGACCAAATCATGAGTGGAAATAATTTGGACAAATGTTTCATAGAATTGAAAGAAAAGCATCTGTAAAAATGACTCAAGAGAAAATCATTTCAATGAGTTGCCAGATTCGAAGAATGAAGCCATTTTGCTTTAAGCTAGCAGTTAAGGTCTTCACTGTCTCACCATAAATTGTTTCCTTCACTTCTACAATCCTAATACAAAAGGCAGTGAGAATCATCCATATTAATTCTCCAAATGTGCATCCTTCACTGTATATGAGATTGTTTAATCTAGCAGGTCAATTGATATTTGTTTAAACAGAACACCCGCATAAAGTGCTTTTCATTTATGTGGACTCTAACTTTAAAAAAAGGTTACTTCTCTCTGGAAATACCATCATTCTCTACACCATCTACAAAAAGCCTCAGCCTAGAGTTCTGTCTCCTTATTCACATGCCCTGTAGAAATTATTGGACATGTTCTTAGCACTTCTTTTTTTTTTAAGATTTATTTATTTTATACAAGAACTGGGGCACAGGCCAGATGCGTGGGAGGGTGAGAGAATTCACCAGAGCCAGAGCAGGGAGCAGAACAGGCAGAACGATGAAATACACTGCTGAGGGGAGCAGCGGGCACGGCAGGAGAGGTCTGCTGCACCATGTGGGACCCTCAGCGGCCAGCCGGAATCAGAGGAGGCCCTCTTAGCACTTCTTGCTACCTTCATTATTAGTTCTCTTCCTGAAGGTTTATATATTGCATCCCCATTTAGAGTTTAAACCAGAGCCTCCCTGGTGGTGCAGGTGGTTGAGTGCCACACCGTGAAGCTGTCCACAGCCTCTGCAGTGCAGGTTTGATCCCGGCAGGTAAGAATCCCACATGGCGAAGCAGACCTCTCCTGTCTCACCTGCTGCTCCCATCAGCAGTGTATAATGTCAGTCTGTCTGTTATGTTCCCCACTCTGTCTCTGGTGAATCCTCTCATCTCCCGTACATCTGGCCCATACACTGGTTCTTCATAAAAATAAATAAATCTTTAAAAAAAAAGTAAACCAAATGAGTATGAAAATTGTACCATGCCTGTTGTGAACCTTTCTTTTTTTTTTCAAGATTTATTTTTATTTATGCATACAAGAACTGGGGTACAGGCCAGAGATGTGAGGAGTGGGAGGATTCACCAGAGACAGAGTGGGGAGCAGAACAGACAGATCTACTGAAATACACTGCTGAGGGGAGCAGCAGGCAAGACAGGAGAGGTCTACCTGGCCATGTTGGTCAGCTCCCTGGCTGGGGTAGCTGTGGATAGCTTCATAGCGCTGACGCTTAATCCTTTGTGTCACGGGGGAGGCCCCTGCAAGGCTCTAAATTTTTTCCAAAGAGTCTCATGGCAAGTACTGCAGGACATGTTATTGAGTATAATTTTGATGCTATTATCAGTAATTTTTACTAGTTTTTAATGTACTGGTATACTTGATTACTACAAATGTATTTATGTGAAATCATATCAATAAAATACAAATAAAATCAGTATTAGCATCAAGAGCAAGCATTGTTTTTGATTATTGATTGATACTATTGTGATAAATATGTCATACAAAAATGAAAAATATAGAAAAGAAATGTCATAAAATGTAAAAAATTTGAAAAAAAATTGAGTCAAATATTAATTATTAAATGGAATATTAAGATGGTATAAATCCTACATGTTAGCCTTATTTAGTATATGACATAAGGTTTTATAACACACCATTTTTATTAATTCATCAAATCATTTTCCTGCTATAATAATGTCAGGAATATCGATGAGATGGACTCTCATTTTTTCACCAACATGGTCCACTATTCATGGTGAAAATTTCACCATGTACATGGAGATGGGAGAAGGTAGTACTTTTTTCCTTTCAAAAACAAGGAGTACAACAGTTAATTTGTGTTTATTAATATATTTTGAGAGATAACCATCTCCACAAACAATCTTTATTGTTATTTTTTGATATAGCAATCAATATCTATAACAATGGATGTGCATATCTCATTTTGCATTTTATCTTCTTTTTACTGTCAACTAGTTGTATAAGATATTGGAATGGCCTGTATTTAGTACAAATATATGTTGTCCATTGTACTCTCCAAATTAATATCTCTACTAACAAATTTATAGTGATAACCAAATGGGAATGGGGCCCATATATTTCTGAATGAACTACCCAGAGAATGGCTTCACTTCTGGCCAAATGTGTTTTAAAGTACCATATTGATTTTTTTATAAAAAACATTTGGTATTCTGAAAAGAAATCAATAGGAGGCCCAAATAATTTAGATACTATCTCTCAAATCAATACTAATGTATATTGCTTTCTATTAGCTATTTGATGTGACATTTGAAGTCTGTATTTTGTGATTTTCATGATTTCTTATATAAGTTGATTACAAACACTAAGCATGATCTTTTGGAAACATTATTTTTTACTACTGAAAATAAATTTGCTTTTGTTCTGACTTTGTTAAATAATTAAACTAAGAACTTTTCTCTGGAATTTTGTCTTTTAACAAATATCCTTCAGGATAAGAGTATAATGTATCTATGCAATTATGATTTCAAAGTTTTTTAGAAATGTAAGAGAATTTAGAATTCAGTAACATTTAGAAAGGAGAAATAGGTTACAAAATCAATAGAAAAGTCATACCCTAGTCAATTTTCAATGAATGAAATACATCTTATTAGTTTATATATATTTACATTAATATTTAACTGTTATGGTAACTGATTATAACTACATATATTTGTTCTGCTAAGTAAGCAGCTGAGTTAGTACATGAAATTGCAAGGTTTCTTAAGATTTAACTGGTTTCCACAATCTTGGACAAGAAATTAGTGGTAGAATTAATTTATCTAAATTTACTAATGTATTATTAGGTTCCTGAGTCCATTTCTTATATTTGATAACCTGTTAACACATAAGTTTAAGACATATAAAATTTTCTGAAACAAGCCTATTTTATATTTTGATAAATAAAGAAAATTCAGTGTATGGTTTAAAAACTTTAAAATGTCTGATTATATATTTGAAATATAAAACTCTAAGGTTTAGGCCTTAGAAGAAGTTAATGTTATCAGTTTACATATGAATAAAAAGAAACGGATAAAGGTAGAAATCTATACTGGTAATTTTAAAATATATTTCTCTTAGGGACAAGTTAAATAGCATCATATGGGGTACTGGAGGTCCCGTATCTAAAGTAAATCACAGCAGTGACTTTCTAACCTTGGACAAGTTCTTCAGTCTGAGAAACCATGTTTCCTTTTTCTCTAAGTGATAATACAGGCTCCTCCTTGTCAAGTTGTTTGGGGGATTTAATTAAATACTGTGACATGAAGAGCTGGGAATATACCCTGGTAATATAAGTTAATTTTTAAATATAGTTAAATGTTTAAAATTGTCTCACTATTGAAAGGGAAAACTCTCCTTATTTGTTGTAACTTCAGAAGCTGCTGTTTCTACCACCCTTATTGACCCTAGAGTTCTGCAAAGCTAGTAGTTAACAGGTGGCAGGCTCCACAGTGATTCTCAAACAGAATGACAGAAATTTGAGCTTATGCTCCTGATCTTATGAGGCTGATGATATGTAAATAAAATTGCTTCTCTGCATAAATATTTGCATTATGTTCTTCTAGCACCTGAGTTATGTGGTTTTCACTTGCGAGGGCAATTGACTAGACACAGAACAGGGATGAGGCCATTTTCCCTACTCAGATTCACCGGATGGACAGACAGCTCTGGGCGCAAGAACAGCTTGTACAAAAGAACTGTACTAACTGCTCCATCCTGTATTTACTGCCCACTCCGGACATAGTAACCATGTTGGGCACCCCCAAATCCTTCAGATGAGCTGTCACTCACCTTCAACTTCCAGTGAGTTCCTAAGTTCCTATTCACTTACAGTCAAACTTATCTGGGGTGTGTGTGCCTGTGTGCATGTGTGTGCATGTGTGTGTGTGTGTGGTCAGTATGGTAAATGAGGAGATAGAAATAAATAGTTCGGGTATGTCTCTTTCTGTACTGAAGAGTAGAGTGATGGGGAATACATGAAAACAAATTCATGGTAAAGGGGGGGCTTTGTTTTGTCTTTGTTTTTACAGAATGGTATTAGAATTATCTTTTTTATTTTTTTTTTTTTTTGCCAAATGGTAGTAGGACATCAGGAGAGTAAACAGAATAAAAATCACTTAGTGAAACAAAAATTGACAGTCTTGAGATAAGAATAAATGCATCAGGAACCTGTAGGAAGAAAGGATTTTGGCAACTGTAGAGAAATTTCTGCTCTGTAGCTGGAAGGAAGACAAAGACCATGGGTGCAGGTTTAGTCAGGTAGGAGGATGAGGGAGTCTATGCACATTACTTCCATGGTCTCAGCGAGGCACGCATACCAGACCATCACGGGAGAAAAGGATGAGAGTATTAGAGAATTCACAAAAGCAGACTGGTAAAATCACCCGCCTCGTGTGTGAGGAAGTGAACTTCCAGGGGGATATGATAGGATTGTTATAAAGTGTTCTTTTAGAGAGTGTGCTCATGAATTGAAATATGACAGGTCCCCACAGGTGTGTGCCTTCCACAGCAATATAGGAGGTCCCACGCACAGCAAGAAAATACAGATCTGTGGGTGGATGTGCCTGGTGTATCAGCTTCCTGGAGCTGCCGTAATAAGGTACCACAGTCTTGGTGGTTTTAAACAATGGACATTTATTATTTTTTCTCAGTTCTGGGGGCGAGCAGAAAGAAACCAAGGTGTTAGCAGAACCATGCTCCATTTGAAACCTGGAGGGGTCCCCTTCTTGCCTCTTCCTAGTTTCCTGTGACTTATCAACAATCTTGGATGCTCCTTGGCACTTTGCTGCACTGCTCCAATCTCTGTCTTTGTTGTCACAGGCAGCTGTCCCTGCATACCCCATCTTTCTTTGGCTGTGTCATTGTAAAGTACCACTTACAGAGGAACAGGGGCCTTCCTGGCGCCAGTAGGATCTGTGACTTAACTAATGATGTCTCCAATGAACCCATTTCCAAATAAGGTCATATCCCGAGGCACAGGGCTCTAGGGTTTCAACATGCTTTTCAGCATGGAACACATATCATAACATGAACCTGTAAAAAAACATCTGGGTTGATGCTTTTGCCAAGTGAATATGACTGAGGGAGAGGCTAAAAGTTCACTAATTTTTGTAACTGCAAGAAAGTAAGATATGCATAGAGCACTAGGTTTTTTCATTTACAAAATGAGAAAATTAATGATCTGTTATGTGCCTCCCAAACTTAATATTATATGAAGTACCTGTATTCATAAATAACATTTCATCTTGTGTAAGGATGGTGTTACCTATAATTTTAGATAATAAGAGATTAAAATGTTTTTATCTGAATCTTTTTGTAGCAGAGAGTGAAATGGACATGTAGACATTGACTATTTTGGGGACTTCTCAAAAATATTAATATAGGGATCACAGGACTCTGAGATATTTATTGTGCCTATCTGTATTCACTATTATTTATTAGAAAATTGTTAAGCCACATGTTTCCAGAAAACCTGAGGGGAAATAAAACTAGTGACACTTGTTTGGAGTCTGCATGCTACCACAGTCCTCAAGCAAACCGTACCAACCTTAGTATGCTTCTCTTTATCTGATGCAGTAAGTATTATCCCTCAGTTCATTGGGAGATGCACAAAGTGGTTCATAAGGAGTTTCTCAAGTATTATCTACAAGTAAAAGGATTTATTGTAGTGATTTTCATGATTTTCATATCAATAGAGAAAAGTATTGCTGCTCAAAAGCACATCAACTGCTGTGATGACACTAAATTTCGAAGGCTGCACTTTGCTTCTACCCCTGCTTTTAATTTTAAAATTTAAAATTTTAATTATCTGGTTGCTGAATATCTCCATTCTTCAGGTTTTTATATAAAGTCTTTTGGATTAGCATACTGCATATATCCTCTTTGATAGAAAGAGGGACAAAGATGCCCTTCTGCTGGCTACGTTGTATATAACGTATGTTCCTATTTCCATATTATTATGGAAATATTTTTATTGAAACGAAACAGATAATTAACAATTCAGAGGTGATTACCTTCACTGTCTGTGTCAGCAGGAGAAATTGGTGTTTTCCACACTGTAGACAAAGCGTCATTTTATTCTGTAGAGTCTGCATATTCTTTTTTTTTTTAAAAAGATTTATTTATTTATGCATACAAGAGCTGGGGTACAGGCCAGAGGTGTGGGGGGGTGACAGGATTCACCAGAGACAGAGCGGGGAACAGAACAGGCAGATTGACTGAAGTAGACTGCTGAGGGGAGCAGTGGGCAAGACAGGAGATGTCTGCTGGGCCTTGTGGGTTGCTCCCCTGCTGGCCAGGAATTGAAGTGCTGCAGTGGCTGCAGACAGCTTCATAGGTTGCACCTTAACCCTTGCGCCACCAGGGAGGCCCCCTAGTCTGCATATTCTTAAAGTGCATTGGCACTTTATTGTGCCTCTCAAAATGAAAAATTATCCTTTGTTGTAATGTTTAGAATATTGTGAAAACACACAATTTGGAGTGCAAAATGATCTCTGTGTCTCCTACAACCACTCTGGCCAAAGTCAATGCTCATTCTTTTCTTTATGTAAAAAAGAAATCTTCAAATATGTATTCCTCGATTCAGCATTACATACATTAGCATCTGATGATTGTATTTCATTGTGCCCTTAATTCTTATATTAACCAATATGCACACCACTCCAAAGTTTTCCTTTTAACTAAGGAATAAACTTATGAAGTATAGGTTCTCATGCCTACATATCAATCACACATATTTACTGTTAATCTATAATAATATAACTAAAATACACATAATATATAACAGATACAATAATAAATTAGTATTGTTGTAAGCAGTTTTATTGCATGTACATAGTAATCATGTTATTATGTTAACATAATATTACATGTTATCCTAATAATTATGACACTATTGATAGTATAATCGTACGCAATGACATTTAAATCACAGTTCTTTTTAAACTCACAAACATGCACTTTGGTCTAACACAGAGGTGACTTCAAATCCTGATTTTATCATCTACAATTGGTGAGATATTAGACTTTATAATTATCATAATAAATCCCAAAACTCATTAGCTTGTGTGTCGTGGGAATTGTTAATTCATACATTTGTCAGGAGTAAGATTTATTTCAGTAACTGCTCAATTCAAGAGCTTAAAGAAATTAGGCAAAGTTCTGTTTCTGGCTACATGTCTTGGTTCTGATTTCCTTGATGAGTTCATTTTCTTAATGTGTTGCATTTTCTCAATATACGGAATTTAGTCCGCAGGTTGAGAAAATGCCACTAGCAATGCCACACATACACCGTTTAGCATGCTAGGTTAAGGATGGTGTGGGGATCCTTCTCTCCTGGTTTCATATCTAAAGGGAAGCTTCTGGTTGGCTTTGGTTGGGTCACAAGACTCCCCATATGTGAGGAGAGGTCTGATTGTCATGATACATTGTCTCATTATAACCTGGTAGACTGAAAGAGGTGAGTTCACTGAAGAAATTGTGGAGGTTGTTAAGAGATGATGAGAATTTAAAAGTAGCACACGCCCAGCTACACTTTCAAGTTCTAACTTTTTCAACTTTAAAATGCATAAACACTAATAAGCGTTAATAGAAATGAATATAAAAAATCTTTAGCACTGTAACATCAATGTCTGTTAATGACATTATAATATTATCATCACATGCAAAGTGACTGTGAATACCCATTTAATGCACATAAATGCATACTGAGTACTTGTGCTTGGTGGTGGGGAACTAGAAATGAAATCATGATCCTTTCTTTGCAATATTAGGCCATAACATGCATGCATTTCTCTGTGTATGTGCACCTACATAAATGCAGGAATATACATGCCTGGAGAAACAGGCAATTCAGAACATGTTACACAATATATTTGTATGGGAGTCTGGATAAAGCATGTTTATTTTTATTTTATTTTATGTATTTTTATATCACTTTTCATTTTTGCACAATGTATGCATTTTCATCATGGTTATAGTCCCCATACAATTCCCACCCCCTTATTTTGACTGTAATCCCTCCTAACCACCCACCCCATCCCGTAGTGTATCTCTGGTTTATAGTTGCTTGTTGCTTGTTGATTTTTATTTTCACTTTATTATAATTAGTCTTTTTCCTGGTCCCTTATTTAGGTTTTCTAAACTCCTGCTATGAGTGAGACCATCTGGTATTTTCCTTTTTCTTTCTGGCTTATTTCACTGAGCATGATCCCTTCCAGCTCCATCCATGTTGCTGCAAATTGCATGAGTTTATCTTTTTTTTGATTGCTGAGTAATATTCCATTGAGTATATGTATCACATCTTCTTGTTCCAGTCATCTATTTTTGGGCGTTTAGGTTGTTTCCAAAGCATGTTTGATTCTACAACTTTAGTTCAGGAACATGGATAGTCCCTCATACAAAGGAATTTGTTGCAACTGGGGCAACACCTAGTCATGAGGGCAGATAGAAGTAATTAGAAGCCATGACTTTTATGAAAAGTCATGAATTTTTTGTTAAAGGATCTGAACATTAATTTCTAAGAGATTAAATATCACTGGGCAATTTTAAGCAGGTAAGTAACAATCAGATCCGTGTTTGGGGAAGACCTCACTGCTGAGGAAATGAAGAATGGATTGGAATGGGGAGTTAGCAAGGGAGGCAGAAGGGTAAAGTAAAATGCAAAAGTCCGGGTTGGATGAAAGAAACCAGAAAGAGCAGGACAGGAATTGAAGATTAGTTATAGAAGATTCAATGTTTTGCATTTAAAAATGTAATTCAGCGTCTCTCTGGTGGCGCAGGTGGTTGAGCACAGTGCTGTAAGCTGTCTGCAGCCTCTGCAGTGCCTGTTTGATCCCCGCAGGCCAGGGAGCAACTCACATGGTGCGGCAGACCTCTCCTGTCTCACCCGCTGCTCCCCTCAGCAGTGTTTTTCACTCAGTCTGCCTGTTCTGTTCCCTGCTCTATCTCTGGTGACTCCTCTCACCGCCCCTGCACCTCTGTCCTGTACCCCAACTCTTGTATGTATAAATAAATAAGTCTTAAAAAAAACGTAATTCAAGTGTGCACCTGGAATTTAACATTGACAGGGAGATAGACACTGTCCTTCAATGAGTTAAATTTTAAAATCTCATGTAATAGTGTTAACAATGTTTAGTCATTTCATTGACAGTCCCTTCAAAGATACATGATTTCATTGAGTTTTTGGTGGGCTATTCATTATGCATTGCTACCATCCCACAAATTTTGTATATTTAATATACAATTTTTCTTCAGCTTTTTATATTTTATATTAAAGTAAAATATGGATATTTTGATAACACTTCAGTTAATAGAGATAGAACTTGGAATGATGTGAAACTTTTGGCTTTGTGTGGTTCACTTGGGCACATAAATCAATAGTATATATATTTGGCCCATTTGTATTCCCTGTCTTTAGACTGCGGGGATTATTTTTCAACTGAAGATACTTTACTCTTGAATTTCAGGGTTAGACACAAATATTGTATGCGGATTGTCACATTTCCCCTTTAATTCAGGTAGCATTTCATTTTCCCTTCAGAGGCTAATGTTCCTTAGTTGTGCATATGCTGTGAGGTCCTACACTAACAGCAAAGCTGAATTCTAAAACCATCTGTCAGGACCCAGGAGAATTTGCTATTCTTCTGTGCTTCCTCCTGGTGTAAGGTCAATACTACAACAAGGTAAGTTTCAATAAATATGCAGTGAGAAGAGAAATTGTCTCAAAGTAGGAACTACCAGCTGTCAATACAATTAGTGACAAAAGACCAGAGAAGTAGCCTTGAGGGCGTACAGACCCATCTGGGACTTGACTTCACTGTGGGTTCTAAGCTTTGTTCTGCAGAATCTTTTAATAGAAAAGAAGTGAGTTAAAAGAGACATCTTTTAAAATATTGTCTATGTTTTATTGTTGACCAATGCCATTATAAGATATATGTACATATATTTTCTTCTCAAAAAAAAAAGAGAGAAGGGATTTATTATGTATAAAAGGAAGAAAGAACAGAGATTTGTGTTCAGCCATCTGTGGTGCTTGTTGTAGGTTAAGTATATTGTCATTGGAGCATTGACTTCTGAGATAATTAATTCTAAATGGACTAAGTGTTAATGACTTTCAGGAATGGGAAAACAGGGTGAAACATATGTCACACACATAAAAGACACTCTTTTTGTCCAGAAATGCAGTAATTCTTTGCATTATTTTCAGGCAGGTTAATATTTCTAGGTGAGAATGATGAGAAAAATCAAGGTCAAACAATTAGATTCTGTGCCAGTCTTAAATATCAGAAATGGATTGTCTTCACTCTTTATGTACTCTTTCCCTGAGTATAATTAATATTACTATGCAACAAGCTTCTGCTTTTCTGGAGACTTTACTACACAAAGTGTTTCTTTGACTTCAGTAACAATTACCATGAAAGGAATAAACAGCATATTCCATTAGTATTTAGAAACCGCTAGGTACAGCTAGTACTTGAAGAGGGAGGAAAGGATTAAGAGTGATTGGGAATGGTTGTAGTGTTCTGAAACTATAATCTGCTATGCTACTATTCCCTAACTGCTGGTCTTGTAAGGACAACATTAAGTATTAAAACTTGCTCTGTCTCTGGTGAATCATCTCATTCCCCATACCTCTGGCCTACACCCCAATTTTTGTATGCATAAATAAAAATAAATTAACACAGAAGAAAAATTAAAAATTAAATAAATCTCCCTGTGGAAAGTAAGAGTTTTCTCTCCTTTTTCTTTCATTCATTCATTCATTCATTCATTCATTCATTTATCCAAGCACTGGGTACAGTCGGAAGTGCGGGAGGGTGAGAGAATTTACCAGAGCCAGAGTGGGGAGCAGAACAGGCAGAAGGACCGAAGCACACTGCTGAGGGGAGCAGCGGGCGGCTGGAGAGGTCTGCGAGCCATGTGGGTCCCCTCCCTGTGACTGCCGATAGCTTCCTAGTGCTGCGACAACCCCTTCTGCTACCAGGGAGGCCCCTATTGTCCGTTTTGTGACTGACCTGAGGAGCAGTTGTAACGTGGACATCAAGTGGAGAGAAAGTGGACATCATGTGATCAGTTTATACACCTACAGCCTTTTCCTTCCATTCCCACTTTTTGTAATCTTAGGTGACAAAGGGACCAAATTGTTTTAGCACCAAATTGTTCAGTTTTTTTTTTTTTAAGATTTATTTATTTATACAAGAACCGGGGTACAGGCCAAATGTGTGGGAGGGTGAGAGGATTCACCAGAGACAGAGCAGGGAACAGAACAGGCAGACTGACAAAATACACTGCTGAGGGGAGCAGCAGGCAAGACAGGAGAGGTCTGCTTCGCCATGTGGGATTCTCGCAGGTTGGCGGGGATCAAACCTGCGCTGCAGAGGCTGCAGACAGCTTCACAGTGCAGCACTTAACCTTCTGCACCACCAGGGAGGCCCACCAATCCAGTTTTTAAAGACAGTGGATTTAATTTTTGTTTGGATTTGATTTTTTGTTTCCTTGTATTTCTTCTGTATTTTTTGTGAGCAAGACATAGAATGTTCTCTTTTTTTCACATGATCTTTTAAAATATTTGAAAACTGGCTTGTAAAATAGATACAGCTATCCCTCCATAGGAAATAACAGGTGTATTTGTCATTCATTGCCAGAGACTGGTGTTCCTAACACTAGGTTTCCCTTTCTATACTGCAACCCTCTGTGTATGCTTGGGTCAGCTCACCCATTTATGTGGCCATGTGAGAATGTCTGAATTACAATGGATCCCCTGCCTATTGCGTTTGCCATAAATAATAAATTGTCCATCTCTGAGTCAGGAGTTTCATCTTTTTTGACAGAATCCACGAAATGGTGGCAGGTTAGCTTGCAAGTAGTACAAAATCTTGACAATTTATTCTACTTTTCATGCAGTCTTTTTAATTTGTATGACTGTCAAACAGGCATCTCCGACCTGTCTTACGGGTTCACAACCAACTCTTTGCTGGACGTCGTTCTCCAGAGACCCATAGTAACTCATCATGGCCATGTTCCAACTCATAATTCTTCTTTAAATACTCTCTTCCATATTTTTGATACCTTAGTTAATGTGATCACCATTTCACACTCAAGTAGTATTTATCACCTCCTTTTCCTGCTTCATAAAATCAGCTAATATTTCCTGTTAACTTACTTCCAAAATGATGTGTATATACTCTTGTCCATAACCTAGCTCTGCCCTTGTCTTAGGGGAATCATGACAGGAGCTAATTAAAAATGTTACAAGTTTATTATGGGAAATACCTGGGAAAGTAAGTGGAAAGGGTGGAGGAGTCTTCAGGTCATGAGGTCACATTGTTCTTCAGTGACAGAAGAAAGATTGAGTGGGAGCATCCAGAAACTCAGGAGAGGCTAGCAAGCTGTGTAGGAACCTCAAATCTAAGCCAACACTCAGAGGACCCTCATGCCTCCCCGACCTGGCCTGCCTTTGTGTTCCTGCCGAGAACTGCTGCTTCCTGAGGGCAGGTTATGAGAATTATAGGTCAACCTAATCACCATAACAGTGGCCTGAGTCAATTATTTTTCTCCTATATGGAAAAATGTGAAATTCTCCCTGCTGGTTTATGCTGTGGAGTGTTGGCGTTTACCCTTGTGATCTTGTCACTGATGGGAGTTGTGGCTTGTTGCCCCATCTACACAGTCATAAAGTTGAAAACTCAAAAGTGAAACAAACCGAGGCTCTACAGCATGGGCTGTGGGCAAAGACTTGCTTTCTCCCCCTGCCAGCCAAGCAGCAGAAGTCTTTGGAAAAGCAGCTTTTTCCCCACCTGAGCCAAAAGTTGCTGCCTGCCCCTCCCTAGGGTGCCAGCCAAGTTTGAGCAGGAGCTGGAGCCAGACCTAGGATTTCTCCCTGGCTGCCCAGAGTGGCCCCTCTGGATAGCACCCAGGCCTGCAGCCTCCAGGATGCTCCCAGTGCTGGCCTTTTCATATTTGGCGCTGGATCGCACAATGGACCAGTGAGGCGCGAGCTAAATGAAGCAATTGTGTTCATCAGCTCCTTGGTTAATTATTTGGCACCAAATGGGCTGATTGGTCCTAAGGCTCCATCAGTCATTTAGAATTGAAAATGGTCCAATTAGGCAGGTGTCACTAGGGGACCCTGAAAGAAGTCAGAAGGCAGGGCAGGAGCCAGCTTGGGACTCCCAGACTCCCACTCTGTTCCTGGACTGTAAAGAAGAAAGAATGAAAACAAACTAGAAAGAAGAAGCATCCAACAGTTGATCTCCGAAGAGAGAAGCCTCTGGTTCTGCCTCTGCCACCACCTAGACGGAGCCACCAAGGCCTAGGACCTGGCATCTCAAAGAACTGTTCATTGTTGTTGTGGCCAGCGACTGACAAAGGACTGTAACGCAACTGTGTTTAACACGGTCTCTGGTGACCGGGTGACCACCTCTACTGGCACTGCTGCCCAGCACTGCTGATGGGTAACAGGCATTTTGTGAGGAGGTCACTTTTGAGAGCCATTAATAAGGTGTATTGGATAACCCAGCACTGCCTCCCAGTGCTGCCGCCTCCTGTTCTGTAGCGTCCGGCATCTGGTGCTGTCCATCCCAACATTCAAACTGTGGGTGTGCCCGGCTGCCTGCTCTCCAGGCCCTCACTGGTGGGAAGCACCATCTTGGATGAGTGACTTTTTGTTGGGGACTTCTGGACACTGTGGATACTATCTGGGGGTAAGAGGGCTGGCCACTGTGGCCTGATAAACTCTTTGGTTACCCGTTTGGTAAACTCATGGTTATTGTTACCTGCTCCTGAGTGGTCTTGCAACTGTGTGTGTGGGTGAGAACCCACAGGCAATGACCTGTTGTCTTCTCCCTGGCCACTGTCCTTTCACCTTCTATTACACACCTGTAGCCCTGTTTCAAAGCCATTGTAAATAAGGGAGCATTGGTATCTCACATACAGTTTAGGTATTTAAATTTCCATTATTTCTGTGAGGCAACAGTAAGAGATAGCTTCTAGAATGCTAGTGAAATGTTAAAGTACTTTAATAAAATGTACCTTCTAGGATGAAGGTGGTCATGTGGTTTCTGAGTTTAGACAAACAATGACAATAAAGCAGAAAACCTTTTATAGGGCAGTTACCGAAATAATGAAAGCAAACACACCAGGGGATATTTATCCTGTACAAGAGGAAACTGACTTGTCTTTATGTGAAAAGTTATCCTGAAAAACTAGATTAGACTTGTTCTTTAAGTCCTGGCTTCTATTTAGATAAGACTGTCAAGAAAGGGAAGTTGGAGTAAGTAGCATTTTATCAGAGATGTGAAGGAGATGGATTGAGCAAAATAATGCAACTGTACTATGCAGGCAAGAATGAGAAAAGGATTTGGAAAACAGTCTCCGTGTGTGCACATACACAGAAAGAGTCAGTTATATATGTGCTTTGAAAATCATTTTCCCAAAGAGCCATCTAAAGTCTTAGCAAGGTTCTGAATAGACTCAACATGGAAGAAAGAGGAAACTTCTCAGCAGGTCTGCCCCTTTAATCAATGCTCTTTTCCTAAAGGGTGGTTTAATATTAGGCAATTAATCCTTTACATTGAATTTTCTGGATTATATTATTGAAAATAAACATTATTACCTAATTAGATGAAAGTTACTGTGAAGATGGTCCGAATATTCTTCCATGTCCATTTAGGCAAGATTGTTATGATTTATATTCATTTTCTATGTGCAATAGGCAAAACAAAGTAATGCAGTGATGGCTGACTACTGAAGGGCATATTAAAGTTGTGTGCAAATATTTTCTCAAGTTTTTGGTTCAAGTGCACCTCACTGACTTTGTTGACTTCTTTGGAAATACTGTGTTGCCTTCTTTGCTCAGATTACTTGAGGATAATTTCCTTGTATGGATTTTTTTAAAGATTTATTTATTTATGCATACAGGAACTGGGGTACAAGCCAGAGGTGTGGAAGGTGAGAGGATTCACCAGAGACAGAATGGGAAGCAGAACAGGCAGATGTACTGAGAGGAGCAGCGGGTGAGGCAGGAGAGGTCTGCTGCACCATGTGGGTCTCCTAACTGGCCGGGGATCAAACTGGTCCTTCAGTGGCTGCGGATAGCTTCATAGACTGCGTCTTAACCCGTTGCGCCACTGGCGAGGCCCCTCCTTGTGTGAATTTTAATCATACTTCTATGGTCCAAAATTACTTTTCTCTTGATTATAATTTCCTGAGGAGAGTCTTAAAGATGATATCAGATCCATGTGAGTACTGCATGTAATCTGATAAAGAAAAAATAAATTAAAATTTAGCAGATGGGGTATTAGAAAGTTGGAAGAAAATCATGCCTGTCATTTTTTTTTCCCTAAACCATAAATTTCTCCTTTTGCAAAGTGTATGCATATAGCAATTTGATCTTCACAAAAAGAATTTGGCAAACTAGGTATCTATTAAAAATACACATAAATACCCACACATGGTATAATAATACATAGTTAATATATACACACCATTATAGTATAGCACATACACACACACACTTTATTTTGAAAACCAGGAAACAGATTGATAGATGTTCAATAACCTTACACAGTAAAGTTACAGCTGGAGCCACAGGTTTCTTAATTCCATCGCAGGGTTTTCTACCTTCTTAGTTGACCAATTTCCTAGAAACTCTTTACTGAAAAACTGCATAAACTGATCAAATAAGAATTAAGCACACTCAATTGATGAATGACAACAAATTCCAATGTCTACAATATCCAGTGTCCTAGATTTTCCCAAAATTTGGAAACAACTTATCTTGACTTGTCAGTCCCTGGAATTCCACAATTGTCCTATTACCTTCTGTCAGTTCCATTAGCTGTTTTATTCATTCACATTTTGACATTTGCTATTCAACAGGGTTTTATTCTTATTTCTGCTTGCAGCCAGCATGCTTCTCTTTTTTTTTTTCAGACTTATTTTATTTATGCAAGAACTGGGGTACAGGCCAGAGGTGTGGAGGGTGAGAGAATTCACCAGAGACAGAGTGGAGAGCAGATTAGGCAGATGGACTAAAAACACTGCTGAGGGGAGCAGCAGCAACAGGAGAGATCTGCTGTGCCATGTGGGTAGCTTCCTTGGCTTGCCGGGAATCAAACCTGTGCTACAGAATCTGTGGACAGCTTCATAGCGCTGCACTCAACCCGTTGCACTAATGGGGAGGCCCTGCAGCCAGCATTCTGTTCATTAAGGATCTCAAATGCATCTGTCCAGGATTCACTTGCTTTCCTACTTCTAGTTTTTATTCCCAGCAGTATATCTTATCAGTTGATATAGATGTGGTTGTGAAATAATGGGAATGAAGTCCACAGTCCACCAAAAACAAATATAAAATAAATGTTTATGAAAATAATTAATGGAATTGCATTAAGAAGTCAACTAACAATAAACAAAAGAAGCTTTAACAGCACTAGAGGGCAAACTTAATATGAAACCTAAGGCTTTGGACTGAAATCAGTTAATCTGCCAAAGACATCATTAATAAAATTTCCAAACACAAGAATTAGATGCTGAGGATTCAAGGATAAGTTGCTCACCCCTTCAAAGGCTATAACTGAAGAGTATCACATAAACTTTCCTTGGGAATGTGGAATCTTCTACTGAATTATCTGTCCTTTTCCTGGCGCCTGCAGTCATGCTCACATACAGTAGTTGTTGAAGCAATATTTATATCATAGAATAAATAAATAAGAAACTGATGAGGAATACTGTCACTGACAGTAATTATTATGGATATTCTAGAAGACTTTTTCACTAAGCTTCATTTTCTTTAAAATAGAGTCAGTTTTAAAGTGACATTGGAATGTACTGGTTCAATGTGTTATTCTTTGGAACAGAACATAATCATCCAATTCTGTGACATAGAACACCTTTTTTTGATAGGGATAAATTTATTTATTTATTTATATAGAATAATTATTTATTCATGGATACAAGAACTGGGGTACAGGCCAGATGTGTGGGAAGGTGAGAAGATTCACCAGAGACAAAGCAGGGAATAGAACAGGCAGACTGACTGAAATACACGGCTGAGGGGAGCAACGGGCGAGACAGGAGAGGTCAGCTGTGCCATGTGGGTAGCTTCCTGGTAGGCCGGGGATCGAACTCATGTTGCAGAGGCTGCAGACAGCCTTACAGTGCTGTGCTTAAGCCCTTGCGCCACCAAGGAGACCCAATTTTCTTTGTGTTTAAAGCAAAATGTTTTATGTTTCTAAATTTAAGTCTTTTGAAAACATAGAGAGCGCTACACTCAAACATTGAGGATATCCAAATTACTAAAAGAATGCACTTTGATTTTAACCAAACATCTTTGAGGAAAAATAAACAGGATGCAAATTTTCTCTATTTGCAAAGTTTTGTGGAAGGAAGACTTCACACACAGTGGCAACGAGGGTGTGACTTCACACTCAGTGGCAACTAGGCTGTGAGTGTGAAAAGATAGAATGGAATGACATTAAGGAAAAGTCTGTTTCTTTAGGCCATAGTAGCATAGCTGCAATAATCTTGAGTTCTACGCATCCTTTCATAATTTGCTTGTCAAATTAGTGCTATAAATAGCATATGAATGAATAATAGTTAAATTAATAAATGCATAAATTAAAACATAGCCTTCACTTTATAAAATAAACACTTATTAGTGTACTGATAGAAGACATTAAAATATATGCATTGATTAGAAAAATGTTATTTTCATTAATCATACTTCCAGATCAAATCAAGTTTGTGGCAGTAAGATTATTTGTTTAAACCACTCTGCTAGGAAACAGCCCAAATGCCCAAAAACAGATGACTGGATCAAGAAGATGTGGTACATATATACCATGGAATATTACTCAGCATTCAAAAAAAGATAAACACATGCCATTTGCAGCAACATGGATGGCGCTGGAAGGGATCATGCTCAGCGAAAAGCCAGAAAGAAAAAGAAAAATACCGGATGGTCTCACAGGAATCTAGAAAACTTAAATAAGGGACCAGGAAAATGAATAACTATAAGAAAGTGAAAATCAAAGTCAACAAAAAACTATGAACCAGAGACACTTTTTGGGGGGTGGGGGGCAGGAGGGGAGGGATTGGGTCAGAATGGGGGGGTTGCAATTGTATGGGGAATATAAAAATAAAATGTATTATTTAAAAAAAAAAACACTCTGCTAGGGCGCAAGGGTTCACTGCACTATGAAGCAATCTGCAGCCTCTGCAGCACAAGTTCGATCCCCGGGTGGCCATTTACATGGCCATTTACAATTTACATGGCACAGCAGACCTCTCCTGACTCGCCCGCTGAGCCCCTCAGCAGTGTATTTCAGTCAGTCTGCCTGTTCTGTTCCCCACTCTGTCTCTGGTGAATTCTCTCATGCCCCCACATTTCTGGCCTGTACCTAGCTCTTGTATGCATAAATAAATAAATCTTTAAAAAAAACACTCTGCTAGATTGATAGAGTAGGTAAAATGATTCCTCTGATTACTCTGATTACAATCTGATAGTGACAGATTTCCAATAAATTAATGTCCAGTTTGTAATGATGTAATAGTTACCTCTTCTGTCCATTTCAAACATATCCATTGTATTGTCACAACTCCCCCATGGTATCAGTACCATGATTTATCCCATCTAATGGATGAGAAAACTAAAGCATTGATTAACTATTGAGATGTTAAATCTCACCCAAGGTCACCATGACTGCAGGTTGCAGAGTTGAGATACAGACACAGGCAGTGGTTCAACATTCTGGAAGTACTTTTAACTAAAATACTGTTTGTCTTTCACATATATGCTTACAAATGCCAGCAAATCAGTATGGAATAGCCAAACAAAAAATCATGACATGGGTAGACTATGGGAATAGAAGAATAACAAAATAAATAGTGATGGTTAATAACAGTGATTATTTGAACTATGATGTATTTCTTGTTCCCAGTGTTTATATACACTATCTACATAAATCATAATCATGTTAAAAATTTTTCCTTAGACATCAATTTTTCAAAGATCATCCACTGATGATTCAAATGCATATTTCCAATATCCGTCAAGTTGCTCCATCTAAGTCACTGTCAGAATAGCTTCAGATTTTGTTGTAATTGTTTATTTTTGGGTTGTTAACATGAGGATATGTGCCTCTTTTGAAGAAACCTCTCCGTATTTTTCATTGCACATTGGCAACCCAATGAAAATTATTAAATGCGGTAAAATGTCTGCTGTTGACTCTTTAAAGATTATGCAGAGGTTCTGGGCACCCTCTTCCTTCAGGAATTTCTAATAGTGAAAGAAGCAAAATAACATACTTTCTCTGCAAAAGAATATTCTATAATCTCCTTACTTAGAGTTTTACTCTTGTAACATATATTAGCATATTTATTAAACCAACAGAGATTGAATTTCTTTCAAGGGAGTTAAAATACTACAAAGTATAATGATTCCTAATCAAAGCAGAAGATAATAAAATCTTGCCAGACAGCAATTTATCCACCTAGTGGATTAAAATAACAAGATGAAAAGAGGAAGAAAAGAAAAAGGAAAAAGATTCAAAGGGCTCTGAATTTCATATAGAAAAAAAGCTATCTATGTAAGATTAAATCTACCTTTGAAATAAAAGTGATTTTAAAATCAGTCACAATTAGGTTAAGTTGCACTTGATATGATTTCCTTTCTCTAAAATTTCTTATACTAACTTCTGTATTTGATTTGACTATTGTGTGCTTTGCATATGAATATATTCATGTTGTAAGGTGTCTGAATTAATTTAAATTTGATTTAACCTGGTTAGCACTAATGGTCTGTTTTGACAAATTGAAAAAAGGTGCCTTCACAAACTTGAAGATAATAAAAGTACAGGAAAATTTCCACATCCTCTAGAAATATATTTTACTGAATATAAGTATGAAAATTGTACATGTTAAGCAATTAGAATTTTTCATGGCAATATGTCTGAGAAATAACAAAAGGTGGGACTCTAGGAGCAAAGAGTAATCACAACAGAATTTTGGATTATAATAAGATATTTCTTATTATAAAAAAAAAAAGCTTTTGCTTTCAGAACATTATCTGCCTGCTTTTGCAAGGATCTGAAGCGTATTTGTTATTTTGAGGAAGCATAACTTTGGCCTGAACCAGCTATTAAACTAGATCTCCCTTTGTGAGGTTCCAGAACTGAGACTTTGCAGTCTGCCCACTCTGTTGTGCTTCTCAAGGTCATTAACAGCCCCAAGGGAAGGGGGAGCAGGCATCCTATCCTGAGCACTGTCTTTATGCTTGTAATCAATAGTGACCAGGCCTGTGGAGAACACCCCAGTACTTCCCCTAGGTCAATGGTGCCTGCCTCTAAGTCCTTAAGCTCTCCCTTACCCAGAACTCTGTTTTTCTTATACATTTTCAAAGTCTTTGCCTATTAAGAAAATGAGGGCTTTGCTGTGATCTCTCTATGCAGGTAATTTTTTTCGCTATGTGATTATTTCTCTTTTGGTTTCAGTAATGGTTATTTTAGCCGTAGGGGGGAAAAATCTTTTTTTTTTTTTTAGAAACAGAACTCTACAGTTGCACAGCTGTTGCACAGCTAACTTAAAGTGTGGATGGCTGTGTGAGTGTGTGTCTGTGATTGTGATCCCCCTATTTGCAGAAGCATGAACTTCACTTGACGGCATTTTAAATTATTACACTTCTATTTTTTTTTTTTTTACAGCATCCACATCAGTAGTTGACTTTGATACAGATCAAAAAAAAAATACAAGTGGTGTGTGAGCTGTACATTACCTTGATATCCATTTTGTTTTGTTTGTGTTGTATGTGGTTGCAGGAGCTGTTGGAATTGTGTGTATTTGGTAGTTTAATTAGAGCTTTTTGGATTGGTGTGTATCAAGAAAAGCTTGAACAATTGGCTTAATGTTCTTTTATCGATAATATTTTCTGTGCAGGACATTTTATACTTTGACAAAATAGCAATTCAGATACGTGGCAATGATTAGATATATTATCCCTATGGTCAATTTTTACTTATATTTTATACTGATCATTTTAGTTTGGGGGTAGATGATAATAGGCTTTGGAGCATGACAGATTACTATGCTGCTGTTTCAGTCTTAATGAGGTAGGTGGCTTGTGAACTCTGCCTCTACTTTCTAAGTGAATAGTTTTCACACCAGCTCATCAGGAACGCTATCTGAATAGGCAGTATACTTCCTTTTAAGCTTAAGTGAGATCTTTGTTACATATTTTATTACTCTTTGAAGTTCACATTAATACATTTTCAAAATTTCAGTTAAACTGAAAAACAGTTTAAATTCTTCAGTCTGACAGGATATTTTAGAACCCTGAATTTTTATTAACATGGTGATCTCAACCAAAAACACAGCTGTTTAATTCATGCTGCTGGCCAACTTTGTGCAATTAACCATAGCTGCAAACCATAAAACTGCAGAAATTACATTAAAATAATGCTATGATCTAGAATTGTTGATAAATTCAGGCAGTCCAGCCTAGTGTGACTACAACTGAATCGACAATAAATTGAATTGCATGTTTTTCACCATCTATAACATATTTGAAATACCACAGGGCAAAAGATGGATTTTAGCTTGGGTAATAGACATCAGTAGGAAAGTGAAAAGTTGTCAAGAGACAGAGACCATGCGTTGTGAAGTTACTAAGTCTGGTCTTTCTCATTAAAGGGAAAATTACAACAGGTACAGCTTATTTTTCCTTGACTTCCATTATTTAAAATAATATTTCTCTTTATAAAATAGTGGCCCATCCTGCACTTTTCTAAGCTAATTGCCCCTTTGTGCACTTTCTCTTTTGGGAGGAAAAAAAGAAAGAATATATGCTGCCTATTTAAAATAATGGCTATAAAGAGAATATGCATTGAGTATATTTAGATTTAAAGTCATAGTATGCCAGTTTTTTCATCTCTGTGTACAAATTTGAAATTTGAGTCTTAAAACTAATTTGGAAAATGGAATGCCTGATTGCAGATATTTATGGGAAATGTTTTGATCCATTCAGTTCCAATAAATAAGGAGCTCTACGCTAAAGCAAATAGGCACTTGACAGCCTCTTCAGAAGTAAGATATCTGTAAGGGGGTCCTAACCAGCCTTCCTTCTGCACTGAACAAGCCCCATCTCCATACAATTGCCAGACTAAGCCTTTCAAATAAAAATCGTCATAATGCCAGCTCTGTTGAAAACATTCCATACAGCATATCATGCCCTCCAAAGCCTATGGAGTCTGTCTCCTTTATCACATTTCTATTCTGCCTTTCTACTTATTCCCCTCCTCCTTGTTGCCGTCTACCATACTAGCACTCTGTATTTCTTCAAAACAATGAAACTATCCAAACAATTATATCCAAAACCAATGCAAAGGAGCTTCTGCTTATTCTTCTGGCATTTGTATGGTTTCAGGTCTTACATTAAAGTCTCTAATCCATTTTCAATATTTTTTTGTGTGTGTGTGATGATCTGAGAAAGGGGTCTCATTTCATTCTTTTGCATGTGACTAGTAGTATTCATTCCTAACACCATTTACTAAAGAGGCTGTTCTTTCCAAATTGTATATTCTTTTTTTTTTTAATAGAGGCATGTTTTATTTATTTTTGTTTGTTTGTTTGTTTGTTTGTTTATACATGCACTGGGTACAGTCAGAAGCACGGGAGGGTGAGAGAATTCACCAGAGCCAGAGCGGGGAGCAGAGCAGGCAGAAGGACCGAAGTACACTGCTGAAGGGAGCAGCGGGCGGCAGGAGAGGCGGCCAGGGAGCAGCCGGGGATCGAACCTGCGCCGCAGAGGCCGCGGGCAGCTTCGCAACCCAGCGCTCAACCACTGTGCCACCGGGGAAGCCCCCAAATTGTATATTCTTGAGGCCCTTTCAGAGATAATTGACAATATGTGGGTTTCCTCTTTTTTAAAAATATTTTTCCAGCTTTATTTTTTATTTAATTTATTTTTGTGTAGAAGAACTGGGGTATAGGTCAGAGGTGGGTCATGAGAGGATTCACCAGAGACTGAGTAGGGAGCAGAGCAGGCAGATCCACTGAAATATGCTGCTGAGGGGAGCAGCGGGCGAGACAGGAGCGGTCTGCTGTGCCAAGTGGGTTGCTTCCTGGCCAGGGATTGAACTCAGGGCATCTAGATGACAGTAGTAAAACTTAATCCTAGGCCACCAGGGAAGTCCCCATTGTATAGGTTTTCTTTTTAAAAATTATTTTGTTGGTGATATTGGTTGAATCTTCCCTGCCTTCCTGGCTTTTCTGTTTCATAATTCCCATTTGCACAGATTTATAACAGTGAGGTAGTCGGAGTAATATTTGGATTTGTTTTACAACAAGCTCTTTGACTATTAATGCAATGAAAATAGAAACTGAAATGTCCTTATTTCAAGTGGGTATTTATACTTTTGTTATTTGGTATAAAAATGTGATGCTAGAATATGAAAAATAAAATCACATGGAAAATTGTTAAAAAAAATATTTTGTTGGGGTTTCCCTAGTGGTACAAGGGGTTAATTCTCAGCACTATGATGGTATCTGCAGCCACTGCAGACTGAGTTTGATCCCTGGCCAGGGAGCTGACCTGCATTGCACAGCAGACCTCTCCTATCCACCTGCTGCTCCCCTCAGCAGTGTATCTCAGTACATCTGCCTGTTCTGCTCCCCACCCTGTCTCTGGCGAATCCTCTCACCCCCTGTATCCCAGTTTTTCTATGCATAAATAAATAAATGTTTAAATATTTTTTTAATTGAGGTAACTGATACACAGCACTGTGATTTAGAGGTATAGGATCTCCCCATTCAGCGATAGTTTTCACACCCACCACCACACCCAGAGTCCACCATACCATCTACACTGTGTCCCTTCCCCACCTGTTCTCTCCACACACCATTTCCTCTCTGGCAGCCTCAGTTCTACAATCAAATTCCTAGGGTTGCTGTTGATTTGGCTTTATCCAACTCTTTGCTTTGTTTGTGGATGCTGCCGGTGGCAAGGTCAAGGCCTAACTGGGCTGAAGATAAGTCTGCAGGCCTCATGGCTGTGTCTAATCTTGTGACTGGGACCCTGTTTGGTGAGCCTGCTGTGGAGGCACAAGACTATTTGGTTATAAGTTCTACAGTCCCCTCCATGAGGGCTGAACTCCCACAACAGTGCTTTTGTTCTTGCATCAAGGCGATATGAGCCAGAAATCTATTTTGCTGTCTTGCTGATTTTACTCTCTCCATGCTTTAAAGTTTTGATTTATTTGCATTTTGATGCAAAGGAGATTTGATTATATGTAGTTTGGCAGGAATGCATGAAAGAGAATGGAGACTTAACCAAAACTTGCCTCACAGATTATTAATGAGTTCTAAACACATAGTGTCAAAAATGCTTTAGGTAAATCGGATGCAGGCTGCTTTCATTTGGTTTGTTATCTTAAAATCTGAATAAGTAAAAGATTTAAAGAGTGCGAGTAAAACCAAATGACTAAATAAATTTGATTTCTTTTTTCACAGAATAAAACTGGTGTTTACTTCCAAATTTTGTAAGTATCACGCATATGCACACATATATGCACACTTACGTACATGGGTGCCTCTCTCTCCATTTTTTCTTCTATTCCTGTTCTACATGAACAACTTATAAGGTGCACAACACTTTTGTAAATGTAATAACAGAATTCGTCTGTTTTATTTGTTATAATCAGGGTTTTTTTGACATTGATTTTTAATTGCAGTGCCAAGAAATGTTAGTTATTGAATTACGTCCCAGACTCATCTGGTTTAATATGTACTTAACATCTTCCAACCTGAGCATAAAAATAACTTCTGAAAATTACTGAGGCAGTCAGTTAGTAAAACAGGCATTTTTCACTGTTGCCAATTCCTTATCCATCACTAGAAGCTATAAAATCAGGGTTATTTGATGGTGCACTTGTCATTACTATTATGTAGATGAAATGGGTAAATCAAGTCATCTTTCTGAGCCACATTTCTCTGAATGAGTTGGTCATTTGGAGACACAACAGACCAACATAAATGGAAGAAGAGACAGAATTGGAGGAGCAGTGGGGTGTTTTGTCATCTGACATTATTTGGTAAATACAGTAAATACTTCCCTACAGTTGAGGATAGTATCCATCACTCATAATTCCTGAGGCACTCATAAATCATTAATACCATAAAAGTCCTATACTTTGTCATGGATCTTTTAAAGGTTGATAACCACATCATTATGGAGAAAAGTTCTTCAGTATGTATCTGTAGCAGGAATTTTGGTGAAAACGAGAGATAAACAAGCTAACTATACCATTAGGTATTTTATTTAGTCATGTTTGAGGGATTTTCTTTTTCTTTCAGTGATAGATTCAAATATCAAACATTGTTTATGTATCCATGTTATGATTGTAAAGAGTATGAATCTTTTTTTTAATAGAGGCATGTTTTATTTATTTATTTATTTGTTTGTTTGTTTGTTTATACAAGCACTGGGTACAGTCAGAAGCGCGGGAGGGTGAGAGAATTCACCAGAGCCAGAGCGGGGAGCAGAGCAGGCAGACTGACGAAATACACTGCTGAGGGGAGCAGCAGGCGGCAGGAGAGGTCTGTTGCACCATGTGGGACCCTCCTCTGGTGGCCGGGGAGCAGCCGGGGATCGAACTTACGCTGCAGAGGCTGCGGGCAGCTTCGCAACCCAGCGCTCAACCGCTGTGCCACCGGGGAGGCCCAAGAGTATGAATCTTGATGGCAGCAGTGTGCATTGCTCGTTTTTTGTTTTGTTTATGTTTCCCAGGCAGTGGGAGGTCTACCTGATGAGCGTAGATCCACTAGTGACAGCACGTCTTAGAGAAGAGAATGGACTTTATTATTAATCAGTAGGCAAAAATCTAGGAGATAAACTCAAAGCCGCTTCCCTGATTAAGAAATGAAATGAGGTTTGACAGATTTTGGGAACTGGAGCTGAATGCAAAGGACTTAAAGTGTATTGGCTGAAAAGCATGTTGGGTGAAAGAAATGTAGAGTTGCCTAAAGTTCATTTGCTGTCACAGTGCACTTGATATGTGAAAAGGCTTATATGGTTCAGGTTGATTTTGACTTTGTATATCCAGAGTGACTTCAGTTTGTCCAATATTTCTGTAATAATAGAAAATTACAATTTCCTACTTCCTGAGAATCCTATGAAGGTGCTATGAGCTATGAAAGGAGTATTTTAAATGTCAAAAAAAGGATAAATGGCAAGTGTTGTGCTTTCTAACCATCTGCATACTTGGAACACCTACTATGTGTACATACATTCCACTTTTCAACATACAACTCTTTTTTTTTTAAAGATTTATTCATTTATGCCTACAGGAAATGGGGAACAGGCCAGAGGTGGGGGGGGTGAGAGGATTCACCAGAGAGAGAGTGGGTAACAGAACAGGCAGAATGACTGAAATACACTGCTGAGGGGAGCAGTGGGAGTCAGGAGAGGTCTGCTGCACTATTTGGGTAGCTCCCTGGCAGACTGGGGATCGAACTTGTGCTGCAGAGGCTACAGAAAACTTCACAGTGCTGTACTCAACCCCTTGTGCCACCAGGGAGGTCCTCAACATATAACTCTTAAAGCATATTGTGAAGCCAAGTTTGTATATGGTAATAGTCTATAAATTTCTGTACAATGTGAAGTTTCACAAATCTATAAACTTAATAGAGAGAAAAATGGTAGACAAAAGCCTGTTTTCCATTTTGAAATGAAAAGCACTTAATTATTTTTTGAAGAGAGAGCTCCTACAGCAGAGAGGGTGTGCACTGACTGCATTTGGAGAAAATTGTCATAAATAGCTGATTTCCTTTTGTGTTTCATCATGAAAGTGTGTGACTGTAAATATCAGAGGAAATGAACTGAAGATCTCCATTCAAACCTGTCACAAAATTTTGCTAAGGATGGATTATTTGATTTGTTGGGAAATATTACCTCTATTCAGCTGACTGTTGACCTTGTCAACTTCCTTTTGAAGAATTCTTAAAGTACTGCTAAAATGACCATTGATAGTATACAAATCATTTTCCCCACTAAATTTATTAATTTTTTTGACTGTTAATGTGGTACCAAAAGATACGGAAAAGTTTGACATAATGTGGTTGCCTTAAAGAACATAGGAAGCAAGATTTTGTCAGTAGAATTCCAAAATAGCTTTTGGGGGATGAATAAGAGTGGGGAACTCTGATGACATAAATATGTGGGTATTAATTTTTATAAGTACTTTTAGAATTTTTCTCAACTGTAGGAAAGAAAACTCGGGTTGCCATAGGAACTCAAGTGCAGTATTGACAAGGAAAAGATCATGGAGCTTTTTTTCCCTGATAAAAATTATATTAATACCCATCACATATCTTTCTCACAAATCCCTTTCCAGCAAATTCTTTGATTGTCGGATGGCACTCTGGTGACTGTCATTTTTGGTGGTTCTTGCAGCAGCTGTGCTGCTTCACAGACCCAAACATAGATTCTTTTTCTTAATATTCATTGAGACAACTTTGTTGTTGGAGCAACTTTAGATTTCGAACAATAGTGAGAAAGGTTTCTCATATGCTTTCTACCCCCATATATGTGTAGTCACCCCATTTTCAAAATCACTCACCAGAGTGGTACTCTTTGTGGTGGTTTAACAAGGATGAACCCCTATCAGCACATCATACTCAGCCAAACTCCTTCGTTTACCATGGAGTTGACTCTCGATGTTGTGTGCTACATGGATTGGTACAAATGTGTAATGACATATCTATAATTGTAATGTCATGCAGAGTATTTTTATGGACTTGAAAACAATTCTGTGCTCATCCTACTCATCTTTTTTTCCCCTGATTCCTGGAAACCACTGATCTTTCACCCGTAACCATACTTCACCTTTTTAAATGACTTAGTGCTGGACTCCTTATGCCACCTTTTTGGATTGACTTCCTCACTTAGTTTTCAACTACTTTGGGTAAATATGCAGAAGGATGATTGTGGATCACACAGTTAGAATATGTTTGGCTTTGTTGGGAACTACCAAACTGTCTTTCAAAATGGAATTCCATTTAGCATTCCCATCAGCCACAAGTGAGTTCCTGCTGATCCTTACCCTTTCCAGCATGTGGTGTTATCAGTGTTACGAGATTTTGTCCATTCTAGTGTGTGTGTGTGTGTAGTAACATCTCATTCTTTCACGAATTTGCCTTTTCCTGATAATAAATGAAGTAGGATATCTTTCTGTATGCTTATTTGAAACCTATAGATCTTTATAAAGGTGGTCCATTTTTTAATTGGGTTTTTTATGTTTTCTTATTGTGTTTTTTTAAATTTTTTTTTATTTATGCATACAAGAACTGAGGTACAGGCCAGAGGTGTGTTTGTGGGGAGGTGAGAAGATTCACCAGAGACAGAGTGGGGAACAGAACTTGCAGATGTACTGAAATACACTGCTGAGGGGAGCAGCAGGTGAGTCAGGAGAGGTCTGCTGTGCCATGTGGGTAACTCTCTGGCTGGGCATCGAACTCATGCTGCAGTGACTGTAGATAGCTCCATAGGTTGTGTCTTAACCCCTTGTGCCACCAGGGAGGCCCTTCTTATTGGGTTTTAAAAGTTATTGTATATTATGGACATGAGCACTTTATCAGATGTGTCATTTGCAAATATTTTTACACTCTCTTATTTGTCTAACTTTCTTGATGCTGTATTTTACATAGAAGTTGATTTTTTTTTTAATGTTCATTTTGTCAGTTACTTATTTCATAGGTCATATTTTTGTAGTTTCATCTAAAAAGGAACCCATATTCCTATGGTCATCTGGGTTTTATAGTTATGCATTTTACAATCAAAATATCATTCATTTTTGGGAGTCCCTGGTGGTGTAGGCAACTGAGCGCAGCGCTGTGAAGCTGACCACAGCCTCTGCAGCACCAGTTCGATCCCAGCCGGCTGGCTGGCGAGGGTCCCACATGGCGCAGCAGACCTCTCCTGTCTCGCTCGCTGCTCCCCTCAGCAGTATATTTGGTTCAGTCTGCCTGTTCTGTTTCCTACTCTGTCCCTAAAAAAATCATTCATTTTTGCATTGGTTTTTATGTATGACCAGTTGTTATAAAATGCATATCTTTCCATTTATTTATTCATTGCTTTCATGTGCTAGAGATTGTAGCTTTCCTCATAAGTATTCTGATTATATTTGTTATATTTAAACTGTGTTTTGAATTTTTTCATGCTAATATTAATGGTACTGTGTTTTGATTTCAAAAGTAATTGGCTTTTGTTTATTAACCTTGATCCTTCAGCCTTGTTATGTCATCTGTGTATATCTTCTTTCTCAATCAGTATAACTTCTATTTAGCAAGGCCTTCCAGTGTGATGTTGAAAAGGAGTGGTCTGAAGGGAATTTAAATCTTTGGTGGAATTCACCAGAGAACCAATCTGGCCCTGTGCTTTCTGTGTGGAAAAGATTTAACTATTTATTCAATTTTTTTATAGACATAGGTACATTACAATCTTTCTAGTTCTTCTTTGTGTTTTGACTTATTGTGTCTTTCAAAGAATGAACATATTTTTTCCAAGAGTGTAGTTACCCATAGTACTGTTTTTTAATCATTTCAATGTCCATGGGATCTGTAATGATGTTACCTTTTCCATTTTTGGAAAATGGTCATGTTCCCCACCTCACCTTCACCCCATTCTTCTTTCAAACTTTTTCTTGATTTCCACCCCCCCCCCCCGTATTTTGAAAGTGATATACCTGGTCTTTCTTTCTATTTTTGTTTTTACTCTATCCTCCTTTGTGTCTATGAGTTTCTTGCATCTGTGGTTTTAATTGTCTCACATTATTTTTGGGAAATCCTCATGCTGTAGTTTTTCTCAATCCTTGGCTATCCTGTTCTAATTTTTTGTTCTTGTTCTCTTTTTAAATTTTAAAGGATTCTATTGATATATCCTTTAGTCATAGGATATTTACACAGCTATGTCCAGAAAAGCAGTATTCATTTATGCTACAATGTTTTGAGCTTTCGTATTTCTTCAGTTCTTTTTTAGAGTTTCCATCTCTCCGGTTATATTGCCCATCTGTCATTGCACATTGTGTATCTTATTCTTTAAAGCCTTTGCATATTAATCATGGGTGTTATAAATTCCCAGCCTTATAATCCCAACATCCTTGCCATATTTGGTTGTAATGCTGCTTTGCCTTTGCCAAGCCTGTGATTAGGTCTGCTTTTCAGTTTATCATGTGCTTCTGTACTGTGAGCTTTACTAGGGTTCTCATTCTGTACCCCCTCCACTTAAGGGGGATAGGTTGTGTATAGAGGGCTGGAGCTGGGCATTTCCCTTCCTTAGGTAAGTTAGGGTCTGGTGATACCACAGTAGATGGGATTCTGCTTAGGCAGTTTCTCCTGTGGACAGGCCCTGTTCCGAAGAGGGAATTTTTCTTAGATATTTCTTGCAGGTACCTGATCAAGCCTATGAATGCCAGTCTCACAATATGGTGGAACTCTTTCCCAAAGACTCGGTCCCTCTTGAGTTTTTAATCTGAGTTATTCACTATGAATTCACTATGAGCAACTCACTCATTATAATTTAGGTTTTTATACCCTGAGATTGGTTCCTGAAATTGGTTTTTTTTTTTTTTTTTCTGAGATGGTGCTACTTGAGGGAATAGGCTGTGGCTTCATTTGCCAGTTTGTCTTTCCAATTTGGGGGAAATATTTTCCCCGGTCTTCTCATCTATAGTGGATCCAAAAAGAATTGTTAATTGTTCAGTTCACCTTTATGCATATTAGAATACAATCATGACTCTAAGCTGTTTACACATAGAACCAAACACTGGTCAGGAAGTTTCTAAACACCTCTGCAGGACATAGGATTCAGTTTCTTTATGTCATTTTCAGTGACTCAATCATGGCTGTTTGCTTGTACTGTGTTTCTTGTCATATACCACAAACATTAGTCACGAAGTTTGAAAATGGAAACAATTTAAATTGAACTCTTTTTTCCAAAATCTTGGATTTAAATAACATAACAGATCAGGAAATGTGGAGACAAAATAGAAATGTTATAATGTAATTTTTAAAGAAAGGACACACCTCTAAGTAATTAGTATTTTGTTGCTAAACAAAATCGTATTTTTACAAATAATTAAAATTAAGAAATATTTTAAGCTTTTTATGAATAAATTATTGTATCTCAATTTGAACTTCGTGTTTTTAAAAGTAATATGTAAATGCAGATTTATTTCTGACTATGCACTGAAGATCTTTTTTATACTAGTTGTCCATTTTGTCCCAATGTGCTTATCACTGACTGGCTACCTAGACACCTAATTTAGGGAAAAATGGATCCATTTGCCAATCCACATTTATGCTTACATAGTTTTTTGATTTTTCCATGCTATTTCTATAAGAATCAGAATTACTGTGAATCAGAATTACTGTGCAGACAGTTGGGCCAGTATCTCATTACAGAAATATGAAAGTAAATAAAATCTCATTTAAAATGGAAATGGGAGGTCCAAAAGGAGGAACTTTTCACACACTGTCACTCACCATTGTTTGCATACAAGAAGTTTCCTTATATGCATGGCTTAGTAAGGAGGAAGAAAGATTTCCTCCTTGCCGAAAAGCAGTTAAACCCATGAGAAGCCATCACCACATTTGATCTTTCTCCCCTCCTGTGAATTCTCATTCAGAAAGTGCCTTCTAATACCCTGGCTCCATTTCCTTTGTAAAAGCAAGCTGTCATCTTTGGTCTCTGGATTTATCTGTTTTTCCATAACTTATATCTCCCCAGTTGCAGTCCATTTTTTATTTTTGAATAAAATCCCTCTGATGAAAAAGTGACTGGATATTTTATTTTGTTTTAGTTTTTTTTTTAAAGATTTATTTATTTTTATACAAGAACCGGGTACAGGCCAGATGTGTGGAGGGTGAGAGGAGTCACCAGAGACAGAGTGGGGAACAGAAAAGGCAGACTGATGAAATACACAGCTGAGGGGAGCAGCGGGCGAGACAGGAGAGGTCTGCTTTGCCATGTGGGATTCTCGCTGGCTGGCTGGGATCGAACCGGCACTGCAAAGACTGTGGACAGCTTCACAGTGCGGCGCTCAAACGCCTGTGCCACTAGGGAGGCCCTGGCTATTTTATTTTTAAAGTTGATAGAAATAAAATTATGAGACAAAAACTAAGAGTTGGATTTTGTCATAACTGAGTGGTAGTACACAGAAGAGTTTGTCTGAGGTCACAGATAAGGATTTAATCTGTGCAAAGGAGAAAGATCAGATGAAGTTAGACTACCACTCACAAAGGTGTTGGGGTATTGCTGAAGCTAGTAAGTCTTCCTTTACCAGATCCAGGAATTGAGAGCTACCTACTGTGATGACTATGGCGTAGTGATTGTAGAACTTTTCTACATGTGCTGATAATATACCCATGAGGTAAATTAAAGCCAAATCTGTAGTGAGAGAACCACATGAGCTTTATAATCCCTAACAGGTGTTAAAGAAAAATATGGTAGTTTGTTTTAGAGCGTTCTCATTACTTCATATCAAACCTGCCTTTAGCTGTACAATTACAAAGTATCTTTACCCTGCTCTTTGGAAACCATTCCCATTGAGCTCATTAATGGTGAATTTACATTTTAATTAAGCAAACACAGTTTTTCTTTTTATAAAATAGAGCAGTTTGTTCAGATTAACTCTTTTGAACTCTGGCTGTGTCTTCAATTGGACTGTAGGCTCTGGTATGCCATTTTCCCACTGGGCTTTAAAAATAAATATTCTCTAACATTCACATAGTTTAATTATATAATATGCAAAATTATTTTCTCCTTATAATTTGTAGCAATCACATCAATTATATATACATGTATTGATATACTAGTATATTAACACATATATATGTATATACATACATATGTACAGAACTATATACATCTATATACACACATATTCATATGAAAGCAATAGAAGCATATCTAGTATTTACCAATGTAAGTATTTACAGAGCTCTAGTGGAGACAGGGATTGACTATTTTCAATTGGAATTAGAATTTAGAGGGTAACTGATTTTGTTGTTCAAAAGAGGGAAATTGGCCCTCCCTGGTGGCGCAGTGGTTGAGCACTGGGCTGCGAGGCTGCCCACAGCCTCTGCATGCCGGTTTGATACCTGGCCGCCTGGCGAGGGTCCCACCTGGCACGTGGACCTCTATTGCCGCCCGCTGCTCCCCTCAGCAGTGTACTTCATCAGTCTGCCTGTTCTATTCCCCACTCTGGCTCTGGTGAGCTCTCTCACCCTCCCGTGCTTCTGATTGTACCCAGTGCTTGTATGAATACATAAATTTTTTTTTTTTTTTAAAGAGGGAAATTTGTTAGAGGAAGTCTTGAGGAAGATGCTAAAGTTGAAAACAGTGATTGAGAAGAAGCAATTGCTAAAATAAATTGTAAAATTGGAAGTGTTATGGACTTCAAACACATGCATTTTTATTCCATTTAGGATTTCTTAATGTTTTGAGCATAATATTTGAGAAGGTCAGTTATAGCAATGATGAAAGTTGAGTTGACTTCTAGAAGTGTAAGAAGGAGAACTATAGAAAGTTCTGGTGAGATTAAATCAAAAGACCAGGTATGGATCAAGCTCAACAATGCAATACAAGAAAGGAATTAATAGCAAGGAAGAAATTGTTGGTTCAATTGGCTGTGAATTACTGGGGTGCGGTGGAAGTGTCTGTCATCTAAAAAGAACATGCAGGTAGTGTTCATGGATAACACAGGGTTAGGAGATAGAACAGCTGTCATTCAAGATGACTGTGAGAAAAATAGTATCTTTTAGAGACTCAGTAGACACTGAATATAAAGGAGTGTTTAGCTGTGATGAGCCAGAAAATCCAGTGACCACAGAGGGAGGGTTAAGAGAGATGCTCAGGAGAGTGATGAATTTCTGGGCAAAACGTGGAGAATAGTATAGAAAGAATAGAACATGACCATATTTTGGCCATGGTTGCATCTCACTTCCATCTTATAGTTCTGAACTACTCTAAGCTACTGAGTCTCCAAATCTGACTCTGTTGCCTTTGATTAATTTTGAGGCAGGGGATACTCCGTGTGCTTTAATATCATATTGATCTTTTATTTATTTATTTATTTATTTATTTAATAGAGGCATGTTTTTTATTTATTTGTTTGTTTTGTTTGTGTGTTTATACATGCACTGGGTACAGTCAGAAGCGCGGGAGGGTGAGAGAATTCACCAGAGCCAGAGCAGGGAGCAGAGCAGGCAGAAGGACCGAAGGACACTGCTGAGGGGAGCAGCGGGCGGCAGGAGAGGTCTGCGCGCCATGTGGGACCCTCCTCCGGTGGCCGGGGAGCAGCCGGGGATCAAACCGGCCCCGCAGAGGCCGCGGGCAGCTTCACAACCCAGCGCTCAACCGCTGCGCCACCGGGGAGGCCCGTATTGATCTTTTAACTCTTTTAACTATCCTTAATTTTCTATACCTTGAGTACATATGTGCATGGATATGTATCTTTGTGCTTATATAAATCTGCTCTTGGCCATTCTGAAATGCTTTAGAAAATTAAATATCTCTTTCCAAATTAGGTGTTCAAAGTTAAGAGTAAAATTTAAGAAGAAGGTATATTAAAAAGAATTTTTCTCTGTAAACTTAAGCACATGACAGACAGAGAATGTAATAACTATCAGCTTGAGTTAAATTTAATACTGTGATTCCGGGAAACAAAACAACTAATTAGAATTTAAGATTATCTGCAAAACATCTTGGTGGTTTCTGAACTGTGTTGCCAACTTGTTGATCCACTTTACACATCTGTTAACCAGACTTGTCTTCTTTTTTGACCAGATATGGTGTCTATAGAGAAAGCAAGTTCATCTGACCAAAATGTGTTTAGTCAATAAACACTGCAGATAAAATCATTATTGACCTTTCCAAGAATAATTCGAAAAAGATTTGGATTACAGACTTGAATTAATTCACATTGACATTTACTTCCACTAATAAATATAAATGACATTTCGCAGAATTTGAGAAGAATCACCAAAGTTTAAATCAAACATTTGCAGAATATTGTCTTTATCCATGCAAGTAATTCCTAAACACAGTCTAATAACATCTGCATTGCTTCCAAAAAATACTTCTAGCAATACGTGAAAGAAAATGAAATCCTCATATTTTATATTTTTAATCCACAGCAGTGCATTCCAGGAAGAAAAATCAAGCATGGAGTTTAGTTGTATCCTTTCACAAATCATTTACCTTTATGTTATGCATATAGTTAGCGCCATAAGACTGAGCACCAAAAATAGGTGTCTTCAATTTGAAGGGACTCTCTATGCAATCTCTTCCAAGAGTTCTTTGTGCCTCTTAGGCATGAGGGCTAGCCAACTGAATGGTTGGGGCAAGTTTGCTCTAAATAAAAACAAAATCTCTTGAAACTATGCACAAGTTTGTTTTAGTAGAGGGAGACAAATATGTCTGCCAAATTCTTTTATGGCTTATGTTAGGAAAAGGAGGAAGTAAAGTTAAAAATAAAAGGAATGCGGACCCTCAGAGAGATATATTTAGCTCTTCTTGATTATTTTTCTGCATTAGATTAATTTAATTGGGATTTAAAGAGGGTCCATATGCTTCTTCTGAAGATGGCAAGATTCAAACAGAAAATTAAAAGATGAGGAAAATGGAAAGAAAGCATACTGATACTTTGTGTATGAGGTAAAATGTTAATGCTTATTTTTTTTTCTGCAATTTTGTGAAAAGATATTGATTCTAGCAGCATTTCCATGGGGGGGGGAATGTGCTCTGTGAATTTATTTTAAAAGTTAACCATCTGAAAGTGAGTAATCACCCTAAGTTTTCCTTTTTGGAGGCTCTTGGAAATAGCACCAGTGCCCCTAGATCGCTGTCTAGATTTTTATAAACACTGAAAAAGGAGGAAGTTTGTGGGAAGAACATAAATATAACATGGTAAAATCTTCTTTGTGTTTGAATTTCTTCATATTCCAAATTAATGTTCATCAGCAGTACACTTATCCATAGCCAATTACCACACACTTTGTATCTTAAAATAACAGAGCTTCATTCTCTCATCCAAAAGTCTGAAATCCAGGTGTCAGCCAGGACACATTCCCTGCAGACTCTGGAGAATTGTTACCGTGCTTGTGGCTTCTGGTGGTTTCTGCTTGCCTCACCTTCTCATCTGTTTGCCTTCTCCGTGTCTCTTATGATCCATCACCTTTGTTGTTGGATTTAGGGATCGCTTGGGTAATCTGATCTGGATGTCCTAACCTCAAAATTCTTAACATAATTGTATCAGTGAAGATTCCTTTTCCAAAAGAGCAAACTTCGTAGGTTCCAGGAAATAGCATGTGGATATATCATTTTTTTTTCGGGGCATGGAGGTCTACCAGTAATCCTACTATATCCACCATCAGGTTATGATGCTGAAATCTGCTCCCCTATAGTTTCATCTTAATGATTCCAATTCTACCATTTGGAGCCCCAGAGAATGAGTGTGGTGTCTTTTTACACCACAGTCTTTGAAATATTTTAAGTTATGTTTTCCTCTGAATGATTATTTTTAAAATTGGTCATTCCTGAACTGCATTTCCCTGTGATTTTATTTGTGGGTGTTTCTGTTTCATCTTGCTCTAATGAGCCATATATCTCCTTCAAGACTGACCTGAGGCCAACTGATAGGTACAACTGAGTGTTTTACTAGCATGTTAATCACAGGATGCTACAGTGGATAATGAAATAATCTGTGGCCTCTTTGCAATGCATTAGTCTATTTCAATATTTATAGAAATATCAGGATAGATGGTATGCTGTTTTCCTCCCAGACAGATTGAATTTAGAGGGTTTGAAAAAAATTCCTGTTATTTCTTTTATTTGCTCTAAATTTCACTGGTAATTTATGGCAGGTGTCACTCCTGTTCTCTCAAGATTTGCAGAAACCCAAACAGAACTATTAATTTCATCTCAGAAATCACATTGAGTGATCTTAGAGGCTGTGCAGAGCTACATATAAAGTGTCATTAGATGTAATCTGTGTGGAGACAGAGGACGTAGAAGGATGTAGCACTCAGCATGCATTGGGAAGTTGATTTCTCAGGAAGTGACAAATGAAGAAGTGTGTTGAGATAAATTTAAGGGAAATAACTTAGAAGTAAATGATAAAAAATATTTGTTGAATATGCTAAGTTACTGCTGGGTAATTCCTTTTGAAATTACTCATAGACTCCTTTATTTCAATCCGTGATACATCAAGTCATATTTCAGGTTTTAAAACACCATTATTAAAATATAGTACAGGTAATTCAACACTTTTGTGTTTTCTGAGAGCCAGATCATTCTATGTTACCCAAAATATGGTTTCACAAGTACTCTTATTTTATGTTGAAATGTGGGCAAAACAATCTCAAATCTATTCACATGAACCTTCCCTCATTTCAAATGAAATTATATTGAAATGTGCAGTGCAATAGACTTAAACTCATAAATATTCAAAATCTCATTTACAGTGCTCTTTCCACCAATATACGTTATACCCACATCAGGACTTTTGTCTGTCTGAGGCATTAATTAATGCATTGTAAACCGAAGAGAATGAATCAATGTGGTATTCGTTACCAAGGGATGTGATTTGATAGACTATTTATGATAATGCTAGGTACTAAAAAAATAGACAGGCATGAATATAATGTATCAGAAATATAATGGTGTGATTCATGTAAAGTCCAAACAGTGTTAGACTCAACAGAGCCCTTTCTTCCGAGTGATGATCAAATCCCTCCTCTACCTCCAAAGTCTCTGTGCTCTTGCACACTGAACCAAGCAGGAAAGAGCACAAAGGTTCAGAGAGAAGGTTTTAGGAGTGAGGCCAGAAATGGGGGGTGACCCCACTTGCATTCCATAGAATAGATTTCAGTCATCCTGTCTCACTTACGGGTAGAAGTTCCTTCCTTAGCTCACTAAGAACGACTGGGTTTTAAGAAGGAACGACCTAGTCTTTGCCATACCAGGTAAGATGATTCCTTGGAAAACATTTAAAATAATTTACTGATTTTTTTTCTCCTTTGGCTCTTCAGGGTCTTTTGTGGTTTCATATAAATTTTATAAGCATTTTTCTACTTATGTAAGAAAAATGGTCATTGCCATCTTGATAGAGATTGCATTGAATCTATAGATAGCTTTTGGTATGACCATATTGCATAATCTAAGAATACCATTATACACGTTAGTATAACTAGCAAGATGTATGCTAACATTTTGTTTTTATGATTTAATTAGCATTAACTTACCACCACTTAAAGCGTTACCTGTAGTGTTTTTCATAAGGTAAGTCTAATAGTATGAACTCCTTTCATTTTTGTTTAGGAAAATCTTGACCCCTCTTGACTCAATAGCACTTTCAGTACTATGTTGAGTAAGAGTAGTGAGAATAGAATCTCCTGTTTTATTCCTGATGTTAGAGGAAAATCTTTCAGTCTTTCACCACTGAAAATGATGTTAGTTATGGGTTTGTCACATTTGCCCTTTACTATGCTAGATATGCTCTTTCTTTGCCTAATTTATTAAGAGTTTTTTTATATCATTAATAAATGCTGAAATTTGTCTATTGCTGTGATATATTATAAGTGATTTGTATATGTCAAACCTTCCTTGGGATAAATCCAGTTGATAATGTGAATGAATCTTTTATTGTGTTGATCAATTCATGCTGATATTTTACTGAAAAATTCATCTTTATTCATCAGCGATGTTGACCTATATTTTTCTTTTATTGTTTTCTAGTAAGGTCTTCTCATTGATTTGGTTTTGGAATAATGCCTCACATGGCTTAGGGGATGATCAGCCTTTTCAATTTCGAAAAGCGTTTAAGGGCGATATTAACTCTTCTTTAAATGTTTCTTAAAATTCACCATTAAACTCATCTGGTTCTGGGCTTCTCTTTATTGGGAGATTTTTGTAATGCTGATTCAATCTCATTTGTTAGTTCAGACTTTCTATTTCTTCCTGACTCAGTCTTAGGTAGTTTGTATGCATCTAAGAATTTGTCCATTTCTTCTAGGTTTTTCAGTTTGTTAACATAGTAGCCTCTTTGACTATTTGCATTTATGTGGTATCCATTATAATATCTCCCTTTTATTTATAATTTAGTTTTAGTCCTTTTCTTTCTCTTTTTTTTTTTTTTCTGGTTTGTCTAGCTAGGATTTTGTCAATTTTCTTTCTTTTCAAAGAACCAAGTCTTGGTTTTGTTATTCTTTTCTATTGTATTTCTGATCTTTCATTTATTTCTGTTTTGATATTTATTATTTACCTTCTGCTGCTAACTTTGTGTTCAGTGTGTTGTTCTCTTTTATTTACATAAGAAATAGAGTTAAATTGTCTATTGGGATCTTAGTAATATAGGCATTTATTGCTGCTAATTTCCTTCTTAGACTTCTTTCCATATATCCCATAACTTCTGGCATGTTGCTTTTCCACTTTGTCTCAAGAAACTTTTGAAATTTTCTCTTAATTTCTTTATTGATCCACTATTGTCAGAAAAGTGTTGTTTAATTTTCATGTATATGTTAATTTTTAATTTTTTCTCCTGTTACTGATTTCTATTTTTATATTGTACAAATGTAGAAAGAATCTCAAAAATATATATATGCTGCTTCTGAGTATTGAAAAAAAATTATGACCATCTGTGTTTCAATATAAGTCATTTGGAAGACATTTTTATGGGGGATTCTCCTCATTTGGTATGACTTTACAAGACCTTTTCAATAATCATAACATAATTGATTTTGTCTTTTTCATCATTAAAAATTCTATATGTAGACAAACAAGATATATTTTTGTAGGTGAACTAAAATTACAACAATATATAAATGAACATTTGTCCATATATTTTAGCTGGTAAACTTTGAACTGACAAGGGTCAATTTTTATGTGATGAAAGGCAAGAATGGAATTCCTAGTTGAACATATATACAAGAATGAGAAATAATTACATTGTTTTGAAAAATGAAGTTTTGTTGATTGACTTGAGCCAGACCCTTAAAAGTTGCAGAAAATGTATACTTCAGAATGAAAATTTTAGGAACTTGTGAATTAAAACATCTAAATATAGGGCCTCCCCAGTGGCGCAGCAGTTGAGCGCTGGGTTGGGAAGCTGCCCGCGGCCTTTGCGGTGCTGGTTTGATCCCCAGCTGCTCCCAGGCCACCGGAGGAGGGTCCCACATGGCGCGCAGACCTCTCCTGCGGCCCGCTGCTCCCCTCAGCAGTGTACTTCGGTCCTTCTGCCTGCTCTGCTCCCTGCTCTGGCTCTGGTGAATTCTCTCACCCTCCCGCGCTTCTGACTGTACCCAGTGCATGTATAAACAAACAAATAAATAAATGAATAAATAAAAATATATGCCTCTTTAAAAAAAATCTAAATATAAACACATTCTACATATAATTATAAAGCTGTATTTTATAAAACTTGCCCCACTGCTTTAGTGACTTTTTAGTGAAAGTATCTTTACTTCTCCATGGCATGACCTTTATCTTACTGCCTCCTTTTAAAAAAATCATAAGGCATATAATATAAATATATATATATATATATATACAATTTAAAAGCATGTGTTTGTAATCAAATAATTTTTTAAAGGTTTATTTATTTATTCATGCAAGAGCTGGGTGTAGGCCAGAGATCCAGGGGGTGAGAAGATTCACCAGAGACACAGCAGGAAGTTGAAAAGGCAGATCTGTTAAAATACACTGTTGAGGGGAGCAGCGGGTGGTCAGGAGAGAGGTCTGCTGCGCCATGTGGGCAACTCCCTGACTGAGGATCGAACTCGTGCTGCAGAGGCTGCTGATAGCTTCATAGTGCTGCTACTTAATCCCTTGCACCACCAGGGAGATCCAGTAATCAAATAATTTTAAATACAGTGTTAGATTAATAATTTTATGCTACTAGTATTACAGGTGAGACAGGTAATAGGATAAGTTTGCATGAGGTGAAAAAAAATCCACTCAATTGGTATTTTCTCCCAGCGAGGGTGTGCCTGTTGAATTTTTAATAATTCATGGTTATCATGTTTTTAAATAAATTTACTTCTACCTTGTTAACATTTCTTTGTTTAAAATTATTCTTGTTTTTAATTAAGACTAGAGGTTGATCACAGTACATTGAAAAAATCGTCTTATCCCTTCTGCTATTTTGAAATGGACTATTAGGTCTGTCACTTAGACAACTGGATAAATAATAGCTGTTGAGTTTATTGTTTTTGAAGGTCATTTTTTGCAATGCTTTAGCAATGTCTATTAAATGGCTCATCATCATCTGTTGGATAGAAAACATAAATTCTTTAGAGGAAAATAATTGAACCCTGAGACAAAAGAACACAAATATAAAATGCATTGCCTTTAATTCCTTTCCCATTTCCAAAGTTCACAATCTGCTGGGAGATATTTGTTAGAATGATGTATGTGTTTAATTTCATCCAAATAAGTAATACAAGAAGTTTGAGATCTTAAGCATACTTGTGCATTACAACTCTACAAATTAGTTGTGATCTATAGTTTCATTCTTGTTTTAGAGAAACAGAAGTTTGTCTTTTTTATTTTTTGATATACATTATTGATCTGGGACCATCTTAATTCTCATGTAACTACATATATCTTCATTATGTCATGGGAAGCACTGAGCACCTCGCTTCTCCAGTGCTTTGGCAGTTTCATCAGCTTCCTGTAAAGTGTACTTCTAGCCAGGCAGCAACAAGAGATCAATGTGGAGAATAACAAGGACTTCTCAGGGCTGTAAAACCTCTCCTCCTGAGTACCACTGCTGCATTTGCTCTATGATTGGGGATTTATGAATACCACTGTTGTATTTTTATGACTCCATAAGCTAGCTTTAAAGCTTGAAGTAAATAATTTACACTACTTCTCTTTTGTTCAATCCCTCGTCCTGTCACAGTTTTTGTCTCTTTGCTTATGACTCGAAGTTAACAAAAAGTTCACATCAATTAGACGCATCTTTAACAGACTTCCTTTGCTAGGTTATTCATATGCTTAAAGCTGTACCGATATTCTCACATGAAGTTTACAAAATACTGACAATCTTTTTGTGGTAGCGCGAGCTACCAATACAAAAATAAATCATGCTTCATATCCACAGTACAGAATTATTGCTCCAAACTGGCCAATATCAACATTTACTAGCTTTAAAATATGAATGTAGGAAACACTTGTACTCCCAAACAAAGTAATTAAGGTGTGATTGTGACCTTTCACCTTCTCTCTTCTTGGTTCTGTTGGCTGGATGGTGATGAGCAACCCTGAAAGTCACAGGTTGCAGATTCCACACTGTCACCTCTGTTCCTGAATAATTGTCTTCGGTTGAGTTCTGCTGTTTCCACTTATGCCACAGGCAGATCTGGAACACTTACTTCGAAATGTGTTGTTGAGAAGCCAATGTCTTTTGTATCATGCCACAGATATTTCTAGTGTTTATGGTATCTAATAGTATACTGGAGATATTGGTACCGGTATTATTACTTATTAGATAGACAGTTAGTTTAGGTTAGCGGGACACTAATATGTAACCTATTGATGTTAAGAAAAGTACAGTGACTTAGTATTTTTGTTTCTTATTTATTGGAGTTAAGATTTTTCATTATTGTCTTGGTTGAAATTTATCTTTGCAGTTTCAATGAATGAATGAAAGGATAAGAAAAATAATTTTCTAGGTTAAAAACTATTTTGAAAACCTACATGTAAATATTTAACATACTCTAAAGTATAAAACATTTGGAGAAATGTAGCTGTATATGATACAGAGTGTCAGCTGTATACGTGACAGTGTCACAGACAGAGAGACTTGGGTTTGACCTTAAGGTTTGTCATCAATGCTGGGTGATTTGTTTTTAAATGTACCCAATGTCAATCCGAAAGGATTCATTGACGATACCCTTGAGTTAAGTTCCCCCAAAGACAAGAATTGAAGAAGGCACGTGGCTCAATTACTTTGGTTCTTTCTTGGCAATTCCAGATCAACGATTGGGTTCTAGAAGGTATTTTTCTACTTGAGGCATGGCAAGTTTTATCACATATACAGCCTAAGGGACTATGTGATAGACTGCTTAGGAGTTATAACTACTAGAATTACCCACTTGTGACCATGGGATCTCTCTGTGTCTTTTATTCTGGATCTTTAAAGTGCTGCAACTTTGAACTAATTACAGTCTAAATACCAAATAAAGAAAAAAAAAGTAATTTTAATTCGAAAGCAAAATGCTCTGAGTTATTGGCCACTATAATGTTTTCTAGGTAGCTTATGCCACATGAAATAAAATTTTTTTGTAGGATTAAAGCTATTACACAATATTAAACCTACTTTATAACAGAAAACAATTGAAAGTAAACACCAAACTACCTGCCTTGTAGACTCTAAAGGCTTTGGTTTTTAATTTGTAACATTGTTTTTTACTCTAAAAATAATGATGTTTTTGCTCTACTCTGTAATACTTTTAAGGGTTGGGATAAAGAAAAAGTATATAATAACTGACTTCCAGAATGTATGAGTGTGTTAATATATGTGTGATAAACTAGTTAGCATGAAAAGCTGATTAATTCATTTTTCAAATATTTGTATCAAATGTTGTTTTTTTCTCTGAGATTTAATCAAATGACTCACCTATGTGTTTGTGGAGCTAGACAAAAACATTTTAAATGGATTTTAAGTCAAAGCAAATGATCATTTCTTCCAGAGTGCTCGATTCCATTATGCACGCAATCATGCACTTGTAGACACACACACACAGCACAACACTACAAAGCAACCTTTAAAGAAAAATGCATTATTTATTTATAGTTTTAGAGGTCACAACTACTGAGCATTTGCTTTTTTTTTTAAAGATAGCATTATTATAGTTTATCTGATTTTTTCCCCAATTTTTTTGATTACTGAGTGGGTAGTTTGTAAAAGAAATCTGCACTGTAAAAAGGTAATTAAAAATTAGTAGACATTAGAACAGAAAGTTACAGTTGTAATTTTATTAAGTAATCCAGCTTTTAGAGTACTGAATATTTCACTTACTTTGGAGAAGTGACTAATATGAAATAATTTAATGTGCAAAATTGCTGTTGATAATCATTGGGAAATTACTGAGTCTAATGCAACTTTATGTACTGCTGATAGAGTAAAGAACTCTACAATCATATTCATACTTAATAGTGGTACATGAATTTTCCTTGATATTTATGTCAAAAATGGTCAATAATTATGTTTTCAAAGTAAATCTGACACTTTATTCATCTGTTTATAAGAGATAATCAAGAAAATTTCATCTCTCCCTCTTTGTTTCTGTTAGTTCTCTTTTTCATTTTCCTTATGACATCTGCAAAGCATGCTCCTCTCAGATCAGTGCACTTATTATGTATGTATTGCTTTGTTTGGTTTTAAGAGTCATGAGTTCTAGCATCTATATCTTCTCAGATATTTCAAATGGACTCATTTAAGCTTAATAAAATAATTATTTCTTAGGGAACCAATACTCTTTTCTACATTAATTTCCATGTTACATCATAATGAGTATATAGAGGACAAAAAAATGCTGAAGTTGATTTAATCAGGTTTAAAGAGTAAGTGTACTTGATGTCTTAATTACCATACTTTGCTTTTTGGAACTAGAACCAAAATGGAGTGCTATTACTTTATTTGTATGTACCTAGATAGTGTCTATTTTGAAATTCCAGGGTAAAAAAATTATTTTGATCATCTTAATACAAATATCCAGGAAATATGTTCGCTCTGAATAGTCAAAAAATAAACATGATGCAGGTGTTTTATTTTTCGACTTCAGTCCTATTTTTCGGCTTCTTCTTGTGTTTCCCCCTAAAAGATTAAGGGAAAAAGGTATCTTCTTTCAGCTCCCTGTAGTTTGCACTGCCTAACAGCTAATATTCTATCATTTGTGTCCTCAGACTCACACAAACCATTGCATATTTCATGAACATTTTGGTCTCTGAGCAGCATTTCAAGTTGAACATTACAATCCCTTGGACCATTCCTGTGATTAATTTCAAACAACAGAGCTGATGTTATGACTATCTTTTAAAGGTTGAAGAGCTACTAACCTGGAAAAGACACCCAATATTGTAACTGTGAGCCCCACTAGCTCACTCCAGAAAGTCTTTTCAAAGAGAAGCCACTATTTATTTTCTCAGTAAATTTCTCAAACCAAATTGATACAATCATTAAAATGTACAAAGCTAGTTAAAGAAATTCATGTAAGAAAACTACTGAGGCAGAAATGAGATAGTCAAAAAAATCAACAGATTCAAGTCCAAGACACAAAAAAGGTTATTTACAAAAGGGGAGAGGAGGGAGTTCAAACTCACAAAAAGGTAAAACAGGAATTCTTCATTGCTTATTTGATAAACCTTCCAGTAACCTTATCTTTACATTCATCTCACAAGTTTTAACGTCACATTTTTATTTCCATGAAATTTAAAATAATTTGTAAATTCCCTATTTGATTATTTTGCCCTAAGGTTAAAATAGAAATATGCAATTTAATTTTGAAACATTTAAAGGCTTTCTAGTTTTCTCAGTGATTTCTAGTTTTATTCCTCAGTGGTATATAAAAATAAATACATAGCCTATGTGACTTTTAAATCTTTGAAATTAGTTGAGTACTTAATGGCTCCTCATTTTGAGAACGTTTGAAAGTAATTCAAGTGTATTTATAGATAATATTCTTGACATTCTATTTTGTAGATATTCCTTTGGTCACATTTTAAAAATTGCTTAATATTCTGTGTCATTGCTGTTGTCCTTATTTTATTCATTTACTGAGAAGGACATCTTCAAATGTTCATATTACATGTTGGGCTTGTCCAGTGTTTTGTTGTCAATTTCAATTTGCATAATATTTTTAGTCAATGTTATTGAATGTATGCAAATTTAGAATGATTAAGTCTTTTAGATGAATGGAAGTTTTACTATTAGGAATACTATTTTTTACTTCTAGCTATTTACTGAAAATCTATATTATCATTCTCATTCTATCTTCATTAGTTGCTTTAACTCAATATTTGCATGATATATTTTCCATCGTTGCAAATTGTCTTTCTGTAACCATATATTTAGAAGAACTAGATGATATTTGTTTCCTTTCTGAAGTGAAATATGTATTCATTCCAATTATAAATTCTCTGCTAATGACTTAAGCTATTTATTTTTTTAATTCTTTCAAATCACTATACCTTTTTGATTCATTTAAGTATATGTTTCAAAAATTTTTATTTTATGTAGTTTTCTAGCTGTGCTTGAAAGGAGAGATATTTTAAAATATCTAACTCACTATTACCACAAAAAGAATTTATCAGTAGATTCATGCAGTATTGTTTTTATTGGCTGGATCACGTATCTTTGAACATATATTAACTTTTTAAAAAATATTTATTTTATTTATTCATGCATACAAGAACCGGGGTACAGTCCAGATGTGCAGGAGGGTGAGAGGATTCACTATTGACAGAGGATTCACTAGAGATAGAGCAGGGAGCAGAACAGGCAGATGGACCAAAATACACTGCTGAGGGGAGTAGCTGGCAAGACAGGAGAGGTCTCCCATGCCATGTGTGTATCTCCCCTAGCTGGCTGGGAATCGAACCTGCACTGCAGAGGCTGCAGACAGCTCCACAGTGCTGCTCTCAACCCGCTGCACCACAGGGGACCCCAAAATCCATTATTTTAAAGTTAAACATATAGAGGTCTCTCACCAAACTCCTGTTAATCAATTTTCTGTTTATTTTTCCCTCTTTGACAAAATGTAGGTCACTTTTTTTCAGTTATTCATCAGTATTTTTTCTTTCCTATATTTCTGCATTGGTACTTCTGAAGTCACTATTTGACTTCATCTTTTTTTTTTAAGATTTATTTATTCATACAAGAACTGGGGTACAGGCCAGAGGCATGGGAAGGTGAGAGAATTCACCATAGACAGAGTGGGGAGCAGAACAGGCAAACAACCGAAAATACGGCTGAGAGGAGCAGCAGGTAAGACAGGAGAGGTCTGCTGCACCATGTGGGTATCTCCCTGGCTGGCCGGGAATCGAACCTGCACTGCAGAGGCTGTGGACATCTTCACAGCATTGTGCTCAACCAACTGCGCCACTGGGGAGGCCCTTGACTTCATCTTTTTATTCTCTAAATTTTCTCTCTATCCAACAATCTGGCATTCATCATCTTCTGAATGTGCAAATTCAGAATTTTTACATGCAAATTCAGAATTTTTACATACACATTTTTTACATGTAAGAGGTGTTAATAGTTAATTATGCAATACCATTTTCTTATATTCCTTTTATAAAAATTCTTGTAATCTACCTAATTAATTATACTTAGTTTCTCATCCTCTTTTTGTGCCTATATCTAGCATGCTGGATCCAATCCTGGGCAATGTAATGTATACAAACATAGACTAGAGTGATAAATGCTTTGATAGAAGAGAGCAGACTGATTTGACATGTGGCTTCTACTAATTGCATATCCTCTAACATTCCAGTAAAATTGCATGTACATTGGTTGAATCTTGATCCATACTATGTGAATAATGGCTGAATTCTTTGGGCTAGCATTCTGCATGCAGAATATATTTTTATACTGTTCTCTATAGTATGAAGTATAGTTTTGGCATTTTTATTATATTTCTTTTACTATATATTTGAATGATAATGAGTTTCCTGTTTTAATTCTTTAGGAAAAAAATCTTCCACCTCTATTACAAGCTTAAACAATTGTTCTGTTTAAACAATCATATATATACATGTCACACTTCAATGCAAACACCTGATATTAAAACAAGATATTTACTTTGGTAGATTTATTAGCTCATGGGTTGGTCATCAACTTTGCACAATTAAGGATTATACCAAACTTTAAAAAATTGAGATATACCATTGTGTTCCCTTCCCACAACACCTGAGGAGGGAGATCCTATACTTTTTTTTTTAAGATTTATTTATTTATGATTACAAGAACTGTGGTACAGGCCAGAGGTATGGGAGATGAGAGGATCCAACAGAGACAGAGTGGGGAACAAAACAGGCAGACTGACTGAAATACACTGCTGTGGGGAGCAGCGGGCGAGTCAGGAGAGGTCTGCTGTGCCATGTGGGTAGCTCCCTGGCCAGGGATTGATCTCGGTTGCAGAGGCTGCAGATGGCATCACAGCACTGCGTTCAACCCCTTGCGCCACCAGGGAGGCCTGATCCTATACTTCTGATACATAAATGATAATGCTAACCAATGTTACAGCAAAAAGTAAATGCTTTTAAAATTATATATATATATGTATTTATATATATACACACACACAAATGTAAATTTTATGTAGTGAGAGAAAAACATAAGTGTCTTCTCAACAGCCATGTAAACATCGACATGACCAGCATTTACTCTCCATGTAAAAAGAACACTACAATAATGAAAGTCAGAAAGGAACTGGCAGACAAGGGATGTCAGTGTAGGGATATGCTACTCAATAAATACTTGTTCAATGAATGTGTCTATAGGCAAATGTATGAACATGCGAGAAGGGGCTTGATGATCTCCCCTTTATGAAGGCATAGTGAGAACAATTCTCATTTAAAAATAAAGCAAGCTCTTTGGAATTTACCATGAGAAATTCAAGTTGAAAATAAGTAAAAAGTGCTTGTGTTTAAGTATGCAATAATTGCAAACTTTAATGAACTATACTCAGCACTCTCCTTTAGTGTGTCAGGGAATATCAGGGAATATGGTGTTATTTTAGTGGATTACATATTTTAACGTCCATAAAATTTGAGATAATTTCATTAGTTTGATTTTATTGTTAAGAATCTGAGGTTTAGAAATCTTAAAATGCCTGAGGTAATATAGCAACTAAGAGAATATTTACTACCTTCTGTCTCTGAAGACAGTAATTAGTTCATTCTCATGCATTTAGATTAAATTTTCTGAATCTTTATAATAATAAAGTCAAATTTCAGATCAATTGATAAATTAATGATAAATGTCAGAGCATATGAATGACTGGTTTTGAAATCTGATTTATGAATGGTACTATCTACCACGGAGTAAGCTTGACGTATTGTCTGGCTGCACTTAATGGATTTCTTTATGATATAAGTAAAATAGGACCATGTGAATCATATCTGGCAAATTCATTACAGAAAAATAGATGCAATGTTCCCAAATTGTTTTCCATGTGTCAGTTTATAGAATGAATGGTGTTTTACATGGGAAAACTGAAGTCATTCAGTTCATCCATTATTCACATATTATTGGTTGAAAGTCAGTTTACGTGCCATTTTGTTAGAACATTGGGAAAATGGCATAGCCTTAGAGTTAAGAAGGTGAAGAACTTCACTCAGAGCCATGTTGTAACGTACAGTTCAGCAAGCTTGAGTGCTTCAAACTCACATACACATTTTAGATCAAATCTGGGTAAACCTATTTTTGTTGCTGTCAATCTGTTGACAAGAAAGCCTTGTGATTTTTGTTTAAGAAAGTAAAAGTGCTTTCAAATGAATGCTTTTGTGACAAAGTGGACTGTTAAGTTGTCTTCTGAGTCTTGCAGTCTGACCATTAATCACATAAATATGGAACAAAAACATGGAAGATGCATGTTTCTAGGTGTAACAACAGCTAGCTTGTCACCAATGTCACTTATATATTCAACAAGAAATATGAAAGTAGCATAGTGTTATTTTGGCTCCAGGGAAGGTGTTACTCATGCTGTTCATTAGAAAATGCGCTTTTAGATCATTTCTTCTGAGAGATCTGGCAGTTTATCTTTCACCTGCTGTTTCCTATTCCTCACTACCATGTGTCTGGAAGGACCTCTAGATAGTAGTTTAAGATTTCCTCATAAGCTGTATCTCAACTGCATCCTCCATAGGATTCATTTATCATGTCTGTGAATACAAAACTATTCTTAATTAAGACAAACAAATATTAAATGGATTCATAAATGTACACATTTTACAAATCTTTGAAGTACTATAACTGAAAAAAAAAGTGAGCCTAAGACTATAAAGACCATACACTTAGATTTTTTTTTGAACATCTGTGGTAACTAATCCTATTGCCAAACCTGAAAATCTATTAGAGACAGAATTCCAGAAGGATTTGTATTTTCTTGCTCTGTTTCTTAGATTGGTGCAGCATCTGTTTAGTCAAACAATTTAACTGTTTGGCTGCCTCAAGGGACTTAGTCCATTTACATTTATATTGAAAGAAACTCAAAAGGTTTGTGGACAGTTTATTAATCTAACCAGCTTTATTATATTTCCTTTATTCTATTAGAACCTGGACTATGAATTAGTTGCCCAGTAGAGACTTTGACCAATTATCCAGGTAAAAATAATGTCCCTCCTACGTGCCTTCCTGTCCTTCTGCTTTCGATTACCTTCATGCAGCATTTTAAAAAAGGAATTTTTCTGGAGTGTAACTGAATTACTTACTAACCACTGTACTCTGTCTGCATATTATCTGACTACAGTATCTAAAGTCACCCTCATCAGACATTTTCCATATTCCTTAAAATTATGGCTACAGTTCCAGCTTTGATATATCTATTATCTTACAGAATGCACTAAAGCTTTAACATGGGTAGCAAATAATTATGATTTTTATTTTAATGTCTTTATGATTACTTGATGCCATACATGAAAACATATTTGAAGTCATGTATGAAAAACAGCATCTTCTTGAAACACTTTCCTTTCTGCTCCTTGTCCTTATATTTATATCTTTACCTGATACCTTCAAGAAAGATGACTAAATCAAAGCTTTTGCATGATTTAGAAGTCAGCTAAATCTTCAGGTAGACATTTTCTTACATTGTCTTATAAAATTTTAAACATAAATAAAATGTGAAAGAATATTGTAGTGAATAGTCACCTAGTTTTTACCAATTAGATTTTATTTTACAACTATATATGTCTTCATCCTTTTAGCCAATCAGTAGTGCATATTATTTTTAGAGTATTTCAAAACTAATTTAGGGAAAAGTTATCAGACAAACTTAAAATATATTATACAAAGTATTTTGCCTTTTTGTTTAGAGAAAATTATAGTTTCATGCCCCCCTAAATATTTCAGAGGGTATAAGGACACAGTTTTATTAAATATAGAATTTACATAAAATAAAATCAGAGATTTCAAATATATCCCACATTTTGAAAAAGGCATTCATCTATGTAGCACTCCCTAATATATGGAAAATATTACCATAACCATGAGGCTGCCTATTAGTGAGTTCCATCGCCCACAATGCCATTGTATATAATTTTTCACATCATAGGTTTGTTTTACCTGTTATGGAATTTTATACAGATGGATCATATAATATATAGGAAGACTTTCTCTACTCATTCTTATATTTTTAAGATAAATCCATGATTTCATTTATATCAGTAATCCATTGCTTTTATTGCTGGCTTGTTATATCTTATAGTTTTAGATTTTACATTTAGCCTTTATCTTTAACGTTTATAAACTATATACAGTTAGAATGATGGCTAATATTTTTTCATGACTATCAATTTATTCCTGCATTATTTCTTGAAAGACATTGATTCTGACTGAATTGTTTTGACACTCTTGTAAAAAAATCAGAGGTCTCTAAATCATTTATTCTTAGGGCATTGATACATTTAATTGATAATTGTAAATGTATAGGGACTCTTGAAATAAGGTAGTAAAAGTCCCCTAACCCTTTTGTTTTAATTAAGATTTCTTTAAATGCTTAAGATCCTTTGAATGTCCTTATCAATTGATTTTACAAAAACATCTAAAATTTTGAAATGTAACTATCGAATATGTGGTTAAATTTAGTCAAAAATTGGTAGGATAATAACATCATTTTATCTATGAACTTGATATGTATATCTGTGGGGTTTTATCACAATAATGTTTCATAGATTTTAGTGTGGAGATCTTACATAAATAAATTTATTTCTAAGAATTTTTTACAAGTCATTTTTTTTAAGGCTGTGGGTTTACACACTATATATGATTTGTACCTCTTTAGATGTATGTTATCACATCATACCACCCCCAAGACACCCATAGTTCTCCACCATATTTCATGATATATTTATTATCAGGATCCATTCTAACACTGTGGTGTTAATACATAACGAATCATTTTTATATGCATATTTTATATTGTGCTCTGTCATTAACATATTTTTGTAATTGTTTTATATAATACTTATAATTTTCTATGTAAATAATTTAAGTGCAAATTAACGGTTTTGCTTCTTCCTGAGAATTCCTGTGTCTCTTTCATTTTTTTACCTGCCATAATGGCTAGGATATCTTATGTAGTGTCAAATAGAAAAGATTAGAATATCTCCTTTTCTTCTCTTATTATAGACTAAGTCATTCAATAATTTAATATTAAATCAGCTAGCTATTTTTTAAAAGATTTATTTATTCATACAAGATCCGGGGTACAGGACATATGTGTGGGAGGGTCAGAAGATTCACCAGAGACAGAGCAGGGAACAGAACAGGCAGACTGATGAAATACACTTCTGAGGGGAGCAGCGGGAGAGACGGGAGAGGTCTGCTGTGCCATGTGGGTATCTCCCTGCCTGGCTGGGATTGAACCTGTGCTGCAGAGGCTGAGGACATCTTCACAGTGCTGTGCTCAACCACCTGTGCCACCAGGGAGGCCCCCTAGCTAACAATATTTACTTGATACTCTGTTTTAAGTGGAGAAGACAAATGTTTCCTCATATTTCAAATAAATTGGTCCTTTCTCAGTTAAGAACTTATTTATTTCAAGTAACTTCTTTATAAACATTAGAATGATTATATGGTTTTCCTCCTTCATTTTAATAATATGGTGGAGTAAAATTAATTATATTTCAAATGTTTAGGTAATGATAACCATGCTATTTGTGGAATAAACCACGACTGGTGTCAATACATTTTCTATTTTATACATAGGAGGATTAGTTACTACTTATTTACCAAGTTTTTTCTATAGTCTGAGGAGTATTAGACTGTAATTTTATTTTTAATATCTTTGTCATGCTTTGAATTTATAATAATGAGGTCCATATATTTAAAAGTGCCCCCACTTCTATTTTCTTATAACATTGCTGTTAGTAGCTCAGTGTTTGGTTATTATTTGTTTCAAATAGTTCCCCAATGAAACCATCTCTATTAGAAATTAACTGATGGTTTCACTTATAGGAGGGGCATATGAAATTAGACAAGGGATCAGGAAAAAGAAAAAGATGAAACTGGCTGGCAAACATTTTATAAATCAGAGACATTCAGCTGGGGAGGAGAAAGGAGAGGGATCAAAACATGGACGGGACTAGCAGAACAGACTATGGTGATGATTCAGGGATGTCTCGTTGGTGGGAATTTTATGGGGATTACATCTGAGAGGAGAATGCATGACTGCAAAAGGCATATAAATAAATAAATAAATACTAAACTAGGGATATAATTTTAGTTTGTTTGAATTATAAAAAGGAAAAAAAAAAAAAAGAGGGCCTCCCCGGTGGCGCAGCGGTTGAGTGCTGGGTTGCGAAGCTGCCTGCAGCCTCTGCAGCGCCAGGTTCGATCCTTGGCCATCGGCGAGAGTCCCACATGGTGTGCTGCCCTCCTGCTGCCCGCTGCTCCCCTCAGCAGTGTACTTCGTCAGTCTGCCTGTTCTGCTCCCCGCTCTGACTCTGGTGAATTCTCTCATCCTCCTGCGCTTCTGACTGTACCCAGTGCTTGTATAAATAAATAAATAAAATCTTAAAAAAAAAATAAAAAGTGGGTCTGATTAGAAAAAAAAAGAAAGAAATTAACTGAGGCTACCAGTGGGAGAAGGGAAGAGTGGAGAGCAAAGGGGGAAGGAGGCCCAATGGAAGGTGGTGGTGCAGGACTGTGGGCACCTGAGTGGTGGGTGTGTTGTGTTAACACGCACAAAGAGGTGAGATCCGATATCTCTGAATCATGTAAAGTGTTTTAAACTAATGTTACATCAATAAAAATACATGCCAACTTAGAAATTAATTTTTAACCCTTTTTAAGGTAATTTTTTTCAATTTTCGAAGAAAGTGCTTTCTTAGAAGTGTTTATCAAATATGTACTATATTTTGTTTAAAAACTCCTATGATATAGTCAAATTCATGAACACTTTTAAGTAAGCTAAATTAAGTTAATTTGCATATTGGGAACATTTGACTTTTGTACCTGTATGGCAAATATGTGTATCGTTAGAAAAGCATAATAAAAATGAAGTTTGAAATTGGTTCTATTAAGATACTAAATAATAATGAATTATAAAATGATCGGTTTTAAACAGGTAAAATAATGTATGACTGAATTAAAGAAGAAAGGTGATTTTATTTGTTGAGAAACATTCAGAATTGCTGTGTTTAAGCAATATTATTAAGGTATCTATTTTCCATTTAGACAGTAAAATCTATTTAATAAGTAATACTCACGTGCCAAAAAGATCGATGTTTTGCCAAAGTTTTCAAACAGAATGTCGGAGAGCAATATATTTGTAAGAAAAAAACAGTGAGATTATTTGAATTGATAACTATTGAAGAGAATAAAAACCATTTTTAAAATGTTTCCACTAGGAAATGATTTTTGTGCTTTTTGAGGCATGTAAATTGTGCTGCCATCTGGCTTTTAATAATATTATGCCTCTCCAGTGACTCCATGAACAAACCATACTTTAAATCATTCAAATTAATTATAAACTGCAGTATTCTTCCTATATTCATTGAAAATGACTACGCCAACTTAAAGGTACATAGTCCTTAATGCAGAAAATTTTGAGCATTTTGTATTTATTAAAAATAAAGTTCAACTATAATATATCATATATAGTGAGTGCTAATCATGTCTGTCACAAATTCCTAATATTCCTTGAAATAAAACACTCAAGTCTCAGAAGTATGTTGATCTCTTAGTATGTGAAGTTTGTATTTTACTGGTTTGCCCCCTAGAATCCATTCATTCACTGAAAAGTATATTTTTTTAATATTTATTTATTTATGCATACAAGAGCTGGGTGCAGGCCAGAGGTGCAGGAGGTTAGAGGATTCACCAGAGGCAGAGTTGGGAGCAGAACAGGCAGATCTAGTGAAATATACTGCTGAGAGGAGCAGCAGGCAAGTCTGGAGAGGTCTGCTGCACCATGTGGGTCACCTCCCTGGCCAGGGATCTAGCTAGTGCTGCAGTGGCTGCCAATCGCTTCATTGTGCTGCAGCTTAACCCCTTGCACCACCGGCTAGGCCCCTTACTGAAAACTATATTATGTAGTAATTTCACACTGTAAACAAAACAGATGAAACTTCTGCAGTTTACAATCTAGTGGTGATTCAGGCAATACTCATTTACACATTTAAGAAAAAGTGTAATTAAATAAAACTGACTAAGCCAAGGAAAAAGGATAGATTCCCTATATTGGTCTGTTGAGAGTCTCTTTTGAGGTTTACTTTTAGCTGAGCTTTGAAAGATGAATAAACGGTAAGAAGGAAGCAAAGTGAGAAGTGATTTTTTAGTACAGGGAACAGCTTACAAGAATACAACACAATATAAAATAATGTATAGGAAGAGCTGCTCTTGTTACTTATATTTTCTTTTTTTTTTAAAAAAAATATGCATACAAGAACTGGGATACAGCCAGAGGTGTGTGGGGGTGTGTGTGAGAGAATTCACCAGAGACAGAGTGGGGAACAGAATAGGCAGAATGACTGAAATGCACTGCTGAGGGGAGCAGGGGGTGAGTCAGGAGAGGTCTGCTGTGCCATGTGGGTAGCTCTCTAGCTGGGGATTGAACTCATGCTGCAGTGGCTATGGAGAGCTTCTTAGGTTGCATCTTTAACCCCTTGCACCACCAGGGAGGCCAGTTACTTATATTTTCAAAGACTGTGTTCTTGATTAATTTACACAATCTTTTTTTCAATAATACATTACATCTGTAATAAATTTTCTCAATATTAAATATGTAAGTATAGATACTTGGTTAGAATCAATATGAAAAGAACATTTCAAAATGAAAATTAAATTGGTTCATCTTAAATTTGAAAATATCAAACATTACAATTTATCTTGAGTCAGGTTAATTATCAAAATGGTTAGAGACATAAAAGATGAATCCTTAATGTAAATGTGAGTAAGTAGAAGTATGGGTAGACATTGCTACAGTTCTATGAACCTAAATATCACTGACATTTTCCGTAAAGGTCTGTGTGAAATCTATTGATAAGTTGTGTAAAATATGCTAGGGTCAAATTCATGTGTCAGTAGTTCAAATTCAACAAAACTGAAAATTAAATCCAACTGCCACTTCCAAAATGTATTTTCCTTTGGCTCCTAGCTAGTTCTTTCAGAGGACACCTCACATACATTATCAAAACATCAAGGTCTGGAATGACTTCTACTATTACGAACTTAAAATTTGGGGTGATTTAATTTCTGTATCAGTGCAAATCATCCATTTTCATTACAAGAGCACTAAAGTAGTCTAACTCTTAACTCTTGCATCATTGCCTCTAGCTAGCAATTGCATGCTCACTAGCCTCCCACCACTGACTTCAGCCTCTTCAAATACACCACTCCTATTAGATCAAAGTAAGATTGCTAATTATATAAAGCATTTAATGTAGCATTAGCGTAAGTACTGTATTTGTTGATGAACAGAGAATTGCTCATGACCTTTAAATAAGAATGGACTTTTTTTTTAAGATGTATTTATTTATTTATACAAGCACTGGGTACAGTCAGAAATGCGGGAGTGTGAGAGAATTCACCAGAGCCTGAGCGGGGAGCAGAAACAGGCAGACTGTTGAACTACACTGCTGAGGGGAGCAGCGGGTGCAGCAGGAGAGGTCTGCGTGCCATGTGGGACCCTCGCCGGCAGCCGAGAATGGAACCAGCGCTACAGAGGCTGCAGACAGCTTCACAGCCCAGCACTCAACCGCTGCACCACCAGGGAGGCCCAAGAATGGACTTGTTAATTGATTTTTTTCCCCTTGATTTATTATGAATTTATTGTTTGATCTCCCACAAAGTGTATGGTACTATTTTAATACAGATGTTCCAGGATCCCATAATTGCAGGAAAGCAAACCTTCCACAGTAAAGGAACTTGCAAATTGCTGTGGAATAACTTTCATATGATAAGTTTTGAAGTCTTGGCCTCCCTGGTGGCCTAGGGGTTAAGTCTCAGCACTGTCACACTATCACAACTACTGCACCCTGAGTTTGATCCCAGGCCAGAGTGTTAACCCAAAAGGCTCAGTTGACCTCTCCTGTCTTGTCTGCTGCTCCCCTCAGCAGACACAGATAATTTTTATGAGATTCACTGTGAGAACCTTCTATCCACCTGAGATGAAACTCAAAGCAACTATCGGAGACCTCCCAAGGACTGGGTCCCTTTGGAGTTTTTATATCCCAGAATTGTTCACAGTGAGATTCCAGAAATACATGTTATGTTTCCCTACCAGACAGTGCTTCTTGCAAATTGCTATTTTGACCAGTTGTGATTCTCTGTGATCTTTCCATTTTGTGGGCATCAGTATTCTCTGAGATTCCTCTTGTCAGGCAGAACTAGGAAGAGGAGATTTTTCACTTTGTTCAGCTTTTTACTTGTTACACTGAAGTGACGACTTCCAGCTTTCACTTACCTACCTCTACACACTACCTGCGCCACTTTGTTTGCAAAGGCAACTTCCAAATTCAGTCTTCTGTTTTCTCTGAGGCACCAGAATCATTGAGTCCTAATTTCAAATTATTGGGAGAGTAAACCATCACCTCCTATCCTTTGTATAATCACAACACAGACTGGACACAATAAATAAATGCTTTATGACTTTTGCATCACATATAGGTGTGCATCACATTTTATATATTAATGCGAAATTTCAAAATCATATCTTGGTTATCTGAGCCAGCAGATATATCTAGTATAAAGGTATCTAGTATATCTAGTATAAAGATATCAAAATATAAGCAAATACACAAATGTTTTATATATGCATTAATCAGTAACTTTCACTAGTAGTCAAATTAAATTAGGTTTAAAGGTCAAATACTAACTTCACATAAGTAAGTATAAATTGGGATCTGAGGCATGTGAGGAACAAGTGAGCATGTGGTAGGACAATTATGGCAAGTATGGATGAAGTGTTACAAATGCTCTTTAAAATTGTCCTACCTAGGATACAACTAAGAAATTCTCTTCATATGACATATAGTAGTTGATAGTAGTTTTCATTATCATGCTCATAAAAGTCTCTGCATGTTAATGAGAGAATTTTCGTTAACTATACTGAGTACTTCAACTTAGACACGTTTAAAATGTCAAGTCACAAGAAGTCAGAAATATCAGTAAATCCACCACTGTATCAGTATTCCCAAGTAGAGCTACATTTCAGACAAGATACACAATAAATTATTAATATCTCACTTGACTGAAATAATTCACCCTAAAGTAGATCTAATTTGGATATTTTTCAATAAATTATTTAAATTAAGTAAGGCGTTTGCTATAATATTATGCTTTAACAGCTTTGAAGAAATAAAACATAATTATAGTGAGATTTAAGTTTCCATTGAGATTACATAACATATAACTTGAGGTTTGTAAGCAAAATTCTCTTTTTTAGTAGTTACTCCCGCTGACCCAAGACAGTCCCAGTACAACAGATGGAAATAAATAAAAGCAGCTGAGAACAAGTTTCTGCTGCAGTATAATATTAATATATGAGAAGAGAATAGATGTATTTCCAGACCTCGGGCTCTCTTCGTGAATGTTTTTCTTGATGTTGTAAAATCATCTCTTTATAGCTAGCAAGATAGCCTATGACTATGTATACACATGATTCTACCGTAAAGAAATAATTCTCTCATTCATTTCTAAGATTATTTCTCTTTTATTGTGTAAAGTTGTGTGTGTGTGGGGGGTACTGGTTAGGTCTTCTACGTGATTGTGTGTTTTCACCCTGTCCTAGCTTCCTTACCTAAGGACACTATATTTACATCATAAACTTTCTTAATGAATATCCCATGAATCCCCCTGTGGAGGACTTAGGAACTTGGTCTGAGGATGATAAAAATTTGATGGAGGGGCCTCCATGGTGGTGTAGGGGGTTGAGTCCAGCACTATGAAGCTATTGGCAGCCACTGCAGCTGAAGTTCCATCCTGGCCAGAGAGCTACCCACATAGTGCAACAGACCTCTTCTGCCTCGCCCGCTGCTCCCCTCAGCAGTGATTCAGTGGATCTGCCTGTTCTGTTCCCCACTCTGTCTCTAGTGAATCCTCTCACTCTCACACTTCTGGCCTACACCCCAGCTCTTGTATGCATAAGTAAAATAAATCTTAAAAAAATGAATTTGATGGGCCTCCCTGGTGGCACAGCGGTTGAGCACTGGGTTGCGAAGCTGCCCGTAGCCTCTACGGCGCCGGTTCGATACCCAGATGCTCCCCGGCCACTGGAGGAGGGTCCCACATGGCGCGCAGACCTCTCCTGCCGCCCGCTGCTCCCCTCAGCAGTGTGCTTCGGTCCTTCTGCCTGCTCTGCTCCCCGCTCTGGCTCTGGTGAATTCTCTCACCCTCCCACGCTTCTGACTGTACCGGGTGCTTGTATAAGTAAATAAATAAATATATATATTTAAAAAAAAAAAAATGAATTTGATGGAAAGAGCAAAATTTCAACAATTAATGAATGTTCTGTATTTGGATGAAAGAGTATAGGGCTGTCAAAAGCAAATCACTTAAATATCATTGAAACCCAAATAGTACTGGCATTGCAAATAGTAAGGGAGATCACAGGGCCTTTGGCTGGAAATTTTGTGTCTGTGTATATATACCCATCCTGGGGCGGGGGTGGCGATGGGGGATAGACCTGGAGGACATAGGGAGAGATGGCAGTAATTGATATCAGTGTATATAGGCAATAATTAATTTATAAGTTAAAAATGATTGTTCTTTCTCACTCAATTTGTTATTTTTTTCATTATTTTATCAGTTTCTCTGCACTATGCAAATTGATATAGGTAGATTTTTAAAGCTTAGTTGAAAGAAAAGAAATAGATAAAAGCTACTATGCTAACAGTCAGCTAATGCCTAAATAATTCTAAAAATCATATGGACGTTGGTTTATTTTTATATTTCTTGATTTAAATAAATCTTGGTCTATCTAGCAGAAGTTACTTTTCAATGTGCTGTGAACATCTTGTTCATTTTCTTAGGGACTGTAATCCCCATATGTTGCACTAGAGGGCAGCATAGACAAAGAGCAGTTTCTGGGTATAACGCTTGAGTTCACCAAAGCTAGTCTAATACTTCTATACTTAGAGCTCCTTTAAAAAGTCCTTTCATCTGTGTGTTTTCTAGCTTTGTATTTTCTTCAGTATGGTTGACAGGTTTTAACTTGGAGTGAAAAACTCTACAAAATTCCTACTGGATAGATTCTAAATTACCAGAATCACTTTCTAGGCAGGAAAAAAGCTTGCCAATTATAAAGCAGTACTATTTCCATGGCTACATGCAGACTCAGTTTGCAATCATAACTGCTGTACATTTACTTCATGTATTAAGAGCAGCCATGCATGACGAGAATAGGAATCCAGTGAAGCAAAACATGAAGCTCCCATCCAGAACAGTGCAGATTGCTTTTTCATACATTGTAAGATGCAATACAGGAAGCAGAAAGAGAATGAAATAAAAATAAAGCACAAGCAAAAGGTATTCCCACATGGTATATATTTTAATAGCATAAAATGGAATTTATTTAGAACTTGATTGTGAGATATGTTTGTGTGTGTGTGTGTGTTTGTGTGTGTGCGTGTGTTTGTATTGTTAAACAGGGGAACACTCAGGAGGGATTGTAATAAGCACCATCCCTATTTTATTTTTTATTACAATAAAGCCTTGGTCTCACATCTGAGATAATTTCTGACTGATTCCCACACCTCTCCAAGGTCCTCTCTGGCTTCCTTCTGTCATGTGGCTACTTTATATCATGGCACTTTCCTTTCAGTCACACAGGTAATAAGAGAGTGATTTGAATAACTCAAATATTCTTCACATATGACAATATACACTGTTATATATTGAAATGGAAATGGATACAAAGAAGGAAATATACATATATATACTCAATGGTTACAAAATATACAACATATTTATATTTATATAGAAACACCAAATTTAAATAATAAATCTTTATGTAATAGAATTTCCATTTTTATGGCTTGATATGGATTTTTGCTAGTAATATTTTTATAATATTGATAGGTTGAAACTTTTTTAAATGGAAACTGAAATCATAATCATGGGTGTAATTTCTCCTGTTTATCCCTTAGGCATATGAGATTGAAGATGAAAAGGACTAGTATTTAAAATTATTTCTCAAATTAAAAAAAATCACTAAGGTACTTTCAAGTCTATTTCAGCTATTTTTTGATCCAAAATACATTACAAACTTTATAAATAGTAATGGCATTTTTCAATAGGTCTGAAATTACAGTAGACATATATGTAATCCATATTCCACGCAGCATTATCTTAAAATTGAGTTATTTAAAAATTTTCTTCCACAAATAACACCTAACGTATACCAAAGATTACAGGGGAAAATATTTCCTTCCACTTTAGCTGTGTTTCAGCTAAAATACTTGAACACATATGCCCCCTCAAGCATAGCATAAAGGCAATTGCTCTGTAAGACTAAGAAATCAATAGAACTGTCAAAAATGTTCTAAGTACAGCATTATGAAAAATACCATATTTTGCTGGATGGAACCATAAGACTTTCTGTAATGTTTTAACCTCTGTCAACAGAATTATTTCTAGATTGAAAATATTTCATTACATGTTTTGATGATTTTTAAAACAATTATAGATAAGGAAATCTGCATTTCACTGCAGCCAAGAAAATCAAATATTACAACTAGGTTAAAATACTACTGTACAATACTTTCATTATCCATGCAGGTAACCTTTATTATTTTCATGTATGTCATTTCTAGTTATAGTTATAAAAAAGCCACAATATAGTAATCTTTCTCATACTTTGGAAATCACATATTAACTTGGAGCATTTACTTCCTGAACACATTTTTTATGGTTTCTTATAAGGTACCAATAATGTTCTCTTCCTGGTATTCTACTGATTTCATTAAGCACATGATTCTGAGTCCATCACTGCTTTGTCTCACAGGTTTTGGTATCTGAATTTGGTAGGGAACTCTTTCCTAGCTGCTAATAAAACTCAAGGAATGTTTCACTTCTGATCTTTGCCCATCATTGACCAATTTCAGTAATTGTTACATGATTATTTTGACTTTTTTTTTGCTTTCCTCTTTTCCATCACCCCCTTTACTTTTTGTCTTTTGCCCTTCTCAACATGGCCCAAAAAATAACTCTAGAAAAAAGAACAGGAACAATAATAGTAAGTAGCGTAGTGTTCTACTTAGGCTGCCATCGATGAATTCCCCACTGTTCATACTATTATGTATTCCTCCACCCATTGATTCTAGCCAGTCACCTAGGATCTGCTGAAAGTCCTCATTCTCCTCTGGTTTTGTATAGCTTCCTAAAAGGAGTTTGTATACTTGTTGGGATCCCCAGTTTGGGGATTTGCTATCAAGATTGGCTTGATCTGGTGGCCAGTGGGCTCATGAGACCCATAAGACTTTAACAGAAAAAGAGTTCTCAACCAGCTACTACCCTCAGAGCACAGCAAAGATGTAACAGATTGTGGTTACTAGACTTTCTGTGAATTAGGCCTATTAGCTTATCTTCTATAACTGCTGCCTGAGAGATAAGCTTCTAATTAATCTACATTTAAGTGCCAACTGCAATCCTACCCAGGGACTTCAGAAGCTAAGTGCTATCTTTGTTCCCTTCCTCTGCCATCTCTCCAGATTGCAGTATCTCTGGGAGGGGAGTTTGTTTGTGCATCTGGTGCTCCATTTTTTTTAATCTATCTGGCTCCAGTGGATAACCAGTCTTTTGGTCAGAATTCTTTGGGATAGTGGCAAACAACAAAACAATGTCTAACTTGCTATTCCGCCATGGTTTATGACAGAGGAAGCATATAGAAATGCCCAGAAGTTTTCTCATTGATTTTTCCTGTTTCTTGTGCTTAGATGCTAGAATTTAACATTAGTAATGAATTGATTTCTCTTTTTAACTTTTCTTTTTCTCTTTTTAACTTTTCTAGTTATAAACATCATATTTATTCTCTTACAAATATACTTCTTAAAGTTTCCATTTTTAAGAAATATTCCAGTATTTAAAAGTATGAAATTGAAATCACAGATATTTATTAAAATATTTTCTGTGCTCATGGAAAGGATAACTATTGGTACTAGAATATCAGTCCTACCCTTAGCAATCTAGATTCAGAAGTAAAAGAAAACCTGAAATGATTCTATGGAATCACAAAAGTTCCCAAACAAAATAATTTGGTAAAAGAATGATAAAACAGACAGCATTATGCTTCTTGATCACAAACTATATTACAAAGTTGTAATAATCAAACAATATAGTATTAGCACAGATACACAGGTAAATACAACAAAAAAAGACAGCTGAGGTCTAGACTCACACATATATGGTCAATTTCTGACAAAGGTACAAACAGTATGCATTGGGAAAAGGATAGTGTCTTCAACAAATAGTGTTGGGGAAACTGTTCACATCCCAAAGGATGAATGGTCCAGAATGAAACTAAACTAACCCCACTAATCATACAAACCAAAACCATGAGAATTCACATCATATTTACTGAATGGCTTTGATAAATGTGGAAAAAATGGGACCTGTGCATTGTTGATATGAAAGTAAATTGATGTATCCACTGTCAAAGCAGTGTGGCGATTCATTAAAATAATTACATCATTATCATTCAGCAGTTCCACTTCTGGATATTGATCCAAAGATATTGAAAACATTAATTTCAAAATTCATATGCACCCCAAGTTCACTGCAGCATTATTGAACATATTTAAGACATGGAAGCAAATTAAATGTTCATTGATGAAAGGATAAAGAAGTTCTGATATTAAGTGGGATATTATTGAGCCAAAAATACAAAATATTGTTGTTTGCTACAATGTAGATGGACCTTGAGGGTATTAAGTGAAATAAGTCAGAGAAAAGACAAAAATCATATGACAACACGTATATGGGGAATCTGAAAAATAAGACAGTCAGATATAGAGAACAAACTGGGTGATTGCCAGGATCAGTCTTTTGTTTTGGATGTGGAGCAAAATGGTGGCATATGTTCAAAAGTTAATAACTCCTAGTTATAAAATTTCATGGCGATGTAATATATATCTCATCATAAGAAAAAAAAATGTAACTGTGATGATGGAGGCTAACTAGACTTGTGGTATTTAACAATAATGCATTACATGTAATTATATTTGAATAAGAAATCCATTTAATTCGTGGTTTCACTTGTTAATTACTTGTCAACTACTTTGTAGTTCCTAAAAATATGATATTAAAGTCATAGTTTCTACATTAAAGCAGTGTTTGGAAGTTGGACAAATCAAAGTCTGTTAAGTGTTCAACTGAGCAAAACGAAAGTCAGTGTATTAGAATGGGAGCTATATTAAATATAGTTGTAAAGGTGTTGAAATTTTAAATGTTAAATAATGGAGAGCACAAGAGCAGAAATAATGCAATTTGATTAGGTACACTTGCCAGATACTGGTGGGTGCCATGGTTTCAGAAATAAGCTCCATAGACAATATTACTAACTGCACGTGTATTAAACTTAGTGGGGCATATAGATAATAGGTTAATAAACAAGTCATTTCTTCTAAAATATATAAAGGATGGGCCTCCCCGGTGGCGCAGTGGTGGAGCGCTGGGCTGTGAAGCTGCCCGCAGCCTTTGCAGCGCAGGTTTGATCCCCGACCACCGGCTGAGGGTCCCATATGGTGCGCAGACTTCTCCTGCCTCCCGCTGCTCCCCTCAGCAGTGTATTTCGTCAGTCTACCTGCTCTGCTCTCCGCTCTGACTCTGGTGAATTCTCTCACCCTCCTGTGTTCTGACTGTACCCAGTGCTTGTATATAAATAAATAAATAAATAAATCTTTAAAAAAATAAAATAAAATATATAAAGGATTCTTTACAAAATAGTTATTAGTGTAGTTTATAATGATGTAACCTAGAGAAGGGAAAACACAGTAAAATTCTCAAAGAATGAAATGTTAGTGTGGTTGAGAAATGGATGGCATAGTCAGAAAGAGGGTCAAACCAGATTTTAAAGTTCTTGGAGGACAAAAAAAAGATTTGGGGATTTTCATAAAATAATGGTAAACTGAATAGCAGAAATGAAGTGATCTGGTTTTCCAGTAGATGTTCTAGTACATGAATGGAGAATTCTGTAAGGATGCAGTTACAGAGGCAAGTGACCGTGCTAGGGCAGGACATTGAACAGATAGCTTTCATGGATAGTAAAGAAATGATGGTAAGAATGAAAAGATGCAGATATATTTGCAAGGTATGTTTGACTAGAACTGACATAATTTCACTAATGGCTAGAGAAAAGTGCAATGTAAGGTAGAGAAATATATTTTGACTAGAGAAACTGGATGATCTGTGAGGACAGGTGGGCTCTGGAGTTGTCTTTCTGCTTGCTGAGACTGAGATGCCCATTATACTTTTATTTATTTATTTTATTTTATTTTATTTTATTTTTTAAAAGATTTATTTTTTTTATTTATACAAGAACCGGGGTACAGGCCAGATGCACAGGAGGGTGAGAGGATTCACCAGAGCCAGAGTGGGGAACAGAACAGGCAGACTGAAGAAATACACTGCTGAGGGGAGCAGTGGGCGAGCAAGACAGGAGAGGTCTGCCACGCCATGTGGGATTCTCGCAGGCTGGCCAGGATCGAACCCGCACTGCAGAGGCTGCGGACAGCTTCACAGTGGAGTGCTCCACCAACTGAGCCACCAGGGGGCCCACCATTATACTTTTATATGGAAATATAATATAGGAAGTAAAGCGAAGGATGGAGATGCAAATAGGAAATTATCAGAACTTAGATTCTACCCTTGGATGAATTTTCTGTTCATAAGAGTATTTTTGAGAGTAAAATCACTAAATATACATTAGATGTGAATTCTAGTCTCTGTGGCTTTAAAGGTTAGTCTCTTTCCACTGCTTTGAGTGGGTAGGTGGAAGGCACGGCTGGAGGAAATTCCTATGGAAATATCAAGACAAGTAATAAACATACAAAACAATTAACTGAAAGCCATGGTGTATAATTTGCACTTGGGAAATGATTCCATATGCTGAGAATGTACAGATACTAAGAGAAAGGAAAATGTGATGAGAAGCTGGTAAGGGATAGATTACAAATACCACACTCAAGATGACTTTTTCAACAATGGGAAGTTTTAAAATTGTTTTAGCTAGTGCAAGAAATCTGCTGAATGTTTTATAAAGATCACTTAGGCGTTAATGGAGAGGCTGACGGGAAAAGTTTTTACTGGAAGCAGGAGTTTTACTATGTTATTGACAGCGAGGATTTGATTTACACCTGAGTCATAAATGTATTTGTTAGATTTAGAAATTAAAAATGTTCTACTCTAATGACAGCTTTCCTAAGATGAGGAGGATTATTATAGAACATTTCATACACTTCAGGAAACAATCATAAGGCAACATGGTATAATTTTCTAGTTTGAGACACAAGATTAATGCTGAGGAATTTAAATGCGATAAATATACAGAGAAGGAGTTAATTTGAAGGTAATTAATGGAAACAGTTTGGTCATGTTGACTCATGATAATACATTTTACCCTTAAGATGCTAAGACTAATTTTCAAGATAGCCAATTAAGTATTTAATTCATTAAAATTAGTTAATTATGTGGTAAACATCTATCTCCTGGGTAAACATTGCTGTGTAGTTTATCACTCAGGTAAATATAAAGCCCCCTTGGCAAAACATTCCTCACTTTTTCCTGTAGTAGCTCTTGTTTCCTTTATCAGTACAAGACAGGAATGTTTTCAGTGGTGAAAGGAAAATAGACTTTCATTCTTAAGGCTAAGTTCACCCTGGCAGCTTAGTTTTTATTGCTTTCGAGTAGGTCTCCGGTTTCCCAATTTAATAGGAAATTTCCTTATGCTTCTGAGAGAAAACCTGGGACAAATACATTTTGACCTATGCTTCGATATTATTGATATTTTCATTAGGCAAACACAATATGACATGAGTAGACAATACAGGTCACAGTAGTTGACTGTGCTAATCCATTGAATAGAGTTGCTGATATACAAGTATAATTTTATGCAACTTTCAAAGTAGCCATATAGAGTAATGTTGTAGTCCCTGTAAGGAAAGTTGACATATTTATTCAGATATTCAGCTTGTGATTTAGCATTTATATTTTAAAGTAAAGGTCACGGAGGCATTGACATGCTTAAACTGGTAGAAAGAAAAGATGCTGGCTTAGATACTTGGTTAAACCAGCAAGATGCAATTTTAAGTTACTTTCACCACAAATTTAGCTATTCAACTTTAGGAGAGTTAGTGAGATATGAGTATAGGCTGTAGATAATATAATATTATATCAATCTTATATTATGTTAATGTATAATTTGATAATTTGATACGGGTAAGTAAGGTAATATCCCTTTATTGCTGTAGGGTGAAGGACCCCAAAAGATTTGAAGGTAAAGGCTATCATATTTTCAACCCACTGTGAAATGGTCAAGACATATTTGTATTTGTATAATTGCACACACATATGTATATATGCGTGTGATGCGTATAATTTTATATCCATATATATATATAAATACAAGTCCTCTTTGATACCTACTACCCCTTGCTAATACCAGCACAACAGAATAAAGATAAAGCAGCTACAACTAGAAATAACAGAGTTAAGAAATACTATTGCTGATTTTAAAAATACAGTTGAAGGCCTCAACAACAGACAAACAAAAATCATGTAGAGAACTAATGATTTTTGAAGCACAATGTTGAAAAACATACCAGTAGAGCAATGTCAAGAAAAAAGATTTTAAAAATGAAAATAGTGTAAAAGCCCCTTGAAACAACTTAAAGAGAAATGATATCCATACCATGAGGATCCCTGTAGGACAAGAGCAAGAAAAAGGCATAGAAAAATTATTGAAATAAATACTGAATATCATTTGACTTTGGGAAATGAACCAGATCTTGTGATCCCAAAGGCATAAATAATTCCAAACAAAACAACACCAGGCACGTACCAAGACACATGATAATAATGCTGTTGAAAACCAACCAAATGGGCAGAATATTAAAAACACTTCATTTAATGTTAAAATCACCTAACATAGAGGAGGAAAGTAACTGTGCAGTCCATCAAAATGATTCAGAGATAAGACTGTCTAATAGGTCACACAGATAACTTATCATACAGAAATCTCAGCTAAACTTAAGACAATGCAAATGGAATTAAGGCAAAACATAGCAGGAATCTCTGAAAAAAATAAACAAAAAAAAAAATACAAGACAGACCAAACCAAAAGTATACCAAAATAGCAATGAACACTTTCATCTCAGTCATTGCCATGGGTATAAAGGGCCTGAACCCTATTTTAAAATTTGATTTACAATTAGTCTAGGTACATGTCTTTCTATACATGTCTGTATTATAGAACAGTTGTGAAAGATTTAATGAGTAATAATGGCAGACATCAGACATTTATTTTTAGATATTTTACATGCATAATCTCATTTAGTTATTACAAAAATCCCGGGAGTAGGAACTGTCCCCATTTACTTAGATGAAGAAACCAGATGTAAAGAAGTTAGATAATGCAGGTGGGAGATATGAAGCCTGGTCAGTTAGACTTTAGAATCCATTTCCTTCCTTCCACATATTATTTCCTTTCTTATACTGGAACTGTTTTTTTTTTTTTTTCCTCTCCTTTCAGTTATACCTTTCTCCAAAGACTGGATTCAAAATTTTTGATAGGTTTATGGGATTAGGTGACATTTTTGCTTTTACTCTTTTTTTTTTTTTTTTAAAAAAAAAGGTTTATTTTTATATAAGAACTGGGGTATAGGTCAGAGGCAAGGGAGGATGAAAGGATTCACCAGAGACAGAGTGGGGAGCAGAACAGGCAGACAACAGAGATATAGTGCTGAGGGGAGCAGTGGGCATGACAGGAGAGGTCTGCTGAGCCATGTGGGATTCTCACCGGCTGGCCAGGATCAAACCCACACTGCAGAGGCTGCGGACAGCTTCACAGTGCTGCGCTTAACCCGCTGTGCTACGGGGAGGCCTATGCTTCTACTCTTTAAAAAAGTATTTATGGTGATCTAATGACTTCTTAAAGAAAATACATGAAGAAGTAGAAAAGATAAAATAAATCTCTAGAAATAGAAAGAAGTAGAAACCTTAACTTGCAGAAAAATGCACCTTTAGGAGGAAGCAAGAAAGATCTTTTCATAAAAAAGCAATCTTAAGAAAACTGCAATCTCTAAAAATCATGTGACATGCTCCATAAATCATTCTACTTCATTTTTCCTCTATTTCCAAGAAAAAGGAAAACTTCACTAAAAAAAAAAAAGATCGTGATGTGGAAATGTTTGAGTAAGACTCAGCCTTTGAAGCAGCATAAAGACTTGTAAATGGTTTTCAGAAATGTAAAATTATATTACAAATTACATAAGTAATGGTGATAGAAAATTACAGTTCAGACATAAATGTTTACTGTCTGTGAAATGTTGCAGTTAGCAGTGAAGTTAGGATTCTCCAGAGATGCAGACCAACAGGACGTGCTAATATATAGAAGGAGGTTTATTGTAAGGAATTGGCGCATGTGACTGACTTGTAGTCAGTCTGAAATCTGTAGTGTGGGCCACTGCACTGGCGACCCTGGAGAGTCAACACTGCCTTTCCAGTCTAAAAGCTGGCACGTAGAGACCCAGAAGAGTTGGTGAATTCCAGAAGCAATCTGCTTGGAATTCTCTTTTATTCCTAGGAAGCTGGTCTTCTGTCTGTTCAGCCCTTCAATGGCTTTTAAGAGGTCCACGCCCCGTAATGGAAGGCAATCTGTTAACAATTCACAAACATCAATGTTAATTGCAACCAAACACACATTCCAAGTTGACAGTTCACCAACGTAAACTCAAACTACTGAACAACATTCAGTTATCAGAACTGATAGCTTAGCATAAATCTCACATGTAGTTAAAATAAATATAAATAAGTCCTGGGCTATTAATGTTTCAATAACTAGTCATATAACTGATAACACTGATGTGTGTTATGATGTAGATTAACAGTAGATTCTCTGGCAAGTGAGACAGTGAAGGGGAATAGGAGGTTTTATGATTTTTATTACTATTGTGGCTAATAGGAGGCCCTATACTGTCTTGATTTTTAGAAGATTTATTTTTATGTATTTATGCATATAAGAACTAGGGTGTATAGGCCAGAGATGTGGGGGATGAGAGGATTCACCAGAGATAGAATGTGGAGCAGAACACAGGTGGATCTACAGAAATACACTGCTGAGGGGAGCAGGGGGTGAGACTGGAGAGGTCTGCTGCACCATGTGGGTCAGCTCTCTGGCCGAGGATCAAACTCAGGTCGTGGCGGTGATAGTGCTGGGCCTAACCCCTGAGCCACCAGGGAGGCCCCTATACTATTTTGATTTTAATGAGAAATACATATTAATTTTAAATTAGTACATATATAAAGTAAAAAATAAAAGCAATATTTCTCCAGAAACTGATTTCTTAGAAAAAAGTAGTGCATTTGGTATATTACTTCCAGATACAATATTTCATTTATTTGTCAACTCAAGCCCACATTATCAAGAAAGTGTGATACTAGGGAACGCAGTTATCAGGAGTCACTTGAACTTTCTTGGGTTCCATTCTTTTCTTTGGGTGAAATCAGATAAGCTCTCAAAACTTCAGGTTTCAAATATGTAGTCACAGAAATAAAATTGAAAATAAATTCTCATATGAGAAATAAATTTATGTATTTTAAACTACCTTGTACGCTACAGTATGAACACACCAAAAGGAGCCAAATTTATTATCAATATGGATCAATTCTATAACCTAATAAGTAGTACAGCCAGTTGCCTGGTTTTTATTCAACGACCTAGCCCTTTCCTTATCAGAGCAAAGATAGATTAAATCATCTTTTTGATGATAAATAGATAAACTTATACCAAAGAATCAATAGAATATCACTTGCAATCGTGGTGGAAAAATCCCAGTCAACAGAGGGAGAGATGAGACTTTTAGTCCTTACACTCAATAACCAGTCTCATCAAAATCCACTTCAAAACAACACACCCTGAATGTATCTTTTTTTTTTTTTTTTTTTTTTAAGGCACAGTTGCAATTTTGAATGTATCTTATTTGAAAATGGTGTCTGGGACATTACTTCCCGGATGTGTATGTGTTGGATAGTGGAAGATAGGACAATTTTATCATTCGTTTATCACGAATTTAGAGCAATTACACATTAAATTAATCATTCAAAATTGTTAAGCAGTTGAGTATCTCATATGTTGACTTATTCAAGTTTTGTAAGCCCCTAAATAGCACTTTAAAGTAGAGCAATTAATTTTTTTCTTCATTAACTTTAATTATGCTTAGAAGCCTAGAAATCTTGGAGCAATTTCAAAAAAATGGAGCCTGCTTACTCGGTGGATTTGCTTAAGTTTTCACAAATCACATGACATAAAACCATCAGTGTGGGCTGCATTAAGAAGAAAAATAAGGAAACCATAGAAATCTGAAGTTATGTTGGTTTAAGTTACAATCAAATATTGAAAAAGTAAAGGAAAGTAAGTATAATAACTGAATTCATGTCTTCTTACTATTCTTAATATACACCTGTATGTGAAGAGATAATATAAAGGACAGAGATTTTCTCATAAAAGTACCGGGAAGGAAGTGTTTAAGGTGTTTGTACAGCATGATTTTTGATAGCAGCATGCTCCTGCTTTGACAGTGGCAACAAACTTACCGTTTTGTTCTCAGTTAGGAGCTATAATACTAGCAAATGCATTTGTCACTCTGTATCAAATATCTTTTGATTAATTATTTAAATATTAAGGTGCTTGAATAACTTTCTTATCTAGTGTTTATAGTTTATACTGAATCAGAATGAACCAAAGGAATTTTACAAGGGATATAGAAACTGTCTATTCTGAATTATTATTTATTCAATAAATCATTTGATATCAGCATGCATGCTATAACAACTTTTTTGGTGAAATTTGAATAATTCAGAAATGAAAGTGGGTCAGTTATGAAATAAAGCAGATAATGTTTTTAACAAATTATCTGAGATTTTCACAGTGAGTTAGGTGAGTCTGCACTGATCACAGTGTTTTGCAAAGGAAATTGATTAACTTTGGAAACAGGGAGAAAGCTAATTTTGGCCCCTCCCATTAAAAAAATAAAACAATTTTACAAGATGAAAATATGTTTTCATAAATCATGTACATAAATTACATGAATGGAATATCAGTATAAATGAGAAAAAAATAAAGTGAATGGTTCTACAGATTAGTTATATAGAATAAAATAATCTTAACATTTTTCAATTAAAAACATCAGCAGATTTTTTCAGATTTAATTAGGAGGTACAGAATGTGGTGCTTGGTATAATTTTCATTACTTAATAATTAGAATTCCATTATATAGGCAAATACTATAAATGCATTTTAGATTGTAAGAAAATTTTACCTTTCCTCTAGTAATAATATGTATATTGATCACTATTTACCTTTCATGATCTCATGATACAGTAAAATGAAATGTAAACATAGAATGTTAGGAAAAATTGTTTTCTTAGTATCACTGTTTTCCTTTAAAAATTAGATTAAAAATTTTTTTTCACTGATTGATGATATCATTATTCAAAGTACTGAATGAACTTGGTATTTTGATATTGCTTATAAACATAAGTTCTCTAGAACTGGTCAGACACATCATAAATTTACAATGAGGGGCACAATTTGATTGAAGTGTAATTGAAATGGAAATATTAGAATCACAAATTCTAAAGTCTTTTCTCTGGCCTCATTTTAATGACTTTCCACAGGCTTGAATGAGGCCCAATGAAAATAGTCTCTTGTGTTCAAAGGCTTCAATAATAACTTCATGAAGTTCATCCTTTAACTCTAAAGCCGTATTCTCGTTAAATGCATACAATTTGTATGAATAGCCCAGTGCAATGGTGTGCCTCGCAGTGTCCTATCTAAAAGATTAGAGATGGCAATAGTGTTTTCTTCATAATAAGTACTCAAATATAAATTCTGATTGTTGTAAGCAAGTGAATTATTTAGAAAATTGTTATACTGTTTTTCCAAAGGGGTTGTTGAATGCATTATCCATCCCTTTGTCTTCTGAATGTCATTATTTAGATAATCTCCTCACACATTACTAAAAAGTGGTAACTAAGCACCTGTTCTACCTCGCCCACAATTATTCTCAATTACTATTAGATTACTCTGAATGATCATAGGACTTTATCTGTCACCTATGTGCCACATTTGAATCAAGCTAAGTCAATGAGTTCAGAAAATTGGAACTTTATGATGAAATATCAATGTTTTGCTCACTCAAGCATTCACAAGGGGCATCTTTGAATGTGAAAGGCTCAGTATCCTTTAGTCCATATGGAACTTGAGGGAATGGTACAGTGACAAGCATACACAGTCCTGCAAATGCTGACCTACAGAATATCTTCTTTAATCATTCAAGACATTGAAATATAGATAGATACAAGGAAGACACATTAGTTTCAAGGCCAATGGATGTGAAGACTCAGTCTATCCTATTTTATATAAAATCTATCTGTTTGTTTTTAATTTTTTTGCAAAAATATGTCTTGTTAAAACCTTCAGCTTAGAATCACCATGATGACATCTATAGTTAATGAAGTGGGATGGCTTATTTTGGTTTTGTTTGTTTTTATTTTTTTTACATATGTTTTTAATATTTTATTTTATATAATTCTTACATCATTTTTCATCTTTGTACAATGTATGCATTTTCATTTTGGTTATATTCCCCATACAATTGAATCTTCCCCCTTATTTTGACTCTAGTTCTTCCTATTCTTACCCCTCCCTAATCCCCCCCCAGTGTGTCTCTGGTTTATAGTTGCTTGTTGATTTTGATTATTACTTTGCATTGATTAGTCTTTTTCCTGGTCTCTTATTTATGTTTTCTAAATTCCTGCTATGAGTGAGACCATCCAGTATTTTTCTTTTTCTTTCTGACTTATTTGAGGATGACTCAGTAGTAAAAAAGCATCCTCACCATTAGAAATGTAGGGCTCGATAAGAGGGTGTGAAAAACAACCCATTGCAGGTTGGGAACTTTGGTAATTTCAAGATAAGCTAAGGAAGCAGAAGATTTCTGTAGATCAGATAGTGTTGGAAATTGGAGACTATTTTCTTAACAAGTAATATCTCTGTAGAGGATGAATTAGCATCTAGATAAAATTGTAATTAATAAAGTGGTCATAGCCACTCATATTAGCAGAGAAAAGGGAATGATGGTATTTTGTTGTTTTTCACAGTTATCCTGTGTCTGTCTCACTTTACCCTGTTGCATGAAGTTAATACTCTGTAAGGTTATTTCCAGCTGGAGAAAAACATACGTTAGTGTGAGATCAGTTCCTGCATTATCAGAGATATCCTGTTTCTCTCTCACCTTATTACCATTCAGAAGTTATGTAGATAAATACACAGAAATGTGGATGAGTAGGAAATTGTTAGATGAATAGATGACTCTAGATCTTTCAATGTGTCTTTATCATCTGTCTACCCAGGTACATGCAGACATTTGTATATATGTGCATATATAAAATATGCCTAGTATTGCTAAAACTTTTGCATGTAACATATGTCTATTAAACTATGTTTATTACCTAGACATCTATTCACATCCATCAAATATTTGCTATGTTTCGTGGCAGAATGGTGATTCTATCCTCTCCCATATGGATTTTAAAGCATATGGTTAGCCTTAAAAATAAGGGGATTGACTTATTTCGCTGAGCATGATCCCTTCCAGCACCATCCATGTTGCTGCAAATTGCATGTGTTTATCTTTTTTGAATGCTGAGTAATATTCCATGCTGTATATGTACCACATCTTCTTGATCCAGTCATCTATTTTTGGGCATTTGGGCTGTTTCCAAAGCTTAGCTATTGTAAATAGAGACAAAATAAGCCAGAAAGAAAAAGAAAAATACCGGATGGTCTCACTCATAGCAGGAATCTAGAAAACTTAAATAAGGGACCAGGAAAATGAATAACTATAAGAAAGTGAAAATCAAAATCAACAAAAAACAAAAAACTATGAACCAGAGACACTTTTTGGGGGACGGGGGCGGGAGGGGAGGGATTGGGGTCAGAATGGGGGGGTTGCAATTGTATGGGGAATATAAAAATAAAATTTATTATTTAAAAAAAAATAAGGGGATTGAGTCTCTTTACAACCAGGTTTTGTTTAGATTTGTGGAGTGGCTATAACCAGTAATTCTGGAGCCAAAATACCTGAAATCAAACTCAACAGCCTTAGACAGGTTATTAAAACACAAGGAATGATGGGAATTATGTCTTAAGAACTCACTCTATTTGTAAGGCACTTCAAGTGAGCTCTAACTGGGGTTGGTGCCTTGGAGCTTTTTGATGAGTCACTCTATATTTCTTTCTTTCTTTTTTTTTAATAAATCTTTATTTTTTTCCCCAAAGATTGATTTATTTATTTATACAAGCACTGGGTACAATCAGAAGCGTGGGAAGGTGAGAGAATTCACCAGAGCCAGAGCGAGGAGCAGAGCAGGCAGAAGGACCGAAGTACACTGCTGAGGGGAGCAGCGGGCGGCAGGAGAGGTGGCCGGGGAGCAGCCGGGGATCGAACCAGCGCCACAGAGGCCGTGGGCAGCTTTGCAACCCAGTGCTCAACCGCTGCGCCACCGGGGAGGCCCACACTCTATATTTCTAGTCAAGCACAAGATTTACTCTGTGCATCAAAATTCAGGGTGTTGGCAAGAACAGCAAAAGTCTCCACTAGGTTGTTAGTTTTGATTATTAGTTGCTCTCTAGATTTCTTTAGAATCTTTAGAAATATCACGAAACTCCTCACAAATCAAATCAACCAAATGATTCATATCAATATATGACATTTAAGAGTGAACAGAAAATGGTGGACTACATTATGTAATCATCTTTGATGCTTTTTAAATGAGAATCAATTTTCCCTTAACTTATCGAAAGTAAACTCGTAAAAGTATCTACATACTGTTGGTCAAAGTAGTAGCAAATCACAAATCTAATGTCTTTTGCTATGGTCTCAAAATGCTAGTGGTTCATAACAGTATTAAAAGCAAAGTGATTATGCAGATGATGTGCTTATTTGCTGTCATATCACACATTGCTAAATCCCCTCTCTTTCTGCATCCTATTTCAGCATCATTATCTCTGACAGGTTATTGTTAAGTAAGGCAGGGTTGGCTTTTAGGAACACGTTTATGAACTATTAATCAATTATTTACAATCCTGGAGAAAACAAGGAGACTTGTTTAAATGCACACATTATTTACAGAAGCCCTGGTTATCAGTACTGCTAAACAAGCAGAAGGTGTTTGATGTTACAACCACGTAAAACTTACCTTTGGGAGAATCAACTTTTCCTGAAATTTGCTTATGAAAGATAACTAAATGTTTCTATTTAGCAATTAATTCAGATAACAGTGATTTTTTTTTTAATAAAGAGAGTTAGTGGTACTAATTTATACTTCGTTTTGATTTTTGGAGGTTTGTAAACAAAGTATAGCATTTTTTCACATGACCTAATATTTTTTGTATCTAATCTTAGATTGGACTTCTAAAACAATAATTTGTAATTTGACTTTGAAATGATTTAAGCAATATAAGGTTCATGTTTTTAATGAATATTTTTAATAATTATTATTTAAAAGGGGAACTGTTACCAAGCTTAAATGTTTTGCTGCTTCTAAGTATGTTGAAGGTTGTATGGGTGTATTTTAAATTCACACATGGCCTTTCAAATTCTGATTTGTCTTTTTTCTGTTATTTTAGAAAAGTTATTTGAAATTTGAGTCTTTTTTCTTCATTTAATCCTCCTACGAAATTACAATGACCTTGTTTCTTAACATTTTAACTAGCAAAGAAATAAAATCCATTACTTAATATTTTATTAATACAGAAAATGTTTCCAAAGACAAATTAGTTGGCATACCCAAAGAGCACATGAATTCTCTCATGATTAATGGTTACTTAGTAAAAATATTCTTTGAATGCTAAAATGCTGTATTTTAAGATAATATATTACTATATTACAACTAAGTGAATTAAATCTCAGCATCTGACAGGACTCCCAGGCCAATACCATAATGTGCTGACTGCAGGAAAATGTGTTCTAGATTTCAGATGACATGCATCGCCCTACAAACCAATCATTAGGATTTGGGTAGTAAATAGACTCACTGATTCTATCAGGCATCTTTTTTATTTTGATAATAGCCATCCTGAAGTTGTGAAGTTATTATCTCATTGTGGTTGTGGTTAGTGTTTCCCTAATCAGTAATAAGACTGAGTATCTACCTCTACCTTCTCTTTTGTCTGTTGGCTTTATGTTTCTCTTCTTTGGAGAAACGTCTATTCAGATTCTTTGTCCATTTTCAAATGGGTTATTTAAGTTTTTGCCTCTTTGATTGCTGTTGCGTAGTATGCATTCCTTGTGTATTTTGGATATTTACCTCTGATACCTTAACAGCTATTTGGATTGCACATACTTTCTCCTATCCAAAGGTTGTCTTTTTGAATTATTACTGTTTACTTTGCTATGCAGAAGCATCTTTAGTCTGATGTTATTGTACTTGTTCTTTTGGTTTTCTTGCCGGCACTTTTGGTGTCATATGCAAAAAGAGGTGCGGCCAGTGTTCTTATCAAGCAGCTTTCCTCCCATGTTTTCTTCTAGCATATTGTGGTTGCAGGTCTTACATGCAATAATTTTATCCATCCTGAATTGAACTGATTTTTATATGTGAAGCCAATTTCTTTCTTTTTTTGTGAGTATGCAGTTTTCAGACATCATTTATTTGAAAGTCTTTCCCTATTGCACTTTCTTGGCACTCGTCAAAAATTAGTTGATCATAGTTGGATGAGTTAATTTCTGGGATTGTAACTCTGTTCCTTAGGTCTATGAATTTGTTCTTATGCCAATACTATAATGTTTTGACTACCGTAGTTTCATAATTTAAGTCAGAAAATGTGATGTCTTGAGTTTTGTTCTTCATGCTTGAGATATCCTTTACTATAGCAGTCTTTGGTGATTCCAATTAATTTTAGTGTTTTTTTTTTTATTTCTTTGAAAAATGTCATAGGAATTTTGATAAGGATTGCATTGGATATATTGGTCACATCAAGTATATAGGTTACATGGGTATAATGATCATTTAAACAAGTAATATTTTCCAGCCCGTGAACATAGAATTGTTTCCCTATTTATTTGTGTGTAGTTTAATTTCTTCCATCAATGTCCTGTATCTTTCATCTCCTTGGTGGAAACCTATTTATAGTGCTATGCTATACAGAAGCATCTTAGCCAGCCAATCAGACTCTGTTTTCTATTGGACCCAGCATGAAATGATGGTCTAACTGTCTCATTTTATGCTGACTAGAAGAACAAAGCAGTCTCAGAATAGGAACACTCATGAAAGGGATGAGGGTAGAAAGTTAAGTGTGAAACATCTATTAGATTGTCACTCATCTAGTCTTACAACAACATCATGTTTCCATATTTAGAGCTATCTGGTTTGAAGTTATTGTTATGCCAGTGTTGACAAAAGGCAGTCTAAATATAAATTGATATTTACTTTGACAGAGTGCAACAGTTGTTTTTCAGATCTCTGAAAAATTCCTGTTGATTGCTTTATCAAAATTAATTTATATGATCTATTTGTGTATTGTAGAATACCTTCCAAGCCCAATCTTGTTCTAATTTAGAAAACCTTTAATTAAAATTCTGAAAACTCATTAACCATCAAAGTAAAATTTAAATTATTTGATACTAAGCTGTGCATTTTGTTAGACACTTACTACTGAATCTCCAACCTAGCCAAAAACTGTTGTAAACCATATCTATTTTTACAAGGTTTTGTATATTTCAAGTATAAAACTGATTAGTTATATATCAAATGAAGTAGTTATTCATAAAATCACTGACATCTTTCAATATTGTTCTAGAAATTTTAAAAATTAAAAATACACACTGAAAATAGTCCTGTGAACATGTATTTCTTGAAAGAAAATCAGTTAGAAGTGTCTACTTCTCACAATGAAGTACCTCTTTTTATATTTCTTTATGGCTGAAGAAAACACTAAAATTTTCCCTGTAAATGAAATATAAAGTTAAAGTGCTATAAAAATGAATTGGCATTTGATAATAAACAAAGTTGAAAAACATGTTCTTGTATTCTAGAATTCCTAAGGCTACTATCTAAGTGTGCAAGATCAAGTTCTCTGTTTTACGGTATTGTTTTGCTTTATGTTTTGAATTAATGTTTTTTTTTTAATTGACTGCAGCATTAGAATGCATGGCTTTATGATGTTATTAACAAGCTGTGATTACAATACAACATTTTATGACAGACTGATAACTGGTCCTCAGCTAGGAGAAACTTGCCATAACATGAATAAATCAAAATGCCAAATCGTACTATTCTTAAGATACTTGTAGTTTATTTCTTGTTGGCATATTTAATACCATGTTTACTGGCCTTTGGAAAGCAGTACCGTGATTCTGTTTTCATTAAAATGAAAAATAAAAACCTCTGGACAGAGTATGAAATCTTATACTAGATCTTAAGGTCAGTTCAGAAGCAATCAAGCACCCTGCCATTCGGCCAGAAGGTGACTATGTTAATCACACAGAAACAACATAATCCTTAAACACCATGATAGAAGGTGAGCAGTTGACATTTCAAGTACATTTCAAGTACTGACACCAGATATTGTTGTCAGATGTAAGAGTTGTAAAGATGGAAGATGAAGCAAAGAGGACAGAGGAACAAATTTCAGAAAGTACTAAGAACAGAAACAATATAAAGTATTTCTTCAGTTTCTCATCTAGAAACTTAAATCGACATCTGTATATAATGTAATTCTTCATCATATATGAGCTTCCTTTACTTTTTATTTAATCTATTTTTTCTCTGAAAATAAAAACAGAAGATATCTTTAAGTTCTGATAACTGTAAATTATATTGCCTATCAAATAAAAAATAATAAGACTTAAAAACAATTCCATTTTTTAAAGTTTTTTTGTTTTTGCATACCAGAACAGGGTGTAGGCCACAGGTGGGGGGAGGGGGCATTGGCAATATTCACCAGAGACAGAGTGGGGAACAGAACAGGTGGAGTTACTGAAATATATGGCTAAGAGGAGCAGTGGGCAAGGCAGGAGACATCTGCTGTGTCATATGTGGATTAGCTCCCTGGCCAGGAATGGAACTCAGACCACAGCAGTGATAGTGCTGAGACTTAACCCCTAGGTCACCAGGTAGTCCCCCCCCCCCAATTCAATTTAAAGAGGCAAATGTTCTAAATTTCCTTGATTTTATATCTTTCAATATTAGTGCTTCACATCTCTATATCCATGCATTAAATTAAAGATGATAATTAAGAGTCAGATCAATTTCTACATAAAAAAGTCATGGTAGACTTATAGTATTGTCTTTCAAAATTTCAATGTCATTGGGCTGTTACAATTAACAAATGGAAACCAGTCCTGAATTCCCTGAGCACACAAAATCAGTTTTGTTATCAAGTAAATCTTAATTTGGCTTATTTCTGCAAGATTAAGTTTTTTTGGGTCAGTTCTTGATTTTTCACTCTTGAAATTATGAGCAAAAGTTAAATTGTTTCCAAAAAACCTATGAAGTAACCACTAAACAACCCCCTGTCCTTTGAGAAAGGTTTACTGTTGTAACCAATTACAATGAACAAAAGCAGTTACTGCCTCCTCACTATATAAAGTGCTTTTTAATATTATATACCCCAGAGCCTTATCCATGTTTTGATTTGAGTGTTCCCAGTTTGCAACTGCAGAGTAAACTTCTAATTACTGTTATATTGATTGATTTCTTTTACTTCTGTTATTTTTGAAAATTTGACTGTCCTTAAGATATTATGATACTAATTTTATATATATGTATTATATAGCAATAAAACTAATATGCAACACTCATATGCTATTTAGATTTATTATGAGTTTGAATTTATGTATATAAATAGTTTTCATATTATAACAAATCCCTATACTTAAAAATTCCGTTATGTTTTAGAAAAATAAAAGCATAGAGTTAAATAGCAATTATATGTAAAAATATTCAAACCAATCAAAGATTACCACAAAAGAACTGATTTTTTAATATTTCAAAGTAGTACATTTTTTCTTAAAATGTTAAGTGCACTTAAATTTTTATTTATTCAAACTCAAAGATCCAAAACTTTGTGATGTTAATATGTGGAAATGAACTGGCCATAGCCTGAGCAGCAACATACTAAGAAGGGACAGAGGTTGTTTTAATAGTTTCTCAGTAGACCATAATTAGCACTGATTAGGTATGGCCATTGTATAGTGAATTATTCTGCTCAAGTTGCCATAACCCGGACTTAACCAGTGACATAACAAACTTGGTGTCTTAAATAACAAAAAGTATTTTTCACAATTCTGGAGACTAAAGGTCTGATAACAAGGTACTGGCAAGGTAGGCTTCTTTCCCAGATCTCTTATTTTGCCTTTTTGCCCTGTGCGCTCATGACTACCTTCTGTCGGGGGGTGGTGGGAGGGCAATTCTCTTGTATCTCTTCTTATAAGGACACTAATCCTGTTGAATCAGGGCCCCATCCTTACAGCCTCAGTTTTCTTTAATTACCTCCTTGTGGATCCTCTCTTCAAATACAGTCACTTTGGGGGTGGGAGTTAAACATTTAAATTGGGGAGCAGTACACAATTCACTTCCATATTTAGTAGATAGATGTTCCTAAGTAGAAAATATTTCAAAGCTAAGTTTCAGTTAAAGTAATAGAATATATATTACACAACGCCAAGATTCAAAAAGACAAACATTTCACTTAATTTCAGATTTGTACAATTTGGGATTATACCAAATCTCCATATAAAACTAGTCTTTTGATATATTACAGTAAACAAATACATTTCACTTAAAAAATAGTTTAAATACAGAAAAATGAAGAATGAAACAAAACTGCTGATGGATAAGATGTCTTCCCATCAACACACCATTAGCAATTCCATCTTATGTTCTAGAATAAAACATGCTGTGTAGAAGTGATTGCATTTGAAGTTATTGGTACATTTGAATGCAAACTACCCAACCATGAAAAATGAGGCTTCCATTTGCTATAAAAATAAATTAGGAGGCAGTGCTTTGCAGCAAAGCCATTTGAGCACCTCAGTTCATAACTATTCATGGTACCATTAACAGATGTCTTTGCTCACACTGTGAGCTGCCTTATGATATTGTTGTATTCAGCATTACTTTATATCTAGAGTGAATGTAGGCAACTTGTTTTAGGATATAATAAAACCTATCTCAACGTAGAGATCCTGTGGGAAATTATACAATAATGTTACCTACATAACTAATTTTCTTCTTATGAAATCATGACTCCCACTACACTTTTAGAGCTATCAAAAGTATTGTTTAACATCACCATTTCCATGTTAATATCTCAGTAAATCACAAAAACGTAATACTTTGTGCAGAAACAGAGCCATTTCCTTTGGGAACATGAGTTTTCATTTCTAAATTAAAAGTTGCATGAAATGAATACTCAGGAAAACTATGTTGCATGTTGTTTATTGACACCAGAAATACTTTTTTCTTGAAAGAATAGCTTTCTCCAAATTAAGGGCATGCTGCTGGTAACTAGAAGACTATAAGAAGGTAAATCACTCACAAACAAAATTAATCATCTGTAGGCATGGAATCTCTAGGAGTCCCTTAGTAATACCTTCCCAGGAGTTGTCATAAATGTGCATACACTCTCACACACTGCTGTGTCTCTAGTGAACGGGACAAAGTGTAAATAGTTTGAATTACCAAAAGTCTGCAGCAATAACAATTTTTTTTAAAGGCTGTATTTCAAATCTAAGGGACAAAAATTGTGTGAGTTGAGGTAATTTGTTTAATCCCAGATTTCTCTCCCCTCCTTTAAAACATGAGAATAAAATACTCACTCATTGCACGTAAAGATTAAAGGCAATAAGGATGACAAAATGCCCCATCAGTATGCCACACACAGGCACATGGGCTTCGATGTTGGTGGCTCTATTTTATGATTTTTGAGTTAATTATTTATCTTTGCAGTGGTTCTTTAGGATGTCAAAATTAAGGAGACTTATTAAATGAAAACTAGCAAAAAAACTATGGTTTTTCCTCCGTAAGACTACAGGCCCTAAATGTTGCTGAAAACAGAGGTTGGCAGCAATTGTTCAGAATTGAGACTTTCTAAACCATAATCTTAGAAGAAGAAATTGTTATAGAAACAAAACTGAAAGATGAGGTCAACTTTATGTAAGCAAAATAAAGCAGTTTCATTCCTCCTTCCCATTTTTGTGGCAAAGCATTGGAGTTTCTTTTGAAATTTGAGAGAGCTTTCACTATATGGTATCAGCAGTCTATCACTATTTATGCACTAAATATTGTTAGAATCTCATAGTTCTTGATGAACGAAAGGAAAACATGCTTTAAGAGAAGACAGAAAAACAAGTTTTACATGATAAAATGGCTTTTTTAAAATTTTATTTGTACAAGAACTGGGGTACAGTCAGAATTGCGGGAGGGTGAGAGAATTCACCAGAGCCAGAGCAGGGAACAGAACAGACAGACTGATGAAGTACACTGCTGAGGGGAGCAGCGGGTGCAGGAGAGGTCTGCGCGCCATGTGGGATCCTCGCAGGTGGCCAGGGATGGAACTGGCACTGCAGAGGCTGCGGGCAGCTTCGCAGCCCAGCGCTCAACTGCTGCGCCACCAGGGGAGCCCCAAAATGGCTTTTATAATAAATTTTAATTCAAATTTAAGGATGTTAAATGTGTATATTTTGCCAACATAATAGTTAAAGATCCCTTTATGATTTTCACATATATAAAATGCTATATCTCAATTACTTTATTTTTTTTTTAATAGAGGCATGTTTTATTTATTTATTTATTTATTTGTTTGTTTGTTTGTTTTGTTTATACATGCACTGGGTACAGTCAGAAGCACAAGAGGGTGAGAGAATTCACCAGAGCCAGAGCGGGGAGCAGAGCAGGCAGAAGGACCGAAGTACACTGCTGAGGGGAGCAGCGGGCGGCAGGAGAGGTCTGCGCGCCATGTGGGACCCTCCTCTGGTGGCCGGGGAGCAGCCGGGGATCGAACCGGCGCCGCAGAGGCCGCGGGCAGCTTCGCAACCCAGCGCTCAACCTCTGCGCCACCAGGGAGGCCCTCAATTACTTTAATGTAGTCAGTCAAGTTAAAAAACAAATAAAATATAAAGAAAAACTAAAGTAATATCAGCAATTCAACTTGAGTTTTATAGAAAAATAATAAGTAAATCATTCATACATCTATTTTTAAGTTCAGAATATATTGGGTATTATAAAAATATATACATATGTAGAATATATATAATCTTGGGATTTTTCATATTGGGGTATATATATTCACAATATATGTAGTTATTTTAATTTGAAATAAATGTACTGAAAGATAGTTGATAAAGATCAGCCTTTTTATTACTCTGTATTTGTGCTGTGCATGTAACAAAATGAGCATCGTAATGTTAAAGTTACTTAATAAGCAATTGGTGAATCAATAAAATAATAGTAAAACATTCAGGGGTAGATAGGATGGCTCACTATCAAAATCACCATTATTTGAAATATTTTTGGACATTTTTACACAAATAAAAATTATAGAAGGGAAGAACTAGACTCATTATATGGTCATCATATGAGTAAAAATACCACACTAGCAGTAGAAAAGTTCCCTTCAGGTTTTTGCTGGCCTACATTTGCCAAGATAATTGGATATTCTTACCATTCTTGGGGGGGGGACCCTCTTTGAAAGCTCATTCACAGTGATGTGGGGACTCTGATTAGTCCACAGTTTTGTTTTGTTTGTTTTTCCTGTCATTCTAACGTTATGACTTTTTTCACTTCTGAGGCCATCACTTTGATTATCCGGAAATGCTTATACCAGGCTCCCAGTTTTGAATTCCCAACATAACCAGTAATTCAAAACAGCAAATTATTATGTTATAACTTTCAAAACAAGTTCTTTCTTACAAAGTACCCAGATGCAGAAAGGCTTCTTTTTTCTAAAAGAAAAAAATATATATTTATTTATGCATACAAGAGCTGGATTAAAGACCAGAGGTATGGGGGGTGAGAGGATTCACTAGAGACAGAGTGGGGAGCAGAACAGGCAGATCTACTGAAATACACTGCTGAGGGGAGCAGCAAGTGAGGCAAGAGAGGTCTGCTGAGCCATGTGGGTCAGTTCCTTGGTTGGGGATTGAACTTATGCTGCAGAGACTGCAGATAGCTTCCTAGTGCTGCATCTTAACCCCTTGTGCCACTATGGAGGTCCCCAGAAAGGCTTCTTCTTCTTCCTCCTCCTCCTTGCACAAGCTAAGACCCTCCTAGCTTTTCCCCAGGAAGCTCCACCTCCTGACACTGAATGTTAATCCCCAGTTAGCATCTCCTTTATTTATTTATATATACAAGAACTGGGGTACAGGCCAGAGGTGTGAGGGGTGAGTCAGTTCACCAGAGACAGAGCGGGGAGCAGAACAGACAGATCTAATGAAATACACTGCTGAGGGGAGCAGTGGGCGAGACAGGAAAGGTCTGTTGCACCATGTGGGTAGCTCCCTGGCCGGGGATCGAACTCGTGCTGCAGTGGTGGCAGATAGCTTCATAGGTTGCCTCTTAACCCCTTGAGCCACCAGGGAGGCCTGTCATTGTGGACCTCTTTGAGAACTATCAGGATAGCACAATATTTTTTTACCAAAATTAAACATAATAAGGTTAGTTATAAGTTGTCTAATTTTTCTCCCAGGAGACTTCTTGTCTTCTACATACTTTTCTTATCCCCTTTTCATAGCTCTTTGTACTTTTACATACAAAAGCTTCCTTTCCATAGCTACAAACAACAGCAACAAAGTTGTTAAGCTTTTCTCTCTGAAAATGAGAAGTCACAGAACTGCCATAACCAACCCAGGCATAAGATGCACTATGATCCATTGGACACAGTCCAGCCAACAGAAAGAGGTGTCATCTGTTTTCTTCATAATAATTTGAAAACAGTTCAAAACAGTGGAATGTTTTGAACTGGAAATTACACACTTTGTTATTTCCTTTAGGATATAATAAAGGATTTTTCCGGAAAAAAAATGCATGTATAAAGATGTTAAATGCAGAGCTTTTTAAAAAAATTAAAAACATTTTCATGAAAAATGTGATACAGGATTTAAAAAAAATAAAAAAACATGAAAATCTATTAAGAATAAAGTAAAAATTTTAAAAATCTACCATGCAGATATCCTGTATGGTTTTTATAATCATAGGAATAACAAAAATATATTAATGCATGTATACTTCAGCATTTTTTTAAAGATTCATTTCTTTATGTATACGAGAACTGGGACACAGGCCAGAGGTGCAGAGGGTGAGAGGATTCACCAGAGACAGAGTGGGGAGCAGAACAGGCAGACTGACCAAAGTACAATGCTGAGGGGAGCAGTGGGTGAGACAGGAGAGGTCTGCTGCACCAAGTGGGTCGCTACCTGGCTGGCTGGGAATCGAACTCGTGCTGCAGAAGCTGTGGACAGCTTCATAGGTTGTGTCTTACTCCCTAGTGCCACCAGGAAGGCCCTACTTTAGCATTTTTATGTGTATTACTAGAGAGCACATGTAGATGTAATAATTTTAATATGCCACTATAATTTTATTATAGCCTTGTTCTCCAAAATTCAAGGAATATGTAAATATGCTTTCACATCTTTGTATTTAGATGCATCTATTTAAATACATAATAAATATTTAACATAAATTGGAAATGCTGTATTTTTATTTACAGCTATGTTATGTTTTTAGCATATTTTGTTTCATCGTTCCTTCTGCATCAGTTTCATTTGTAAGTCATATAGAATTTTCCATAATATCAGTATACCAAAATTGATATAAACACCAACTTGGGTATGAAAAATCTGAAAGGTTTTTAACCTTTCAGAAAATGCTAAAGTAATCATAAAAATACATAAGAAGACATTTATATTTTTTAATAAGTTGTTTTTAAAATGTGTACATGTCTCCCTCAATTAACAAAAGTGTTTTAGGGTTTTCACTTTATTTTCACTGTTTTAATATTTCACCATTAACCGTCAAAGTATTTTTGTCTTATTTTGTTTTTCATCCATCTCAGCATTCCATATTCCCCAATTGAAGAATTCCTCAACTGAATAATTCCTTTAATTGTGGGAAATAATCCTGCAGTATTTCTCTTCAGGTGACCTCCTGCCAAATTTTATATTTTGGACACTTCTACGTATAGACTTGGACAATTTCCCAAAGAACTATAAGCCTGTGAGGAGAATTTTTCATTTTTCTCCTTGCAAGATTTCCTGGGGTTGTGACAGCTTAAGATAAATGGGGAATGTTAATAGTTTTAAACTTGTTTGTTCAAGTTGTATATTTTGCATTACTGATTTAAGGATCCCGTCAGGTCTGTGAAAACCTCTGAACGGACTATCAAGAGTTATACAACCAGTACTGCTGCCCCAATCACATAGGGTCAGATATTTAAAACAACTCAGTTGTTTTACAATCAGCTTTAATAAACATTAAGACAAATAGGAGCAAGGAAGTGCTGGCATCTTTGGAGAAATCTGGAAGCTCCAGGGCAGATCCCAGGGTACTCAGATGTACAGAACAGGCTTTGGGGCTCTCCCTGATGGCACAGCCAGTGAACACTTTGCCGTGAAGCTGTCCACAGCCTCTGCAGCACGGGTTTGATTCCCGGCCAGCCAGGGAGATACCCACATGGCACGGAAGACCTCTCCTGTCTCGCCCACTGCTCCCCTCAGTAGTGTACTTCAGTACATCTGCCTGTTCTGCTCCCTGCTCTGTCTCTGGTGAATCCTCTCACCCTCCCACACTTCTGTCCTGTACCCCAACTCTTGCATAAATAAAAATAAAATCTTTATTTTTTTAAAGAACAGTCTTTGGATTTGGTTTTCCATTTTAAATTGGCTAGTCTAAAGGCTCATACATCACCCAGAGATCTGTGTGAAGATCTCTGAGCTTCTTTTGCTTACTCCTTTCTTCCTGGGCATGCTCTCCCTCTGTGGAGCTTATTTACTCCAGCTTTCTGGAATATTTCTCAGAGTTTGCTAACTCTTCCTCTTCAAATAGTACCGCTCTCATTATGTGATAGTAAGTCACATTTTTCAGGATGTTTCTCTCTAGTAAAGGAAAATTCATTTTGCCCTAAGTCTACACCAATATTGCTCAAAATTCTTTCCTGGATTTCAACATTTTGAGTTCTCTAGAAGATAATGTGTGACTAGTAGTGTCCCCAAATATACTTCAGTATGACTATGCAGAAAGCTTGTGACAACTGCCCTGGGGGAACATTGGGGTTATACTTGCCCAGTATCTGAGCCTCCAGGTCACACCTAAACTGACATAGATTGCAGCTTATCATGTATTCTTTACTTTGATTGTTGTTGTTCATCAAGAAAAAATGTGATCTCTAAGTACTAGGGTGCATGAAACTATGACGCATAGTACAAAACAGTCCCTTTGTGTCCATATTGATTTAAATTATTATTTTTCTTTAATAATGCCTTTTTAAGTAAATTGAGAAGTACAGTGTCCTTGAGGAGCTGTCAGAAGGCTTTCCTCCTTAGGCTGGGGGAAATGGTGGGAGGCTCCCTCTCAGTATATGAATGAGCCTTTGAAGCAAATTATGCACATGGAGGATACTGATTTTTTTTAAAGACTTATTTATTTATGCATGGAAGAAGCAGGGTACAGGCCAGAGGTGTGGGGGGTGAGAGGATTCACCAGAGGTAGAGTGGGGAACAGAACAGGTGGATTGACTGAAATGCACTGCTGAGGGAAGCAGTGTGGAGACAGGAGAGGTCTGCCGTGCCATGTGGGTAGCTCCCTGGCCGGGGCTTGAACTCATGCTGCGGTGGCTGTGGACAGCTTCATAGTGCTGAGACTTTACCCCCTCCCTGCCCTGCACCACCAAGGAGGCCCAAGGATACTGATTTCATGTTCAGTGGGAATATGAAGTTTCAGATGATGGCTAAAAAAGGAAGAAGAAAATGGCTGCTGAGAAGCAAAGGTGTGAATTATGATGGCTGTTTACCTGTTTACTTTCAGATTCATTTTCCACTAGGTGTTGTGAATTCCATTTCTGTATTCCCTTGACAAGTGGCTTCTCACAGACTGTCAGAGGGAGCTTTTACTTGGGTGACACATTCCTCCCTTTGTCCTTTCAGCCTTAGGGAGATGCTAATGATGCTATGTGGTTTTCCCTTTTGTTTTTCAGCTTTTCTGAGTATTTGCAAAGAAAAGCCCATATTAAATTCCTTTTATTGGACACTACCTCATATGGGCTTTTTTCTGCTGACTGGATCCTAACCGATACAATGGCCTGTGAGCTAATAAATGAACTAGAACATCTTTTAATTTTTTGAAACAAGCGAAAGGAAACAGTCTGATTTGAAAACACGTTTGTCTTCCAATAATTCAAATCACTCTCAGTTTCTGTGGTGAATGCCAGACTTTACCAGAGCATATCAGAGAACCTTGCTGCACCCTCCTTTACGGAAACTTTAATGAAGCTGATACACTCAAAAGGAGTGAATGTGTCAATACTGTTAATTGGAGCACCTCTTTGTCAGTGAAATGTTTGGGGTTGTTAATTTTATTTTCTCATTTTTCTTACACTTATTTTAATCAAAATAATATCTGGTATCTTTTGCTTACTTAACTTACAGGAGATGTTTGCTCTTTAATTTGCAAATTCAGTCCTCATTATAAAATCAACCAGCTTTATCAGATTTAATTTCTACTATATAACACCCTATTTCAGATTTCAAATTACTTATACAAAAACACACAGAAGTACCATATATTTCTGAATCAAGCAACAACTAGGTGTCATTCAAAATCATTTTCTCCCACAAAGTTAAAAAGTTATTTATTAAATCAGTATCCTAGAATTAATAGCATTTACTGTTTTGATGGTTCTGTTTAGATGATAATTATATTTTTATTGACTAAGACTTTTGTATGCACATAATAATATTTCCCAATTAAAGTGCAAAGCCAGGAGAAGAAAAATTAAATGGACTATGTAGTATATCTTTTCATGGAACCATTTTTAAAGAAATTTTTTACCAAAAAATGGACATTTCTTAATGGTCGATATTTAATGCCATAACCACACTAGTAGTCATTTTGATTATTGCAGGTGTAGATGTAAAATATCAACCTTGACTTTTTTAAACATCGGTAGATTCATCTTTGTAAAAGACATCTCGTATCTGTTACAAATGTTGCCACACTGTTAATAAAATTATTCTGCAAGATCATATTCATTGCGACCTGTAATAGTGTCATAGTATCAGTCTTCTTCTTTGCATTACAATTTCTAATTCCTAAATCATTACATGTTTTTTTTTTTTGTTACAGCAAACTAGGAAGCAATACATTTGTAAGTACTTGAGTTACTTTCCCCAAATGAAATTGATCAAATAATGTATATACAGTATTTCTAAGGGGATCCTATTAAATTCCTGATAACTGTATACACTGACTGAAGTATAGTTTCATTCCTGTCAAAGTAATAAACTAGAGTCTTTTACAACTTATTTTTGGTGCTATTAGTCTATGATTTTTGACAACAAGTAGAATAGATCAGAATACACTAATTAAATCTGGGACCAAAAGAGTCTCACATTCATCATAAAAAAGCCAATCTTGTATAAAATAACAAGACAAATAAGCCTATTAAAATTGGTATTCACAATAGAAATATCATCATCATGTCCTAAAACTTACAACATTTCTGGTTAATCACTTCTTTATAAGTTCATTCAGTGTTTGGATTTTTTTCTAGTAAAAATAAAATTGTTAGATGCAGCGATTATTATCATTTGTTTGCGACTTAGTTGTGAGCATTCTTGGCATTTTAAAGAAATTTTTAAAAGTGTTAAGAAAATTTCATTGCCTTGTTAACTTTGAGTAATGTTTAAACCCCTTTTAAGGGATGCATTAGCTGGGTTATAGTTTAATTATCCTAGTAGAGACTTTTAAAAAACTAGAGGACAAAACTGAGTAGTTTCTCTTTTTTTTAAGATGTATTTATTTTATGCATATAAGAACTGGGGTACAGGCCAGAGGTGTGGGGGTGAGAGCATTCACTGGAGACAGAGTGGGGAACAGAACAGGCAGAGTGACTGAAATACACTGCAGAGGGCAGGCAGCAGGCGCATCAGGAGAGGTCTGATGTGCGATGTGGGTAGCTCCCTGGTGGGGGATCAAACTCATGCTGCAGTGCTGCTTCTTAACCCCTTGTACCACCAGGGAGGCCCCTAGTTTCTCTTTCAACAAACAGTTCCAAAGTAAACAGACCCACCCTGTTTGGACAGGTCCATAGAATTGGACACTCATTCATGGTTATTTCTATCACTTTAATCTGTTTTCCCTAACCTGCTACTCTCATGAGTTGAAAGATGATCTAAAATACTATGAGAGTGAATAAAAAGTAATGAAGTTGATAGTGATAACTCTTGACTTCTGCCCAGACCACTCCTTGGTTTCCCAACTATCTAAGTGTAGGGTGAAGTCCCCACTACGCCCACAGTGAGTACATTTATTCCATAGACACCCCTCCAAGTCCCACTACCCACTTTTGTCATAGGTCAGCTGCTTCAAATCTGAGACTAGGAGAGCTGAATGTTGTAAAGAAATTTGGTGTAAATGTGGCAAAGGCACATGACACACTCCTAGCTGAAAACTATTGTGAAAAATCTACCAAATACTAGAGACTTTTCAAATTTTGAGATATTAAAATGTGTAAAGCTGGTTGATGAACATTCACCAGTACTTTGCCACAATGAAACAAGTGTCAGTGTCTAGCCTGCTATGTCTATGGCCTCCCATCTCTTTTAGGCTCTATTCCATTCAAAATTACAGCTATGGGGCCTCCCTGGTGGCACAGCTGTGAGCGCTGGGTTGTGAAGCTGCCCGCAGCCTCAGCAGAGCCAGTTTGATCCCCGGCCACTGGGCGAGGGTCCCACATTGCGTGCAGACCTCTCCTGCCACCTGCTGCGCCCCTCAGCAGTGTACTTCGTCAGTCTGCCTGTTGTGTTCCCCGCTCTGGCTCTGGTGAATTCTCACCCTCCCACGCTTCTGACTGTACCCAGTGCTTGTATAAATAAATAAATAAATATTTTAAAAAAAAGAAAGAAAAGAAATAGTGAGGAATAAGTTCCTGTTGTATTTTTTTTTTATAAAGCCATGCTGCAAAATTTGCACATATCACCCCCATTCACATCCCATTATCCAGAAGCTACCCACTTGGCTACAAAACATGGACTCTGCTTGACATCAGGAGACCCCTGAAATGACTAGTTTGTTTTTTTTTTTTTTGCTATGGGGCAAGAATGAATGAATTTGGGAGGATGAGAGATGGAAGGCAACTGTCAGTCTTTAGTGCAAAAGCAAAGATTTCTTTCAAAACCCCCAAGTTAATAATATTTGAAATTATTGCTACACATAGATATGTTAAACAATAAAACCGCGGGCTGATAATTCATAGCAACATGAGATGTGATTTATAAAATTGCTTTATAAATAAATAACAAGCATAATGTCCAGGAGATCTTGAATACCCAAAAGAATAACTTTTGAGAAACTTATTTAGGGATACCCAGAGAGGGCCTGACGTGGTCCCAACCCATTGTAATGTGTCACAAATTTTAGGGACACATATATGTAGGTATAGGTATATTAAATTTTCACTTCTTTCTTTTGAGATGTTCTCTCATGATTGCCAAACATGGCAAAAAACTTGGGTACGAGTTAAAATTCAAAATAAAAGTATAATACTTCATTTTTGTACTGATTAAACATGTAACTAAATTTGTAGATGACTATGTTTTTTAATCTTTAAAACTATGCCTATTCCTCTGTATTTCCTTCTCTAAAGTTAACATTCTTTATAATGTCTTGCATACTTCTCTGTATATTCTGCTTTTCATAGTCATATATTAGTTTTATTTGTTTTATGAATTGAGTCTTCATTTTAAATGAACTCATTTACTGTATTGTGGATTCTTTTTCTAATCCAGTAAAATGTTAAAAAAAATAGAAGATTTGCTCAAATGGAAATTCTATACAATTGCAGACTTTCATTTACCTAGTTGGTAGTGTTAATTATATCAGCATGATTTTTATTATCAAAAATATAGCTTTTAAAAAAATACAGCTTTTAGTAGCTCTCTAATGAAGTATCTGCTTTTTAGAATAGATAAATCATATATTTTATTTAAGTACTAACTCTTCATTGCTTTGGAAAATTTAAAAAGATTAATGTAGTATGAATACTTCCTGGCATTCAGGCATAGTTCTTTAATGTTTTGAGGGAGTTTTATTAAGAAGAGGCCCTGAAACACCAGCTGTAAGTAGAATGACTATCCACCTGATGTTGATATAACAGAAATTTTGCTTTGTAAGGTGACAGATACCCCCACAGACAAGCTACTTTATTCTCAGAAAATGTGATCAGACATTTTATTAACTCAAGCTTGAGTATAAAGGCTTCATATTAGATTAAATGTTACTCAGTTAAGCAACTGAACAATGATCTTATCCAAATGATTAAATAGCTATGAAAAGCACAAGAAAAACCTAAAAAAGAGAAATTTTCCTCTACTTATCAAGACTCCATATGTTATATTTGTGAGTTCCATAATGAAGAAAATTGAATATATAAACAGATACATATAGTTTTTTCAATAATGAGAAAACCATATATTGCAATAATGATTTCTCTCTTAAAGGAAGGAAAACTACTTACATACTTATGCTGAAAATAGTTTTTAAAACTCTGAGAATTGCCTGAAAATATTTCTTAATCCAAAAGAGAGCATTATAGTTATTATAAAACTATACATTTTACTACTACAACATTTAGAAGTAAAGGGTTAGATAACCAGAACAAGTAGTTCAGCATATAAATGGAAGAAATAAACAACCCATAAGTCAGACACAATTAGGCATTTATTTCACAGTAAAGGAAATATGAATGGACCAATCTTTAGAAAATATTTTCTAAACTTAGAAAAAAGTTTATTAGTGATATGCAAATCAGTGATAAATTAAAATTAAAAGTGAGCTTTTTAGAAAGTATCTGTGGGGTTGTGAAGCGAGAGAATTATATAGTCATGGTCAGAGAATTATCAAGTTCACTCCAAGTTTTCTTTTAAGATTTCTAGAGACTCTGTAGGGAACACACTTGGTAAGTCATCTGCTATGTGTTTCTGATATATTTTGAAAGCAGGCAACAGAGTATATGCTGCTTGACATCATTTTTTTTTTTATTAAAGATTTATTTATTTATTTATACAAGCACTGGGTAGTCAGAAGCGCGGGAGGGTGAGAGAATTCACCAGGGCCAGAGCGGAGAGCAGAACAGGCAAACTGACAAAGTACACTGCTGAGAGGAGCAACAGGCGAGACAGGAGAGGTCTGCTGCACCATGTGGATATCTCGCCCACCGGCGGGGATCGAACCCGTGCTGCAGAGACTGTGGGCAGCTTTGCAACCCAGCGTTCAACCGCTGTGCCACCGGGGTGGCCCTGACATCATTTTTTTTTAACCTCACTAACCTTGTCTTTTTAACGTAACTGTCCAGAACAGGCACATGTCACATAAAATAATAATTTGTAGTCATTGATTCAGGTTTGGATTTTGAAAGAAGACTGGCTAAAATGCCTAGAAAAGTTCAACATCAAACACATGAATATAAACCCTTAAGGAATTCTTCTTAAACATGTACATTGGAAGTATAACATTATTCAATATGGCATCTTTTATAATCTAATGAAACTTGTGGTAGATGTCCTGTAGAGTATCTCCTATAGTTTCTTTCTAGTGCTTTATGGTTTCATTTTTTATATCAAAATCTTTAATCCATTTAAATTTTTGTGTATGGTGTTAAATACGGGGCTTGCTTTATTTTTTTACATGTGGCTATTTATGTTTCCAGTTCTATTTACTAAAAAGGCTCTCTTGGGCCTCCCCTGGTGGTGCAGGCGGTTGAGCTGTGCTGTGAAGCTGTCCACAGCCTTTGCAGCGCCAGTTCGATCCCGGCCACCAGCGAGAGTCCCACATGGCTCAGCAGACCTCTCCTGTCTCGCCCGCTGCTCCCCTCAGGAGTGTATTTCATCAGTCTGCCTGTTCTGTTTCTCTCTACTCTTTCTGGAAGAATTTGCTTAGTATTTGTATCAATCGCCTTGCTTATTCTTTTGCGGATGTCTATTCTGGATTTTTGGTTACTGGTTATCATAGGAGCTTTATTTGAAATCCTTTGTTTTAAATTGTTTATGAACCGGTGTCTGCTCTCTGATATTTGTCCACACTGGGTCTATCCATCTCTATACAATGTGTGTGGAGAGGTCACAAAGGCCACAAAGGCCTTTGCTGCTCTTCCCTTGCCTCTGCTACCTCCTCTGCAAGCTTGGACTGTATGTGAGCCTTGGGTTTAGCTTCCAGGGGGATATGTGAGTTCACTGATGTCCATCTTTCTGATGTAGAGCTTTTTATGGTGTCATTTGGACTGGCTCCACATGACTTTTCTTTGATTTCTTCTGGAATGGTGGAGAGGAGAGAGCTTTCAGCAGCCATGCAACCGCAATTGCAGTTTGCCCAATTTCATGGGTCATGGATCTGCCAAGCTTGCACTGACCCAGGTCAGGAAAATTCCTCCAAGGAATTTTGCAATGTTCTGGGTTTCCCTAGGCATCACTTTGGATGTGAATTCCCAGCCCAGGTATGCACCCCTCAACTCCTCCTTTAATTTTTCCCCCAGAGGCCACCAAACTTAGTTCTTGAACTCCCTGGGGATGTCCTGAAGTAGTAGATCTGGTTCAAAGTGTCTGGATTTTTCTAGAAGCACTTCAGTGTTTTTTTTTTTTTCTTATAATTTTTCTGCCATGTTCTGTGTAGTTGGAGTCAAACATTGTGTCTTCATAACTAAGATTCTCTTCAACACATAAAGGTTGACTTGATTCTATAAAATACATCAATAAAAGAAAAATGTCATATTTTTCTGTTCTTGTTTTAATGTTCATATTTCATAGTCAGATTATGAAATATTTACAAAAAGAGGACAGAAAAGACACTTTCAGAAACATAAAATTCTATTAAAAGATATGCAGAGGGCAAGTCCTTTTTGTGGACAATTAGGTATTGGTAGTCAGAATATGAAATGACTTTCAGATGTACTGGGTAATTAAAACATTTCAGTAACTGTGAGATTTGTTAATATTTCTGGTAGAATGTGGTTTTGATTGATTTAATCTTCACAGTGTTGTGGGTGTATAGTCTAGTTAGAAATAGTCTTTGGCTAGCTCGAATAGCAGCAGATGTACTATTTGCATAAGTAGGATGTTATATGTGGGCTAGTATTTTTGGCTGTCTTTAGATTTATGACACTAATTCATATTTTGCACAGACAGAAGAAAACCTGACAATGTGAAAAAAGGAGTTAATCAATTTCCCTTTAGAAATTAGTTAGAATGACTCTGATTTAAATTTGCATATATGTGAATCTGATTACTTCATTTATGGATGTATATGAAACAGTGCATTTTTCAGTCATTTTATGATGTCTCATTGTAATGGTAGCAATTGAGCTAGAGGCGCGTGCAGGCAAATAGAAGAACACATTAGTTATTTAACAAATAAATATGTATTCTGTTTGGTGATGAAAGGGATATTTGCAACACTGAATATACATTCTATTATTGGCTTATATTTCCAGAAAAGAATACATTCTTTGCTTATGTAAAAATCAGAATCTTCAATAAGTAGTCAATGTTTACAGGAAAAAATGGAATTTATACTGTGCAATACATTGTGACATATTATTTGGGAATCTTCTGTTTCTTATAAAGTTTTCTTTATTTTGCATAATATATTTAAAATTTTAGTGATTGCTAATTGAATTTTCCTATGGTTTGAGATACTATGTGATATGAAATAGATACTACTTTAAAGAATTCTATTTGAAATTCATCTTAACTATATCATGATAGCTTATAATTTTCATAATATATTTCTCCCTAAAAAAATGAATGTTAATTGTCAATGTGTACATGATCACGTTAGTAGATTTGCATATATGGTGGCAAGATGTGTTTTAGTTGGGGCCTCCCTGGTGGCACAGGGATCAAAGTTTCAGCTCTATATAGCTAGCACCAGCTACTGCTCCACAAGTTTGATCCCCAGCCAGGAGACTGACCCATACGGTGCAGCAGACCTCTCCTGTCTGGCCCGCTGCTACCCTCAGCAGTGTATGTCAGTCAGTCTGCCTGTTCTGTTCCCCACTCTGTCTCTGGTGAATCCTCTTGTTCCCCTGACCCCCCCAACCCCATACCTTTGGCCTATATCCCAGTTCTTGTATACATACATAAATAAAATGAATCTTTTAAAAAATTGTAATAGCTAAATATCTTGTTTTTCTAACTGGTTTCCTAAGTAGCAATAGTGGAAAATAAATAGAAATAAAACTTCAACCAAATTATATTTGAAACCATATATATTTTTCTTAGAACAGGTTGGCAATAGTTGATATTATCTAAAACATAACTTAAAGATACGAGGCAATTTATATCAGCACAAGTTTTCATTTTAAATCTACTTTTAAACCCTATCTAAGCCATCTGGGGAGAAATTCCTTCAGGGAAAATAAGAGCACTGTGCTTCATGCTTCTATTTGCTACCATTAGCCGGCATTGCAGACTTGTTAATCACATCTGTTCTTCAACATTATCTGACCATATGTTCATACAGATGAAGCATTAACACTCATTGATTGCACAGTTCCATTAATCTCTATCACCCTTGTCACAGATAAATTCTCTCCAGTGATACACTTAAATACTATAGTTTTTTTCATTGATCATATTTTTAGCCCATGATGTATCTTGACTTTACCATTTCCATCCTTTCTCTTGTCCTCTGAAGACTCATTACATGGTGACCAAACTAAAATCTGTCATGCAGCTTCAGCTTCTTCACATCATGCCCCAAATTTCCTTACAGGCAGAAATCTTGCTCCTTTTAAAGAGCATTCATTTGTTGCAGAGTTTAGCTCCTCCCCATTCTCCCTGGCCTTTGTTCAAACTCCAGCATCATTTGTGTAACATCAAAATGTTAACCCTCAATGATCTTTTTCTATTTTCATTCTTGTTAATCACATTCTAGTTGTTAGCTACCCACATGGCGCAGCAGACCTCTCCTGCCTTGCCCGCTGCTCCCCTCAGCAGTGTATTTCAGTCAGTCTGCGTGTTCTGCTACCCACTCTCTCTCTGGTGAATCGTCTCACTCCCCCATACCTCTGGCCTGTACCCCAGTTCTTGTATGCATAAACACTTTTATTAAGTGTTTGGTACCAGGATAAACTTAATGTCTTTTTATTTACTCTACTTTTTCTTCCCTTTTCCTCCTCTTCCCCACCTCCATGCACACAATTGTCATTCACATATGAATAAACTTGAAATTCAGCATTTGGGCCTCCCTCGTGGCACAAGGGGTTAAGGTGCAACCTAAGAAGCTAACTTCTGCAGACTCTGCAGCACAAATTTGATCCCTGGCGATCGAGCTACCCACATGGTGCAGCAGACCTCTCCTGACTTGCCCACTGTTCCCTTCAGTGGTGTATTTCAGTCAGTCTGCCTGTTCTGCTCCCCACTCTGTCTTTGGTGAATCTGCTCACCCCCCACATCTCTGGCCTATACCCCAGCTCTTGTATGCATAAACAAATAAATCTTTAAAAACATATTAAAAATATATCTACTATATGACCTGGCAATTCCACTCCTAGATATCCACTCTAAAAATGCAAAAACACTAATGTAAAAAGATACTAATGTAAAAAGTACTGCCTCTTATGCTTATGTCATACTATTTAAAACAGCCATATTATGGGAAAACAACCTATGTACCTAAAGACATTAGGAAGATGTGGTATATATGCCATGGGATACCCCTCAACTATAAAAAGAGATGAACTCTGGCCACGTATGACAACATGGATGGAACTAGGTCCAATGAGGCTGAGTAAAATAAGTTAGGAGAAAGACAAATACCAAATGGTGTCACCTACATGTGGCCTATAGAGAAGCAAAACAAGGGTTTAGAGAAAACCAAACCAATAACAAACCCTCGAGATCTGACTGTAGACTTGAGGCTACCCAGGAGGAAGAAGATGGGAAGAGAAAAGTGTGTTTTAGTCTTAATTCCAAACCACACTTTGCTCTTCCCATGTTCTTCCCCCTCAGTAGCCTCAAGTCTATGCTTGTATCTGGTCTTTTTGACATGGGTGATTTTCACAGGTGTGAGGTAGTATCTCCTTGTGGTTTTGATTTGCATATCCCTGATATTAAGCAATGATGAACACTGTTTGCCAGGTGCCCATTAGCCATCGGTATGTCTTTTTTAGAGAAAGGTGTATTTAGCTCTTGTGTCCATTTTTATGTGGGTTATTTGTTTCCTTTTAGTTGAGTTGTAGGAGTTATTTGTAGATATTGGATATTAGCCCTTTGTTGAATACATGTGGTACAAATATTTTCTCTTATTCGGTAGGGCATCTTTTTGTTTTTAGTGATAATTTCTTTTGCTGTGCAGGAGCTTTCACATTTAGTCCCAGTTGTTTAGATCTGCTTTTGTCTCTCTGGCTGTTGTTGGAGGTAAATTTACAGAGATAGGTCTTGTTTACTTTTACAAAATGTGTCAACTTGGCCACCTCCAAACAATTTTCTCAAATTCCTCATTTGATTTAATCTTGTAGAAAATGTAATTTATACCTTGTTTACAGTACTATAATATTGGTTATATCAGATTTGATATTGAACCCCAGAAAAATTGGAAGATAGAACTGTTCATTTTTTTATGTTCATATTGTTGCTTCATATACAATTACAATAATAACCATTTTTGTGTGCCTACAGTATTGTTTTTCTAAATGATTAAGTTATTTTATGTAATCTTTAAAATATCCTTGTGAAGTTAACAGTGTAATTATGCTGTCTTAGAGCTGATGAAAGAGAAATGGGTGAAACATGAAAGTTGTTGAACATTGTACAGTGTTTGTACTATGGAGCTAGCCTCTGATTCCAAATGGTTTTAATCTTAATTCCTATACTCCTGAAAAGTTCATTACAATACTTTATAGCCAAGTGTTTTCTACCTTTAATTTCATAGATTACGTTTGCGTTGGTGAACTGGAGTATGTGTATATGGAAGCCTTTGTGCCAGATATATTGAGCAAATATAATTAAATCAGACGCTGTGCTAGGAAATCAATATATAATAGTGAACTGTTAGGAAGATATTATTTTGCAAGAGTTGAGTCTAGTGGCGATGTTACATAGTGAGACGAGCAATTACAATAGAGGGTGATTAGAGGGAAACAGGATAGCTTTTTTAATTATTTAGAATTATTTAATAGGAATGAAAAGATGCTAACAATTCCTAGGGAAAATTGATTTTTATGATAAAAACTGAATGATAAGATGAAAAGTAGAAAAATCAATGTGGGGTGGGTTAAAAAAAAGAGTTTGAAACAGAAAGAATAACTGTGGGACAGAAATCAAAGGAAATAAAAGCCATAATATGCCTTGAAAATTGAATAAAATTAGCGTGACTGGAACAGAGATAATTGATTAGACTTGTGATGAGAAGGGAGAAAAAGAAAGATTTGGATGTACAAATGTTGGAGAATGAGATAGATTTTAAGCTGTAATAGTGAGAGATGTAATCATAGGTTTCATCATTTTGTGTTTTTTAAATACATATAACATGGAACTAACCATTTTTAAGTGTACACTCAGAGGCATTAAATACATTCATATTGTGTTCTCACCACCACCACCCACAGAGCTCTATTCATCATGCAGAATTGAAATTGTGTACTCATCAAACATTAACTCTCCATTCCCCACTCGCCCGGTCCCTGGTAATCACCCATCTACTTTCTGTCTCTGTGAATTTGACTCCTCAAGTTAGGCAGTCATGTGACTATAGTTATATGAAGCTCATATAAAGGGAATCACCTATTTGTCTTCTTTGTGACTGGCTTATTTCACTTAGATTAAACTCTTCAACAGTCATCCTTATTTAGCATGTGTCAGAATCTTCTCCCTCTCTGTGGCTAAATAAACTCATTGTGTATATATGTCACATTTTGTTTATCCACTTATTCATTGAATGATATTTGGATTGCTGTCACTTCTTGTGAATAATGAATAATGCTGCAATGAATGTAGGTTTGTATAAATATCACTTCATCCCAGGCTTTCAGTTCTTTTGGTTATATACCCAAAAGTGTAATGCTGGATCACATGAAAATTATACTTTTAAATTTTTAAGGAACTGCCATACTGTTTTTCCATAGCAGATGTGTCATTTTATATCCTGCCCAACAATGCACTGGGTTTCTACATCCTCAATAATGTCTGTTATTTTCTGGTTTTCTTTTTTCTTTCTTGTTTGTTTCTTTTGTGTTAACCATCATAATGGATATGAAGTGAACAATATCATCCTTTATAAATTTGGACTCCTAACTCAAACTAGAGTGGTAAAACTGCCTTATAAATTTAATTTTTGACAAAACAAATCACATGTTAGAACTGTATGTCTGGGAAATGACACTCCTATTAACATTCTATTGATTGGTTGGTTAAGTCAACCACCATAAGAGCCTGGAGCAATTCCCCAAGGTCTAAGTTAGATGTTATTCAAAGAGCAGAGAGAAGCAAACTAGAAACAAACAGAACAAAATTTAAAAAATATGTATTCATTGTTCTACACATGCTGAGAAAATATAAAGGGGTTTTGGCAATAACTAATTTCTCTTTTATAAATCTATTCATTACTCCTTTTCTTGGAATAGACTCTTTGAACTAAAATCCAATATTAAAATTGTTTTTAATATGAACATTCATTTGTTCTGTACATTACATTTAAGTCTGAAATTGAAAAAAAAAATAGTGAGTGCCGCCTTTCTGCTAACAACTCAGAGTATATTTGTTAAATTATACACACAAATTAAAAAATTCCATGCAAAAAGTGTTGAGAGTTAAAATCTGATGGTGGAATTTGATTGTGTGAAAGGAATGAAAAATTCTTTCTCTCAGCAGGGGTGAATAGGTGTTTGAAAGGAAAATGAATAAAATTAGGAGTTTATTCTGTAAAGTTACAAGTGTCTAGAAAGCAATGTAATTATGAATGGATAGTAGCATTTTGGGAGAATGGTGAGAAACATCTCCAGAATATTGTAGAACGAAACTGAGGTTGGGTTATAAATTAAAGGTTTGATGGGTATAGTATGTCTAACATTCAGGAAAATGATTAAATATTTAAAGACAAAACTGTTTACATCTTTGAAAAGTAACATGGTGGCATCTTGTAGACTTTCATGCTCGTAACTATAATTTTATTAATATCACTAACAAAAATTATATAACTATAATTTTATTAATATCACTAAATATATATGCACGTTAACTGCTTACAAAATCAATTCTGTATCATGTGGAATGTTTATGTGCTTATGTCTTAGAATCTGGCTGCATATATTCTAAGTTTTATGAAAGTTCAATATATCTCAGCTTACTTACTGTATGACTGTGTCTTCATTTCTGTCTTTCATATTGTCTCTTACTTTCTCTGTTCTAACCAAGGTAATTGACATAAGTGATGAAATGATAGAATCACCAAATAACATCCTCATTGAACATTTCAGGATTCCATTGTGGGTTGGGGAGGCAGGGGGAAATTACCACACATGTGAGTTTATCACAGGAACTAGGTTTTATTATTACATAAAAAAATGAAGGCAGGTATTTGTGACACCTTGTCTTAGGAAGCAACACAAAAAGCAAATATAGCAAAGAAAAAACTAACAGCAACAACAAAACACTAAGTCCCAAAGCCCCAGGATTTTGTCTATTAAGGGAATTCAAGATCACATGAAGAACCTACACTTTGAAATTCCTTTGTTAACAGAATTTGGTGTTATGTCCTCCCACTACCATTATGTTACCATTCAGTGTGACATAATGTCAAGTAATGGGAGATACGTTGACACTAGTTTTAATTTGAATTTTTTAAGTGTGCCTTCAGTAAAAGGAAATGATTATTGTTCTTTTTGTCATATGTTCACACACAGGCATAGATGCTATGCACCTTTGCACACTTGAGAGAGAGATGTATATTGCTTGTTATCTCTTTTCATATGTTTTTATACAAAAGAATGAGCCATGAAAAGAATTTGCATAAATTTATTAATGGCATCCTCTCAGGCATAATGCAACAGCCATTTTATTTTCCTTCAACTTTGCATTAACTAAAGCAAATACATTATTTTGAAAATATTTCTAGCAAGTTTGCATTGCATAACAATATTGCTGAGAGAAGTTTCCTCATCATCCAACTCAAATATACTTGCAAATACGTTCATTTTCATATAGTGCTTGACTATAAATAGCTTTATAGACTGCATAACGTTTTCCTGTAACTTCCTAAAGCTACATTAATTTAATTTTTTCAAAAAAATCTGTGTTTCATTCTGGGTAGTGCTATGTCAAGTACTTTAATATTTATTTTTTATTTTTTGCATGTGTTTTTCCCCATTAATCCCTGTAGTATATTTTCATAGTAAGTACAGATTTTTCAGTTTTCACCAATAGAAGCTTGTCTTGAATATATCTGTCTCTAGGTAACTTTTGGATCACATGAAATACCTTTGTAATAATTTGTATTGTAATTTACACTAATTGTTACATGTGTGGTACTTTGGATCAATTTTAACTTTTAATTTCCTCATGATGAATTTTATTTTCCTACTTTTTTTTTTTTTTTGGACATCTAGTAGTTTTTATTTTTTTTTTAAGCATGCTAGATATAATGAAACTGACCTGTTAGGAACTGTATATTTTTGGATTCCTATGAATATTTTTTGAGTTTTTAAAATAATATTAGGGCATACCGTTACATTGTAGAAATTATGTGATATTTTTAAGTCTTGCTTTTAATATTTGCTTGATAAGATTAGAACCTTGTTTTGCTGAGGACTAAGTACCCCCACTTTTAAGGCATGAGCCTGCTGAGAGTACTCAGGAGGTTAGTGTTTCACTAACCATGAGGTTTTCATGCCTACTAAATAATAAAACCCAGTCAGGTCTTCTGAATATGTTCCTCCTCCTCAAGGAGGGATGTTTAGAAATGTTGAAACATCTTGGCTGAAAGAACAAAAGAACAGGGAAATATTTCTTCAATGAGGACTGCTGGTTCTCTCTAATTTAAAAAAAAAATTATTTTCTTTTACCTACAATTCATTTTAGAGGGATATTTTGAATCTTAAACACTTTCAATAATAGTTTTTTAATCACTTCAAAGCAGAAAATTCTCTGCTTGCCTTTTATTTTTCCTTATCTTGAGATGCATATGTTCCTGATGTAAATATTTTAAAACTGCAAGTGTTTATCTTACCCATCAAAAGTAAAAATTCTTATCTTTTTATAACTAATAAGGTTGTGATATCTGAGGAGCATTATGAAGCAAGTCTAAGTAGGTGATAGAGGATAAATTGCACTGTCATACTATGTGATTAAATTTAAGATAAACTTATTTCCTGATTTCTTATGTGTTATTGTTAGTTGTGAAGAGAATATTTGCTGTTCTTCTTACATTATATTTTGTTGCTGTTGTTTAAAAAGTGTTATAAAAGTCACAGTTTCTTATTACTTCATCTCTGCATGGTATTTAAAAGCAATTTTTTAAAAAGTTTCATGCTCTGAAATAATTTTTATGTGTTATTTCCTATATCAAGGAGATATGCAGAGTAACTCCCTTAACTCTGTTTTTCATAGAATCAAGAGGAGGGCTTACCCCAAATCCCAGCTTCTCCTCGCTAACTAGTTCTCAAAACAACTGAAGTCAAGAACACAGCTTGACTGTGTAGACTTGGATATGATATATATATATATATATATATATATATATATATATATATATATATTTCCTTTTCCCATACAAAGGAAAGAGCTGAGGATGAAATTCTGTGTCAGGAACAAAACTTCAGAGTATACTTGACCCACCTAGCTTGACATGCCTTCCCACAGGGGAACTAGAGGAAGAGAAATATATTAATGTGCTGTCCTGTTCATTATTGTCAAGTGCAAAAAATGACGCTGTTAGGTTCAGGCGAAGTCATTTCTTGTTATCACGCCCTTTGAGTTCAGTCTTTATTTTTATGACCACATTACCTAAGCAATACATTATGATGAGAAGAAATAATTGTTCTCTCTCAATCATTCAGCAAAATGGTTTGGAGTATGCCTAGTATATTGTTCATGCTAATTATTCATAGTTTTGTTGTTACCCAATTTTTATCAGAGTAAAAATGTACAGTTATTTCTGTAGTTTGTGTCCACTGAGAACAAGAATAAATGGTAAGTTGTTCATGATAGTTGGGGTTTTCCTGAAAAAAAATACTAATTTTTAAAAATAGGGCCTCCCCAGTGGCGCAGCGGTTGAGTGCTGGGTTGCAAAGCTGCCAACAGCTTCTGCAGCACAGGTTCGATCCCTGGAGGCTCCTCGGCCACCGGAGGAGGGTCCCACATGGCGCACAGACCTCTCCTGCCGCCCGCTGCTCCCCTCAGCAGTGTACTTCGTCAGTCTGCCTGCTCTGCTCCCCGCTCTGGCTCTGGTGAATTCTCTCACCCTCCCGCGCTTCTGAATGTACCCAGTGCATGTATAAATAAATAATCTTTTAAAAAAAAGTTTTTAAAAATAGCTCATTTAAATGTTCATTCTCTAATTTTATGACTTTGAAAATGAAAAAAAAAGTAATATTTTGAAAGGGAAAACAGAAGTTTAACTAAGTCAAAATAAAATATGCATTTACAAATTTCTTATGTCAGAGCACTGTATTAAAGATTTTAAAGTCAAAGCGTATGTGTGTCACTGCACATTTTTCTTCTTTGCTTTCATCATCTTATGAAACCTCAAAACAAATGATCGGAATAAACACTTTCACGTGCTTATTCCAAATCATAGTTGATCTTTTTTCTCTGCTTACCCAGCATTGGAAAATACCTATATTATCCTATTCATTTTTAAAGAAATCAATGTTTCCAGATTGGCCACTTGTTGTAAGTGGAAAAAATTTGCAAAATCATCAAAGGAAGAAATCACTAAGGAATACATCTTTCATTATTTATAACATTTAGAATTTTAGGCACAAAATATTCATCTTAACATTTCTATCTTGCACTATCGATTTCTTAATGCAAAATCTAACTTATTTTAGGAGTTCTATAAAGACTAAAGCTGTATTGTCATAACAGTATTTATTTTCATTGAATACTTGTCACTGTGTGGTTTTGCAAGCACTTAAGTGTATGCAGTATAAACATTTAAGCTCAGAATGTGCATTATTTTCCCATTGTTTCAAAGTTACTTCAGGTTATAAGCTGCTTTTGGTTTCTTGAGCTATTCTGCTGAGACCTTCATTTCCTTGCTGAATGCCAGCAGGGTGGCAAGAGGTAGCCAGACCCCCTGGGCTATTTTGGACCACCTACTATGCTACCATATCACTCGGTCAAATCAGTAGCAGTGTAAGTGCATTTTGCATGCCTAATATCTGACTTCTTGCCACATCTTCTTCCACCTTTAACTAGGGAAAATTATCTGCTTTTAAGGTCTCCTGTCATAAGACTGAACCATCTTGATGATTTAGGAATTCAATTTTAAGAAAGATAACCTTAATTACAAGTGCTATTTGCCTTTTTATATAACATATTCACACATTGTAGGGATTAGAGCTTGAGATCTTTGAATGGACATTTTTTTGTGTGTGTGTGCAGAAGAACTGGGGTGTAGACCAGAGGTGCAAGGAGTGAGAGGATTCACCAGAGACGGAGTAGGGAGCAGAATAGGTGGGTTTACTGAAATGCACTGCTGAGGGGAGCAGCTGGCAAGACAGGAGAGGTCTGCCATGCCCTGTGGGTCAGCTCTCTGGCCAAGATTGAACTCATGCTGTGGTGGCCCCTGATAGCTTGATAGCACTTTCCTTAAACCTTGCACCACCCGGGAGGCCCCAAAGAACATATTTCGAAAAGTTAATAGCAACATTCTTAGATGTCTTAACAGCAGTGTTAAAAATCTCATGACCCATTTTGCCTGGAACACACTCTGCTGCATTAAGATACAAATTTTTTCAAGTTCATTTTGTCTTATTTATTTATATGACAAATTTATTTATAGCACATAATGTTATATTAATATGAACTAAGGTAGCCAGCAATTTAAAATCAATGCAGAATAATACCCACCTCAACACTTTATTTAGAGAATATATTTTTTCATTATGTTTCAGTTAATATTTGTGAAAATGTATTTGTGTGTGTGTGTCAGCTTATAAATTCTTTGAAGATTCATAGTCTATTTATAATTTATCTTAAGTCCATGAATATTTAGTTAAAAATTAAAAGAGCCAAATAAACTACCAGTGAATTTGATGTTAAATTTATATAGAATAGTTTTTTTATATAAAAGTTGTATCATATTACTATTTTGAATAGACTGTAAATCAAAATCTGTGTAGCAGGTTATTTCTTTAAATAATAGTAGCTTCAAACTTTGCCACTATTTCATACTGCTGTCATGTTAGAAAAAGAGATTGAGATTTGTATCAACATTTTCTCTTCCTAATACTTTTATGTGAGACAGTATGATATGATCACTAAAGCTTATGACAATTTTTGATAATCGAAACAACCAATAAAAAAGTTTTCTATTTGATAAACTCAATTTTCCAAGGATGAGCTAAAATATGATATTAATTATAGAAATATAAATTCTGATGGACAGCACATGGACTTAAAATCCCCTTCTTATAAATAAGAGAAATACATATATTCCATTAATACCCTGTGGTTTAATTACCACTGTCCTGATAATTTTTATACATTTGCTAATAGAGTTACATTCTGTTGGAACAAGGCCAATCTTTGGTTATGAAAGTAAATTAAAATCCAATATAACTCCATGAGTTATATTTTCAAACTTAGCGTTGCATTTTTTCTTAGAAACACTTTGAAAATATTAAAGACTGAGACAAATCCAAAGGAGTATTTTTAGGTCATATGAACATAATGCATAGTAATTTTAAGAACATTTTAATTTATAATAACCAATTTTTTTTTATTTTTGCTTTTCATAAATATGTAGTCAAAGCAGACATCCTGAATGTTGAAAGGCAGTGTACTAGCAATGACTTCTATACATACCAGCTTTTCCCAAAGGCATTGCAAGCTTGTCTTTTTATAATCCTGGCATGTATTAGTTTTTCCAAACATGGCTGATTGGAGAAGAGAAGAAAATGAAAGAGCAGTTCTTCACTTATCAAACCCGTATCAGTAGGTTTGTGTTTGTACAAGAGATTGCAAATCCATGCACATAACTATCAGATTTAGCTTTTAGATTTCAAGTTGTATGTGAATGTGTTCATACCGTGGGGGAGACTTAATTCTCATTTTGGGATATCCAGATTTCCTCTTGTGTCTTCAGTCATTTTCTACCCACCACAGGCCTGGCATCACACAAGACTGCAGATGTTTTTGCTTTTTCCCATAGCAGTTTTGATTAAACTGTGACTTCACCTCATCACTGAGGGAAGGGTGCTTTAAAAAAAAAAAAAATCAAGGCCTCCATAGCAATGAAGCAAGGTATTTTTTCAGTCCCTTCTGTCTTTCTCCTACTGTGCCCCATTGTCCAGTCAAACAGGGCCAATATACCTCCCCCAAAGCACACATAGGACATTGTGTCATCTGCTTTACCTGCATGCATTTGACCTGCACCTACTCTGGGATTGACAGTCCTTCATTTCAAACGTTCAGAATCCACCCTGATGATTTTCAATATTTAAATATCATTTCCTTCTCAAATTCTCCCTTAAATTACTCTTTCACCTTGAAGTCCCTAAAACTTGTATGTCAGCCTTTCTGGTGGCATTTAATCTCCTTTAACTTGTTTTGAATCATGCTTTTAGTACATTTTGTATTGTAGATGTTTATTAACAGGTATTGTGAGATTTTGTGGCCTACCAAAAATGGTAGGTATGAAATGGAATTTAAAGGTTTGTAAAATTTAATGTTGTTAAGATAATTCTCTTTTTAGTTGTGAATTATGGTCATTCTTTTTATATCTAGTCATGAAAAGAGAACACACATTTCTCTAGGTGCATGCTAATGGCTGAAAAATAATTGGTTTTCATACCACAAACACGATTGCCCTACATTCACGGGAAAATTATTAAGTCGAGATTTCATAAACCAGACGATAACCAGAATCAAAGAGATGGCTGTTAAACTAAAACCATCATTATAAACATTTTCACATCTAGTTCATTTCTCTTCTTCTTTTGTACTAAAATGAAAATAAGTAAAATGTTGCAGTCTCTCAGATACAGACACATTTGCCAGGCCTTTCTCTCCTGTCCTGCATGCTGTCAGGAACGTTACTTCTACAATGAATGTGGACTCTTCACTTTGGAGCTTCTGCTTAATGCACACTGTGCCTTTGGGTGAATACAAAAATAGGACCCCTACGTGAAAGGACAAAAAAAGAGGCCACTTTGGGATGGAAAAGTTAGAAAATGGTGCTTTCTAACATGCTGTCTGACAGCAACTCTCATAGCTTGGCACAGGGAGGATCAGCTCAATTGGTACCTTTGCTGATTCTTCTTGTGCAGGCCACCACCTGGGCAATTATACACATCAGTCCTGCTTCATGTGACTCTGCTTTTCTAACCCTATTGTTCTTCAGTTTTTTTCTTGGAATACATTCCTCATTATTATTAGAATAGTTTTGTTTCCAATCCCTAAGCTATCACTCTAATGGACAGATTTGTTTTGCTTGTTTCATTGCAAGACTATATAATTCTCAGATATCTCTGATGAGTCCAAATTAATTTCTGCTTCATCATTCCTTCAGTTTTATTCTCAATTTGCTTCCCTTTATTTCCCTGCCTGTTAGTGCACTCTCTTTATTCCACCCTTTCTTTCTTTCAGCACATGTCCTACTCTCAAAATTATTTTCACTTTTTAACCATGTACATGAAAATACTTTTTAAACCAAGTCCATTTATCACATTTCTATATGTTATTAGTATCTCCAAGCACTCTAGGGGCCTGTGGCTTGTTTGTGTGACTTTCAAATTCTCTCCATTGAGAGCTTAGTGGGGCATGTATGATGGATTTCTTACTGATTTTCAAGCTGAGAGGACTGTTTTTCTTTCCCCAAATTAATTCCCTAGATCTCTGCTGTCCAATGCAGAAGTTACTAGCAGCATGAAATATTTAAATTAATATAAATGTATTAATTTGAAATGTAGTTTCTCAGTTATACTGTCATCATTTCAAGTGCTCAGGACCACACAGATAGAGAACACACACATCATTGCAAAAAGTTTTGTCGGACACCTCTGCCCTGGTATTTAATTTAAAATCTTTTTTTTTGAAGATTTATTTATTTATGCATACAAGAACTGGGGTACAGGCCAGAGGTGCAGGGGGAGTGAGAGGACCCACCAGAGACAGAGTGGGGAGCAGAACAGGTGGATCTCCTGAAGTACACTGCTGAGGGGAGCAGTGGGCAAGACAGGAGAGATCTGCTGCACCATGTGGATAGCTTACTGGCAGGCCAAGGATGGAACTCGTGCTGCAGAGGTTGTGGATAGCTTCACAGTGCTGTGCTTAACCCTTGTGCCAAAAGGGAGGCCCTAATTTAAAAACTTACATGTGTTTTCAAGTGTAGATTTTATTACAGCTCTCAGGCAGTGTTGTTTTTAGGGCCTTTGCAGTTGTGAGCATGCATGATTCATAAGGTGTCTGATGAATCAATCTTTAGATAACTATTTACTGTTTCCTATAGAAGTGAGTTCATTATTTGTTCACCACCTCCCAGGAGAAAGGTTATACCAATTTCTCTGATCTGATATCAATATGACTTCTCATAAAAGCAAGTAACATCTTTATAACTTAGCAATTATGAAAGCTCGTAGTTAATTTGTGTTCAGAGACCAAGGGAGAAAATATTGGATGCAAATCACTTTCAAAAGCTTGACCTGAGGTCAATGAAATTTGTATTTTTGTACTTTTGTGTAAATGTGCTAGAGTCGCTCAAATGCATATACTGGGATATACCATGTACAAACACAACAAATGCAGACCATGAAAAGTTAATTTATATCATTATTATAAGTTAAGTAAATTTGATAAGCTTAGATATATCCTATGTATTGTTGCTAAACATTTACAGAGAAGTTTCACATAAATTTTCTATTTTATGCTTATGGAAGTTTGTGATAATTTTACTTTTGGTTGCCTATGGAAGTTGAGGTTCATATGGCAATATGAGGATAGGCAAACAGGACTTGTTTGAAAGTCCAGATGCTGTATACTATTTTAATGATAACCATTTCCTTTAATATCTTTCATTATTTTATTCACTTAAATTACTCTTGGATGTAAGAAAAACACATATATTAAAGAATGTTTCTTTCATACTATAGTATATTTGTTAAGACAATGAGAAAATAATTTGCCTAGTTTATTGCTCCTAAAGCTAAGAGTCAAATAATTTTTCATCATAGAATTTTCTATGAATTTATGCATTGATCATGTATTCAAGATACAACTAAAAATCATTGTTTTCTATGTATTAATCTACAGTTTAGACATTAAAAAAAAGATGAATTGCTACCACTCATCCTATTGAGGTCTTTCTCAATAAAGGAAATGACATTTACCAAGATGTAAATCATTGGAATAAAAACGTTAATACCATGCTATGAACAAAGTATAGCTGAGTAGAAAATAGTGTAATGATCATATAGAAAGTTTTTCTTGAAGGATCAATCAACATACTCTCTCCAACTTCGACACTGAACTTCAGGTGGATAGTGTAGGAGAATAGCTCGTCATGAAATTATTCTAACATTCATAACTGCAAATATATTATAAAAAAGTGAAGTTCTAAAGTTAGTACCTTAAAATAAAGCATTTAGATAGAGGGTGATAAGAAATGACACTAATTTATGACATTAATTCATGAAATTTCTCACATGAAAGCTCAGAAAAGCCTGTTAGCACAAAACCCTTGCAGAATTGAGAAATTCATATAGGAGAATGATTTGACAATATTGGCGTTTTAGATATATTATTCTAGCAATCTATTTTGAAAGGTATTGGTAAAGGATGCTGAACTAGAACCACTGGAACTAAGTCCAAAGGCTTTAGAAGATGGCTCTTTTATCTAGGAAGTAGCATGAATGCTGGTTAACTGGAAATACCCTATTTAAACAATAGTTGGATGCATCTGAAACTCTTCAAAATGTTTCAATTCAATTGTTTCAATTCAGGTGTCCACTTTACATAGACTTGGACAATCACATCAACTGTTTTCAGTCACAAGTAGCTGAACACATTATTGAAGATGGCTTGATGAGTATAATGGTCCCATCCCCTGCTTTCTCTGTCATCCTTGCTGTAAGCTTCATTCATACAGTTAGGTGCCTTTATGGCCCAGCATCTTCCAACATTTTCAGACACCATGTTGACAAAAATAAATGAGGAGACAGTTGGCATGTCCTTCAAACAAAGGAAACCTTTCCTGTATATCTGCCAACTGGTATTTCTTCTAGCCTCATTAACAAGAGCTAGTTCATTTTGCTAGAGAGAGAAATTACATTACTGGAACTTGGGAGATCAATTGCTTGAAGGTCACTCAATCGTTTCAGAAATAAATTGCTTGAGTGTCAATCTTTTCCATCATTTACAAATGTGGTATCTGGTAATGTAGTAATAGTGTTCCGTATATCAGTGCTAATTCATTTCAAAATTATTTTCCGGGCCTCCCCGGTGGCGCAGCGGTTGAGCTCTGGGTTGCGAAGCTGCCTGCGGCCTCTGCGGCACCGGTTCGATCCCCGGCTGCTCCCCGGCCACTGGAGGAGGGTCCCACATGGCGCGCAGACCTCTCCTGCCGCCCGCTGCTCCCCTCAGCAGTGTACTTTGGTCCTTCTGCCTGTTCTGCTCCCTGCTCTGGCTCTGGTGAATTCTCTCACCCTCCCGCGCTTCTGACTGTACCCAGTGCTTGTATAAAACAAAACAAACAAACAAACAAATAAATAAATAAATAAAACATGCCTCTATTAAAAAAGAATATTTTCCTATGTATTTCATCTGTTTTATTTTTAATCTGTGTATTATTTATGCAGCAACAAGAGAATAACTGCAATATAGTAGTGAATGTAAATTCATACATATTAATTTTATACTATAATATTTTCATTAAAATAATTATATGTAGTTTTATAAGAGAGGATGATTTATAAGACTTTTTCAATTATTACTTTTTTTTTAAAATTCTTTCCATTGTTGTTACTTCAGGTTCAGTATTTTTCACTACTGCAGTGTATAACTTGCCTGTAGGCAAATATTTGAATTATCCTAATAATCTTTTCCAGTATATTTTTACTCTTAGACACGGTAGCTTTCATCTCAAAAAGTTTAGAATGAGTTTTTCTTTTATTCTTCATGTTTCTACTTAACTTGTGAACCTATGCATGACAATATAAATGGTTGTAATGTTCTTATCTGGGGTAGCCCTGGAGGCCTGGGGTTTAAGTCTCATCCCCATCAAGGCTATGACCTGAGTTTGATCCCAGCCAGAGAGCTGACCCACATGGTGCAGCAGACCCCTCTTGTCTTGCCTGGTGCTCTCCTTAGCTGTGTATTTCAGTAGATCTGCCTGTTCTGTCTCTGGTGAATCCTCTCACCCCCTGCACCTCTGGTTTACACACCAGTTCTTCTACACAAAATTAAAAAAAAAAATGCTTATCTGTTTAATATCCATCCACTTATGTCCATTTTTATCGAATGAGTTTACTCATTGTGGGTGATAGTATTCTGATTCTTTGCATGCTAGAAAAACTTTGGTTGGATGGTCGTCATTGTGAAATTTAAATTGTTGGGCTGTTGTATTTTTTTGTACTTCCTTAGACTCACTTTTCTCTGGGGTACAACTAAGTAATTGAAAGCAGTTTAATCCTTCTGGAACTTGCATCTCGTTTTTTTAAAACAGATTTGGGTACTGCTTAGTACTCCATGGCTATAAGTTTTTCTAGTCTGGCATCAGGGTGGGAGTAAAGACACTTGAATGATTTTGACTAATGATTACCTGCACTTCAGTACGTTTCTCATACCCAACACATATAGCCCACGCCTGTATACTCAGGCCCATTTCTTTGTGCGCAGCCCTTGTCTCTCTGGTACTTTGCAAACACCGATGGCCTGTGATCTGTCAGTTCTCTTTCCTCAACTGAGGGAATCCCCAGGGCTCAGCATCAACTCCCTTTCCCTTCTGCACAGACCAGAAAATTTCTCAAGACTGTAAGAGAAATGCTAGGGTTAACCTCCTGTCTGTCAGAGGCCAATGTTTTTCATTGGCTGATATCTAGCATTTTGAAGATTGTTTATTTTCATACATTATTTTATATTCATATTCTTTTGTTGATTTTTTTTAAGGCATGGGGGCAGTCAGGTAAATCCATTCTTTGTAACTCCTTCTGCACCAGAAGCAGAGTCCTCCACCCTCCTTATCTTTTTAACTTCCTTTTTGTTTCACTCAGTCTTACTAATTTTCATGCCTCTGTGAGAATTTTTTGACTTGGTCTTCCGCCTCTCTAATTTGAGTTTTTCCATTCACTTCTAGAACTTGTATTTATTTTATTTTTATGATTTTGTTCCCCAATTCTCTGGGGAAGTTTGCAATCTCAACTTTCATTTGCTCAAATATATTAAAAAGTCTGTGTGTGATAACTCAATTACACAAAGCTCTGGTTATATTAAGTACTTTTTTATACATACAAGAACCAGGGTATAGGTCAGATGTGCAGGAGGGTGAGAGGATTCACCAGAGACAAAGTAGGATGCAGAACAGGGAGACTGACTGAAATACACTGCTGAGGAGAGCAGCAGGAGAGACAGGAGAGGTCTGTCATGCCATGTGGGTATCTCCGTGGCCGGCCAGGATCAAACCTGTGCTGCAGAGGCTGCGAACAGCTTCAAAGTGCCACACTCAACTGCCTGCACCACCATGGGAGGCCTGAGATAATGTTTCTTTACAATATAATTCTATCCTTTTCATTGAGACATCTATAGTGATTCCTTCTTTTTTTTTAAAGATGCATTTATTTATGCATACAAGATCTGGGGTACAGGCCAGAGATGCAGGGGGGTGAGAGGATTCACCAGAGACAGAGTGGGGAACAGAACAGACAGACTGAGTGAAATACACTGTTGAGGGGAGCAGCAGGTGAGACAGGAGAGGTCTGCCTTGACATGTGGGTAGCTCCCTGGCCAGCCGGGATTGAACTCATGCTGCAGAGGCTGCTGATTGCTTCGCAGTGTGGTGCTCAACCCCCATGCCACTAAGGAGGCCCAGTAATTCCTTATTTTCATTTGTGTGATGGTCATAAGCTGTTTTTCTCTTAAATTTTCTTTTTCTTTCAGTCCTTATTAACTTTTGTATATATTTTTAAAGAATCACATTTTGTCTTTAATATATTAGTTGTGTCACAGTTTTTATTTCACCTCTATTTGCTTTTATATTTATTACAACTTTAATTGTAATCCCTGTCTTTAATTCACCATTCTATTTGTTTTTTATTTGTATGATGGAATCTTTGACCACTGATTTTTTTTCTTTTTTTTTTTGATTTTCTTTTTTACATTTTTTAATTTTTTCAAATTATTTTTTAATTTTTAATTCATTTTTCATTTTTAAACAATATTTGCTTCCCCCCACCCCTCAGGTGTGGTCCCCACAGAGTTTCCTTCCCCAAGTAACCTGTGCACCATCACCTCAGTCCCCTGTGCTGCTCCCTCCCTCCCTCTGATCCCTCTCCCTCCTCCTCCCCTGCAGGATGTCTCTGGTTTATAATTGTCTTTTTTTGCTTTGTTGTGTTTTGTACTGTTATTATTTTTTACACTGATGTCTTATTTGGTTCCCCTATATTCCTGCTATAAGTGAAACCATCTGAGAATATGCAGTGGAACATGGACAGTTGTTCAATAAATGGTGCTGGGAAAACTGGACCACATCATGCAAAAAAATGAAACTAGACCACTACCTTTCACCATGCACAAAATTCAACTCAAAATGGATAAAAGAACTGAACATAAGACCTGAAACCATAAAATATATAGAAGAAAATATAGGTAAAACACTACAAGACATACATCTCAAAAACATCCTCAAAGACTCATCACCCAAATGACCACTGATTTTAAAACTCTTCCCCTCTGTGAGAGGCTGAATGACAGCCCCAGAGATGCCTAAGTCCTTCTGCCTGGACCCTGTGAATCTGTTATCATATATTGCAGAAGGAACTCTATAGAGGTGATAAGAGTTAAAGGTTTGAAGATGGGGAGAGTATCCTGGGTTATCCAGTTTGGTCCAATGATACAATCACATGTGTATTTATAAGAGGGAGGCCCAGGGAACTGTGTTTACCCTGCAGAGGTGGTGACAACATGGTGACAGAAGAGAGATGCTCTGCTCTGGCTATAACGATGGATGGACAGCAGGAACCCAGATTTGGAAATAATGCAGCTCTAATAAGTGGAAAAAAACAAGAAAATGAATTCTCCCCCAAAATCTCCCCAGAAGGTGCAAGGCAGCCTGCCAGCCTGGTGATTTTTACCAGCAAACCTGATGTTGGATTTCTGACCTCCAGATACAGGAGAGAAAGTGTATTTGTGATGCTTTAAGTTTCCAAGCTCGTGGTAATTTGACAGTAGCTAGAGGAAAGCTAAGTTCTCAAACAACTGAGCAGTAGATGAAAGTTTTAATTGTATTCATTGTGATGTAGTTCCAAAATTTTTATTTTACTTTATGTTTTTTTTTTAATAGATTCCTGTTTATAAAAATCGTGTGGTGTAAATTCAAAATACTTAAGAGGTTTTCTAGATAGTTTGTGGATATTGATTTCTAATTTAATGCTACTCTGGTCAGAGAATAGCTTCTCTATGATTTCAGCCCTGACTTTCAGTATGGTTTGAACTTTACTGAGATTTAATTTTTCATTCTGCATATGGTTGCTTTGGGTCTAAGTTCTTTGTATATAAGAACTAAATGCCTTTCCTGGTACTCTTCAGTACAATGTTCTAGACATGTCATTTATGTGAGGCTGGTTGACACTGTTTTTCAAGTATGCTGTGTCCTAACAGATTTATAGGTAAATTTTCCCAGTACATCTCCTCTAGACTTTGATAACAAGTACTCTCAGCTGAATGAAAGCGAGGTTTCCTCCCACAACTGAAGGCAGTAAGTCCAGCTGAAACTTTATTTTATTTTTTTTAAAGATTTATTTATACAAGCACTGGGTACAGTCAGAAGTGCAGGAGGGTGAGAGGATTCACCAGAGCAAGAGCAGGGAGCAGAACAGGCAGACTGACGAAATACACTGCTGAGGGGAGCAGCGGGCACAGCAGGAGAGTTCTGTTATGCCTTGTGGGACCCTCGCCAGAGGCTGGGGATCGAACTGGCGCTATAGAGGCTGTGGGCAGCTTCGCAGCCCAGAGCTAAACTGCTGCACCACCAAGGGAGGCCCCCAGCTAAAACTTTCTTGTGTGGTATCATGGTTCCCCACAGATCTCCTTGAGTCAGGTCAGCTTTATATTCTGCCTTTTCAGGTCTTAATGTGTGTGTGCAAGCAGCAAACAAGAAAGTGAGTGGGAGCTTTTGTCTCTCCATTACTTCATGTTTCTGGAGCCTGTTCTTCCCCTACTCCTCTGCAAGAGAGGTTTTGCTCACTCGGCATTTCCAAGCCTGCCTCACACCCCTGTCAAGCCATCTTCACATTATCTTTTGTAAGGGAAATTCTACATGTACTGGGAATTTATAATCATGTACTGGGAATTTTACTGCATCAGCATTTTAATTGTTTACAATTTTCTTTGTGGTCTGGTTACAGGTTTTGTGAGATTCAATGGCCCCTGGTTCTTTTCCACAAAAAAAAGAGACCTGCTCCAACAGTACTTATAGCAGAAACTGGAATTATTGCGAGTCCAATAAAGTTCATACAATTTGACCTTCTGATGTAATCGTAAATATGTTAACTTTCAAAATATTCACTTTTAGGACACAGGTTTCATATAAATGTCGATCTCTAACCTGATTCTTCAAGGACAACAAGTAGTGAAATTAAAACTCTTGGAATAGACAAACCCACCTCATAGGCAACTGTATGTGTGAACATGCAGCCTTTAATCTGATTTAAAGAGTTATAGTTATTCCACTGAGCTGTAAGTTTGAAGGTGCTGTGAATGCCTGTCTTGTTATTTATTATTGTTTTCAGTGGGTGCCCATTATCTTATAATCAGCAAGGAATTCTAACTAATCTTAAATTGGTGTATTTTTAAATAGTCAGTCTCACATAATACTAGGGAAATCTATAAGAAGACAACATAACTGTCACCAAGTCAGCAGAGCCTTTAAATTCCTTAAAACTCTTGTGGTTCTTTAAAAATAAAATCAAATGGTGATGAGGTAAAAGGTAATATTAAATTCATAAGCAATAAAAGAAAAGAAAAAGGATAACGTAATTGCCTTTCAGAAAAGCTTTAAAGGTAAATAAAGCAAAACAATAGCAGAGAAAATACTGCACCATAGAAAATGATTTGCCGTTTCAAGATTCATTTCAAGTTCATAATAGATTTTGTTTCCCTGGTTTTGCAGTAATACATTTATTTCATGCCCAATTTAGAGCAAAGTCAACCACAGAATTCCTTATAAATGTGTGATAAAGTTACTTTTTATCTTTTGAGTACACCAGTCTGACAATAGGTAAACTTGGAGGAGCCTAATGCAATGTTGAGATAAAATCTGAGCAGCAGTTTTTCTACTGCCCTCTGAAGAAAATATTATTACTTTACCAACCCCCACTGCTGCTATTTCTTCAGCTAGCACAGATTCATCTAACTGGACTCATTTCCCAATATTTAGTTTGGATCCACTTTAAGGTTTCTTGCTAAATTCTCTTCGATGAATTGTGTAGTGGTTCACCTGTAGTGAACTGGTTGGCAGCGTCAATGACTCATATCCTTGCTCCTTACCAGCTCATTATTTAACCCACAAACCAGGCCATCCTGTGTGAAACATGTCTGGTCTTCAAAATAACTGTTAAGAATGAATATGCCGGGGCCTCCCTGGTGGTGCAGTGGGTTGAGCACAGTACTGTGAAGCTGTCCACAGTCTCTGCAGCATGGGTTCGATTCCCAGCCGGCCAGGGAGATACCCACATGGCACGGCAGACTTATGTATCGTCCGCTGCTCCCCTCAGCAGTGTCTTTGGTCCGTCTGCCTGTTCTGCTCCCTGCTCTGTCTCTGGTGCATCCTCTCACCCTCTTACGCCTCTGACCTATACCCCCATACTTGTATAAATAAATAAATCTTTAAAAATAAACAAACAGAATGAATATAGCTTTGAGTTCTGCAGTGGCTAACTGTAAGAAGGAAGATGAGATACCTTGTTTCATGTCAGGGCCTTGGTTTAATTGGTGATGGCACACACAAAACCACAGTGTGGTAGCAGGCAACCTGGGAGGCTTGAGGGGCTCTAGGTCTCCAAATGTGTTAGCCCATTTTTTATGTCACAGTTCTCTGTACTCATACTGCCTCTTATGTTCTCTCCACTGAACTGGTTTCTTCTACATCAGATTAATTTTGCATGACTTTCTGACGACACTAATCTAGGTCTTAAGAATGGGAAAGAAATGATGAAGTTAGTGTGACCATACAATTTGTTTATTTTTTTGTTTATTATTTTTTTTTTTTGTGGGACCCTCGCCGGTGGCTGGGGATCGAACCGGCACTGTAGAGGCTGTGGGCAGCCTCGCAACCCAGCGGCTCAACCGCTGCGCCACCAGGGGAGGCCTCATACAGTTTGTTTAGAATGTGCACTTTGAATAAGTTTTAATTGAAAGTCTTAATTTATAAATCTGTTCATATAGTTCAGTGTCTTGTTTACAATCCATATGCTTTCAAAGTAGATTTTATTGGACATATGTAGACTATTACCTGTCATTGTATACTGAAATCACCCTGCTGTGTGTTCTCTGTGGCCACAACTAGGCTGTAGTTGATCCTTCAAAGCAGATTGCTCTAAAGTAAAATTGAGATTTTGGGGGATGAACAGGTATTAGAATAAACTCTGCGCCTCACTGGGTATCTCTCAAATATTACCTGATATTAAAAAAAGAAGGTTTAGATCCATGGAACTCTCTTTTCAATCTTTTTTCTTTGTCCCTAGAAAATTGATCGAATCAAATTCTTATGTCATAAAAAGCAAAGATTCTAATACAGTAGCCTTGAGAATCAGACCTCTCTCCATCCTTACCACATAATGACCACTCCCCAGCAGCCACACTTCCTGCACTTTGTTGGTTCTGTAATAGTTACTCCCTTATTCACAATAAAATGCTTTTAAATATACATGTGCAAATTGGCTGAATTTTGCCCTACTCTCTGCCTTTCTTTGACATCCATTTCAACTCAGTTATATTAATAGTTTTAGTTTCCTTACAGATTTTTTACTTCCTCTTCAAGAGCGTGATCTTACCACCTTATATTTTATGTCCCACAGGCTGCATTTCTCATTTTGTAGCCATCTTGCCCTCTAACGTCTCCCTCACCCCCTTCATCTCTTAGGCCTTTGCAGCTGTAGCTGCAGCTTGATTGTCACATTTATAACTGTCGAAAATATTCCAAGATTGTTCTCTAAGTTGATTGTAAAAATTGAAAATCAGTGAACATCATCAGTGAACTACTCTGATATTTAAATGACTTATTTCAGAGACAATTACTGAATAAAGTCCCAAGGGGCCTGTGTCCTGATCACTATCTTTCACTGGAGAATGTTGTCAGAATGAATTTTAAGTTCTCTATTGTTTTCATCATCCTCCTACTTTCCCCCAGATTTCCATATCTGCACAGGATAATACTCTTTCTCATTTTCCCCTGGCCTCATGGTTCTAACTGGTCCAAGGTATGCAGTTCTGCTCCCAGCAGCCACCAGCAGGGGGAGAACTCTCCATCCTGTTCTGTGGTGGATGTCTTATTCCCAGCATTCCGTGTGTGATCTGTGGTCTCACTAATTCCTCCTCCTATAGGAGTCAAGCTATGGAATGTTGCCTCTACCCAAAAACCAATGATGTTTGTTTCTAGTTTTCTTACATAAAGGCAGAAAAGCATGAGGGAAAAGTGACTTTTTGAAACACAAGAGTAATTGGTCTTTGAGGTAAGTAATAATAAGTGACATTCAGTAAACAACATACTCTCCTTATGTATAGAGGTGGCCTTCTCATTTGGCTCTAATGATTACTAAAACAAAAATCACTCTAGTCTCACCTGCATCTAACATTAATAACTTGCATGTTCAGGGCTATGACCTTCATTAAGCGCTCTGAAGCTGTCATGTGTTTACTGGGTCAGTGAGGAAAAACATCATGACGTAGAAAATACAGATTCACAGGACTATATAGTGTGATAAGTTCTCCTTTTCCCATAGTGTCAAAGCTCTCCTCCCTGCTGACCCTTCCCCAAAAAGCTCTTCAAAATACGTTAGTTATGCCTTACAACTTTAAAATTTCAAAGCGTATCAAGATATTTATGTCGCATTAACATAACAGTCTAAGGTCCATGTAATAATGGGAAGGAAAATTTGGAGGCAGATGATTTAAGGACCACAGGGCTGTCTAATTATACTTATGTTGTTTATTTTCCTTTTTTTTAAAGATTTATTTGTTTTTTATACAAGAACCGGGGTACAGGCCATTTGCATGGGAGGGTAAGAGGATTCACTGGAGACAGAGCGGGGAACAGAACAGGCAGACTGATGAAATACATTGCTGAGGGGAGCAGTGGGCGAGACAGGAGAGGTCTGCCCCGGCATGTGGGATTCTCGATGCCCAGCCAGGATTGAACCTGCACTGCAGAGGCTGCAGACAGCTTCACAGTGTGGCGCTCAACTGCCTGCGCCACCAGGGAGGCCCTACTTCTTCAAGTTTCTTAAAGTTGTTTCTTAAAGTTTCACCCACATTTGAATCCTGAGATCAAAAGAGTAAGAGTCAGTCTTGTGGCCAGAAGGGCACAAACTCAGGAAGATATTGAAGAACAGTTAGGAGTGTTTGTTACATCATCTCCCTGTGTGATACACACATACAAGGTCTCTGTTTAGTGGCTGGGGGTATATTTTTTTAGGTTGTATATGCTCACACTCTTGATTTATTTTGGCTTCACATACTTGGTTCTAGGCAAACAAAAAAGTCTTACTTTAAATTCTGAGGATGCAGCTTTATTTTCCACAGCATCTGCTCCATGATTTTCAGTGTACATAAAATTATTAAAATATCATAGTGAAAAGTCTGTCTTGTATTCTCATCAGGTTGTCTCTGTGCAATGAACTGAGCAATTTTTTCAATAGCATCGTTATTACAGTAACGCTTTCTTTAATCATAGTATTTTTCTTATAAAATACTTTGTAGAAAGGTATTAGCATAATAATTAAAGTGCTTTTCACAAAATGTATTTGTGGGGACACAGCCAGATGCGGTCCTGGTACACAGTTCTTATCATTTTCCCTATACTAACAGAAACACACATAGGAGATTATTTTTAAAAAGAGTGGCCAATTTTTATGCAATAAGTCTCAAAAAGAATAAAAGCATGTTTCTGATCAGTAAGGCTGGAAGTAATCTTTAGAGTGTAGATTCTAAAGATCTGTGTTATGGGGCCTCCCCTGGTGGCACAGTGGTTGAGTGCTGGGCTGTGAAGCTGCCCACAGCCTCTGAAATGCTGGCTCGGTCCCCGGCCACTGGGGAGGGTCCCACATGGCGCGACAGACCTCTCCTGCGGTGCCTGCTGCTCCCCTCAGCAGTGTATTTCGTCAGTCTGCCTGTTCTTTTGCCTGCTCTGGCTCTGGTGAATTCTCTCACCCTCCTGCTCTTCTGACTGTACTCAGTGCTTGTATAAATAAATAAATAAATCTAAAAAAAAAAAATCTGTGTTATGGCTTTTTTCTATTGACTAATAATAGGAGAAAGTTCAAATTTTAGTCAACTGAATAAAGATTGATGCTCCACCTGAAAAATCACGTAGACAAATTTAAAAAAATTTTGTACTTCCACAGGGAGGCTTAATAATAAATATTAATGTCTCTTTTACTGCAATGGTCTTAAGGAGTATATAATTAAAGGTTTTTCAAATCTTGACATGTTATATGGCCTTCAACTGTTCTTGCATTTCATCAGTGATAAAAGGTAAATTCTTGATTTTTATGATATAAGGTCAATGTGTTTCAAATAGGAGTCCTTTAATCTTTGATCTGATTATATCTGTCATGAAATCACAGCAATACAAAGAAATGCTTTGCAAGTAATTTACCTGAACGGTTCTGACTTGCCTGGGACTGCTGGTGACTTAGGGATTAATTGGGCTTTGGGAGAGACTGGGCAGCATGGCTGACTTCTGGGTCTATTAGTCTTTTTTAGACATCCAAACAAAGAAATGCAGTAAGACTGCCAAGTGGCGTTGGGGATTGAAGTGTATGAATGATGTTTTCAGGAAAAAAGAGTCAAAATTCTGTCTCACCACTGACAAATAAAAAATATGGCTGAATTGAAACTTTAGACACACTGAACTGAGTCAATTTGTAAAAAGAGACAAGTAAAACAAAAGTGCTGATAAAAGCAAAAATGCCACTTGAAAAAAGGGGGGCTGTTATCCCGTGAGCCTAAATGCTGAGCTACTCACAAGGCCCCATGTTACATAAGAAGCTGCAGATCTGAACCACTGTCCTTCCCAGGGAACTAAGGTTTCCATTATTGCCAGAGGCTCTCCCCACCCACATTCCTGCTAGAGAGTCTTCTCAGTACCATCTTGAGCTCAAATATGCTAGGACTATGCTCACCTCTACTTATCAGGCTCTCTTCCTGAACCCTGTATTGATTATTTGCAATGAGGTCTTCACTGTTCACCATTGCTCTGCTACACTTTCATCCCCTTATCCCCTGTGTTTCCTTTCCCATTACTTTCCCAAATAAAGTAAAGTTCCCTGCTTTACTTTTTTTAAAGATGTATATTTATTTATGCATACAAGAACTGGGGTATAGGCCAGAGGTGTGAGGGGTGCGAGGACTCACCAGAGACAGAGGGGAGAACAGAACAGGTGGATTGACTGAAATACACTGCTGAGGGGAGCAGAGGACTAGACAGGAGAGGTCTGCTCTGCCATGTGGGTAGCTCCCTGGCCAGGGATCGAACTCATGCTGCAGTTGCTGGCGAAAGCTTGATAGTGATGACTTTAACCTCTGCACGACCAGGGAGGCTAGTTAAGTTGGTTGTATAGCTGTCCTCTCTGGAAGATGAGGAATGGGTCCTGTCTGTGTGCTGCCTGGTATCTTCTAGTCTTAGGGCTACTCAGCCAGTCATCTCTTCTGCTCATTGTTTTTAAGCAAACTGATGATGATTTTTCATGATTTAGGAACTTAGCTTATATCTTCCTCTCTTTTAAAGACTTATCATGACCATGCTGACTTCAAATCCATATGGATATCAGTCATCATCCAGCCTCTTATTTACTTGAGAGGTCATATCCAGAGTCTCCCTGACCATCCATTCTCAATGATAGTTCAAGTTCTTTATTTCTGTTTGATGTCTATTGAGGTTTTTGACTTTTGCAGGAATTATAGTTTTTGGATTTGTTTAAAACAGATTGTGATTTTGCTATTTGTCAGCTCTGTAAAAAATGTCAATGATAAACATTGATGAGGATGTGGTTAAGGACAGATAGATAAAGACATTGTGGGATATATGCTCAAGGAATACTACACAGCTCTTGGGACAAAATGGATGAACCTCAAATGATTATGTAAGTGAAATAAGTCAGAAAATGACAAATATTGGATGGTTTTGCTCATCTATGGAATATTCATAACCAAAATATTATACACAGGTAAAACAGATCAGGACTTAGTCTTACACTTAGTGAAAGAAATTAACGATTACCAGAGGAAGGGAGACAAGGAAGTGGGTGAAGGGGATTGATTTTGGTTTGGTGGTTTGGTGGAGGGTGAGTGGATTACATGCACATGAGGACTGAAGCAAAAATGTCACCCCAAATTCAAGTCTTTAAAAAATATATTTGTACAAAGACCACCTTTTGTTGTCGAAAAAATATATTAACTGTATAATATTTATTTTAAAATAAATTGGATCTATTTGCCAGTCCGTTTTATTTTCCTTCAAAAGGAAATTTTCTTCCTCCCAATTTTTATGCATTTCCCTTGAAATGTTGACTGGCTGCCTGAAATAATCCATCCACAATAATGTTATTTGAAGTGCCAATGCATCACGTTAGTAAATAGGCTGTTTAAATGACTTCACAGATTGATAAGCAAGTGTACTCAACGGGGAGAGTGACAGGTCTCTTGATAGAAAAGTAATGAACTGAGGAAGAGAAGATTGAACAAATTTCCATTCTGTTAAGATCATTTTCTAACTTACCAATAATTATAAATGGGAAACATTTGCATCATGTACAAATATTTAAATCAGTTTTTATTAAAATAGGCAAAGCAACTTAAAAGTCTAAGAAGTCAACAGACATAATAACATTCATATTTACAGAGCTAATTTAATATGAGCTTGTGACTAATAAGTTTCTTATATACATATTTATCATCACCATTTTTTTGTTGCTACAATAGTATTTAATTTATACCTGACATTGTTCAGGTGCTCTACGAATGAGCGGAAGTGGTCTAGATGTTTTATATTAATACATGTTTAAAGACAAGTGCTACAAATCTCTGCCTCAGTAATTTTATGTACTAATTAGCATTGCCCAATTTTGGCTTTCCTTGGAGAGTTGTGATTGTCATCATTTAGTAGTTCAAATATGCAGAATACTGGCTTTTTAGTAGAATTGGGGTTTAAAATACTATCAGGAAAAAAAAATACTATCAGGACCTCTCCCACAAGTCCAGTGTCTAATTGACTTGAGTTGTTGGGGGAGGGGAGTAGAATTAACCTTACTAATTTAAATATTCTTTGAGTAAAATAAATTTAAGCATGTTCCTGGTTAAACTCTAAAGGATTTATATATCTGTTTAAGACAAGTATTTATTTATTTTAGAAAAACTATTCTGGGCGTTATGTGAGTAAGATTCTTTTAAAGATTATTGCGATCGCCTTAGACACCAAAAATTGATGAAACTTAGAATTGAAGTTGTTGGGTAAATCAATAAAGGGACACAGTAAAGGGACACTTCAAAATAGATTGTTCAAATAAGCATTTAATTTGTATGTACATAGGTGTTGTTAGTTATTGAAAATCATTTGCTCTGAGAATTTATCAATGATTTCTCTGTAATTAACTGAGAAACACAGTGCTAAGAAAGTTATGAGTTAATTTTGTTTAGTTATTGACTATATTGGATATTTATAGCATAGTAAGATTTTTTTGAATGTATAAAATCAATTTTATTTCACTATACCATAGAATGCAAATTAAAGATGATATGATTTTATTTTAATCATCTGATGATTAAAATCATTGATTGATGTTTATCAATCATTTGATTGATGTTACCTCAATCAAAAATTAAAAATTATACTAACATTATTCCACTTTTAAACAATATAGTTAACTTGAGTTATCATTGTTGAAATAGATGGTATAAAGCAAGGGTAGACAGATTTTTTTTTAAATGTCGGGGCCCAGACCTGAGGCCCAGACCTGAACATCCGGGTTCTTGCCTGAAGCAGGTACTGAATGTTAGCTCCAGGGAAGGTTTCAAGTTTCCTATTGTGACTACTGATCCTTTCCCCCTGCTTGCTACTGTGGCTTGTTTGCATTGGTGGTCTCTCCTTGCTAGAGATAACGAGAGACCTCCTCCTCTGAACCCTATATAACATTGTACACATTCCTGAATAAATGAGACTGGCGATGATCCTGGCTTTGTCTCCACTCCTCACGTACCCCTGTCCCATACCAAGCCCCTACTTCCTCCCCCGGGTACCCCGTTGATTTGCCCGGCTGGCCCAGACATTTAAAGATTTATTTATTTATGTATACAAGAGCTGGGGTACAGGCTGGAGGTATGGTGGGTGAGAGGATTCACCAGAGACAGAGTGGGGAATAGAACAGGCTGACTGACCAAAGTACACTGCTGAGGGGAGCAGTGGTGAGTCAGGAGAGGTCTGCTGTGTCATGTGGGTAGCTCCCTGACTAGGGATCAAACTTGTGCTGTAGAGGCTGCAGATTGCTTCATAGGTTGCCTCTTAATCCTTTGCACCACCAGGGAGGCCCGGTAGACAGATATTTTATATAAAAGAAGAACTAATATTTTTTGTCCTGCAGCTTATATAATCTACCATAACCATGTGCACACACACATATGCATATATGCCATGTGACATGACATGTGATGCATGCTATCAAGACAAATCTTAGGATTTTACACAAGTTTTCTCAGTTCCCTGAGTGCTGTCCTTTGCTATTGTAACTAAGCTGTGATCTAGTCACAGCTTAGCTTAGGCCTTGATTTCAGGACTCTCCTGAAGCTGTCATCAAGGTGTCAGCTGGAACTTCAAGTGAGACTCAATTAATATTCTGTGGTGAACAGATTTTAAGACAATCTCAAATGATCTCTATCTCCTGGTAACCACTTCCTTGCATGATTCTACTCCACTAAATCATAGTCACTAAATTCTAAACAAAATATGGTTGATGCCACAATCTACCTCTTTGGGGGTATTGGACTGAGGGGCTCATTTTCTAGCAGACTGTCGGTGGATGGGGGCTCTCATTTCCTTTCTCCCTGGGCCTCACTGATTTGGTACCTTGTTTCATCAGAGTCAGCAAGCAAATGAGAAAAGTTGGCCAGATGGAAGTTATATGTCTTCTGTCACCTAGTCACAGAATTGGTACCTTTCCCATATTTTGTTCAGAATTTAGTTACTATGATTTAGTGGAGTAGAATCATGCAAAGACATAGAGAATTATACAAAGAGATAGAGATCGTTTGAGATTGTCTTAAAATCTGTTCACTGCAGAATATCAGTGGGGGGGATTGCGAGATTTCAGAATAAATTTAAAGAGATAATTGATAATCTTCAGTTGGACATAAGACATTAGCTAATTTAAATTATCTGATTTTGTTAGGTTTCTGAGATTTGCTACATTTTTGAAATGCTTCTAAGTGCAAAACTGATATTATCTTAAAATACTTGTTTGATCACTAACATACGTGCCACCTAAAGTATAGTTGATTCGATGTGAATTGATTTACCATGTCTTGATTTTTATATAGTTCAAGTTTGTTTTAGGATGAATACAGATTTAAACCTGTGAGAAATGATACTACATTTTATTACTAGGTTTTATAAATTGCACTCTTCATAAAATTATAGTATGAAGAATGAAGGACATCTTTTAGAAATAAAAAAGATTTACAAATATACATTGTTGAAACAAAGGTCATAAACATAAAATGTAATTGAAAGGAGTTCATTACCTTCTACCCTAATGCATCCTTAACATTTCAAAATGTATATTGTCTTTTGTCATTTAAAAGAATAAGGGATATCATTTTAATTAAGTTGATGAACTAAGGTGAGAATTGTTAAAAACTATACATTTCAGGGAATGAACTTTTCAAACATCATTTTCTCTCTCTGCTTATGCAATGTATTGTCTTTAAATCTTCAGACTGGTGAATTTTTTTTATAGCATTGGAGGTTAGTATATATACTAAAAACTTTCTTATGTTATGTTAGCATTTTTTTTTAAGATTTATTTATTTATACAAGAACTGGGGTACAGGCCAGAGGTGCGGAAGGGTGAGAGATTTCACCAGAGACAGAGCTGGGAACAGAACAGGCAGACAGACCGAAAACACTGCTGAGGGTATAGCAGTGGGCGAGAGAGGAGAGGTCTGCCATGCCATGTGGGTATCTCCCTGGCTGGCTGGGAATCAAACCCGCACTGCAGAGGCTGCAGGCATTCTCACAGCCCTGAGCTCAACCCACTGCGCCACCAGGGAGGCCCAGGATAGCATTCTTTAAATCAGTAGATTGCAATGTATTGTCAACTTATTCAGTTTCTGATTGTGCATACCTAACTATATAATCGTACATGACTAATTCTGTTATAATCAGTGCAAACATCATGACTTTGTAGATGGGGTGTACAACTACACTTGTTGAAATGACAGTAGCTGCTGTTATTTTAACTCTGGAATGGGAGAGGGAGTAACATATATCATGGAAAGAGCATTTTGGGTATAATGAATTTCTTTAGCTTTTTGCAACTGAAAATAAATCACCAAATTTCCCTTGGCTATATTCTCTACATCTGTCAAATAAAAAGGTGGAATGAATGGCCTTTATGATTCATTGTATGTATGAGTCCTGCATTCTGGAAATATATGTGTGTATATATATACATACACACACACATATAAACAAAGGAATTGTAGATATCTTTTATTTACTGCCTTTATGTTCTGGATTTAGGTTAATTTTTTTTCTGTCCTATATGTAATTCATGCAAGAGAATTAATCCTCTCTTTAAAGTCAGCTGCACACAATGAATTACCTCCTGTAGAACATTAATATTTGAGGGTATAAAATATTATATAACAATGAGGATATAGATCAGGAGTGTTTATTTATTTTTTTTTGCAAAATAAATGTGATGATAACTAAAATAAGAAATGAGATTTCAAGATTGTAAATACCTCTTTTAAACACTATTCACCTTCTGCATTGGTTTTCACATATATTATGAAATATATTCAGATAAATTAGGTCCATGTAAATATTAAGATAATCCTAAAAAGCTTCCTATATCTTGCACCATGTAATAATTATTTTCTTCCTCAAAATTCTTCTATTCATATATGTATATATGAAATAAATTATTCTGGAAAAACTTTAATAATGTTGTTAATGTTAGAAGAGAAATAATAAGTAACTTTGTTTTTCATTCATGAACATAAACCAAAGCAATATGGGAATCTCTCCTTCAAATATTATTATTTTTTTTATTTTATCTCATTTTGTTTGTCAAAAATACAAATAAATTCTGGGCCTCCCCAGTGGCGCAGTGGGTTGAGTGCAGTGCTATGAAGATGTCTGCAGCCTCTGCAGCATGGATTCGATTCCCAGCTGTCCAGGGAGATACCCACATTGTGGGACAGACCTCTCCTGTCTTGCCTGCTGCTCCCCTCCATAGTGTTTTGGTTGTCTGCCTGTTCTGCTCCCCACTCTGTCTCTGGTGAATTCTCTCACCCTCCCAAGCCTCTGGCCTATACCCCAGTTCTTGTATAAATAAATAAATCTTTAAAAAAATACAAATAAATACCTAGTCTTAACATGTATCTCACAGCTATATATATTCTAAAAATTTTATCTTCTTTTTTTTTATTTTTAAATCTTTTTTTTTATACCATCTTTTTTTTTTTTTTTTTTTTTTTTACAATTGCAATCGCCCCATTCTGACCCCAATCCCTCCCCTCCCGCCCCCCACCCCCCAAAAAGTGTCTCTGGTTCATAGTTTTTGTTGATTTTGATTTTCACTTTCTTATAGTTATTCATTTTCCTGGTCCCTTATTTAAGTATTCTGGATTCCTGCTATGAGTGAGACCATCTGGTATTTTTCTTTTTCTTTTTGGCTTATTTCACTGAGCATGATCCCTTCCAGCGCCATCCATGTTGCTGCAAATTGCATGTGTTTATCTTTTTTGAATGCTGAGTAATATTCCATGGTATATATGTACCACATCTTCTTGATCCAGTCATCTATTTTTGGGCATTTGGGCTGTTTCCAAAGCTTAGCTATTGTAAACAGTGCTGCTATAAACATAGGGGTGCAGGTGTTCTTTGGAATTGATGTTTCTGTGTCCTTTGGGTAAATACCTAGGAGTGGAATTGCTGGATCCTGTGGAAGCTCTATGTTTAGTAGGTCCAGAAATCTCCATGCAGCTCTCCATAGTGGTTGGACCAGTTTGCACTCCCACCAACAGTGCAGAAGAGTTCCTTTTTCTCCACACCCTCGCCAACATTTGTTGTTGCTAGTTTTTTTAATATGTGCCATTCTCACTGGTGTAAGATGGTATCTCATGGTAGTTTTGATTTGCATTTCCCTGATTGCAAGTGATGTTGAACATTTTTTCATATGCCTGTTGGCCATTCGCATTTCCTCTTCAGAGAAGTTTCTTTTTAGCACCTCTGTCCATTTTTGACTGGATTATTTTCTTTGTTGTTGTTGAGTCTCATCAGCTCTTTGCAGATTTTTGTGATCAGTCCTTTATCATTAGTGTTGTGTGCAAAAATTTTCTCCCAGTTGGTGGGGTTTCTCTTTGTTTTTGTTATTGTCTCTTTTGCTGTGCAGAAGCTCTTTAATTTGATGTAGTCCCAGCTGTTGATCTTTGCCTTCACTATCACTGCTTTGGGTGATGTGTCTGTAAAGACCAATTACAATTAGCGAAATTGAAATGGTAATCAAAAACCTCCCCAAAAACAAAAGCCCAGGACCTGATGGATTTACAAATGAATTCTACCAAACATTCAGAGACGAATTGGTGCTTATCCTTCACAAACTCTTCCAAAAAATTGAGAAGGAAGGTATAATACCTAACACGTTCTATGAAGCCAACATTACACTAATACCAAAACCGAACAAGGACAACACAAAAAAAGAAAACTATAGGCCAATCTCCCTAATGAACACGGATGCAAAAATCCTCAATAAAATTTTAGCTATCAGAATCCAACAGTGTATCCATAAGGTAATTCACCACGACCAAGTAGGATTCATTCCAAGGACACAAGGATGGTTTAACATCCGAAAATCAATCAATGTTATCCAACACATCAACAAAAAGAAATATAAAAACCATATGATAATATCAATAGATGCTGAGAAAGCTTTCGACAAAGTGCAACACCCATTCATGATAAAAGCCCTTGAAATTCTTGGGATACAAGGAACGTACCTCAACATCATAAAGGCCATATATGACAAGCCAACAGCCAGTATCATTCTCAATGGTGAAAAGCTTAAAGCAATTCCATTAAGATCTGGAACAAGACAAGGATGTCCACTTTCACCACTGCTTTTCAATATAATACTGGAAGTCCTAGCCAGAGCAATAAGACAAGAGAAAGACATCCAAGGAATCCAAATAGGAAAAGAAGAAGTCAAACTATCACTCTTTGCAGATGATATGATAATATACATAGAGAACCCCAAAAACTCCACAGAAAAACTAATTCAACTCATCAATCAGTTCAGTAAAGTGGCAGGATACAAAATCAACACGCAAAAGTCAGTAGCCTTCCTATACACAATAAATCTGAAGAAGAAGAAATCAAAAAAACCATCCCTTTTATTATTGAAACAAAAAAAATCAAATATTTGGGAATAAATCTAACAAAAGAGGTAAAGGACCTATGCAAAGAAAACTATAAAACACTGTTAAAAGAAATAGAAGAAGACACAAAGAAATGGAAAAACATCCCCTGCTCATGGATTGGGAGAATAAACATTATTAAAATGGCCATCCTACCAAAAGCAATATACAGATTCAATGCTATTCCAATCAAAATTTCAATGTCATTCTTCAAAGAAATAGAACAATTATTGATGAAATTCATATGGAATCACAAAAAACCCCAAATAGCCAAAGCTCTCCTGAAAAAAAAAGAAGGGAATGGAGGCATCAAACTCCCAGACTTCAAACTCTATTACAAAGCCATAATCATCAAAACGGCATGGTATTGGAACAAGAACAGACATACAGACCAATGGAATCGAATAGAAAATCCAGAAATAAACCCACAGATTTATGGTCAACTAATATTTGACAAAGGAGCAAAGACTATGCATTGGAGCAAAGAAAGTTTGTTCAATAAATGGTGCTGGGAAAACTGGGTCGCTACATGCAAAAGAATGAAGCTTGACCACTACCTCACACCATATACAAAAATCAACTCAAAATGGATTAAAGAACTAGACATGAGACCTGAAACCATAAAATACATAGAAGGAAATATAGGCGAAACACTACGTGATTTGCATAAAAATTTTATCTTCTAGTGGATATATGTACTTAAGTGAAACTAAAACAATGGATAATTGTATTTCATGTTCTTAATACTAGTTTGTTTCCTTTTTTTACAAGAATTGGGGTACAGGCCAGAGGTGTGGGTGGTGAGAGGATTCACCAGAACAGAGTAGGGAACAGAACAGGCAGATTGACTGAAATACACTGCTGAGCGGAGCAGCAGGCGAGACAGGAGAGGTCTGTTGCGCCATGTGGGTAGCTCCCTGGCCAGGGATTGAACTCGTGCTGCAGTGGCTGTGGTTAGCTTCAGAGGTTGCATCTCAACCCCTTATGACACCAGGGAGGCCCAATACTAGCTTGTTTTCTAATTGAAATAACCCTACTGTAAGAAATAACAATGATTTATATATATATATATATATATATATATATATATATATATATATAATATAGCCACTTTCAAGTATGCCTTTTTGTTTCAGGAACTCATTTTCTTGGGTTAAATGTTACTGTAGCAGAAAAGAGATATTTCAAATATAAATTGTTAGTTGTTCTAACAGCTTTAAAAGTAGGAATATTATAAATGTGCTTCATGTGTCCCAGAAATAAAATTCTGATCAGAAATGTATGTCATACTACTTGATAATATGTGAGAATGTTTTCCTATCTCCTCTCTAAATAGATTTCCCCATTTTCTTGTAGAAAGGATTCCTATGACAGAATTTTCTCAAATCCACTGAATCATCCATGCAATAATTGTATTTAAGTCCAGTTTACTCTTTGAAACATATAATTCTCTTTGTTTTTTGAATTATATTCTTGGTTTTTACTCTGCTAACTTTTTACTATAATTATGTGTATTTAAATCTGTTTGTCCCTTTCAACTTGTTAGAATTTAAAACTGAAGGCAAACAAATGCATCAATTTTCAAAAGCCAGATAAAATAATAAATTCAAATGATGCAGTCCTTGGAAGTGATTTTTGCATATTACCATCAGCATTACAGTCTAGAAAAAGAAACCTGTCTAAGAGAATGTCAGTTCTAACTGACTCCAAAAAGTTACAAATTTATATTGTAGAATCACGCAGCAGAAACATAGATAAATGCTTAAATAATAAAGTATAAGCAGATGATTTCGACATTAGAGGTTTAGGACACAGAAGAATTTTTTTGTTTTTTTGACATCTGACAAAGTTAGTGGAATACAAAAGAATCTTTACCTGTTTGATTATGAATGTAAAAACTGAAATCTGTTTTCTGCAAAGAAAAATAAGCCTTTAAATCTCAGCAATCACCCTATGTATAAACTTGTGTGGCTGCTTGACACTATTCTTGACTGATAGCCATTTTACTCTAAAATAAGCAGCTCTAAATGAAAACTGATTGCATTCCAGATTTACATTTATAATTGTTTGCATCACTACCTATAATTTTATGCAAAACCTTGATCTCTTTTCCATAAAAAGCATATAATGCCTTTAGAACACTTTGTTACATAGTACTTATTATGTATAGTTCAGCTTAATCAAAACAAAGAATCTCAACTTAGAAGGTCCTATTTTTTGAGTTATGAAGACCAGACATGACTCATTGGGAAAAAGATTTATTTTCCTGCTCGTACTAGTTAATTTTTAAGAAAATTCATCTTAACCTGTATTACAATAAGGTTTTAAACTTTTTTTTTAGAAGTCATCTTTTGCTGTTTGAAGCTGAAACATCAACCAAACCCTAGGAGGAGGTCTTGTGCTTATGTCAGCAGATCCAGCTTCCAGGCATCCCAGTCAGGGTACCAGGGATGAGTTGCAAAAACTTCTAGATGGTTACAGCCCCCTGCCTTCCGGTCACCTCCAGCCTATGAGTTGTCCTATGCCAGTCCTCAGATTTCACAGAGAAAAGCTACTATTTGTATCTTTCCTTCTCTCTCCAAATCTCCCAAACACCCAATTGGTGAGTATAAATAAAATGTTTGTTTTAAAATACTACATGTTGGGCAAAATTCTAGCTTTTCTAACTCTAGATCATAAATTATTTTAAAATAAGTAATCCAAATTTTGTTATTTGAACAAGACTTATTAGGTGAACCTGGTTTTATAGAAAGGAAGAAATGTGTATCACCCATGTCCCAAACAACCAAAAAATTAAAAAAAAACAAACCCCAAAATCCTTAATATTTCTATTGACTTGTATGAGTTCTTTCTATAGTTTAGATATGAACTCCCTGCTACACACAATTCACAAATATTTTCTCCCATTCCATAGATTATCTTTTCATTTTGTTGATGAATGCTTTTGCTTTACACAGATTTTTAGTTTGCCATAGTGGAATCATATTTACTAAAATTCAAATTGTCAGAATCAATGTAAATCCTTATATAAGTCAAATGATAAGTAATTATAGAAGTCATACTATATATAAATACTGTGCTAAAATTTCATAGTAGCAAGGTTTTTCTGCTTAAAAATAATGCCCAAGATACTTAGTTGACTTGCTATTGTTTCTAAGTTTGTTTTTTAATTTTAGTTTTTTTTGTACTACTTGCTAAATACCTTGCTATCATAATTATACACTATATTAGTATTCAGTTGTATTTATTAATTCAAATTTACTATAATTTTTAAAATTTTGAATATTGAGTTAGCTTCTCATTTTAATATGAGAAATTTCAAGTATAATAAAATGAATTATTATTTTTAAAAACATTGGAAAATAAGTTAGAATAAGGTTTGGATTATTAAAGTATCCTACATTTTATATGTATGATGCATATGCACACATATATAGAGCATTTTATATGCTCTAGTTATATATGTTTAATAATAGTATAAATAAACTAGTGAAAATTTACTTTTAAGGAGATAATGTCTTTTTATACCAATCCATTTTATACCAAAATGGAAATAGAATTGTAATATTTGGATATAATATGTAATATGATGACCATCATATTTTTTAAAATTACCAACTATGATTTGTTAAGTGAAATTAAGATAATTGATTACCCATGCTATGTAAAGGCATGAATTTGAAATAATTTAATTAAATACATGTGTGGGTATATTTATTCTTATGAAGTTTAATTTAACATCATGTATGACCTTGGATTTTTATTACTTTTATTCTAAATGATTTATCTTATTCTTTTTTTTTTAAAAATCTTATTTATTTATTTATTTTATTTATACAAGCACTGGGTACAGTCAGAAGTGCGGGAGGGTGAGAGAATTCACCGGAGACAGAGCAGGGAGCAGAACAGGCAGACTGATGAAATACACTGCTGAGGGGAGCAGCGGGTGGCAGGAGAGGTCTGCGCGCCATGTGGGACCCTCCTCCGGTGGCCGGGGAGCAGCCGGGAATCGAACCAGCGCCGCAGAGGCTGCGGGCAGCTTCGCAACCCAGCGCTCAACCACTGCGCCACAGGGGACGCCCTATTACTTTTATTCTAATCTTGTATTCTTAGCAAGGCACACAGGAAAAGTGTTTTTATCTACTATAAAAACAAAATTCAAGATTAATGCTTGTTTTCATTTGCCCAACATTATTATGATGCATATTTATTTACATTGCTAATGAATTTAATATATGAAGAAATGAAGAGCAAGGTAATACATTATTGAAAAGGAATGAGTAGGGTATTTTGGTACTACCTTCATGTATTTAGCAATATGTATTAGGTTAGCAACCAATATTAATTGATCCCTCAAATGAACTTAATATGCAAGTCAATCCAATCAATCCAATAACCACCTCAGAAAAATTATTTCCATTTCAGACTCTTCCAAATTGAAATTGTGCCAAATAAACTGTCATTATTGACTGTAACAATTCTTTTAAAAAGTGTTATAAGGGCCTCCCCGGTGGTGCAGCGGTTGAGCGCTGGGTTGCAAAGCTGCTCGCAGACTCTGCGACGCCGGTTCGATCCCCGGCTGCTCCCCGGCCACCGGGTGAGGGTCCCACATGGGGCGCAGACCTCTCCTGCCACCCGCTGCTCCCCTCAGCAGTGTACTTTAGTCCTTCTGCCTGCTCTGCTCCCCGCTCTGGCTCTGGTGAATTCTCTCACCCTCCCGCGCTTCTGACTGTACCCAGAGCTTGTATAAATAAATAAAAATAAATCTTTAAAGAAAAAATTGTAGTTCCTTCAAACATTAAAAAAAAAAAAGTGTTATAAGATGTATTTCTACATGGTACCTAAAAAGATATGCAAAGTACTGAATAGAATACTAAAAGAGTAATTGTGTTCTTAATAAATAAAAAAGTGACATCCTCACTAAAAAAATGATTAATAAAGATTAATAAAGCCATCTGCTTGGAAGTCATTGATGTGAATCACGAAAAGCAAAAAGAAAAACATAATTTGTCATTCTCATCAAAAAGACCTTGGTGTTTCAGTCCTATTGCTATGATTAATATTTGTATGACAATTGTGAGGTCACATACCAATTAAGTTTCACTTTACTTCTCAGGAAAAAGGAGACAATGATATTTACTTTGTAATGCTATTTTAAGAACAATTGGTTCTTATATAAACTAAAAACAGGGTTTTATTTCTAATTATATCAAGTCATCATGTTTTATTGTTAAAATTTCAGAAATGACTTCTAACCAGAAAATGGGATAACAGTGATCTACTTAGACAAATATGTTGTATATGAAAGAATAAACTCTCAAAGTAATCATAAATTGTTAGAGAAAAATAAATTGAATTTTCCTCAGGTAAGAATGGTATTATACAGATGCCAGATATATGATTTTGCTATTCAAATGATGTTTACTTTCTGTTGAAAGTGTTGAAAATTAATCATTTCAATGTCCTACAGTCATTTCCTGAAGAAAATGCTATCACATGGCAATATTCAATGAAAATGAGAATTTCAATATTTGGTTTATTTTAAGTTCTTGGTTGTGTTTATCACTACTCTCCTAGTCTTAAGTGGTTGATGATGCATGACTCTAAACATCGACAACTGAAAGATGTATTTATGAATTCATCTAGTTTAACTACTTCTCAAAGGTCATTTCATATACTCCCAAAATAAATATCATGATTACTTACAATACATAAAATGAAAAATTCTGCTGTGGTTATATGGGTTGTAGTTTTTTCCAGTGTAAATTTCTATTTAACTGATAGTTTGAACTGAAGTACCAGTTTCTCTAATTACATGATTCTGAGATTTCCCATTTTTAGAATGATTGGCTGAGAAAAATGGCAAATTTTCTCATGTTTAAACTAATTGAAAAAAAAATGTTGGCGTGGCTCATGTCACCACCAGCAGGTCACCCATAGACCTCCGCTGCAGTCCAGAGGGCTCCATACCTTTCTTCTCTACTCTGTCCATCTCCCTCTCACAGACTCAGTATTACAGTCAAACTACTAGTGTCTCCCCCTGGCCCCCACCTCTGGTTCACATATGAACGGAATTATCTCATATTTCTCTTACTCCTTCTCAGTTACTTTGCTTGGCCTAATCCCCTTCAGTTCCAACCTGTTGTTGCAAATGGCAACTATTGCCATTTTTATATCTGATTAGTATTCAATTAAATATATATACCATGATTTCTTAATTTATTCGTCTATCCTTGGGCATTTAGGTTGTTCTGGGTACTGTAAATGGGGAAGCAATGAGCATGAGCGTGCATATGTCCCTTCAAATTAGTGTCTCTGCATTCATGGATATATACCTAGAAGTGGCATTGATGGTTCATGTGATCAATCTCTTAATATTTTTAGGAACCTCTGGAGTGTTTTCCACCTTTCTACCAACAGTGTATGAGGGTTCCTTTTTATCCTCACCCTCACCTGACTTGTTCTTTCTTGTCTTTCTGATATGGTTCATTCTCACAGGTGCGAGGCAGTACCTCGTTGTGGTTTTGACCTGATGATAGGTTTTGATGAACATTTTTTGATCTGCCTTTTGGCCATTTGGAAAAGTGTCAAAGTATCTCTTTAGCTGTGCTGCTCATTTTTGAAAAGATTTATTTATTTATGCATACAAGAACTGGGGTACAAGACAGAAGTACCAGAGGCGGGGGGGAGAGGATTCACCAGAGACAGAGTGGGAAGCAGAACAGGCAGATCTACTGAAATACACTGCTGAGGGGAACAGCAGGCAATACAGGAGAGGTCTGCCATGCCATGCCATGTGGGTAGCTCCCTGGCTGGCTAGGGATCAAAATCGTGCTGCAGAGGCTGTGGATATCTTCACAGTGCTGTGCTTTACACCTTGTGCCACCAGGGAGGCCCTGCATATTTTTTATTTTGTTTATTTATTTATTTTTTCCCCCTTAGAGGCATGTTTTATTTATTTATTTGTTTGTTTGTTTGTTTGTTTTTGTTTATACAAGCACTGGGTATAGCCAGAAGCGCAGGAGGGTGAGAGAATTCACCAGAGCGGGGAGCAGAGCAGGCAGAAGGACCGAAGTACACTGCTGAGGGGAGCAGCAGGCGGCAGGGACCCTTCTCTGGTGGCCGGGGAGCAGCAGGGGATCGAACTGGCGCAGCAGAGGCTGCTAGCAGCTTTGCTACCCAGTGCTCAACAGCTGTGCCACCGGGGAGGCCCCCTGCCCATTTTTTAAATTGGGTTGTTTGTTTTCCTTTTCAGTTGCATGAGTTCTTTGTAGATAATGAGTATTAGCTCTTTGTCAGATATACGGTGAGCCTTTTTTTTTTTTTGCATTTAATAGATGTCTTTTTAATAGTGTATCTTTCACTATGCAACACCTTTTAAGTTTCTTATTTATTTATTTATTTTTATTTATTTTTGCATAGAAGAACTGGGGTATAGGCTAGTCCTTTTTTTCTATAAGGGTAACTCTGATTAATCTTAACTTCATAAACTTTCAAACACCCTGAACTGTTGCTTCCTGTATCATCCTGCATCATCTTAGCATTTCCAAAGTTCTTCCAGCTCTACTCTTCTGACTACAAATAGCCACATTCCTCTATTATTAACATGAAAAATTATTAACATGAAAATTTTTCTCCTCCTCTTAAAAATATTTCAAATAAGCTGCTGAGAGCATTTATATTCTTAATTTATTCTGAAATAAAGGCTTATGTTCTGAAAATTGATTTCTAAATGCCAATAATTATGTAATTAATAGTCCTTTCTCAACATTTATGAGCTGTGTTGCATTAAACTCTGTTGAGTCTTCTTTGAAATGCTTTCTTTCATGGTCTTCTAGTGAAATAGTATGCTAAATTACTTTGAAGTTCTAGGACTTCTCTCTCTTCAATACTTCTGCTTTTGCTTCGATACCTTATTTTCTAACTCTAACCTTTAAAAGGTAAGTCTTTCTAAAAGTGAAGTTATAGTTTGTTCTTTTCATGTTTTCCTCTTTAAAACCTTAATTTTATATTTTACTTATCTATCAGTTCTTTGTGGAATAATCATGAACCTGTGTGTCTATGACAAATTTCTGTGATGACATTTCAATATTGTCAATTGCCAATTGGTATTTCTCTTTTGAAGATCAGTCATTACATTAGATTACATTAAATTATTCATAGCTTTACACCCCATAACACATTTCTATACAGACATCCGTATAATATTCAATCTAGCAGACATAAAATGTAAGTAATAATGAAATTGTGTCTTCTAAATGTACTAGAGGGAATTCAATCATTCAAGAATTATATAACATCACTTGTAATAAAGTAAAATATATAACTGCATTCACAAGTACATTTATTTAAAAAGCCACAGGATCTTGTTGTCATGTTCTAATATAACTCAATTTGACCATCTATTTTGTCCATTCTATCTCAAATACATTGTGATATTGAAATCATTTGAAATGTCAATTGAGCAAATACGTACTTTTTCTTTAATTTCTCAGAAAACAACAGATTTGAAATTTTAAATGCTAGCATTTTAAATTGACAAGAGTTGTTTGTGTGAAGTGTTATAATTTAGTTAATATCACATCGTTGAATTTGCTAATAAATAAAAGAGAAAATACACTTAAATACTAGATTATACCTATTGAATTATACTAAGAGAGAAATAAGAGAAAAGGAGTCCACTGTATTTCAGAAATTGTCCGTTATTTAAGGAAAAAAAGGGGGGCCTTCCAGGTGGCACAGGAGTTAAAGAGAGTGCTATCAAGCTATTGCCAGCCATTACAGCACAAGTTCAATCCCTGGCCAGAGAGCTAACCCACATGGCATAGCAGACCTCTCCTACCTCACCTGCTGCTCCTCTCACAGTATGTTTCTGTAGATCTGCCTGTTCTGCTCCCCACTCTCTCAGGTGAATCCTCTTTATCCTCTTACCGCCCCCCCCCCCACACACACACCTCTGGCTTGCATCCCAGTTCTTGTATGCATAATTAAATAAATCTCTAAAAAATAAATGAATAAAATACAAAAACAAATCCTATTTAAAACTATTTTAATAAAGCTAATTCTTGGGAAGCAAATTACAAATGATGCCAAATATACAACTATGAAATTTATAGAAGCAAGAATTTACCAATGAAGTATTTGTCATATAAGACTTGGAGTCCAGTGAGAGAAACAAAAACTACTTTGAGATGTTAAAGAACAGTGTATGTAACGCATAGAATTACACAGCTCATGAAGGAGCTTAGCAGAGGTCATTTAAACTATCTACAAATTAGCAGGAGTAGGAAATCACTCTAATCTCTTCCTTGGAAGGACAAATGAAGGAAAGGGTGTATCTGAAGCCAGACTGACTTGCTGCATGCAGTTGGAGCTATGACAGATTGATGGATAAAACATAAAGCCATCAAAGAGATCAGTTGCCCTGTTCTCTTTATTTTCTTTTAACATTTATTTTTATTTATATACGTATATAAGAACAGAGGTGCAGACCAGAGATGATTGGGGGTTGAGAGGATTCACAGGATGTATAGTGGGGAGCAGAACAGGCAGGTCTATGGAAATCCACTGCTGAGGGGAGCAGCAAGCAAGACAGGAGAGGTCTGCTGCACCATGTGGGTCATCTCCTTGACTGGGGATTGAACTCGTGCTGCAGATAGCTTCATAGTGCTGAGAGTTAACCCCTTGCGCTACCCGGGAGGCCCTGACTTGCTCTCTTTAGAAACAGCACATAGGCAGAAAGCTTTGACTTTTCCCTCTGTCCATCCCTTAACTGCCCCCCCCATTCCCATTTGCATTTAACTCAAGGAGGAAAGAATTAATTCTTCCTTAAGTTTCTCATAAATTTAGTTAATATTGATAGATTTGGCCATTAGCATCTTTACAGCTTTAAAAATGATTTTTATTAAGGTAACAATAGTTTATAACATTGCAAATGATTTAGAGATTTAGAATCATTCCCTTCATGCCCACTCCCACACACTCATAGTCCTCTGTTGCAGACCATTGTGCTACCTCTCCACTTTGCTCTTGTGCACCTCTGGTCACCTGATTTCTCAGATTCTAGGGTTTGTTAATGGCTTGGCTTTATCTGACTGTTTTTTTTTTTCTCACTCTTCCACATTTACCTGACACCACCAATCACTAGTCTTTCTCCTTCTGACAAATTTTGTTTAGCATAGCACTCTTCATTTCCATCGTTTACCTTCTTCATAGCTGAGTAGTATTCTATATGTGTGTCTGTATTTTATATCTCCCTAATCCATACATCTGTCTTTGGGCATTTAGGTTTCCATAGCTTGGCTATTGTAAATAGTACCTTCATCAACATTGGATTGGCTATATCCCTTCAAATTATTGTTTTTGCATTCTTCACTAAATACCTGAGAGCAGGAATGCTGGGTCATATAGTAGACCTATCTTTAATATTTTCAGGAATTGGGTGGGGCCTCCCTGGTGGCCTAGGGGTTAAGTCTCAGCTGACAGGTCCTCACTCCAGGGAGAAAGGGAGGTCTTCGTATTTCCGCCCTTCTATACCTTACCATGTGTGTCTCTTCCTTTTGCTGATCCTGATTTGAGACATTTTGGCTATAAATATTATAATAATAATTATACCACTTTCCTAAGTTTTGTGAGTCCTTCTAGTGATTTATACATGAGTGATTAATAGGAAACCCTGGATTTGTAGCCAGATGGTGAGAAGTGCAGCTGGCCTAGGAACCTCTGAGCCAGCAACTGGTTTCGTAAATCAGAGCAGTCTTTTTGGAGCTTGTGCTCTCAGCCTGTGGAGTCTGCACTATCTCCTGCCTTTTAGTGTCAAAGGCATTGAAGCTACCCTAATAGTCTCCGTTATCCCACCTTATGCACTGTAAACCTGTTATCAAACACAAGCTTAGGGTGTCAAGCTTATTATTCCTTTGTCAAATCAGAGGCATTAGTTCAATAGTGCATAACCTTGTATTTGATTACTTTCACTGCTAGTTTAGAAAACAGATCCTTACTAGGTAATAAAATCAGTCAAGGTAAGTTTCATTTCTACTTAGCACTAAGTACTCTTGTCTTTGCCAGTTTAGTAAGCTGTCCAAGACTGCACAATTACCAGACATACTCTAATCGACTAAAAGGTTATAGTCAGAATCAGTTAGAGGCTTTTGAAGATGGATTTACATTCTACAACATGTAGGTATAATTTAATTCTCTTGATCAGATGTTATTAGAAAGCTGAAAGACTTAGCTGAAATTCCCTGTAATACTCATAGTATTATTTTAAATAGAAATTTCTCAGTTAAATGGATGAATAGATTAAATGCTGGCTGATAGGAATTTTAAAAATAGAATTAACCTTAGTTTGTGAAAAAAAGAAAAAACAGTTTATGAATTTTATTAACCTTTGAATTTAAATGAAGTCTATTTGTAGATATTTGACAATACAGTTAATAATTGCCGACATAAATATTACATTTAAAACAATCTTATTGATCTCTTTTTAGGTCTACTTTTTACTAAAAGTACAAATATATTAAAAATCTGAAAGTACAGGGTGTGATCAGTTTGACTGTATGTGCCTTTTTACTCTTTCATTGATTACTTATTAGCTAGGTTAGAGGAGAGACTGTAATTAATGAGCTAATATAGAAACTTCACATTAGGTCTCTATAGATGTCATGTGATGGTGTGTAAATCAAGTGTTGAGCATCTCTGAAGACTATGTGCATAGAAGATTTGAGGAATAAGATAAGTATATATATATATTAAAAGGACAATAGGGGCCTCACTGGTGGTGCAGATTAAAGTCTCAGCACTATAGAGCTATTATGCTAGTGCCAGTCGCTGTAGCATGAGTTTGATCCCCCCCTAGTTGCTGACCCACATGGCGTGGCAGACTTCTCCTGTTTCGCCCGCTGCTCCCCTCAGCAGTGTATTTCAGTCAGTATGCCTGTTCTGTTCCCCACTCTGTCTCAGGAGCAGGGTTCTACTCTGGTGGCAGCCTGAAGGCTGGCCGTGCCTTCTCCTCCACCTCACAGCGGAACTGGAGGACAGGAGGTTCAGATGACAGGAACTATCCAGAACTAGATTAAACTCAACAAATTGCAGGCACAATTGCCCCTGAGCAGGAAAAGAACTGCACTCAGAAAGAAGTTAGTTCAGAAAACAGGTAGAGCAGATGATAACAAAAGCAGCAATTCTTTTTTAAAGATGCTGGGGGTAAATAATCTCTCTGGTCTTGAAGAGGTGACTATGCTCACTCACCAGGGAACAGTGATCTACTTAAACTTAAAATTACAAAACATTGCATTTTGTGATAAAAATTACCGAACATTTTAAGATACTTATTACTATAAAAACAACTTTTTAAAAAAATGTGTTACCTTGGTCTCTCTGTTATATATCAATATTCAAGGTCACATCTACTTCAGCAACAAAAGACAATCCATGTCTTCATCCCTGTTTATGAATTTTATTTTTAATTAATATTTTATTGGCTATTTATTATCTATCTGAATCCTTTCTCAGTTGATCACCTATAACGCCTATTGCAAAAGTAGGTGAATGAAGTTGAAAGAACAAAAAAGCAAATCATATGCATCAGTGTCATTGTTCCATAGTGCCAGGCAGAGCTGTGTCTTTGAATACTTAGAGCAAAGTAAAGCAAGGGTATTATTCAGGAGATTACTGAAAAAGGATTAGTGGTAAAATTAGGTGGAATTTAGTGTCTCTCTGACTGCTTGATTACTCAGTACTTTTGCTGCCTGAATGACAAAGATAACCTTGTCTCTGTGAGTTGCTCAGAGTTCTGTTGCTTTTTAGCCAATAGTAAAGTAACAAAATATATTATGAGATTTCCTTATCAGCAGAAGAAAAATCATCAGAGGAAAACGTGACTTGTTAAGTCAGAGTTAGCATTGTCAGCATGTTTTCAGAAATAATTAGTTATCAGGTGTATGACTTCAATTCCAAAGTCTGATAAATAGCAGCAATTTTAAAAGGACTTCCCTCAGTATCAACATCTGGGAATACTTTCTAATGTTCTATATTTTTTTTTACCTCTTGGAAACTGTCTATAGAGAAATACCTTTTGTTCAAAGAGATAGTGGCAGGTTCTTGAACTGGTAGGGAAGGGACAGTCAGGGACAGAGCACAAGGGTCTTGCTGTCATAATGATTAAATCAGAAGAACTCAGACTTTCTTTACTGTGGTAACTGGTATCAATCATGAAGATAATTGAAATATGTGAGTCAGTCTATTAAATACACTGAGTACTCAGTATAGAGAAAGTCTACCAAGTAAAGGAATAATGAATTCCTTAGTCTTGGTGAAAATTAAATGTGAAATATGGAATTTATGTTTGTAAAGAAAGGGAATTTTTGAATATATTTTCCTATTTTTCTTTCTTTTTTTTTTAATTTATTTATTCATGCATACAAGAACTGGGGCACTGGCCAGATGTCCGGGAGGGTGAGAAGATTCACCAGAGACAGAGCAGGGAATAGAACAGGCAGACTGACTGAAATACACTGCTGAGGGGAGCAGAGGGTGAGACAGGAGAGGTCTGCCACACCTGTGGGTATCTCCGCGGCCAGCTAGGATTGAACCCATGCTGCAGAGGCTGCGGATTGCTTCACAGCACTGTGCTCAACTGCCTGCACCACCAGAGAGGCCCTTTTCTATTATTCTATGGCAGAAAATCCTCATATATATCTCAAATATATATATATATATATATATTTGGTTTATAATTCCTTGCACACCCTCCATTATTATTAAGTGTATTTATATAGCATTATGCATGCAAAAATATCTCTGAGAATTACTTTAAAACTTTCACTGTTGTAACTTTTGTTTTAAAACTGTTGGACTCAGGCCTCCCCGTGGCGCAGCGGGTGAGCGCTGAGTTGCAAAGCTGCCCAAAGCCTCTGCAGCGCTGGTTCCATCCCCAGCTGCTCCCCGGCCACCAGAGGAGGGTCCCACATGGTGCGCAGACCTCTCCTGGCACCTGCTGCTCCCCTCAGCAGTGTACTTCGGTCCTTCTGCCTGCTCTGCTCCCCGCTCTGGCTCTGGTGAATTCTCTCACCCTCCCACGCTTCTGACTGTACCCAGTGCTTGTACAAATAAATTAATTAATTAAAAAAATACTTAAAAAAAAAACTGTTGGACTCCACAGTCATTTCTCTGATTTTTTTAATAAATTCACAAATTTGTACATTTGTCTTGAATTATATTTCTATGTTAAAAAAATCAAAGATCAAATTCTTTTCTTAATTGTTTAATTTTTATTATTTTTCCTTATTTTTTATTTTAACATTTATTATTTTTTACATTTTTTAGACAATATTTGCTTCCCCCCACCCCCTCAGGTGTAGTCCCCATAGTTTCCTTCCCCAAGGCACCTGTGCACCATCATCTCAGTCCCCTGTGCTCCTCCCTCCCTCCCTCTGATCCCTCTCCCTCCCCCTCCCCTGCAGGATGTCTCTGGTTTACAATTGTCTGTTTTTGCTTTGTTGTGTTTGGTACTGTTATTTTTTTTTTTACACGATGTCTTATTTGGTTCCCCTATCTTCCTGCTATAAGTGAAACCATCTGATATTTTTCTTTTTCCTTCTGGCTTATTTCACTGAGCATAATTCCTTCTAGCTCCATCCATGTTGCTGCAAATGGCATGAGTTTATCTTTTTAGATTGCTGAATAATATTCCATTGTGTATATATGTCACATCTTCTTGATCCAGTCATCTATTTTTGGGCATTTGGATTGTTTCCAGGTTTTACCTATTGTAAATAGTGCTGCAATAAACACCGGGGTACAGGTGCTCTTTTGAATCACTGTTTTTGTGTCCTTTGGGTAGATCCCTAGGAGTGGAATTGCTGGGTCCTATGGTAGCTCCATTTTTAGTAGACTGAGGAACCTCCAGACAGCTTTCCACTGTGGTTGGACCAGTTTGCACTCCCACCAGCAATGTAGGAGAACTCCTTTTTCACCACATCCTTGCCAACATTTGTTGTTGCTTGTTTTTTTTGATATGTGCCATTCTCACTGGTGTAAGGTGGTATCTCAGTATGATTTTGATTTGCATTTCCCTGATGATAAGGGATGTGGAACATGTTTTCATGTGTCTGTTGGCCATTTGCATTTCCTCTTTGGAGAAATGTCTTATGAGTTCTTCTGCCCATTTCTTTACTGGATTGTTTATTTATTTATTTATTTTTTTGTTGAGCCGTGTGAGTTCTTTGTATATCTTTGTGATGAGTCCCTTATCAGTTGAATGGAGTACAAAGATTTTTTTCCCAATCAGTGGGGTGCCTCTCTGTTTTGGTTAATGTCTCTTTGGCTGTACAGAAGCTTTTCAGTTATTCATCTTGTATTTGTGTAGCTTTTTCTTCTGTTTTTCTTATCTCATTATGTTTTCTCTTTTAAATTCCTTTGAATGTTGACTGTATTGCTCAGTTATTTTAGAGCATTTCACCCTGCAGTAGAGAAATCTTGTCCAAATGTTCTTTATACAGAGAAGTGAGATCTAAGTATTGGGTGATTGGAATGGCACAGGCACCAATCAATCAAAAAGGTTTCTTAACCAATGAAAATGGACTGTCCCAGAATGTAGTAATGATCTATCAGTGTTGTTTATGGTGTTTCGTGTTTTTTTTTTTTTTTGTCCTTCTACTGAATAATTCAAGAAACCATTGTTTACTTCTGCTTTTCTCCAAAGACCTATTTCAAGGCTTATAGACCTGTGTATCTTAGATTACATCATTCTGGTTTACTCTTCAAAAGTTTGCATGACATTTTTTTCAAATATAGTTCCTTTTATTATTAAAGGGTATTCAGTATGTATGTATGTGTGTGTGTGTATATATATATATATATATATATATATATATATACTCCTTTATTCATTCTCTGTAATTATTTTTCCAAATTCATTGTTACAATACTAGATGTTTTGTATCCTTTTGTCCCTTATGTTTTCAGCATACCTGTTCTACATTTTCCCCCACTGTTCATAGAAAGAAGTTGCAGTTTCTATGCTGATCTTAATCTTTTACCTCTTTTCTTAGTTGTACCACATAACACATTTTATCACATCCATTCACCCCTCATTTCTTCCCTGAGTTCTTGTATCCATGTCTTGAATTTTACGCTATTTAAATGAATTTTTCAATTTTCAAATAATATGTTTGTATCATAACTTTTAAGTGCTTTATGGCTACACTTGCAAAATGATCTTCAACATCAGTGTCATAGGATGGGTCATTTCTCTTTACTTTTTAAATCTTGCCCATCATTTACTTGATTTTGTGTGCCTTCCTTTTGATCCACTCATACGTTCTGAAGAAGACATTTTCTAGAAGGCAAGCTATTGATAGCTATTTTGTTTGTGGGAAGGAAGACTTACATCTACAATGGCAAGAATTCTCCCTCATTCAGTGAAGTGTCTTGTATTTTGTGTATTGAATGTGTGTGTGTGTGTGTGCACGCGCAAGAGAGAGACAGAGAGAGACAGAGAGAGAGGGATGAGAAAAGGAGGATCGTGAGACTGTTTCACCTTCCTTTTCTTTCCTTTTGTATGGATTCTAGAAGGGTGAAAGATTTGGCTTTCAAATCTCCCTCTAGGCTACAGATGGTCACATATATAGCTCTTTCTGTGCAAACTAGGAAGACCTTTCTGAAGAAGCTTATTCTCCATGTTTAAAAGAAACCAGTCCTCATTTCACTCATTCTTTTTTTCTGTCTGCACTATGAATGTTGTTCTTGGAGCTGCATTGCCACCATGAGGCCACAGGGGAAAAATAAGTCAAACGGTATATATTTTAGAGGAAAGATAGGACTTGGAGTCATTAATAATGTGCTGAAACTCCCTGAAAGACCCACTTCTACATTTTTTCTATGCGAACAAAAATAATCCCCCTCTGTATTGGTGACCGGTGGCTTCTCTGTAACTTAAATTGATTATGTCTTGTTTTTTTCTAGGAGTAACTGCCTTTTCAACTCTAAATAAATTTCCTAGTCCCAAAATTAACCAGTTAGCTTGGACTGTTGATCTCCTCTTGTGTTCTACCAGGCACATGGGCCTGTTCCTGGCCACAGTCTTTTCTCTCTCTCTGCAGAGTCCTAGAGAGTGTTTCTCCCATCTGTTCCTTTATTACATTCCCTCAATAAAGAACTCGTTGCAGTGTCATTTCTGGTAGGTTCTTTCATCCTCTTTGCTGCCTTTATACTGTGTGCCTGTGTGTGTGTGTTCCCATAATATTTTATTGTTCTGCAGTCTTTGTTTTCAGCTATATTTCTACCTAGTGTCTTTCTTCTAGGCCTGGTGGATTTCCTTTAGCATCCCACAGCTGCCTACTGGGAAAAAAAGTCTACAAATGACTTCTTCTAGCTTTCCATGTACAAAAGGTCTTCCCCTTGACATTGTTGTTGAAGTTTATCTTCACTGAGTATAGATGTCTTGATGTATGGAGTTATTTTTCTTTCAATAGTGTTCCCTACTCTTGAATTATTTTTATTGCTTAGATGAACATGATTTTGATGAGCTTCTTGTATCTGTGTTTTTATAGGGTTCGTCTAGTTTGAAAAGATTTTGACCATTATTTCATCAAATGTTTTTTTCCGATGCTGCACTATTAGAAATTCCAGATACATACATGTAAGGTGTTTTATGTGCCATTGTGAACTATGCTCTTTTTCTCTTTACCTTCCATGATTCTTTTTAAATCTCTATTCTTGTTTTGGATAGTCTCTCTAAGAATATCTTCAAGTCTTCTAGTTCATGAAGTCTAATGAGAGATGCTTTTCTCTGCATTTTTGAAACTAAATGTCCCTTTTCCTAATTGATTTTTGCTAGCTCAAACCAAGGTAATGCTATAGACAAGGAAATAAGAAATACTAACATTGGAAAAAGAAAAGTAATTTCTTTTTCTGTTTCCTGTCAATTTGTGGCATATGTGTGTTTCTATAAATGATGACGTTGTATAACAAAAATTCAATTGAGTCCAAAAGTAATAAATAGGAATACCAGGAAATGGTTACCTGTAAAAAAATAAAATCATGTTGACACCCTATAACAAATTGTAAATGTAACAGAAAAACAAAAATTCAGTGTCTAGCATAACCCTATAGCACATAAAATATGGGGAAGCACCTAGGTCTAAAATAAAGAAAAATGGCTTAAAAAATGCTTAATATGTGTAGTACTACATTATAATACATATGGTATTACATACATACAATATTAAATACAGTATATACATATTATGTGTATGACATATAAATTAATAAACATATTTTCATAAATTTATGTATGAATTGTACTTATACATATATTTATAATATATGTATTTATCTATTATATTTATAATATATATTACTAGTTGAAGAAAATAGAGACAATGTTCAAATACTGGCAAAGCAGTAAGTACTGTATCTCTACCCAAAAACATGGTTTGTATTGAACAAAAGTTGAGGATATTTAAAAAAATAATAATATTTTATATAATTCTTACATCATTTTTCATTTTTGCACAATGTATGCATTTTCATTTTGGTTATATTTCCCATACAATTGCAACCCCCCTTTATTTTGACCCTAGTCCTTCCTCTCCCTGGCACACCCCCCACCCCCGTAGTGTGTCTCTGGTTTATAGCTGCTTGTTGATTTTGATTTTTACTTTGTATTAATTAGTCTTTTTCCTGGTCCAATATTTAGGTTTTCTAAATTCCTGCTATGATTGAGACCATCTGGTATTTTTCTTTTTCTTTCTGATTTATTTCGCTGAGCATGATCCCTTCTAGCTCCATCCATGTTGCTGCAAACTGCATGTGTTTATCTTTTTTGTTTGCTGAGTAATAGTCCATGGTGTATATGCACCACATCTTCTTGGTCCAGTCATCTATTTTTGGGCATTTGGGTTCTTTCCATAGCTTAGCTATTGCAAATAGTGCTGCTATAAACATAGGATTGTAGGTGCCCTTTGGAATGAATGTTTCTATATCATTTGGGTAAGTACCTAGAAGTGGAATTGCTAGATCATATGGAAGCTCTATCTTTAATAGGTCAAGAAATCTCCACACAGGTCTCCAGAGTGGTTGAGGATATTTAGATACTATTTTTGTATATATGAATGTCGCCTACTTTAGGATGCTTCCTGGCTTACAGGTTTCTGCTAAGGTGGAATTTATTTTTCAAAAATCAAAATTTAGTGGGCCTCCCTGGTGGCGCAGTGGTTGAGTGCTGGGCTGCAAAGCCGCCTGAAGCCTCTGCAGTACTGGTTCGATCCCTGGCCACCTGCGAGGGTCCCACATGGCACACAGACCTCTCCTGCCGCCTGCTGCTCCCTTCACCACTGCACTTCGTCACTCTGCCTGTTCTACTCTCTGCTCTGGCTCTGGTGAATTCTCTCACCCTCCCATGCCTCTGACTGTACCCAGTGCTTGTATAAATAAATAAATAAATCTTTAAAAAAATCAAAATTTAGTATGTCTGAGATGGGAAGGCCTCTCAGGCCTACATTTTACAGACAATGGGTCCTGCCATTCATAAGTCAAACTCTGAGTCCAGTAATTCACATTCAAATCAGGTTAGGTTTATCATTCATTAATCAATAGAAATTAGTTTAGTTTGACCAGTATAAGAGTTCAGAAAAATAAATGAATTTCAAAAAATTAATCCGGATTTCGGAAACAATTAACTATTGTCTTCAGAAATAGATGTCCTAGAGATTCTTGGCAACTGTCAGCTAGTCAGGTTCATGTCTCTAAGCTTCCTCCTCATCAGTGAAACTGTGTTTGGAGGACAAAGACAACTGACATACACATGTCTTAGTATGTTGTCTGGCATGTAATGAATGTATCCCACTTAGTGATAATATTGTAAATGATTACTTGTAATTCAGACTTAGGATTCCAGCACTTTCTACAGTTTTTTTTTTCTACTTGGTAGATTATGTTTTTATTTCCTCAGTGTGCTTTCACTAGGTAGCAGTCATTATCATTATTTTTTTCATCTCCTATATAATCATTTCTCTCTGAATTTGTTCCAGAAGTATTGAATTGAACTTCAACTGTGTATATGAAATTATACCAGAGTCTGGCATCAAAATGTGATTATCATATATTCTCTGTCAATCTTGTGAACGGAACAAATCCAAAAAATAGTAAAAATGAAGACTTGATCGATGACTCTCTTCAGAGCTGCCCATTCACATTTTTCTTACTCACACATACTTCAAATTGTATTATCTACTAGTTGTATTAATTTTTAGAAGGAAGCTTATGATGCACACCTCAAGAATTTAAGTAATAGAGAATTTAGAGACTTCCTTTGATGAAAAACTACACAGGATAAATGTAAAGTGAGATCAAACACTTGTGTGCTCTTAACTATACAGCATGGTTCAAAATCAAAAACAATGCCCAATCAGTTTAGATAATATTTACTGAGAAACTGTTTTTTCATAATCATCCTTACAACTAGTGTTCATATACTAACAACATACACAAAATAAAACAAAATGCCATAGTCAAAAAATTATAAGTTGTCTGGACTCCTAACAAAATTTATGTAGGACCGCTATATAGAATACTTTATAACAGCATTAAGTCAAATTAAGAAAGAGACAAGCAATGGAAGGCTATCTACCAGCTATGTCCACAAAGGGGGTGCATACAGGGAGTGACGGCAAGTCCAAGGACAAAACCCTCATGTGGGCCAATGTTCAGAAACCATGGGAAAGAAGCAAAACCTCAAGTGAGAAGGAAAGGCCAACAAAGTTGGAATAAAATCTATTTAAGGACATAAATAATTTGATCAAGTATGTGTACAGGGGGTGGATTCCACTTGAAACCTTTAAGGAAATAGCTGAAGGTATGCTAAAATCTTTTTTGAATAACATATACATATACTAACTATGGACAAGAATAGCTAATCTGAGTGTAATACCTAGATCAAACCCCAAGTTTATTGTACAAATAAATAGTATTTTAATTAGGAATACACTAGCACCATTTGTTAACAGAAACCACAGTAACACATGGATTATTTTTCAATTTTATTATTATTATTATTATTATTATTTTAAAGATTTATTTATTTATTTATACAAGCACTGGTTACAGTCAGAAGCACGGAAGGGTGAGAGAATTCACCAGAGCCAGAGTGGGGAACAGAACAGGCAGACTGACGAAATACATTGCTGAGGGGAGCAGCGGGCGCAGCAGGAGAGATCTGCGTGCCATGTGGGACCCTGTCTGGCGGCCGGGGATCGAACCGGCTCTGCAGAGGCTGCGGGCAGCTTCGCAGTCCAGCACTCAACCACTATGCCACCAGGGGAGGCCCACACATTTATTATTTTTTATTTAAGTAAAGTGTTATAACAGTGTATAAGTTTGGGTGAGCATTATTAAAGACCCAAGTCCGTATATAGACTACATTAAACTTACTCTCAAAGTTCAATCCTGTCCTTTAAGAATAATACTGAGCATCAGTGATGGCTTACAGATGAACACAGGTGAAAGTGGGTTCCAAAACAGAAGAGTCCCCACGACATGAGTCCCCACGACATGCCTGTTTGATAGTATAGAACATATCTTTCACATGGTCTATGATATAGATTTGAATAAAATTCAGTTGTTCATCATTCCCTTTTTTATATTTCATAAATACTGAACTTTTGAAAACAATTTATGGAAAAGAAAATTTTTATGTTCAGCAAATATGATATTGCCTGGATATAAACCAATGAAATATAACTGCTACTGGGATACATAACACAGCCATAAATTTAATATATTCTATTTTATTAGAATTCCCAAGTCTGTGACAAAAGCAGTTCATAGCTCACTGTGGGATGAGTGTTTCTCAGAAACAGGAAGCCTCCGCTGTGCACAACTGATCTCTGGGACACAATGTCCCATAGATGCATCATCCATCAGCTAGGAAAGCCATAGAATCCTATCCGAAGTATTGTTTTCTGTTTTTTGTTATTCTCCCTAGATCCTTTGAATGGCTCTCCCTAAGTTTGGAGAAGAGTTTGCTGGTAACTAAATGTCAGAGCACTGACTCAGGAGCTGCTAGATGATAGTGGATGCAGCAGGGTAAGCAATTTTCAGCAGGTCCCGGACCCTCCCCCATCTCCAGGGAAGGGAGAGGAGCTGGACATCTAAGGATTGATTGTGCCTACTTCAGGTCAACTCCACACAGATCTCCAAAGGAAGAGGGTCAGGCAGTTTCAGTCGGTGAATGTGCTGAGATGCAGAAAAGACGTGTGTGTTGGTGGGGGGGGCATTGAAGTTCGCTGCCCCTTCCTGCAGGCTTCATCCTAGGCTTCTCTTCCATCTGGATCTGTATTCTTCACCATGCCCTTTCATAAAGTAGTAAATACAAGTGCTTCCCAGAGTTCTGTGAGTCACTGAGCAAATTCATCAAACCCTAGATGAGTGCACTTATCGCCTCATTTATAGCTAATTCAGCAGAAACTCTGGTTAACCTGGGGACCTACTGCCTTGTGATTGGCATGCACAGTGAGGTGGGAGCAGCCTCGTGGGACTGAGTGCTTAACCTGTGAGATCTGGCACTTGCTGCGGGTTATTAGTGTCAGAACTGAGTTGAATTGTAAGACTCCCAGCTCTTGTCAATGGATTATTGGTATGTGAGGGAAAATCCCACACATTTGGACACTTAAAGTGTCTGGAGTGCTCTGCATGAGTAGTAAAGGAGGCACACAGGAAAGAAACACAGGAGGAAAGAACTAGGTTTTTCCTACACAGAAGGTAAACTGGAGGTTCTCTTTTATAGACAGTTTTATTTAAATATTTAACACTGGCCAGACACTTCAACTCTATACTGTTGCCTAGAGTTTCAGTTCTGAGTGGGGAGATTCTTGACAATATGAACACACGTAACTCTTGGTGTGACTGAGAAAATACTTGACTAGCTCATTCAGTTTAACACATGGTACTTGACAGGGAACACTGGATCTAAAAATTGAAGTATATTACCATTTCAATTAAGAATTTTTTGAATTAAAAAATGTTATGCCACTGAACAATGAATTGCATGTCCCTAAACAGGTAAAAGAATGTCAGGAAGTGTTTTCAATTACTTGTTACACTTTAACATTAATTGGCTTAAATCATTTAACACTTCATAGAATAGAGGAGAAAAGCATAGGATGGGAAACTATTGGGATATTTGAGGTATAAAAGGGAACTTAATGAGTTGGTGCAGAAATGAAAAGGGTGCTGTTGCCTATAGGGGAGATGAGATTGGAGAATAGGAAGAGGAGGGATGCTTAATATAAATTGCTGGGCCTCCCTGATGGCTCAAGGGGTTAAGCACAGAACTGTGAAACTATCTGCAGCCTCTGCAGCACCAGTTCAATCCCCGGCCAGGAAGCTGACCCACATGGCGCAGCAGACCTCTCCTGTCTCACCCACTGCTCCCCTCAGCAGTGTATTTCAGTCAGTCTGCCTGTTCTGTTCCCCACCCTGTCTCTGGTGAATCCTCTTGCCCCCTGCACCTCTGGCCTGTACCCCAGTTCCTGTATGCATAAATAAATAAATCTTAAAAAAATAAAAATAGATAAACATAAATTGCTAAAAAGTGACAATACAGAAGCATTTTAAGCTAGGGAATAGCAGGATTAATTCTTAACTTTCCAAGATCCTGTGTTAACTGTGATGGGACAAACAAGGTAGGAAGTGTTCAGTCTCAGCATAGCTTGATATTAAAATTTCAATTAGATGTCATAGGTAGAAGATATCCTGGACATTTGCACAATGGAAGAAAAATGAAATGTGTTGGCTTTATAGAGAGAAAAGTTCTCTATTTTCTGTGCTCAGTTGTTTCCTCTAATTGGAGAATGGACATTAAGTATTAAACAATAACTCTGTTTGCTCTTGTCAGTCTAACAAATTAGCACTGTTTTAGCTGCCTTCCCCATAAAGGCCAATGACAGTACCACCCCAGAAGCTTTCTACTGTGATTATAATGGCCGGAACAAAAACCAAGAATCCATTACCTGCTGTTTATTGCTACCCTAAAAATGAATTTCATTGTTGTACTAGTCATTTTATTATTATGTTTATTGATTATTTGATCTGAGTCACTTAATTGTTTAACTTTTATGAAGACCACACTGTGTTGTTTTACAACCATCTACCTTCATCTGTTCTTTCCAACTCAGCAGTGGAAGCTTAATTGTTAGGAAAATGGAGAAATGTGTTGGAATTGACCTTAGAAATAGGTGGGATGTGTAATGTAACAGCTAGTGTAGTCATTGTTTATATTTATCAAGAAAACACTAAAATAAAACATTTATTTTCTTCAAGAAAATAAGAATTTTTAGACTGACAGCATGAAACCTACTGTAGCTCTAAAATTTTATTTCTTTCTTGCAGATTTATTTCTTTGACCTATATTTAGTATGAAACAAGCAAGAATTTCTTCTCAAAAATAAATGTATGCATTAAGATATTTCGGTTCAAAATGAAAAAAAATAAAGATTTATTTATTATTTATTTTGTGCAAGAACTGGGGTACAGTCATAAGCACGAGAGGGTGAGAGGATTCAGCAGAGTGGGGACCAGAACAGGCAGACTGACCAAGTACACTGCTGAGGGGAGCAGTGGGCGCAATAGGAGAGGTCTGCACTCCATGTGGGACCCTCACAGGCCAGCCGGGATCAAACCGGTGCTGCAGAGGCTCACCTGCACCACCAGGGGAGGCCCTAAATATTAAACTTTATATATGAATTGTTTCAATTGTGACTGTAAGTTGAAGAGACTGGAAATGCAACCCAGATTCAAATTCATATAAATATTAGATTCAAATAGTTAACATCTCTGGTATCCAAGAATGGTACTGCTAAAGGAGATCACATTTAAATTAGTAAATCATTTTTTTCCAGAAATTACCATTGATATTGAAACAGGATTCACACTGCTGCTGCTACTGTGTTGCGTGAGTGGGTTTAAGGACTGGTGGTGTGTGCAGTCTGCGGCTAGTCCCAGCTCCAGGGGTGTCAGCCTGGCTCAGGGCAGAGAGTCCAGCTCTGCTGGGGCTTCCCTGAGTGCCCAGCCAATGAGCCTGCCTGGCCTCACCCTTGGTCTGCTCTGGACACTTGCAGGACCTGGGTTCTCTGTTGCTTGTCCACTGGAGTTGGGCCCTCTCATTGGAGCTTGACCTGCACAAATCAGATGGCCAATCAGGCTTGACAGGCAGGGGCTATAAGTCAAGGCTGCATAAGGCTGCGTCTTTCAGACCTTAACATTCAGGCCTTGGGATACAGAATTTTCAGGAAGAGTTCTCTGACCCCCTAGCAGCAACTTTGTAGACCTCCGAATCCTCCACATCTGATCTCTGCTTCAAACTGCAGCCAAACCGCTGCTCCTGCCTCGGCCTGGTCTTAGCACCACCTGCTGACTGGCACAATCAGCCTGTGCCCAGGGGCCTGTACCGGGCTCCCAGAGGCTGATACAGCCACCGTGCCCTGCACCGTCAGCCTTGCTGACCAATCCTGCCATCTCTGGGAACTGTTCCCTGCCCAGACCCTCTGCCTGGCCTCCTGCGTTGGTGCCTCTGGCACTGTCCGGTCCTGTGTCTGGTAAGGGCCCCCCCAGCCTTCAAGTAGGTGTTGCTGGCAGCTGTGGTGCCACCTCAGCAGCGTGAGCAACTTTAGCTGCCGCCTTCAGGTGAACCTTGGGCCACAGCAGCCTTGGTGCAGGCTCCAGGCCCTTGTGGAGGGGACGGCCCCGTTTTGAACAGCAGCCTTGGGTTTGCTCTCTGCTTACTGGGGACACTCCCTGGTGTGAGACAGCTGCACACTGTGGCTTTAGAAACTTTCATTTTCCCAAATTTCCTGTTTGATAATCAGCCTTGTCGTTGTTGCCCCGTGAGCCTTAGGAGTGTCTCGTGATTGTGAGAGCAAGGGAGAGAGTCCTCAGACGTGGCCCGACCCCCAGCCTGGGTGCTTTTTTAAGCTAACACTGGTTCTATATTAGTTAACATTCAAATAATTTGTTTAAAATGAATTTTGGAAAGACAATTGCTCTTTTTGTTGATCAAATTTATTTTAAGATTTATCAGAACTCAAGCTAAAGATATAGGAGAGAAAGAAAAAAACCTAAAATGCCATTTATCGAAAAACTTATTTTTTTTGACTTTTCTGGAATCTGTGTATCCTAGGAGCTGCAGCTTAATGCAATGGTTATTGCACAGAAGGGGAACCAAAGATAATGCCAAACATTTTTTTTTAATTGGAAAATGAGATGGTCTGGTGTAATAAAATGAAGATTTTGAGAGGAGCCGTTTTGAAAGGGAAGATTGGAAGACTGAAATGAGACATGTTACATTTGCAGTGTAGAAATGTCTAGTATGGTGCAAACATCTGCAGTCAGAAACAAGATCCAGACTGACAGATGTTCTGGCAGGTTTTAACATGAATTTGGACATCACCTCTGGAGTCACTAGAGATGGTAAATAGAAGAGGCTTAAGTTCTGATTTTGTGGCCTCTCAAACACGAAACTTGGAAGAATATAAAGGAACAGCAAATGAAAAGGAAACACCAACAAGAAGAAAATCAGAAATGGTGAAGACCTGGCAATCTAATAATTTTTCAAACGCTGATCCATAGTCAAAGGAAATGAAGACTGAGAACTGGTCTTTGAATTTAAAAATCGGTGACATTGGTAAGAACGTTCCACTGGTGATATTGGTGATATGGTTAAAGTTCACCTGTAGAGAGGGATTGGGGACTGAATTAATTCAAGCCCTTTATCTTTCATAACACCTCTTGCTTTAACATCTGCTCTGTCTGAAATTAATGCAGTTGCTGTGAAATTTCAATAATGGTATATATTTTCCCCATCTACTTACTTTTAATCTATAGGTGTATTTCTATTTAAAGTGGGTTTCTTATGTAAAATATATGCTTGTATTTATTGTTTTGATCAGCTCTGACAATCTTCATCACTTAATTGGTACATTTAGGCCATTGACATCCAAGATGATGATGGATATAGTTGGACTAGTTTAGACACTTATTTCTTACTGGTTTCTATTTATTTCCCTTGTTCATTTTTCATTTTTGTCCTGCATACTTTTTGTTCCTTTTGTGTTTTTAATTTTAATTTTTTTTTAAAGATTTATTTATTTATACAAGAGCTGGGGTATAGGCCAGAGGCGCAGGAGGGTGAGAGGATTCACCGGAGACAGAGCAGGGAACAGAACAGGCAGACTGACTGAAATACACTGCTGAGGGGAGCAGCGGGCGCGACAGGAGAGGTCTGCTGTGCCATGTGTGAATCTCCCTGGCCGGCCGGGATTGAACCAGCACTGCAGAGGCTGTGGACAGCTTCGCAGCGCTGCACTCAACTGCCTGCGCCACCAGGGAGGCCCACTAGGTGTATTTTTTGTTGTTTATATCCTGCTTAGTCTTTTCTGAGCTTTCACATCTGTGCTAGGGTTTCTGATGTTACTGGGGGAATTCTCAGTCATGTTTCAAATGCTTTTTTTTTTTTTTTCCTTTCTCTTTCTGATATTCCAAGTAGGCACATATTACCCCTTTTGAAGTTTCCTAAGTTCTTGAATAGTCTATTTAATTTTTCAGCTTTTGTTTTCCTTTGCTTTTCAGTTAGCAAACTTTGTGGCGTTATCATCGACCCAGGGATTTTCCCCCTAATCATGTCCACATGCTGGTAAAAGGAATTGCTGTAAACAAGTCTTGAGCACCATGGTGGTGGTGAGGTGTGTCTGCTAGTGGGGGCTGTGCCTCTGGGCTGTGGATTTCCTGAGTGTTTTTGTTCCCTGCCCTTAGGTGAAGAGGACTGTTAGAATGGACCCCAGCTGGGTGTTTTCCTGCTCGTGCTGTGGAAGGTTCCTGCCAACTGCACTTGGGCATTACCCTTCCCAGGTGAGTTAGATTCTGATAATATTCTAGCAAGTTAGGTTGTGGTTAGTTTTTTTGTTTGTTTGTTTGTTTTTTTCCCCCAAAGGCCCGGCTTTGATCCAAGGAACAGAATACTGAATACTCTGCTTCGTTTCAAAACAGTTCCTTTGCCCTGCCCAAAGCTCAAGGGGGTTTGGTTCTGATACTGTGTCAATCTGGTGAAGCTTTTTGTGGGGGTAAATGTGACCCAATGTGACCTAGATCCCCCTGAGGTTTATTATTCTCTCATTTGTCCACACTGAACCTTCAGCAAATCCATAATAAAGGCAGGAACAGGACACAGTGCAGGTTCTCTGATCCAGCAGACTGAGTAAAGGAGGAGTCAGAGTCCTCAGTGGTTTTTTGCAGGCTTTTTATTGGGATTTACCCAGTACACAGCAGGCAGGGGTGCTGGGGGGCCGGGAGGCTGGCAGGCCTCCCAGCCCCCAGCAAGTCCTCACTCTATCTGGGCTCTCTGGCCTTCTCTCAGCTTCTCTGCTCTTGTGTTCGTTCTGCTGCTTCTCGGCTTCTTCATCGGCTTCTCTTTCGGCTTCTCCTGGCGTCCCCGTGACGCCGCCCTTAAAAGCACAGTCTTAGCCCAGGTGTACCCACTCCAGGTGCCCGCCATCAGGCATGCATTCAGGATCACAGGTTCCCTCATCCATCCTGATGGCGGGAGGGCAGAAAAGCCTGATACTTTTCCTTACCCTACATCCATCAACTACAGTTCGAGTTTTTCTGTCCACCACTGGCTCCCCAGATTCTTCTGCACATGACCTTCCCGTGGCTGGTAAGTCACTTTTCTCTGCGTGCATCTGTCCCTTTCTCAGTGATTGGGGCAGTGTTTGCTGCTGTTTGTTCATCTTCTCCATCATAGAAAAGCTGCTGGCTTTTTAGTCTCAGATTTTTAAATTTTGCTAGGAAAAAGTAGAAATGTCCAAGCTCCTCATATGCGAAACCAGAAACCAGAAGCGGTGTTTGTTTTCCTTTCTAAGAATATCCACCCTCTGTGCGCCTGTTTGCAGCCATCCCGGGCCGGCTAGGCTGACTGCCTGTTCAGGCGGCTTAAATGAGAACCTTGGAGCACTTGGCATCAGCCCCACAGGTTTTTTAATAATGCGCAGGGGAAACAAGCCAGCAGGGAGACAGCAACTTGGGCCCCCTGCAAAGCTCTTGATGGTTTTTCCTCTGGGCTTTCTCAGGTGTCATTTCGTGGTGTCTCCCTCACGCAGCCTCGCTCCCCCCTCATAGCTGTTTTCCCTGCAGTGGCCTTTTTTTTCCTGTTTGAGTGACACCGCCCTTCTGGCCGCAGCCTCCAGGCCCAGGTGCGCCCACTGGCACATGCCCACTCCGCGCTCCAGGTGCCACCCTCAGGAGCATGGGCCCCACAGCCATGTGCCTCCACAGAGGCCACGGAGTAAAAGCCTGACCATCTCATTTACCCTGCAGTGCATTCCCCACTGGTTCTTGCTTGTTTCCTTTTCCACTAAAGCCCTCAGCATATTAATCATAATCTTAAAAAATTCCTCCTCTGCAAATGCCAACATTCTGCCACATCTGCATCTGGTTCTGACACGTGCTCTAGCTTTATTTATTTATTTATTTTTTAGTGTGCTAGCAATGTTCTGTTGAAGGCATAGGTGATGTGGGTAAAAGGAGTTTGTGTAACGGACCCTGGTAATGTAGTGGAACAGTTTTGGGTGAGCCGGTGCCTCTGAATTCTGCTTCCCTAGCGATCCTCAAGCTTCCTTCACCATCTGGGAGGCACAGGGTGGCTAGAGGTGGCTAAATTGGGTGCCTCCCTTCCTTTCTGGCATGCGAGGGGGAGCTGGAGTTGCATGTCTCTGCTGCGGTTGGGGAAGACTCTGATCTAGTCCCAGCAGCTTATTCTCTGGTAAGGTGTTTCTCCTGAGAGCAGAGCTTGTTAAAGAGAACAGTGAACAGTGCTCTGGTGTATAGAAAAATGGTTTCTTTTTTCACCCAGCAACCCTCCACCACACCCCACCAGATAGTATGAGGAATTTCTCTATTTCTCTACAATGATCAGCGTGAAGACTAGAACTCTCCGTGTGGGGACCATCCAGTGATTGGATTCCACACAGGGATTTGACTCTCAAAAATTTCCACTCTGAGTCTCTAATAATTTCCCTACCAGAGTGAGCTTCCTGAAGAGATGACTCCACTGGGTCATTGTGATTTATTATGTAGTTTCTATATCTGCCAGCCTGTCCTTCCAATTTTTGGGGTCATGCTTTGTTCTGTGATCTCATTTCTGTAGCAGATCTAAAGAGAGTTGTCGCTTTCTCTCAGTTGTCTCATTTGGGATGGACTTGAGACCTCTAATCTCCTTACCTACTTGACTGGAAACCAAAGAGTACATTTTTCTAGAGTGCATTCCATCACAGATATCCCATGATATGCTTATGTATTGACCTTTTAGACATCAGGTTACTCATTATCCTGTATGAATAATACTGGAACAATAATGCTATATATTTTAAATTATTTTCTAAGACTAGCTTGCTGGAATCTATCAAAAAGCATTTAGGACTTAAATTGATCAGTATTTGTTCATCTTTATTTCCTGTATAATAATCAGTGCCCTTGGCCTGTCAGAACTTTGGAGGGCTTTTGAAGAAGTTGATTAATTTTTAGTCAAAGTTTCCAGTCTGAGAACTATACATCGTATATAAAATAAAGAACTGTGTATTTTCTACTACTTGGATACAAAATTTCTTATTTTAATTGAGTTTTTATGTTATTTTGCTCACTTGATTTCTATCAAAATTATGTGAAAAATCTTCCATTATAATTGTTGACTGGCTATTTTCTGCTTATATTTCTGAAGTGGTTGCATTATTTGTTTTGAGTTATATTGCTTAACTCATAATGATTTAGGATAGTTGCTGGATGTGTAATCCTTTTCATCATTTTCCTGTGAGTGATTTAGACTTGAATTTCATTTTGAATTCTATTTTGTCTGATTATATTTTCACTATTTGTCTTAGTGAGAATTTATCTTGTTGAGCTCCGTTTTTACCATTATTGGGTTTTAGAGATAGAATACTTTGTCCTTTTAAAATTATGTATGGCTAGATTTTGATTTTTATTCAGATTGAAAGTCTTTACAGTAATTGATATCTTCAGTGTTGGTCTATATTCTGAGCTTTGTGTATTTTGGCTAGTCATGTTTTTCCCTACTATAGACTCCCCCACCCCCACCTGGATAGCTTCTTCTAATTTTGGAAATATATATGCTACTGTTTTTCTTCCATTGATTGTGCTTCACATTTAAAAATCTCATTTATTTTTTTAAAGATTTATTTATTTATTTATACAAGCACTGGGTACAGTCAGAAGCGCGGGAGGGTGAGAGAATTCACCAGAGCCAGAGCGAGGAGCAGAGCAGGCAGAACGACTGAAGTACACTGCTGAGGGGAGCAGCAGGCGGCAGGAGAGGTCTGCGCGCCGTGTGGGACCCTTGCCGGTGGCCAGGGATTGAACTGGTGCTGCAGAAGCTGTGGGCAGCTTCACAGCCCAGCACTCAACCGCTGCACCACCGGGGAGGCCCAAAATCTTATTTATGATGGCATGCACAAAACTTGGAAGAATAATGAAAGGGACATCAGGGACCCATATGGCCAAACATGTAAGAAAAAAACAGGACTGATGCTATTAAAACTCCTTGTGTCCCTCTAATTCGCCTCCTGTTCCAGTGTCACCAGCTGCTCCAGTGTCACCAACCACAGCTTGATGTTTTCATTATCTAGTTTCAGTTTATGCCTTTCTATATTTGTGAATTAACAGGCAGTACTATGTTATATCTTTATACTTTGCTTTTTGTTTATTTTTATTGACATTAATTACATGTAGCATACTACTTTCAAGCATACAACATAGTGATCCAATAGTTGTATATATTGTGAAATGTTCTCTGTAATCAGTTGAATTAACTTTCATCTACCTTGTTTTTTAATTTGGGGCATTAAGTTTGAACAGTATAGAAACATGAAGTAGAGAAGAAAATTAGGTGATTCAAGATCATCTTTGAACTAAATATCTAATTAAGTGACATGAGGAGGTTCTAGGTAATAACTGTGTCCATTAATAATTTGCATTAATTCTTTTGGAGTTATGAAAGTATTAACTTTTAGGTAGTGCCTTTAGATTCACACTAGGATTTAAATGTGGAGTTTTAGTGTTGATGATATAATCTACATAGAAATGATTATTTGCAGTTATCTGAGTATATATTTGTTCTTTTTCCTGTTATATCAAGTTATTTCTTTACACACAATATTTTCTACCTTTGGAAAATTAAAATTGGAAAATATTGTAGCAAAGTTTTCTTTTTATGAATAACTTTATACAGTGTGAGTGCATCTTAAAAATTATTCATGTGCTCTTCCACTGCTACATTTAGCATTTTGTTCATCTTTGAGATCCCCAGCTTGATTTATTAAAGAATGTTAACTCACATAGGTAAACCCAATATTTAAAGTAAAGATTAATTGGGCTTTATATATTCCTAAAGGTCTCTCTCCCTTGCCCAATTTATCATTTCTTAAAAAAAAATAAGTATCCTTTAAAACAGAATACTAGAAAAATGTTCATGTGAAAGCTGCATCTTTCACTTTTTTTTTTTTAAGATTTATTTGGGGTACAGGCCAGAGGTGCTGGGGATGAGAGGATTCACCAGAGTCAGAGTGGGTAATAGAACAGGCAGACTGACTGAAATACACTGCTGAGGGGAGCAGTGGGTGAGACAGGAGAGGTCTGCTGTGCTATGTGGGTAGCTTCTTGGCCAGGGATCAAGCTCAGGCTGCAGTGGCTGCAGATAGCTTCAAAGGTTATGTCATAACTCCTTGTGCCACCAGCGAGGCCTTGCTTTATTTATTTTTATCTATTTTTTTAAAGATTTATTTATTATGCATACAAGAACTGGGTGCAGGCCAGACGTGCAGGGGGTAAGAGGATTCACCAGAGACAGAGTGGGGAACAGAACAAGCAGACTGACTGAAATACACTGCTGAGGGGAGCAGCAGGCGAGAGAGGAGGAGTCTGCTGTGCCATGTGGGTTGCTCCCTGGTCAGCTGGGGATTCAAACTTGGGCTGCAGAGACTGGGGATAGCTGTGCTTCACCCATTGCTGTGCTTAACCCATTGCACCACCAGGGAGGCCCCCTTTCATTTATTTTGTATGTCATACCAAAAAAAAAGTTGTAAGCAGTAACAAAACATTAAAATCCATGTTTTTTTTTTTTCCTTTACAAGTTTGATAGTATAATTGGGAGCGATGTATTTAAGCCAAAATTTCAATTCAAACTTTGTCTATAGCAGAGATAAGAATTATCAAAATTGTAGGAAACTAAACAAATTTATGTACAATTTATGATGACATTAGTTTTTATCTTATGTCATGGAATCCTGAGGTGGAGTGATCATATCTTTCTTCTTGAAGACTGAAATGAACATTTTATTTATGAAATCATTTTAAAACAACTCTTTGTACCAAAACTCAAACTTTATTCCCAACAGACTTTCAAACTTTATTCCTAGCACACAATTCTTATTTTTGGTGTTTATGTACTAAGTTCCTTGATCAAGCAAATGCTGAAAAAAAAATTATAAAGCTGAAAATTAGTTTTGAAAATATGTTGTAAGAGATTAGGAAGCTCTCAATAGAGTGTGGAATTGGAGCCTGAGGTTGAGAGCAGAAAGTGGAGCTGCCATTTGCTGTGATCACTTCCCAGAAGACACTTTCCCCAGAGCTGTTGGCAACTTGAACAGCTATGGTGAGACGCTAATAACCTAAGTTGAGCTTTTGTTAGACTTGAGGAACACAATTTAGAGTTTAGAATCTGTTAGAAGCTATGGTCTCTGGAAATCACTCAAGGTTTTAGCTGAGCCCCTAGCAGTAGAAATGAACAGGAAATAGAATAAATTTTCAAGCTCAAAAACCCCACTTTAAGTTACTCAACTTCTTAGTGAATGAAAGTAATCAGGCAAACATAATGTCTCTAAAATAAATATCTATTAAAAGAAAAGAAAAAAAAATGATGTTGGGAAGTAAATAGCATCACAGCAAATTTTAATTATCAGTGTAACTTTTCACATAAAACATCCAGAACACAATCAAAGCATCTCATTCAAATGAGAAAATATGGATGTGGATAGCAAGAGAAAAAGACAGAGTAGAAACATGGTTCTTTCTATTAGGATTAATGAAACATTTCAGGATAATTTTTCAACCAATGAAAACACAAAATTAAAATGTCAAGAAAGTTCACAGAATTTTAAGTAATAATTAAATGAAGAATCAAAACAATGGAACAGACAAAATAAACCAAAATAAACCATACAGATATTGTTACAGAATCCCTTGAACCTAAACCTCTTTCGCCTAACCTTTCTGTGATTGAGCCCCCAGCCCCCAGGAATTCAGACAATCATAGTGAGAAACAGGCCCCCTCCCCTAGCCCTGCAGAAGCCTTCTGTCTTCAGGAAGTGGCTTTAGAGCCAGCCAAATCCTGATAGCAGCTCAGTTGTAGATGACAGAACACTGACCTAGAAGTGACTTAGATCTCAGTAGCCTGCTAAAATGCATGGGCTAGGTGGAGACTTCTATGCTAGTGAAATATATGAAGGAGCAGGTGGCTCTTATGCACATGTCCTGCTATAGCCCAGTCCAGAACATGTGATGATGGATGCTATGATTCACCACCCCACCCTGGCAACCAACCTCATGAAACTAGGACACCCCCCTCCAGTGAACTTGACACTCCTCTCCTATTGTGTGATCCAAAATTGACATTTCTCCCTTGATATCTGTTGGTGCTTTGGGATTAATTGGTGAAAGCCAGACAAAAACTTTAGGATCTATAACAATATAATGCCAAACTGAGGCTGCCAGGTGAAGGGGATGTTAGGAGCAAAGCAGTGAGGTGGCCCAGTGGATTGTGGTGGAGGACAATGGAAGCCCTGGTGGTGGCCCCATTGTGTTGACATACATCTGCCAAAGTATGAACCTGTATCTCTAAATCAACTTCACCTCAATAAAAAAAATACAGAATTGAGTGTATACCTATGAAATGAACAATTATATAATAAAATAAATGCAATAATACAAACATTATTTTTCTTTTGATTGGTATGCAAATAGATATACTACTCTTACTAGCCCTGTTTTTCTTTTTTTTTTTTTAAGATTTATTTATTTATTTATACAAGCGCTGGGTACAGTCAGAAATGTGGGAGGGCGAGAGAATTTGCCAGAGCCAGAGCAGGGAACAGAACAGGCAGATTGACAAAATACACTGCTGAGGGGAGCAGCAGGTGCAGCAGGAGAGGTCTGCCGCTCCATGTGGGACCCTCGCTGGTGGCTGGGGTTCAAACTGGCGCTGCAGAGGCTGCGGGCAGCTTCGCAGCCCAGCGCTCAACCTCTGCACCACCAAGGGAGGCCCACCCTATGTTTTTCTTAATAAAATCTTAAGATAAAGTGATGAATGCGTGAAAGCTCTGATATGCTGCTTTGCGATGGGCACATTTAATTAGTACTTACTTCTGCCTTTCACAGAAGAGTAGCTGCCTGCTAGCTTGCATTGGCATTGGGCCTGTAAATGTTTATTACATCTGGAAGAGACAAATCAGGTATTACAAAATGTAGCCTGAGACACACACAATGGGAACAATTCTTTTTTAATTTTATTGAGAAAAACGAAAGAGTAGCACTAATAAACAAATTACCAATAACCTTTAAATATTTGTATGGTGTCTGGCTTGTCAAAATAAAGAGCTCTTATGGAAGGCCAGTTCTCTCCTGGCATCAACATTAAGCACTTCAGTAAACAAAGCTTTAGGCAGTTACACTCAAATCAGTGTAATTTTATGAATTTGTTGAAAAATGTATCTACAAATCTAAGAAGTTCAGTGAGATCTAAAAAGGAGAAACAATCAAGATAACTAACGATATATTTAAAATACTAAAAGAAAATCATCAACCTAATGTTCTATGTATAGCAAAAATCGCCTTCAAAATTTGGAATGAAAACATTTTCAGATAAACAAGAACTGAATGCTTTGCTCTTTCAAAACTACTTCAAAACATTTGCTAGTTCAAAACTGAAATGGACTATTTTTGATTGAACCAAAGGCAGTAAAGAATTAATGAAAACAAGAAAAGAAAGTAGAAAGCAATAATGACATGGTAGATACAAACAAAGACATCTCTAATTGCCCTATTTATAAATACATCTATAGTTCAATTATAAAGAGGCTATCAGAAAGGTTTAAAAAGGGAAATCCAACTACATGTTGTTGCTGAGAAATGCACTTAAATATAAAGATAAGAACTGAACTTTATAAAACAGGTAAGTGAAGAAATAAACTGCAAACATCATCGTAGGAAAGGTGATTTGTTCACTTTCAGAAAAATACCTTCAAAGTAGAGGTAAGTGTTAGACACAGAAAGTGTTATCAAAATTTCTTAACAATCCTTAGCTGCATGCTTCTAATGAGAATATAAAAGAAACAAGTGAAATTTTACCAAATTTAAAGAAGAAACAGACAAAAATGTAAACATAGTTGGAATACTTAACTTTCCCGTTTGATAGCTTCTTTATTCACTTAGATGTATCCTCTTGACTGTCCTTGCGTAGGATAAGTTCTCCAATGTCATCATTTTCTTACATGCAATACCATCATTTATTATATGCTCTGGTGAGAGGAATCTCTGATTCTTCTCTCTTAAAAAAAAATAGAAGGTGGATTAACTTGCTATTTGATTGTTAATGTAATCAAGAGAACCATAATTCCACAGTGATGTACATATTGTAAATATTGGAGCTATCCTTCAAAGTATATATAATGGATATTTTTAAGGATTTTTTAAAAGATTATTTATACACAAACTGGGGTACAGTCAGAGGCGTGGGAGGATATGAGAATTCACCAGAGACAGAGCGGGGAGCAGAACAGTCAGACAGACTGAAATACACTGCTGAGGGAGCTGCGGGCTAGGCAGGAGAGGTCTGCCATGCAAAGTAGGTTTCTCCCTGCCAGGCTCGGAATTGAACCCATGCTGCAGAGGCTGCGGACAGATTAACAGTGTAGGGCTCAACCCGCTGCACCACCAGGAAGGCCCTGTATTTTTTAAGGATTTTAAGAGGAAGGTAAACATATGTAAAATTTAAGTAGTAAAATGGAAATTACAGCAAAATTTCATATGAAAATTCTAGAAACAAAAATCATACCATCATGCGTAATTCTTCAAAGTCTAATAAGTATGTTTGATAGCATTGAAGAAACAATCAGGGAACTAGAAGCTAGAAGTTAGGTCTTCAAAATTACCAAAATTAAAACCAAAAACTGACAATCAAGGCGGGGTATAGATGTCCAAGAACCTCCTCATCTTGGCAGCTGATCTCAGAATTTCACCCTCCAGAACTGTGAGAAGATAAAATTCAGTTGTTCCATCCTTATGTGGTTTTTGCTCTGACATCCCCAGCTGACTAATACAGTGGGGTCAGGATATACATTTTGTTTTCTTTTTCTTTTTTTCAAATATTTATTTATTTATGCATACAAGAACTGGCGCCCAGGCCAGAGGTATGGAGGGTGAGGCAGATCACCAGAGAGAGTGGGGAGCAGAACAGGCAGATCTACTGAAATACACTGCTGAGGGGAGCAGCGGGAGAGCCAGGAGAGGTCTGCTATGCCATTTGCGTAGCTCCCTGGCCTGGGTTCGAACTCATGCTGCAGTGGCTTCGGATAGCTTCCTAGGTTGCGTCTTAACCCTTTGCACCACCAGGGTTTCTAATGTGACTGAATTATGACTTTTGAAGTTTTCTAATGTGACTGAAATATGACTTTTGAAGTAGGTTCTTTGTCAGTCATTTCTTTTGTGCTTTAAATGATGACCTTAATCTTTTTCTTTCTTTGGTTTTTATCAAATTGATAGGTTATTTTCATTCAGTAATGACAGATAAAGGTACAATCATTCACCTAATAGCCAAAGGATGCCATAATGCTTCTAATTTATGTTTTATGCGCACATCCACACATTGATTTTAAATCTTGTGGTCAGTTATGATAATCGAGATACATATTTCTTTGCAAATGGACCACATTTACATGCCTTAAAAGCAACAGCAAAATGAAGAATGTATATTGATAAAAGGATGTTTTCTTTATATTTCCATTACACTAACTTGATTGTCTCTAGAGTTTAGAATATTATGGCATAAAACTTGCTTTTCTGTCTTTGGGATCATTTGTTTTGATGCATACATTTTCCTAGAACTAACAGCATATTTCACCTCCAATTTTTCAATTACTTTTATTATTTTTTCCAAGCCATTAGCCTGATGTGAGGACTTATTTATACTGAAATTACTATAAATTTCATGACCATTGACAATAGTTAATGAAATTTTATTAATTTATCAACTCAGAATGTTGAGTGCTGGTGAAACTTATAATAAAAGAGGCATAGAAATGCACTCTAAATAATTTTTCTAAAGATCTTAATATAAGGTACATGATTAAACATTTCTTTATGTAACACAAACATCTTACTGATATTGTTTTTCATCTATAAATTATCCTTAAGATTATATTCCCCTATTTATATACATGGATTTTAAAGAGTATAAACCTGTTCTTCAGATAAATAAATTAGTCTTCTCCTTGTAACAGATTGTGTATATTCCTAGTAGTTCTCCCTCCAAAAGTAGGAAATCACAGTACGAATGTGTTGTCAGAGCTCAGTATATAGTGTTGGTTCTCAGAATAGCAAGAGGCAAAAAAGCAGAAATGAATATTGACAATAAAGCCACACCAAACATCTTAGTGAAAATGGGAAGAAAATTAAGTGAATTCTCTTTTCTACCGATACTACCATCTAGGAGAACTACACCCTTTCCTGTATAGCAGTTTTTGAAAATAAAAAATAAATTGTATAGTAAAAAGACTATGGTAAGCAAGGCATTTCTGAGTCTCTTGGGGTAGTTACTCTACATTTCACAAATTGTTGTCTTTTGAGCCAGCTGTTTTATATTTATTTATTTTTTTTTTATAGAGGCATGTTTTTATTTATTTGTTTGTTTGTTTTGTTTGTTTATACATGCACTGGGTACAGTCAGAAGCGCGGGAGGGTGAGAGAATTCACCAGAGCCAGAGCAGGGAGCAGAGCAGGCAGAAGGACCCAAGTACACTGCTGAGGGGAGCAGCGGGCGGCAGGAGAGGTCTGCGCGCCATGCAGGACCCTCCTCTGGTGGTCGGGGAGCAGCCAGGGATCGAACCGGCGCCGCAGAGGCCGCAGGCAGCTTCGCAACCCAGCACTCAACCGCTGCGCCACTGGGGAGGCCCTAGCTGTTTTATATTTAGATTGAATTGTTTCTAAAGCAATACTCTTCATTTATATAAAATCACCTCTTAATATTAATAATTCATAGGCTAAAAACCAGTGCTTGCTGAACTTGAACTTTTTTTTTTTTTCCCATGCAACAGCAATAAAGAAAGATCTTACTCTAATATTGCATGGTGGCACCTTAGAAAATCCCACGTAGTGCTTAGATAAAGTTCAAATATTCCTTTCACCTATATAAGTTTAAAGTGTCAGTTTTGCAGTCCAAAAAGAGCAGCATAACAAGTTGGAAAAATAAAATAGTGTTCTAATTAGACATACAAGTTTGAATAAATATTAACTAAACCAGGAGGAAAACAATGGTATAAATCAAGCAGAGGGCAGGCTTAGAGAGTTGTGTCAGTTTTTGGTCATTTTAATTACATATGGTAGGGTTTGTGTTATGGGCTCAACTTTGTTCTACCTAATTTGTATGTTGAAATCCTGACTCTTAATGGGACTGTATTTAGAGATGGGAACTTCAGGTAACTAAGTCAGGTACAATGAAGTCATAGGGAGGGACATTTATCCAACTGGACTCATGTCCTGAAATGCAGAGAAAGAGGCACCAAGGCTTTCATCTCTGCACATGCGCACAGAGGAAAGGCCATGTGAGGACATGGCCAGAAGGCAGCTCCCTGCCGGCCAGCCAGGAATAGAGGCCTCATCAGCTCCCAGCCCCCTCTGCACCTTGATGAGGGTTTTGGCTCCAGATTATGAGAAAATACATTTCTGTTGTTGAAGCTAGCAGATTAGTGGAGGAGCAGATTTGACACTGTGAGTTCATTACAGATGTGCATCCTGTGGTGCATCCTGTGTTTGGGCTGGTAGCACCTCCCTCCAGCTGTTTACTATATTGTTGTTGTCTGTGAGAGGAGGCTGCCTGGATCCAAAATTGGATCACAGCACCAGAGCTGCTTGGGGATGGAGAGGTGCATGAATGAGTGTCGTAAGATGAGACAGAAAACTCTGCTTTCTTGTGTGTGTTTCTCAAACTCAGAGCTCTTGTTCCAGGAATAGGAAAAAAAAAATGTCACAAATCAATGAGTGTTGGTTATATTTCCTTTTCCTTGGGCCTCAGAAATTACAACAGAATTAATAAGCTAATGGAGATACTAGGTGGCACTGATATAGTGGGGAGGGAGAGGTGACTGTTTTTAATAAGATAATGTTTTCCATCCTCAATTACATGTTACTCAATAAAAATCAAGCATTTTGGTTTTCCCTGTAGTCAGCAAAAATGTCGATTACTGATTACCATCTTTGGTATAAGTATGTAGATTAAGATGTACTTTAGTATCCTTTTTATTTTATTTTTAAATGTCTTTCACATTTTTCTTTCTTTTTTTTTTCTTTTATGAAATGGAGAATCCAAATCTGGGCTGCTTTCAAATCTTCACAAAACTTTATATATAGACCCTGCTTCCCATGATATCCAGGTGTTCGTGGATCACTTCACTTGCACTAGACCCTGAGCTCAGAGTATTGTAAACAAAGGAAATTGATGCCGTTAAGAGAAAGAAGGAACATAGTGTATGTTTCATAAAACTATACATAATTTCATCATAGATAGATCTCATGAAGATAATGGTGAGCATCCATGTAGAAGGAAATATAGGGTGTGATATTATTTCTTTAGATTTTAAAGCATCTATTATATAAATGATATAATTGTATGGACATCTATTATATAAATGATATATATGTTATATATACAAACAGAGATTGTCACTGGTAATATTTTACAATGGAAAGATAATCTGTTGTCTAGATTGAAGGTGAACGAGATGGAGCTGAAGAGGGGAACGTGAAGATCATCAATGGTGTCAGAATTATTCCTCTTCTTAAAAAAGCTGTGATGGGCCTCCCCGGTGGTGCAGCGGTTGAGAGGTGGGTTGCGAAGCTGCCCGCAGCCTCTGAGGTACTGGTTCTATCCCCAGCTGCTCCCCGGCCATCGGAGGAGGGTCCCACATGGCGCGCAGACCTCTCCTGCCGCCCGCTGCTCCCCTCAGCAGTGTACTTCGGTCCTTCTGCCTGTTCTGCTCCCCACTCTGGCTCTGGTGAATTCTCTCACCCTCCTGCACTTCTGACTGTACCCAGTGCTTGTATAAATAAATAAATCTTGAAAAAAAGCTGTGATGTCAGGAAGTGTTAGAATATGGAGAAAGAGGACCACATTGTACTGTAGGTGGGAATGTAAATTGGAAGAGCCATTTTGGAAAGTAGATTGAACTTACGTTAAAAAAAAAAAAAAACTAAAGTAAAAATAGTTATATACCATATCTTCTTGATTCATCCTTCTCTTTCTTTGGACATTTGAGTTGTTTCCATATCTTAGCTATTGTAAATAATGCTGCAGTAAACAGAGGAGTGCAGATTTCTTTTCAAATTAGTGTTTTTGTGTTCTTTGGTAGATTCCTAGGAATGGAACTTGAGGGGAGAAGTCATATTGTACGAAAATGAATGCTGATTTAACAAAATAAATATTTTTTAAAAACTAAAAATGGAGATAACATACAATCCTTTTTTTTTTAATTATTCATTTATGCATACAAGAACTGGGTACAGACCAGAGGTGTGGGAGGTGAGAGGACTCACCAGAGACACAGCGGGGAACAGAATAGGCAGACTGACTGAAATACACTGCTGAGGGGAGCAGCGGGCAAGTCAGGAGAGGTCTGCTGTGCCATGTGGGTAGCTCCCTGGCCGGGGATAGAACTCTTGCTGCAGTGGCTGCAAGTAGTGTCATAGGTTGCATTTTTAACCCCTTGCACCACTGGAGAGGCCCATACAATCCTGTTCTTGGCTATCTAGCCAAAGAACTTACATGTGCAATATAGACAAACAAAGCGTGAGACAAAACCAAACCAATAATTATCCTTAGAAACCTGACTGTGGAATCTAAGCTATAAGGAGAGGGGATTACGGAGGAAGGTGACCCAGTAGGCGATGTTGGAGGGCTGAGGGTTTTTTGTGGTGGGGTGACATGCATTTGTAGAGGTTGGATCCTTGTATCTTTGAATCATGTAGAGTGGTATTAATCAATGTTTCCTCACTGTTTAATGTGGTATATTTATTTTGAAAAATGCCTGGTAGGATTTGTTCTAGAACTCTAATGATAGGTAGGGTGGAGGGATTATAAGACATGATTTAGTTCCATCTTCCTTTGGCTTTGCTTTTCAGCATATTTAGGTTGTTTTAAGGTTATTTTCATTAAAAACAAGTTCTGTTGAAAATAAGAACAATTCGTAGATATGAATAGATTTACTTAAACAGAAGTCTTGTACTTAAAAAAAACCATAAATACAGAAATGATCAAAACACATAAAAATGCATGCTACATTACTACAAATTTTCTATTTATCATTTATGACTTTAAAAGGATGTTTCTCTCTCAAGATTAGATTACTTTTAATATCGTTGCTTTGATTTTTACTGAAACTATTTGCTAAGCATTCAATTTAAAAAGTCATTATATTTAAATTCCAGCAAAATGTAGCCATACTCTAAACTTTCTAATAGTTGTATCATTTAAAGTTTAATATTTGGTGGTGAGTCTCTTTTCCTTTCTTGTACATAGTTCAGGTAAAATTAAGGTAGAGATAGTTACACACATCACAAACACAAGATTACAGTTTGGGACAATTTGGCAACCCATGCACACACCTTCACATATCATCAGATACAAAATATTTTCATTGTTCCAGAATGTTCCCTCAAGGCCTTGTCTTGAATGTATTTTTGTGTATATAACTATGTTCCTTTGCTCTGTTTTTTTGATCTGTTGTCTGTTCTTACAACTTGAAATCAGATGTTATAGCATATAAACAGTTGTCAGTGTTTTTCAAAATGTTTTTGCTTCTTGTTTCGTTCTGTAAATTGTTCGATTAGCTTCTCAATTTCTACATAACCTATGATTTTTAGTGGCATTGCATTCAACCTATGGAGCCATTCCATTTCATGAATGTTATTTTGTATTTTTCAGTACATAGTTCTTGCAGACCTTTATTCTTGCAGAACTTTATTCTTAAATCATCAGTGTTTTTACAACATGTAATTGAAATTTACTATTATAATTTGCTAAAAGCATAAGCATAGAGACAAACCATCTGCAGAGAGAGTATGATATTAGGTCAAGGAGAACCTTTGGAAACCATTCTCTTGAAGTCCTGAAGCCCCTGGTTTCTCCCAATTATCTGATTATAAACATGTAAGAATGATATTCATAAGTTCCTTGTCACAGAGTGTGCATAGCAACGCTACTCTGGAGAAAAACATTTTGCAGCTTTTCTAAGTCCTTGTTATGCTCCACATTGATCAGCTCTTGCTACCTGACTAGAAGAGCAAATTACATGAGCTAATGAAACTGCGAGAGAGAGAGAGAGAGAGACAGCTATAAGTGAATTAAGTTGGCCCCAGATCAATAATGTAAATCAAAGAATTAAAAAAAAAAGAAAGGATAAAGAAATGACCCAATCCTTTTTGTAGCACAAAAGCTATGATTAAAAGCCAATTGCAAAAGAAAACAATAATTTTAAGCAAACAAGTTAGATCACCAAAAGAAAGTTAACAAATAGAAACATTTGTCAGGAAAGTTTGCTGTGATCACACATCTAAGCTGTTACAGTTTTGTTGGTGATTTGTTAGTCTGGTCTATTAACAAAGCACTAAATGGATGAATTATTATATATTTTTGCTTTCTCATATGGATAGTACTTATTAAGGGAGGAGAGTAAGGTAAAATTTGTAAATTGAATGAAAGTTGTCCTTTATTGAATAAAAGTAACCAGTATGGACACTTATTTACATTTTTTTTAGGAAAGTTACCCCATGGCTATAAATTTTTAAATCAAAGTGACAAGACCAGTTTTAATTATTTTCACTTAAACTTTTCATTGACATGTGCCATTTTCCCCAAATAAATTTAACTTACAAAATGTCATTGATTCACCAAAACATGTCATTCATTTTCTTTCAGTAACACTACTCATTCTACTCAGTTTGTATGGATTTCCAATTATATAACTTCCACACAGACTTAAAATGTCTGTCAAATTATTGCTTTAAATCACAGGTTAAATTCTTTATCTTAATGTTATTTTTTTTCTCATAACACTTTTTACATTAGAACACTTTAAAATAGTTAGCATCCACTTTGTCTATTGTATTTTTGTTATTTAAAGTTATTTTTGCTGTTACACTTTGGAGAATTTTAGAAATTGAAACTGGAATACACATAGAGAATATCTAGTCTAAATTTCTTTCTTTCAGTTTAGGAAAACTCCATAAAATTAAGCAATTTACCTAAGGCTACCCAATGTCAGAACCACTGAAAAACGTAGGATTTCACACAATTTAAATCTGAAAAATGAGATAAAACTTTTGCAATAAACTCTAATCATTATAAGTGAAAAGAACTAATTTAGAGCTCCAAATAGTCTTTGCTCAGTTTAAGCTTTCACAAATGCATGGACCATGTAATTGGAACTACAGTCACCATCAAGACTCAGCATAGTTCCAGCACTGGTAAAAGTTCCCAAGTAATGTTTACAATCCACTGCCCCGCCCCAGGGAACTACTGGCCTGGTGTATGGCATCATGCTCATTTATCAGAATGGATTTGATTTGTCTATATTTTATATTATATTATTTTTTAAAGATTTATTTATGCATACAAGCACTGGCATACAGGCCAGAGGTGCGGGGATTGAGAGGATTCACCAGGGACAGAATGGGGAGCAGAACAGGCAGATCTACTCAAATACACTGTTGAGGGGAGCAGCAGGTGAGACAGGAGAGGTCTGCTGCGCCATGTGGGTGAGCTCCCTGGCACGGGTTTGAACTCGTGTTGCAGAGACTGTGGGTAGCTTCGTATTGCCTCATCTTCATAGTGCTTACACCACCAGAAAGGCCCCCCATTACTTTTTTAACCCAATTTTGTCTTGTACTTTAGCCAGTTCATAAGAATGCATTGGATAATAGATGAATTAGCCATTTATATATATATATATATATATATATATATATATATATATATATAGAGAGAGAGAGAGAGAGAGAGAGAGAGAGAGAGAGAGAGAGCTCACAGTTGTTTGGCCTGAATAATTTCACACATACTTAATACTTCAAAAGAACACAAATTGCTTTAGGATAAGAGCTACAAAGGAATATAGCCCAAGATTAGAGTTCCTTCACTTCCATTATTTGCAAAATTACAGTTCTGCTTTGTAACAGAGTAAATGATAAGGATTTCTCTCGGGCTCTATGTTTCTCCCCCATCACTTAATTGTCCTTTGAAAAGCATGTAATTCTCATTCTGTCCGTTCTGTAACATTGTCAATAACTTTGGTGGCAAGTATCAGAAAGACAATAACATCAAATGGGGGTGTGCCAAATAAATGGATACAGGAAATGGATTTCTGTGCTCTTGGACTTGTAGGCTGATAACTGAGCCTATTTTAGGGTGGATAAAATAAGAGAGTTGCCAGAAGGAATACAAATCATGACTTCCACAAACGTGACATCCAGTGATTGATGCATTGTATAGAAGGGAGATTCATTGTGAGAAAGGTGGTCTGTTAGGGACATTAAAATCATTTTTCTTGTCAGAAATAAATGGTTCCCAGTCTGCTTTGCCCTTGCCAGCTTGTCGCAGACTTAGGTTTTCAAGGTATTTATCTTTCATGCTGCTGTATGCAAGATAAAGTTTCAAAAATTTTAAAAGTAAATATCATCCATAACCTAAATCTTTAGAGAAAACATGAAGTGCAGATCAGTCACTAGTTGTTTCCAGAATCACTGCATAAAAGCGAGTCATCTCCTGTAGGGCAGGCTTCAAGCTTCACTTTTAGAGTCAACCTACCAAACCAGATTTCTCATATTCTGTTTTATCCATGTCACTTGATGCCGTGAATATTGCCTTTATCAAACAGAATTGTGCAAGAGAAAGAAGGTAGATCATTGTAGCAGGTTCTTAATAAATGTTCATTGAAGGAATTGATGAAGCTCCACATAGGCCTGATTTTCCATCATATTGGGTTACTGGAACAGTCAGGACATTTTTTTTTCTGTTTTTCAAGCAAAAATGCATCATGACTTTTCCAACATCCCAATATTTTGTAGCTGTCCAGTGATTCACACAAAGCAAAGTAGCAACAGATTTGAACACAAGTCCTCGAACTGTTTCTTTTTATGATATGTGGAAGGTAAGTTTGTAGCTAATGACTGTTTCTTGCATGACTTCTTGCTTCCTGCTTGAGCCATGCTGAAATGCTTTCATATCCAGATATGTATGGCAAGTTGTTTCCTGTGATTGAAATGATTCCACTCTTCAGATCCGTATTCCTCAATACGTGTGTATTAGGCAGAATAATCACCCCCAAATACATATCCTAATTCCTGATACCTGTGAATACGTTACCTTATATAACAAAAGGGACATGCAGATGGATTAAACTGAGGACTTTGACATGGGGAGAATATTCTGTTTATTCTGATGAGCTCAGAGTACCACTGGGATGCACACAAGATGAAAGAGGAGGCCAAAATGTCAGAGAAAATGTTTTCGTGAAAGCATAGGTCAAAGTGGCCTGATTGGTGGCTTTGTAGATGACTGAAGGGCCATGGACCAAGGAAGCAAGTGGATTCCTAAATTGGAATTTCAGCCATAAAATATATACTGTCAGTGTTTATTTTGGAAAACAAAATAAATATTATATGGGGACAGCTAAGATTTACAACAGAAATTAGATCTTACATCGGTGTAGGAGGAGCTGTGGAAGGAAAACCAGGAATTTAAGGGGGTTAGCGGATCAGAAAGTCACTAATGGAAACAGGTTGGAGTACTTAGAAAGATGGTTGCTTGGAGTTTATAGGCAGCATCTGGGTGCTTCGCATGTCAGGCCACTAGAGGGGCCACAACTCGTGGAGAGGTGTGTGCCAGTCACCACCTCTGAGGAAGCAGCAATGAAATGCTTAGAGAAGTACCACAGGTGAATGGGGCCAGTGTTTAGGAAGAAGAGCTGGCAGAGGGAGTCTTCTGGAGTCTTCCACACTTGCTATTATTTAGCATGACTGCTATTACCTTAAGAGTGTAAAGGTTTTTTCTCACCCCCATTCCATCTAGTAGTTAAAAATGAGAATTAACTGGGTAAAGATTAGAAGATATATAGAAAATGTTAAAAAAATCAAAATGTTATTCATCGATCATGTCAGAAAGCATTTAAACTGAGTCTGTAATGTCATAGCTCTTCAAAAAAAATCAGGAGGTTGAACATCGCACTATAAAGCTATACGCAGTCTCTGCAGCGCTGGTTCGATACTGGATACTGGCCGGCCAGGGGAAAACCCACATGGTGCTGCAGACCTCTCCTATCTTGCCCGCTGCTCCCCTCAGCAGTATATTTCATTATTCTGCCTGTTCTGTTCCCCGCTCTGTCTTTGGTGAATCCTCTCACCCTCCTGAGCATCTGGCCTGTACCCCAGTTCTTGTATAAATATCAATCTTTAAAATAAAAAGAAATGTATTAGTATGGTAAAATTTTAATTTGTGCATTGGGATATAATTTTCTATATTACCCTCCATATTAAGAAATATTTGAACATTTTAAAAAACAATAATGCAGATGGGAAAATATATACAGTGATTTTCATTACCATTTATTATAATGGAAATATGAAAACAAATATTAAATAGTATGGAAATTGACCTTTCATAGTATAGTTTATTTTTCCATCATTGAAACTGTGTGTTTTAAAACATCACAAGGAGGAATGATTATTTCAAGTTAAGAAGTAGAATTCAATTTATTCAAATCCAATTCTCCAGTATGTAAGTATGCACTAAAATATATATGAGGGTACATATTTTAGGAGGATAATTTTGATTCAGTGTGAGAAAACTTCAAAATCACCAGAATATTTGAAATATAATGAGCTGTCAGCTAAAGCCATGATTTCCCCTACTGGGAAGTGACTCAGAAGCTCACTACCTGTAGCAGGAGCTAAGGAGAAGACTCATATAATAAGCACAAAGGTTTTGCTCTTTCTAATATTCTGGGCAATCTGTCACATTACTACTATAAAGAAACTGTAACATATTCTGTTCTTGTCTGTTTCAGCAATTGATACAGTGTCAATTAATTTCATTTACTTCCTCATGTCCATTAAAGAAGTTTTACATCTCACATTTCTCAGATAAATCACATAAGATTTTGATTTATAAGTTTTTAATTCACCAACATGTACCAATAACCTTTACTCTGAGATGGAATTCCTAGATGAATAAAACTTAAATTCATGGAAGTTGTTAATTTTCATGAAATATACAAATAAGCCTGTCCATAATCTGTCCTCAAAAATAGTGATGGTGATTGAAAAGCCTAAACAGAAAAACAAATACTACTTTTTTTTTTTATTACAGAGACCATTTCCCCATGATATGCATCAACATTCAAGAGACAATGTACACAAAAAAAAAAAAAAAAGAGAGAGAGAGAGACGATGTACACAGGTTTATAACAATGCTCATACAATTTCAGCATTGCTTATTACTTGGTGTTTGGTACTTTTCATTCCCAGTTATTTTTTCATCAGTGATTCTGTATCATTGTTGACATTTACTTGATCCCACAATTATTTGCATCTTTAGAATTCTGTAAGTTCTAAAATTTCAGGTAATTTAACACATGGGATATTTAAGGATTGGATTAAGTGATTGACCTGCTCAAAATATGCTTTACTTACTAATTTAAATGTAGTTGAAACATGATTCATGAAACTACATACCACCTAATGAGGTGACCCAGATTAGTGTAATCCATACTACCTGCTATTATCAATAGTTTTGATAATGGACTTATTTTGTCTCTACAAAGTAATGCCTTATGGAAAGCTAAGGGTGTGGTGATTATGACCAAAGTTCTTGGTGTACCCAGAACTGTGACGGTATCTGGTATCCCCACTCACCTCAGTTATTGAGTACCTCAGGCCAACGGAAGTCAGCTTCCCCCCACCGCTGCCCTACAGTGTTTTCTTAATGTTCACAACGCACAATCACAGGATGACTCCAAAAAGCCCATCTCTGTCCATAATTTAGTTGAGCAACTTGTGGTCTAAAGCAAAAGAGTCCCGTCTTCCAGTAACCTTGAAGTCTCTAAGCCCCGGTCACTGACACCTATTTCCATCCTCTGCCACCTGACTGGCATTGTGGTAAGAAGACTCAGTCATACTACTCAGACTCAGCTCCTGCCTTTTTGTGTCACTCTTAGCAATTTGTTATCCTCTATGGATTGGAGTGGCCTCATTTTTTTTAATGAAAGAAATGATGCTTAACTCTAATAATTGTTATGGATAGTGAATGACCTCTACCAGATATAAAGCACAAAGTAGTAAGCCAAGTAAAATAATGGTAACTCCCATCCCTTTGTATCTATTGCAATGCATTGATGCTTCTCTGAAGCTCAGCTGGGGGAGTTTTGCTTGATCATGAACTGTGTGCATGTGCACTGGATAGAACACATGAAACTATGAAATCTAAAGAAAATATACATTTTTGTTCAAAATGATGCATCTGTCTTACCAATTCATATGCTAGGAGCTTTAAATCATGTGTCTCTATACCAGTGTGTGAAGGTCCTAGAAATGCCATGAAACTGGGATCTCAAAATTAGATGTTGTGCTCAATTTCTATGAGTTTTTAACCTTGAGGGCATTTTAGATCTGTAGAGAATAAAACATGCCCATAATCCCCCCAACCCCCATATTTTATTATTCTTGAAACAATGCATGATTTCAAATATCTGAAATTCTTACCATATCCTATAGTTTATCAAGGCAGAATAATAGGTTTGAATATTGGTGATCTATAGGTAAGATACAGAAACAATGCAAATGTCCATTGACAGGTGAGTGGATAAAGAAGTTGTGGAATATATACTCAATGGAATATTACCCAGCTGTTAAAAAATGAAATTTTGCACTTCATAGCAACATGGATTGAACTTGAGATGATTATGCCAAGTGAAATAAATCAGAAAGTAAAAGATAGTTACCCAATAGTTTCTGTCACATGTGAAGTATAAATAACTAAAGCAAGCAAAATAACAAATCACAACAAAAATAACTCTTAAAACCTGAAAAATATAGTGGTCATCAGAAAAAGAAGGAAAAAGTTGATAGGAAAATGTAAAGGGTGTCAACCTGATACCGGGAATGGCGTTAGAACTTTGGTCTTAGGTGAGGTGAGACATACACACAGAGATGAGATGTACACCCCAAATCGATATTGTATTATAAATCAATAACATTTCATTAGAATGACTAAAATATTAAATAAGTGTTGCAGATATATGTCTGAGAATATTGGACAGAGAGATCAGATGTAATCAATTCCTCTCATAATTTGAAGGCAAGACTCATACTTTAAAATTTCAGAATATATAAACTCATAACCTTTTTATCCATGAAAGTTCATTGATATTCCATTTTTTAAAGTTTACTTGAGAAATTTGCCTGAGAGGCTTTTCTAAATGAGTTTTTTTTTCTTTTTTTTTTCTTTTTGTAAGATTTATTTATTTATACAAGCACTGTGGTACAGGCCAGAGGCATGGGGGGGGGGGAAAGAATTCACCAGAGACAGAGCAGGGAGAAGAACAGGTAGAAGGATTGAAAGCACTGCTGAGGGGAGCAACGTGTGAGACGGGAGAGGTCTGCTGGGCGATGTGGGAATCTTCCTGGCCAGCTGGGCTCAACCTGCTGCCCCACCGGGGAGGCCCTAAATGAGTTTTATTTTTTAAAGATTTATTTATGCATACAAGAACTGGGGTATAGGCCGGAGGTGTGGGGGTGAGAGGATTCACCAGAGACAGAGTGGGGAACAGAACAGGCAGATTGACTGAAATACACTGCTGAGGGGAGCAGCAAGCGAGTCAGGAGAGGTCTGCCCTGCCATGTGGGTAGCTCCCTGGCCCGGAATCAAACTTGTGCTTCAGTGGCTGTGGATAGCTTCATAGGTGGTGTCTTAACCCCTTGAACCACTAGGGAGGCCCCTAGAGTTTTTGTTTTATCACAGACATAGATTTTAGATGGGGACAGTTAGTAATAACATGCTGTATTGAACAGCAGAAGGGAAGGCTCAAAAATAATGTGTTCTTTGAATGAAGAGTTTCTTCTCATGACGGGAAAGAACATTATAAAATTTCATTTTATTTCAAAGGTGGTTATATTTTGAAGTTTGTTTGGTACATACTCACCTTCAAATAACTAGGAATAAGTGCTATTTTTTAACCAGATGTTGCATTTTCAAATTAATCATAAAAGCTAATCAAAAAAATCATCTTCAGTTTGTATTTTGAAGCACATTTTAAAGGCTCAGCACATAAATAGTAAATGAACTTCAAAACTCCACCTTCAGAAAAATTTAGAAAGTTCTCTGTTGTTTTGGGATGATAGTGGGATCTTCATCACAACACCAAGAAGGAGAATCTGTCAGCACTTTAAAAGCTGTAAGAATCCTTGCTTCTCTGCAGAAATATAAAAGGATGGCATTTCCAATGGCCATAAAAATTATGTTTAATCTAGATTTGTGATTTACTACAGTTTGATTAATAACTTCAGAAAGTTGAGGAAAACAGTTAAGATGCTATTGATTCTATGTACTAGCATTAAAACATGATAAGGATAAGGCTTATATGCTTTATTTACTTTTGATGTGATTTTAATTATAATTTTTATACAGACTTTAGAGAGTTAAGGAATTTTTGAAACTCCATAGAAGTCATTTTGGGATGAATGTAACAAAGAGGAAATAGGTCTTTTGAAGTTCTCAGGAAAATGTCTACAGTTAAATTGAACATACCTGCTGGAGACCAAATAGACATATAATCACATTAGCATTGGATTTCATGTGCAGAAAATTATAAGGTGGTTTCTAAATTCTATTATATGTCTTGTACATTATATACACAAAATGAGCAGAATTTTTTTGGAAGAAATGATCACAGGAGAGCCTCCCTGGTGGCGCAGCGGTTGAGCGCTGGGCTGCGAAGCTGCCTGCAGCCTCTGCAGCGACGGTTCGATCCCCGGCTGCCGGCGAGGGTCCCACATGCGCGCAGACCTCTCCTGCCGCACCCGCTGCTCCCCTCAGCAGTGTATTTTGTCAGTCTGCTTGTTCTGTTCCCTGCTCTGACTCTGGTGAATTCTCTCACCCTCCCGCGCTTCTGACTGTACCCAGTGCTTGTATAAATAAATAAATGAATAAATAAATCTTAAAAAAAAAAAGAAATGATCACAGGAATGTCCCTCTTTAGTGTAGTTATTTTATAGGTAGCACCCAAACCTAATTATTTAAAAGGAAGCGGGGAAAGGAGAGAAGGAAGGAGAAAGGAGAAAGAGAGGGAGGGAGGGAGGGAGGGAGGGAGGGAAAGAAAGACGAAGGATCATGAAATACAGAACTTCCATGTGATATTTACAAACTGCAATTTATCCAATGACATTGTCGCACTTTCCATAGCAGTATTTCACGCGGACGTCAAAGTGATACTCTTAAAATAATACTGAAAAAGTCTAGGATCTTCTATCAACCAACCTTAGCCCAACTTTAAAGTCTTCAGCTTGGCCTGTAAGATTCTGTACTGACCACTTTTCTATCAGCTCTCTCCCTTCCTTCACTTTCGTTACCCTGATCTCTGCTATTCATTGAACAATCTTTCTTGCTCTTGCCGCACAGCTTCTGGACTTGCTATGCCCTGGGGCAGTTTCCATTTAATAATTGTGTGTTTTTTTCTAACTTCATACAAACCTCTAGTCAGATACCATCTGTCTAAAACAGTCACCCACATTCAGCTTCATCCTCTAATTTACTTTCTCCTGTTAATATTTTTCAGTATCTATAAATTATATATAGAAATATGTGATATATAATATATACATATACTTAAGGATCTTTAAAGTCATACAATATCACATATAATTTGTATTCTTTTATATTTACATTATACAGATATATGTCTGTCTCTCTATTTGAGATGTTTGTGTGTGTCATTTAATTCTCCCTCAGTATTATGTAAGATCCATGGCAGGGAGGGGGTTCAACATTTATTTTGCTCAATAAAGGTAGCACTTGACAAAATACTGAATATTGATTTTAATTTATCATTTCATATATTTGTGAGAGACTACCAACTAACCTTTTCCTTAGGTAATGTTTCATATTATTTTTGCTTGCTAGATAACAAATAAAGCTTTTGCAAGTAAGCATTCCAAAATTCGCAATCGGTATGTTGAAGGACTCCCTTCCTCTTAATAGTCAGCTATATTGTGTTTTGCAAGAGCCCATTGTGCTTTTTAAAATCCTGTGTTTTAACGTGTTTAATCAGTTATAATATAACTGGAATATAATAACTACCTCTAATTGAATTCTTCAAGACTCTTTGACTCAGTCAAATCTCAAGAGAATATTATTTCATGCACAAGTGAAATTGGATTGTGTTTTGTTTAATGGAGTTAAGTATTTGGTGATCTTAGTCAATTCTGATTGCTAATTATAAATATGGATTTAGACTCTGGGTCCATGTCTTTGACGTAGTTCTTTTTCAGCATATCTTTGCTCTTGAATGCTATTGAATTAGACTGTTTGAATGTTCACTTAAATTATTTGATCTATATAAGTTATTGAAAAGTTATTAAGATCCAAGGACTTTCCCTGGGTCGATCTCATAATTATTATCGATCGTAGGCTGCTGTGTGCGAGCACGTGCTCATTTTCTGAATGAAAGTATCTGTTGAGGGCCTCCCCGGGTGGCTCAGCGGTTGAGCGCTGGGCTGTGAAGCTGCCCATAGCCTCTGCAGCTCTGGTTTGATCCCTTGTCACCAGCAAGGGTCCCACATGGCATGACAGACCTCTCCTGCCGCGCCCGCTGCGCCCCACAGCAGTGTATTTCTTCAGTCTGCCTATTCTGTTTCCCGCTCTGGCTCTGGCGAATTCTCTCACCCTCCCTCGCTTCTGACTGTACCCAGTGCTTGTGTAAACAAATAAATAAATCTTAAAAAAAAAATAAAGTATCTGTTGAGTTTTTCCTATACTTTGGCTGTATAGCTGCCAGAAACCTTGTTTCTTTTGACAAATCTTCAGATAAAGAGTCAGTGTAACAAAGGCAAGGACAAAAGGCCTCATCTAATTTAGCTGACAACTTCCTGGGGAAGTAAACGTGAGCGGGTTGCTATATTGGCATGAGACTCTAATTTGCATTGTTAGGGAATAGTTTATATTTCATGTGGTGGGGAGGAGGGATCTGTTGTCAAGTGAGAGAATGTGGCTTTAAAAAAAAAGTTAGCCCTAGGTACTCACTTATTAAGAGGTGATATCTTGTTCTCCACCAACTCCTCGCCCCAATCAGACCTTGAAGTTGAAAGATTCGTGCCTGCTTTCACAATGAAATGATATGATATGATATGATATGATTCCAGTGCTTGGTCATAAAAGACTGAAGAATCTGCCATAGAAAAGGTGCCATAGAAAGCATCCTTACCTCAGAGCCATCGTTTTATGCCAATGCCTGTGCCCTGTGGACAGGTTAGTTGTAGGCATTCCGATAGAATCCCAGCTGAACCCACCCTTTGTTTTATGACATTTTTTTTTTTTTTTTTTTTTTTTTTTGCGGTGCTAAATCATGTGTATTTCACATTGTTGAGGGTTGGATTTTTCTGGCAGCAAAGTTCCCTGCTGAACATCTTGATTCTTTCTTGAAAACTGTAGGCAAGTGTCAGTTAACATTTTCCCTCAGGTAAGTTTACCCTATTAGTGACTGTGCCTTTTTATAGATCTCTACCAAATGTAAAATCTCACAATTTCTGAATAGAGGCTACTTTCTGACTGTTTCACAAGTGAAAGTCCCATCATGCTATTTGATTCTTGGGAATTTTGAATTTATATGTCCTTTATTTTTTGCAAGGTCTCATTTTGGTTGGTTTTCTTGCAAGCAGAAACTTAATACTAGTAGCAGACTCCAGGGAACATTTAGACAAATTTTAGAGCACTTTAATCACCTAATTCCTCTGCAAAATTATTCTGCGCATTGAATTGAGGCAGCCTCAGCTTCTCCTAACTCCTATCTCTCCTCTATTCAGCAAGATCTCCAGGTTTTCTTGAGTTCCCTCCCTGGCCAGTGAGCTGGAAAGTGCTTCCAGGGAGCAAATCAGGGCAATGGGGGAACTTAGTTCATTTGCCTCCCTTCTTTCAGGGATCTTAGTCATTTTTTGCCTCAATATTTGAAACACATTATTTCATATAATTTGTCGAGTCATCCAGTTATTTACAGGAGGAGTGAAAGTTGAAATGTAATCCTCCTTCATAACTGAAAGCAGAAATTGCTGTGTGAATTTTAATAATTATCTGTACCACAGGCTTTGGACTATTCATAAAGGGGGACTCCCCCTAAATATATTAAAGAAAATAAAAATCACAGAGATGTCAAAGTTTTAAAAAGTGCTATCCTATACATTTAATTCTTGTCAAGTAGTGCAGGTAAAACAAATGAAAACTAATATGTTATATAATATTACTGCAACACCCTTAGAAAGTCCAATGATTTCAGAAATTTAACATTTTAAAATACTATAAAGTTGTGATATAATCTTATTACAATGGACTTCCATGTTCCAGTAATTTCAGAAGTTTGACATTTTTATATTTTTATGATACTAATAGGAAATTGAATTCTAAACTTCCACCACTTATTTACCATGAAATATGTATTTACTATAAAATTTAAATTTAAATTTAAGATTATAGGATATCATTTGGTGTTCAAAGGAAGGATGATATGGCCAAAGAAGTTTCTCTACTTGAAAAATCAAGTAGAGTGGGGTAAAGAGTTGATTTTTTTTTTTAATTTAAGAGATAATTTTAAACCAACTCAGTTATCTTTCCTTACTCATAAAATAGCACAGCACATTTTTACATAAATGTGTGTGCTGTTCATGTTGTTTTATACCTTTTATGTGGCAAAATCTGTCATCTTTGCACTGGTATAGTTGGAAGGCCTGACAAAAATACTGCTAAACACACATTTTAATGGAAGTGTCAACTTCAGATTACGTAGGTGTTTTTATATTTTGTTTGCTACAAAATGATCCCAGTCATGTTGTCTATGCATATAAGAATTCTGATGAATTCTATATTTAAACTTAACATGAATTTCAAAAGGTAAACATACACTTTCTTTCGAGTACACTTGCCAGTTCTCACAAGCACTGTTCTTGGTTTTCTCTGGACCTCCTTCAACAAGTTTGATTTCCCCCCCAATTCCGAAGCCCCAATTTTTGAAGTTCTATTTATAGTGTCTGCCTTATTGAGTTAACTGCAAATAGTACTCAACATTGAAGACTGGGAGCCAAACTCTAACAGCTAGAAAAAAGACAAAGAAAAGGAATGCAAGGGACCCTTTTAAAAAGTGGGGTATCCAATAAGGAATCCTTCTAGAAGTAAATCTTTCTTAGTAAGAAAAGATATGGAAGTACTAGGCAGGGGAAGTACTTTCCACAACAAATTCTGTATTCAATCATGTGTCTGTGGTGGGAAATGCAGGCAGCTGTCTGTTCATCAGAATACTGTATTCAGTACCTTCAACTTAACCACACAAGTGGCTCTGCCTCTTTGTCAGCATGACAAGAAGAACGTGGCTAAGGCAGCTGCACGTTCTAAATGTAATGGGGGCTTTCTCCTTTCAATCATACAGCTCTTTTTCTTCTAAGATGTAAATTCCAAACTTCAAACCTAATGATGATGATTTGATGAGACACAGGGGAAAAAAAAGAAGACGAAGAAGAAGAAGAAGAAGAAGAAGAAGAAGAAGAAGAAAATTGGTGTGGATTCAAAGAGAAATTGGAAGACTGACATGAAATTTGAGCTGATGAAGGTGTGAGCGTTTACAAAACAATCTCTTTTTCATGTGTGGATTTTAGCAAATTACATGCAAAAAAAAATAAAGAAACATAAGTCTCTGAGCTGCTAGATTGAGGTGATTCACTTATGGCCTTAGTAGCTCAAAGACTTTTCCATATCTACGTGTTTGTTTTTGTTTGTTTTTTTTTTTTTTTCTTTTTGTCTGATTTTTGGTCTTGTTCTGTTATCTTTTAGTATGCTTTGTCCTTACTCCGGTGAAGCTTCTCCAGGTGTGAGTGTCTCACAAGAGGCGACCTGGCGCCTTCCTGAAAGGCTCACATTCTGCACGGGGAGGGTCTGGCGTGCAGTCTGGGCCCCGCCGCCGGCAGCTGTGTGATCTTGGGCATCACCCACAAACTCTCTGTGCCGCCGCTCCCCGTCTACTAAAAGATGCCTCAAACGAGCTGGTCCCAGCAGAGGCAGGCTGTATCTGCCTCCTGGCATCTGCCGCAAAGCTCCCATTTTTGGGGGGTCTGCAGAGGCTGGGCGCGGGGGGCGCCCACAGGAGCTGCAGCTGCGGTGACTGCGCGTCTGCGCGCATCCTCCTGGGGCCGCTCCGGGCTCGCTCCCGCGCCACCGTGATTCCTCACGAAGATGCCTCCGAAAAATCACTTGGGAGCACCTTGACCTTGACAGCGGACTCCGGGGGGCACGGATCCCGGCGCCTGCTCACGCCCGCCGCCCCGCCCGGCCCTGCGCTGGGTAGGGCGCAGCGCTCGCCTGCCCGCCCCGCCTCCGCGCATGCCCAGTGCGCCGGCCTCCGCCTTCGGGGTGCGCTTTCGGGCCGGCCGCGGCGCCCCAGGCGGGCTGGGGATGGGGAGCGCGGCCCCCGGAGCAGTGGCGGCGCGGTGAGGAGCCCCAGGGACGGCGGGCGCAGCGCGGCGGTGAGTGTCGGGGGCGCGCGGCCATGGCCTTTCGCAAGAAGAGCGCCAAGAACCCCCCGGTCCTGAGCCAGGAGTTCATCCTGCAGAATCACGCGGACCTCGTCGCCTGCCTGGGGATGTTCTTCGTGCTGGGGCTCATGTTCGAGGGGACCGCCGAGGTGTCCATCGTGTTCATCACGCTGCAGCACAGCGTCTCCGCCCCGGGCGCGCAGGGGCCGGCCTCGGAGGCCAGGTCCCTGTACCAGTACGGCGTCAAGGATCTGGCCACCGTCTTCTTCTACATGCTCGTGGTCATCATCCTGCACGCCACCCTGCAGGAGTACGTGCTGGATAAATTCAACAGGCGGATGCAGTTCCCCAAAGCGAAACAGAGCCGGTTCAATGAGTCCGGGCAGTTCAGTGCGTTCTACCTGGTGTCCTGCGTCTGGGGCACCTTCATCCTGGCCTCCGAGGACTGCCTGGCCGACCCCGCGCTGCTGTGGCGAGCCCGCGCCCACCGCGTGATGACCTTCCAGATGAAGTTCTTCTACATAGCGCAGCTGGCCTACTGGTTCCACGCCTTCCCCGAGCTCTACTTCCAGAGGACCAAGAAACAGGACCTCCCCCGCCAGCTGGTCTACATCGGGCTGCACCTCTTCCACATCGCGGGCGCGTACCTGCTGTACCTCAACCACCTGGGGCTGCTGCTGCTGATGCTGCACTATTTTGTGGAGTTTCTCTCCCACATCTGCGACCTGTTGTACTTCAGTGATGACAGGTACCAGAAGGAGCTCTCTCTGTGGGCAGTCGTGTTCATTCTGGGGCGGCTCGTGACACTCATGGTTTCTGCCGTCACCGTGGGCTTCCACCTGGCCGGAGCGCAGAGCCCCGGCCCCGACGCCCTGGCCGGAGACGTGAATGTGCTAGCAGCCAAAATCGCCGTCCTGGCGTCCAGTTGCACCATCCAAGCCTACATCACCTGGAATCTGTTTAGCGCCCAGCTTCAGAGGTGGGTGAGAGAAGAGGCCACTCTCCAGGCCCCAAGTGGGAAGAAGAAACGGACTAAAGGCCGGTCCTCGAGAAAAGGAACAGAAAACGGGGTGGCCACTTCCAGTAGAGTAGACTCTCCCCATAAGAGAAAAGAGAAATCTTCGTAATAAATTACAAACTAGTGGATTCATGTCCCCAAAGAAGTCTACTCTTGATTAGCAGATACTTTTCTGCACTGGAGACTTTTTGGTTCTTGAAAATAGTTTGTGCTGTCCTTGATTTTTGCTATTGTACTGTGTAATGTATGTTTTTAAAAGCCTTAGAGAGGGGAGAATCATTATTATGAGTGGGGGGAAAGTGATGATTTTTAACTAAGCAACTTGTCCTCAAAATAATTTTGGGATCACCACTGTTTTTTTTTTTTTTTGTTTGTTTGTTTGTTTGTTTGTTTTTCATCTTTGAACCTTTTCCTAATGATTTATAGAGATGACTACACAATTCTGCGTATCAGTGGCACAATTTCTTGCTTCCACCAATCTTTTATAACACTAGCAAGATGGTCAGTTACAACAATTTTCATGTTCTCTTTCAGAATATAATGAAAATAATATACAGGGGGGATCAACGTCAATAATTTTTCAGTGTTCTCCAATTTCTTAGAATTTTTTAATTTAGAATTTACAGCTGAAGAAAAGATTTGTAAAGCCACCAAGATAATAATGTGTTTTATAGCTAGTGGTTCATAGTGTTACATCCCTATTAAAGAACCTAAATACTAATGGATAATGTGTGGAGATTTATTGTCATACACCTAATTAATATAAAAGTATTATTGAACAAATATTCATTCTTGTCCATTATAAACAATTGTAAACTGGAAATCAGAAAATTAAATATTTACTGTGAGAAGGAAATCAAACTTTACTAGTTTTCTGGTATGTTTATTAAAACATTCTTAATGAGGTTTGTCACCAGTATCCAAGGCATCTAAGGGAAATATTGTTTAAATTATTTTTAAGAGTAATGTTCACTTGGCTTTATATCTTAAAGAGAAAGTCAGCTAATTACACACGGAAAACATTTCATGCACCAACCCTAAGTAATTTGAAAATCATGCTACTAAATAGTCTTATGAAAGACTTAACAATAATTATAGTGTTGCTTTCATTGGGAAACATTTCTCTGAATGAGATCTATTTGGGGGATATATTTGCATCTTAACAGAAGTACAAAAAAGAAAAACAGTGGGCTGTGGTGGGTATTATATTTTTTTTCCCTTTCAACCTTAACTTTACTTTTATTCCCATAAATATGAGTGTTAGTATTTTTTTTCAGGAGTTGGTGCTTTAAAAATATGCTAGGTTTTTTTTTAAAGATTTATTTTTTTTTAATTTATTTATACAAGCACTGGGTACAGTCAGAAGCGCGGGAGGGTGAGAGAATTCACGAGGCCAGAGCAGGGAGCAGAACAGGCAGACTGACGAAATACACTGCTGAGGGGAGCAGCGGGCGGCAGGAGAGGTCTGCGCGCCATGTGGGACCCTCGATGGTGGCCTGGGATGGAACTGGCGCTGCAGAGGCTGTGGGCAGCTTCGCAGCCCAGCGCTCAACTGTTGCACCACCAGGGGAGGCCCGAAATATGCTTGGGGTATGCCATATATTTCCTATTTCTCTTTTTCTTCCCACTTTGTCTCTTATCACCCTCTTCTTAATAACCTTCTACTTGGTAATTCAACTTTTCCATTCACACTGGTCCATCACACTCAAACCGAATATACTTGTATACAGACCTAAGACAGAAGAACCACTCTTGGTAGCACTTTCTTTTCTGTCTGCCTTGAGAGGTAGATAATGAAGGGAGATCATTTCATTTTTGGCTATAAAATCCATCATTCTATTTTTCCTTCTTGGTAGCCAAGGATTGTAGAGTTGGTAGTACATGCTGTGAAGTCCACAGTGCAATAACTTCATCCCACCATTGTGCAATTGTAACACGAGGATTTCCAACTTCTCTTATGAGAGAATGGTCTTTCTCCCTTCTCTCACTTTTGAAGAATTCTAGTCCGTTGCTTGTAATCCACTCCTGGTAACGAATTTCTTATGCCTTTCATACTTCATTTGCAAATAAGCATAAGCTTGATTCAAACTGGCAAATGGTTGCAAGAACTTTTTTTTTTTTTTCACGTGACTAACATTAATGAGACTTAAATTGGGCTAAACATTGAATATGGTTAGGTCCCAGATGGATTTTCCTGACTTTGTCCATCCCAGATTGATTCTGTTTGCCAACATGAAGCCTTTTGTAGGCTTCATGTCTGTGTAGCACATGGAAGAGAGGAAGAGAAAACCAGATTTCTGGAATTCCCAGATACTAAGAATTACTTTTAGGAAACTCAATTCATAAAAGGCCGTACTGTTCTTGTGGAAAAAGGTGCAGCCCCTTCTTGTAAAATCAGAGTTCACAAAAGGTTGCAATGTATCTGAGGAAAATAATGAAGGAGAGTTCTAATGTTAGATTGACTCCAATATAAGAGTTCTATAAAAATGTTCCAAAAATAAATATAAGTGAAATAAATTATGAAAGCAGTTGAAAATGCTTTCAAATGAAATTCATCAAAATATAAACCTCAAAGGCTCTCTTTAAAAAAAAACACATTCTAAGAAAATTCATGCTGTCATAAATCTCAGTAGACAGTTGGATTTCAATCAAAATAAGCCACCTTCAAACAAAACTTGTCATTACTGCTATTCAAGGTATTATTAAATCTCAGATATCTGGTTAAGCATTAAAAGTTGCAAAATTCATAAAGATGTGTCTAATACTTGAGTTTAAAAAAATCCCTGATTTATTGGCTTCATGCTTGCCAAACTTTATTCCTGAAATAAGTCTACAGGTATAGATTGCTTGGGGTAGATTTAAAGTGAATATTCAAAGCCATTCTGATAGCATTTAATAAAAATGTATCCTCCTTTTCTTAAGTAGTATAGTTGTGTTAATCACTCTATGTACAAGGACAAGCCAGTTGTAGACCCTATTACTTCCTTAGCGTTCAGTCATTGTTCTTGTGCTTTCAATTACAAAAACAGTGGGCGCTGAAATATTTTTTTCGTTATTCTTCATCTGTATCTGTTTATCTGTAGAGGAAATTATATAATCAACAGTTGCAAAAGTTAATCTCTTGGGCCTCCCTGGTGGCGCAGGGGTAAAGTCTCAGCATTATCAAGCTATCACCATCCACTGTGGCTTGAGTTCAATCCCTGGCCAAGGAACTGACCCACATAGTATAGCAGACCTCTCCTGGCTCACCCACTGCTCTCCTCAGCAGTGTATTTCATCAGTCTGCCTGTTCTGTTCCCTGCTCTGTCTCCGGTGATTTCTCTCACCCTCCCACACCTCTGGCCTGTACCCCAGTTTTGTATGTATAAATAAATCTTAAAAAAAATTTATCTGTTAACTTGGAATAGATTCAGAAAGACTCATAACACCATCACATATTTAAAGCTTTCCTTAAGACATAAAATATTCTCTTATCTTTTCAGTTTGGAAAAACGGGTGAAGCTTTAAGTTGTCACTTAGATCAGTTATATAGTAATAAATTAGTTTCAATTTATTTTATCATATTTATTTTGTAAAAATTAACATAGCTTTGGGATTACATTTCTCCCCCTCCGTATGTGCACATGTTCTGCTCACCCTCTACCCAGCCACCCATGTCAATACCTCATCTGCTCCCCACACTTTCCCTCCTCCCTCCCTGCTGTTCCCTCTGGAAATCAATATATATATTTTTTTACTAAGTCCAAAAATTGTTTTGGCTGTTAAGTTTATTGTAATCATTTAAATTTACTATTATTTAATTATTTATATGGTGCAATGTAATGTTTATGGCTTTTTATTTTTTATTTTTAATTTATTTTATTTTTAATATTTATTTTTTGTTTTTTAATTTTTATTTATTTTTTATTTTTAAATTTTTAAAATTTATTTATTTATATATATTTTTAAATATTTATTTATTTATATAAGCACTGGGCACAGTCAGAAGCGCGGGAGGGTGAGAGAATTCACCAGAGCCAGAGCGGGGAGCAGAGCAGGCAGAAGGACTGAAGTACACTGCTGAGGGGAGCAGCGGGCAGCAGGAGAGGTCCATGCACCATGTGGGACCCTCCTCCGGTGGCCGGGGAGCAGCCGGGGATCGAACCGGCGCTGCAGAGGCTGCGGGCAGCTTTGCAACTGGGCACTCAACCGCTGCGCCACAGGGAGGCCCATGTTTCCGTTTTAGTCTCTTCACCAGAAGTGACATACGGAGTGACTGAGGAGACCGTGTTCTTGGTGGGGAAGCATGCGTGAGACAGTGGCCTGATTGTGGGGCTGTGTGTGTGAGGGTGGGGAAGGCCTTGTGGCTGGGCATGCCATCCATTGCAATCTGGAAACAGGGGAGACCTGGCTGGTTGAATTCTATAAAAGTGAGAGACAGTCCTGCATGGAGGCAATCGAAGCTTATACTAAAAGACCTGGTTACCAGACCTTTTACAGATGCTCCCTCTTCTTGAACTTCTCTAGAATTCCAGGAGGTTTTGTTTTCCTCTGCCATTTTTCAATCAATTCTACATTCTGTGAGAAACTAGCCACACTCAGTTCCCCTCAGTTATGTAGACTTATCAGAAACTCATCATGCATTTCCAAATATTAAGTTATAATTTCTTCATGACTGTAGAGTCATTCTTCTAAATGTTGCCATGGAAATCCCTGTAAGCAAATCATCTTTAGGCTTTCATCACCTCTAGCAGTTTTAATATTTAGTAAAGATGAAATAAGTCAAATATTAAGGCAGATGTTTCTGAGATAATTCACCTACTTCTTCCTCTGTCTGTTGTGTTTGGGGCTATTGCATGGTGTCAGCTAATCTTTTTCATGTTAGAGCTTGAAAAATACATGGCTATTTAAGTTGTCCAATTCAGGAAATACTTGCATAATTTAGGAAATACAAATGGGATGGAGTATGTGGTCAAAATTTTCTTGGATTTAAAAATGTCCAAGTTAAATTCACAGTAATGATGTGTATATCTGCTCAGCCTAGAAGTGACTAGAACTGCTTTTAAGGGATGTGGCTACACAATATTTCAGACAAGATGTCTATTTTTAAAAGTAGAAAGGATATTTCCCAAATTAAAAGTAGAAAATGCTCAATGTCATCATCATCGGCACTGTTTATCAAATGAAATCATACCTTTCACAGAATCTCAGCTTGAAGAAAATTTAAGAATATAGAGAACAGTAACTTGTGCCTGATAGGGATTTCGTTTAAGTCATCACACACTGGTATCTCAACAACTCTACCCAAAAATAGATTTAATATTTCCTCCTGTTGCTGTCCTATTTCTTAATTAATTTTTAAATGGCCCTCAAATGAAAGCAATATATAGTTGTCAATATTAATACTAATATATAATATACAAGCTTTTTAACATTTAAAAAAATGATGTTTCTAGTTACATTGCCATACATTCAGCAGAGGAAGGTTATAATATGATTAAAATAATGGCTAGGAAAAGCATGGCTAAGCCCTAGCCATGGCCCTTAAAGCTGTGTGCACTTAGAAACCACCTAAACATTCTAAGTCACTAAAATAAGAAGGGTTTTATCTAACTCAGAAAGCTGCTATGAAGATTGAAAATATCTGCAGAGACATTGCCCTAAGTGGTTTCTGTGTACAGACACTTGTTCATGTATCTCTATATATAATTTTATGATCTATACTTGTATGTATTCTTAACAAACATGCGTTTGTATTTATACATACATATATATGCATATATGCACACACATGAACCTACCTACTTATCTAAGTGGTATAAACCTACCTACATACATCAAAATCACCCTGACTCCATCCTATGAGTTTTGGCAGTTAATGACTTGTATCCTTTATTTATTTATTTTTTTTATAGAGGCATGCTTTATTTATTTATTTGTTTGTTTGTTTGTTTTGTTTATACATGCACTGGGTACAGTCAGAAGCGCGGGAGGGTAAGAGAATTCACCAGAGCCAGAGCGGGGAGCAGAGCAGGCAGAAGGACCGAAGTACACTGCTGAGGGGAGCAGCGGGCGGCAGGAGAGGTCTGCGCGCCATGTGGGACCCTCCTGTGGTGGCCGGGGAGCAGCCGGGGATCGAACCAGCGCTGCAGAGGCCGCGGGCAGCTTCGCAACCCAACGCTCAACCGCTGCGCCACCGGGGAGGCCCAACTTGTATCCTTTATTATAGTATCATTCAGAACAGTTTTAGGGCCTAAAATATCTCTTTGCTGATTCATTCTTCCATCCTTTATAGATTTTAAGATTTGGTTTAATATACAGCATTGAGATTTTCCTCATTCAAGGTAAGCGGCAATAGAAGACGCAAGTACAGTTGTCACCATTGGTATATGCAAGTTACATTAGGATGAAAATTCAGTTCTGTTCAAAATTATATTTCAGACTAAATTGGTGAACTTGGTATTTATTTGGAAAAATCAAATTAGGGATGGATTCTAGGCAACAAGCTTCTGGATGTCAGGCCATATACATTTTTCATCATTGCATTCTGATTAACTTAGTGTCTCCAGATACAGCCTGCTCAAAATTTTATTTCGTGATTAAAAGAAGCACACAAAACTTAGTAGAAGTTTCCTTTGCCATCCTTTTTCTATACTGACTTCCTCTCTTTTTATACCCTTTTCCATTTTTAAGTATTAATTATTGATGTTTGGTTATTGCTTGTCTTTTGTAACAGTCTGAGAGCTGGGATCACGTCTTTAAATCACTAAAGAAACTTAGCATATAGCACAATTCAGTGTAGTGAATTCAGTGGCAGGATGTAATAAAAATGTGTTGAATGATAATCAGCTTAATGTTTTGGGGACTGCATATATGTTATCTACTGGTCCACATAGATCTTACATAAACTAAGCTGTGTGATTTTTAATAATTTGTTCTTCAGCCACTGCAATGAAAACTCTGACTAAGCATTAAACATTTATTTACAAATGTCTGCCGTCTATCTGTTCAGTGGCATTTGTGATTTGTCCAACTGAAATTTGAATGCTTTCTCAATTTAAGAATTAACTTAATATGTCTTCTTATTTGTTTTAACTGTATTTTTTCCCACTGAGGTAATGTTAATTTTTAACACTGTATGTGATTTGGGGGGTTGGGCTCATACCTTTTCAGACCTATGTTACCACAGCTTACCCACCGTGAAGGCCCCCATAATCTTCTGCCACAGTCCACTAGTTCTTCTCACTTCACTCCCCATCCCATCCCTCCACCATTCCTCAGAAGCCTCAATTCTGCAGTCAGATTTCTAGGGCTTGTATTGGTTTAATTTTGACTGTCCCTTTGTTTTGTATTAGTGAAATCATCAGATACCTGTATTTTGATTTGTTTCATTTAACATAATGCCCTTCAGTTCCATCCGTGTTAGAATCTCCAATATATGAATTTGATTGTTGATTTGAATGTGCAATAGATATAAGATATGACAGTTGTATCATATGCTCAGCTGCCTTTTTGTAATAATGAAAAAAGAGAATAATGCTCTTTTTTAAGATTTATTTATTTATTTATTTATTTATTTATTTATTTATACAAACACTGGGTATAGACAGACGTGCAGGGGGCTGAGAGAATTCACCAGAGCCAGAGCGGGGAGCAGAACAGGCAGACTGATGAAGTACACTGCTGAGGGGAGCAGCGGGCGGTAGGAGAGGTTTGCGCGTCATGTGGGACCCTCACTGGTGGCCGGGGATCGAACCGGCGTTGCAGAGGCTACGGGCAGCTTCGCAGCCCAACTCTCAACCGCTGCACCACCGGGGAGGCCCAAAGAATAATGCTCTTTGAAAAGATGCATAGAAATCAAGATTATATTTGGTCAGAAAATTCTGCCATTCCTTTTAGATATCCTAAGATGCTCTTGGAGATCAGAAGATTGTCAAAACTAAAGACACACATTTGGGAGTCTTCAGCATAAAGATAATATTTAAATGAAGGCACTAAATGTGATCCTCAAAGGAGAGGCCATGAGTAGAAAGAGAAGGTTCACTACTCCGCCTTGGTGCATCCAATGGATAGAAGTCAGGCAGTGGAGTAAGAATCAACTAAAGAGAGTCACTGATGGCTGATGGCAGATAAAAAGGACCAAAAGCCAAGGGTTCTGGGCATTACAGACTCAAACTTGAGGGGTGACTGGTGAATTAGGCAAAAAACAAGTGTAAACAGCATTGCAGAGCCAATCTGAAAGAAACCTGTATTAGCAGGAGGATCATATTAATTTCATCTAATACTATTAAGAGTTCAAGTTCCTTAAGATTAACAATAAAAAAGTCTGGTCTTGGCAACATGTAGGTCACTGGAGAGGTTAGCAGGATTGTTTTCAGTGGAATTACGGGGTTGAAAATCCTAGTGAAATAGATTGAGGAGAGAGTATCAGGTGAGGAGGTGTGAAATATTACCTATATGTTCTCAACAGGTGTCTCTGAAGTGGAGCAGAGAATGGAAATAAAGTCATGTGGCATCAAAAGGGTTAGTTTTGTTGTCACTGTCATTTTTAGGGTGACAGTGACACCCTATTTCTATATTTACTACTGAAAAGTAGATAAGATGACAGAGGGGAGAAAGATCGGAGTCACACGAGCAAAGAACAAATTGCATGATTTCTCCTAAGAAATTCATGTTCAGGGGCCTCCCTTGTGGCACAGGGGTTGTCTCAGGTCTATCAAGCTATCACCAACCACTGCCACCTGAGTTTGTTCCCTGGCCAGGGAGCTGACCCACATGGTGCAGCAAACCTCTCCTGTCTTGCCCACTGCTCCCCTCAGCAGTGTATTTCAGTCAGTCTGCCTGTTCTGTTCCCCACTCTGTCTCTGGTGAATCCTCTCACCCCCTGCACAACTGGCCTACACCCCCATTATTCTATGCATAAATAAATAAAAATATATCTTTAAAAAGAGGATAGATTCATATTCAGCATGGACACCTGATTTAAACAGAACATTTCTGAATTATATAAGTAAATTTCAAGGTTTCAAATTTTTTGACACCCTTTGGAAGCATCTGCATACGAAGATATATATATATGTGTGTGTGTGTGTAGATATATATATATATATATATTTCCTTCTCTTTAATATATATTTTGACTTATTTATTGGCCTATTGCAGCAGGTTAAAATGGTTATCATTGTCATCATTAAAAGCCGAGAATTAATAGTTTAAAATATTTGAAATGATGCCATAATAGATACTTTTTTAAAATAGATCCTTTTTTACAGTGCATTTTGTTCTAACTTAAGATAAACACTTTTTTTTTGTCTCAGAAAGAAAATAAAACATATTCAAGTAGGCATGGCACTGAACCAAACAGTTGCAATAGACCTTTCTCTTCAGCAAACATAATGACAAGCAATTGGTATCATTCTGGCAGTAGGGGTTGGTGGGGGGTGGATGACCATCTCAGTCAGTCAATTAAAGAACTTGCCAACCTCAGTAGAGGATGATTATCCTCAAAGAACAGCACATTGCCATCAAAAAGTTACAAAAATGTGTGCAAATACAAATTATCGAAGTAAGCAAAACTCATCACTTTTAGTAGCACGTATTCCATGTGTCTCAATCCTAACTAGTACTTTAGATGCCATGGATGCCTCAGATTCTTCCTAATGATGCAGCACACACTGGAAACAGTAGCTACTACTCAGAACAGTGAATGCATGTCACATTGTAAGATTTCAAGTTTGAAAAATTAATTGTGGATTCTGTAGATTTAACCATCTTAACCTGTGTATGTTAGTGTATTCAGTAAAGCCATTTACTCAGAGAAATTCTAGCAACCTCATACATTTAGACTCATCAGAAACTAGCTTTATCCAGGCCACTATAAACTCAGTACCTATGCAGTGCCTTGACTGTGAAATTATTGCTGCTATTTTTGTATACTGCCAACACATTCCAAGCTACTGTAGAGGCTTGTGGCAGCCGGGTGAAATCTAGTATCTTCAGGTTTCCACCTCATCATACTAATTGTTGAAAATATATATTAAAAGACAAAATATACAGTTATGAATTCAATTTTTTCCTTAACTCTTCCTATCTTTAAAAAAACAATAGCAAATTTAAAATTGTTTATCCAACCTGTATATAATAGTCAATTGTAGCCACATCTAGAACTGGGAAGAAACACAATCAAATATGCAATTATGAAAATACCAGCAAGCTGAACTTCAGCAATTACTCCATAAGCAGATAATAAAATGATATAGCTGTAATGTACAGATATCTTTTATTGCTTTATTTTGCCTTCTCTTAATCATTTTTCTTCTCTGTCCCTACCTTCCAAACAAACCTAATGCTATAATGGATTTCAAAAGCGCCAGATGTTCATTAAATTCTAAGAAAACAGGAGATCTGAGCTTTACTTTTTAATTGAAGTTCCTATCTTTCAATTTAATTATCATAAACTAGGACTAAACCAAGCTAATGATGATTTGGAAAAAAGAAAAGAAAACTAGGCTTTATTGAAAATCCATGCCAAGAAAGAAAAAAGCCTGCTGATGTTTTTAATCAATTTAATTATCCATGTCAATAATGCTAATTCATAATAAGACATCCAAAGGACTCTGAGATTCATTAACACTACTTAAATATCTAAGTTTACTACATTTCCGAGGCTGAACTTTACATATTCTCTGTTTTATGAACAGAAATATTTTTTAAAAAGATTTATTCATTTATACATACAAGAACTGGGGTGTAGGCAAAAGGTGGGGGGGAAGGATTCACCAGAGACAGAGTGGGGGGCAGAAAAGACGGGGCAGCTGGTGAGGCAGGAGAGGTCTGTTGTGCCATATGTGGGTCATCTCCCTGGCAGAGGATGGAATTCATGTGGCAGTGGCTGGCCATAGCTTGATAAAGTAGCATCTTTAACCCTCGCGCTACCAGGGAGACCCCTGAAAAGAAATATTTCGGATGTGATTTTTCCCATTTGAAGATGGTTTGGAAGCCACAGTCGATGGCAGAATATTCCAATAAAGCAACACAAGCTTTACGAATAGCTTTACGAATAGCACGTTGAAATTTCCATGGAATATCTGGTAAAATCAGGTGACTCGTCCAAGAGAGCAAGGGGAGACTGCAGTGCTGTCCTGGGGAGGTTTCCCGGGTCACCCTGTGAGCTAACCTGAAGGCCTCCCACTGCAGGGCTAGAGCTCTCTGCGATGAGAACTGTCCTAACCTTCCACTCCCTGGTGTCTGTATAAGGGCATTCAATAAAGACTGGGGAGTCATTTCCCCACTTAAAGAAGAAAAATGGATCTCAACAGCCAGAATTAATTTCCATTCCTCAAATATTTATTGGGAAGTTGGTACTTTCCAGACGTGGGGCCAGGCAGGGGGCTGCAGTGGTAATCATGTGCCCGGCGGCGGCTGTCCTCAAATGGCATCCACCCTGAGCACCAGCGGGGCGCAGTCTCCAGAAGCTGCCAGAAGGGCGCAGGGTCCCGCATGGCAGACAGAGCAAGTGCAGGTCTCTATTCAGGTCCAGGGCCAGAGCCCAGGTGAGCGGCTGTGCAGGTGCGTCCTGACTTCAGCAGAGCAGGAGCAGGCCTTCGGGACCATGAAGTTGACGTGAGATTAGATCCTGGAGGGAGGAAGCAAACTGAAAGAGTCCACAGCTCCCGAAGTTACTGAGGTCACGTTCTCTTGTGGCAACGATGTGGTTGGAGAGACATTTGAAAAATCCAAAATAGCAAGTTTAGTTTTCAAAAACATGGGCAGACCTAAAGGTGAAGGTATGGTTGTGTGGAAATTGCTGGCAACATGAGAATGTGCAGATTTGAAATGGAGGTGCTGGTCTCCTTAATAGTTTGTGTGAGATTTTCTGAATTTCTGTGAGTTCTGTGGCCTCTGTTTGAGTTTATCCTGGGTGCCCCGATGAGCAGCTTTCTTTACCATATCACTTGTCTCTGCCTGACAGTCCTTGTGAGAGTAACTGACCTTTGAGAGGTCCCCTCATCTGAGTCAGTCTGTGGTTTGTGGCATTATTAACAAAATAACCTCGTCCCAGGTTTAGACTGTGGACAGAAGAACTGGGTGAGATAAAGGTGTGCGGCAGGTAGGCCCCGTCAGGGAAATCTGGACTGATGTGCCAGCTCAATCCCCCGCCCCCTGCAGTGTTACCTGGATGCCCTCTGACTAATTCAGCAGCCTTTAAATGTGTAGAGCTGAGTAATATCCCATTGTATATTACTCAGCAACCCAAAAAAGATAAACTCATGCCATTCACAGCAATAGGGATGGAGCTGGAAGGAATCATGCTCAGCGAAATAAGCCAGAAAGAAAAAGAAAAAGAAAAATATCGGATGGTCTTGCTTATAGGAGGAATGTAGAGGATACAAATAAGGGATCATGGAAAAAAAGTAATTATAATAAAGTAAAAATCTAAATTAACAGGCAACTGTAAACCAGTGACATTCTGCAGGGGGGTGTACCAGACACGGGAGGGAAGAGCACAAGGGACTAGGGTGATGGTACATGGGTGAATGGGTGGTGGGAATTTCATGGGGGCTATTCCCTAGATGATAAAGCATACATTGTATAAAAATGAAGAATGATGTAAAAAAATATAAAATTAAATTAAAAATAAATAAATGTGTAGAGCTGCTGCCCGCCAGCATGTATCTTGCAAAATTCTCAGAGATTGATTTTGTTTCCTGGGGAAATGCTCTTTCTTATCTGTTTTCAGGGTTGTTAAGAAGAAAAGCTCTTGCCTTCCCAGTGCCTATAGGCAGGCTTGGGGGATGATACAGCCGTGCCTTTTCAAAAACATTAACAATCATTACCTAAATATGTTTTCTTCTGAAATTTTCTAGTAAAAAATTTAGATGGCATGTATTGGGGGATTTTAGTACTGACAGAAGTAAAATTAAAATAATAGTTCGAATAGTTTTAGTTTCTTCTGTTTTATCATAAGAAAATAAATTTGTCTTTTTAGATATCCCCATGCATTTTTGCTTGATATGTTTTACCAAATTACAAAAGTCCCTAATAAAAAAAAGTTTTGCTGTTTTCACAGTAGTATTTTCCCTTTACAGTTAACCATGGTTAATCTTCTTGGTGATTATGACCATAGTCCTAAATTCTTAAATTTAATAAGGTTTCCTCATTATTCAATTTCTCTTGTATCCCCCAATCTTAAAAATTAGAGGTGAAGCACAAATAAACAAATTCCAGCTGTTATAATTATTCACAAATAAGATAAGTCCTCCATTTTCACTTCCAGTTAAGACTATATTTTATCAACTTATATGTGTGTAAATATATATATATGCTCAATATACACATGCAGGTGAATATATATATATATATATGAAAGTCTAGAAATTTTGTATGTACTTTTAGATATCTAAAAAATATGCAACTACATTTAAATGCCATTTTTAGAATAATTAGATTTGTTTTTTGTTTTTTTGCTATTCATCATATATAGCAACTTATCAAAACATCAGTTTCCCCAAATACATCAACGCTTGGTGACTATTCATACTAGATCTGACCCATAATATTATGTTCTGATTATGGCCATTATTGCAATTGCTGTGCTGTTTAAATTACATGTTTTGATCAGTATTTCACTCATAAACTCTAAATATATGATGGAAACTGAAGTTACTTCTAGAAATGAGTGCATCTATTTGTAAAAATGCTTGTTTACTTTTCAAATTTGTATAACCCTGTTCTCACTTATCATGAAAATGGTATTTTTAATAGGCAAGAAATTGAGCTTCGTTAGGGGTTAGCAGGAGAGAGGTGTGATATAATTACAAGGAATTATGATCAGTGCTCCAGTGATCTCCTATGGGAAATATTCCCTGTAATATACATTTGGTAATAGTAAACAGCTTATTGTTCATTATCTTTATCAGCTTATAGTCATAATGGGTTTAGATCACTTATGGCCAATTAAACCACAAACTACTTGAGTACAACATTTTTATGCTTCATTATATGACTTAAATTCCACAGCATAGAATGATGACCTATTAAAAATATCACTTAAGCCTGATATTTTATTGATTATACTTAGTATGAAAGGGTCATTCGACTATGAACCGAGCACATGTTGACTGAGTCCCTCCTGTGCTCAAGTCTTCAGCTAACAATGAGAAAAGGCAGGCCATCCCCTCATTGACAGAGACCCAGCAGATATAATGCAATCTTCTGTGATTGCAGCACTCATGTAGTTAAATGGGTAATTCACACTCAGGGTGAAACTAGCCTAGGATTTTTTTTTTTGAAGGAAGAATGTTAAAGAGCTGGTGTCTGATGAGAACTATAGGAGAAAAAGAAATGAGTTCATTTAAAGAATTTATACATGTTGTTTTCAGACAGAGAAAAGCACAAGGAAAGGCTCAACCTTGAGAGAGGGCACAATGGTCATAAATACTAAAAAGATTGTGAGAAGTGAGGAAAGGTAGGAAGACTATTATACTAAGACATGTCTATGATCTGTAAGTGTTACATTGAGATGTTTTACCAGGATGATCTTCTGATCAAATTTTTATATAAGGACAATCAATGGCGGTAAATTAGGGAGTGAATTGAAGGGGCTGAAACAATCAGTTCAGAGTGTTTCATAGAACTTTCCAAAAGGGATTCTTGCATTGCAGACAAAAGTAATAATAATAATAATAAAAAAGAGAGGAGCAAGGTTCAAAAGCTATTAATAGAGTGTTCTCAATAGGACTTGGTGCTTTTAGATACGTATTGTGAGAGAGTGTTAAGGATATGACCTTCCAACCCACTGGCAAAGGTAGTTATGTTTGTTGAGACAGAAAATACAAGAGAGGTGAATTTATGGATTAACTTCAATTTTTGAATATGTTTTCAGTTAGGATGTTTCCGAAACAACAAAATACAAAAATAAAGATAAACATTACCAACAAAATATATAGATAAGGGTCAACATGGGGAGAAAGAACTCAGTTAAATGTAGATGTGCTTTGTAAAATCCCCATCCTATGGATGAGAAGTCTCCTTGCAGGATGAAATCTTGAAGAATGCATATGGAGAGGGGAAAATTAAAAGCTTTATCATATCTCCATAGAGAAAAATATATATCAAATAATCTTTGAAGGGAGCAAAGATTATACTTAAAATAGTGAGCAGTATTTCTAGAATGGGCAGGTGGTGGCCTTACCAAACCAAATACCTAAAGCAATGAAACCAACAGGATTTTTTCTAAAAACACTCTTCTCTGTGGTCCAACAAAATGCACATTCTGGGGTAAGAATTGGAAACAATAAGTTGGTTAAATTATTTGCCAGAATGTCCCAGAAAAATGTTTAAATCATTTCTAAAACTTATTATACAAATCAGTTAACACCTTATAATAAAGGAAATAATGATTAAGTACTCACAGAAGCAGTGTCATGAATATGTGGGAAATGACAGGAAAAGAGGTATACTAATGTCAATAAATTTTATGTACAAACTTCACCCTTTTTGTTTTTTTTATTTTCATGGAACTTACATCTCAGAAGGAATTCATTTTACCCTTTCATGTCTACCTCTGAATGGAATTTCTGAATTATTGACATTTACAAGAATATTCTAAAAATATCTTAATAATTAAGAGAATGAGGGCCTCCCTGGTGGTGCAAGGGGTTAGGATGCAACTTATGAAGCTAACCGCAGCCACTGCAGCATGAGTTCGATCCCCAGCCCGGGAGCTACCTGCGTGGCACAGCAGGCCTCTCCTGACTCACTGGCTGCTCCCCTCAGCAATTTATTTCAGTCAATCTGCCTGTTCTGTTCCCCACTCTGTCTCTGGTGAGTCCTTTCAACCCTCCCCCAACACCGCACCTCTGGCCTGTACCCCAGGTCCTGTATGCATAAAAATAAAATAAATCTTAAAAAAAAAAAAAAAAGAATGAGATTCAGTTTCCCAATAACAAGTAGCTGGTCTCACGGCCATTCTCAGTACATAGACAAACACACAAACACATCACATAGTTCTGAGCTCACGTCCTAGTAATCACTTCCCTAAACCAGACACAAAGTAGTAGCTAGCACTTTGACAAGCAGAGACAATTTACATGTTGCATCAAATATTATTAAGTACTGCTGTGCCTCCAGTGTCAATCTGGCTTTGACGTTTAATTTTAAAAGTATCTTAACAGTTCTACTGACAGTAAAACAGAAAGCAGCTACAAAACTGATTTTGTCTTATTTAATGCTGGAAAAAGCATATTGCCTGAAGGTAGAATTATTTTGAGGAAAATCATCACTCCTCTACCTCCAGTGATATTGGCAGTGCTGAAAATGAAACATTTTCACTAGTTCAAGATATTGGGTTTGGCTCAGAAACAGAAATAATAAGAAAATTGGATTGCTGTGAATAGAGAACTTTTATTGGAATGTATAGTTACCATCTTACATAAAAATGTACTCTGCTGAGGGTTGTGTGTGTGTGCCTTTTCACTCACATTACATATGCATATGGATAAATAACACCTGTTGAAGCATTAGCCTATTGTGTTTTATTATTTTTTATTGGAAAAATATTTCGAGACTTTAAATGACATTGTGGTTTTTTTTAAAGATATAATTTTATAAAATAAAATATTAAAAATAAAGATTTATTCATTTATGCATACAAGAACTGGGGTACCAGAGGTGTGGGGGGTGAGAGGATTCACCAGAGACAGAGCGGGGAACAGAACAGGCAGACTGATGAAATACACTGCTGAGGGGAGCATTGGACTAGACAGGAGAGGTCTGCTGCGCCATGTGGGTAGCTCCCCGGCCGGCCAGGGATCGAACTCATGCTGCAGAGGCTGTGGACTGCTTCACAGTGCGGTGCTCAACCTCTTGCACCACCAGGAAGGCCCCACTGTGTTTTGACTTTATGCAAAACAATTCTATTTTTAATATCAGACTATTCGCACTAGATAGAATTAATATTTTCACCATGTTACCCTAATAAACTGTTTTGACATTATTTAAATGTGACGCACTGATGAAACTATACAGAACTTGAGCAGATTTCTGTATATTGTTTTCAGTGGATTAGATTGTATTAGACAATGAAAGGTGAAATTCCTCATTACCCTTCAGATTTCAAATTAGTTGGGTTATGTACATTATGTTAGATTTAGCATAATCAAATTATAATCCAATTATTCTTGCCATTAAAAGACTTTGGGTAGCCATGTTTTAGACTACCCAGGAGAGAACTGAAGGCCTGGTGACTTCTTAGATGCTCTGCATTTTCCAGCTTTCCTGTGGCTAATGGAGGCCTCTGGGTAGGTTTGTATCCAGGTGATTGTGCACTGTGGTGTTTTCCCAGCAAACTTTTTTTTTTTTTTTTTTACTTGAGGTGACATTAGTTTACACCATTATTTGTGTTTTGGATGTACAGGGTCTCGCTTCAAGTGTGGATACTGCACATAAGGAAGGGATAGAAAGTTCTTAATTCTAAAATCCATTCCAGTGAATGTTAAGGGAGAGGCCCCAGGTGAGGGTAACACAGAAATGTGGCGTGTTCCTCCCAGAGGGGTTCAACGCCATGGATCTGGCACTGCGCTCTCCTCCCATGCTGCTCTGTAATTGTCTGTCTCTTACATAGTGGCAGAGGTGATACTGTGATTGGAAAAAGAGCTGGAGGGGAAAAGGAAAAGTATAGGCAAGGTGCAATGAATCGCTTTCCTCCGTGGCCCTCGGGAACAGCTGTGATAAGGGCAGGTGCTCCAGGTATGCAGGAAACTGCAGCCCTCTGGCCGGGAGTCTGGCTGCGCTGGTGTCAGGGTCACCACACGTGATGCCAGCTGTGAAATCCCTTTTTTTTTTCTTCAATGCGCGTGAACTCTGCATCCTTCTGACTCTGCAAAGAGAATGCCTGCATACTGGGTGATGCTTCCTGGGCAGCGATGCTGGGGTTTCAGGATGGTGATTGGTGGGGCGAGGTCCCCACAAGCAGCGGTGTGCGAGCAGGTGTGGGCCACGTAGGCTAGGAAGGCCAGGGGAGTAGAGTATGGCTCTGTGGCCCATGAATTCACAGATGGGCTTCTGGAGGTACTCCTCCGAGATGCCCAGAAATAAGGGCAAATGCTGCGGAGCCAGCGCCGTGCTCACACCATCCCACAGGTCAGGGCCGCAGACTCAGAGTCATCTGAGGGGCAGGACTGACGAGCAGTTTTGAGGGTCCTGCTGAAATTGGAAACGATCAATTTGCCCCAGCTGGCAGAGTTATGGGTTTTCTTCCAGGGAAGTTCAGCAACCCAAAAGATGAGAAATATTTGTGATTAGAGAGACTCAGGTCGAAAATATGTTTAGCTGGAAGTAGGGGAACAGGGACATTGCGGAATGACCCCAACAGGGGGATGGATTTTATTAAGAATATAAAACAAAGAAAAGCATGATATTTTTTAAAAATGGAAATACTTAAAAACTTAAGTGAATGAATAGTATATTTAATGGGATAAAACTTGTTAGCAGATAGGAGGATTTAGGATGCAGTTTACAGGACTACAGTGTGTCGAGTGTGGTCAAGCAGGGGTGGTTTACTGAAGAAATATGATGCAGAATCATTTTCATAAAGGAAGACATTCAAAACACTGTCTTATTACTCAGGATAGTGGAATTAGTGGAATTGGAGAGAAAAGATGAGTAGGTCCTCACATCCTTGTGGGAATGAAACTGTAGCTTGATTTTTTTTTTTTAATAGAGGCATGTTTATTTATTTATTTATTTATTTGTTTGTTTGTTTGTTTGTTTTGCTTATACATGCACTGGGTACAGTCAGAAGCGTGGGAGGATGAGAGAATTCACCAGAGCCAGAGCGGGGACCAGAGCAGGCAGACTGATGAAATACACTGCTGAGGGGAGCAGCGGGTGGCAGGAGAGGTCTGCGCGTCATGTGGGGCCCTCTCCGGTGGCCAGGGATCGAACCGGTGCTGCAGAGGCTGCAGGCAGCTTTGCAACCCAGTGCACAACTGCTGCGCCACCGGGGAGGCCCTGTAGCTTGATATTTCGAAGATAAATTAGCTAAGGAGAGAGCAGTAGCTCCTCTTAATATCCTCGAATCTCACCCATCAAAACAAGAGAACTCTCATTCACAAGGCAGTTGGCATGCGTAAGGGGCGCAGTGGTAGAAGGTGCCAGCATCCTCCATGCCCTTGGGGCCTGGCAGGGTTGGCTTTGTTTGCCTGGGAGAAGAGGGAAGGGAGAGAGGGAAGTCCTTTGGGCAAGAGGAATCAGACAGCAGCCCTGGAAGTGGGACACTGCAGAGTCGCTTACTTTCCATCAGTGGAAATCCAGAAGGCGCTGCATAATCGCACGGAATCTGGGAAATAGAGTTCAGCTATGTGCACAGATCAGAGGTGAGATAGGAATATTGGTAAGCGTCCACGTTCTCTGCCCCAGAAGGTGATGGTGAAAAAAAAAAAAAAAAAAAACACTGTCGTGGGGTATGAGTCTCCAAGAAATCGATCCTACCATGAAGAACAAAAGTAAAAAGCTATAGTTGTATTCTGGAAGAGATTGTACTATATATCTGGGAAAATTCTTAGCTTGTCCCCAGAGGAGGATTTTGAAAGAAAATGCATAATTTTCTGAGAATGTTGTCAGTTATTCAGGTAAAACTGGTAAATCTTAAACTAGGATCATGTCAGATGCAAATGAGGAAACAGAATGGATATTAGAGATATTAAGGACATTGACTGTATCACTTCTGGAGGCTGACTGAACGTGTGAATGAGACTAGCAGATTAGACCTGCCCTGGCTGAGTGAATCCATTTACCAAGATAAGGAAAATAGGAGACAAAAACATAGAAATCTCTTACATTGAGATTTCTAGATAGATGTGTTTTGGTGTGTGATTTGAATTTTGGTTTTTGTTTGTTTTTAAAGATTTGTTTATACAAGAACTGTGGTACAGGCCAGATGCGAGGGAGGGTGAGAGGATTCACCAGGGACAGAATGGGGAGCAGAACAGGCAGACCTAATGAAATACACTGCTGAGGGGAGCAGCAGGCGAGACAGGAGAGGTCTGCTGCGCCATGTGGGTATCTCCCTGGCCAGGGGATCGAACTCGTGCTGCGGAGGCTGCAGATTGCTTCATAGTGCGGTGCTTAACCCCTTGTGCCACCAGGGAGACCCTAACATGAAATTCTTAATGAAAGTCATTGTCAAAGTAGAATTCACTGCCCAACCAAACAAGTGTTCAAATCTGAGAGTAGAATAAATTAATATATTTCAGATATTGAAAGATCCAGAAAACTTACGTTTACCCATTGCTTCATTAAAAATCAATAAGGGATGAAAAGGCAATAAAAAGGTTCCTTCTCAAAATCCCAGACTAAAATCTTCAGCTGCTGACTTGACATTTCCAGCTGTGTGTTTCATAGATGTTTGGAAATTATGACGTTTAAAACAATTTGTTTCACCCCAGAATCTACTGTTCCCACAATCATACACATTTCAGTTCCCCTGAAGATTTACCTTCGGCTAATTTTGACTTCTTCACATTGAGGTCTATTTAGTCAGCAAAGCCTATTGGCTCAGTCTTTTAAATACATACAGACACTCACCATTTCTCATTACTTCCAGGGCTGGACCCCAAGCCACCAGGGTGTCTCATGTGGTCCATTGCAAGAGCTCCCTAACTCACTTCCATGCGTCCATCCTTGTCTCCTACTGTCTAGTCTCTTCCCTCCCATCGTTTCTCAAAGTACCTTTTCACAGAATCAGTGAGGTCAATACTATTTTTGTAAGAATACCACGAGTCATTTTCCTCTTTAACTCTCCTTCCCTCGTAAGTGTACAGTGAACAGACTGAATGCCAGGCATTAAAGAGGGTCAAATATAAAACAAACAAACAAACAAAAACAAAACAAAACAAAACAAAGGAACTGGCGAAACTAAACTAAAAAAATATTATTATGCCAGTGTTCCAAACACAGACTATTAGCAAACAGACAGACTATTAGCAAACAGAGTGAAGGAGGCACTTGATTTATTTTAATTTTTTAAAGATTTATTTATTTATTTATACTAGCACTGGGTACAGTCAGAAGCGCAGGAGGGTGAGAGAATTCACTGGAGCCAGAGAGGGGTACAGAATAGGTAGACCCCCAGTGGCTGGGGATCGAACCTGCGCTGCAGAGGCTGTGGGCAGCTTCGCAGCCCAGCGCTCAACTGCTGCGCCACCAGGGGAGGCCCAATTTATTTTAAATTTTAACTTGCATCATAACTATCATGTTTTATGAGGATTAGTGTAAATTCAAACTATTACTTTGTGAAATAAAATATTGAAACTCATAAATTCTGATAGAGAAGCTTGAATGTCTCCTTTCCTTATGGTGGAAAGGTTTTCTAGGGAATCGCAAGGAATAAGGAAGTACGGGAGCACCTGGTGAAGAAGGGACAGGGCCAGCAGGGGAGAGCTTGACCTTGCACACTCGATCTTTATGTTTGTGATGACTGTATGGAAATGAAGACATCTTAATTACTCATGGACCCTAGTATTAAGGAAAACAGACTTAAAAATCCGAATAGAAGTGACTTGTTTCATACCTCAAAAATGGACACTCTCTCAGGCAGTCTGTAAATCCCTAAAATTTCAGAAATGTGTTTATGCAATAACATTTGATCTTCATGTACAAAAAGAAATAGAGATATATTTTATTTATTTTTTTAAAGATTTGTTTTATTTATATAAGAGCTCGGGTGTGGGCCAGAGGTGTGGGAGGGTGAGAGGATTCACCAGAGACAGAGCAGGGAACAGAACAGGCAGACTGACTGAAATACACTGCTGAGGGGAGCAGTGGGCGAGACAGGAGAGGTCTGCCGCACCATGTAGGTATCTCCCTGGCTGACTGGGAATTGAACCCGTGTTGCAGAGGCTGCGGACAGCTTCACAGTGCTGTGCTCAACCCACTGTACCACCGGGAAGGCCCAATAGAGATGTATTTTAAAAGCATACCTGTACCTGAGCTCTGAGGAAGTTAAAAGTTGAGAAAATATTTACCTACCATGGAAATAAGGAACATAAAGCATATGAAGAACTTAATAGCCCCCCCCCACATTTAAGAATAATATATGCAGGTCTTAACAGACTGATTGTATTACATAAGCTTTAATAATTGCTAATAATTTCAATGATTGTTTTGTTATATGGATTCAGAACTAAGTGCTGAAAGAATGGTTGGATCACTGCTTGAGGTTGATGGGGTAACATTGATCTATAATATTGTAAAGGAAGAATCCATCTGCTCTTACTCATTTCAGTTATCTCTAGGAAAGAAAAGGCTGAATTGAAAAACATATAGGATGCATTTGGAAGAACACATTGAAAAGATTGGATTTCTAAAAAAAAAAGGAATGAATTGAAATATAAGATGAAATAGTGATTATAAGATGAATCTAGCTACTCTAGAAGTTGAAGTCCCCAATCTAAGAATTATATTGAAAGTAGCTGCAAATTAATGGCAAATAATCACTGATTATTATTTTTTTGCACTGAGTGTAAAAATTATTATTACCTATTGCACTGGGTGCAAATAGTCAAAGTGGCCAGGGCACTAAGAATAGGCAAATGAGATTATTTTAAATCTACTGATTTTTAGGTTGATTTAAACATAAAAGGGTAATGAATACTTTAGTAAAAGGTGATAGACTCCTTATCAGACTAGATAGATTCATACTTGCAAACTCTCTTATCCTTCATTCCTATTGTCACTAATATGTGGAATATAGAGTAACTAAACGAGGATCAGATAAAAACAAACTTAAAAACTAACCCTTAAACCACACCTTACGAGAGAAATCCTATATGGTCAAAAAATGAATGAGGATGTAAAATAATAGTCCCTCGTTTTCTCTATACCTATATCTGTATATAAGTTCTTAAATAATTTAACTGCAAAAACAAAAAGAAAAAAGCACTAACCCTTGAAAGCTGACTATACACTTGAAGCATTCAGAGTGGGTGGGGTGGGGTGTGGGTGGGATGGGGTGGGGTGGGGTGTGGGTGGGATGGGGTGGGGTGGGGTGAAGAGTAGAACAAAGAGAGAAGGTAGCACAATGGACTGCTGTGGGTGATTTGGTGGTGGGTGCATTGTGGTGGCAATGCCTGATAGGGTATCCAAGTATTACCTCAATTAAAAATTAATTAAAAATATATTGGAAGACAATGAAAAACTTAAAATAAAATATGCTATCCTTCATTCTTAATGATGTGCTGTTAAAAATTATACCAATGATACCATCAGAGAAATTGCCAGATAAACTTTTTTTTCATGGAGCTGAGGTTAAGAGTATCTCAAGAGGAAGAAAAAAGAGAAGGTAATTTAAATCTTTTAATCTGTAGCACTTGACACATTATCCATCTAAGCCTAAAATCAATACTGTAAGTCAGATGTTGTTGTATATGTGGGGATGGTTAATTGTGTACCAAGTTCACTAGGATACAGAGTACCCAACAGTCTCCCAAACATGATTCCGGATGTTTCTGTGGGCATATTTTGTATGATTTTAACGTTTAAATGGATAAACTGAGTAATGCCATATGTTCTCCCTAATGCCAGTCAGTTAAAGATGTGAATAGAACTAAAGGTTGAACCTCCCTGAGTAAGAGGGGATTTCCTCAGGCCTGGCTGCTGTCAAGCAAGAACATCAGATTTTTCCTGCCTTCACACTCAAACTCACATGTTGCCTGTTCTTGAATCCTGAGCTTGCCAGTCTTCAGACTAGCACTCAGCCTGTTGCCTGGATTCCAGTGGTGGGTCTCCAGCATGCAAACAAACTGCAGCTCTTGGAATGTGTTTGCCACCATAATCAGAGGAGTCAGTTTCTTATAATAAATGTATCATCCATCGGTCCATCCATCCACCCTGCCCGCTCTACCCACCCATTCTCCTGCCGGTCACCCTTCCTTATGGTTCTTTTTTTTTCTGGAGAAACTTGACTAATACACATTTAGATTAGAGGAAATTACCAAAGCAACTGTACCCCACACATTGGATTTGTGAACTAAGAGTCCTTTCTCCATCTTAGTGACTAGCACTTCAAATAGCTTGGCTATGTCACCTTGACTCCTGCCTAGTCTAAAAGATAATCTTAAACTATCAAAAGATGTGGTTGAATAGGAGAAATTAAAACTACACCAAGGCACATGATGAAAGGACCGATTAAAGAAAAGAGAAACTGTAACAACACACAAATATCATGCATGGGGTTCATTCATTCATACCTTTCTTAAATACCCATGGAGCACTTTCTCTGTACCAGGCACTTTTCTTAGTAATTGAAGTTACAGAAGTTAAAAAAAAAAAAAAATCTCTTGTCTCATAGTTCCTATCTCCTAGGAGAATGTTAGTCAATGAACAATATAATTAAGGGAAAACAGTACATTCAGTGTGGACAATACTAACAATTTAAGAGCAATTACTCAGGGAAAACTTCATTTGAAGAATGACTTAAAGGAGATGAGGCAGGTAGCAATGCAAACACCTGGTAGAAGAGAATTTTTTAGTAGTCCTCAATTTGTTGTTGTGCTTTTGTTTGTATTGTCTTTCTAAGTTCCTTGTGATTGTGGTAAAATTCAAATAGCAGAAAATTAACCATAAAAATATACAATTCAGGCCCGCCCTGGTGGCACAGGGTTTAAAGTCTTACCACTATGAAGCTGTCACCAGCCACTGCATCATGCACTCCATCCCTGACCAAAAAGTTGACCCACACGGTGCAGCAGACCTCTCCTGTCTCGCCTGCTGCTCCCCTCAGCAGTGTATTTCAGTATACGTGCCTGTTCTGCTCCCCACTCTGTCTCTGGTGAATCCTCTCACCCCCCACACCTCTGGTCTACACCCTAATTCTTGTATGCATAAATAAATAAAATAAATCTTTAAAATGTACAATTCAGTGTCGTTTAACATATTCATAATGGTGTGCAGCTATCACCTTTATTTAGTTCCAAAGCATTGTAGTAAACCCAAGAAAAATTTTGTATACACATTAACAGTCATTGTTATATTCCTCCAGCCTCTGGAAACTGCTAATGTGCTTCTATCTCTGTGACCTGACCTCTTCGTCATACATATAAGTGGAATCGCTCAATATCTGGCCTTTTCTGCCTGACTTACACTTTATATCACTTAGTATAATGTTCTCAAGGTTCATTCATGTTGTGACAAAGGACAGTGAAAATGTCTGTAATGACAGAATTCATCAGATGTTAGGGAAAAAGTAAGGTCACAGTGGCTAGAATGCAGAATATGTGGAGAAAGGAACAGAAGATGAATTTTGACAACCTGGGTCTGAGTATGCGGGAGATTAGTTAGTAAGTGTGAACAATGTGGAGAGAAATTTTAACTCAGCAACAGCATCATGGGAAAGGGATTTAGAGACAAAGAGGGACTTCCTGGTACTTAGTGTGGGCAGAGATTTCTCACTTACATCACTGGGAAATTTGAAAGCCAGGAGGAAAAACAAGGGAGATTATTGTCTGAAAGACCAGGAAGGGCTATTGTAGGTTCCACAACATCGCAAAGGCCACAGTGACGTATAGAAACTCTGGAATAAAGACTGTAATCCAGGGCCAGAGTCAACAAGATCTTCAAATGACATACCAAGAATAATTGCAATAGACTAAAGGACAAATTTCAATACAATTGCCAAGGGATCTCACCAGCTCATGGCTGACTTTTACAGACTAGTCAAAGTGTGATTTATAGATAGATTAGGACAAGAAGGATTGAGAGAATTGACAACTTTCCCCTTTTCCTTAATATCTTGTGCTATGGATTGCTTGGGAGAACATAGCCGTCTTTACCTGTGGAAAGTTCAGAGAAGTTCTTGACAGTTTTTGACAGGAAAGGTGATTTTGCATGGTCAGATTTCAAAAGAGATGGGTTTTATCTGCCCTTGGAGAGCCCCAGAGAGATGTCCTTTGGTTTTTGGAAATTTTGGGTATGATGAGGAGGAGTATGTCTATGAGAGAAAGAGAATCCAACAGCCCCATGGAAAATCTCCTACAATACTCAGATGGCCGGTACTGTACCCGTCGGTTCCAGCGTGCTGTGTCCTGTTCCAATAGCTATAGCTTCGATGAGATACGAATCTTAACCCCTGCATGTGGAATCAGAAGACAGTACTCTGTGGATTCAGAACCTAGAGTCCTTGTTTCACTGCTCTCTAAATATTTATCCATTTTTCAGCTATACCCTGAGACACTATACTGGAAGCTAATGATAAATATATTCATTTTTTTATTAAATAAGTAAAGAGTTTACATATGAAATTAAATATTTTTAAAGTCACTATGTGGACATATTTCAGCATTACACAATGATTTTTTTTTTTAAAGATTCATTTATTTATTTATTTATTTTTAATAGAGGCATGTTTTCTTCCTTCCTTCCTTCCTTCCTTCCTTCCTTCCTTCCTTCCTTCCTTCCTTCCTTCCTTCCTTCCTTCCTTCCTTCCTTCCTTCCTTCCTTCCTTCCTTCCTTCCTTCCTTCCTTCCTTCCTTCCTTCCTTCCTTTCTTTCTTTCTTTCTTTTGTTTATACATGCACTGGGTACAGTCAGAAGCGCGGGAGGGTGAGAGAATCCACCATAGCCAGAGCGGGGAGCAGAGCAGGCAGAAGGACCGAAGTACACTGCGGAGGGGAGCAGCGGGCGGCAGGAGAGGTCTGTGCGCCATGTGGGACCCTCCTCCAGTGGCCGGGGAGCAGCTGGGGATCGAACCTGCGCGGCAGAGGCCGCGGGCAGCTTCGCAACCCAGCGCTCAACCGCTGCGCCACCGGGGAGGCCCTCATTTATTTATTTATACAAGCACTGGGTACAGTCAGAAGCGCGGGAGACTGAGAGAATTCACCCGAGCCAGAGCAGGGAACAGAACAGGCAGACTGACGAAATACACTGTGAGGGGAGCAGCGGGCATGGCAGTAGAGGTCTGTGCGCCATGTTGGGCCCTCGCAGGCAGCCGGGGATCGAACTGAAACTGCAGAGGCTGTGGGCAGCTTCGCAGCTCAGCGCTCAGCCACTTCGCTACCAGGGGAGGCCCTACAAAAGGATGATTTTCTTACAGTCAGGTTTTCGCATTGATTCAACATAAACTTTAGAGGGGTTAAGAATTTTATTGGTACATTCTCTAAGGATAGCCCGAAATAGTTTGGTAGTGAAGATACATAGAAAGTTAAAATGGTGTTACTTGTTTAACTTCTGTTATAATAGCCCCAAGATGAATCAAGCACACAAGTATCCCTCTCACTCTCTCCCCTGCTCTCCAACACCCCAACACATGCTTCATCTTTCCTTCTGTAAAGGCTGATGTTTCTCATTGTCAGGTTAGTTTCCTTAATGTAGTGACTCAGAAGCATCCATGTTGTGGATCTGCCATTCTCAGAAAGTTGCTTGTCATTACTCGCACTGTGAATTGAAGAACCCATTCTCTTTAAGATTCCAGGCCTATGTGGTGTAGACATCACCGCTACTCACTTATTTGAACTCAGCCACATGACAAAGTTTAACTGCAAGAGAGGTTGCTATATTAAGTTTTAGCTAAGGAAAGGGGGGAATATTTCTTGGTAAAATAGGTGCATTGGTAAATACTAATAAGGAGGTAATTTGGTAAAGAGCCACATTAGCCACTGGCCATTCATTGCCTAGGTGAGCATATAAGTGCCCTATATGATTCCATGTGCCACATTTCACCCAAACATCATCGTAAACTTTATAAACTCATTGGAAATATATTGTCTATTGATAGGTTATAATTATAATGGTCCTATAAATAACAAGTAGTTCTGTGAAATTGATCTAGTGCTGATACTAGTGTCTTAGAATGCAGTGTGAACATTGGACATCTATTTTTGTCAGTTGTTTAGCAAAATTTCTCAAGAAATCTTTCCATCTAGGATAAATATGTTCATTCTGAGTTAGAAAAATTAACACCTGTTATAACAAAACTCCTGTTCTAGTTATTCTGTATAGCAACTGAAGGTAATTAGCAGTGAGGAACCTGGCCTCCTAATAATTCCTATGGGCAAAAAGTCACTAAGTCTTCGCTAAGGCACAGCTGCAAAAATAAATAAATAGGGCCTCCCCGGTGGCGCAGCGGTTGAGCGCTGGGTTGCGAAGCTGCCCGCGGCCTCTGCAGCGCCGGTTCGATCCCCGGCTGCTCCCCGGCCACCGGAGGAGGGTCCCACATGGCGTGCAGACCTCTCCAGCCGCCCTCGGCTCCCCTCAGCAGTGTACTTCGGTCCTCTGCCTGCTCTGCTCCCCGCTCTGGCTCTGGTGAATTCTCTCACCCTCCCGTGCTTCTGACTGTACCCAGTGCTTGTATAAATAAATAAAATAAATCTTAAAAAACAAACAAACAAACAAACAAATAAATAAATAAATAAATAAAAATAAAATCACATCCTCTGAATACTGTATTCCTGGCAGGGTGGCTTTTTTTTTTTTTTTCTGATCACCACAGCTTAAGAGACAGTGGCAGGGCCTCCCCAGGTGGCACAGAGGTTGAACAGTGGGCTGCAAAGCTGCCCACAGCCTCTGCAGTGCCAGTTCGATCCCCAGCCACCGGCAAGGGTCCCGCATGGTGCGCAGTCCTCTCCTGCCGCCCGCTGCTCCCCTCAGCAGTGTATTTCGTCAGTCTGCCTGTTCTGCTCCTGGCTCTGTCTCTGGTGGATCCTCTCACCCTCCCGTGCTTCTGACTGTACCCAGTGCTTGTATAAATAAATAAATAAATCTTAAAAAAAAAAGAGAGAGAGAGAGAGACAGTGGCAGATGTTTTGTATCCAGAATATAAGCAGGATCTGAAGCTAGGAAAACACATTTTATAAAATACAATTGACTAAACCTAATTTTTATCCCCTGGGAAAATGAAAGGTAGAGTTATATCAGGAAGCTATTCAGATGACACAGGCATTGGATAAATGACATCTGACCAGGAACTCTTGAGCAGATGCTATTTTAGAATAACTGTTGGACAATGTGTGGCGGCTAATACGGATTTGTATCCTGACATGGTGCTTAAGGTTTAGGGTTCCTGTCACAATTTAAAGGAATGGATTTAAGACATTCATCAGCCACTTGTTTTTCTTAGTTCTGAAATCCTGCTGGGCACTTGTTCCAGATCCCCTACCTGCGGTATTACCTATCGCTTCATTAGGATTCAGTTCTGCTCTCTGGTGGGGCCTCCTCAGTTCTGCTGACCCTTGCCAGATCCAGCCTTCCTCCGCTCAGCTTGCTCTCTGGTTTAGCTGGTGTAGGATGGCCTGCTTGCAGTCGCGGGCCTGGCTTCCTGAATCTCCTGTTCTCTAGGTATCTGGTTCAGGTTTATTCATGGGGCAGTGGCAATTTTTTTTGAAACCTGAACTGTCACTTCCGCTGCCTTACCTGGGCCAAAAGCTGTCCCATGTACAGTTTAGATTCAAGCTGTGACATCGTCAATCACATGATAACTGGAGGATGGAGAACTGGTGTCCTTTTACAATCTATGTGCAACCAGAAGTATAAAATATTAAAAATATTAAAAACATAAAAAATAAATATTACAGCTCAGAGAAGTATATTTTGATTGTTATAAGCTTCAAGCAATTCTTTTGGACCCTGAATGTTCATGTTTTGGCTTTAATATTTCTAATTTGAATAAAAAATGGAAAAAATAGTTTAATCTATATTTTTAATGTTTCTTATAAGAAACATTTTTCAGAAATCAGTGATTCCTAGGAGCATGAACTTTAGTAAAAGGTGAGAAAGAATTTAGATATGTGTAATTAGGAAGCTTTCATGGAACAATATAATGCGTAGAATTTTTTACAGAATCTATGGTATATTTATCATCAGTAAACTTATAAGACTTTCTGTGGTCAATTTCAAATCCAACTTAAAGATGAATCTTGAAATTATTCCATTGTAAGATGAATATTTTTTCTGAGTCTGTAGGTTGCCTTTTGGGTTTTGTGATGGCTTTCTGCTAGGTGGAACTTGAGGTGATTATGTTAAGTGAAGTAAGTCAGAATGTAAAAGATTCTGGAAGATTTCACTTATCTGCAGTATTTGTGTGTGTGTGTGTGTGTGTATAAGGATATATATTTCTTATATATATATAATATATATTTCTCCATATATATATATGGAGAGAGAGAGAGAGAGAGACTGGCAAAGCACAGCAAAAACAATTAGATTTTGGAAAAAAGATTTTGGTTTCCAGAGAAGGTAGGGGGAGAGAGAGTAAACTACATGCATATGTGAGGTGTAAAACGTAGCCCCAAATTTATATGGACTCAAGAATTATTTTTTATTTTTTTATTTTATTTTATTTTTTAAAGATTTATTTATTTATTTATTTATTTGTTTGTTTGTTTGTTTGTTTGTTTATTTATACAACCACTGGGTACAGTCAGAAGCACGGGAGGGTGAGAGAACCGACCAGAGCCAGAGCGGGGAGCAGAACAGGCAGGAGGACCGAAGTACACTGCTGAGGGGCACAGCGGGCGGCAGGAGAGGTCTGCGCACCATGTGGGACCCTCCTCTGGTGGCCGGGGAGCAGCCGGGGATCGAACCGGTGCAGCAGAGGCTGCAGGCAGCTTCACAACCCAGTGCTCAACCGCTGCGCCACTGGGAAGGCCCAAGAATTATTTTTTAGAAAGATATCTCTTACATGCTTAAAAAGTAATTGTATTAGGGCATAAAAAATTAAAAGTCAAATTAATTGACAACTAAGGAAGGAGTTTTGTAGAAAATCGAAGGAGGAGGATTTAACTAGTCTTTCTAAGTGATCAAGAGAATTTTCTTGTAGAATGAACAGCAGAAACTAAAACTAAGAAAATAAAAGCACAGCGTATAGTCAAGAGGTCAGCGAGAAATCTAGTTGGAGTGTGGGAAAAGTGGCTGAAATAAATGTATGTGTGTATGTATGTATTTTTAAATATGCTCAGCTTCTTTTATGTGGAGGGCTCTTTTCTCATGCGTGTCTCCCGAGTATCCTTTCAAGTTCTTAGTCTTGTTAAAGGGCAGCCTCGATATTGAACAGGTTGCCTGGCTGTGGGTCCTCACCCGCGCGCTTAAAGGGACTTATGAATACTCCACTACAGGCACACACAAAAGGTTAATAAAAGGTTTATTGACAAGGGAAAAGGAAATAAGGAAAATGTACAACTCAGGGAGAAAATAGGGAAATAAAGTCTTTAATGCATCCTACCCGATCCGCCGACCTGGAAACCCAAAGGCACTCTCAGAGCTGGCTGCACGCTGCGAGCTGGCAGGGAGCCAAAATGGGGGACCCCTCCAAAGCCCACGTGTCTGGCTTTATACCAACCTGGCTGCTGAACCCCACCCTCAGGTCCCAGCCACCTTCCCTTGGGTGGTGATGGGATTTGGAGTTCCCAGTGTCTTTGGCTTTGGCCTGGGGTGGGGGTGGAGTCCACAAAGCCTGTATGGGATTAGCTTTAGGACATCCTTTTCCCCCTAACAGTCTCAGCCTCTTACCCTTCTGTTCTTTAGAGGACTGTGGGGAACATCTTAGTCATGCTCCTAAAGTTTAATTTCATAAGATGGGTTTCTGAGTTAAAGTTACCTTACATTTGTGAAAAAAGCAAGTCTACTAATTCCCTAAGTAGCTCAACAGGCACTATTTTTATTTTATCTGAAAATGTTGTCCAGTAGTCAGTATGCCTTTCATCACCTTGAATTTTTCAAATTATATATATATGTATTATATAAATGTATATATATGAGATCTGCAAGCGGCAGAGGACTTTGTATTTCCCTATCACTGATATGGGACATCACTGGAAAGTCTGAAGGAGAAACTTTATTTAACTGATTTTTTTTAATTTGAATCTTAACATTATTTAGTATTATTTGCTTTCATTATTTTGGTGTGTAATTTAGACTAATCAAGGTTGAGAGAATTTAAATGAAAGTGGTAATTGTTAAACATGTAAATTACCAAAATGTAAAACACTAAAAAATGATGCATAATAATAAGATGTTTAAGAACATATAGATGAGGAGTATTTTGCATTTGAATTAAAGGTATTAAGACAGAGGGATCAGCTGGAATTGTTGCCAAGGTTTTATAGACCTGGGAACTGAATACTGAAATGATGGTTTCTATGGAGAAATTGAGTGTATTTGTTATGGGACATTTATAAAAGGAAACAACTGGTAAATTCTATCATCAGCAAGACTGATCAGAACATACCTGCTGAGGTGGACCCAGGAGGGTGGCACAGGCCACACACTAGGGCAGTGTCTTTGTCAGGAAGACCTTGGCTGCCTTCGCGGTTGGAAACATTGTGGCTTCTCCTGATTCAAAACCATACATTATTTCAGAAAAACCATAGAAATTCATTTTGTCAGATAAAGCTGTTAAGAGCAAACAGCCTTCCTTGACAGTTTTCTGCTAAAAGTTCATCCAGGCACAGATTGTAATACTCCCTTCTCCATAGACAGACTTTTGCCTCTATAAATATTGCATCGGCCTATGTTTACAAGCTCTGCTGATGGATGTCTGCGATGTGAGAATACTCAGCTGCACTGCACTTATTTAGAGCAGGCAGGTTTGCCGGGTCTGGGGTGCCCCACTCCCTGTCCTGTAACACCCTGAGTTATTCTCTGACACTGCTGATAAACATGGACAGTGATGGTTTCCTTTATAGATACTATCTAGTGCTGCTTTTATCCCCAAGCCCTAATGAGCTTTATGTATCTGTGAAATTCACTGTCCTTTATAGAATTTCAGATTCTGTGTGCTTGGGTAGTGATGGAAACTGTCAAAATAGAATTTGCCCTTTGAGGACAAGTATCAATTATAATCAAAATATTATTAAAAATACATCCCAACTCTCCTGCACTCTTGGTGGGAGTGCAAACTGGTCCAACCACTATGGAGAACTGTGTGGAGATTTCTGGACCTACTAAACATAGAGCTTCCATAGGATCCAGCAATTCCACTCCTAGGTATTTACCCAAAGGACACAGAAACATCAATTCCAAAGAGCACCTGCACCCCTATGTTTATAGCAGCACTATTTACAATAGCTAAGCTTTGGAAACAGCCCAAATGCCCAAAAATAGATGACTGAATCAAGAAGATGTGGTCCATATACACCATGGAATATTACTCAGCATTCAGAAAAGATAAACACATACAGTTTGCAGCAACATGGATGGCGCTGGAAGGGATCATGCTCAGCGAAATAAGCCAGAAAGAAAAAGAAAAATATCGGATGGTCTCACTCATAGCAGGAATCTAGAAAACCTAAATAAGGGACCAGGAAAAAGAATAACTATAAGAAAGTAAAAATCAAAATCAACAAACAACTATGAACCAGAGACACTCGATGGGGGGTGGGGGCAGGGAGGGGAGGAATTAGGGTCAAAATAAGGGGGTTGCAATTGTATGGGGAATATAAAAATAAAATTTATAATAAAAAAGGAAAAAAAAATGCATCCCAATTATGTGGATCCCAGGGATAACAAGATATATTCATTTAGCAGTGATGTTTTTTTCTCTCCTTTATCAGTGTTATTGAAGATGTATATAATTACATTTTTAGCCCTTGCAACACTCACATTTTCTTCTTCTTTGTTATAACTAAAAAAAAAATGAAATAATCTGAGGGTATTTACATATATATTTAATATTTGTAGAACTTTTTTTTTCAATAATCTATGAAGTATTTAGAAAAAGTTGGGGACTATTCTAGATGATGTGGATTAAGCTTCCCAAAGTACTGGATGAAAATCTATATCAAGATATATAGAAACTTGGGGAATAGAAAATCAGAGGGGTCATTTGCCTTGCATAGACAATTGAAGGGAAGCTCCCCAGGAAAGGTCACTTTGAGCTGAGTTTTAAGAATAAATACTTTTTCTAGGCTATAATAGGAAACTAATTCTGGGTGGAGGGAATCTTGTACTAAATGTTCTTAAACCAACAACATTTTTCTTGGAGATCATATATGTCCATTATATCCAAAACTCAGAATGTGTCTAGTTTTAACTATTACAGCTGTACTCTACTACTTAGAATATTTAGCTAAATCTGGTATTTGGAAATCATTGAGGGGATTGTTACAACAATGTGTGTGCGTCAGCAAAGGAAACATTTTCTAGGTATGTGTTAGCAGGAAAGGGAAGAAACATGATGATGTTGATTGAAACAATTTGCTGATGTTTTCAGTGATTGAGTGCTCAGAACATATTCTCTTTTTATGGCTTGTAAGAAAGAAAATCTGGAACCTTGTATGAAATTACATATATATTGTCCTTGATTTATGTAAGGATATATTAGGTTTAAGTGAATTGCTCAATTGCCACCTTTTATATTCATAATATCTTACACCTTTTATTGAAGCTCATTTTATGCAAAATACTATAAATCTGAAAGCTTCCAATTGAATTACATTTTATTTTGTGGATATTACGAGAATGTGCAAAATAGAATCTTAGTGCATAGGCCTAGTGCTGATACCTTTTCCTCTCTTTAGCTTTCAGTTTAAGGTATTCATGATCCTACCAGTGTAGCTGTGGAATGTCTACTATGCACCTAAATTTAATTGCAAGCCAGCAATTTAAAGTTTAAATTTATTGTTCTATAAGATTAATAAAAAATGCTTTATAAAATTAAAGCTTGAGTTACATTGCTTGATTTGTCTATCTGATAAATATTTAGCTGAATGGTTATTGAATAAATAAATGTTTTGAAATTTCTGTATTATTATCAGATTGCAGAAGGCAGACATGTTTCAGTGTTGTAGTAGTCTAGATTGATTGAAATAGATTGCATTGCTAAATCAGAATATCTGCGAAAGTGCTGCAACACATTTTAGAGTATCTCCAGTTTTCTGACACATCAGAAAAAACTAAAATACAAATGGATAACGTAGTATTTATCCATTATCTTATAAAATGTGTTAATATTTTTACTTTCCTAGGAATTGAAATAATATATAGTCATTATTTGCCTTAGAACTAATATAAATTTAAACCAAAGCAGAAAATTCCATAGTGATTTTTTTTTATATTATAGCAAACTCCTTTTCCCCCAATTTTATTATTCCCCATCTCACAACTAATTTTCAGTCTTTCTAAAATTTGTTCTGATAATTATAAATGCCTAAACTAGCCAATGTAATGTATGCCAAAGTGATAGGTACAACCAAATTGTGTCATTTAAATGAAATGTATTCTGTATATCATTACATGTAATAATCTTTTCTTTATGTTTAGTGGTCCTCTTAAAATAAAAGTGCTTCCTAATTATACCCTAATCTTTTCCACCTTAATAACGCATGTCTGAAAATGACAGGGGGGCCTTTGCAAATCTCATTAGTTTTTATGTCACTGAAATTCAATTTCACAAGAGAACTCCCGAGTTTTGGAATGCATCTTTACTTTTATTGCCTTAGCTGATTTTGAGTGTCTAATCACTCAGTTGGGAAAATAAATGTTTGTGGTTTGAGTTAAAGCTTTTGGTATATTTTCATATTTTGCAGGGATTAGAGTTGGGTGATGATCAGATGGATTGTTTTAGAATATTTGTTTTAATAGTTATTAAAAAAACAATCTTATTTTAGTATTTGGGCAAATGTAGTGAAGCTATATACTTGAAAGAATATTAAAATTTTTCCCATAGGTTAATTTTGGTAAAATATTTAGTTCTTATTGCTTGCCAGAAACTGTTATTTAAACCTAAGAAAAAATAACCCTGTTAATCAATTATCAGATTTGTGGTCACAATTATGGAGATGAGAATCGAATTTTGTAAAAAATTGCTCTAAAAATTTTGGAAAACCTTTGTCAGACATCTGTTCCAGGCAATAGAAAGCACCGTCAAATTATATAGAGATCCATTCTCATTTCTTTGAGAAATTCAACAGATTACCAAGTCTTGAAGGCTTTTCTGCATGGGTATTTTTCCATACAAGTGAAAGTGTCAGATTCTCTCTAAATGAGACTTAATTCTGATGGAGGGAAATTGTTATCTGTGGCAGTTGTGTAGCAGTCTCTTCTTGTTCCCACTTGCTCACCTGTCATTTGTTATCAGAGGATATGATATTTGAGGATTCACTCCCACATCAGGGGATGAAAATAACACAATCAAAAATAAATCAGAGATGTCTAGGAATTTTTATAGTCGAATAAGCCAATATTCATCTACTTGGAGATATATACATTTTTCTCTTGAATAATTATTTTCCAAGAAACTAAGACCAGATCATTTTTTTTTCAGATCATTTTTTATTGTATTATTTTTCATTGATGTAAAATTGATATACAACATCTGATATGATTCAGAGGTATAGACTCACACATCTTCAGATGTATGTTTGTTTATTTATTTATTTATGTGATAGTGCTGAGACTTTAACCTTAGGCCACCAGAGAGGCCCCTGAAGAATTAACATGTTGATGTAAAAGTCTCCATCCTAACCAGGAGTAGAATTTGATTGTTGAACTAATTCAGAATTATGGAGTTTCTGATGACTGTCAGTGGGTCTGATATACGATGAGTGGACAAGCTAGTGTAAGTTCTGTAGACATTTCACCCAAATATTTTTGTGTTGTTTTCATGAGTAAAGAAATTTCACCAATAGAATCACACAGTTAAAATAAAAAGAAGAATAAGAAGAAACTTAAATCTAAAATGAGTGTCTTCCTTCTTTGTTGAAAGAATTCTTTTTCACGTTGACCTTAGTCAAACGTATATATAAATCTTCCAGGGAAATGTTTCAACATTGAACCTCCCATAGACTTTCAGATGTACCCTGGCACACTGTCATTTTTACAACTTCTATCACTTCAGTTTCCTTTTCATAAAAGAGACTTTTCTGTCTTAGAAAGCTCCTTTTCGATTCCACAAGTTGCAGTGCTAAATTGTCTTTTAAAAGGTATTTTTCACAATAGTCTGAGGATTTATAAACACCTGAGAGTTGAGTGTAATAATACTAAGATGAATAAGGGAACAAGCTGGAATTTAGGAGGTAAACAAACGTGTTTTATTAATAACATGGGAGCACTAGTCTAAGATTCACTCGACAAGTGCATTCACTTTCCCTTAAGCTTTCTGTGCTCTGCTTGTAGATTACTTCAGAATGTCAGTTTGGCTTACTGGAGTAAAGGGGCCAGTAAAAAATGAACTCCTTTTTTGTATCTGTTATCTACCCTGAGTGGAAAGTTTGAATGAGTTGGATGATTTAGTTAAAAATAAGAAGTGAAGTTTGGTTTTCATATCTGGGATATCCAGTGTGTAACGTATTTGTTAAAGGTATATTTGTCATTGATGATTCCTTGTACATTTAATTTAATTAGTCAAAGTGTTCAAAATAATATTGACAAGGCAGAACATTTTTCCTAAAGCTCTCTAACGTTTTGCCTAAGATTGAATGATTTCTGGCTTGTAGGAGAACATTCTGGAAATGATGATGCATCTCCTACTGACGATACTGAGCAGAGTAGATCCATTGTTGGTCTTGTCTGTGTCGTGTGACATATCACCAACAATCAGAAGGCAGAAAGAATTAAAAGCATAAAGATGGATCACAGAAGCCTTTCCCCTATAGCAGCAAGATCGCAGGCAGTAGAAATATAGAACACATATACCATGAAGCCTGCTTTTTGGGATTGGAAGGTGTGGAGGTATCGCTAAAGGCTTAAAAGTAATCTGATGATGTTTATGATATCTTTAAAGTTATTATACAAGTTATATAGCATTAATAAAAACTTGTTCTCATTTTTGTTTCAGCTTCACATATCAAAATTTGGCAAATCTGGATAATGGTGGAGGACTGTAGTTGCCTTGATGGTGGATGTGGTGTGGTGACATGCACCTAAGGTAAGAATCTGCACCCCTAAATCATGTACAGTGTTGTAAACCAATGTTTCCACAATAAAAAAAATGCAATTTAAAAAGCTCCAAGGGGCCTCCCCATTGGCGCAGCAGGTTGAGCATTGTGCTGTGAAGCTGTCTGCAGCCTCTACAGTACGGGTTCAATTCCTGGCCGGCCAGGGAAAGACCCACATGGCGTGGCAGACCCTCCTGTCTTGCCCCGCTGCTTCCCTCAGCAGTGAATTCTGTCTGTCTCCCTGTTCTGCTCCCTGCTCTGTCTCTGGTGAATTCTCTCACCCTCCTGCATCTCTGACCTGTACACCAGTTCTTGTATAAATAAATAAATCGTTATTTTTTTAAAGACTTATTTATTTATTTATTTATTTATTTATTTATTTATTTATTTATTTATTTATTTATTTATGCAAGGACTGGGTACAGTCAGAAGTGCGGGAGAATGAGAGAATCCACCAGAGCCACAGCTCTGGAACAGAACAGGCAGACTGACGAAACACACTGCTGAGGGGAGCAGCAGGTGTGGCAGGAGAGGTCCCTCGCCAGTGGCCGGGGATTGAACCGGCGCAGCAGAGGCTGCGGGCAGCTTCGCAGCCCAGTGCTCAACCGCTGTGCCATGAGGGGAGGCCCTAGGTAAATCTTAAAAAACAAAATCAAAAACAAACAAACAAAAAAAAAAAACAAGGTTTTTAATAGGCAAGTTTACACAATGGAAACTTGCACTCAGTAATTTTTATGGGTATGGTGAAGATCCAGATATTACAGAGAATAATAAAAACAGTTAAAGTACTGGTATTAAGTCACTGCAGGGTCAAAAGAAATTTGGTCAAGATTACAAATATATTTTAAATCACTATTTTTTATATGTATGAGCTCATGCAGCTTGGAGACTTTTGAAAACATTTCAGTTTTTGTCTTTTTCTCTTTTCCCTGATTAGATTTCAGTTTTTCTCTGTTTGTTTTCATGCATTGTAAATTTTGTTCTGGCACTTTGTGAATTACCTGAAAGCAAAAATCTTACCAATTGATTGTTTTCAAACTGTCCAGATAGTATTTTCATGAAAATGAATGATTGAGAAATTTAAAAGCCATTTGAATTAATTTTTACATTTTCTCAAGTAATTTTATTCTAAAATTATAATTCTTTCAATGCTGCCTAACTATGTTTTCACCATTTTCCTTTCATTGTTAATTCCATAAAAGCAGGCTTTCCAGTGCATTTTAAATGAAATTTCTACCAGTCAGTGTCGTTTTATTGCTATAATCTAAAACATTTTCTGCTTTTAAGGCTAAGCTGTAAAAGGAATCATGTGCAATTTCAGTCATGTTTACTGAGAATTATAAATATAGAAAATTGAACTAAGATGCTAAGAATCATGTGAAATTTTAAAACTCCTTCAAGGTTTGCAAAACTCCCCCCACCCAAGATTTAGATAAAAGGTTGGAAAATGCTTCAAAATTTAATGAAGTTGCGAACACCCCATTTTGTACAAGATTACAAATTATTAAAAGTAAATGCCTACAAATAACCAGGGTTAACCAGTATGTATATTTGAGCAATATGTCATTATGACCAATTTTTGTGTCAACCAGTGCTGCTTCAACTGTTTCTCCTTAAACTGAATAAAATAGGCTTATGTTTGATCGTGTTGCTGATGGAATTTCAAAGCTTAGAGGGGAAATTCTGTTCAAGGCCATCTGCACACAAAAAAATTCTTGCAAAGAAGTTAAGTTTATTTTCTTTATTTTTTTGCAGACTATAGAAGTGTCTCAAATGTCTTCATTTATTTTTATATAGCATTTTTATTTTTATTAAGTTTATTTCCCAACATTGATTATATTTTTTCCTTTGAAACATTGTTTAGAAATAGAATTTTTGAAAATTTTGACACCGGAAGTTTTTTTTTTCATTTCATTTTGACTACTGAAGTATTTCCCTGTTGACATCTTTTTTTACTATTATCATTATTTTTTTAGCACCCACAGTCCATCACCATATTCCATTGCACCCTTCCTCTGGTTTTCACCTCTTCCACCCTCTCCTTTTACTCATGGATGCCTCATATTTGTGGTGGTCAGCTTTCAAGGATTGTCTTTTTTTCTTTGTTCTCTTTCTCTATATTCAACATATAAGTAAAACATCGATAATTTCTTTCTTCTTCTGCCTTATTTCATGTAGCATCATGCCTTCCAGCTCCAGCCATGTTGTTGCAAATGGCATGAGTTTCTCTCCCTCTTTTTTTTTTAAGATTTATTTATTTTTATACAAGAGCTGGGGTACAGCCAGAGATACAGGAGGGTGAGAGGGTTCACCAGAGACTGAGTGTGGAACACAACAGGCAGGCTGACAAAACACACTGCTGAGGGGAGCAGCGGGCATGACAGGAGAGGTCTGCCGTGCCATCTGGGAATCTCCCTGGCTGGCTGGGAATTGAACCCGTGCTGCAGAGGCTGTGGACAGCTTCTCAGCCCTGAGCTCAACCCACTGCGCCACTAGGGAGGCCCGAGTTTATCTTTCTTGATCGCTGAATAGACGTCACAATTTAATTGTACTTCATAAAGTAAAACTGTTTAAGTTATATATTCAGTAAAAATAATACTTTTACAGGAAATTATGGTTTGTATGGTTATTATAATATTGCTTTTATTTTTTGAAGATTTTGTTTATGCATTCAAGCACTGAGGTGTAGGCTAAAGCTGTGGGGGGAGGAAAATTATAAGGATTCACCAGAGACAGAGTGGGGAGCAGAACAGGCAGACTGACTGAAATACACTGCTGAGGGGAGCAGCGGGCGAGACAGGAGAGTTCTGCTGCGCCATGTGAGTTAGCTCCCTGGCCAGGGATCAAACTCATGTTGCAATGGCTGGTGATCGCTTGATAGAGCTGAGACTTTAACCTCTGCACCACCAGCGAGGCCCTGATATTGCTTTTATATAAAGAAGAAAAAAAATTTAGAAATCTACCTGGAATTGATTCTTATTATTCCTGATAGTGTGTAGGAATGTTTTATTCGCTGCTTGGGCAACCTTCTGACCAGTCAAATTGGGACATGCAATTCACCATCAAACAGCTGCCACAAAGCAGACATCTAGGTGTGGTTTTGAGGGAAAACACATTTGCCTGAAGATTGAAAGTGAAGAACACTATATTTTATCTAACAGTTGAAAATCTTAAAACATCAAATAAACTAGTGGGATGGTATATGATGTTCCAAGCGAGGACATCATAAGACAGAAAACAAAATTTTCTTTAATTATCTTTTACAAATCTTGCCTTTTAGAATTTAAATGATTATTTTCGAGGCTGGTTTTAAATGATCATGAAGCAGAGACAATATATTAAAATGTCCAATGATATTATCCACAAAAGATCAGTGAGAAAAACTTGTCTTAACAAGTTTCATAATATATGATGAGGAATTTACAGTGTGATCAATGTGTTATTGATTTAAGAATAGATAAGTAAATGTGTGAAGCACAAAAGGGCACATAGAAAGAGATTTCAGTATATATGAAAGTTAAAGTTAAAATTTAATATACCTGTTAGTTTAGTCAGTGAGAAAAGAAATTAATATATGATGCTGAGAAAACTGGCAATCCTTTGATAATCATATATATAAGCCTTCATTTCAAGCCTTGCAGAAAATAACTTTCTACCGCATTAAATAAAAATTCCTGAAATCTTTTAGTGGCAGTGACTTTGAAAGTCTGCTCCTATTTAATGAAAACACCTTTTATTTACTAGGAGTCCAGTGTTCGTGGGCAGAGAGCCCTAAGATGGTGCTCAGGCTGGCAGTCTTTCTTCATGTGCCGTTACACCTGTTGCTGGGACAGTTAAGGTTTTTCCCAGCACTCCTCTAAGAAGGGACATCTGGAAGCTTGTGCCTGTTTTTCCCTGGACTCTACCCCATGAATCCTCCCCCTTTGCTGATTTTTTTTTGAGATTTATTTATTTATTATTTATTTATACAAGCACTGGGTACAGTCAGAAGCGCGGGAGGGTGAGAGAATTCACCAGAGCCAGAGCGGGGAGCAGAGCAGGCAGAAGGACCGAAGTACACTGCTGAGGGGAGCAGCGGGTGGCAGGAGAGGTCTGCGCACCATGTGGGACCCTCCTCCAGTGGCCGGGGAGCAGCCCAGGGATCGAACCAGCGCTGCAGAGGTTGTGGGCAGCTTCACAACCCAGTGCTCAACCGCTGCACCAATGGGGAGGCCCATCACTTTGCTGATTTTTACTATTGGCCTTTCACTGTAATTTACCATAATCATAAATGTAGAAGTTCTGAGCACTGTGAATCTGTCTACTAAATAATATAACCCGAGAGTGGTTGTGTGTGCCCATACAAGAACCCAGATTAAGTTCATCATCACAGTATTTTCTCCTTAGAAATTGTAGGCATGTGGGCCTCCCTGGTGGTGCAAGGGGTTAAGTCTCATCATTGTGAAGCTATTGGCATCCACTGTAGCACCAGTTTGATCTCCGGCCATGTAGGTGACCCACATGGCGCAGCAGACCTCTCCTGTCTCGCCCACTGCTCCCCTCAGCAGTGTTTTCCAGTAGATCCACCTGTTTTGCTCCCCACTCTCTTTCAGGTGGATCCTTTCACCCCCTGCTGGCTAGCTCTTGTATGCTACACGCTAACTCTTGTATGCATAAATAAAAAATAAATCTTTAAAAAAAATAGATAGGCATATACCTTTGTTGACCCAATCAGAATAAATAATATATCAGACTGCTGCTGGAGTTCATATTACTTCCATATTAAGCCAGTTTGTTTAAGATTTGTTGTTTGTTTATTGTTCTTTCTTATAGCTAGAAGGCATTCTAAGTGATACCCAAGATATATTATGGCCATGCAATAAACAGGTTCTTTGGGGTTATTTAATTTTTACCAGAATTTAAGAGACTGTAAGACTATTTCTAAAATAACATACTCCATACTGACAATTTGATTGTCTCTTTAATTATAACTGAGAACTGTGGGTTTTGAATTCTTCTTGGGCTGATCAACATCACCCATATTAGTAGGAACAAAGAACACATTTAATTACATACTCTTGGACAATCTATTACATACACTTGAGGTAGATTCTACAGTTGATGGGGCAATATTGGCGAATCATCTGTTGAGCTAAAGCATGGGGAGGGACTTGGAACAGAGGGAGAAAGAAGACTGACACGATGAGGAGAGGGTGACTCACATTACCAGGACCAGATGCTGTATAATTAGATATTTGCCCTGCCATAAAATTAAGTTTCTCTGCTACGAAGTTTATTTCTTGTAAAAATCCTAATCCTGGGTAAGACACCCAATTTTCATTCTTTTAGATAGTTAAGGAAGTGGTAAAAATTCCCTGTGAGCCTAAAGCCTCAATTAACCTTAACTCAAAATAATCCACATGCCACAGTGACATCTCTTGGGTATGAGGTCTGAACCTCGTGGGGCAATCTATAGATCTCTGTATAGACATATATATTTGTATGTTACACCATGTGATATATAATGTAGTTCCTTTGAATTCTGAAATAAACTTTATAAACAAATGACTTTATAAACAACAAAAACATCTACTAAAGTAGATGCTTCCTTGAGAGAGGGCAGCAGAGGCAGAAGATTTTAAAACTTTCTGCAATTTAATATATGTAGTTGGCAGAGAAATGTCAGTAATACATTTTTCATAGGTGAATTTTTTTGTGTTAACAAACACAGCTATGATCAGAGTACTTGATTTTTTTCAAAATTCACCTGAAAATTGGGAAAATTTTGAACTAATCGAGTAGTCACCTGAGAACTAGATTCTTCCTAACTTCATTAAAAAATAAGACCATTCTGGAGTTAAGGTGTGGACTAGGTGGCAAGAAAAAAATGTTAATTCTGCCTTTCAAACAAAAAGCTAGTTCATTCTATTGTCTATTTTTCTTTACCCATGTGAATCACTATCTAGAAAGGGCCCTTTACCTTGTCGTAAAATATCAAAGCAGTATAAAAAGAAATAAACTCAAAAAAGGATTATAAGTTATGTATTTATTGACAAGGTTATATTACATATTCCCCTTAAAACTAAACACATAAGTTACTGAAAACACAGTATCATGTGAAATGTAGTCAGTAATAAGAATGACAATTTGATGGATGTATCTGAGGTCTTGCAACTAATGCTTACTGTCTTCCTAGTAGTGGTAACTTTCAGGTCTGCATAGCTCATCCCATGGATATGTATCTCTGATGCTTTTACACTGTAAATCATGGTATCTATACCAAGTGAGACAAAAAACTCATTAAATTATGTGGCTTTATAGTTGTTGCTGAACAAGAATGATACTAAGATAATTGACTGTCTAATCTTCTAGCACAACTTCCAAATAACTTTGGGTTATTAAATACACACACACACACAGACATGTGTACAGACACAAGCAGACACAGACACACTCACATACATAGGTCCATGCAGACAAAAACATAAAGCACCAGACACACAACTACACAAGACTCACACATCATACATAAACAAACACACATTCACACATGTGTCAAAGAATTCACATAAATGAGGACATTTAGAAGAACAGATGGTGGGTTTTGAATGGAATGGTACTAAAATTCTGAAGCTATTTCAAGCAATTAAGGCAAGTTGAAAAACAAATCAAACCTACCAAATAACTATTTTAAAGTAGTCATTATTTTTTTCCATATATAATGTGGATATTTGTTTAAAAAGCACATATACAATGTACTTACAGGGATAACACAAAATGAGCTTTTATTTATTTTTAAAGATTTATTTATTTATTTATTTATTTATTTATTTATTTATACAAGAACTGGGGTACAGTCAGAAGCGCAGGAGGGTGAGAGAATTCACCAGAGCCAGAGGGGGCAACAGAACAGCCAGACTGACAAAGTACACTGCTGAGGGGAGCAGCGGGCATGGTAGGCGAGGTCTGCCACACCATTTGGGAATCTCCCTGGCCGGCTGGGAATTGAACTCGCTGTGCAGAGGCTGCAGACAGCTCCACAGCGCTGCGCTCAACTCACTGTGCAGCTGGAGAGGCCCCTTATTTCTTTTTTAAAGGAATTTTGAGGATAAAGGATTTTGATTCTTTCCACATTAAAATACAAACTTAAGTTTGCGTGTAGGATATCATCAGTATAAATGTTGGCTCTTTAATCCTTTCCTCCAAGAACCAAAAACAATAGCAGTTGATTTCTCATAGTTCAGTTCTAGGACTTCAGAATCAGGGTGCCAACAGTTTCAGTATCTGGGAAAAGCCCGCTTTCTGGTTCATTAATGGCTGTTTTCTGATGGTCTCTGCAGGACCAAAGGAACAGGGGAGTTGCTGGAATCTCTTATGTGTTTCGGCTTTGTGAGATCATCCTAAATTTGAACAACTAATGTCTCTGTCACACATACTTCAAGTGTCATCTGAGATTTGAAGATACTTAAATTTTCAGATTGAAATTCCTCAAACATTACAGTCCCTCTGACTCTAGGTGACAGAGAGTATTGTCTAAGAAAGATAATTTCTAGACTTGACAGCTTGGGAAAAGAATCAGGCTAAAGTTCAGCAATAATAACCCTTTAGAAAAGAAAAGTATAGCATTCTTGAAAGTGTGTTCCTTCTTTTACTTCCTAAACTATTTGCAAGATTTGGTTTAGTTTGTTGTTATACTTTATTTCATTCTGTTCATTTTCTCTCATAGCACTTAAAAATATGGATTACCTCTCGATTTAGGCCAAATATATTAGTTTATTCAATCTAAAATCTTTGCAGTTATGTATTATAGTTTTCAAATCCAAATCACATTTAAATAATGAGTTTCTCTGGAAAGTTAAAAGGTTAGGATTTGCTGTAGGCTCACGTTGTTAGCCTGGCTTATCAATAATGTATTTATAATGAAGGTTTGAACATTGACTTTTAAGGCATAATTCTATTTCACATTTAATAGACTATGGTATAAACATTGCTTGTCTATGGATTGGAGAACCAAAACTTTCATGTGAGGCCCTTTATAGTGATATTGACTTTATTACTGTGGTCTGGAAACTCATTGTCAGTATCTCCAATGGTGCCTCTAAGAATTTACACAGTCAGTAATTGCTTCCAGCAGCCTCCATTATCCAGAAGAGAAGTATGCATTGCGGGCTTTTTATATTATAAACTTTGCAATGACAATGTCAAGGTGCATTGGAGGTGTAATGTGTGAAAATCAACAGAGGTGATTTATACATAATGTATGTATCCAAACAATCATCAGAATTCTCCATTTTACTTAGATTATCCTGTATCACTATGTAAGTATAAAGCTTATTTATTCACCTAATATATTATATAATTGTATCATTTTCCTTCGGCAAATGTTTTCCAGAAGTTTCTTTTTGCCTCATTATCAAAACACTATATTTTCTCAATGGATATTTGGTTTTGCATAATGAATTTCTCCACATCATGATCTAAATAATACAAGTTGTAACAAGAAGGAAAATGTCTCTGGATGACAGACACATAAGGCAGACCCTGGGGTAGTTTTTGCCCAGGCCGTTTTCAGGAGTCACATCACTAACACCAATTTAGATCAGAAGGGAAATAAAATTTATTAACTTTTCGTACCACTTCATGAGGTAAGAGCCATTTCCTTTTGATTTCAACATGCATTTAATTTTCTTTGACTTAGAAGAACAGAGTTCTTTCTGTCTTATGTGAATATATTCTAATTGAAGAACTATGTGTACTTTGCATTTCTAGTGTATTACATTGAGATAGAGAAAATAAAGTAATATAAAATGTTTAGGTGATTTTAAATTGTCTTGTATTTTAATTCAAGTCAATAGATTTTATTTTTAGTCTAAGAAAGTTCTATCATATTTAGATGCATTTGAAACCATCCCAAGATCTCTTTGATTATTGGAAATTATTTAAAGCATAGAGTATTGATAATTATTTAAAGCAGAGGTCATCAAACAGTTTTTAAGTTGCATAGTAATATTCTTTTTTAAAAACATTTATTTATTTATGCATAAAAGAGCTGGGGTGCAGGCAAGAGGTGCAGGGGAGTGAGAGGATTCACCAGAGACAGAGTGAGGAGCAGAACAAGCAGATCTACTGAAATACACTGCTGAGGGGAGCAGCAGGCCAGACAGGAGAGGTCTGCTGCACCATATGGGTCACCTCCCTGGCTGGCAGGGGATCAAACTCATGCTGCAGAGGCTGCGAATAGCTTCTTAGAATTGCACCATCAGGAGACCCCTGCAGAGTAATATTCTATCAGAAATATTTACTGATATAATTTGAGAAAGTTACATAGTAAATTTGTTAGGTTTGCTTAAATTCAGTAAGGTGTGTTGAAAGATAGCATTCATAAAGCTGTCCTATAATGGGGTTGGAAGAATTGAAACAAAGGGATAAAGATAAAGGTTTTATCAGAAAGACTTGTGAAGTGAAAACTTTCTATCTACACTATGTTTCATAATAAAGCCTTTAAAATAGATCTGGATTATTCTTTAAGTATGTCAGCCATCCAGAGGCCCTATGTCTAAATCCAAAGTATGCCTTGAACTTTTCCAGGTAAAAGATAGATTGATTTCTGCATCTAACAGAGGGAAAAGGGCTGCACCCATTCTGCCAGAATCAATGCATTTTGGCTCTGTCACTTAACCAGGCAGTAAATATAGATTTCTTTTGCAAGTTATGCTTTATCGAGGATATTTTATTCTTCCAGTTATAAGTGGATACCAACCTATTCATTACTTATTTTACAACTTAGAAAATAGGTTATTTGAAAGACCTAATAAAAAATAAAAAACCTGGCTTGCCAGTAACAATAAATCCACATGATATTTTATTTCACTCAGAAATAATAAACCATCCTCACTCAAGTTCCACCAGGGATTCAACTTAGATTGCTGCAGTAAAGACTTCTAAGAAAGTATCTGTACACTGACATCTGGATATACTCTAGACAAAATCTTTTCTAATACAGGATCCATCTGGTACTTGCCTGGAAGGAAAACTTCAAAGAGAACCAGTATATAGTCCAAATGCTCTCTCAAGTGACACCCACAGGAACTGCAAATTCATTCTCTCTCTCTTTGCTTGAGCAAATCTTTTATTCAAGTTGGTATCTGCTGGTATGATTTTTCTTTTTCTTGCTGACTTTCAACAAAAATTATCTATTTATTGTATTTTAGCCTATAACCTCATCTATTTGTTTGGTTTTAGATCTATTCTTTGTGGAATGAAAATACTTTCTTTGTAGTAACATGCAAGAGAGAAGTGTTTGTTCCACCAAAAGAGGAGAATCCTCCAGCATATCTTTTATTTTAATTGTGTGATATACTAGTTTTTAGATGATGATATTGACACTGATGAGCTGCTCCTGCTTTACCTTTCCTTTTTCTTGGTCAACTAACTTAATTTTTTTTTTTTTTTTTTTATAAAAACAAGACGTGGAAGAGCTGGGAGTGTTTCTTTTTCCTTTTCTTATTTTGGGAAGCCATGAAATTATACCACATGCTTTGAGCAATACAATAGGCTTTTAACCCCTCCCACTTTAATTTGTATAATTTTCAATCATCTAAAATTTGTATATTTTGAAGCTTAACGCTAAAAATACTGCATCACAAAAACTACTCAAAAGAAAGCAAAGAGCTGCACCATTTGGGTTTCTGACAATCACAAACTGCAGTTTCTGAATTTATATAAACAACTGACACCAAGCTCAGAGTCAGACATACAGACCACTTCACTTAATAATAAATCATGTTTGACACCCATGAGGTCAGACACTTTAACTACTTATGTGGATTATTTCTTTAATTATAGTCTAGCAATTACATGATTGTGCACAAGTAGAGCATGATTCTCAGTCTCCTATAAGAAAATGGAATCAGGGCCTCCCCAGTGGCGCAGTGGTTGAGTGCTGGGTTGCGAAGCTGCCCGCAGCCTCTGCAGTGCCGGTTCGATCCCCGGCTGCTCCCCGGCCACTAGAGGAGGGTCCCACATGGCATGCAGACCTCTCCTGCCACCCACTGCTCCCCTCAGCAGTGTACTTCGGTCCCTCTGCCTGCTCTGCTCCCTGCTCTGGCTCTGGTGAAGTCTCTCACCCTCCCACGCTTCTGACTGTACCCAGAATAAAGATTTAAATAAATCTTTAAAAAAAAAAAAGAAAAAAGAAAATGGAATCATCTGGATTTATACTCTGCCAGAGTACACATTCATATAACCAATAGGTTGTTGAACTGTGATCCAATTTGAATAATGAGCTAAATAATCATAACAACGAAGCCCTAGATTTAAAAATTCCATCTCAAAATTATTAATGTTCTTGTAAATGAAGGAATGAATGAAATTATTGAGACTCGAGATTTCACAAGGCATGTACTTGATGGCGGGAAGCCTTTAAAATTGTTTTGCATTCTAATGCTGTTTATTTCTCAAAGTTCATATACTCCCTTTCGACCTGTATCTGTCTATCTTCTTATCTATACACAAGTACCATTTTATCTGAAACTACATGGTCGTTTATTTTTCTCACTGATACTGAGCACCACAGTTATGTCTGCAGAGTCTGCCTTGAAGTCATTCACCTCTGTGATGACAGCACATACTTAAGAACATTTCAGGAGTTCCTTTCATTGTCAAAAGTGTCTGAAACTGTTGAAGTTGAATCTAGAATCTTCAGTCAGAATAAATGTGCTCTCTAAGACCTCCTTATTGTTTCTTTCCTTGTTCATTAACTTAAGTCCCACCTTAGCTTCAAGGAAAATATCAAAATGCATGCATTTGACTTGCGTGCTCTAAACAAGGTGAAGCAAATGCATTTAAGGAGCAAAGGGAAGGTATGAGTTGGTCACAGCACAGAGTACAAGGGGCTGCAAATCTGCTAGGAGTTATGGACTATGGGTCGAGGACTGTTCCATATGTGTAATACTGTCTTCTTGGTTTTAAAATGAATGAACTCTGTGATGGAGCCGTACTTCGTCTGGGCTAAAATTTTGTTTATCTCAGTGTCACCAGAAATGATTTGACTAAGTGGAATACTTTTATCCGATCTAAGTTGCCAGCCACTGACCATTTCAATGTGTATGCTTTTAAGTGTAGATTTTTTGAAATTATTCTCGTGAACACGGGAGGCATTGTTTTAGATAGCACTGGAAACACTCCTGGGCAATAGTAATAGTGGATGGGCTCTTTTGTTAGAGGAGCATGTACCTAATCTACAATCACAAATTGAAAGTCCAGTACCATGAGTCAAGAGCAAGTATATGGAAAAAGGTGGGTAGAGCTATATATAAATACGTCAGTGAGTGTTTGTGTGTGTGGAGTGGGGAATAAAGAAGATTGGTTTGCTGATCACTTCTATAGGGGAAGTAACTCTGTCTTCTCAAGGTCTCTGGGAGAAGCTGACGTAGGACTAACAGAAGGTTAACAGAAGAAAAAAATGAAGACTTTTGGTAATTTTTACACGTACATGAGAATCTCACAAGAAGACTCCAGAGTAGCCCTCACAACAGAGCATGTATATACTAAGTTGGAAAAAGAATGGTAAATTGTAAAAGCATGCCAGGACAAGGGGTGTGGCTTAGGGCAGTCACCAAAGGAAAAGTAACTAGAAAATGAAAGTTAGGGTCCCACTTTTTTTGTAGTTTTCTCTCTGCCTCCATTTCCTAACTCTGGTGATAAATCTTCATCCCGTTCAGGAAGGACCTTTCCACATGGATGCTTTTTCTGCTTGTAGGAGGAAAAAAGGCAGGTCAGAGCACCCTTCTTGAATTTGCTGTTTGTCAAGTGTCTTTAACTCAAAATGATTAATATGCCTAAGTAGCTTCTTTTGGGGTGACATGCTCTGTATCTCTCTACTCACTAGAAAAAAAAAATGCTTTCCATGGTGAGGCCTATCTTTTTTTTTTCACTTTTTCCTTTTTTGAAGTAACATTGGTTTACCACATTCTATGTGATTCAGCGTTATGTTCACACCTTTTCAGACATGTCCTTATACCACACCCTTCACTAAGGCACGCATGGTCATCACCACAGACATTTGAACCCCGCCCCCCTCATGACCTATCAATTTATTGATGTGAAATAATTTTATTATTTTGTTTTAAATTTAGTAGGGTCACTGTTACTTTTTTTTTAAGATTTGTTTATTTATGCATGTAAGAGCTGGGGTACAGGCCAGAGGTGTGGGGGTGGGGGGTGAGAGGATTCACCAGAGACAGAGTGGGGAGCAGAACAGGCAGATGGACCGAAGTACACTGCTGAGGGGAGCAGCAGGCCAGACAGGAAAGATCTGCTATGCCATGTGGGTAGCTCCCTGGCTGGGGATTGAACTTGTGCTGCAGAGGCTACAGATAGCTTTATAAGTTGCGTCTTAACCCCTTGCACCACCAGGGAGGACCGAAATAATTTTAAAGAGTACTTTTGTTGTAATAATGGGAATTAAGCAAAAGCAGGGATAATAGTAAACTGATAACAGGGTGTATTTATTTAAAATAGAATGCATTTTCATAATGTTATTATATTTTATCGTATAAATATATATTTATGTATTATATATTTTTAGATAACATCTCAGAAACTAAAATTTGGTCAGTCACCCAAACAATGAACTGGCAAAGTAAAATTTGATTTGCTTCATGTGAGAATTAAAACTTGTGCTAATTTCGTGGTCTAATTTACTACCTGCAAAATGCACCAAAGATGTTCATATACACACTGATCCATAACTTCTGGAAGAAGAGTGATTTGTTGAAAAGGTTGACATGGCAAGCATCCTGACTGTTGTCATCTTAATGGCTGTTCAGTGTTTCCTACCCACTCAGAACTGGGTATAAACGATTGGTAGGAGTATTGTCATTATAGAAATTAGAGCTTGCCTTTATGGCAGTGTCTCATTTTTCTGGTGGTTATGTTATGGGAAATTTGAATAAAACCTTAAAAATGGCAACTCATGGATATGAGTGAGTTTTGAATTTTTTCAAAAAAATAATCTAATTTGCATTTGTCTCCTGTGTGAAGGAGAGGTTTAGGTTTTTTTTTTTCTTTTTTAATTTTCTTTTTCTTTATATATTTTTTAAATCATTGTTCACTTTTAAACAATGTTTGCTTCCCCCCACCCCTCAGGTATAGTCCCCACAGAATTGTAAATGGAAGTCACAGACATAAGTTGGTTTTTCTTTCTTTTTTTATTTTAAGATTTATTTATTTATGCATACAATAGCTGGGCTGTAGGCAAGAGCTGCAGGGGTGGGGGAGAAGATTTACCAGATACAGAGTAGGGAGCAGAACAGTCTGATGTACTGAAATACACTGCTGAGGGGAGCAGTGGGCGAGACAGGAGAGGTCTGCTGCGCCATGTGGGTATCTCCCTGGCAGGGGCTCAAACTTCTGCTGCAGTGGCTGCTGATTGCTTCATAGTGCTGGCGCTTAACCCCTTGTGCCACCAGGGAGGCCCCATAAGCTGGTTTTTCTTTGCCATAAATGAAGCTTCAGGTTTTAGAATATCTCTATACTCACAGAACCGAATGTACCTGATGGTGAGAATTAACTTCTCTGTAGTGTCAAGGCTAATATTTCCAATGTCACTGTTGTCTTTTCAGAGTTCAAACAGTCCATGCTTTTGACATCAATGGGGGAAACAAGCTCATTGCTGAAGAGGATCATGAGATAGATGACAGCTACGTAGCCTATGACATTTTGACAGTGAGAAGCTGAGTACTTGGCAATGTCTGTTGAGGAGACAGCGGTGCAGTCATTGCGGTGAGTGGAAACTCAGGAAATTAACCCTCATCGATGGTTACAAAGGGAATTCATTGTGGAGAAACCCTTCAGAAGGCACTTATCTTTCTGCACGGTTTTTTACTCTGCAGAGGAAGTGATGGTCCTTGTGAAATTACTTCTTTTCTCGCTAAATAACTTTTCAAGCATCCTATTTAAAAGTATTTTATATAGATCTTCTCACAAAGGTTAACGTACTGTGAATTTTTATTATCATAGCTCTTTTCCTTTTTGTTTAACCCTTTTATTAGTACTTTATTAGTAATATATCTTTTTTTTGTTGTAGTACTAGCATACTAGCATTTTATTGGTATTATTAGATTATTTTTTTTTCTTGCCAGTGAATTATTAACAAAGAACCATCACAGAATTTTTCTTCCCAATGCCACATTTGGTTTTTCTTAAAAACACCTAAGAAAGGGAATTCTATAATCTTTCTGGTGACTTGCATATTCATGGTTTATTTGTGTTCTGAATTTCTTCATCATATCCAAGTCTAAATTGCCTCATTCCATGTGTTACCCAGGTCCTGTGGATTATGGAAGATAGATGTCATAGATGGTTGACATTTTCTGTGTAGTGACATTAACAAAGTTTATTGGGGGCCATATAATTGTGCCAAATGTAGCAGAAATTTTGAGGAAAAGATGAAAGTTTATACTTTCAGGTCTATGTCAAATCATTGCAAAAAAATTCTTAAGAATCTTCCCAAACCTCATTAACCTATTTTGGTTCCTGTTGTTAGAAAATTATGAATAACTTACTTTCTTTACCACATTACACTCTCCAGTCTTTCTGTATTTTTAAGATTAGCATTTTATTTTTCCCCTGACCATTCATTGGCTTAGTAATCTTCCTCTACAACATAGAGCTCAGGAACAAATTAAAATTACTTTTAATTAAATCAATAAGTATATATAGAATTTGTAAATTTTATATATAAATATAATTTCATAGCAAATATCCCCTACTAAATCCTACTCAAAATATTGCAGAATACATAGCATTATTGTACCTTTTTATGATCAAGGAAAGTGCAAAGGAAGGATTGTTGGAGAAGGTATCACACAGCCCTGTAATAACATTCTATACAGTTAGAAAAAGTAAACAAATGTGACTGCTATGCACTTATATAGACTTTTAAATATGTCTTAATCTTACAGTTTTGACTTTCAAAATTATAGATGTTTTAGATACACAAAAATAAGATTGAGAAGGAAATTACAATTGCTGAGAATTAAAAAAGTAAATAAACATAATAACAGAAACATATTAAAATAATTAGTTCAAGTGATTTTAAACACTGAATATTTATGGTACATTCTTAAGAGAATGTAGTCCAAAGATTTGTAATAATACTGTGAGGAAAGTGTTTGGTCATTAAATTAATAACATACTATTTTAATACTATGTGTGTATTTCATAGGATAATGCAATATTAAATCTTCTAAGCAACTAAATGTACACTCTGCCAGAATTTATATAATTATATAACCAAACATTTATAATTCTGTAATATTTTGTATATATTGGAAATGCCCTAATATGTATACCCACTACACAGAGTGTACATATTTAGTACACATTGCATGCATTTATTGTACATTGAAATAAATGACATTTTCTGGTTTTTCTCACTGAACTTGTCTAGATTTTCAAACCAGCCAGTAACAATAGACAAACCCAGTGCTTAAGTTTTGGCATTTAAATTCCACTCCAGGTCTGAGACAGAAAAGTAGGCAAGAAGACTTTGCCAGGAAGCAATGAAGATATCAGAAAATAATGAGCATTAATCAACCTGTGCAGGGATCTACACAAAAGTCCCCAATGTCCAGGTGAGTCATTTAAGCTCCAATAGAATTGTGAATGTAATGAATGGAAAGAAATTGCATATTTAAAAGGCTTATAATGAAAATCATGTAGAAAGAGTATGCTACAACAGCAGAGATAGGTCATTTTAAGCTATTTAATTAAAGAATGAATATTTGGAAAATTAGCTATTTAAGATGAAGGACCAGGCTATATGTAATTCTCTCCTGCATTTCCTGTGTAAATTGTGTGTTAGTTTTGATGATGAGAAGTTCTTAAAGAGGTTCTCCTTTGAGTAAATGTAAAGAGATGAAAGAAATGGAAAGAAGTGACCGTGGTAGAGCTTTTGTGAAATGATTGATTCTAACAAAGATTATCAGTGGCTGAAATACTTAAATGCTTAACTGCTGGCTGACATGTTTCCACTGTGGTGGCACCAAGGGAACAAGATGACCCTTTTGATCAAAATCTAGGTGTGCTTATAAAGAGTTCAAGTTTTACTGTCAGATGAACCCACCGCATGCCTTTTTAACCTGATTATCCTTGATTTTTTACCCGCATTTACAGCTTAAACATTTAAACTTGAATATTGTTAAATACTTTTTAAAAAGTCATTATCTCTGAATTAATGTATTTCATAAATTTATAGTACAAGATAGAACTGTATGTAAACTCCTTATTGGAAATGGTGAGAACATTGATTTCATTCCTCAGGGACAGCTTATTTGGTCTTCCCCACTACTAATCATTGGATGTATTATCACATTCATTTTTAATCTCTCTGTCAAGGTATTTTGGTGCTATTCTGTAAACATAAATGTTAAATCCTCACAAACATACTCAACTTATTTATTTCAATTTAGCAAGTAAAATAAGTTCTATCCCGGATGGTAAGTCAGAGACTATGATGTGATATTTTCAAAAATGGCTCCTTCCCAACCACTGTCAAACAGCTGTCATGAGATTTCTGAGCAGGAAGACCCCATGCCCACAGTATCAGTCATTTCCTACCTGTAGTCTCTACTGCTGAGCAATTTACTCTGACTTCCCACTACAGAAGACACTTCTCAGGATGCATTTTCACTTTCCCTGAATTCATCCATTTTTCATTTATGAACGTAGCAATGCATTTCTATGCAAATCTTGTCATCCTTTGATGTCTTACTATCTGAAGGCAAAGGGAACATGTTTTGCCTTAGGCATTTCATCTTCATGAAAAGTCCTATGAACCAGACAATAATATATTATATTACTCCACAGAATCCTTCTAGTTGGAGTAAAATTAAATTTAACCACCTTGTAAGCTTGCGCTCACTTATACCATTATAGTGTGCAAAAGCATATTAAAAAAGAAAATCTTACCAAGATAATTCATTTCAAATATATACAGGGATGGTTTTCATTTTCAGTTTAAAAGCATAGTTTTCAGCCTTTTATTTCTTGCTTTTAGTTTCAGTTCGGGGGCCTCATAGCTATCAATTAGCCACATAATGAATATTCGTACACTGTTTCTTAAGAGCAAAATAGAAGAATACAGCACAGAGCTGCACTGGTGCATCTGTATGATCTAGTTGGGGAGAACAGCACACTGGTTATCTGCCACACAGACGCAAGGCGAAATCGGTTGTTACCAAATGCACCGACATGAACTATAATAATACACCATTTCTATTTCAGGGAATCCATTGGAGGTGGGTCCCCTGAAAACAGATGGAAAGTCAAGTGCACAAAGTGTATTGTGTTTGGGGCACAAAGCAGGACTGGCTGAGATGACATAGTTCCAGAATAGCCAGAGCCAGTACCAGGGAGCCGTTCAGTGCCCACCCCATTAAGGCAGAATAGCCACTGGATTGGGTCTCAGCGGCCTCACCAGGCAGGCAGGTCTAACCTGGGGAAGACAGCGCCCAGTACAGGGCGCTGTTTGGAGAAGAATTCAGAGTCTTGGGTAGTCCTGGCATTTCACATGTGACTTATGCCTGTCCTCTGCCCTCAAACCTGTTCAAATTAGTGCTTCTTCTCCTCACGATTGGGCAATTCATTATTCCACTATTTCAAGCTGAAAATGGTGCTGCTGCCTTCACACCCACATCTCTATCACCAACAAAGCCTGTTGGCTTTAACTTATAGACAGAGGCAGAATGTTGCCCAATTTCTCACCCTCTCCTGCCGCAATCTGATCCAATAACTGTGCCCAGAGTCTACCATTTACCTGAAAAACGAGTCCAGTTCATTGTGCGTCTTCTACCCTTGTTTGTTTTTAGAAGTAAAAAAGTTAAAATTCTGAGAAACAGCTAATAAATAGTACATTTATGGCGGAATATTTGTATTTGTAGCTGTTGATACTAAGAGGTAAAGTCTATCTTACACATTAATGGAAGGAATAGATTTGGAGAAGCTTACAGCAGCCACTGATACAAAACCACACACTTGTCTGTGAGCTCATTGACTTTGTAGAATGCACATTCAAATCGATTCCTTTTAAAACCTAATTGAATTTTCTCATATAAATCCATATGCATTGCCCACAACTTCATAGTTACTTAAATACACACGTAAACATTTTATGTATATGTATGTCTATGCATATAAACATGTGTGGGTACATATATGGAGGCAGAAGTGAACTTAAAGGAAAAACTACAGTTGTGAAGGGAGTGAAGATAATATATTGTTTTAATCCAGTGTCATCACAAACATTTATGAAAATTCCAAAGAAAATGTATTTAAGAAAATTCAGCATAACAGAGATAGGGGCTACCCTCCTTCAACTTTTCAACTTTTTTTTTTTTTTCTGGTTCTATGTTGAAGATTTTTTTTTTCGCCTCTACTACTACTTTTTTTTTTTTCTGGTACTATGGCAAAGAAAACTGTGTAAGGTGATGTATTAACTGACATCATACCTTGTTCTGTAGATATCCATATACCCATACAAAGCTAGCAAAACACCCTCTAACATAGTTCTCCCAGAAAAAGGCAATTTTTAAATGCAATATATTTTTTGAAAGATTTATTTTTATTTATACAAGAACTGGGGTGTCGGCCAGAAGCGCAGGAGGTTGAGAGGATACACCAGAGACAGAGTGGGCAGCAGAATGGGCAGACGGCCCGAAGACACTGCTGGGGGGAGGAGCAGGCATGACAGGAGAGGTCTGCTGTGCCGTGTGGGTTGCTCTCTGGCAGGCCGGGAATTGAACCTGTGCTGTAGAGGCTGCTGCAGAGGCTGCTGCGGACAGCTTCACAGTGCGGTGCTTAACCCCTTGTGCCACCAAAGAGGTCCCCGGTTTCAAGTTTTTCTCTTGATTTCTGTGTGCTGGGTTTGGGGAATGTAGATGCTGGGATAGGAGAAAGGACTTTAACTACTTTTAAGAAAGTGAATAAATAACCCAGGGTTTAAAGAAGTAGCATCTCAGCACTGGCTCAAGTCATTATCCTAGTGACCCCCGGGCCCTTCTGGCCTGTTGATCGCCGCCACGCAGGCTCCTGTGTTACTGTCTCCCAGTCTGACTTGCTTTCTCATGATGGAAACAGAGAGGCTCATGAAAGACAAATGCTTACTCCTAGGGAGGTTAGTTAGAGGGTGTTAGTGCCGCTCCATCATTCATCTTGAGACCGACATCACTTTGAAATTACTCTCTGCTTTTATTCAGCCGGTAATGGCATGTAAGGGTACAGTTCCACAGTAGAATGCAGGAGATGCACACAATTAGTTTGTGACAACAACAGAAAAGCTCACATCATTGAGGAGTGAGAGGAACAGGGGAATCATCAGATGCTAGAAATTATGAATAATTTAGTCCCCACAGTGAATGGCTGCTGAAGTCAAAACTGAATTTGCAGTCATCAGTGTGTGTGTTCTTAGTCACATTGGTCACAGGAGAGAATTATCTATGATTCAGACACAGCCTCTTTCCATGCAAGTGGGAAAATGAAGTTAAGGACACCAGAATAAAGCAAAGAAGTTTAATAGTATTTCTGGATAAACAAGAAACAAAGCCAGTTAACATTAAAGAAGTGATTTCTTGCCTTAACTTTAGTTCTGGACTGAGCAGGAATAAACAAATGCATCCCTTGAGACTCTCCCATAGCACTGTCCTGGGAGTTTAGAATGACTTCCCTCAATTTCAGAACATGTTTTGCATAAATTTGTGTCCTCAGACATCTAGCAAGAATGACTTTGAAACTAGAGTTGCCAAATAAATGTGCTGTAAACCTTAACCTCAAAGAATTTCCATGGATACATTCCCAATGATCACTAGCTCACAACAAAAAAATACAGGAGATTGTGGTCTAGTTTAAGCAAAGAACAGTAATTAAAGAAACCAGACCTGTATGTATGGCAATATTAGAATTATGATGTATAAGTACATAGAATCTTAATGTTTCATCCGTTAAAAAATTAAAAGAATATACAATGCATGATCAAAAAGCAAGAGATTTTCAAAATTGACCAGGAAGCTTTGGGAAATACTAGACCCTCTAAAATTAAATATATAATCATCAGTATTAAATGATATTTATAGAAAATGGTATTCAGCTAAAGGAGTTAACACAGCAAAACATTAAATCTGTAGAAATTAACTAGAAATGCATCTCAGAATAAGAAATAAAAGACTATCAGTGAAAGGTTAAGAGTAGGCCTCCCCAGTGGCCTTGGGATTAAGTCTCAGCACTAATTCCACTAGGACCTGAGTTCAATCCCTGGCCAGGGAGTTACCATCATGGCGCAGCAGATCTCTCCTATATCGCCCATGTATTTCAGTAGATTCCCCCTGTTCTGCTCCCCACTATGCCTCTGGTGAATCCTCTCACCCCCTCTGCTCCTCTGGCCTATATCCCAGTTCTACACACACACACATATACACACACACACGTACATGCACACACACATGCACACACACCATACAAATATCAAAAGTATATGGGTACTGTAATAAATAATAAATTTTGAGGCTCTCAAATTAGATGTTTATTAAAATTGCATCAACATTCCATTTTACATAAATTTGGCTCACTCAAAATTTGTGTATAAAGTTCTGGTTCATCAGAATTATAATCCAAAATTAACAGTCTTCCCTAGCCCAATAATTATCATTGATTTATAAAAGAGTATATAGGCAACCAGAAAATAATGTAAAACACAGAAAATTATTTTTGAAGTGAGATTACCAACAATAAAAAGATTAATGTGATTTTCATATATGATATAATTTGCCAAGTTTAATTTTTTTCTGTAGCTTTTTACTATACCCTTCACCATTGAAGTCTAAGCAATATGTTATTTGTTAATTTAATACTTTTCATTGAGCACTTATTTTTTGCACTATGATTTTATTCTAATACTACTCCTATAAAGTTTATCTGAAGAGATAGAGATATGCAGAGATAAAATAACAAAGATTTCATACTCACGGACATAGTCAATAGCATAATCAAAACTAATGTCTTCTGATTCAAAATGTAATATACTATCCATAATCCCATTAGTGAGGTAAAGAGCTACTTTCCACAATCTAATTTTTCTTCAGCAACAACAACAAAATCGCCCTCAAGCTGATCATATGTGAGACTTGTTTCAGGAATGGAAAAATATTTGGTTGCTCAAGTACTTCAAGGGAGACAAGGGCAGGAGGACAAGAACTAAGTCAGTTGAGCTGCAAAACTTTGAGTTATTTATAGATTATTTTTTCTGTAAAAGCACAGTGCCTAAAGCACAGATCGGTCTTACAAACAATTTCCGAAGCATCAAGACTGCTGTACGATACTTTTGTTGCTAAGATTCATTTCTTTGTCCTCCTTGGTTTTGTCTTCTGTAAGCAGTTTAGGACTCCCTGTTGACACAATAATATCATTAAGTAATATATCCAAACATGTCAGTTATTGGAATATTTTACCAGAAGTGATTTTTTTTACCTGGTAAGATTTCTTCTTTTATCACAAAAACAGAAAATGTAACTACACAAACGAGAATTCAAAAGTACATATTCAGTGAGATGATAAAAATAACTGTGAAAATTCATGAATTATGTCTTTAATTCCTAAAGTTGACAAAAATAAAGAAAAAGAAAACCTTTTCTAGAAATAGATAAAACTAAATTTGACTTCATATTTTCAAAATATTTGGATAAGGGGAAACATATCTATCCAGAACTTCTTTTTTGAAAGCTAGATTTCCATTATCTGTTATGAGTGCAGGTACTTACAGAACTCATTTAGTTTTATGAGTGCTAGATATATATAGGCTTTTTGTCCAACTAAGAAGCTTTCTTCAGAATGAATATACTATTTTTGTTGATCAAGTGATAAAATAAACACAATGTAATTTAATTTTCTGTTTTGATGTACGAGAATATTTGTTTTCCTTGGTAGCATGGTATTCAGCATGCTTCTAATATTGTGTCATTAGGATATTGTGGAATAATAATCTCTTGTAGATATCTTAACCCTAAGGGATGTAGTAATAGTTCTTAAGTGCTTATGGTGTCTTTAGAAGGGTTAGAGTTGTTGATTGTAGTCTGGATCTTGAAGAATGCCTACAAATGCCTTGGAGAGTTTTTCTTTGCTTCATTGTGTGCTTTTTGTTCCTTTGTCATAAACTAGTTGCTCATATATGTGTAGATTTATTTCTGGGTTCTGTATTCAGTCTCATTGCCTGTTTTTATTCCAGTTCCATACTGTTTTGGTTACTATGACTTTGTAGTATAATCTGAAGTCAGTGAGCATGATATGTCCATTTTTGTTCTATTTTCCTCCAAATTACTTTAGCAATCTGGAGTCTTTTGTGATTCCATATAATTTTTAGCATTGTTAGTTTTACTTATGTGAAAAAAAATGCTATTGGAATTTTGATGGGAATGGCACTAAATCTGTATATTCCTTTAGGTATGATGACTGTTTTAACAATGTTACCTCTTCCATTCCATGAGCTCAGAATCTCTTTCAATTTCTTTGTGTTTTCTTGGGGGTGGAAGGATTGATGCTGGTGAGTAGTAACTAGACATGTTGTGGTTGGTGTGTGTGGTAAATACATTTGTCACGTTGTGAAGCCATACTTCTAAAACTTATACAGTATTATAAGCCATTATTACCTCAATTTACATTTAAAAAACAAAGAAGAACACCTTTTGAGTGCCCACTGGAGGGTATGATGCTCTGGCTCTGTTATTAGACTATCAAGAAAGAGAGGAGAAGAGTCTTCCACTGTCCCATTGAAATTGCTTCATGACCCCACAAAGTGAGAGACTGGGCAGTGTACCACTGCTCATGAAATAGATCCTTTTCACAGTTGTGCTTGCTACAAGAAAAATAGCCATGCTGAAATAATTCCTAACTTCGAAATCTCATTGTGGAGATGTCATTGATGTAGACCACAATGTTGATAAGGAATCTGAGAAATAGGATTTTTACTTTTTCATATCTCTGTGGGATATGAAGGCAAAAGTGAATAAAAGGTGAACATAGGAGCCCACATCACAGTCTTAAAATAGTTTTATTTTGAATTATCTCTGATTCTATGGTATTTTATAAAGTAAAATAACAAATTGAAAATAGAAACAAATTATTTTGATGGGTTATTGAGATGTTCCATAGGAATTGTAGGAATGATTCTTAATTTTTTCCAAAAGGAAATGTTCTTAGGTTGATCAGCATATAAACTCCTTTTGCAGAGTATTAGAAACCAGGTTTTCCAATACGTAATCTGAGTTAACTGCCATGTTGTATTCATACCCTACACTAGTCATTGAAAAAGCACAGTGATGAGCTTCATACCTGCTGTGCTGTATACATAGGCCGGAGGCCCTCACATTTTTAAAACCTTAGAAAGTGGCAGGCGTATGAGGATAAAGGAGAGCAAGGTAGAAGAACTCAAACAGGAAATGCTCCTCACCTGCAGCATTGGAGGACCTGGGTGTGCCCCACAGGTAATGTCATACAGCTCCAACCAATCTTGCCAGTGATTAAGGTTCCCAGTCTTTCCAGCTCATTTCTTTACATCTTTAAGAGTCTCCTGACTAGCACAATGCAGGCGAAGGCTACAAAGACCATAGTCAACCTTTTGGTTGACTTGGGCCTGACTTTGTGTTTTAGTGGACATATTGTCCATTTCTCTATTTTCGGCTCTATTTCTTCATGTGTAAACTGGGGAAAACAGCACCTAACCAGGAATTTTGTGAGTGATAAATGTTACGATCCTGTAGATTTCCCAGCAGTGAGTGTTCAATAATTAAGGCATATTTATCATATCAATGCTGAAGTAATCAGTGGCACTATTATAAACAAGATATTTTTCTTTAAGAATTAAGGATATGTGATTTGAGTGCAAGCACATATAGAACACTCATGTATTATTGGTCAATAATAGTACTTAATGTTTCAGAAATAAGCTAAATCATATTAAATTCCACCAGCATGCACTATACATACATATTATAAATAGAAGCAGTAATTATTTAACAACTATGTTTCTTATTTGTATCTCAGTGACTAGAAAGATAGTTGACTAAGTGATGAGACACAGATTCCTAAAGGGTTATTGAGGTGTGTTTTATTTCAATGGGATAGAGTGAGCATGATGATTGCCATATTTCCAGGAATATGTGCATTTCTTATCAGATACATTAGAAGGTGAATTCACTAAATGATAATTGATTCATAGAAGGATTACGTATATGAAGTGTAAACTCCAAATTTATTTTGCTATATGAATCATAAAATTTCCTTGAGGATAAACACATTTTTAAAATAGATAACTGTCATGTAAACAAATATGTATACACATCTGTGTTTGCTCAAGCTGTAACAGAAATATCGCAATTCTTTCTTTACAATTTTGACACAAAGTTAATATTATTTATTCTGAACTCATAAATGAGTTCAGAAAGTCTCTTTGTGAAATACATGAATGCATTCACAAACACTTAAAAGTAATTTATGGTGCCACATTAGTGTATCCAGTTCAGTTTTATTTTCTTGGAGAAGAAAGTAAAAATCTCGTAATTACTGTTATATTTAGAATTTACTTTTAAATAATACAGCTAATAGATTTTTTTACTCTCTTTTATATATCCAACTTTATAATTGATTCACCAGCCCTTTTAAAAGAGGTGTGAGCCAATATTTCTGAATTATATATAGTATTCTAAACTAGTATTATCTCAATAAAAAAATCAAGGGTTAGAGAACATTGTTATTATCTTAAATACACAACTATGCATACTCTGTCATCATTTTCCAAAATTTTATATACTTATGGTAGGATTTTGATATATGCTTTTTAATTTACTTTTTTATTGAATGATGACTTTTGATTGGATTGGATTCTATCAGTACTAATAAACTGGAGAATGAGGTGTCTAATGGTAGATGGTTATTTGCAATTCTATAGATACTGCACAGTCAAGGCTTCTCAGGATTGTTTAGATTCTAGCCAATTTTAGAGAGAAATTTTATTGATTACACAGAAATGTGGCACATTTTAATCATTTTTACATCACTGTGCTGCCTGAGGCATCAAAATCCATTAAATGAGTATTATAAACTTTGTTTTCAACAGAATGCTAAATTGATTCTTGATATATTATCAACAGCAGCTCTGGAAGATCAATCAGAAATACTAAGCCATATCGAAATTAACTGATTTATTTTTAATTGCTTGTATCATGACTCTGTGAAATGCTGCTCTTCATCTTGGTTATAGTCCCCATGCAATTCCCAGCCCCCCTTGTTTTGATCCTACTCCCTCCTCCCTCCCAGCCCCCAGTAGTGTGTCTCTGATTTATAGTTGCTTGTTGATTTTGATTTTTACTGTATTAGAATCATAACCAAGATGAAAATGCATACATTGTGCAAAAATGAAAAATGATGTAAATAATGTATAAAATTTATATATATATATATATATATATAAATGCTGCTCTTCATAAATCTAATTTACTTTTCTCTCAGATAAGTCTTCTGCTTTAGTTTATGTTGAGGTATTTTTCTCCCTGTCTCTACTGATGTACTGTATCTTTCCCATGTCTTTACTTATAATACCTTCCCGTGCTAACCTTCAAATTCACCAATCTCTAGAGATGTTTATTCTGTTCTTCCTATAACTTTACTAGTTAAAAAGATTTTGAGAGAATCCACTGTAACTAAAAGTTGAAAAATACTGTATACAAACACATACATATTTGTTGTGGATATATTTATTCATTTATGTGTTGTGGACAATATTCTCGATTTTGTTTCTGTCCCAAACATTATTTCACAGTGATCTTGTTTTTGACCCACCACAATCATAGAAAGGCCCTGTGTGTTACTGGTATTCTTGTGAAATTGCTGATGTACCCTAGGAGAGGCCTTGTGCTACCCACACAGCATCTCAGACTTGTGGCTGGCGTGGTAGTACTGGGTCAGCTCCTGGATGCTGTTCTCTTTTGCAGAGAGAAAGAAGAAACAATATAACCCATTCACTTATTCAAGACAGTGTGGTTAACTTTCAACCAAATGATAGGCATTGTTCCAGAGGGTTTTCTCATAATTTCCATATTGATTTTAAATACACTCATTTTATTGAAAAACACTTTTATATTTAATATTTGTATACCTACAAACAAGTTAGAATCCATTTATACCAATTTAATTGTTTTATTTAAAAAGTAAATAACTTCATTTCTATGGAAGTAATTTAATATTTCTCAGACCTAGTTTTAAATATAGTGTGCATAATAATACACTGGATTAGGTGTTAAGAAAATTCTTTTGTTCTGCCAAGTTTTTAAATCTCTAAAATCTGTTGACACAGTTAGAGTGATATCTGCTTTCCCCACCTAACAATAATTTGAAGAGAAAATAAAAATATCTGGAGAAGTCCTTTGTAAGCTAAAAAAAAAAAATTTCTTATATTTAACTTGAGATGTTAAAAAGGATTTGACAAGAGAGTATTTAAAAGGGTCATCTTTCAGGGTGATTTCAGACACACTGTTCTATGATTAGGATCATAATTTTCAGTTTTAAATTATTTCATGGATTTTAGTCATTCTAATGAGCTTTAATGACATACTGTTAAACATATCCATCATCCCGTCAAGAAATAAATACCTAATTATGATATTTCAAGGAAACATAAAGGAAAAGTAAAATATTCTGTATTATGATTTCATTTCTGACAAGGTTTTAGGACACCCATCTACTTGTAGAAAAGAATGGATTATCTGTTTTTTTCTAAATCAAGCTAAATAATGTGATTTTATTTCGATGGGAAACAGCAATGTGAATATTGTTTTCTAATGCTACTGTTAAAATTCTTCCTTTATATCCCCAACTCTCCCTTGAGATATTGACCTTCTAGGCAGCAAATATTCTTTTTCTCAGTAACTCTAGTACTGAGTTCCAGGAAAATAGTAAGCATTTGATTCAGGAACTGAATGAACAACCCACATGTTTTTGACAAATTAATAGAATAGAATAATAGAGAAAGGAATAGAATAGAGAAATGACTATTGACTAGACTTTAAGAGACTCAGGCTAGTGTCCACATAGGCCATGAAAATTTAGAGTGTAACGGATTAATTATAGAATCAAAGACAGATTGAGACAGAGGCTGTCTCAATGTTCATCTCTGGGGATTTGTGCAGAATGACTTTGAGATGATATCATACTAGTGCAATTCGAGGTGACTAATTTGAGGTGCAAAAATAAGTATAAAATAATTATAAAATCTCTGATGACTATTTTTCACATTTTGTTTAAAGATATATACAACATTGAAGATAATCACCAGTTTTTAACATAATCAGTTCTTGCATAGACTTTTAAAAACGGTTATTTAGAAGCTGATCTAAATAACCCAAGCAACAACATTTTTTATATAAATTTTATTTTTATATTCCCCATACAATTGCAACCCCCAATATTTTGACCCCAATCCCACCCCTCCCTGCCCCTACTCCCCATAGAGTGTCTCTGGTTCATAGTTGTTTGTTGATTTTGATTTTCACTTTGTTATAGTTATTTATTTTCCTGGTCCCTTATTTAAGTTTTCTACATTCCTGCTATGAGTGAGACCATCCGGTATTTTTCTTTTTCTTTCTGGCTTATTTTGCTGAGCATGATCCCTTCCAGCGCCATCCATGTTGCTGCAAATGGCATGTGTTTATCTTTTTTGATTGCTGAGTAATATTCCATGGTGTATATGGACCACATCTTCTTGATCCAGTCATCTATTTTTGGGCATTTGGGTTGTTTCCAAAGCTTAGCTATTGTAAACAGTGCTGCTATAAACATAGGGGTGCAGGTGCTCTTTGCAATTGATGTTTCTGTGTCCTTTGAGTAATACCTAGGAGTGGAATTGCTGGATCATATGGAAACTCTCTGTTTAGTAGGTCCAGAAATCTCCACACAGCTCTCCATAGTGCCAACCAACAACATTTTAACTTTCAATTAAATGCTGCCTTTGCTTTGAATCATTTATAAAAGGTATATTAAATGTTTATTTCTATTTTTTCATTAATAATATATTAGTAAAATTATATATTTAGATATGATGCCAAATACTCATGGAAATGACAACAAAGTACAAAAACTAGTGTGAAGTACATCTGTTTGAAGTTTGCTATAGTTTTTGAATTGTCTAGAGTTTTGTGTTTTCCTTGAAGCTTGTTTAAAAAAAGGTAATGCCGATTAACTTCAAAACAAACTTGTAATTGAGGTTTATGTAAATTGAACTCTAACTTAATAGCAAATATGGGACCCTTAGATTATAGGGGAGCATTTTACTTTGATGAGACCTCTGTGTGATTTTTTAAATGCCTCAGGGTACTAAGTACACAAACGTGGTACAGCCCTGAATCACCATAAAAAATCAAGCCAAGACCAATCCAAAACTTAACATTTCCTGCTCAAAATTGGTTTTGAGTAATACTTTGTTTAATAAGTATGTGATACAAATTTGCAGTGTTTTTGGCCCACCAGGAGTATAGTTTAGTCATATTCACATGGCTTTTCATTGCTCTCTTGTCCACAAACTCAAGGAGCCAAGCTCCTAAATATTTTTCAAGCAACAGTTTCATCAATCATTTTGACAACCATTGGGACAGACCAGAGACCCAGAAAAGGTTGCATTATGGATGAAAAAGCAATGGAGTAGAAAGTTTTATGGATGAAAACTTTTCATTATCCCTATATAGTCACCCTACTTGAATTTTCATGTGTTAGTAGAACAGAGAGGATGAAATCAAGAAGTACAGTGATGGGTGAGAATTGAAAATGTAAGAGAATTTTAACTGCTTACAACCTATGTATCTGTCTTTCAGAAACATGTCTTTCATAGCATTTATGACTTGGATGCTTATATAATTAAATTTTTCTTATAGATAATTGAAATTTCTTATATAATGGGAATTTTCTAAAGGGTTATTGATTAATGATTTATTCAAAATATAATAGTTGTAATAATTACTCTAATAAGGAAAATAAAGCAGTGTAGAAATATATTTAATAGGAGTAGCTGTAGAGCAAATATCTTAGGTACTGAAAATCATGCTTTCTTCACAGTTTCATAGAAAATAGACTTGGTGCTTATTTGTGGAAGAACCACAATATTCTGATTTCTAGACTAGTGTGTATTACTTGGGGACTTTTTTAGTCATAGAGTCACTTCATTTCCTCTCTCTGTGTGGCCAAGCTTTCACCCTGCCAACAAATACTGATCTGCAAATGGGCTGTCCTAGTACATGTTACCTAATCTGCAAATAATTACAGACTCCTTATCCTTACACAAGGGTTGGTCAGAACTGTCAATCTGACCAGATAAGGTTGAGGTATAGAGGCCATTCCTCAGAAATGTTCTCCACTTCGGTCCTTTTCCCACCCCCGTTTATAAACTTATGTTTTGCCTTATAACCCTCTAGATTTCTTTTTTTTTTAAGATTTATTTATGCATACAAGAGCTGGGGTACAGGCCAGAGATGCAGGGGGTGAGAGGATTCACCAGAGACAGAGTGGGGAACAGAACAGGCAGACTGATGAAATACACTGCTGAGGGGAGCAGCGGGTGAGACAGGAGAGGTCTGCTGATTGCTTCATAGTGCGGCGCTTAACCCCTTGTGCCACCAGGGAGGCCCCAATAGACTTCTTTTAAAGAGATCTTTTGTGAGGATTTTTGCTGGATATGTGTGAGCAAGAAGAAAGCTGGTTCGTTCACAGCGGCTCTTAAGCAAGTGCAGAGTAAAAATTCAGGCTCAAGTTTAAAGGCAAAATCTGCAAGCAGAAGAGCCAAACACATATAAATTACAAATGTATTGTTTGTAAGAATACAAAAAATATTATTCAGACTCATGCTTTGCTACTGTAACTGGGAAGAATGAGGGGTACCTTGAGACCCCCAAATCTGCATGCTCTAAATGGGCTCAGCCATCTGCCACATAAAAGCAAAGCATTCTCTTAATGATAGTCACTGTTCAGGTGTTTCTTTTTTTTTAAGATTTATTTATTTATGCATCCAAGATCTGGGGTTTAGGCTAGAGGGGAGATGTTGAGAGGATTCACCAGAGACAGAGCGGGGAGCAGAACAGGTGACTGAAATACACCGCTGAGGGGAGCAGCAGGCGAGTCAGGAGAGGTCTGCTGCACCTGTGGATTGCTCCCTGGCTGGGGATCAAACTCGTGTTGCGGTGGCTGTGGGTAGCTTCATAGTGCTGCATCTTAAACCCAGTTCTACAACAACAACAAAAAAAAAAAAATTAAAAGAAAACTTGCTTCTGTTATATCCAGTTGCAAAATTAGTTTTTGTCTAATTCTTCCAAAAACACAATGAACATCCCTAATTAATATATGATTATCTAAAATTAAAGCCTGAGAAATAAAATAAAATAAATTTTCTATGCAGAGTTCAAGTTTTGTACTACTGTGACTATGTGCTACTGTGTCCCTGGGATGAATCCCACTTGGTCATGGTGTGTGATCCTTTTAATGCATTTTTTTAATTCAGTTGGCTAAAACACTATTGAGATTTTTTTTCATTTTTGTTCATCAGGGAACCTGGTCTATAGTTTTATTTTTTTGTGGTGACTGCCTGGTTTTGGTATTTGGTTCCTCTGTAAATGATGATAATGTTCTTACTCTCATGATGCAGCAAATCATTTTGACATTAAAATAGGTTATATAGATTAAAACATACATTAAGCACTATTTATAAATCAATTCCTATATAACACTTTCTTAGTATCAAAACTGTATTTGTTACCTCATAGCCATCTTAGAAACAGTCTCTTAATAAAACAGAATTTCTTACTGTTCCTTTTCCTGTTAAACCTTACTTCCGTTGCTATCTTTCACCTTCACACTGGGTGGAAAATTTCTCTATAAATGGTAGAGGGAACAAAATCCAAAATTTTGAAGAAGTTTTATTTAGGAACATAGCCAATTGTATTGATTTTTTGCAGGAAGTTATGTGAAAATATGCACATTTAAATTTGAGCCCAATCTAATTTGTATGCAAGTGTATGTCCTACAAATTTTAATTCCAATGAATGGTTCCGTAGTAATATAGCTTCTTTAATAAATGGTAGTTTTGGAATTTACATACATGAAAAGGATTGGATGAGTAAGATGGCGACACTGAGTGCAGGGATGTAAGACATTGCAATTGATTTTTACATCACACTGCTCTTATCTCCTTTGAGGCAAGGTGCTTAAATTATATTTGGCAACATTTCCTCAGGCTGCAAAAGCAAAAGTACCTGCAATGGTTTATAGAATTAGGTAATAGGTCTCACTAGATTTCTTCCCAGTGGGCTATGCAGTGTAGAAATTTGAGAAACTTCTTACAAGTCATAGGCTGTTCTGGAACACCCAAAACCTTACTTAATGCTTATCTTCACTTGCATGGTATGGTATCCAGAAGCTCTTCAGGGTAGAATTTATATTGTCTCAAGCAGTTTCAAACAAGCACCTGTTTGAATGCCAGAAGCGTGGGAGGTAGGGCAGGACTCCTAGGAAGGCAGGAGTAGTGAGGCCCTGGGGAAATTATCACGAGCTGAGGAAGAAGCTTGGCAGGAAGACATAAACAAGAGGCCATAATGCAAAGGGGGATGTTGCTTCAATGTGCTGTGTGAGACAGAGACAGACGGAGGAACAGAGGCTGCATTTGCAGGAAAGATCTTTTGCAGAAAGGCTGTAATGGAATGGTTCCCTCCCTGGGGCCTGAGATTTAGAGGTTATTTATCACACACACACACACGCACACACACAGATGTATATATTAAATGCAGTTAATCTAGAACTTCCAGGTATTTCTGTAACTCCGATTCTGGCACTCAGGTCTGGCATGGCAAAGCCTGTAGCCATCAACACTGCAGAATACGTAGCATTCCAACCTGAGAGAATTGATTCTCTCCATCTCTGATATTGTCACATCAAAACAAATGGCCACTATGGTAAATACTGGGAACTTTGTAGTTTGTACCAAGCTTAACATCACAAAGGGTCACTGTGCTGGAGTTTAGGGAGGATTTGAGCTGTGAAGGTGCTTGGCAAGAGACGTAGAAATTATTAATATTTGCTTCTGCCACCCCCTCAGGTGTAGTCCCCATAGAGTTTCCTTCCCCAAGGCACCCATGCACCATCACCTCAGTCCCCTGTGCTCCTCCCTCCCTCCCTCTGATCCCTCTCCTGCCCCTCCCCTGCAGGATGTCTCTGGTTTATAATTGTCCAGTTTTGCTATGTTGTGTTTTGTACTGTTAGTATTTTTTTACACTGGTGTCTTATTTGGTTCCCTTATATTCCCGCTATAAGTGAAACCATCCAATATTTTTCTTCTTCCTTCTGGCTTATTTCACTGAGCATAATTCCTTCTAGCACCATCTACGGACCATCTACGGACCTTTTTTCTTATCATTTTTGTTCCAATGTCTGGTTCTGCTGGAAGTCACAATTAACCACACATTACCAACATTGCATGCAGTGACTGAGCTTCAAATTTTCCTTGTTTACATGTGTGTTGTTCATTTGTTGTGAAGTCATACTAGTCAATTTACTAAGTAAGCACATATTTTAAAGTTTATTTAATGGTTTTTAACTAAAATATCTAAGTATGTGCATGCTCTCCACCTGTATATTCTGTCACACATACATAGCCCACAGATATAGGAGGCCAGTGTGTACTACTGCTCTGAGAGCTCAGCCTTGAGAGGATCGTGTGATAATAATGGTTGCACAGTATTTTGCTATTAACTCAAGAAAAAAGAAGATGTTTCAGAAAGCAGTGGGCAATAGAATTATCATGATTTCAAAGAACTAAGACCATTCAGGGAGAAAGACTGACTGTCTATGAGACCATCCTGCCCATTATGTCTCTTAAAAAAATAAGTTATTTTATCTAGGACCTAAAAACTAGTAGAGACTAGGAAATTTGGGGGTTATAATATATATAAGCACTACTGAGGACAATCTAGAAATGGTGCGATTGCAATAGGTGAAGAAAACTTGGATATATGTGAATTTAGATCTTGTTAGTTGGACAAAGTTGTCATCCTCTGCAGATGAAAATGGGGGCATTTTCAATTCAGGGAGTAGCCAAGATCACAGTCAGCTTCCCCGTGTCTTTCTGAAGTTTTTCCTTTTATGTCCCTATATCCCTGGTGCAAGTCCAAGACTTGGAGAAGATAACATGAAGAGAAAACTTGGAAGAAGACTTGGAAGAGGCACAGGGAGCAGAGACTTGGACTTGCACCAGGGGCTTTGGAGTACCTTTCATTTGCCCTCTAGCAAGATTGGTTCTCTCAGTACCAATCAATATTATTTTAACAAGATAATGTACAAAGAACAATAAACTGTAAGGGTATGTTTTAAATATTGAATTGTGCATCTGTGGCAGAAAAGAGCTCAAAATTTAAATAGAGCATCATTATCTAAATTAAGCAAAACATAGTAGAAGTGACTTTTTCATTCTGAGTCACTATTTGTGGTAAATACTCACAAGTCCAATACAGTCGTTATTGACCAGCTTCAGAAAGAACCTTCCCAAGAGCCTTCTTGGTGTCTGTTCACAGCTGCAATATTAAAATCTGAAATTTTATTACCATGTGGCACTCCAGTAGATTCTGCAAAAATTAAGGTTTTAATTTCATTCAAAGAAAGAAGAAAAGTGGAGTTTCGATTCATTACCCTTGGCACTTCATGCAGTGCCTATGGAAAGAGAGGATGACTAACTGATATGCATAAACCTAAACTTTGCCTTTCAGCCTGAATCAATTTCAAAGTTATGTGCTTAAAAAAAAAAAAAGGTAAAAATCACCCCTAATGACAGTGGCTGGCATAGGTACAGCTGGCTGTCAGTCTAAATGATACTAGCACCTTTCTCAGTGTGAGTTTTAATTATCTTTTATGTGCTAGCAATGTCTAGTGTCATTTCTTATAAACTGACTTGTCAGAATTTGGCACTGAACATGGTGAGAGGCAGCTGAAGTTTACCACTGGGAAGAAAATATATGTCCCCTCTCAGCAGTATATCAATACCAGGAGACCTTACTCTGCTGTCAATAGGTCTAAAGTTAATTAGATATATAAATCATGTCCATTTAGCCATGAGACCTACCCTTTAATTTCCTAAGGCAAAGAAGAAAGGATTTGCTGAAACATATGAAGTTAAAAATAAGGGGATACAAAATATAACAGGAACCTGCTATATGATTATGCCCATCAGTTTACCTTAATGTGACATGATGAGAATTAATATGACCACATGGGCCGAACATGTTCTATATCCAAAATGTCAGTTCTTAACATGCCACCTCCTTATTTTCTATCAAAATATAAACTCCATGATAGAAGGGAATTTTATTGATATTTATTTCACTGCTGAATTCTGAGTAAATAGAACTGTGTCTGACTATATGGAGTAGGAATTAGACATTAATCAACTGTGTGAAGGAATAAGTGAATGAGTGAACAAATAAACATAGCATCAGTCAAAATATCACTTGTGAAGATATTCCTAGTTGAGCAACAGCGAAATACTCAGGAGAGTTTAAGAACCATTTTTTTAAAAATTGTATTTATTTATACATACAAGAACGGGGGTATAGGACAGAGGTGGGGGCGGGGGTGAGAGGATTCACCAAGACAGAGTGGGGAGCAGAACAGACAGACTGGCTGAAATCCACTGCTCAGGGGAGATATCTGCTGTGCCATGTGGATAGCTCCCTGGCTGGCTGGGATGGAACTCAGGTTGCAGAGGCTGCCAATAGCTTCATAGTGCGTGCTTAATTAACACCTTGCACCACCAGGGAGGCCTTAAGAATCTTGATTTTAAAAAAAAAATCATAAATATATTTTAATCCTACCTTCTCTTCTCCATCCCCACTACCTTAGTTAAGGTTTCATTATTTTTGCCAAATTTGTTATAAAGCCTTTTGTGTACTCTTAACTTTCATATTATAATTAAAATTTTATTTAAAAACTGTATCTGTGATAATGCTTCTCCCCTCAGCAAGCAGTCCTTTTTATCAAAAAGAGGACGATAAAATCCCTTATCATGGCATAAAAAGCTGCAGTGATCTGGTCTCTCCCCAACTTTCTTAACGTCCAAGAGTCATTTCCAAATACCCAGTCTTCTCCTCATTTCCTTACTTTTGCCTGTTCTTAAACCTGATAATGTCTACACCTTACCTTAAAAATGTCTTTCATGTGTAGCCTTTAAATTTAGTTCAAGTAATAATTCCTTTGGGAAAAAATTCTTAGTACTATCTTCTCTTCAGGAAAATTCAGCATTTATCTCTCTGTTTCCAATGTAGTTTTATAAATATTCAGTGCACTATTAATATAGCCATGATACATTTCTGCTCAAATTCCATACAATGTGAAAATACTAGAAGGTGTAGAATAGATATTATTCATCTGTTTCTCTCTAGGAACATAGGTACATAGCAAAATATAGCTGCTCAAAAATTATGTACTCAAATGAAATAAATCTATACACTCATACATTGCTGTTTTAAAATACTAAATACAAAGCTAAGTATTTTGTATCTAAAAATGAGAAGACACATTCCTATCTTCAAAGAATTTAGAATATAGGAAGAAGAAATGTTTGCAAATACACTGTTATAATACTACAATATATTTGCAGAAATACAGGAAGGTAGTATTCCTGTAACAGGAATAAGTACCTAAATCTTTCTTAGGGAGAGAAGCACAGTTTCACATTGAGGTATGCATTATATTTGAGAATTGAGGCATAAAGAAAGGGACCTATTAATCAAATAAAGAAATCCAAGTTGAAAAATTGACACCCAAAACACTACCCAAGAAGAACAGTAAACTACAGAAAATTCTAATTATGTAAGCCCCAGTCAAGTCAGTTTCACCTTTTATGTCTCTTTCAATCGGGGATTAACACAACTAAATTCCCTCTCGAAGAAGATAATAGGATTCTTAAAATGTCACCAGTATTTTTCATAGACCTTGTCCACTATGCAATGACAAAGTACATGAACCACCAGAAAAACAACAACAGTAGTTGAAACAGAGGCTGAAATAAAATGGAAGCAGACTCTGAGGATCTATATGTGAAGTGTTAAAGACAAACTTCACGATAACTATAATTTGCAGACTCAAAATTATTTAAAAAAAATATCCAGAGAACTCTAAAGTATCAAATTGAAATTCTACAGTGATATAGCAAAGAATTAAAGTTAGCAACTCAGAGAATAATTATAGTGGTGATTAAAGAGAAAAAAATATTAATGAATGAGAACAACAGAAAATAACCAGACGAATCTTCAATAGAAATTCAGGGACACTTGATAATCAGAGAAAAGCTGCTAACACCTAATTACAGGAAGAATTCCTAAAGCGAGTCACAGAGGTACAACACAGTCATAGAGACAATGATGAAGTTGACAGGTCAACATCAACAATTAAAGGCAAAAAACAAGAGATGTAATCTCAAAAGGGCTGAAAATAAAGCACTGAAAAGAATGATCTGTGAAAAAAAATCTTCAAAGCTCTAAAGTCTGTGAAAGAATCTTTTGGAGAAAATATCTTCATATATATGCTTGTTTTGTAAATAGGTTGCAACATAAACCATAGGAGAAAAACATGTAAGTATATAATAACCCTCCATTCTTTGAAAGATCCATCAACAATAAGTAAACAAATAATATATAAACAACATATACAAAGACTAATATACAATATATACAAAGACAAATATATAAACAAAATATACAAAGACAAGACCACACACAAAGCAAGCACAGTACATTAGTGTGATAAAAAAATTGCATTCAAAATATGTAAGATCTGTCATAACTCAAAATAATAAAACATAAACCAATGGAATGTAGACAAATAATTTGAACATGAATGGCCAATAAAAAGATTTTCAACAATGTTATTTATTAGTAATTATCAATAATAATTATAATCACAATGCAAACCACTGTAAACCATTTGGGAAGATTAAAATTTAAAAGTCTTGTCAAACTAAATTTTGTTTTATAAACATGCTTACCTCATAGAAAAATGTGGCCATACATTAATTAATATAATTCTGAAACTGTCATAAAAAATATGAATTACATTATTTTTATTTATTCCAAATTTTAAAACATATTTCATATACTAAAAAACATTGCTTTATTATTTTAAGACCACTGCTTAGGTATAATTTTCATTAAGTTATCATTTATAAAAGAATTTGCTGTTTAATAAAAATGCAGAGGAAAAAATAAAACATCCTCTATTTCTCCTCAAAAGGAACAGTATGCATAATCTTACCACATTTCTTGTAATAATTTTTTTTTGTGTTCTGTCACTCTTCAATGTAAGGGAGTAGATGATATATTTCAGGAAGATTGTCTTTTTATCCTCCAAATTATTTCAAAATGAGCAAAAGTCAGAGATCATCATTTAAGAGTGTGACTCTTAGTGCTGCCTACTTGTGATATAAATTGGTTACCCAAAGGTTAAAATATTCACCATCAACAGTCTCTTGAACTTTAGCTCCATTTATGTGTCATGAGATAATTTACTGTTTTTTTTTTTTTTTAATACTGATAACTCTATGGTGAAATAGGAATTTGACATACATGGGCTAGGAATAATTTTAAGTGTATTTTATATTTCCAATCCATCCTACAGTAAAAATATAAACCAAGTTAACGAATTTAGACTTTGTATATTTTTAAAGATTATTTATGTATAAAAGAACTGGGGTACAGGCCAGCGGTGTGGGGTGGTGATGAGAGGATTCACCAGAGACAGAGTGGGGAACAGAACAAGCAGACTGATGAAATACACTCCTGAGAGGAGCAGTGGGTGAGTCAGGAGAGGTCTGCTGTACCTTGTGTGTAGCTCCCTATTGGGGGATCAAACTCATGCTGCAGTGGCTGTGGACAGCTTCATAGGTTGCATCTTAACCCCTTGTGCCACCACGTAGGCCTCTAGACTTTGTATTTTAATTTTGCAACCAGAATTATTAAATCAGAAACATTAATGTCACATTACAGAATAATCTTGATTCAAATGTGGATGTTTGATATCTAACATAAATTCAGGTTTGTTTTATGGCCCTTCCTCCATGTTCTCGCGTTTCTGATCATAAAAACTGCATTTTGAGGTAAACAATTTAAAACCATTTTTCTATCCTACCTTAATTTTTTTTTTTTTTAAGATTTATTTATTTATACAAGAACTAGGGTATAGACCAGATTTGCGGGAGGGTCAGAGGATTCACCAGAGACAGAGTGGGGAACAGAACAGGCAGACTGATGAAATACACTGCTGAGGGGAGCAGCGGGCGAGACAGGAGATGTCTGCCACACCGTGTGGGATTCTCCCAGGCCGGCCGGGATCCAACCAGCGCTGTAGAGGCTGCAGACAGCTTCAACCGCCTGCACTACCAGGGGAGGCCCCGTCCTTGCTCTTTCAATGTAAATTTAAGGAGCCTTGAGAGGGAAAATTGAATGGTGAATTGAGATTAAAAAAGTAATAATAATGACAGCAGAAGTTTGGGGAAGATAGCTAGTAGGAATGTAGAACTTGGGACAAACTTTTAAAAGAAATCTCTGTAAAGAGATTTAGCAATAACCACAGCCCAGGAGTAAAACATTCATCCTATTATTCAGAATACAGCAATATAATATATATATATATATATATATATATATATATATATAAATCCCAGGCAGAAAAAATAAAGCTGGTTGTGGCCCAAACAACATAGCTTTAAAAGTTATCTGGTTTTTTTTTTTTTTTAATGCAAACCCAAGAGACACAATACAAAGGTGCAGACCTTCTGAAGTTGGACAATCTGATTTACAGCCCCAAACTCCATAGCCAAATATGAAATAGAAATCAAGATATTACCAAGTTATTTTGAGACTTACAAGTACTTAAAAAAATTTCCTTCCCATGTGTCACTTTCCAAGAAACTGCTGTAGGCTGAGCAACCTTCAAAGAATAACCAAGATAGGAGATTCAGATCCAGGGATGTGGGATCAGATGCCAGAGAGAAGTCACAGGTGGAAGAGGCATAGAGAAAGCGCATACTGGGCCATGGCTGTGGTGGCAGGGGCACACAGGCCTGTGCATGCAGCCTCAATATGAGCAGAAGGCCTGGAAGCTTCCTTGGTAGTTTAGAAGTGTGTGGGGGGCCTCCCTAGTGGTGCAGGTGATTGAGCGCTGCACTGTGAAGCCGTCCTCAGTCTCTGTAGCGCTGGTTCGATTCCCAGCCAGACAGGGAGCTACCCACATGGCGCTAAAGACCTCTCCTATCTCACCCGCTGCTCCCCTCAGCAGTGTATTTCAGTCAGTCTGCCTGTTGCGCTCCCCATTCTGTCTCTGGTGAATCATCTCACCCTCCTGCACCTTTGGCCTGTACCCCAGTTTTTGTATAAATAAAAAATAAATCTTTAAAAATTAATAAATAAAGGGGAGGGCTTGCTGGGGGAGGCATTCAGATCTCCTACTGTTGAAGAAAATACAACATGCTGGTAGATGAGGGTCTGGGTTGGGGGAACAAAACTAATTCTTACTTCCATACTATAAAACAAATAAGGATTATGAAACTTAAAAAATAAAAATAAAAAAAAGCAGCAGTATTAGCACTGTATTTGGCCTAAAGAAGAAAAGAACGTAATTAAAGAGACAAATTTAATGAGGTTGCCTTTGAGCTCAAAACTAGTTACAGGATAGGATAAAATGTTGATTGTGAGTTTAGATTCCTTCCCTCCCTCCCACCCTCGCCCTCTCCTGTCCTTCCCTACTTCATTCCTCAGTGTGTCTCTCTCTTTTCTCTTCCTCATCTTAACTCTTTTTTTTTAAAGATTTATTTATTTATGCATACAAGAACTGGGGTGTAGACCAGAGGTGTGGGGGAGGGGTGAGAAGATTCACCAGAGACAGAGTGAGGAGCAAAACAGGCAGATCTACTGAAATACACTGCTGAGGGGAGCAGCGGGTGAGACAGGAGAGGTCTGCTGTGCCATGTGGGTCACCTCCAGGGAATTGAACTCGTGCTGCAGTGACTGACAATAGCTTGATAGTGCTGTCTTTAACCCCTGTGCCACCAGGGCAGCCCCCTCATCTTAACTCTTGTCCTCCTACGTCTTTGCTTTTTTTTTTTTTAAATACTTTTCATTACTTAATTAAAAAGGTGCTTTTAAAAACCCACCTTGTAATTATTTTTAAACTGATGGGTAGTGATATAGATTATACTAACACAGTATGTTAACTTAATAACTTTAGCAGGTAAGAGAGGGCACAATAATTTACACCTTGTGACAATTATTTTGTTAATTGTTTGTTTCAAAATGTGTACAGATTTTTAAATTTTTTAACTTTATTTTTTTATTTTTTATTTATTTTTTTAAAGATTTATTTATTTATTTATGCAAGAACCAGGGTACGGGCCAGATGCATGGGAGGGTGAGAGGATTCTCCAGAGACAGAGTGGGGAACAGAACAGGTAGACTGACGAAACACACTGCTGAGGGTTGCAGCAGGCGAGATAGGAGAGGTCTGCTGCACTATGTGGGACCCTCGCCGGCCGGCTGGGATCGAACCAGCTCTGCAGAGGCTGCGGACAGCTTCACAGCGCTGCGCTTAACCAGGGGAGGCCCTTGTTTTTATTTTTTAACTTGTTTTTGTTCACTTGCATTCAAATGAATGAATGTGTTTGTAGTGTGAAGGTGGTAAAGAGAAATTCTGTTGAATAGGGAGAAATTGATGGGACAAATGAGACATAAATTATGAAGAATCTTTTGGAAATAAGGGAATAAGTGGGTACAAAATCACGGTAGAGCACTTTTGGGGACTGTGCTAGTCACTACCCTTTATTAAATTCTCATTTTGCGCCAGACATAGATCACCTCCTTTCAACACCCCAAGAACTGTATGATAGATACATGCATTATTATTACTACTTTACAATCATAATCCTGAATTGTTTGGGTAAATAGCTTGCTCAAGACAATATCGTCAGTAAATCAAAAAACAGGGATTAGAACCCAACCCTAAGTCCAGATCTCAACCTTGAACTCTGAACTCAGTTTCTGTATGCGTAAAATGTAATTTAAAAGTTTCTCCAGCCTCTACTTATTCAAAATGTAAGTAAGGTCATTAGGTGACCTGACCATACTATTACATATTTGCAAGTAAATAAGAAGAGATTTTGTTTCAAAGGAAGTAATATTGAACATTAATTTGTGAGCCTAAATGTTCTTTGTTTTCATATGACTGAACACCATTGCCAAGACAATGAATTACTTTAAAATCGCCAATGCAATGAATTACTTGAAAATCTTACCATACATAATCAGGAAATCTATTGTTCAGTAAAAACAGAAAAGAATAGAAAGCATGTACATTTTCAGACAAAAAAAAATATTAATTGAAATGATGAAAACTATTTTCACACATTGATCAAAAAGCAATAAAAGGAATTCATAAAATAAATTTCCAAAAATTAGCCAACTTTCCAACCTAATATATTCTGTACCTGTTTAAAATTAATAATTAAAATCATTTATGTATTTTGACATATCTGTAAAACTGAGATAACACTAAAATATGCAATAATACTCATCAGATTTGCTGGTAAATTAAAAAAAAACACATTATTGCTGCATATTAAAGCATCTGTGTCTAACTGTAATGAAATTGGCAACAGCAGCAGAATAGGCTCCGTGTTCTCTGCACACACCCCTGGCTGAAGCTGCTCAGGACACCGGGCACTGGGGGACTGTGCAATGTTTCTTGAGAATTAATGTGTATTCCATCTGAGTTAATAGCAGCAGAAGCACTATAGTTAAGTATGTTCTCTTAAACCAGAAGTTGGAACCAAAACAAGGAAAACATTTAGTGCAACTATTTTATGACAGTGCAACTCCGTCCCAGTGCTGGTCACCAGACAGTCTTCTGACTCTCTTCTTCAGTCTCTGCAGTCTAATTTCAATGCCTTTATTTGCCATTCACCTAATTTTTTTCTTACCTACCAATGTGTCAATTTAATGAAGAATGACCCTACTTAACAATTAGAGAACAAAATAATATAAAGAATGACACATAAATTGCTGAAATCAGGAGCTTCAAGTTTACCTGATTTAGTATGTAGATTGAATTTTCCCACTATTGATGAAGTAGAGGCATTGACAAATGCTTGGGTAGACACAAGATGCTAAATTAAAAATACTATGCAGCAAAATATAAAGCTGGCAAAGCCAGAACTATTTTGTTCAGTAAATGGATTTTTCTGTAATTGAAAAAAAAAAAAAAACTAAATTAGTCGTACTAATGTAATTCAATCTTAATTACGTCCCTAAGAGTCTATTTAAATATTTATGAACATTTCTTTCCAAATGCCTTGTTAGCACTATTCATTTAAAGAACACGCTGTCAGTTGTACTTTTTGAACATTTGTTTGGTTTCTTAATTATATGGTGACCCATACCACTTAAATATGTGTACCTAGGACCCATGGGCACCTGAAGCCAGATTCACTTAAAAGCCCAGACCCTGCCATTTTCTTTAGCCCATATCATGCCTCTAGGCTTGAGATTAAGCACCTCATAAATAATACTAGGAACATGTGTGCAAACTGTTTGGTTCAACACTATTTGTAACTGGGTATTAGGAGTCACGCTACTATCTGCTCTGCCCAAGTTCTGGTCAATTATCCACCTGACAACAGCAAGTCAGTAAACATGTGAGAAGTTGCCTCGATAACAAAATATTAATAATATTCAATAATACAATGACCACAACCATAGTAAAATGCTAGGGACAATAGCAACAATGATGTGTCAAATGCAGTACTTTCTTGAACACTAATGCCACTCCTATGAAGTAGTTATTATAACCCCCACTTTACAGATGAGAAAACTGAGGCTTTGAAAAGTTAACTTGCCCAAAGTCACAAATCTTACAGCTCCTAAAAGAAATAATAAACTTTTCGCACATTGGAACCTGAACCAAATATAGTATTTTTTTATTATTATTATTATTATTATTGTTGTTGTTGTTGTTATTGTGTGTAGAAGACCTAAGTTGTAGGCCAGAGGTGCAGGGTGAGAAGAATCACGAGAGACAGAGTGGGGAGCAGAACAGGCAGATTGACTGAAATACACTGCTGAGGGGAGCAGCCGGAGAGACAGGCAAGGTCTGTTGCACCATAACTGAATTAGTTCCCTGACTGGAAATCGAACTCAGGCTGCAGCGGTGATAGTGCTGAGACTTAACCCCTAGACCACCCCCAAATATAGTATTAAAAAAAAGAATCAGCATATTTTCAAGCTTCCTATGGAAGGGAGATTGCTCTAACTACAACTGACAGTTGTGTCAGCTTCCTTTTACAAATGTAACATTAATCCCCTACCTTCATATTCTTGGGAAGAAATGAGGGGAGATGTTGGCTATCACATATTGGAATTGGATTGCTTTCATTTGTTAAGTATATCTTGTATATTCAGGTACTTTTACCTACCTGAAATGATCTATACCTTGTGCAACCAAGTAAGAACTTATAGGCCATCAATGACCTAGAGGTCAGATTTTAACATCATTATTATCTGCACATCAGCACTTCCCTGTGTATATTTCTGTTTCTGTATCTGTGTATGTGTTTTCACTTGCTATCTTTATCCTTTAAGGTTCATTTCCTTATTTTACAAGAAAAGCGTTCCATTTGTTATGCAAGGTAGAAAATCTTTGGCAGAGTAGCAACTCACTGTGTAATTTGATCAGTAAACAGTACTTTGGGTTTACAGATGTGAAATGATCTGTTTTTTTTTTTTAATATTGAAAATATTTGCTATTCACAAGATCGTAAGGAAAGTATGACTAGCTATTTAAAAAGTGGCCCAGCCCCTATGGAAAACAGTTCTGAGGTTTCTTACAGTATCAAAAATAGATCTACATAGGTTCCAGCAATTCCACTCCTAGATATCTACCCAAATAATACAAAACCACTAATCTGACGTATATGGTCATTGCAACACTATTTACAAAAGCCAAGTCATGGAAACAACCTAAGTGTACAAGGGCAGATGAGTGGATTTGGAAGAAGGGGTGTATATACATAATGGAGTACTACTCATATATGAAAAAGGAGATGAACTCTTGCCATTTGCAGTAATGTGGATAGAACTGGAGATAATGATGCTAATTAAAATAAGCCAGAATGAGAAAGACAAATGCCATATGGTTTCACTTATCTGTGGAATTAAAGAAACACAGTCAAGGATCAGACAAAAACAAACTAGAAGTCTGTAAAATTTAGGCTACCAGAGAGGGTGGGTGAAGGTGGCGAGCAAAGGAGGAAGAAACATAGTGAAGGACTATGGGCATGTCAGCAGTTGGTGTGCTGTAGTATTATACACTTGGGCCTATACCTTTGAATCATATATAGTGTCTTAAACCAATGTCAGCAATAAGAAAATAAGTAAAAATGGGCCTTCCCAGTGGTATAGTGGGTTGAGCACAGCTCTATGAAGCTGTCCATAGCCTCTGCAGTGCAGGTTTGATTCCCAGCCAGCTAGGGAGCTACTCCATGGCACAGCAGACCTCTGCTGTCTTGCCTGCTGCTCTCCTTAGCAGTGTATTTCGGTCAGTCTGCCTGTTCTGCTCCCCGCTCTGTCTCTGGTGAATCCTCTCACCCTCCCATGCTTCTGGCCTATACCCCGGTTCTTGTATAAAATAACATAAATCTTTAAAAAAAGAAGTAATTAAAAAAGACATGTTAAGAAAATAATAAGTTGGTTTTACCAGAAAAATAAAGCTTTCCTATAACTAAAACAAGAAAGATTTATTCATGATTTATAGATTATCATGAACTGCATCGTGTTCTTTTTCAGTACATTTCAGAAAATAGGAAACAAGTTTATTTATAGTTCAGTATGAGTCACTTCAATTTTCGTTCTGAATCTGCTTTTTATATTGTATGAATAATACTAGAGTGAAGATAAAGAAACCATGCTGACTTGCTCACTCCTTCCCTCCTGACCTAGTTTATTTCTTCAAAGTAATTTTTTATTGAACATGGGGATTATCAAAAATCAAATTATTTGAAGAGGAAACCCAAAAATTTAAAGAAACCTAAGAAAAGGAATTCTACCGTTGTTCCTCGTTTGACTGTGGGAATGCAAGGCTGGAAGACCCTTTAATCAAGTATATTTTTCTACTTCATGCCATGTAGACATGAAAGAAAGGAAGTAAGAAAACTTGTGTAAATTCCACTCAGTGAATCATTCAGCCATGCCTGACACATCACCAGTAAGCCAGGCTTGGCCCATGTGTAAATATCTGTGCAGACACAGAAAGCTGTTGGTGCTTGTGTCAGTAACACAAGAACTCCAAGCCAAGGAACAGTGATTGTTTCACTCTTCTCTAAAAGTTGAATATTCAGAGTGGAGCTTGAGGAAATATGTCTTACCTAACTTTCTTTAATTCATTACAATTTTATTTTCATTGGGTGAAAAAATATTAATTTAATCATTGCAATACAGTGAGATACATGTTTAAATAGATATAAAGAGAACAGTTACAGGGAAGTGCCTTTTACTTATCATGAACACAGAGTGCTCTAGAAAGCCTACATATTCTAACCAATGCCTCTTATCTTTGTCTACTTTGTGCAAAGAACCTCCTGGAAAGAAGCAATGTGAACCTCTTCTGGTACGCATAAACCTTCTTTCATTGCTGAGCCTGTGATTTCATGAAAATCTGTGTTTGACTTTTTTTCCAAAAGTGAATGCCTATAAACAAATATAGCAGAACTCTGTTCCCATACACATAATATTTATGTCTGATATTCTCTATTTCCTTTTCTTGATGTCCCATTTTAAAGTTTAGCTTATAAGCTTGTATTTTCAATATTTGTCACCAAAAATAAATATTCTCTAATCATCATTAAATTGACTTAGAAATGTTGACATTATATGCGGCAGATTTGAATTCCTTTAAAAATTTCTCAGCTACATTTATTTATATGACTGAGAGTTGTAGAGATTTATGTTGTCAGTAATTTAATCAGCAGTAACTCAGAAAACAAAGGATATACATACGCAATAAGATGCATGCAGGCCTCCCTAATGGTGCAAGGGGTTAAGACACAACCTATGAAGCTTTCTGCGATTGCTGCAGCACAAGTTCCATCCTAGGCCAGGGAGCAATCCACGTAACGCAGCAGACCTCTCATGACTCGCCCACTGCTCCCCTCAGCAGTGTATTTCAGTCAGTCTGCCTGTTCTGTTCTCCACTCTTTCTCTAGTGAATCCTCTCACCTGCCCCCCACACCTCTGGACTCTACCCCAGTTTTTGAATGCATAAATAAATAAATCTTTTAAAAAAATAAGATGCATGCATGTATATGTGCCTGTATGCATGAGTGTATATCTGTACATTTTCTGCTCCTATATAGTATGTTTTAGACATGCATACAAATTATAGGTAAAGAAATAACAATATTTGTATTTGAAATCTGAATTTCTGATTTAAAATATTTTCAATTTAGAAAGTTAATTTGTTAAGAAAGAATTGAGTACTGTTTTTTAATCTAATGGTAACTATTCTTATAGTATCCCTAGCATATGTTTTGATCTTTAAATTAATTGTGGTTCTTGCTTCAATTATATATTCTGTTAGAAATTTTACTGGTATCATATATCTCAATTTACAAAGCAACTCTGTGACACTTTTTTTTTTAAGATTTATTTATTTATTTATTTGTACAAGCACTGGCTACAGTCACAAGTGTGGGAGGGTGAGAGAATTCACCAGAGCCAGAGTGGGGAGCAGAAAAGGCAGACTGATGAAGTACACTGTTGAGGGGAACAGCAGGCGCGGCAGGAGAGATCTGTGCACTATGTGGGACCCTTGCCAGTGGTTGGGGATTGAACCAGCGCTGCAGAGGCTGTGGGCAGCCTCACAGCCCAGCGCTCAACTACTGCACCACCAGGGAAGGCCCTGTGCACTTTAGTTAAAACAGTCATCTCCCACTAATTCAGGCATTAGTTTCCTTATCACACATTGGAGAAACTGGCTGTACTCTGGAATGTAAGAGAGCAAGCCCACAACCCACAATGGCTGACCTCATACTCTAGCATAAATGACATGAAGATTTTATGTTGTTTCTCCTACCCACACAAAGTGGTAAAAGTTTAGACAATCTCAATTGTAGTACAGATGTTTCAGGGGGAAGTGGACACACAGCTTTGGAGCGCAGAGCACAGAACAGGGATGAGGATAGGTCACCTGAATTTTGTATTTGGAAACTTCTGTTGCTGTTATGAGCCTGATAAGTCTTTTCTGGAGATGAGAGATGTGCAAGTTATATGTGCAGTACACAGAGACAGGGGCTGCGAAGAATTGTGTTTAAGGTTTACTGTTTGATCCTCAGTTTAAACTGCGTAGAAGAAAATTTATGAAGCCAATTTATCCCTTTAGACATGTGTCAAGTAAATATAAATTGAGCTGAAAGAAGGAAGCAGGATTGCAAGAAAAAGTGAGAAAGCATGTGAATAACATACAACTTTGCAACTTAATCAGAAAAGTGTAGATCATTTTATTTGAGTTGTTATGAAATCCTAAATTATAAGAAATATCCATTTAATGGTATTTTCTACTTTTAATTTCTTTTATTCTATTTTTAGTCTCTGATGCTGTATCAAAAAGAAGTTGCATTTTTAAATGTAGAAAATTCATTTGATAGTTTTCCTATCTTTTATGTTTTCTATTTAAATTCTTGAATATTTCTAGTAATGAGGACAAGTTATTGGATATCTACCAGAGTCAAGACTCCAAAACTGAATTTCAGATATGTTAAATCTAGAGTTAGTTATTATACTAGAAGACCAAAGTGCTTTGAATGTTCTTTGACCTCAACTTTATTCTTTAGAAAACATAATTATGTAATTGAATCTATGTTAATTAGATAAAGTATAGGCTTTCTAGTTTACTAAGAGGCTGATATTCACTTTGCAGGTGTTTCTTTTTTTTTTAAAGATTTATTTATGCATACAAGAACTGGGGTACAGGCTAGATGTGCGGGAGGGTGAGAGGATTCACCAGAGACAGAGTGGGGAACAGAACAGGCAGACTGACTGAAATACACTGCTGAGGGGAGCAGTAGGCGAGACAGGAGAGGTGGGTATCTCTCCAGCTAGCCGGGATCGAACCCGCGCTGCAGAGGCTGCGGACAGCTTCACAGCACTGTGTTCAACAGTCTGTGCCACTAGGGAGGCCCTCTTTGGGAAAAAAAAAAAAAAAAAAAGATTGATTTATTTATGCATACAAGAGCTGCGGTATTGGCCAGAGATGTGGGGGCTGGGTGAGAGGATTCGCCAGAGACAAAGTGGGGAACAGAACAGGGAGACTGAGGGGAGCAGTGGGCAGGACAGTAGAAGTCTGCTGTGACTTGTGGGCCCCTCTCTTGCGGGCGGGGGATCAAACTCGTGCTACAGAGGCTGAGGATGGCTTCACAGTGCTGTGCCTAACCCCCTCCGCCACCAGGCCCTAAGTGCAGGTGTATCAGTGGTGGTGGACTTATAGGTCCTCCCAAGAAGTGTTGATGTAGTCTTTCATCTGGTGTGTTCTTGCTCATGTCCTGATTGCCACGATTTGAAATAACATATGACACATGAATATAGTTACTAAAAACCTTGAAATCAAACTGAACAAAATCATACAGTGGATGATTAGAAAAAAAAAATGATTCTCTGCTGTTCAGAAACAGTTACTAGAGTAAGAACTTAACCAGCCTGTACAGTGACATTGCTTTGGAAGTCACACTTCCAGAGACTTTCAAAAGATGTCAATGATGATGAGGAAAGAAGAAACCTGTGACTTGTAGTGAAGCTGTTATCTGAGACAGTAGCAAATTCACTACCCTTGAAGATCTGAGACCTTCTAAGTGAGAATTTTCACTTACCACTTCCCTTCAAGGGGCTGCCTCAGAAAACTAGAAGTGATGTGTTTGAATGCAGCATATATTGTATCAAGAAAATGAAGATATCAGATAAGAAGTCAGTTAAGAGAAAATCACAGGAATAGCAGTGTAAAAGACATTTAAGTGCAAAAAAAAAAAATTACTCTAAGAGAAATACCCCGGAGTGGTCAATAATTTAATTAAAGTTGTCATGATTTATTAGCATTTCCATAGCATAAAAATGATCAATATAAGAACATTTAATCCATGAGGGGTGTGTCTGTTAAGAAGTCATTATTCCTGGTCAGCATTCTGACTTTCATAATAAAAGGGAGGCTGTTCAAATTTCAGGTCACTGCTAATATGAAGATATTAGACGTAATCACTCTGTTCCTTACAAGAATATAAAGCTGGAAAAACTGTAAAGTCATTTCAATTTTCTGGACCATCCAGGAGTTTGGAGAGACAGGAATATTCCCTAAAGCAGAAGACACTAGAACTATTTTAATTGATAGGAAAACTTAAGTGGAAATATTATGAAATTTCTGTAGAAAAAGTGTAGACTAATTTGGAAATAAACGTATTCTGCAGGCCACAATATTGTGGACCCCCACATTTTCATGGGCTGTAGCTTCAGGATCTCTAGTGAGTTCTCATAATGGATGTCCAAAAATACTCATGGGTTTGACAAGTATGGAAATGAATGGAATCTTTTGCATTAATTGTAGAGGAACTATACATAAGAACTGTACTCTGGTTGATAAAGTTGATTCTCGTGAGTCTACAGGTTAAAAATTTTGAAACAGCTTCATGTACACTGGAATTAAAATCTTGAATAACTGTATGCTGTCTGATGGAAATGAGATTTCTTGTAGTGGAGGAAGACTTTATATACAAAGCAGGAAATAAGTTGAACAGTAGGAACTTATGTTTAGCTTAACATTGATACGGATGATTATGTTTATAAACTTATTTATAGGAATGTTTGCATGCACAGTTTAGTATACACACTCACACACACATTTCCTTTTCTTTATCAAATGACAGGACTTAGTGCACAGATCTTGGTTTCTAAAACCATCCTCCAATAAAGTTGCTAGTTTTGAGTCTGAACAGTACCATACAGGATGGGCATGGAGAATCTTGGTTACCAGAAAGTAAGCAAGTATTCTAAAAACTAGCAAACAAAGACAATCAAACAAAATATAATATGTTGGTGGGGGAACATCAGAAGTTCTTATGAGTCAACCTGAAAATTTAGCAAATGGTCAGTGATAGAATAACATAAGCAACAAATTTAGTGGAATAAAATAATATGATAACCTACAGTACAAAGTAAGTTCCTATAGTTATAAATAAATGATTGGATGATTAAATGAATGAGTGTGAATAGACAAAATCTGCATTTTTTCCCCAGAAGAACAGAAGACTTATAAGCTACTGTACAGCTACTACTTCTTCAAAGATGAGTAGTTTAGCCCTATGCGCTTTAACTGTGGGCCACACAGTGACTTTCTTTCTGAAGGGTACAGTGTGCAAAGCAAGAGAAAGAGTGACTTTACCTGGGTAAAACTTAACAATTACTACCTCAACAGCTGGTCAACATTAACATCAATAGTGATATATCATGAAGTATGTTCATTGCCACGTGTGTGTGAAGAGTTATGAAAATTCTTTGTTATAGCAACATAGCTATTACTTCAACATTTTGGATTCCTCCACTTTTAATATTGACTCAATATCAAGTACTACTCTAGAAATCTACAAATTTTCTAATCTACATTTTTTATTACATAGGTTTTTTTCTCCTTTATGAAAATTAGGGCAACATTTATTTATGTGTGATGTTTTAACATATTTCTCATATTCACCAGTTTATTAAATTCTCATATGCTTTTAATTTGTTGAGAGTGTTATTTTATTTTATTTTTAATACTTTATTTTATATAATTCTTATATCATTTTTCATTTTCGCACAATGCATGCATTGTCATTTTGGTTATATTCCCCATAAAATTGCACCCCCCCCTTATTTTGACCCTAGTCCTTCCTCTCCCCGCCCCTCCCCCTGAGAGTGTTATTTTAAATAACAAAGATATTATACTTTAAGAGAAGATAAAAAATAACTGCCAATCCAAAATCAACCTTTTAATTATGTATTTCCAAACATTTCTTTGGCTCCTTAATCTCTCTAGTGTCTCTGATACTCATGGCATTACATTATAGTGCAATGTCAATCAGTAAGAACTTTATCATTGCAATCATCAGTACAAATACATTGAAAACTTTTTCCTTACAATCAAATAAAGTTCATTTGTTTTAAGAGAGCATTTTGAGTCAAGTTCTGTAGTACTTTAATATCATTCACTTTAAGAGAAGTTACAATGCAAGGTCTTATCTATAAAGTTTATATAACTTCTGCTTTTTAAAAAATTATTATGTTGTTTCTTTCAATGTTTAAATATGCTCAGCGAGTTAAATCTATACATTTAATTCCATATTCTGAGTTTCTAAATAATCTTAGAAATTATGTTAGTGCTATCTGGCATCATTTGCAGGTCATCGTTTTATTTTATAAGGACTTATTTCTAGCCCTATCTTACTGAGAGGCAATTGTAAGAGAAACCCTTATCAAATAGCACCACTCAGTCAATCCTATCTTTACTGTAAACAAACAAACAAAAAAAAACAAACAACAACACAGTTTATCTGCCCTAGGGATAATGGACCCATCACCAGAAGTGACAGGTAAGTGAATTATCAAAGGAAGAAAGGCATTCTTGTCCTCCTTCTAGATCCAGTTTCATTTTAAATGGGCTACAAAAAAAAAATATGTTTTAGCATTGCCTTAACAATGCAATTTTAGTACATACTCTATAAAATATTATTGATAACTCAGGTATAATAAAAAAGACATTTTCTCCTTCAGCATGAAAAGTTTTGACAACTAAGTAAAAAAAAAATGTGATAAAGTTGAAATAGATAATAAATGGGCCATGGAATACATCCTGCACAATTTTTACTATGCCTTGAAAGAAAGCGAAATTAAACACACAATCATTTAATCTTATTAGTAAATTAAGAGTAACATAACCTTCACCAAGTACAAATAGTGTCTCTTTAATTTTTTTATACCTTATCAGAAAATGAGATACACATTTATAAATCAGTTCTTAATATCAGGTATCTGCAAAACTTCTCCCAGCATGTTTCTAATAAATGTTATATATAAACCTTCCATATAGATGTGTAAACAGATAAAGATGAAGTGAATGTATTTTCCTGTGGAGATTGAATATTGAAAAATATTTTGTTTGGTGAGTGAAAAGAAAAAAAAACAAAACAAAACACAGCCTGAAAATCCCTTTTTCAAAACAAAGTAAGATATCTAAATGTAGCATGCACTCGTAAATGTGTCACAGTAAATGTCACTGTCCCAGTATACAATTTTAATTAAATGTTCTTGGCTAGAGAGATGACATGTTGTTAGGCCAATGACAACCTTCTATTTTTCACTCTCCTTCCAGTTTCCAAAGAAATAAAAATGATTGCAGTTACAGTTTGTTGTGTTATTTATATCAACAGCATACTAAGTCAATCTCTGATCACACCATAAATATAAGGACAAAATTGGTAGACTTAACAAATACTTGCAAATCTTATATTAAATATCAGGTTCTAGACAACCTGAGTCATCTCTTAATTTCAGATGTATTTCAGATACTAATTTCATTTCAGTCTCTTGTCATCTCTCATTAGTAAAATCAAAGCATATCCAGTTCCCTGTTAAATCCAGTTCCCTGCTCACTGAGCCACACTTTTTTTAATTGTCCTTTTTCTTGAATGCATGTACCATGTTGAAACAATTGTATAAGATTTTTCTTAAATTCACAATTTCCTAGAAATGAATCCACTTCTTTTACAAGTTCTTTAATTTAGATCCTGAAATCGGCATGTGTAGCAGCTTAATCAAATTTAATTTTGCTTTTATTTTCATGCATTTCTTGTAGACAACAAATGCATATTGCTTTTGTTTTTAATCTAATCTGAAAACCTCTATTTCTTAATATTTTGTTTTAGATAATTCTTACATGAAAAATTATGTAAGAATTGTATCTTAATTGGGGTATATAACACTCTTTACTTTTTATTGCATTATGACTGACCTATAATATTAACTTCATGTGTACAACCTAATGATTGGTATTTGTAATATGTATGAAATGATCACCATCATAAGATTAGTTAGCACAGTTACTACAAATTTCCAATCTTATGATGAGTACTTTTAAAATCTACTCTCTTAGCAACATTTAGATATGTAATACAATATTAACTGTAGTCAGCTTATTGTACAGTATTTTCTCTTAACTTATTCATGTTATTAATGGAAGTTTGTACCTCTTGATACCTTTAACATCATTTACTTTTTTCTTTAAAGATTTACTTATTTATGCAAACAAGAACTGGGGCACAGGCCAGAGGTATGGGGGGGTGAGAGGTTTCACCAAAGACAGAATGGGGAACAGAACAAGCAAACTGACTGGAATACACTGCTGAGGGGAGCAGGGGGAGAGGCAGGAGAGGTCTGTCTTGCCATGTGGGTTGCTCCCTGGTCGAGTATCAAACTTGTGCCACAGTGGCTGCGGACAGCTTCATAGGTTACATCTTAACCCCTTGCACCACCAGGGAGGGCCAACATCATCTACTTTTAATATAGTTATAATTTTAAGTATAATATGATTATATTTAAGTATCATTTAGATAGTTGTTTTCTATTAGTTCTGTCTTTTGTTTATTCTAAATTCTTTAGAAGGGGTTCTTTACATTCTATTCTATTCCCTTTGACTTTTAACTAACTAAAAAATTATTTTAGGGATCATTTAAAAGGTTTATTGTATACATGTTTACCCTATACTGCCCTACTTGATATTAAGACCTTTATTTATTATTTTTTTAAAGATTTATTTTATTTATTCAAGAACCAGGGTACAGACCAGATGCGTAGGAGGGTGAGAGGACTCACCAGAGACAGAGCAGGGAACAGAACAGGCAGACTGATGAAATACGCTACTGAGGAGAGCAGTGGGTGAGACAGGAGAGGTCTGCTCGCCTTGTGGGTTGCTCTGAGGCCCTCGGGGATCAAACCTGCACTGCAGAGGCTGAGGACAGCTTTACAGTGCTGTGCTCAACTGCCTGCGCCACCAGGGAGGCCCCAATATTAAGACCTTTAAACATAATATATTTATTTCTCTCCCTCTATGCTATGTTCTTTATGAGTTTTTACATGGATATTTCCTATGGACTCCACAACACATTATTATTTGTGTTTGGAAAATCAGCTATTTTTAAATATATTTAAATGATGAGTATCCCATATGTTTTTTCATGTAGTTACATATTTTCACAATCCATGTTTATCTCTGGTGAAATATTTTTTTTTTCTTTGTGAGATTTTCTTTAATATTTCTTGCAATGCAAATCTACTGGTGGTAAGTTATTTCAAATTTTGCATGCCCAGTGAAATCTCTATTTTGCATTAACTATTGAAACATATTGGGCCTCCTCCCCAGTGGTGCAGTGGGTAGTGCCACCCTGTGAAGCTGTCCACAGCCTTTGCAGTGCGGGTTCGATTCCTGGCCAGCCGGCTAAGGAGATTCCCACATGGCGCAGCAAATTCCTGCCTTGCTCACTGTTCCCCTCAGCAGTGTCTTCGGTCCTTCTGCCTGTTCTGCTACCCCTCTGTCTCTGGTGAATCCTCTCACCCTCCTGTGGCTCTGGCCTGTACCCCAGATCTTGTACAAAAATAAATAAATCTTAAAAAAAAAAAAACTATTCAAACATACATTTATGGGTATGGAATTGTAAGTTGACTTTTTGTGGTTTTTTTAAGCTTATATTTTTTGTTTTTATTAAGGTAACATTGGCTTACAGCACTGAATATGTTTCAGAAACACAAGATCACACCTCCTCAAATGTTGTAACCATGCCACACAAACCAAAATTACCAATAAATCTCCATCACAACCATCACGACCTGTTGGACACCTTCCAGGCCTGCTTGCACCTCTTCTCCATATCTTATCATCAGTTCTAAAGTCAGAATCCAAGGGTTTATTTTAATTTGGTTTGCCTTTTCCTGTTACTCAGATTCTTTCCAAAAAAATAAGCTGCCATCCTCTTCTCCCTAAGTCCTTTCTTACTGTTTGCATTGATCTCTGTTTTAAAAATTGTCTGCTTATTACTGGTTTCTAATGCAGTGCTGTGACCGCCACAGTGTCATTTTCTTCATCAGCAGTGTTTGAGCATCTTAGTTCTACGGGATTATATATATAAAGATTTATTTTATTTATTTATACATGCAAGAACTGGGGTGTAGGCCAGAGATGCAGGGAGGATGTATGTGAGGATTCTTATAAGTTTAGAAATCAATGGCCTATAAAAGTTTCCAAGTCTACAGCATTTTTTTTTTTACATTTTTAGGTTGTTTTTAATAAGAGTGTAGACTATAAGGCCACCTAAAACATAAAGGTGAACGTGGTCTGTGAATTCTTTTAATAGGTAATGCCTACATGTATGGAGAAATGCAGAAATTTGTGATGAAACATAATGTAGTCGTGAGAAAAGACACCACAGATAGTTTCCTGACAAAGAGACTGAGATTTTATCATCATAAACTGCTTTTGCCGCTACTGCCAAAGTATGTGAGGTTCCCCATCAGGGAGCAGGATGCCTGTCAGCACCAAAGAGAAGCCAGCAGAATTGCCACCAACACGCTGCCTAAGGACAGCAAGCGCTGCTCGTCGCCATTTATTTCAGTTCTGCACATTTTGATGACATGTTGGTTTATCTTTAGGTTTTATCAGACCTGTAGATCATGACAGAAGGACTTCTCAAGGGAAAACATGGTATTAAGTCAGGAAAACAAAAGGGGAAGATGCTTCTTCAGAATTTATTTATGCTCTTGACCAGGCTCTTGCTGCTGAGGAAAGCGGATGCTCATTTTGATCATCATATCACACGCGACTAAGCTTTAGCTGAGCATAATTGAAGTGTTTTGGTTTGAAAATGGGTAGATGATAAAAAGCTTCCTATAATATGTATCCAATCCTATGTAGTTTTTCAATTTCTAATTCTGTATCTTGATGGTAATTCAGTTATTGGCTAATTTGTTTATATTTTTTTAAAAAAAGATTTATTTATTTATACAAGAACTGGGGTATAGGACAGATGTGTGGGAGGGTGGGAGGATTCACCAGAGACAGAGCAGGGAGCAGAACAGGCAGATCTACTGAATTACACTGCTGAGGGGAGCAGTGGGAGAGACAGGAGAGGTCTTCCTTGCCATGTGTGTATCTCCACGGCCAGCCAGGATTGAGCTCTCACTGCAGAGGCTGCGGACAGCCTCACTGTGCTGTGCTCAACCTGCTGTGCCACCAGGGAGGCCCCAATTTGTTTATTCATAAATTATGAGTGATTGTGCCTTCTAATGCCTACTCATGCTGTGAGAATGTGGGAGATTGAGAAACCATTGACAAGTGAGGACAAAGAGGGAGATTTTTCTCAATATTGGAAAAGTGGATGTTTAAATTTGGTGTCTTCCGAAAGATTGGTCTGGGTACAACATTGGGCTTACAGGAGTGGAATTGTGTGAAATTTTGGTCTTTCAAGTGTTTGCTGTTGAAGTTACTTTTTATCCATTTTAAGGTTTTTTTTTTAAATTTATTTATTTATTTATGCAATCACTGGGTACAGTCAGAAGCATGGGAGGGTGAGAGAATTCACCAGAGACAGAGCGGGGAGCAGAACAGGCAGACTGACGAAGTACACTGCTGAGGATAGCAGCGGGCGGCAGGAGAGGTCTGTGATCCATGTGGGACCCTTGCCAGCTGCCAGGGATTGAACCGGTGCTGCAGAGGCTGCAGGCAGCTCGCAGCCCAGCGCTCAACCACTGCTCCACCAGGGGAGGCCCTCCATTTTAAGTTTATAAGGGTGTCATTGTAATCGTAGTTACCTACTTGTAGCAACTGCAGTGTGTTCATTACCATGATTCACATAGTGATCACGGTAAGAAGATACTGTTAATATGTTTTCTGTATTAAGAAGCTCAGATGAGTGAATATTGTTTTCAAGATAACATGTGACTGAGCTAGTATTAATACACAAATCTCCCCCCCCCCTTTTTTATGAATACAGCATACTTTATTACAGACATTTGTGTTATTCCCAGTGTTTGCCTATTACAACTAATGTTGCTAGTTTTTATGGTGTTTTCTATGTTGCCATTTTTTTAAAGATTTATTTATTTATGCGCACAACAGCTGGGGTACAGGCCAGAGATGCAGGGGGTGAGAGGATTCACCAGAGACAGAGTGGGGAACAAAACAGGCAGATTGACCAAAGTACACTGCTGAAGGGAGCAGGGGGCGAGTCAGGAGAGGTCTGCTGTGCCATGTGGGTTGCTCCCTGGCTGCCTGGGAATTGAACTCGTGCTGCAGAAGCCGTGGATTGCTTCATAGTGCAGTGCTTAACCCCTTGTGCCACCAGGGAGGCCCCTATGTTGCCTTTTTTTTAAGATTTATTTATTTTTATACAAGAACAGGGGTACAGGCCAGATGCGCTGGAGGGTGAGAGGATTCAACAGAGACAGAATGGGGAACAGAACAGGCAGACTGACTACACTACTGAGGGGAGCAGCAAGCAAGACAGGAGAGGTCTGCTGTACCATGTGGGACCCTCGCCGGCCGGCCGGCATTAAATCAGCGCTGCAGAGGCTGGACAGATTCACAGCACTGAGCTCAACTGCCTGTGCCACCAAGGGAGGCCCTATGTTGCCATTTTTTAAGCTTAGAATTCTTCCTTTGCTTACCCCATATTCTTCAAACTCTGTGGCAGATACTATCTCTCTTTGATGATTTTTAACCATTTTCTCACCATATTTTTGAGAAAAAAGTAAGTTTATGGAATATATGCATTAGATTGGGTGTAAAATCATATTGCTTTAATACAATAAATCTCTGAAGCTGGCTGGGTAGGGGAGAAATACTAAAGATCTTTTTAATGACTAAAGTACCATAAGCTCTTTCGTGAAGTTGGCTTTGCATCTGAGTGTCTATGAAGACACTTCCGACACCTCTTGTGCAGACTGAACGTTAGGAGCAGCAGTCCACCTCCTATGTCTTATTTATTCATAGTTTCTGAAAGGAGCTTTTGGGAAAATTGATATTTCCAAGGATCTGGGAGTTGCTAGATCATCTTTGAGATGATTGTGACAGGTTTCTTAGGAAGGAACAAATCACTGTGTAAAAATAGCGACTGCCAGGGGACTTTCCCATGAGCTGTCAAGCACCCCAGCCCAGGGCTTCCAGCCCGATCCAGGAGGGCAGCTGTAAGAGACTGTTCACAAAGATGGCTCTGTAGATCTCTCCCTAGTTCTTTACCTATTTTTTAGTCATAGCCTTCTGTTCCTTAATAACATCTTTATCTTATATATTTCTTTTTTTCTCTTCTTCCTCCCATTGACATCCTTCAGTCCCTCATTGCCTTCCCCATTCAAAATTGCCTAAAAATAATAATCAGGGAAAGATTAGCTAAAGAGGAACATTCTGTGAGCCCCATTGTGAGGAGAATTTTTAAAAATATTATTCTGATTTGGTAGGTTAGAAAAGAATCTAAAGAGCAATATTGCATTTTTACATACATACAGAATATAGAATATTAATTTTGTACACTTCGGTTAAGGTTGATAAAACTAAGATTGAATCATCATATTGAACAATAATTCTGTTCAGGGAAATGACACATCAAAATCAAACAGGATCTTTGGTTAAATTTTTACATTTAGTACAACTGAGTGTTTGATGAGACAGTGGCTCATAACTGAAATATTTTCCAGCAGGGGAAAAAAAAAAAGTATCCATTCTATCCCTGATCCCTGCAGACCAGAATGTAAAAGTACTACACTGCTCATATTTATTAAAAGTCTACTACAGAGAACATTTTCTACCTGTGATTTCAGTAAATTTTAGGAACGTGTCAGTTGATAGCATCAAGTTGGTAACTAACAAATCATCCCTTCACATGAAAAATCGTGATAACTAAAGATATTCACTGAATTTTATTTACCATGAAACCATTCAGATAGCCATTTTGGAAAAATAATACCAGCTTATTTACTGAGCTGAGAATACCTAAAAGGAAACCAAAAATGCTTAAGTGTCACAGGCAGAATAATGGCCTCCAAATTACCTGCATTCTAATCCCTGGAATCTGAAAATGTTTCCTTCCATGTCAAAAGGAACTTTGTGGATTTGGTTAAATCAAGGACCTTTAGAAAGAGAGATTATACTTGATTATCCAGATAGAACCAAAGTAATCACAGGATCCTTCCGGAATTGTAATGTCATCTGTGGCAATTTTTATCTTCCCAATATTGTAAACTTTATTTTTAATTTACAATGTAAATATTTATTTACACTATGAGGGTGAATATGTAATTTACTAATTGTGCAAGTAAAATAAAACACTTCGCTATTATCATGCCCATGTTAAGAAAAACAAGCTAATATTTCTTGTGATCTAACCACATAGTCCTGAACTAAACATATACACAAATGGAGATAATGTTTTATCATCTCTGTACTTTGCAGTTATCAACACATTAAGTGGATCCCTTATAGTAGTATCCTCTGTTCTTCCTAATGTAGTACTAAGGCCTCTGCCATTTGCAAAACTTGGTGTCCAGGTTGGTTTTTTTAATATTTATTTATTTATGCATACAACAGCTGGGGTACAGGCCAGAGGTGTGGGGGTTGAGGGGTGCGGTGCGGTGAGAGGATTCACCAGAGACAGAGCGGGGAACAGAACAAGCAGATTGACTGAAGTACACTGCTGAGGGAAGCAGCGGGCAAGTCAGGAGAGGTCTGCTGCACCATGTGGGTAGCTCCCTGGTGGAGCTGGGCATCGACCTTTTGCTGCAGAGGCTGCGGACAGATTCATAGGTTGCATCTTCATCCCTCACGCTACCAGGGAGACCCCAGTTTCCCGGTTTTTAATGTGGCATATGCTCTAGCTAATTTTAGTCCATTTGTCTGAGATCAATTAATCTGTTTGGACTGAAATAAGCAAAAATATGAATTTGCAAGTGGAGGTGAAAGCAGTGGATCTAAATAATAGAACTGTCTGTTCAATATTCTTTTAAAATAACAATTTTAATGGAAATCTCCTCGAAGTGCGATGAGAAAATACCACTCAGGCATCTGTTTTCCTGTTGATTCATAACCACAAGGTTAAGCTCAACAGCTTGTCTGTTTGGGATTGTTCTCAACCCTGGGAAGGTTTCTATTCAAACACAGACTGAGGAGTAGCAAGATGTGGGTCCTGTGAGAAAATTCTGTGACTTCCCCAAGAAAGCACAAGAACAATAGAAATCTGATAGCAAAACTGATTCCAAAACCCGACTGATTTAGTAAGTTTTTCATGACCCTGTGTTCGAAGGAAATAGACTGAGGGAAAAAAATACTCTGTAGGTTTTCATTGTTTCTCCATCAACCACACCATAGAAAGGACCTGCGGAATTTATCAACTGCTGCGTTTCCCCCGTCGCTGAGTGAACTGGTGCTGCCTGGCCTTGTGTTCTGAGCTGCTGGCTCCAATTTGTTGGAGAGCAGAGAGGATGCAGTGAGAGCACCACACTTGGCAGGTAGCACACCCCACGCCTTTCCTCAGCTTTGCCTTTGTCAAGAGCCTCTCTCAAGTGACTGCGAAGCCGAAATTAGCACAGACTGAGAACATCTGTAACTTCAGCTTAATGCTTCCTGTGATAGAGTCAAACAGAGCTGCATCTGTAAGAACAGAATCTAAAACTCAGAAAACTGGCATTTAAAATCAGGTCATGAGCAAATCCAAAGTTTAATTAAAATATCATCACCAGCTAGGATTAACCAGTCTGTTTTCTCTATCCATTCATCATGACAGACGCACCTGGATTCCAGGGCTCATGGAACACATATTGAGAGCGATTTTTGTCAAATTAGGTAGTTATTTAGTCACTGAACAAAAATGTTTAAAGCATTCTAGGGTATGAAGCATTGTAATATTTTGTAGAATGAGATGCTGAAGTTCTCTACGGAATGAGAGATTATACTGTCTAGTCAGCTTGAAGCATAAATATTTATTACTATAAAATATCTCAACAGCCTGGATGAGGTCAAATTGTGGTAGTAATAATAGTAATGACACTTCTAGCAGTAGTAGTTTAGTAGTAGTAAACATATTCATGATATTACCACCCATTAAGTAAGTATTATAATCCAAATACTGTGATATGTGACTTAATTTCTCTCACTTCATTATTAAATAGATGCGTGTGTCTAACTTCCACAGCTAGTAGAGTAATATGGCAATATTATGCGGCAGCCTCTGCCGCTGAACGCCAGTGAACTTACTGGAAAGAGGGAGGCTTTCACTCAGACACATCAGAGTGAGTAAGACCCCCTTCCCCTGTGCGCTGGACTGGACAGTCAATGACGGGTAAGATCGGGGGCAGACTAAAGAAGGCACTGGCCAGCCTCATGTCTGTGACTCCTGACGACCTAAGACAGGCGCAGTCCCCGAGGGGCTTCATTATGATAAACTTTGGCGTTCAGATCAAACAAGGTCCACATGCCTATAAGCCTAATTTAGGCAACAAGCCCGCAGTAATTAACCCCTCCTTTGATGGAAACAAGGCTGCTAAGAGCGTCACCCTAACAAGCCTGGTGGAATTACCGACAAAGCAGTTTTACCATTAGTCAGATAGCCATTGTTTCAGAATAAGTAGCAACCTGTCTATAATCATACTACTTTTTCACTTACTTTGCTTTTTCCTTATATGTGTACAATCAGTTTCAGGAAATGCATGATAAAGAAAATAGTGTGTGGCAATGGTAGTTTTATAATAATCATAATACTTCTCACATGAGACAACACCATAAAAATCAAAATACTTACGTAGAGAATATATTGCTCGTGATTACTAAAAGTAGGAGGTGCCAGTAGGTAATTATTAATGCTTTTGGATCATTGTGGTTTTGGGATACGAATCAAGAAAAGCTAGCTTAAAGAATGCTGTTCGGTGTAGGCAAAAATGATTGTGTAGATTCGGTACCTGGAGATTGTTTACTGTGCCATGTCATGGAACAGCGATCACATGCACATGAATAATGAAGTAGATGTCTTATGCCTTACAAAGTATTTTATGCTGAGAAAGAATTAAATTGTATGAAATCATCTATTGTTAAAAAAGGTATAAAAGTGTATGATGATTTTGAGCAAATTACATTCAGATCTTCACTCTTGAAGTGTGTCTGTTTGTCATTTGTGTGTCTGTCTGTCATTTATGCGCCGATTCCTTGAGCATCCTCACAGTTTCTCAATCCTGAGACAGTCCTGCAAGTCTACCGCTGCGTTGGTCCGCGGCAATATTACTGGCTTCCACAGTAACACCCCAAGACCTCATAATGTCCAGACCATTTTCTCACAGTTTCATGCTCTCATCTGCACTGAACGCCTCCTGGCAGTTGAGAGGCCTGCAGGCTGGTCCAGTGGATCCCGTTGTTTCAGGATACAGGCTTTTAGACAATGTCAGAGGATTTCTCACCAGGTTCTGGAGGCTGCAGAGCTGCGGTTGCCACCCCATCACCACACACAAAGATACAACAGGAAATTAGCAGGCATGTGACCCCATGACAGGAACTGGAAGCTTTCCCAAGGCGGTAAGGTCAGGTTAGCCTCAGCCCCAAGTATGGCCGCCCTGGTCTGGCAGGCTCGGCTACCTCAGTGACAGTCCCTCAGAGGTGGCCTCCAGGGGAAAAGCTTCTCCTCAACTGACCCTCAAGTCTTATTAACATGAAGGGAAGAGACTCAGGGTCACTCCTGTTTTCTCCACCTCCTCTTGTCTTCTCAACTGCTTTGGCCGCCATCACTGAAGCCTTCACATCAGCTTCTGCTGTGAGGGGAACGGCTGATGAACAGGGACTCATTCAGTGAAGGGTCTTGTGCATAGTCTGTAAAAAAAAAATAACAACAAAAGTTATTTATTTAGCCCTGGTACTGCATGGTGTTGTAAACAGCATCTTCTGGGTTAATATTTATGTCCAACACTCTACACTATCGTTTTCTTATCTAGGAAGCTAAAACATAATGTAGTTTCCTCATTTTTATTCTATCACATCAAAGCTGTTTTTTTTTTTTTTTTTTTTTTTTTAGAGGGAGAAAATAAGGAAACAGACTGTGGGGGAGTGAGGTGTGATTCAGTTAAGTAATTAAGTAATGGAAATACATTTATAAATCTGTTAAGGAAGTAATGACACGTTTTGTAACACTTCTGTGCAATGTAATCTATTTAACACAATATGGTTTTGTGATTGTTTCAGAATATTTTATGTTGATCAAATGGTGGTAGAAGAATATTGAATTTCTTAAGTTTCCATATTTCAAGGAGCGCAGTGTTAGACAACAGATCAGGACCTAAACAATCTTGTATAATAACAAAAATGGATCTCCACAGAAACAGTACTACTCGATTTTTCCGTGCTAGTAAAGATACAATAATGAAAGGTATCCAGATTCCTATATTGAGTCATGAAGATATTACTAGTCCAGTGTTTTCAGATGCCAATGAGACTGTATAGCGATTAAACTTGGAATAATTCTCGAAGTTTGTCATTTTGATCTCAGATGGGGACAGGCTTTAGAGGCAGGCCGAGTGTATGGGCCCCTAGGGCTTGTCACAAACAGCACACCAATCCTGGCTTCATCCTGAGTCCAGCCTAAAATTTCTTGCACAGTAAACAATGTTTGGTTGCCATGATCACAAATCCAACTTAAACTAGCAAGCAAAAGGGACACTTTTATTGTCTCATTAACTGAAATCCAGGGATGCATCTTGCACAATAGCCACATTCACAAATCTCTCTCTCTCTCTCTCTACCCCCCGACCCCACATTCACACACACACACACACACACACACACCCACACACACACACACAAACACTATGGACATAAACACCAAACACACAGGCAAACATATGTCTTAATGCCCTAGCAATATTTCTGCTGATTATCCTCATTCTGTTCTCCTGCAGACAGATTTCCTTACTACAGTCAGGCTTCAGAATCACATGCTTTCAAGATTATGAATCTCTTTAGGGAAACAAATCTCTTTAATATCCATTTAAGCTTCCTACCAGATGCTGGATTTAAACAGTTTCCCTGCTCATGGTCTACATCTCAGAAACCACAGAAGATAAATCAGAGAGAGCTGGGAGACAACCCTAAGGACACAAAGACTGAACTGTTGTGTTGGACTATTGGTAACTGCAGCCTGGGGCAAAGGTGCTTGGAAAAAACGAAGGCAGTTGCAAATTGCTCTCAATTGTCTCTGCTTCTGCAGTGGGACCTGCAGTGCCAGACTATTCCGGTGGAGGGTGGTGCCAACACTCAAACTACTGCATGGAACCTCTAGGAGAGTGTAATACAGAAGGCAGAGAGGGCTTGATTGAGAGGTGTGCATTCTAAATCACTCCAGTTCTATCCATATTGTTGTGAATGCAAGATTTCACTTTTTTTTTATATCTTTGTAATATTCCACTGTGTATCTATACATCTTTATCCAGTTGTCTGTGATGGGCACTTATGTTCTTTCCAAGTCTGAGCTGTCATAAATAATGTTGTAATGAACATGGTGGTGCATGAAATAAATTTGAAATCAGGAAATGTGACTTTTTAGCTTTGCTCTTTATCAGGATTGTTATAGCAATTTACGATCTTTTTTTGGTTCTATATCAATTTTAGGATTTTTTTTTTCTTTTTCTGTATTTTGTTTCCTATTCTTCCCTGACCTGATTCCCTGACAAGAAGACCAGTACAATATTAAATGGGAATATTAAAAAAAGGATGTCTTTGATTCATTCCTAATTTTTGTACTAAAAACATTCAGTCTTTCACTATTAAGAGTTGTGTTAAGTCCAGCTGGAAATTCTAAATATATTTTTTCATTGTTTTTTAAAAAAGAGTAGATTTAGGTTTGGTTTTATTTTTTTTATTTTTTTAAAGATTTACTTATTTGTTTATACAAGCACTGGGTACAGTCAGAAGCGTGGGAGGGTGAGAGGATTCACCAGAGCCAGAGCAGGTTGCAGAACAGGCAGATGGATGAAGTACACTGCTGAGGGGAGTAGCGGGCAGCAGGAGAGGTCTGCGTGCCATGTGGGACCCTCACCTGGTGGCCGGAGACCGAACCGGCGCTGCAGAGGCTGCAGGCAGCTTCTCAACCCAGTGCTCAATTGCTGTGCCACTGGGGAGGCCCTAGGTTTGGTTTTAGTCAATGCCTTTTATCAGGTTCAAGTATTTCCTTTTTATTCTAATTTTGAGAGCTTTATAAAAAGGATTGTGATTAATGATTTTTCCGCATTTATTGAGATGATTGTATAGCTTTCTCTGCTTCCCTATATTAATACAGTGAATTCATTGCTTTATTTTGGACTATGAAACCATTCCTAGGGTAAATTTTATTTGGACTTGATATTACATATATTTTATATTGTAATGCACCCATTTCTCCTTTTATTCTTTCTGTTGTTTCTAGCATAACTCTCAGTAAAAAGTAGAAGTTTGGGGATCAGCTATATAATTTTCTTAAAATTTTTGATGCTAGGTAACATATTTGTACCTTTTGTTTTTGAGAGTATTTTCACTTTCAACCATGCTAAGTATTTTTAATAAAAATGCATCTTTTCAAAAATTCCTGGGCCCCCCTGGTGCTACAGGGGGTTGAGGCACAGCCTGTGGGGATGTCCGCAGCCACTGAGGTACAAGTTCGATCCCTGGCCAGGATGCTGCCTGCATGGTGCAGCAGACCTCTCCTGTCTCGCCCGCTGCTCCCCTCAGCAGCGTATTTCAGTCAATCTGCCTGTTCTTCTCCCCACTCTGTCTCTGGTGAATCCTCTTACCCTCCCGTACCTCTGGCCTGTACCCCAGTTTGTGTGTGCATAGCTGATGGAAGAGAGGGAAGCAGGGAGGGAGGGAGAATGGTCCTAAGATCTCTCTGATGACCTGTTTTAAGGATCTGTATTTTCTGTATTGCAGTTATTCTGTTTGATGCACTGTCTCTATTTTCTTTGTGTTGCTATTTCTGTTTGCCTGATTTTTCACAGCACTTCATGAAAGAGGATTTCCTCAAAAGATGGATAATCATTTTTGGTTGTTTATTTTTAATAATGAGGTGATAATACACTGGGCTATGGATCTATATTGGTTTACTTGATCAGGATCCTGGCACTTTAAGATATGCCTAATATTAGTAACCCTGTCATTCTTCTGGAGCTGTTTAATGTCTTTAGAGGAAAATTTCTCTTGTTAAATTTACTCCCAGGTATTTCATTCTTTTTGGTGTAATTGTCAGTGCAATTATTTACATATAGAAACACAACTGATTTTTGTATATTGATATTGTATACTATTTTGTATATTAATATTATATGTGATGATGATATATTCACTTTATTATGTACAGTAGTTTCTTTGCTAGAGTCTTTTGTGTTATTTATGTATGTTTCACTTCTTTCCCAATTTGGAGTCATTTTATGTCTTTTTCTTGCCTAATTATTCCATCTAGGACTTCTAATACAGTATTGAACAATAGTGGTCAGAGTGAGCAGTGTATTTTAGTTCTTATATGCATAAATAAAAATATTTTAAAAAACTGGGGTATATACCAGAGGTGAAGGGTGGGGTGAGAGGGTTCAGAAAAGACAGAGTGGGGAGCAGAACAGGTGGATTGACCTAAATACACTGCTGAGGGGAGCAGCGGGCGAGATAGGAGAAGTCTGCTGGTCATGTGGGTCAGCTCCCTGGCTGGGGATCAAACTCATGCCACAGTGGCTGGGGATAGTTTGATAGCTTTATTACGCCTGTGCCACCAGGGAAGCCCCCTATAACATCAACTTTTATGTATATATGCATCAAAATACTGTCTTTACAAATTGAAAGTGAGAGTCACTTAGCCAGTAAGGAGAGTTTGCTGGTATGCATATATGAAAGTACAGACGTGACTGATTCCAGACAAAATTTATATAGTACTACAAATAATGTCACCAAAGACCTTTCCAGATCTCCAAACTTCTACAGTGAAAATGAAACATAATTTCCTATCAGATAAAGTCTGCTGTTTTTATGCATATATCCCAGTAAAAGCTTCCTTTCATCTCTTAGAATGTGACTTGGTTGTACAATGATCCCTTAATTTATCACTACTACTAGGATGAGGCACTCCTGGGGTTAGATCCTTCTTATTTGAAGAACAAGTTCTTGATTAGAACTCTAGGTTCTGTTTGCAAATATTTCAGACTGTACATGATTCCTGATAAGTAGGTCATAGGTATCAACACGTCAGTTTTCTACCCCACTCATAAACACAAGATACTAGAATAGAATAAAGAATACAGTATCACAGTTCATCACACTTAATAGCAGGAACTAATATTTTCTGAACTTTTTTTTTGTTTGATATACATATGTGTGTGGAATTGTATTGTTCTTCCCAAGGACATAGTCTAGAAAGTTTGAACGCATGACTTGGACTACGAACCAAAAAGGTCAGGGTACTGTTTCCATAGTAGGATGGATGTGAGAGAGATATCCACTAGATGGTATTTCCCACCTATTGTACTTATAATCTTCACTAAATTAAAAAAGCAATGATGGAGCCACACATATGTACTCTTTTGAAGTTCTTCATTTTACCATTATTTTTGAAAATGAACTTTTTCAGAAAGCAATGCAATGCTTTTTACTGCATATTAATTGCAGTATTTGCAGTATTATGTATAAGACAGCCAGTCTGTTATTTGGGCAAGCAAGGAGACTAAAGGGCCAGGCAGGAACTACCAGTGCCCTCAAGGGAATCGCTGTCTTAAGAACAAGACAAAAATATAATTACCTGCCTTGGGCTAGAGTCAGTCTGACAGAAAGGAGGTCTGTGTACTGAACAAAGGGCATGATTTATCTCAGAACCTCAGGCACTGCTCAGCCTCGAGTAGAGGTTTAAAGGGCCCAACTATATAGATTGGACATCCAGGATCAGGGATTAAGGGAGATTGTTATATCACAGAAATCGATAGAGCATGCAGAACTTGACTTGTGTTTGCAATAAATGAGTGAAATGGAGTTTTGTATTTTATAAATGATTGTAAAGTTTAATGGGATTTAATTTTTTTTTTGTTGGCGGAATTATTTTGCGTTCCAAAATGACCTAAAAGGTATACACTAAAACCTAACTGAGTAGAGCAGAACATTCCATAAGAATATTAGCCTAGCAACAGAGTATCTGTTTATCAAATTGTATGCAGTGCATTTCATACTTATTCAAAACTTGTCATATGTTTTGAATAAAACGTGGTAAATTATAAAACTCAAGCCTGACTAGTGATGGTTAGCAACACCGCTCAGCACTTGTGACTGTTACTGTGACAAGTTGGTTGGAATCATAAAGATTATTTGCAAACTCACTATTCTCTTATAACAAGGTATTATGGAAATATTTTTAAATATCAAAAGATGGGGGACATATAATCACCAGACAAAATTAATAGATCCAAATTGGAAAGAAGTAAGCTGGGTATAGAGCAGAACATTTTTATTTATTTTTATTTTTTTAAAGATTTACTTATTCATGCATATAAGAATTGAAGGACAGGCCAGATGCACGCAAGGGTGAGAGGACCCACCAGAGACAGAGCAGGGAATAGACAAAGCAGGAGGACTGACCGAAATACACTGCTGAGGGGAGCAGCGGGCAAGATAGGAGAGGTCTGCCTCGCCATGTAGGTAGCTCCCTGGCCGGCTGGGCTTGAGCCCACACTACAGAGGCTGCGGACAGCTTCACAGCACTGCGCTCAACTGCCTGTGCCACCCGGGAGGCCCCGGTACATTTTTAGAATAAAGGCAGTCTTTAATTCAGTCTCAGAGAATGGAAGGATGCGTGTTAATGCATATATCTTATTCTCCATTCTTGGATGTGCAAAAAATGGAAAGTGATGGAATTCAGACTGAATGGTGTTCACGACTGTGCAGGCCATTGAATATCACTAACTACCGCTTCCATGCCTCACTGGACAGGCGAATCTTTGTCTTGTAAACACAGCACATAAAGTCTCTTCTCTCCAGAGGTAGCAAAAATCAAGGTCCTATAGGGCTGTAGTCAGATGATACACTCATTGCAAATTGATTCAGAGTATTTATGATCATAAGTGTTTGATATTAGGAATGGAAACTGCCATCCTTTCTTCCCGGGAGTGCATAGAAGTGCAAAAGATTCCACCTATGTGGGAGACACCCATCGCTCTGACTATTTCCGTGTTACTGTGGCTGTGATTACAAAGGAGGCTGACCAAGATCTGGATTCTGGTCAAAAGCATGATCTTTGGGTCACGATGTTGCAAAGGTTTTCAAGGAAATTTCCTGGGGAGACATGTGTGGCAGCAATTTATTTGCCATCATAAAATAAACGCTACTAAAAATAATCAACACTTCTGTTTAATTATAAACTTTGAAATTATTTCTTAAAAGGCCCATACTGAAATATTTGACCTTCAATAAAAGTCAGAGCTAAAAATGTATCCAATCAGATTCTAGATGTCAGTACCAAAAATATTAAGTGTCTTCTCAATAGAGAAAAACTAGTAATAGAAATTTTCTATCTTCATCTGCTGTCTACTTTACCTCATCTAGGCAGATGAGCTTCTCCCACTTAAGCAGAAAAGAAAATATGTCTTTAGCTGGAACCAATGCAAATAACATTCTTATTTTCTCTAAACAACAAAAACTGAAATAACGCAAATATTTCGGTGTGGTGTTTGAAAACAATGACTCACACTAACAGATTTAGATGATTAAAAAAAAGAAATGTTGATTCTTTCACTCACTGAGGTGATTAATCTAAGAGCCTAATGCCATCATAAATGGTGCCCCTGCGCCAGCATAATGGGCTCTTTTTAAGTCAAGGCTTCTGTCCATCACTGACAGATGAGCAAGTGGGTAGATCCCCTACACCTTGACCACATGCCTGCAAAGTATGTGATAATGCACAGAGAACCTCAGCATGTGAAGAGAGGACATTAAATATTTTGTAAAATATATCAAGTCATTGATCTTACATGTTAGTTTTTTTTTTTTCATTAGAACACTATATCCATTGCCAATTGCAAGTAAAATTTTATTAATGGGAAACTATGTCAAAAACATTTTCCAATAATTTAATTATTTAGCTGAAATATGTACATTCTGAATCCTTGATCCTATAGTCTTGTAATGCAGGGGCACTTCAGTTTTTGGCTTTGTTATCGTTTTTCACTTTTTGTGATTGCTTCTTAAATGTAACAGAATCTGAGTACAAATGATTTTCACCTTAAACTGGAAAGTGATTATAGAAATTTTATAGAAATGCAACCTTGGAGAATGACATATATTTTTTCTTAGTCCACCTTCTAATGCTCACTTCATTCAATTTTTGTATTTCCTGAGCATACATAGTATAACTACAGACTAGATAACTTCAGTTCATTATTGAAAATAATGATGATCAGCCATACTGATTATGTACAATGAATTTACATATTGTGATAGAAATTTGAAACTTAGGATTATATTCCTTTCTTTTATATATTCTTATTTTTAAGCTTTTGAAAAAAGATTTATTTATGCATACAAGAGCTGGGGTATAGGCCAGAGGTGTGGGGGGTGAGAGGATTCACCACAGACAGAGTGGGGAACAGAACAGGCAGATTCACTGAAATACACTGCTGAGGGGAACAGCTATTGAGGCAGGAGAGGTCTGCCGTGCCATGTGGGTAGCTCCCTGGCTGGCCAGGAATCGAACCTGCGCTGCAGAGGCTGCGGACAGCCTCACAGTGCTGCACTCAACCCACTGTGCCACCGGGGAGGCCCTCTACATATTTTAAAGTACAATAATTCTATTAATAAAGTTTAAGCTGTAAAACAGCCTGCATTCATCTACTACCTGTCTAGCAAAACCCATATCCCTCTCTACATGTATCAATCTGGAAATGAGGAATAAGATAGAAATGTACATTTCCTCAAGGACATTCTTTGTTAGGGTATCAAGAACATAAGGGAGTAGCAAGTGAGTATTTTCCCACTGGTTTGCAAATGGTATTTCTACTTGGAATCACCAAGAGTTTTAAAAATGTATTGGTGTCTAAATCCTATCCGAGGGACCCTGACTCAGTTGGGGTGTAGGCGGGGATCAGACTGCTTAAAGTCTCTTGTCGATTCTAATGTGCCCACCGAATTTAAGAATCACTGGTCCAGACAGCAGGCACTGGGACTAGCATGAGGAGAGCGGTGAGCCAAGAGGTCTCCTTTGTCCAGGAGTCAGTCCCTGGAAAAGCTGAGAGTTAAATGAACTGTGCAGAAAGGATATCATTTGGATTTTCAAGAAGGCTCATCAGATACAACACGAAGTATGACAGTATGTCATTAACTTCTAAAAAGCTTAAGCTATAATAGTGGTAAATTAGAGTTGCCATAATTGGTATGAGTACCTTAAAATAGCAATGCATATCATAGCTGGTATTTCTTCAAGAAACTAAGGCTCTGGAGATTATCAGGGATCTACATTAGAACAGTCTCTAAATAATTTCTGGTCTTAACGATAACCTTGGTGTCAAATCAGCAGCCTCAGGCAAATTCCAAATGACATCTTTACCCACCACTGACACCTTGAATTCTGCAGGGTTTGCAACCATTGCACGGCAAGGTGCCAGCCTTCAGGCTGGATTACTGTGGGACCTTCTTGCTCTTGACCTTGAACAGGTGGCATTTAATGGCACCTGGGTCCAAGCAGAATTCCAAGCATGAAATATGCCACTTCCTGAATTCAAAATGGCACCCCAGGCATGAAACTTTCTTATGAGCAGTGTGAGACACAAGACTTAGTAGCAGATCTTTATTTTGAAAAGGATAATTGAGCATGCCCCAGAGCATGGAACCACTAAAATTCTTATGGATGTGTATCTGTGGCATTTATGTACCACCTCCCAGAGCCCATGTTTTATCAAACCCTCCAAGATAATAGCCTTTCTTGCTCATCCAGTTTGCTTACAAGGGAGTGTTCCATAGGCCACTGTCACAATGTGCTGGCTCTTGAGCTGGTTTGGATTTTTCAGACTGTATTCTAACCATCGGCTGGAGAACTAACAGAAGTTGGGGCATCACTGTGCATGTCGTTGGAATATAAATGCTTGCCCATTTCAAGTGACCAACTTTGTTCTGCGAAGGATAGTTATCTTTTTGTCTCAATTGTGCTTGGTTTCAGCTGCAATCTTATCTCTGCAACAGCACTTTTAGGGGGATATAATGATAGTAAAGGTGGGTCAGCCACGTGTCACCTGCAGGAAGGAGTTTGTATCACCTGAAGCAAATGGGTCCAGGAAAGGAGGTTGACTCTTCTGTGCTTTGTGTTGCTGGGACCAAAATGGGAGCAAGCAATGCCTTAGGCCCCGATCAAACAGTGATGTTGGACAGCAAAACTTTTATTTCCATGGCTGGTGCCCTGTACTCGCCTGCCAGAGCCAGAGAAATGGTCATTTAGAAAGCTGTCAAATAGAGGGAGATACCCGGCAACCTCTTTGCATCTGTTCTTTTAACTGCTCAACAAGCACCTGTTAAGTGCCTGTTATGTGCAGGATCCTGTGCTGGATTCTGTGAACTTAGAAGCAACATCTCAGTCTTTACTCTGTGGCCCGGGGCTCATGAGGGCAGTGTCAGAGCTTCCAGGCGGGTCCCACAGTAGCAGGGGGCATGGGAGCCAGCAAGAGTGTCTCCAGATCACTCCCTGGATACTTGTACCCTGTTGTCACCCTGGAGTCCTGCCCAGATGTTGGGTCTGCCTTCTGGAGAAGCTAAGTCTCCATTGGGAAGGAAGATCTCGCAGACGCTGCAGCAGGCCTGCACTCTGCCCAGAAAGCAAACCCCGGGACTCAGGACTCTGAACGCGGGCTCCACGGGTGGCACACAGAAGGAGGACAAGTTTGTCAAGGTTTGAAAGGGTCTCGCAATTGGCATTCATGTTATTCACCATCCGCTTCCACCCCTGATTTAAGCAAGTCCATTTAGGCAACCGAAAGGTGGTCTCTTGGTGACTGTTGGGCTGCAGATATAATCCTGAAAGTTATTGCTTTCTGTGGTATTTACTTGTGCATATTTATTAACCTGTTGGTATTTTGCTAGTCAGAAAATTGACATTTAAACCATTCTTCAAAGCACAGGACAACTTGGCTGTTGCATTGGGAGTGCTACTCTTTTCCACTTCTGTTACCCACATGCGCCCTTGGGAAGGGTTTTATAGGTGAGGTTTCCCCTTCTGGGACCCTCAACAGTTTGACAGATGTTTGACAGCTGGCATTCATAAGGTGTCCCATCAGGAAGGCGTCTGATGGGACCGGTGGACCTTTATCCTGAGCTGTGCAGTGGAGACTGCGTGCTGGGTTGAATGCTCCCTTTCTTAATACTTTCTCAAGCCCTTTTGCCTTTATCCCAGATGTCTGTTTGTATCTGTTTGCATCCTACACCAATAATACTTGTTCATAAATGTAGGAACTTTGAAAGAGAAAGATCAACTTGTTTAAATCTAATTTCACAGTTAGTCAATGGAAGAAATTCTGGGTGGAGATAGTTTCCAATTCTGTTCTCTTAGGTGTAATCAAAACTTCCAGTTCAAGTTTGTAATAAATAAAAGGCACTGCTTCTTGGAACCAGTTCTCCTTCCTGCGGTTGCAACTGAGAGATATATTCTCATGGGCAATACAGCAGGAGATCAAGAAATGCTAGATAACATAAGGATTTATTAATGGGAAATGCAGATTTCTTATCTTACTTTTAGGAAACATCAACTCTCTCACTTATTAGAAACTTCCATAAATTTTTAAGTCACTGAAATTTGTAAACCATTTTACATCATTTCCCTAGAGAATATTTTATGAAATTTTAACCATTTCTGGTAAGAGAACTATTTAAAACTCCTTTCACACAATGCTATGCTTACCTCCAAGAAAACAGAAGTGAAATATTATTGATGATGAATCTACTAATAAATATTTTATTAGTGTGTATTCTGCTTTCATGGTCTGTAAGCTGAATTCATTTTGTCCCAGGAAGTATTTAATTTTTCAGTCACGAGAATATCTTGATGTAAAAGAAATATAGCTGTATCCATGTACATTTCTAAAACAATGGATTAGATCCAGGAACCCTATTTGCATTGCAAAGGGACCACAGTCGATTGCTCTACTGAATTCCAAATGTAAATGTATTGACAGAAGATATTATCCATAATACTTTGCAGAAATAAAAATCTATGGCTTCACATGAGGCATATGAAATATTTCTAAACTTTCCTGACTGCTCAGAGTGTATAATAATATAAATAGCTCAACTAAGCTGCCCATGCCAGCCTGCATGGGGAAGTGGCGGGGCTTGGGCAGGTGGCGTTTCTGGAGCACCAGATCATGTATTAGTCAGAGAAATTGGTCCTCAGCCCATGAGATAAAGTTGTTTACTTGTAGTTCAGGGCAAAGTCTTTATGGTGGTCACTAAGGTCTGCAACAAGGCCTCAGGCCCCACTCTTTACGGAGCAAGGAGTGTTCTCAGCTGAGGGCTCTCTTGGCTGAGACCTTTTATTCTGACTCTTTCATGTCCTTACTCAGATGTGGGAGAAAGGTTCTTCCTACTTACTCCCCAGCAGTGGTCAGAAAGTAGAGGACTGCAGTGGTGATAACGCTGGGACTTATCCCATAGCCACCAGGGAGGCCAGGACTTAGTACTTTCGACTGAATTCTTCGTAGATATATTCTCTTTTTTTATTTATACAAGAACCGGGGTAAAGGCCAGATGTGCAGGAGGGTGAGAGGATTCACCAGAGACAGAGTAGGGAACAGAACAGGCAGACTGACGAAATATACTGCTGAGGGAGCAGCAGGCAAGACAGGAGAGGTCTGCTGTGCCATGTGGGACCCTCGCCGGCTGGCCAGGATCGAACCTGTGCTGCAGAGTCTGTGGACAGCTTCACAGTGCAGTGCTCAACCGCCTGTGCCACCAGGGAGGCCCTCTTCATATATATATTCTACCATTCAGGATGTGTTTTACCTGAATCCTTATCACTGTTGGTACATTGAGCATTATTGCTTTGGCCTTATTCTGTGGAGGAGCTGAAGTAGGAAATCTGCTGTCTGACATGGCTTCACAAATGAGCCCTGGTGACTTCTGACACCTGAAAACACCACGGACTGACTCCTTGAGGGTATAACCCAGTCTTTGGGTGTTTATATAAAGCAGGATCACATTCTTTCTTCAAGTCAAACTGGGTAAAAAGAAGTGGACTCCACTTTCAATATTTTTTGGGGGAAAGTGGGGGATGATAAGCCAATTAAAAGTAAAATTACATAAATATTTTCACACTATGCATGTGATTATTTTTATATGTATAAATTCAGACCCTTGGGACCAAGATCTTTTTAAATAAACATGTAGAACGTATTTGTGGGTATTGTTGGTTCCCACAAAATCAAGGTAAAGCACCCACAGAGCTTTCTCTTGGATGCTTTCTCATTTTTTATTTACAATCATTTTGTTGCAACCCATGATTTTGTTTTTTTTTTTTTTAAGGATTTATTTATCCATTCAAGAACCGGGGTACAGGCCAGTGGTGTGGGAGGGTGAGAGGATTCACCAGAAACAGAGCGGGGAACAGAACAGGCAGATCTACTGAAATACACTGCTGAGGGGAGCAGTGGGCAAGACAGGAGAGGTCTGCCGCACCATGTGGGTATCTCCCTGGCTGGCTGGGATCAAACTTACACTGCAGAGGCTGCGGACAGCTTCACACCACTGTGCTCAACCACCTGTGCCAGCAGGGAGGCCCAACATATGGTTGTGTTAACCCTCATTCTCCATAGCCACTTGTGACCAAATCTTTTATGTTTGATATTAGTCCCTTAGTTGAAAATAACTGCAGTCTTAGGTGATATCATTCCTCAATCATCCACTAATTAATAAATAACATTTTCAAAATTAAAGACCCCAGAAGCTGTCATTTCCTATCTTTAAAGGTGGTTATTTGTTTGTTGTTTTTGCTACCAGTGCATGAATGGAGCTTTATTGTGGAATTCATTGCATCTTTTGGGCAAAAACTTGATTTGTTTTAAAAAGGCATCTTCATAGAGGACATCTCCTACTGGAAGAAGAAGCTGTTGTGGCTTTGGTGCTATCCGTTGTTGCTGGCAGTGATGATTTTTGAAGATAACGACTAAGCAGTTGGTCACCACTGGTGTTCAGGGAGGTAAGTATTATGTCAACATTTTTTTAAAATATGTACATATGTATGTATATAAGAACTGGGGTACAGGCCAGAGGTGTGGGGGCAGGGGTGAGATAATTCCCCAGAGACAGAGTAGGGAGCAGAACAGGCAGATCTACTGAAATACACTGCTGAGGGGAGCAGCCAGTGAGGCAGGAGAGGTCTGCTGCACCATGTGGGTCAGCTCCCTGGCCAGGCATCAAACTCATGCTACAGTGGCTGCAGATAGCTTCATAGTGCTGTGCTTAACCTCTTGTGCCACCAAAGAGGCCCAACATTGTTTTTTTCTATATCAACATTTCGAGGTTTATCTTATCTCTCTGCCTTACATCAAACAAGGTTGTGTGTGTGTAACATCAGGAATGGACACAGAGCAGGTGTTCTATGACCTAGCAGACTGGGTACAGGAGGAGTCAGAGCCCTCAGTGGCTTTTGCAGGTTTTTTATTTAGATTTACCAGGTGCATGGCAGGCAGGGGCACTGGGAGCCTCCCAGCCCCCAGCAAGTCTTCACTCTGGGCTCTCCGGCCTTCTCTCACCTTCTCTCTGCTCTTCCTATGGCTCTGCTTCTCTCTCGGCTTCTGCTGCATCTCTCAGCTTCTCTTTTGGCTTCTACTGGCGTCCCCGTGATGCCGCCCTTAAAAAGCCTAGTCTCAGCCCAGGTGAATCCCATCTACCTATGCCCACACCCTATTCCAGGTGCCGCCATCAGGCCTGCATTCAGGACCGCAAGGATCCATCATCTCTCCTGATGGCGGGAGGGCAGAAAAGCCTGACACTTTTCCTTACCCTACAATATGTCTCCCCTGTTTAAAATAATAGAAAATAATGAAATTAGGGTCTCATTTACTTTTGAAGGTTTGCGGACAGCTCTGGAGCCCCCAGCTGATGCAGCTGATGAGGAAGCTGAGTCCCCTTCATTCAGTTCAGCAGCTGCAGGACATGCAGGCCATGCAAGCTCCGGGTCCCGCCCAGGCCCAGGGCCTGCTGGCCTTTCCCCTCAGCCATGTTGGACCCGCTGGAAGCTGCTCTGCCCGTCCCGGAAACCACAGTCCTGTAAGTCATCATTCTCGTACCTTCTTGGTGTGTGTTTGGCGTGAGGCGCGTCCACGTTGAAATCCAATTTTCAGTGGAGCGTCCTCCTGGTTTTACAAGCAGTCTGGCCATCGCAATGTTGAAGAGAGTTAGTTTACCTGAGGATAACTTCAGAATTTAGGTGTCAGTTATGTAAAATGTGGTTATTGTTGTCTGTGATTTGGCAAGAAAAATCATGTTCATGTTGTGAGGGGCTCTTATAATGGGAAAGTTTATTAACGGTGTGTAGGGGAAATGTTTGTCCGGCTTTTTTTGCCCGCCTGGCATTAGGATTGATGGTGGATCCCTGTGCTCCTGAATGCAGGCCCGATGGCGGGCACCTGCAGCAGGGTGTGGGCATACGTAGGTGGGTTCACCTGGGCTGAGACTGGGCTTAGGAGGGCGGCGTCCTGGGGACGCCAGCAGAGAAGCAGAGGCCACAAGAGAATGCTGGAGAGCCCAGAAAGAGTGAAGATTTGCTGGGGGCTAGGAGGCTGCAGGCCTGCCAGCCTCCTGGCCTCCGGCACCCCTGCTTGCCCTGTACCTGGTAAACTTAATAAATGCCTGAAAAGCCACTGAGGGCTCCAGGACGACTCCTTACCCCATCTGCTCGGGTGGTAGAGATCCTGCTCCTCCCCTCCTGCCACTACACTGTCGTAATTACTTTGAGCTTTTATACCTATTGAATTTAAGGTGCTTGTTTAGCTGTTCAGTCCATTTTTGAGGTATGGAGTGAAAGCGGGGATGTAGAACTCAAGGGCATTCAAACATGAGGAGGAGTTGAAAATATTGTAAAGTTCAGGGTCAGCCAGGAAATGTTTTGGGGCAAAAGAAAAAAAAATATAGTTCATAGAATTTAGCTTGTTCCATCAAGGTTTCCATTATGGAAATAGTGCAGTGTCACCTTTACCTGTTGCTCTAATGTTGAATCGCATTTTCATTTGATTACAAAAAAAAAAAAAAAGCCTGCAGCAGAAGAATAATCTCGTAGGTAGAGAACACTTCTCGGTTTTGTTTAAACTTTAATTCTACTTTTTAAAGACAAGATTGGTCAGTAGATGGGGACGCTGAACACTGATCTAATCAAACAAGGCCCTTCACTGTTTTTTGCCTGGAGTTGTTTAACCTCCGTGACACTCACACAATCCATGTGTGAGCCGGTACTGACATTGGTCTATGACAGAAAAGGTACTTGAATGCCCTTGAAAAGACAATGTATTGTTGATAAATGAACAGACTTGGGTACCACTTGCTATCATCACGGGAAAGCTAGCACCAGCATCCTGTCGGAATTGGATTTAAAATATCCTAGAAAACAACTCCAGGAACGATTATATGCTAATTAAAAAAAAATTAGCTGGTAATATTGTCTAGAAAAACATTACAATGACAGCAGAGTTTAAAGTCTTGGTTTTAATCTGTGCTTCAAATTTCCCCTGAGGGCAGGCCTTAGGAAAACAAGCTCAGCAGTGTCTCAAAATGGCGCCTTTTCTTCTCCCCCCTGCTCTCCCTGGGCTGTGAGAACTCAGTGATGGGTTGAATACTGTCACCCCAACCTGTGGATTAGGATCAACTATAATTAAAGGCAGATTGGGACTGCATGAAGGTCAGCTTCCCTAACCCCCAGATTGTTTAATGTCCACTGCAGAGGAGTTGGTTTCTTGAGTTGAAGTTCACAAGTCTCCTCATTTGTATTAGACTTCTGTTCTAGTAGTGTATGTTTTTAATTTATATAATTGAGAAATAAGAGTATGTGGCTGTGGTACTTCAGAGCTTTGGCAACCATCATCAGGTCTGGAAAAACTGTTTTATGAATGATAATCATACCATAAAACCACATGGCTTACTCCGTTACCTCATTCTGATATCAGTTTAGAGATCCTTTCCTTGACAACTGTTTAGCGTTGTGGCTTAGTTTATTTTCTGCATAGCGTTTCTTACTTTCTAAGCATACCTTGTCTTATACTGACTTTGTCCCCAGTTATGGACTTGATGCATAACAGCAATTCATGTCTTTAACTCAGTGTAGCATTTCATATTAGACACTCTTAAAATTCTGTATTGTACTTCTTCTAATAGAATCAGTTACAACTGCATGTTATAAGAACATTAAGATACTGCAAGGCGATGTTACAGACAGAATATATTCATGTTTTCATGAATATATTTCAGGATTTCATTAAATACAAATCTATAGATTTCTGAATATAAACATCAATTACATAAAATATTACACCAATAGTCTTCTAGTCAATATTTATTGCACATTGTGGACACATACAAGATAAATTAATTTTTATCCAACATGAGACACACACATACCTAATTTTTTGGCTGAAATTAGAAATATCTGTACTTATACATATTGTTTCCGCCCCTTAAGTTTTATAATGAAAATTTCCAGTATATGATATTTAACTTTTGTATGAATGCCTCTGTATTTGTAACATGCTTTACTAGTAAGTTCAAATTTTTCACTAAGTATCAACTTTTTACTTATTACTTACCTATTACTGCATAATACTGTTTATTCACCCTCTGACAAGGGGGAGCCTTTCAACTTCTTGTTTAGATGATTTTTTCTGGATTATTTTTTAAGAATTTGCATTTCAAAGTTCCTATGATTTCATTCAAAGTGTGACTTACTATCATCCACCTTCTCATGACTTGATTCTACATTTAGTAATAAAACTTAATGGTGTTGGAAAAATCTCCACACATGTGAAACACAACACACACAGATTCCTCACATGTGTTGTGTGAGATGTGAATTTGTAACAAAAAATCATCGAAGCAGTAAAGGGTGTGGATGGAGCCTGTGTGTTTGGCACTGACTGCACAGACCTAGCCAGAATGGACACAGTGGGCATAGCGGCCATTGCTTGTAGAAATGCAAGCAAAGTCCTTGTGTTGTTCTCAGCTAAGAAATACCATGTGTGCAAATCCTGTGTGCAACCGGTGCAGGCTGCAGAGTAAATAGAAGCTTTAGGTGGGACTGCTTAGCATGAAATAGAGGCATGTTTAGAGAAAAGTGATGTGGAGTCTGAAATTACAGTCCCTCACAATCATCATTCTTTGGATCAGGATTGAGTCCGACCTGGGGTTACTCCTGGCAATTCTGTCATCAGTTCTGCAGCCTCAGGGCAAGGCACAGCATTTTCTTTGTGCACAGTTCTGCCCTTCACATAGACCTTATCTTTTCATCAGTTCACAACTTCCATTGATAGACACACAGAGAAAATACATTTTGTCAGTTCTAAATAACTGATTTCTCAATTGTTCAAACATGAACAATTCTTCAAAGCATACAACACTGGAAACAATGTGAAATTGTTACATATTCCTTAAAAGCATTTCATTGGCTTAAGAAAGTGCCAACAGCCACAGAGAGCAAATGATGCAACTTTGGGTATTATCCCTAGTGATGATAGAATTATATAAGTTGCATGATTAATAATTCTCATAATTGGCACTTTGATGTTTTGCCACAGTGACTTTGTGATATGAGTGGGTATGTGTGTATGAGGGTGATAAAGAGATGAAGGAAACAAATATTTGTAGCCAGGGAAAATAGACTTAATTGTAAGCTGTTTTCAGAAGATGTGATTTAGGGAGCTTGTTCCTGCTTTGAAAATCAGCACCGAATGCACAGAAGCATTTGCATTATTCTATGGCTAGCCCTGCAGGTAACTGCTCTGTAACTTGATTACAATGGGTTGCTTTACAAATTGATGAAAAATTTGTACCTGGTACTGGACACAAGTGCAGGATGGTAGAAAGGAATGATATATATTATACCAGAGATATAATTCATGGTTAATAAATTGCAACAAGCATCGGTAAATACAACAGAGGCTAAACATTACCAGCGGCAACTTGGGGTCATGTGTTTCCCCTTTAGATGTGCTTAGTGAGCACAGGCCATCCTCTTGGGCACAGAAAAACATGAGACCAAGAAAGCCTTGGCTTCTGAAAGCTGATATAATCCACATGCTAAACCAGCCTTAAATCAGTGCACGTTAACTCTCCTTCTGTCAAGAATGTAGTGGCACATAGATTCCCATGTAGAGAGGGTGAGGGAAGTAAACACATTTTTAAATTACATTTTATTGCTTTGTTACTAGTGTGCAAAGCTATATAATTTCATAACAACTTCCCTTTTCAACAGGCGTAACTGCTTCACCCGCCCACCTCCAGAGCTGCAGAATCACTACCTGATCTCATTACTCTCCTCTTCAGTGACACACTGAAGCTAAGTTCTTTTAGCTACTTTTTTTTTTCCCTTTTCTTATTTATTTTCCACAGTGGAATGGAATCATCTGATAACTATCTTATTTTCTGACCTGGTAGCCTAATCACCGCAAGTTCCATCCATATTGTCTCAGAAGGAAAACTTTCAACATTTGTTTAGCTGGCTATTATTCTATTGAATATAAATGACACAATTTCTTCATCTAGCTGCCTGTCAATGGTTGTTTCCATGTCTTGCCTATTGGGAATAATGTGTCTGTGAACATCAGGGTGCATGTATCTTTCTGTATTAGTGTTTTCATATTCTTTGCATGAATACTTAGAAGTGGTACCGCTGTGTCATATGGTATTTCTATTTTTTTAAATTATTTTTTCATACAAGAAGTGGGGTGTAGGCTAGAAGTGCAGGGAGTGAGAGAATCCACCAGAGACAGAGCAGGGAGCAGAACAGGCAAAAGGACCAAAACACACTGCTGAGGGGAGCAGCAGGCGAGACAGGAGAGGTCTGCTTTGACATGTGGGGCAGCTCCCTGGCTGGGGTTGGAACTCAGGCCACAGTGATGGGTGATAGTGCTGAGACTCAACCCCTAAGCCACCAAGGAGGTCCCCTCCATTTTTATTTTTTTAAGGACTCTCGATACCATTTTCCATAAAAGCTGTACTGTTACGTCACTATGGACAGTGTCCGAGGGTTCTGCTGTGAGCTCGGGCCAGTTAATCCATTCACCTACCAGAATGGCCAATTCCAAGTTTTGGTAACTAGAAATAAAACTGTTAGACACATTCGTACCTGCAGGTTTTTGTTTAGACATATATTTTCAGCTCTCTTGGGAAATGTCCAGAAGCACATTTGCTGGACCACAGGGTAGGGGGAGCCTGTTCTTACTTTTATAAGAAATTATCAAACCCTCTTGCAGAATGGCTGTATTTTGTCTTCCCACCAGAGTACTGTCGCTGCATATTTTCCACTTAATTTGATGTTGTCATTTTTCCACATTTGGTCCATTCTAATAGGTATGTAGTGATAAGTTATTTGAATTTGCACTTACCTGATAACATAGCATGTGGGATGTCATTTTGTATGCTTATATGCCCCATGTCTTCCTTGTCAGGTGTCATTAAAGTCTTGCCCATTTCTTTTCAATCCACTTGTTTTCCTTATTGTTGAGGTTTAATTAAATTTTCACATTAACTGATATATTTTGGAAATATGTTTTCCCATCTGTTGTGTGTCTTATTTTTGTCTTTGGTGTAGGATTTTTTAATTTTTAATGAAGTCCAGCCTATCTTTTTTTTTTCAGGAAGCATATTTTTAATGGTGTACCTAAAATATCATTGCCATACCTAAGTTTTCTCTTGTGTTTCATTCTATCAGTTTTATAGTCTTAGATTTTGTATTTAGGTGTGTGATTTCTTCAATGATCTAAATTCTATGTCTACCTTCATTTTTTTTGGAGGGGGACACTTGCATCTTCAATTTGTCCAGGTTATTTGTTGAAAGATGATTTTTGCTTGATTGTATTACCAGTAACATTTGTTGAACAGTCTTTCCATTTTATTTGTTCTAGTCAAATGTCAGTTGGCTGTGTACGTCTATTTGTAAAGAACTTTGTATTGTGTTTCATTGTACTATTCAGTTGTTCTCAACAATACTACACTTAGTTGATTTGGGTAGTTTCTGATTAAGTTTTCTGGTCAAATAGTGCCACTTGCATAGTTGTATTTCCCCATTCTTGTGTCAGCTATTTTGGGTCTTTTGCCTCTGTATATGAACTCTAGTATGGGTTTGTCCATATTCAAACAATAACTGTTAGGGATTTTGATTGGGGATACATTGATTCTATAGATTGAATTGGGGCGAACAGCCCCACAATATTGAAGCTCACAATATCGAGGCTTCCTATTCATGAAAAAGGAGTATCTTTTCCATTATTTACTTTATCTTTGTTTTCATTCATCACAGTTTTGTTTTCCTGATTGATATCTTGTACATATTTTGTTAGATTTAAATCTAAGTATTTCGTTTTGGAGGATTCTAAGGTAAATGACACCATATTCTTTCAAGTTGCTCTTGGCATTGCTAGGATATGAAAAGCAATTGATAGCACTTCCAAAGCAATCTTGCAGCCATGTTAAAGCTTTTTGGCTCCAAGAGTTTACGGATTCATTCACATTTCTAAATTGACAATTCATCTGCAAAAATAGATGGTTTCATGTCTTCATTTTCTACTTTTATACTGTTCCCGCTTTTGTATCTTATTGCATTCGTATTTCAGTGCTTATCCCTATACTGTTGAAAAAGCAGTTTCAAGAGAGGATGGATATCCTGACCCTTATTTTAATTTACTGGGAATGCTTTGAGTTTCTTATCATAACATGAAATATTAGCTGGAGTTCTTTTTTAAGATTTATTTATTTATGCATGCATACAAGAGCTGGGGTACAGGCCAGAGATGCGGAGGGTGAGAGGATTCACCAGAGACAGAGCAGGGAACAGAACAGGCAGACTGATGAAATACACTGCTGAGGGGAGCAGTGGGCGAGTCAGGAGAGGTCTGCTGTACCATGTGGGTTCCTCTCTGGCCCACAGGGGATTGAATTTATGCTGCAGAAGCTGTGGATTGCTTCACAGTGTGGTGCTTAACCCCTTGACCCACCAGGGAAGCCCTAGCTGGAGGTTTTTTGTAAATATTTTACCAAGGTGAGGATGAGTGACTCTGTTTCTTTGGTGTTTTACACTCACAAGAGTTTGTAAGTTTGTAAGTTTTTTGTCTCTCTCATTTGACACCTAAATTGGGCTAGAGTGGGGTATGTTTTGGCCCCAGTTCAGTTAGATTCTGGTAAAACCCCCATTATCTGGTTAGCAAATTTTCCTGAGAGGAGGTCTTGTTAAGAACAGAGTGCTCTGGGGTATTTCAAAAATGTTTCCTTTTTTCCCTTCTCCTACTAGACATTGTAGGGGATTTTTCTCTGGTATTAGTAGTGGGGATTTAGTTCTGGAAGTAAACCTTCCAATACTGTAAGAGCTTCTCTGACTGCATTTGAGTGCCCAGAATTATCTGCCTGAAACTCCCGCATGTCAATACCAGTTTAGGTTTCATCCTCCAGTGGTTCGCTCTCCTGGTTATGTGCTCTAAGATGTGGCTCCCTGCATTCACCATCTTCTCAGTCGTGGGCAGTAGGTTGTCATGTGTCCCCCTGGCTTAAGGATACTGGATATGTTTAGATTTTGCAGCTTTTCACTTGTTGCTCCTTACATGTACAACTGGACATGGTCCATTTCAGTTTGCAGCACTGAGGAAAGCAATGAGCAACTAGGGACCACATATGACTTCATCAGTTATTGTTACAGAATGCAAGTTCCCATGCCATACTGATATTTTTCACAGAGGCTTCACATTTATATTAACTGTACTGATAAATTTGGTCCTACCTAATACAGATAAGAAGTGAGGAATTAAAAAAGAAAAAGAAAAAAACAAGTGTGTGTGACCCTTAAGTAATAAAAAATATTTGAAATAAGAACCTGTGTTGATTCAGACCTTGGTAAAAAGATGTAGCAATTTTGTAATTAAAAATAACACTTTTAAAAGTATTTTGTAAATTAAAAATCACAGGAAAATGGGCTGCTATAAAGATTTTTCACTTTCCTTTCACTACAATGGAAGAAGTCGTTGATTTTTGTATTTTCTTCTTGCCCTTCATTTACTTAGTAACAAGTACAGTTTCTTTTTTGCATTTGTTCTATAGTAGTTGCAATCCATTGGCAATAAAGCATTTATGCCCTTAATTTTTATTAGAATAATGGCCATTAGCAAAAAAGGTCTTCTATGGCATGCTGTTTACACTACTTTGCAAACAAATACCTTGAGATTTTTCTTATTAGTTTTCATAATCTTAATATTGTTGCTTTGACTATTTAAAAAGTTTCAGCTGTAAGTCTATTTAATTTTGGAAACATAATATTTTTCTTGATGCAACTATTTCTCTGGTTTTAGCTTTAATCTGGAAGATGTAAGACACATTTGTTCAGATTTATGACAACTAATTTAATGTTAATATGCTGCTCTGTATTTTAGAGTAATTTGGATCATTTATTTCAAGCAATGCAATTGCATTATGCAAATTAACTGAAGTTCATAACAAATGATCTTATGGATAACTTGAAAAGCAAGAAAACATATGCCAGATGTTGTGTTGCCTATATTGCCAGGATCCTAGGATTTGGTAATGAGTTTATAAGGTCACATAGAATTGTGAAAGATTAGGAATTACCAAGAAAATGATATTTAAAAGAGAACAAGTATAAGTTTCATGCCAACTTTATGATTCAGAAAATAAACTAAATTTTAGAGCAGTTCTAGGTTTAGGATAAAATGAAGGGGAAGGTAAGAGATTTCCCATGTGCGACTTTACCCAGGCTTTCATAGACCCTCGCTAAACCCTCCCTTGACCAGCAATACTCACCAGACCAGTATATCTTTTACCAAGAATACACTTATATTAACACATCATAATCAACCAGAGTTCAGAATTTACCTTAGGGTTCACTTTTAATGGGTTTGACAAACATGACATCTCCATCCTTATAGCAAACATGTTCACTGCCCTAAAAATCCTCTGTGCTCTGCCTAGTCATCTCTCTCTCTCTAGCCCTGGCAACCACTTATATTTTATCTCCATATTTCCTTTTCCGGAATGTTGGAGACTTAGATTTATACAGTATGTAACCTTTTCAGATAATAATCTTTCACGGAGTAATATGCATATAAATTCCCACTATATCTTTCCGCAGCTTGCTAACTCATTTCTTTTGATCAATAAATAATATTACTTGACCAGACCATTGTTTATCTGCTGAAGGACACCTAGGTTGCTTCTTGACAATTAGTGAAAGCATTTTTGTAACTTAATGTGCATGTTTTAGCTTGGACACAGTTTTCAACTCCTCTGTGCATAAGGGGGAACAGTGTTGCTAGATCATGGGGTTAAGAGTATATTGAGCTTTACAAACTGCTTTTTTAAAAAACTATTGTTTGTAGAGCAGATTTATTTTTGCAACAAAACAGAGAAGTACACAGATTTACCATTTGTCCTTTTTTATAATGTCTGCAATATTTTCCCCACTTCAAATTCAGACTTTATTTCTTTAATCATTAATGTTTTATCATTATTTTGTAATAGTGGAATTGAATATGTAATATTTTTAGTCAACAATATACCTTTTGCATGATCCCATCTCATAAAGTCTTTCAAAATGTGTCCTTTCTTTCTTTCCTTTTTTTTTTTTCTATTTCTAGACATAGATTTGAGTTCTAGGACCATCCCTTCAAGCACAGTCCAGCCTCAGGCCACAGGCGCTGCTCCAGTGAGGGCCGCTGTGACAGAAACTCTAATGTTAGATTCACCCCTGCTCACTTCTCAGTATGTACCTCCAGAGTCCTCAGATCACCTCAGATCAAGATTTAGTACTTCAGTTGAAGTCTTTGTTATCTGCTCGCCTAGATTTTATCCTACCCTGCCACCCACAGGCTTTGCTGTTACAGTCTATTAACAGTATGAATTTTACCATTATCCGGACAAAAAAAAAGCCTTTAAAAATACTCCACCTTCATCAGAAAGATAGACTTTTCCAGAGAAAACAAGTTACCTAGATTGTTTCTGAAATAATATTATACATGCGCTAAATTTCACTAACCGACCTTTGATGCTGAGGAAAATGGTGTCACCTTTGAAAAGTCTGTAACACTGGGTCTTCTGACTTACAGAGAACAATTAAAACCCCAAATTACACTTCAGGTCCTTGAAAACAGTGTCTTATTTAACATTTTGTATTCTCCAAACAGGCACGCTTCTGCCTGGCACATAAACAAACTCTATATGTAAGTAACTATTTGTTGAATGCATGTGTTTTTTTTTTTTTTCCTAAACAAATTCTCTCAAACTATAACTTCAAAATTTGTAAGTGAATGATATAGATAATCTTTTAAACCTTTTGAAGAAACACTGTTAGATTTCTCAGCATTAATATACTTCCATTTCACTGTCAATTGTTAACCTTCTTGGCCCATACAAGTGAGTTTCAATAGTTAACACACTTTGAAGTGTAGCGTTTCTAAAATCAAAAATTGTTTGGCATTTTAATGGTGTAATAACCAGAATAACATAAAGAAAAAGGTCTCTGAACTTTTCAGTTCAATGCTTACCATACATTCAAGAGTTCTTTTTTTTCCAAACAAGGTTTTAAAAACATAGTAGATCAAAATAAGAGGTTTTCAGAGTGGGTGGATTAAGTCTTAAAAATCTAACGTATTTGTAAATGGTGACGATAACAGAGCAAGCCTTATTTTATCCACACTTTTAAAATGCTTTGCAGGATTTTAACTTCATCATTAATTATTTATGAATTCATGAACTTCGACTTGACATCATTGCAAATTCTTGCAAATTGAAGAGATTTAGTAGACGTTTATGAGGAACAGCCACCATAAACTTTTCACATCTGGACCACCAAGTGCTGGTGACAAAGCAGTCCATATGCTGATGAGCAGAGGAGGGTAAAACCTGTAAGATTAATTGTTTGCTCAGAGAGCACCTGCCAGAGTGGCGTGACAAATGTTAATTACTTATCAACAAAGGCAAGACAAAGAAATTTTACTGCTTATATTGTGCAAAAAGAATCCAGCTTTGACATTTAAACAAGAAACAAGAACTTTAGAATTCCTATGAGCTTTCAGGAATACCTGTCCATTGTTGTATCTTATTCTAGCTTTGAATAGTTAAGTTTTATTTGCAACCACAAAATAATTAACCAAAACTCAGGTCTGCTAAAATATAATTATGTGGAAAGAAATTAGGATGAACCAAAGGGCTCACCCAAAAATTCCCCAGGAAAGTTGAATAGTATAATGAGTTGTTTCCTCATTTGCTTTAATTGATGATATAAAGTTGAATGACCAACACTTTCAGCAATATTTGACGTAAGTCAGAATGAAATACAAACATCACATGTAAGGAAATGCAAAATCACATCCTCAATTTGTGGTCTTGGATTCTGAGTTCCAGTTCCCACTGGTCTGTTCCTTCAGGCTCTTCTGTCCACCTGTTGTCAGCCCAAGGCTTCATCAGGAGCAGGAACTGCCTGCCCTTCCAGTGTTGATTTTAAGCCTCCGGTTCTCTAAATATGACTTTCCATCTTGCCACCACACTTATTCAAGAATACTTAATCTAGAAACACACAATCATCAAAATTTTCAATCCAATTTTCATTCTCTCTGTCTTTCCCAGTTTACTTGTTTTAGAATCCAAAGTAACTGGAATCAACCTGCTTGCAACTCTGTCCACCTTTTTTTTTTTTTTTTAAGTACTAGGGTACAGGCTAGAGGTACGGGGAGGTGAGAGGGTTCACCAGAGACAGAGTGGGGAAGAGAACAGGCAGACTGACTGAAATACACTGCTGAGGGGAGCAGCAGGCAAGGCAGGAGAGGTCTGCTGCGCCATGTGGGTAGCTCCCTGGCTTGTGGGGGATTGATCTCGCACTGCAGTGGTGGCAAACAGCCTCACAGTTTGCTTCTCAACCCCTTGCACCACCACGGAGGCCCCAACTCTCTCCACCTTCTTAACTTGGGGGAAAAACAATTTCTACTGCTTCTCTCTCTCTCGGTTTTGTTTGTTTGTTTTGTTTTGTTTTGTTTTAATCACCTCTTGTCTGGGACTTAGCTGTGTGTTCCTTTCAACTCAGGGTGTGAAACCTCTAGTTGGACATCGACATCGCTTCGTGATTTCTGCTCTGGTCGTCTACTCACTTTCCCATTGCCACAGGACTGTGATGCCATTTTAGCTGCTTTTTTTCCTAAAATATCAAAATCCCTGTTCCCACTTCTCCTAAGCAAATGACTGTGCTGCTTATGACCAAGGAAATAGAAGTCAGGAGAAAACTAGTCATTTCCACGCATACGCCGTTAGCCCATCTGTGTCCCCGCGTGTGGACTCTGCTGTTCATTCTGTTGCGTTGGATTGCAGCTCCTGTTCCCTGTAACCTTCACTACACTTGGATTCTAATGACCAAGGTCACCCACCATCTCTATATCACATCAACTCTTTAGTGGCTTATTAGCAGCATCCAGGGTGGGGTACTTATTTCTTCCTCATTTTCTTCTCCGAATAAGGAAACCATGATCTACTTTGACCGATACATTACTTAGCTTTCATTATATTTCTTTTGATGGCTTCCACTTAGAATTTTTAAAATAACTGGAAGTCATCCCTGTAGCCTGAACTATTTATAGAAATTTCCTTGGTAGTGAACTACTGCTCTGGTTTTCAGGAGATGCCAGCAGGACTTACTGTGATGCAAATTGGTATTGTATGCTGCATGCCAGATGCACAGCCAGTTGCCTAAACTCTGTCTCCACTTGTATGTACAATACAGTATCTCCAAGTTGTTGAAGAGTGTCACCCCGACTCAAGTCTGCAGTCACAAATCTGGATTTCCCCATTGCTGCTCATGACAAAACTGCTGCATGACAACTGAACTTGGAAATCCAGCCTCATAGCAAAAGTTTCGGAAAACAATACATTGGATTGGCAGGGGTGGGTGGGCAGGGCTGTATTTAGGTTAGATTTTTTCTTTTTTTTTTTTACAGATTTATTTACTTATGCATACAAGAGACAGGCTGTAAGTTGGGCAGGCGGGGGAGAGAATTCACCAGAGACAGAGTGGGGAGCGGGTCTGCTGAAATACACTGCTGAGGGGAGCAGAGGGCAAGACAGGAGAGGTCTGCTGTGCCATGTGGGTCACCTCCCTGGCCGGGGATTGACCTCAGAATGCAGTGACTGCCAATAGCTTCATAGTGCTGAGACTTAACCCCTTGCACCACCAGGGAGGCCCGCAGTTAGATTTAAAATAAATTTAAGGATCTTTTATTTATTAAACACAGTTCCAGGGAAGCTAATCACTGGAAGAGGGAGCAAGGGAGCTGTATGCCTTGTGGCCATGCCCTTTCTGGAGAGAATAAAGAAATATTTAGATGTTTAGCATGTGACATTCTGCTCAAGGGAAGAGTAGAATTTTCAACTCTCCAATTTTTCCACTTTCAAAGTCAAACTTCTGCACTAACCTGGCATACTCCTTCTCAGTGAAAAATACCACCTTCTATCCTTGTTCTCAGTCTGACACTTAGGACCATCCATTATTATGTCCTTTACTTAAGTAGATGCATTACATGGTATGTGTGTATGTGTGTAGTATGTATACAAAATATAATATTCATAAGACTATTGATTCTCCATATTCAGAGCAATTATATTTTATAAGACAATTTATAAGACAGTATAAGCAATTGCTTTATTTATTTATTTTTGTGGAACCCTCCCCGGTGGCCTGGGAACGAACCTGCGCTGCAGAGGCTGCGGGCAGCCTTGCAGCCCAGTGCTCAACCGCTGCGCCACCAGGGGAGGCCCTAAGCAATTATGTTTTATAAAGTCACTGTGATCTTATAATTCACTAATTATAAGAATTAGTGAATATCAAATCACTTTTTAGAAAAATTTCTTTTTATTTATTTTTAATTGGGATAACATCAGGTTGCCCTTATCAGATAATACCACTATAATGTACCCACCACCAACTCACCCCTATTCAGGGTTAAGGGTTCACTGCTGAGGGGAGCAGTGGACAAGACAGGAGAGGTTTGCTGTGCCATGTGGCTTGGCTCCCTGACTGGGCATAGAATTCATGCTGCAGTGGCTGCCAGTAGCTTCATAGCGCTGAGACTGAACCCCTCACACCACCAGGGAGACCCCGTTTTTGCTTTTTAAAGAGGTCTTAAGTTTCTCAAATGGCCAATTCATTTCCATAATTCCCATAGAATTATTTCCATCTTCCTCTGACTATTCACTTGGATCTGTATAGTCTTATCTCTGTCTCAGATCTCAAACTTGAAAAAAACAATAAAGGTCAAAATAGGAATGTATTTTTGATTTACTTAATCTTTTATAAGTTAATTATACATTTCACTTGACTGTTCTCACTCTTCCTCTTAAAAACGCTCATGTCACATCAAGGACTTTTCTTGGCAGTAACAATCATTTGGGCAAGAAATAAACTAAAACCACAGTATTGTGATTGGCAATAGAAAGTAAATTTTGTTACCAGCCACAAAGCTATAAAAGCATTCATTATGTGAGAACACAGATGTAGGAAGTAAGCAGAGCTTTCAGTGATGTTGGCCTTTATTTTCATCAGCAGATTAGCCAGAAGTCCTGACTTCTGTCACTTAAGCTACTTAAACTGCCTTTGAGGACACAATATTGCTCCCCCTCAAATAGGGAAAAGTATATGTATTGAAAGGCATTGTGGATCATTTATATTGTATTGTCATTGAGCAGTAATAAGAGAAATACTAGATACTATATTAATTTTTTAAATATTTATTCATGCATATAAGAACTGGGGTACAGGCCAGATGTGCAGGAGGGTGAGAGGATTTACCAGAGACAGAGCAGGGAACAGAACAGGCAGACTGATGAAATACACTGCTGAGGGGAGCAGCGGGTGCAACAGGAGAGGTCTGCCACGCCATGTGGGTATCTTGTCAGCTAGCTGGGGATCGAACCCGCACTGCAGAGGCTGCGGACAGCTTCACAGCACTGCTCTAAACCACCTGTGCCACTAGGGAGGCCCTATATTAATTTATAACCCAGTTAATTTATAGCCCAATAATAATGTTGTAACCCAAATCAGCTACCATTTGTCATTTGGAATTATGTTTAAATTTTCATGAAGATGATATGGAGTAAATTTTAACAGAATATATAGTAGATTTTATGTCTCATGTAATCCTCCAAATGTGGTTTTGATGGGAAAAAGCCAACAAAAATGAAGGTTTAGGGAAGAAAACAGTTTCATGTACTTTATTGCCAAATTTGTCTAGTTTATAAAAGGGAAGATGACTTGTCACTAAAATGAATATCTAATATAATTGGTGTGAGGTGTGATTAATAGAAATACTTGTTTTCTCTTTTATTTATCTTTGGCCTCTTTGCAACTTATTTTCTCTTTCCCTATTCTTGTGATGACAAACCCTCCAACTGAATGAAACCTCTTTTTCAGTTGTCTTCATTGTTTAAAATAGCAGATAAGTGGTAAATTAAATAAAATTATATTTTATCCTAATTTTGTAATGCAAGACATCCATGATATCAGTGGGAGCTGCCTCACATAACTCCTGGGTGCCCCTAGTTTCCATGGAAACAAAATTCCTTGGATAGGAGAAATTTCTCTTTCAGGCATTTTTGACAATTATCTTTTAATACTTATAAAATGGTGATTTGAGTCATTGTACAAAGATTAGCACTTAAAAATTACATGGAATGCAATACAAATGAAAGTTTCTTAGGATGGCTTTATATATCATTTATCTAATAAAATATATGCAAAGGAAAAGACTGAAAAAAATAGTTTAAGGAAACAGTTTAAGCAACATATTCCAAACACGTTAACTAAATCTCAAAGCTTTATTATATTTTAAATATCTCACACATTTTAATTTATTTGGAGTCTCCAAAAAGCCTTAATATATATACATATGCATATTTGCCAGAAATTCTTTTATTCTTTTCCTAGATATTAGTAAATTCAGACCCTGGAAATTCTTTCACCTGATGGTGTCTTTTGAATCTATGAGCTTTTGCCCTTCACCCTTGAAGATATTTTTGCTTGTATATAAACCAAAACAAACATTAATTTTTATTTGTTTTTTAAACATTCTTATTTTTAAGATTTATCCATGCATACAAGAACTGGGGTACAGGCCACAGGTGCAGGAGAGTGAGAGGATTCACCAGAGACAGAGTGGGAAGCAGAATAGGCAGACAGACTGAAGTACATTGCTGACGGGAATAGCGGGCAAGACAGAAGAGGTCTACTGTACCATGTGGGTAGCTCCATGGCCAGCCGGGATTGAACCAGCACTGCAAAGGCTGCAGACAGCTTCACAGTGCTGTACTCAAATGCCTGTGCCACTAAACTAATTATTAGCACATCACATTAGTGAAAAATGGTATTATTTTTTTTTTTTGGAAAACAAACTTCGTCATGTGCTTAAAACTATGACCAGCAGATTTAATAATTGCATTATCAGCAATCTGCTCAAAAATTCATATGGTAAATATATTTGTTCAGTACATACCTGCTGCAAACTTCCCCATGAACTTGGGGGAGAAGAGCAGAAACAGAACCTAGAGGAATGAGAGAAAGTGGAATAATCGTTCTAAGCAGATAGTTTTCTTTTCCAGCCATCATCTCTGCCCCAATTACTGTTCAATGCCTACTACAGCTCTGTGCCAAAGAAATACAATAAGACAAAAATAGCCAGTGTATCCAAATAAGTCAATCTTGAAAAACAGTACTGTATAGTAAAATGCCTCTCAGTAATATTTTGAGAATCTTTTATTGAGAAACAAACTTTGTTATAAACCATGTTGCATTGCATTTCTCTTCAAAGTAACTTAGTGCCACAAAAAAAGTTTGAGCACAAGGGACCATGTTGATAGTTCACGGGTGAAGGGTAGTGGGAATTTTATGGGGACTATAACCAAGATGAAAACGTATACATTGTACAAAAATGAAAAATGATGCAAAAATATATATAAAATAATTTTTAAAATGTTAGCAGTATAGTCATAGTTCTATACTGAAGGGCACTGATTTCTTCTTTTCAAAGAACATATTGCTGAAACACTGCAGCTGATGGATCATTTCTTCTCATTTTGTGTTATTTCTAAAACCAGTTGTCCAGGATTAATTGTCAGGACATATGCCACAAATATAAGGATTAGATAAGATTTTATATTGGTTGGGACTCTCTGGTGGCGCAAGGGGTTAAGCACCATACTGTGAAGCTGTCTGCAGCCTCTGCACCACAAGTTCAATCCCTGGCTGGCCCGGAAAATACCCACATGGCATGGCAGACCTCTCCTGTCTCATCCACTGCCCTCCTCAGCAGTGTCTTTGGTCTGTCTGCCTGTTCTGTTCCCTGCTCTGTCTCTGGTGAATCCTGTCACCCACCGCATCTCTGGCCTGTACCCCAGCTCTTGTATGCATAAATAAATAAATCTTAAAAAAAAACATTTTATATTGCTTGAAAAAATGAGGAATGCATTTGGATCGTGAAACCTAAATTAACAACAAAATAGGACATTGTATACTGCCCTACAATGCACAGACGTTTCTTTTTTTCTGGGGAAGACATTAGTCATGTCACTCTGTCCTCAAAAAATGACACTAACATTGCGCATTCTGCCATAGGCATGTGCTCTCTGGATTCATAGGAAGATGAGGAGTGTGTTCTAGCAAGCAGTGTGGGGTGACTGCTCAGGAATGAGAGAGCATGCATGCAAACATTACGGTGACCACCCTTAGGTTTCACTGAGCAATTTGCCAAGGAGGCAGCCCAGCATGCTATTTTACTTCTCTGTACCTAGAAAAAAAAAAAAATTAACCCTTTTGAAAAACAGAATTTATTCTTTCTGCAAAGACTGAAATGAACAATTTGTGACTATCTTGGCAAAAGTCGGACATTGTGATGATAAATTGTTAGTTACCAGTGGGAAAATAGACTTTGGTTGCAACCCAGATCAAATGGGATATTGTGATTCAAAATTGTTAACCCGAGGTTTTGGCTTATTTCAGTTGTATATTCTGTGTATTCATTTCTGTTTATGCGCATGTACACACACCCTGCATAGCAATCAGAAACTGCCATATCTCTCTGAGATAGGGCAATAGGAGATTGCCAACAGGGAGTGACTGAAATAAGATCTTCAGAGAACCCCCAGGCAAGTAATATGCTACTGAAATAAAGGAGATTAGGTAGGAAAAATGGAGAAATGGCCAGTTTGATGGGATCACGAAGAACCAAGCTAGCAATGAGGAGAATGAGATACTTCACCCTGTATCAAGAGTTTGCAAACTATGGGCTTCCCCAGTGGCGCAGCGGTTGAGAGCTGGGTTGCCAAGCTGCCTGCAGCCTCTGCGGCACCGGTTCGATCCCCGGCTGCTCCCCGGCCACCGGAGGAGGGTCCCACATGGCGCACAGACCTCTCCTGCCGCCCGCTGCTCCCCTCAGCAGTGTACTTCGGTCCTTCTGCCTGCTCTGCTCCCCGCTCTGGCTCTGGTGAATTCTCTCACCCTCCCGCGCTTCTGAGTGTACCCAGTGCTTGCATAAATAAATGAATAAATAAATAAATCTTAAAAAAAAAAGTTTGCAAACTAAATACATGTATTTCATTATTCCTTACAAAAATGATACATGTAGCGATCACTCAGTGTACCTAACCTAATCATTCTGGAATGATTCTGATACAGTGTGTGGATATTTATGGTAAGATCAACAGAAACATATAACAAATTATTTTAAAAGTGGTGAAATTAGTAAAGCTAGAAGGATTTGTGTCAATCTTCTATTAATTTACAATGAGTTATGTCAAGTGTTCCTGATATAGTCCTCTTGGCTTATGTCACTTTTTTTATTTTTTTAAATTTATTTATGCATGCAAGAACTGGGGTGTAGGCTAGAGGTATGGGAGGTGAGAGGATTCACTAGAAGGGGGGGAACAGGCAGATCTACTGAAATACACTGCTGAGGGGAGCAGTGAGTGAGGCAGGAGAGGTCTGCTGTGCCATGTGGGTTAGCTTCCTGGCTGGGAGATCGAACTTGTGCTGCAGTGGCTGCCAATAGCTTGATAGCACTGTGTTTTTAACCCCTGTGCCACCAGGGAGGCCGATTTGTCAGTTTTTTAAATGGACTTGACAATAGACTTTTGAATGCTGAGTTTTTACTGTTGTTGTTGCTGGTTGAAAGATCCCTATGAGGTGTTAACTGGCCTTTCAACATATTAAGATTCTCAAAATCCTTGTGTATTTTTAGGGGTACCATGTTTCAGTAGTCCATACAATAAAGACTGAGGGGAATCCTGATCTCTCATGGCAGTGTTTGCGATCAGAGATTGACAGCTTCTGTTTAACTTAGACCCTGGAATGTGACTGCCTCAGTGGTGGGTATATTGTGGTAAAAATACCTGAAGGGTGTTGGATGGACAAAATATGGTGGAGTGGATATCTGAGTTGAACAGCACAGTTTGCTCTATTGAACTGAACAGACTACCAGTCTTCTTGCCAACCATGAATTAAAGTTCTTTTGTTTTACATACTTCCTAAAACTTGGTGTTGAATACCTTTTCATTGAGACTAATCTGGTAGGTCGATGGGTAGCATTTGATGGTGATTATAACTTATCTTTCTCTGACTCTTGAAGTAGCATATTTTTATGTTTTATCATCTGGTAATCTATTTATGAGGATCTGATTCTTTTTTTAAAAGATTTTATGTATTTATGCAAGAGCTGGGGTGTAGGCCAGATGTGCAGGAGGGTGAGAGGATTCACCAGAGACAGAGTGGGGAGCAGAACAGACTGACCGAAAGCACTGCTAAAGGGAGCAGCAGGTGAGACAGGAGAGGTCTGCTGTGCCATGTGGGTATCTCCCTGGCTGGCCGGGAATCAAACCTGTGCTGCAGAGGCTGAGGACAGCTTCACAGTGCTGCGTTCAGCTGACTGCACCACCATGGAGTCCCTATGAGGGTCTGATTCTGGGCTGTTTTGTTCTGTTGTTGTTTGTCCTTTTGCCAATACCGCACAGCCTTAATTACTATAGTTTCATAGTAAGTATTGTCAGGTGTTTGTGCTCCAACTGCTATTCTCTTGCAACATCTTGGCTTTTTTTTTTTTTTTGCCACTTGATACAAATTTTAGCATCAGTTTGTCTGTCTGTATCCACTAAATTTGCTGGGGTTTTGTTTGGTATTGTCTTGAATCTCTAGATTAGTTTGTAAAGAAGCAACATCTTAATACTAATGAGTCTTCCTGTTGATTAGCATGGAATAGGTCTCCCTTGCATTAGTTTTCCTTTGATATTTTTATTAGAGATTTTTCATTTTCCTAACAGAGATCTTGATCATATTTGGTTACATTTGCATGTCTGTTGTCTTTTTGAATGCTAATATAAATGATAGGGTTTTTTTTATTTCAAATTTATCTTGTTTATTTCTGACTTAAAAGTGAGTTGAGTGTCTGATCTTCAAGATGTTCCCCACAGTGTAACAGGCTGAAACTTATGTCACCAACCTCACTTTATCTGGGATGTTTACATCTCTCTCTGAGAAAAATGTAATGTTATAGTTTAGTGTTCAAATGACACACACCTCTGTAAATTTAATGTGTTACTATAGACAAGCACACATCAAAAAGTATCAAACATTTCACAAGAATTAAAATAAGTCATACCATTTTATCTGTATTATATCCATCATTTAAAAAAAGTATTCTAATTCAAAATTTCTGAAATATCTTGTGTAAACTAGATTTTTTTAAATTATTTTTATATCATTGTTCATTTTTATTTTTTTTAAAGATTTATTTATTTATTTATACAAGAACTGGGGTATAGGCCAGATTCGCGGGAGGGTGAGAGGATTCACCAGAGACAGAGTGGGGAGCAGAACAGGCAGACTGACGAAATACACTGCTGAGGGGAGCAGCGGGTGCAACAGGAGAGGTCTGCGCACCATGTGGGACCCTCACCCGGCCAGCCAGCCCGGATGGAACTGGCACTACAGAGGCTGTGGTCAGCTTCATAATGAGGCGCTCAACCACCTGTGCCACCAGGGGAGGCCCATTGTTCATTTTTAAACAATATTTACTTCCCCCACCCGTTTCCTTCCCCAGTGCATCCGTGCACCATCACCTCAGTCCCCTGTGCTCCTCTCTCCCTCCCTCTGATCCCTCTCCCTCTTCCTCCCCTGCAGGATGTCTATGATTTATCACTGTCTGTTTTTGCTTTGTTTTGTGCTGTTATTATTTTTTTTACACTGATGTCTTATTGGGTTCCCCTATATCCCTGCTATAAGTGAAACCATCCGATATTTTTCTTTTTCCTTCTGGCTTATTTCACTGAGCATCATTCCTTCTAGCTCCATCCACGTTGCTGCGAATGGCACGAGTTTATCTTTTTTGATAGCTGAATAATATTCCATGGTGTATATGTGCCACATCTTCCTGATCCAGTCATCTATTTTTGGGCATTTGGATTGTTTCCAGGTTTTACCCATTGTAAATAGTGCCATGATAAACACCGGGGTACAGGTGCTCTTTTGAATCACTGTTTTTGTGTCCATTGGGTGAATCCCTAAAAGTAGAATTGCCGGGTCATATGGTAGCTCCATTTTTGTAGACTGAGGAACCTCCGGACAGCTTTCCACAGTGGTTGGACCAGTTTGCACTCCCACCAGCAATGTAGGAGAGTTCTTTTTTCACTGCATCCTCACCAACATTTGTTGTTGCTAGTTTTATTTATTTATTTATTTTTTAATATGTGCCATTCTCACTGGTGTAAAGAGATATCTTAGTGTGGTTTTGATTTGCATTTCCCTGATAAGGGATGTGGAACATTTTTTTTTTTTTTTCAGATGCCTGTTGGCCATTTGCATTTCCTCTTTGGAGAAATGTTTTTTTAAGTTCTCCTGCCCATTTCTTGACTGGATTGTTTGTATTGTTTTTGTTGAGTCTGTGAGTTTTTTTGTATATCTTTGTGATCAGTCCCTTATCAGTTGAATGGAGTGCAAAAATTTTTTTTCCCAATCAGTGGGGCATCTCACTGTTTTGGTTAATGTCTCTTTTACTGTGCAGAAGCTTTTCAGTTTGATGTAATCCCAGGTGTTTATCTTTTCCTTGACTGTCTTTGCTTTGGGTGATGAGTCTATAAAGATGTTATTCCGATGTATGTCAAAACTAGATGTTTTGAAAAGTGGTGACTTTCTCTTATTTTCAAAAATGACCCTTGTCATGAAAGCGGGTTACATGTTTATTATTTTTGTGTGTACTTTCAATTTTAAGCTATAAGGGTGAATGTGTGTGTAGAGAGAGAGGACTTCTGAACATTGATACCAGTATCTATAACAAGCAGTGTAATTACTGTAAGAAATAGTAATTTCCAATGACAAATTCATTAACTTGTCTATCCAGGACCCAATCAAAATTGCTTAATTTTCTATATTTTCAAGAACTTTTTTTGAACAAATAAATCTTAATATATTAGAACTGTACCATGGTATACACATTATCCTTTTCTGGCTTCCAGATGATTTAGACAGTACACACAAATATGCATTTGTCTCTTTGTTTTATATATACACACATGTAAATGTGTCTCTCTGTGTGTCTGTGTATACACACACATATATGTAGTTTAGGTGTAAGTACTGAACTGGGTTTCTTGTTTCGACATTTTGGTGTGGGAGACCTTTGAAGGGTTGGAGGCTCTAGTGCCCTGTGATGGCACATTCAGCAGCATGCCTGGACTCTGTCCACTAGAGGGCAGTGCTGTCCTCTTGCTGTGACAACCAAAAATCTATAGACATTACTGACAGACCTCTGGGGACCAAACTTTCAGGATGAGGACTGTAGGATTAGCACTGTAAAATATATAAATAAGAACTGCTGGGATTGTAAGAAGCAACTGACAACTAAGGTTGGAGGCCAGAAGAAAATTTAGTGACCTCTGGGGTGTGCAGGAAGAAAATAATTTTTATCTTAGACTTATACATGTGTCAATACTTCAAATTTAAGGGACATAAACTTCAGAAAATAAAATTACAATTGGCATAACTTGTCATGAGCAAAGTAGATGTAAGTAAACAATAAAGGTAATTTTTTCCAACAGATTATAAATGATTCCAAAGGAACACTGTATTGCAGGGTGGAATAAAGACCAAAAAGGAAATAGGTGGGGGGTTTTGAATAAATATTGATGAAATAGTGATGATATGAAGCAATGACATGGCTGCATAATGTAAAGACAAACCTGGGACAAGTGGAATAGGTAAGATTAAAGGACTGAAGAGATGGATGGATAGACTGATAAATGGAGAAGGTATTCTTTGCAGAAATAATCACATTCTGTTAAACCTTAAGTCATGGATGGCTGTGGTAATCTGAAGGAAACCACTAAAAAGAATGCAAAGCTAGAGAAAAAATGAATAAGAACTGTTTGATTGATGAGACTGCAAGGAGAGAGATAAACACAACAGGCAGGTGAAATACAAAACAAACAGACTCATCTGTATCAGAAACTGTCTCTAAATTAATTGTAGTAATTCCAGCTAAATATTGTCTCTTTTAAGAGCCAGACAGTAAATACAAAAGTGAAACAATAGTAAGTAAGTTAGGCTGCCTAAGGCTAGCTCGACTCTCTCCGTACCTATGGTAACTACCTTCCCTTATGGTAACTACTGATTTAGTCTTTTAAAGTTTATTTATTTTTTGTTTATTTGATGCAATCATTTTGTTTGGTTACCACCTATGAGTGAAGTCATGCAAGGTTTGTCATTCTCCATCTGATTTATTTCATATGCATAATACACCTCCAGTTTATTTCACGGCTGAGTAGTATTCCATTGTGTGCATGCATCCTGTCTTCTGGAATCATTCATCTGTCGGCAAGCACTTAGGTAGTTTCCAGTTCTTGGCTGTTGAACACAATGCTACAGTGAATATGGGGTGTGTATATCTCTTAGAGTTAGTTTATTCTTCAAGAGAATACCTCTAAAACAGGTAACTAAATTGTATAGGACTTCTATTTTCAATTTTTTGAGGAATCTCCATACTATTGTGCATATTGGCTGCAAAAATTTACATTCCTACCAACAACGTCAAAGCATTCCCTTCAATCCTATTCAATAGTTGTTCCTTGTCATTTGGATAACTGACTTTCTCAGATGAATGAGGTGATCGCATATTATAGTTTTCATTTGCATTTGCTTAACAACAAATGGTGAACGTATTTTCCTGTGCCTGTTGGCAATCTGGATGTCTACTTTGGGGAAGTGACTATTCAGATCTTCTACCCATTTCTTAATCAAGTTGTTTGCTTTTATTGCTGTAGGCTCTTTTATGGTAATTGAGTTGTATGAGTTCTTGATATATTTTGCAGCTGTGTAGTAAGTTGCCTTATATTTTCCAGGGAAAAAGCTAAACTATTTTAATTTCAATACAAATGTTACCTTATTTTTATAAACATTAAATTTAACATAAGTTTAATCATTATATTTATATTTTTAAAATGTTTTATATATTATCTAGGAATAAAAAATCTCCAGATTATAATTTTTGTTTTTTAATTTTTTGATGCTACTTTTTTACTTTTCAAGTTAACAAGCTTTTCAAGTTAACAAGCTTTTCAAATTGACCTAGTCCCATTTGTTTATTTTGGCTTTTGTTTTCCTTGCCATTGCGTTGAGTTCCCTAAGACATCTCTAAGGTCAACGTCCAGGAACATATTTTCCTTCTACGCATTTTATGGTGCTCAGCTTCATATCCACGTCTTTATAATTCATTTTGAATTAACACTGCTTGTGTCGTTAGATAGTGGTTTAGTTTCATTCTTTGGGGTGTGGTTCTGCAGTCTTCCCAACTCTACTGATTAGGAGACATTCTGTGCCCTGTTATCTGTTTTGCGTTCATTTTGTCATAAAGTAGTTGTTTATATATGATGAGTTTATTTCCAGTCTTTCCACTGCTTTTTCTGTCTCTTTTTATTCCCAGTCACAATCTCTTCATTACTATTGCTTTGTAGTGTAATGTCAAGCCAATATGATAACTTTTTTTCCGGGTATTTTTTGACTGCCTACAGTCTTTGTACATCCTAATTTTAGGATTTTTTGGGTTACATTTCTGTGAAGAAGGTCACTGGAACTTTGATAGGGAATGCACTGAGTATGTACATTGCATCAGATATTATTATGATTTCAGTGGCAATAATTCTTCCATCCCTGAGTGAAGTCTAGCCTTCCCTTCCTTTGGTGTGCTCTGTTTCTTTCAACCAGGTCTTTAATTTTCAGTGTAAAGGTCTTTCTCTTCTTGGTTAAATTTAATCCAAGGGATTTGTTTCTTTTTGATGTGATTGTGAATGAGAAGTTTCCTGATTTCTTCTACTAGTTATTTGCGTGTAGAAATACAAATACAATAGATTTTTGTACATTAATTTTGTAGCCTGTTGCTTTACAGTATTCTAATACTTCTTTCTTAAGTTAAGCTCTTAGGGATTTTCTACATATATTAGTAAGTCATCTGAAAATTATATCTTCTTTTCCAATTTGGACACTTTTGTCTCTTTTTCTAGCCTAATTCCAGTACTTCCAACACTATGTTGAAGAATATTAGTGAAAGTTGTCATCCTGGTCTTGTTCCTAATTTTAGAGGAAAAGTTTCAGACTTCTAGTATTTTGTGTGAGATGGGCTGGGAGTTTGTCATATGTGGCCTTTATTTTGTTGAGGTATGTTCCTTTTATGCCTGCTTTGTTGAGGATTTTTGTCTTAAATGGATGGTGATTCTTCTCAAATTATTTTTGGGATCTTTGGAGATGATTATATATTTTTTGACATAAAGTGTAATAGATTTTTTAAACTTGATTGCAATAGAAAAACTCTCCAAAGAAAATAGAATGGCTATTAAATATTAGGATAACTAAATTCAAGTGCTACCATGCATGGTATAACAAAAATATTCAATGTAGACATTAAGATAATCTGCATCTGCCAAAAGAAAATAAAATTACCAATTATAAAGACTGTATTCAATTAAAATTTAAGTAAATACACATGTAACTTGACTGATAATATGAGAGGTACAATAACTTTTTTCTATTACTGCACAATTAAAAATTGATTCAGTGGGAATGCTATTGCTGTACTACTGTTTATTCTTATATATAATTTAACTCCTAAAACACAGCTTCAGCTCAGAAATTAAGTGTCTAATCTAACATGTTAATTAAATCCTATATTTTTGTGACAGTTCTCACATCTATGCTTGATGCCCTTCAACTGTAGATGGTGCTGACCCCTCCTTATGGAGATGGGGTGGGTAGTTCCTGTCTTTCTGCACTCTCCTCTTGCCTCACTGACCCAACTAAGGTCCAGATGGAAACAAAACGAGTAGAACCAAAAAACTCTGATTTCACTGGTGATTTTCTTTTTTAAGATTTATTTTATTTATTTATGCATACAAGAGCTGGGGTGCAGGCCAGAGATGCAGGGGTGAGAGGACTCACCAGAGACAGAGCGGGGAACAGAACAGGCAGACTGACGAAATACACTGCTGAAGGGAGCAGCGGGCGAGACAGGAGAGGTCTGCTGCACCATGTGGGTCAGCAATGTGGGTGGGGATCGAACTCTGGCCACAGTGGCAATAGTTTCATAGTGCTGAGACTTAACCCTTGTGCCACCAGGGAGGTCCTGACTGGTGATTGATAAAGATTGTAAAAAAGCTTATTGCTTCTGTGGGTTCTCTGGAGCCCCTGCAAGATCTTTCCAAAGCATTGTCCTCAGATGACCTCTCTGTCTACACTGACACACCCTTTCTCAGTGTTGGTGTTTCCAGGCTCCCCTTGTGGATTTTAAAGGAGCCACTCTTTCCCACGTGACACGATTGTTCCATGGAAAACAGCCGTGTGTACACACGGCACGTGTTAACATATCCATTCCACTTGTTTACTGTAACAGAATTATTTAAGTTTTTAATTTATTTTACTTAATTTAAAAAAAAATTATTTTTTTACACCCTTGTTAATTTTTGACAGTACAGCATTTCTCCCTCAGGTGCGATCTCCACAAGTTCTCCTGTCACCAAACCACACATAGCTTCTCACCATACTCCTCTTTGCTCTGGTTGGAAGGAAGGACAGGTGGGTGGATGGGTTGGAAGGAAGGACAGGTGGGTGGATGGGTGAGAGGACGAATATTATTTTACAAGACGTCCCATAAATGTAAAGAAAACTCGCCAGAAGTTTCCCCAAATGAAAAGAAGTCATTAATACAGAGACAAAAGGAAAAATACAAGAAGAGAAATATGTAAGGAAATTGGTGGAGGGAAAATGACAAGTAGATTCTGTGACTTTGTTCCTTGATCTGCCTCCCACAGCTGCTTCCTTTGTGAAATGAGGGTTATAACAAAACCCACTCACAGGGCAGACAGAATGGGTCACTAAGACAGCAGCGTGCGCTCGCTCCTTTTTCTTTCTGTGATGACACTTAGTCTAATTGTATTGTTTTCCTTAAGATCTTTCAGAAACATGTTATCTGAATCAAGAGGTGGGGTCCTCTACTCATAGTTTTGCCTTTGAACAGATATGTTAGTCTTCTTTTATAGACTATAGAAAATAGAATAATGAACTATTTCCAGAAACTGGGTTTAATGGCAGTTCTGTGAAATGGTGTTGCTCTTTCAAGGGTGTAAAAACAAAAAAAAACAAAACAAAACAAAACCAAAAACTATTGCATAATTATCTGTGTAAACTCACTGACAATGCTAAGCTGTGGCTATATGCCCAGATTTTTGATAGTTACTTCTGTGCAGGTTAGAAACTCACCAAAACATCATAGTCTGTTACTTCACTCCTGGTTACTTGGCTCTGTGAGCTCACTGGAGAGAACCCGATTCCTCTGTGGGTCCCTGGGGCACAGCACAGAGGAGTTATCTTTGTCATTCAGGCAGCGACAGTGCATTGCAATCAAGTACAGAGACAGTTTCACCTAATTTAACCACTAATCCTTTTTCAATAATCTGCTGAATAATTCCCTTCATTTATACTGCTATGAGGACTTAGGAGCCAGTAGCTTCTCAGCTTGAACACTATAAACACACAAAGATGCCCGAAACTTCAGATAAAAAATGAAATTGCTGCCTGAGATTTGCTTTCGGGTGCCTTAAACTCATTCCCCACCACATTTGAACTATGGATTATAGGTGATAAAGCATCAAAGAGTTAGGTTATGTAGTAAATAGAAAATACTTAAGGTCAATTTTTTTTTCAGGGAAAAAGTATATTTAAGTTTTATAAGCTGATATGTGAACATAAATAGCTTTTGTGGCTGCAATGGAGTGGCTTGACTGCATGAGTACAGGCTGCATCAAGAGGCGGGGTCTGTGCAAAGCATTTGTTTTTTTATACAATATCATCAAAAGTAAATTCTCCCCAAAACAGAAACACCTAAAAGGGCAAGATTCCAATAGTGCATATCAGAGATGTTTTCCCCCCAAAAGCATAAAATATCTATGGACTCATCATTTCACCAAAAAAACCCCTCAGGTTTTAATCACCGATGCTAAGCTGAAAACAAAGCAGGTGTTAAGTTGTTGATTCATCATAACGAAATGAAAATATCTAATTAGTGTGAAAATTTGGTAATTGAGCATCGTTTTCACTAAAAATTTTATAGCTTATTAGAGATTTAGGTAAAGACCATTATTCCCCCAAATGAAGTATTTTTACATAATGAAAATAAGAAATACTTGGTTTTGGTTTGTTTTGTTTTTAATCCCTGAAAAGCTTCATTTTACTAGATTATTTTCATTCTCTGTCCTCAGTGTGGGGAGATTATTACCTATTGTAGTAAATTACATTTGTTTGTAAACCCAGCTGAATGGTGGTTATCCATTATAGCAGGCAAAACATGAATAATGCAAAAGATGACCGTAATTTAATTCATTAGTTTACTCAGATGTTTAAAAGCACCTTTTATGTACTGGCAATGCATTATGTATTATGAATTATACATTAAATAATAGCTCTGGATGCAAACTGTCACAGGATATAACTGTATTACATAAACACACACACACACAGACACACACACAGCTCAGGTTTTTGATGCTACTGTGATCTCAAAGATAGCAAACATTTATTGTAAACATTGTCTTTGCTGGTCACACTGGTTTCCCCTTTATTTTTTTATTTATTTTTTTAAATAATAAATTTTATTTTTATATTCCCCCATACAATTGCAAACGCCCCATTCTGACCCCAATCCTTCCCCTCCCGCCCCCCACCCCCCAAAAAGTGTCTCTGGTTCATAGTTTTTTGTTGATTTTGATTTTCACTTTCTTATATTCATTTTCCTGGTCCCTTATTTAAGTTTTCTAGATTCCTGCTATGAGTGAGACCATCCGGTATTTTTCTTTTTCTTTTTGGCTTATTTCGCTGAGCATGATCCCTTCCAGCGCCATCCATGTTGCTGCAAATTGCATGTGTTTATCTTTTTTGAATGCTGAGTAATATTCCATGGTGTATATGGACCACATCTTCTTGATCCAGTCATCTATTTTTGGGCATTTGGGTTGTTGCCAAAGCTTAGCTATTGTAAACAGTGCTGCTATAAACATAGGGGTGCAGGTGTTCTTTGGAATGGATGTTTCTGTGTCCTTTGGGTAAATACCTAGGAGTGGAATTGCTGGATCATATGGAAGCTCTATGTTTAGTAGGTCCAGAAATCTCCACACAGCTCTCCATAGTGGTTGGACCAGTTTGCACTCCCACCAACAGTGCAGAAGAGTTCCTTTTTCCCCTTTAAATATAAAGACTGGTTTTCAAACTTGCTTTTGAAATACAAATATATGCGAAGTAATCACTGAGTTTCCTGAAATTTGATTCATTCAGTGTGTTGGGGTGTTTTGTTGATAACCAATAGCTCCACAGGTCAGTAAATTAACACAATGAAGGTTTAAATGTTGCACACACTGCAGTCTGAGGAGTGTCAGGTGGCTCGGAGGGACTTTTTTCTTCATGGTGGCTTGGGCATCCAAGATCCTTCTAGATTGTTAGTCTTTCTCAGAGAGTGGGCAGAGTTCTGCACAGCACACTTCACACTACCATGCCCGGCTGACAGTCCGCAGTGGGTGGCCTGCACCAGCCTCCCCCACCCCCACCCCACCCCCCGCTGATTTGTAAGAAAGTGAGAACTGAGGTTTGCTTGTGTCCAGGAACAGCAAGTCAGTCACTCCTGAGATGGTCACTGGCGAGAACTAGGTATGCTTATGTTTTGCACTGTGTACAGAAAAGATTCGCTAAGAAAATGAAGTGGAGAAATAAATTAAACCTTTTATGACATGATTGTATTTTGAAATACTAAAAATATTTGATAGAATGTTTAATTGTGGTACATTGGCACTATGGATGGACATCTGGACATTCAAGATAATAGAAAGTTCTGGTGCTTATTGATTTGACTAAAAAAAAACAAAAAACAAAAACAGGCAAAACAATTCCTTTAAGGCTATTGTGTCTATGGTACCCCAAGAATTTATTTTTATTTTTTTTTTAAGATAGGCAGAAAGTAATTATTTTTGCAGTTTCATTTATTTTTTTTTAAAGATTTATTTATTTATTTGTTTGTTTGTTTGTTTATTTATACAAGCACTGGGTACAGTCAGAAGCGCAGGAGGGTGAGAGAATTCACCAGAGCCAGAGCGGGGAGCAGAGCAGGCAGAAGGACCGAAGTACACTGCTGAGGGGAGCAGCGGGCGGCAGGAGAGGTCTGCGCGCCATGTGGGACCCTCCTCCGGTGGCCGGGGAGCAGCCGGGGATCGAACCTGAGCCGCAAAGGCCGCGGGCAGCTTCGCAACCCAGCGCTCAACCGCTGTGCCACCGGGGAGGCCCACCCCAAGAATTTAAATGCACTTTTGAATAAACTTTGCTTTTTAACATACCTTTAGTAAATACTAATATCTACATAATAATTGGATGATTAACATATGCAAGGCTCTAATTCTCACACTTGGTTCCTAAATATTAGAATGGATATAATCTCTTAATAATTACAAATAATATTGGATCCCCCTCCTCCAGCATAGTCACCATAGCACTCCCATGGCCGAAGTACCTATAGCCCTCCACCAATATCCACCTGGTTTTCTCCTCACCCCCATTTTTACCCTTTTCTCTCTCTCTCTCTCTCCTCTGAAAGCAGAGGATCCCTTGTCAGTTTTCAGGGATTGTTTCTGAAATTTGTCTTTGTCTCACCTTTTCTTTGTTTTTTCTGTCTTCCATGTATAAGCGACACTGCCCAGGATTTATCTTTCTTCTTCTGGCTTATTTCACTTACTACAAGCCCTTCCAACTCCATGCATATTGCTACAGCAACACACACATGCAATACATATTCAAATATTTTATGTCAAATATATTTTTTAAAGATTTATTTATGCATACAAGAGCTGGGGTACAGGCCAGAGATGTGGGGGGTGAGAGGATTCACCAGAGACAGAGTGGGGAACAGAACAGGCAGATTGACTGAAGTACACTGCTGAGGGGAGCAGCGAGTGAGACAGGAGAGGTCTGCTGCACCATGTGGGTTGCCCCCTGGCCGGCCAGGAATCGAACTTGTGCTGCAGAGGCTGTGGATTGCTTCCTAGGGCGGTGCTTAACCCCTTGTGCCCTGTCACAGAGATTAAATATTTGACAAAGAAGCCCTGTCAAATATATTTAAACCTTAACTTTTAATTTTTTTTATTGGGTAAAACACTAACAGTCTGGTTGACAACACTATATCTAAATTAGAGTTATATGGTCATAGCCTTCAGGTGTATGATACAGTTTTGGGATTTTTTTTTTTTTTTGAGGGAATTTGTGTTCCCACTAACAGGTGTTTTTTTTTTTTTTTGCATTTAAATATTTGCTGCTTATTTAATGTAGTTTTGTAATTATTAAATCATTTATCAATTTTATAGTAAAACTTGTAAGAGTTGCATCATGGAGGTTCTGTTTTTATCAGATCCTCTCTATTCTGCTTCCTTGATGCATACAACAATATTTATTCTTTTTTTTCCATTTCTATAGGTTTAAGCCAGTGTGTTCCCACATTGTATTTCTTCCTCCTAAGATACATTGTAATATGTTATATACATTGATTTCTTTCATAGACATTTCACTAAGCCATGCATCATAAAATAACTCTATAGAAACCTGCAATATTATCCATTGTCATGGCCTTTGCAAAAGTCTAGAATTAGAGAATTAATAGTATCTGCATTTGTTTTGAGTATTGAAGAGCTAATTGATGCAAAAAAATATCCAATATTACGAGTGCTCAAGATGATTCATGAATCCATGCATAATGCGGGAAGAATAGAATTAGCATAATCTTTTAAATCATATATTTACAAGCAAATATTACGTAAAATGCATGTAAGTATGAAATGGCTCCGTTATTTCCTATATGAGCATCATTAGGCTTTTTGTGTTTGGTGTGGAAGGAAAGTGCAAAATAACAGGCTTGGGGAAGCTCACAATACCCTGCTGGGAATAGAAATCAATATTCTGAGATCGCTTTTCCTTTTGTATTTATTACTATGGAGCAGTTCAAGGACTTCTGCTGTGGTTCTCACATCTCCCTTTAGTTGGAAAAAGTGTAGGAAATAAAGAGCTAACTCTCTTGCCATTAGTTCCAAATGTGGCTGATGATTACATTTATTGAATCCCTGTGCATATTCAATTTCAGTTTCATTGGTGGACAGTAGGTGTGACTCCTCCAATGAGAAATTCAAAACTCCTCAAGGTTACTATCGCACAAGAAATGACAGCATTCTGCAGGTAACTCGCTTAACCCCCAGGGGTCGGTGTCGTGACCACTGCATGCACACCCCACTCCTTAGTTCAGATCTGAGGCTGAATCAAAGGCAAAAGCAGTGTGTCTTCTCCTCACAGAAGCTGATTTTTCCTTGAATGGACAATTGATAAACATGGAAAGATTTTGGGAAAGAGAATCAAGAAGTAGGTACAAATATTGCACCTATTAGATTAAAAACAAGATAATTATCTTGGAATTATAACCAAACAATAATTCATAATATAAACATCACATGAAGAGGTAAGAAAGATGCATTCATAAAATTAAAATGAACTATCAATTATATGAAAGAATTTCTTGGAGTCAACATAAGAGGAAATTAAATCCATGCTCACAATTTACTTTTTTTAATCATACTTAGATTATTTGTTTTACATTCTTGATCATCAGCCATTAATGCAGTGCTTCATTTGATGAGATATCTCAATTGAAATGGTAACCTGTGAATGCATTTTCAGATCTTGGTTTTGCAAGGCTTTAAGTCCTCTGGAGCTTGGTTCTGCTCAATTATACCTTCAGGTTGTAGCAGTTCAAATCTGGATTCAAAAAGGTCTAACTGATTCTGACTTTAACATCAAGTTAATTAGAGTTTGTTTAGTCGTCAGAGTGTTGGGCAGCTCACCAAACTAGAAAAGACAAGGGTACTTCAAGCTGAGCAGAAATGTAACTTATCCTGACTGATCCTATTACCTATTTAAGGAACTTGTTATCCAAACTAGTTGCCAACAGAATTAGCGCAAGGTTATGCATTAATCAAGTACACGCTCAATTTGAGGAAAGGACAAATAATTTTATGTCCACAAATTATGCCTGACAAGAGATTTGCTTGGTTAAAGATGGTGGGGGAGGGAGAGAAAGGAGGAGGAAGGGCCAGAGAAAGTCATCTAGTTAGAGACAGCCAGACACACAGCCAGACAGACGGACAGACACAGTCAGAATCAGAGTTGAAGAGACAGACTGGGACAGATGGGACTGAATGCTGAGGATCCCTGTGGTGATAAATGGTAAGTCCTCATGTACTTCAGGACTAGCTGGTCATCTAGTACAGTATACGTGTGGGCCTCTGCTTGTTTGTGCCATATATGAAATAATGTGATTTTTATGTTATATGACACCTGGATATGGAATTGTTGTCTAAGATTTGGCAAAATGTATCATACAATATTCACACACGTGACAGAAAAAGTAAGCTGCCTTCTGTACTGTCACATACATATCTGTTTTCTAAAGCCCATTAGTCAAAATACTTTCTAGAAACAAAATTAAATGAGGGTCAAACCTCAAAAATCTAGGGTCATTGTCATTGAAAAGCCTAAGGCAAACTTTTATTTTTTTAATTCAATGATGCTTATCTTAACAAAAATGTGTTTGATATTTTAATAGGCTCAAATTAATATTTATATTCCTGATTTTATTTATATGTAATCAAGTAACATTCTTTTTTTTTTTTAAGATTTAGTTTTTATTTATGCATACAAGTGCTGGGGTACAGGCCAGAGGTGTTGGGGGGTGAGAGGATTCACCAGAAACAGAGTGGGGAGCAGAACAGGCAGATTTACTGAAATACACTGCTGAGGGGAGCAGTGGGTGAGACAGGAGAGGTCTGTTGTGCCATGTGGGTAGCTCCCTGGCTGGCCACGAACAGCTTCACAGGCTGTGCTTTAACCCCTTATGCCACCAGGTAGGCTCAAGTAACATTCTTTATTATAGTATTTTTTTAAAGGTCAATATCCATAGCAGAATAATACACAAAAGAAAAATACAAGGGAACTGAATCATCCCCACCTAAGAAGAGAGAAAGGAATGAGAAATACTTACACAGTTCACAGTCCAGGAGCTCAGGCTAACAGGCGGAGACAAAACCAAGGAAAACACAACCTTCCCCGTCACCTACACCCACACTCGCCAGGATACCACTAAAGACATATTTTCAATAGTTCCTTTTATTCAATTCATCATGGCTGCCTAGATTACAAGGCATTCCAAGGAGTTCGGGGAGGTATTTGGGCAGTGGATGGAGATGAGCCATTCAGTGGTGCATTGGTGTGATATATATATATATATATATATATATATATATATATATGTTCATGGAAATGAGAAACTGTATAGGTGAAACCTAGACAGTATTGTAAACCAACAATTACCCTAATAAAAAAAGAAAGGAGATGGATTAAGAGCAGAGATGAGTGCTAGCAGCTAGTATGGACAGGAGACACACTGTGATTTCAAATAGTTGCGTTCTGGAAGAGGTGAGACTAGAGAGTAAAATTATCAGTAGTTGCAGGGAGGCTTAAATTGCAGGGAGACAAATGAGCAGTGATTTCTCAATTGGTGAGCTGACATTTTACATCAATCCAATGAATGGATTTTGGAGGCATTGAAATTATCCTGCATGATGCTATTATGAAGCTAACTGAGTAACGTACATTTGCCCAGACCCACAGAAACCTCAGCACCTGGGGTGAACCCTCATGGAGATGAAAGCTCTGGGTGATTTAGGTATCTCTGGGTTAGTGTAGTTTCATCGCCTGTAGTAGATGTTGCACTCAGATAGGTGATGTTGACGATGGGGGAGCTATGTGTGCATGAGGTCAGTGGGTCTATATGGGAAATGTGTCTTCCTTCCACCCCATTTTGCTGTCAAGAGAAAAGTACTTTATAAAAAAGAAGTCTTAAAGTCATAAGAATTCTGACTTTACCATAATGTCTTTGAAGAAGTACCGGAGAGATGCATATTCTGTGTATGAATTGCTTCTTGTTATAATTTTACATATAGTACAGTGTATAGATAGAATGCTCTAAAATTTATTGTGAGCAGAGAGTTTGGAGTCTGAAAAGTCTTGCTTTGACTTTTTCTGTTTATACAACTGTGTTGGTGGTCCCCAGAATTGCTCTTATGCACTAGATGGACTCACAGCACTCATAAAACTTGCATATTCTTGAACATGGTTTATTATCGTGACAATAAACCAAGAGGAGTCATGCAAGAAGTCTAGGAAAATCCAGGACAGGCTTCCAAATGTCCCTTCTCACTGGACCTGCATAGAGAGGAACTTATTCCCAGCAGTGATGCACATTTGTCCTGGATTCTGCTTGAGAGAGCCACAGAGGTTTACAGTATCTTCAAGATTGACCTGAGTTATGCTCCCAGATCAGTCACAACCCTAGGATAACATAAAACTTGTCATTTACAACAACATGGTCCATGGCCTCTGACTTACCAAAAAAGAAACAAACAAACACTCTTATTAGGCAGATGGTTGTGGAGGCTTACAGTTACCTCCTAGAAAGTGACCGAGATGTGCCATCTTGGGAATAGGTATGACTTAAGAACCCCAGGCCTGCTGAGTTAATAATTTTCTGCCAATAACAATGGCAAATTATATTTGTAGATGTCACTGTTTCTCATTGGAGAAATGGGAGCATTAGCTTTAGTAGATGCAACCAAAAAAAGTTTAAATAATTAACTGATGCATGTAAAACAGTTTGTACAGTACCCCAACAGTGAGCATGCCAGTAGCTATTAGATAGCATTAGTTGTGCGATCATTGCTAATGTTACTGTTGCTGCTTTATGAAATAAGCAATAGACTCATTTAAAGGTCTTGATGGATCCTGTTATAGGCAAAATTCTTCATGGGAAAATAGAACAAAAAGTTATTGTGGGTATGTAGGAGAAGCTTGTGCTGTAGATCTGAACAACTTTGGGAAATGCATTGTTGTCAGTGGTGTCAATTCCAGTGACTGAAACGAAGTCCAAAATATTTAAATATACTAGTGAGCATATACTCAGACATTAAAATCCTAAGCCCTAGCATGTTTAATAAAAATAATTTTAAAATGTGTTTCATCTCAAAGAACATGCCATTATTATTACAATTTGAAGTAACTTGAAACTTACAAAGCTTATGATTGTAAACTTCAAATTGTAATCATAATGTAATATCTTTAACACAAATGTATCATGTTTTAAAATTATGAATTATAAACAAAGCCTGAAAAATGGTGGGGGTGGAGATTATCTGAAGCATGTTTGTGGTATTTGGTTCATTAATACAGGGAAGTTCAGAAGCATTAGGTAGTGCAACACAGATGTAAATAAACACAGGTTAACTATTATTCAAATTTATTCCCTCGATTATATCAAGACTCATGATTTAAGATTCAAATTTTATTGTAATCAAATCAACTGATGAGCACTCTCTAGGTGTCCACTTTTTCTTTTTTCCAATAATATGAAAATGAATCTGTGCTAAGAATTGTGTTGTAAGAACCCAGATAATGTTGAAGACAAATGAGCAGTGATTTCTCAGTTGGTGAGCTGACATTTTACATCAATCCAAACGCATTCTCTGAATCTGATTTGAGCTGTTGGCAAGTATATCACATGCACTTGAACTCACTTGCTGAATATAACATGCTTTCAGGATTTCTGTGCTGAGGGAGATTTTAGAACTGTTCCCAATCAGTTGCTTTTTAATAAACATTTAAGAAAGTATTTGATTAGACACAAAGACTCTAGCTAAATCTGGTAGCCTAAGATTCTTTTGTTTCTTTAAAAAAAGTAAGAGGGCCTCCCCGGTGGCACAGCGGTTGAGCACTGGGTTGCGAAGCTGCCTGCAGCCTCTACAGCGCCAGTTCGATCCCCGGCCACCCGGGCGAGGGTCCCACATGGCACGCAGATCTCTCCTGCCCTGCCCGCTGCTCCCCTCAGCAGTGTACTTCGTCTGTCTGCCTGTTCTGCTCCCTGCTCTGGCTCTGGTGAATTCTCTCACCCTCCCGTGCTTCTGACTGTACCCAGTGCTTATATAAATAAATAAATAAATCTTTAATCTTTTTCCTGGTCCCTTATTTAGGTTTTCTAAATTCCTGCTTTGAGTGAGACCATCCGGTTACTTTTACATAGCTTTTCGTTCTTTCTTGAATCCAAACTGTGAAGCTAATCTAATTTGTTCAAGATTCACTTTAACTCTGTTAAGGTAGGTTCTGAAAAAAATTCTAAGTTAGAAATCTCAAGAAGGGTAATTTTAGTCTTTTTCAAGTATTGGACTTTGGTTTTCTTACGTTCTTTGAATTTGTTGAATATTGTATTCCATAAGCACTTAATTATCAGTATAACCTAGTTAGAATTGACCTTTCTGAATCCAGGAGACTGTAGGTACTAATTTATATGTGTCATATCAGGACAGGATTACATTTCACTCTGGCAACATGAGTAGTTAAGGCTTTTCTGAGTTATGGACACAGACACTGGAATTCCTCTCGCCTCAGTTCTACAAATCTGTCCATCATCCAAAACACACAGAAAGTCAAACTTCCTATATGTGCAGAAATTAAGCTTCTCTTCCAGTGTCTGTGCAATTTTAAATATATCAACGCTTACAAACAAAAATGAACCGCTAGTAAGTCAGTTTTCCGGTCATCTACCTAATAAAGGAGGGACTCATCTAACAAATTATGAAGTTCAGGACACAAAAGCAATTCCCCAGACATGGCCACCAATAACATTTCAGTTCTCTGTAAACCAGAAACAAAAGCATAGAATCCGTAGAAAAAATAAACTGCAGATGCAGCAAAGCTAATGCTGCGTGACTGCATTGTCCACTCTGGCAGCTACAAAAATGCAGGTCAGGTCTACCTAGCCAATTAGGACCATTTCTCTGGCAGCACAGGTCACCTGCTCTACCAGGTGCTTCCACAAGGACACTGTAGGTAGAACTGCCAGCAGTTGTACAGTATAAATCTCAGAAGGTAAAATTTAAATTTATTTTCTCCCATTGTTCACTGTTATACAGTATTTGATTTCTCCCCTCAAGTGAAGGCCCCACCACAGCACCCGTGACCATCACCATAGACTTTTTGTGGAAGATGTTGATATGATGAATCAATCCTAACCACATGACACATTGCAAAAAGTTGACAATGAAGGGCTTTTGCTGGAGCAGGGAATTATTACCAAATGGAGGAGCTGAAAATTTGAAAGTAAGCTAGGAAGAAAGTAAAGTTCCAGAAGTAGTAAGGAAGTGGACAAATCATGTTGAAAATTCTAAGTTCCTTTCCTTTTTCTTTCAAATTAACCACTTTATTGTTACGTGATAATGAAAGCAAGGCATCCTCAAGTCTGGCCTAGTGTGATTTATAAGTGTCCTATAGGGAAAAAATAAACATTAACCTTTTGAGACACTTACGTCCCATATTCTAGTACATTTTAAAACTTAAAAACTCCAAAGTTAACACTTAATTCACACAGACTTTTAAGATAACTGAAGCATTTATAATATCTAGTGACCAGATAAGATTTTTCAGTGCATATTGTGAAGTTTTCTAATTAAATTGCAATGTCATTGGAACTTTTATTTATTTTCACATATGTAAAAATTCTATTACGTGAGAGACACATGACTGGTTCAGTTTGTTACCATGATTTTTAATATAGAAAAGAAACAAGCTTTCTTATTTATAGTATTGTCAATTCTATACATTTTGGACTTCTAGTTTTTTTGCTTTAGGAATACAAAATAATAGAAAGGTGAAGAGGAATTATACCCAGTAGCATTGCTGTACCAATCAAAACACTGACACTAAAATGTGTTTTTTTCCAGCATGTCACTTAATTCAGGCTTTCCTACATAATAATTCTTCAGGAAGCCAAAATACTGAAGGATCAATGTGGTACATCTTGTCACTGTGTTTTGGTGACCTGGCATATTTTGATGGGCCACATATTAAACAGGAAAATAGATTATCTGACTTATTCAGAGCTGGGTATTTTTCAGTTGTCTTACCTTTGAAAAAGAAGCAGTGGATCCAAGTTCAGTATTTTCTTATTTTCTTTTCAAGATTTATTTATTTATGCATACAAGAGCTGGGGTACAGGCCAGAGGTGCAGGGTTAGGGGTGTGTGTGAGAGAGAGGATTCACCAGAGACAGAGTGGGGAACAGAACAGGCAAACTGACTGAAATACACTGCTGAGGGGAGCAATGGGTGAGTCAGGAGAGGTCTGCTGCATCATGTGGGTCATCTCCCTGGTAGGGGATCGAACTTGTGTGGCAGTGGCTATGGATAGCTTCACAGTGCTGTGACTTAACCCCTTGTGCCACCAGCAAGGCCCTGAAGTTCAGTATTTTCTACAGGACACACTCACTGTAAATATCCCATTCATTAACAATTTTTGAAGATAATCACGATCTGTGCCCAAGACTCATCCCAGGATGGATCAAATCAAAGTCAGATTAAAAAAAAAAAAATCTGTTACCTTTAAATTTTGTTTCACTTGGTATGACTATAAGGTGTGTACTTAGGGAACAGTTTAAAAGGGTTTAAGATAGCTTTGCAAAAATACTCTGGAAAATACAGGCAGTATTGTCTAGGTGAGCATTTCACTCTGTTTGTGCTCCATTACTAACACTGATATAATTTTCGTAGGGATAATAGGGAAATTTGAAAAATGTCCCTCATTTGTTTCAAGTATATTTTACCTTTCAGAAACCATCAGCAGAAGTATAAGTAAACCATCCCTTTTATTATCGAAACAAAAAAAATCAAATACTTGGGAATAAATCTAACAAAAGAGGTAAAGGACCTTTACAAAGAAAACTATAAAACACTGTTAAAAGAAATAGAAGAAGATACAAAGAAATGGAAAGACATCCCCTACTCATGGATTGGAAGAATAAATATTATTAAAATGGCCATCCTACCAAAAGCAATATACCGATTCAATGCTATTCCGATAAAAATTTCAATGTTATTCTTCAAAGAAATAGAACAATTATTGATGAAATTCATATGGAATCACCAAAAACCCCGATTAGCCAAAGCTCTCCTGAAAAAAAAAAAAGAAGGGAATGGAGGCATCACACTCCCAGATTTCAGGCTATACTACAAAGCCATAATCATCAAAACTGCATGGTATTGGAACAAGAACAGACACACAGACCAATGGAATCGAATAGAAAATTCAGAAATAAACCCACAGATTTATGGTCAACTAATATTTGACAAAGGAGCAAAGAATATGCATTGGAGCAAAGAAAGTCTGTTCAATAAATGGTGCTGGGAAAACTGGGCCGCTACATGCAAAAGAATGAAGCTTGACTACTACCTCACACCATACACAAAAACCAACTCAAAATGGATTAAAGAACTAGACATAAAACCTGAAACCATAAAATACATAGAAGGAAATATAGGCGAAACACTACGTGATTTGCACATCAAAGACATCTTTACAGATACATCACCCAAAGCAGTGATAGTGAAGGCAAAGATAAACAGCTGGGACTACATCAAATTAAAGAGTTTCTGCACAGCAAAAGAGACAATAACAAAAACGAAGAGAAACCCCACCAACTGGGAGAACATTTTTGCACACAACACTAATGATAAAGGATTGATCACAAATATCTGCAAAGAGCTGATGAGACTCAACAACAACAAAGAAAATAATCCAGTCAAAAAATGGGCAGAAGAGCTAAAAAGAAACTTCTCTGAAGAGGAAATGCAAATGGCCAACAGGCATATGAAAAAATGTTCAACATCACTTGTCATCAGGGAAATGCAAATCAAAACTACCATGAGATACCATCTTACACCAGTGAGAATGGCACATATTAAAAAAACTAGCAACAACAAATGTTGGCGAGGGTGTGGAGAAAAAGGAACTCTTCTGCACTGTTGGTGGGAGTGCAAACTGGTCCAACCACTATGGAAAGCTGTGTGGAGATTTCTGGACCTACTAAACATAGAGCTTCCATATGATCCAGCAATTCCACTCCTAGGTATTTACCCAAAGGACACAGAAACATCCATTCCAAAGAACACCTGCACCCCTATATTTTTAGCAGAACTATTTACAATAACTAAGCTTTGGAAACAGCCCAAATGCCCAAAAATAGATGACTGGATCAAGAAGATGTGGTACATATATACCATGGAATATTATTACTCAGCATTCAAAAAAGATAAACACATGCAATTTGCAGCAACATGGATGGCGCTGGAAGGCATCATGCTCAGCAAAATAAGCCAGAAAGAAAAAGAAAAATACCGGATGGTCTCACTCTTAGCAGGAATCTAGAAAACTTAAATAAGGGACCAGGAAAATGAATAACTATAAGAAAGTGAAAATCAAAATCAACAAAAATCTATGAACCAGAGACACTTTTGAGGGGGTAGGTGGAGGGAGGGGAGGGATTGGGGTCAAAATGGGGGGGTTGAAATTGTATGGGGAATATAAAAATAAAATTTATTATAAAAAAAAGTAAAACATCAAGTGCAAGGTAAAGATGATGGTTGACGGGTGTATTAGCATGTTGAAGCCAAATGTAATGCTGTGATGTTGGGATTTTCAGAACTTCTAATATTTTAGAGACCCTTTTGGCATCAGCAGTCCATCTTTTCTCAGTAAGGAAGTAGCTCACACTCAGGCTTAGTCTACCATAATGCATGAAAAACCAGGAGGTGTGCATTGGCTTCAGTAACACGTAAATCAAGGATGCTTTTAGGAGCCATTTAAATAGGACAGACTTTAGCTTATGCTCCACCTCACATGCTTTTGTCAGCTTCTGTCATTGGGACTTTTGAGACTTTAATGTCTTCATTTAAAAGCACTTCTTTGATAATAGGTAGGACGGTCTATGAATCTAAGTTTTCTTAAAGCAAATTTTTTTTTTTTAGAGGCTTTTCAGGCCTTTGTGTGGCTAGGGTCCCGTATATCAGAGCAGGTGTGAACCCCTACTCTATCACGTGGGGTGCTGTCAAGCAGTAGGACCTTAATAAATACCATTTGAAACAAAGAAAAAGAAAAAAAAATAACAAAATGATTAATTTGGGGTGTTGTAAAACAAGATCTGATAAACATTCATCTAATTTTACAAAAGTAACAAAGTAATTCTTGCTATGGATTTAATAATTGAACTCCCAAGCAAGTGTGTGTGAGTGCATGTGTGTGTGTTTGTGCGTGTGTGCTGCTTCTATTCAACTCAAACATTTAAATATTTTACTTTATTATAATTAAGTTTTTTCCTGGTCCTTTATTGAGGTTTTCTAAATTCCTGCTATGAGTGAGACCATCCAGTATTTTTCTTTTTCTTTCTGGCTTATTTCGCTTAGCATGATCCCTTCCAGCTCCATCCATGTTGTTGAATACTGAATGAGTTTATCTTTTTTTGATTGCTGAGTAATATTCCATTGTGTATAAAATCAAAATCAACAAGCAACTATAAACCAGAGACACACTATGGGGGCGGGAGGAAGAGGGAGTAGGATCAAAACAAAGGGGGTGGGAATTGTGTGGGGACTATAACCAAGATGAAAATGCATACATTGTGCAAAAATGAAAAATGATGTAAAAATGTACAAAATTTTAAAAAATCAAATATAAAATAATTGAATATTAATAATTTAAATCATATAAATATTTACCAAATTTTTTCTGCTAAACACTGACATGTCCTGTAATGTAAGTGGAAGCGGTTGTGTTAGCATCTGATGGTCACACAGCAATCTATCCATCTCTGGTCAACATAAGTTTTTATTGTACTTAATATGTTGTTTTATGTCAATTACTTCATTATTTAATTTAGATTAAAAATAAAACTGATTGTTTAGAAACACCAAAGAAAACAGACAGAAGCTAAAGACTTAGAAATGTGGGTATAAAAAGTGAACAAGTATAACAGTTCTTGCTTTTTGAAAATAAAAAGGATTTAATGTTTATACATACAGATTAATCTAATTAGTCACTAGTTCCTCACATATCCGTGTCCTCACAAAATGATTCCAACCATCTTTATAGTCATCAGTGAAAACCTGCTTCTCTTATTTCTTAAAAACATGCACAATTTCCACTGAAATATTCAGTCTTCATTTCATCAGTATCCTAAAGTTCCAGGACGGACAGTAGGTAATGGAATCTCAATTGTTTCTTGAAGGATCAGTGACAAAATTCAATACATTTTGTGAGATGTACAGAGTTTCTGATTAAATAAATACCTCCCCTTTTTCTCTACCCATTCTACCTCACAGCTGTGGACAAAATTTATGTACAGTATAAGATTACAAAGTGATCCAACAACTGTAGCCAAAAAGAAAAAAAATTAAAAAAAGTCACCCCGTAGCAAGAGACCAACACAGTATCAGTGAAATTATCTAGTGAGCACTAATGTTAGATCGGCTGTTGCAGGCAATGAATTCCAATAACTAGAAAGACTGGAAAATTAACAATAAAACCTTGCGTTTTTAGTATTACACACTTTGCAAAGACTTCTCAAATACCACAGCAGGAGCATTTCACTTTACTGAGGCAGGTCTGCAAGTGATTATCTCTAACAGATGAAAAGGAGGCATAAACAATTTGGCTGGGAAACAATGAATTTCATATTTAAGGTTACATTTATTTTTATTTCATATTTTCTGATTGAGGGATAAATAGGAATACCTGTGAAATTTCCATCATGACTTTTGAATATGTGATTTGAAAGTGGTAAATGAACTAAATTATTCATAAAATGTTAAAATTGCCACATGGTAGTACATTAGTCTCCCAGTATCTCTAGGTATCTTTTATTTATATGAAGTTTATTTTGATATATTGTAAATTGGAAAATATTTTAATTAGAGATTCCATTTTCCTTTGTAAAATCCTTTCAGCTACTGGAAATACAGAGCATAAATGACACTGTCCCAGGGCTTTGTGAGAACATTTATAAATTTTCAGTTTTATGTATTTGGAACCAGTTTAAATTCTTATATAGTCAAACATCCTGAATTTTTACTGAAAGAAATACTATTTTAAAATGAAATTTAAAACATCTAGAAAAGAGTGAGACAAAATTGTTGATTAAATTGTCTACTCGTCAACGAAACATTAAGCCATTCACCCTTATGTACTAAAATAAAATGTACCATAGAGAAACTATTGCCTTTGAAATTATTGGTCAGTCTGATTACAACAACCATGAAAAACGAGGCTTCTATTTGTTGCAAAAACAAATGGGGAGGCAGTGCTTTGCTGCAAAGTCATTTGAGCACCTCAGTTCATAACTATTCATGGTGCCATTAATAGATGCGTAACTTGTATTGTGAGCCGCCTTATGATGCTTTTGCATTCAGTATTACTTTATATCTAAAGTAAACAGAGGAAACTTGTTCTCAGATATAATAAAACAAATCCTGCTACAGAGATCCTGTGGGAAATTATGCACTAATCTTACCAACATAACTAATTTTCTTCTTATGAAATCATGACTCCCAATGCACTTTTAGAGCTATTGAAAGTATTGTTTAATATCACCATTTCTATGTTAAAATCTCAGTAAATCATCTAAATGTAAAACTTAGTATAGGAAGTGACACATCCTGGTGGGAAAATAATTTTACTTATAAATTAAAAGTCATATAAAGTGAATATTAGGCATGTTGTATGTCCGTTGACACTAAAATTACTTCTTTTTTTTAACAGAATTAATTTCTCTGAGATAATAACATAGTGTGAGTGACCAGAATGTTATAAGTGAGAGGAATGATTTGAGAAGGAATATAAAGTGGCTGTTGATAATCATCTATTGGTACCAAATTCCTAAGACATACTTAATAATCCCTCTGCAGTAACCCCAGGGAAGAAGCATTTGAATAGATACCCATTTGTGTACAATGACCATCAGAATTTGTGTGTACAGTAGAAAACATTTCAACAAAAGTTTGAGTTTAGGCAATTCATTGAATCCCCTAACACTGACTCCTCATTGTGAAATGGGAATCATCACAGTTCCCTCTATTGTAGTGAGGATTTATCTAGAAAGGACTAAAATGTGTCTAGTTCAGTGTTGCATATATATATATATATATATATATATATATAGTACTAAGTATTGGTGATTATACACATAGCTTAAAACTACTATATATATAGTATATATATATATATACTTATAAAAATTTTTGAATGCTTTCCTTTAGGAAAAAAAAATTATTTATTTATACAAGCACTGGGTACAGTCAGAAGTGCGGGAGCGTGAGAGAATTCACCAGAGCCAGAGCGGGAAGCAGAACAGGCAGACTGACGAAATACACTGCTGAGGGGAGCAGGCGGACGCTGCAGGAGAGGTCTGCGCGCCATGTGAGACCCTCGCCTGGCAGCTGGGGATCGAACCAGCGCTGCAGAGGCTGCAGGCAGTTTTGCAACCCAGCGCTCAACTGCTGTGCCACCGGGGAGGCCTATATACTTATAAATTAAAAGTAATATAAAGTGAATATTAGGCATGTATGTCCATTGACACTAAAATTCTTTTCTTAAGAGAATTAATTTCTCTAAGATAATAACATGGTGTTAGTGAATGTTATAAGTGAGAGGTATGATTTGAGAAGGAATATATAGTGGCCATTGATAATCATCTGTTGGTACCAAATTCCTAAGACGTATTTAATAATCCCTCTGCAATAACCCCAGAGAAGAATATATATATATATATATATGGATTCTTGCCATTTGCGACAACATACCAGGAACTGATACCATTAGTGTCACATAAGTGTAATATAAAACAAAACAAGGGGTCAGATAAAACCATACAAATAACAAACCCTAGAAATCTGACTATAGCATTGAAGCTTCCCTGGCAATAAGTGAGTGAACATGTCATCATGTGCCTGTTGGTCTCTGTATGTCTTGTTCAGAGAACTACCTATATAGCACTTCTGCTCATTATTTTGATTGGGCAGTTTTCTTTTTGATTGAGTGGAATGAATTCTTTGTATGTCTTTTTTTTTTTTTTAAGATTTATTTATTTATTTATACAAGCACTGGGTACAGTCAGAAGCGCGGGAGGGTGAGAGAATTCACCAGAGCCAGAGCGGGGAGCAGAGCAGGCAGAAGGACCGAAGTACACTGCTGAGGGGAGCAGCGGGCGGCAGGAGAGGTCTGCGCGCCATGTGGGACCCTCCTCCGGTGGCCGGGGAGCAGCCGGGAATCGAACCGGCGGCGCGGAGGCTTCGGGCAGCTTCGCAACCCAGCGCTCAACCGCGGCGCCACTGGGGAGGCCCTCTTTGTATGTCTTTAATATCAGCCCTTGTCAGGTGGATGGTGTGCACATATTTTCTCCCATTTAGCGGGCGTCTTTTTGTTTTATTGACAGTTTCTTTCATTGCACTGAAGATTTTTAGTTTGATGTAGTCTGAATGGTTGATAATCTCTTCTGTTTTTCTTGCTGTTGGAGATGTATCCACAAAGAAGGCACTGAATCTTAGTTGTAATGCGTTTTGAGTAGGAAGAAGTGGTCTGAAAGGGATTAGAAGTTGGTAACACTCAGTCTTAGAGATCGCATCTTTGTTCTGCCTGAAATGGCAAACCCTGCGGGGTTGGGAGTGGCGAAAAGTAATAATCTGTACTTTAAAAGGATAAATCAGGTGGCTAGTTGAAGGAGAAGAGAGTGGAATCTGGAGCACAGGCTGAAAGGCTATTGATAAATTCATATAGCCGAGACTTACATATTATAGTGGAAATAATTTAACTGTGAACCATGAAAAAATAAAATAGATGCCTTGGGAGAGAGAAGGGTATCTGGAATGATTCCAAGTTTTAACATAAGTGATGAGAAAGGTGAAGTTGACCAACTAGTGTGAAGGGGAAACTGCAAGTGAAAGGAACTTGAGGTCTGGGTGGTGCATCACTGGGAATTGAGCTTTCTAGTGGGTCCTTTTAAGAATTGTTCTCCAGGGGCCTCCCTGGTGGTGCAGGCGGTTGAACACAGCGCTGTGAAGCTGTCCGTAGCCTCTGCAGTGCTGGTTCAATCCCCGCAAGCCTTGAAGCAACCCACATGGCACAGCAGACCTCTCCTGTCTCGCCCGCTGCTCCCCTCAGCAGTGTATTTTGTCAGTCTGCTGTTCTGTTCCCGCTCTGTCTCTGGTGAATCCTCTCACCTTCCCACAAATCTGGCCTGTACCCCAGCTCTTGTATACTTAAAATAAATCTTTAAAAAAAAAAAAAAAAAGAATTGTTCTCCAAAATTCCTACACTGAGCATATTTGCTGATAAAATTTCAGAAGGGAGGCATTAAGTCAGGAATTGCAGATAAAAGTGTGGGAAAATCAACACATACATTATATTTTAATTGTAGAGACAGAATGAAATCCTAGGGCAGAGGGCAAAGAAATAATAGAGGGCCTCCCCGGTGGCACAGCAGGTAGAGCACAGTGTGGTGAAGCTGTTCGGTCCGTCTGCTTGTTCTGCTCCCCATTTTGTCTCTGGTGAACCCTCTCACCCTCCTGTGCCTCTGGCCTGTACCCCAGCTATAGTATACATAAATAAATCTTAAAAGAAATAGTAGAGGAGGAGTGAAGACTGAATGCTGGGAATTTCCTGTCAACATTTGTGGAGAAACAGGAATGAGGAGACAGAAGAGTGTGGGGTCTGGCAAATGGACAGAGCCTATAAAGAGTTGGGTGACATGGAACAAGCTTGGTGAGGCTGGATGACACAGGATTAGCACAGAATGGGGAAGGGAGCACTGGACACATAGGAAAGAGACAGTTCTTACAAGAAGTTGTTAGGGAGAGGGATGAGAAAAGGGAAGGGACTAGAAAATAGCAATTTGGTTTAAGTTTTCTGTTAAAATAGCAGAACATATGGGTGTTCTTATCTCACACACATAAGGATGGAAAGAATGTAATGGAAAGGAAGTAAGTTATGTAGAAAGAACTGTGAGGCTGATGGTCTTAAGTAAATGAAAAAAAAAAAAAAAAGACTTTAGTGTCTTTAGTCCCCAGAAGGACCTGGCAAATGGTAACATCACAGCAAGCCTGTTGTGACAAGTGAGGAAGCAGAAACTGAAGGTGCAACAGGAGAGTTAATATGGAGTCCCGGTTCTCATTATACTACATGTTTTTAGATAAACATGCAGAAAGTCTGCAAAATAAGAAGGGGGACAGAGAAAGGGTGGGGATTTGAGTAGAAAGAAGGTGTGACGTGTATGTCCAGGAAAAGCGAAGGAAGTAGTATAATTGCTCAGTAAGTGAATAACTTTCATGATAATACATTTAAAAGGTAAGTTTCATATCTGATATTCCTTCTTTGGGGTTGTTCACTCAAAATATTCAATGTTGCAACGTGTTTGGCATTTAATAATCTAAGGCACGTAGCATTTGCTTTCTCTTATATGAAGTGCCTGTCACAATGTCCGTCATTTTAGTTGCTTTTTAATATAAAGCAAAGATGTCCCTTCCTTTAGGGAGGAAAACCAGGAATTGAAACAAGTTGTTTTCTTTCAGTGAAATTTAAGGCCTGCTTATAGGTGACTGAGCACTTGCCCAAATGCTGCATATTAACTAATTGACATTTAAAAATATATATACACATTTAACGTGTAGATTTTTTATTGAGATAGCATTGTATTAAGTTGTGTAAGTTTTGGGAGTGGATCACTGAAAATCAGCATGTGTGTATATTACACTAAGTTCACCTCTAAATGTCCCCGTACCCCTTCTTTTATGGGAACCACCGTTTTAGAAATAAAATGTCAGTTTGAAATTTTTTGTTTTTATAGAGGTAACATTGGTTTACAGTGTTGTAGGATTTGGAGGTACAGGATCACCCTCGAGGTGTATGTTATCACACACACTGACCCCGGAGACACCCAGAGCCGCCCACTCTTGTCCATTGTGCTCAGTCCCCACTGTGCTGCCCTGGCTCGCTGCCCCTCCCAAGGTCACCTCTGTAATCACATTTCTAAGCTCTTATTTGGGTCTGGCTTCATGTGACCCTCTGTTTTGTTTCTCTGTATTCCAATTACAATTGACACCATCTACATGAGTCTATTGACTTAATTCAGTTAGCAAAATTCTCTCATGTTCTAATCATTTGTTGCAAATGACACATTTCTTTGTTATAGCTGACTAATACTCAGACATAGCCCTAATCCATTCATCTGTGACATAATTTTGTATTTCATGCAAATGAAATGATTTTTAGATTTGAAGTGAAAGGATTAAAATACCTCAACCATTTCATTCAAAACTGTTGTATTTTTTCACATATGTTGAAATAGCGTAAATATATGTCAGTGCTTAATTTTATCACAACAGCAGTAAAGATAATTATCCTTGGGTAAATTCCCATCATTAAAGTTAAGTATATAATGGATCATTCTTGCCAAGACCTCATCTCCCCTCCATACAGTAGCACTCCAAACAATGTAGAGATCTTTCCTCTACTCATAAATTACCACCAAGTTCACAGAAGGAAAATAATAATCATTTAAATATAAAAATTCTAATTCTTTACATTTTGCTAGCGCTAACAAAAAGTATATTTGGAGAATATCATAATAATGCTCATTTTATTGAGCAGTATATCTGACAACCATTAAGTTAAAGTAATAGCAAAAAAGAATGTCCAATAAATGAAATTCAGAAGCAAGATTAAGCTATATTCACATTTGAAATATTGGCTACTGATGTGACATTAATTAATAAGAAAAAATTCTAATCCCTTTATAAGAATAAGGCTTTAAGTCAATGAATACACATGATAGCCAATGTGATATTTGTCTTAGAAAATACATTCTCTTGAGACGGAAATGAACTGATAATTTAGTTTTTTTAATATTAAGTAGTGCTGAATTATTAATTTATGAACTATTTTTAAAAATTACCTGAAACATGGAAAGGAAATATTAAGTGTAATGTCATTTTTGTTTTATACTTATATGCTATGCTCTTTTATAGATTATGTAAAATATATGATATCTATAGCATATAATGAACCTTTAAGATAATTAAAAATAGTCTCAGGTAATATCTGAAGTTTTAATAAATTATAAGGACAGTGAGATTTTATTCATAGCAAATTAAGTCATCTTCCAATGTACTCTGAAATGTCAGCTTTTAAATAATTCTTTACATGTAAGAAAATACTTCTCTTTAATATTTAAGCTCAGTCAATGTAACACATTTTTCTAGGAAAAAGACCTTTAACCCAAATTTCATTTTTTCCCATTTCTAACATTGAGATAACACTATATAATAGCATAAAAGTTTAAGGTGTGCTTCATTACAAATCAACACCAATAGACACCAGTACGCCCACCACTAAAAAGCCAATTCTGGCCTTCACTGTATAACCGATCCCTTGTATTTGGTCTCCATGCCCCTCATCCCACTTCCCTCTGGCAACCACTAATCTGCTCTCAATCTATAAGTTTGTTTTTGTGTTGTTAGTGTATTTAACTTCGTTTATGTATATGCCACAAATGAGTGAGAGCATATGATGTTTGTCTTTCTCCGTCTGGTTTATTTCACTTTGCATAATATCCCCTAGGTCCATTTATGGTGCGTCAGATGGCAGGATTTCAGCCTTTTTTTTTTTTTCCCAGCAACTGTGGTTTTCCATGGTATTCATCATGCTTTTTTATTAAACCATATGTCTGTGGGCACTTACATTCTTACAAGCTCTTGGCTATTGAGTATAATGTGGTGATCATGGGGGTGCCTATGTCTCTGTTGCAATTAGTGTGTTTGCATTTTTTGGTTTAATATCCAGAAGTGGGATGACTGGATTGTATATAATGTCTGTTGTTAACTTTCCGAAGACTGTCCACACTGCTTTCTGTAATGGCTGCTCCAATTCACATCCCCGCCAGCAGTGTGCAAGGTTTCCCTCTCTCCATATCCTCTTCAACAAGTGTTATGTGTCTTTTGGAAAATGACCATTCTCGCTGGTGTGAAGTGGCATCACGTTGTTCATTTTAGGATCCAGAAGTTCTAGGTATGTAGCTAACAGGATTGAAAGCAAGTGCCAGATCTTTGTACTCTCCTGCCACTTGATGGTATTATCCACAATAGGCAAAAGATGGAAACCACTCAAATATTGACAGATAAGTTGATAAACAAGATATATATATGTTTGTTTGTTTGTTTATTTATTTATTTATTTATTTATTTTTATAGAGGCATGCTTTATTTGTTTGTTTGTTTTGTTTATACATGCACTGGGTACAGTCAGAAGAGCGGGAGGGTGAAAGAATTCACCAGAGCAGAGCAGGGAGCAGAGCAGGCAAAAGGACCGAAGTACACTGCTGAGGGGAGCAGCAGGCAGCAGGAGAGGTCTGCGCGCCATGTGGGAGACCCTCCTCCGGTGGCCAGGGAGCAGCCGGGGATCGAACCGGCGCCGCAGAGGCCACGGGCAGCTTCGCAACCCAGCACTCAACCGCTGCGCCACCGGGGAGGCCTGAGATATATATGTTTATAATGAAACATTATTCAGTTTAAAAATGAAAGAGGTTCTAAAACATGGACAACATGAATGAACCCGGACTGCTCAGTCCTAAGTGAAATAAATGTACCAGGCAGAAAAGCCCAGATATTGTATAACTCTCAAGATGAATGCCTTGGGATCATGAAATTCATAGACAGAACAGTGATGTGCAGGCACTGAGCATAGTGGGGAAGTTGCTGAGGATTTGTTGCTTCTTAGGCACAGAGTTTCAGTGTGGGATGACAAAGTTCTGTAAAAGGATGGTGATGGTTGACACTGTATAAAATGTCACTGAAATGAGGACTGAAAGCATTGAAGATGGGTAATTTGATGCAAGTTTTAACATGAAGCAATTGCATTCTTTTAGTCTGTGTGTATGTGATTTTGTTTGGCTGATTGTTTCAGTTCATTTCTTTACTTAGTTTCCATGCCGAATAACTTTTCCAAATAACTTATACTATAGAACATACTTTTTGCAACTACCAAACTAAGTTAAATGTTATTAATATTGTGTAGATTCATTGCATTTCATGTAAATCATTGCATTACATTTTTCAGTTTCATGGAGACATTAGAATCTTATCAGTATATTCATTTATTTGGAAATTAAGTCTCATGTAAATAAATGAAAGTTCTATCTTAAAAGTAATGTGGGAATCCATTTTCAGAACTTTCAGGCATCACACTCTAACCTAAGTAAATCTGAAGTCTCAATTTTCCTATTAACCCTTTAATGATTGTATTTAATAGATTGTAAGCATAATAGCAGTTGGCCACTTTGATAAGTTATTTGGTCAATTAATATTTTTCATAAATATTTTAGTTCATATAAATAATGAGTAAATCTGTACTATGATTTAGTTTAGGTCAAATGGGCTTTAATAGAAACCCAAAATAAAATGTCTTTTAAAATAAGAGTTTAAGTGTTCTATCACAATGTGTTATTAATGTGGTAGTTTTATAAAAAAAAATTCAATTTTATTCATAAAGTTTTAAAGAATAGCAAAATTATATATTTATTACAAAATATTAATGATACAAGGATCACAATGTTAAACTCCACCTAGACAAAATATCACATAGAGGTCTAAGTAGAAAAAAATGTTATCAAGATTATGACTGTGTATTATATTTACTTCATTTTTATTCTTATAGTCTATTAAATGTTCTGTAGCAGCTTATTTTGGTGTATTCCATAATATTCCTAAAGCATCTTTTTCAAAGTTATTTTTCCACTATCTTCCTTTAGCTCATGATGATTATTATTCAGCGAATGCAATATAGAGTTTTTTCATTCTGGAAGTAGGCAATGTAAATCTTGATGTAAGTTTCCCTAATGATAAAAGCAGATTTTTCCCCTAATATACTGAGAAATTATTTTAAAAAATTGAGACTAGAAAACTTGATTTTTGAACTCCCCCTGCTATTAAGATTTATGTATATAAACACTGTGGTTTGTTTACATATGACTATTCATGTGCAAACATTTGTGCACAGTAATGGAAGGTTACAACTCAACCAGTTATATTTCATCCTCAATGGAATTAGTAGCATTAATATCCCACTAAGCATTGATTAATTGATTAATGGTATAATTAATATCCCTCTAACCCTATCAACCTTAGCATTCACTGTTTACAAAGGCTAAGGGCTGTTACTTCACCTGATCTCTCATAACTTAAGATTTAATTCCATTGAAAATAATAAATAATAATAATAACTAGCATGTATTGCAGTTTTCATTTTTATCAGACAGTACAACTACAACTACTCATTTAATCTCCACAACAACCACAAGAGGTAAATTATTAGTTTCCTAATTTTAAAACGATAGGTTCTTGTATATATTTTTTCTGATGTGATCTAAGAATGATTTGGGTCAAAATAAGGAGGGGAATTGTATGGGGACTATAAGCAAGATGAAAATCCATACATTGTGCAAAAATGAAAAATGATGTAAAAATATATATATAATAAAATAAATACTACTCTGAGAAATGCAATTAATGAAGAAATGTTTACCTTTGAATAATTATATTCCATTTTGTGTTTGTGTCCAGACACCAGACAGAAATCACAGCAACGGGATGGAAAACATCAAAAACTAAAGGTAAGGACTCATTAAACTACAAAATGAGAGGGAACTGGTTACACAAAGAGATAAACAAAATTCTGAGGCCCACCCACATGGATAACAGATGCAGAGGCAGAAGCTCTATCTAGGTTAGTCAATGAAAAATAAAGACATAGGGCCTCCCCTGGTGGCACAGCTGTTGAGCGCTGGGCTGCGAAGCTGCCTGCAGCCTCTGCAGTGCCGGTTCAATCCCCAGCCACAGGCAAGGGTCCCACATGGCGTGCAGACCTCTCCTGCCGTGCCCGCTACTCCCCTCAGCAGTGTACTTTGTCAGTCTGCCTGCTCTGCTCCCCACTCTGGCTCTGGTGAATTCTCTCACCCTCCAGTGCTTCTGACTGTACCCGGTGCTTGTATAAATAAATAATTAAATAAATAAACAAACAAATAAATAAATAAATCTTTAAAAAAAAAAAGACATAAACTGGGAAGACCCCTACCAAGCCTCAGACTCAGAAGTAAGCAGAGTGGGGTTGTGGGAGGAGGGACGTGTTAGAGGGCAGTTGTGTTGTAGTGACCACAGCTGAAGGGGAGATTCTGTAGCACCAAATCATAAACGAGGTTACACACCAGTATTACCACACACACAATTTCTCCTAGTATTAAACCAAAGTCTGAGGAGAAGGGATAATAAGACTGCCAGAATTGCTCCCAAAAGCCTGTCAGGCATTTATGACCTCATGGGTGGAACTTGAGGGGATGGTGCTCAGCAAAATAAGTCAGAAGACAGACCATTGCCTGATGGTTTCACTCCTGTGTGGAGTATAAAAGAAAAAAAAAATATCTTGAAAATTAAGTATAAGTCTGAGGCTACCATTGGGGACAGGGAGAAAGCAGAGGGGTGAGGGGGCAGTCTAGGAATGGGTGCTCTGGTGATGGGTGTGCTGTGGTGACATACAGTTGTGCAGGTATGAATTATACCCCTAAAACATGTACCCCTAAAACATGTCCCCTCAGTAAATGTAAACACACACACACACACACGAACACACACACAGATGAACACACACAAAAACACACACAAACATACACATGAACATACACACACACACACACCTCTGCCAGAAAAGCCTAGTCTAAATGTGCAAAGACTTAGCAGAGTTGCCTAGGATATCAGCACTGACTATGGGGAAGAAGCTCAAAAGCACTTGAGAATTTTTTCACCTGAATATATCCCTAGGGGCCTCCCTTGTGACACAGAGGTCCAAGTCTAAGCGCTGTGAAGCTATCACCAGCCACTGTGGCCTGAGTTCGATCCCTAACCAGGGAGCTACCCACATGGCACAGCAGACCTCTCGTGACTTGCCCGCTGCTCCTCTCAGTGGTGTATTTTAGTCGATCTGCCTGGTCTGCTCCCCACTCTGTCTCTGGTGAATCCTCTCACCACCGCACCTCTGGCCTATACCCCAGTAGTTGCATGCATAAATAAAAAATCTAAAACAAATCCCTAGGATCTGTGATTATTTCTTATGCTGAAATGTAGGATAGAATAAAAGATCCTGAGATAAGTGGGTCATCCTGAGGTGCTATGGGATAGCTCCTCGCAAGACAAAGGAGAGGGAGACTTACTCACACAGCAGGGGCAGCAGCCTGTGGCTATGGAGTCAGCAGGGACTGAGGCAGCCATGGCGGGGTCCGCTGAAGTTGGGGAAAGCAAGGGACCAATTCTGCCCTGGAGCTTCGGGGGGGAAACGTGTCCCTACTGACCCTTGGATTTCAGGCTAACATGACTGATTTCAAAGCTGGCATCGGGAACTGAAGGAGAATGAAATGGCAGCAGTTGTGAGCCTTCATGTTTCCCACACTTGTTCACAGTCCCAGGAAATGTTTCTCCAGCCCACGCAAAACGGCAGAGTCGTCCCCAGGACACGGGATCCTGCAGGCCTCCGCCTCGCACAGACCCTGCCAGGGAGCCACCAGGGAAGTGTGACCTTGGCACCGGACCTGCAGCGCCAGGGGCTGTCAGTCACCTGGTCTCCTGGAATAGGACAGCAGAGAGGCATGTTTCCATAGCAACCAGAGCAAAGGTAGATGGTTCATTTATTTTCAAGTTTGGCATGCACATCGTCTTTCTTAGAAATGGTCAGATGCCGTTCTCTTCCAGATAAATGTCACATTTGTGAAATTGGGCCATGTGCCAGGTGAAAGCAGCCAGTTCTAGTCAAAGGGAAAATTACTGGGCCATATACCACTTTTTCTGATCAGGAATGATACGTCAGACAACGATAAATGGTCACATCCCCACTATGTGAAAGCACTCCTAGAAATATAAGGAAAAAGTCACACCTTAATAACCCTTGGTGGAATATTTCACATCAAAAATTAGACTGTAGCTAAAGTGAGTAGATACTAGAGCATGAATACATCATTGAAGTATGGTCAAGGCTGTCACTACACAACTTGAAAAGTTAAAACCAAATCCACAGGTGGGGCTTCCCTGGTGGCCTACAGGGTAAGTCTCAGCTCTATCACCTGGATGATCTGAGTTCGATCTGCAGCCAGGGAGTGACCCACATGGCGCAGCAGACCTCTCCTGACTCTCCCGCTGCTCCCCTCAGCAGTGTATTTCAGTAGATCTGCCTGTTCTGCTCCCCACTCTGTCTCTGGTGAATCCTCTCCCCCCCACACCTCTGGCATACACCCCCAGGTCATAAATAAATAAATCTTTTTAGAAAATCCATAGAGGAAAAAGGAAAAGTAAAAGAAAATGAGAAGCAAACTAGATAATTTTTTAATGCCTCCTTTTAGGAAGTGAAAAAACAAACATCTGGCAATATGATACAATACAATATTAATAGACATTATTGGGTATAAAAAAAAAACATAGCCATAAATGCTGGTGGGTTTAAACAATGATAACATGTCATGTGTATAGGATTTTGTTAACATACTGGAGAGTTTAGTTAAATAACATGTTAGTGAGAAAATACCACTTAACTAGTTTGACTGAAAATAGAATAAAAGGAAAATACATTATGGCCACTTCAAGTTTATTTAAGGAATAGAGACTGGTTTATAAATATAAAAATCAAAAATCAGTGAATGTAGTAATTGATAAAATGTTGTATAAATGATCTTTAATATCAGAAAGACAAAGTGCCCACTAATGGTTTCTTGTCTCCAACATTAGCCTGCACAGTACTAATCAGTACAAGAAAGGAAAAAGAAAAGGTTTCAGCATTGCAAATTTAAAAACTCTTTGACATAAATATATGCTAAGTAAAATTTCAGGTAAATTTTATTAATCTTTGATAGAAAAATTCACGGTACATATTTTAGGCCACTATATTAAATTATAAGGGTTTAATTAGCACTGTAGAGAGTACGAACTATGCAAATGCAATTTGTTGCCCTGATTTTTGTCATGATCAGTTCAAAATTGTTGCTAAATTTATTTCTGGGTGAAATACTTCACCAGTATTTTTTTTTTGATCCTGTCAAATTTCTTCCTCTACATGTGTCTAAAGTTTTATCTTACTAAATGTAATTGAATAGGACATATTTGTGTTGATTTTAATTGCCATAGGATTAGATTGATAGGTTTACCCATATGGAAGCAGAAGCCAAAAATGTGAATTTCATGTTTCAGAGAAATATCTTAGAGCCCCCTAAATCAGTGTTGCAAAGCAGTGTTATCTCCATGAAAAGATAAAATTTTTTAAAAGAGAAAATTCTGCATTGTAGGTGTTTATCATTTAAAAAAAAATGTTCACAATGGGAAATGGAGTTTTAAGGTAGCAATTGAATGCTGAATTTCCAAATGGCGGTTGATAAGTGTCAATTTATCTATTATAGTAAACTTATAAGTAACCCACCAGGCTTGATTAATTGTGTAAACTAGGAGGCTGTTCTTGTTTGACATGCCGCTTTTATGCTATTTGGCCCCAAAGGGAGTGTGTTTATGCATCCTACTTATAATCTAAATGTTCCTGTGTCTTGCTTATCTACAGCTAGAAAAAATGTCTCCCTTCCAGCGTTCACTCCCATTTTAAGTCAAGTTTGGCTGCCAAAGGCCAAATGCTAATTTTTCCCAAGCAATTATGAATTAGTGTCACTGACTTGTCAGGAACAGCAGGTGAGGCGGTGACAGGGCAATGGTGACAAGTTTGTCAAACTAAACAAACGGGGAGAAATGTTAATTAGCTTTCCTTCACTTGATTTTATGATGTATAAAACTAGAACAGGCTTGTTAGAACACTGTCAGATACTGGTTTTTTGGTTTATAAATGTGTTTACATAATATCTCTTGAAGGTTAATGAGAGCATTTTCATTAACTAGATCGGGCTTTTCAAATTAGACTATGCATAAATCCCAAGGAAGACTTGTAACAGAGGTTTTTGTTACTCTGGTCACAAAGGCCAAAAGGGTTTTCTCTGTTGATGCATTTCAGTCGACGTAGATATTAGGGGTGGTCATAAAATGGGTTATAATCACATAAGTGTAAAATATAATTATATATGCTATTTAGATAAGATAATGAGGCTTGAGTATCTTTCTATAGTTAGTCTTTTTTTTTGGCTCTTATGCAATAAAGAAAATGTTGAATTAGCCAAGCTATTTATTATGAGAAAAGAATGTAGGCTTTAATAGCTTTGAATAAATCGAAAACAAGCAACATGATTGTTTTTGAAGATCTAGCTCATAAGCGACTTGGTATTTAATTTTGTCCAGGCTAATGTGACAGTGGAAAAGAGAAAAATTAACAACTGATGAAGATGGGCTTGCTGTCACATACATAAATATGAGTAAGTATCTAATGCATGGCTACGCTAGAAATGTATCCCCACAAGCTTTGCCCATTCCACAAATAGTCCTTTGATGGCAATCATTGTATTATCAGCAGACCAGTCTATGAAAATAGGAATATAAACAATATGCTTTCAATTTTAAAGGAATTAAGTTCCCCAGTCATTTCTAATATGGTTTCATTTCTTAAATATCTATTGAATGTTGAAACTGCCATTTTTTACTCCTGTTAATATGTCCATTCTATCAAAATTCAGCCATATTTTTATTAAATTAGCACTTTGATATAAAATCAAAAAAATATCTATTGAATGTCTGTCTGTGTGCATGTTACATACAATGTTCTATATAATGCAGTTTTAGATTTATAATATTGTTCTCTATAGTATATCACGTTACTTAAAATTTCAGCTTTATCGGGTGGTATAATATTTGAAACACCATCTGTAACAGCTATTATTCACTGAATTCTGAATACATGTTTCTTTTAAGCAAGTCATGGCTTACGGATCCACAAACACAGGTATGTCACATCCATCACAGCATGCAGCTGCTTCCTAATTGTCCCATGGATTCTTCTGTTGTGTTGCAGTAGTTGAGCCTCAGAAATTATGGAAAGAAGTGGAAAGTGAATAGTCAGTCTGAAATATCCATCGTGGGGAGGGATCAAAAAGCAATTATTGAAATGTTTAACTAATTTATAAGCTGGAGAGATCTGTCAGGGTAACCAATTAGGCAAGCCAGGTATTTGCTATACGCATTTGTGTATGCGTTTATGTAACCAACTGAGGGAAATAGTTTTAATACTGGAGGCACAATAATGATCTGTGTACTAGTACTGATCTAATTTTATAAAGGATTTCTATCTTGCATAATAGGTGCTAAAATAACTTTAAAATTTACTCCTATTGCATTTGTTTCACTATCTTATGAAAACTTAATACTAAAAGAATATTTGTAGGTTGAGGGATATATCTGTGTTCTTGATGCAAACTTTGAATTCTTTGTTCATATTTAAAAAGTAACAGAAAAAGTGGTTTAATCTGTCTTGACTTTAGTGTCTGGTGCTATAGGAACTGCATGCCTTTGTGGTATCTAATTCTTTCCCCCAACTTTCTTAAGAAATGCAATTCCAGTTTGTTTTTTTTTTTAAAGAGGTGTCTTATTTCATGAATCCCTTCCCCTTCATTCCTTGTTCTTCACTTTTGGGGTCATATCAAAAAACCTATTCTAATATTTCTTGTTTTAATAATGTCAGAAGGTCTTTCCAGGCACAAGTTACTAACAAAGGTCAGTAAATCTGTTTCATTTTTTTTTTGCATGAATTTTGAGGACAGAATTACAATTTCTAAAAAAAAGTGTCAGTTTTCCTTTTTGCAGCCTCTGAAAACTTTATGTAATCTGTAAAATACAGATATCAATATGTAATGAAATGGCAGATCTGGCAACATTTCAGTAAGGATTCACATTCTTACATTTTTTAAATTGCATTCTTTATTAAAGTAACATTGGTTTAAAATAATGCATAGGATTAAGGGATGCAGGTTCTGACCTCTGGAAATGGTACCCTACCCCACCACACCTGCCACCCAAGCACCCATAATCCTCCACCACAGTCCAGTGTATACTTGACCTGAATTTCACTTGGTGATTTTTGAAGAGTGATTGTAAAGTCACAGTTCCCTTAGTAGGTCAGAATCTCCGGGACCAGGAAGATTTCTAACAAGCATGTGAGAAGATTCTTATTCTTCAGAAAATTGGGGAAATACTAATGTAGGTTTTCTTACTCAAAAACTAAACATTTTTTTTGGCATATATATTACAATTGTGTTTCTTAGAGAATTATCCAGTCTTGAATTTTCAAGTATTTTTAAATGTTATTTTTCTCATAGTAAGTTTAGTTTGCTCAGATTAGTGATTATATCTCTTTACAAAATTTTGTACATTTATAAATAACAGTATGTTACACTATTTGGTATTATAATGCTCAATAGTGCTGATTATATTATTCTTTCCATTTTATTGAATGCCTCTATTGGACCTTTCTTAGTTTCCCAAAGATTTTATTATTTTCATGAGTCAGATGCATGTTGATTGCTATTTTGATCTAATATGAACTTACTCATAAACAGCTTTTAACTTTCAGTCAATATTTTTAGTTTAGCTTTTATATATTTCCCTAAATTACTTGTAGCCCCGTGTTTCTCAGATTCATATATATGTATATTATACACATACTCATAAATTTACCTTAATTAATGTGTGCATAGTTAGATGGTTCTTGAAATTAAGTAGCAGGTAAGTTGTTGGACCCGATGAGAACTAATGTTATTTCATGTTTTATATTTGGTTCTGAACATCACCTATTGCTTACATAATGTGTCTGAAAATGTGCTTTGAAGACTAAAACAAATTTTGGTTTACATTTTTCCCCCTACCCCCTTTCCCTTGTAATGCAGTCCTTTCTTCTCAAACTCAAAAAACTCAAGTCATTTATTGTCAATTTGGGTTTCTTTTATTTTGTTAAACTAACTGCTATGTAAATACCCAATATTTGTCTTTGCCATTATGAGTTGCTTTACTGCACACTAATCACTTGAACTTGACTTGGTTTGTTAAAAGTAGCGGCCTTTGGTCTTTATTTGTGGCTGAAAAGTGTTCTACTCCATGGATTTACCACATCTCGATCCAGTCATGTAGGAGTAGGCACTTAGGTGGTTTCCACTTTCCAGCTACTGTCAACAGTGTGGCGGTAAACACTGTAGAGCTCTGGTTTTGGGGCGGAGAGGTCATGCTTCACCGCAAACATGTGCTACGTCTAGGGAATCTGTTCTGTTAAGAGACTGTTGCTGAGCAGTGCCTGAGATGGTAGGTTTTCCCTGGATGTGACATGTATGTGGGGAACCGTACCCCATCTAAGAATGAAAATACACATGAAGGTTGGGGGCAGAGTTGAGAGTTGCTGGAAAAGTGGGTGACACCTTGACTTGCTGAACTTCCCAGGTCATTTCTTTAGAAGACAAATTTTTCCAGGTTAGGCCGTTGATCTTTCCCATAGAAGTCGGGGTAGTTTTCTGCTACAAAACAAACAAAGTGAGAATTGGCTTCAGTGTAAATGCACCTTCATTAAGGGAGACAATGAATTAGAAAGGGTCTGCATTTTGTCAGATGATTCAGGACCTATTGTTCAAAAGAACTGTGAGTATTTCAAGATGTGGTCTAACAAACAGACTGCTGTTTCATAAGAAATATTAAAACAGCATATTTAAAATGTTTCTCTTACTGAGGAAAAAGATGCCATATAACTCACTTGAGTCTTTTCTAATTATAGGGGAAATAAAGCCAGCGTATAATTTGTCTCATACTCGCAATGTGAAAATGTTGGCCATTTTAAAAATTCACTCCATTTTCTCTAATCTTTTTCTCAGTAAAATTGACTATAGGTTTTGGCATCATGTATTTTAGACAAAGGAAAAAAAAAATCCAGTTACATGATGCCTCACGGCAATGCTATCGTGGTGGTCACTGTAAACCCCAGAGCGCAATGTTAGGCCTTAGCGCGCTGGTGTGAACGCCCTCGCCTGGCACCGCGCCCCCCTCAGCGAAGGGAAAAGGAAGGTGACATTGTTCACTAGCTTTATGAATACAGGTGTGCACCCCAAAGCAGAAATAGTTTTTCAAATCAAAACTGGGATAAATAAATTACAAAATGAGGGCCTCCCCTGGTGGTGCAGTGGTTGAGTGTTGGGCTGCGAGGCTGCCCGCAGCCTCTGCAGCACCGGTTCGATCCCCGGCTGCTCCCCGGCCACCAGAGGAGGGTCCCACATGGCGCGCAGACCTCTCCTGCCGCCCGCTGCGCCCCTCAGCAGTGTACTTCGGTCCTTCTGCCTGCTCTGCTCCCCGCTCTGGCTCTGGTGAATTCTCTCACCCTCCCGCGCTTCTGACTGTACCCAGTGCTTGTATAAATAAATAAATACATCTTAAAAAAAAAACTATTAAAAAAATTGCAAAATGGGAAAAAGTGCATGCAGATGGTGTGCCACAAAGTAGGCATCATGTTTTAGGATTTCAGAAAAACCATAGAAAACATTTAAGTTTCTAACGATGAATTAAAGTATAATCAGCTGAATGACAGCAATTGGTAAAAGCTGACAATGATGGGAGACACTTTTGGAAACTGACTCATTTGCCGCTGTTGCTCATGGTGTGAAAATAACCCTTTTTTAAGATTTATTTTTTTAAAGATTTCATGTATTTATGCAAGAACCAGGGTGCAGGCCAGAGAGCTCTCCTCTCTCCTTCCTTCTCTCCTGGGGTTATGATCTCTCCCCCGCCTCGGCTCCCCCCTTTCTCCTGTCCTTTCTCCTCCCTCTCTCCTCCCCTCACCCCTGCTTTCTCTTCTCTCCCTTCTCCTCTGCTTTCTGCTCTCTCTCCCCCTCTGCTGCCCTCCCCTCTCCCTGCTTCCTCTGTCCTTTCTCCTCTCCATTCTCCTCCTTTTGTCTCTGCTCCCTCATGTCTCCCCTCATCCCCCTCCCCCCTTCATAGCTCACCTCATCTCCTCACCTCTCCCCTCTTACTTCTGTCCTCCCCACCTGTCTCTTCTCCTTGCCTCCCTCCACTCCCCTCACCTCCCCCTCCTCTCCTCTCCTCTCCCCTCCCCTCCTCTCCTCTCCTCTCCCCTCCCCTCCCCTCCCCTCCCCTCCCCTCCCCTCCCCTCCCCTCCCCTCCCCTCCCCTCCTCTCCCCTCCCCTCCTCTCCTCTCCTCTCCTCTCCTCTCCCGTCTCTCCTCCTTTCCCCTCTCCTCTCTCATCTCTCCCCTTTCTCCTGTCCTTTCTCACCTCCCTCCTCATCTTTCCTCTTTGTCTCCTCCCTCAAGTCTCCTCTCTGTGCTCTCCACTCCAATCCTCTCCCCTCCTCCTCTTCCCTGTCTCCACTCCTCTCTAGTCTTGTCTCTTCTGTTCTCTGTCCTCTCCCCTCTTCCCCTCTGTCTGTTCTCCTCTCCCCTCTTTCTTCTCTCCCCCTGCACTCCCCTCTTCTCTAGTCTCCATGCCATTCTCATCACTCCCCGTTCTCCTCCCCCTCCCCTCTGCTCGCCTTTCTAGGTTCTCCTCTCCTCCTTCCTGAAAATCTGTATAGATTTTTTTTTTAAACTTTTTTTTTAAGATTTATTTATTTATTCATGCAAGCACTGGGTACAGTCAGAAGCGCGGGAGGGCAAGAGAATTCACCAGAGCCAGAGCGGGGAGCAGAGCAGGCAGAAGGACCGAAGGACACTGCTGAGGGGAGCAGCGGGCGGCAGGAGAGGTCTGCGCGCCATGTGGGACCCTCCTCTGGTGGCCGGGGAGCAGCCGGGGATCGAACCCGCAGGCAGCTTCTCAACCCAGCGATCAACCGCTGCACCACTGGGGAGGCCTGAAAATATGTATAGATTTTAATTGTAACATTTTATTACATAAGAGCACCTAGGAAGGTGTGGGGGATGAGAGGGAAGAGGAGAAGGAATAAGGGAGAGGGAAGAGCAAAGGGCCAACTGCGTCCTTCCCACTTTTCCTCCCTCTCGAAGATGCAAAGAAAGTGAAAAATAAGACACAGACTAGTAAGAAACTAACAAGACTGAAAAGTGAACAATGAGACACAGATCAGTCCTCGTCTATGGAAGTAGCGAGAAGGGGTTGGGACAAACATGCTACTAGGAAACTCATGAAGGCAACATTATTTTATTTTTATATTCCCCATACAATTGCACACCATTGATTTTGACCCCAACCCCCCCCATACTGTGTCATCTGGTTCATATTCTTTGTTGATTTTGATATTTTCTTTCTTATATTCTTTTTCCTGGTCCCTTATTTAGGTTTTCTAGATTCCTGCTATGAGTGAGACCATCCGGTATTTTTCTTTTTCTTTTTGGCTTATTTCACTGAGCATGATCCCTTCCAGCGCCATCCATGTTGCTGCAAATTGCATGTGTTTATCTTTTTTGAATGCTGAGTAATATTCCATGGTGTATATGTACCACATCTTCTTGATCCAGTCATCTATTTTTGGGCATTTGGGTTGTTTCCAAAGCTTAGCTATTGTAAACAGTGCTGCTATCAACATATGGTGCAGGTGCTCTTTGGAGTTAAATGAAGGAAACATTACTCTTGACAGTGACATGAGTCCTGCCATACACACCTCTGCCAAAATAAAGAGCTATTGCTGTTGCATTCATTAATGAAAACACAGTAGATCCAAGACATTCTCAGTGGAAATACTATGTATTTTCCTGAAGTGGCAACAGATTATAGCATAACAGGACAAAACCTAGCAGATATAGAAGTCCTTTGCATGAGGTTTTATTAAGCAGATAAAAGAGTGCAGCCTACATTTTTATATGACCTTCAATGTGCTTTGCAAAGCTTAGAGGGAAATTAAAAGGATGCCTTCTACTCTAATGACTTCCTGTAATGAAAATCTGTTTGCCCATGATTAAAATTCTTCCTGTTTTTTTCTACTTCATTGATTTTCTCCTTGCTAACTGCTATCCATTCATTTCAGTCTGCAGTTAAACTATCAGATGATGATGGCACAGCAATTTTATAAAATAGTACCAACTTTAAAAATCATAAATGTAAAGTATGAAATTGCTTCTGTCTGAAAATAATGTAATGGAAAGAGAGAGATTAGAAGTCATTATACATGCCCAAAATCGCGCTTTATTGCTTATGGAACATTTCACTATCTTAGATGTGATCCATTAAAAAATATTGTCATTTATTATGTACTTTAATATTTGCTAAGCTGTGTTTACATTTGGTTCAAAGTAAGTTCTTCAAGTCATAAAAAAATGTTCAACACTGTACAGTTCAGGAGAAGTTTCTGTTTTACGTAGCTGTTTCATAGGGGAAAACTGGTTGGAATTGGGACTTAAAATTTCATATTCAAAGACTGAAAGAAAATGTTGGCCTTGGGTTAAAATCAAAGTTTAATTCTTTGGCTGAACACATTCCTTAACTGTTATTAGTTACAAGAAAAAAAAAAAAAAGATCCACTACATTAAATTTAAGTTTTCTATTAAAAGCCTTCACCATTTCAAACATACTGAAGGGTAAGACGTGTGTGCACAATAAGTGTTTAGTTACTAAGAACTATATAGTTTCCAACATGTATACTGTCATTTTGATATGTCAGAGACACACATACTTAGGTCTAGGTCACCTACTATTTTGTTTTGGGGGCTTTTAGCATTGTTATGCTCATGTTTTGTAAGATTTTGAATTATAATCAATGATGCATTTTTAAGTGTAATGTATGTTTATTCAACTGACACTCTCTGTCCTTTTATACTTTCTCTTTTGTTTAGAGTGTGCTATATTTTCTTTGATTAGCAGTAATTGCTCCAAACCATCATAGAATGTACCTTCCACTTACCTCTTTCGTTTCTCCGTTCCTTCTGTAAGATCTACTGACAACCACAACTCACTGGATGTTTGGTTATTGTATGCACCAGTTACAAAGTGCTCAAATTGACTATAAAGAAGAAAATTATCTTTGCATTGTCAAATATTTGGGAAAGCTATTTAAAAATAATCGTCGTGGTCAGAACTAATGCTAAAATACCTAAGTGGCAGCAGAACTATCAATCGTAAATCATACTTGCCCTTGACTTTCTCAGTGAACCCATGTGGAAATAAAAATCCTTGCCTCTGCGCCCCCCACAACAAACAATGATCTACCAAATGAATAATTAATTTAAACTAAAACATTCAAGTTATGTCAAGTTTCTGAATTCCTTGACTTAACCTTTTTGGTTAATCTTTTTGTCAATACAGTTCATCCCACGATCTACACTTTGTTTCACTTTCCCTACATGACATTTCTTCTTTAATCTCAGTGACACCTCCACTATGGACACTGGGCTAGAAACTCTCCTGATCTCTCTCTGGGTTGCCCTGCAACTGCAGACTTCTTGAATGGAAATCTGGTCTGATACCGCCATTTCATATACTATATCTCAAGGTTAGCTTTTCCGAATTTCATTCTTGTTCACCTTGCTCCAACGTCACTGCTCTTTTTGCATTTCTTTAATGCTACCTTAGGTGCTGCAGGTCCCCATTATCCATACTGATAATTGCAGGCAGAGCAGGCTGGCACATTGTCTTATCTGTCAAAACACTCCATGGAACGATCTGATTAGTGACCACATTGTCAAACATGACTCAGTAGAACGATGATAAATCCCTGAGGTTTGGTCTTTCAGAATTAGGGTGTCTATAAATGCGGGTAACATAAGATGGAAAACAGCAAGAGGAAGTAGAATAAAAGGCAACCTGAAATACCAAGATTTGTATAATAGCCTTATTTTTCGCAGAAAAATTCCTTAAAATGGACATGAATCCTTCAATTTATTACGTAAAATGTCTTCAGTCTCAGTATCAATGCTGCTACTACCGATGACTGCTTCTCTATTGATTGCATATTTTATCTCAGTTATTGTCTGATCATTGCCTCCATAATTCCACCATTCTGGTACCTTTGTGAACCATGCTCCGGAACTGCAGAAACAGACTCCAGGAGATGGAACACTTGCCCCTTCATGAGTGAGACTCAGCAAGTTGAGCCCAAATCAAGGTCCTGATCCTTACCAAAGCCTCTGCCATATGTGATTTGTCAATTTGACTCCTGTGCTTTCCATAGCCCAGACAGTTACAGATGCTGACTGTAAATTGATGAACAAGATTGGTAGACAAATGACATTAAATTGCTACAGAAAACTTAACTCAAGCTTATGGCGTCAAGTGCATTTCAATAGGGCAAGAGAGTGGGTTCAACTCCAAGACAGGTGGGAATTTACATTGGATGAGCAGAATGAGGGCAAGACTGGGGGGCAAGTGACTAAGAGAAGCTGTCCAAGGGAGGGAGGGGTGTTCTACTTATAACTGTTTAAGACATTTCCTGTTGAAGGCCAACTGAACACAGGGACGAGGTCGCAAAGATGAGGGCTAACAAGCTCACCAAGGAATAAAAGTAGTCATTTCCAGTGTTGGCAAGGCTTGGAGAGTTTCTCGGGGGTTGGGGGTGGTAGCTGAAGTGGGATGCAGTTTTACGTCAGCTAGCAGTTGAGGATGTGATACTTGAGCTGTAATAGTAATGTTCCTATTAACTCGCATCAAGGTAGTTTTGGATCCCTCTATAATAATTTGCCACATATACTATAGAGGCCTCAATGACAGTATTCCAATAGACTAAATTTTAGAAGTGTATTTCCCAGTAGACTGTCTGTAATGCAATAATTTTATTTATTACTCTGTCAAATCCAAAAGTGCCTCAAAATGTTTCCGACACTCATTTTTTGAGCAATGAAAGACAAAATGTACTTTTCTAACACTTAAGTCTTAAGTGTTCTTTTAAAATAGAATGCCAATTATATTTCAACATCCTTAGTAATAACCTTCTTTCCCTCAAATATAGCAAGAGAAGGCTTAGGTTTTAGTAGGAAAAACAGAACTTCCTGAAAGAATCTATCCAAACTTCAATTTTATCAGAGAAATTTTTCCTCAGAGTTGTCCTGTATTTTATTTTACCTGAGAAAGGAAGATAAAGAGCACTTTGTTCTGACACACAGAACAATACCAATATAGAACGCTTTTCTCTGGATATTTGTCCCAGCTAGGTTTTCCTATCTATCTCTATACATTTCAAACTGCCCTTCACCCTGGGAATAAAGCAAGCCCATCTAATAGTCTGCATAGCAAAGGAATAATCAATTATAATAGAGAAACCCAGCAATGCTAAGTCATCCTGACCCATTGTGCTCACTCACCCAAGAAAGGACTCACACAAAATGGTGTGAGGTGAATACCATTATCATCTAGTCATAAGCTAAATATGTCAATTTATCACATGGCACACAAAGGGGAGAGAGCCCTTAAGCACAATCTAAACTTTGGCCTAGTCAAATACAGGTGCCACGCATGCCCAGCAATCACTGTTAACAGATTTGTTTTAAAATAAAACCACTTCCTTGTTTCCTCAAGGCATTGATCAGAGCAAATTTTGGATTTTGAAAAACAAGTTTCAAATGACTATATTGAAGTGTAAATGTAAATATTTCAAAAACTTTTCTCACTTAAGCTGCGTGTAATGTTCTCCCCAAGACCAAAAAGCTTAGGGTACTAATGAAGATGCCTAAATCCACCTCTGACAGTAATGAAATGTACAGAATATTATTGCTCCAACAACAGCCTTTTACAATTCAAGTAACACCTGTCCATTTTTCTCTTTTTTTATTTCAACCTACCTAAGTGATTTCTGAACTTTTGAGGACATATTCAAAATAACATTAAAAATCTGATGTAGAGTCTCCCTGGTGGTACAAGGGGTAAGACACAACCTATGAAGCTGTCTGCAGCCACTGCAGCACGAGTTCGATCCCCGGCCAGAGAGTCACCCACATGGTGCAGCAGACCTCTCCTGACTCGCCCGCTGCTCCCCTCAGCAGTGTACTTCAGTCAGTCTGCCTCTTCTGTTTCCCGCTCTGGCTCTGGTGAATCTTCTCACATCTCTGACCTGTACCCCAGCTCTTCTATGCCTAAATAAATAAATCTTTAAAAAAGATCTGATTTAAAAACTGACATGGAAATAAATATGCCTGGATGTGCAAAAGTCTATGTACAAAAGATATAAACACATATACACACACTAAGAATGCATGAATTGTGATGAGTGCAGTATTATATAATTAAAGAGATTTGTTTTTCAAATGATACTGGATTATTGAGGCCCGCAATAGTTAAAATTTATTTTTGACTTAGATTACTTAATTAAATATTGATTGAATGTGCACCGAACAGCATAACCATCACTTTTTTGGTTTGTCAGCATAAATTATGTTTCAAATGATGACAGTTTATAAAAATACATTGCATCTATTCTATATAACTAATCAACCAAGATATAATTGATTTCAGTGTTGTCATTATAAATTGTGAAACAGTTAAGGTGTATCTACTAGAAAACATTTTGCTCTTCAACTTTTAAAAATTAGAATGACAGTTAAAATTCATGATTTCAAAGTTATCAGAAAAGTCACAGTATATGAAAAGAAGTGTGACAATTCTGAAGGACAGAAAGAAAACTATGAAGAACTGATTCCAGTTTGTTTTGACAGTCTACAATTTAGCAACAGGTGTCATTATGAGAGGTGATAATCTTGATGCTGCTCATTTACAAAAATATTAAGTAGCAAATTACTTATAAAAAATACTATGTCTATCTGAAGATCCACATACTGAAAATGTATGCAGTACAAGTGATAATTACAGATGAATACTACAAATTGGACATGCTTTATTCTGATCAGAAGTAATAACCTGATCTTGCTTACCCTTAAATCCTCTTGTGCACATCAGTATAACTCTGAGATGCTTTCTCAAAAGTGTTATTAAAATAAAATCAAATTAAAAAATTAAAACAAAACAAATTGTGAGGACTATCAACAAAATTCTGTTGGTTAAACAGAAACTTACCGTCTCATAGTTCTGGAGTCCGTAGGAGTCCAAGCTGAGTGTCATGGTCTAGAACATTCTCTGTGAAAGCTCTCTTTGGACTTCTTACTGACCCTCTTGATATAGGCAGAGGTAGAAACTAAAAAAAAAAAAAAACAAAAAAAACAAGCTCTGGTGTCTACAGCAACTAATCCCGATAGATCATGGCCTTAAGAACTTTTATCCCTAATTGGGGATTAAGGCTCAGTAACAACAATTTAGAGGGACACACTCACTTACTCTAACATACAATCCTGACACATGCTTTCATTAATCAAGCCTGGGTTTCATCATTTAACAAGCAAGCACATGTGTGCCCTTAAAAAAAAATGACATGTATACTACTGAAAAGAAATTTTGGAGGTTGAAGTCAGATGCTTAAATGAACTGCATCTGTGGAACCCATTTGAACCTAACAGACTCCATTTTACTGCTAAGCAGCAGTCTTGAAACTTGAAAAACAAACAGGATGACTCCATTCCTTATCACCCCCTATGGAGGAACCCACACTCACTGATTTCTCATCAGTGCTTAGGCAGACATCCCAAGGCCATCTGTTGAGTACTAGATGAAGACCCCACACCACAACATGGAAGATTCCAGTGAAATAAACTAGGTCATTTCTTTGAAAAGTGGCATTAGACCACGACCTGCTTAATCCTTCACAAGACACTGGGCTCTGACTCTGGTGGGTCACACCTTGGCACTGCCCTGTGAGTGTGGCTTCTTATTCTCGAATACTTAATTTAAAAAAAGATTTGTACAAGCACTGGGGTACAGGCCAGAGGTGCAGGAGGGCAAGAGGATTCACCAGAGATAGAGTGGGGAACAGAACAGGCAGACTAATGAAATACACTGTTGAGGGGAGCAGTGGGCACGACAGGAGAGGTCTGCCGTGCCATGTGAGACCCTCGCCGGCCAGCCAGGATGGAACCGGTGCTGCAGAGGCTGCAGACAGCTTCACAGCGCTGCGCTCAACCCGCTGCACCACCAGGGAGGCCTTAAATACTTTACTGATTATAGTTTTTTTCAACACACACATGCCTCTTAACATGTGAATTCACCAGCAAGGCGAGTAAGTCCACACATGACTCAAGACTCCACTATTACTAGGAGTCAACCTCAAACACTCCAAAGACCAGTACGTATGTGGAGAAATAAGTCCAAATTCCAACAAAGCCGTGACTCTACAGTGTAGTCAGGGAAGAGAGGGTCAGGAGGCTCCATTTGATTTTTTCCCCCAAAAATCACAGGAGGAACCGTTAAAAGTTTGACAATACAATAAGGGAACCCACATCCCGAAAGAAAATGTCCTTGTTACATGAGGACATTGTGACTTGAAAGGCAAGTTCATTGGAATGAAAGGGGAAGCCCAACCAAACTGATTCTGGGGAACAACCCCACAGAAAACGTCCTGCGTGAGTCTCAAAGAATCCATCCCCTCTTCTCCTGCCCAGTGAAGGGCTGCCAGGGAATTCCTGCACTACAGTGGGCAAGGAGACACTTGACCATGAAAGTCTGCTTTTCCCTGTTCTCTAAGGCCAATCTCCACACTAATCTAAGGCAACAACAAATTATGCAAGCAATTTCACTTAATGGAAACATCTAGAACAAGAAATTTAAAGCCTAAAGACAAAAATGAAAAATGCATCAAGTGCAGGGGGGGAAAAAAAAAAAAAAAACAGAAAACAAACAACTCACCTTAGAAATAAAAATTACTAGAACAGATTAAAAAAAACCTTTGTTTTCCTCCATCCCCATGTCACTTACTAAGTTATATGCAGGCTGTCCACTCAAAGAGCCACTACCAGCATCTTCCATGGAAAATTAAGATTCCCTTCAGTTTCGTATTCAATCAACAGCAAGCATAATGTAAAAATAGTGTTTTCCTTTTGCTACATGCAAATTATCAAATGTGATTTCTTGCCTCTCCTAGGGAAGAGAAGACTGTCCTTTTTGCACCTTTATTTTTTCCTAAAATTTAGTTTTTACCTGACAGTGCATCCATCTACATTATGTTTGGGGGAGATAACCATTACCACAGACTGAGAAGTCTATGGAGTTTATATTACTTAAAATGTATTTGCAGAACATCACTGCATGTTTTTTAAGAAATTCAAAGGTAGAAATGATTACAACGGTATGCCAACCTAATGTAATTTACATGTGCCGTATGTTGTACATATCTGTATATACTTACACTTTTTATATTATAAGAAATTCTATGACCACATTGTACCTTTTGGCCACTTAATATTCACACAAAATCACTTTTGCATCACACCTTAAAATCTGTTCCTTCATTTAAGCAGATACACACATGGCGAAAGTAGGATTTCTAGCTACCACTGTGAGTAAAATAATTGATAGTTAAAATCAACCCATGATAAGTGTATACTAAAACCTAAGTAGGGTCCTGTACTAAAAGAAGATGATAAAGTAACAAACTCAACCAAATCTGACAACCAGAATTGATTCCAGAATACCACAATACTAATGAGGCTATTGAGACTCCCTTGCAAGGGATCCAAATCCTTGGTCAACAGCAGCCTTTGTAACTGTTGTTGTTTTGTTTTGTTTTGACTTTTGAATGACTTTTGAAGTGCCCAATAGATGTCATTTAGTGGGCATTTTTTATTTATTAAGCTTCACAATAATGATTTTTTTTTCATTTTTTTTACATCATTGTTCATTTTTAAACAGTATTTGCTTCCCCCGCCCCCTCGGGTGCAGTCCCCACAGTATCATCACCCATTTCAGCACACTTGGCCTCTCTGTTTTTGCCTTCTCTTCCACACCCCTTTGAGCAAACAAAAATACAGAAACACTTACTTTTCATTCTGTGAGCTTAGGGCTGGCTCTGCTCTTTCCTTTGGGATGATGCCATTGACTTGGCCCTTGGGACTCAGCACTTCACCTTGACCTTGAAATTCTGCCACTTTGTCTGTTTTGTCCCAATTTTACCTTTTTAAAACATAACTACTCAGGTACAGAGAGAGCTCTGTGGGGAGCTGGGGAGACCTGGCAGGGCTGTGCTTATTATATCACACGTATAACACAACTTTAGCCTCGTAACAGTTCAAATATTTAACAACTATCTTTCTTACAACAAATTAAGAGAAAGTAAGTCCATCCACACTGCCCCTTACATGTTTTGTAGGAAGAGAGATGTCCTGGCCCATACACCTTTTTTCAGAGATATATTATGCATTCTATTGGAAACCTCTAGAAATTATAAGTTTCATATTATATATTTATATAACTTATAAATCTCTCTCTATGTATGTATATAAATAACTAGCCAACACAATGTTGTAAGGTGGGCACCTGCCTAATGGGTTCCAGAAAAGATAAGGGGCCCCTGAGGCTAGAACTAAGTCAATGAAAGGGGGCGGCTAGGAGGGTTTGGGATGGAGGAATGAGCGGGAAAGTACTTCAGCTTTTAGTTTTAGTGATGATAATCCTTGGAGAGCTTTAAACTGGAGATGGACAGACTCAAACTCACATTCTGCATCACACTGACGCTGTTCATCAAACCACAGCACCAAACCAGTAGGTGTAGTACCAAAAACCTGTGGAAAAGCTAGGTGTAGACCTTGGTGGTAACATACATCTGAAGAGGATTGAGCCCACACTTTTCAATCTCACATATAGCGTCTAAACCCACATCTCCTCAATGAGGAAAAATAAAGCTAGTTCTGGAATCCCAAGCAGAGCAGATTTGGGCGGTGGCAAATTAGGTGCTGCACAGATTCTGCAGTCAGAGACCATAGGACCTTTTCACGTATCTAGTGAGTGGCATGAGAGGAGAGTCAAGAAGGCTGTGTGCTTGTGTGAGTGACTTTAAAACCATAGATCCCAACTGAGATGGGTGACGGCATGTGGAACGTGCACAGAGGAGAGAATGGGGTTAGGTTTGAATATGATAAATCTGATTGTCATCGCACATTCTAGAAGAGATGTCAAGTAGTCAGTTTGACAAATGTGTATGCAGTTCTAGAGAGACATCTTAACAGAAGATATAAATTTGAGATTGTCAGCACACGTATTAAAGATATGGGCCAGTTGAGATCAACTGAGTGAATGGAGAAAGCAAAAGGCTGAAGTTTGAAGGATCAGGGATAACTAGGGCCTTCCTTCCTGCCATTACCTTGAAAACACAAGAAGAAGATGGTAAGGGAAGCTGCATCTACAAGTTCATCACCCTCAGCCTGAGCTTCAGCCGTGACGTATGTGAGATACAGCACCCATCCCCTTGAATATGGTCATGGAGTATTTCTGCATGCAACATGTTAGGGTCCTGTGTTGCTCCTCACTTTTCTGGACACAGCAGCTGTGAGAGTTGTACAACTTAACAATAAAGAATATGAAGAGCCAGTCAAATAGCATAATGAGAGCTTTATAGCAGAAGTGCATTAATTTGCCAAAGAGAGATGATACAAAACTGTCTGAACTATTTTACATTTCCCTAAAGATTTCTGCAAATGAAGAGTCACCATAAGACATCCTGAGTGGGCCTCCCTGGTGGTGCAAGGGAGTAAGCACCGCATTATGAAGCAATCCACAGCCTCTGCAGCATGAATTCTATCCCTGGGCCAGACAGGGAGAAACCTACATGGTGTGGAAGACCTCTCCTGTCTCGCCTGCTGCTCCCCTCTGCAGTGTATTTCATCAGTCTGCCTGTTCTGTTCCCCATTCTGTCTCTGGTGTGATCCTCTTACCCCCTGCATCTCTGGCCTGTACCCCAGCTCTTGTATGCATAAATAAATCTTTTTTTTTTAAAGACATCATGAGTAACACATGAAATTGCAATGCAGAAGGAATGTTGGGGCCTTTCAGTAGTGAATTATGGAAAAATATTTAGAAATAAAGACTTCTAAATTTCTTGACAAGGATGATCTGACTGTAGAATTCTACACTGTTTTTTTCCTAAACAGGTATTAAGATAAAATGAATTTTTACATGAAATTATATAAACGCCAGTAAATAATATTCAGTGGCATATTATGTGTAGGTAATATGAAAATATATTTCCCACTCAAAGTTCTGAGAACTTTATTCTTGGGGAACTGTGGGAGAAGTTATCAATTTGGTAAGAAAAAGCAAAGAACACAAGGCCTACTATATCAATTCAGATCAGTTCATATGGAAATAGCTCTGCATTTCAACCATGCTTTTTATTTGATTAAGTGACTACTACATAAATGAAGCTACTTTGAATAAACCTATAGTTACAATGCTACAAATTTAACTTGTTATTCAGGACAGTGACAGTCACAGAAATTCCTTTCCTAATTTAGCATGCCCTTTCTTCATTAATCTTGACCTTCATTATTTTTTTTGTTCAATAAATGACTATCAATTTTGACATGTTAATTTAAAAGATACAGATAAATATTCACAGTATATTTCATGAAAAATGCCTGAAACTATCATTAGAAAAAATAAGTTATTATGTACTTATTTTTTAACCTTTTTTTTAAGTAGAAGATACACAAATAAGCAGCTGGGAGAAGCGCCAACTGAAGAGAGGATTCTGAATCAGTAGCACAGTTGGAGATGATCAAATGTCCGAAGCTTTAGTGGCCCGGGACCAATATTCAACTGTATTAGTAGGTAGGTGTTCTGATGAAAATAAAGTCAAATGAAAACTCCAAAACTTTAATATTTGACATTTCCTGAAAATCATCAATTTTCTCAAAATTTTTTGGGGGATTTTTTGATATCCTTGTGTAAAAAAAAAAAAAAAGCTTTGTATTCTGCACAATATGTAATCATGAATTTCCTTATATATGGGAACCCCCAGGGTGACATCCAGAATTGGCACTACTCTCGAACAGCTGCATAAGGGCTTATTTCAAGTTTATGTTTATTAGACAAAGAGCTAAAGTATATAGTGAATTAAAACACATCAACAAAATGACTAAAGTGATACCATACTATGTGACCAGGAATGGAATTTTCAATTTAATGTTTACTATGACTACATCCCATTTTGTATCTGATAGAAACGCATCCCATTCTATGGCAAGAAAGCAATATTCAGAAATAATCTGTCATTAATTTAAGGCTGGTATGTTCCCTGCTAACGACCAAAGTGGAAGGAGTCTTATTTACTGTCTGTGCAGTTCTCCAGGTCTCCACTGCAGTTACTGTTCTTCATTCTCTCCCAATTGCTTCCGATAGCTGACTACATATCAGTGGAAACCCAGGAAAGTTTAAGGAGAGCAGGATTGGAAAACAATTGTGAACGAACATACACACCACACACACCCTCACTCTGAAGTCCTTTAACCCTTGAAATGTCTCTGTGCATAACAGTAACTTTTTACTAAAGTGCTATATTACCCACTTCAGTTCTGGGATCTTCTCTTGAAGCCAGGTGATACATATACCTGAAAAAGCCTGCTGTGGGGCCTCCCTGGTGGCACAGCGGTTGGGCGCTGTGTTGCGAAGCTGCCCACAGCCTCTGCAGCGCCGGTTTGATCCCTGGCCCCTGGAGAGGGTCCCACATGGTGAAGAGACCTCTCCTGCCGCCCGCTACTCCCCTCAGCAATATATTTCATCAGTCTGCCTGTTCCGTTCCCCACTTTGGTGAATCCTCTCACCTCCCACGCATCTGGCCTGTACCCTGGTTCTTGTATAAATAATTCTTTAAAAAAGATAGAAGCCCCCAAATCAGCAGAGAGGAGAGGAGACATTATACATGACACTAGGAATACAAAGGATTCTAAGACACTGATACAAACAATTATATAGCAACAAACTGGGTAATCTGGAAGAAACTGACAAATTCCTAGAAAGAAATAACCTACCAAAACTGACTCCTGAACAAATGGAAAATCTGAATATACCAAGGCTAGAAAGGAGACAGAATCACGAATCAAGAATGTCCCAATATGGAGAGCTGTGTGGAGATTTCTGACCTACTAAACATAGAGCTTCCATATGATCCAGCAATTCCACTCCTAGGTATTTACCCAAAGGACACAGAAACATCCATTCCAAAGAGCACCTGCACCCCTATGTTTATAGCAGCACTATTTACAATAGCTAAGCTTTGCAAACAACCCAAATGCCCAAAAATAGATGACTGGATCAAGAAGATGTGGTCCATATACACCATGGAATATTACTCAGCATTCAAAAAAGATAAACACATGCAATTTGCAGCAACATGGATGGCGCTGGAAGGGATCAAGCTCAGCGAAATAAGCTAGAAAGAAAAAGAAAAATACCGGATGGTCTCACTCATAGCAGGAGTCTAGAAAACCTAAATAAGGGACCAGGAAAAAGAATAACTATAAGAAAGTGAAAATCAAAATCAACAAAAAGCTATGAACCAGAGACACTCGATGGGGGGATGGGGCGGGGAGGGATTTATGGTCAAAATAAGGGGGCTACAATTGCATGGGGTATATAAAAATAAAAAAGTCCCAATAAAGAAAATTCCAAGACGAGGTGACTTCACTCTAATGGATTCTACCAAACATTTAAAGAGGAATTAACACCTCTAACAAAAATCAATGAGAGGCAACACTTCCAAACTCATTTTCTGAGGTTAGCACTGCACCCGTACCAAAGCCAGAAAGGACATGAGAAGGGAAGAAAGTTGCAGGTCACTACACCTGATGAACAGGGATGGAAAATTTCTCCACAAAATCCCCGCTTCAACAGAACGTATATTTATTTAACGTCAGCAAAAATTCAGGAGACTCATTATCTGATATGGGCTGTGATGTGGGACTAAGAAGAGGGAGCATGGGGCCCTCCCCCCAATCACAGCGGCAGCATCGCCAGGAGCATTTCCAGCAGAGCTTCACGTTTCCAGCAGAGCTTCACGGAGAGAAGACAAGGAAGGAAACAAAGGGAGAAAAGCAAACCCGCACAGGAAGCTCCAAGGAAGAAACGACAGCACCAGAGTAGAGGTCAAAGAGCGAAGCTCAAAGAATACCTAATAAAGGTGCTTTTTGTAGTAGAGAACTCAGTAAAGCACGTTTTAAACACTTTCTAAGAAAACTCGATCCATCTTGCAACACGTGGTCCCTCACTGCGTGTCTCAACTGCTAAGGGGACTGTGTGAGAATGTTGCACCTCCAGGGAGGTCAACCAGCTGCTGCAAACTTTAGAGTAATAACAATGTGGCTTATTTCATATTTGAGTTGCCAGAGACCAAGACCATGCTATGAAACTGGGCTTGATCCTGGGGTCAGTGGGAAGACACGCTCACTCACACGCTCACTCACACGCTCACTCACACGCTCACTCACACGCTCACTCACACGCTCACTCACACGCTCACTCACACGCTCACTCACACGCTCACTCACACGCTCACTCACACGCTCACTCACACGCTCACTCACACGCTCACTCACACGCTCACTCACACGCTCACTCACACGCTCACACCTCGGAGGGGGCAGCAGGCAGGGGAGGCCTGCTACGCCCTATGAGGTTAGCTCCCTGCCCGGGGATCGAACTCAGGCCGTGGTGGTAATAGCGCTGAAGCTTAACCCCTAGGGCACCCGGGAAGCCGCAAAAATGCAGCGTCAGGATTACCTCTTCAGGAGCTGGAGAGAGAACCTGATGGGAATACGGCTCACCGGGGCCTAAAGAGCCTCTCCAGGGCCAGATGCACCGAATCAGCCAAATTCACTAAGGAAGCCTCTCACTGTTTACTTCTAACTTTTGGGTTATAAATCACAAACGGGTGCATCTCACTTTTAATGACTCCATGTAGGCTTAGCTTGGAAAATGCAAGTGCTAGTCCCACCAATTCCTTTTGAACGAATCTGAGATGCCACTTTAAAACACTGTCACTTTTGTGAACTGAAGATTCATGCTCCTCTCTGTGTACCTGCGAAGCGTGCAGAGAGCAAAGCGAGGATGGGCCGCGTGAACTCTGGTGAAGAGCGACTGACGCCTTGGAGGGATAACGCACAGGTGAGGAGGGGTGACCCTAGAACCCTAAAATGTATACACTGTCAACCAAGGGTCCCTCAAGACTGTATTTAATACTAAACACACCCCTCGCTGCCCACACTGTAGACAGTCCCCTGCAGCGCTGTCATGAAGCAGCAGGAGCACACAAGTCTCACTCAAAATGTAACGCCTGTCAAGATAGTGTTGCTTTGAGCAACAATGAGTTGGGTCATCACAGTCCTGAAGAGTGACCTAGTTCTTGAGACATTTTCCTTGAGCGTTTAATTTGACACTATAGGCTCTTGGTAAAGTATGCATTTCGCGTTTGTTGAGAAAAACCTGAGAGAACCAAGACAGTCCCAGGTGAGCCCGGTTTTCCAAGTGCTTAGAACCCACCAGGGGAAAGGATCCGCCCACACGAGGAGACCGGGCCATTCCTAGATGGTCTATTTAACTAGAAACAAGACCAAATATGACTCACGGTAGAAACCTCCCAATTCATGAATGACTTGAAACCTATTTAATGACACCATGTGGGCAAAAAGCAGTGAGTTAAAATAATCTTTTAAAATCCACAATTTAAAAGAATGCTGTTAAGTCAGTATAAAATCCATAAAAATATTAAATTTTAAAACAATGTACTCCCTGTAGGTGGACAGCTTCTGGTTTTCAGCAGGCTGGACTCTAAAACCCAGATGTAGATGTTCGCATTTATTCACAAATGACTCAGGACATAAGACCACTGATGCGGACAGAAAAACCCAGGTCTCTTTGGACTTGCAGGCTCTGGTTGTTGTGAACCTCTGGGCTTATCCCATCTACTTGTGGGAAAACATAGCCGGAAAAAGAATTTTCCTGAGTAACTGCCCTAAGCAGGCATTTACCAAACAGTATCTGTAGTCAACAGGCTGTATTACTGTTGGGCAGAGTCCTAGGAAATTGTCATGTCAGTTCAGCACTGAGAGGATCATTTTCACTGTAAAAACGAGTTAGGTTTACATGAAGAGTTGGATCCTATGTTCGATAAAGGGTGGGGCTGGAATTCAATTATTATATTTAACACTAAATCCATCCTCCATCCACAACAAAGATTTGTAAAATGTGTATTTTCTATATTTTTAGTTGCTAATTTATGAGGATGAGGGGCAGGCTGGACACGTGTGGACACGAGTGTAAGACTATAGAAAGGTGTGATGTGATCATAACGTTAGAGGCCTGGAGTCATTTCAGTGGCTTCGGAGGCGTGGCGCTGTGGTAACTACTAAGCTTCCTTCCTCCATCAATTACATGCTCCTTCTATTGTCAACGGTGGTCTAGACAGACACTGTGCATATAGCTGGGGACAGCATCTTTGCCCTGAAGAAACGTCAGTTCTAGAAGAGTAAGAGAGACAGTAAGCCAAGAAGCAAAACAAAATTTTCAGGTAAATGTTAGAAGAGGAAGAAAAGGCAGGACTGGATTTATAGGGACACAATTGAAGAGTCATAAAGGCAGAGCTGAACCTTTGATCAGAGACTGAGGAAGAGTAGAAGTTGGAAGTCACGTGGCACCTGCATCGGGACAGATCAGGCAGGAACTGGCAAGTGCGGGATGCGGAGGCAGGTGCTCGGTCGAGTATGTTTCAGGGATGGTGAGGGATACGGAATGAGGCTGCGAGGCCAGATGGCCAAGGGAGACAGAGCTGGAGGAGGCCATGATCACCGAGGGGCTTCTTCTCCCTTCTCCGAGTGGCTTTGACACTCACGGGAGAATACAGAACAGAAGCATCGCAGGCCTCGCCTCCCTGAATTCCAGGCTGTGAGTCAACACAAGGCAGGTGATGTGCCGGGATCTTGGAGGAGGGACATGCAGCTCATGAGTAGGAGCCAGTTCTAAAATCATGCATTGCAGAAGAAGACCTCTTAGGAGCTGCGGGCTGACTGGATGGAGCGTAGAATCAAAATGGAGGAGACAGACAAAACTCTGTAATGATGACCCAGGAGTGTTTAAGTGATGAGGATATTAACAAAGTCATGCCAAAGAGATGTTTGGAACACAAATGAAAAATGCCAGGAGCTGTGCATTAGGAGGAAAGCAATTAGATGGACACACAGTGTCCGTGTGCACTGGCACGTTCCAACATGATTTCATCTAACTCATGCGACATGCAGTCTTTATAGAGAATACTGTCATTTGTTTTTAAAGAAAGCACAGTTGAATAGTTTGGGAATGTTCCCACCTCAGTGTATTTAAAAATATTCTGTTGTAAGGAGATCAGACCAGCCATCCAAATGCATTTTCATATTGTAAATTGTTTCTCGGGGTACTGAGGTTTTCATATTGCAAATTGTTTCTCTGGGTACTGAGGTTCCCACGTGTCTGTCACTTGCGGGATGGTATGATGCAGCAGAGACGTTCACAGTGGAATCAATCACAACAAGCCCAATAACTACATCAATCTTTTTGTACCACTCAAGAGACTTTTTTGAATATTATGGATTGGCCAATTATGCTGAACAGTAGCCAAGGCAAAATGTTACACTATTCATTTAAAAAAAAATAAAAAGATTACCTGATTACCAGATTACCTGAAACATTGTATTCCGGCGGTATGGAAGACTTTTAAGTCTACCTGCACCAGCACATAGAATTTCACTGAGAATGATACTGCCAGACTGAGAACTCCTTGAAGGAAAAACTAAGTCCTTTTCATTTCAACCCCGTCTGTCTGGTGTCTAGCACATAGTAGGTATTCAATCATGTTTTTTTATTAAAAAAAATGCACCTATTTCAAATGAAGGTCATGTGCTTCCCAATTTTCTAGATTGGCTCATACATATGTTCAATAAAAAATGTTAAGGGAATACATATTATTCCTTGTTTTGGAATTACCTGGTCCTCACCAGAAACAAAGAATCGTTTCTCTTTTCTAGGCTCGATGATGATCGCAGGCAGTGTGGCTGGTGCTGACTTGGCACACTTAAACTCGGGGTTCCCAGTATTTACTGCCCTGCGCTGCAAAGTGACATCTACTATTCCAGATTCCAAAATAAAAATCCTTTGTTTCTTAGTCTCTTCAACTAAACTCCTTCAACCAATAATGCTTTTTCTTCTCTTTGTAATAACTTATTTTTCTTATTTAATACAGGGATTTGAAATTAAATGACCTATAACCTGCCACAATATTAAAAGTACAGAGGAATAAGATTTTTTTTTTCTTTGACTACTTTAGACCTAATTTTGCCTGAGCTAATCCATACCCCCCCAAAAAAAAATACCATTTCACTGACTTATAAAAATAATTCAGTCACTGATACAGGTATGTAACTTCACATAACTTCTAGGTGTATTTGTAGGTTGAAAATAATACAAACTTATTTACTAAAGCATTTTTCTAATAATTCAGAATGTATAAAATTCATAATTAATAAAAACACTTCTACAAAGAAATTCATGAGGTCAAACAATGTTAGATATTAAGTACTTTTATACAATAGATACACACACACAGGTAATGTTCAACATTTTCAACTTACTTTATGACATTGATGAGAAGCATACAAATTATGCCACTCATTTATTAAAATAAAATCACTGAAATCAAGAGATTTGGTGAAAACCTTAATCTAACATCTAGACCTCACAGGAAAGGCTTTGATTATCTATGATAAAATAGATGAGCAAGCTACAAAACCTCGAGTTAGAAAGACGGTTAGTGAGATGCTTGTCCATAAGTAAAGATGTTGGATGTTCTACAGGAAATTATCCCAGGAGACCTGTGCAATATTTGCTGGGAAATCAGAATTCAGCTTGCCTTTTTGAAAAAAAAAAAAAAAAAAAAAACTTTAGGTGAAGTATAATCACAACACTTTCTTCTTAATTATAGTGAATATAATCCGTAATCCAGAGGGGCAAGAATTAATCCTTGCCGTGAAAATCGTGTCCACATCTCTTTCCTTTTTTCTTAGAGCAACTTATAAATATTCCTTTAGGCACTTTTATACAGGGGAACCAAGGAATGGGTTGTACCCAACTCTCATTCTGATTTCAATCGCTCCTTCTCTGAGGGGCGCTGGAATGACCTGAAGTTTATTCTCTTTGCAGTAATCAATATCATTGTCCAACTTGAATAAAATCTTAAGAAAACATCTAGGCTGATGGTCTGTAGGCATAGACCTATTTTTCTCATAAAGTTTCATGGGATTTTTCTTTGCAATTATATATAGACAGATATATATATTAGTTCATTCATACACACACACACACACACATATCTATGTATTAATGAAGAGAGATAGCAGGAAGGAAATACTAGATGAGTCTGGGGAAAACATCCTCTACATTCTCTTTTCACCTTCACTAATCTAAGAGAAAAGTCATTTCAATTTCCATTTTCACATGTGCTCTGGTCATTTAGATGTGTGTGGGTGAAAGAGAATGATTCCTTCCTAACTTTGAAAGTTTTCCTATTATCTCAAACTAAATTTCAAATACTCAGATTCTGTGTAATAAAACATCATTAGTCTTCCAGAAAAGATTCTGACTAGAACACATCAGGGAGAAATGGTCAATTCTAGTAGAACTGCACATTTCTCACATCTATTGAATACAAAATACCACTGTCTCTCCTCAAACAGATAGGTGCTCAGTGAGAGAAATCAGAGACTGCAGATAGTTTCCAGTCCAACAAATGATGTAGATTTCTGCAGTGGATTCTGGAGGCAAAATGCCCAGATTCATACACAACACAACTCTCTTAATCACCTGGTACTGAGCAAATTCCTGTTTTCTGTTCTTGCCTCAATTTCATCATGGCTTGCAGCAGCGACATTGGCATGTTTGTTGGATAGGAGTGGGTGGCCAGGATGAGTAACATGCAGAAGGACCGAGTATTAATGAGCCTCACCCACCTTTGATTTTTGGTTTATGCTCAACATGTTATTCTTTCAGATTTAGAAATGTGAACATGGTGCCTTTTGCTTGACATAAGTCATTCCCATTGCTAGATTCTACTTCTATGTTCATTTAGTATATTCATAAATGGCATGTTTATTGAAAACCAGTACACTTCTTACATATTCCTAAATTTCCCTTTATTGAAGTACTCCATTAAAATTTTCTATCTTTATGACCTATTAAATGTTAAATCATTTGGACTCAAGTGACATTCCTTCTGCACATGGAGAATATAATCGGTGCCTTCTGGTAGGTCTGCCATGGTTAGGCAAATAGCCAAGGCTCGGACTCCAAATTACACCAGCAAATCAGACACTGGCTTAATGCCTTGGTCACAGGCAAATATAAGTGTATCAAAGTCTCTGCCAGCAATCTCTATTGACCTGATCTTTACTCTTAGGCAGTAAGTGCTTTTACTGTTTGATTTTAATGTCTGACTTTGTGTTTTTTTTTTAATTACAATGTTTATTTACCAGCTATGACTTTTTCTCTATACAAAAAAAATTATACACCATTCACTCTAGCCTATGAGTTTGTTCCAAAAAAAATAATAATTCCATTACTTGTCTTCATTTGAAACTTAAATTTAGCAACTTTGTCGAAAGTTAATTGAAAACTTTCTTTCATTTTGCATATTCATTACATAAGCTTTAATTCCTTATCTATGGACATAATTTAATCTAAGGGTATTTTTATTTACTCTTGCAGAAAGGCATCTGTCTTTCATTACTTAAGTAGCTATCTACTGAGGTCAGCTAGATTCATTTCAAGCAACATTCCCTCTATGTACACAAATCCTGTAACAGTTCTTTTATGCTAAGAATAACTTTTGTCTTTATGTGGTGGATGCCAGAACCCCTTTAGAGCATGCACGTCTGGGGGCTATGGGGTGCCCGTTATTCTTCATTTTAACAGGTTATAGCAAGACCGAAGGATATGCTGAAAGTAAAGGAAGGCTATACGGGAGTCATCTCTCCCTTTCTAAGGAACGCACTGCCGAGACCCAGGGCTCGGTACCCAATGTTAAATTTTCTTTATCAGGTCCGTAAGTCACCAGTGGGTGTGCAAAGATTTGCTTTACGTGCAGGCAGTAGCACCTGTAAACACGTTAAGACTGAAGATTGATTTGCTCTCATGAGTGCTAGGCTGCACTGTATTAAATGATCTACAGATATATGAGGGTTGGGCAATTCTGATTTTTCCTCCAAAACACAACTTTGATTTTTCATTTTTCCTATTGTTTGTCCATTTATTTTAGTTATTTGTGCTCTATTTATTTCCTTCCTTCTGCTACCTATGAGTCTAGCTTATTCTTCTTCTTTAAGTATTTGAGGTGTAAAGCAAGAGTGTTGATTTGTGGATCTTTCCTTTCTTAAAGTAAGCACTTACCACTTTAAAGGTGCCCCTCATGAAATGCTTTTACTGCCTCCCATAAATCTTGTATGTTGTATTTTTATTTTCATTTGTCTTAAGTCAGTCTGTCAGCACCATTTTCCAACAGTGTATGTTCATTCTTATATGTCTGCAATTTTTGAAGATGTTAACTCCAGTCCCTATGGATTACTTTGAAGGGCTCCAAACTTCAGTGGAGCAAGTAACTGCAGAAGTGGTGGAAATAGCAAGAGAGCTAGAATTGGAAGGGATGCCTAAAGATAAGAAATTTGCTGCAATGTCAGGATAAAACTTAACATGCATGAGGGAATGATTTCCTTAAGGAGTTGAAACTATTCCTGGTTAAGATACTGTGAACATTGTTGAAATGACAACAAAACCTATTACCTAAGTTTTTGTAATATTACAAAAATGACTCATAAGTATAGTGTTTATCATGGTGCTAGCTACCCATGTATCTACACTTCCTGTGCCTCATTCCAGTACGCTCCCAAGTCATCTCTAGTTTGCTCTCACCCTCCTCACCACCCTTTTTTTTTTTAAGATTTATTTTATTTATACAAGTACAGGCTAGATGTGCGGGAAGGTGAGAGGACTCACCAGAGACAGAGCAGGGAACAGAACAGGCAGACTAACAAAATGCACTTCTGAGGGGTGCAGCGGGCAAGACAGGAGAGGTCTGCGGAGCCATGTCGGAATCTTGCCGGCCGGGCTGGGATCGAACCTGCATTGCAGAAGCTGCGGACAGTTGCACGGTGCTGCGCTCAACCACCTGCACCACTAGGGAGGCCCCACCCTCTTCTTTGTATAGAGATCCCTCTGTAACAGTGCCAACTAATGAAAATTTAGAAAAACAGAAGCCCTTCTTAAGAAGAATTGCACTCTTAACACCAATGACTCACTGTATCAACTGATAAAAACTGAATTCAAACTTTTGTTTACTGGAAAAGTTCTCAGAGAAAAATCTGTAGGTTCAAACTTACTTGAGTAATCTAACAAGCTCCATCTATCACTGAGACTACTTTCTTAGGATGCCTTAGAAATTGCATGAGACTGCTATTAACTTTATGCCAAGAAATTAATAACCCAAAATAGAGAAATTCCTAGAAACCTACTATTAATCTACTAATATTAAATGATGATGAAATAGAGACCATGAACAGACATCACATGTAAGGAGACTGAATCAGTAGTCAAAACCTCCCAATAAAGAGAAGTCTAACAGCAAATGGTTTCTAAGAATTTTACTAAAGAATTAAGAATATTCCTAAATATATTGAAGACAAGACTATTCCTTCTCAAACTTTTCCAAAATCCTGAAGAACATTTCTCAATTCATGTTCATGAGACCATTATTGCTTTAAAAAAAAAAAATAAAGGTTGATTCATTTATACAAGAACTGGGGTACAGGACAGAGGCTCAGGAGGGTGGGTGAATTCACCAGAGATCAAGTGGGGAGCAGAACAGGCAGATTGGCTGAAATACACTGCTGAGGGGAGCAGTGGGTGAGACAGGAGAGGTCTGCTGTGCCATGTGGGTATCTCCTTGGCCGGTTGGCCAGGAATTAAACCTGTTCTTCAGAGGCTACAGACAGCTTCACAGCACTGTGTTCAACCTGCTGCACCACTGGGGAGGCCCTATTATTGCTTTGATACCAAAACTAAACAAAGACACTGGCAGAATACATATCCATATTCTTAATGAACGCTGGTGCAAATATCTTCCACAAAATAATAGCAAATCAAATTCAACAGTATATTACAAGGGTTAGACACCATGACCAAAAGGAATTTATCCCTGGGCTATGAGGTGATTAAGTATACGTGAAATTGATAATCTAACACATGCCAGAATGAAGGACAAAAATCACATGGTCCTTTCTACTGCTGCAGGGAAATGAAAAACACACTTAGAAGATTTCAACATTCTTTCATTACAAAAAAATTCAGCAAAGTAGGAGTTGAAAAATATTAACCCAACCTAATAAAGGTCACATATGAATACCCTACTGCTAACATCATACTCAATTGTGAAAAACTGAAACGTTTTCTCATAAGTTCATGGAAAAGCCAGGATGTCCTCTCTTGCCACCTGTATTCAACCTATCATGTGAAGTCCTAGCTTGAAAATTAGGCTAGAACTACATATAAAAATTATTGAAATATCAGAGGGTGAAGTAAAATAATCTCTTCACAAATATGATATTGTACGTGGCAAACATTAACAATTTTATACACACAAAAGTCAGCCCTAATAAATGTATTCAGCAAAGACACAAGATACTAAAGTCACACCAAAAGCCCCGTTTCATTTCTATACACTGATAATGAGCTATCTGAAAGGGAATTAAGAAACAAATGCTATTTTTTTTAAGATTTATTTATTTATTCCTTCCTTCTTTTTTTTTAAATTTATTTATACAAGCACTGGGTACAGTCAGAAGCGCGGGAGGGTGAGAGAATTCACCAGAGCCAGAGCGGGAAGCAGAGCAGGCAGAAGGACCGAAGTACACTGCTGAGGGGAGCAGCGGGCAGCAGGAGAGGTCTGCGCGCCATGTGGGACCTTCCCCAGTGGCCGGGGAGCAGCTGGGGATCGAACCGGCACTGCAGAGGCTGCGGTCAGCTTCGAAACCCAGCGCTCAACCACTGCGCCACCGGGGAGGCCCACCGATGCTATTTTTGATGACATCAAAAAGAATGGAATATTGGGCCTCCCTGAAGGCACAAGGGGTTAAGACGTAATCTATGAAGATATCCATAGCCACTGCAGCATGAGTTCGATCCCCAGCCAGGGAGCTACCCACATGATGCTGCAGACCTCTCCTGCCTCGCTCGCTGCTCCTCACTCTGTCTCCTCTCACCCCCCCACACCTCTGGCCTGTACCCCAGTTCTTGTATGTGGAAATAAAATAAATATTAAAAGAAGAATGGAATATTCAAAAGAAATATAAGAAGGCAAAAAACCTGTACACTCAAAAGAACAAGTATCAATGATCAAGATTAAAGATGGCACCAAGAAATAGGAAAAATCATGCTAATGCACAAGAAGACAATATTGCTAAAATGCCAATCTGTGCAAAGTAATCTCCAGATTTAAAGCAAATCCTATCAAATACTATCAAATCTCTTCCTCCTGATCCCCACTCTCTCACTCAACCACATGCACACACACTACATCTGTCTCCCCAGTCACTGGTCTAGATAACTCAATTTTTGGTTCAAGATTCTACAAGCAAATCAAAAACCACGTAATTTTTACAGAAAATCACTCAGCAGGCCTCTCCTTTGCTAAATAATTGTAGTGTATATATAATTTTCACCAAATTCCTGTGTAGCATGTGGACTCATAATGCATGCAATCATTAATTATCCCCTATTTTATTTATTTATTTTTAAAGATGCATTTATTTATACAAGAACTGGGGTAGAGGTCTGAGGCGCAAGAGTTGAGAGACCTCACCAGAGACAGAGCAGGGAGCAGAACAGGCAGACTGACTGAAATACACTGCTGAGGGGAGCAACAGACGAGACAGGAGTGGTCTGCCATGCTATGTGGGTAGCTCCCTGTCTGGCTAGCCGGGAATTAAACCTGTGCTGCAGAGGCTGTGGACAGCCTCACAGCACTCAACCCGCTGAGCCACCAGGGAGGCCCTGTCCCCTATTTTAACTGGGGATTCCAAATATATAAAGGATAATATTCTCCCCCAAATTCGGTCTCTGCCAATGATTTTAAGTTGATTATTTTTAAGAAAACAGACAACTGTGAAACACTATGTCAGTTAACCTTTGTAAGAGACATTCACGCATCAAGAAGAAAGAAGGATGACAAACTCCATGAACTCTCATCATGCAGAAGGCACAGATATGGCTACTAAGTATCAGCCACGGCTATGTTTTCTGTCGCTCCCTGACAATCTTCCATCAAGCCATCCTTCTGCCCCACTCAGTTCTTCTGAGTCTTAAATATACAGTGCAAGATGAAACTTCTGCGTGTTATGCTCCTGTTAATTGTTTTATTATTATTGGGAGTGGGTGAGGAACAGTGGTTCTCAGCCGAAGAATCTAGAATGGGTAGTGTAGACAGACAATTCTTTTTCTCCCCTGTAAGCCCATCAGAGCTTACAGAAAAAAAAAAAAAAAAAGGTTATCATTAGACAGTGCCTTTTACATAGTACTTTCTTGCTATGCAAATAAATATTTAGTTTATTAGGTAACAGCATATTTTTTTTCTATTCATTCACTGATCCTCTCCCTACTTTTTGCTATTGATGGGGTGACTAATTTGCTTATTTCATGCATGTGTAACTTCTGCAATGTAGCAGGTGACAAAGTTTAGTTACTGTATCAGCCAGATGCTTTTAGACTTGCATGATGAAAACTCATCAGTTCAACGTGGAAAAAAAGAAAATTCATTTGTTTTGGGGTGAACGTTATAGGGGAAGATGGATATATTCAGGGAGCCAAGTGAGGTTCCCCTAGAATATCACACCCCCCAACAGCTCCATATCCTGGGAGCTGGCACTCTGCTGCTTTCTCAGCAGTCACACACCCTCCTTTCAGACCTACAGCAGTTCAATTTTACAAGCCCAGAGGGGAGGCGGGAGCTGTACCTGCTGTTACACCGAAAGATCTCTACCTGTGTGTAGTCAATAGGATCAACTTATTTCACAGGTGTTTTTTTTAATCACCCATCAACACCACCCATAATATGCAATGCACTTACTGCCTAAGGGAATACAAGCTATATTTAAAAAGGTGAAGGAGGAGGTCAACCCACTCCTTGGGAATCCCTAGTAGTAATGAGGTGTGTTTACCAAAGAAAAATGGTATGTTCTGGAAATTGAAGAGTACACTATTGTTTCAAAAAAATACAGTGCTTCCCTGCCTAAGGAATGAGATATTCTGAGGACAATGTCTGTATTTTAAATGTCTGTCTGCAAAGCACAGGAAAATGCCCAATATAGCAGTGAGAATTGTTTTATATCAGAAGATAAATAACCTAGTTTTAAACCACAGGCTTATTTTTTTTTTCCTTTTCTCCCATCGCTGCCTCTTTCACCCAGTCCAACACTCCAACCACTGCCTTTCCTTCTGTTTTTCAAATATGAGCCTACAAGTTTACTAAATATCTTAGAAAGTTTTTTTTTTAATATTTATTTATATATACAAGAGCTGGGGTGCAGGCCAGAGATGCTGGGTGTGAGCGGATTCACCAGAGACACAGTGGGGAGCAGAACAGTCAGATCCAATGAAATACACTGCTGAGGGGAGCAGCGGGCGAGTCAGGAGAGGTCTGCTGCACCATGTGGATAGCTCCCTGGCCAGAGATCAAACTCAAGTTGCAGTGGCCGTGGATAGCTTCATAGTGCTGGGTCTTAATTGACCAGGGAGGTCTCCCACCAGGGAGGCCCAATTCCTTATAAACTTAAATATCCCTCTCTCTAAAACCCTTTGCTATTGTATCTAAGTTTATTGGCTTCTTGTCAGAAACCACCTCTGCGGTCTGAAGAGACTAAAGTATGGTCCTTCCCAAATATGTCCAGAGCAGGCTTTTTCAGGTATATATCACCTGGCTTTAAGAGAAACTGTTTCCGGTACCTTGAAGAATGCAAACCATCCATTCTTAGGGTCCCTTTGAGATACAGTCTGCTCATCAGAGAAATCTATCCCATGGCAGGGCAAATAGGTAGAGCATCCCGCTTCATCCAATGTCACCCTCTCCTGTTCATGTCACCCCAAGTTCTGATCCCATTCATTAGCTCTGAAAAAAAAATCCTCAGACCATCTCGTTTATAATTCACAGCCATGTGAAGTATCCTTATGTTTGTAAGTGAATGTGCCTGCTAATAGTATTGTTGCTCAACCTGCCCACGAAGAATGCAAAGGCACAGGGAAATTTTCCCCCCTGTGCCAATGAAAGGCCAACCTCAATTGAACCAACTAAGTACTTCCCGTGGTCACTATCTCTCTTTTCTCTGTTTTTCTTTCCTTATTGTTTTTATCCCTATCTGAAATTTTGGCATTTCAATGATGTATTTATGCATTTATATCTTCCCTTTCTGAATTTTAAGTATCATGAAGGCTGATGTTCATTGTTCACTATAAACCTTCCAGTTAGAGCAGATATTTTGATATAATATTAATTACTTATTATGAGGGAAATGCAAACTAAAACAATAAGATACTTCACACCTCTCAGAATGCCCACAACACAAAGACCAGAAATAACAAGTGTTGGTGGGGACATGGAGAAAAAGGAACCCTCTCAACACTGTTGGTGGGATTGTAGACAGGCCCAGACTCTAGGTAAACAATATGGACCTTTCTCAAGATCTTAACAATGGTGGGACTCCCTGGTGGCAAAGGTGGTTGAGCACAGCACTGTGAAGCTGCCCACAGCCTCTGCAGTGTGGGTTTGATCCCGGCCGGCCAGGGAGATAGCCCCACGGTGCAGCAGACTTCTCCGGTCTTGCCTGCTGCTCCCCTCAGCAGTGTATTTCAGTAGATCTGCCTGTTCTGTTCCCCGTTCTGTCTCTGGTGAATCCTCTCACCCTCCCACACATCTGGCCTGTACTGTGGTTCTTGTATAAATAAATAAATCTTTAAAAAAAAAATCTTAACAATGGATCTATCATATTAGCCAGCAATTACATTCCTAAGTCTCCACCTAAATGATAAAAAACACAAATTCAAAGGGATAGATGCACTCCTATGTTCATTGCAGCACTATTCACAATAGCCAAGCTTAATCCACTCAGTTGAGTGGATTAAGGAGATATAGGTATATAGATACACAGATAAATATACACAAACACACAAATATAAAGATGATATATATATATGCATGCACAGTGGAATACTACTCAGCTATAAAAAAGATGGCCTTCCTGGTGGCACAAGGGGTTAAGACACAATCTATAAAGCTATCAGCAACTGCTGTAGCATGAGTTCCCTGGCCAGGGAGGTACCCACATGGCACAGCAGACCTCTCCTGACTCTCCCACTGCTCCCCTCAGCAATATATTTCAGTCAGTCTGCCTGTTCTGTTCCCCACTCTGTCTCTGGTGGGTCCTCTCACCCCTCACACCTCTGGCCTGTACCCTAGTTCCTGTATGCATAAATAAATAAATCTTTTAAAAAATAGCCTCTTGCCATTTGCAAAAACATTGTTGGAACTGCAGAAAATTATGCTAAAAGTATTCATTCAGAGAGAGAAAATACCAGATGGTCTCATTTATATGTGGAATATAGAGAAACAAAAAATATATGAATGAGATAAAGCCAAACCAATTCCAAAACCTAGAAATATGACTAAAGAGGTAAGGCTACCAAAGTAGGAAGAAGAGGGGTAAAAACAAAAAGAAAGCAGATATGGGCCATGGTATGATAATAATACCTAAATCACATGCAACATTTTAAACAATATAAGCTTGAGGATAAAAAAGCCTCATGCCCGCTCTTAAAAATAATCACAATACTGAATCACTTATTGTTTGCAATGTTTTTAAAGTAGTTTGTCTTGGATTTTCTAGATTTATCTTGTATTGTCTGAAAATAGGGATAATTTTCCATAAAAGTTTCTCATGTAATTGCATTGGTGAACATCTTCCATAGAATGCTAAATAAAGAAAAAATGAAAAAATGCATCACATCATTTTTTTGCTCATCTGTTCTCTACCTGACAAATACAACCAAATTTTATGAATCAGGGCAATTTTTAATATGTGGTAAATTTTGGATATAGGAACAATATAGAAACAGTCTGTATTTGAGCAAATAATACTTCAAAATGAAAATGTGAACTTAAAATACGGAGAATTATATATAGAAAAGGTCAGGAGCTATATAAAGAGAATAAAATGATGTTGAAATACAAAGCAAGATCTTAACAAGAAGATATGCATTTTCATGTATTTTGTGTATATGTCTTTCCAAATGTTTTATCAATTAATTGATCCTAATGAGATTTTGTTTTAAAGATTTATTGATTTATGCAAGAACTGGGGTGCAGACCAGAGGCACAGGAGGGTGAGAGAATTCACCAGAGACAGAGCAGGCAGCACAACCGGCAGATGACTGAAAACACTGCTGAGGGGAGCAGCAGGCGAGACAGGAGAGGTCTGCCATGCCATGTGGGTATCTCCCTGGCCGGCCGGGAATCGAACCTGGAACCTGTGCTGCATAAGCTGCAAAATGCTTCACAGTGCTGGGCTCAACCCGCTGTGCCACTGGGGAGGCCCTAATGACATTTCTACTTTATTTTTTAGTTTGTCTTGTTCTTGATTAAGGGTGGGCCTTACCTTAGCAGGTAGCAGAACATACAATAAAGTCAGTGTCATTGATATGACATAAGAAAACACAAGTAAAGCAGGGGTACATAAGGGGGCAGAAATATATGAGAAGTTAAATATCACAGAGATATATGTTCAATTTAGGGGAAAAGTAAATGGTTTATTTCAAATTAAGTGTTGACACTCTCAGATATCTAATTAGAAGGAAAATGGAAGTGGACCCCCAAGACTGCTTCATATACACAGCTATTAATATATCTGTTTAATTTGGTCTGGCTGACTCCCTGATGCACTCCAAGGGAAGATTACCCTCCTGCAAACTAGACCATCAAATTTGCTTTTCCATTTTTATTTAGTTGCCCCTCAACCTCCTTCCCTGTTTTCGCTTAGATGTAATCCTATGTAGTTTATTTATCTAAAAGGAAGTTACTTTTCCTACAAGCAAAGCTTTTTCTGGCACTTAGATCACAGTATTCCTAGAATATTTGTTGGTGCAAAAATGGAACAGTGACTTTAGGAAGGAAAACACTAAAAATAGCATGGTAAGGACTTGAGATAAACCCTGTCTGACGTTATTTGAGCTGATGCAAATTTATCTCTGACTTCTGACTTTAGGCCAATTATTTTCTTACCAAGTTTGTCATGTAGTTATGCTGGAGCTGGTGTACACTTTAGTTTCCAGAAAATCAAATGCATTCATCTTTATGATAGCACGCAAACCGGGTGAAGTCAAGGCAATACATTCCTTCTGAATTTGCAGTTGCCACATGAATTGAAATACAGTATATAATCAAAATGCTTTCTTCTGGCAACTGTATCTGAGGTGTCCTTATTCAGATATTGCTAAGATTGCCTAGGTCACACCTGGTTGTCAATACTGTTTGGTGACAATTTAGCTACCTGATCTTGCCTTCCTCAGATCCCATCTGACAGCATGAAGGAGTCCTGCCCTTTAAAAAAAATATGTTTTTTTAAAGCTTTATTTATTTATACAAGAGCTGGGGTACAGGTCAGATGCAGGGGAGGGTGAGAGGATTCACCAGAGACAGAGCAGGGAGCAGAACAGGCAGACGGACCAAAGACACTGCTGAGGGGAGCAGCAGGCGAGGCAGGAGAGGTCTGCCGTGCCATGTGGGTTGCTCCGTGGCCAGCAGGGATCAAACCAGCACTGCAGAGGCTGCAGACAGCTTCACAGTGCAGGACTCAACCTGCTGCGCCACCAAGGAGCCCCCCTCCCCTTTAAAAAACTATCTTTGCTTCTAACAGTTCATCAATACATCTTCAAAATGTAGTTCCTTTCATGGAGGTATGCCATTCCAAAGTATTACATAACTGAATGCAAAACTCCAAACTGCTTCATAAAAAATAAAACTGAAATCAGATATTAAATGAGTGGATATTATAATGCTTTCATATATGAAAATATATCAAACATAAACAACATATGAATTTGTAATGACTGGATCACAATCTAAGTTTCTTTATGAGACCCTCCAGTTAGCATCTCTATGGAATAGCTAAAATTTTCACCTATTTCAACACTTTTTTGAACTCTTTTTTATGGTTGCCTAGTTTCCTCATTAATGAGTTAACTGCTAGGCCATGATTCTTTTTCTTTCAGACATGTGTGTGTGTACTAATAAATATACACATTTCCCATCCACCTGAATTTATACTTTATTTCTTAAGTTTTTTTTTTTTTTTTAATGATAGCTTTAGGGCCTCCCTGATGACGCAAGGGGTTAAGCACTGCAATATGAAGCAATCCTCAGCCTCTGCAGCACAAGTTCGATCCCCGGCCAGCCAGGGAGAAACCCACATGGCGAGGCAGACCTCTCCTGTCTCGCCCGCTACTCCCCTCACCAATGTATTTCAGTCAGTCTTCCTGTTCTGTTCTCCACTCTGTCTCTGGTGGATCCTCTCACCACCCCCATCTCTGGCCTGTACCCCAGCTCTTGTATGCATAAATAAATATTTAAAAAAATTTTAAAAATGATACCTTTATATTTCTGTACTATTGAAAATAAGTATACCATTAGTGTATGTATTCTCTTTTGCATTTCCAATTTTTTTAAAAGACATTCAGCACTGACATTAAGGTATTAGGAAACACACTAAATTTGTTTTCAGTTTGCAGTTTTGGAAATGATGACTGTCCATTGCCTAAAAAATTGCCAGGTTTAAAAATGCACATTAAAAAAAAAGCTTTTTAAATGCATTCATACCATGAAGAAAAGGAAACCCTTCTATACTGTGGGTTTAAATGTAAAGAGGCATTCACCAGGGACAAGGGTATAGTGATTATTGAAAAAAAAAATAAACATACCATGTAAACCAACTATCCAACTTCTGGATATTTACAATAACATGGAAACAGTGATTTAAATAGATTATGCACCTCTATGTTCACAGCAACATTATTTACAATAGGCAAAGCTTGGATGCACCTAATCGCCTATCAATAGATGATTGCATAAAGAAAGTAGAAAGTATGGTGCATATCCACAATGGACTACTACTCTGCTATATATATATATATATATATATTTATTTATTTATTTAAGGATGAATTCCTGACATTTGAACTAAATGAGAAAAAGTGAAACATTGAATACTTGTATAAAGAAATAAAACAAATTAACATGCAAATACAAACATTTATGAATATAAGAACCAAATGGTGGTTATCAGAAGAATGGGGATTGGTAAATCATGTCAAAAGTTTCAGTTACAGGGTTGAGGATGGAAATAAGACTTTTGGTGGTGATCATGACATGGCATACACAGATGTGCAATTGTAATGCTATATACCTAAAAGCTCTATGTTAATTAAATAGAAATGGGTACACACACACACATGCCCATATACACACACACAGATATCTACATAAATACACATATCTATCCATCCAATGTTATTTCAATAAAAATTAAATAAATGGCATTTAGAACAAATATTTTAATTGTACTGTTCAATTATAAATCAATCCTGAATTTTAAAATATATGTATGTATCTCAAACAGTAATATAAAATCTCATGTGAAGGCCTCCCTGGTGGCCTAGGGGTTAAGTCTCAGCACTATCACTTCTGTTTCCTGAGTTCAATCCCCTGCCAGGGAGCGCCCATATATGGTGCAGCAGACCTCATCTGACTCACCCTCTGCTCCTCTCAGCAGTGTATTTCAGTAAATCTGCTCCTCACTCTGCCTCTGATGAATCCTCTCAATGCCCTCCCCACCCTGGCCTACACCCCACTTCTTACACACACACACACACACACACACACACACACACACACACACGGATTCCTAAAAGAGGTTGGTAAGCCTGGTAGTGGAACACCATCTGCTTCTGATAATCCATTCTGTATGAATCAGAATAGATGATACAATTGATACTTACCACAAATAAGTAACATGGAGGATAACCCCAAACTAAAAAACAAGAATCTGAGGTGCATTAGAAATGTTTCTTTTCAAAGAAAATACAGTTTTGAAAAAGCAGTCTGCTTGGACAGAGCAGCCGATAAAGTTCTCTGCCACTAACGAAGACTCAGTTTAAATGAATTTGCAGCGGGGGGAGACTGGTGAGAACCATCAAGAGCAACTGTGCCTTTCACTCTCCCAGCCCAAGCTTTTATTAAAGACATGGACAAAGGAACAAGAAAATAGCATGAAATTGTGTTTTTGCTTATACAGATTAATAAGTTACTTCTGGAAACAAGTTTTCCTGGTCAGTAGGGAACATGTGCACAAGCCAGCAGGTCCTCAGACAACAGGAGTCAATTCTGGGAAGAAGTTCTGTTTGCAGAACTTTTAATGTCCTATAACTCGATATTCTCCTGCACTTCTGGTGGCAGCGCAAACTGGTCCAACCACTAGCGAGAGCTGTGTGGAGACTCCTCAACCTGCTAAAGATAGAGCTTCCATATGATCCAGTAAATCCATCCCTAGGTATTTATCCAAAGGACACAGGAACATTAATTCAAAAGGTCACCTGCACCCCTATGTTTATAGCAGCACTGTTTACAATAGCTAAGCTTTGGAAACAACCCAAATGCCCAAAAATAGATGACTGGATCAAGAAGATGTGGTCCATATACACCATGGAATATTACTCAGCAATCAAAAAAGATAAACTCATGCCATTTGCAGCAACATGGATGGAGCTGAAGGGATCATGCTCAGAGAAATAAGCCAGAAAGAAAAAGAAAAATACCGGATGGTCTCACTCGTAGCAGGAATCTAGAAAACCTAAATAAGGGACCAGAAAAAAGACTAATTATAATAAAGTAAAAATCAAAATCAATAAGCAACTATAAACCAAAGACACACTGTGGGGTGCGGGGGGAAGAGGGAGTAGGATCAAAACAAGGAGTGTGGGAATTGTATGGGGACTATAACCGAGATGAAAATGCATATATTGTGCAAAAATGAAAAACTATAAAAAATCTAAAAAAATATATAAAATTTAAAAAAAAATTAAAAAAAGAACCAAACCAAAAATACCATATGCAGAGTAAACAAGTGCTCTCCCAAAACTCCAGCTCCCTTCAGGGCAGAAGGATTGCAGCAGCAGTCTACCATTTGGAAGACAAAATGGCTTCTGCATTAAATATTATATTTTTGTTACTCAGAGCCTCATTTGTTACAGAGGTTTTAGTTTGTAACGATGCCCCTGCTCTCCCACTGCCCTCTTTAAGGAGTGTGACTATTTTATATCACTTTAAGAGGAAAAGGAAGTCTCTAACTTTACTTTTGCAAAGAAAAAGTATTCAATGTTTGAGCAAATGCAGCCAAGAATGGGGTTCCCTGCCTTTAGTACTCAAATTATTAATTGAGAAATGTAAACTTTAGCCATGAGCATAACCTAATTGATGCCAAAAAAACCTTGTGCTCTGTTTTGATATTCTTGAAGCAACTCTTAAATTTGATTATCTGTGCACAAAAACTGGAATGGAAATAATTCAAAAGAATGATGCTTACCCATTGTCTCTTTAAAATAACTTCTGGAAGGGATCATGCTCAGTAAAATAAGCCAGAAAGAAAAAGAAAAATACTGGATGTTCTCACTCATAGCAGGAATCTAGAAAACTTAAATAAGGAACCAGGAAAATGAATAACTATAAGAAAGTGAAAATCAAAATCAACAAACAACTATGAACCAGAGACACTCTATGGGGGGTAGGGAGCGGGGAGGGGAGGGATTGGGTTCAAAATAAGGGGGTTGCAATTGTATGGGGAATATAAAAATAAAATTTATTAAAAAAATAAAAAAAATAAAATAACTTCTGAATGGAAAGATTCGTCGTAGGAATGAAATATTCAGAAATACTGCTGGATGTTCAAGAGCATTCTCTCCCATTCACCTCTCTGATATCGTCATCCATTTTTATCCCATAGACTCATTTATCTTTCTTAGTCTCTGTTGAGAAGTCAAATCTTTTCTGAACCTATGAGGCCCTATTCATGACAGGTAGATAAGTGATTCAAATAAGGCTGCCTCATGTAGAGAAAGTTACTGCCACGTAATAAACTAACAGCATTTAAGTTCTCAGGGATGATCTCTGTTTCTAAGATGATTTATTTTTCTGACTCTTGTAATATCTTTCTCAACTGAGGATTTCCTCCATATTATTCATTCATTGGGTCTATCGCCTGACATCGTTACTTCCTGGTGAAATCTTACACACCTACAGCAAGACCATGCAACTTTAAGGAAGATATTTTTCTGTTATTCATTGGTGAAACTGGAAGTGAAGAACTGAAGGTGTGTAGGGAAGGCACTCCCACGATGGTCTCAAGACAAAGAAGCCACTTTCTATGAGATATGAAATACATCACAGTGCCCTGAAATCTGATGACAAAGCATATTTTCCCTAATGCCTTACCTATGTTACCTGCACAAAATCAAAATTAATCTTCTTCATTGTCCTCAGGACTATGTAATTCAAATAGTGCTGATCATATCATTGTGTACAAGGGGCACGGTACACAAGCACAGAATTGATCAGTACACATGAAGGACCAAAGAAGGAATGCCAACTCTGTCACTCTAACGCACACATACACACTCTTCAAAGACATCTGTGAGGGTAGCAACCATGTCAGATGCAGTTTTTAATTTCCTGCATGCAACTGCATAATAAATTTATACATTAAGAACTCAGTAATTATTCCATGACTGATAAGTATTAGTACTTAGCAGCTTCCATTAATAAATTAGGTGCCTTACCTAATTCCTAGCAAAGGAGCTCTAAATGTAAAACTGAGTAGTTCCCTTCTAAAATTATTGCTATAAATGGCAAAGTTTTATGTTTTATAGAAGAGTGGTATTTCCATAATGTGTGTGTGATGCATCTTTTTTGCCCATTAATCTATTGATAAGTGTTTCTTATCTTCACTACTGTAAATAGTGCAGTGATGAATGCAGACCTGCATAACTTTTTTCCAGTTAGTGTTTTCTCATTCTGCTGATAAACACCTGGAAGTTGAAGAACTGCATCATATGGTATTTCTATGCTTGCTGCTTTAGGCATCACCATTCGGTACCCCACACTAGCTGCAAGGCTTCACACTGCTGAGAATAATGCACAAAGGTCCTCTCTTCTTGACATCCTGTCCTCAACACTGTTTTCTTCTCTGAAATTAGGGGTGAAACTTGAGGGCCTTATGTTACATGAAACTCATCAGTTGGAGAGAGACAAATCCCACAAGACAATGCTGTGATTCCATTCATATGTGAGATATAAAGAAACACAGCAAACAGACTAAACTAAAAACAGACATGTAGACACAGAAAGCAGATTGGTGGCTGCCACAGGGAGAGGGTGACATGGATAAAGGGAGTCAATTGTCTGATGGGGGGTGAAACCTGTCTTGGTGGTGATCATCATGTAGTATATACACAGAGGCCAAATTACGCCAGAAGTGTACACCAGAAATGTGTTACAGTGAGTATTACCTCAATAAAAAATTATTTTAATTATTATTGGTGAACAGCTATGATGTATTTTGACATTCATTTATCAAGTCATCATTAATGTTCCTGGAAACTTCAGTGAAATGATTCCATTATTTTAAAATGAAATCAGAGGGCCTCCCTAGTTGAGTGCAGTGGTGTGAAGCTGTCTGCAGCCTCTGCAGCACAGGTTCAATGCCAGCCAGGGAGATACCCACATGGTGCAGCAGACCTCTCCTGTCTTGCCCGCTGTTCCCCTCAGCAGTGTGTTTCACTGAATCTGCCTGTTCTGTTCCCAGCTCTGCCTCTGGTGAGTCCTCTCACCCTCCCACACATCTGCCATGTGCATCCGGTTCTTGTATGCATGAATACATAAATCCTTTTTTAATCTTTTTTTAAATTTATTTTTATACAAGAACTGGGGTAACAGGCCAGATGCACAGGAGGGTGAGAGGATACACTGGAAACAGAGCAGAGAACAGAACAAGCAGACTGAAGAAATACACTGCTGAGGGGAGCAGCGGGTGAGACAGGAGAGGTCTGCTTCGCCATGTGGGATTCTTGCAGGCCAGCCGGTATCGAACCCACACTGCAGACTGCGGACAGCTTCACAGTGAGGTTCTCAACTGCCTGCACCACCAGGGAGGCCCAATAAATAAATCATTAAAAAAATTAAAGTCAGAAATATTCAAAAAGAGGTATGCCTTTGGAAATTGTTCCTTCCTACCTGTAACAGGTGGTTAATACCTTTGATAGTGAACTAAGTCCAGTAGGAGGCAAAAAATTTAATTCTAAATAACACACTCATTAACATTTATCAGATACCTGAAGTATAGTAAGCAATGATTTAATCAGAAATATCTATGCTACGAAGATTAGAGAAATAGGGATTTTACAATATGGATAATTATAAAATTAAATGCAAGGATACCCAGCAGTGAGAAAAATAATGTAAATATATTGGACACAGAAATGAAGGCTATAAAGGATAATATTTGGCAATTATGTCAAACTAGATGCCATTCCTCCCCTTAGCAGATCTCAAAACTTACAAGTATGGATTACACTTTTATATTTTATTATAATAACAATAACCAGAAGAAATACTTTATGAGGGCCTCCCCTGGTGGCACAGCTGTTGATTGCTGGGTTGAGAAGCTGCCCGCGGGTTCGATCCCTGACTGCTCCCCGGCCACCAGAGGAGGGTCCCACATGGCGCACAGACCTCTCCTGCCGCCTGCTGCTCCCCTCAGCAGTGTACTTCGGTCCTTCTGCCTGTTCTGTTCCCTGCTCTGGCTCTGGTGAATTCTCTCACCCTCCTGCGCTTCTGACTGTACCCAGTGCTTGCATAAATATTTAAAAATAATATTTTATGAGTGCCAACATTAGTCTCTTTGGCAACTAAAACCCAACAAAATGTCCTGGGTAAAGGTTCTATTTCAAAAGTGGTCATTTATTTTGAAAACTGCAAACAAACTGAATATCAATAAACAAATGAAAGGTAAACACTATGGGCTACCAGTACATACATCCTTTTATTCTACAAAAGCAAACAGAAAAACTAAACACACACACACACACACACACACACACTTGGACACAGAAAGCAGAATAGTGGCTGCCACAGGTAGAGGGTGACACAGAGAAGGAGGGTGACACAGATAAAGGTATGAACTACAGTTACATCCATTAACATAGTTGAATATCAAATTAACTATGTCAAGCAGAAATAGTACCTATATATATAAATCTAGAACATAAAACCTAACCCACATTGGTAGAAAGCAGATCAATGATTATTTGGGCACTGAATGGGTTAAGGAGGGGATTTCATAGGTATGTATATCTGCTAAATTATATTAATTTAATGTTAAATTATATACTATACATATATACCATAAATATGTGATCTACCATAAATATATCATGAAGTTTGTTGTATGTCAACTACACTTCTAGAAAGAGTTTTTAAACTTCTAAAAGAATGGCACCATGTAAGTTCTGTAAGATTGAAATTGATTCTCCTCTACCTAACTGTGATAATATTAACCATAACTGATGGCTGACACACAACACACACCTTAGGAATATTTCATGAATATTTCCTGAATCCAAAATACTAAAAACATGGCCTTATAGGTAAAGGGAAAATAAGAAGAACAGCCCAAGCATCCACTTCCATGATCTGCTATCACTGACTCGGTGCTAATGCAGGGGAACAAGATTTCAACTGTCTGCTCCCATGTATAATGGCATACCAAGCATGTTCCTTTGGATAACTTTGAATGTAACACTTCAAGAAAACAATGTGTGTATTAAATACTAAAATGAACTATACTTTTCTCACGTACTTATGGGTTAGTATCATTGAATTCACAGCGCCAATGCGTGACACTAAGTGTACTTGCAGATTAAATACTAACTTGAGCAACCTAGTTGGAAGTGGTCCATTTATCTTCTTATTGATTTGACTAGGAACTGTAATAAAGTATGCCATTAGTTTGTGCAGTGAAAAGCAACAGCAAATCTTTAAAAAATTCCCTAAATTCATAGATGGCTAGAATATTTCCTGGTAGGTCATTATCAGTCTTATCAATTACATGAATCATTTCAGATTTACCAATCCTCGAAATCATTTCAAGCCATGAACTTAACATAGTTAAAAACGACATATATATTGACAGTGAAGCTGCATGTTAAAGTGATACTGTTTCATAATTCAAGTTAATTAAACATTAAATCTATAAGCAAGGCTTTTAAAGTAAATTTATATTCCAATTTAAGTAAAAATTCTGTATTTCCCCTCATTCATTCTAGTTAACAAAAAATAAAAAAACAACACAAACACACAAGTAACTCCCTACTCCTAGCTAAATAAAAAATAAAGTGATAAATAATTTCAGAGGAAGCTACTGAAGATACAATTTAGCAGCTCCTTTCAACTTTTAATTCAGATTTGAGCCATTTTAAAAAATAACATTAGAGTCATTTAAACATCTTTCAGTATCAGCAGAGTTTTATATGAAAAGCAACTCCTTCATTAACATTAGAGAAAATAAATGATTGAATACTCTCACCACCAATTTAAATAATTTCTTTGAAATTGAACTCTGAAATGAAAGTCAAGCTTCACAAAAATCTAAAAAACAGCACCTATCAATAGTTTCAGTTTTTAATGCTCAGAGTATGTGTTTTTTTTTAATTTTAATTTTGTGTCTTGCTGAATTATGAAGTGATCTCAACAGAGCTGAAACTGTAATTCTTTCTAACTCAGTTCATTATCATCATCAGTGACTTCCATCTTCTCTGTGAAGAAACTATGAGCTTTTATGCTGAGAGTTAAGAGCCCAAGTATCAAGGAGATGGGAATCTAGTAGCTGATGGACACAACTAAGTTGAACAATGTAAACTAACACCGGACACATTTTTTTAGGTGTTATGACTTAAAGGAACTATTCAGTCACCTCTGATTTGGCACAGAAAATGAATAGCAGGTGCAGGTTCCAATTCCAAGGGATGGAGATTTTCCAGAGAAGTTTAAGCAGGAATTTCAATAACTGACGTTCTTGAAAAGAGTTAATGATATTCCTCGGAAGCTTACTGGAATGCTGACAGGACAGAAATACAGCTCCCCTTATTTTAAATCTGAAAAAATGAACAGTGACAGCACTGGGTTTGTCAGTAAGATCAAAGGAGAAAGAGTGGAAATAACAGAATGAGACACAATTGACCTCAAATGTGGAATCTGAACTGGAACTTCCAAAGATGCAGGAAGAACAGACTGTACTCCTGAAACGATCGTGTAAGGAAGCTGGTGGGGCAGGAGAGAATCATGTCACTGAGAGGCCAGATGTCATTGCATAGTTTCGAGGAGAAGTCAGCAAAAATGTTCCAGAGAAATCAAGAATGACATGGTTTTCCAAATCAAAAGGAAGCAAATGTCAGTTTCCTGGCATGTCCCTTCCCTGTTGGATCTGAACAACTTGACATATGAAAGAAGGCCTGATGGGCCAAAGTTTCCCCAGGTCGGATGAGGAGACTGGAGAAGGTGCCTGTAGGGCAGTTGGTCACCTGAGCTGCCATGACCTGGGGTCAACCAGGCAGACCCAGCACTGTCACAGCCAGACCAGAGGCCCACCCCCCTGGGGGTGGAGAGCACTGTGTGTGGGAGTCTGCAAGTCCTCCCCATGTCTGCAGGGGCTTCCTCCAGCCTGTCTGGATTCTCACACTCCACAGATATGCATGTTGGGGGACACTAATGTTTCTCGACAGTCCCCGTCACAGTGGTGTGGAGTGTGCTGGTTAGTTTACAACATGTTGCGGATAATAGATTACGAACAGGGCAACCTCCTGGAAAGACACTAACTCTGATGGAAAGTGAACCAAAATTTTAGCATCAACAGTAAAAAAAAAAAAAAAAAAAAAAAGGCAGAATTCTAGCCTTGCTCAAGAGGACCAAGGGACTCTGGTATGCACGTGGGCTCCGCTTTCCAGCCGTGTGCATGATCCATGAAGCCAAAAGCTTCCACTTCAATAACGTATCAGTTGTCTATTAACACATGCAGCCCATGCCAGCCTGAAGGGAAACATTTCTCATCAAATCCATTTTTACAAGCCGCTGATATGTTTTAGATTTGACCCAGCAGTTCATTAACTGCTGGGGAACCTGGTTCTGCTCCGTAACCACTAGGCATGTGCTGGGTCCCGATCTGAGTGGCCCTATTTCTCTATCCATTTTGAACCATTTTCAACTGTTTAGTAATATACAAAGAAAAAAAGCATGACCTCTCTACACTGGGAACTACATAAAGTGAGTATTGCTAAAATAATTTTTCTGGAAAAGGGATCTAAAAATGTTTTCTCTCACCATTGAATTATGATCCTCCAGGCTTTCTAATGCCATGTTATATAGTTTCAAAAACCTTATGAAATATAATGGTGTTATATTTTAAAGAAATTTTTTGGCTAACTTAGCTCTAAATGGGGTGGACAATGAATATTTTACTGGAAAACAAAGGACACAAAATCTATTATCAACTCAAAGTGAAACTGTGTGAAGGTAAATTACTTTCAAGCTGCAGCATTTTCTCATACTCTTTTGCTGTATTCTTTTGTTAAAGCTTTACTGAAAGCTATTGCTTTCACCTTTTTTTTACCTTTACTGCTTATGACTTCTATGCTAACTTTCACTTCACCTCCATTTTAGGTTTATTTGGCTCTGCCGATACAGGTGTCATGATCTCACCTAGTATTTCAAAATCCTGTCCCATGACCTTAATATTCAAAGAATCACCTATTTTTTTAAAATTACCTATTTATTGTAAATGAAATAATTCTTAACATTAAAATTCTTGTTCTTTGATGTGTGCAAAATAATGTTTACTGCATAAAATTCCTATTAAAAGAAAATATTCAGCTTTTGGGACTATGTCAAACTAAAAAGCTTCTGTACAGTGAAAGAGACAATTGAAACAAAGAGACACCCTACTGAATGGGACACAATATTTGCACAACTCAACAAAAACAAAACAATGAAAAAATGGGGTTAAGAGCTAAACAGACTTCTCCCATGGAGAAAAGCAAAGGGCACACAGGCATAGGAAGCAAATATTCATCATCATTGATAACAGGGAAATGCCATTCAAAAACACAATGAAATATCACCTCACACCTATCACAATGGCCCACACTAAAAAACAAGATACAGCAAATGCTGGTGAGGATGTAGACAAAAGAGAAACCTCTTATACTGGTGGTGGGAATGCAAACTGGTCCAGCGACTATGGAAAGCTGTGTGAAGGCTCGTCAAAACACTAAAAATGGATCTACCACTTGATCCAGCGATTCCACCCTAGGTATCTAGCCAAAGAACACAAAAGCATTAGTTTGAAAGGAAGCATGCACTCCTATGTTTATTGCAGCACTATTTACAATAGCCAAACATAGAAACAACCTAAATGCCCCCAACAAATGACTGGATCAAGAAGATGTGACATATGCACACAATGGAATATTACTCAGCAATAAAAAAGATAAACTCATGCCATTGGTGGTGACATACATACAGCTGGAAAGGGTCATGCTCATCAAAACAAGGAGGGAAAAATAAGCTTTAAATTGTTTCATTTATGTGTGGAATATAAAGAAACTAAACCAAAATAAGAAAAAGACAAAACCAGCAAGCTGTCCATAGATCTGAGGCATACAGCAGAGGAGAGGGGAAAAAGAGTGGTCAAAACAGGCAAGAGTATAATTGACTATGGTGATGGAGCATGGATAATATGGTCGAGAGCAAAGGGGACTATACCTGGTTTGTATATAGGAGCCAGAAAATTTAAAGAATAAATCATGTTACTAATTAACAGAAAATATAGTTTCAATATTCACTTCATTAATGCATTAACAATTAAACACAACTAGGATAAAAGTTAGTGTGCCTTGTAGTGAACCATAAATATTGACTCAAAATAAATACATCAGTGAAGTTTTTTAAGCAATTCTTATTTTCATCCAGATATCTGTATAAGACTTAATACTGTAATAGGTTTCTGAGACACATTTATAAAAATAGTGTATCAATAATTCAACTTGAAGTATCCCAAAGTTCATATAACACAATTTTAACTGTGTCTGCATTATAACATAAATACAATATTATACAAATACAGTGCATATATTTAGAAAAATGCTTAATATGATCAATTGCTCAAGAAGGTTGGCTGATACCAATATTTTACTGTTACTGTGAATATACAGGTAGATACACTCAACATATGCTTATACGCCCACAAGGGCTTTAGATGTCAATATTACCACATTAAGAGACTAAGCTACACAGTTATATGGTATTATTATTAATAAAGGATATAAAATGTTAGCCCCGAGGCCCTATGAAAATGAAAGGCCTCATATTCTCATTCCTCAATTAAACTAATTTAAGTAAAATCACACAATAAACTAATGTAAATCGATTCCATAGGAGATTTGGAACTTAAACTCAAGAAATCAATTCCCTTATAAATGACCCTTGAACAATTTGGGAATATTAAGGGTACTGACCCACAAGAAGTCAAATAGTGACCTTTAACTTATAGTCAGTCTTAGACACATGTAGAAGAATGAAACCAAACCATCTCACACCAAACACAAATGTCAACTCAAATGTATACACTTGGACGTAAGACCTGAACCCATAAAACACAGAAAATGGGCAAAACATTCTGTGACACAGGCTTCAGGGACATCTCTGCAGATTCATTCCAGCAACAATGAAAACAAACAAACAAACAAAAAATACAACCGGAACTTCGTGTAACTAAAAAGCTTCTGCTCAGAGAAAGAAACCATAAGTAAAATGAAACTCCAGAGTCAATTCTACATTTTCCACATTTTTTAAAAAATGTTCATCACATCTAACAAAATAAAACTTAAGTGGCTATTTTGTGCTTCTTGGAGTTACTGAAATGACCTTCCTGCCCAAAGAAACTTAATGAGCTATCATCTAAATAAGTTAATCGAAACATTAGACTTTTAGGCTACTCTAATGAACAGGCTATAATAGTGTCCAGGGATGTGCTCAGATTCAGAAATGGTAAAAATGAACAAAACAAAGAACAAATCAATGACACAGAAGTTCATGCAACATGATGAGGGTTTTCCATTTCAAATATATTGAGCCTTACACACATTGCAATATCAGAAAACAGGTTGACCCTTATTTATAACTTTGATGTTTTTTTCCAGCTTGTAAACACATTTGGAGAAATAAGACCCAATTATGGCTTGAACCAGGAGACATCCACAATTATTTTTGTCTTATTGTTCTCAACAATGGGTGCAATTTTTACAGGAATTTGTAAAAAAAAAAAAAAAATGAATATCTATATAAATGTATACTGGTAAAACAGTATAATTAGCGCACACACTGCAGAAACCAGCATGTGAAGCTAACAGAAATTGTTAATTTAATCCTGAAGTTATCTTAAAAATATATAAATGTTGTAAATAAATTTCACACTTCTCATGGCCTGGTAAACACATTAAAAACCTGATGATTTTAGGCCCAGACTCCTGCAGCCACATAATTTCTTGGCACCATTTGTTTTTACCATTTTTTTCCTCCAGTTGGAATGAGTACCTGAGTTCTTCCACAGCTTATCAAGTTGGCTGTTAGGGAGAAGCGAGTTCAAGACTCAGAAGAAAAGAGAACCACAGACCTGAGATTGGGCTAATTCAACCTGGGGGCTGCAAGCATCAGCCTCCATGACATGCTCGCCTTGAGTGGTCACGGGCCCTGCACGCCGCCCAGGTGCCCACAATCAGCCCTAACAAAAGAAGTCAGCCAAGCCCAGTCTCCTTCTGTTGTCAGCCAATCAACCTCAACTCCTTTGTTCTCAAACCCCAGTCTGAAAACCTACATGACCCCCAGTTCTGGCACCCGAGCGATTGTATCTCAGGCCCAGAGAGGTCACCCCAGACTTATCTTTTGCTCATCAGTAAAAGCTGACCCCTTGTCTGCCCTCACTGGTATCCGTGGCGTCCAGAGGGGCTCAAGAGCCCTTTTGTGGGGTGGGAGCAGGCCCCTGTCCATGCATTCAACTCCAGGTGGGGAGAGCTACATGTAAATGGGGGTTGTGGCTTACTGCCTGTAGGGGGGCAGTGACTGGGACTGGGCTGAGTGGCCAGCACGCCTCTCCCTTCCCCAGTGCCAGAATTAGGTCTTTTAATCTAATGGGGATTAGCACTTTTATTTGAACGTGCAAACACACATACTTTCACGATTATTTCTAAGAAAACTGCATAGTAGCAAAGGTGAAATTATATGAAATATGGGTAATACCTGTTCTTTCACCCCAAAAGACCCATTTCCAGGCTGAACTTGCACTTTCTCAGGTTTTCAACTGTCCTTTGCATTCACATGACCTTCTTTCATATTCAAAAGCCAAAAATGGACCGAAAGCTAAATGTTCTGTACCTGAGAATCAGAGCTCGAAACCAAAGGTGCCTCAAAAGAAAAAAAAAAGTAAACAGACACCTTCAAGTCAGTGAATGCACACTTAATAACCCGCTCGCTTTCCACAATTATTTTTAGCCAAATAAAAATAACAACACCCATAACCTACAGGTAAATACTCAAAGTTATAATCAATTGAACAATCTGCAATGCTGATGTGTCCAGACTGCTTGTAAAACCAGGAGGACGCTCCACTGAAAATTGGATTTCAACGTGGACGCACCTCACGCCAAACACACACCAAGAAGGTACGAGAACGATGACTTACATGACTGTGGTCTCTGGGACGGGCAGAGCAGCTTCCAGCAGGTCCAACATGGCTGAGGGGAAAGACAAGCAGGCCCGGGCTTCAAGGCGGTCCCTGGGCCTGGGTGGGACCCGGAGCTTGAGTGGCCTGAAAATCTTGCAGCTGCAGAAGGGGGACTCAGCTTCCTCATCAGCTGCCTCAGCTGGAGGATCCCTCAGGGAGGTCAGATTGGCTTAAGATACTGGACGTGATTCAGATGTAAGTCTCCATCCAGGTCACCCCAAAGCATCAATCACCCTCACTGCAGTTTGACTTTGACCACAAACATCCCCACACACGCCCCCAGGTCCTTCCCGTGTTTGCACCCACCTCTTTTCTGAGGTTTTCTTCCCTGCCCACTCTGACTACCCGCCTTTTACTTTAACGAGTTGCCATCTCTGTCTGAATCTCGGAGATACACTGTGAATCATCATACTGGTGGAGGATAAGAATAAGGAAAAACTGAAAAGGAGCCATCACAGGTCTGGACTGTCTCACACCAGAAGGTGGGATAGACAGGATTAGCATAGCCACCAGCCCAGCCATAGAAACTATCAGGCTGCTGCAGGGAGTGTCAGGAGCACAGGCCTGAAGGGGAAGATAAGGAGATTAAGGAACAAACCATCCACCCACAAAGCTGAGCCCCTCCCCACCAAAGAAGATGCTAAAACCGAATGCTGCCCCCACAAAGGGGCCACAGTCCTTCTGCCCACCCTTGACTATGCAGGTGCTTCTTTTCACCCGCTCTGTCCCTCTGCAGGGCAGCAGCCTCCTACCTGCATGTGACCTGTGCCACCGGGGGTTCTCTGCACTGACCTCCCTCAGCGGAGGCTGCTCTCCTCAAGGCCGCCCACCTGGGACCATGCAGGCCTCTCTCAGCAAACCTGTCCCTTTTGGGGCAGCTCTTCCTGTCCGCTTGTGTCTGTGCAAGTGTCTTTCACGCTTCTGTCCCCTTTACATAAAAAGGCTCGTGGAAAAACTGTCTCGTGGAAAAACTCGCCTGCGAAACTCGCCACGGGAGCTCTGGTGACAGCTTTTCCAGGGTGAACCCAAGGACTCCACACTCCGAACTCACAGACTCCAAGAACACGACATCAGTATCATCGCAGCCTCACGGACGCATATGAACCTTCACACGTAGTTTCTAGAACGCAGCAATATTACACTTTTTCCCCCACAGCCTTATCTCCTCCAACAATGTTTTGTGCTTAAGTAAACTACACGACAGCTTTCCTCGGCTGATGCAATCTATCAGTCTCTGGTGGTTCTCTGTCTCCCTCAAGAAGCACTTTCAATGGGAGCCAGTTATGACTAAGCATCGTCTCGGGCCACCCTCTGTGGCTGGACCCACTGCTGAAGATCTGAACATTGGGGGATCCCGCCCATCACAGGGCCCCCCTGCTCATGGAACTAATTATCTGGCATTCAAACCTGTGATTTAGAATTAGCGAAAACAATTGTTTCAGTAAATACAAATAAGAATTAGATAAAACCCCGAATAACTGAAATCACAGCTTCTGACTTTGTAATTTAGAAAGCATTTCTGCCTAACGATGAGCAGGTGGTAAGGGGAGTGACACGCTTTCAATTCCTCAAGATGTGCTTGCAGCCCCTCACATGAGTTCAGGGAAAGGCTTCACCTCCAAGGCACAAAGGTAGCATCTACTTTGATCAAAATTAAATTGTCTTTCTGGAATTCCAGTTTAATAACTGCGGATTGTTAGAATAAATGTTCTTTGAAAATTTAGCACTATGGGCCTCCAGGTGGCGCATCGGGTTGAGCCCAGCGCTGTGAAGCTATCTGCAGCCTCTGCAGCGCAGGTTCGATTCCCGGCCGGCCAGGGCACAACCCACATGGCGCAGCAGACCTCTCCTGTCTCGCCTGCTGCTCCCCTTAGCATATTTCAGTCCATCTGCCTGTTCTGCTCCCTGTTCTTTTACTGGTGAATGCTCTCACCCTCCCGTGCCTCTGAATTGTACCCCAGTTCTTGTATAAATAAATCTTTAAAAAAATTTAAAAAAAAAAAAGAAAATTTAGCACTAGCCTCCTGTGTTTTGAAGGTGTACAGCAAATCTTACAACTCACTTTTTAACTTTGTTCTTAGTTGTATGTGAGACTTATTAATACTTCTTAAAATACTTATTTCTAATTGTAATTTCAGAAAAACAATTATATAGTTTACATTTTGTTTCAATGTACAAAGCCAAGTCTGAGGAAAGCAAACAGTTCTCTACTCAGAGTATTTAATAACGTCATTACGTTTCATTCATTTCATTTGTCACTCGATGAGTGGCGTAAGAGGTGGTATTACTGGTACTAAACTCCTGAATTCTGAGACAAATGGAGGTTACGTGACAAACAAAATATTTGACTGCAACTGGTCCCACAGTCATGCAGGCCAAGTTTTAGAAAATATATCAGCATCAAATGATTGCATCACCCAAAATGGATATGAGATAAGTTTATTCTGTTAGTTTGAAGCTTATTATTTTAATCCTGAAACCACTTTCCAATTTTTTTTTAAATACATGAACTTTGTTAATATCTTTTTAGCTAGTTCCACAACTACGCTGGGTGGTATGAATGACTGTTTTGTTTGCACCACTGGGCAGCCTGAAATGTGTACCATTAATTACTGATTTTTGACTCATTAGTGAAAAAGACTAATAAAATGTAAGGAGGGTTTCCTGTAGAGGATAGAAAATGGAGACTCCACAGTTTCTTGCAATTTTAGTTCATCACTGTAGTAAGAAAGCCAATTCTTCAAATTTTAAACAGAACACAAAAATTTAGTATTTTTTTCTCTTTTCTATTGATTATATGATTGTGTTTATTCTTGAATATGAACATATTTAATTAAATAGTCAAAGCAGATGATAAAGCATTTAAATAGCCATACATTGGAAATAAATGCATTTCTCTAGGAGGCTTCAAATATTTTCTCAAAACTTTGGCTCTTAACTTTATATGTATTGTAATCAGGTTTTAAGTCGTTTTATGGAATCAAATATTCATGTTCGATTTACATCATATAAATAATTAAGCGGAAAATATTATGTTGAAATCTGACTTTGAAATAACTTTAACAATGTAATTTGCCACCAAACTAAGGTAGAAATCCCTATAGAAAATTTGATTTCTTATTATCTTGAGACTCCTTTTACTATTATGATTAGCATTGCAATTATGAAGTACAACAATTATGCAGACTGGTTTAAAAGTAGTCTGTGCTAAAACAGGGATGAATACTCTTTGCATTTTCTTTTGGAATATTTACCAATTCATATTTCCAGTTTATCATGTACTATTAGACATGATTTTTTTTCTTTAACAAAGAAGAGACAGTCTTGAACATCAGTACTTGCCTTGAAATTACAACTGCCTTCCCATGATAAAATCACATCCTTCCGATGAAGATAAATCACACGTCAGAACGTAGAAAACTTCAAAATTAAAGGTCTTTATGCATATGAATGTGTGCATTTGGGAAAACAATGCTATTTTTTGCAATAATTGTCTTAGATTTGTTTTTTTTTTGTAGTATGTGTGAACACAGAATTAAACTACGTAATAACAAAAATAAAATCTAATTGTTTATTATTGAAGATGTGTATGCCTTGGTATGCACATAATTCTAATGCTTCCCTATAAGATTAATAATTCAGCATTTCCTTCTATTTGTTGATTGATACTCTTACATGAATTCTAATATTTACATGTCAGTGAAGAATTCTATTGACTGTTCAGCAGTGATTAAATGGGTCAATAAAATGAGAAGCCATGTATGAATGTAAGAACAAATAAGGGAAGGTTAAAAGCAATCAATCTCAAGTAACTGTGTTTACAGGATGAACATCTACCAGCATCTCTGCTATAAACACTTGAGAAAAAATAGATGAATTAAACACTGTCACATTGTGTGTCCTTGAACCCTTAAAGTTAATTCTAATATATAAACCTTCGTTTAAACAAAATATAGGTTAAAAATTGTAATATTTTTGATTTTTGACACATTTTTAAATTTATTTTTAACGGAATAATATTTTGGTATCCCCATCAACTATTGACATTTTTCAGAGTAAATCTGTCTTAAACTGGCCAATATATGGGGAAATGCAAATCAAAACTACAATGAGATACCACATCATACCTGTTAAAATAGTTTAAATCAAAAAGACTAAAAACAACACTTCTTGGAAAGGCTATAGAGAACAAGGGACTCACATATTGGTGGCTATGTAAATTGGTGCAGACACTATGGAAAACAATATGGAGACTCCTTATAAAATAAAAATAGAAATATTATGTGATCCTGCAATCCACTGCTTGGTATTCACCTGAAAAGTGCTAAAACACTAATGTGGCATATGCACTCCTATTTTCATAGGAGCATTAGTCACAATAATCAACAAGAACTAACGTAAAATCCCATGGACAGATATGTGGATAAAGAAGATATGGTATAGCCATTCAGTGGAATGATTTCCAATTATTAAGGAAGAAGAAATCTTGTCATTGGTAACAAGAATAGACTTTGAAGTGATTACATCTTCCAAAATAAGTCAAAGTAAAAGAAGAACAGAATCGTTTCTCTCATATGTGGAATATAAATTACCAAAGCAAATGAACTAATGCAACACAAACAACTCCTAGACTCTGAAAATTATTGTGACTAAGCAGAGGGGATGGGATAAGGGAAGGGGGCTGGAAGTTTGAAAGAGGGCGGGGCATTAGGACATTGCTCTTGGGTGTGATGAGACATGCAAGCAAACTGCCATATGGAACTATACCTCAGAAATTATAAAGCTTTATAAACCAATAAACTAAAAAAAAAAAAAAGTGGTTAACATAACTACCATTTTTACTTATTTGTACCATTATATTATCACATATATATTATATTTAAACAATGTAAGTATTTATATGCACCATCAAATTCACCCTTTGATGACTGCTTCATCCATAGAACTAGCTGGATTTCGTAAAATAGATTGCATTTCTTGACAAATTGAGTATTTTGCATTTCCTATGCTGACTACAAGGCATTTTTTACAATTACAGTCTCAAAAATAGGAAAATTGTTCTTGCCAATTATACAACAGCTATAATAGAAGCAGCTCTGAGATAATTGAAGGAAGCTTTTAGATTTGGTAAGAACAAAGCAAAATCTCTTCGTGTCGAAATGATTGGCATGTGTCAATGGGTAGAATGTTTCCTTGGAACATTTGAGTGTGTGGGGGGTGTGTGTGTGAAGATGTAAAATTAATCAGTTTTAAATTATCCTATTTTTAACCTTTGGGGGGAATGTTTGAGAAGATGAAAAAAAATACCCCAATATTGTTGGGTAAAAATATGAACTCTAAAATGAATCTATATATGAATATCTAAAAATAAGACATTTCATATTAACAAAAATTGAATTTGTAGCAAAAATTCTGGGCTATAACTAGGGTGAAAAGTTATTTTAAATGCCAAATGGTAAATATTTTTTCAATTTTCATAATTGAAAACATTGGTACTCCAAGCATAAAGTATATGATATACATAGAATCTTAACATATTTGCTGTTACAAATACTCCATGGCTTTCCTTAAGTAATTTTACACTGATTTGAATTTCAAAGGACCACACAATTTGAAAACAAATGCTAAATGTAAAAAAGAACATTCCAGTTCCATGTTGTGGTTTTCCTCTTATTATTGCTACATCAAAATTTCACAATTATCACAAAGTAATTATTACCCCGATAGACTGAGTTGCCACCACCAGCATATAAGTATACAGTTAAGTATTGCACACATTGAAAAATCTATCTGCCCATAATCGTAATCTCCTGTACAATTTCCCATTTCACCATCTATGTTGCAGTGAGGAATGAAGTATTGGAAAGAACACTTGTAAATAATTTCTGATTCCCAGAACAGACAAAGCCTCTGGAATTACTCAGCAGACCAAAAATACAAAAACAATAACTGATTTAACCAAACCTTGAAAGAAAACCTTCTAGTTTTTGAAAGTAGTGTAGGGTTAGGGAAAAATTATCAGGCTTTTCTGCCCTCCCACCTTTAGCATTGATGATGGATCCCTGTGGTCCTACATGCATGCCTGATGGTGGACACCTGGAGTAGGGTGCAGGCATGCATAGGTGGGCACACCTCGGCTGAGACTGGCTTATACGGGTGGCATCACAGGGACCCAGCAGAGAACAAGAGTAGCAGAATGACAGCAGAACCAGCAAAGCAGCAAAGGAGAAGCAGAGACCATGAGAGAACCCCAGAGAGCTCGAAAAGAGTGAAGACTTGCTGGGAGTTGGGAGTCCTGCCAGCCTCCTGGCCCCCCACCCCCCCTGCATGCCATGTACCTGGTAAAAGCTCAACAAAAGCCTGAAAAGCCACTGAGGGCTCCAGAACTCTCCTTCACCTGTCTGCCCGGATCAGGGAACCTGCACTGTGCCTTCCTGGCACTACAGTAATATTAAAACATGAACCTCAGGGGCCTCCCCTGGTGGTGCAGTGGTTGAGCCCTGGACTGCGAAGCTGTCTGCAGCCTCCGCAGCGCCAGTTGGATCCCCGGCAGGGGTCTCACATGGCATGCAGACTTCTCCTGCTGCCCGCTGCTCCCCTCAGCAGTGTATTTTGTCAGTCTGCCTGTTCTGTTCCCCGCTCTGCCTCTGGTGAATTCTCTCACCCTCCCATGTTTCTGACTGTATCCAGTGCTTGTATAAATAAATCAATCTTTTTTTTTTTAATGAGCCTCAGAAAAATAAACTTTTATTTTTGTAATATCTTCAAATCATCTTCACAGGTTTAGCATAATACATGCAAGCCCCAGATCACGAAGAAGTTCAAAAGAAAATGAAAAAAAAAGGAATCCTGGCTTTTGAAACAACATGGACAGACCTCAGGGCATTATGCTGAGTGAAGTAAGTCAGCAAGAGAAAGACAAATGCTATGCGAGTCACTTATACGTGTTGACCTGAGAAAGAATCAAGTTGTAGTATTATCGGAAAAAAAAAAAAAAAAAAGTTTGAGAATAGGGAGGGCCCGGGCCCTTGAACAAGAGGAAGTGCCAAGGTGTGACCCTCCATGGCCAGGGCATCAGGCAGTTATTAAGGGGAGTGGTGTAACGAGGCATACATGATTGGCTGAAATATCTGGATTGGTTGACAGGAATCTTCACACAGAAAGCCCGAGTGTGAGTACTTTCACATCCATTAGCAGGCGGTCCTTATTTTTTCCCAATCAGCAGTAAGGAGAACAGGAGTTGCTTATCTTTGGAAGTCATGGATGAAAAGAGTTCAGCGAAGGCTGTTCTTCAGTAGCTGTTGACAGTTAGAAAATAGGCGCGGAGGGAGGCTGCTCGCTTTCCACCCAGGGGTCTCAGCAGCAGAGACAAGATGGGGTCTTGTTTGATTGGTTCATTCAAACTAGGCTCTGTGTGTGGAAACTAAAAATATGGACCTCATAGAAACAGAGAATGGTGATTGCCAGGAACTGGGGGCTAGGGGAGTTGGCGAGATGCTGGTTCAGTGGGGACAAGTTTGTAGTTACTTATAGATACGTAAGTTCTGAAATTCTCATGCCCAACACTGTGACACTAGCAGTGTCACACAGCAGTCCTGTAGTATATACTGTGAAGTTGCTAAGAGATATTAAGCATTCTCAACACAGAATGAATTATAATTATGTGACGTGATAGCTGTGTAGCTAACCCTTCTGTGATCATCATACTTCAACAGAGAAATATATCAACTCATTGTGCAATTGAAACCTGTTCTATGTCCATTATACCCCAAAATACTTTTATAATTAAAAAAAGGAGGGACTCCTGGTGGCGCAGGGGTGAAAGACACAGTGCTCTCAAGCTATCCGTAGTCACTATAGCATGAGTTCGATCCCTGGCCAGGGAGCAACCCATATAGTGCAGCAGACCTCTCCTGTCTCACCCTCTGTTCCCCTCAGCAGTGTCTTTGGTCCGTCTGCCTGTTCTGTTCCCCACTCTGTCTCTGGTGAATCCTCTCAAACCCTGCACCTCTGGCCTATACTCCAGTTCTTGTATGCATAAATAAATTGATCTTTAAAAAAAAATTTAAAAGGTAAATGCTCAGAGATTCTTGGGGGTAATATGCTTTATAGGAAGGCAAGGTACCATGAGTGCTAATTCTCAACCTCTGGTACAATATTGAGAAAAATACTTTGTCTGGGCCCACCAGAGTCCTAATAAGTCACAATTTTTGAGGATTAAGCCTCAATTGCCTTCAGAATGTTCCTTGAAGGTCAGGCAATCTAAAGAACCACACGCTTTTTGGGCAACTCTGAAGCGCTGTCAGAGTTAACAAGCATTGGCTCAGACATATAGACACTTGCTACTAAAATTCAAGCCATATGAAAGCACACAAATGTGGAGCAATTTGGTTTTATAAAACATGCAATTTTGAGTGTAGCGACGCTCATGTACCCTCACAAGGTCAAACATATATTTGATGGTTAATATTTGACACTTTAATGAATTCATAAATACATTTTTCCAACTTGCTTATTCAGTTGAAAGCTAGTTAGTACTATGTGCTAAGTGATGGCTGTAGAGTTTTCACAGCTACCAATCAAGACTGAGTATTACTCTTTGTATTTAGAAAAATGAAACTTATACAAAGTGGATGAATTGTTCAAAATACATTGCAGAGAAATAAAATTATGAACTTTTGCATTTTGCATTTAGATTTTCCATCAAAGACAGTGGTAAGAGACACAGATGACTGATCTCACACACACACACACAATACAGATGTCCGCTGGATATTTAAAATATACAACTCCACTATAACAGTCTACACAGGACTTTAAATGAAATTTAAAAGGTACTAATGAACCAGAGCACTTAGGTAAATCTTTCAACTTTGAGTAAAAAGTATTCAAAGGGGAAAAAATACAAATATGTATAATTTTCACATGAAGAACTAAAAATTACAAAATCAACAAAAAATGAATCAAACAGGTAGAAATAAAAATAATGAACAGGGACACTGCTTTTTATGTTTTTAGTGAGAAAGACACTGAACCAAGTGTGATGTAGCATTGAACTTGAACTTGGTTATAACTAATGAATGGAATTACGGAGGCTCTTTTCAGTATTTTCTTTCATGAGCTGTTTAAAACACTTGAAAATAAACCACTGAATGCATAATAATGCTGATTTGGCTGAGTTCTCTATTAGCAATGTTTCTGCTGCCATTTCCTGTCATTCAAAGTACACAAGGTCTGTCCATAAAAATGTGGGATTTTTTTGACCAATATCACAATCTTTAAGTAGTATAGACACAATGGAATTTAAAAAACATGTTTTAAATGATCACAGAAGTAATAAAACATGGTTCATACAGGGACAGTGATAGCTGATAAATTGTATTTCTTGTTCAAACATTTCTGAAATGTCAGTGTCGTGCATGAGTTTTTCTCCTTTGCTCCCTACCCAAAGATCAAAGCCTGACGTGGTTTCTGTCTTAGGACACAGTAGCTCCACTTTCTCCAGAAGGCGGCTTATGCAATTTATAAATGAGATGTGCCCTAGAAATTTGCAAAACATAAAATTCAAATTGGAGTTATATTATGCTACAACTCTGAATACCATAGCTGCCTCATTAAACTCAAATGTCTGAGTAACTCTGACACAAGTTTTCATTCTTTTTCTGCTGCTTCAGGCTCTGCTCTGCACTAACACAGCTGATGGAGCCCACACTGAGACCCATGCACGCTGCTGGGTGACATCTATTTTGAAATTTCAAATAAAATTAAAAGAGATTTAAAATTGTGGGCCTCCCGAGTGGCGCAAGGGGTTAAGCATCAGCACTATGAAGCTATCCACAGCTACTGCAGCACAAGTTTAATCCCCAGCCCGGAAGCTGACACACATGGCACAGCAGACCTCTCCTGTCTCTCCTGCTGCTCCCCTCAGCAGTGTGTTTCAGTGGATACACCTGTCCTGCTCCTCACTCTGACTCTGGTGAATCCTCTCACCTCCCTCACCTCTGACCTACACCCCAGCTTTTGTATGCATAAATAAAAAAATCTTTTAAAAAAATAATTTGAAATTTTAAAATTAAATGCCCATATACTGAGTGACATTTTCAAAAAGAATCCCATTTGTAAATGTTTCTTACACTTTCCTATTTTTCAATCAACGTTATAAACTTTGTTCAGAATTTCATCATCTTTCTTCTAAAAGTGCAAATAATCACCTAGGATGATCTCTTGATCATCCAGCTTTTAGACTTACTCCATCCAACCCCGTATTGCTATCTTTTTTATTTTTTAAAGATTTATTTATTTATTTATTTATACAAGCACTGGGTACAGTCAGAAGCACGGGAGGGTGAGAGAATTCAACAGAGCCCCAGAGCAGGGAACAGAACAGGCAGACTGATGAAATACACTGCTGGGGGGAGCAGCAGGCATGGCAGGAGAGGTCTGTCGCACCATGTGGGACCCTTGCCAGCAGCCAGAGATTGAACCAGCGCTGCAGAGGCTGCAGGCAGTTTCACAGCCCAGCTCTCAACCGCTGCGCCACCAGGGGAGGCCCCTACCTACTTATTTCTGCCTCCCTTACTAGACTCCCTTAGTAAACTTTTAGAAGGGCAGCTAGTTTTACTTCTATAGTCAGTACCAGAGTCACATATACATGGATATACACACTACATATGGATGAATGTAAGGCACATGCACATATGCACACATATACACAATTATTATGCAGGCAGTGTGCATATACTTACATAAATGCATGTGTCTATGTGTCTATGCATAGAGATGCATTCATGATGCAACTAAAATATTTCACCATATTGTGTGGAGGTTTTATTTCAATGTCACTGAGGTACTGAGCTCATTGTTTCTATTTAGCATATAGTAATAGTAGAAGAAAACAGCTCTTACCTCAAGATTACCTGGATCAAAGTTAATGTCCATTTTATTATCCGTCATATCTCTACCTGGCGTGTTAGGATTAAATGAGTTGAACATTCACAAGGTAAAATGGGTCAGGGTCTTATTTTAAATAGGAAGTTGGTTTCCACCTTCTTTTCCTCTCAAAGTATTTTCATACAAAAATATATTACAATTATCATACACTCTAAAATTATTAAGTGAGCCTTTTAGAGTAAATGATTTAAATTGAGATATAATCTTAGGGTTGGCAGATAACAGCCATAACCTAGGGAAAGGTAATATACAGTAAAAAATTCAAAGACTGTTTCCAACTAGACAGACATCCATCATACATGACACAAATGAAATTAGAAATAAGAAAGTGATTTCTAAACATTGAAGTCATTTATTTACTTAAAAATGTAAGATTTATACATCCACGAATGAGGAAACCCTATATCTCAAATTATTGTAGAGTTACTATAAAATATTTATTCTTGTAAAGAGAAATAAATTAAGTCTACTTTATACTGGCATCCATTATATCATCAGATTTGATTCCATCTGCATAAAACATTATTTGGTGTCATAAATCTAGAGGCATCCAAAAACACAAGCCTACACTTAACCCCCTACTTATGCAAATACTACATCTGCTGTTGCCCGAGGAGGCCAAACTATTTCCAACTAGACAGACATCCATCATACAGTGAAGATTAAATCAATCAAATCCAATTCTATTAGATATATTTAAAATCCAAATATATTCATGCGGCATCATTATGTACAACCTGCTCTTAGAGTCGCATCAAATTTCCCAGGATATCCACGTCAAATCCTACATTCACCTACCAGTATGCATTTCCTCTGTATTTTAATCAGTACTTGTTATTATTTCTCAAGTAATTTTCCACATCATCATATTAACTATTTCTTTTCTAGATAGTTCTAAAATCTTTCCAATAGTCATTTAAAAACGACAGTTAAAGGAAGGGTAAAATAACCCATTTTTCATACATTTCAAAACAGGATTGTTTTCTCTGCCTAAGATAATATTGGTTGTGCATTCACTCTTTTCATTGCATTCACAATATCACCTTCCTTTCACAGCATTAATAAAATGACATGAATATAAATATGGCTTTATAACACTAGGAATATGCTGATATAACTTATTCAACAGTCTGGCTCCAGACTCAAGTCCTTCCTGTGCTGTTTCCAGCCTGAACACAGATGATCACCAGCTGAGCCAAAGGAAAGGTGTTGTCCCTACGCCAGACTTAGTCACTTCCAGAGCAGAACAGGTTTCTAGAGGCAGGTGCAGACAAAGACCTGGTCCCTACTCCCTCCCTCCCCATCAGCCAGGCTCATCAGCATGACTGGACCCCAGCCAGGGCACCTCCAGTCAGATGCCTCCAGGTAGAGTGGATGCTCATGGGTTGAAGCTCTTTTCAGGAGCGCCTGCTCAGAACTTTCTGGTGGAAGAGCTTGACCAAGACACTTCTGCACTCTAACCAGCACCTTCACTCCCAGCGCCCCGTCACTCTCCTCCAGGAACCCTCCAGAGGAGAAAAGCTTGTCAGCAAGAGGGGGAGAGTTCTACCACTTATGTGAGTAATGATCCCCAGAAAATACAACTTGTCAAAGTTACTGATACTGAGTTCCCTTTAAGAAATGATTGGCATTTATTCTAAAGATGTTTCTGAACCAACTGTAATCTGTATTTTTTTTTTTTTTTACCTAAGGGAATGCCACTTGCATCGATATCACTGACCAGAGACACACGACAGTCTCAGGAGGAGGTGGTGGAAGATGTGATTGCGAGCTTTCTTGAACAGGTGTCTCTCCCTACTCTGGGGACCTGCTATGTGCTCTCTCCAATGTCGTAGGACAATGACAAACACAGACAAAATAAACTACAACAAATAACGTACACTAGGAACTGTTCACTGCGCTCCTGAAAATTTTTATATAGTAATATATTTCATGTTTCCAAATTTAAAAGTTACAATCGTTGGGGCCTCCCTGGTGGTGTAAGGGGTTAAGACTCAACCTATGAAGCTGTCCGCAGCTACTGCAGCACGAGTTCGATTCCTGGCCAGGGAGCTACGACATGGTGCAGCAGACCTCTTCTGTCTCACCTGCTGCTCCCCTCAGCAGTGTATTTCAGTCAATCTGCCTGTTTTGTTCCCCACTCTGTTTCTGGTGAATCCTCTCACACCCCACACCTCTGGCCTACACCCTAGTTCTTGTATGCATAAATAAATAAATCTTAAAAAAAACTTGCAATTGTCTATTTGCCATCCCTATGCCTCAAATCATTAATCATGTATCTAGATGTGGAGTTAAAAAAAGTGTTTTGAAAAAATTCTATTTATTCAAATCAGCATAGTTTCCAATACTCATGGTGGTATGTTATTTTAAGTGTTCGATACTTTGCTTGTTTAGTTATGTATACATATTGCATATGTTTTAATCTGTGTGTCTCAGTGGTCAACTTCATATCAGTTCATAAACACATCTGTTATTTTTTCAGCTACATAGAAATGTTACTGACATATCATTTACAGGTCTCACATGGAAAAGCATCTTGTTTCAATATTCTTTCGCTATCAGAGACAATGGTGCAATCAATACTCCTTCACATATTATTTTTTGTATGTCCAAGTGTGTCTGTACAGTCAATTCCTTGAATGAAGATTGCTAGATCTACCACTGTATAATAGTGTCTTTGAGAGAGATAATTGTAAAATGATTTATAATCCTTATACCACAATTACTTATCCTTTGTGTCCACCACTAGAATATTATCCCTGTAACTCTGTCTTCTTTGATAAACTCTGGCGTCACTCCAAATAGGAGATGCTGTTTTGTGTCACACTGTTGTGGCTGTTAGTGACTGAACAAATTCAATGGACTTGATGACATGTCATACTTCTTATCTAATAGCAGCCCCTGTATCCTTAACCTGTTCACTCTGTGTGACACTTGGCACCATTAACTACTGTCTCTTTACCACTACATGCTCCTCTTGGTTCACGATTCTCTCCGACCTTGTAGCTTGGCTTACTACTCTTATACTACTGGCTACTCCTTTTCTTATCTTTTTTTTATTGGTGTTTTCTGAGCTGTTTGGAAATGTATCTGTAGTAATGCCTCAAACACTGACTTACACTCCTTATCTACATAATCTCATCTGCCCGCTGTCTTGTTTTCTATACCATATGGGAATCTCCCAAATAAAGACACTAGCCCTGATCTTAAGATGCTCATATGCCAACTGCCTCCATGGACGCCAGAGACCATTTAATAAATGCAGAAAATTGACCAAATCAGAGGTGAGCTGTCTGAGGTAGATCAAGCAAGAAGGTAAAAGCAGCAACAGGTACTGAAGTTGGAAGACAGATTTCACAAAACACATTAAGGAGAAAATGTCAGCACATGTGTGGCCTACAGGACAATAAAATGGGCAGGGAGGAAGGTTTGTTGGATTAGACCAGGTAGAGGCCTATGTTGATGTGGAGAATTGCAATTCTTATGGAATTTGGGGGACATAAGTTTGACGACAGTGAGTTTAATATATGATTCAAAGAGAGCATTAAAAACAGGGGATGGCATGCATTATGGAGAGTGATGTGAGATTGAGAAAAAAAAATTTTTTAAGTTAACATGGGAATATCAGAGCATTTGGATGATGAAAGACAATATACAAAAGAAAAAGTTTTTTTCCATGGTTCCTGTATGAAGCCTAATTAAGAGATATTGTATTCAAAATTATAGTACTCAGAGATAATTTTAAGTAGGGTGCAGGTATTCACCTGAATGTGTCCTTTAAGAAGTGACTACTGAGCCTCCTTGGTGGCCTAGGGGTTAAGTCTCAGTGCTGTCTTTGCTGCAGCCTAAGTTCAATCCGCAGCCAGGGAGCTAAGCCACATATGGCACAGCAGACCTCTCCTATTTCTCCCGCTGCTCCCCTCAGCAGTGCATTTCAGTAGATCCACCTGTTCTGCTCCCCACTCTGTCTCTGGTGAATCCTCTCACCTCTCATGCCTTTGGCCTACACCCCAGCTCTTGTATGCATAAATAAATAAAAATATTTTTTAAAAAAAAAAAGAAAAAGAAAAGTTAAGGTCTCAACTATGTGGATTGCTTTTTTTAGTTCTTTCATTTTTTTGCTTAGTGTATTTTGAAGTTCTATTTTCAGATTTGTAAGCATTTAAAGTTGTTATTTATTCTTGGAAACTAACCCTTTTGTCAATATGTAACATGCTTTCATCCCTGATAATTTCCTTTGCTTTGAGAGTTGTACTTTCTTTTGATATTAATATACTACAACTCAAGTTTTATGGATTAAAATCTGCATGATATAAATTTTCCATGTTTCTATCTTAACCTACCTACATCATTATTTTTGAAGTGAGTTTCTTATAGACAGCATATGGCTGGGTCACATTTTCTGAATATGTTTTGACAATCTATGTAGTGTATAATTGGTGTTTTAAGATAATCTATACTAATGTAATTATTAATTCACTTGGACTACTAGTTTTTTCTGTTGTTTTCTGTCCCTTTGCTATTTACTGGGACCAGAGAGAGTATATGGAAAAAAAAAAAAAAACTATCTTTATTTTATTTCCACCTTTTCTATTCTCCTCTGTACCCAACCATACACAATTCCATGACATTGGCAGCTACAGTGACAGCAAAAACAAGATCAACTAACTCTAGGGTGACAATAATTGAAATAATTATACAGGTCATATCAGAGCCCATGGGGTCCAATAAGAACCTGACAGAAAGAAAAGAACTGTCAATGGTAAATTCTATAGATAATGAAAATATCCTTGGGAAATGTAGATGAAATGAAGACATTCCTGAAAGAAGACAAACTAAGTAATTCATTGTCAACAAATATGTTCTAAGATTGTTGTTAATGACAATTCTTTAGACAGAAGGGAATGAGACCAGGAAGAAACCTAGAGCAATAGGACGGATGAGCAATAGAAACAATACATATTTGAGTTACTATAATAAACTATCACATCCACAATCACTGAAAATATTGGGAGTCACTACCCTATTAGACTGTGGGCAACTTGTAATACTCCTACACTACTGACAAATGCTAAATTTTCTTTAATTAGTTATAAGGCATTTCACAAGCAAACTTACAGTCATACAAATGGTTGATACTTTCAGGAAAAAGAATCACCCAATTCACAAGATTTTCCCAGCTAAAATTCAAAGTATAAAATTTCATAATTTGCAGTATCATGTAAAATATGTTATCAACCCAAGCTATTTATAATTTTTACATATAAAATGAAAGGCTGGCACTTTAATTCTAACAGTGAGCAAGTGAGAACACTTTATACTTTTAATGAAATTTCATTCAATTACTGGAAGGATAAGCAAGATATGCTACCTTTGCCAAACTGTCAGTTTATGTAACTACCTTGTGGGAAAACCACAACTAATGACTGAGAGTCCTCAGTGCCTTGGGGCCTTCTTCATTTCCTAAGACATGATAATCAGCTACGCCAGACTGTGTGGGCTCTGTCTTTGCCAACTCATGAATATATTTTTCAAAAAGTTCCATAAACAGACAGGAGTATAAGCTGCTTCTGTCTTCAGAGCCTTCTGTCAAGAAATTAGAAGCTATCTCATTTGGAAAGAGAAAATTAAGTAGAAGCCAAATTGAAATTGTCAATTTTTATCAGAAAAATAACTTTAGGTCATATTCAGCTGTAAATAATCATAACATCGTAATTTGTAATCCCAAATATTTGAATTATAAAACATATGTGCATAAGGCATAGTCTCTGAACTCTCTCATTTCTAGGAGAAAGCATTATATTTTTCTTTTCCTTCACCAAAATAGTGTTATGATCAACTGTTCCCTTGTTCTTTATAGTTTACTCTTGTACTTTGTTTAACCTGGGTTCCTTATTTTTAGATTTTAAAACCATTAATGTTTAGGGCAGATGCAAGTTATTTTTGTATGTGAAGCAGTAGGATATATGCTTGTTTGTTCTTATTTGATGTTGCTAATTTAAGGTCATCACTGCACAAAAATCCAAACAGGGTACATTGCAAAGACTGTCTCAAACCAATTCTTCCTTGTGCCCATGCCTTTGGTGACTGTCTCTCTCTGCTATACTGTTTTCCTTGACCAATAGGACATTAGCAAATATACAACCTGACACTTACTTACTGATGCTTTAGGAGAGGTACTAGATCTAGAGAATGGTATTTCAGATACTCTTTCAGGAAGGACTATGGCCCAACTCCAGAGTCTGCAAGTAGCACACAAACTCCAGATATCAGCTTCTGCAGCGTCAGCCTCAGAGATTCATGCTGCTGGAAGTAAAGCCGTGTTAATGGTCACTACTACCTCTAGGGAGCCTTAGTAGTCTGGAGCATGGATTCACTGGAGTTGTATCAACTTTGACTCCTCCCTCTTCCCAAATATACTTTTTCATTCTTTATTTAGATGTTGGCCACAAATAATTATCTTGCCCCCCACAGCCCAAACCTCTGGATTTGATTCAGGGAGACTCAAGCTGAGACAGGACTCCATCACCATGAAAACAGGCCTGGATTCTTATGATGGAAGAATATATAATATGTGGAGACTAGAGGACATATCCTTTCAGAAGTCCCAGGGAACCAACCCAATGCCAGCTGACCAGTTCACTAGTAAAAGATGAACATCTGAGTCCTGCTGAGATGAGCAGAAGAATCAACCAGCTGCACCCAGCAAAAACTGCTCCCCATAACTGGTGAAGCAGCTAATGGCTGTTGTTTTAAATTACTTACTTCTGTGATGGATGAGCACAGAGGACAAATTAAAAAAAAAATCTTTAAGTATGAAGCAAAAACTGAAAAGCTGCTTAGCAAAACATTAAAACAGGCAACACTGATTTATTAAATTCAAAAACTTACCTAATGAAAAAGAACAATGGCTTGGACCAAAGGAGCATGAGATACTCAAATCATGCAGGGCTACTGGGCCCCAAATGTCTCCAAATAGAAGATCTACTGATAGACATATTTAGCTGCAGATCGGGTTCATCTCATGGAGAAAATAAAGGAAATCTCAGAGAGATAAATCAATATACACAGGGCAGAGTCAAGAAACTCAAAAGAAAGTGGAATGGGGGAGGAATTCTGAGAGAACATCAGAGAAAAATGACAGGAAACACACTTCCAGGGAGCAAAATCTAGACCAAATGGAGGAATGATCTTTTTCAACAGAGAAAGTAGTCTACCAAGGTCTGATCTGCCATCTGTGCCCATCTGGACTGCAGAACGTTTGGAAGCAGCAGCTGTTAGGATTCTAGGTATTTCTGTTGCAGGTAATCCTCTCTTAACACTGGACGCTGTATGGGTCAGACTCAGATAGCACAGTTTACTTCATCACTTTCCGGATCAAGAGTAACTGCTTTCCAGGAGCTACCTCCATCTATGATTACACTTCCCAAATATTCCAGACCTCAAGGCTAACCTGCCATGCTTTTATGAGAGTGTTGGGGATCCCGGAGTAGCCTGGAGGACATTTGCATGTGGAAAGAGTAAATAATCTGTGGCCAGAGGGAGGGCTGTAGTTGATTGTAAAAATGGCTACAGAAGCCTCCTCTGCTAGTTCCTTGCCTGTCACTAAGGATTTCACAATGACTTTAGCATGGGCTGTTACTTGCTTCGGGATGGGGCAGTTTGCAAACCTAATACTAATAGATGTTTACACATGCATCTGTGCTTTGAGACTAACTTTCTTGTTGATCTTGGGAAGCAAAAACACTACGTGAACAAGTTACCTGCTAACCAATGAGACACCACAGGGCACAGAAGTCAGCTTAAAGCTGAGGCTCCCCCCACAGCCACCAAGCCCCTCCCCAGCTGACAGTCACTGATAGGTGATAGGTGGGTGAATCAGCTGAGCTGAGCGGAAGATCTGTTCAGTGGTATCTGCTCAGCGGTACCAACCCACAAAATCTGAACTACATACATTGTTTAGAACCACCAGGTTTGGAATTAGTGTGTAACACAGCAAAACTTAGCTAAAACAATCCCATGTAAAAGGTAACCTAGATGAATAACTTCATGAACATTGAGCGGTAATACGGCACTACATAGGGCCTCCCTGGTGGCACAAGGGGTTAAACACCTCACGATGAAGTGGTCCACAGCCTCTGCAGCCCGAGTTCAATCCCCGGCCGCCAGGGAGCAACCCACATGGCACAGCAGACCTCTCCTTTCTCGCCCGCTGCTCCCCTCAGCAGTGTATTTCAGCCAGTCTGCCTGCTCTGTTCCACACTCTGTCTCTGGTGAATCCTCTCACCACCTCCCCCCAAACCTCTGACCTGTACCCCAGCTCTTGTATGCATCAATAAATCTTTTAAAAAAATACAGCACTACATAAACTTAAATTCATTCATGTGGAAGAATTGTCAAACTGCTATATGCATTGGATACTATAATATTTTAATGTAATGCCTTTTTTTTTTAAAGATTTATTTATTTATTTATTTATTTATACAAGCACTGGGTACAGTCAGACGTATGGAAGGATGAGAGAATTCACCAGAGCCAGAGCAGGAAACAGAACAGGCAGACTGACAAAATACACTGCTGAGGGTAGCAGCGGGCAGCAGGAGAGGTCTGCGCGCCAAGTGGGACCCTCACTTGGTGGCCAGGGATCAAACTGGCGCTGCAGAGGCTGCAGGCATCCTCGCAACCCAGCACTCAACCGCTGTGCCACCAGGGAGGCCCATGTAATGCCTTTAACTTCCTTAAAGTTTAATTGTTACTTAAGAATATTAGTAAGAGAAAAAAAATTGTCACATTCACAATTTAATTCATGAAAATGAGCATAATTTAGATGTTTATGTACTTCTGCTTATTTTTTTAAAGATTTATTTATTTATTTATACAAGAACCGGGGTACGGGCCAAATGCGTGGGAGGGTGAGAGGATTCACCAGAGACAGAGTGGGGAGCAGAACAGGTGGATTGACCGAAATACACTGCTGAGGGGAGCAGCGGGCGAGACAGGAGAGGTCTGCTGCACCATGTGGGACCCTCACAGGCTGGCCAGGATTGAACTGGTGCTGCAGAGGCTGTGGACAGCTTCACAGTGCTGCGCTCAACTGCCTGTGCCACCAGGGGAGGCCCTACTTCTGCATATTGTATACCATGATTGCTTATTAGCTCCTGGACATAGATTTCAAACATATTTTGTTAATTTGATGTTCCATCTATACAAATGATTAAGATAAAAATTAATTTTACCTGTCTCATTTGGGAGTAAGATATTCTATTTTAATTTAGCACTGCTTAATTTTGAATATAAGTACATCTTTATTTTTTAAAAGATTTATTTATGCGTACAAGAACTGGGGTGTAGGACAGAGTACAGGGGGTAGGAGGATTCATCAGAGACAGAGTGGGGAGCAGAACAGGCAGAGCTACTGAAATACACTGCTGAGGGGAGCCGTGGGCAAGACAAGAGAGGTCTGCTGTGCCATATGTGGGTCAGCTTCCTGGCCGGGGATCGAACTCAGGCTGCAGTGGTTTGCGATAGCTTGACAGCACTGAGACTTAATGGTGTGCCACCAGGGAGGCCCCTAAGTATATCTTTAAATATATGAATCTAGGAAGCCCCTCATGGCCTGTTCATAAAAAGTTCAAAAAATATATCAAAGCACCCTATCTGCTGAAAATGGAGAACCTGGGGTGGGGGTTGAAATCACCACTCAAGCACACAGTCCTTTCACCACTGTGCCAGCAGCAGCTGGGCAATCAAGTTTCAGTCATAACTTTCTACAATTGGCAGCCTGTCCATGGCCAAGTCAATAATGAGAGAGTCAAATGGTACATCAACTTCCATCCAAGGTTTAATTTGGCACACAGTGCTTTGAAGATAAGAGCATCATTAAATACTACAACTCCCGAATCAAATATTCTACCACTGTTTCTGACCCAGCAGGGTGGGATAAATTGAAATCCTTTCATTAATACGTTAACAGAATCATTTCAAAATTGAATTTTCATAGTAATCCCCTTGAAATTGCTTACAGAGAACGAAGTATAGAGCTGAGTTTCTTGTGCTCATTTTAAACTCATAATGTCTTTCCTGTCTCAGGACCTTAGAATATCGATGTGAGGTTTTATGCAGCAATTTCTTGAGAACAGAATAATTTTGAACCTGATTATTCCTGGTTTGAACATTTGCTTCTCTTGTTTAATGTGTGAATAGGGTTTAGATGAATATTGCATAGATATAAATATAAGAAGTGAACTTGAACATATTTTATAAATATTGCCTGAGTGTTATCATACCTAGGTATGTGGTTTGTCAATGTTGGTGGGGTAGGAAAATCAATAGATAATTTATTAAAAATTCCAATTCATACTGATTACACTGTACTGTTGTGTAAAAGCAAAGTGCTCCAGGATTTGTGAATCAGCATCCTAAGGGAATTCACTGATAACAAATCATGTAAGTGAATATATCAGATACTAAAAAACACAGTTGAACCTTTTTTACATAAAAGCAAATGAAGCATTTTAAATAACACTTTTCTCTATCACCATCAGGTGAGATAATCTTTTTTTTTTTGTGCTAAAAGAAATGGTAAGACTTTGGTAACCATTATCATAAACACAGTTTCAGAGATACTTGTTCCAAAATCAAATTTTGATTCTACTCCTTCTTCCCTGTGTGAATGAGAGTTTTAGGAGTGAGGGGCAGGAATGTGGCCCCTCAGCAAGACTATAAGTGGAATGAATAGGTGGTTCTCAAAGTACATCTGTAAAATAAAGCATTTTCTGACAAAATATTCATATATTGACATATTGACTACTTCATATTAAGTCCCTGCCTTAGATAGGTGCCACATTTAAGTACTCTTTACTGCTGTAAACAATCAGGGGATGTATTGGTTAAAGAAAAAAAAAAACACAACATTGTTTTCCTACTTTCCCCAACAACTGATTTTAATGTTATAATTATCCTTCGGTCTCTGTAATCTACCAGCACTAATTTTTTTTTATTTTTTTTAGATTTATATTTTATTTATACAATAGCTGGGGTACAGGACAGAGATGCAGGGGGTGAGAGGATTCACCAGAGACAGAGTGGGGAACAGAACAGGCAGACTGACTGAAATACACTGCTGAGGGGAGCAGTGGGCGAGACAGGAGAGGTCTGCTGCACCATGTGGGGCAGCTCCTTGGCCAGGGATTGAACTCAGGTGATAACCATGGGCCATTGTGATGATAGTGCTGTGACTTAACCTCCAGACCATCAGGGAGGCCCCTTTTTTTTTTCCTTTCTTAAAGGTCATAAACTGACTGGGTTTGGACAAAGCTTACTTGGCAAAAGGGAAACTAACATAACTCAGCAGGTAGGGCCTTCTGGGCTAGATCTCTGTACTGCTGCTGCAGATTCCACCTGAAGGACAGGTGGACTGTATATACCAGCTCGTATGCATCTTGCATTAAGTGCCAGGGGTGATAGCACAGATTGGAAAGAACTGCATCTAGAGAAATGCAAGCACTTCTGGGTCCACCAAACTTAACAACTCTTTGAGCTAAAAGTCTCTGTGACTGATGAGTTGATGTTTGGAGGCTCTGGGAGAGGAAGCAAAGCAGCCCCACACCCCATATTCTCCTTGACACAGCCACCAGGAAAATCCACCTGAAAAACAAATTGCTACTAGACTCTCATTGAAATTTAAAGTCTCACCCACAGAAATCAACAGATCCTCCCACCTGCGTTCCCATTTTGGTGATAGGTCAACTTAGACTCAACAGCAACTAACAAGGGCAGAGGCACCCCCAAAGTGTCACTTGTCAAATGGAAATAGTTCACTGAAGAATAGAGCTGACCTATAGCACACTACCTCTAGGTTTTAAAGAAAACCAGTGAATCTATCTTTCTGGAAGAAATTTGATCCTGACTCTGCCGTCTGCGGCAATAGCGCTGCCTCATTGGGGCCTGTGATTCACTCAGGATTCCCCAAATAACTGAGCCTGGGTGACCTACGGCTAAGGCCGTCAGCTTCAGCAGCAGCAACCTGCACCTACAAGCCAATGTGACAGCTACAATAAGTGGGTGCGACGCTGGGCCAGTCTCATAACTTTAGCCAAATCGTCCCTGATGACCCACACTCGATTTTATCCACTCTTGGGGTCCATCAATAATCTAGCTGTGTGGAATGCCACTTGGGAAATTACAGCGTGACAGATCAAAGATAAACGTGTGAGGACCATGGAATGTGGATACAAATCATGGCTGCTGATTAAACTGCTGGGTCACTACTGTGATTGCTCAGTAGGGTCACCCTCAGATGAAACCACTGCACAGCCGCCACGGCCCCTCAATTCATCAGACCCACGGGTCCTAGATTCATCGTGCCCATCAATCAGAACACAAAGTGAAGACACTGTGCTGCAGAGGCTACCACTGCACCCGCCCGTGTCATTCCTGCCAGAGGGGACACATCTGTCTCCAGGTGAGGGAGGTCAGACTGCAGGGCTGGCTCTTTCTGTCCTGTCTGCTCCTGGCTGGTGAGTTCCTCAGACCTCTGACCCCACTGGAGGTGCCTCCCTGCTCCTGACATGGTTTCTATTCTGCTTGTGTCGCACTGACCCCTGACTAGTAAAGCTAGTCTGCATTATCTCGTGGTTTTCCAGAGCATATACAGGCTGATGGAGGCACATCTTTTATGGCAAAAACCATGCAAAGACTTACTCAATGTATTCTAAGTGCTTCGCATCCTACCTACTATTCAGTCGTGTGGCTAGTGAGCTTTGCAACAGCTTCCTCAAAATCTGACTCAGAACATTACTGGTATTTCTGTCTTAGAAAGGCAGAAAATAACCATCTCCTCTGTGTCAATTTCCGGATATTGATCAGGAGAAAGTGTAAAAGCATTAGATAAGCCTCTCTAGAAAATTTCTGATTCCTCTGAAACTCCTAGGCATTTTTTTTTTTTCTTGTTTGGGGTGCATTTCCCTTAATGGCAACCCAGGTGGTATGACTGTCATACTTCCTGACACAGAAGCTTCAGAACTTACTGTCCTTTACAAACAAGAGTTTATGGGGGCCTTCCTGGTGGCGTAGGGGTTAAGTCTCAGTATTATCAAGCTATTACCACCAGGGCCTGAGTTCAATTCCCAGCCAGGGAGCTAACCAACATGGCGCAGCAGACCTCTCCTGTCTCACCTGCTGCTCTCCTCAGCAATGTATTTCAGTAGATCTGCCTGTTCTGTTCCCTGCTGTATCTCTGGTGACTCACCCCCTGCACCTCTAGCCTATACCCCAGTTCTTCTACACTAAAAAAAAAAAAATTAAATTAAAAAAAGAGTTTATGAGATTCAAAGTTTTGGTGGAGTGACATGTTCCTAGATAATGAACCCTTAGTTGGGCACAATCAAGATTTCACCAGGCCTCTGCCAGGTGGCCCAAATATCTGAGAGATTTAACTCTTCCCAGTGATTTTTATTGAGAAAAGAATCTGTATTTAACAATGAGAGAGATCATGAAGATGACTGTGACTCATCATCACTCAAAACATATGAATGAACTAACTCCTGTGTGGAAGAATTTTCTTTCTTTCTGTTTTTAAAGATTTATTATTTATACAAGAGCTGAGGTACAGGTAGAGGTACGGGAGGGTGAGAGGATTCACCAGAGAAACGGCGGAGAGCAGAACAGGCAGATGGACCAGAAGCACTGCTGAGGAGAACAGTGGGCAAGACAGGAGAGGTCTGCCCCATCATGTGGGTATCTCCCTGGCATGCCAGGAATCGAACCTTATGCTGCAGAGGCTGTGGACAGCTTCATAGCACAGCACTCAATCTGCTGTGCCAACTGGGGAGGCCCTTGGAAGAATTTTCAAATCGTGAAGAGGTCAAGCAAAGTCTCTCCTGTTGTTAAGCGGCTGATGCAGGAAATTCTGTGTTGCTGACAAACATCACCAGATGCTGGGGTGCCCCGATGCCTCCTTTCAGTGACACTTCCCACAGTGAGGACCAAACCCATTGTTTTTTCAGTATATACCAAGTATAGTGAAAGAAGGAGCAGTCAATCCTGGTAATTTCTGAATTCTAATTGAATAATCCAATTTAAATAATCGAATTGTAAGATTCTTATCCCTATCTGTCCATTAAATCCGTATTAAAAACTCATATGGGGGTTGTAAAAACACTCAGAAATGAAAATATTCTAATTCAACGATTCTCATCCCTGTATGCACATTAAAAACCCATTAAAACCACTGAGTGGAGCTTTAAGAACTCTAGGAATGAGAACTACTAAATAAATGGTGTATCTGTGGGTGAGGTTGGGTGCCACACAACAGGAATTCCAATGTAAGGCCAGAGCTGAGAAATTACCAGAAAACCCAACAAAGGAGACACAATGTAGGAATTATTTGAGAATAACTCAAAACAACCTAAATTATTAGTGATGAAAAAGGAGAAGAAGGACATTAGGATGCAAATTGGGGCTGTAATTAGGATGGAAAAATTCAAGAAAGCTTTTAATAAAAAGAAAACATTTGCTGCAAAAGGAAGATCTAAGTTCCACTGCAAACAAAGAAGAGTGGAAGCACAATGATTACAGAAATGAAAGAAACAAGGATGAAGAAATGCCTGAAAAGGAACTCTCAGATGGACTGTACATCTTGGTGGCCATAAACTCGAAGCTTAAATATCTGTGGATGTTACCCATATTTTCTGCTCGATGCCAGCCTATGTTATAAAGCAACGATACTGTGGACATTTTCAACTCAAGCTCCCATGAAGATCTGAAGCTTTACCTTAATGGCTCCCCCTGGGGTCTCACTGGCTCTCCCCATGTCTCTCCCACTACTCCAGGTAAACTCTGATGTCATCTATTGCGGTTTCAAAACAGCAGCTGGCTCCCTGGTGGCGCAAGGGATTAAGAGGCAGCACTATGAAGCTGTCCACAGCCTCTGCAGCACGAGTTCGATCCCCAGCCAGGGAGATACCCACATGGTGCAGCAGACCTCTCCTGACTCAACCGCTGCTCCCCTCAGCAGTGTATTTCAGTCCGTCTGCCTGTTCTGTTCCCCACTCTGTCTCTGGTGAATCCTTGCACCCCCTGCACCTCTGGCCTGTACCCACCCAGTCTTGTATGCATAAATTAATATTTTAAAATAACAGCAGCTGCCAATTGCTCCTTATGTACATTAACACTCTATAAAAAGATACTGAAGCCAGTAGCATAATATGAGTGTCCTTAAACTCTACCATCTTCCCTGCTGTGTTTCCCTGTCAGTCTGACTTTCTTAGATTTCAAGCCATAGAGTCCAATCACGTGTACTTTTCCAGGAAAACCACTCTACATGCCTAACTCCTGTAATGACGCTGGGAGGAATTGAGACCAGGAGAACTTGGGGAAAGAGAAAGGCTGAGACACGGGACAGTGATTTTATTTTATTTTATTTTTAAGATTTATTTTATTTATACAAGAACCGAGATACAGGCCAGAGATGTGGGGGTTGAGAGGATTCACCAGAGACAGAGTGGGGGACAGAACAGGCAGAATTACTGAAATGCACTGATGAGGGGAGCAGCGGGCGAGACAGGAGAGGTCTGCCGCATCATGTGGGTCTCTCCCCAACTGGCTGGGAATCGAACTCGTACAGCAGAGGCTTCAGACAGCTTCACAGCGCTGTGCTCAACTGCCTGCACCACCAGGGAGGCCCAGGGACAGTGATCTTAAACAATATAGGAGCAGAAAGAACAAAACAGCTCCCAGGAAAATAGAAGTGTTTTCCTGAAATGTTGCTGAGCTAGCCACCACCTAGTATAAGGTCTGGTTATAACCAGGGAACAGAAAAACAACCACAAAGTAACTTTCTGACCACCTAGGGCCTAATCAATAGTTTGCCACATTGGGCAAGAGGAGTCTGACAGTATATAGTCATGGACAGAGCTGGAGTAAATGGGCATCCTCTCTTGGACCCCTCCTGCTGTCAGGAGTTCTGTCCTCTTGCTGCAATAAACCCACACTTGCTTGCTCTCATGTCTGGCATGACCATGCTGTTCTTCAACCAGCACACACCCGGACCCTTGAGCATCCACTGTCCTAACAATGTGTCATACACTGCAGCGTCTACTGAAGTGAAAACACTCTCCCACCCTCATACAGCTTATATGAGTTGGTAGGATGTACCAAGCCATACACTTTCAGCCCCAAGACTCTGCCAGTGTAGTCCCATTGCAAACAGAAGGAGCAGGTCACCTACCCCAGCTAGGAACTCACCTAGGGCCACAGACAGAGCTGAGCATGATGAATCTAGAAAGCCCCCAGCGTCCCAGGAGATCCCCACAGCTGGCTCCCTGGGCTGCATGGGGAGTTTTTCTTTGACACCATGTTCCCTTAACAAGAACATTTCTTTTTGTGTTCACAGGTTTACGACAGTGTAGCCTCTTCTTACACTTGCTCATGCTTCTTCTTTCTCACACAAACCATTTATGGTGCCCTTGGGAACTCCTACTCCATATCCTAAGAATCTACCCAAAGAACACAAAAAACACTAATATGAAAGCAAACCAGGGGGCCTTCCTGGTGGGGCAAAGGGTTAAGGCTCAGCACTATGAAGCTATCTGCAGCCACTGTGGCACAAGTTTGATCCCTGGCCGGGGAGCTGCCTGCATGGCACGGCAGACTTCTCCTGCCTCGTCCACTGCACCCCTCGGCAGTGTATTTTAGTAGATCTGCCTGTTCTGAGTATTCACACAGATGCATAGCTGGATCCCCACAGGAGCTTTAGTTATATGACTCAAAACTGCAAAGAACCCAGACATCCACTCACCAATGAACAATAAAACAAACTGTTGCATAAACATAATATAGAGTATTACACAACAATGAAAAAGAAAGAAAAACACATACATACTGCAGCCTAGATGCAGCTCAGACATCATGCTGACAGTAGTAAAATAGAAAAGACAAATTAATTCCATTTATATGACATTCTACCAAAGGGAAAGCTAAAGTGAGAGAAATGATAGCAATGTTTCCTGACATTAGGGTGGGAAGCACTACCCATCACAAAAGAGCATAACAGAACTCAGGAAATGAAATTTGCCTCTATCTGAAGTGCTATGGGGCTGAGGGAATACATCTTTACAGTTTCCCAACCCCATCAAACTGTATACTCACATGGGCCAACTTTATTTTAATGTCTTAATAAAAATGTCATTGTTACTCAAAAAGAAAAAAAAATAATAAATCTGTGTCACAACTTGGACATTGTTATTTCTGGTTCCAGATAAACAGTTATTTGCAAAACACTTCAGTGGAAATTCAGAGCATTTCTGATTGTGCATCTTAAAAAATTTCATGTCAAATTCTGACTTGACAGGCAATAATAACTGTCTGTCTCTATTAATGTAAATCAGCAATGGAAGAGGTTTCACAGCCAGGTTTGTGCTTGTCATAACTCTAAAGACATCACAATCCGAGGCTATTTTTAACGGTGTTGTTACTGGTAATGCGTTAGAAACAAAAAAGAGTGGAAAATTTTCAGCCACCAGTAGTATATATGTAGCAAATATGCAACTTTAACCTGACAACACTCTGAGCAAAATAGAACGAAGATTACAATACATCTATATCAACCTTAATTCTGTTATAATAAGCCATGGGGAGTCTTAATTGATGATCTGGATTTGAATGTTACTGATATAACATTGAATTGTAGCATATGAATTTTGGGTCTCCCTCATTATAAATCAATGCCTGTATATTAAGTCACCTAAAAATCCATTTTACCTGTCATCATATAATTGACCCTATTTTGCCATTAGCCCCCACACTATCCTCTCCTTTCTGGGAACTACTAAATGATGAAAGTGTGCATTTGATTTATTTAAGTATCAGCTATGAGCGAAATCATTTAGGATTTGTCTATCTTCATCTGATTAATTTTACCAAGTATAATACCATCTCAGGCCAATTATCTTGTTACAAAAAGCAGAATGTAGGGGCCTCCCTGGTGGCGCAGCGGTTGAGCGCTGGGCTGCAAAGCTGCCCGCAGCCTCTGCAGCGCTGGTTCGATCCCCCACCGCTGGCGAGGGTCCCACATGGAGCGCAAACCTCTCCTGCCACCCGCTGCTCCCCTCAGCAGTGTATTTCCTCAGTCTGCCTGTTCTGTTCCCTGCTCTGGCTCTGTTAGTTCCCTCACCTTCTTGCTCTTCTGGCTGTACCCAGTGCTTGTATAAATAAATAAATAAATCTTTTTTTTTTTTTTAAAAAAAAGCAGAATTTAACTTTTTAGAGCTGAGAACTATTCCATGTGATATATAAGCTATTAGTTCTTAATTATATTATTTGTTCATGGGCATGTAGGTTGTTCTCAACTCTTGGTTATTGTAAATAGTGCCGCAATAAACAGGGGAGTGAGAGAGATCTCTTTGAATCAGTGTTTTGTATTCTCTGAATAAATATCCAGAAATAGGATAACTAAATTGTATGAAATTTCTATTTTTAATTTTTGAGGAAATATTAATCAGAACACTGCATTTGACTTTAGAGGCATAGGAAATATCACCCCGGTGTATGTTACCACACACTACATGCCACACGATGTTGTAAACCAGTTGTCTCAAAAATAAATTATATTACGTATGCTATATTAGTATATAATACATAAATACATATATTCATATATGATACACATATATAAAATAAATATATATTTTACATTTATACACACACACACAGAGCTACATATATTTTTGAGGATCCCCATACTGTTTTCTATAATGGATGCACAACTTTGCATTCCCACCAACAGCTTACACGGTAACCCTTGTCTTACATGGTAACCCTTTGTCCACACCCTCTCCAACACTTGCTTCTTGCTTTATGGGTAACAGCCATTCTCGCTGGTGTGAGATGGTATCTCACTGCTGGTTGGATTTGCTTTTCCCTAATCAAAAGATGTGATGGGCATCTTTTCATGTGCCTATTTGCCATCTGTGTCTTCTAAATGTCTGTCCAAAACCTCTGTCCTTTTTTTAATCAGGTGTTTGTATCCTTTTGTTGCGTTTTATGAGTTTTTTATATGTTTTGAATATTAACCCCCTCCTCAAAATTGTGACTTGCAAATATCTCCTCCCATTCAATCACATGTATTTTTGTTTAGATAATTGCTTTCAATGTGCAGGTGCTTTGAAGTTTGATGCAGTCCCATTTGCTTAGTTCTCCCTTGTTTCTCTCACCACTGGAATAGAGTTCTGAAAGACAGCTCGAGGGTGGCGTTGGGAAGCATATTGCCCACCATATCCTACTTTGATGGCAAAACATGTGCATGCATGTAAATGTAGAGACATAGTCATAGCTCTTCTATAGAAATGTTAAACATACAATATAGTTTTCCAAAGCAAATAAATTTTCTGTCCACTCAATATAGATCTTGTAAAGCAAATTCAAATAACAAACAAAAGCCTTCTCTGTTGATAAAGGACATTTCCCTGCCTTCCTTTCCCTTAGAATATTTTCTTTCTTAAATGATTTATTTATCTATGCATATAAGAACTGGGGTGCAGATCAGAGGTGCAGGGGGTGAGAGGATTTACCAAAGACAGAGTGGGGAGCAGAGCAGGAAGATTTATTAAAATACACTGCTGAGGGGAGCAGCAGCAAGTCAGGAGAGGTCTGCTGCACACCATGTGGCTAGCTCCCTGGCCGGGGATTGAACTCATGTGGCAGAGGCCACAGACAGCTTCACAATGCTGATGCTTAACCCCTTGCACCACCAGGGAGGCCCCCCTTAGAATATTTTCTTTAGAAAACTTGTAAAAGGGGCCTCCCTGGTAGCACAGTGTGTTGAGTACAGCTCCCTGAAGCTGTCTGCAGCCTATGCAGCGCCGGTTTGATTCCTGGCTGGCCAGGGAGGTGCCCACATGGCGTGGCAGACCTCTCCTGCCTCACTTGCTGCTCCCCTCAGCAGTGTATTTTGTCAGTCTGCCTGTTCTGCTCCCCACTCTGTCTCTGGTGAATCCTCTCACCCTCCCGCGCCTCTGGCTTGTACCCCAGTTCTTACATAAAAATAAATAAATCTTTTTTTTTTTTTTTTTTTTACATAGAAAACTTGTAAATGTAAGGTTTTTCTCTGTCTGATAAGATGGGAATCATTTTAACACCTTAATTAGTTTCTAGGACCTGGGAACCATTTCTTTGAAATGGCAACATCAAGGGAACCAGGGTTCTCTGTCTTCCAATTTCTTTGGAAGAAGCAAAGCATGACTCCAGAGGAGTCACGCTACAAAAATACCTCCTGTCATAAAGATACTAGAATTTTATTTTTCTTTTGGATAAAGGCAATTAGCTTACAAAGATGGTCATCTAAATACCTGGTGAACTGAGGTGGAACTCTATTATGCTGTCACGTGCTACTGCTTGAAGATTAGTTCATCGGGATAACACATATGTAGCTGGCTAATCAGCGGGCTTTGTTCAAACTCAGCTCATGTGTGTCTTTACAGTTTCCCACCGTGCTCTCTGAGCTCTGTCTCTGGTTTACTCCTTATAGAGGATCATATTTATTTTCTTTCTCCTCTACATTTGTATAGAAGTATTGAGTTGGAAGGAAAATTTTAAAACATTGTATACTTCAATTTTTTTTTTAACTATGATAAACTTTTTAATTATACTACATTGGTAAGTAGCAAGTGAAATATAAATCACTGGATAGAAAACAGAAATTAAATAAGTGACATATTTCATATTTTTACAATTATATTTTGCTTTTTCATTTTTTGAGAAATGCATTTTTTCTCATCAATCTTAATATCAATGTAAAATATAAATTATCAATTTATGTTTGTTTAATACCATGAGTTATAATGCCTTATAAAATACATATTGGTATAGCCCCCCCATATTGGTATAATTTTATTGCAAGAGAGAAAATGTTGAAGAATGTCTGTCTAAGTAAAATTAACAGTGGAAATTGTGAGAAGAAGATAAAAATCATTCAAAAACTCAAAAAATAAAATAACTGCCTCAGAAATTTTATACATCAGACTATTTATAAACTTTACTTTAAAAAGCTTTTTTTTTTAAAGATTTATTTATTTATGCACACAAGAGGTGGGGTACAGGCCAGAGATGCAGGGAGGGTGAGAGGATTCACCAGAGACAGAGTGGGGAACAGAACAGGCAGACTGACTGAAATACACTGCTGAGGGGAGCAGCAGGCGAGACAGGAAAGGTCTGCTGTGCCATGTGGGTTTTTCTCTGGACACCCAGGGATCGAACTCATGCTGCAGAGGCTGCAGATTGCTTCATAGTGTGGTGCTTAACCCCTTGTGCCACCAGGGAGGCCCGACTTTAAAAAGCTTAATATTATAACTAACAGTACATAATTTTAATTTCTATTTTATTTTGCATAAGGAAATTTTTCTTGTGCCAATATTTACTGTAACATTTCTTTTTATATTGAAATTCTAACTCCAGTAGTGTCAATTAAAAAATATAGTCTTATAGCTAAACTAAACTTTATCTGACCAGTTTTGACTTGTAAATGTCAAATCTGAACATATTAACAACATCTTTTATAGCAGCTAAATTGTTTTTGTTTTTTACTTTTCCCACCAAGATATGTTTTTGAGAGAAACTACCAGTTCTTGGGGATTATATTTAACCTATGTAATTTTTATTGTTTGATGCCAATTAGTTTAGGTAGGAAAAATTCCTTAGAGGCAATTATTTTATTTTTTGAGTTTTTGTTGTATTTGAATGATTATTAACCTCCTCTTACATTTTTTTTCACTGTTTATTTTATGTAGAGACACATTCTTTAACATTTTCCCTAAATATGCATGATTTGTTTTCGAGGCAGCTACTGTTTACTAATTCGTATTCCTTTCCTTAGATTATTCAAAATAATATATTAGTGTGTCAGCTTATCTCATTATTTTCTCATTACCTTGGCTACAGTCTTTTTTTCTTATTTGCTTGTTTTTCACTATTTTCACCTTTGCTTAAATATATCTTAACTTCCAGTAAAGAAATGTTCAACTCTATAAAGGCTAACATGTTTTTAAAAAGGTAAGATTAAGCAAAAAGCGCCTAGAAAATTCTTAAAAAGTGCATGAGAGATTGGCACACGTGTAACTAGTACATTATTCTATTTTTAGCAAGTACCAGAAGGCTACCCGAGGTGTCTGTCATGAGGAAAAACAAAATCATCTTTACTATGTGTGTGTAACAGGATACTATGAGAAAAAAATGGATTATTTGTGTACACTAAAGGCAGACCCAAATGAAAAATGTATGAACTTAAATTTGCAAAGACAGAATGATTTGAAGCAGCCGTTATTTGTAGATGATCTAAAACATAAATTAATACTACATATTCCATAAATATACACACCAAAAAATAAACCGAGATAGTGGATTGAAAGAAAACATATTTAGACTATAAGAATGGTTGCTCATGCTGAGAAGCAAATGGTACTGGACTGAAATGCAGGGACAGTGCGATTAATCAGCAAAGAGAAATCATGAGTAAATAAAACTTGTATACCATGAGGCCGAGAAGCAAATGGTACTGGATTGAAATGTAGGGACAGCACGATTAATCAGCAAAGATAAATCATGAGTAAATAAAACTTGTATACCATGAGGCCCTGAGTTTGATCAACTTAAGTCTGCATGTTGGACACTAAATAAACTAATGGTGCATTGTAAAAATGCATTTTATTTTGGCTTTCTGTAATGCCTAGGGATTGTTACTTTGTTCTGATCTGTGAGTTTTTCAGCAACTCCTAAGTAGGAAATGCCAGAAGAGGCTCCTGGTGTTGACCCCTTATAGCCTCTTTCCCTGCCTGCCTTCTTGCATAGTCACTTGTATGAATTCCTGTGGATAATTGTCTTAGTGATATTGTCTAAAGCTCTATTATCATTTCAGATTCTCTTATCTGGCAATCATGTGCCTCATAAGCTTATTCTAATAGGAAAAAAATGGAATCAATTTGTTTCTTGAATTTCTGTAGCTGGAATACAACTATGTGCTCATAGGCCACACCTAACACACTTTTCATATATACACACATTCTTAATAAAGCCAATAGAAGTTTGATAAGTGAAACTTAAATCTGAAGATCTAAAGAGTAGCAGGTATGTTATGGAGATATTTAATAAATATAAATCCTAGAGTTTTTTCCCCTAATAGTTGAAATAAATTTCTTATTGTTGGAAAATTAATGGTTCCACCAAAACAAGTCTAACATTGGGCAACAAAAGGAGAAAAATTGGAAATCTGGATTCATATGCCCTTATCAATATATTTTTAACATAAATAATTTTTGTATGAAAAAGTCAACAATCAAAAAGATTATCTCTGGGCCTTCCCAGTGGTGCAGTGCTGTGAAGGTGTCTGCAGCCCCTGCAGCGTGGGTTTGATTCCTGGCCAGCCATAGAGATACCCACATGATGCAGCAGACCTCTCCTGTCTTGCCCGCTGCTTCCCTCAGCAGTGTCTTCGGTCTGTCTGCCTGTTCTGCTCCCCAATCTGTCTCTGGTGAACCCTCTCATCCTCCCGTGGCTCTCGCCTATACCCCAGTTCTTGTATAAAAAAAAAAAAAAACAACTTTTTTTAAAAAAGATGATCTCAAATCTAACGTCCATATGTGTATAAAATTGTTTCTACTGTGTTCAATATTTTTATGTTCTATTTCCAGCACTAATGTTACCACTTTTTTTTTTAAAGACATTTATTTATACAAGAACCGGGTACAGGCCAGATGCACGAGAGGGGTGAGAGGATTCACCAGAGACAGAGCGGGGAACAGAACAGGCAGACTGACGAAATACACTGCTGAGGGGAGCAGCGGGCATGACAGGAGAGGTCTGCCACACTATATGGGACCCGAGTCGGCCGACCAGGATCAAATCCATGCTGCTTCACAGCATGGCACTCAACTGCCTGCACCATGGGAGGCCCAAAGTTACCACTTTTTATCTCTTGCAATATTTCTATCTGTTCATCATTTATCTTCCCATCCATCTTTTTGAGAGCTTTTTTTAAAGATGTATGTATTTACACATGCAAGAGTTGGGGTGTAGGTCAGAAGTGTGGGGTGAGAGGATTCACCAGAAACAGAGTGGGGAGCAGAACAGGCAGATTGACTGAAATACACTGCTGAGGGGAGCAGTGGGCGAGATAGGAGAGGTCTAGTGTGCCATGTGTGTCAGCTCCCTGGCCGGGGATGGACCTCATGCTGCATTGGCTGCAGATAGCTTCATAGTGCTATGCTTAGCCCTTGAGCCACCAGGGAGACAACATATATTGAGATTTTAAACAGATACACAGAAACATATCATCAATCAAAAAGTGATTTTAGTAATACATTGTTCCTGGTCTCTATAACTAGCCCAAACTTAGCAGCTTTATATAACAGCAACCATTTTCTTAAATCTCATGGTTTAGTGGTTCAGGAAACCAGGCAGAACTTGGCTAAGAAATTCTTCCATTGTGTGAATAACCAAAGGAGATTTCTATGGTATTTTAATTTGGATTAGTCAAAACTGATGGATTCACATGCCTGAGGTTAGTATGGAAAGGGCTGGAATCCTACATTAGCTGACCATGGACCTGGGAGCCTGCACTTGGCCTCTCTGGTAAGAGCACTCAGAAAAACCAGAACAGAAATAGCCTCTCAAGTCTGGGCTAGGTGATTGGTGCAGAATCATTGCTATTATCAAAAGCCACTTCAGAACCCATCAGGTCTCAAGGAGACATGGCGATGGTCCGTGTCTTTGAGGTAACTGCTTCAACCAGGCACAGGAGGTCAACTAAGCTCCATGCTGAGTACCATCAACGATCACTTTCCTCAGTTGTGCAGAGTCCACGCTGGAGATGAGAAAATCACAGCACATGCAAGTAAATTGGGTTAGTCTTTTTTTTTTTTTTGAGATTATACTTTTTTATTTATTTTTATTTATTTTTTTAATAAATTTTATTGTTATATTCCCCATACAATTGCAGCCCCCCCATTCTGACCCCAATCCCTCCCCTCCCGCCCCCCTAAAAGTGTCTCTGGTTCATAGTTTTTTGTTGATTTTGATTTTCACTATCTTATAGTTATTCATTTTCCTGGTCCCTTATTTAAGTTTTCTAGATTCCTGCTATGAGTGAGACCATCCGGTATTTTTCTTTTTCTTTTTGGCTTATTTCGCTGAGCATGATCCCTTCCAGCGCCATCCATGTTGCTGCAAATTGCATGTGTTTATCTTTTTTGAATGCTGAGTAATATTCCATGGTATATATGTACCACATCTTCTTGATCCAGTCATCTATTTTTGGGCATTTGAGTTGTTTCCAAAGCTTAGCTATTGTAAACAGTGCTGCTATAAACATAGGGGTGCAGGTGTTCTTTGGAATGGATGTTTCTGTGTCCTTTGGGTAAATACCTAGGAGTGGAATTGCTGGATCATATGGAAGCTCTATGTTTAGTAGGTCCAGAAATCTCCACACAGCTTTCCACAGTGGTTGGACCAGTTTGCACTCCCACCAACAAAATTGGGTTAGTCTTAAAAAAACCTGACTCTTGGGGCCTCCCTGGTGATGCGAGGGGTTGACTCGCAGCACTATGAAGCTATCCACAGCCACAGCAGTATGAGTTCGTTCCCAGGCCTGGGCAGTGATGCACATGGTGCAGCAGACCTCTCCTGATTTGCCTGCTGCTCCCCTCAGCAGTGTATTTCAGTGGATCTGCCTGTCCTGCTCCCTGTTTTGTCGCTGGTGAATTCTCTCACCCCACCCCCTGCCTCTCTGGTCTGCACCCCAGCTCTTGTATGCCTAAATAAATAAATCTTAAAAAAAAGAAAAAAATTTGACTCTTCATTAACAAAAGAAAACACAGGGAATTTGAAATTGTCCCGTAGAAGAGAAAGTGTGATTTGATAGATCCAAATATACAGAATAGAATATATACGACTCAGGCACATACAATAAGTCAGGAAATATTAAAATACATGTGTGAATAATATTATGAACCTGATACATAACATATTAAGAGAAAAAAACATTTAGTAACAGAAGAAAAACATATAAACATGGACAGTAAATAACCAGCTTATTTAAGGTACCAATGCAGCAATGGTATCAGGACAGAGTTGGGAAAATATTCACACCGTAAAATGTCCTAAGACACACTGAGTTTGCAACAGAGAATCGTATGTGCATCTGCAGTTGTTGCTTGATACAGCCGGTGGGAAAGAAAGCATGGCCACTCTCAATCAAGGACAACTAATGAACACACACTACTGTAAAAAGCTTCAAAGGGACACAGTGCTGAACATGATTTAAATGTTGGCCCCTGGCTTGAAGGTAAAACTCAGCATGTGATCCACAGAAACTACATTTTTTTTCTGGGATCTAGCATACATGAAAATGCAACAACTTTATTGTAACAAATGGACTGATCTGTAACTTTATTATTTGTAGAATCAATGCGAGCCAGGTATGGAGAACACAAGAGGCTTGAGGTTTTATTTACTGGGATGTATACTTCATGGTTAATAAATTATAACAAGCACTAGTAAGTAAAAACAGAAGCCTATGGAGAACGCAGGCAAAGAGGCATTAATTTTCCCCATTAACTGTACATAATTAGCACAGCTCTCCTCTTGGGGCCCAGGGAATAAAGAGACCATGTCATTCCTTGAATGTGAATGCTGTGAAATATGCTTAAAAGCAAACAAGAAAACAGAACCACTGAAACTATGACAAGTCCCTCCTATACATTTGAAAAATCACTTAGAAATAAGGGAAGCAATTTACACCTGTAAAAGTAAGCCATCTATTTCTGTAACTGTGTGATTTTATAGCCACAAACACGTATATACACACAAGACTCACCATTTCTGCTGCACACATCCTTTATAAAATAAGTTGATTTTTTATGTCTATTTTATTTTATTATTTTTTTTTTTTTGCATAGAAGAACTGGGGTGTAGGCCAGAGTGCAGGTAGTGAGGCATGAGAGGATTCATTAGAGACAGACTGGGGAGCAGAACAGGTGATCTAGTGAAATACACTGGTGCTGAGGGGAGCAGCGGGTGAGACAGGAGAGGTCTGCTGAGCCTTATGTGGCCAGGGACCAAATTAGGCCATAGGGGTGATAGTGCTGAGACTTAACCCTTAGTTCCCCCAGGGATGTCCCAAATAAGTTGATTTTTGTAGAGCATGCAATGAACAGATGAAGACTATATCTGCAGTTGTGATACACAGTTATGTGAAATTTTGTGAATGAACAAATCATTTCCTGACTTGATATGCTTAAGAATGGTCAACAGGGGCCTCCCTAGCGGCGCAGGGGTTAAAGACAGCGCTGTCAAGCTATCCCCAGTCACTGCAGCAAGAGTTCAAATCCTGGCCAGCCAGGAAGCAACCATGTGGCCCAGCAGACCTCTCTTGACTTGCCCACTACTCCCCTCATCAGTGTATTTCAGTAGATCTGCCTGTTCTGCTCCCCACTCTGTCTCTGGTGAATCCTCTCACCCCCCACCCCATACCTGTACCTCTGGCTTACACCCCAGTTCTTGTATTCATACATAAATAAATCTCTAAAAAAATACAACAAAAACAATTAAAAAAAAAAAAGAATGGTCAATATATACCTTAAGTTGAGTCTTCCTGACATGCAATGTATCTCTACATAGAAACTGGGAAAACCATCACACAAACCCAGCCTGTCTTCAGAATCCATTCAACCAAGCTTATTTCTTCACATCTACCCGGTAGACATCTCCAACTGGACCACCTTTCTGCACCTTCATGCCAGGCCCAACACACAGGGTGCTTCTCCTCACAAGTCCAACATGCTCCTTAGACCTTCTCTGCACCAACATCGCTCATGCTCCTCTCAGTGATTAATCTCCCCACCTGCCAAGCTCTGTTGTGACCCATTTTACATGTTATCCCTTTCTATCCTCAGAGCGAGTCCCAACACATTAAACGTTGTTTTTTTTTTTTTTTTAAGACATGAAAAACTCAGGCATAGAGAATAAAGAAACTTGCCTGAGGCCAAGAGTGATGAAGATTCAAGCCAACCCTGTGTGTTGCTGCCATATCTCCTAACCTGTGCATGTCTCTGCCCGGCTCTCTGCACCACAGGGATGCACTTTTCTCCCCGAGAGGCAGGTCAAATCCCTGGGTTCTCCTCAAATCTCCCACTTTCACTGCTTCAATTCATCCCAATGAGTTGAGTCCAGGGCGGAGGCACCCCTGCCTGCCTCTCCGAACTCATCTCGCTCCAAGCTCCCCAACTCTAGTCACACTGGCCTTCTGTCCTCCTGGGCCTTCCAAAGCTCGCTCTATGTCAGGTCTCAGCCTGGATCTTTCACTGAAGAATCTTCCACCTCAAGGATCACCCCTCCAAGTTATGGTCAAGTCTTCCCTTCATATTTTCACAGTAACTCCCACCCCACCCCATAAACACCACTCTGCCCCCCGGATCTCATCCAATAATGTTTTTTTTTCTGGATGGTTCTTATGACATCTGAAGTTGTGTTTATTTGTGAATTGATTTTTCGGGTTTGCCTTTGTCTGTCATTCTACATCCAAATCCTGAAGCATATCTGGCGTGCAGAGGCACTCAAATATGTGAATGCCAAAAATCTGAGTTTATAGCCCTAATAATTTTAAGAAATATCGATCTAAAGAAGATAAACAATTATGAATTTGATTGTTGTTGAATAACATCCCTTCTCATGCCCCACAATTACTATGTAAGGTGAATTCTTCTCTTTCCTATTGATATTAGGATTGGCGAGTGATTTGCTGTGGCCAGCAGGATGTCAGGAACTACACAGTGTGAATCACAACAAAACTATTTACATACTTTGCTACACATGAAGAATATTTTATTCAGGGAAACAAGAGTTTCTTGGAATTGTCTCCTTTGCCAGAAGAGGCTGAAGTCAGCACTCCCTCAGGCCTACCTTCTCACAGCACTTTCTGTTTTTGTAGAATATCTTTTTTATTTTTTATATTATTTTTTTTTATTTTTTACATCATTGTTCATTTTTTAAACAATATTTGCTTCCACCTACTCCCTCAGGTGTAGTCCCCATAGAGTTTCCTTCCCCAAGGCACCCGTGCACCATCACCTCAGTCCCTGTGCTGCTCCCTCCCTCCCTCTTGTCCCTCTCCCTCCCCCCCTGCAGGATGTCTCTGATTTATAATTGTCCACTTTTGTTTTGTTGTGTTTTGTACTGGTATTATTTTTTCACACTGCTGTCTTATTTGGTTCCCCTATATTCCTGTTATAAGTGAAACCATCTGATATTTTTCTTTTTCCTTCTGGCTTATTTCACTGAGCATCATTCCTTCTATTTCCATCCACGTTGCTGTGAATGGCATGAGTTTATCTTTTCTGATTGCTGAATAATATTCCATCGTGTATATGTACCACATCTTCCTGATCCAGTCATCTATTTTTGGGCATTTGGGTTGTTTCCAGGTTTTACCTATTGTAAATAGTGCTGCAATAAACATAGGTGTAAACACTAAAGACATACATCTCAATAACATCTTTAAAGACTCATCACCCAAAGCAAAGAAAGTCAAGGAAAAGATAAACACCTGGGATTACATCAAACTGAAAAGCTTCTGCGCAGCAAAAGAGACATTAATCAAAACAGACACCCCACTGATTGGGAAAAAAATCTTTGCACTACAGTCAACTGATAAGGGACTGATACAAAGATATGCAAAGAACTCACAGGACTCAACAAAAACAAAATAAACAATCCAGTCAAGAAATGGGCAGAAGAACTTAAAAGACATTTCTCTAAGGAGAAAATGCAAATGGCCAACAGGCATATGAAAAAATATTCAACATCCTTTATCATCAGGGAAATGCAAATCAAAACCACACTGAGATACCTTCACACCAGTGAGAATGGCACATATCACAAAAACAAGCAACAACAAATGTTGGCGAGGATGCGGTGAAAATGGAACTCTCCTACACTGCTGGTGGGAGTGCAAACTGGTCCAACCACTGTGGAAAGCTGTCTGGAGGTTCCTCAGTCTACTAAAAATAGAGCTACCATAGGACCCCGCAATTCCACTATTAGGGATCTACCCAAAGGTCACAAAAACACTGATTCAACAACACTTTTTCACTGGTGTTCATGGCAGAGCTGAGCAGGTGGCTGGATGAAAGGGTTCTGTCCACTGAATTTGAGCATGTAACGACTATGTTCCCATCAACGGGTGCTGCCTCTCCCTCAGTAATATTTTAGAGAATCTCTTAGTTACACCTGATGGACACTTTAGAAATGATGAAGCCTAATCCTCATAATTTATACACAAAGAAATTTCAACCAAGATAAATGATGATCTATAGTTTGAAAAGTGTTGAATATGTTTCATCTATCCCTATTTTAAAGGTTTTTTGGGGGGCCTCCCCAGTGGCTCAGCGGGTTGGGCACACTGCTGTGAAGCTGTCCACAGCCTCTGCAGTGCTGGTTCGATTACTCATCTACCAGGGAGCAACCCACATGGCACGGCAGACCTCTCCTGCCTCGCCCGCTGCTCCTCTCTGCAGTGTATCAGTACATCTGCCTGTTCTGTTCCCCACTCTGTCTCTGATGAATACTCTTACCCTTCCACGCCTCTGGCCTGTACCCTAGTTCTTGTATAGTAAATACATAATCTAATATATACAGTGTTAAAGAAGTCATCAAATCATGCAAAATCTTTCAATATAAACCACAAGGCCTACAAGAACTAAGTGCAAATTAGCTAGAAACTTTGTCACTCACTGACACATATAAAGTAAATCTACTAATCTAGTTTATATGGGTAGCATGGACTTACACATGATAAATGAATGTATGCAAATATGACAGTAAGTATGGCACTTTACCTTGAAAATGTATTGAAGTTGGCTTGTGGATTGGATGGTAGCTGTGAGTGAATTGTTCCTCAGCATCAAAGAGCAGCTAAGGTGCAGCTTGACTGCAAAAAGTTATATAGTCAAAGATTACTTTAATTACAAAAATATTAAAACTATACTTACCCCCCCAAATCCACATCAACTATTATATTTCATTTCGAGTTTATAATAAAATTTATCACCATGATATATGGTCCTGGAAAAAAAATTAAAATAGTTTCTCCATCATCCTTTTATCAAAATTTAACTTTCACTTTTATCAAAATTACTCAGATAATTGCTGCAATTTTCCAACATTATTTTTTCCAAAAACAACACCTAAAGGATATGGCATTTAAAAAAAAATAAAAAAATAAAGGATATGGCATTTATCAATCAACAAAATTAAGTAATGCAAAATTATGTAATACAAAATGCAAGTGTTCTGAACTATTTTATTGCTTTGAGAGGCCATCATTTTAAAGGCACTGCAGAAAAAAATTTTAGTAATGAGTGCAGTAAAGAATCAAGATTTTGCATACTCAAGGAGATAGCCTCCTATTTTTCCCATTAAATAAATTTAAAGAAAAATAACAAGTATATCACAGGGAAGAGAGATACATTGATAACTGATAACCTGGTAGGTGAGGAAGCAGATTAGATCAGTTAGAGGAAGCCCCTTGAAATATGTATATTCCTGATTTTATCAGTGTTTGCTTTATTTTTGAATACTAGAAAAAGAAAAGTACACATATTTTATATGCAGAAGTTTTCTCCAAAACCATTGTGCTCCAGTACAGCAATTGATGGGCAGAGAAAGAAATGAGAGAGACTAGGTCAACTTGCCTTTCATTACATAAGTGTTTTCATGTAGACATTTCAAAATGTAAAGTGTTTTTCTCAAAATCCTTCCAGGTTACATTTGATGCTATATTACAATTCTTCATCAAGAGAGTAATTTGAGGTTGAAATGAGCTCCCAGGTAGAGTAACGGATACAAATACACCACATCAAGTAGGAATCCCTAGAATCTGCCACACAATTCCCGTCAGTCCCTTAAGTAACAAAGAAGTTTAACAAACCTATTAAACAGACCCATGATAGAGATTATTACAAGCCGGTGATACAGATCTGAAACAATTACACTGGCTGGTCCCTCTCCATAGTCTGGAAGGTTTCAAAAAGAAGACTTAAAAAGTAAGTGAAAATATTAAGGATTTTTTTTTTTTTTTGCTTTATTTAAGTGCAATGATTTCAACTAAGAGAACAGAATTAATCACTTGGTCTACTCTAAAGTTGTCTCAGTAACTAAATTTAAGAAAAGCAAAGTTATTTCATCTCTTTTTAAGGTTAATATACTTGGGGACCTCCCTGGTGGTGCAAGGGGTCAAGATGCAACCTGTGAAGTTGTCCACAGCCTCTGCAGCACAAGTTTGATCCCCAGCCGGCCAGGGAGATACCCACATGGCGCAGCAGACCTCTCCTGTCTCGCCCACTGCTCCCCTCAGCAGTGTATTTCAGTCAGGCTGCCTGTTCTGTTCCCCACTCTGTCTCTGATGAACCCTCTCATCCCCACATCTTTGGCCTGTACCCCTGCTCCTGTATGCATAAATAAATAAACCTTAAAAAAATAAAGTTAATATACTTATAACGGAGTCATCCCTATTGGATAAAAAACTAGAAATTAAATCCGCATGCAACACAGTTAACCTGCCAGGAGCTTTAATCCTATCCACACTTTAAGCCTATTTTAAGGGTGTTTAATTAGTTACAAAATAAATGAATATATATGCAAACAACCGCAGCATACAAAAAAACTTGCAGGAACATGTTTTGAACCCAAAATACTCCTGGGTCTCCTCCTGGTCTAAACACACTTGCTTAAAAGAGGAGGAAAGAGTTAAATGTCAGTTTCACGACCTTTCAAACCTTGGCAAACTTGTCCTGCTCGAGTGTGCCACCCGCGGAGCCTGCATCCCCAGGCGGGTCCGCTTTCTAGGCGCTGCGCTGCCCTGCTGGGCATCCCAAGTGATGACCTCGGGCTGCAGCAGCCACAGGATCCTCTTCCCCAGGGGGAGATTCAACTGCTCCCCGAGGCGGCCCCGCCCTCCGAGCGGCTCTGGCGGGTGACTGGACGATCCCTTCTCGCGCCAGCGGTCTCCGCCGCGGAGCTGGTGGGCGTGGAGAGCGGATTTAGGGCGCACGAGGGGCGGGGACTCCTGCGCTTGCTCCGCCCGCACCGTGGCCCGGGGCCCGCCCCGCTGCATCATCGAGGGCCCCACGCGCTCCCCAGGCAAGCTCAGGGCTACCAGCACCGGTCGGAGAGCGCGCAGTTCCAGCTCCCGGCTTCTCCATCCATCCCCCAGGCTGGGTGGTCCAGGAGACACACCTCCAGGGCCTGGGCTTGCGGACGCTTCCAGTCCTGAAGCGGGCACCCCTTCGAGGACCGCTCGCGCCCATGGTGGCAGGTGTCCAGCAGCAGCCGGATCGCGCCCCAGAGAAGCGGAGAGGACAGAGAAAGGGGTGTGTGTGTGTGTGTGTGTGTGTGTGTGTGTGCGCGCGCGCGCACGCGAGGGATGAGCGGCTGTTTCGCGCACTCCAAAGTTGGGTACAGTTACACCCACTCCCCATCCTGGGACAGCGATCCCGAAGACGCACAGTTACCCCTCGGCTTCACAAACGAATGCGCCAAGTACAGCGACGCTACCTACCTGTTCTTGGCATAACTATCCTTACTTACTGCCCCCACCCGCTATCACTGCATGCTGGAGTTCACTGATTTCCCTCATGCACACCCGCTGGACGGACCAGGACTTCTGCCACAACCGGAGTGAGGTTTTGAGTCTACACTGACAAGTTCCCGCAGCCTCCCCTGCGCCACTTCTGCGCGCAAAGCCTCTGGCTCCCTTGAGCGCGTGGACAAACACACTGGTGTGAAGCTGCCAACCTACCAGGTATTTCCTCTGTCCAGTGTCCTGCAGAGTCACAGGGCAGGCTCTAGAAGACAAAAGAATAACCTGCAACTGAAAGAACATTTTTGGGTCTCAGGAGTAAGGTTTTGCTGCCCAAAATGTGTGTTTTATTAGGTGTCTAACTTTTTTTTTAATTCCCATTTTAGTCCCAAACGATTCTGATCATGTAATTTATTAAATAAGAATCAACCTATGGCATTTTTTTTTCTCTCCCTGATAGTTGCATGTTTGCTGTGTGATACTCCACTTCGTGGAAACATCTCAAATTTGCTTGTAAAAATGGAGTCAACCCCCAATCCCAGTCCACTTGCTTGTGGTGATGGTAATTCCTGCACAGATTCCCTGGTAACGGGGATTATTTCAGAAATATGCATATGCCCCAAATCAAGTCAATCGGAGACCAAATAGACTTGGCTCTGGAACGTTTTGCTATGGACCCTCTACAAATTAAATTCATGGACTCTGCAGAGGACACTGGCTTTTTAAATCATCTCCTCTTGACCCTCAGACCTTCCAGAGCTGACAGGCACGCCTTTTTCCAAAAAAGAAATAGCACTTCTGTTCTAGAAAATGCTAAAGGTTTGTCCTCCACAAGTGAGCACATGGTTCTCAGGAGTTTTGTCCACCGACTCTTAATACTTCCTATTCCAAAATATGGGTATAATAAACATAACCAACATAACCATATTAAATCTCATTCACTGATTTAATACACTATACCAAAAATACATATATAATAATTACATAATTAGATTTTCCTTGAACAAAAAATTTGGTGCTGAAGAAAAAAGTACTTTAATTCTTGGTTTCCAAAATGGGTGAAAATGATCATCTTCTGATAAAATTCTTATTAAAATAAAAAAGTTTTACAATATGAATACAGAATATGTCAGCATATTTTAGAATGTGTCTTCACTGTTCATAGGCTTATGAAACAAAGATTTAAAAACACAAATTATTCTAGCATTATTACAGCACTGAAAGTCAAAGTCAACAGGTCGGGGAGGAACTGTCTGGGGAAGAATCATGAGGTTGATTCCAGGATGTCAAGTACTGTAAGTGCACAGGACAGACTGAAGAATCTACAGAGTTGTGGTGGATGTTACAAATACTCAGATTTCATCAATCTGTGTGACCACTTTATCACACATGTGACACTCTACTAATGCCCTTTCTACAGTATTTGCTTCATAGTTTTCATAATAACTTAAAAAAAATATCTCTAATAATCACACGGACCAAGGGAAAGAAGTATAGTGAAAGAATAATCAAAGAGAAAACAGCAATATTTCTGAATAATCTGTTAATTATATATGGAACTCAGAGATAAGATTTAAATGTTTCCCCCAGAGAAAGTGAATGACTGAATTTATCAATGTTGTTAACATTACCTGATCAAAATATTACTCTTGGTTCATTTAGAACAGCGAGGATCTCAAGCAATTTTCTTTTATTATGTATACTCACCTGTATTGTATGCTACATTAAGCATTTATTGAAAATAAATTTGTTAATGTTATTTTCTCTTTTATCACTGATTTTTCTAATTCCATTTTAGAGCTTGTTCTTGAGCAGAATGTATTATAATTTATGTAAGTCAATACTCTGCTTTTGTCAAAGGAATATCTCCTTTCACTGTTTAACCACCATAATATTTCCTCTGTTTGACAAAAGCACTGCTCAAGGTACTGCCATTCAGTATGTATAATATAAGTGAAGCAGACACAAAAAAATGTATGTAGTCAGCAGTATGTCCTGTATCTTATTAAAGGAAGAAGAATTGTGATGCTATGTAGCTATACATTTAACACCCGGTACAGTCTTGATTCCCAAACTTGATCCTTTGAAATTCTGTTTTAATATATTAGCACTGTTTTTACCACTGACAGATGTCTAAAACATAATTCACTGTCTCCGTGACCTTGAAAAATTCTCCATTCAGCTTTACTTTGAATAGAATCTAGCAACTACGGACGTCAACTTTATCATATAAACACACAGAAAATTTCCAGTGATGTGTTTTATTTTTTATTTATGCTAGATGAGAGCTAACTACACTAAACTTGTATTGCCTTTTTGCATATATAATTTTATAGAGCATATAAGCATCTTTAGGATTATGGAGATCTTTGAATTTCTCCTATATTCATGTTGATATGTTCAGGTTCATATAAAAGGAAAGTTTAATAATGCAAATGCTGACTTTGTTTATCTCAAGCTGTGTTTGGGGATTTGATTCCAATGGCAAGTAAAACAAAAGCAAAATGAAATAAATGGAACATCAAGCTAGAAAGCTTCTGCACAGCAAAAGAAGCATCCCATTCCACTGAATGGGGGAGGGTACTTACATATCATAGTCCAACAAGGGTTTAATGTCCAAAATATACAAAGGACTCATAGAATTCAGCAATAATAAATAACCCATTTTAAAAAATGAGCAGAGCATCTAATTAGGCACTTCTCCAAAGAAGGCATACAATTGGCCAACAGGTATCTGAAAACATTTTCACCTTCTCTTACTGTTAGAGAAATGCAAATCAAAACAGCACAGATATCACCTCATACTTGTGAGAATAATTATTATTCAAAATACAAGAAAATACAAGTGTTGGAGAGGAAGTTAAAAAAAAGGGAACACTTAATATATATTGGTACAGCCAGTATGGAAGGCAATATGGAGGTTCCTAAAAAAAAAAAATTAAATACAAATTATTTAAGACCAGTTATACCACAGCTGGGTTCTATCCCCAAAATACAAAACACTAACACCATATACCCCATGTTTATTGCAGCACTATATAAAAGAGTCATGAACTAGAAACATCCTATATATCCATGCATTGATGAACAGATAAAGAAGATACAGTATAAATACACAGAGGAATAGTATTAAACTATAAAAAAGAGATCAAGTTCTGCCATTTGCAACAATATGGAAGGACCTGAAGGGAATTATGCTGCGTGAAAAAAACAAACAAAACAAACAAACAAACAAAAAAAAAAACAACAGAGGAAAAAAAGACAAACCCCATAAGATTTCACTCATATATTGTATATAGAGAAAACAAACACATTAATTAATAAAGCAAAAATAAACTTTGGACTATAAGATCAATTAGTGGTTAACAGAAGGGAAGGGTAAAGGAAAGTGGGTAAATTGGGCCAGCCTTGTGGTGCGAGGGGTTAAGAACAGTGCTATGACGCTAACCACAGCCTCTGCAGTATGAATTTGATTCCCAGCTGGCCAGGGAGCAACCCAAATGGCCTGGCCCATGGCAGACCTCTCCTGACTCTCCTGCTGCTCCCCTCAGTAGTGTACTTCGGTCAGTCTGCCTGTTCTGTTCCCTACTCTGTCTCTGGTGAATCCTCTCACCCCCCACACCTCTGGCATGTGCCCAGCTCTTGTATGCATAAATAAATAAATCTTGAAAAAATAAAGTAGGAAAGTGGGTAAATAGGAAAGAGGGAGACAATTGGATGGTGAATGATAAAAATTAAAACTAAAATTTTAGCAGTAAACTTAATGTGGTATGCACATGTTGATTCTCAACAATGAACACCTAAAACTTAATGTTATATTGCAATGCCACTTCTGCAGAAATTAATAATATATATTTTATTCCTAGAAATGTATGCTGCGATTCATAATTGTATAAAATAGCCAAATGATGAAATGCAACACTCTATCATAAATAAGAAAGTATAGTATCTTTAAAATCCATATATAATATTTGACTTTGAAGATTTAATAAGACCACTTATTAAACCACTTCAATTATTCTGATTTTAAGAAAATAATATGAAAATTAATTGTATATGAAATAATCCCCAAATCCAAAATGAAGCACATACTTGATAGAACAAAAAATCTATCTACAATGATTTCATATTCTATAAATGTGTTTGTACATTGTTCAGAACTGTTTTTACTTAATCAGGAATACTTTCTAAAATGAATAAATAAAAATAACCCAAATTTTTTTGGTTTAGGTGATTTATTGCTGCTATGGGATAAATTCAATCACATATCTTCACATCTAATTATAAAAATATATTAGAAATATGGAAATATATATTAATTTTAAAGACTATCCTATGAATATTTTGATCTAATCCATTAATATCTAATCCATTAATAGTGTAGATTGTACACTATTTTCTTTTTTTAAGATTTATTTATTTATACAAGAACTGGGGTACAAGCCAGATGTGCGGAAGGGTAATAGGATTCACCAGAGACAGAATGGGGAACAGAACAGGCAGGCAGACAGAAATACACTGCAGGGGAGCCGAAGGTGAGACAGGAGAGGTCTGCTGCACCATGTGGGTATCTCTGTGGGCTGGTGGGGATTGAATGGCACTGCAAAAGCTGTGGACAGCTTCACAGTGCTGTGTTCAACCCACCTGCACCGCCAGGTAGGCCCTACACTATTTTCTTTTTATATAATTGAACTACTGTAGTTCAGTATTTTGACCACCTTCAATATTTTGTCTACATAAAGAAACTATAATAAGCAAAATGGATTCCTTATACAATAACTTTTCATATTTCTATTTTTTCCTTTTTGATAAATTCCTCAAAGAAGAATGCTTGGCTGTATTGAAGGATATGAATATTTTTTAAATGCTCACCAAATAATTTTAAATCTGCTTTTGAGTTAGAGCAATTAATAGTTTCCACATCGAGAGAGTGTTGATATTATCTATGTGTACCATCCATGAATGATTTAAATGTAAAATAGGACTGGAAAAGGTAAAATGCAGCCATTTTAAATCGAATTTCTTTCATTATTATGGAAGATGATTAAAATCATTAGTTTATGTTTTGTTTTCTATGAAGCACTTGTACATTTGTTTTAATTTCTTTGGGAATTTTCCTTACAAATTACACAAGAATTCTACATCTCTTATCAGCCCATCTCATTTTTTAAAAGATTTTAATTATTTCTTTTTGCATTGAAGAACTGGGGTACAGGCCAAAGGTAGGGGGTAGGAGAGAGAAGGTTCACCAGAGACAGAGTGGGTAGCAGATCAGGCAGATCTACTGAAATACACTGCTGAGGGGAGCAGCGGACAAGACAGGAGAGGTCTGGTGTGCCATGTGGGTAGCTCCCTGGCTAGGGGTTGAACTCAGGCCATGGTGATGGGCCTTCGAGGTGGTAGCAATGAAATTGAAAATCTGCTCTTCTAAGGGCTTGTCATACTTCCTCTATCATAGGTTAACTGTCTACACCTAGTAGGTCTGTTTCTGATTTATCGCATATGAGAGATGTGTATACCCCATCACAGTGTTTCAACCTGCATGCTTTGTAACAGACTCAGCTCTCTAAGTTAAAACTCTCTATTTCATTTCTTTTTCAAGACAAATCAAATTTCTGTTTGCCTATTATTCTTCTGAGGAACTTCACAATTTTTTTAAATAATTTCTCAAGTTCTTTTCCACCATGATTTTGATTTGAGCTCTATGTATTATTTAGAGATAACCAACATTCTAAACCAACATTTAATGCCAGAAATATGGTATTTTTCCTCAGCCATTTAAACTGCTACCTGTGTAGTTTTTATTAATTTCTCATTTTTTTCTGCTTTCTAAAGAAATCCCACAGTTCAGTTTTATTAAGGGAAAGAAAATACAATCCTTTGATCATAGCAGAAGAAACTCAGCCATAGCTCTGGAATTTGTTCTCAAAGGACACCCGCAGTGAGGATAATGTCTGCTCATACAGCTGATTTGCTGCTGCATTAGTCTGTCTAATATCAATAATTATAGCAGTGCAGCTAGTATTTAGAATAATCCTTATAATGTTGCAGTATCGGGGCCTGCCTGGCAGAGCAGCAGCATTGGGGGCGGTGTGGGCCAAGGGAAAGATTACTCAAAGTTCCAGAGTGCTCAGCAGTAAGAAGCCTAGAGGGGTACACCAGGCCATCATGTGCAGCCCCAGTCCAAAGGCAGTCTCGGATTTATTAGAATCAAGTACAAAGGTCTGGTGATTTTGTAGGGAGTGTACATGCGTGGAGGATGCATTACTAGAGATGTAAGCTAGGGTGGAGTGACCAGGGGCTATTGCCTGGGGGGCTCCATTATTCCTGGCAGTCAAAGCATATTCTAATATCTGTCTGATGTTTTCAGCAGATACTGGTTTCCTGATGTGTTCTCATTCCAGGACCTCTCATCCTTGGTGAGAGGCCTGCCTGACTATACGCCTAGCTGACCAGCAAGAACTCTGGGTACTACGACAATAGCGCTGAGAACAAGGAGGGTCAGGGATCCCACAGTCACGCACACTTCACCCACTGGTTTTCTTGGGGTGCCTGAGATTCTGCTTCAGTAATTTTTTTATATTGAAGGTCATGTTGTTCTCAGGAGTCTCTGAGATCACAGTGGCAATGGTCTTGCATGTAACATCAACAAGCCTTTGATGTCTAGTTTGCATCCAGAAAAAGTTCTTGTATGCATAAATAAATAAAAATAATTATTTTTTAAAAAGACATGTAATTATCAGTCAGGCAAGAAATTCATGACCAGCACTGTTGGGTGATCTGCCCAATAAACCCCTATTATGCCTTAAAGGAGAATAGTTTAAACACTACATTTTTCTTATCTCATATAAATTTCTTATTCATATTTACTTGTGAAACTAAGCTAAAAAATACATACATAGACTTACACATCCACAAACTTCCCATCCTTTAATAGTACCCAAGGAGAGATATACATATACACGTGTGTGTGTGTAAAGACATATATACGTATATATAGTAATCTATATCTAGTAATATACATCTCTAGTATATATATATATATATATCTATCTAGTAATATACATCTCTAGGATATACATCTCTAGTTATATATATATATATATATATATATATATGCAGTACATTAATTTACTTAACACCTCATCAATAAAGTGATGAGGTGTTACCTACAGTCTGTGACCAATCCAAATAAGACAATAGCAACTAAGTGAGAAGTAGACTTAGGGCTCGTGTGAAGATGTTGGATTACTTAAAATTAATACCACGGTGCCAGAAAAAAAGATAACCTTTAGCATCTCTCATCCTCTGAATGTATCCTCCCCAAATTCATGTTAAGTTCTAACGCAATGGTGTTGGGTGATATAAATTTGGGGAGGTGATTAGGTCATGAGGGCGAAGTCCTCATCAGTGGGTTTATGTTCTTATAAAAGAGACTTAACTCCCTCACCCCTTCTGCATGCTGGGATAAGAGAAATCTTTAAACCAGAAGATGGACCTCCCCTAAGCATGCTGACACCCCAATCTCAGGTTCTCAGTCTTCAGAACTCTGAGAAATAAATTTCTTTTGCTTATAAGTTACCCAGTCTATGGTATAATTTAAAATCAGTCCAAATGTACTTCAAGATACAATTGCCTGGTTCAAATTCTTTTATTATGGACACTAAGATACAAGGTTTCTGGAGCGAAGCTCAGGATGGTTTCTGGATTGTCACTTCTATGCAATATATCTGTCTACTAATTAGAATTTTTTTATCAGGCAAAGTTTAAGAAGCAAATGAGATTTTAATTTCTTTCTTTTTTTTAAAAAAAATAGATTTATTTATTTGTGCATACAAGATGTGGGGTACAGGCCAGAGGTGCAGGGGTTGAGAAGACTCACCAGAGCCAGAGTGGGGAACAGAACAGGCAGACTGACTGAAATACACTGCTTAGGGGAGCAGTGGGTGAGTCAGGAGAGGTCTGCTATATCATGTGGGCAGCTACTTGGCTGGGGATCAAACTTGTGCTGTAGTGGCGTGGATAGCTTCATAGGTTGTTTCTTAATCCTTTGCACCACCACGGAGGCCCCGGATTTTAATTTCTACCTGACTATTATAAACAGAAAAAACTTCTAAAATTCCCAAACAGTTGAGCACACAGAATATAAACTTAATAATAGTCAATTCTACTAGCAGACTTCTATAACTCCTTTTTTAATTCAATCTCCTAAACCCCAGCTTCCCCTTAAAGACTCAACATCAACACACATTGTGAGGCATTCTGCCAAAATTAAAGGAAAGGACTTCTTAAAAATGAAAATGGAAATTAATGTTGCCCAATTGATTTGCATTTTGCATAAAAATGTGACAATGTTGTCATCATTCAACACCCCAATGGCACTGACATTTGAGACATAATTTATTTAAATGGAACTTTCAGTGCTGCTCTGCTCATTTTTCAAATGTCTACTTCAAGCAGTGTGATTTGAAAATGTTGACCTCCGTGTCTCTTGTAGTTCTCAGAACAATAACAGATTTACCACATCATTTATATTTTAAATTTTCTTATGAATAATTGGTGACATTAGCTATCCTAATCCTAAGACACTACTTGCATTCAGAGTTTCTTCTCAATGTCATCTTTGCCATCCCTAACTCCCTTCTCTCATTAACTCACTTCCCCTAACTTTGCCAATCAACTCAATGGCACTTTTAATTTACAGTAAGATTTCACATGACACACAGTCATGATAAAACAAATATGCTAAAAAAGCAAAACATAAACCCCCCTTATCTGTGTCATCCTGTTTAATCTCCCTTCCTTTTTTCAATGTAGTCTATTTTGGAATTTTCAATATTAAAAAAAAAAAAAAGTTTTGGGGCCTTCCCCGGTGGCGCAGCGGTTGAGCACTGGGTTGTGAAGCTGCCCGCAGCCTATGCAGCGCTGGTTCGATCCCCGGCCGCCAGCAAGGGTCCCACATGGCGCGCAGACCTCTCCTGCTGCGCCCGCTGCTCCCCTCAGCAGTGTACTTCAGTCCTTCTGCCTGTTGTGCTCCCTGCTCTGACTCTGGTGAATTCTCTCACCCTCCTTGCTTCTGACTGTACCCAGTGCTTGTATAAATATACAAATAAATCCTTAAAAAAAAAAAGTTTTGGTTAAACCCTTAGGTTAAAAACTTCAATGATCTCATCAGTGTGTTACACATAAATCTTTTATACTTGTATGTAGTGTTCTTTAAATTTTACCCAAACTTCTTTAATATTAGAATATTTAGAAAAATATCTTATTTGTGTTTTCCCTTAGAGAATTAGAATTGATCACATGTAGACATGAGACTGATTTAGTCATTGTCACTTAGGCTTTAGTGGTTAAGCAGCTCCTTTGGGAATTTGTTCTCCAACATGGAATTCCCATCACTTTTTTTAATGTTTTAATTTTTTTTAAAGATTTATTTTTATACAAGACCTGGGGTACAGGCCAGGGGTGCAGAAGGGTGAGAGGATTCCCCAGAGACAGAGCAGGGAGCAGAACAGGCAGACAACCAAAATATACTGCTGAGGGGAGCAGCGGATGAGGCAGGAGAGGTCTGCCGCACCATGTGGGTATCTTCTTGGCTGGCCAGGATCGAACCCATGCTGCAGAGACTGTAGACAGCTTCACAGCACTGTGCTCAACCACCTGCGCCACGAGGGAGGCCACCCCCATCACATTTTTTTACCCTATGATAATTTATTGAAATATTAATAGACATATTGCTCTTCTTATATTTTCCCCTCACTATTTTTTTTAAATATTTATTTATTTATTTATACAAGCGCTGGGTACAGTCAGAAGCATGGGAGGGTGATAGAATTCACCAGAGCCAGAGCGGGAAGCAGAACAGGCAGACTGACAAAATACACTGCTGAGGGGAGCAGCGGGCAGCAGGAGAGATCTGTGCGTCATGTGGGACCCTCGCCTGTGGCCTGGGATTGAACCGGCACTGCAGAGGCTACAGGCAGATTCGCAGCCCAGTGCTCAACCGCTGCGCCACCAGGGAGGCCCTCCCCTCACTATTCTAAGCAGGTTTCTATGCATATAAGAGCTTGACAAAGGGGGGATTAATTTTCCAGTACAGAAAGGAGAAATTTGTCATAAAAATTATGTTTCTAGCCTTGTTCTTTTCCAGAAGGCAAGCACCTTGAGGGAATTTTACTTAATAAAGGATTGAAGGAAGGCAAGGATGGGTGGGGAGTGGCTGGGGATGAAGCCCAGGATTGGATGGGAGAAAATCAGGGAGAGGAGCTCTGCTTTCTCCCCAGTAGTGGCCAGGATGGGGCCCAGCAGAGAGCCACACCTTGGTTCCTAATGCACTCAAAATAGCGAGAGCTTAGGTAGCAGGTGTCCACCAGAAGCAAAGAGTCTTAAGTGCAAACTAGACATACAAGCAGCAGACATAGCCTTCACTGGTCCACATTTCACAGAAGTAAAATAATTATGCTTTTTGTGTGTATCCAATGTGTGAAGTTAAGTAAACCAGCCATTCCGAGCCTGAATTCAGTGAATCACTGTAATTCCTTTTCTAAAACACCCACAGTTCAAATCACTCCTTTTCTTTAGTTTTGATTATTCCTCTCGTTTGTAATACATCATATACTGCCTGTCTTATGTAATATATACATTATTTGTAATTCCCAACATGAGTGGTTATTTACAATCTGTTGTTTTTATATCCTATTAAAATATAGGCTGCTTCTCAAGCAGGGCCTATGTTTTATATCTTCTTGTAACCTTCAAACTTCCCGTCATTGTGTACTGCCTCTAGAACACAGGCTATTTATATTGACTTAGCTTGAATTCTTTCCAATTTAACTCTTACTCCTGTTGATCACACTTTTGCCCATGCATATAAATATTTTGTCTGATATTTTTCTTAGTCTCTTATGACTTGAGTTTTGTAAGAGACCTGCATAGTAATTTGACTTCAACAAACCTAGCAGGTTTCAATTTTCTTCTGAGATACATAAGCTGAGAAGATAGTAGGTTCTGGGTTCTAATTCTGGGGGTTGCAGGTGGAGTGGGGGCATTGTGGGGTGCTGAGCAGCCCTGCTAGCTGACCTGGCCAGCTTCCAATTTTCATAGTTTAGTTTGCTTTAGCAGCAGGGAGCTCTGAGTAAGTGTGCAGAGTGTCCTACAGTCTGACATACAAATAAATCCTCTGGGACTCACTTAATATTTTTGCAGCGATGTTTTGCTTCTATGCGTTCAGTTGCTTGGGGTTCCAACTCTTTGTTACAGTGTAACTGGAAATAATAATAAAAAAAAAATCCTAAGACAAATAAGATAGCCTAATTTGGCTGTCATTATTTCAAAGACAACAGTTTTCATTCTGGGACCATGGGACAGGCCATTTCCATCTGTCTAAGGAGAAAGATTGACAGATTTAAGCAAAAAAAAAAAATCCTTATGTTGCTAAAATGTTTCCTCAGTTTCACATCACTCCGCAGTCAGAGTAGTGTTGAATAGATTCCATGAAGTTTCTAAAAATTTGCTCATGGGGAAACGATCAGATTTAATTTTCATGCAACATTTGACCTATGATAGATATTTTGTATTTAAGTCAAGGCAAATGCAGATGTTGAATTAAATATTTAATTCTTTTGTAGTTAGCTTGACATCAAAGAGTCACTCTACAAAGCCTTAAATCAAGTCATGAGGACAAACGAACTTGATATGTTCTTGTCATTCTATCCAAGTATTTTTAAGAGCCTGATGGATAACACAGTTACAAACCCAAACAACTTTTTAAGTTCGCCAGATGTCCGTGATGTTGTGCCTTCCTTCAATCCCTCCTCTGGATCATCCATATATGTAGCTGGAGCCCACAAACCTCTGTTGTGAGTTGGTTATTTCTCTAAGCATCCAGACACTATGATCAATCACATACTCAGCTTTCGTGTGTTCCTTCTGCCAGGCTTCCTCCATGCCACCGCAGGTAAGAAGGGATTGGACTTGTTTGGAAGAACAGCTTTGTTTCTAATTGATGTATCTGCAGAAAATTATTTCAAACTTTGCAATTTGCCTGGCCCTTTAGTTTCCTTTTTTCCTTCTCCCCTATCACCATCATTTGACCATGCTCTGAGTCTTGTGCAACTTCTTTTTTTTTTTTTTAAGATTTATTTATTTATACAAGCACTGGGTACAGTCAGAAGTGCAGGAGGGTGAGAGAAGTCACCAGAGCCAGAGTGGGGAACAGAACAGGCAGACTGACGAAGTACACTGCTGAGGGGAGCAGCGGGCAGCAGGAGAGGTCTGCGCGCCATGTGGGACCCTCACCAGGTGCCGGGGATCGAACCGGCGCTGCAGAGGCTGCGGGCAGCTTCACAGCCCAGCACTCAACCTCTGCGCTACCGAGGAGGCCCTTGTGCAACTTCTTTATAATGATTTTTCACAATATAAATTACATCTCTTATTTTTAATCATAAACTTGATATTGCAGTGCAAGTGAATTTGGGGAGGTGATAAGCAAAAGTAAAGATGAAGATGGTGAAAGGCAACGTGTGAAAGCACAAAGGTGACTGTGCTGACAGCAGACAGGGAAAGGCAGTGAACACTCCTGGAGACAAAATTCATTGGTGGGTTTGGCAGAGGCACATTTGGAGAATGGTGACTGCTGTGGGTTGGCATGAGGGGCGCCAAATCTCTCTTGGCTCCTCCATGTTTGTTTCTTCTTTCAGTAGACCAGAAGCTGCATGAGCTGCAGTCATCCTCAAGCAACCGAGGAGAAAACTAGATCATACTTGAGGGTCCATCAGTGGTAAGAAGCCAGACACCAAGGCCAGAGTGATTCTCCACGCAAGCTCGTCAGTGTGTTTTTCTGGTCGGTAGCGTTTCCAGCACTGTCACTGTGACATGGGAAATCACCAACAGAAAGGAGCCCGGGAAACTTTCAGTTAATAGAAGAAACTTACATACCTTTGTTCTAGTGTTTGGTGTCCAAGTGCTTTTGGAACCTACTAGAACATAATTCAAAGGAAACAGTGCAAGTTTGAAGCAGATCTGGTAGTTGGACATAGCTGGACATAGCTCGATTTGTGATGTGCAAAGTGCTCATGATTTTTTAGGACATCCCCCAAGTCAGTCACCCCTGTGGGAGCTGTGCTGAGTCAGCCCTAAGCGGCTCAGAAGCATACCAAGCACCACTAACTAACACCTCGGAGGAGCAGTTTGGTCTTTGCCCGCCCCCCACCCCATTTACGGTGAACTGCTATGTGACCTGCCCAGCGGGGTCACCGGACTTTACAAACATAGAATGTTCCCTGGGCATACATTCTAGTCTAGGCTCAAATAGGACATACAGGATGCCACAGTACAGACCTGGAAAATGGCTGTTCGATGGGTGGATGGTATTATAGGAAAAGTACAGCACTAGTGGGGGAAGCCACCCCTTTCTTTTGTTGAGTTAGAGAGTATTTGGTGTAAATGGAAATGATGAACTTTAAGCCTAGAGATTATTCTTATGTTCACTGACTTAAGTCCCGTTAACAGCCTAGGAGAGTGTCCTCTCATGGTTGTCAATCCAGGACCTCAGAGAATGGGAAACAAATGGTAAAGACAGTTAATTCTAGCACCTCAAAATACCAAGAAGCAAAGATTGAAGGCCACTCTGCTGATTCCAGTAAGCCAGTTAATACACTCCATTGGCTTATTAGAAAGCAATATTGTTTAAGTAAACCAGGTATTTCAGCTTCTCTAAATAACAGTCCAACTGCCCCTACCTGGTTTGAGCAGCTCACCAGTATGTAATGAAATCCAGAGCATATAGGGGACTTCCTTTTGTGACCTAAAATTCACCCCAGCTTTCTTTGTGTACTAAAACCTCCATGTAGGGGAGGTTCTCCCCACTGGGTGGTGGCTCAGCTCCAAAATATTTAGCCAATTACCTTTTCTTTTCTACCTTTCAGAGTCATCTGTCAATTGTTTTATTATTTTTATTTTTTTATGTATTTTTTTCCCTTGGCAGTAAGACCAGGGTGAAATGTGTGTGCTCCATCTTGCTCAGAACCAGAAGAACAATTATATTTTACTGGAGTAAAAACATGATGAGAAAAAAAAAATGCCTGCTGAAACCGCCACCCCCATATCTCAACGGAGGGAGCCCTCCACACTCAACTTAGCCTCCACTTCCTGCCCTAGGGCTGCTCAGCTGCCTCTGGGCTGAAAGGTGGGGCAAAGGTGCCCCCCAACTCTCTGCTTGTCTCCTCCAGTGATCCCTGTCCCTCCTTGCCTGCTGACACACTACGAAATCTCAAATATCTTTGCCAGTGTTTGTACATTGTTTTGTGCAAAAGAAAGGTCACCCCCTACAGTTCATTCCTCAGAGCCGGGGCAGCAGCAGTCCTACCTAGCACCATTTTATTCTGCTTATTATTCACCAGAGCTTGACTTGCAGATGTCAGCTTTCCTTCACACACCTCTCCTTGACCAGGGGACCCTCCTTGACGTGATCATTGGGAGAATGAAGACAGGGTTACAGATGTTTTCAGTCTGCACTTAATTATCACTGCCACTTGCCGCAGGCCTCCTGTACAGAGTGGTCATCACCATATGCCAAGCTCCGAGCCTTGGAATGCACTTTCTTAGCTTCCTGACAGCTCTGAGTCAGCAGGTTAGAACACCATGCCTTGGAACGCAGGCATTAGACTTCAGTGAAAAGGGAAAATTTAGCAGATGATAAACTTTTACAGTTTCTATTCATGGTGTAGGGAACCAGTTAAAGTCTACAGAAAGTCTGTTCTCTCACTCTACATTCTTTTATCCTGGGACACATAAAATCTAACTAAATCACTCAATGATGGACAGTAAAGCTTTCTTTCTGTGTTATAATGGTTTTACTTTATTGGGAACATTACAGAAGATTCCCACAGGTGCTACATCTACCCATGTTAATCTGCTGTTTTCAGAGCCCTATTTTCTATGTTACGATGGAGATAGATTTTTTTCAGTCTTTTTTTTTTTTTAGATTTATTTATTTATACAAGCACTGGGTACAGTCAGAAGTATAGGAGGATGAGGGAATTCTCCAGAGCCAGAGCGGGGAACAGAACAGGCAGACTGACCAAATACACTGCTGAGGGGAGCAGTGGGTGCGGCGGGAGAGGTCTGTGTGCCATGTGGGACCCTTGCCGGCGGCCCGGGGATCTATCTGGTGTTGCAGAGGCTGTGGGCAGCTTCGCAGCCCAGCACTCAACTGCTGCACCACCAGGGGAGGCCCGAGATAGATTTTTTTTTTAGGGCAGTTAAATGGTTAGAAATATAGAAATGCATTTTGCCTTATGCTTCTAAATATAATAGGACAGATGAGAAGATAGTAACAGTTTTTCACACATACCAACAAGAGGAGCTTAATTAAATTCTGAAATTCTCTCAAATTCAGTACCATCTTACTGAACGGGTGTTGCTTTCAGTCACAGCCCCCAATCAAATTTATGTGTGCAGAATAATGAAAAAGAAATAGCATGGACTTTTAAAGTAAACATGTTCAAGTCTAATTCCTGGATTTGTTTCACAGCTTGTAAGTGAGCCAGAGGGCATGCGTGCACACACACACAATGCACACATAGTATATGTAAGTACCTATTAAGGTGAGTGCATTGCCATTCTCATACCTGGTAGCTGCTATTATGAATATTATTTTTATTTCATAAATGTAAAAAAAGCCAACATATAACCTCTTTGGTGATTCCAGCTACTAACAACTTTGCACCTTTAGGCAGGATACTGTATTTGTTAAGATGAATCTGAGCTATTAATGTAAAACTGAAATGTCACTGGCCTCTTTCTCGTTCTCCACAGTCTTGTTTTGGCTCCCTGTTGTCATGTCTCCCCTGTCACCTCTTCCTAGCAGTGATGGACATTAGAACACATCACTGTCCATACAGTAACTTAACCCTGCAGATACTTACAGAACAAGGAAGATGTCCTGGGTAATCTGGGAATTTACTGATTTTAAGAAATAAAAGGAGAGGGCCTCCCTGGTGGTGGAGGGGGTTAAAATGCAACCTATGAACCTATCGGCAGACTTTGCAACATGAGTTTGATCCCCGACGAGGGAGCTACCCACATGGTGCGGCAGACCTCTCCTGACTTGCCCACTGCCCCCCTCAGGAGTGTATTTCAGTCAGTCTGCCTGTTCTGTTCCCCACTCTGTCTCTGGTGAATCCTCTCACCTCTCTGTACCTCTGGCCTATACCCCAGTTCTTGTATGCATAAATAAATCAATCTTAAAAATAATAAATAAAAGGAGAACTGATTTATCCATTCCTCTGTGTAGCGATGTTATTATGCTATGTTCTAAATAAGGAAGCCAGCTCAGAACCCACAAGCAGTGAGCTCTGCCTGGCTTAGGGCCTCGCTTACCCTTGGAAGTACCGCAACCTCATACAGACTTCTAATTCTTAGCACCGCCTCTCCATTTTCAAATGAAAATGTTTTAATTGTGCCTCTCTAAAGCTTAATGGGGTTTTGATGGAGGTTCTTTGCTTGACTCAGCAGTGAGATTCTGACTAGTACTTAAACCCTGAAGAAGTATTTGCCTCCTATTCACGGATTTAATAGCAATCCTTTCTCCCTAGTTGTCCTTTCTAGTGATATAAAAGCTTGGTATTTTTATAGATGACACAACACAAGATCAAAATGTGCACAAGTAAAATAAATAGCAGAGGATCATATGTTGTCCGTAGGCAGCCAGTTGGCAGCCCTTGCTTTTGCTTTACGCGTCCTGACAGCCTCCTGCTCCCTGACGGTGAAGCTAACGTGCCTCAGCAGAGGCTGCAAGAGCAGCTTCGGGTGATTAAATCTCAGTCTTTCTGTCAGGAAACTGCCTGTGATGTCTTTTCTCACAACTACTTATGTCTCATTACAAGCCTGCTTTCTCCTCTAGATTCGACTCTGGCATTGCAGAGGAAAGTGCTCACGTGGCGTGTTTTATTGTGCAAGTTCTCTACCTTGAATTTGATGTCTGAAACCATAGATGGACTCATTAACAAAGACCCAGAGAATAGAGACAATGTAGGTCAGAAAACAGTGAAGGCAGCACATGCTTTGGAATCTAAATATATTATTTTCACTTTGGAGACAATATTAAATTGCATAGCTCTGTCTTCACTGATATTTCCCAAAGAAATAAATTATTTCTGAAAGCATCTTAGTGTACACATTGTTGTAAGGTGTGCAATAAAATGTAAGTGTGTAGAATTTCATATGCTCATAAACAAAATTACTAAGCACAGACAAAAAAAAAATAACTTGAGCATGTTGAGCTGGTTAATAAGGACAGGTTGTTCGGAGGAAGATGGGTGGTTGCAAAGGATATGAAGAATGGATAAGATTCAGGCATGTTAGTTCAAGGGAGGAGTTATTTCAGGACTGCAGCATCACAATTCAAGATCAAACAATGTGAATACCTTAGGACTGGGTACAATAATTAAAATTAGAGGGAACCTAAGGTTAGATGGGTTTGAGAAAGCTCCTCCCATGGTTTCTGGTTACTTTCCCCCCCCCTTCACATCCTGTTCCCATTGCTATATGGACGTGTTTCTTCTCAAATGGATTACTTCAATATTGATGGACACAAGTGTCAAGCAACTTGGGAAAAAGAATCTGCTTCACCTTCCTTTAGTCTTAGATTAATCTGGCCTTAGCCTCCCAGAGCCAATCCTACAAGAATGATGGCTACTAATGGAAAATTTGACCAGGAAGAATCATATTTCTTCAAAAATTTTAAATAGGGCCTCCCCTGGTGGCACAGGTGGTTGAGCGAGCACTGTGAGGCTGTCTGCTGCCTCTGCAGTGCTGGTTTGATCCGGGCCAGCCAGGGAGATACCCACATGGCACGACAGACCTCTCCTGTCTCACCTGCTGCTCCCCTCAGCAGTGCATTTCGTCGGTCTGCTGTTCTGTTCCCTGCTCTGTCTCTGGTGAATCCTCTCACCCTCCCTCTCATCTGGTCTGTACCCCAGTTCTTGCATAAATAAATAAATAAATAAATCTGAAATTGCCTTTGTCTATTCCATATGCTAGCTGAGTTAAATATACAGGCTGAAAAGGAGGGTATGAGGAGCCATAGTCCAACGGAAGCATGAGAATTCTTGAAAAATGGGGCGCATGCACATTTGATTCCTTCACCTGTTATGTCCTATGGGGATACATGAATGAAGAAAGAAAAGAGTTGAAAGAGAAAAAGTCATGTTTGGAGTGTTAAAAAGGAGAGGCAAAACAAAACTAATTTTTGCTTAAGTCCAAAAAATAAACCCAAAACAGAGACACCCAACAAGACAAGAAAAGCTAAGGAGTGTCATTCAAAAGAAACCTGACACTTAAATCTACCAGCCAACTGGAGTCCATGGTGACTCCACTTGGGTACCTGACCCTCACTACCCTTATCTGAAACCATAAGTGACTTTGTTAGCACATGACTGAGGGGTACCCAGGGACCCCTAAACTTGCACGCTTTGAAAGGATCCCGTCATCTGCCACATAAGGGCACAGGAAGCACACTCTTCATGTGAAAACATAGCATGCATAGAGAGAGAAGAAAGGATAGTTATCCCAGTAAAACACCCCAAATAACCCATCCCTCATGGGCAACTCCCAGCCAAACAGATGGATCCATAGCTGGGCCTCAGAAGCCCACATCTTGGTTCTGAAGCATGTATCAGAAAGCTAAGTCCAAAGGAGTAAAAACAAGGTACAAATCAAGATAACAGCTGTCATTGCCAGCCTCTGTATGTGTCTCTCACCCACATGTTTCTTCCAAATATCTCTACATGTCTCCTTCCCAGCAGTACCAGGGTTACAACAGGCCACAGAAGCAAGAGCTCTTTCCTCTCAGCCCATCTGTCTTCTGAGGTACATAGCTTCACCCAGGAGCTAAGCTATACCCCTCAGTCCCAATAGCACACTGGGGCCTGTAATCCCAGAGGACTGCCTGTAACTGGGGGCAGGGAACATGATACCTTCTTAACAAGTTTATTTTTTTATTTTGTGGACCAGGTTAGACATTTTTAAAAATTGAAGATCTACTAAACCAATAATGGAAGTTTGATAACCTTTCCAGCTCTCTAAAAATTTTCATATTCTCAGAACATATTTTTGTGCTTTCAGACATTTGAGAAACATGGTAGAGTCCAGTTGTTTTATAGTTAGTGATTTTGCCATTTTACAATTCATAAGTTGAATACATCATTAAATAAAATTCATATAAGACTGAAAATTTAGGCACTCCCTGGTAGTGCAGTGGGTTGAGCACAGCACAGCGCTGTGAAGCTGTCCACAGCCTCTGCAGCATGGGTTCTATTCCTGGGCGGCCAGGGAGATTCCTACATGGCGTGGCAGACCACTCCTATAGCACCCGCTGCTCCCCTCAGCAGTGCTTTTGGTCTGTCTGCCCGTTCTGTTCCCCACTCTGTCTCTGGTGAATCCTTTCACCTTCCTGTGCCTCTGGCCTGTACCCCAGCTATTGTATAAATAAAAGAAAAAAAAGATTGAAAAGTTACTTAAATGGTTTTATTGAGCTCAGCCTGTGGTATTCATTCTCTCTAAATTTAAATAAAGTTTCCATCTGTTCTTTTATTCAGACATTTCTGATTAAATCTTCACATAAAACACAAATAAACAAGTATATGCATGCAAGTTATAAAAGTTCCATTAAAATGTCACCTTCGCATTCAAATGTGATTTTGAAATTGAAACTAATTACCAAGTGATTTTTTTCCACAAAAGCAAGACTTGATTTTGTCTAATTTGAAAGCAGACAACCTGTGACTCCAGTCTTTATAGGGCACCAGACAGCATTTGTAGGAATATAGTGTGTTTTATAGCTCAGTATGTATTGTTCTTAAAATGTCCTTATTTTTAAAGTAGGAATTGAATAATAATTTATTATAGTTGGATCATTTGTTTTGTCATTGTTGAAATTTTTCATATATTTTACATTTCAGGAGGACCAATTTCATTTAATTTTTTTCCCATGTAAAATGTCTGTATACTCAGAAATAATCTAGAATAAGAAATTCTTTGGTAGATATTTTAAAAACACTTCCAGAAAAGCTTAAGGTCTAGGAAGTAATTGTACTGATCTTAATTATCCTTCTTTGGAAGAATCATTTTTAAACAATCAATTTTTTTTAAAGATTTATTTATTTATTTTATATAAGAACCAGGGTACAGGCCAGATGTGCAGGAGGGTGAGAGGATTCACCAGAGACAGAGTGGGGAACAGAACAGGCAGACTGACGAAATACACTGCTGAGGGGAGCAGCAGATGAGATAGGAGAGGTCTGCTGCGCCATGTGGGACCCTCGCTGGCTGGCCGGGATCGAACCGGCACAGCAGGCCACGGACAGCTTCACAGCACTGTGCTCAACCGCGTGAGCCTCCAGGGGAGGTCCCTGATCAATTATTTTTAACCATAGAGTAAATGGCAAACATAATAATGCTATTTGTAGTTTCTAAAGACCCTCCTTTGTTTAAGGGTTTCTTAACGCTGTTTACTTCTTAATGTTACAAAATAAATCTATAGTAAGGTTTTTATGTCAGTTTTTATACGAGGCGAAAATCAAGTTGTCCAGAGTGTGTAGCTGGTCCAAAGTCTCATAATTCAGAGGTTGTTTAAGTTGGAATTCAAACTCATGCCTATTTAAATTCAAAGCCAAATGTTCCTTCCATTATTTCATATTAGATAATATATATGAACATAATGTACAATTTTCTGGGTATATCTTTCCCTTTACTTCCCACACCCCCATATCCAACCTCAGACTGGCAAGGGAGCTAAGCTATATTCACATTCTCTACCCTGTGGGTGTGAATCTGCTATCTGAAGGTAAAGCTTGTCTTGTCATCCCCACTGATGACCAAGGAGCCAGATAAGAAGATTTAACAAGAGTACCCAACCTTTGCATATCTACAGAGCAGTCTTTAGAACAGAACAGAAGCAATCCTTCACTGACTTCCTCTAGCATCAGTGTTTAGTTCTAGACAATTCAGATTTAGAAGCCCCTCCTGTCAAGAAGAATGACATCCCTAATGTCGATAACTCACTGTTTCCACCTGTGTAAACTAAATTCAAACATGTTGATTGGAACAGTTCTCACAGAGTAAATAGATTGCTGCTTCCTGAGTTGTAATCTTCACTTTGATTGTCCAAAAAACAACCTGTCTAATTATTGAGACTTCATTTCCAGTTAACACATTTTTTTTTTTTTTTAATGGGAGGGTGAGAGAATTCACCAGAGCCAGAGTGGAGAGCAGAATAGGCAGACTGACTAAGTACACTGCTGAGGAGAGCAGCGGGCGCGGCAGGAGAGATCCATGCACCATGTGGGACCCTCACCAGGGGCCGAGTATTGAACCAGTGCTGCAGAAGCTGTGGGCAGCTTCACAGCCCAGCGCTCAACCACTATGCCATCAGGAGGCCCTCCAGTTAACACATATTAAGTACAATCTCTCTCCTTTGACAGGTAAGTTAAAACAGAATACCAACTAAATGGTGTTTGTGTTTCTATCTTTTGTCCTCTACAACATTTTATAGGTCTACACTGTTATTATGATAAGGAAGAAACAGAGAGAATAGACAGATTCCAGATTTCTGAGGACCTGCCTTGAATAACTCTTTTTGATCACGTAGATAGGGACTGGTGCTTCTATTTACGGAAATGTCAATGATGACATTTTTCTTCCTCTTTCTTACCACCCCAATCCACCTGACACCCCCTGACAGAGAGTTGAACATTTTCTAAATACCTCCTTGTAATTGACAAGATGATGTGACAGCAAGGCAATATTGGCACTGTCCTTGAGCTGAATGATATAGCCTTCAAATTATGATAAGAGAACAGGCCTTCTATGAATAATGTGATAAGACTGTTTTTATTTCAGCTTTTAGAGATTTGTGTATAGGAAATATTCACTTACAAAAATGATTATGAGTAGAACTCTATAGATTACATGTGAAGTTGGGTGCTGCTATTTAAAAAAGGGAGGCAATTTTTGCTATTGATATAAAAAAGCATATGCTACAAAACAGGTTTTGTTTGTCAGCATAGTTGAATTGGGAGACTAGATGTAGCCAAAAATGTGGAACTACCTGTAAAAACACCAGTGAGTGAACGTCAACTGTTAGTGTCACTCCTCACCTCTATTTCCACTTCCAAAAAGAAATCTGTGTTTGGCTATCAAAGACATGGGGAATTATTTTCATGGTGGCTTTCTTCCTACTAGCACAAAGAAACCAATTGCTGTAAAAATAATAACAGAAACTAGAAATGACCCAAGTGTCTGTGAAAACAACTACGGTAAGGGCACATGGTATTATCTTATACAAAAAATGTTTAAAATGCACGTATATACTCAAAATCCCGACTGAATTCCAGAGACAGAAGGTTGAGCAAATGAAACCAGTGAAAATGAGTCTATCTTGTATTACTCAAATTTTAATAAATTTAATAAATACAGGTCAGGAATATATGGTGACAGGGATGAGAGTGAAGGAGATGGACAGGTTTAGGGGTTGGGGACACAATAATTCTCTTGAGTCATCTAAAGATAACTTTACTTCTATTCCTTTTTCTGTTATTTTTTTTCTTCCCTTTGCTACTTTCAGATTTTTTTTTAATGTCCTCTGTTCTGAAATTTTAGAAGGCTAGTCTCTGATAGAATTTATTTTTTTTATCTGTGATGATGGGCATTTGGTGAGATATTTTGATACTCTCAACACTATTACAGAGGCTCAGAATATGACAGTTTATGCCTTCAAAAGGCTGAGAAGACTTGATTACCAATCTGGAGCCCAAAATCCAAGTGTCCATGAAGATTGAGACAACAATTACAGTATTTTTCTCATAGACAAAGCCTTCCAAAAACTTTACTGTAGCTTTGCTCAAGAGACTGCTGAAAGGTATGCAGCTGAAGAAAGAAAGAGTAAGTCACAACCAGTGAAGAGATAGGACTGAAGACACTGAGAACACAGCACAGCAGAGGGAGGGGACAGATGATGGAGCGGTGGGGAAGGCCCCAGGGAAGTAAGATATCTGTTAGGTTTTCATGAAATGTCTATTGATCTTTCATTGTTGAATCAAAATTTAAAGTGAGAATAAAAAGCTGATTGAGGTTCTGAGTGTGTCTGTGAGTCCATGAGTCCATGTGCAGCAAGGGGCTGGCAAACGACAAACTTGTCTAATAATGCACTTTCTATCACGGAATGTCAATATGTGTTTTTTTGTGGTGCTTGCCTTTACTTTTTTGTTTGCTTGTTTGAATATTTTTAAGCCCATCAGTTCCTTCAAAGATGAGTTTCTACAGCTCCTGCCTGGTGCTCTCAGCTGGTGGTCTTCATATTGTTGATGGACTGGAAATGGAGGGCAGAGATTATAATCTGCAATTTCATTTACTTCTCTGATCCTCAGGACAATTTCAGCCTTGGGACTCCTGGTTTTCCTGAGACCAGGACTGCTTTGACTCAGTTTTTTTTTTTTTTTTTTTTTTCTGACAACGAGCTTTCATCTATTGCTTTGTCAGATACTGAAATACCTGCGTTGGATAGGGGAATTCTTGGGTAACCTAACTGCTCCTTCAGTAACAGTTAAAAGGAACTGTTACACTTGCCTCTCTAGGGCATTTCCAAGGGCTGATTCTGTAGCACAATCCACTTCTCCTCACCCTCCTGAGGAGGCCCTTAGCAATCAGTGTCCTCCATGTGGTACATGATTCACTGCTCACCACTTTGCTTTCCATTTCGAGAATATGTGCTCCTCCCTCACATACATCACTTCCTCTCCAATACTCTACATAGTTATGGGCTCATATATTTTTAAGATTCATTACTGTCATTTCAAATTTGAGGAGGAATCAGTGTTCAAATTTTCTTGCTAAAAAAAAAAAATTTGCCTTGGGGAAATCCCCCCTTCAGCCTGCCCCCCCCCCAAATGTTATCATTGACCAAGTCTGATCAGCTTCTTTAGATTTATTTTTTCTTGATCCAATTCTATTCCTAAAACATTCACTCTTTTACTGGAATTATTTCCCCCTTGGTTTACATGATCCTATTCTCTAAGTAGCCCTTAAATCTCTGTATAATACTTAGGACTCATTCATGCTGTTCACCAATTACATCTTGAATTTGTTGACAGGGTGAGAATGTGGAGACATCAGCATATTTGGAGCATCAGTGCTTCTGCGCAATGCTGTTTCTATGAAACACCACAAGGATCTGGCATTGCTATTCTTCAATAGCCCAATCCTCCCAGGGAATAGAATTAGTGCTCCCGGTGCCTTGTTGCCTGGGCTCTGGCAGATAAAACTTAAACAGAACCTTCATAATAATTCTTTTTCTATAGTTCTCTCATTTCTTTTGACTTCGAAATAGCTACATCTCATTTGTAATGTTGCTGAGAGTGAGAAAATTTTCCATTTCAGTAAGAGCCAAACTTGGGAATAACAAAGGACAGAATAAATCTTTCCATTTCCTTTCATGAGAGCAAAATCTTAAAACCGCTTGACCCAGAAAGAGGAAATCAAGGACATTAGACTATCACAAGGATAGTGTAAATAGCTCCAAAATGTGCTTTGAGAAGAGAAGAATTCTAATTCCTAGAAAACTTTGCCTAGCGCCTTATAGAAAGGCGTTGATGGCATACACCTTAAAAATTGATCCTCTCCCTAATTTCTTTGTCATCAAATTGAGAGCTCTGTTGGGGGCGGGCATGAAACCAGGATACATTCGACCTTTGAACGTCAAATAACTTGAACCCAGATCATTTTGCTTTATAATATGCTTAAGATGCCCTAAGCAGGCAGTTATCTCAGCCCCAACAAAGGTAGCTTTATTGCTTCCATCCCTACTTTCTTTTCTTTTCTTGTCTAACTGCATTTGCTGGGACTGACAGCCATGAAGATCCCTGGGCCGACCCCCTCAGTGGGGGATCATGTGAATCTCTTGTCATTATAGATGACATGTTCACTGTAGTTGATGATATTCTTTATCAATTTGAGGAAGATCCCCTCCTATTATGCAGTTATTTAAATGTTATTTTCTGCAATTTTTGGTAATGGGGTTGAAACTATTTTTTTTTTCTTTTTTTTTTTTTTTTGTTTCTCAAGAACTGCTATATTAATATTAGGACCAAAAGACTGAAAATAATAGATTTCCAACTGATAGGAGAGATTACTCAGCTGTATAAAAAAATTTGTGTATTACTGGTGACTTCTCTCATAAATGATTTTATGAGGTAAAAGATAACAAAGCCAGGCTTTTTTTTTAGCCTTTCTGTAAATATGAACTTTTCAGTATCCATTTCCAGGAGCAAAGTGTTAGAGAGTTCCTGATTCTTACAATTACTTTTCCAGCAACAATCATTCCAATCAAAAAGATGTTTTGACATGAAGAGCCTGAAAAAACAAAGCTTTATAAATAAGTATTTTTCCTAATATTTTCCTTTCCTCATCCTAAAGAGTCAATTTAAGTACACCTGTTAGTTGGCCTCCCAGAAAAAAAAAAAAAAAACAATAACTTCAACAAATAAAAATATACCCCATTTTATTTTCATGGGATATTGAGTGATATAATAATTGCATAAATGATACAGATATTTTATTGACCTGACTGAAAGAGATTTTTTTCCTGGTTAAAATGCATGGCATGTCAATAGAAATCTTTGGAAAACACTGTCAATATTTGATTGTAATGAATGATGTTTTCACGATTAGCAGCTATTGTCAGTTTAAGTTAACATCTAAGTAAATCTATGATCAGATTCTTCTGAACAAAGTACTTTCGATATGAAGCATAATAGGAAGTTCAAAATGGATAAATTACACAGAAATCTGTAAATCTCATTGTGGCACTGCTGGCATATTACCTTAGAACAGTCATGGAGGCTGAATGCAGTGAAGCTCCTGAGAAACAGTAGAAAAAATGTGCTTAAGGAATAAATTCTAAAGTAATAGTTATGAGGCACTATTGTTTCTGTATGAAAAGGCAGAGGTGGAAATCACATTGAAAAGTCAATTTGCCTCACTAAGGGGAGGTTTTTGCTTCTGTGTGTAAATATATAGAATGCAGGCACAAGGCGCACAATTGGAAAATTTTGCTCTTATAACTGATTATTCATAGTGAGCACTATTCAAACACTGTCAGTTCTATCCTTTATTAAAATCCTCCTACTCTAAATATTCACATTAATTTACAGTCTATAAAATTACATTAAAAGCAGTCCAAAAACAAATCAAGAGGTTTAACTGTCATTTTAAGTGATTCTAATTATATAATAGTATACTTAGCAGGGATGCTTGATTTTTATAACTCCCAAGTGAATTTCCATGAAATAATTTTAGTTATTATTTTTCTCCACTCTCTGTGTGAACTGGTGACTCTCCATTTTGCCTTAGCTTAGAATCAATTCTATGCACTTGAGTTTTAATTTCAAACTTCTATTTTCTTCAAATCAGTGCCAATCAATTATATGAATGATTGCATTTTATCATAGCAGAACTACATTTTTTCTCATTCTATAACTTTGAAAACTCATATGTCACAGCATGAAATTAAATAAACTACCTCTGCTCTGATCGGAACTTGCCTTGCTGTTTTTAAACAAGGAGCAATCACACAACCAATTTCTACTTTCAGGGATTGCATTACTCCTATTGCTCTGATTCATCCCGTGGTCCATAGCTCAGGTAATGTGTGGGGAACAGAAACGACAATGAAGCACACTAAACGGCCCAAGAAGAGGCAGGATATGATACGATAGATAGTTTTTCAAAGGAAGAGGTGGCTATCCCCACCTCAGGGCTAAATCCATTTCAATCATCACAGTCTTCTCCAAATCACTTGTGCCTGAATGTCACCATATTTATACACAGTGTTATCTATACTTGATCAGTCATTTACACACACACCCACACTCACATACACACACACACATACACTTCTATTTAGGTATTTTACAGTTGGGCATCTTACTATAAAAACACATCTAAAGTAATAGGTATTTTTTTCCTTGGCATGTGCTATTAAATTTGGAAGATCAAAAGAGAATACAAGGAAGAAAAAGTATGTGTGTGTGAGAGAGAGAGACAGAGAGACAGAGAGAGAGAGAGAGAGAGAGAGAGAATAGGAATTATTTATTTTAATACATATATTTTATTTTTTACATCATTGTTCATTTGTAAACAATATTTGCTTCCCACCACCCCTCAAGTGTAGTCCCCATAGAGTTTCCTTCACCAATGCACCCACCCGTGCACCGTCAGAGAGAATGAGAATTAATAGACTGTCATTTTAAAATACTACTGAGAGTTTGATATAGAATAGCCTCACAAGGGAGTGATTAATCTTTGCTGTTTTTGTCCAGAAAGATCAATAGCTGAGAGATTTAGTGGGGTAAGTTTAGACATATTTTTGACTTAAACATTTCTGTATTAATAAATTCTGTATATAATACTTTTAGCCAGATTCTACCAAAATGATTCCTGAGAAACAATGTTAACTTTATCTCTTAAGGTTTGTTAATGCCGACTGACAATTTATTCTCTTTTTCAGAGTAGTGGTCATTCAAGTGATCATTGTCGATCACCATTTATTTGTGAACTCTTTTCTTTGAGTAAGAAAATAGAAGCTGCTATTTCTTATATTAGATTTTGCTGGTGGACAGTCCATAGCAGGCTCAGAATACAAATAAAGGGGAAGATCAAAAAGGATTTTTCACGAACTGTTGGATCTACTTATATTTTCTATCAAAACACCTTTTATCAGGAATCCTGTCTACTGATTAGTTTGAAATACTTGTCCCTGATGTTCTAATTATTTTAATGAACATTTCTGAGTGAGGCAGACGACTCCATAAAGACCTTAGTGAAACATCAAAAGTATAAATAAATTACTGAATAATGTTTAATGACATACATTTTTCCAATTTCACTTCCAAGTAAGAGTCAAGAGAAATACGCCTGTAGGTTTGCTGTTAAACCATGCACACAAAGGCTATTGAAAGCACTTTCTACTATACTACCATACATCCTGTAACAATGGACTATTACAAATAAAACATTAAGAAATCCTTTGCTTCTCACCAGGGGCTGTGTTGCAACTCCAGCTTTCACAAAATCACTGATTCATTTTGCTCACCCATACCCCTTGTTTGGTCTTAATTGTGAGATGGTAGAGTCAAATTTAAAGACAAACACCATAAGCACAAACACTTTGAACCTGATTCTTACTATATTACTATTTTTGTTTACCTCAGCACTTCTTTCATTTTCACTAATTATTTTTAATAATTTAGCTGTGACATCATTTATTTTATCTTAGAACTTGACTGATAAAGAAAAAGATATGTAAGTAAACAGACAAAAATAATGCCATGTATAAATCTAAAATTTCTATATTTGAGAGCCTCCCTGGTGGTACAAGGGGTTAAATCTCAGCACTATGAAGCTATCTGCAGCCACTGTTCAATCCCTGGCCAGGGAGCTACCCACATGGTGCAGCAGATCTCTCCTGTCTCGCCCGCTGCTCCCCTCAGCAGCATATTTCAGTCAGTCTGCCTGTTCTGATCCCCACCCTGCCTCTGGTGAATCCTCTCATCCCCCGCACCTCTGGCCTGCACCCCAGTTCTTACATGCATAAATAAATAAATAGCTATTTTTAAAAATATATTACATAGTTGTTATTGGCCTTGAACTTTTGGAGTCACAGTACTGTAAAAGATCTGCTTTTTGTATATTATTTTTCTTTCACACTTCTACAGGGAAAATGTATTTAAATATTTCAAGAGATATGTCTATATGGGAAAGGAAAAAGGGAATGGCATTCACTGAGATGAGAATTAACAGGAAAGCAATGAGAAGAAACGTGGTTTTCTCTTGGCATCCAGTTTCTAAGGTTACCATAAAATTAGAATCAACATAATATGAAGATTTTATGCAGCAACTATCTTACATATATATGCATGTAACTGTCTATCATACACACACAAACACACACACACACACACACAAAGGATTACTGCAAACTTAACTCTGTAGCCACAATAACTGGCTAAGTGAGGGAACCAGCAAAGCTAACTAGCATTATTACAGGTGCACAGCAACTTATTAACATTTCCACATTTTTTCATAAAATTGTCCACATATAGTATGAATGGTAAATCAGAAACTGAAACAAGATACACTAAGTGACTCATTTGGGGACAGTAGAGACATGGATAATAGCAAATGATCCTTTTCTGTTTCCTCTGAAATAATTGGGAGGATGCTACTGTCTTCCCAGTTCTACTCTGACAAATGAAGGGACACTAGATGCTGACAGAGCATCTGGTGTCCAACACAGCATGTCCTCCGAATAAATGACCCAGACACTATGTCAAGTGTGGAAGGAAATGATTTTTGGCTGCTGAAAGACATTTGCTCTGTTTCTCCCATTTGACAATGCTGCCAAGTGTGGACCAGACCAAAGAGGTGATTCTGGTCAAATATAATCACCACTCTCCTTTGGGGTGGGGGATGCTTGGATCAGATGAGCAAGGCTGTGGAACTGCCTGCATTTTGGTGTTTCAGTGCTTTTATTTAAAATTCATTTCGATTAACATTTTTTCTAATTTATTTTGAAATCTGGACATTTCATAATCACAAAACTCTAGTCAAATTTTATAGAGACTAATTTGTAAGACTTGATGTCACTTTTGAGCACTTTCTCTTTGGATAAAATCTTAATGGATAAAGGTTCATTTAAATTTTAACTAGCAAAAAGAAGGAAGGTCTGGGGCAACTGGAAACATCTGTGGAATCAAGATGTCAACCACTCATATCTCACATGTCTCCCCAGGGAGCTTCCTGACCTCTAACTGGTCATCCTCCCAGGAAGGCAAGAACCAGCATTGACCTTGGCTACACAAAGATCTGGTGGCTTCTCCCCAGAACCGTCCTTCCTAGCAACTGTGAGGTAAGACAGATTTTTTTTTACTAGATAACTCTGCAGGGAAAGTGCTGAGTGAGAATTCAAATGACATTGGAAAATTACACAGATTTATTAAGTAATGAAGTTAGAGACAAGTATACAACCTCCAATTCTTATTATACAAGAATATTTCTCCATGGGAAAACAAAACAAAACAAAACAAAACAAAACAAAACCAGTATATATCTACTCTGCCTGCATTTGGAAGTTACCCACAGATGTGAACCCTAACAACAGTCAATAATTAATATATTTCTCACTAATCTTTATTTTTGGGATCTACTTTCTGGGCAATCTGACTTGCAGTATGCACTTTGTGGTGAAGACACAAGATCTTTCAAGGAAATAGAAATATACTAATGTGCATCAGGTTTTCTTTGAATTCCCATGCATCTGACAAAAATGTATTTGGAATTTTAAGAACCAGAATTCTGTCTCTATGAGGATTAAAACCATTTGCAACATATGAAGTATTGACTACAGGATCTAGCATGCCCATGTATGTGTGCATATTAGAGAAAATATTTTACTTCTAAAACTTTCCGTATGTCCAGTCATTCATTCATCAAGCTATTGCTTATTTTCTCTTGCAGCACACAACCTCCTCAAGGACTTATCTTTCCTTTTTTCTTTCTTTTCATTTTCCCTCTGCAATTAGAGGATAGCTTTTCACCTTACACTTGTTCAGGGAAAGTCTGTTTGAGCATTTTTTTTTAACCCAGAAATTTAAGGGTGCAAAGCTATCGTTCAGTTTATACAGTTAAGTTTCTTGGAAACAGAATAGTGTCACTTGCAAATCTGATCTGTGACCCAGTCCTTTTGAAACTAGGACTTTTAAGGGATTCATTCTGAAGCTTTGTTGAACACAAAAAGCAGCAGAATGGCTGTGTCTTCTCCCTGTGCCATTATTGATGTAGCATTTTAAATACTACTTTAAAGTATTAAACCATTTGAAAAAATTGAAATAAAGATTATATTTATCATATTTTTACTTTACTGGTGATACGAGCTGTCCCCATTTGCTGCACACGATTCTCTCAAATTCCCTCCATTTTGTTGAAAATGGCTGTGGTTCATCCTTTCTCATGACTATATAATACTCCACGGCATAAATATATCACATCATCTTAATCCATTTACCAGTTAATGGACTAATTCCATGACCTAGTAATTGTAAACAATGCTGTTGTGTATCATTCACAATAACAGAATAATGTTATTGTGCATTATTCACAATAATAGAACATACTTTTTCTTGTTGTCAGTTTCATATTCTGTGAATATATGCCCAAGAGTGGGGATGCCAGGTCACAAGATATTTCCATTTTTATTTTTCTAAGGTAAATCAGACTGCTTTCCATAGTGGTTGCACAAGTTTACATTTCCACCAAGACTGTAATAGCATTCCCTTTTCTGTGCATCCTCTTCAGCACTTCTTGTTGGAGGTATTTTAAATATATGCCATTTTCAAGCTGTGAGGTGGTAGCTTACTATAGTTTTAAATTGTGTCTCTCTTATTACAAATGAAGATGGACATTTTATCACCCAGTCTTTTGGCCTTCTGGATATCCTTTTTGGTGAAGTGCCTGTTCATATCTACTGCCCATTTATTCATTGGATCATTCTGTTGTTGAATTGTACAAGCTTCTTATGTATCTTGGACATCAATCCCTCACTAAATATATACTGTGATAAAATTGTCTGCCATTAAGTAGGGTGTCTATTTAATTGTCTTTTATGTTCTACTGCTACTTAGAGTCTTTCAACTTGAGGTAATCCAAATTGTTTATTTTTGTTTTAAATTCCTTTGCGAGAAGGGATGAGCCACCAAAAATATCTTTATTGCTAATATCATGGAATGTATAGGCAATATTTTCTTTTGTATATTTTACTGCTATGGGCCTTGTATCTAAATTTTTCATCCATTTGGAGTTTAATTTTGTGTATGGTGTTAGCAAATAATTCACCTTCATTCTTTTTTACGTGGCTTTCCAATTTTCTCAGCACCATTTATTAAGGAGACTGTCTTTTCCCCAGTCCTTTGTCATAGACTAGGTGCTGCTGTGCATATGGATTTCTGGGCTTTCGATTCTGTTCCATTGGTTCATGTAACTACTTTTGTGCCAATACCATATTTTTACACAGTATCTTTGAAGGAGAATCCTAAACACATTGGTCAAAAGTATCAGGAACTATAATGATTGCAGAAAATATATTTTCTTTTTCGCTCCTTAAGACAATAATGGGGAGAATGAGAAAGTTTGCATAAATGTCATTGAACACACACCATGCAGTCTTGCTTTCCAGAACATGATACTTGGAGTCACATAGCTTCGCTTGATATGTTCAGGTTCTGTCACTCACCAGCTGAGTAATTATGGGCAGCTTACAAAGTTATACATACCTTGGGCTTATCATTCTAAAACGGGATGAAGATAATATCTACCTGATTTTTCTAAGGGTTCCTTAAGTTAAACTAGAAAGTTTTTAGTTGTCCAGAAGATAGTAAACACAGGGTAAGAAAGAACTGCTATCATCCTCTTTCTTTGTTTCCCTCATGGCTATCACATATTGGTTTCACTTGGATTTCCTCTTTGAACTGAAGGGTATTATGAGCTCTACAGTTTTGGGGTTATTGGCTGTATGGATGCTTCTCTTCAGTTGCAAGGACAGAAACCAATCTATTTTTCCTGACAGCTTCTGAGATAAAACTATGGAAAAGGTAAATGGTAGCAATATTAGTGTTCCAGGAACTAGATTGGAAGCCATTTCTATATTGCATCTTGTTTACTTGCACCTGCTCCAAGCTGACAGCTTGAAATGACACATCTGTCATAAGTTCAGACCCTCGTACAATATTGTGTTTACCATGACATATCACGGCAGCCTGTCTGAGCTTACCTTTCTTTACATGAGGACCTTTCTTAATATTATCATCAAAATTATCTTAAACGTGTTCATTTTTTTTCTTTTTTTTAAAGATTTATTTTGTTTTATTTATATAAGCACTGGGTACAGTCAGAAACGCGGAAGGGTGAGAAAATTGACCAGAGCCAGAGCAGAGAGCAGAACAGGCAGATTGATGAAGTACACTGCTTAGGGGAGCAGCTGGCGCAGCAAGAGAGGTCTGCGCGCCATGTGGGACCCTCGCTGATGGCAGGGGATCCAACCTGTGCTGCGGAGGCTGCGGGCAGCTTCACAACCCAGTGCTCAAATGCTGCGCTATTAGGGAAGCCCTTAACCATGTTCAACCATCATATAGGAGTCATGATTACTTTTCCTATTATTTTCACATTATACTGAATTTTTTTTTAAAGATTTATTTTATTTTATTTATACAAGCACTGGGTACAGTCAGAAGCATGGGAGGGTGAGAGAATTCACCAGAGCCAGAGTGGGGAGCAGAATAGGCAGACTGACGAAACACACTGCTGAGGGGAGCAGCGGGCCCAGCAGGAGAGGTCTGTGCACCATGTGGGACCCTCGCCAGTGGCCGGGGATTGAACTGGCGCTGCAGAAACTGTGGGCAGCTTCACAGCCCAGCACTCAAACGCTGCACCATCAGGGAGGCCCTATACTGAATATTTTCACATTATACTGAGATGTAAGCATTTGTAGACTCTCAGGCATTTAAAGGTATTGTTAGAAGCTTTGATCTTCTTTAAAAGATTTTCAAAATCTTTAACAGATTGCATATGGGAGTCTCTGAATCAAGTAAATGATTTAGTGATGTCTTTGGCTCTTAATTAGTGATTATGAACATAACAGAATATGACACAAAGGTTCTATCAAAGGAAATTTAGAACAAAATTATGCAACATAAAATTCTAATGATTAAACTTGGGAGTAGAAGAGGACAGAAGTGACAGGAACCAGGACAGAGATTTGGAGAGCTTAGAGATGGTGAGACACAAGATATTTAAGAGTTCCTGCTCCACTTTTAATCTAATGATATCAATAACTCTATTTTTAAGAGGCCTCTCTGCTGTCCTACTGGTTCAGTCACTGCTAACACTACCACAGCCTGAGTTCAATCCCTGGCCAGGGAGCTACCCACATGGTGCAGCAGACCTCTCCTGTCTTACCTTCTGCTCCCCTCAGCAGTGGATTTCAGTCAGTCTGCCTGTTCTGCTCCCCACTCTGTCTTTGGTGAATCCTCCCACCCCCTGCACCTCTGGCTGCACCCCAGGTCTTCTATGAAAAAACAACAACAAAAAAACAATAATAAAAAATATTTCTTTGTAGAATCAGTAACAAATAAGTAGCCAAAACGGTGTAATTTTTGTTTTTCAATCCTTTATACTGTTTAAGGAACTTTAATCTTCCTGATCAGAGTTTACTATATGAAGACATAACGAGGTCTAGCTAAATACTCTTGCAAAATGTTTTAATGATCTTGCCAGTCTTCATTCTATTGGTATTTCCCTTCATTGAATGTAAATTCAATTCATAAAAATAGATTGTTATGTTATTAATTTTGTAACTTTCTTTTATGTACTTGATCTGTATTCTGGGTTCTAACTGTTTTCATTTAAAATGTGGGTTTTCTTTTCTGCACACTTTTATGCTTATACATTTCCTTTGACCTAATTTAGAAATAGCCTTGGATTGGAATTGCAGCAGAAGCAAAATTCTACCTTTATGCAATTAGGGCTATATCCAACTGGGCCACAAAATTAAATTCTTGGAAAACAGGTCAACAGGAATTAAACATAAACATTTAATGCAAGTTTTATGTGACATGGTAGCCTTCATAAGGCATAAAGAAGCAGAGAAATGGCAAAATCTACTTACTTTTTATTAGGTTGAACAAAGAAAGGTCATTGAATTAAAGTAGGTCACTAAACTCACATTGGAGAATGACACTAATCTACTCTGTTTCTTTGTGCAACTGATCATTGATCATTTTATCTCTCTGTGGGAACTACTACCTGGGCATATGTCTACAGAAGAGTGTTCTCAGAGATATGGGTTCCTTTATGTCTACCAGCTTCTTCTGTGGGATGATCACCTATCCCGAACCACCTCCCTCCAAATAAAGACTGTTTCATCACCTTTATTATTTTTAAACAAGTAACATGTAGAGCAATTAACAAATGTGTTCAGCTAGAGCAAGAAATGAACTCTTTATTTGGTGATTCCTAAATACAAAAATGAGCAAAATTATTGGTTTAAAAATTCAAAGCACTATGAGATCTTGGGGTGGACCTCAACATTAGTATTTTTAAACAGATCTCCTGTGGTATTTCTGATGAAAATCTAAGTTTATTTTTATTTTTTTAATTTATTTTTTACATCATTGTTCATTTTTAAGGAATATTTTCTCCCCCGCCCCTCAGGTGTAATCCCCATAGAATTCTGAAAACTTAAGTTTGACATCACTAATGCTATGGGCCTCCCTGGTGGCTCAAGGGGTTAAGCACAGCACTATGAAGTTATCCGGAAGCCTCTGCAGCACAAGTTTGATCCCCAGCTGGCCAGGAAGCAACCCACATGGTGCAGCAGACCTCTTCTATCCTGCCTGCGCTCCCCTCAGCAGTGTACTGCAGGCGATCTGCCTGTTCTGTTCACCGCTCTGTGTCTGGTGAATCCTCTTACCTTCCGCACCACCTTTGGTGTGCACCCCAGTTCTTGTATGCATAAATAAATAAATCTTTTAAAAAATAAAATAAAATAAAATCACTACTGCTAGCTATCATTCTCCTCTGTTCTTCATCCTCATCCATTGTCTCTCCACTTTTAGCTAGTTTTGCAGCCACTCACTCCAGTCACATTTGGCCCAAGCATTAGCCTTGTGATGCTTTCAGTCCCTTACATTCATTTCCATAAACTGCCCTTGTGCTTACTCTGCCAACCTCCAAGTCTTCACCAAAGCTACAATCAGTAGTCTTTGTTAGCCGAAGTCCAACTCCTCGTGTTTTTTTAAGCAGCCATGACCTAGTCTAATGAATGAATCTGTTTGGCCCAGAATCCTGGAGACTCACCTTTCTTTATGATCCTGGAAGGAGCTGAATTTCCCGGCTTTGAAACATCCACTCATGCTTGCCTTGATGGCTGCACTTGCGTAGACCTTCTGGGAAGATGATTTTTACTAAAGGAAACCTATCTTTCTCGTTACAGGTAAAATGTCCAACTTACTTCCATAATATGCCGTTTGAATTCTGTCTGTGGAAAACATACCATTTTGTTCCCAAGGGTAGCAGCTATAATTGAGGATGATGATTTTATTATACCAGCAAGTGGGGATATTTAGACGAAGAGAGTTGTGAATATTTTGGTCCACTTATGAGTATCTATTTTCTCCCTGGCATAGAATAAGCTATCAATTTCCTCTATAGGTTGACAACCTTATTGGTGCAGATTTTCCAGAACAGATGAGAAAATATATGCTGCTATAAACTTTTAATACCAGGATCCCAGCATCATGTATAAGGGTTCACCAATTTCATGCTCCCTAGAAGGCTACATTAAATTCAGTTAAGATCTATAAAATCTGTTTTTGGGGAAGAATCTTGCAGGAATTGACAGCATATTACTGGAGGATATTTGATTCTATAGTGCAGATGAATAGAATGGGCTTAGCTTCTTTCTGTATATGGTCAGTTCTCATAACGCACGAAAGGCTGAGCCTTGTGCTCTGTGCTGTGCTCCGCGCTTGCCAGCTCCTTGGTTTTTACGATCACTTTATGTCCAGCATCATTTTAAGTTAGAATCTCAAACGCCATACCTTTTCTTCCTTACTTGGAGACTGAAACAACGTATCAGCTAATATAGAATCCTCTGCTCCCCAAGGAAGCAGATGATCTTCTTAGTTTGGTTTGCCAGAGGGTGTTTAATCTTTGGAGTATTAGAGCTGGGGATGTGAGACACAAAGGAAAAACTAGCAAGGAATGGTTGAATTTCTGCCTTTACATTGTCTTTGTGCCTAGCAATAACTTCTCCTCTGCACAACTCTAAGAAAGACTTTGCCTTTTGGCATCCTTAATGTTTAATAAATAGTTTTCTTTACAACCTCTTTGATTTATTTAAATGACTAGGTTAATGCTTCTTTTTTTTTTCCCTTAGCAAAAAATAAATAAAGTTTACTGCCTCTTATGTATTTTTTAATTTTTATCTTTTCATATTCTCAAAATATACTAGAATTGTTGTTCTGAAGCTTTCTGAAAAATTAAAAATACATATTTTTAGGAAAAAAATTCAAACCTTACATCTACATTTCACACATCAAACTTTCAGATGATAAAAAAGTAATGTTTCCAAACCATTTCTATAGGACTAGGGTCATCAACATATGTTTTTTGGGGGGTGGGATTATTTCTTTTTCTGAAAGATTTTGTATGAAGAGACATGTATAGATTCCAGGGGTGTGGTAGGCTGGAAACTAGCATTTTGAAAAAAAAAATTAAATTGGATACATTTATATATATGAATTGTTTTCTGAGAAATCAATAATGAAACTCTTTACCTTATAAAAAGCATTAATCATTTTTTATGGTATGTGATAGAAAATTGAGGACCTGAATTAACCTAATAGATATTCCTTACAGTTTACTTAAGGAAAAAAAAAAAAAGGGTCTCCCTGGTGGTGCAGGGGGTTGAGCACAGCACAGTATTGTGAAGCTGTCTGCAACCCATGCAACATGAGTTTGATGTCCAGCCAGGGAGGTGACCCACATGGTGCAGCAGACCTCTCCTGACTTGCCCGCTGCTCCCCTCAGCAGTGTATTCCGGTCAGTCTGCCTGTTCTGCTCCCCACTCTGTCTCTGGTGAATCCTCTCACACTCCACACCTCTGGCCAGTACCCCAGTTCCTGTATGCATAAATAAATAAATCTTTTTAAAAAAATGAGAGCAGCAGTCCTGTCTGTACCTGTCTTGTTCTTTTGAGCATCTAGGGAAGTGAGTCTTCAGGAAGTTACCGATAAAACTATTGGCCAAGTCTTAAATGAAACTTAATGGCCAAGGATTGAATGCAGTGTAAGATATGCTTGGAGGTGACTTCGTGAGTGATGCTACTTTAAGATCTCTGAAGACTTAGGTAAAGAAGAAGGTGTGAGAAGTAAGATTATGAATCTGATTTTGGAGAGCAATGACTGAAATTCCAAGGACAAAGAGGTAGAGATACATTATTGGTGGTTAGCAAAAGGTTTCGGGGTCTCTGAATAATGTTACTGAATACATAAAGTTATGTGAATCATAAGATCATTCTACAAAAGAAGAGGAAGATGAACTGAACTAGCAGGTGGTAATTCCCTGTACACTTGATTCCTTTCTGCATTTCCGTTTTTGTTTCATATCTTTTATTTATTTCTGTAGTCTGCAGAATTTTAAGCATTAATCTTTGCCATCTCTGCTTAATCCTGTGTTTTGGTTCGTTTGCTTTTTTTTTTTTTTTTTCCAGAATCCTGGCATCTGAAATCTGGGTTTGCCTTGGTCATTTTCCAAGATCTATACACACACTATGATTTTGTTCAAATCTATACACACACTATGATTTTATTAAATTAACATTTGTTAAATGGTGCACAGGAGAAGTGGAAATAGAGAAGTTTGCTACTCACGGTCTTTTAAGAAGCACATGGGACACTTCAAGGGGAGCTCAAGGCACAGAGACATGGCAATAAGGGTTAGGGTAGATGTGCCTTTTAGAGTTGGTGGGCACAGTGCTTTGGGATTTGGGGTCTAAGACCAGGTTAATTAATTCAAGTGGGGCTTTGGTAAACTTCATCAGGGTCTTATCTAAGGGACGCGTTAGGACAAGGTCATGGGGAGCATGGGTGCTAATGATCCCACAGACTGTGGGGAGTGATATCATGAGCTTAAGTTTCCTGTGGCTCTGGAGAGTGTCCTTTAGGACATGTGCTAAGACAGGGCACTACGGTCACTGGACCAAATGAAATGGATGCCAAGCTGGTGGGACCCCTGAGTAGCTTAGCTAATCTCTGTCCTCTCCTCCTTCTGTTTCTCACCCTCACCCCCATGTAAAGACACACATATATATGCCTTTCTAGTTGTCTTAGAAGGAAAATATTTCTTCCTCAAACTCTTATCTTAGAGACAGTATTTTTTTCCTTAAGAATTATTAGGGGGATTTTTCAAGGGGACAGTGTAGCTGTGTGGGGATTCGTATAGTCCCAATCTATATTAGACAAAACTTTAAATGTGTCAGTAAAACAAATGATTATGATTTTTAAAGTCATAAAATGACCAAATTTGAGGTCATTTTAATTAAAATTTATTTGCCTGATATACCTCACCCCATGTGTTATTAAAAATTATTGTGTGAATTGTTTTTCTGCTTTGATCTCTCCCTTTCTGTCCAGCCATCAATCACCCGCTTCCAGCTCACCATCTGAGGCTACTGGCAGAGGGCCACTGTTTCTCTTTACAAGACCTTACAAACAGACCTTCCCTGGATTTATTCTTCATTCCCAAGATGTCAGAGAGGACTGTGGTTATACAATCGTTTCATAAAATCTCATCACTCTTTGTCATGATCCCCAAATTGTCTTGTCATATGTAATCTATCCTTGAATTATTATTTTCCACTTTTCCACCGCCCAAACATGAAGTTAGTGAATACTTTTCATAAACCACAGTAATTATATTGGGATTTTTAAAATAGCTTTGAATAGGAAAAGGTAGAAGAAATCCAGATAAAGGTTGAAATTTCTTGTCTTTCTTATCACGAAGATTGACATTTCAAGTGGAATTTGTGACAGTTATTTACAACAAAAAGGACTGTGTCAGTGTTGACAAGTTTATTTCCAGCCTGCTGGTTTGCTTACTTTGCTGATGACAGATCTTAAGTAGAGATTTTTACATGTTCCTATGGTTAGACTTATGCCTTAATATCTATTATGTCCAGTGGTAGGGCATATAGTATATCTGTCCTTTGTTCGCTAATCTTCAGAGATATTATTTAATAGATTGTCAAAACTTCCCCAAAAGTCTATTTTAGATGGAATAACTATTTCTCTATTTCATACACATATTGAGTTAGCATATATAGAGTTTAAAGATATTGCATTATACTTGATAGAATCATCAACCATGTCACATGAAGCAACAGTTGCATTTCTCAAAACTTTAAAAATAATCACAATTTCATTTTGCTTAATAATAATATAAAAATACAAAGTCAAGTTTTTATCTGAAAACGAAAAGTAAGCTTAAAATTGAATACCTAGTTTTTACATTCTTATTTCATGAGCATGATAATTGGGTTATTGAAAACCTACACCATGCCATTTCATATGAATGCATAATCAAAATTCACATGACAAAAACCCTATGTGGCTGTTTATATTTTGCTTCGGAGGGGTCATTATATTATCATAAGAAAATATCCTTTGATGGGAAACATTATCTTTCCCTTTTCTATCAAACTCATTTTAGTAACAGAATCATAATCTGTTTCTGTGAGGGGCAGTAGAGTGTCGTGATCCTCTGTGGTACATTTAGAACTGACAGTCTGCATTAGATTCCAACATTTATCAGCGCAATGACCTTGAGCAAGTAACCAGGCTTTTCAGAGCCTCTTCTCACAGGGAGGAATATGTAACTAGCATAAAGCTTTGCAAGAAAGTCCTGGAACATAAAACTACATGAAGTTTAACTGTTGAAACAAGAGCTAACTTCAAGGGTGATGAACTGTTGAATCACCAAATAAAAAGTGGGAATGGTTCTAATTAAGTACGCATCATTACCAACCTGGATGGTTCTACTTTCGCTTTCTTCGAATGTACTATGGTGCCAACACATCATCAGTCAGGTGAACATCTACACTGTGAGGCTGGTACTCTAAGTATGCCCTTTAGCATGCAAGAAAAACAAAATCACACCCAGGTGATGTTCCCCAAGAGAACTTACTCCTATCGAGATCAGAATCATTTTTCTTAAGCTATTGCTTGTCCATGAGTTAGAAACAACTAAAATCTCTCATGTGAAAGTAAATTATCACTTCACTTTAAATCTTCTGACTGATTTTCAAATACAAGACACTTTTGAGAATCCCCATTTCATTTAGATTCAATCTGACATGTTTTGCTGCTCATTTTCTTCTCTAAATAGCTGTGTTCATTGCAGCCCCTTTTATCAGATTCCGGTGGAGGCAGGAAAGATACCTTCTGTCATGACATATCAGTTAGGAAGAGGGCTAAAAAATTAAGTAAATATGTCATTGTCCATTGAAGAGTTTGGATGTATTTAACACGAATATTATACCAATTTTCAGAATACAATTTTCAGTTCCTTTTATGAGATGGCCTGGGACAGGGAGCTACTGCTCATTTTCTAGAGATTTTGTGCTTATGCCTCAGTATTTACCATAAACAGATGAATTACTTGGGCATAATCAGGAAGTCTAAAATAAAGCAGGAGTTTGAAAATAGTTTTGAGTTTTTATTGTTATTGCTGCTAATTCTCAGCGTGATCGCTGGGGCTCCACCTGCTGGCCTCATTTCTCTGCAGGAATCTGATCCCACTGCTGGCACTGACCCTAAGGAGTCTGTCTCCTTTTCTCTTCTCTCTTCCACATGTCTGAAATTTTCTAGATTTGATGTCAGCAAGCTTCTGGCCACCTGAGTTTTATATAAAATTTCTAGCACTTGGGCCTCCCTGGTGGTGCAATGGGTTAAGATGCAACCTATGAAGAGATCTGCAGCCACTGTAGCACGAGTTCGATCCCCAGCCAGGGAGATACCCACATGGCACAGCAGACCTCTCCTGACTCCCCAGCTGCTCCCCTCAGCAGTTTATTTCAGTCAGTCTGCCTGTTCTGTTCCCCACTCTGTCTCTGGTGAATCCTCTCACTGGTCCTCACACACCTCTGGCCTCTACCCTAGCTCTTATATGCATAAATAAATAAATCTTAAAAAAAAATTCTAGCACATCGTTTAATTTGGGGTCAGAAGTTTTATCATTTTAAATTACTTCCCCAATCCATAAGGAAGTATAATGATTGCTGCTATATTATATATTATAATTAATTTAACTTTTATTGAGCTATCATAGGATACAATACTATGTATGATTTAGGAGTACAGGGTCACACCCTTCAGGTGTTGTCACCACTCCACACCTACCACTGAGAAACCCACAATCCTCCACCAGAGTCCATTGGGGACCCCCCCCCACTCTGCTTTCCCACCATCTCCCCTCTCAGAGCCTCAGATCTAGGGTCAGATAGAGCCAAACCAGTAACATTTCACTGTTAATCCAATCCAATCCAATCCAATCCAATCCAATCCAATCCAATCCAATCCAATCCAATCCAATATAATCACAGTTATTCTATGTAATGTGCTATGTCCAGGGCAAATTTTGGATCTGGATTTCAAGGGATGATGGTTAAATGCAAAGGATGAAATCAGTGAGAAAGTTTTCCCCAAGTCTCTCTAGAGGCTGCAGTGTTCACAATGCTTTAATGTACATGCCAAAATCAAAGTCGTCATATTTTGCCTTCCTTTCTTAGATCTCCCCAAATTCTATTTCCTAGGGTTATGAATCCAGAAATTATGAAAGTTGTTCTAGAAGTTAAAAAAAATACCTTTGCTCTACCTAAGTTAAAAAAAAAAAAACTTGAAAAAATATATATATACTTTTTTTTTTTGTAGACGAACTGGGGTGCAGGCCAGAGGTTCAGGAGGTAGAGGGTTCATGGGAGACAGAGTGGGCAGCAGAACAGTTGGATTAACTGAAATACACTGCTAAGGGGAGCAGAGGGAGAGACAGGAGAGGTCTGCTGTGTCATATGTGGGTCAGCTCTCTGGCTAGGGATGGAACTCACGTTGTGGTGGTGATTGAGCTGAAACTTAACTAACCCTAGTCCACCAGTGAGGCCCCAAAACTTGAAAATATAATCTAATATAGGCTAATGGTAGTTTTTAAAAATTATTAATGCGTGTTGTCATCAAAGGAAAAAAGAAATTGTATGGCTGAGATGGAAATCAGTGTAAGTATGCATAAACAGCAAATATTTTATTTATATCCAGACAGATGATTGGAGCAAATTGCTTCTATAATCACCAGCTGAAATCATGCGGAAATATTTATGACATATGGTATCAGTAAATTTCTCATGATTTGGCTGTTTGAAAACAAGTATTATAGAAGGTTACTCAATGACTTTGGGTAAAAGTAATTAAACATATTAAAAAGTGAGTAGAATTAAGAGGAAACTTTATAATACTTGGCTTGCATAATGGTCAAGTTATTTTTCCTAAAGTTGTAGCTTTCAAATAATATACTTAATGATCTGTAAAACGTCCTACATTTGACAAGAACAGGATCAGGATTTCCAAACATACTTAAGTGAAACTTTACACTTTAAAAATTATTTCTATGATGTGCAAAGCCTTTATATATAAAGAAAGGCATGAACTAGTTTAAATGAACTTCCAAAGTTTAAATTACTACTGGAATAGGGACCAGGGACCAGAATCCAGGTTTCCTAAATTTATGTTTCATTTATACTGCAAATGTTCATTTACATTTGTTTCCAAAGGACCAGTTTGGGTAGAGAGAAAAAAAAATCTCTTTGACATAGTCACTTGCACATTTATCCAGCTAAAGCGAATCTGAGAGGTTTGGTCATAACTTGTGTTCATCACTGCAAACTTCAGAGCAAACACGATACCTAATTTTAAATAAATGTGAAATAAAAATGAATGAATGGATGAATTGACAACCACAGATGAATGGGTAGAACCACGTGTCCATATTTGCTGGGTAATTCACTACTTTGCCTATAATATACAGAAACACCATTCATTTGATGAGATAAAATAGCCATTAAGAAATCAAATAAATCCAGCTAAAGAAAGTAACAATAATAATAGTAATAACTCCCTTTTTTAAAATAATTGGCTAAAAAGTGAGATAGTCAAGTCCAAGCAGGCTTCTAAATTAGTTGAAAAATCACAACTCTACATAAAATTTTAAATCATGCACATGATTTAGACCATTTTGCTATTTATAGTGTCAACTATTTTAATTCATGACACAGATGAAAAGGAAGGAATTATTCGGGCAGACTCTTAGAGTCAAAAAGGTGAACTTATGTGAATAAATTCAATACTGAGGCATATAATGTACTTTACAATTAATAAATCATTACACAGACATTTGCATTTTTAATTAAAGCATTCTATATGTACATTGATGAGATTTTTCACGGATGTGGAGACCTATGCATGGGCAGGGATTTTTAGAATAGTTCATGTCATTTTGTTCAGAAATGAACATGTTACGATTATAGTCAAATGTGACTTCTGAATATTTTTCACCTTTGTAACTACAGTGTTCCTTTCAAACAATGTATGAAGTGAATCTTTTCAAATACTCCTGAATTTTAGATTTTTTTGCTAGGAGGCTGGATTTTCCTTGAGAATTCACCAAAGTGTTATGATTCAGTATTATTCTTGCTCACATTTTCTAAAACAGAAAGACTTCCTAGAAAAACTAGAAGGAAAGGAAATACATTATGTGTGTTTATTGTGAGGAGTGGAAAATGGGCAGATACAGAGGATATTTCTGAGGTGTCTAATCGGTCTGTAGGTAACACAGACATATCTGATTTGGCTGACAGCTTCAACTATCCATCTGTATGAGAGCAAAAGTGTCTCTAATTGTTTGAAGAACACTTAGCAATTTATGGTGCCATTGTCCTTAGGCAGTTCATTTTCTGATCGATATTTCTGGCAGGGCCAAAGCTTGGGAAGACATAATGAGAGTAACTGAAGTGACTCTATTAATAGACGAAGCCCAGGAGCAATAACTGAGCCTGAAAACCTCAGGAGATTGTGATTCTTCCACAAACAAGAATCAATTGCCTCATTTCAGAAACTGCCAAGGAAACCTTAATTAAAATAAAAATAAAAAATGGAATTTGTTCTTCACCTACAACTATTAAATACATTCTCTTGCCTTATTTCATATAATTTGATAATTGTTGAAAGTGCTATCCTAGATCATTTTGTGACTATATTACATCATTATATTTATTTATGTAAATAAGAGTAAATGATTATAAAAGTATCTAGAATAAAGATACTTTGTATTTTTTTGTTATTAGCACACATATGTTTTATTTTATATGACTGAATTGAAAAGTTAATTTCAGCTTATTGGCTAATTCTTACTCCAGAGAAATGTTGGCAATATCATTTCACAGATAAACTAATTCATATTTAAGGTAGGAAGAACAAAATTTCAAACATGTAATAATTCAGATGCCATTATTTTAGGGAAAAATGTTTTTTTAAACAAACAAATCACTAAAAAAATTCCCCAGTTTTCTATAACCTTTTTTTTTAATTTTAAAATTATTTTAAAAATGTCTATGAAAGTTGCTAACTTTAACGAGAGGCTTTCTTAGGAAGAAATTAATAAGGTTTTGAAGCAACTGTTTGCTAATCACTAATCTAGAAAAATTCAAGCAAGGAATTAAAATATGTGTTACCTATGCATCCTAATAATGAAGAAAAATTATATGTTCTCAAAACATGTTCGAGAAAGGACACAAATCAGTTGTTAAAATTAGATTTTCACTTCTTATCTATCATATTACTTGCTGATTTCATTTTCTCTTTTCTATTGAAGCACAAAAATTCAAGTAGGTAGACTATGTAAGAATGATGGAAAGTTTTCATTTTCTATCGTTTTCTACTGAGTTGTGTTTTCATTCATAATGTGACTTTTTATGGGTCTCTGAACCAACCCAATGGCTGTCAAAATGACTGATGAGGCTGATGCTTTGGAATGTTTAAAAGTGTGGGTCTCCGGGTATCTGGACAAAAGAGTAGTCAAAAGTTTTGTGAGAGTTATTGGTCAAAATCCTGATGGGTCAGGAAGCATGGCTTAGAAAACAAATCATTTTTAGCAGAAAACATTTGCTTCTGAATTGGTGATATCTTGACTCTTTCAAGGTGAGTCAGGGTTGAATGACTTTCATGTTCTCAATGCTTAGGCTTGTACAGATCAAACAAAGTGCTAACCCAGGACGATGTTAAATCTAGTGTCTGTGCACTCATTAAATGACTATAAAGGTAGGCACAGGGTCCTCCCTGATGATGCAAGAGCAGCCCACATGGCACAGCAGACCTCTCCTGTCACTCCCGCTGCTCCCCTCAGCAGTGTATTTCAGTCAGTCTGCCTGTTCTGTTCCCCACTCTGTCTCTAATGATCCTCTACCTGCCTACCACACTCCCCACTGCCACCCTCTGGCCTACACCTTGTTCTTCTATGCAAAAAAAATAAAAAGTCTTGATGGTGGGTGTGGTGTAACATACATCTGAAGGGTTATAAACCTCCACTTCTGAATCATATAGAATATGTTCTAAATTAAAAAATGAAGATTAATTTTATATGTAATCTGAAACCCTGTCCCTTTGCTATTTTATCATTTACCAACATCCACTCTTCTGCTTTCTTTCTTTCTTTGGAATTCAGCAATTACAAGGATACTTCAGTATGTAGTGGAGATTTCTAAGTTCATACTCAATCTGACATCTTTGCTTTGTTCCAGCCAAGCCATACCCTCAAGGATGTTTTCATTTACTAGAGTCATGAAACTCTGAATTAAGAATATGTCATAATACCTGAAACCATAAAATATATAAAGGAAATATAGGCAAAACACTACATGACATGCACATCAAAGACATCTTTACAGACACATCACCCAAAGCATTGACAGTGAAGGCAAAGATCAACAGCTGGGACTACATCAAATTAAAGAGCTTCTGCACAGCAAAAGAGACAATAACAAAAACAGTGAGAAACCCCGCCGACTGGGAGAACATTTTTGCACACAACACTAATGATAAAGGACTGATCACAAAAATCTGCAAAGAGCTGATGTGACTCAATAAAAAAAAAAGAAAATAATCCAGTCAAAAAATGGGCAGAAGAGCTAAAAAGAAACTTCTCTGAAGAGGAAATGCAAATGGCCAACAGGCATGTGAAAAAATGTTCAACATCACTTGAAATCAGGAAATGCAAATCAAAACTACAATGAGATACCATCTTACACCAGTGAGAATGGCTCATATTAAAAAAACTAGCCACAACAAATGTTGGCGAGATTATGAAGAAAAAGGAACTCTTCTGCACTGTTGGTGGGAGTGCAAACTGGTCCAACCACTATGGAGAGCTGTGTGGAGATTTCTTGACCTACTAAACATAGAACTTCCATATGATCCAGCAATTCCACTCCTAGGTATTTACCCAAGTGACACAGAAACAGTAATTACAAAGAGCACCTGCACCCCTATGTTTATAGCAGCACTGTTTACAATAGCTAAGATATGGAAACAACTCAAATGCCCAAAAATAGATGACTGGATCAAGAAGATGTGGTCCATATACACCATGGAATATTACTCAGCTATCAAAAAAGATAAACACATGTAGTTTGCAGCAATTTGGAGGGAGCTAGAAGGGATCATGATCAGTGAAATAAGGCAGAAAGAAAAAGAATAATACCGGATGGTCTCACTCATAGCAGGGATCTAGAAAACCTAAATAAGAGAGCAGGAAAAAGACTAATCAATGCAAAGTAATAATCAAAATCAACAAGCAACTATAAACCAGAGTCACACTATGGGGGGGGAGTGATGTTTAGGGAGGGGCAGGGAAAGGAAGGACTAGAGTCAAAAATAAGGGGGGTGCAATTGTATGGGGAATATAACCAAAATGAAAATGCATACATTTTACAAAGATGAAAAATGATGCATTATATAAAATAAAATATAAAAAAAATAATATGTCATAATAGACTGAGTATACTTTTCTTCTTCCTTGCCAAGCTGATGACATGTCCTGACCCACTCAGAAATGTCAGCATCCTGCCGGAACAACATGCGTCATTTGGTAACTGATTTTATTTGGCCTGATCAGTCTAAATAGTCTGGGGTTTCTTTCTGCTCAGTGAAAAATGTGTGTTCTCTCTGAGCTTAAGAGCAACAACATGTTTGTGTTGCCAATTTTATAAAGGCAAAGTACTAATAAATTTGTTATTATATTCTTTCTACCCCTGTCATACTGAAACCTTCCTGTCATAAATTTTTAATGTCTGCATTATAATGTAGGTCTTATGAAAACAGGGAGTTGTCAACCTTTTTATCACCGTAACTTTCAGGCAACAAAGAATGAACAAATACTCAGCAAATGATTTTTTTTTAAAAGATGGATCTTTAATGTGATCTAAAGGTGATAATTACTAATATTTAAAATGGTTGCAAATATTTCATGTATCTATTATCTCCCTATGCTAATAAGGATATATTGAGGGAAATTTTTGACTAAAGTCTAAATTAAATAATTTTAGAATTTGGTACCTTTGGAATTCTTGTTTTTTTTTTTTAAAGATTTATTTATTTATACAAGAAACTGGGTACAGGTCAGAGGCACGGGAAGATGAGAGGATTCACCAGAGACAGAGCGGGGAGCAGAACAGGCAGATGGACTGAAGACACTACTGAGGGGAGCAGCGGGCGAGGCAGGAGAGGTCTGCGGTGCCATGTGGGTTTCTCCCTGGCCCACCAGGAATTGAACCCGCGCTGCAGAGGCTATGGACAGCTTTACAGGGCAGCACTCAACCCACGGCACCACCGGGGAGACCCCTGGAATTCATGTTTTTTTCTATATATCATTAAATATATAGAAATTTTTTTCTATTTTACTGATAATCTCAATTTTTATAAAACATTCCCTGACAATTTTAAGCTAATTCATGCAGTTTCTCTGGATATCTGATACCCGCTACTTTAGACTTGAGGCTAGTCCTTGGATATTTAAGATAGTGAAAGAGTTTTAGGTTCTATCAACTTTGGTGAATAACAAATTTGGTCAACCAAATGTACGTGACCTATGAAATTATTATGTTGGCAAGATTTCTGCAATTTTTTTAAAAGTGGCTTTTATTTTTCTTCAACAAATGCCATGCAATGTTTGTGCAAAGCTTAATTTCTCGAGAAAATGTAAACCAAAATACACAAAAAATTGAACATTTTCAACTAAAAGTGGGTGGAAAGGAAAGTTAAAAAGCTAATAGTGTTCAAAGCAAACTAAAAGAAAGTTATGGGACAATAACAAGTCAGGCCAATTTTTCATATGAGTGACTCTAACAAAGCCCAAATACGGAATTTCATGGAGCCTACAGCTCATGTCAAAGTGTTTTTTAATGTCTTTGCTATGTTCACCTTCAAGGAATTTTTATTATCTTGTTTTAGAGTAGCTATTATTTTTCTATTTCATTTTTTAAATTAACATTTTTAGAGCAGTTTTATTTCACAACAAAGTTATTTATTTGCTCATTTATTTATTATTTATTTATGCATACAAGAACTAGGGTGTAGGCCAGAGGTGTGTGGTGTGAGAGGATTCACCAGAGACAGAGTGGGGAACAGAACAGGCAGACTGATGAAATACACTGCTGAGGGGAGCAGCAGATGAGATAGGAGAGGTCTGCTGTGCCATGTGGGTTAGTTCCCTGGCAGGGATCAAACTCAGGCCATAGTGGTGCTAGTGCAGAGACTGGACCACCAGTGAGGCCCACTTTCACAGCAAAGTTAAAGAAAAGGTCAGAGATTTCCCATACTCCCAACCCTAAACATGTGAAATGTACAGAACAGCTCCTCCATCATCTATAACCCACCCACTGATGTCACAAATGATGAACCTACATCAACGCATCACAAACATACAAACAAACAAACAAAAAAACAGTCGAGAGTGAATATTAGAGCTAGAAAAATGTGTGAACTATAGCCACCATAATGGCAGCCTACAGAGTATTTACATGGTTCTAAAAATGCCCTGTCCTCCAACTATTCATCTCCCCCCTCAAAAGCAAAATAAGGATATTCATTTAAGATATGTTCAATTATATTAAAATTAAAGACATAGCAGTTTTTCATAGACTCAAACCAATCAGTTACCCATTTATAACAAAATCATATTCTGATAAGCATACTAAATATTTTTCCTGAGGGCACTTTAGCATAAACCAATCAGGATTCTACTTGGATACACTCATGTGAAAAGTGGGTGTGTGCACATAGATATCACAAAAATATTTTAAACCTTTACATATACATTTTGGGAAAAATCTCATCCCCTTTTGAAATTATAGAAAGCACTGAATAAATATTTCTGGAGATTGTTTTTTGTTTAGTAGAAGATATTAGAATGAAAATAAATAATATGGCAGTAAAGATGCCTTAAGAGGTGGTGGTGGGGGACTCTTATATGGAGAAAATAATTTAGCTTCATGAACAGCTGCACCACTGAGCCAGGCGCATGTGTGATTAAAAACAAAGAAGATGATTTTAATATGCCTTAGTAGCTGTGATTGATCTTATAGAGCTTCTGTTTACTATACATCAAGAAACAATTTAGGATCACGTTTCAAACAAAGTTTATAATCCTTGTTTAATGGATTTCTGTTACCTCAGGCAATACAATGCTTTGAAAAGGATTAAAATGTGCCCTATCTCTGTGTAATCAATAAGACCTCTCTAAAATTAGTTAGGTTCAGAAGATTCCTTAGCAGACTTGACAGTGGCAGGACTGTAGAATTCCAAATAAACCATCTATCACTGTTTCCTACACAAGGTTCATTAGACACCTCATGCCCATGTTAGCACTGAAGTCAGCTAAGTAATCAAATAAAAAGGTCATGTCTTAACAGTATGCAGTTAGGCCGAAACAAGTATCAAAACCTTAACAGAAATACAACAAAAGGTACTGTTTACTATACAATTTAGGAAAACATACTTATGTACAAATTTAAGGTAATAATCATAACATTCTACAATGAAAGATTTTAAATAAAAGGTTGATCAATAACTAAAAATTGGAAAAAATGCCCAAAGAATAATAATTCTCACTTGCTGTATAACTTAAAGGCATCAGTTCTTTACTTAATATGAAATCTGTTATCAAGATATTTTTAATGACGCACTAGACATTTTTTACTTTGTAATTCAATTTTAATTGTTATAAATCTGTCCTACATATCCATGAATAATATCATCAACATTTTTACATTTATTTAAGCTTTTCAAAATGTTATCGTATTTCACTAATGCAAAAAGGTGATATTATTTAAATTACAGTTTCAATGCGTATGTATAGATTTTGATTGTAAGGTAGCTTTCTCACTATTTTATGATTTATGTAGCAAAGATAATGTGGTACTTGAAATTCTTTTCTCTCTTTCCCTCTCTATGCACACCAAGTTATTATCTTTCACACCAAGAATCTCTACTTTTGCCTCTGTGTGTGCATATGGCCATACCTTTTAGAACATGTACCCCTTAACAGACTGGGGTCTGTGAGTATCCCTCAGTTGCACAGTTATGCGGTGGTTCCCTTTACAACTCAGTAAAATTCTAATTACAATCAAGGTTTCCACCTCCAAATACCATCACATTGATGCTTAAAGTTTCAACACATGACACAAACTTTCAGACCAAATTAGTATCAATAACTCACCATATTTATTTTATGGAATATATGTGTGTGTATGAGTTTGGATGTGAGTTTTGCAGAATCAGGTCAAATTTTGTTCACTTTCTAAATCCAATTACATATAAAATTAATAAACACATGACCACCCCCTTTATATTTATTTTAGGTCCATTATAGGATTTTTCAAATATATATCTTAGTCTGAAATGAAAACAAAGAGCTCTTACTGGATTCCTATTACTAATGACTCTGGCACTGTTCAGTATATGATGGATTTAATTGGTCAGTGGAATGCTCACTATTCTAAAATCTAGGTATTCTACATACAACACAAATATCCCATGTGAATTTCTGTTATTATCCTTATTTTTCAGAGGATTATAAGCAATGTGTCCAAGGAAGCAATCCAAGATGCACCCTGGGCCATTCTGACCCCAGTGTTTGTGATCTGCCTCACGCTCCTCTGTCTGGCAACATCTTACACCACTTCCTAAAGACTACAAAAGGCCTGAATATATAAAGTAGAAAGTCTCAAATCTTTCATGTCCAGCCAGATTAACTGAGCAGAGAAGGAAGAAACAACATCACGTCAGCTAACACTTCTATGCAGGCTAAAAACCATTTCTGGGACAATGTCTCTGCTTTCTCTTATTTTCCTCTCTCAGATTTCTTTTATTTGTTACTGTTTTCGAATTAAATAGTTGCTGGAAAGCCTCTCACTGTACATGGGATTATAATTTTAAAATAATAATAAAATACAAGGGAGAACAGGTAGTTCATCTTTACACTATTCCAATAACTAGCCTAAAATAAAGTTCATCATTTAAACAGAAAGTTTAATCTTTCAGCACTTGCTGATGAAGCTCGGGTGTGATTTTATAGGTATAAAAGCAGCATTTGTGTTTCATATTAGGTAAAATTATTTATCTGATCTTCAAAATAAAATGATAAGGAACATCAAAATCAGGATAATAGTTTGTTCTTATTTTTATTTTACACCTTTCTTTTTAAATGTCTAAGAAAATCAGTAATAAATTTGAACTACAAAGCAATCTTAAATTACAGTAGGTAGTGAAATTAATGCATTCATTTGCCTGTTTCTCTCCAGTGTGCTTACTTGTTCAATAAGATGAAAAAATTGCCTATCTCAGAGTTCTTAATAGCAAACTTCTTTGTGTCAGTAAGATTCACTCAGTTGAGATTTTGGGTGTCTAGTGGCTGGAAGAAGACTTTAGAATACACATTGTTATGTTTAAGGAGGCACCTCTACACACATCTGAGGAAGCACCTTGTCTACCAGTGAAAAACATTTACTTTGTTGCTCATCTGTCTGTGTTCACAGCTCAGTTCTTCACATTATATATACTTATTTGTAGAGACAAAATTGGGGTACTTACTCTTTCTCATATCAGCACCCTGGAATATATACAATGAGGAAAGTAAAGGAATCTACACTACATAGTTATTTCATGAGGACTCATTGGGTATTTGAAAAAGAGTTGGAATTTACAAGTTCTATTAAGTAAATTTAAAAGTGATTTCAATTAAATATTGTCTAAAATGTAAAAAAAATGTAAAAAATGATAAAGGTTAAAATAAAAAAAAATGAAAAAGTGATTTCAATTAAACCATCACTGTGTACTTAGTGGAAGATATGCCATCACGCATCATAGCACAGACCTGAAAATCTCAGAGGTTTTATGGGATTTGTTCCCAAGTTGTTTTATGTAAGAATGTGTCACCATATGATCCAGCAATTCTACTCCTAGGAATCTACCCAAAGGACATAAAAACACTAATTTGAAAGGAAATCTGTGCTTCTATGTTTCCTGCAGCACTATTTACAGCCATCAAGACATAGAAACAACCCAAATGCCCCAAAATAGATGAATGGATTAAAAAGTTGTGGTATAGATACACAATGACTGTTACCCAACAATCAAAAAAGACAAACTCATGCCATTTGTGGCAACATGGATGTTGCTGGAGGGGCTTATGCTAGCCAAAATAAGTCAGAAGGATAAATATCAGATGGTCTTACTTATATGTGGAACACAGAGAAATCAAACAAAAGGTCAAGAAAAGTTCAAAAGTAGTTAGTTGACCATAGATCTGACATACATCAGGGAAGGGGAAGAGGGCATCTCAAAACAGGGGAGGGAAGAGGACAAGGAAGCCTGGTGATGGTTCACAGGTTACATGGTGGCAGGAGAACTATGGGGGATACAAAGATGTAAGAAAACAAATAATTAATTAAAAAAAAAGGTGTCAACATTCATATTCAGAACGTTGGGAGGCTTAGGAGCACAGCGCATTGGCAGACAAGCAAACTACAAAGCCCCATATTTACAGTTCCCCACTTCCCTTTTCCTGTGGAACTCAGTGGGGAGTCTGGCTGAGGTGCTACAGGTAGAGAGTCCAGGGTGGGAAGTTAGCAGGACACACGGTTCTCACCTTGAATGGGCTCTGTCAGCCTGCTCTTGTCTTTGAATAAACTCTGCAGTGGATTTACTGGTGGAGTGCCTTTTTGAGAAAGACAAAAATGACCGCTGACTCAAAGGGTGATGGATGACTACATGAACAAGCTAATCTGAAAAGTAATAAAGAGCTTGATAATATAATACTGCTGACATAGCCTATCATGATTTCCTATCAAACTATAATGTGATAGGTCAATATCTTGGGGTTATCACTCCCCAAAATGCATATGAATCTTTTTGCAGCGATGTTAACTCTGACCTAAAGAATATCAATAAACTTCCAATCTTGTCTTCATGATATTATTGCTTTTATAACTCTTAAATGGCTGCCTACCAACTTTTATCTTTAACATCACTACAAAGATTATGTCAACTAGGTTTTGCCTCTGTCTAGTAATCCGCAGGAAAAGAAATACAATTTGTAGTAATTCTGATGCAGTGTGAGGCACTCAGTAAATGTGAACATAACCAGATGAGATGGTACAATCACTTTTCTCAGGCATTTTGTAAGTAACCTGGGGTCCAAGCTAAGTGATGGTTCTAATAAAGGGGAGAATATGATTATAACAGTTATCCAACAGAATACTCAAAACGTTCAGGTTTTGACAACAAAAATGGTTGCAATGCATACAAAGAAATAAGGAAGCATGGCTCACGAGCAGAAGAAATTACCAAAAACTGTCTCTGAGGAAGGAGAAACCTTGGCCTTAGTAGACAAAGATCTCAAGTAAACTATCTTAAATTATGCAAAGAGGTAAAGAATACTAGGAGAAAAATATATGAACAAAAGAAAATATCAAACACGAGAAAGACATTATTTATATGTGTGTGTGTGTGTGTGGTGTGTGTGTGTGTTCATACAGAAGCAAACAGAAACTCTGAGTTGAATATTATAATAACTGAAGTGAAAAGTTCACTGCAGGGTTTCAAATGGAAATTTGAACAGGCAGGAAAAGAATGAGCAAAACTGAATATAGGTCAAGTGAAATGATGGAGTCTATAGAGCAGAAAAAAAAAAAAGGAATGAAGAATCGCAAACAGATGTCCTGGGGGATCTCATCAGGCATACTATCATATGTATAAAGGGAATCCCAGAAGGAAAGGTGACAGAAAGGAGACAAAAAGAATATTGTTTGCAACCTGGTTACCTCTCTTGAGAAAAAATACAATTTGTAGAAACTCTGAAATTATATACATTATGGTCAGTGTGTTTTCAAAACCAAAATTATTAATACTTATGAGTGAATATAAGCGGTTGGTAATTTCAAAATCGGTATTAATTGTGCATTCAATATATAAATGTTCTCACATGAACTGAAATTGAAAGAACTATTAAATAAATATAAAGCAAGTCTGATAAAAGTAAAACGATAATGAACAGAGTGAAAAATGTTTCAGAAAGATCATGGAAGGGCGATTATAAACTGTTTGGCAAAGTGTAGATCTGATGAAAGAGCATAATTTAGTTTTTTATACTAAGGGGTTCAGCATAAATATATGTTTTAGGAGAAAGAATAACATGCCTTATTTACACAAGAAAGCAGATTCCTTAAGACCTAGCACATAAATTCTAACACAAACATAGGGTATTAATTTGAATTCATAATGAATTCATTAAAAATCAGTACTTAATGAAAGTAATAAATTCAAGTATTTATTACAAGCAAAATTCTGTTTAGAAGAGACATTGAAATTTAGGAATAAAGAATGAGTTTCAGAAATCTGGAAATTTTAAGAATCAAATTCATTAAAATTCTTAATTACCAAACTTTGTATATAAAATCCCTTAAATCAAATTCCATAAACACAAAAAGATGCTGTGAATAACATTTTAGATGAATAACTGGTGTGATAATGATATATCCAGACTATTTTAATCCTAGATAACTATTTCATTAGTTATTATGTTCTTCTGATAGAAAAAAAAAAAATTTCCCCAATAGCCCACAGTGACAGAGATTTATTATTCCACTCAAATTAATTGTAAATATACATTTATAGGTTAACCAAAATAATTTTCTCCTTTCAAATATATTTTGATATTAAAAAATGTGTCCTAAAAGCACATTTGTGGAAAGTTAAATGTAACTTATTACATTAAGTACCTGTATTCCTTGATGGTACACCACCCATTACCAAATACAAACCTAATAATGTCATTTACTGCTAATATTAAAGTTTATATTTACAAATTAAGAACAAAAAGTATAATTTCAAATTTAGAAGTATTAGCTAAATATATAGCATTTTATTATAGAACTTTATTTTTACCAATAAAATAAAACTTTAATATTACTAAACTGAAATTTTTAGCATCCCTTTAAAAAGAAGTCAATAAATGTTGGGCAAATGAGGATTACAATATGAAATCTGAAATGTAGCGATAGGCTTTTATTCAATATTTAACTCATAATGAATCTTCCTTTGCATGTACATTTTTTGTTGTAGTATTTTGAAAATCACACATTTTAAACTATGACTGAGTTCATTGGCAAAACTAGGGACTTAAAATAAATGTCCAGGGCCTCCCTGGTGGTGCAAGGGGTTAAGCACCACAGTATGAAGCAATCTGCAGCCTCTGCAGCATGACTTCCATCTCCGGCCAGCCAGAGAGCAACCCACATGGCACAGCAGACCGCTCCTGTCTCGCCCGCTGCTCCCCTCAGCAGTGTATTTCAGTCAGTCTGCCTGTTCTGTTCCCCGCTCTGTATCTGGTGAATCCTCTCACCCCCCCCCATCTCTGGCCTGTACCCCAGCTCTTGTATGTATAAATAAATAAATCTTTAACAAAATAAAATAAAATAAAACATATGTCCAGTATAGAGAATCATTGTCTGTTCTAGGACTGCAAGAATTTCTCTGAAATTTTTATTTGTGTCATCGCTTTAGTCATTATTTTTTGGCTATTCAATTAATCTCTTTTTAAAGAAAAGATTTATTTTTATTTATATAAGAACTGGGGTACAGGCCAGAGGCATGGGAGGGTGAGAGGATCCACCAGAGTCAGGGTAGGGGGCAGAACAAACAGATTGACTGAAATACACTGCTGAGAGGAACATGAGGAGGGACAGGAGAGGTCTGCATCACCATGTGGGCATCTACCTGGCCGGCCTGGAATCGAATTCACGCTGTAGAGGCTGCAGACAGCCTCACTGCACTGCACTCAATCCGCTGTGCCACTGGGGACGCCCTCAATTAATCTTTTAATTAGATTGTAAGTTAATTTTTATGTATCATGTAAGAAAGGGCAAGGACTATTTTTCCACATAGATATGCAGTAATTCTAGGACATTTTGCTAAAAGGATTTATAGTTTCCCCATCAAATTAAAAAACAGGGTTATAGGGCCTCCCTGGTGGTGCCAGGGGTTAAGCACAGCACTGTGAAGCTGTCTCAGCCTCTGCAGCAGGAGTTCAATCTCTGGCCAGCCAGGAAACTACCGACATGACAGAGCAGACTTCCCCTCTCTCTCTGTGTACTGTCCCTCAGCAGTGTATGTCAGCAGATCTGCCTGTTCTGTTCCTCACTCTGTCTCTGGTGAATCCTCTCACCCTCCCATATATCGGGCCTGTACCCCAGTTCTTATATGCATGGATAAATAAATCTTTAAAAAACAATAACAAAAACAAAACAAAACAGTGTTTTACATTGACATAAGTAACCCTTGTTGACAGAAATCAAGCTGAATAAACTCACCCTCAAGCACAGACTTAACATTGCAGTTTGCAAATGGTTCCTGGGCAGCTCTGTGGAAGGGTCGCTGGGTTATATTCTGGTTCTCTCTGAAGTAATGACGACTAGGAAAGTGACTATGGATTGTGTATTAGATAAGGCTTTTTCTTGAATACTTCCAGATGTCATTGTCCAAAGAATTTCAAAAGCCTTTATCGCAGCATTCTGATGATGGAATTCTTTATGGAAGAGAGAATGTTTATTTAAAATTATTTCCAGGGCCTCCCCTGGTGGCATGGCTGTTGATCCCTGGGCTGCAAAGCTGCCTGCAGCCTGTGCAGCACCAGTTCGATCCCCGGCCGCCTGCGAGGGTCCCACATGGCGCGCAGACCTCTCCTGCTGCACCCACTGCTCCCCTCAGCAGTGTATTTCGTCAGTCTGGTCTGGCTCTGGTGAATTCTCTCACCCTCCTGCGCTTCTGACTGTACCCAGTGCTTGTATAAATAAATAAATAAATAAATCTTTAAAAAAATAAATAAAATAAAATTATTTCCAAAAACAAAAATATAATGGAAGTGCATTAGTAGCAGCAGACCAGTTTTTGTTACTGTTTGATTTAGTTTAGTACATCTAATTGTCCTATTTTGGGAGCTGTATAAAAAGAATTTAATAGGCCTGCAGTTTATTTCTAATTGAAATATATTCTAGATTAGAATCATCAGGTGCAAAAATCAGGTGCAAATGTGTGTATATATATTTCTATATTTCTATATAAATATATATTTACACATATATATTTATATACATATATCATGTTTATATATATGTAAACTATATATATATATATAGCCCGGAAAATGACAGACCTATATGGCATTGATCCTGGCCTCACACATGCTGGCCCTTATCCATCTGTTTAGGATTTGATTCAAAGATCAATATATTTCTTGCAGGGGTATGAGGAAGTCTTTCTTTTCATTAGACAGAGGGCCTCCTCCAAATTGCTGATGTCATTAAAGGATAGTCAAAGTCTTCGTAAAAGCTCTATTTTATAACACAGTGTGAGAAGAAAGTTTCCCCTGTGAAGAAATTTTGCTGATCAAACTTTGGTTTTGTTTTTTGTTTCAGCTCATGCCAGTTCTATTAGAAACAATATCCTTGGAGATGCCCAGCTGAGTCCAATATGGGCATGCTTTAAATTTCAGCAGTGCTGTAATGTGACGCTGCTTAGACCAGCCATAAATATTTATGACACATTATTTCAAGACAGGTAGAAAAGTGTGCTGTGACCCAGGCTTTGAGTGTTGCTTGGTTGCTTTGAAAATTTTTACAGATTTTTTGATGGCTTCCAATGAATATATATCTGTGGATAGAGTATGCAAGCTGACTGTTCTGCCTCAATTCCAAATTAATTTTAACTCTTAAAGACAGTAACCAGTGAAAATAATTCTGTGTTTGCCATTGATATAGCCCAAAACATACTTTTTCATCGGTGACAAGCTTCACATAAGACAGAACAATTTTTGTTGTGAGGAAAAGATAAATTAAGTTCCATCTAAGCAGGTAAAGGCAGTGCTCACTTCACAAAATCATATGAAGGCTTAATGGGTTTTATTATCCCCTTTGATCTGAGTAGAGTTGGTAACCTGGCTCTTAAGAACTCTGAAAATGATCCTTCAAATCCCATCCCAACCTTAGTTTTTAAGACATTTTTTTTCCTTTCATAAATAATAAGATCTGATTAAATCACCACATAAAATGAGATATTAGTGAGAAAAGATGCATCATGGCAAATAGGTGAAATGATTTTGGTAGAAGACACACTGGTTAACCTAATGTGTAATCTGGAAAAGGGAATAGGAAGTTTGTGTGGTTGTAAATAAGAATCTAAGGGAAAAAAAAGAAAAACTTGCCTATACATAGAAACCTATATCTCAAAATAATCCCTTTTATAATTTTTTCAGCATTGCAAAAATGAAGGTTCACATCCCTTCTCAGTGAGCACCTCAAGAGCTGAACTTGGGAAAAGCCCAAGGCAGCTGCCTGAAGCCAAGACAAAAAAAAAAAAAAAAAAGAAATGATTTCTGTTTAAATGCATTTCCCATTGCATTCCATGATAAGCCTGCAATGGGTTAAATAGTATTGGAAAATGACGTCCCATAACAGTAAAGCACAATTAATACTCTAGAAATATCTACTGTATTTGCTGAGTGTTGCTGAATATACCCTTAACATTTATTATACCTTCACTATCCATTAACAATACCAATCAACCCAGGGATTAAGAAACTTCTAGCACAAATAACTAGAAAACATGTTCTTTTTGTGGGGGGCAGGATAACGAAATAGGCGACTACCCAAACTGCCTTTTTTTTCTTTCTTTCCTGTTTTCCTCTCTCCCTCTCTTCTATATTTGCTCTTTCTTTTTCTTGTTCTATACACAATGAACCTCATAAAGCATTTAAACATTTTATATTTCAACAACAACAAAAATCCAATGAAAGAAATTTGGAATGGTGACAAGACAGAGAGACAGCAAAGACCCTCCCTGTTACCAATTTGTTTTCAATGATTCCTAGTGATTATATTTGAGGCACTACCTGGAAAAGACTCCATTTTCTTTCCCGCCATGGCTCATTCCCACCGCATGTGGATCTAGCCTCAGATTTAGCCTGCAGCACCAAGTGCTCTATTTCTCAGCAAAAGTTAGACAGATGATAAGATCCTTGTATGTGGTATTTAATTCAATGCCTCAAAGATCATCAAGGACAGGTCATGAAATATGGCAATTTCAACATTAACACTGCTCTTTCAAATATGGTCAGGTTGATGACAATAAAAACTGTTATCTGGGGGAATGACTAGGAAGAAACTAGTTGGTTATAATCATATCGTTCATTGTGACAGCTGGAAGGAAATTAAAGGACATTTACTGAAGATCCAAATGCAATAATTAAAGACAATTTTTTTAAAGGCGTTTTTAAAAAATATTTATTTATTTACACAAGAACCGGGGTACAGGCCAGATGTGCAGAAGGGTGAACAGATTCACCAGAGACAGAGTGGGGAACAGACTAGGCAGAATGACAGAAATACACTGTTGAGGGGAGCAGCGGGTGGCAGGAGAGGTCTGCGCACCATATGGGACTCTCACCGGTGGCCAGGGATTGAACAGGAGAGGTCTGCCTCGCCATGTGGGCATCTCTGCTGCTGGCGAGGATCGAACCAGCACTGCAGAGGCATCAGACAGCTTCACAGCACTGCGCTCAGCTGCCTGCGCCACTACAGAGGCCCTGATAGAAGGTAATTTACAAAAATGTTTGCCTTTTAGTAATCAAAATTTAAATGGGAATGAAAAACTTGTGACTTTAATTGGACAGGACTTGAAAAAACATGTACATTAGTTGGTATAAACTGATATCTACATATCCATATATATATATATATATATATATATAATTGTGTTTGACCATATATAAAAAATACATAGATTAGTCATCACAAAATAAAAATCTATATATTTGTAAGAGTTATAAAATACTACCTGCAAGAATTGGAATTGTGCATGCGATGTTACTGACTTTTGTAAGTCTGAGTTGTTTGGGTAGTAATTATTTGTTTCGGAGTGTCAAAGCAAAACCACATGCATGTTAAGCAGGTGGGAAAGGTAATTTCAAGACCATTTGAATTGGGTAGAGATGTGAGAATCCAGTCTGATCTCCACACTCCACTGTAAAGAAGGATAGCAAGTATTTTAAGAGCAGGGGATAAGGGGAGATCTTAGTGCATCTGTATTAGTTGCCTTGATCCAAAGGAAGAGTCACCTGCTGATACCTTTGTGACAACAAGATACCCACAAAGAGACACTCCTACCTTCCCTACCTTCCCAGTAGGCAGAGGACTGGAGGAGAGAAAAAGGGAGAGAGTGGTGCCATCTCTGTTGCTCTCATTCCAAAATAAATAAATAAATGAATAAAGGAAACCTCTCTCATAACTGCCTTTAGCATTCTGTCTTCATTATTAAATACCGGTCATTTATTATTATTATTTTTTTTAAGATTTATTTATTTATTTATACAAGCACTGGGTACAGTCAGAAGCACAGGAGGGTGAGAGAATTCACCAGAGTCAGAGCGGGGAACAGAACAGGCAGACCGATGAAATACACTGCTGAGGGGAGCAGTGGGCGCAGCAGGAGAAGTCTGCACGCCATGTGGGTAGCTCCCTGGTCGGGGATCGAACTCATGCTGCAGTGGCTACAGATTGCTTCATAGTGCTGAGACTTAATCCCTTGAAATTAGTTCTTAAAGGTCAGTTCTGTATGAAAATAACCTCTCAAAAATGTTAGCCACACATTCTCCTGTCTTGCTATGCTCCTTTACCCTACTAATGTGGAGGTGGAAGACACTGTGGGGCCAGGGCCTGGAGAGGAATGTGATTAATGGCAGTTAGGCTGCGCTCTTTGTGGCTAATGACTGCTTATCCAGTCATCAGGAACCACTGACAAAAATAAATAATCCTCATAGTACAGACTGTATTTAGAACTACCTCTTACAGACTTTTTATTTATTTTTTAATCTAACTTTATTTATTTATTTTTTAGATTTTATTTATTTATTTATACAAGCACTGGGTACAGACAGAAGTATGGGAGGGTGAGAGAATTCACCAGAGCCAGAGCGGGGTGCAGAACCGGCATACTGAAAATACACTGCTGAGAGGAGCAGCAGGCGCAGAAGGAGAGGTCTGTCTCACCATGTGGGACCCTCACCAGTGGCCGGGGATCGAACAGGCGCTGCAGATGCTGCGGGCAGCTTCGCAACCCAGCGATCAATCGCTGCGCCACCAGGGGAGGCCCCCAGTCATTTATTATTAAAAAAAAAAAAAAAAAAGAAGAAGAAGAAGAAAGAAAGAAAAGGCTTCAGATGTTGGAAAGATAGTCATGGAAAGTAAAAGCGATGGGAGGCTATTTAAAAGACACATCAAGAGGGATAAAAGAAAGAACTTACATTTTTTTCTAAAGTAACTGTTCTAAGAAAAGGCAGGTCAGAGGTCTAGAGTCAGGGAAAGAGAAGGCAGCCATGGTCAGGGATGTGATTAAAGAAGAGGATTTTATGTTTAGGTAAATACTATAATTGATTTCACAAATAGATTATGTATGGATGGCCTGATTTCAAAATTTTCTGTGTAAATATTACAGAGTGAAAGTCCTCATAATTTAATCTACAGTATAAAATGGCATTCAGAAAATTCTTTGGAATCTCATACAGCCTGGGAATTACAAAGTAACGTAAGCATGACTAAGTATTATGTGATGCTACTCTTGAGAATATAAAATTACAGAATTGTTAGCTTTGCAGTGGAGGGAATTATTCAAATGTGATTTGTACCTATACAAAGTATAAATGAGTAGAATCACAAATGATTATTAGACTGGATGTAAGTATTCTTCTAAAGTATAATTTTGAGTAGAGGTAATCCAGTTTTTAAATTACTGTAATAGGAAGGATGTCACATATTGTGTTAAAATAAAGTAAACACAAATAAATTTGTGGATGCAATTTTTTGAAAGGCAGAAATGAGAGCAAAACTCTCAAAGAAGACATTCTATTTTGTTTAAGGTAAAAAACTGGTAATTGTAGTCGTGTCTCTGAATTAAAGTCTGATATTTTTTCCCAAACTGAATAGACTTTAGATATAATTTTCTTAGGTTATCTTTTCTGATATCTAGCTTCCAGGGAGGCGATTTTATTTAGGAAACTTCAAATTTAAGACACAGTAGCTACTTTCAAATCCCTGATGATCTTGGGGTCCTGTATAACAAATTCAAATTTAGGATAATCTTGCTATGATATGCCAATTCTCTTTCAGGTTGCTGGAAAGATATGATTTAGTGAATCAGATAATTGTATAAAACATATTTCTAAACTAAATGAGGAGCTGGAGCTAAAGCTGTCCATAATGTGCCTTCCCAAATTCACAGTTTGATCAAATTAAAAAGTATGAAAGGTTTTTCAAAAGTGAAAAAATTTGGGTTTCTGCTTAGGATGCAAAATTTGAAAAATGCATTGTTCCCACAGTTATAATAAAAACAACAAAAAGATTATTTTAAAATTTACAAATGTTTAACCCATTGGCGTTGAATGTCACAGAGTAACAAAGTGAACTTTAACTTATGAGGGAAAATGTCTGGGCTGCCTGCAGTGCACACAGCCATGAATACTTGCTAAACTACGGCGGGTCCTCTACACACCATTAAAAAGACCTGAGCAGAATTTATCAATGAGTTGGTAAAGGACAAGGATGGGCTAGCAAGAAAATAGAGTCTGGGGGCCATGGGTCCAAGGGGAATTTTCCTACAGTTTGCAGGCCTCTCTCCACAGATCACACAAGGTGTGATCTGAAATAAAAATTCATTATGAAATCTGAGGAAGATTCCCTCAGAGTGATAACCTGGGATGAGAGAGTATTGGCTGCAGTGAAAACATAGAATGCTGCCCAAGGCCAGCTTCCCAATCTCTTTTGCCGAATTAGCATTCCAGGAGAAGAGGCAGTATAAACAGTGTCACTCTGAGACACTTGTGAAAATCCACTGTCATTTAGGAAAAGGAAAAAAACCCTCTTCTTCCAGCACAGGGCAAAAAGATAATCTTGGACAATAACTAGAACTGGGAAGAGGAAGCATCAAGACCAAACCTGCTGTAGTGCACAAGCCCTTTAATGGAAAGGAATTATAATGCAATTAGTAGGCAATAAAGATAAGACAGGGGAAGGATAGATAAAATAGTTGTCATACAAAGCACCAAATCTTCCCTCTGGGGAAATGCCCAGCCAAACAGGGTTGGCCCAAAGCAGGGCTGTGAAGGTCCAAAAGCATGGCACTAATCTAAGGCAACTTCTTTCTGGTGGGGTCGCACAGGAAAGGGGCAGAGGGGGCTGAGGAGTCTGGAAGGAAAAGAACAAAATCAAGATAAAAGCTGCCATTGTCAACTTCCTTATGGGTGTCTCACCAAGCCCTGTTTTAAGTGTTTCCTTCCATCTCCCCCAAGTCCCTGGTGCAAGTCCAAGGCCAAGAAGCAGGCACAGCTTCCTCACATGTCTCGCTGCTCCCTGTACCTCCTCCAGGTCTTCTTCTTGCTCCCCACCCTCCCTCCTTCCTTCCCCTAGTCTCCTCTCCAGCTGCTCCCCCTCCCTCCTCAGCTCCACCCTTCCCTGGGTGGGGCAGGGAACCTGGAACTTCCTCTTTCCCTGGGGGGCCCATTACAGTAGTTCACTTTCCTTTTGGTACACATGATCAGTCACCCCACTTAACACACTAACAGCCTTCTTTTCCTGTTGAATCAGAGGCATGAGGAGCTCAAAATAGCCAAGTGGGGGCATCCCTGGGAGAGCAGGGGGTTACAGTCTCAGTGCTGTCAAGCTATCGCCAACCACTGTGGCCTGAGTTCGATCCCCGGCCAGGGAGCTAACCCACATGGCACAGCAGACCTCTCCTGACCAACCTGCTGCTCCCCTCAGCAGTGTATTTCATTCCATCAGCCTGTTCTGTTGTCTACTCTGTCTCTGGTGAATCCTCTCACCACCCTGCACCTCTGGCTTACACCCCAGATCTTATATGCATAAATAAGTAAATCTTTGACAAAAATAGACAAAACATGCCATGACATAAACCTTTTTGAGGACTCATCTCCAGTAGCCAGGAAAACAAAGTGGAAGATAAACATCTGGGGCTACATCAAACTAGCCTCTGTACAGCAAGTGAAATGAAGAGACACCCTACTGAATGGGAGATATTATTTGCACCCCATTTTTTAAAAGATTTATTTATTTATTTATACAAGCACTGGGTACAGTCAGAAGCACAGGAGGGTGAGAAAATTCACCAGAGCCAGATCAGGGAACAGAACAGGCAGACTGACAAAGTACACTGCTGAGGGGAGCAGCGGGTGGTAGGAGAGGTCTGCGCGCCATGTGGGACCCTCGCTGGTTGCCGGGGATCGAACCGGCGTTGCAGAGACTGGGGGCAGCTTCTCAGCCCAGCACTCAACTGCTGAGCCACCAGGGGAGGCCCTGCACCCCATTTTAATAAATTGTCTGTTATCACTCAAGGATGGTACCTAGGATGGTTTTAGATACACAATGGTGTAAACAGAGTGATTATGAAGTGTATCCCACTGAAGTTGATATTGTTTGAGCAAGGAGGTGGCAATTTAACCCTCAGAAATTAAGTCGTTGTACTATGATTTTGCTCAGCTATATAGGTATGTTCTTAGGGCAGTTATTATTTCTAAAAACAAATTTTTGGTATCAACTACTGCAGTTCACATGAATAAGGAGGAAGAAAGTAATGAGGTGAAGTGGAATCAAAGGAGCAAGAGAAAAGGGAAGGGGTTGGAGAAGTAAGGAAAAGAAGGTAAGGGAGGGTTCAGTAGAAGGGTAGTTATTAGGGTTATTCACTGTCTATAATTGGAAAGATCCATTAACCTGAACGCTCTAAGTGAGAGAAGTTAGCAAGAAAATTTAGCAGATCGTTCCATTAAAAATATTGTATTTTTAAATTTATTAACTGAACGATTATTTAACAAATATTATAATAAAAGTGGTTTTATATAACGGGGTGAACAAGCAGCTACCAGATAGCTAATTCATGTTTTGGGTTTTTTTTTTTTTAAATGACAAAGATGGAAAAAATGTTCTAAAAGAAAGTAGAGATTTAATCATTTCCTCTGTTAATACAGGAGGTGAATGTTAGGTGATTTTTTTTTTTTAATATTTCTTATTTATAGGAAGTTAGGCTTTTGAAAATGATGTTTGTGTAAATTATATTGATATGTGTCTGAGATACCTTTGTGACATATAATTAATAGTAAGGGGAAAAAAGTAATTTTTTTTGTGTTGTCACCTAAAGTATCATTTTATGTTCTTGTCACTGAAATTCAACTGACACTGGAAAATGCAGACTATTTTATCTAAACATAGGTCAAATAATTGTGAAAGAACTAGCTGATTGAATAAAATGATCATAACAACACATTGTTCAGGGCCTTCCTGGTGGTGCAAGGGACTAAGATGCAACCTATGAAGCTAACAGCAGCCACCGCAGCAGGAGTTTGATCCCAGGCCAGGGAGCAACCCCCATGGTACAGCAGACCTCTCCTGCCTCGCCTGCTGCTCCCCTCAGCAGTGTACTTCGGTCAGTCTGCCTGATCTGTTCCCCACTCTGTCTCTGGTGGAGCCTCTCACCGCCCGCACCTCTGGCCTGTGTCCCAGTTCTTGTATGCATAAATAAATATTTTAAAAAACACATTGTTCAAAATAAACATTATAATCGAAAATGAGGACGAGAGCACAGCTTTCCAGTTACAATTCTGGCATCACAGATTGATTTTGAGAATTTCATGCAGCTAGTATTCATTCTTTTTTCAAATTTGGGATTTTCGGTAAGCTCTGGGGAAGGGCACTTTCAAACTTTGTGCTTCTTAGATTTTCTTCAATTTTCTACATCTAAACATGTCATTGTTGGGAGACGGCATTGTCATGTTTCTATCACTCCAATCTAGGAAGCAAAAATTGTTTTAAATTGCAATAATATAATGAAATGCAGTACTAGGAATTATATTTAAATGGCACTTGAAGTAGTTCCTTAATTGTAGGATAAAAGCACATAAAATACAGAAAGCATGTTCAAATAGTAATGCAAGCATTGATAGGATATAAATTTTATCTTAAAAATAAAATACTTAAGAAGATGCAAATCATTCCTTAAACAGTTTGAGCCATATTTCTGAATTTCCCTATCTGCACGGACACTAATATTTTTAAGAACATTACAGACAATTTTTGTCAATTTATTTGTTTCAGACAATTCTCTAAGAAGCAGAAACAAATTCTAAAAATGACATGAAAAGTGGAAATATTATTCACTGAATATTGAATAGAATATTGTAAAAAAAAGAGGAAAAATACCCAACTATTTCAAAACCACCTGCAGTTGAATAAAATTAATAATGTGGGGAAAGCCATGACTTATTTTTTTCATTTTTAATAGATTTGATTTGTAATTTTAATCAAGTTGTTTTTGACCTCATATTGATTGGATCCAAAGAAACACATATTTACTACTTCTCTGGAAATAACAGAATTCTATAAATACAAAATAAAAGGGGTATATTTAAGTGTCCAAAAGATTAAGATAACTTGCCAACTTTTGATATATGAATATAATGAAAAACATCTTGTAATTATGAGTCATACCTTCATTAATCAATTAATTAATTGCATACAAGAGCTGGGGTGTAGACCAGAGGTGGGGTGGTGGGAAGGTGAGTGGATACACCAGAGACAAAGTGGGAAGCAGAGCACGCAGTTTGACTGAAACACACTGCTGAGGGGAGCAGAGGGCGAATCAGGAGAGGTCTGCTGAGCTATGTGGGATGCTCCCTGGCGGGGATCGAACTCAGGCCTTAGCAGTACTAGCACTGAGACTTAACTCCTAGGCCACCAGGGAGGTCTGATGAGACATACCTTTAAAGTCATCTGCATCTGATAGAACTAATCAATTAAAAATAATTGTTTGAATTTTTGCTATGTTTCTAAGAAACATATTAAAAATGTTTACTTTTTATTTTTATATTCACACATAGTATTGAATTTGGGAAGGCCACTAATAAGATAATCTCATGTTCAGACTGTCTGCTTACACATGTTATCATGTGCCCTTGGCCTGGCTGACTAGCTAATACCTGGACACCAAGACGTGGATCTTATTATACAGGTGACCTTCCTGGAGCTGACGGGAAAACTCTAGATGTTCTGGTTTATGATGACACTATTGGGAGAGACTGAAATTGCATTATAGGTATTCAGTTTCAGTTGGGCTCTGGATGAGAGACTCCATTCTAGGTTCTTTCTCCTATTTTTATCAAGCTCCAGGTTTGAATGGCTCCAGACATCTGTCTCTCCCTAAAGATAGTCCACTACACACCCAGTTGCACCATGCTGTGAATGAAAAGAGGGTTTCATTTCATTCATACTGAATGGGGCTTTGCAATTGTTTCAGAACAGTGAGGGTTACTATCAAAATCCATACATCTTCCAAACGCACACTTGCTCCTGCCTTCTAAGGAGACCGCAGCATTGGCCTCCCTTGTTTTTTTCTACTTCCATTCTTGCTTTATTCTGAGTAACTTCTGTTTCCTCACAAATTCTTAATCTTTTCTATGGCAATAACGTTGCCTTTATTTTTCTTCAGCAATGTATGCCTGAGGCCACAGTCAAGATTTACTATCTCCCTGAACTGAACTGCATCCTAAACCATTAACTTGAAATTCCTCTAACTGATAACAAATACTTATCTCCACTAAACATATTCTTTACACTTACTTCAGCCTTTACTTTTTTTAAAGATTTTATTTATTTATTTATACAAGCATTGGGTACAGTCAGAAGCGCAAGCGCGGGAGGGTGAGAGGATTCACCAGAGCCAGAGCGGAGAACAGAACAGGCAGACTGACGAAATACACTGCTGAAGGGAGCAGTGGGCAGCAGGAGAGGTCTGCGCGCCATGTGGGACCCTCGCCGGAGGCCAGGGATTGAACCGGCGCTGCAGAGGCTGTGGGCAGCTCAACTGCTGTGCCGCCAGGGGAGGCCCATATTTCAGCCTTTAAATCCCTCCATATATATGTAGATTATCATTTGCTTCCTAACTTTATTTTTCTAACCAAATTCATCACCATGCCTGACCATTCAGATTGTTCTTATCTTCTGTTTCTTTTCTTCTATTTTGCTGCTTTCATTTAAACACAGTCCCAAACTGGGTCTCTCTAATCAAAAGCTTTTTTCCCTCTCCTGATCTTTGCAGGAGAGAGCTACATAATTCTGTCAGTTCCAGCAGATTTATGGTTTCCAATTTCAGTTGGGTCCTCAAAATTGCCAGGCAATTCAATTCCCTGTCTACTCCAGTGAGTCTCAGTTGATGGCCTGACCTATGTAATGGTGTGAGCTGTCCCCGTTTTGTCGTGTACGTATATCTGGGGTCTCCATGGAGCTCTTCACCCCCATTTGTGAATTTATGAACTTAAGTTCCAACGTTGATTCTTGGGGTTATGCTCTTTCTGCAGCTTCTTTTGTGACATAACGACTTCCCTGGGTGCCAACAGGTGTTGTATCGCTGTCACCTGCCAGCCTGACGGCCGCCACCACCTAAGCTGTCTCTGTCACACTGAGACCTTGTCCTTCTGGGAGGGTCACAAGGGAGCAGAGCTCTGGATGGTGGAGGGAGGCATCTCACCAGGATGTCGTCACATGTGTTCACCTGAACACTTTTCTGGAGGTTCTTAAGATTTTCCTCATTCAACCTTGAGAGCAGCTCAGTCGAAGCTACCAGCTTAAATCGTCCTGAGACAAAGGAAGCAGACACCTTGCTGCCTCCCCCAGGCTTTTCACTAGTCCTTTATTTAACTCAAATCATTTCTACCCCAGGCATAAAACTAACAAGAGAATTGTATTTTTGCTTTCCAAACTCAAACATTTGATCTAAATTTTCCTATGTTTTTGATTTCCAAACCTATTCTGCAACTAAATGTTAATATTGTCTTTAACCTTGAATCTGAAGAGATAATTCCTCCATTCATTTAACATACATTTCATCATTCATTCAAAATGCAATGAACCAATTTTGCTGAAATAAATATTTTCAAGGCTTATCTTCTGTATGTAAGAGACACAGTCTAAAAACACGTAGTAATAAATGAAATGTTAAAATTGCTCTAATAAAAGATTCCTGTAATATAATTTAAAGTCACATAGAAGGAAGAGGCAATTTGGTTAGGAATATAACATGAAAGCTTCTTAAGATAAATATTAGAATTATACAAAAAGTACCTATCTCTTATCCATATTGTAAGTATCAGAATTAATAATACAGGTACAATCCACAAGTTAGTAATGAAAACATATGGACAAAAGTCATTTTTTCAGTGGAAATGAGACCACTCTTTATTATCATAACATAAATTCACATTTATTCATTTATATGTGAAAAATATGTATTTACTGTTTCTCACATGGTAAAGTGATTCTACATATATTATCAAATTTGATGCTTACAGTTGGCTGTCCTTTGACTAATACAATTTTCATTTCTCCATATTATTTTTAAAGATCTATTTTATTATTTATGCATATAAGAGCTGGGATGTAGGCCAGAGGTTCTGGGTGGGGGTGAGAGAATTCACCAGAGACAGAGTGGCAAACAGAACAGGCAGACTGACTGAAATACACTGCTGAGGGGAGCAACGGGCAAGACAGGAGAGGTCTTCTGCGCCATGTGGGTAGCTCCCTGGCCAGAGATGGAACTCATGCGTAGTGGCTGCCAATAGCTTCATAGTGCTGAGACTTAACCCCCTGCGCCACCAAAGGGGTCCCATTTCTCCATATTTTCCAAGACTTTCAACAATGAAAATATTCAGAAACAAAACTAAACCTTACTGATGTTCCCTAGTGTGTCTTGTGAAAACTGTGAACTTCCTGCCCACCGTAGAGATGTCTTTCTGAACTTGTTGTTGATTTTCCTTCTTCCACAACTCTAACTTTGACACAGTTTCTCATAATTTAATGATCTGAACTAGAAAAGAAAATTCAAATTGTATGCCCTTTGTTAATTTCCCAACAAAATGTAGTATTGAAAAGTGCCATGCTGAAAAATTATTTCAATCAATTTGATACTTTAAAATGACGTCAGTAGCTAATACAGTGTCACTATTTGATTTTATTTGACATTAAATGTGTGATTATGATGATATGTATGTGTTTATTCTCTAAAATTAAGTCAATGCTATTCTTTTTCTCTAAATAATTTTCAAGACCATATTAAGATCTTCTTTCTTACGAGCAGGAATCGTACACTAATTTTGTGACATTTGTGATTCCTATGGATAATTGTGTTCTATTACATAGTAACATGCACACATAGTCACACATACTGTTTCCCAAGTTGTCAATAATTATGGCAATAGATATTCTGCATTTGTAGCAAATTCCTTTTTATTTTAATGAGTTACTATGACCTTCCACGTTACTGAGACAAGCCAATACTAAACTAATAACAGTGCATAGATTTTAAACCTGTTAGGATCATGGATGTGGAGTCAAAATTTCTCTTACAGGGCCTCCCCTGGTGGTGCAGCGGTTGAGCACTGGGCTGTGAAGCTGCCCGCAGCCTCTGCGGCGCCGGTTTGATCCCCGGCCACCAGCGAGGGTCCCACATGGCGCGCAGACCTCTCTTGCTGCGCCCGCTGCGCCCCTCCACAGTGTATTTCGTCAGTCTGCCTGTTCTGTTCCCCGCTCTGGCTCTGGTGAATTCTCTCACTCTCCCGCACTTCTGACTGTACTCAGTGCTTGTATAAATAAATGAATAAATATTTAAAAAAAATATATCTCTTACAAACATTATGCATTTTGGACATCACAAGTTTCTGGTTCAGGTAAGACAACATTGGTTCTGTAATTGCAGCTTCTATGTATGTATGTATGTATGTATGTATGTATGTGTGAGCATGTGTATGTGCATGGAAGTATGTGTGAATCTATATTAAAATATTTCCGAAATTAAATGTCAAATACAGTTTAGCACTGGGAACGGTGTGCGTACTTTTGAGGAGTGACGCCAAGCCCGCGTCCTGTCCTGGGCAATAGCTAACCTCGGGGTGTGATTACATTAGGGCAGAGGGTCCCAGAGCTCCCTAGCAAAAGTGGCTCAACAGGAGAGGGGGAAAATGTAGGACAGCCTATTAATATTTGGGAGATTGGATTTTACACTTTTAATTATTTAAGGATATTTTAGCCACTTTGCTTGCTGATGAGTCATTAAGTCAGAAATCCCATTAGGCATGAGAAAAAAAGGTGAAATCCATCTGAGTAGTAATTTCCATGAAAAATTGTGTATTTTAGCCTTGTGCTGTAGAAGTACTGGAAGCTGTTCTGTTAGTTGCAAAAGGAAATTTTTATTTTTGTATAATTTTTGAAATGATCTCATTGAAGATTTATAAAATTTAATCTATCGATCTACCTATCCATCTATCTACCCATCTATCTGTCTATCTATCTATCTATTTGTCTATATGGCATCTATTTAGCATCTATCTTTTTCTAACAAAAAGAGAATTGGTAATTAGAATTGTTCTGCTCCATTTCCAGGTGATAAGGAGGGTGATGATTCATTCATCAAGCAGCTCTCTTGAGGGCATCTGATGCTGCCAGCGGCTGTATCAAGCACTCTGTTAACGTCCAGCTGCTCCAGCTGTGTCCACTGCGGGGCTGTAACCTGACTGGCATTAGTAATTTTGGATACAGTTTTTAAGGTTAGTATCACCCTTGTCCTGTTTTCCTTATTTTCCAACATCTCTGCTAGTCTTATTAGCTAATTATAACTTTCCAACACTTTCTATGTACTCCAGTGAGAGATTAACTTTCTTACTTACAGTGACAGAACTTTTGCACAAGCAGAAAGTTTGCAGCTGTAGTCTTTAATGAAAGTAAATTAAAATTATTATATCTTCCTTCTTAAATAATTATGGCCACCATAAAATAACTATGATTTTAGTCAGTATCACTTTGCTTTTTCCTCAGATATGTTAGATATTACATATATTACTGACATCATTACAACCAATGTAAATTTGTTTTAGTTAGAATTTGCTTTTCTTTTCTTTTTTTATTATTTTATCTTTATGTATTTAATGTAAAAGAACTGGGGTATAAGCCAGAGGTATGAGGAGTGGATCATGAAATGATTCACCAGAGACAGAGTAGGGAGCAGAACAGGTGGATCCACTGAAATACACTGCTGAGGGGAGCAGCAGGTGAGACAGGAGAGGTCTGTTGTGCCATGTGCGTAGCTCCCTGGCCAGAGATGGAACTCAGGCCATGGCAGTGAAAGTACTAAGTCTTACCCCCTAGGCCACCAGAGAGGCCTTCATTTTGGGTTTTCAACAAGACTCTATCTTTCTGTTTTAGAGGTGTTTCTTGTAAACAAGGAGTTTTCAGAGAATGATGCAGAGGATCCAACTTAACTACAGGTACGTGATCAATCACAGTGATTGTGCTGAGCTGTCAACTGTGATCTTCTATTTGAATCCAGTAGGAAGCCCAGATAGAAAATCATGGCAGTTGCCACCATCATAAGCTGCTTTTTGCTAGTAGAAACACAGGTGCTACCCACAGCAACCATACTTGTATAATAATTGTCTCTATTATTTATTTTTATATTATTTTAATATATTTTATTATTATATAACATATCATTTATTTCAGAAAATATAGTAATCATGTAAGAGAGCATACTAATTCCTAAAGAGTGCCTCAAGAAACAAACACTGAATTATTAGGATATAAGTCCCCTAAGAATTATTTTCTAGTCTATATGTTCTAGTAATATCACAAATCAACTAAAGATAGCACTATGAAATGTGAATATGCCAATTAATAAGTCTTAACTCAAGAGACTGTAGTTAAACTTAATAGCTAACAACCCATTTTGAACTCTCTTTTACAATCTATAAGTTTGAGTCTTAAAAAACCCCAAATGGTCAAGTAAATCCTTACAAAAAAAGAGGAAGGCATCATACTCCCAGACTTCAAACTCTACGGAACAGTTGAGTGACTCTTTTACATGAGAACTGGTTTGAATCAGGTGCTATATACATATAGGATTATATAGTCAACCATCCAATTGCTGCCCTTGAGTAGTTTATGGTGTAATATTGACCATAGAAGGTGTGAACTCTTGAAAAATAATCAACCATTTACATTGCTGAATACACAATACTGGGAATCATTTTCACAGGCGGTCACTGGAGGAAAAGACTAATCATTCTATAATGCCACTGTGTGAATGAGAATTCAACCACCGTTTTGGCTGTCAATTGTGTCATAGTCATGATAAATGAGAATGAGGTATCTAATGTGAAAAACAAGCAATATTTTATGAATAATATTCGTTCACATTCAGGCAGGCAATGTATGTAAAATATCAATTATGTACTCTGTCCTGTGCAAATGTCAGTCACAAACAGCAACTTAGTTGAATGAGGGAAAGAGACGGCGAATATATAATTTAAAGCAATCAGGTGAGTTTAATGCTGACGGTGATCAAGTCTACCTTAAACATCCAGAGTCTGTCATTTGGGGGAAAATGGGTGATAACATGATTCAGGGCAACTGCCATTAACTGAATATGATGTCCAACCATAATAATACCACTGAAATTGAATGGTTTTCTCTTATATCCTCAATATATTGTGTGATTAAAAAAATACAATTATTCATATTTTTGATAAAGCAGAGATATATCAAAAGTTGCAATCAAAGTGCAAGTTATTTTTTAATTATTTGTGGATTATTTTATCTCATAAATATTCATGATGTGGATTACTCCTTCAGTAATGTCTTACATTACACCTACATTTTATGTATTTTTTATTTTTCTAATATTTTCAGTCATTATGTGAATATTGACCAAAAATTAAATAGTGAATGCCATAAATTTAGTGATATAAGGCTCTTCTAATAATTATGCACAGATGTTTAAATCCTCAGTTTATAATTAATTAATAATTATGTAGTAATTATGCAATACTTATTAGTAATTAGTAAACAGGAAATTTTGGATTATGAAATTAATGTGATGATACCAAAACTGATGTTATAATATTCCCATTTTTACAAGCACAAACACATTTCTCCAACTAAAAAAAAAAAAAAAAGTTTTGCCCCTGCTGTTCTGGTGTGTTGAACTTAGAGCAATTATTCTAACTTAGCTTTCATCAATGTGGCAGTTCCCATTTTATGTAAAACAATTCCAAGTTGTGCCAACTCTCCCCCTTTGGGTATAATTAAGAATAAAACCTTGTTAGATAGTTAATGTCAATATTAAAAAAAACAAGAATGATTAATGTCACTTGAGACAGAAAGTCGCATCCCCTTCCCTTGTGTAGACTCTGGGAAAGAAAATGCTTTCCTTCTTTACAACCTTGAAAACAGAAGTGACTTGTGTTTTCCCAGGAAGCAAAAACAATCGGTGGGAATCCACAAGCTGCACCTCACTGGCCAGCAGAGCTGCACATTGGAAATGGTGCCCACAGAGCCAGGGTCATTCTGACAACCCTCACAGGCACCCCCTGGAGCAGATGGTGGCCCCGACACAGGGTTTCCTGCCAAAACCAATTACTGTGCAACACCTTTCCTTGACCCTGGGACAGTGTCTTCTCTCCCAAGACTAAGAGCCGGGATCAATAGTGCCGCTATACTAGTATTAAATTCCAACAAGTGACTCGGATGTGGAAAGGCTTAGTTATGCACAGAAGTAACTGCAACAAGTTAATAAAGTAATATAATAATAAAGTCATTTAATCATGGGACTCGAGGCTTAATTCAGACTGTTTTCATGATGTTTCTTATAAAATGTAGAGGGATGCTGGGATTCCATTTCTACATTACTGTATTTTCAGGTTGACAGTTACTCTAAGGTAACATTAGGTTAAGCCACGCCTGCCTCCATCTTGCTTTATGAAACACATTTATCTGCATTTTTCAAGATGGTTTCCACGAGACACAACTAGAGCATTGCTTGTCTTTATTGCCAAGTCTCGCCAGCTTGAGAATGTGCCATGTTCACACAAATTTCATTAATGTTTTAATTTCCCACCAGAGTAACTTAAGATTATCAACTGTTTTGTTCCCTTCCTCTCTGTCTAGTGTCTCACATCCGTGCGGGTAAGTCGGAGTTCTGTCCAATGCCATCTCCACTCTGCTGCAGGTCAGCACCTGGCGCCCCCTGGAACGAGGGTTTGTGCCATTCCACCACGCACCTCTCCCGGGACCACGGATAATGCTGGACCGGGGTTGGGGGAGATGCTGGTCCCCCACTGCCCTCAGCTCGGCCACTTATATCCACTGTGCTGGGGGGGACTCATGGCGGAGACTCCAAGGGTGTCAACTTCATGGTACCAAAGGCCTGCTCCTGCTCTGCTCCAGCTCTCTGATGCACCTGCACAGCCGCTCACCTGGGCTCTATCCCTGGACCTGGATAGAGACCTGCACTTGCTCTGTCTGCCATCGCAGGACCCTGCGCCCTTCCGGCACCTTCTGGAGACTGCGCCCGGCTGGTGCTCAGGGTGGATGCCGCTTGATGACAGCTGCCGCCGCTGGGCACATGATTACCACTGCAGCCCCCTGCCTGGCACAGTCTGGAAAGTACCAACTTCCCAATAAATATTTTACACTTGATCTTAGCCAAAAGGCTAAGAAGCCATTTCCAATAAATATTCTAGAAATTCAGTTAATTTTGTCTGCCGAAGCTTTTCTTCCAAAGGTAGGCAAAGCCCTCCTGGCCTTCTGTGGATACTAACCTACAGAAATATGAGATTTTAAGAGTTTGGGTGCAGAGGTTAGCCAACAGTCCTTCCACCAGGTCCCACACTGTCCACCAGGTAAACACTTTACACCAGCTACAGTTAACAGACACACATTATTCCTGGAGCCACTGACGGGGCTCTCTCTGTCACATAAAACAACCAGAGTGCCCCAGAGCTTCCTCTGCCTTCTTTCAGACCCTTTTCTCTCTCTTTTCCATTTCACATGATTTTATCATATATACTTGTCACTGACATGATTTGTGGCATCTGAAAACTTTGGGTTTTGGGGGGCCTCCCTCGTAGTGCAAGGGGTTAAGACGCAACCTGTGAAGCTATCCGCAGCCACTGCAGCATGAGTTTGATCCCTGACCTGCCAGGGAGCTTCCCACATGGCACAGCAGACCTCTCCTGACTTGCCTGCTGCTCCCCTCGACAGTGTGTTTCAGTAGATCTGCCTGATCTGTTCCCCACTCTCTCTCTGGTGAATCCTCTCACCCCCTACACCTCGGGCTTATACCCCAGTTCTTATATGCATAAATAAATCTTAAAAAAACTTCAGGGTTTTTGTCAATGTGTTATATGTGTGTATGTGTGTGCATGAATGTGTGAGTGTTTATCTGGGTCTCTACAGATGTGTAAATTGTGTGTGTGCTATTAGCTTTGCTTAATGCCCTCAGTAGTAATGATGAGATAAACTGAAGGATAACTAGTACCTAAGTTTTTAAAATATAAGATCTAAAAATTACTGAGTATCCAGCAAACACTTTGTGTCTTTGAGATCCATGACATCATCCGACTTTGTTGTAAGGTAGGGAAAGAGGAAATATATAAGCCCGAATTGCAGGATGTGGCAGTAAGAGGCAACAGCACATTATCCTACAATTACTTGCAGATATTAGATGATGATGGGATTATATCAACTCCTAAAGCTCAGCTTCTTGCCATTTTCATAAATATGTTTTTTATGAATTTTCTGTAAAGGTAATTATAGATTTGGTGACACTGTGGTACTCTGTCAAACATGAGTGGGTCATTACAAACAAAAATCTTTACTTTGCTATAGCTTTTTTAATCACACATGGCCAGCCAGCATTACTTGGTTTGATATATATAGTCTTTGTATTGCAATATGGGTTTTAAGTTAGTTTTATGGGAGAGCATACATTATTTTGAAGGGATTAATATATATACAATTACTGGGTTAGGAAATTCACAAGATTAACCTGGAGCATATTGTGCTACCAGAAATCAAGGAAATACTAAAAAAAAAAAAAAAAAAAAAAAAAAAAAAAGTCAAAAAACTCAGTTGAGCCTCCAAATGATGAGTGATTTCTTAAAGGAATATGGGAGTCAACTGAACAAGCCCTAGAGGCCACCTTGGATCGACTGGAGCCAGAAAATAAATAAGGTGATATTGGATTATAATCTACCATAGAAAAATATTTGTGCATCCATGCTGATAAAAAATGCCTGAATCTATGAATAAAAAGGGGACATGAGAGAAATCTCTTGTAGGAAAAATTACAAGTAACTGAGGTAGATACTGTGCTTTCCATGTAGTCCCCATTCTGCAAGAGAGGACTGCACACTGTGACTTCCTTCCAGAGCACAGCGTGGAAAAGGAAAAAAAGAGGAACTTCGCAGTGGAAACACCAGGAAAACACACACACACACACACACACACAAACTCCCATAACCAGACGATCAGGGGCAACAGAACAGTAAATCATATACACAGAACGAAGTCATTCCTTGCTCTTCTCACCCCAATATGCTCTTGTCCGTGGATCTGGACAAGCTTTGGGAAGTTTCTCATATTCTTTCTAGATGGTTTATATTCTGTGGGTTCTTGTAAATATATCCCAATATGACCTAAAGGCAGCTATCCAAACAGTATTTTTAAATCCTATTTAAATTGTTACAGATATTATTACAAGGTTTTGCTATCATCTCATAGTTCCTTCTTGAACTAAATGCCTATGAATATTCAAATGGTGGCTATAGCTAGCTAACTTATTAACTTATTCACTGTTGGGCATCTGTCCTGCATGGGTCTTCCAGTCATTGTACAGAAAGCAAGGAAATGTTAAGTACAACAGTCGGGTTCTTTATAAATACTTAGCGTAGATACTTGGAAAAAAAAAAAAGCACCACTTTTTTGTGTGCATTGCTAGATTCATTATTTTTTCCTATGAATGAAAATCACCCTTTACAAGTGCAAGGAGCCCAGCCTTTGTTTTGCATTTTCAATAATCTTGGCTGGCATCCAGAACGCCCACTGTCTTTGTAACTCACTCTTCTCTGTTCTCAATTACCTACCACATGAGAACTGACAAAGGTTAAGACATCAATACCTACTAGATCATATTTAAATAAGAATTCTGTGCAATACTTGAAATAAAATTGCCAAAATAAAATCCTCAGAAGAGGGATTTTCCCATTCTATTTTCATATACATGATATTTTTTATCTGTGGAAGCCTGTGAATCACACAGACTCCATCTTGTCTGTAAGCAGCCAAGTTCAGTCTTCTCCATGAAAACCAAAGAACCTGACTCCCCTCCTCACTGGTGAGTATGTGAGAACATCCTCTTGCTGATTTCCCCTTACTGATGACTAGGGAAGAAAAGCAATAGCCTTTCTGTCCGTGTCAGTGATTAGGAAAGAAACAGGAATCCATCTGCTGATTATTACAAACACCCCACACTGTAGATTCCTGCCTTAAGACTCCTGCTAACCAAACCATAAGTTTCAAGCAAATGACCTAAAACATGGACAACTCCCCAGCTTAACACTTTAAAACTCCCCTATACCCTAATCCCAGTGGGTCTCACCTTGGTGCTGATTTAGGGTCAATCATGAACCCCATTCTCAAATAAACGTTTTCTTGATTATATTGCAACGTGATTATTTCTCGGTACACAGAATATATTAAAGAGAGTTACCGTGGGAAAACTTATCAACGTTCATAAACAAAGTTCCATATTAACGCTCATAAATATAAAAGCAAGCTGGCAAGAAAGGCCATCTTTAGTCCTAGTGTGACTTCTGTAAAATGTGGAACCAAGGAACTTCTACCGAGTGAACACTGACCACAATTGGACACACAACTTCAATGTCAGGACCAGTGGGCAGTAGTCACTTGTGCAACTGTCCAGGTGAGCTGCCACAGCTTGTGCAGCATGCAGGACAAGCCAGCAGAAGGCACTGGGGACTAGACAGACACAGCATATTGCCCGTAATTCCAGCCTTACCAACACTATAGGGGAAGGGTGCACTGCTAATGTACTTGTGGGATAGAAATCTTTTTTTTTTTTTAAGATTTATTTATTTTATACAAGAACCGGGGTACAGGCCAGATGAGCCGGAGGGTGAGAGGATTCACCAGAGACAGAGCAGGGAGCAGAACAGGCAGACTGACGAAGTACATTGCTGAGGGGAGCAGCGGGTGGCAGGAGCGGTCTGCCACACCATGTGAGACCCTCGCCAGCCAGCTGGAATTGAACCGGTGCTGCAGAGGCTGTGGACAGCTTCACAGCATGGCACTCAACTGCCTGCACCACCAGGGGAGGCCCAAGGGATAGAAATCTTTTAAGGAACTTTAAATCTGTGAAATTTGTAACTTTTTTTTTTTTAATTCGTCATTTATAACTTGGTTTATGGGTCATTTTGAGGGTAAGAATTTGGGCTAAGAAAGACTTCCCTCATAAACAAAATGTATGTGTCTGTCATGCTCTTTGAGAACAATTGGAAATGCCACAGTGTCCACATCTCAGTGAAGTAGATAGAACGGTAAGAACTTAGGTTTTATAATTCTATATGGAATCTCACCATTCAAATAAAAAATTAAATAAAAAGACATTAGGGAGATGGTAGATAGGTCGGTAGACAGACAGGTAGACAGACAGATGATTAATAGATATTAGGAGACAGTGATTATTTTTCTTTGTTATTTTTATAACAAGCTAACCAGACTTTGTTAGCCAGTTAGTAGGGTCTGGGGTAATGAAATCAAAATAGTAGGTTTTTATCCATTTAGGAATATTAAAGATAGATCATATGTCATAGGCAATGTACAAAGCTGTAGGAATTTCTTTTACGTGAATGACAAAGACAAAGTACAAGCACTATTAATTAGAAAATCATCTCAATGAATATGGTCAGTGCAATGAGGTAAACTATTGTTTATCTACCATTTTGAAATATAAAAGCTCTAAAAATTTTTGGATGTATGAGTGATAAATGTTTGGCTACACAACCTGAATTGAATTTATATGAAGCTATATATAACCATTATTTAGCCCTCATTTTATTCTCCATTTCATTCTGAGAATATTTGCATATTTCAGATGATAGTTTACCTATCTGAAAGCACAAGTGTTAAAAAATGTTAAAATGGTAACAAAATGTAAAAAATGTTTTTGAAACACATCTGGCACTTTAACAAAGATCAGTGAATCAAACTAAGAAAAAGACATATTTAAAATGAATGTTTTTCACTATTTTGTTTTTTATCTTCTTCTCTTTTTCTGTTGCTAAAAGGGACCCCTTGAGGGTCAGTTCCTTCTGAAGACCACAACCTGGGTGTATCCCTATAGATTTACCATCCAGTACATGGAGGTCAGAAAGTCATGTTCAGATTTAGAGTTAAGACTCTCTGTTGGGCCACCCTGGTGGCGCAGGCAGTTGAGTGGAATGCTGTGAAGTTATCTGCAGCCTCTGCAGTGCAGGTTTGATCCCAGCCGGCCAGAGAGATACCCACATGGCACAGCAGACCTCTCCTGCCTCGCCTGCTGCTCCCCTCAGCAGTGTATTTCAGTAGATCTGCCTGTTCTGTTCCTCACTCTGTCTCTGGAAAATCCTCTCATCCTCCCACACATCTGGCCTGTACCCTGGTTCTTGTATGAATGAATAAATAAATCTCTAAAAAAAAAATTAATAAAAAAATACTTTGTATGTTATTTAATCAAGTATTTAATTATGTTCACTCAAAATCCTAATTTGAATATTAAAAATGGGTATATTATAATGGGTATATAATATATATACATTATTGGAATCAGAGTAAGCAAAATTTTTTAAAGTATGTAAAGTATGCAGTCTGTTTGGATTCAATTCTAAAACTGCTTCACAAGCTGTCCGCAGTCTCTACAGCGCCAGTTCAACCCCGGCCAGCCAGCGAGGGTCTCACATGGCAAGGCAGATCTCTCCTGTCATGCCCGCTGCTCCCGTCAGCAGTGTATTTCGTCAGTCTGCCTGTTCTGTTCTACACTCTGTCTGGTGAATCCTCTCACCTGCCCACACATCTGGCCTATACCCCAGTTTTGTATAAATAAATAAATAAATAAATCTTTAAAAAAATAAAAATAAAATAAAACTGCTTCACAGAGAATCTGGAAGACAAAGTAACATCTGTAAAATTAATCTTGATGCTTCTATTAATAATTAAAGTCATTATTTTTAACTGTTTCCATTAATTATTAAGATGAAGAAGAATCAAACTGTTGGTTCTTCATTGGAATAAAACAATCCCAGTAGAAAATGAATTCCTCACCAAAATGCTATTGTGTAGTCAGTATTTTTATTTTCTACATTGACTGGTAGTTGCTAAAGAGTTTTGCCGTGGGGTGCAAAATTGAATCTTTCCATCTGGCAGATAAGAATCTTATGCTTACATTTCATTAATATAGTTTTGCATATTATTTTCAAGATTCTCAATATTACAAAGTGTGTTTTTTAAAATGCTAATGGCCTTGTTAATTAAAATTCAACATCCATCTCAAATTTCTCTTTGAACCTAGGGCAATTTTTTTCATTGTGCTATGTCTCATGAAACCATAATAATTAGTGATGGGCCTGAGTGTGGGGTATTCCTTTCAGGAAAAAAAAAAGAAAAGAATAGATGTACATGATTTAAAGGCTGGATCACTCATAAAACTGCCTTATTATCACTGTGTTTCTGCACAGAATGCACTGAACCACCATGCGGTCCAACTTGCCTAATTGCTTTTAAGACACTGAACAACTTACTAGGAACACCCGACAGGGCTGCCTGCTTTCCCCAGAGCATCTAAACAATTACACGTGGAATTGGATCATGCAAAGTGCTTCTGTTCTCCTGCAGTGATTCTCTATTCCTAGCGGCACTGGTATTCCCCACTCGCCAGCCCGCTCCTCTGAATGTTCCACTGCCCTGTGTCTTTTGATTTGTTTTGTATTCCCAGCTGCTACTCAGTTCTTGGCTCTGACAGCTGCATTATGAGTGGTTTTGAGGCTAATTAAATCAGCGATGAATGTTTAAATAGAGGCTCAAAATTAGGGCAGTGAGATTTAGTGAAAAAGTCAAACTCGTTGAGTGGTCCAGGGGAACCTGGGATTGATGTTGCAGGCAGAGGCCAGTAGTGCCCATAGGAACTGTTCAGAGCTTCTTCAAGGAAGCAGATGTCTCCCTTAATGGAGAATCTACAACTTGTCATTTTTTATTCATTTATTTTTTTGCATAGAATAACTGAGGTGTAGGCCAGAGTTGTGGAGGGTGAGAGGATTCATCAGAGACTAGTGGGGAGCAGAACAGGCAGAGCTACTGAAATACACTGCTCAGGGGAGCTGCGGGCAAGACAGGAGAGGTCTGCTGCACCATGTGGGATTCTCACCAGCTGGCCAGGATCAAACCCGCACTGCAGAGGCTGCAGACAGCTTCACAGTGTGGCGCTCAGCTACCGGCAGCACCAGGGAAGCCCCAAAATTAGCCTTCTTAAAGTTAGATTTTAGGTTACTTTCATCAGTCCTGTATGACACGGAGACCTGCACTATTAGCAAGGAGTTGTGGGAACATTCTGTAACATTATCCTTATTATGAAATGTTCTTAATTCTTTTTGATTTTTGTCAGTTTATCAAAAAGAGTAACTTAAATATATTTTTATGGTCTTTTGAATATTTTTAATGGTAAAGTGTTGTTTTACTTAAGAGAGTCTCATCCAGTAAGGAAGTTCCAACAGATTATTTAATATATGCCCACCATCCACTTGATCTATGACTGAGGGATGGATGATTACTGCAATTCAAGCATGGACTTGCACTTCCAGCCATGAGTGGAACACTGCAATTGGACTGTCTCCTTACAGAAAACAACAGTGTTCAGAAAACAGAGCAAAGGTTGACCAGGACTATGATTCTTCATGAACAGAAAAATAATAGGACCATCTATAATCATCCTCACTTTAAAAAATATGGCACAGAATGAAAACAGAGCAGAGAACGAACGAGAAGGAGGGGTTCAGGGACACTGAGTTAGCCTGAAAAAGAAGAAATAAGATTTTCTCCTTGATGAAATTCATAATGCTTTTATTTGTATGTGGGCTCCTATATGTCCTTAAAAATCTGCAAGCCTGTGGGTGACAGAGATAACTTAAAAACAAGCAGGCTAAACTGCAGGTCATTTCAAGTTTGTGGATTAAAGTGTCATGTCAACATGAAAAAAAGGTAATTATAAATGAATCCTCCCTTGTTTATTCTTACTTTGGAATCTAATTTCATAATTTTTTATTAAAAGATTCATTTATTTAGGGCCTCCCCTGGTGGCACAGCTGTTGAGGGCTGGACTGTGAAGCTGCCCGCAGCCTCTCCAGCGCCAGTTGGATCCCCGGCCACCGGAAGAGGGTTCCACATGGCACACAGACCTCTCCTGCCGCCCACTTCTCCCCTCAGCAGTGTGCTTCGGTCCTTCTGCCTGCTCTGCTCCCCACTCTGGCTCTGGTGAATTCTCTCACCCTCCCGCGCTTCTGACTGTGCCCAGTGCTTGTATAAATAAATAAATAAATCTTTAAAAAAAAAAAGATGAACACTATGTAAGAAAATAAATAAATTAAAAAGAAAAATGATCTTTAAAAAAAAAAAGATTTATTTATTTATACAAGCACTGGGTACAGTCAGAAGCGCGGGAGGGTGAGAGAATTCACCAGAGCCAGAGCGGGAAACAGAACAGGCAGACCAATGAAATACACTGCTGAGGGGAGCAGCGGGCGCAGCAGGAGAGGTCTGTTGTGCCATGTGGGACCCTCGTCAGACGGGGATGGAACCGGCACTGCAGAGGCTGCAGGCAGCTTCACAGTCCAGCTCTCAACAGCTGTGCCACCAGGGTAGGCCCTGGAATCTAATTTCAAATGCTTACAATTTACAGTCAATCGGCTATGCATTAAACATACATTCCTTTGTTGAGTTTTGAAAGTGTGATAAGAAAAAATAAGAGTGCCTGTGATACACATTTTAAAAATATACACACTAAGGTTATTTATCACAGATTAAAATAAACTTTGATGATTCACTTGTAAGATTTTATACATTAGAAACTGAGCCTAGCATTATGTGTATCTTTTGAGCTATATATGTTTTGATGACTGAAATCAGCAATATATGTATTTAACCTTTTTTTTTTTTCCTGTTTAGCTTTGAAAACTTTAGCACTTAGCTGAAAATATATTCCTGTTTAAATCTAGGGTCCAGCATACTCCTTATCTGCAAATGATCACATAACCTCTTACTCCAGGCAACAAGCCCTCCTCACTCTGCTGCTGTGCTTTGCACACACTGAAATTCAATGCTGAAGTTCAAAGCCAAACACTGAAACCAACTGTCAGAACCCAGGGGAGTTTAGTTATTATTCACGGCGTCCTCATGGTGTAAAGTCAATACCACAACAAGGTATGATTGAATATATATTCAGGAGGAAGAGAAATTATCTGAAAGTAGGAACTACCAGCTGTCAACAGAATCACTAACAAAAGAGCAAGAAAATAGTCTCCAGAGGCTGAATTGCCATGTGGGAAATGACTCCTTTGTGGTGCTGGGAAGATATGCCTTTTTTTTTTTTTAATTTAAATTTCACACTAATAAAATAGAAACCATAATGCTAATTTATCCATTGTGTTGTCTTGAGGACTAACAATATTTTTCCAAGGAAGCTTTCTTGACAGGGCATCATGCCACACAGCGTGTACTAAATAAAACCCCCAAAGTGTGTACCAGGAACATAAAAAAATTCTAGATCCGGTCCCAGATCTAGGACTGGCTTGGCTGACTAAGGGCTAAAAAATGCAAGCTCTGATTAACCTAATCAAATACTAATTCTGAAATATAATATTATTTCATTAGTGATTTTAATATATAATTATCAGAAAGTTATTTAGGAATCGCTAGTTTACATTGCATATTAGAAAATCCACTAAATCCCTGTACTGGTTGATTACTGCCAGAATCATGATGATTAACAAATTCCTCTAAAAATTGGAGGCTTTGGTGCCTGTATCATTGAGAAAATAAAATTAGCCAGAAGAGCTACTCTGCAAGCATTCTTCCTATGTTGCTCTTCCACTGGTAACTGGATTTGTTCTCTGATAATCTAGATTCTCTACTTAGAGCTGAGATTCTCTCACCACCGCAAGAATCCTACTTAAGTGATCTCCTTCTCGTTTCTGCATTAATGGTCATTTGTGTTCCATTTGCTCTTCTGCTGATCTGAAACAAGGAAGAAACTCAAACCGATCTTGTGCAGACTCATCTACTGGAACACACAGAGCTGTCTTGAGTTACTCATAATCAATGATTTCAACTTCTATCTCTTTATGCTCTCACTGGCCTATTCTTTCTTATTTTTTCCCAATTTATTTTTCCTCCTAAAAACACTATCATTTTATAATGGACTCACAATGTAACTTCTTTTTCTTGCCCTTTTCTCCTTCTGGCAAAATTCTACACGGTAAAAGGAAAGATGCATTGTTAGATATTTAAGTGTGTTTTCTTCACTGTTGTATTTTCTACTTTTAGGATATTACTTCACAAATCATCCACATGTAATAAGTATTTGTTGATTAAATAAATAAGTGAAAGTTTAGAGAATCCACCAGTGAGATTTTACATAATAGAAGATGCTTAACAGAACTGTTTATGGTATGAAAAAAATAATATAATTAAGGTAGATGAAAACAAAATATTTATATCCTTACCACAGACCAATACCAATTTTAGGTTAATTATTCATGAAAAGAATAAAAAAGCAGGAAAAAAGAGAAATGTTCTTAAAATCTCTACCTAGGAGGTTTCCTTTTAAACTCAAAAAGTCATTGGCAATGTAAGCACAATAAAGAGTTATAAAGCAATTTAAAACATCAAAGGGAAATATAGATTTCATTTCATAAAATACATATTATACATATACACATGTCTGGATATATATAAATACCATAGACCTATTTATAAGAAAATTTATAACTGAACTGAACAGTAACTTATCACTAAATATCAATACCAAATAATATTAATAGATACACTTATAAAATAATGCCAGCAAGGAATTGAGCAGGACACACATTTTTCTAATGCCTTTTTGGAAAATTATACCTATTACAGACCTGCTTGACTGTGTTCTTACTAGTATGAAATGCTTCAGGAAAAGTAGTGCATGACAGGTACAGACATACACAGTATTTTCTCTGAAGCTTAAAAAAAAAAGTCATTTTTTAAAAAATTGGCAATGCATTATAGGAGTGCTTTATCATTTTCTGCACTTGACTTTCTAGTTTGCAAATTACCTTCTTCACTGGAATAACCATTAAACTGTATCTTTAGTCTGTCTTTTTTATGTAGCCAGGAGTCACATTTATAATAGCTGGCACCATTCCTTAAAGGACCCATGGCATCTCAAACAAAACCTGCTTGCAAACTGCAGCCATTGTTTTCTGTCACTGATTATTGCTCGTATTGTTGACATTTGATGAGATGACTAGTTCACAGTTACTCCATTTTTACAAGCTGGCATGGTCTTCCTGCCTCCTTCCTCTGCTGCATACATCAGCTAACATATTCTGTCCCTTCTTGCAAACTTGATCACATCTTTCCACCCACATGCCTGTCTGGCTCTTTTGTGGTCCTCACCACCTCAAGGGTTCTTGTAGTATTTGAATGCTCATCCTTGTTTGTAATTGCTCCAGAGTTCCTGGATTTCCCTGCATACACCTCTGATCATTTCCTTGTTCATAAGCCTTTAAATGAGAACTAATCCTCACACCCATGCCTCAGCGCTCCACCCCTTGTGACAGTAGTCAAACCAAGAAATAGTAGTCAAACCCAAACCTCAAGGATAGGACAGATTTTACTGTCCTAGTCAGTAAAGTCACCGGGTACAGAAGAATATGAGCCTGTGTAGTTTGTCCTCTCATTGTCTGGTGATCTCAACAAAAATCTTAAATGTTAACACTATGGTTTGGGCCCCCACATGTACTGGTATGCTCCTCACATTTGGTGGCCTTCTGTTATGGACCCAGCCTCTTTTGGGGACCTTATCTTTTACTCTTTCCTCTCCCCAAACACATCCTCTCCTTGGAACATGAATATCTACATTTATGTCTACCAATCACTGCTTTCGGCAAACATTTAGACTGCTATTTTCTGAGTTTATATTTATAATGCTAAACACTGCACAATGGCTGTTATGCACTCAGTTCTGGAATCTTAATTGGTTCTGCAGGCAGCTCTGGGGCCATGAGGTTAGGTGGAGCTTCTGTGGAGAACTGACCTCAACAATGTTCTCAGGAAAATGGAACTTGAACTGACTTCTAACATGTGCAGGGCTTACAGCACAAGTCAGGTGGAAGCCCACATACATGCCACCGTCTTGTTTATTATTTCGCTCCTGAATTTTCTGTGGGTCTCGATCTGTATTTTTTTTTTAGGATTTATTTTATGTATTTACTCACACAAGAACTGGGGGGCAATCAGAGGTGCAGGGGATGAGAGGATTGACCAGAGACAGAAAGGGGACCAGAATAGGTGGATCTACTGAAATACACTGCTCAGGGGAGAAGTTTGAGACAGGGGAGGTCTGCTGCGCCATGTGGGTTAGGTCCCTGGCTGAAGATCAACTCAGAACCACAGAGGCTGGTAATAGCTTGATAGCACTGAGACTTTAATCCCTGCACCACCAGGGAGGCCCTGGTCTAGCTCTTTGAAGATTACCTTATTTCTTCATGTAAGCTTTTTTATTCCCTGAAATGGCATGCTCATTTTGTTCTATCATGAGTAATATTCCATCATAATATGGAGATATGAAAGCTTAAAAATAAAATATGTATTCAGTATTTCAACTTTGAATATACATTTATAAACATGGAAATAAAAGTAAATAAAAACATTCATAGATTAAAATTATTCCATTTTCATTCACTCTGAACTGGCATTTTCCTGTGAAGTTAATCAGATTACCTGTTACAACTAAAACGCGTAATTAAAAGGCCTACAATTTTACATAAAACTATATTTTATACATTCAATTAAATCTCATTAAAGATGTTATAAAAGTAGAACTGCTTCTAATTCTATGCCTCAAAGTAATCTGTTGATCATACAAAGAATGGTGATCCACTTTATGAAAGCTCTGTTTACAGCTATGTGTACAATTTCAAAAGTAAGATGAATTGTTTCTTATTACAAGTGTGTATCAGCTTCCATTTGCCACTGTTGTGAAAATCATTTCTAATTCATGAGTTCCTCCAAAATCACAAATGGGAACATCAAGATAAGCAAGAAAACAGATGTTTTAGACTACTGGGAATCAATACCTAATTATGCAAGAATCTATTGCATTCTTGCTGTCTGAGAAGAAGGATTTGACAAGTTAATTAATTTGTCTTTCCTCTTATCTAAGCACATCCATCACTCAAATCCTACTTCCATTCCCTATCAATATCTATCTCTAACATTGACAGGAATCCAATATACAAAGTCCATGGCACTCAGATGCAGTTGCATTTCATTTTGAGGTCAAAAGGCTCTTGTCCTGGATAGTGGACTGTTTGCTTATGACCTGAAAGGTGGTGCTGCTGGAGTGGAGGCTTCATTTTACATTGAGATGGTGCCCAGCCAAGTGCTGAGGGTTGAACTCTGCAAAGGAAGCTCCAGTGTGTGCTTTAATAAGTGGATTTTTCTGCTTGTGCTTATGAAATACACCCTCAAAAATGCCAGTTCTTTCCTGCTGGGGTGTAAAAGCAGTGCCAATGCAAGCAATCCATCAGATGCATATATTATTTGGATGTTATGCTAATTCCACACAGTAACTTCAAGAGTTTCATGAGCTCTAAGTGGACAAGAAACCTAGACTTTTAAGTTAAAATAAGTCTTTAACTTAAATCTCGATAGAGTCATGTGAAAAGTAGCTCCAGCTTTTCTTGTTCAGGAACCAGTTTATCATAGCTAGATTCTTGAGAAGTGACCTGACTAAAATTCCATTGATTTAAACTTCTTCAATTTGCCTCCTCAGTAAATCTAATCCCTTCAAGCCTCCAACTTCTATCTTTATCACATTTGGAGTCTACAGTCTATTATCTGTTATCAAAAGTGAATCTTGGGAGCATTTTAATACCTTTCCGATTCTCTCCTTCCATTGGTCAAACCCAACAGGTGAGATTCAACTGACTTTGGTCTCCAGGTATGGTTTGTAAGAACAGGGGAAAACATAAAAGCAATGTGGAGTGCTGGTCACGTTTAATTTAATTTTAAATTAAACACCAGAAATGTCAAACCAGAAAACAACACTGCCAGACAATCCCACCTCTGCTGGTTTCCTCACTTTCCCAAGCAACTGGTTCACATTCCCTCTTTCATCTACTCAGATAATGCTACATATTGCCTCATATTTCAACAAGAGAAGGAAAATCACAAGAAGCCAGGGTCTCCTGGGTGCTCTCCTTCCCCTTAGGAGGGGCAATTTAACCCTAATTTCAAATCCTTGGGCCGGAGCCCAACATGTTCCCTGTATCTGCAATTTCAGGTCCTTCCTATTTGTAAATCCCTCTGCAATTCTCTGACACATCTAGCCTCTCATGTTGCCTGACCAATCTCTTCTTACGTTAATATGCTTTATTGTCCTTCACCATGTAACAAGAGCAAAGAAATTCTCCCTATGCCAGGCATCACACTTGAATTACAATTCTTTTCTGTAGATAACTTTCAGAAGAAAATTTGAGAACTCTTCACTGTTATCTCCCCTTCTGTACCTCCCATTCTCTCTATAACCATGTCCACTGGATGTTCTCCTCAAATATTCATCAAGGGTTCTGATCAATACCATTGCAGTACATTGTTTTCTTCATCTCTGAATCTTCTTCTGGATTATTCTTTTGTAAAACTTTAAAGCCTTGAAGTTCGGTATTCGGTTCCTGTTCCTCCTCAGTTCTCTAGGTAATTCCACCTAACTTTGTGTTTTATAGGCTAACTATATCTCCCCCTCAATTAGAGTTGAAGATTACTACACTGATTACTTGATGTATGTACACGGATATGGATTAAACTTTATCCTTAAAATACACAATTCACATCTTCATCCACATACACAGAATCTGTATTTTCTATGTCAAAGAATTATGCTGTATTTTACATGATGCATAAGCAAATACACATTCGTCTTTATACCCTTTTTTCCTTTTCTCTCTATAGACATTCCATGTGCATCACTATTTCGTAATGCAAGCCAAATCAATCTAATTTTCTCTACTACAATTACTACTGCACTGTCACAAACAACCATCATTTCTCATCTGAACATTGCAAATGATTCTATGCCCTTGATATTCAGAGTGATAGCACTGGCAGTATCTGCTGGAAGACACTTAGAAATGCCAAGTTTCAGAGGCTGCCCCAGACCTACTTAATCTAAATCTGCACCTTAACAAGGTCAATATGTATGTGTTTTGTACGTCCGTTGAGGTCCATAATCTGACTACTGTCTATCTCTCTGAACTCAATTATTAATTTGCACTAGTGGCCTCTGGTAATGCCTTTTCTTTTTCCCTTTACTTAAAATCTTCAAAGTGGCTGCAGCCACTGCCCACGATGCTTTCCCCCCCACCCCCCGATGGTCAGTAGCTGGATTCTTGCCATTCAGGTGCTTGGCTAAATGTTAGCTCCCGAGAGTGTGGAGATATAATTTTTAATGGGTCTCTCAGGTATCTGCACATCAGCTAGCAGCCTATTTAAAAGACTGGAGTTTCCCAAACCTGTTCTTCAGCTGTGCCACAAACACTCTGTGTACAAAGCATTTAGTGCATCCTGCAATGAATCATTCTTCTGGAACTCTGTGGCATAGAGAACTAATGTAAACATGAAATCGATGCTGTCTTCTGTCCTATCAGTAATAAAGCTCTTCACATTCTTCCATATTCCATGAAACCATGGCATGACCAAAATGGCATCTGTGGAAGAGGAAAAGCTGATAAGGAACACAGAATTCCATAAAGCAAATAGTGTCGTGGAACTAAGGAAATCCATGAAGAAGTGGAATATAAATTTTCAAAGCAATAATTTTGTAACTTTTGCCTAAATTTGACTATTGGAAGCTAATGTCCATAACACAAATCCAAAATTAATTATGATAAACTATCCAGGGGCTATTTTTTTCCTTTTGAATACTTAGGATATTTAAAATGTTTTTAAACATTTAAACTATAATATTTTAATGATTCTTTTGATTCTTTCTTAAACACTGGTTGCCTGAACAGCTTCATGGCTCTGAAAAGATGGTAAGTCTTTATTCTTTAACAGTTTCCAAAAGCTTAGGAAAGAATTTTGTAATGAATTAAGTGTTCCTCTACATGGGCAACCTCCATATTGAATTACTAGATATGAAAAACTCATTATTTCAACATCTTAATTAATAGCACTTTTCAAGTGTAAGTAGCAATGGTAGTTAAATTTGTAGCATTACTCTATTATTACAATCCAGTTTGAGATATATTTCTTTATCCAGTGTTTTTCTGGCAAATTTATTCTATTCATTAATTCTTTAAAGTATTGTTGTGGTAAGAGGATGTGTGAAAACTCCCATCAGGAAAATTATTCATAGAGAATTAGGAGATAATAAATATAAGAGGTCTTAGTTATGTTAAAATTAGGGCTCCTTATTAATGTGGTGTGAAATTCTAGAATGTTATTTATTGTATATACAGTGACTAACATTAAAAATAAATTCACTGAAAGGAAAAAAAAATCAAATTTAGCTTTTAATTACAAACCAAAGGTGGGAAACGTCTAACATTACTTAGGTACTTATATAATGTTATCTCTGCTTATAATGTTATCTCTGCTTATGTAGTTCACTCATTTATAACTTTACTCACTTCATAGCTGCTTGAAGAATAACCAAAGGAAGGAAAAGTTGAATAAAAGGCATACGATTATTCTCACCACCTTTGAATATTAGATCAGACTCCATCCCAATGTCATGGCTCACCAAAAACTATGGGGTACAACTAAAGTGTATTTTGAGAAATAATAACGAGCTTAATTAAATGTATTTATTTAAACAGATGCTGAAAACAAACTGAATAGTCATTGAGTTCAAAAATTTAGGTAGGGACTAGGGAATATTATTTTTAAGAGGAAGTAGAAAAATAAATGCAATGCATAACATAATGAAATAGAAAACAGAAACTTGATAAATCTCTTGAGTGAATGCAAGAGCTGAATCTTTTCGTATGAAACAATAGAAGAGACATTTAGTTAACACAGCCAAGGGAAAAATATAGGTTATTATAAAAGGAAATGATTATGATTAAATATTCATAAACCTTAATGAGATGAAAGGAAATATGAGAAATGATACATTTTTCTCAATCCTATTCAGATCAGCATGAAAACTCTGATGGATTACAAAGAAATATAAATTATAGAAACTAATCCCAAATAAAATGCAGAAAATTATCATAATACAACATTCCTCAACAGCTACATATTAGAACAGTTTGGGAAGTTTTTCTATTTTATAAATGTTATTTGCCAAGTTATAATTGTCATAATTAAATCAGAACCTCTATAGTGTAGTACTCATTTGCCATTGGTTAAACTCCCCAAGTGACAACTCTGTAAAGCTCTAGTTAACAAGAAAACAAAAGATCAGTCATGATCTGAAGAGACTCAGAAAAGATGTGAGGAAAAAATAAAATTATCAGAGAAATCACTGTCACATTGTTAACAGCTAATGAAGGGGTTGAATGAGAAAGAGAAACAGAGAGAGAAAGAGACTTCCTTAGTTAACATTTGTGTCCTTAGCCAACATTTTAGATTATCATTGTCTGTAGGGCTGTCAAAAAATAAAACAAATAAAACAAAAAACACTGCAGTGGTTGAACTGCTAAGTCACAATTTAGGAAGGATCAGCGAATGGTCTTCCACCCAGGCACATTAAAACAGCAACACACACACACAATTTTATATATATATATATATATATATATATATACACACACACACACACACACATACACATATATTGTATATATTTATATATACACACATACACACACATATATATATATATACACACACACACATACACATATATTGACCTTTGTACAACGTTGTTCATTTTTATATAATGTTCAATTTCTCCCCTCAGGTGTACTCCCCATAAAATTCCTACCACCATGTCACCCCTGAACTGTCACCATAGTCTCTGAAACACAAGATCCACCATACAATTTGGCTTTTGCCAAAGGCTCTATCTTCCTTAGCTAGCTTTCCGTGTATTCACAGAATTTAACTGTTATTTACAGTTAGAGAAATTAACAATATCATATAGGAAAAACAAATTCAGCAGCTATTTTTTTTTATTGGACTGTATTTCTGGAGAAAATGAAATTGAATATAATATAATATAATAGCTTGTAGAACAGTGGTTTTCAAAGTGCGATCTATGCACTTACTTGGGGAACCCAAGATGGTTTCAGGGGGTCCTTGAAATCACAACTAATTCTGAAATGATAGGAGACATTATTTGTTTTCTTTTTTTCCCACTGTGCTAATATTTGCACTAAAGTTGCAAACTCAGTGGTAAGTAAAACTGTGGGTGGCTTATCATGAATACAATCAGTGACAACAAACACTTCTTTTTTTCCGTGTTTTTGATCAGCAAGTGCTCATTGGAAAACAAATGCACATCAGTCTCATCTTCAATGAAGGCGTGAGATAATGCCATTAGTGACTGGCAGTGGTAGGTGCACACCTTTAATATTATGTGTAAAAATATGTAAAGGAAATTGCTTATCAAAGTGCAATTACTGCCTTAGTGAAAGTGAAGAGTACAGATCAGTTTCCTCATGACAACTATTCACATGATTAGAGACAACCGCAGACTTTCTCTTGCACACAGGAATGTTCTTAATTTCTTTACCTAATATTTTAAAAATATTCCTACCATTCCATTGTTCTCCAAATTGTCATCATGCTTCTTAAGGTAAAGATCTAAAACTAAATAGATAATCATGTGTAGCCTGACCAGTGAGCACTGATGGTCGCCATTCTAAACGCCTGATTTCTAGTACAGTACCTTATGCTTTAGATTATTACCTTCTTGCTTCCTGAGACTGAGAATATTGGAAGTTTAGGTACCTAAATAATGTTAGTAAGCCAGGCTCAGGCTCCTGGCAGTTGTTCCCAGCAAGATGCCTACTCAGTTAAAAGATGGGGCAGGGGGGAGGGGGTTTGGGGTCTTGGGGGAGGGCTCCATGGTGGCTATCAAGTTACAGCCAGCCACTGCAGCATGAGTGATCCTGGCTGGCCAGGGAGCAACCCACATGGTGCAGCGGACCTCTATTGTCTTACCCGCTGCTCCCCTCAGCAGTCTATTTTAGTAGATCCACCTGTTCTGCTCTCCACTCTGTCTCTGATGAATCCTCTCACCTCCCGTACCTATGGCCTGCACCCCAGTTCTTATATGCATAAAAAATCTTAAAAAAAATAAAAGTTCAGTGGGATTATTGCAAAGGCATGTAGGAAACAAGAATGACTTATAAATCATAAGTTCTATTTCTGCATGCTGATATTGTCTTTGTTATCTGTGCTTTCAAGAAGCACTAAATAATTTTTATCAAAATAGTTGGTTTGCTGTGTGCCAAAATAGTGTAATGAATACATTCAATTAACATTTGCTTAAATTTTAACTTTGTGCCAAGCATTTTGACCAAAAGCGAAACAGAATGGAAAATACAGTCTTGAGTTAATCACTTCATATAGTAATTTTTACTTCCCATTTATATTATGTCCAGCATTCTGCTTTCCATATTGATGACATATCAAATTTAATGAGGTGGGTGGTGAGTGAACTCTCCATGTACACTCTGATGAAGAACTCGCTCCGCAGGCCTTATGAGGATCACATTCTGAGAATGAGACAACTCTTCCTTATCTTTCAGAATAGTGATAAACCGATCTACTATTTTTTTTAAAGTTCAAGTATTACATTTTAAGTGATTTTACAATCTGATAAGCTATTTCTGAAGCTAATAATTTTTATGAGCATGATGAAATCAACCCACAAATAAACTGACGAGGTGAGTATGACACATCATCACCACCACAATGTGCTGAATTATAAGAAGTTAATATTCTTATATGGGCCATAACTTTGCAGCCTATTGTAATGGACTAATTTAGCCCATTGTAACTATGGTTAAGTTGAAAATAATGACAGTTGCTTTTTTTGTGTATTCACAGGACATGTAAATGACAGTAAGGCACACAAAAAATGATTTTGCCCTCAGTAATTGACAATGTAAAGAAGTAGATATTGCTACCTGCAGCACTGATAGAAATAGTTACTAAAGTTCTGATGAAGAGATACGTAATCTTCACTGGCCTTCCAGTTGTGAATAACAAACAAACATCCCAGTAAGGATTATGTGCTTTCTTATTGTCAATTCCTGGAGATGATATAGGTGATAAAAAAGATTTGCATTCTGCTGAATTGCCAAGACTAAAGTTCAAGTGATGGTGCAAACTACAAGAGAGAAAATTTCCTATGTTCTCTCTTTTTTCATTTATTGATGTAAAAAGTTACGGGACCCTAAATTTATTTGAGCATATATTTATGTACAAATTTATTTCTACTTTCATGTCTATAAAAAGTGATGGCTCGCCATGATTTTCCCAGATAATTCTTTCCATTTGTATTTTCTTAGCTCTACACTGGAGAGAAATGGAGTAAGTACATCATTAAAAAATGAAAAGGAAATAAAACTAACTGAAATGGAAAGCCTCATTATTACATTGGGTTGTTTAGGAAAGTCTGAATTTTGAATCTTTAAAGTAACTTGGATTATTTGTCTGATTCTAGAACTCTATCAACAGTGCATTCAATAGTTCACTTTGTCAGAAAAGGGTTACTCTAGCAGGGCAGCCACCAGCCTCTCCACTGCAATCATCAAACCCAGACTCATTCTACTCTCCATCCAAAGATCCTTTAAAACAAAATCCTGAAAACCTCATGTCCTTACTTAACACAGTCCCTCTAACCTCTATGTCTTGGGACATCTGCAGTCATCTGACCCACTTTCTCTTCTTCACACTGTAGTCCTGGTATATTAGACTCCTTGCTTTTTCTTAAATACAATAATCAAACTCCTGCCTCCACTGTTGAACTTGCCCCTCCTGCCTGAAATACCTGAACTCCAGATAGCCACATAGCTCAGTGCTTTACATTCCCCAGATGTCTACTCAAAACCCTCCTCCCAGAAGACCTCTGTGATTAAGCTATGCAACCAATGAATTGTTTCCTTTGTACTTAAGCCCCGTCAACCTACTTAATTCTCCCCCCATCAGTATAGCTGACATTATAGAATGTACTGTTTCCTTGCTGACAGTTTTTTGCGGTTTGAATTTTATCACCCCATAACCGTGTGTTGAATCTCAACCCCTGTATCTCAAAATGTGATTGTATTTGGTGACAGATCTTTAAAGAGGTCATTAAGCTAAAATGAGGTCCTGAGGGTGGACCCTAATCCAATGTGACTGATGTAGTAAGAGCAAGAGCTTAGGATGCAGACACAACCACATAGGGAAAGTCACAGGAACATCCAGGGTCACCGATAAGCCAAGGGCAGAGATCAAAGACAAAACCGAAACTGTCAGCATCTTGATTCTAGACTTATAGACTCCATAAGTGAGAAAATAAACTCCTGTTACTTAGATCACCCAGTCTCTGATACTTTGTTAGGGAAACCCTGGCAAATCAATAGAGTCTTTCTCATTGCTCTGCATTACCCACCCCTGGCAAAATATGTATTATTCTAGAAAGATGTTAATCCAGAATAACATTGATATTTGTTGAAGCATTGCCATAAATAAAGTGTTATTTGATATAGAAATTCCAAAATTTTAAAGGTAGTGAACATGGCTCCTCTCAAAATGATCCTGAAACTTTTCAAATATTTTGTGTCCATGTGCACATTTTCCACATTTAGTAACAACAGCAGAAAGATAAGTTTCCTTTTCCCATACAAACACTATTATTTATAACTGAATACTGAACTTTGGCATTGTTTTTTAATGAAATAGGAAAGCAAACATGATAAAAAATATTGCAATACTCAAATTGAACAACAGGTCAAAATATGTGGGGTATAGAATAGTGCAAGTGGGGATTTTAGAGGCTTTGGCTTTGAAAATAAAATTTTTCAGTTATACTGAGGTCATGATTAATGATTGTAGTAGATTAAAAAATTGGCCACTATTTTTTCCCCAGCCCCTTCCTTCAAGAATTGGAGTCTACTCTCAAGTCCTTGAATCTGGATTAGCATGAGACATTCTTGAAAGAATTGAAAGTGGCAGAACCAATGTGCTTAGAGTTTTGGGCTGTGCCCAATTCCTGAAGTTCTGTTATTTTTTCCCCCAATTCCTGTTGTTCTTTAGAAGTCTTGGCCACCAGACTGAGCAAGACCACAGGAGGATGTGAGGTCAGTGGAGAACCCCCAAGTGCAGTAATTCCCAAGAACTGCCAACAGTCTGCAGATACACAAATGAACTCCAGACGAGGTTGTACATTGCCTGTTACAAGCAATGATGATGTGAACCTACTCAATCATGTATCCTGGTAGAAAAACATGCATGCATGTCTCTGTGGACTATAGCGAGGAGAAGAAATACTGGATCACCAACTGCATGCAACAGATAAAAGAAAGCTATGTCCACACTGCCTAAATCATATGAAAATTACTTTGTGAAGAAAGTAATGACCTGGAAGCCAAGAGCCATTCATGGGGCCTCCCTGGTGGTGCAGGCGGTTGAGCATAGCGCTGTGAAGCTGTCCGTAGCCTCTGCAGCACAGGTTTGATTCTGGCCAGCCGCAAAGATACCCACACAGCACAGCAGACCGCTCCTGTCTCGCCCGCTGCTCCCCTCAGCAATGTGTTTTGGTCAGGCTGCCTGTTCTGTTCCCCGCTCTGTCTCTGGTGAATCCTCTCACCCTCTCACACATCTGGCCTGTACCCCCTTTTGTATGCATAAATAAAATAGATAAATCTTAAAACAAAAGAATTGTTAAAAAAAAGAGCCATTCATGGAGAGAATTCATCAATGTGCAATATCTAGTGCATACGACATCTGAGAAAATGTCATTTTTTGGAAATTAGGCAGATACCACTATTGGTAGGAAAGAGAGTTAAGATTAGGAGATAATTTTTTTTTTTAAACGATAGTAATATTTTTTTTTTTTAAGATTTTATTTATTTATTTATTTATTTATATAAGCACTGGGTACAGTCAGAAGCGCGGGAGGGTGAGAGAATCCACCAGAGCCAGAGCGGGGAGCAGAGCAGGCAGAAGGACCGAAGTACACTGCTGAGGGGAGCAGCGGGCGGCAGGAGAGGTCTGCGCACCATGCGGGACCCTCCTCCGGTGGCCGGGGAGCAGCCGGGGAATTGAACCGGCGCCACAGAGGCCGCGGGCAGCTTCGCAACCCAGCGCTCAACCGCTGCGCCACCGGGGAGGCCCTAGGAGAGAATTTTAAGGAGGAGAAATTGAATGCTAGGAGACTCATTAGTGAGGAATGGGGGAAGATAAAATAAATAATCAATAAAGAGTGTTAGTGGGTTAAAAGTGTTCAATATTTATGCATTTATCAGATACCTGGCTAGAGAAGATCAAAACTTTAATTGCAGAGATGATCTCCAATATGTAGGTTATATAGAAGCACTTAAAGAAGCTATTGAAGTTTTCAAAGAAAGACTGAGTAACCAACTAGAAATATAAGACGGCAATGGGAAGGGATTATTGACATGGAATAAAATGTGATCACATAGGGTTAAAGTAAAACATATATTACATATCTGCATATATACCGTATATTGTATACTATTATAAGGGATATAAAAGTGTTTTATGTCTCTGAACTCAGAACAAGAGTTATTCTGACATTTAAAAGAAAAATGTCAACCTAATCAAAAGGTGATCTAAAGCAAAGGAAATTTTCCAAGACAAGTAGTTTTCAATGAAGGAATTCCAGGTTTCAGTGAGGCTTAGGAGATTATGAAGACATTTGTGAGTAGTCTGTGGGTTTAGGAACATTCATTTATAATGGAATGGTGGCCTCAGTTTTCACCATGATGTGGGTTAGGTGGAATGCTAATAGCTAAATGATGAATTTAGGGTTCAGCTTTACAACTCAGAAAATGTAAGTCCCAAGAGTCTGTTCTTTGAGATAAGAACAAAGATACTAGGTATGTGGGAATGCTTTAACAGATGGGTCTAATTACCTCAGTTTTCAAACATACTGTGATAAATATTGAATTTTAGAACAGTTTCATGTTGTTTAATTTTAAATATGCATATTGATTTCCTCTACTTTTAGCCTCCTTACTTACATTAAAAAAATTTGAACAGGTCTGTGCATACCTGAGTCAGTGTCCTTCAGTCACTCTAAAGAACTTTCATTGCCCCTTGTGCCAGAATTTCAAGAGTGAGTCACACATCTTTATGAGTTTTGTGCTCACAAAGAAAATTAGAAATTCCAGGAAAGAACTGAAAAATAGATACCACCAGCAAAAGCATTTCTCTACGTATATTTGAAATGTTTTGATATTTCATAAAGGTTAGCTGTTCCCTTACATATCATATGCATGTTTTCAGAGGAATGCCCACGAGAGAAAAATAATTGTCTCCTAATCATGAATTTCTAAATTCTGTTTCATTTTGATTCATAAAGCTAAGAAGGCACTAATTGCTATTTTTTAAAATTTTGTCTGAGTTGCATGTAATTTTTCAAAGAAACTTGGTGACCCCTTCCTTCTATGTGTTATTTTCAGAACAGATCTTCTGCCAGATCTTGTTCCTTATAGAGTGTATTAATCTATTGTGGTTAGAATCAAACTAAAATACATTAGGAAGGTACCTCTTCCTGTGACATCATTACAATTCCTTAAAAACCATATTCTTAAAAGAATTTGAATCAACACATTCTGATTTTTCAGGCTACCATCTCCCCCCCACCTTTGCAATTTGAAAAGTTTCTGATCAACAAAACTTAAATATTTGAAGAACATTGCCCTTACAGAAATGTCAAGCACCAGGTAAAGCAACTAGTTATGTTTCCATTCACTGAAGCTTCTGAGACTTACAGACATCTGGAAGAACCAAATCAGAAATCAGGTGCAGCTAGACATAAAAACACAAGAATATCTTAAACACAAGGGAAAGCTTTCCAATCAAAAGAAAAAAAAAAAACTAATTCTAATTTTTTCATCTCGTGTTATGAAATGGGAAAGCAATGCTAACACACATAAAGGTGGACCACAAAAACACATTTTAGAAGTTTTTATTTCTAAATTTAATTTCATTCGATTTATATGGGAATTTATACTAAGGACTGTGTTCATGCACTCTTCAGAGATGGTGAAATCAAAACTAAGAAAGGGATGAGAAAGAACTGCAAAAAAGAATCATAGGAATTAAACAATTAATGCTGTTTGGAATTATGCCAGGTGAATTATGTGATCTTAATAGCTATCTGTAGCTTTCTGAAAGTTATATTAACCTAGTCATTATTTTTTAATTATATATACTCACCAATATAAACAACATGTACTCAACAGATATAAATAAATAAACATATATGTCATATTGGGGGGGGTGTGCTTACAGTAACATCATAGGTTCCACAGTACTAGGAAAAGTGCACATATTGTTGAGGAATGCAGCGAGGCTATGGAGAAATAATAATCACAAAATTCCTGGAATCCACTGAAATTTAATCAGTGGCTTTACTTTTCAAAAAAGGAATTACACAGTTGCGGGAAAAGCTTAAATAGTAGGAAGCCCAAAAGGAGGATTCAGAGAAAAGCTCACACCAGGCTTCCTGAACCAGTGGTGTGAGTAGGTCAGTTTGAGTTTGCAGAGTTCGGGAAGCAGGCCATGTGCGGCTGGCTGAAAAGTGGGCCATGTAAGGCTGACGCTTCTTGTTGCCAGTGTTCCTGTGCATTTGCATCCGCTCCTCTGAATGAGCGCCCAGACACAGCTGGTTACAGGAACCATGGTGGGAAAGATCTCAGTGCAGAGTTGAATGAGGGCGGACAAATTGGAACCTGCCCGATGTCCTTCTCCAGGGACTAAACCACAATGATCTTCAGGGTGTCATAGCTGTTCCTGACTTCTTCCTCCAAACGTGGGTCAATTATTTTTCTTCAGAGTCATGTGAGCAAGAGGATTCTCTGCCATGGGGTGCCAACCTTACTATTCTATAGCCCCATTGAAAGGGAAAGTGAAGTGCTAACATCAATTCCATAAAATGCTTATGTGGCAGCAATGCAGTCCATATTGAAAACAGAATATGCCCATTTTTGACTTTCTATCTTTTCTTGAATATACATCAGTAGAAGAAATCAAATAATGGTGATGCGTCTTCTGTTTCACTTTTGGATGCTATGATTGCAATTGTCTAAGCAGGCAAGAACATATTTGCTATATGTCTGTCTTTTGCATTGCACACTGTCTTTGAGGTTCACTCTTTTTGTGAATAAAATGGTTGCTCTGTGTTTAATCAACTGCTTCTGGTGATGTTACAGCTCCTTTAGTTGCAACATTTTTTTTTCTGCTTTCATTTGTTGTAACAGTTAATCATAACTTTTGAAACAAAAAAAAATATTTACTACTTTTTCCTGTTGTATTGACATGTATTACTAGGTCTGTCACTTAGACAATGAGAAAAATAACAGCTGTTGGGTTATTGTACTTGAAAGTCATTTTTATACTACTTTCAGCAATGTCTACTAAAAATTTGACCGATATCTCTTGGCGAGAAATAAATTCTTCATGGGAAAATAATGGAATCATTACAGAGAGAACACAAATATGAAATATATTACCATTAATCCCTTTCTCATTTCCAAAGCTTACAATCATTTGGGAGATGTTTGTTAGAATGATGTATGTGTTTAATTTCCTCCAAATTAGCTTAACAGACATTTAAAATCCTTGCAATACTTGGAAAATCTAATTCCACAAGAGTTGTGATATACAGTGGAAGCTCATGCTTTAGAGAATGAAAATATTTTTAATTATTTGATTTATATTATTGATGGGAGCAAGGTGAATTCCTTCATTATGTCACTGGGAGTGCTGGGACCCTTGCTTCTCCATCACACTGGCAGTTCCATCAGGTCCTTGTAATGTGTATTTCCAGTCCCACAGTCACTGGGGATCAGTGTGTGAAATACCAAGGATGCTGGAGCAGTGTAAACCAATTCTCTTGAGCACCATTACTTCATTTTTTCCCCTCTAACAAGAAGCTCATAAATAGCTTTGTAACACTGGAAAAAGTGGACAATTCTTGTATTTCAGGTCCTGGGCTGAAGCATTTACTCCACTTTTGCATTGCCAGATTTTTGTTTTGCCAATGTTTTTGTCTTTGGGCCAAAGAATTGCATCAAACCAAATTAGTGCATTTTAATCATAAGCATCTTTATGTCATTTTGACAGATTGTGCATTTGGGTAAGGAAGGCTAGGTGTGAAAATTGTCATGCATACATTAAGTCTCAACATTCTCCAAGTGGCTGAGGAAACTAGGTCTTAAACAGTCTGAGTGCTTTTCCACATTGTAATGTTTTGCTCAAACGTATGAACCAATGAGACTGCATTTTTTACTCTGCTATCAAGTAGGGAGGTTTATATCAGTAAATATTGGTGATGTCTATCTTGTATCTTAGATGGTTAAGTATGATTCATCTTGTCACTCTATGCCTTTGTGTGCCTACTGGATGCTGAAGAAAATTTTAGAAGCCACATGTTGAAGACAGAAACAATTCTGAAATATTCAATCCCCAAAACTATTTCAAATAGAACCTGCAGTCTCTGTCACTCCTACCACTGAGCAGGAGTGCCCGCTTTGGATTTTAGTTAAGGGAGAAATGAATTTCTGCTTCACTAAGTCACAAAAAGTTAGGAATTCTAAACATCTTGATTTAACTTAACTTAGTACCATACCAAAGTGAGTTATTAATAGCATATAACCATTGCTATTTATTTAATAGACAATAATTTGTGGTTACTCTCACATCTTTGATGACTTATATACAGAAACTTCAATAACTTTTTTCTCTGTTTGGCAAACTACGTAGAACACATCTCATTAAATCAGATTCTAGTAACACAAATATCTAATCATTTGGAAAGTTTGGGTTTATAGTTAATATTAGAAAAACTGAAAATTAGGGGCCTCCCTGGTAGCCAAAGGGGTTAAGCACAGCACTGTGAAGCTATCTGCAGCCTCTACAGCACAAGTTTGATCCCTGACCTGTCAGGGAGCTACCCACATGGCACAACAGACCTCTCCTGTCTCACCCATTGCTCCCCTTGGCAGTGTCAGTCAGTCAGTTTGCCTGCTCTGTTCCCCACTCAGTCTCTGGTGAATCCTCTCACCCCCAACCCCATACCTCTGGCCCATACCCCAGTTCTTGTATGCATAAACAATCTTTAAAAAAAGAAAAATAGAAAATTAAAATTTTTCATAGAATGAATTGCTAGGCAAGAAAATATTGTAAAATCAAAATTGTAAATTAACCCAGACACAAGAGTTAGATATTTGAAGAATTTTAGGCAGATAGAATACAGAATATAGCTGAAATTGGTCAGCTGTTATCTAAATATTTTGGGTTAAGGAGAGATAATGCACAAAAGAACAACAGAAATGCCGCATGATCTTGCAGTGAAAAGGGGATTTAAAAATTTCACATTGGCCCATAGTCATAACACACAACTCTGTAAAATGAGAGCTATGTTTTATATCAGCAAACCACCCATTTTCTTTTCTGTCAGCCTGTCGATGATCCTGACTTGTCAGTTTCAAAACAGTAAAAGTGATTTTAAATGAATGCTTATGTGACAAATGGACTGTTAACATGCTCTCTGAGACACACCCTTTGACAATTCATTATATGAATATGGAGAAAACACATGCATTTAAGTTTCATGCTTTTTAGGTTTAACAAATGCTATCTACAACAATGCTGGTATATATTTATTCAGTACATACAAAAGTAAATAAATAATTATTTTGGGTCCAAGGGAAGTTTGTTCAACACTGTTGACTGGTATCCAGTGTTGGATCATTTTCTGTAACATACCTAGAGCTGTATCTTCTGTCTTCACCTCTCCCTGCTCTGGGTCCATGGAAAGATCTGCCAAAACTGAGATTAATAGGGCCCCCCTGGAGACCTAGGGGCTAAGTCTCAGTGCTATCCATGCTATGGCCTAAGTTCAATGCCCAGCCAGGGAGCTGACCCACATGGCACAGCAGACCTCACCTGTCTTGCCTGCTGCTCCCCTCAGCAGTGTATTTCAGTAGATCTGCCTGTTTTGATCCCCACTCTGTCTCTGGTGAATCCTCTCACCTCCTGCACATCTGGCCTGCACAACATTTCTTCTACTCAAAAAATAAATTAAATTAAATTAAAAAATACTGGTATTTCCACCACAGAACTCCCAGGGGCCAGCCACTCACCCATACCTCATAACTTGTAGTGCTCCTCTTTAGCATGTAAATTTATTTGTGGTGGAAAATACAATGCATTTGCTATTAAAAACAAAGAGTCCTGGGCCTCCCCGGTGGCGAAGTGGTTGAGCGCTGGGTTGCAAAGCTGCCTGTGGCCTCTACAGCGCCGGTTCAATCCCCGGCTGCTCCCCGGCCACCGGAGGAGGGTCCCACATGGCGCGCAGACCTCTCCTGCCGCCCGCTGCTCCCCTCAGCAGTGTACTTCGGTCCTTCTGCCTGCTCTGCTCCCCGCTCTGGCTCTGGTGAATTCTCTCACCCTCCCGCACTTCTGACTGTATCCAGTGCCTGTATACATAAATAAAGATAAATCTTAAAAAAAAAAAAAAAAAAAAGACTTCATGAAAGTAGTAAACTTTAAAAAAAAAAAACATAAAACACAAAGAGTCCTTCAAGTGGACTCTAAACAAACCTGGTAAAGTTCAGAAGACTTTCAGGAGTCTTTCTAAGGAAATAAAATGCCATAGAAGAAGCTTTACTCAAATGATGCCAGGATACGTCCTCATACAGAATCTCTCACCAAACAAGTAGTTAATTTCACTTAATTACACTTAACTCTATTAAAGATAAGCAGTGGCAGAGGGTTTAAATTTGTTGGGCCTATATCTTAAACTGTCACAAAATCTCTGTCTGTATTTGTTAGTGACGATGCATGCACATATATAACATAATCAAACTATTAGAATAAATCAAGGGAGCTGAACATTTACACTTATTTAAGAGAAAAACAAAATATTTTACTGAATATTCTTCCACTGAACCAGTTTCATTATGCTATCTGAACTCACTCTTTTTTTAAGATTTATTTAGTATGCATACAAGAACGGGGGTACAGGCCAGAGGTGTGGGAAGTGAAAAGATTCACCAGAGACAGAGCGGGGAAAAGAACAGGTAGATAGACCCAAATACACTGCTGAGGGGAGCAGCGGGCGAGTCACAAGAGGTCTGCCTGTGTCATGTGGGTATCTCCCTGCCTGGGGATCGAACTCGCACTGCAGAGGCTGCAGACAGCTTCACAGCACTGTGCTCAGCCCCCTGTGCCACCAGGGAGGTCCTATCTGAACTCACTCTTAAACGATGAATTAATTATTCCAATGAGAGCATATGCATTATTAAGAAAACTGCAGTTCTCTCTCTCTTCAATGATTTCCTGAATCAATGGTTTCCATTTCATATATTTGGTCAATTAATTTTAATGTTTATTAAAGTGTCCAGCTAGCTCTGTCTTTTACAAAATCCAAGGTGGTTAAAAATCAAATATGATCCTCACAATATATGTTTTATTGATTCTTTGTCCACTTGAATGGATATGAAAAGTAACAAAAGAGCTGATACCTGTTTCCATTGGCACTTTGTTCATACTCTTGTTATAATTATCCATTTTCATAATATTCCAGAAAACTCAGTTTTCACATCTTACATCATAAGTGATCTATTCTTTTTTTTTTTTTTCTGAATCTATCAATACAGTCAGTAACATTTCTAACAAAGTAAGGGAATGACTGAAATTATGTCCAGAAAATAATTGGTTTATATATGTAAGGACATAACGGGTCAAATTGTTAAATCACACCCACACACATTTCACACAGTACAATTGGAGTTAAGGATTCAAGAAACTAGGCTTACAATGCAGAAGTGAAAATCATCTTGAGTTGGAGAATTTTGGCCATTTGAGAAAAACTTCCTTAAAGTTCTTTCCTTTCCTGCATTAGATCAATGGCTAATTTCATATTTAATGCAATTGTTTTATAGTTGCATAGTCCCATTTTACTTCCCCATTAATTATATATTCATTTGTATTGCTTTAATAAGCACAGACTAAGTAGATGAAAAATTCAACATTCTTTCATGATAAAAATCCAACAAACTGAAATTTGAAAGGAACCTTTTTTTTTTTTTAAATACCTTTTTTTTTAAGATTTATTTATTTATTTATACAAGAACAGGGATGCAGGCCAGATATGCAGGAGGGTTAGAGGACTCACCAGAGACAGAGAGGGGAACAGAACAGGCAGACTAACGAAATACACTGCTGAGGGGAGCAGCGGGCGAGATAGGAGAGGTTTGTCATGCCATGTGGGACCCTTGCCGGCTGGCCAGGATCGAACCCACACTGCAGAGGCTGCAGACAGTTTCACAGCGCGGCACTCAACCACCTGTGCCACCACCAGGGGAGGCCCTGAAAGGAACTTTTTAATCAGGTAGGGGTAGCTATGAAAATCTCACAACTAACAGCGATTCCCCCCCTATTAATAAGACAATAATATCTGCTCTTCTCACTTCTATTCAACGTCAAACAGGAAATTTAAGTTAAGGAATTAAGGCAAGAAAAATAAATTTAGAAAAGCAAATTAGAAAAGAAGCAGCAAAACTATATCTATTTGAACAAGACTACACCTTATCTGTTGAAAATCCTATGAATCTCCATCAAAAAAGTTTTTCAGGGAGTCCCTGGTGGTACAAGGGATTAAAACACAACCTATGAAGCTATCTGCAGCCACTGCAGCACGAGTTCGATTCCCAGCCAGGGAGCTACCCACATGGCACTGCAGACCTCTCCTGACTCACCCACTGCTCCCCTTAGCAGTGTATTTCAGTCAGTCTGCCTGTTCTGTTCTCCACTCTGTCTCCGGTGAATCCTCTCATCCTCCACACCTGTGGCCTGTACCCCAGTTCTTGTATGCATAAATAAATCTAAAAAAAAGATTTTTCAAATGAACAAAAAAGTTCATCAAAGTTGCAGGAAGCAAGATCAATATGCAGAAGTGTATTTCTCCACAGTAGTAATCCACAACCTAAGTCAGAACCATAATGAGACACCAGTTCTCACAACTGGGATAACTCTGTCAGAAAACATGGGTAACAACAAGAGTTGCCAAGGATGCAGAATAATTGAGTATCCATACATCACTGGTGGAAATGCTGCTTTGACAAATAACTAGCCAAGTTGGGGGGGGCATTATGGGATGTTGGTGAGGACTGTAGTTGTCTTAGTGGTGGGTGTGGTATGATAACATAACTGAAGGTGTGATCTACTTCTGAATCAGATACACTGCTGTAAACTAATGGTACTTTGAGGAAAAAAAAAATCACATTATGCTAAGTGAAAGGAGCCAGTCCTAAATACCGCATATTGAATAAATTATACCGGAAATATTCAAAATAGGCAAATTTATAGAGATAAAAGTAGACTAGGATTTGCCTTGGGCTGAGGAGAAATGGTGACTACTAATAAGATTAAAGTTTCTTTTTAGGCGATGAAAATGTTCTATGAAAATGTCCTGAAATTAATTCAATTTATATAATCCATTATTGTATAAAATCCATCACTGCAATTGATATAATCTCGAACTATAAAAAACACTAAATTGTGCACTTTTATTTTCCTCCCTTCATTCAGTGTATCACCAAATACTGACAATTTTACCTCCTAAATCTTTTGTGAACAATTCCCTTTTTTTTCCAACTTCCCCCACCCCATACATCCTTTTTGGACCTCACGGCCTTTCTACAAGCTTTGGTTCTCCAAGTTTAGAGATATAGTGATGACTAAAAACACTGATCAAAACACGGCTGAGGCTTCCTTATTGGGAGATCTGGGGGACACCCTGGAATCTGCTTCGCCAACAAGTTCCCAGGTAAGACTGTGGCTCTGCCATTCAGGAGGACACTCAAAAAACCACTATCATAGACAATTACATTAATTGTCTAACCTGTCTCCATTTCTCTAGTCTTGACCCCAATAAATTGATTTTCCACACTAAAGTCAGAGTAATCTGTTCAAAATGAAAATGTGACCTTATCATTATCCTTTGTAAAATCTTTATTGCTTAATCACCCATAAGACAAAGTTATGTTGTGTTAACTCGGCAGAGAAAAGCCTACCAAGCCTCATCACTGAACATTTCTCCAATCATCTTTAGCCACTAACTTTTACACCAATTGTATTCCTATAATACTGAATTTTTTAAAACTTGTACTGCATACTATATTTCTTTAAGATTTATTTTATTTATTTATACAAGCACTGGGTACAGTCAGAAGTGCGGGAGGGAGGGTGAGAGAATTCACCAGAGCCAGAGCGGAGAACAGAACACTGTTCTAGACTAAAAACACTGAAAAAATACTTTTTAAAGATTTTATTTATTTTTGCATAAAAGAACTGGGGTATAGGCCAGAGGTGCAGGGGTGAGAGGATTCACCAGAGACAGAGTGGGGAGCAGAACAGGTGGATCTACTGAAATACACTGCTGAGGGGAGCAGCAGGCACGGCAGGAAAGGTCTGCGCGCCATGTGGGACCCTCACCAGTGACCAGGGATCGAACCTGCACTGCAGAGGCTGCAGGCAGCTTCACAACCCAGTGCTCAACCACTGTGCCACCAGGGAGGCCCTGTACTGCATACTTTTGAGAAAGAGTTATGGTATTCAAATATCAGCCTCCATGTCTTACAAGGAAAACAAAGAGAAGTGCTTTGTAGGAGTTCACTTATCTTTCTATTGTCAAAATTTTCAAATCTGCAAAATAATGTTGCGGAGGCTGTGTTAGACTTTAAGTGTGAGATGGAAAATACTCCTGATGTTTTTCCCTCAAGAAAACTGTAATGTAGTAAAGGCACTATATAAATGAGTAAACAAACACATTAAGTATTAATGAATTCTGTAGAATACTGTGAGGAGCAAACTGCTGTGAAGGTTTAAAACAAAACAAAGCAACTTAGTATATGGTTATATTAATGTACCTCTACCAGGAGGTTGGTATAAACTTTGATTTGAGGAATAGTGATGGATAATTATGTGCTAAGTTGCAATCAGGGCTAACAACAGCTGTGAAGTGTTTGAAGTAGGAAAGGGGCCAGTACACAGGCCATGAGGGGGCAGAGATGGGTAGTGTGTCTGCAGGGTGAGATGAGTACACACCAGACAGCGGGGGGTGGGGGGCACATTTAGGATGAAAGATAAGGGACAAGGACAACTGTCTTTGAAAAGTGTGGGGTGGGGCCTCCCCAGTGGCACAGTGGGTTGGGCGCAGTACTGTGAAGCTGTCTGCAGCCTCTGCAGGGCCATTTGATCCCCAGCTGGCCAGGGAGCTACCCACATGGCAAGGCAGACCTGTCCTGTCTCACCCACTGCTCCCCTCACCAGTGTTTTTCGTCCATCTGCCTGTTCTGCTCCCTGCTCTGTCTCTGGTGAATTCTCTCACTCTCCCGCACCTCTGGCCTATACCCAAGTTCTTGTATAAATAAATAAATATTAAAAAAAGAGAAAAGTGTGGGGTGAGCTGTGGACTCAAGAAAAACAGAAGACAGAATATTTAAAATCCACCTCAATGAAGAATGTGTCCTGCCTTGACCATAATGGAAATGGACAGTATAGACTCTCTAAAGTACATTTCCGGAAGAAACCATCGATGGATTAAGATCAAGGACAGCGACAGCTTCAACCACTGGCAGATTTTTGATGTGGACAGTGGGCTTGATGGAGACATTTATCAAGGTAAGGAAGAAATGAGGGTGAGGACACAATAGGTTTTGGGGTGGAAAGCAAACATTCAAATCTGCTTCTCTCTATTCCTCTGCATGATCCAAACTGAGATAAAAAGTAATTGAGTAGAGGACACCACAGAACTTGGTTCTAGACCAAAAACACTGAAAAAATAATTTTTAAAGATTTTATTTATTTATTTTTGCATAAAAGAACTGGGGTACAGGCCAGAGGTGCAGGGGTAAGAGGATTCACCAGAGACAGAGGGGGAGCAGAACAGGTGAATCTACAGAAATACACTGCTGAGGGGAGCAGCGGGCAAGACAGGAGAGGTTTGTTGTACCCTATGTGGGTCAGCTACCTAGCTGGGGATAGAATTCAGGCCATTGGGGTGACAGCTCTGAGACATAACCCCTAAACCACCAGGGAGGCCCCAGCATTGACAAGATACTGAGAGGAAATTAGAGATGAGATTCTAAAAGACGTGTGAATGGGTTGTTGAACTTTATTATCTCAGTCTAGATGGAGTAGAGAGAGAGAAATAGAGCCACGAGAGAACACTAATATAAAATTTAGGAGTTAAAGGCATTACTATTGAAGAAAATTATAAATTAAAATAAAGATGGAAACATATTTTGGTCAGATATCAGAGTTTTGCATTCTGGAATATAAAACATATGCATAGTGATAATGCCTGAGGCATAAAATCCAGCTGAGGGATGAGGCAAAGCCAGCAAACAAACTAAAATAATTAAATAAAGAAGATTAATGGATTCAATGAAATGTGAGAATCTGCTTGAGGCTTTCCTTTGTTTTTTGTTTTTCAAAGTAGAACTTTGTCCATTTCATATACCATTTTTCCTAACTTATTAGAAAGCAAAATGCAGTCATTCTTTGAATAATATATGGAAAGAAAAAGGCATATAATTTATGTGGGATGTAGTTTTCCTGCCCTTTATCTTCTTTAAATCTTTCTGTAACAACCTCTATTTTTTAATAAATCAACTTTAAAACAGCTGATGTTATAGACAATTTCCAAACCATTATGATAAATGTGTTATCATTAATAGACTATAGCCTCAACTTTATTAATTTGTAAAATGTAGTTTCTTCCCTTTTTAAAATTTTTTGTTTCAACACAGTTTATAACCCCTCATAAATAGGAGAGCTTGGGGAAATGATATAAAAATGTCAACATTTTCACTGCCTTAGATCTACGGAGGAGATGAATTGGTAGGTTATCACTGTGTAGAAATGGATTTATTGTTTCACACTTGAACTAGACAAACTTATCCACCCAAAATACACACATCAGGACAACTTCCAGCTTCCCTATAATGCTGAACTTCTACAAACTTGTGGCATGAGACTAGACACATTCTATAGAAGCAAGTTCTAAAAGCCAGAGATGAAAACTCAGCAATTTGTGTTAAAGTCACTCATTTCCTCTTCCTTTTCATGAGAATGGATGAGTATTTTACATCCAGAAGGAGGTTCTGATTGGGTTCCCCAACACCACAACAGAAAGTGTGGTGAAGGGTTACTCAACCAAACGTTACCTCCAGCTTTCTTAGTTTCAAGGAGGAGAAACTCTGGTTAAAAATAGATGAGCGGATCAAGAAGATGTGGTACATATATACCATGGAATATTACTCAGCAATCAAAAAAGATGAACCCATGCAATTTGCAGCAACATGGATGGCGCTGGAAGGGATCATGCTCAGCCAAATAAGCCAGAAAGAAAAAGAAAAATACCAGATGGTTTCATTCATAACAGGAATTTAGAAAACCTAAATAAGGGACCAGGAAAAAGACTAATTACAATAAAGAAAAAATCAAAATCAACAAGCAACTGTAGACCAGAGACACACTACTGGTGGGGGGGGGAGAGGAGGGATTAGAGTCAAAATAAGGGGGGTGGGAATTGTATGGGGAATATAACCAAGATGAAAATGCATACATTGTGCAAAAATGAAAAATGATGTAAGAATTATAAAAAAAATAAAAAAGAATTTATTATTTTTTCACTTCATATATGTATATATACATATATAGTATATATATATAATATATGTAATTTATTTATTTTCTTACAGTTTTGTTCATTTTTGGTCAGTATTTAATGTCTCCCCTCAGGGGTCCCCATAACTCTCCCACCACCATAACACCTGTGAGCATCGCCATAGACTCCTGTGCTCTCCCTTCTTCTGTATTAAACCTTCTCCCTCCCCCTCCCTGCTGTATGCCTCAGATCTACTGTCATCTTGAAATTTTGTCTTTTTCTTCAGAAAAGTTTCTTGACAAATCGGTTTCTCCAGATTCCACATATAAGTGAAAGCATCCGTCCGATATTTGTCTTTTTCCTTGTGACTTACTTCTCTTAGCATAGTCCCTTCCAGAAGCTATGTTCCTTACATCATCTATGTTCCTTACATCCTTACATGAGAGCTAGGAAACTAGATTTAAGGCTACAGAGGCAAAAGCCTCAGATCAGGCAATGTTACTAATTCAGTGAAGGCACCTCTTTTGCACTTGCCAGTCCCAGAGACTGAACTATCCTCACAGCTTTGCATCACGAGGGGTGGAGCAATTTCTGCTCCAGAAAGAATACTCCATGTTCCTGCTTATTTTAACAAAATCAGTTTACAGAGTCTATGTTAAATGTCAGTACTCTGTTTTAGAAGAGAAATGAAGAAAATGAATACCTGCAGCCAGCTTCCTTACTGCAGGCTGGATGTACTTCCCCTGGAGAGTCAGGTGGGATCAACTCCCGAACTCCCCTTATGTAGCATTTAGACACTAAACAAGAAGAAACATAAATCTTCAATACAAGCCATTATGTTGGTGGTCTGAAATAGATTTACCTCACCATAACAAATTATCCAGCCATACCTTATCTTACCAAATGGGCAGAAAGCACTCTAGCTTCTAGTCTCATACGAACTTCCCTGAGCAATTAATGGTCTCAGTAGTAATTAGGTATAAAAATCTCTAAGTGATAAAATTCATAATCAATGAAATGGAAAAGAATGATTTGTTCATGAGTTATTAGGCACAATATTGGGAGATGCTAATTAGTTCAGATCCACTGGACCCCAAATCAATCCATACATTTAAATACTGGAAAAAGTAACACCATTTTGCTTGCTTGTTCTGAACATAAACAAGTATCTGTGATTTCAGGAATAATTTATTTTAAAGATGTATTTATTTATACAAGAACCAGGGTACAGGCCAGATGTGGGGGAGGGTGAGAGGATTCACCAGAGACAGAGTGGGGAACAGAACAGGCAGACTGACGAAATACACTGCTGAGGGGAGCAGCGGGCGAGACAGGAGAGGTCTGCTGTGCCATGTGGGTAGCTCCCTGGACAGCCGGGATCAAACCCGCACTCCAGAGGCTGCAGACAGCTTCACAGCACTGCATTCAACCCACTGTGCCACCAGGGAAGCCCAGAATTCAGTTAACATTTACAGATATTTTCAAAAGATCAACATTTCTCCATTGGAATCAAAGTGCACTCTTCTATTTCACTTATTTCCCTGTGAATTTGCATGTGTGTGTGTAAAATCCATAGAATGTCTCATAGCTTTTTATTCTAGGAGCGAGTTTTTAGAACCAGATGAACACATTTGAGGATGTTTATTGATGCCAGACTATTTACAACAAATGCCTTAAATTTCTGCCTTGTCTTTCAAGAATCTCATTGTTAAAATGATTTTCAATTTCAGTACCAAGCATCAGTCAAGTTGCTGTTACTCAATTTTTCCTTTTTCCAGTGACTTCTGTAACATCTTTGGACAGTATTCCTATCCCTTTGCTGCTTAGTGCTGCTAAGATTTCTGATGAATATCACACAGCCTCAAAATTGGTTGCACTAAGGTTTCATGAATACCTGGGCCCTTCAACTCTGCTTTGAGATCATTCCAAACAATCTCTAGTGTTGGTGTCATTTATTTTACATTACTATTTTTACAAATCTCTCTAGTTCTTAGAAAACAAGCTCAAATTCTGTATATCTGGGACAAACCCTCCTATTCTTTCTTACTAGTGGGTCAAATCAAAAACATCAAATGTCTCTTGAAACTTACTAAACTTCAGCCTTGGAAAACTAGATCTAGTCTCTTGATAAGGATATGGATCTTGGAGTTATGCATAAGCTAGAAATAAAATAATTCTGACCTTGGCAATAAGTGACAAAATGAAAGGCGGGACCTGATGTAGTGTAAAAATCAGTAACCACAATCACTAATAAATAGATCCCACTGAATTAATATAGCTGGGTGAAGGGAGCAACTGGAAGTAGAAGACTGGCAGAGGACAATAAGCCATGTGAAAAATAAAAGGAGTCTAAATGTTACCCATCTAGTCAACATTCATTAAATCATAGCAAAAGAGGTCTGATTATTAACAAATGATTTTTATGCTACCAGCACTTGAGAACCAGTGATGTGAAAGAATATATAATTAGCAAGCCCTTTAGGCTGTCTCTTTTAAATAGTAATTATCTCAGTCAGGCTTTTGTCATATACTGGAAAGCAACCAATTTATTGCCAAATTATGAGATGATTGTCTTATGTACATATTTCACATAAATGACTCAAGATAAATTGTAATGAACCAGAGTATGGGTGCTAATATTAACTCTCTCTTGTGAAAATATTTGAGATCCAGAAAAAAATCTTTACTCTAACAAGACTAATAGTATTTACATATTATATTAAATTTAGAGGTGATATATCTTGGCATTCACTCTAAAGGTATCCATGGTGCTTTATTATATACACTCAATCAGAGGTAGGAAGAACCAATAATCATGAACAAAAACAATCTCACATTGGCATGATTCAAAAGAAGGTGACATAATTTCTGTTCATGACATATCAATTATACACAAAACATCAAGAAAGTGTCATTCTGGGAACTATTATTTAAATTCAAGGAAACTGGGCCTCCCTGGTAGCCTACCAGTTAAGTCTCAGCACTATCACCACTATGGCCTGAGTTCGATCCCCAGCCAGGGAGCTGACCCACATGGTGCAGCAGATTTCTCCTGACTCACCCATTGCTCCCCTCAGCAGTATATTCCAGCAGATCCTCCTGTTCTGTTCCCCACTCTGTCTCTGGTGAATCCTATCACCCCTCACACTTCTGGCCTATACCCCAGATCTTCTACAAATTAAATAAACATTTTTTTAAAAATTCAAGAAAGATAATAGATACATACATAATTTTCTTTTAGCTTTCTTATTTACAGGTCATTTCAGTAAATTGACTTCACATGAATGACTCACTTTGATTAATGATTTATGTAAATTTTTTTGACTTCTAGGACCTATGCCTTTTAGGACATACATAATCTTCAAACAGAATAGAAAGAATTTTTTTTTTTTTTATAATCCCAGCATGATTTTCCAAAAAACTAAATTAGAAGTTGGGTAAAATAAATTCACAGTCTAGACCTAAATAAAACATAGCAGTGCTCTGATAATCATAACTAAGAATTCTAGGAGTTAATCTTTAAATGTAAAGCATAGGGTCTCCCCGGTGGTGCAGCAGGTTGAGCGCAGTGCTGTGAAGCTGTCTGCAGCCTCTGAAGCACGGGTTCGATTCCTGGCTGGCCAGGGAGCAACCCACATGGCGTAGCAAACCTCTCCTGTCTTGCCCACAGCTCCTCTCAGCAGCGTATTTCGGGCCTTATGCCTGTTCTGCTCCCCACTCTATCTCTGGTGAGTCCTCTCACCCTCTCACACCTCTGGCCTGTACCCCAGCTCTTGTATAAAAATAAATATATAAAAAAATAAATTATAAACCAGGAAAAATGTCGAGTTTGTACTGAAGAGCTAAATACATCTTAGCTATCTGTACACTACAGGTAATTTTTCTTCATTTGAGGGGGAACACAAGGGAAGCAACAGAACTGCTTAGGGTCTACTTTACAGATAAGTGGCTGTCCTGTTCAATGAGGAGCCTTCCGGAGGGTTCTGGTGAGATGCTTTATCTGCTCAATGTTTATTCCATCATGCAGTACACATTGTGGGAAATGGAAAGGATTTCATGTCTGCCCTGGAGGAAAGATGTCTGATTCCAGAACAGAGTTTTAGTCTTTAAATGGAATGAGGAATTGTCAGATTTGTCTGTTAATTTGAAGAGCTGAGATAGGGAAAGATTGTAAAATGAAATAATTTTATCTACATGCAGCCGAGAACTGTCTAAATTGTTTTCAACAAATCCCTACATGCTGAGGCACAATTTCCCCTCCTATTAAAAGAAAACCGAGGGCCTCCCTGGTGGCGCAGCGGTTGAGCTCTGGGTTGCGAAGCTGCCCGCAGCCTCTGCAGCGCTGGTTCGATCCCCAGCTGCTCCCCGGCCACCAGAGGAGGGCCCCGCATGGCGCGCAGACCTCTCCTGCAGCGCCCGCTGCTCCCCTCAGCAGTGTACTTCGGTCCTTCTGCCTGCTCTGCTGCCCACCTTGGCTCTGGTGAATTCTCTCACCCTCCCGCACTTCTGACTGTACCCAGTGCATGTATAAATAAATAAAATAAATCTTAAAAAGAAAAAAAAAAAGAGACACAAGAAATTAAAATAATGATCAATAGGTGTGAAATTGCAGATTTTTGTTCCTTTAACCTGGCATATAACAATTTTAGTCATGTGATAGTCTCCTTCCAGAATCATTATGTCCACTGTTCTCACTCTCTAGATTCACATTATTATAACTAATTATAATTATTATTATCAAAATGCAATTACCACTTAATGAAGAAGAACTGATATTATTCTATGGAATGCTTTCTAGGGGAACATGTTTATACATTATCTCCTGATGGCAAGAGAAAATATTAAATATTTTAAATTTTGTGGCCCATTACTTTAGAGAACTTCAAAGCAGTATTTTAAATTGTATACTTTGAAATGTCCATGAAAGTGGAAAATTGTTTTCTTAGCTTTAATGAACTTCCCAGTTCTTTAGAATTCATTTTGCTCAACACATTTCCAGAGATTTACTTCATTATTTTCTCATTTAAATCAACTTCAGTGACAAATCATTTAATAAGGCTACTAATGCAGGTACTGACAGTTAAAATTCTGTACTTAACATAGCATTTTTAATTTGACTCACATAATAAATCTTATTCTTACCAATGTCACCATCTATTACAGAAATTAACAAGCTGCCTTTTCTTCAAGCAAGGCACTGGTGTTATTCATGGACGGTGTAATTCTTTCATTCATTTATTGAATAGCCAAGATGCCAATTCAACTTTTGCTTATGGCACTCTAGGTATTTCCTAAAATGCACTTCAGGTGATTTTTATTTCATGTTTTTATTTTATTTTAGAATGTATTTTCAGACAATTTTTTTTTTTTTTTAAATAGAGGCATGTTTTTATTTATTTATTTTATTTGTTTGTTTGTTTTGTTTATACATGCACTGGGTACAGTCAGAAGCGCGGGAGGGTGAGAGAATTCACCAGAGCCAGAGCGGGGAACAGAAAAGGCAGAAGGACCGAAGTACACTGCTGAGGGGAGCAGCGGGCGGCAGGAGAGGTCTGCGCGCCATGCGGGACCCTTCTCCGGTGGCCGGGGAGCACCCGGGGATCGAACCGGCGCCGCAGAGGCTGCGGGCAGCTTCGCAACCCAGCGCTCAACCTCTGCGCCACCGGGGAGGCCCTCAGACAAAATGTTTTTTAAAAAAATATTCATTTAATGTGACAAATTTTTACCTTGCTATTTTATAAGATTTTAGTGAAGTGTAATAAATACAGAAAATCACAATGATCTGGCACCATAAAGACTGAAAAAATGACACCGTACTGGCAGCCCAGTGATCCTCCCATCCCAAGGCAAAACACAGTCCTCAGAATGGGAACCCATGTCTTGACTGGAACATCATAAATTAGTTTTTCTATTTACTGATGTTTGTTCACATGGAATCATATAGGACCTACTGGTTTTTTTTTACTTTATTTCTCTTTGTATTTTTTGCATCATTATTAATTTTTGTAGAGTTTTCTTACTCCTCTCAAGTATAGTCCCCATGAAATTCCCACCACCAAGTCACCAGCAAACCATCACCACAGTCTCTTGTGCTCTTCCCACGTGTTTTAATCCCTCTCCCTCCCCTTCCACTATTGAATGTCGCTGAATCAGTGTTGCTTGCTAGTTTTGTCTCTTTTATCCCCTGATCCCTTATTTTGGTTCCCCTATATTCCTCCTAATAGTGAAACCATCTGATATTTTTCTTTTTCTTTCTGACTTATTTCACCTAACATAATCCCTTCCAGCTCCATCCACATTGCCACAAATAGCATGAGTTTATCTTTTTGATTATTGTATAGTATTCCATTATGTATATACACCCTATCTTCTTGATCCAGTCATCTGTTTCAGGGCACTTAAGTTGCTTCCATATCTTCCTTATTGTAAATAGCACTGCGATAAGCATAGGGGTACAGGTTTCCTTTCAAATTACTGTTTTGTTTTGTTTTTTTAAGATTTATTTATTTATTTATTTATACAAGCACTGGGTACAGTCAGAAGCACGGGAGGGTGAGAGAATTCACCAGTGCCAGAGTGGGGAACAGAACAGGCAGACTGACAAAATACACTGCTGAGGGGAGCAGTGGGAGGCAGGAGAGGTCTGCACGCCATGTGGGACCCTCGCTGGTGGCAGGGGATTGAATTGGCACTGCGGAGGCTGCGGGCAGCTTCACAACCCAGCGCTCAACTGCTGTGGCACCGGGGAGGCCCGATTTTTTTTTTTTTTTTTTTAATTTGTGGAACTCTCCTACACTGCTAATGGGATTGCAAACTGGTCCAACCACTGTGGAAAACGTTGTGGAGGTTCCTCAAGTTACAAAAATGGAGCTACCATATGACCCAGCAATTCCACTCCTAGGGTCTACTCTTTTGTGGTTGATTTCTATCTATCAATAAACTGATTATGAAGTTTTCTGTTTACTGATTCCCATTATCTTTCTTTGAACATATCACAATATATTTATCTACTCAGTTCTTGATAGCATTTGATTTAATTTCATGAATTAGCTTTCATGAAATATGCTATCCTAGCATCCTTATGCCTTTATGGCAATCATGCACATGTTACTCCTGGGTTTCCCTTTAAGAATGAAGTGGATGCCCTCCCGCGCTTCTGAGTGTACCCACTGCTTGTATAAATAAAATAAATAAATCTTAAAAAAAAAGAAAAGAATAAAGTGGCTGCATCATAAAGGGTGAGCATGTCTAGCTTCAGACATGGCTGGCCCTGGGGCACCATAAACACATGAGCTAAGGCTTCAACATGCCCATCTTATTATTTTAGACATTTTGGTAAAAATATTTGATTGAGATTGTGATATATGTAATATAAATAAAATAGTTTTGAAAATTAGAAGTAATTTTTCTTGACTATATTATAGGGGATTATCAATGACATGAATATGAAAGAAACCCACTGTAGATTTACAGTTTTCTCAATATGTAGTCATCCTTCTATTTTATTTTATTCTGCTCATACCCTTATTATTTCACTTCCTACTTTAATTGAGAAGCTTGCTATCTTTTTTTTTTTTTTTAAGATTTCTTTATTTATTTACACAAGCACTGGGTACAGTCAGAAGCGCAGGAGGGTGAGAGAATTCACCAGAGCCAGAGCGGGAACAGAACAGGCAGAAGGACCGAAGTACACTGCTGAGGGGAGCAGCAGGCAACAGAGAAGGTCTGAGCCATGCGGGACCCTTGCCAGCGGCCGGGGATCGAACCAGCACTGCAAAGGCTGTAGGCAGCTTCGCAGCCCAGGGCTCAACTGTTGCGCCAACAGGAGAGGCCCAAGAAGCTTACTATCTTTTCAACCTTCATGATATGCAATCTTAACTCACAGATTTTTCACCCTTTCACCTTTTAAAACCTACCTATAATTAGACTCTCTCTCAGTTTGTATTGAACTAAAACTCATACAAAACCTATAATACTCTGTAAAACTTCTTTATTAGATGCTGCTTAACAAACTGATTTCAGGTACAGTAAAATTTTGACCATTGCAACATCTGAAAATATAGTTTTCCTACATTAAACTATGTGTTGTATTATATAATATGTTTCCTTAGATTTTTTTAAAAACATTAAATACTTTAAAAGTGATATTTGTTGGCAGCTCTTTCCAAAATGGCCATCAAATAAATTATGTTAAACAATTATGGGGAGGGGGGTTGGGAAGATAAATTGTCATCTTTTTGAATGTCAGTCATATCTAAACACCTGATTGTAAAGTGTTTCATTGTTCACCCCAAGAAATTAGTTTAACGTTGCTGATTTCTATTTCTTTCATAGATTTTTAACAAGTTAGAAATTATAATTCAGCTTGTCAGAGCTACTTCTGTTTCCCATGAACATGTTACAGAAGTAAGGAAATGTTTCCAGATATTCAAGGTGAAGGTCTCTAATTATAACATAGTTTGATATAGATAAGCAGTGACTTTCACATGCTATAGTGTATTAAGCCATTTAATGTAATTAAGAGCAGACTAATTGTTGGTAATTTGCTTTAAACTACCTGCAAAGTAGGTAGCACTGACTGACAGTGATTTATTAAGACAGTGAATGTCACAGAATCATCAATACTTTGCAAGAGAAAACCTGACAATCCATCTCTAAATATTTTTAGAGGGTTTTGAAATAAGATAAGCTATGAATTGCTGGTTTTATAGGACATTTTCTCATTTACCTCCTAAGATATTTACACTCTTGCTTTTCAGAAAATGTGTTCTATCATGTAGCACTTTGTGTATTTGGGCCACAATTTTCATGCTCTGTTAGCTTGTCCATAAATAATTCAGTGAAGAAATTTACGTGATTGGAATCTTTATTCTAATTTCACAGATTCCTGATTTGTTTGTTGGCCTGTTTGTTTCCCAAATCAAAACTGCTTACCATCAGCAGGTTTCTCCACTCATAAGATATTTATATTAACAAATAATATAACAATGGCATTACATATTCTCTAGTGCATTTTCCCTTACTGGTGCAGAAATGGCCATATTCTTATTAACTATATTTGTATATAAATTAAAACATATAAACTGAACTATAATAAAAATACTTTCCTTAAATTATAGAGGAATTCATCATTGTCATAACATGTTCTAAAAATAATCTATCAAATCTTGAACAATATTTTCTAGAGTTTTCTAATATTACAGTATAAGATCAATATATTTTTTTGTTTAGTACTATCCTATTATAGTGATTGTTAATTATTATTATAAAATAATAGAATCTATTTTCCCCTTCTATGGAGCTTTCTGAATTGTGCTATTAAGTAGAAAATATTAGAGGCTATATAAGCATGAAAAAGAAAGTTTAGTCATTTACAACATGTAAATTGAATATTATTGACTATACATAATGGAAATGTGTAGAAATTTGGTTTCAGATCCATAGCTTTTACTGCCTAAGGTCAGAAATAACAGAGGGAGAACCAATAAGTTGCCAAGATAGTAATTCATGAAAGTTTGTTGTGTCTACAATGAAAAGAGAGTTGGCAACAAGCAATGAGACTTGGGGTATACTTAGACAGTGAGAGGATGGGGGTTGCTTAATCTTCAGTGACTGGTTTTGATATTGAAATATTTCAAAGGACATGAAATTGATCAGTAGTTATATCAACCTTGAGAGACAGTTTAAATTTTGCTTATGAGGGCCTCCCGGGTGGCACAAGAAGTTAAGATGCAAACAATGAAGCTATCCATAGCCACTGCAGCATGCATTCAATATCCTGATGGCCAGGGAGCTACCCACATGGTGCAGCAGACCTCTCCTGACTGGCCCGCTGCTCCCCTCAGCAGTGCGATTCAGTCAGTCTGCCTGTTCTGTTCCTACTCTGTCTCTGGTGAATCCTCTCACCCCTCACACCTCTGGCCTGTACCCCAGCTCTTGTATGCATAAATAAATCTTTAAAAAATAAAATTTGCTTATGATTTCAGAGACCTAAGCAAGAAACGACCCAATGGAAGTCAGTCTTACAGAGAAAGGTAAATTAAGTTAGCTTACATGAATAAACTAAACTGGTTTGTCCACTCAGAGCATTTTGAAGGCTGATCTCTGCTTTGGATTTTAGCAAAGTTTATTATATGTATTACTGGGAATGGTCACATGAGTATTCACAGGATTGTCATTTAAAATTTCATGCCATCTGTTACAGGGCAACCACATGTGAAAGAGGTTGCCTGACTGTGGGTCCTCATCCGCACACTTAAAAGGGACTTTTAAGACAACTCAACTGCAGGCATACACAAAATGGTAATAAGGGGTTTATTTAAAAAGGGGAAAGGAAGAAATTTATAACTCAGGGAAAAAAAAAGAAAGATAATTTGGTGAATGCCTCCTACCAGTTCTGCCAAGCTGGAACCCCAATAGCATGCTGAAAGCTGGCAAAAAACCAAGAGATCTCAAGACACAAAACTGGGCTGCCAAACTCCACCCTGAGTCCCCAGGAATCCTCCCTTCAGTGGTGATGGCATTATGGGATTTGTAATCCTTGGTGTCTTGATCTCTTTGGTCTGGAGTCAGGGTGGGGCCCATAAAACCAACTTGTAGGGTTTGTTCAAGACATCCTTTCCCCCCAACAATTCTACAAACTCAATCCCTGTTTCATTATTAAAGATAGTGATTCAAATTCTCTTTCTTCTATGACCTTGCTAATGCTGAAAGTTATAATCCCAAATTCAGAAACATGTTATTAGGAAACTATGGTACTTACCACTTTTTGAAAATCATTCCAAAGATATACAAGTTTAAGTAAAAATAATTATAATTCAATAATAATTCAAAAAGTAATGAAAGTGTCATATTTACCAATTTCTTGCTATTTGTATGCTCTAAGACATCTTGGATCTCTATGTGACTTTATTCGAGAGTTTTTAACAGATACACTGTATAATGAGAGTCAACATAACATGACAAATTCACGATGTGTCACTACAGTTTATATTAGTGACAAGGTGAGAACACCACTGGCTGAGCCCTACTCCCAAGGCTGCTAGGTCCATTTGTGCTGGCTACTCAGCGCGCTGAGGTGTCAGAGCCAAGGAGACCATTCAAGCACAGACATCTTTCCCGTAATGAAATCATTGTATTGTTTTTTGATTCAATGTTTAGAATATTTACAAATGAGTGAAAGCCTTGGTTTAACATTTAACATGGACAATATGCATTTCTTTTTTTAATTCAGCAGGGAAACATTGTAAAGCTCTGCTATTCAGAAGTTATATAATAAATTACCTCAAGTTGCTAAGCAAGAGCTGCTTTTGCTGTGATTACAAAATATTTGACTTTCTATGTGGTCACAAACTATATTCAGCAGTATTGATCTTAGTGCACTGGCAAATGTGTGTATTATATAGAAACACCTTACTTTATATAGAATTTTTATGGTATCAAAGGCTATCGTGAGTTCCAAATTTCAGTTAAAATATTTTAATATGGTAAACTGCTCCATTAAATGACTATTCAACTACTCCATACTCACACCTTAGCCATCATATATAGATTGCTCAGCATTCTAAAACAATTATTGCACATGTCAAGAATATTTGCCAAAACAAGAGACGCCCAAGAAATAAAAATTATTCCATATGTGATTCGATATCAAATTAGCTATCAGGAACATTGAATAGCTATCATCCCAGTACTCAGCTAAGCAGAGAAAAAAACAAGAAAATATGGAGCATTTCACTATGAAAATAAACTCTCTAATCAAGAATCAATTATTTCTTTTAGAACTATGAAATCAAATATCTGAATTAAGGTAATTGAGGATTTTAATGGAAGAATGCATATTAAAATAATACAAGATTAGGAAATTAGAATATAGATCAATAAAAATATAAAACTGAAGAACAGAAAGGATTTAAATTTCCTAATCACTCAAAACCAGCAAGAGATAGAAGGAAAATCCAGCAATAATGGTCCATCAATGCTCATTGTAGTACTCTTATCAAGGAGAGGGTGAAAACATTTAAACAGATAAAGAGGCAAGTTTACAAAACTGAATTAAACAGCAGTATACCGATTGAAGAAGTTCTGAAAATACAAGAATAGATATTTTAAAAATCACAATAAGGCATAATAGGTGTGTTGTAAACCAACATGGAGATGAAAATGATGAAATCTATAAAGTGAAATGAAACATTAATTTTAAAACATCACTAATTTAAAGTACAACATCATTATCATCTTAAGTATGTGATAAAGAAATCTTACCTTAGGAAGATCACTAGTTGAAAGTTCAAAATCAATATCTTCTTAAGTATGCGATGAAATATACCTTAAAATAAGAAAAACAGATTATGAACAATCACGGCGGAACTGACATAAAAGCAGGAAAGTTTTCTAAGCTTTTCAAGAGATATAACGTCTACATTTCAGTTTGTGTAGAATATAGACCTGTAAATTGCTATCAATAACTCTATTATTTATTTAACTGATATTTATTGATCAGCAAGTGAAAGGCACTTATCCTGAAGTCTAAGAATACAATTAGAGAATAATGGAAGAGGAAGCAAGAAAGAGAAAGAGAAAATGAAGGAAAATGAGAGCAGAGGAGAAAAAACAAAGGAAAGGAAAAATGCCAATATTAACTTTTTAAGATTTATTTATTTATTTTTTAAGATTTATTTACTTATGCAAGAACTGGGGTACATGACAGAAGCTCAGGAGGGAGAGAGGATTCATCAGAGACAGAGCAGGGAGCAGAACAGGCAGACAAACTGAAAACACTGCTGAGGGGAGCAGCGGATGAGACAGGAGAGGTCGTCTGCCGTGCCATGTAGGTATCTCCCTGGCCAGCCAGGAATCGAATGTGTGTTGCGGAGGCTGTAGGCAGCTTCACAGTGCTGCGCTCAACCCACTGCATCACCAGGGAGGCCCAGATTTATTTATTTATGCATACAAGAACTGGGGTGCAGACCAGAGGTGCATTGGGGGGATTAAGAGGATTCACCAGAGAGAGAGGAGAGCAGAACAGGTGAATCTACTGAAACACATTGCTGAGGGGAGCAGCAGGAGAGACAGGAGTGGTCTGCTGCACCATGAGGGTATCTCCCTGGCAGGCTGAGGTTGGACCTGGTGTTGCAGTGGCTGCTGATAGCTTGATAGTGTTGTGTCTTTAACCCCTATGCCACCAGGGAGGCCCGTTGTCAATATTCTTATTGTGGTTATTATTTTAATATAGGAAAAATACACTAATGTCTCTTTCATTAACAGTAAAATAGTATGATGATTTTTATAAAGAGCAAAGGCATGTCTTACTATAAAAATAAATGTGTATGGTGTTTGTTTTCATAAGTTACGAGAGAAGACATGTGTGAATAAAATCATGATGATTCTTTTTTTAATATTTTATTTTATATAATTCTTACATCATTTTTCATTTTTGCACAATGTATGCATTTTCATTTTGGTTATATTCCCCATACAATTCCATGATGATGATTCTTAAAGCAAACATATTTTCATTCATTGAGAAAAAAACATGCTGACTATTTGGAATCATAGGGTCAAAATGCCATGTGGATGGGTATTTGTTTTTGTTTTTTTTTTTAAGATTTATTTATTTATTTATACAAGCACTGGGTACAGTCAGAAGTGCAGGAGGGTGAGAGGATTCACCAGAGCCAGAGAGGGGAACAGAACAGGCAGACTGATGAAATACACTGCTGAGGGGAGCAGCGGGAGAGACAGGAGAGTTCTGTGCGCCATGTGGGACCCTCACCTGGCGGCCAGGGATCGAACTGGCGCTGGTGCTGCAGAGGCTGTGGGCAGCTTCACAGCCCAGTGCTCAACTGCTGCACCACCAGCGGAGGCCTGGTATTTGTTGGTTTGAATCCACTACAATGTCCTACTGAATACTTTTAGTGATAAGAAGGTTTACTCAATGGCAGCTCAGCTTTTTTTCAGAGTTGAAATTAATGAGTCTTTTAAGAAAAAATATATATTTTTTTTTTTGCGAAGAGCTTGCATACTTTTATCACTTATTAATAAAACATTTTGGTTTTGTTTTGCTTTGATTGTTTGAAGCAAACACACACACTTGCATAACAATCATAGGGCTTTGTGTTATTTATCTTTTCTGTTCTAGGAATTCTGCTTCTCCCTTTCCCATCAAATACATTTGCCAGAGGTTCTAGCCCGTGTTTGCTTCCCTTAAGTTCTGAAGGGCAAGATATGATATGAGGCAAGAGAAAATGACATGAGGCAAAAGACATAAGCTATAAGAAATGGCTTGGGGGGGACCACTCCTGATGGCTCAGCAGTTGAGCACTGGGTTGTGAAGTTGCCCACAGCCTCTGCAGCACCGGTTTGATCCCGGGCCACTGGTGATGGTCCCACATGGCACAGCAGACCTCTCCTGCCACACCTGCTTCTCCCCTCAGCAGTGTATTACATCAGTCTGCCTGTTCTGTTTTCCGCTCTGTCTCTGGTGAATCCTCTCACCCCCCACCCCTCTGGCCTGTACCCCAGTTCTTGTATAAATAAATTAATAAATCTTAAAAAAAAAAAAGAAATTGCTTTTGCAGTGTTGAATCTGGGCTTTTTCAAGGTGATATTGTTGTTTGAATTCTAGATTCAGACAGTCTTTAGTCTTCAACTCCCCTATTTCTGACTGCCTTTGATGTTAACTCCCTAGATTAAATACCTTTACCTTGCAATAACTGCAGTAAAATTTCACTCATTGAGTTGATAGTTAAAGGTTTGGATGAAGGATGAAATTAGAATCTGTCTTCTTCACATGACTAGCACCATGACAATGATGACTATTGATTCAAATGATGGCTTGAAAAGCATGGAAGGGGGCACAATAGACTATTTGGAGGATTATGGATACTTTGGTGGTAGGTATGGTGTGGTATCTGAAGAGGGGTGACTCTACAGCTCTAAGTCATATACAGTGCTGTAAACCAATGTCACCTCAGAAAAATAATACACTTTTTAAAATGGTGGCTCTAGTGGTAATTTTTCAAGAGCTTTTGTTTCTCAGGACTATATTCTATCTGTTAAATAGGTAAAAAGTCAAAAATGAGGATAAGGTATTAGTACTCTTTAAGAGAAAACTCTAAAGAAAATAAAGTTTACAAGGAATGTCTGGTGTTTTCCAGGTTCTCTTTTCTCATGTTTCAGTGAAAAAAGTCATGGCAAATTACTGAGTATATTTATAAAAATGAAATATACATTTTTAGAACTAAATACTATGTAAGGTTGATGCAGAAGTATATGTGTAAGGTTGATGCAGAAGTATATGTCTGTACCTGCACAGACTATGCTTGGTTGATTAGAATCTAAGCAGTGAAATATAATTCAGTCAGATAATTGGGCCAGATTTTTAGTGTTGTGTTTCAAAGTGGCATCCCAAGTGGCAAATAGCAAACCTGCACTGCTTCTTTTAATTATCTCTAGTTTCTCCCTCCATGATCTCATGATTTTAGATATGATCTCTTTGATGACTGCCAAAATTGTATTTCCAGAACTGCTACTCCCATGAACACCAGATTCAAGAACATTTCATCATCTTTTTCTTTAGTTTCCACATAGATAAATAATAGTTCTAACATTAAAGCGTAAATTAGAGGCAGGATTTCTCAAAGGGCAAAGTGAGAACTGCCCTAAAACTCTCCTTCCACAGCAGGGTTTAAAAATGGGTCAATCTTGGGACTCCCTGGCGGTATAGGGGTTAAAGTCTCAGAGCTATCAACTTATCCCCAGCCACTGAGGCTCTGAGTTCGATCCCCAGACAGAGATCGACCTACCTGGTGCAGCAGACCTCTCTTGTCTCACCCGCTGCTCCCCTCAGCAGTGTATTTCAGTCTGTCTGCCTGTTCTGTTCCCTGCTCTGTCTCTGATGAATCCTCTCACTCCTGCCCCCCTACCTCTGACCTACAACCCAGTTCTTGTATGCATAAATATATAAATCCTTAAATACATAAATCTTTAAATAGCCTAAGTCTTTTTTTTTTTTTTAAAGGGCAAATCTTGTCAAAATCAACCTTTCAAAAGACTGGAAACTAATCCAATGTTTGCAATAATAAGTGCAGTAATAATCAGGAATTATCTACTGAGATTTGAAAAGAGCAGCTAGGTTTGTTGCCGACTTCTCTGTCAGGTCTGCCTGAAAGTTAAAGTCAGCAGCTTTGCCCTCATAGTTGTGGACACCAGAAGCCTCGCAGACGCAGAAGGAGGACCAGGGTGGAGTTCCCCAAAAAGCCCCATTTCTAAAGAACTGACCTGAGATGTCACGTCTCACAACACCCTGGGGAAGCCCTAGTCAAACCCTTATAGGTTGGTGGATGTACCAGTCGATGCTATTGAAACCAGTATGCCCTCCCTATTTATAATTGTTTGTGTCCAACGGTAAAACGGAAGTTATGGTGTGAAATGTAGAGGGAAAATGGCTACCAAAATGACTGATAGCTAAGACACCAAGGGAAAAGTGAATTACTAGAATTAATGAAATAAAATATCTAAGACTGAATTATAAAGAAAAGTCACTTGCTACAAAAGAAAGCAAAGTCACGGAAAAGAGGATTTTTAGAGAATAATTAAAAACCTTGGCAAGGCATTTCATTTCATAAACCGATTTAAAGTTAATGGTCAGGGAAAAAAAATCAAATCCTTCCTCAAGGAAAGGAAAATAACACAGCAATACAAATTCCTGTTAGGAGAGAAAAATGCCAAAGCAAATCTGGGATTAAAATTTAATAATCAACCCACTACACACCTACTAATTATGCACAAATAAAAGGTTGTTATAATGCTAATTACATGTAGTTATAAATTTCATTGTCCTACTTCTATGTTCTCTCATTATACTTCACTGATTTCCACTCAGCCTTTGTCTGGCTAGGTGCAAAAAATTTCTACCCACGTATAGCCATTTCATTTTACAAGAATGAATGCAATTATCACCTAGCTAGAAGCTAAGGGACTTTTTTTTTAAGCCTAGCTGGAGTGAAGTGACCCAATTAACACCTTGCATGAAGACTATGAATATTATAAATTTTATAAGGTGTTTGGAGCTTAGAATAGTTTTGATTGATGGTTTTCTCTTCAGGAGAAGATTTTTTTTTCCCCTATCTCTTTTTCACTGTCTGAAATTTGGTCTTAGAATCTCGGCTCAAAAATTACAAGCCTTTATAAATTTATAATCATCCCAGGTACTATATTATCCATGAAACAGCTTACTTTTCTTACAGATTATTTGTCATGGAAGATATAAAGAAGTCTAGGACTCCTTGCATGACAATTATTTTATGAAGGAACAGAAGACGATCATATGTATCGCTCTTTAGAGTTATGTGGTCATATTGTTCTCTCTCTAAAGGTATTTAGTCTCCATTCTATTAAGTGACCTTCAGATCCATTCTGCCAATGAGCAAGTTAAAGCTGCTTAGCTCATGCAATAAAATCTGAAAAGCCAGTTAAGTTAGAGGAACTTAGAACATGTTTATAAAGCTCCATTGCAACTAATGAGACCCATATTTAAAAAAAAAAATAGTTTTGATTTTAAAATCCAAATGGTTTAATAACAAAGTACAATCTCTTTGGAAGCTTTTAATCAGGAAAGAATTCCAAGAAGTTAGTTTATGCTCTGGCTGCTGGGATTAGACCAAAGTGACCCGGATTGGGTTCTGGTAGTATTACCTGTCAAACTTGATTATGCAGTTTGAGCTCTTCCTACCATTTTTTAAAAAATACCAATTAATTTGTGATTATGGTAGCTTCTATATTTTAGAGTTAATTTGCCAACTAAATGAGGAAACTCTGTGTCAGACACTGGGAGATGCCCACTGCAGATCCATATTCCCCCCTTTCCTTAAGACAGTCACACCCAAGTTAAAAACGGCATCTAGTCTTTGCCCAAGGCTGGCCACATGACACAACTATCAACATAGTTGAGCTGAATCCCTTGGGTAGAAAATATAATAAAAATTCTCAAAAAATGGCAGACTCAGCTGGCATGCACTTCACATTGGTTTCCTCTCGTGATCTTGAAATCTGACATACTTTGGGCTACTGCAGCATCCTGGAACCATCGAAAACAGAGTTCAAGTCTTCAAAATGAAGACAGAAAGTATCTAGTACATTAATCATGCCAGGGGAGCCTGTGCTTGGGAATACTATCTATGGATTTTTTTTTCTGTTTTATTTTTTTTTTTTTAGGAACACATAGAGTTAAGATCATGTAACTCCAATGAGAGAGTTTTGAAAACTGAATTGAAGTGAAATGACCTAAAATGAAACCCATTTGACCTAGTTGACAGAAATAAGAGTTCAGTTCCTATGGCATATCTCTGGTCACAAAAACATCACCAACTTCTAAATAAAGACCCCAAATCAGTATAACATCTAATGATATTTTGTGATTATTTTTACAAATCTGCTTATTTTAGTTGGAGGGATGGGGATGTGGACATGGTTGGCCCAGTAGCTCACGGCTCAAGGCAAGCACTGACCTCACCAAAGATTCCCTCTGTGGCAGGCAGGAGGACACAGGAATGCCAGGAGAAAACTCAGGTAGACATGGGGAGAATATGCAACCTCCACAAGCAAGCACACAGATAAATAGCTTCAAGTAGACACCCGACTCATCAGTGTTATCCCACTGATAAAAATGCCACAAAACCGACATCATCAAAATAGAAGCAAACAGAATTGTAAGGATTTATCTTATAGTTCATATTGACAAGATAATTCTGCATCAAATTGTACCATGTGCAACATATAGCTTATGCAATGGTAGGTAAATCAGTTCTAATATGTTTGCTATTTTTGTTTTGGATGGATATACTAATAAAAGCAGAGTGCTTATCTTTTTTTGAATGCCGAGTACTATTCCATGGTGTATATGTACCACATATTCTTGATCTAGTCATCTATTTTGGGGCATTTGGGTTGTTTCCAAAGCTTAGCTATTGTAAACAGTGCTGCTACCAACATAGGGGTGCAGGTGCTCTTTGGAATTGATGTTTGTGTGTCCTTTGGGTAAATACCTAGGCGTGGAATTGCTGTATCATATGGAAGCTCTATGTTTTATGCTCAGCAAAATAAGCCAGGAACAAAAAGAAAAATACCGGATGGTCTCACTCATAGCAGGAATCTAGAAAACTTAAATAAGGAACCAGGAAAAAGAATAACTATAAGAAAGAAAATATCAAAACCAACAAACAGCTATGAACCAGAGACACTCTATGGGGGGTGGGGGTGAGAAAAGGAGGGTTATGTTCAAAATAAGGGGGTTGTCATTGTATGGGGAATATAAAAATAAAATTTAAATTAAAAAAAAGCAGAGTAAGTTCATTTCAATTCCTTGAAATCAAAACACATGGGGTAACTTTCTTGATACAATTGCCCTGCTGCCCCTTCTTTGTCTGGTGTCGACTGTGCTTCTGGCAAAACTGACTTATGTATTTCAACCTTCTTCATGATTGATAGAACTTAGCTAAGCTAAAGTTCGATCTGAATTTATCATCAGGATAGCAAAATAATTGTACTCTGTCCATTTTCATATATATCAAAACACAATCCTCCCCCTTAACCCAGTTTAATATCATATAGCTAATTCATGAAAGAAAACATTCACTTTTAACAGCAATTATTCAGGAATTATTGGCAATGCATGAAATGAGATTGATATTTTATTTTAGAAATAAATGTACCAATAAGAAAATGAGTTACACAGACAACACTGAGGAAACTAAACTATTACATGTAATGAATTCTTTTCAGACTGAGTTTATGGTCATGGCAAGGAAAATCCATAAAGCCATCATGTACTTATTTACTTCTCTAATCGTTAAAATAAGTAAGACTGATTTTCTAAATGGCTTCATGAAGCACAGGGCAGAGCTGGGGTTATCTTTGTAATTCAGGTGGCCAAGAATACAGAATAATCAGGTAGCTACAAAAATGCACATTTATGCCTAATTATACCACTAATCCTTTTTCAATAATCTTTCTCTGCTCTAAGTATGCAGTACTCAGAACCAAATGCTTCTCAGCTTGTAGGTTATAAAGAGACACATATGCCTGACACTTTAGAAAGTGGAATTTCAGACTAGCTTGATGGTTCCTAAAATCATTTTATTTCAAATAGTTGTTCTAAGTAATGTGGCTGAAAATAAGCAAACTGTTTGCACAACAAATTGCAAATGATCTAAAAGTGCAATGTTATTAGAAAGGCTCAGACAGGGAAGGGGGTGTGAGTTGTCTTTTGTTGCTAAGGTAAATGTGGTCGTGAATATACATCACCCAGGCGAGTCCAGGATTTCAAATTAAGACAATCTGCACAAACCATTTAATGTGCCTTACAATGTCTATTTAGGAAAACAAAACCTGCCAAATTAACATAGGATGATTCAACAATTGCTAATTCAGGGGTTTTCCTTATGCATAAATACACAGTAAGCTATAGAATAGTTTTGCTTTGTAAAAAGATCCCAAAGCTGAATCACAGAAGCTACACTGAACACAAAACAGATGCTACATCACTGACTAGTAAACATAGGATAAGACTGTTTTATTTAGTTGAGAGGATTTATACCAAAACATTCTGCTGAATGATCAAAAAAAGATAAACTCTTGCCATTGGCGGCATCGTGGATGGAGCTGGAAGGGCTTCTGCTAAGTAGAATAAGCCAGAAGGACAAAGATAAAAAACCAATGGTGTCACTTATATGTGGAATAAAGAGAAACAAAACAAAGGGTCAGACAAAGACAGACCTTATAACTAACCCTTGAAAGTTGACCTTAGAGCTGAGGCACCCAGAAGGGGAGAGAAGAGGGCACAATGGACTGTGGTCGATGACTCCTGTTGCTTTGGTGGTGGGAGAGCTATGGTCATCACCTCTGAGGGGAGAAATCCTATACTGTCAAAGTAGTACAAATGATGTCAAACAACGGTACTTCATTAAATTTAAAAAAAATTCTAACTGAAAATTTTTAGCTTAGTACACTGATTTTAAATGAACAGGGATATATTTTATGTAGGGAAAATGCTTTGAAAAAGCAAAGCGATCCTGCTAAATGAATAATTTTGGTGTACTTGATTTTTCCATTTTCAGTACTTTTATTATTTATTTATTTAAAAAATTATTTAGGGCCTCCCTGGTGGCACAGGGAGTTAAGCACCTCACTATGAGGCAATCCGCAGCCTCTGCAGCACAAGTTCGATCCCTGGCTGGCCCACATGGCATAGCAGACCTCGCCTGTCTTGTCTGCTGCTCCCCTCAGCAATGTATTTCGGTCAGTCTGCCTGTTCTGCTTCCCACTCTGTCTCTGGTGAATCCTGTCACCCCCCGCATCTCTGGCCTGTACCCCAGCTCTTGTATACAAGATGTGATGGGGAGGTGACAGGTTTCACCAGAGACAGAGAGGGGAGCAGAAAAGCCAGATCCACTGAAATACACTGTTGAGGGGAGCAGTGGGCAAGGCAGGAGAGGTTGCTGTGCCATGTGGATCAGCTCCCTGGCCGGGGATTGAACTCATGCTGCAGTGGCTTCATAGTGCTGAGACTTTACCCATTGAGCCACCAGGAATGACCCATTTCCATTACACTTTAACACTGTAGTTGCCTCTGCTATCTACACAATAATACAAACTAGTTTTTAGCCGAATATGAGTTAGATTGGTTACGAGGATGTGAATGAGGGGTATGGAACTGAAAACAACAGCGATTTTCTCTCATCTATCACAGGCAAGACTGTTTAGTCACGTCCAGGCCTGGATCATTCATCTGTAGGGGCAGTCGTGGCTGCTGTCCACACATAGGGGCGTTTGATTTTCCTTGTTCACTTCCATCAGTTTGAAGGGCATTTGTCCCCAAGGGGCAAAAAGGCAGGACTGTGGTGTTAGCATCGCACACGGACAGCTTCTGGTATAAATGACGGGCTTGGTCCTAACAGCCACCACAGCTGCCTCTGGAAATGTCTTTCCCATTTAGTACATGTCTGCCTCAAAAAGAAAAGTAGAAGTGTCTAGCATAGTGGAAAGTATCAGACTAATTTATCTCCCCAACCCCAGGAAGACCTTACTTGCATGCAGATTGTCCTGAAGAGTCAAAGAGCAAAGATTCAAAAGCTTAGAATTAAAGTTATTTTCATAAAAATTAACATTGCTGTTGCACCTGTTATAGTCTATGAGTGCTTTTAATAGTGCATTTCTTGAATAAATCAGACTCCATATCTGCTTTTACAGTTTTTTGTAACTCAAATATAAATTTCCAAAGATATGTAGTACAGTATGGCTTGCAATTTTTATATGTTTTTATTTCTTTCTGTCTGTATGATAAAAATAACATACATACATCAATATGTCTATATATACACATATGCCTCTGTACGTGATATATGTGTGCATATAATATATATAATCGATTCTCTCACTTTCTCTACACAAACAGAATATAACAAAAAAGTAAAAAAAAATTCTGCTGCTAAAAGCCAATTTACAAGTGATAGCTGACACATTATGTCATAAATTGAGCAATTATATGAAATTTACATTGCAAAATACTCACATGTATATGTATATGCACATATAGCCCAAACTCTATGCATGCATAATTTGCAATGTAAATTCTACATAATTACACTTTCACAATATCTTTGAAATGTATATTTCTAATAAATACATTTGCATCACACATTTTCAGTTCATTTCACACAAAGACATATTTCTAATCATGTAAGAGTGTTTCATCAGCTTTCTCATATGTAATCATGACTTGCTATGGACCTTTATAAATTCATAAATTTTTTACATTATTTGAATATTTTTATTTCTAAGTGTTACATTTTTTATGTTCAAAACCTACTGTTGGAAAAAACATTACATTTATTTAGGGATACTAATACTGACAAAGGTGACACATTCTTGAAACCAACTTGAAACTCTTGCCACATTCATATTACCTAGTGCACTAATGTGTGGAGCTAGGTGTGCTAAGAAATACCCCCAATTGCTAGGACATCATAGGTTTGCTTCTTTTGTTTCCCTTTACTCAGTAATCACCCCATCATGGCCTGGTGCTCAGTGTCAAGAAAATCCTCATTTTATGCTAAGGGAAACAGAAACATCATCTCTGTTAATCCAAGTTAGTAAAAAGAACATGTCTACCTTATCATTGTTATTAATGAAAGTGGCATTCCTGTATGAGATGTGATGGTTTGTGACTTCAATATACTTCTTTGATGTAAGAATCTTCAAGTTGAGTTAAAGATGAATCTCTTTAACTCATAAACAGGTGAATGGTGCTGTGTTTGGTTAATAACATTATGTCAGATTTCCAGTGCATACTACAGACTGTGTTAAATACTCACTGGATCACCCACTATGTTTTTATATTGGACACAGATATTTGGGAGATGACTTTTTTTTTTAAACACAGTAAAACATGGAGTTCAGCTTCTCAAATCTATGCTACTTTCCATGTAAAAGTTTTGGTTTTTAAATAACTAATGTGTATGTCTCTGTCACCTTGGGGTAAATTTCACTATGCAGAGACTACATAATATTTTCATCATACAGCAAAATAAGTCAATAGATAAATAAACAAACAAATTTGCAACCAGACAAGGTGGCCATCCCTTCTCTCAGAATCATGTCCCAAAAAGGACAGTAAACAAGTAGAGAGAGAACAGAGAAGCACCTCAGGATTTGGATACAATAAATTTGTAAATAAAGGAAAATTGTGGCAATTAAAAAAATAAGAATATAATTTGAAGAGTAGAAAATATGAGTCAAGAAAACATTTTTAAAACTACATTTGTGATATGTTTAAAAACATTTATATATGTTTAAATACAAATTGCCTAAATGGTAATAATGGAAGTTCACATTTCCGTACAAAATATCATTTATTCTGTTTTCACAAACTGATTATCTAACAGTTAACTATGGTTCATTTCACTAAGAAATTTTCACTTAAAACCATGCTATGAATTAGTGTGAGGGCATCAGGAAGTTGTCCTGAGTCTCTTACCTAATAGAGTCTATCACTGACTAAAGGTGTTAAATTGTACTTTGTGTTATGGTAATGAATCCACCTTCAAAGGTTTAACTTATTCTGACTCTTCCATTCAAGTCAATTAGAGATTGCAAAATGTTGGATAGTTTACCAAACTAGATAAGACAAGGTACTTAATGTGGATAGAAATATAATTTACCCTGACAAGTCATGTTACTTATTAAAGACATATTTTCTAAAGTAGAAGCAAAATTTATCATATACAAGTTTTCATAGTACTGAAGTAAGTGATATATCTCACCTTTGAAAAAGTTCTTAACATGTTTTATGCCCAGAATTATATGAGTTCACTGCCAATTTATTCTGTAGAAGAGGAATAAAAGGGTCAATTTAGCAAAAATAATTCAGACCTGATATCTAAAACAACCAGCACACAAACATATATTTTGTTTTCAATACCATGGCAATATTTTTGATTTATAATGAAAATTCCAATTATAGAACATATATACAATTGAGTAATATAATGTGTGGGCTCTTGTAATGTAAATTCTAAATAATTCTACTTTCACAACATTTTTGAAATGTGTATTTTTAATAAATATATTTGTATAGCACATTTCAGTGCATTTCACAGAAACAGACACAGATTTCATGAAGAGTTAAATTAGTTTTAGCAAGTGTTTCGTCATAATAGAGGTCAGTTTTCAAAAATCCGATGTAATTATTAAAGAATACTCAAGTTTATGAGATTAGAACTATTTTACTGTAAAATGTAGAACCCATTATAAAATTATAAAATCTACTCAGGTTTAAAATTTCAGGGCCTCGTTGGTGGCCCAGGCGGTTAAGCACAGCACTGTGAAGCTGTCCACAGCCTCTGCAGTGCGGGTTTGGCCCCAGCTGGCCTGCGAGAACCCCACATGGCGAAGCAGACCTCTCCTGTCTCACCCACTGCTTCCCTCAGCAGTGTATTTCAGTCGGTCTGACTGTTCTGTCCCCCACTCTGTCTCTGGTGAATCCTCTCACCCTCCCGCACATCTGGACTGTACCCTGGTTCTTGTACACATGAATAAATAAATCTTTAAAAAAATAAAATAAAATTTCATTCAATGATGCTTATCACCAGGACAATATGGTCAAAGCTATTGACAGTTTTGTAATACTAAGTCATATTCTTGTATTGTGGCGTGTGTGTATGTGTGTGTGTGTGTATATGTGTGTGTGTAGGGTGGGGTGTGAGATTAATATTCCTAGGTTCAAAAACAAGGTTGAGAAAAATACAAAATATTATACAAAAAAGAGAAAATATCTGAACTCACAGTAAAGAAAAATAACTTCATTGGGGCATGGAAGAAAAACGTTTTCATAAAAGAAGCAATCTAAAGGAAACAACAATCTTTAAGAATGCTGTGACATAGTCTATAAATCTTTACAGTTCATCTTTACTTCTATCTTAAAAATGGAAAACTTCACTCAAAATAAAAAAAAAAATGCCAGAGTGAAGTGAAAGACTCAACAAAAGAGCCAGGAGTTGAAAGAGTTCAGAACTTTGGAAGTTATTTTCTAAATGTTTAATCTATTAATTCATTTCCAATGCATATCTTTGGAAATGTATAAATTTTTTATAAAAAAAATTTTGTATAAAAATTACATAGACAATCATTTGCTCTTGATGCTTAATGTTTTGTATATGCTATACATTGCTCTCAGATCTCTGACCTATATTCCATTAAAACAGATATGAATGTGCAGCTGCTATTCCTAGATAATCTTTGAAGCTGGTTCTCATCGACTAAGCAGTGCTTTTATGAGTCTGTGGTCTTAGTTAACATTAAGCTCTCCCAGGTCAAAGCACATCGAAGTGGGACTTCCACATTTCATTTTGAGCTATGCTAGAGAAACAATAAATTTTATTTTTAGCTCCTTTTTATAACATAAATATATTATATTTAAAAATCAACTGAAAATTCAAACCAACAGAATGCTTCTTTACAAATAATTTGAGAAAAAAATTGAGACTGCTTCTTTTTAATAGTTTACTGATCTGTCTAGTTTTTGCATTTCATCTGACTCTCACATATAACATGAGAATGAAAACTAGCATGGTCTAATAAGCATTGCATCGGAGGCCAAAATTCTGCAATTATATCTGGGTTCAATTTTCCTCATAGGGAACACCTTAGTAAAACATTTCAGCTCTGTCCATTTATGGTTTCAAAATGAATGACTGAGAGGTAGTAATGTTTCCTAATTCACTGTGTATCAATCATATAAGTTCAGATGTCTGAAAGTGATTCGTAAAACTTAGAGCATTATTATTATAGATTTTAATCTATAATCAGCATACATTTCATTAAAGCATTATGTGCTTTGTCATGAAATTCTCAATTCTAAAAAGTGGTGCAACTAGGGACAGGATTCAAGCGATCTAGCTCCTCATCCAGTGCTTTTTCCCTTAACAACAACAACAACCATAGCAACAACAAAACAATCCTGTCTTCCCCACCCATTTGTACTTAGGAAATGGAATATGCCATCTTCAAAATACCACACCGACTAGAAATTAACTAACCCTTGAAGATCAACTACAAAGTCACTATTATATACAATGACAACTGAGATAATGTTGATAAGGCCATCTATAAAGTGTGAAAGAAATAATTTTCCATGTTAATACTTGCCAATGAACCTCAACAAGTTTATTCAATGCATCTTTTTGAACTTGCCTATTATAAGATACACTTGACACTGTCAACTCGGAGCACAGTTTAAGATCTGTGCATGCATAGGGGTGTGGATCAAGGTACGGGATTTGAGGAATGTTGCTTAAGACATACACAGTGATTATCCTGAACTTTTCGGAACATTAATTTCTTGGGGCTCTGATGAGTCATGGGCTAGTTTTGTATTTTTCCTACTGATTTGTAGAAAACAATATATTCAGAATAAAAAACTCTGATGGCGCCATATAAAATTTTCCTGGTTTGCTTCCTGTCCTTAAATAATTGTAACATTGTTTATCAATAAATAATAACATGTTTAATTCCCTCTATTCCTGGAGATCAAATGCTGGGTTTGAAATGGCATTTCCAGTGTTTCTTAACTTAGACTGTGGTTAACGTGGTTAAATGGCCTAATTATTTTTCTTTACTTGAAGCAAAAAGGTCTGCACCCACTACTTCCTAACCAGGTGACCAAGAACACTTTCCTTAAATATTCTGGGCCTTGCTTCTCATATCCAACACGGGAAAAACAGTGCTTAGTTCCTATGGTAGTTAGCAGCATGAAATATTTTAATAGCAATCAAGTATTTAGAATAAGCCTCAGAATAATAAGTGCCCATTAAAAACTATTTAGTTGTGACATAACTATATCGCTATTGTTTTATTGCTACTGTTATTACAGTGTCTTGGTGATGCTGCTGTTATTATTACTAGCACTTTTTTTTTTTTAATTTCCATGCTTTCTTGATGATTTTCCATTCAGACAGGTCACAATTTCTTTGTTTTATTCCTCATGATTTCAGGCTGAGGTCATTTGTAAGGTCATTTCTCCCATGCAATTGCCTCTTCCTGACCCTCTGCGTGTGCTTTGAAGTCCTCCAACCCTTTTGATTTTACTTAACTATCCACGTACACGTAACAAGAGCTTCCTCTTTCTTAAGAATTCAGTCTGGTCAAATGCCTCTTGGGAGTCACTCTGCTCATAGAGGATGCAAGTTTGTAATCATTGTGATTTTTTTTTTTTTTTTTAATTTCTAGATGTGTTCAGCTGCAGTTGGCGTTTCTCTGAATCTGCCATCATGTTCTCTTTGGTCTTTTCCTGCAGGCTATTGATTGCCTGGTGGTTTCTCCCACTTTGTCATCATGATTCTATCTGCTTTCTAGCTACTGGGCATTCACTCCTCTGTAATTTCTGAGATCTAGATGGCATTCATTCTTCTATCCATTATACTTATTGTGATTACTTTTTACTTCAAGGGATTTTTAGCTTTTGGATTTAAATAGGTCCAAGTATTCACTTTATTTTATTCTCATTCTTGCTCTGTAGTGTATTTTGTTTATTTTTTTCATTCTCAGAGCTATTTTGATGAATTATTAAGATAAGCTTCCAGACTACTGAATCACACAGTTAACGGTATCTTGGGAAATTAATGAGTTGAAACCATTATCTACTATCTTCATAAATTATCGGCTCAATCGGGAAAACCACCCCAGACAAAGCTATTGGAAAGTGAAAGTTCTTTTTAAGTAATTTATTCATACAATGGATACTATTAAGCAATAAAAGATTGGTTAGTTTTATTACTTTTCAACTCGGATGTCACTGCATTTCTCCACTTCTGTGTAAGAAACCTCATGACATGTGCCTACCAGCTCACCTTCAACTGATTTCAGTGCCATTATCTTCAATAATATTTGCAACACTTTAAAAATTCTTTGGCTTGACACCATTTCTTTTCTTGAAAGTGTATTATATCTTTTAATCCTTGCCATTAATAGAGATTGAAAAAATACTAAAATACAATTTGTATCATAAAAAGAGCTTTCAAAATATTTCTCCTACTGCCTTTGCATTTAAGTATTTTTATCCCACACACCCCATCTAAATCGCTGTACTTCACCTACTCATGCTATAAGGAAAAGCAGAAAAGTAAAATGCTGCTTTGATAAGTTTTAATAAGGAGTACTCTTGTTCCTTTTGACTTATTTTTCACTTACTGGAGGCCTATGTAGACTTACTTTCTAAAGGACATTCTACATTTGTAAAACAAAAAATTTATGAGATTCCAAAGCCCAAATGAGTGAAATTTCTGCAAATTACATATAGCAATTTGATGATTATTACAACTTGTACAACTTGCATGTGAATTTTCTCTAAATTCTACTTGTATTTTCATTCCATATAAAAAGATAAATACATTACCACAATGTAATATGAGGCCAGGTTAAATTAAAATTCTTATGTTTATGCACTAAAGACAATCTGAAGATGGAGGACTTGCTAATAATATACTTGTTATCTTTATAAATAATTGCATTAATTTGTTGTTAATATTTCCTCTGGTATTTTATCTTAATTCACCAATTTCTAAAACTAATATATCTATATAACACATAAAATATAGCCATATATATATTGTTTATATATAAATATAATATATATACTTCAATAGATGCTATTTAACTAATATGTAATGTAGTTTTTAAACACATTCTGTGAAGAAGTAGACCACACCACTGCAATGCATATTTTAGATTTCAATTAAATGTCTTCAAGTTCTTAAATGGTAGACAAGTGTAATTTGAATAATGGTTACTTTTGGGGGGCATATCTTTCCTTTTGGATTTTTGTTAATAAGAATACAAATGAACAAATATCCAATGCCATTGCTGATCAGATTCTCATTGAATTTAATTTATTCACTAGCTGTCCGTTTCACTTTTCCATGACAATGTAAATTCCTTGAATGCAAAGGATAATTTGCTTATTAACGTATCCCTAGGAGCTAGAACCATGTCTGACATATGTTTGACAACCAATAAATGTTTATGGAATGCAAATTTAATCCTTTGAAAGACTGTTCAAATATTTCTAATTGAGCAAGCAATACAAAATTTTTAAACTTCACAGGAGTTATACTGCACTTAGGTGAGAACAAAGGAAATCGGAACAATGATAACAATCTCCCAGCATATGCCTTCAGTAGCTTATATCTGTGGTCCCAGGATAGATAAATTGATGGGTCAGACATGCATTTCTCAAGATGAGTAAGGCACATGTGGTATACGGTGTTAATGCTCCCTCTGGACGACAACCAGCTATGTGGGTTCTGTCTGTTCTGACTAGCTGAAGCAGAGAAGTAGAGTGTAAACTCTAAAACCATCTGAGTAGGACGGGTGCAACAATCCCACATGGGTGCACTGACCGATGACTAAGCCTCCTTTTCTTCCTTATAATTAGTCCCCTTATCACCACCTGCTATCTCATCCTGTCCATTTGAAGCAGCACTGCAACTGGATTAATGAACCCTCAACTCCTAGGCCATTATCTCAAAAGCCAGAATGATTCTTTCATTCAGTAAAATATTATTGGACAGCTAAACTCTACAGTGCACCTACTATATATTAGGTTAGAAATATCAAAACAAATAAGATTACCAAATCTCTTCCTTCAAGTAGCTTCAAATTTATTGGCGGGAATAAAAATAATCCTCCAGAAGAAATCCTAACTACATTCTGAAGAACACTTCCCACCATAAACTTACATAGATATTATCTTTTTAAACTTTCTTTTAGATTAATCCCATTAAAAATAATACATGTTAGAACATTATTTACTAATTCAAATTTAAGCTTTGGTGATTGAAAATGTCATGAATGAGGTAAAGGATTTCTACTAACTTAAACTATGGAAAAGTTTATCATATATACTATAGAATATAAAATATTCCACATATGTAATATCTTTTGAGTATCAGAGCCTATTTTTGACAAGACATTTGAGACACTAAATTCATACTGAATCCATTTTGGACACCTAATGTTGAATCACTTCTTAGGTGAGGGAGTAGAGAATATCTCTCATAAATAATATTTATTTTTTATTTTTTTATTTTTTAAATATTTATTTATTTACACATACAAGACTGGGATACAGGCCAGAGGTGCGGGAGGGTGAGAGGATTCACCACAGACAGAGTGGGGAACGGAACAGGCAAACTGACTGAAATACACCGCTATGGGGAGCAGCAGGCAAGACAGGAGAGGTCTGCTGCGCCATGTGGGTAGCTCCCTGGTGGTCTGGGGATAGAACTCATGCTGCAGAGGCTGCGGAGAGCTTCACAGTTCTGTGCTTAACCCCCTGCACCACCAGGGAGGCCCCTCATAGATAATATTTTAAGCAAGGGTATGGAAAGCACATTTTAAGAAATATGCTAGTTAAAATTGTCAAGGAAATGTATAGTCAAAGATAAATGTGTCAATGACAACATGGTTGGAACTGGTGGAGATTTGTCTGTCAGAAATAGACAAACACTGGATAGTATGTGTATTTAGAGGCATACAGAGGGAAAAAAGGGTCAGACAAAATCAATCCAATAGCGGACATTAGAATCTGATGGTGTAACTGGGAATAGAAGATGGTAGGAGGATGACAAATACCCAGCAAGGAGGGCACAGAGGGCTGGTGAAGCCTTACAGGTGCCTTGGTGGTGGTGTGGTGAGAGACATGCATCAGAGGAGCTATGAGCCTCTGCCTCTGAATCATGTGGTGTTTTTTAAGTCAATGTCACCTCAGCTAAAAATAAAGGAGGGATGGATGGAGGGAAGAAGAGAAAGCAAGCAAATGAGAGTAGGACCAAAGGAAAGAAATTAAAGGTGTTGTATTATATTTAATCAATCAATCAATCAATTAATTAATTTTTGATTTTATATTTTTCACATCATTTTTCATTTTTGCATAATGTATGAATTTTCATCTTGGTTATAGTCCCCATACAATTCCCACCTCCCCTTGTTTTGATCTTACCTGCCCCCCCATAGTGTGTCTCTGGCTTATAGTTGCTTGTTGATTTTGATTTTTACTCTATTATAATTAGTCTTTTTCCTGGTCCCTTATTTAGGTTTTCTAAATTCCTGCTATGAGTGAGGGAGAGAAAAGGGATGAGATGCACTGGTGGTGATGAAGGGACATCAGCAAACTAAATGGAGCTTGTGTTTTGCCAGGTACTGCCTAGACAGGGATGACATCATTCTCTTATTCTCATGGTCTTTCATTCTCAGTGAAAAAGACAAAATGAAGAAGCTACAAAATAATGAAAATAATCACAAACTTTATAAAGCCTGTATTTCTCTAAATTTCCCATACTGAATCAACTGTGTGAATCTGTGCTCTATTTATTCTTTCTTCAGATTATTCATCATGTTTTAATTTTTTAGATTAAGTTTTTTGTGAGTCATCTTCTCAGATCTCATTCAGGTGTCTCAGATTTTTTTGTAGCTTGCTGGTTTTAAAGGTAGAGAAAGTTTCAGTGAAGGCAGGTAGCACAGAGATTACAGAAATGTTAGAATTTAGAGGTGGAGTTTAAATAACATTTGAGCTGGAATAACAGAGTCCAGTGTTTGTGTAATGCTTTAAATCCAGAACAACAGGTCCTGTCTTAAAAACAAAACAAACAAAAAATACTTAATTTTAATTTTAAAAAAATATTCTCATCAAGATCATTTCTCAATGTTAAAGTCTTTCCCAGAAAGAAAAAATGAAATCAAAAGAAGACACAAACCTATCTATTGAGATTTCAATGATAAAGGATCCATATGAATTGTGAAATATTCTAAGACTGCATGTTGTCTAGTTTTGGTTTGTTTGTTTGTTTGTTTGTTTGTTTTTCAAGTCAATACTGAGCAAAAGGGAAAATAAAACAAGCCTGGACACTATAGTACCAGGCTAGAATTTTATGGTCTTCATTTTTCTACCTAGAGAGGAACAGTTTAGCCTCATATGGCAATTAAATTGAAAACATAGGTCTTCTATCTATCCACTAAGTTTATTTTAAATATGTTTAATCAAATAAATACCAATAAATCATATATAGTGTTGCCAACCAATGTCACCTTGATAAAAACCAAAATTATATACTTACATTAAGTCAATATCTAAGATATACTACATATACTCATTTATGCAAATTAAAAATACCTATATACATGCATTCCATGTAAATAGGGATGCATATTTCACTAACATATTTCAGATGAAATATAAGACCTCCACAAAAAGAAAAAGCAATTTAACTTTAAATAACAAATTTCAAAGCACTTCCTCCCAACTGGTTGCTTTATTGAGGAACTCTTAGAAAATCCTAAAGTGGGCAAAAAAGGAAGCTAATAAAACAATGACTGGATTAGCCCATCCTTTTACTTAGTGAGGGCATTTTTGTATTGGGGGGGTGACCTTGGTTCATTTGCCAGATGGGTAGAAAAGAAAGCCTAATTTCAAAGACTGGAAAAGGATTTAAAAAGGCACTCTAGAAAAGAGAAGCCAAGTTAATAATAAATGCAAAAAATTATTGATTTTTATGAATTATTAGGGAAATGCAAATTAAAATCAAAGTTCTATCCCAATACAACCACACAAGCATGATTAAAATGAAAAATTATGCTGTGAACATAGCATTAGAGCTTATGGGGAAACCATGTGACACATGGTTTATGGGAGCTTAAAAAGACTTATTTGCCTTTCTGTCATTATCTTCATTTATTTACTTAGCAGAATAGATTAGAGTGGATTACATAAAATCTTTTCTGTTTTCTTCAAGACTAGTGATATGCACATACCTGCTGTCAACATTATACTTTAAAATTTAAATTTGTAAAAAAATATTTTTTTTAAAGTCAGTACAAAATCCTTTATATTCTTCAACTGAACCAGGCAACATCCATATGTCCAATCCCAGGTCACGCAATAGGATGACATTACTGCACAAAACTGACACCAATTGAAAAACATGATTTCCTTTCACACTTTCTGAGCAATATTTCTGCTGTAAGGGACCTTGGGCTGTGATCATTTGTATTTGCATAAGATAATTTCTCTAAGTTGATCCATGCCGTGGAAAAGCCATACTGAATTTAGTCGCCATATGTTATGTTATGTTCATTTTCTTAAACGATCCTGTTGAAAAAAGATTCAAACAGATGGACAGAATTCCTCTGGATGTCTGTCAGCTGAATAGCTGGGCCATGGCTCACACTTGGAAGACACATGGAAAAATACTAATTAACAAAGACATCAGAGACATCATTTTGTATTTTCTTTAGTCGTCTCTTATTGCTGAAAATTGGAAAATGAATATTGCAATGGCCACTATAAAAATTATGGCCACTTGGCTCTTTATAATTAGCAATTTGAGAATCCAGTCGTCTCAAACCATCTGTTTTTTTTTTTGTTTGTAATAGGTTGTGCGAATAAGCTGTTTCACTGTTCAAGGGCAGTGTTGTTAGAAGGAGGAAAAAAACTGTAAGAATAAAGATAGAATTGATTTCTACACTGGAGACATTTAAAATTGGAATGATACATTCCAAAGTCCCTGCAGTAGCAAACCAACATGTTGATAAATTACAACAGGTAGAAACAGGTGATGAGAGAAGTCAGTTACCAAGTGAAGTGTTTCTTGTTTGTTTCTGACTGTGTTTTATGTTAGGCTTTTTCCAGCATGTGGAGGCGAAAGGACCACAGATCTGGAACTCAAGAAATCTTGGTTCTCACTTTGCCTCTCTGGCCACAGTCTGTCTGTTTTTGCAAGGAAGTGACTGTGCAGTTTGATCTTCAATGTATCTAGTGCTGCCCATAGGGATTTCAGAATATCATTTCTTTTAAGGACATTTATTGAGATTTATTTGTATTTGTTAAATACTTTCTTTTTTATTTTTTATATTTATATAAACACAAAATTTATGTATGAAATTTATTTATGAAAATTCATTTTTATTTTTTATATTTTTGATATTATGCCCTTTATGTCTTATTTTGATAGATCTGCATAACATATTTCTGTAAATGGAAAAATATTGAAAGGTACACTCAAAGATATTGTTATCCTGTCCTTGGCTTAGCTGAAATCACATTAATGCACATCTACTTTTGAAAAATTCAGATAATTGGGCCTCCCCTGGTGGTGCAGTGGTTGAGCGCTGGACTGCGAAGCTGCCCGCAGCCTCTGCAGCTCTGTTTCGATCCCCAGCCTCTGGCGAGGGTCCCACATGGCGTGCAGACCTCTCCTGCCGCCCGCTGCTCCCCTCAGCAGTGTACTTCATCAGTCTACCTGCTCTGCTCCCTGCTCTGGCTCTGGTGAATTCTCTCACCCTCCCACACTTCTGACTATATCTAGTGCTTGTATAAATAAATAAACAAATCTTTAAAAAAAAGAAAAATTCAGAAAAGTAACTGAGAGTGTGATGTTTTTTAATTTATTTTTGAATTATCAGATCTAGTAACTTGTAGCTAAAAGAATTCATGAATTTCACAGTTAGAAGACTACAAGCAGAGTGTAGAATGAGAAGTCTCACCACCTTGATCTTCCCATTTAATTATTTTGGAAGGTAATTGTCTACCTTTACTCTAGTTGGTTTCCTTGAATTTTAGAGAAAGGGTAAAAATATGAGTGTTGTTTAATATTTCCTCACTGCGATGTGAAGTTAATACAATGTAATTCATTGTATTTTTAAAGTATTGTAAAATAATCAAATTGCAGAAATAATATAGTATAAAAGAGAAAACTGGAAAAAAAAAGAAATGACAAAGATAATGTTCAAGTAGTTAGTCTATACTAAGGTTATGGTGAACTTCCAATATTTGTTAGTTATGCATATTAATATTTATTCATGGTGTTATTAAAATACATAGATCAACCTTAAAGTAAATATATATTTATTTGGGCATAGTTAATTTTTATTAACCAGAGCTTAGTCTTACTTACCAAATAATTTTTCTAGTATCCTAAATAACTGTATTGAAATTAAACACAGCTATTCATCTGATAGGAGAGACTACCTGGGCTATTTCAAATCGACAAAGTCCCATTCAGATGTTAAATTTGCTAGAATTGAACTAATATAGGTATAACTGTCATTAATAATTTGCAATCATTTATTTAGAAAGTATGATTATTTTGTTACTGATATTGATTTGATAACTAATTTTATAGTAAATTTTCCTCATCTAAATACTGAAAGCAGATTGAAACTTAACAACCAAAATTTTATTTTTTTAAGTTTTATTTTATATATATTTTTACATCATTTTTCATTTTTTTGCACAATGTATGATTTTCATCTTGGTTATAGTCCGCATACCATCTCCACCCCCCCTTGTTTTGATCCTACTCCCTTTTCTCCTACTCCTCCCGTAGTGTGTCTGATTTATAGTTGCTTGTTGATTTGATTTTCACTTTGTTATAATTAGTCTTTTTCCTGGTCCCTTATTTAGGTTTCTAAATTCCTGCTATGAGTGAGACCACCTGGTATTTTTCTTTTTCTTTCTGGCTTATTTGGCTGAGCATGATCCCTTCCAGCGCCATCCATGTTGCTGCAAACTACATGTGTTTATCTTTTTAGATTGCTGAATAATATACCATGGTGTATATGGACCACATCTTCTTGATCCAGTCATCTATGTTTGGGCATTTGGGTTGTTTCCAAAGCTTAGCTATTGTAAATAGTGCTGCTATAAACATAGGGGTGCAGGTGTTCTTTGGAATTGATGTTTCTGTGTCCTTTGGGTAAATACCTAGGAGTGGAATTGCTGGATCATATGGAAGCTCCATTTTTAGCAGATTGAGAAATCTCCACACAGCTCTTAATAGAGCTGTGGACCAGTTTCGACCAGTTTGCACTCCCACCAACAGTGCAGGAGAGTTCCTTTTTCTCCACATCCTCGCCAACATTTGTTGTTGCTAGTTTTTTCATATGTGCCATTCTCACTGGTGCAAGATGGTATCTCATGGTAGTTTTGATTTGCATTTCCCTGATGACAAGTGATGTTGAACATTTTTTCATATGCCTGCTGGCCATTTGCATTTCCTCTGTGGAGAAGTTTCCTTTAGCTCTTCTGCCCATTTTTTGACAACTAAAATTTTAAATGCCATACCATATGTGTTCAAAGAGAATGTAACTTGCTTGCCCTTTAAAAATAGATCTGACTATAGATCTGAACCATGAAGACGGGTGTATAAAGGGGAGTGGTGAAAACAGGAAAAGAGGGAAGAAGGCACAATGAACTATGATGGCAGACAATGGGTACTGTGTTTGTGGGGAGCTACACCTGAGAGGAGAAAAATGGCACTTCATTATATATATATATATATATATATATATATAATTTGAAAATGATATATATATAATTTGAAAATAAAAAATAAAAATGAAAATAAAATCCCTGTCTGTGAATTACAGCTGATAGTGCCATTTAAAGATAAGACAAATACAAACTATTTATTTTTTCTTCTTACATTTGTACACAATTTGTTTGAACAAATTAGATGATGGTGACCATTATTTAGTACCTTTCTAGTATAAAATCCAATCTGTGACTATGTTGAGAGTATTGTATTTCTTTATTACATGGCAATATACACACACACAACATCAGAAAATTTTAAGAATATGATTCTTAAAATGTTAGTAGAAACAACAGGACCTAAATAATATTTTAATGAACTTTTTTCCTAGTTATCTTCTTATCAATCTTTTCATTTCAGCTCAAAATTATTTTTTCTACAATCCACTATGTACTTGTTTCTATGGTATTGAATAACCTTACAACATTCATGAGTTTATTACTAGAACAAGTTTAAAAATTTGCAAATGATTGTGCAAAATGATTATTGCAGAATTGAAGAAATAGTTTCAGTAAGTTGATAATTCTACTTCTATGATCACTTACAAACACAAACATTATTCTCAATAAATCAGAACTATTTATTATAATTCTCCCATATTTAATTCCAAATATTCTATTCTAGAATAGAATATATCATATATGACAATATCATTATATAAAACATATGATAAGTTGTATTCCCACTACTTAGAAACTACTATAGAAATAATACTTAAAAGGAGAGGACCTCAAGAAAAATGGGGTTTCAGGCACCCACAAAGACCAGCTATTTAAACAAAAAACTTCTGTCCTCTGTTATGTACAGACTACATTAAGCAATCTAATTATTCTACTTATGGAAACCCTGGTCTCCAACATTTGCAAGTTAATTATCTCTGGTCGCATTTTTATGTTTATCTCAACATTTTATTCTATTCACCATTGCCCTCACCTGAGACTTTTCATTATCATCACTTTGGACACTGAAGATACAAGAACTTTTTAACCTACTCTTATATGAAGGCCTGGTCATTTATTTATTTAGTATGAATGTGATCTACCTCCACTTATCTTTACATCAATTTTTTTCCTTCAAAACATGTGGCGAGAACTTTCCGCAGACATTACAAACTACTGTGAATTTCTCTCTGTTTTAAAATAGAACAGATTTTAATAAGTTAACTCACAAGAAAGGGAAAAAAAGGACTACTTGACATAAGTATGCTCATTAATTTTCACTACTGAAAATGTGTCATTTGTTCAGATTAATAGAATTATAAGACTATACAAATGTTAAAAGTAAATAGGCCTCCAAACAATATGAATATTGAAATGACAAGATTTTTAAATGATGAAAATTTGAAATATTTGACCTTGAAGAAATATATATATATATATATATATATATATATATGTTTATGGAACTCATTAACATGCTAAAAACACATTTGTGTTTTGAGTGTATAACTTTGATGGTTCATAATTTTAAAAATGATTGGAGTTGAAGAAGTGGATTCTTGTCCCTACTGACAGCCAAAATATTGGATGTTTTTGATCAGCCATAAAGTGACATGTCACTTAGCTGGTGAATTGGCCAATCAATAAGAATATTTATAAATACATCATTTTCAAGGGATGTGGCCACACATAATTAAATTGGTCACTTTTTTGCAAAAGTAAACTCAGATTATCTTTGCTATATAATAATATTAAGAGCACTCCAATTACAGAGTGGCAGTTTATCTTCCAGAACAAAAGTTCACTTTTCTATTCAATCTATTGATACATATAATAAATACCAATAGAATTTTTTAAAAATTATCTGTCCATGACACTCCAGACAGAAAGAAAAATGTCAACACTAAGTTTGTGGTAATGTGTCCTATATCTAAATCATCTTATAGTGGCTGCTGGGTTTGCTAGAGTTGTCATTTGTAAGTAAAGGCTTTGACATTTTGAATGCATTAAACTTTGATGGTTTTGAATATGATAAAGACAACACAAAAGTGCTACATCAATGAAGAACACATTATTTTAAATTTGTAATCTAATAGATATATTTTCTTATCATCCCTTGATAAATTTGAACATTATTTACACTGAGTATATTTGAATGAACAGTCAATAAAATATCACAATCTAATTTGATTAGATCAAAGCTATCATTATTAAGATAGTGTAGGTTATTTTTTATAATTGAATTGGACATAGTCAATTAGGATTTTACTTTGACATGCTTTCTGACTTGGCTAGGTTTAGCACACTGACATTTGACAACTTCATTGTGAGTATGTAACATTAAAATTTCAGGGATTACTGGTTGGTGTTGAAATACAGGTTTTCTAAACTAAGAAAAATATATGAAGGATTTTCACAATGCTGTAATCTTAGAAGCAATTACTGCTTTTGTGTGGATAACTATTTTTACAAAAGTGTATGCCATTCAAGGAACTTTTTTTTTTTTTTACCTAAAATGCACTCTTTGTCCTCCAAATGGCTTTTGTAAGCATCACATTACAATGACAGCTAGGAACAGAGAAAGAAAGAAAGAAAAAAAAAAAGAAATTGAAACATCATTATTGAAAATAAATAGATGAATATACTGAGGTTACCAAAGAACTTTGCTCTACTAAGATTTCAAGACACAGCAAGTCTTTCCTGAAGTTTTGAAGAACCTAAATCTAAAAAGAAGCCATGGAACAAAAGAGAGATCACACAGTGAATCCAAAAAGCCAGTGTTGGGCCTCCCTGGTGGGAGGGGTTAAGATCTCAGCGCTATCATATAAGGAAAATAGGTGACACATATAAGGAATATCTGTGACAATTCAGGTAAATAATGTAGGGTGAAACCTGACAGCTAAATTTTTCAGGAAGTATTAGCTATTATTACTCAATTAGGATATTGTATTTTTATTTAGTCTTTATTACAATAATTTTCAAATCCATTCAAAAGGACAGAATAATTTATTTTCTATGACTCAAAAATGAAGTTATTTGGAAAGAGACTTAAACTTTGATTCTTAAAAGACATGGACAGTGGGCCTCTGTGGTAGCACAAGGAGTTAAGCACAGCACTATGCAGCTATCTGCAGCCTCTACACCACGAGTTCCATTCCAGGCCAGGGAGGTACCCACATGGTGCAGCAGACCTCTCCCATATTGCCTGATGCTCCCTTCAGCAGTGTATTTCAGTCAGTTGTTCTGTTCCCCACTCTGTCTCTCTGGTGAATCCTCTCATCCCCTGTATCTCTGGCCTGTGTCCCAGTTCTTATATGCATAAATAAATAAATCTTTAAAAAAAAAGGCATTGTCAGAAATGAACCAACCAACAAAAGAAAAAGCTATTAATTGTATAGAAACACAAATGCTAAAGTTTGAAAAGTACCTACAGTGCCTATCAGTTATGAATTTTACATACATTTGCAATAAATATCCTTTTAGGTGACAAAAGGATTTTGTAAGCTTCTTACTAAAGCTTACAGAAGTCTATACTTTCCAAAACCTTGTCCTCTAGTTTTTAGTATTTACCATGTTTCTAAAAATGCCATTAATTTTAGCATCTGGCAACTCATATTAACTAAGGGTTAACTAGTAACAAATTACAAAATGACTTCTCTTATATTATCCAACACTCTGCTAAAATGGAATCTGCTCTTACTAGGAAAAAAAGAAAAAAAAAATCTGGTAACTCTATTTAAATTGAGAAAGAGAATAAAGAGTTGAAGTTGAAATAGCCAAAGGGGATAATGGATAGATGTGTGGGATATTACTGTTTTCTGCATCCAGCTCAATTGCCTGATTACACCCACTCCATTATGACTGAATATTGAGGTTGTCTAAGTCCTCATTTTGCTTTTAATCAATATTAACTCAAATTAAAAAAATGACACTGTTGTCATTCTTTTTAAAACTTCTTAGGAAACATGTTTCTCTGCTGTCTAGGTGATAGTCATTAATTATTAATGCATTTATATGGTCTGCTTATAATGGGGTTAATTAGTTTGAACTGATTTTGATCTGATTTAGCAAAATGGCAATTGGAATTCTGAAAACTCTCTGAATAAATATTTAAGTCAAAATAAAGCTAATTCATGTTGTGTCTTTTCTTTTGATAACTGTTTATGAAATCCATTTATTCTTACTGATCTGGACTTTTAGATTTTTAAAACGTCAAACCCTACAAATAGAAAATAAGAGCTATGTTTACTAATTAGAGCAGAGTCAAATTGACCCTAATGTGACACAATTCAGAAAACAAAATTAAAATATTATTTAACTAGGTATTTATCAGTAGTAAAGTAATTAGGAAAAAAAATGTCCTTGCCACTTGTAGATGGCAAGTTTATATGTCTAATTATCTTTTTTTTTTATGCAGGTTTTTTTTTTAATAGAGGCATGTTTTATTAATTTATTTGTTTGTTTGTTGTTTGTTTTGTTTATACATGCACTGGGTACAGTCAGAAGCGCGGGAGGGTGAGAGAATTCACCAGAGCCAGAGCGGGGAGCAGAGCAGGCAGAAGGACCGAAGTACACTGCTGAGGGGAGCAGCGGGTGGCAGGAGAGGTCTGCGTGCCATGTGGGACCTTCCGCTGGTGGCCGGGGAGCAGCCGGGAATCGAACCTGCGCCACAGAGGCCGCGGGCAGCTTCGCAACCCAGCGCTCAACCACTGCGCCACCGGGGAGGCCCTGTGTAATTATCTTTTTATCTTTCCACATCTGACCAGAAACCAATCAACTAAGCAATTTTTCTTTTTAATTATATTCATCTATAAGTGCAATAGTATTGATATTAAAATGAATATACTGACTTCAACTAAGAGTGAAATTTGAAAAATTCTCAGTTATACTCAGAATTCTAAGGCTACTATTAGAATTGGGTTACATGAATGACTCTTAACATTTTCCTTTTCATGCAGCTTAAATTTCAGTTGTATTTAAATATCTATATATTTAAATATCTGTATATGCACTTATGTGTATATTTTTGTCACTGTAGAGTTAATGGCTTTCAAAACGTGACTGATACATAATTGCAATTGGAACTCAATTAAGTATTTGGTGAATTAAACATGCTTATATGATAGTACATGTAAGGAAATATGAATAATCACTGGGGGTTTCAAGTTCCTTTGCTTTAAGATCACTTTCAATGAGAACAAACTTTTCAAGTTTGGGTATGTTCTCATAATTTTATTCAAGCTCAATACTTCACTTGAAGAAAATAAAGCTGAATTTTTAAATTCATCTTGTCAGTGTTTTATATATCTAGATACAGATAAAATATGATGTTAAGAGTACATTTTTAAAGTAATTGAAAGGACAATATGAGTATACATTCTGTGTAGTTTCATATTTATGTAGCAAACTGAATGTAAAATATCAAACAATATAAAAATGCATAGAAAATTATCAACATATATGTGACTTGTTATTCACATTATTTAGTTATATTTATATAATGAACAATGTTCACTCATGATACTATTATTTTACTTCATAAATTCAGTGTATAGTTAAACAAAATTTATAAAGGAGATATTTAAGTAATGAAACTATTTACAAATAGCTTATTGTGAACCACATCAGACAACTTAAAATTTATACCAATAAAATCACAAGAAAAGCAAGCATTTACCATGACTAAGAACATTTTATAATCAATGGATTCTCTGCCATTTGATACTAGACTACTAAATTTGTCATATAATAAACAGTAGTTTTATTAGTATTGAATTATCTAGATTTATATATCTATATGCTTTTTTTTTTAATATAGCATCGTTAGACTTTATTAAGCCTGCTCAGTATCATTACATTTGATTAAACTGATGGAATTCTGAAATACCTTGCAAATTTCTTGGAGATAATTTTATTGAAAGAGATATCTGATTTTTTTAAAAGATTTCTTTATTTTTATACAAGAGCTGGGGTATAGGCCAGAGGCACAGGAGGGTGAGAGGATTCACCAGAGACAGAGCAGGGAGCAGAACAGGCAGAGGACTGAAGATACTGCTGAGGGGAGCAGCGGGTGTGACAGGAGAGGTCTGCTGCACCATTTGGGTATCTCCCTGCGGGCCTTGAATGGAACCCATGCTGCAGAAGCTGCAGACAGCCCCAAAGCACTTCGCTCAACCTTCTGACCACCAGGGAGGCCCAAAAAGAAATATCTTTTAATTTATGAAAATACTAATATCCTAAAGGAATGCATGCTGTTCTTAAAAAGTCTTTAATTTATATTGTCTCCAATTAAAATTACTAGAAAAAGACTTAAGAGGAATTGACAATTATTATTAATAGTAATAATCTAATATATAACTTATTTATATTTTTTCTACATACAATCACAAAAGTTTACCAGGATAAAATATGGTGACTTCAGTTTGGTGCCATTCCGACACAAAGAATTGTGTGAATTGCTCCAAGTTTCTATCTACTAAATGTACTGTTGCAAAACAGCATATATAAGGACAAAAAGAACACCTATTTTGCATAATGAAACTGTAAATGACAGCAATATGGGCATCCATATGTTCTATCAATCTTTTCTCTTATTTGTGCTTCCCCCCAGCCAAATGACCACATAATGACTATTACCACAGAATCTCGTTAACAGAACCAAATGTCCATCCATTATCTCTGGACATTTACAGACTTTATCTGTGCTGTTTTCAGAGTCAGTAAGAAAAGACAATCTATAGTAAACCAGAAGTTTTCAACAAAAACTAAAATGATGATGATAAGTTTCACCATTGACTAACCTGAATTATCATGCTGTTTTAATAGAGAATATTATGACGATTTAGAATACACTATCTTCTGCACAACCCTGTTAATGGTTGGAAACCCAAGGAGGGAAGTCTTCATTTTATGGAAATCATACACATTTTAAAATCAATTATCTGCTATTTGAAAAAGGAGAATTCTATTCAGAATGGACACCTTCCACAACAGTAAAGAAGCAAACAAACAAATAAAAAAATCTTAAGAATTTCTGTGCACATTTATCTTCTGCGTGGCTTAAAGATGCTGGGTATACAGTTTGAGAGTTCCTCTTAGGAAAATGCAAAACAAATTATTCTTTATATATAAATATATATTCCTGACATAGCCGATGCATTTCAAACTCAGTATTACTACTGAAGACTAAGTTTTTAGGTGACCTAATGAAATCATGTAAGATTGGGAGCATGAAGTTTCTGAGAAAATCTTTTAAAGAAAATATATGCAAAATTGCACTGGGCATCATAAACAGTAAGATAAACTTGAATGAGATAATAGAAAAGTTTTCATATTCTATCTTAATATTTTTTTAGATTATATTTACAGGAAAGGTTAGATATTAGAGGGGACTCTTAAAATTTGTTTCCTTTTAAAAAAATGTTTTTGAATAAGAATTGCCTGCTAATAATTTTTATTTAGTTTTCATGTAAAAAGTCACAAGATAATTTCACAAGGAAGGTAGAACCGAAGAATCTCTCTGTGATCTGTTAGTCAGTTTGGAGAAGTAAGTATTTCTGGTTTCTTATCTACTACATGTGGAAATTAATTAACTACAATATCTTATAGACTTGCTGTGATATTAAATATAATAAAGCATGTATAGTATTTAGGACTGTATCTTTCTTTTTTTTTTAAAGATTTATTTATTTATGCATATAAGACCTGGAGTACAGGCCAGAAGAGTGGGGGGTGAGAGGATTCGCCAGAGACAGAGTGGGGAACAGAACTGGTTGATTGACTGAAATACACTGATGAGGGGAGCAGAGGGCAGACAAGAAAATAAAAAAAAAAAGAAAGGTAGCTACACATCTACACATACCAAAACCTTGCAAATAGAAATTACATAGAATCAATTTATCCTGCCTCTTGGTATTGACTTGAAGAATACAAAGACACTAATTTGAAGAAATATATGCACTCCCATGTTTATTGTACCATTATTAACAATAGCAAGAGCTGGACATAATCTAAGTGTCCAGATGATTGGATAAAGGAGATATAGTGTATATACATACTGGAATACTATATAAACAGATGAAATCCTTTTTTTGTGGCAACAATGGTTTAACCTAAAGAGTACTAAGCTTAGTTAAATAAATCAGATGATTTCATATTTGGTATAAAGAGAAAAACCAAAAAAGTGAACTAAATGAAACAATAAACTTTTATACCATAAATTCAACTTAGAGGTTACTAGAAAGGAAGGAGGCAGGGGCATGGGTCATCAGGTAAAAGAGGTTAAAGGGTAACTGCATAGTGAAAGGCATGATTAGAATTTGAGTAAGGAACTGAATGTAGTATACACACGTGTTGATTTACAGTGATGAAAAACATAAACTTATTTAATGTTATAATTTAAGGTTTCTTTAATAAAAAAAAAAGTTGAAAGATGAATTTAAATGTCTGGTAATATAATATTTGTCCAGACTTCTCTTATTCAGTCTGAGAAACAGTCATTTTCACAATTATCTTATCCACGGACTATTTCCTTTCTTTAAAGTTTTAATAACCCAAATGCTTTTAATAAATGAGATTTTTCTTTTTTTTTTTAAAAAAAAACATTTTAAGAAAGGCTTCCATTTCAGCTCCCTAGAAAGAACCAGCAGAATTCCAAGATTCTTAGAATTATTTATATTTTCTTTTTTAACTTTACATATTGGATATTTCATTAAATTCTCCTTAATTTCAGATTCAATAAATTGGACTATATGGAAAGAAATCCCAACTTAAATATTATTTTTTTTAAAAAATACAATAAGCCAAAACACTTGACAAAAAGGTTGCTCCCCAACAAGAGACCATCATTAACATTTCCATCTTATGTTCTACAATAAAACTTGCTGTTTAGAAGTGACTGCATTTGATGTTATTAGTGCATTTGAATGCAAACTACCTAACCGTGAAAAATGAGGCTTCTATTTGCTATAAAAACTAAATTGGGAGGCAGTGCTTTACTGGCAGAGTCATTTGAGCAGCTCCATTCATAACTATTCATGTTAACATAAACAGATGTCTTGGCTCACACTGTGGGTGTCAGTTTGATATTGTCTTATTCAACATTACATCTAAAGTGAATGTAGGTGACTTGTTTTAGGATTTAATAAAACCATTCACAATGTAGAAGTCTTGTGGGCCTGTACACCGTAATGTTACTTACGTAACTAATTTTCTTATGAAATCATTATTTTACTACACATTTAGAGCTACAAAACACACTGTTTAACGTCTATTTGTGTGTTAATAATTCACTAAATCACAAAAATGTAATTTTTTGGAATAATGTATTTTATAGTAAGACATTCTCTTGGGAAAGTAACTTTTCACTTCAAAATTAAAAGTAGCATGGGCCTCCCCAGTGGTGCAGCGGTTAAGCGCTGGTTGAGTGGTTGAGCGGTTGAGCAGTTGCCAGCAGCCTCTGCAGCGGTGGTTCGATCCCCTGCCACCGGGCAAGGATCCCACAGGGCATGCAGACCTCTCCTGCCCTGCCCGATGCTCCCCTCAGCAGTGTACTTCGTCAGTATGCCTGTTCTGTTTCCCGCTCTGGCTCTGGTGAATTCTCTTACCCTCCCGCTCTTTTGACAGTACCCAGTGCTTGCATAAATAAATAAATCTTTTAAAAAAAATTAAAAGTAGCATGATATTATGGACTATATCACCTATTACTTACTGATATTGAAATTATTTTATTTATTAGCAAAACAATTTTCTCTGAGAAAATGTCAAGATGGTAATATCTGGTACCTTACCAGTAAAAGCTATATCAAGACAATATCACAGGTGGGTTTTGCTAATTATAAATTTCACTGAAATTCATGGGAAACATCTGAGATTGCAAAATATTTTCTTTTTTTTAATTAATTAATTAATTTATTTATTTATTTTTATTTTTTTTAAGATTTTTTTTTAATAGAGGCTTGCCTTCCTTCCTTCCTTCCTTCCTTCCTTCCTTCCTTCCTTCCTTCCTTCCTTCCTTCCTTCCTTCCTTCCTTCCTTCCTTCCTTCCTTCCTTCCTTCCTTCCTTCCTTCCTTCCTTCCTTCCTTCCTTCCTTCCTTCCTTCCTTCCTTCCTTCCTTCCTTCCTTCCTTTCTTTCTTTCTTTCTTTCGTTTATACATGCACTGGGTACAGTCAGAAGCGCGGGAGGGTGAGAGAATTCACCAGAGCCAGAGCGGGGAGCAGAGCAGGCAGAAGGACCGAAGAACACTGCTGAGGGGAGCAGCGGGCAGCAGGAGAGGTCTGTGCGCCATGTGGGACCCTCCTCTGGTGGCCGGGGAGCAGCCGGGGATCGAACTGGTGGCGCAGAGGCCGCGGACAGCTTCGCAACCCAGCGCTCAACCGCTGCGCCACCGGGGAGGCACTGCAAAATATTTTCTTAAATGAGTCCTCTCTCCCCAAAATACATGCACCTATATTCATATATTAATGTATCAGCTGAGAAGAGTGTTTATAGTGAAAGAGCAATGATTAGATTAAAAAATACTATTTTAATCTAAATTCAAACAGTTATATTTTCATTTAATCCTCAACACTTATTTTCTCAAATATAAAATAGAAATAATAATCACATTCAACTTTTGTGAGGATTGCATTTTTAAGGATTACATTAGAAAAGGACCATAAAACTTTTAATTAAGTGCTACATACATTGCATTAATGTAAATCTGTGTTTTACTATGTTTCTTGTCATTTAGTAACAACTAAATTTATAGTTAGTTGTTTATATTAGTGTTTATATTCAGTATCAAAAAAATTAGACCCTAAATTAATTTAAACATATGTTCATCATGTTTTGTTTCTCCATTAGCCATTGAATGACATTTGTTTTTGGACAATGATGAATAATGCTGCTATCACATTTTTGTATGATAAATCTTTGTGTGGACATGTTTTATTGAGTAGATTACTTGCAGTGGAATTACTTAGTCATGTGCTAAATTTGGGGTTTAGTTTTTTTAAAAATATTTATATATTTATACAAGAACTGGGGTACAGGCCAGATGTGTGGGTGGGTAAGAGGATTCACCAGAGACAGAGTGGGGAACAGAACAGTCACACTAACTAAATACACTGCTGAGGGGAGCAGCAGGCAAGACAGGAGAGGTCTACTGCGCCGTGTGGGTATCTCCCTGGCCAGGCAGGATTAAACCCGTGCTGCAGAGGCTACGGACAGCTTCACATGCAGCACTCAATAGCCCGCGCCACCAGGGAGGCCCTGGGTTTTAATTTTTAAGAAACTGTTCAACAGCTTTCCAAAGAGGGTGTACCATTTTAAACCCCATTATCTAGAAGAGAGACAAGGGACAGAACTTCCCAACTCCTTCAGTAGCATCATGATGTAACTACCTTAGGATTTTGGATGTCTAATCTCAAAAACAATAAAGCAATGAATTTTTATTGTTTCAAGCAACCCAGGTTTAGGAAACGAAGAAAACACAAAAACAAAATAGGTCAGGAGAAAGTTTTATTAAAAGCTAGTATTGATAATATCTTTGTAAGCTAATGGAAATGAGGCAGGAGAAAGGCAAAATGATCACAGACAAAAGTTTCAATTCTGACATGAAAAAAAGTTGGAAATCATCAACACTGTCCTTGCAAGGAAAACAATCAACAAGCTGAAAATCAAAAATTTTTCTTAGTACCATCAGAGAATTGAGGTCATAGAGAGAGCACCTGAAATCTGGAGAAATAGGAAAATCCAGAGTTACGGACAAGATCTGCTTTCCTGCAGCAGAAACCTTTGGAGCCATAAACTGGTGGGGAAACAAAAGTGTGGGTGGGGGCTGCACCAAAAATATCTGTGACAGTCACAACTGAGAGACACAGACTTACAACTTTTAGTAGATTTAACAAGGGAAGAGATTTCCTTCCCTTCACAGTACCTTATCACAACCTCAAAAGTTCTCCAATAAAAAATAATATAGAGAATAAATCTTGAAGAGCTGCAAGACACAAGTTACATTTAAGGAAACATTCTAAGAAAAACCTAGACAACAGGAGAGAGAAAAACATTATATGAAACTGAAGCCCCTGGCATCTATAGACACAGTAAACATTAAATAAATTTCAAGTTTATTAACTTTATTAAGAAAAAAAATCACACCCTAATGGTCTCTACTTATATCCCTTTAGTTAATACATCATGCCCAACTTTCACCAAAAGTTACAAAGAAAAAGGAGAGTCATTCCTAAAGGAATGGCCTTCAGTCGAAGTTAAGTGAGAAGACTTATAAACAAGTGGAAGAATTTGTTTACTGCAGGAACACAGAGTTGATGTATGCCTAAGAGGTCAGGAGGCAGAGAACATAGCTACGGATGCTGGCAGAGGGGAAAGGAGAGCTTTCTAATTGCTTAAATTTTCTCAGCTAAGTAGGAAGCAACATTAGTTTTGAGTGTGGAAAAGAAATTGGAGTCATAAGGTCTTGACATTTTGCTGAGGGAGAAAGTCTAAAATATTACTTCGAAAAGTGGGAGAATGAAAAACCTAAGTAAATGTAGCAAAATCGCCTGGCAGCATTAAAAGTTCATGTGAAATTTATGGCCATCCATCTAAAAATAAGCCTTTCGGCTTGAATGTTTGTCTGGTAGGTTGTAGGCTCAAATTTGCTGTCCTGATAGGTTTGGAGACACTAACCCAGATCATCAATTATGGGTATATATGTATGCTAAGAACTTGTCATGATACCTAACACTAAGCTGATATATCAGCAAATATAAACAACTCTTTCTTAAGAAATGAAACTCTTGAGGGGCCTCCCTCGTGGCGCAAGGGGTTGAGCACCAAACTGTGAAGAAATCCACAACCTCTGTAGCATGAGTTCCATCCCCGGCTGGCCAGGGAGCAACCCACATGGTGCAGCAGACCTCTCCTGCCTCACCAGCTGGCTGCTCCCCTCAGCAGTGTATTTTGGTCCTTCTGCCTGTTCTGCTCCCTGCTCTGTCTCTGGTGAATTCTCTCACGCTCCCGTGTCTCTGGCCTGTACCCCAGTGCTTGTATAAATAGATAAAATCTTTAAAAAATAATAAAATTCTTTAAAAAAAGACTTGCTAACAATGAGATGCCAACAATTACAAGCTCATCAAAAGATTGTCACATTATAATTTGTCCCATTATAACTTAACCAAGGGTCATATTTTAACCATTGCCTATGAAAAGCCAAGAGCATGCATTTGGTGAATTCAAATATTATATGGATGACCAATATTTTTTTAAAAAGCTGAGTCAAACAAATTGAGAACTAAGTAAACTATCCTTTCTGATTAATGATTTAACATATCATTGAAATATGTTGCTTCACAAAATAAAAGGGAATTTATTTTTAAGGAGGCCATGCTGCATGCCTCAAACTATCAATAATGTTTGATGATTGTTATTTTTTAAAAAGATTTATTAATTTATTTGTACAAGCACTGGGTACAGTCAGAAGCACGGGAGGGTGAGAGAATTCTCCAGAGCCAGAGCAGGGAGCAGAACAGGCAGACTGACGAAATACACTGCGGAGGGGAGCAGCGGGCGGCAGGAAAGGTCTGGGCGCCATGTGGGACCCTTGCCAGGTCGGGAATCAAACCAGCACTGCAGAGGCTGCGGGCAGCTTCTCAACCCAGAGCTCAACCTCTGCGCCACCAGGGAAGGCCCAATGTTTGACTATTATTATTTCCTCCTTTCCTGCTTATCTCTCCACTCCCTTCATTTACCCTCAATGAAGCATTGTCTTGTCAACTTAATAACATCAACTATGTTTTAGAAATTGGCTTACATTCTTTAAGACTAAATATTCAACCCTTCTAGTTTTGATACTGTTGATAAACTATATAAATTGAATTAAAGAAAACTAGATAATGGATTTACTCAAATTTAAAAGCTTTTGCATCCCTAAAAAGAAAAAAAAAAAAAAAGAAGCCTCTACAGGAGAGAAAAAGTTAACAAACCATGTAGCTGATAATGAACATTTATCCACAACTCAATAATTAGAAAATAAACTAAAAAATGAAGCCAAGGTTTTTGGAACTCCCATTCCACAAAGAAAATACATTGATTGAAAATACATTAAGAAAATATTTCATAATCTTAGTAATTGGGAAAGTAAAAATTAAAACCACAATATTAAGGCGGTACACAATTACTAAAATGGCTAAAGAATGATTTATGGTAATAAGTACTGGCAAGGATTTGCAGAGATTGGAACCCCATACAATGCTACACAGCTGAGTAGAATTCCATTGTGTATTATTTACCCCCTCTTTTTCTATTTCAAATTATCTCACTGACTTTTGGTATATCTAAAATCCCATGACCATCTGAAATACAATTTCATTATTCTTCATGAATTCTTTGCATTCCATCTTATATTTTAGCAAAAAGCATAGAAAGTCTCAGATTTGTAATGAAAGTGAGTTCTATGTCAGCTCATCGATCACAGTAAGAATCTGCATTTAAGTTCAGTAAATATAACCGAAAAGGAAATGTGTTTGTACTTAATAAAGCTACTTATAATTTGCATATTTTCATTTCAATATATAATAGTATGGATTAAAATGATATTGTTTTACTTTTAGGAAACATAAAGAGTGCACAGACATTCTGTAATGTTATATCTGTCGAGTACATTTTTACAATCATTTCTTCCATTAAAGGCCTAAATCTTATTTTTAAAAGGCTTGCTAAAGAGGTATTTGTTAAGATTAGAGCACACTCTTCAGTGTAGGATCTTTCACTATTGGAGGGGGTTATGGAGGAAATAAGTAACACAAAGTTTTAGGTTGAAAAACTATTAATCTTTATGTAGATTTTATAGTTTTGTCTTGTGATGATTTTTTCCCAACTGACAATCTACTTATCCCCAGGAGACTTGATTAGATCTTTAATTAACTCAATCTAGAAGTGCAATGACCTCTAATTAAATTAAATTTTGTTTCTTCTGGCAGCAAAATAATGAACTTATTCAAATGAGTTTCACAGCTATGCAAAATGAAAACCAATTAGAAGCTAATAATAAAATATGTCAATAGGAATACAACAAACTTTAGAAAAAAAGAGAAGTCTTTATTTATTACAAATGGGAAGGCTAACCATGTGTATATTATCCATAAATGAGGTAAAATTTGCATACATAGTAAGAGATCTTTCAAAAACATATCAGGAAATCATGAAAATTCTAATCATTTTTCAAAGCGATTGGTATTACAATAATCTAGTTTACTGATGTTTGAAACACTAATAAGTACTTATTTTTACTTGCCTGCAAAAAATGTGATGCCTACTATGCATCACATTTGAAACACAACTATATAATAATGCTGACTGCATATGCCATTTCTCAGTGTACAATTAAGAAATGTATTCAATATTTATAAAATGTTATGTTTTCTGATGAGCCTATTATTCAGAATTATTCAAGAATTAAGTAAAATGTTTTATCTTATGGCTTATGAACTCCAAAACATTAATTAGCATTTAATTATAGATACTTCATATTTATCTAATCCATTAATTAATGTCCTCTGTGTGTCTCTTCTCAATATCTTTAATATCTTAATCTGCTTGAGTAATACTAAACACTCCTCCAAAATTAAAGTTATAGCTTTTATAATAATCATTTTCTTGGTTTTATAGAGTTTTTATATTAGTAAATTATGCTATTTTTGTATTTATGAAAAATATTGTCTTCTCTCTATAGCATTTATACTTAATGTTAAGATTCAAGTTTTATCCTTATATTTTAGTCTAGCTGTAGCTGATTATTTTCACTCCTGTAAAATATTTCATCCTAAAAATCATTCATTCATTTTCTTATTATGCACACAGTATTTGGCTGTTGTAGTTTATTTGTGGCTTTATATAAAGTCATTGTGAACTGTAGTATGAGGTCAACTTTTCCAATAGTGACTGTAAGATAATATTGATAGAATTGGAGATCCTAAACTTTTTCAAAATTCTGAGACTGACAACTGACTCATATTTGAAGTATAAAATTTCCTTCCCAGATGATAAAGATAACACAGAATCTCATATGAATAAAACAGAAAATTTTTCTTTTATAACATGGAAAATAGTTTGTTATTCATATAGTCACTTAGTGTTTGTGGTAATTATTCTGGCAAGTATAGGAATGGTATTATACAGAGGGAGAACATTTACCAATTTGTTCAGTAAATAAATTCATGAACTTAAATACCTATGACCAGTTTTTATGGCAAAAAAAAAAAGGTAAACCATTGCACACAACTTTAAGAAATTACATTTTTAGAACTTTCTGTCAATTCTAAAAGTTGAATTTTATTTAAAATTTTACACATATAATTTAATGTTTAATCCAAAACTTTTCTTCATATAAATTGCTTATTCTATCAGAATATTTAGAATACTGTTTCATTTTAACTACAGATTAGTTTTGCTAGTAAAGACCAAGTGCTAATCTCTCTATCTACTAGGGATTATTATCAGGGACCTGTCATGGATAATATATGAGAAAGTGGCAGGACAATTAGGACCAGCTTGTCAACTGAAAATTATAAGAAAAATGTAAAAACTCTGCTTTAAATTCTCTAACATGTACTAAGTGAGACATGTTATTAGGTTTTCTTGTTCACTGGCTTTCAATGTGGCATATAATTTATATAGCAAATCACAAAAGACACAGATGTTAATTGTGTACTTTGAAACATTATGACAAATGAAAATGCTTTTACAAACCATATCTCTGGGAAGAAGAAAACTCTTTCATATTTTGAAAGATCACTCATATTCCTTTCCAGCTAAGCCTCACTCCCACTGTCCTCAACAAATAGGTTATCCTAATTTTCTTTTATTTTTTTTTTAGAGATTTATTTTTTTTTATTTATTTTTTTTATAAATTTTATTGTTATATTCCCCATACAATTGCAGCCCCCCCATTCTGACACCAATCCCTTCCCTCCCGCCCCCGCCCCCCCAAAAGTGTCTCTGGTTCATAGTTTTTTGTTGATTTTGATTTTCACTTTCTTATAGTTATTCATTTTCCTGGTCCCTTATTTAAGGACTGATCACAAAAATCTGCAAAGAGCTGATGAGACTCAACAACAACAAAGAAAATAATCCAGTCAAAAAATGGGCAGAAGAGCTTAAAAGAAACTTCTCTGAAGAGGAAATGCAAATGGCCAACAGGCATATGAAAAAATGTTCAACATCACTTGTCATCAGGGAAATGCAAATCAAAACTACCATGAGATACCATCTTACACCTGTGAGAATGGCACATATTAAAAAAACTAGCAACAACAAATGTTGGCGAGGGTGTGGAGAAAAAGGAACTCTTCTGCACTGTTGGTGGGAGTGCAAACTGGTCCAACCACTGTGGAAAGCTGTGTGGAGATTTCTGGACCTACTAAACATAGAGCTTCCATAGGATCCAGCAATTCCACTCCTAGGTATTTACCCAAAGGACACAGAAACATCCATTCCAAAGAACACCTGCACCCCTATGTTTATAGCAGCACTGTTTACAATAGCTAAGCTTTGGAAACAACCCAAATGCCCAAAAATAGATGACTGGATCAAGAAGATGTGATACATATATACCATGGAATATTACTCAGCATTCAAAAAAGATAAACACATGCAATTTGCAGCAACATGGATGGCGCTGGAAGGGATCATGCTCAGCAAAATAAGCCAAAAAGAAAAAGAAAAATACCGGATGGTCTCACTCATAGCAGGAATCTAGAAAACTTAAATATCTTAATTTTCTGATTTCAATTATAATATATTATTATAGCTTTGTCTGCTCTAACACTCCATATAAGTGAAACCCATACATACAGCACACACAAACTATATTACTATAAAAACAGTTGTCCATCTTTTTGTTCTTTATATATATATCATTACATATTAAATCCTATAGACTAAAGAGAGTATATCAATTAAATTGAATACTTGAAATTAATTATATCTTTAGACATTTGTAATGGCAAATTAGATGTTCTGATTTTTCTGATTAGCATAAAATCTAATAATATCATTTTCTGGTAATATTATAAGACAGAAAAAAAATCCTCTAGTAACAGATTCTGTGCTAGGTCAATTCTACTTGTATTTGTGAGTTTAGCTAAGACATTTTATGTTCAAATATGATGCATTGACAAAAGAAATTTTAAGTAAGACAAGGAGTTTTTAATAATGAAGATGGTATGCCTTAAAAATTTTGGATAAAATAAAATGGAATTCAAAGATCAATAAATAACTTTGTTCTAGTAAATATAATGTATAATTGAAATCAAGATTTCAAATATTATTTGTGATATCCTTGACTTCAGCAGACCACTGTGTTCTAATGATCTAATGGATGGAAATGATAAATAAAGGAAATTCAGAACAATGAGTAATTTAGTAAAATAACACTAAGAATATTCTGTATATAGCAAGAAAATTCCAGTGCACTTTGTACCTCTTCCTGAAAATCTCCCTGGTTTACTGTGAATTATTCATGTAATAGTAAATCAGTCTCTGAAACAAACATTAATAAATCTGCAAGTTTCTCCTGTATCTTCCCAATTACACATCTGTTATTTTTCAAAAAATCTGGTTATGTATGTAGTATGTAAAAGTCTTGCAAAACTTAGGAGACATTAAAGATCCAGTTTATCTAAAACTTCCCTTGACTTTGTTGTAGGATCTTTACATAAAACACTGAAATATGACATTATTAGGAACATTAGCATTTCCCTTGTAAAAATCAGATGCATCCAAATCATGTGGTTCAGATACATGTCTAAAGATACAAGTTGCACGCCCATATTTATTGCAGCTTTATTTACTACAGCTAAATTACAGAAAAAAATAAAATCCCCCAGAACAGAACTATAATAGATCAGTAACATGGGGCTTATATACACAATGGAATACTATTCAATGATCAAAAAGATAAATTCATGCCAATTGTAGTAACATGGATAGAGCTTGAAAGGATAATGCCAAGTGAATAAGTCAGAAGGACAAAGATAAATGCTGGATGATGTCACTAATATGTCTAATATAAAGTAACTAAATTAATAGTCAGATAAAGACAAGCTGAAAAACTATCCCTTGATAGCTGACTACAGAACAGAAGTTCCAAGGGGGCGGGGGTGAGGAGGTGAGGGAGAGAAGAAAGAAAGAAGAAAACGTAATGATCTATGGTGGTGGAATATGGGTGAGTTTAGGTGGAGGGTGTACTATGGTGGTAATATCTGATGTGGGCATCCCGATATCATCTCAGTTAAAATTAATCAATTACAATTTTAAAAAATAAAGATATAACTAGTACTAAAGAGCATAAAAATGTAAAGACAAACTTTGAAATGACAGTATTCTAGAAAAGTCAAGTTAGGTAAAAATCCGATGTGTTGGTACTGAGAGTTAAACTAAAACCCACTAGGCAGGCCTGAGAGACTGTGGTGAAAGCAGTTTTTAGTATGTTACTGTATGTAAATGGATAATTGTATGAAACTAATGACACAGCACACTGTAAAGACATAATTCATACTTAGATAAAACTTGATAAGTAATTTCTCAAAAGGAATGATAAAAGCTAGTTAGACATTTAAAATATTGTTATTCCTTCTGTTTTACATAGTGAACAATCTGACACATTATAAACTAAATAGAAAAGAAAAATTTTCAGGAAGTAGATGCTTCTATGACAGCTCATTAGTTATGTGCATTTGAAGCATTAAAGCTACTTCAAAATCAAAAAGAAAGCTGCCTTGCCTTAGTGTTTTTTTTTTAAATTTTTATTATTTTTTAAAAAGATTTATTTATTCATGCATACAAGAACTGGGGTACAGGCTAGGTGTGTGAGAGGGTGAGAGGATTCACCTGAGACAGAATGGAGAACAGAACAGGCAGACTGATTGAAATATATTGCTGAGGGGAGCAGCAGGCAAGACAGGAGAGCTCTGCTATGCCATGTGGGTAGCTCCCTGGCCAGCCGGCGGGCAATGGAACCTGCGCTGCAGAGGCTGCAGACAGCTTCACCATGCTGCGCTCAACCTGCTATGCCACCAGGGAGGCCCTCTAATGAACATAAATAAATGATATTTAAATTAATGGAGAGACAGTCCATGTTAAAAAAGGAAAGATTCAATATTTTCAGATGCCAGTCCCTCTCAAAATGATTTAGAAATTTAATGTAATCCCAATGAAACTCCCAGAAAATCATTTCATTGATAATGACAACTGATTCTAAGGTTTATATGGAGAGCCAAAATATTCCAAATAGATAAGACAATATTGACAAACAAGGACACAATAGACCTTAAACTACCTGATACCAGGATTGACTGAAAATAGTACCATAAATCTAGTCAACTGGTTTTGACAAATTCACTCTGATTGAACAAAGATAGTCTTTTCAACAAACAGTTCTGGAGCCAGTGGACAGCTACATGGAAATAAACAGAAAAAAAATAGATGTAGGCCTTACACACTTTGCAAAAAATAACTCAAAATGAATCACAGAACTAAATGTAAAACAAAGTCATAAAACTCTTCAGCCATAACAGAAAAGCTATATGACTATGGATAAGATAGTGACTTTAGATACACACCAATATCACAATCCAAGGGAGAAATAATTAAATCATTAAAGTGAAAAATTATGCTATTTGAAATACAATGTCAAGAGGATACAAACCACAGACTGTTAACAAATATCTGCAAAAGAAACATCTGATAAACACAAATATCATACCATTGTAAAACTCAAAAGAGTGAAAAGTAAAAAACCACCCAATTAAAAATGGGAAAAAGGTTTGAAGGAAAATATAGATATGGCTAATAAGCGTATGAGAAGGTGCTCAATATCATATGTTCATGAAGACATCTTTGACACATCCACTAAAAAGACCCGAATCCAGAAACTGACACCACCAAATGGTGACAATTTTGTGGAACAAGAGGACCTCTCGTGCAATGCTAGTGGAAATACAAAGAGATACACCCACTTCAGAAGAGCATTTGGAAGCTTCTTACAGAGCTAAACACGTTTCTACCCTATAATACAGTAATCATACTCCTTCGGGTTTTCTACAAATTATTTGAAAACTATGTTCAAACAAAAATTTGAATATGGAAGTTTACAGCATCTATTATCACCTTAGAAACAACCAAAATATCCTTTAGTAGATGAACAGATAAAATCTGCTATATCTAGACAGTGTTAATAAAAAAAAAATGAGCTATCAATTCAAAATAAGACATGGAGAACTTACCCACATATTACTAGTAAAATGTACCAATCTGAAAAAGATTCATACTGTGTGATCCCAACTTTCTCTCATTTTGAAAAAGGCAAAATTATGGAGATTGTAAAATAATCTGTGATTAATGGGGTATTTTAGGTGGGGAGAGATGAATAATTGGAACACAGAGGATTTTTAGGATAGCAAAAATACTCTGCTTGATGTTATAATGATGGATATGTTACATAGTTGTTCAAATCCATAGAATAGACAATAACAAGAGTTAGGTAAAAAAAAAAAAGAGTTAGGTAAACTCTATGTACTCTATGTATGATTTAGGTGATTATTATATGTCAATGTAAATTCATCCTTTAAAAAGAAAAGTACAACTCTAATTAATAATGTTGATAATAGGGTGGAGGGGAAGCATATGTTTGGGTAGGGTGTTGATGGGAAATCTCTGACCTGAATAGAATAAAAATCATCATAAAAAAATCATGCCCTCACAAAAGAATTAAAACATACTTATTTCAGTATTTTTGAGCCTCTCGGCATACTGAAAATAAATGACAAATTATCTTCATGAGTAATTTGGCTAGGAAAAATATGTGTACTTTACAATTACATGGTTTCAACACTGGTTTGAATTGTATTTTTGCAAGCAGCAGAGAGATATATAAGTAAACACTTCAGTTTTTTAGGATTCATTTGAAATAAAAATACTTACTGTATTTATCCAGTTTTTAATTATACACTTTTTCTAGATAGTCATCTTTTTTATAGCAATCAAACAATGTTACTCATATTGAACTTTCTCCTGTTTTCTGAGGCAATGCCGGCACATGTTTATGTAAAGGAGCTAATTTTCCCCTAATGACTTGATTCACATTGATTTCCCCCTTCATTAATAGGCTACTTTTGTAACTTTTATTTGAACCATAAAATTAGCAACTAATTACATGTTTTCTGTTCTTCTAGCTCAAAGCAAAAATGTAAGAATGAAAAGAATATTTGAGATCCTTCTCCGTACTTCCCTACCCTTTTTTCCTTTTTAAAAGGAAGTCTCAGACTCATAATTAAAATCCCTTTTCAGGAAAATGGTTCATCATGAAACAGAAGATAAAACAACTGTCTTCAAATATTCAGTTTTTAACTGTCCTCCGATGTTTTGGATAAAAGTTTTTATTTTCTGTTTTTCTTCTAGAAACATAGACATATTGATACAACCTGGGTAAAATAAATTTTCAGCCAGGAGGATAAGTTACCTTGTGTCATGTCTGAACAGGACACTTGAAGACTGAACTAGGCAGAGTTTTTCAACTACCTGTTTGAACACACAGACTGAATCACACACTGGTGGGCCCTATTCCCAAATCCTGTCCAAACATTTTGGCCCACCAAACTGACCAAAGTCACCGTGCTAGCAAAAAAATTCTGACGCCCTGATAAATAACTATTATACAGTTTCCTAGAGGTAGAAGGCCAAGAGTCTGCATGCAATTGGAATGTAACCCATCTGCTCAGACTTTAGCATAGGACCATCTAGAACAAGCCATAAAGCTGCTCTCCAGTATATGGACCTCTCCTTTAAAGATCTCCTCCTGGTTCCTCTGAAAGAATCAGCCTAACTATCCTTTCCAGCACAGGTTCCCTCATGCACAAGCCTCTAATAGTCTTGCCTGGTTCATGTGAAACTCTCTGGTGAATTCCTTCTTCTAGAGGGTCTTCAGACTAACACATTTTTAGGATCTGTAATAATATAGGTAAATTTCTTCAAAACAACATTCGGGTGTTTGTACAAATCACCTACATCATTTTACTTATGAGGATTTTCTGTCTGAGGATTGTTCACAGTACATACTGTGATCGAAAAACTGCTATCTGTTTTTCCATATTCTTAGCTGACTGTAGGCTGAAATTCTGGGCCAGAGATGGTACTAGTAACACAAAAAGGATTTGTTAGAAATTGGTCAGGTACAATGAAGATTCATTCCTCTGTGACTTCTCAGTTAACTGGTTTACAATACTGTATATGATGCAGATAGAATTCCACCTCTTCAGATGTAGGCTACCATCATCTCTCTCTTTAAAATACACCAATTATTACTAAATACTAAGTCCTTTACAAGTAAAAGAAGGAATACTTGAAAACTAATACATTAGTTATAGAACCTACTTAGAATCAAGCAAACTCCCTATAGTCACTAATTACATTGATGAGCTACATAAAATTTCTACCAGTTTAGTTATACCATTAAATAATAAAACTTTATATTAAATAATACATGTTTTTGGTGCTTTGGTAATACTAATAAAATTGAATGACTCCCTAAAATAGACTATGTTCTCTCTCTTTGATTCCAAATGTCTAAGAGCAGTAGCATTAGTTATTCCAGAATGAGAACTTGGTGCTTCTTTTACTCATAGTTTCATATGGATAGTATTACCCAGTGTCTTGCAACTGGGTAATTGCAACTGAGTATACCAACAGGAAGCCTACATGGAAAGCTAAGTGATGGATTTAATAAGGTATTATAATAGATTTTACTTTTCCCACTGATCACTAAATGGATGAAGATGCAGAGTGTACACAATAGAATATATGCAGCTATTAAAAAAAAAAAATCAGGGCCTCCCTGGTGGTGCAGGCGGTTGAGCAGAGCACTGTGAAGCTGTCCACAGCCTCTGCAGTGCCAGTTCTATCCCTGCCTGCCTGCCGGCCTTGGAGCAATCCACATGTCAAGCGGACCTCTCCTGTCTCACCCGTTGCTCCCCTCCGCAGTGTATTTCAGTCAGTCTGCCTGTTCTGTTCCCTGTTCTGTCTCTGGTGAATCCTCTCATCCTCCCACACATCTGTCCTGTACCCCGGTTCTTGTATAAATAAAATAAGTCTTTAAAAAAGAAAAAAAAAATCAAACCTTGCCAATTGCAACAACATGGATGAATCTAGAGGGTATCAGACTTAGTGATATAAGTTGAAGAAAAATACCATATGAATTCACTCATATGTAAAAGTAAAAGAAACAAAGCAAATGACCAAATGAAACAAATTCTTCAATTCTGAGTACAGAATGTTGATATCCAGAAGAGAGGGAAGGAAGCGGTGGAAAAGCTGGGTAAACAGAGTCAATAGTATGGTAGGGAATAGAACCTAAATGGTTAGTGGCAAATAAATGTGTGGCTCTCTAAGCTCCCTTGCTCTTGGGATGTAGTCTTGGTGCCTGAAGTTGCTGCTGGTTAAGCTAAAAGGCAGGGAGCCTCTCACCAGGACGAAAGTCTTGGTATGAGGATATTTTCTGAAAACAGCAGGCAGGCATTATGGCCAGATTAGTATAACCAGTTAGACTACCTGGACAAGAAGTTTAGTGTAAACAGCGATTAGAGATAGGACATTTTGATCAGCAGCAACAATGGAGCCCCCAAGCAACAGCCCTATTCACTCCCCACAGCTTGTGCCAGACTATTTCCCATTCCCAATGCATATCCCCACTACACACACCTTCCCTGGATCTGATACCAAATAAATGTGAGACTGGCCATGGGGAAGATACTGCATCTCAGAGATGTCAGCCCTTCTAGGTCTCTCTCTCTCTCAGCACTTGGACTTTGAGTTATCTTTCCTCCATCCTGCACAGTATCGCAGTACACGCTTGTACATATAGATATAATGTTCTGTGCCTGATTGCCATATACCTGAAATTTGTGTAGTATTACTATTTCAACAATATTCATTTTTAAACAGAATATCCTATACCATAGACTGGTAATAAAGGACACAGTGATAATGTATAGAAAGTTTAAATTCATTGCCCCACTCACTTTATTCACCCATAATATTACACAAATGATAAATTAGTGGGGAAAATGGAAGATGGAGAAAGATAAAATGAAGTTTAAAATAAAACACTTTGTTTTTAAGTACAAAATTCTAATATTCCCAGTTTATCCATCAAATAAAATGATACTCATTTTATGGTTTATTGTCAAATATGCAATATATACATTGAAATGGAAATAGTACCTTAGGGTAAATGATAATGAACTCCTTTCAATTATATTTTATGGTTATGACCTTTATTTCAACAATAATTTAATATTATAATTAAATCTGAAGCCACTTTCATTTCAACAAATAGTCAGCCATTTTTCTATAATTTAATGAGGTGACTTTCCACCCTAATCTGCATAACTGGTTATAAATTTTAATACCACTTTTGAATAATACATTTTTATGCTATTTATCTTAAAACAACCATTGGGCTACTTCAAAGTTAACAGATACTTTCATTAATCAGCAAAAAGTCAGTAATATAAAATTCAGATTACAAATGTAATTAGCACTTAACTATAAATTTTAAACACTTCTGATAGACAAATGTATATATGTAAGTAAAATTTTTCTTTCAATTTTTATGTGATTCTAGGACTTCACATCATGTTGAAAAAAATGGGAGGGACAGTTGAAGTTGGATGTTTAGTGGTGAACTTCATGTAATATATATGTGTTGACTTTTAATGATTCATAAATGAAAATTACGTACTGTTGCAATGTAATGGTATTTTAATAAAAAAGGAGACAAAACCTTTAAAATTTGTTAGTGCCTATTCTAAAATGAAGATATTGATTCCATTTGTGTTGAATGATATAAACTAATCTTCTAAAAATTGATATAAAATTAAATGACTTTTATTAGGTATATGAGATTATAGAAACTCACACTGTTATAGGACAGGGAGAGGGGCAGCCCAAAACCCCACAAACCTGCCTATTCTAAATGGGTTCTGCCATCCGCCGCATCAACACAAAACATAGGAGACTTTAATGAAAAGGAACTTTAATAAAACTAGGAAACAATACAGGTAAGGCAAAGAGTCTAGTTTCTAAATGAAGCACCCAAAGTGACCCGTCCCCTCGTGGGTAAAAGTCCATCCAAATGGGATTGGCCCAGAGCAAGGCCCCAAAGCCTGCCCCAAGTCTAAAGCATCTTTAGTGGGGACCCACAGAAAAGGGTCACAAACAACCAGACAAGCCCGGAAGGAAAAGAGCAAAATCAACATCAAGATAAAAGCTGCCATTGTCACCTCCCCATGGGTCTCACCCACATCTGTGTCACCCCGTCCACGACCAAAAGGCAAGCGCAGTTTCTTCACGTGTCTCTAGGCTCCATGCGCCTCCTCCAGGTCTCCTGGCTCCATCCTGCTTCCTTCCTTCCTCCGTCTCTTCTGCAGCTTCTCCTCTTCCTGCTCAGCTCCACCCTCCCTTGGGTGGGGCAGGGAACCTCCCCCTTTCCTGGGGACCACCCTGTTGCAACACTACACTATATAATAAGACATATTTGTGCCAAGTCCCTCATTTTATAAATAAATAATGCTTGTGACTTTTCTGCAGTGACCCTTAAGTTAGAAGTTTGAACTTAACCTACCATTAGAAACCCATATTTTTGAATTTAGTTTTTGATGTATTTGTTGGTTTGGAGAGCTCCTCAGTCTGTGACACCAGAGTCTGTGATAAATGTTGCCTAGCAGGTTATAGAGATGTGATCACAGTGTAGAGAGATGGAAAAAGGAGAAATGAGTCTTTGCAGTCTTTTCTACATGAACCTAGACAAATTATAGAAAAGTCCAGACTCTGCCTCAAGCAGGACAAACCAAATTTCAGTCTTATTCCCACAAAAATGTGACTGGGAACAAGTTATTTAACTTAGCTAAGCCTCCTTTTTTTTTCCCACATACACCATGAGAATAATAACCAACAATTTTCAGAGAATTTTGGGGAGTCAAATACACAATTCCATTAGTGCCTGACATGAGTAAGTGTTCAAAAAAATTGAAATAAATATATGTAATAATGTAGTCCAAAGGCATATATGTAGTTCTTAAGTCTGAAATTGGATTATTTGAAGTAAGTACCTTAAAAATGGACACTTATTTATTCACATATTTACACTGATTAATTGACTATCAGATGCCAAATATTCTGTTAATACATTTTGACATGAAACATTATTTGGAAAAAAAAAATCTGTGTTTCTAACTATGAATAAGATATTAGTGGTAGTTTGGACTGAAATTCTTGTGGTGACACTGAAATATGCAATATGACATTGATGACAAACAGAAGTGATAGTTTTGAGCTGAGATTATCGGTATTGAAAGTTTTAGCTACAAATATGTTTTGAATCTATAAATAACTGTAACAGTCTAAGACTATTTTCACTTTATCAAGAATCAACATTGCCCCTGGGATTCATACCACACACAGAGAGAATGCATACACTAAAGTGGCAGATGAAGGAAAGCGAAAAATCATCTGAACTCCATTGATTTCTGTACTAAAAGGTGTAGTAAGAAATTTGCAAGAGAAATTGTAGTATGGGAGTTGGAATGAAATCATACCATTCTTGTTTACATGTTAACTTTCCCTAAGGATCCTATAGTAACTATTGACACGCTACACATCACTTCCTACATATAAACTGAGTAAGTTTGTTGTTTGATTCAAGATATGATTAAGGTGAAGATCAATAGTCACATCCATTACAATTCAGAATGCCCAATTGAGACTGACTATATTTCATTTAGGTGATTTATAGTTCAGTTAATTGCCTTTAAATAAATCAGCATCTTTCCTCAAATGTTAAGAAGACAAACAGGGGGCCTCCCTGGTGGCGCAAGGAGTTAAGCACCTCACCATGAAGCATACTGCAACCTCTGCAGCATGAGTTTAATCATGAGTTCAATCCCCGGCCAGCCAGGGAGCTACCCACATGGCACGGCAGACCTCTCCTGACTCAACCGCTGCTCCCCTCAGCAGTGTATTTCAATCAGTCTGCCTGTTCTATTCCCCACTCTGTCTCTGGTGAATCCTCTCACCCCCCTGCATCTCTGGCCTGTGCTGCTGCTCTTATATGCATAAATAAATAAATCTTAAAAAAAAAAAGACAAACAGGGAAGAATAAAAAGAGGTGAAACAGAAGGAACCATTTCACAAAAAAACCTCTTACTTTTCCCCACCTTCATTGTAACATGCTACCTTGTGCATGAGAAACTCCAAGTAACTCAAAGTAAAAGAATCTTATAGCACTTGACCTGCAAACTACGAACTACAGTAGTAGAATACTCACTTTTCCCCACTCATTCCAAAACAAAACCACTAAGTTTAAACTTCAATAGCATTTTTATTAAGTAAACTTAAATTTTGTGAAAAGATATGGAGGAAAAGTTGTTATTTAAAATATTCAGGGCTTAGCTTCAAACTGCAGTTATGTTCAAGTATTACAAAGTTATTTTAGACAATTTATGGCTTTCTACTAACTCTAAACATATTAATTAAACTCACAGTATATATAATGCAATTAAATATACATAAGCCATTATTTCTGGGTATTTTTGAAAGATTTGGGGTTTAAAATTGAAAGTTCTGTAATAAGAATAAAGGAGATTATGAAGTATTTGTAACTAATCTTAATCTAGAATGGTAATATCAGACTAATAAAAGCTTTTATTCACAAAAGTTTTTTCACTGAATTTAAAGCAACTTACTATTATTTTTGGTTGTTTTCATTTTAAATCTACCATCAATTTTATCCAAGACAAATGATTTTTCAATGACAACTCTAGGAAAAATCTAAGGATGAGAAATTAATTGCCAGAGTATGGATTAAATAATGAAAATGAAGACTCCTGAAATACTCATTTAAGGGTTTAGAATTTTGAGATAACCTGATATATTACAGGAGCCACTGAATTTTACCACCATGTGCTTCAGATGAAAGTTCAGTGGGTGCTGAATATCTGTGTTATTATAAAGTATTTTAACATGTTCTGTTGAAATGGCCCTTTAACTTTGAAAATAAATCATAAATCTAGATGAAGTGAAGGATTTAAGAACCTTAGTCATGCCTAGCTTTTATAATGACTTGCGGTATTTTAAAGCCCACTTTATGCCTTTCTATATTTCTTAAGAATTTAATTATATTTTAAATGTTTTTGTGATTCATTACTATCTAATAAATTACATGCTAATTAAAACACAGAAACAGTTGTAAGATCTCCTTTCTCCAGTAGGGAAAGGTTAGCATATTTAACTCACACACCCCGATGATATCTACCTACAGTACTTAATATATTTCTTTTGAAGGTGTGAAAACTAATTCATCCTAGGCATGAAAAGAGAATTTCCAAAGCCTTATCCATTTGTTTTTCTTCTTTTTCCATTTATTATAAATAAGGTTGATTTATTGCTGTGAGCCACTCTCAATATAAAATATATGATGGATTATATTAAACTAACGCTCTTGGAATTCAATCATTTTTCCTTTGAATAGTGTAGAAATGACTTGACAGTTTATTCTTGGAGGAGAACTAAACATAGCATGTGTTCTGAACTCACTTTTAAGGGAAAAATACATTTGTGGGTCAATATGTATACCTATATTTTTCCAAGGAAGATTTTATTGGATAATTCTCTGCCTGAACTTAAGTATATATATTAAGCCACAGAAATGTTGGGAGGACATCGGTAAGTATTTCTATTTTTGAGAAGCAGTGTTTAATTGTCTAAATTAAACAAGCCTTTACATTTGTTTTATAAAAATGTCCTATTTGTAAGTTGCATACAATTTGTATCCCCATTTCTTAATTATGCCCCTTATGATTTACTCTTTTAATCTTTTAAATATATGTATTTATATATATATATTTACATTACTGTTCATTTATGCCCATTATAATTTATTTATTTATTTTTAAAGACTTATTTATTTGTGCATACAAGAACTGGGGTACTGGTCAGAGGTATGGGGGTGTGAGAGGATTCACCAGAGACAGAGTGGGTAACTAAACAGGCAGACTGACTGAAATACACTGCTGAGGGGAGCAGCAGGCAAGACAGGAGAGGTCTGCTGCGCCATGTGGGTAGCTCCATGGCTGGGAATCGAACTCATGCTGCAGTGGCTGTAGCTGAATGGGTTGCATCTTAACCCCTTACACCACCAGGGAGGCCCTATGCCCATTATAATTTAGACAGAAAAAAAAACAAGAACTATATTTTTAAATGATGCAATGCAAACTTAGAAGAGATTCAAATCATCATCAAAATTTTCTGGATAATCTTTTAGTTTAGTCTTTTGGATGCTGATGTATATAATTAAACTATATTAATTACATACTATATGTGTATGTGTGTGTATGTATGTGTGTATGTGCTTTTCATCTAGCTATGCTTATCTAGTATGAAACCTTTATAGCCATTTCTCCATAAAAAATATATATAATTGACCATATTGAAAATAAATATAATGAAAACTGATAACAAAACCAGTTACAACTCCAAGAAGATCACAGAACCAAAGAGAATTACACACACAGAGCACATGTTGTAAATAAATATAATGTAAATATTTACAACATATATTGTACCATAAACTGTTGTATTTTTGAAGATGGAAGCATAGCAAAATTACTACAAAACCAACTGTTAGTATTATCCCTATTAGTAAATGTTCATCTGATTAGGTAAAACTGTATCTCAGGTTGGGGCCTAGGACTTAATACCACAATGACTACACTACATTACGTAAGTTCTCCAAGTTTTAGTTTTTAGGCATAAATAATGAGATAATGATAATATACACATAGTTACTGTAAAGATCACAAAAGGAAACAGAGAGACCTCCTTTTTTCTTCCTTCCTCTCCATCAGATTGTCTGATCTTGACTTTTTTCCTTGACAAGCCTTTTCAAAGACTTACAGGGTCAAGCAAATAATGGCCAAGGAACACACACCGAACTGCCCCATTCCCCAATGGATTCAAGTGAAAACTGATAACAAAATTAGTTACAACTCCAAGAAGAAGATCAAAGAACCAAAGAGAATCACACACACAGCACCTGGCAAAAGTTTATACCGTATCATAACCAGGCATCTGCCCCCATCACCTGGAAATATCACTGTTTGATATGTCTGGAAATTTTCTCTTTGTTTTGTTTCTGTATATAGTAGAATGGCTTAGTAAAAATACATGAGACATGTTTGAAAAAAAAAAAAAAAAAGCAGATCCCTGGCCAGCCAGGGAGCTACCCACATGGTGCAGCAGACCTCTTCTGTCTCATCTACTTCTCCCCTCGGCAGTGTATTTCAGTGGCTCTGCCAGTTCAATCCCCACTCTGTCTCTGGTGAATCCTCTCACCCCCCCCCACACCTCTGGCCTGAACCTCAGTTCTTGTATGCATAAATAAACAAATCTTTAAAAAAACAATGGTATGCAATGTCCACAATATGTAATATATTTATGTACATGTGTGAAGCATGTGATCTATATGGGCACTTGGTAAAGATTTTTGCTGGAACGAAAGGAAGGTTAAAAGACCTAAGTAAAAGAGAATAGCGGGAAGCAGACAATTTCAGTCTGATCTTAATTTAATTACCTTTTATATTCACTAGAATAAAAAGCAAGTGGGACAATAAAACTACACCCTAAAGAGAAACAAGAAATTTCAATGAGAAAAAATGAAACTGAAGTATTTGAATGAATGGTCAATGGTGAATGAAAGTCAAAAGTTAAACCTTAGTTTTAAAAATGAAGTGATCCCCATACTTAAAATATAGATGAATTGTTAAAGTTTATTCATTTATGGAGGATAAAACATACTCCTAATGTCCCAAGCTCATTTTCACTGTCCACACCAATGTATAAGGATGACCTTTCTTGGGCCTCCCTGGTGGTGCAAGGGGTGAAGAAGCAACCTATGAAGCTATCCATAGCCACTGCAGCACGGGTTCGATCCACGGCCAGGGAGCTACCCACATCGCACAGCAGACCTCTCCTGTCTCTCCCGCTGCTCCCCTCAGCAGTGTACTTCAGTCAATCCATCTGTTCTGTTCCCCACTTTGTCTTTGGTGAGTCCTCTCACCTCACACCTCTGGCCTGTACCCCAATTCTTGTATGCATAAATAAATAAATCTTATCAAAAAAAAAAGAATGACACATCTTACTGTTGTACTGGGAGTGCTTTATGCTTAACTCCAGGGACACCTCAAACTCTAATACAAACTCAACTAAGGCTAAATTAAAGGTAGTAGAACATTTTTGAACAGTTTAAAGTTAAGAACTTCCCTGGTATATAGGTTGTTTAACGGATGTGTATACTGATGACTTACGTAAACTGGATTAACAAATTACATAAACTAGTTTGGCTTCCTGAGCAGTGCAATATGAAATACTCATGTGAAAATTTTTGATTCTGATCTTGCAAGCCAAGATTTCTCAGGTGTGGTCCCTAGTCCCAAAATGAGCAGGTTGTAAGTGACAGACAAAAGCAGGAAAATGCTGCCTTTGAAAGTGGTGAAACCTTCTGTTTTGCCTGTGCATTTTTTCTCTCATTACACTGTATTTATTGCCTTCATTAAAGTCTTACATGAGATTAAGCAGGGACACCATGTAAGTCCATTCATTATCAAAACCTGTGACACTATTACAATGTAGCCCTTCAATTTTCTAATACCCTGAAAGCACAGAGGGTTCATATCTTATCTCCTGCAGAGGAAATAAAATCGAGGTTGTAGATGGTTCTGTGAGAGTAAAAAATGCAAGGGTCAAGTTTGTCCTCGAACCCCTACCATGTTAATGGCACGTCATAGCTTTCCTTTCGACTCTCACTTTATTCTCTTACCTCATTTTTTATGTGTTGCCTAGTAGAAATAAAATCTGGCTGGGATAATTCACTAAGGAGAATCACCCCAGTCCCTCATGATTTATCTTGTCTTGATATTTCATTTTTCTCTAATAAAACTGTTCCTATCATTATCTAATTGACTACTGATGACAGGAAAATTGGTACAGACACTGCGGTAAAAAGTTTGGCAGTTTCTTAAAATATTAAAATGATCCAATGAATCAGCAATATGACTCCTGATCATTTTCTCCAGAAAACAAAAACCCATATCCATCAAAGAATTCTACTTACAGCACCTTATCTGTAATATTAAACTCTGGCAATAACCCATGTATGAACAAGGATATTAAACAAATGTCAATTTTCTAAGAATTTATTTCTTCTAGGTTTTCATCTGTTGCCATGTTTGTAATATTTATGATCCTTGCATTGTGTAGTATCTGTTTGACTTCTCTTACTGTTTTCTGATTTTGGGGGGGGGTTCACTTTATTCTTCTTTGTGAGTCTGGTCAGGCATTTGTCTATTTTGGCAGTCATTTCAAAGAAGTAGCACTTGGTTTAATTGATCTTTTGGAGTTATTTTTTATCTCCATTTCATTAATTGATGCCCTATTTTTTATTATTATTTTTTTTTTCCCTGAATCGACTTCTGGTTTTGCTTTTACTACTTTTTCTACAGGTCACATTTTAGCCAGATTGAGAAAGACACACACTATATGATTTTGCTCAGCAGTGGTAGATAGAGAAAACAACAAAGATGATTTCAACAAAATAAAAGTAAACGTTGGTCTCTAAGAGCAGTTAACGGTTACCAGAGGGAACGAGGAAGGACAGTGGGTATATTGAGATAAAGATGACAATGGTTTGGTGAACGGTAGGTTTGGACTTTTAGCAGTGAAACTGAGGTACTATGTACACACAGTAATTCTCAATGGCAAACACCTGAATTTTATGTTATAATGCAGTAATCAAAGAAAGCAAATTGTCATGCATCATACACTGAGATGTCACTTAGTCACAACAAAAGAACAAACTGCAGATAAATTAAACAAATGGACAAGAGAGGGTCAGTCACCAAGAGCACACACCATATCATTCCATTTCTAAAGTTCTTGATAATGGTATAAAATATTAGTAATAATAAAACTAAGATGCATACAAGAAAATAACTTTCTCTAGCTTGGAAAAAATAGGTAATTGGAAATAACCCATAGAGAATTTCTTTATTTACCCATTAATAAATATCATTATTTACACATTTGTGTAGAACTGGCAGAACACATCATATAGAACCTTTGGGACTGTGCATGTGTATTATATATATATTATACCTGAATATAAAAAATAAAACAAAGCAGTGTAACACCAAATATGAATATCATATAAGATCCTATCCTATTCCTTTCCTTTCCCAAAATATAAAATAAATGGGAAATTATCCCTTAAAATGTTACTTGAATATGTATATATACCTTTGAGTGATCACTACCTTAGAGTGACATCATTGACTGAGTTTCAAGGTATTTACACCATAAGTAGGAAAAAAAAATATGGAGGAATAGAATAGAGAAACTATCTTTATTATGATGTTTTGTTTTTATTTAATACTACCTAAAATCTAATGCATAGTTGCAAATAAGATTGCATGTATGTATTAAGCCATCTGCGGATACAGGTATCTTGGGTACACCGTGAAAAGATAAAGTCAAATTCACCATTAAGTAGATAAACTGCTTTTGCGGCTTTATTCTAAGCAAGTAGGGTTGCTTAATTTTTGTGCTAAATAACATTTGCTATTATCTAGAAGGAAAAATAGAAAGAGAATATATTTCAAATACAGAAACTTGGCTATGACTTTACTGGAATATTCTTTCAAATGATTGATTCTTCTAAGAAAGCACACTCTCAGACACCCAGCAGTAATAAGATAGAAATACATTTCCTATGATTTAACATCTAGTTGACCTGTGTTAATTTCTCACTCTTGACCTTCCTTAGTATTAAGGAATTTATTCCAGATTTATCTGTCTTCTTGAATTCCATCTGAGAAGTTAAAGTATTTTCTGAAGACAAGTGGCTGGCCAGACATAGTGAAATATGATTTTTAAAAGGCTTCTTGAAGGATTCTAAGAATATTTATAAAAATAGATTTTTTCACAGAAAAGACCTAAAGCATTCAGATCCTGAGAAACTTCAGTTTCTGTGAAAATCATCTTTTTTGCAATTCTTTTCACAATGGCATATTACTTATTCACTGCCTTGGGAAAGACCTGGGGGTGTTACTATTTGATGGTACATTCAGTTTTCTTTCCTTTAACTATCACCAAGAATTTATCAACATCCCAAAGTTTTTGTAGGCTTAAAAATTAACTTATTTTTCTTTACCAGTTGTTGAGGCAAATGGTGAGAAAAAATAGCCAAGATGTTTAGGGAAAGGAAACCATGATATTTCTGGGAAAAAAAAAAAAAACAGGAAAATGAATAACTATAAGAAAGTGAAAATCAAAATCAACAAAAAACTATGAACCAGAGACACTTTTAGGGGGGCGGGGGCGGGAGGGGAGGGATTGGGGTCAGAATGGGGGGCTGCAATTGTATGGGGAATATAACAATAAAATTTATAAAAAAAAATTGAATATTGCAAACTATAAAAAAAATAAATAAATATAGATTACAGTTAAAAAAAAAAAACAAGCAAACAAACAAACAAAAACAAAACACACCGAAAATAACCTGCTAGGAACCAAAGATCACAAACAAAAAAACAATACTTTAACAGAGTTCATGCAGCAACATAAACTCTTTTTTAAAATTTCTGACCTCTTTTATATCCACTGAGACTTAAACAGGACAAATTTGTCTTCATTCTTTTGCTTAATAACTTATTTTCAACAGTTTACTATCCTCTATAAGAGATTCAGTTTTTAGCTCCACTAAAAAGGGTAGGTGACCAGTCAAGTCTCTTTATAAACACCACTGTCAACACATGCACACTCTCTCTTACCCATACAAACTCAAACACACACTAGCAAAAACTTTCACATATTTGTTCACACTCTTACACACTCACATACACTAATGAACACATGTCCCAGAAACCCCTCTGGATACTGTCCATACTTATTACAATTTTCCTTTACCTGCATAATCTTCTACTACCTGTATAATTAATATATATTTACATGTATTAGGTCCCTTTAATAACTTGCATAAAATGTTAAACATGTCAAAGCAGTTATAATACATAATTTGCCTTAAAAATGTGTCCGCTCCCTCTAGACCTGGAATGCCTGGGCCTTTCAACTGTCCCTGCTGCATGAAGATAACACACTTTTGGATTTTGCATTCCTGAGGTTATAGCACTTTGGACCGACTTAGTGAAACATCCCCTTAGTATATACATACCTACTTACACACATGCATTCCTATCTGACTACATATGCATATAACACACAGATACAGGCATACATAGATACAAACATTTATAAAGCAGGGACAGAGAGACATAATAAAATTACCACTACCAAGACTTTATGGGGATAGTACCTGAGAGGAGAAATCAAACACTGTACAAAAATGAATGGTGTAAAATATATAAATAAACCAAAAAAAAAAGAAAAATGTAACAGCAAGAAGATGATTTTTTTAATTAATATTTTTTTTTAAAATCTGTTTGTCCTGTGGACATTTTAATTTTATTTCATTTTCATTGTTCTGTTTCCTATTTACAAATATGGAAATTTGTACATTTCAATTTCAAATAGACTTTTGCTATTATTAATGTTTGGTAAATGGTTACTGAATGACAATTCATAATAGTAAAAGACAAAAATTAATCATCTGTGAGTTTCACTCTAAAGACATATTCAAAAGTACTTAAGTTTTCAAGAGGAAAAAGAGATGTCACTCATCTTTAAGTCATTCTTACTGACTGACCAATGAATAATCAATATAAATTCTCAAACATTAATTTGTATTCTTAGGATTTCTGCCTAATTCTCTCAAGAAGACAATTAACATATTACCATCTCCTTATGAAATGGGAACTTTCAGTATTGTTTCTAAAATAATATTTGCTAACTTAAAAATGTCATTAGAAAAATAATAACCATATGCTATCTCATATAAAAATATTTGAAATCATTAATGGATAAAATACTATGTTCAGCAATAAAGCCTAAGTTACAATTGCTAATTTAAGTACTATTATATCCAATTATTTGCACAATGATAATACTGAGTGGCAATTAAACATCTGATTAAAATTAAGTAAGAAGGACTTTTTGATTCATTGTTATTGAATTCAAAAATAGTTCTTCCCGTTGAACAGATCCAGCTGAATTGATGTTGAAACAAAACTCTCAAAATGCTTGTAATGTGCATCTGACTTAACTACAAAGAAATATCAATAATTCATCTTGAAGAACCACCTGATATTTAATTAACTAACACTAACTGTTTACATACAAATTAAATAATTTTCTAAGTAACCAAATTAGAAATGTTACTCTGAATTTTTTATTGACTTGACTAACAACTTTGAGTATTTCATCAGTTTTAGCTGTCTAGAATAATAGTCACAAGTTTTACTATAAATATATCACAAGGTAGATATCTAAAACATTATTTTCTTCATAGACAAATGCTAATCTAATCTAAATTCAAAGATATTTCATGTGATGCTAACACTATTCAACTACTTGAACTCATTCAAAACTATTGAAAATCTAAGAGAAAAAAAACCACTTTACTGAACATATATTAAGATGTGATCACATAAAATAAAGGAAAAACAATGAAAAAAAATGTTCAAGAAAGAGAAAAGAACTGACATTCTTGATAATGGGTTTCTTTTTTCTTTTTTTAAAAGATTTATTTATTTATCTATCTATCTATCTATCTATTTATTTATTTATTTATTTATTTATTTATTTATTTATTTATACAAGAGCTGGAATATAGGCCAGAGGTGCAGGGGGTGAGAGGATTCACCAGAGACAGAGTGGGGAGCAGAACAGGCAAACTGACGAAATACACTGCTGAGGGGAGCAGTAGGCGCGTCAGGAGAGGACAGCTGCGCCATGTGGGCCACTCCCTGGCCAGGGATGGAACTCATGCTGCAGTGGCCGCAGACACCCCTAGTGCCACCAGCCGGGCCAGATAGTGGGTTTCTTTTATAAGGAACAAAATCTCAGGAAAACTTAGTAGCTATTTATTATTCTCAGAGAGCCAGCATAATTGGGGACCCAATTTCTTAATTTTGGCTGCAAACTCCAAGTCTAACTAATCAACCACTAGAACTTTTCCACATGAAGTAGCTAATATAGCATCAAAAAATTCTCTATCAATACCAAAGCTTTGCTGAGAAATCCTATGCTGTCAAAAAAATTAACAAAGATGTTAATGTTAAAAAGGTACCACATTAAAAAAATTAAAAATAGGGCCTCCCTGGTGGTGCAATGGGTTAAGACACAGCATTATAAAGCTATCTGCAGCCACTGCAGCACAAGTTCAATCCCCAGCCAGGGAGCTACCCACATGGTGCAGCAGACCTTTCCTGTCTTACCCACTGCTCCCCTCAGCAGTATTTCAGTCAGTCTGCCTGTTCTGCTCCCCACTCTGTTTCTGGTGAATCCTCTCACCCCCACACCTCTGGCCTGTATCCCACATCTTGTATGCATAATAAATAAATCTTTTTAAAAATTAAAAATAACCCCACCCCCCAAAAAAAGAATAGAGCAATATGGATACAAAGACACACAGAGAGAAGGTGACATGAAGGGATGCAAGTTACATGGCCACGTGATGGAGGCAGGGACTGGCGTGATGCAGTAGAAGACCAGGAGTGCCACAGTTTTCCATAAAACATCAGAAGCTAAAATGATTCTCCATCAGAGAAAGCATAGCCCTGAAGACAGTATGAGCTGGGAGGCAATAAATGTATGCTTTTTCAATAAAACCAAAAAAGTCAATACTTTATAATACTGAGAAAGTTAAAAATGCTGCAATCTAAAAACAGAGAAAAGGATGAAAACAAGTTCAGGGAATTCATGGTGGATAAAATACCATTCACCGATCTATACGGTCCCCATGTAAATGTCCCTCGTTGTATTGACACTATCTTTTGCACCATTCTTTTTCTTTCTAGAATTTAACCCAAAACTACGAATTGCATTTTGTTTTGATGGAGAGCAATGAGTTTGAACTTGTACTTACAAAAGGGGTTGTCATTTGAATCCAAAGAAGGAAGTGGTATGAATTTAACTCCTGAAATTGCTAGCAGAGGGAAGGCATCCAGCACATGAGTGAAAGTGAGCAAGAGAAAGTGAATTTACCCTTGTCAATACAAGTCAATGTGTCTGTAATGGGCAGGAAATTGGTGCCTATTTTCTCAGTAAGTGGAGAGTAAGTTTATCTGCTGAGCTTTAGAGGTATAGGGTCAGAAGTTTAAAATGATTGGCTACTTTTGAAATGATTGTGAAAACATGAGAGACAGCTGATGAAGGAAAATAAAAGTTGCCTTCTTGCTATAGGAGAGTCAGCATGTGTGTATGCTTCATATTTTGTTACAATTATTATCATTACTCACAAAACTTATTTTTGTCCAATTATGTCATTTTTAATTCTTACCCCTTAAGGACTGGCATGTGATGAAATCTTCAGAGAAGGAGAATAAGAATGATCCTGCTTGCCATTGTGACTCTGAAGTATACCCACATATCCCATTTTGGATAATTAAGTGAGATAGACAAAAGCAAACACTTACGCTGCCCTAAATTTTGGGAAGTGACTCAGCAAAGATCTATAACAGCTGAGTAGATCAAAAGCCAGGAATGTTGATAACACAATAATCTGTCCCTCCATTAGTGGTCTAACAGCTCTTGCTCTTATTTTATGGAGACACTGATCTCATCCCTTCCAGTGTAAGAGAGGGTCATGCTGATATAACTCAAAAGATACGATGAAATAGAACTCTGTGTTATCTTTATAAGGGATTCTGTGGTTAACTCTGTTATAAATTGGGCATGAAATGAATGTATTACTGCAAAAGCGTGGATTTAAAACCCAGTTTAAAGTAGAAATTAATAGTTGCTTTGGCAAATGATTTTGTAAGCTGCAGGATTTTCTTTGCAATTGTTTTGCTTTGTACTTTTTAAAGCTTTGATGAAAAGCAATTATTTTCTCTCTCTTTTTTACTTTAATACTTATGACTTTTATATGAATGTTTACTACATTCAGCTGGTATATATTTGAGGAATTAGTCTGTTATTAAAGGATTGATTTGGTGATCACATTGTGTTTAAGTTTTCTCTATCTTGTTTTTTAACCTGTCTCATAACCTCACCTTGCCATAAAATAAACATCTACTAGAGCATAAATCATGTAAAAGTAAAATTTCACTTCTTTAGATGTAGAAAGCATAGGTTAGTGCTCTCTAAATAATCAAACAAAGTCCCTATGAATTTTACCCTGTTATTCCAAAATTTCCTTGTATCTGAACAATGTAGTTAGTGTATGGAAAAGTAACAAGTCAGTGAATTTGTTCTCTATTAAGTTAGTGTATATATATTTAGTAAATTTCAGAGGCCATCACTTGTTGTTCTAAAAAATTATGAATTTAGAAACATATTAAAATTATATCATCAGAAAAGTTCCCCCTCACACTAATATACGTGTTTGTGGTAAAAAAAAAAAAATACCTGTGGATAAAAATAGATGGGTCACCAATCACTCTTTGCAACAAAAACAGTAGCTATACAAAAAAACTTGATATAGTCCCAGCTGTTTCTCTTCTCATTTGTTTTTCCCAGTTCTGGAGACAGAGAATAAAAACAACAGAGACTATTTCAAGCTTTGGTACAATAAAGAGACATTAACCAAAACCAAGAGACACCCCACTGAATGGGACTGAATATTTATGCATCATATATCTGATAAAGCACTGATGTTGAAGATCTATAAAGAGCTCACACAACTCAACAAAAACAAATTAAACAACCTGCTCAAAAGTGGACAGAGGAGTCTCCAAAGAAGAAATGCAAATGTCCAACGGGCATATGAAAAAATGCTTATCATCACTTATTACCAAAGAAATGCAACTTAAAACCACAACTTAGATACCACCTCACAGCAATGAGAATGGTCCGTATCAAACAAACAAATACATGAATAGCAAACCAAGTGTTGGTGAGGATGTGGTGAAAAGGGAATGCTCTTCCACTGCTGGTGGGAATGTATACTAACCCAACCACTGAATCTACTAGATAATTCCAATCCTCAGAATCTAATCAAAGAACACAAAACACTAATTCAAAAAGAAACTCTAATTCAAAAGGAAACTCCTAAGTTTATTGCAACACTATTTATAATAATCAATACATGGAACAGCTTAAGCTCCCCAAGACAGATGCATGGGTCAAGAGGATGTGGTATGTATATACAGGGAATACTACCCAACAATCAAAAAAGATAAACTCACGCCATTTGTGACAACATGGCTGGAGCTGGAAGGGTTCATCCTCAGCAAAATAAGTCAGAAGTAAAATGGTAAACATCAGGTGATTTCACTCAGATGTGAAATATAGAAAAACTGAAACAAAGGATCAGACAAAGACAAGCCAAGAAAGCTGTCCATAGATATGAACCATCCACGAGGGTAGGAATGGATGAGATGAAGTGAAACTAGGGTGGGAGGCTGAGCACTAGGGAACATGGTGATGGAATATGGACGCTTTGCCATAATAGTGAGAGAACTATGGTGGCCACACCTGGGGGGAGAAATTATATATTGTCCAAATAAATAAATAAAGACAATAAAAAAAAATGAACACATTCACATTTTTTTAAATATTTATTTATTTATGCATACAAGAACTGGGTTACAGGCCAAAAGAGTTGGGGGTTAGAGGATTCACCAGAGACAGAGAGGGAAACAGAACAGGCAGACTGACTGAAATACACTGCTGAGGGAAGCAGCAGCCGAGTCAGGAGAGGTCTGCTGCGGGTATCTCTCAGGCTGGGGATTGAACTCGTGCTTCAGCAGCTGTGGACAGCGTCAGAGACTGTGTCTTCATCCTTTGCACCATCAGGGAGGCCCCACATTCACATTCTTAATACACAAAGAAATTTTATAGTAAATATTAGCCTGTTCAAAAATATAGGTGAAGCAATTTTATATAAAGGGACATCAGAAAGTCTTGAGAATGCTAACTTTTGTCAAGAAAACTGCAAGCCAAAGGAAACTGTACACAGAAGATGCAGGTGAAGATGCCTTTAAAAACTATGTGAACTCTGGGGACAGCAGAGATGAAAGGATCTGACTCTCTCTCTTTTATTTGATTCCTCCTGACAGTTATAACAGAAAAGTGAGAAAAAGCTCTTCCAAGGCAGGGGATGAGGTCAGATTAAAGCAAAAAGAAGATCACGCAGTAATTGAGAATTCTACTTTGTACTGTTTCCCTAAGGTTGGTGAACTTAGCATTCAGCTGCTGGTTCTTGGCACCACACAATGTAGTTTGCCTAATTCAATGAGACTTTCAGATTATATGCAATAATAGTCTGTTTACCAATTGTGTAGAACTAATTATTTTTGCAGAAATATGCACAGGATGGAACAGATTATATCTGCTTTGTGTGGTTTAATTTCTTTCTTTTAAGTATTATAAGACTACAATTTGCAAGGACCTTTTATCAACAGTATAGAACTGATTATATAACAGCATAGGACCCAACGAGAATCCTGTCTGCATGTGTTATGGGGAGAAAAGGTCCTCACCAGTTTATCTCTTGAAAGAAATTTCCACAAGACAAGGTCTTAGAAAATACAGGTGGAGGGCCTCCCGGGTGGCTCAGTGGGTTGAGAGCCATGCTGTGAAGCTGTCTGCAGACTCTGCAGGGCTGGTTCAATTCCCAGCAGGCCAGGGAGAAACCCACATGGTGCAGCAAACCTCTCCTGTCTAGCCCGCTGCTCCCCTCAGCAGTGTCTTCAGTCTGTCTGCCTGTTCTGCTCCCTGCTCTGTCTCTGGTGAATTCTCTCACCCCCCTCCCACGCCTCTGAACTGTACCCCAGTTATTGTATAAATAAATCTAAAAAAAAAAAAGAAAATACAGGTTGAGTCACTATTAAAGCCCGCCCAGTGGGTGTGTCTGGGGTGTTTTCAGAAAATGCACATGGGTCTCTAGAAGAGTCAGGAAGAACCAAGGGGAGACTTAGGGTCTTCATTTTCATCAGGAGGCAACATAAACATCAATGCCATAAATATCTCATCTATAAAACTCCCCTGACACTTTATTTTTTAAAGATTTTATTTTTTGCATGGAAGAATTGGGGCGCAGGCTGGACATGTGGGTGGGTGGTGAGAGGATTCACCAGAGAAAGAGTGGGGAGCAGAACAGGCATATCTGTTGAAATACACTGCTGAGGGGAGCAGTGGGCCAGACAGGAGAGGTCTGCGCCATGGGGGTATCTCCCTGGCCTGGAATGGAACTCAGGCCATAGTGTTGATAGCAGCACTGAGACTTAACCCCTAGGTACTAGGGAGGCCCTCTCATAACACTTTAAAAGACTTGGGATAGAACATTTAAACCTTTGAAATCATTTCTCATATGAAGATATTCAGTCGCATTTGAAAATGTAAAAAATTTATTAAAAATATAATATAAACTGATTAGGCTTTAAAAACCACTGAGGGCTTAGGGTCAAAATAAGTGGGTTGTAATTGTATGGGGAATATAAAAAATAAAATTTAAATAAAATGTGAAAAAAAATAAATAAAAAGGTTAAAAAAAAAACACTGATTGATATCAGTAAAGAAATGAGAAATTATGAGTGAACTTTAAAAAATGAAACACCGTGATTGAAAATGAAATAGTCTAATTTAGTTCATGTAGTCCAAGATATGCTTTTTCCTTTTATATGAATATCTTTTGATAAGGTATCAGTTTTGCTATGTATGCATTAAATCCACAGTAAAAAAAAATCTACTTAAAATCACTTAAATCACCTTATTACAAACCAGTACTCCAGAAATATAAAAAACAGATACATAAACTGCATTAATTTGTACTGCTATGAAAAATAGAATGAAAGGCTTAAAGTATCCTTTTACCTTAATTATAAACTTACAGCTTCTTCCCATTAAAAATATTGATATAGGTATACAGTGTGAAAAGGCTTGAGAACACTGCTGTCCATAAGATGTTAAGTTTGACTGACAGAACTTAGGCTAATTAAAATACTTGTTTTCTTCATAAAGACATCACGAGTACTTGAACAAACAGAACATTTAAGACTGAGACGAGAAGCAACTACAGAAACCTTTTCTCACACTGAACTGAAAGGGGCAATATTTCAAATATGTCCACAGAGTCTTTGGCTTTTTGATGCCATTAGTTATGATACAAAAGAGACGGGGAAAATGTTAAGAATTTAGGGGGTTGGATATAGGAAAACATATAGAACAGAAAGCGCAATAGTAGGAAGATCATCCAAAACTTGCATGGGATTTAAAACACACAAGTTGGTTCAAAAATCATTCCAGAGTCATTTTTGTATACATTCATATAAAATTATTTACCAAATTAGACCAATTTAAAAAGAACAAATGAATAAGAGAGAAAACGACCAAAATGGCACATTTTAGCTTTCCTGAGAGAGTATATGGTCATGGCTAACATTATCTCTAGAATTAGAACTGAATTCCAAATAATTAGACTTGCTAATTAACATCAACAATTGAAAGAATAACCCTCTCTCTGGCCTCAACTGAGAGATACAAGCCAAACTACCAAGCACAGCTGCACTGACCTGGCAAAGAATCTGCCTCAACATCAAAAAAAGTTGTTTCCAGGCAAATCAGTAACTTCAAAGAAAAATGGGTTTCAAGGATGAAGAGACTACTCAAATTCACACTTTCAAGAGATAAAGCTCCAAATAGAGCAAATTTTACAATCTTCTTTGTTTACCTCACTACCTGCACATCAAACCGATGCATTAACCAGACACCTGCCCGGACTTTCTCTGTGAAATTCCTTGAAAAGGTAAAATGTTTTCTTTGAAGACTGCATAAAATTCTCCTTATTAGGCTCAAAACTCAGAAGCTTTCCCAGGGGTGTTCCTGAGGTGAACCCTTAGTCTTGATTCCTTAAACAACTCACTGACTTCTGCTTAACCATACTGATTTAAGTTAACACCAGTAATTTTGTGACCAGAACAAGTGACTTAAATATACTATGTCCTGGGTTTCCCTGGTGGCCTAGGGATTAAGTCTCAGCACTGTCACCACTGCAACATGAGTTCTAACCTGGGCCAGGGAGGTGATCCACATGGCACAGCAGACCTCTCCTGTCTCTCCCGCTGCTCCCCTCAACAATGTCTTTCAGTAGATCTGCCTGTTCTGTTCCTCACTCTGTCTCATTGGGTGAATCCTCTGGCCAATACCCTTGTTCCTCAACACAGAAATAAAAATATATATATTAAAAATAAATAAATAAATTAGCTGTGTTTTATTCTTAATGTGTAAAATGTGAGCATTACATGATCCATGTAGCATTTAACTGAGGTAAAAGGCTTAGCCCAGCGCCTGGAACACTGTAGGTGATAAATAAATGCTCTTGTCCTCATCACTGCTATTTCTACTGTGAACTAGAATTTCCTGTCCTCACTGAGTTACTCGCCACTCCTGTGAGATAAGCTGATTCTTAGTTGGCTCCTTAATGTCACCATTTCTTGCTCATAACTTTCTTTCCCTTTTCAAAATGTTTTACTCATATGAAATCCATGCTACTTACTTAGAGCTGACTTCAAATCCCACATCCTTCACAAACATTTTGAGATTTAGTTTATCCTGCTACTTTCTTTCTCTGAATGTTTCTGAAATACTTAGTATATCACATTTTACATTGCATTTTCCCTTTTCATCTCCATTCTTTGTCTCCACAACTTTTTATATATCACATTCTCAACTATAGATATTCACACATATGAAATATATATTAAATATTTTCAAAACAATAAAATCAGTGCTTTAAAGATGCATTTACAGTAAGCAAATGTATGTGTGAATATACAAATTATATATATATGTTTATAATATATATTTTGTAGTATCATGATAATTAAGTTATAATACCTAACTTCTATGAGGAAAATAAGATAATCCATAGTGAAAGAAAAACTTTCATCCTATTATTTTGTGTAATAAGGTTCTTTTTAAAATTTTTTTAGAGATTTATTTATTTATGCATACAAGAGCTGGAGTGTAGGCCAGAGGTGTGGGAGTGAGAGGATTCACCAGAAAAACAGAGTGGGGAACAGAACAGGTAGATCGACTAAAACACACTGCTGAGGGGAGCAGCGTGCGAGACAGGAGAAGTCTACTGCGCCATGTGGGTCACCTCCCTGGCTGGGAATAGAACTTGTACTGCGGTGGCTGCAGACAGCTTCATACTGCTGAGACTTAATCCCTCACGCTACCTGGGAGAACTTATGGTTGCTTTTACAGAATTTTCGTCTATGAATATTTAGTTTTTTAAAATATATTGCACAATAAACATTTAATAAGACATCATAGTACTAGCTTAAAGCAACTTTGAAATATGAAATTGTCCATTTTGAAGGTAGAAGTTACTTCAAACTGTAGCCAAAAAAGAAGCATATATTAGAGACATATACTCAAACCTGCAACTAGATCAGTAATTCAAGTCAGTAGGAAAAGAAGTGATTTAATTCCCAGTTCCTCTAGAAATAAACATCAGTAACAGCAAACTTAAGGATACAGATGATGTCTATGACCTTAGAAAACAGTAAAGTGAACCTTTATTTTTACAATGAACTGCATTTTAAATTATTGCTAAAAAAATATGCTATTGTAGAGATTCAATAGGTGCAAACTTTATGTGATTATTTGATTTTCTTATGTCTTTTCAGTAACTGAACTCTCCAGGAAAGCAGTAACATTTTGACTCAGTGCCTTAGTACTTGACCTACAGAATATACTCTGCATAAATTTGAATTTTATGTAAGATGACACGTGGGAGGAAACCCTAGGAATAATCATGTCTCAATACATATGATTATACAATTTTTTCCTTTATGATAGTTAAGGATATCAAGTTTGTTCAGCAAAAGACACATTTAAATATTCATGGTGCAGTCAAGAAAATTCGTCTCATGAAAACCCCAATTAGTCTGCTAACCAACACATTTATCTGCAACATATCTTATAACTTTTGTCATGATTAATGGCCATGCTGTTTTGATCTTTTGAATTCTGTTAAATTGAATTCTGAAAAATTTGAATTCTACGCACAAAAGATTTTATATATATATATTTATATAAATATATATAAATAATATGAATATATATAAAACCTTTAATATATTATCTTTATATACAATATATTTGTGTATAATAATATATTGTGTGTGATACATTTATATTGTATATATATGATAAATTTATATATTCATTCATATTTATATAAATAATATAATATAAATAATGCAAACATATAAACTATTTTTATATAACTATAAATATATACAAAACCTTTTACATATAAAATATATATTATTTATAAGTATAAATATATTTGTAAGGAAAGGACAAGATTTTGGAAGAAATATTATATGGATTAAAACTTTGCATTTAAGGGCCTCCCTGGTGGCTCAAAGGATTGGGACCTATCCTCTGAGGCTGTCTGCAGCCACTGCAGCACGAGTTTGATCCCTGGCTGGCCAGGGAGCAACCCACATGGCGCAGCAGACCTCTCCTGTCTTGCCCGCTGCTCCCCTCAGCAGTGAATTTCAGTAGATCTGCCTGTTCTGCTCCCCACTCTGTCTCTGGTGAATCCTCACCCCCTGCACCTCTAGGTTATAACCCAGTTCTTATATGCATAAATAAATAAATCTTTAAAAAACAAACATTTATTAAAAAAATAAGAGTATTCAATCAGCATGTGTAAGACAATAAATCATTTAAAGCGATAATTTAATGTTCATGTAAGCAAGAGAACCAGAGAAATATAAACAGTGTATCCTCAGAGAGGGAGATGGGGTGTCTTTTCCACTCTTAAATTGTTGCAGACAGGGCCTCCCCAGTGGCACAGCGGTTGAGCGCTGGGTTGCGAAGCTGCCCGCAGTCTCTGCAGTGCCGGTTCGATCCCCGGCTGCCTGCGAGGGTCCAACATAGTGCGCAGACCTCCCCTGCTGTGCCTGCTGCTCCCCTCAGCAGTGTATTTCGTCAGTCTGCCTGTTCTGCTTCCCGCTCTGGTTCTCATGAATTCTCTCACCCTCCCGCGCTTTCTGACTGTACCCAGTGCTTGTATAAATAAATAAATAAATAGATAGATAGATAAATAAATAAATAAATAAATAAAATCTTAAAAAAAAATTGTTGCAGACATCTTGAAACCCTCTGAAGAAATGTGTTAAACAGCTGTGTCTAAGTGAACTAAACAACTTTGAGTCTGCAAAGAACAATGCTGTATCTCAGTGGATCACAGAATGCATATTAATTAGGAATTGTACCGATGTTGAACTTTGTTATGAGTTATAGTACCTGTCATTCTGTGTGAAGATTTTAAAGCTTCTGTTTCATTACTTCATCCCAATAGCTTACATAATTCCTGAATAATATTAACTTCACCTGGCAGAACTGCCTTGCTCCATGTCATGTCTGGGCTATTGTCCCCAGAATCAATAGTACCTTATTGATACACTAATGTATTCTGTACAACCAATCTCCACTTGAAAAGACTTTGCAATTTCCTTCATTTGAAAAGACTTTGTAATTTATCACAGAAGAAAGGAAAAGGCTGGTCTGTTTTATTTTGTGTTTCACTTCACAAAGCAAACAAAGTGAGCAATCTGGGAGGAAATGCTTTGTGAGGAGAAAGTTAGCTGTGAAGACGCAGCCCTTTCTCTGTTAAAGGGCGACATTCAGGGCCACCTGCTCAATTTACAGACACCATAAAAACTGTGACGATGCATGAAAATGCTTTTAGACAGTTTGGATACAAAAAGGAGGCCCCATGCACCTTTATTTCTCGCAGGTATTAGGAATTATGGCGATGTACCTCTCTACGGGCTGACAGTGAGTTAATGTTGCCGAATTCAAAATCAAAGAAGCCAAAATTGGGTACAGTCTCTTATATTCAGCTGTAATTAATAAAAAATAAAGTGAAATTCCTTTTTACCCCCCAATTAGCTATAATGTGGATATTCTTTTCCAATCCATTTGTTTCCTGAGCTGCAAATGCCACAGGAAATCTGGAAGATTTATGGCTTCATTATGATTACTTCCCCAGGAGAAAGACCCACGGGGACGGATCTGGGACCAGAAACAGACCGAGATGGAGACCTAGGGCCAGAGAGAGACTGTGGGTGACACCGAAGACCAGAAAGAGACCAGGGTGGAGATTGAGGACCAGAACAACAGCTAAACTACAGCAACAGTCAAATCATACAACCAGACAACACTGGATCTCCAGGTAACAGCTGCAGGTTAGGACTTACTGACACCCTATCCCACATTACATCCTCATTCCCACCCTAAATTGCACACCCCCAGAGGGACAATCCCAGATGGGCAAGACCATACAAAGAAGAAAGGCGAAGCAAACTATTTCCTAGAACTTCCTGCTCTTTGCTTACTAACACCCCACCTGAGACCCTTTAAAATGCTATAGCCCACTCGTGGGGGAGCAGGTTGCTTGAGAGCAAGAGATCCCATTATCTAATCCTTGGCCAAGGAATAAGGCTTCTGCTTTGCTGAATGGATTTGGTGCCATTTTGTTGGCTCTGAAGGTATTAAATAGGGGAAGTACCCTGGGATGGAAGTTCCTTCCTCACCCCAAGGGAACCACTCACAATAAAATACCAGTGAGAAATGTCTATTGTGTTGTCATTTCTTCTGGGCCACTTCCTGATAAATTCAGGCTTTGACACAAAAGACAGTTTTAGTTAATGAGGTTGTCTAATTAGATTGCTGCATGAATAGGCAGCTATACTGAATGCTGAATGGACACTGAATGTCAGTTGTGACTTTAGCCCACCCTCCAGATGTTGATGGACTTCTGATGAGGTCAAAGTGCCTCCTCTACCTCCCTAGAAGGGGAATCACATTTTGGGCTCTACCTCTCTGGAAGGGGAATCACATGTTAGGCTCTCTTTCTTGCATCTATATTTACACATATGATAATGTCATCGTGAATTTGGCATCTGTGGATATACTTTTTCTCTGGCTTCCTTCTAGTAATCTTGAGCTCAAACAAACCCGTTTGCAAAAGTGACTGCATGTTCCACTATGCAGAAAGTTTTATTTTCACAGGCAATGTTCCTTCTCTTGCAGGTTCTAAATAGGTTCCATTTATAGTGGAAAGAGTAAGATGTTTCTTTTGAAATGTAGAATAAAATCCAAATTTCCAATGTACCACTTTGAATTTTTTTAATATTATATGAGATAAGAAGACTTCTTAGGTGAAGAACCTAAATGTTTAGTTTAACTTTCAGAAACAGAAAGATAGACTTTATTTCACATAGTATACTTCTGTGATTCTCTTTTGTAGTAAAGAAAATAGAGAGCATGAAATTCAATACTAATATGATTATCTTTGGAAATTTTCACTTTCCCCTCAGTTGTAAAGAAGAACATTGAAGAAAATAAAAAGAATGATGAAGATGGAAGACTCTGAAAAGATCTATCAAGGCGAACTTGAAATTACAAAAAAGAGAGAGACAACTTATTGGTAGTCTCTGGGAGAATTATATCATTGTCCTGGAAAGGGAATAACTCCTCCGTATTCCAAGTTCTCAGATTCTGTGATAAGATAAGTCTGTCTCTCTTAGTACCATGCACAAAATTTTATAGCTTCAGTTGATAATTTATGGAATGCAAAAATGTAAACCCATTAAAATATAAAAGAAAATGTTTTTTTTGGTTCATCTGTTGTCCAGACACTGTGATAGTATTTTTATACAAACATTGCATTTAAATACTTCATTGCTACAGTCAATTTTTCCAATTCTTATACCTTGTTAGACTTTAACAAAACATTTATTAGTTGACCTTCCTTGTTTCTGAACATTCTCAGGCAGACCATTTACAGTCAACATTTTCTATTTGAAGGACTGTTTTATTTATTTATTTGTTTGTTTATTTTAAAGATTTATTTATTTATACAAGAACTGGGGTGCAGGGAAGAAGTGCAGGAAGGTGAGAGAATTCATGAGAGACAGAGTAGGGAGCAGAATGGGCAACCAGATGGAAAACACTGCTGAGAGGAGCAGCGGGAGAGACATGAGAGGTCTGCTGTGCCATGTGGGTATCTCCCTGGCCACCGGGAATCAAACCCACGATGCAGAGGCTGTGGACAGCCTCACAGCACTGCGCTCAACACACTGCACTGCTGGGGAGTCCCAGGGATGTTGTTTTATGTTTAGGGTACAATATCTAATTGTGACTAGCATTTACCCATTATATATTAGTCCTTAAGTAAAAAAGGGAAAGACTAAACAAAGAAATATAAAATTTAAAAGCTGATCATCGCTAACACTATCATTATTATATTTAACATGAGAAACATAAAAATAAATATTACTTGATATTCTTTTAAAGTCCACCTATATCATTTTAGTATTAATGGTTAACTCATTAGTATGAAAGACAATATTTTATGGAGCAGAAAATAGAGGGTAACATTTTTAAGGATTGATTTGTATCTACTTATAATTCTGGCCCTTCAGTAGTGAAGAGAAGATAAATATTTATATATGTATGTATTATAGATTTTTCAACAGAATACAAAATATAAATATATAAAGTCATATTTTTCTAATATCTATTCCTTTTTTCTTTGAAAAGAAAAAAATCTATTTCACTCTTCTACAGTGAAGCCATTTTTGATGCACATTTCTTTACCATATCTTTAAATCTAAGATTCTAATTGTATACAGCTTGTATAGTCTGTGTGCTTCCTGTATTTAAATACTTTATGCTAAAATTGAGTAACTAAGAATATATTAGATTTTCCAATTCTATTCAGTTTCTCCCAGGAGTCAGAATGTCAGGTCTTCATTCTCCAAACTGAAAATAATTTGCATTCAATTCTTCCTGAATTAATTTAAAATGCCAATCAGTGAAATTTGAATACCTTTGACTTGTTGAAGGAAAGATGACTTATGTTTCGATATTTTAGATGACATCTTATTTCTTTAGAACTATAAATACACACTCACCATTCTTTGAATAATTTCTTATTTATTTATTAATACTTGTTAATATTTTTTAAAAATACTTTTAATACTTTAATAATTTTTAATTACTTTTTTGAATAATTTTTTTAAGATTTTTTTTTTTAATTTATTTACACAAGCACTGGGTACAGTCAGAAGCGCGGGAGGGTGAGAAAATTCACCAGAGCCAGAGCGGGGAGCAGAGCAGGCAGAAGGACCGAAGTACACTGCTGAGGGGAGCAGCGGGCAGCAGGAGAGGTCTGCGCGCCATGTGGGACCCTCCTCCGGTGGCCGGGGAGCAGCCGGGGATTGAACCGGCGCTGCAGAGGCTGCGGGCAGCTTCGCAGCCTAGCGCTCAAACACTGTGCCACCGGGGAGGCCCCTGAATAATTTCTTATTTAAAGAAATGTTTTCTTATAATCAAGGATGGGGAGCAAAAGAGAAAGAGGGGTTCCATGGACTCTGGTGGAGGTTCCAAAGCCTAAGTGGTGGGTGTGGTGTGGTAACACACCTGAAGAGGTATGACTCTATGCCTCTGAATCATATGCAGTGTTATAAACCATTACCACAATAATAATAATAATAATAATAATAATAATAATAAAAACTACTAATTTTGGTCATTAAAAATATTTAGGAAAATAAATTTCTTTTTAACATTTTTTCTTTATATATATTGAGCAATAACAACATTCTTAATCAAAAGGATTACTCTACATTTGAATGGCCTTAAATGTTTGGTATGTGTTCTAATTAGATGTTCAGAGCTGTGGATCTTTTCTAGAATTTTGTTTCTTTGTCACTTTTTAATGCCAAGCACAAGACAGCCTTCTAATTCAGATCCAGCTTCACATAATTTTAACTGTGAATTTACTGTCAAGCCATGCAAATCCTAATAGAATTGTATTTCTTAACCAAGTGTAATAATCATGACTATTTCTTGTTGCAACTCAAGTTTTTTTCTAAAATGTTTGCTTCTATTACCAGTAAAAATGACCTGTTCGGAGTACTCTTGCTGACTGTGCAATAGAGCTTTGTTGGTCAGCCTATACATCAAAACACATTTTCTTGCAATAATACACAATGTATTTGTGCTTGCTTCTTGGTTATGCCCTGTGACCTCTGCGTTGAAGGTGCAGTTCTCACCAAGCTATGGCTTTTGTTTGTGCTTTAAAAAAAAGAATCTTCTGTTTACAGGTGCTAAGGTTAATTTCCCCAGATCGGTAACATTAAAATAGAAAAGAATTACTTGTGCTGAGGTCAAGTGTTGTGCATCATAACTGAGAAATCCGTACTGAGAACTGCTAAGACTCCCAATTCATGTATTCTTTGCATTTCTGCTACTAAATTCAAGGGGTTGAGGTCATTGAAGGAATTGCTAGAGATCAGATTTTAGAACAGTTTCCTCTTTAGGAGAATCCCAGAAATTTATGATATCTGTATTTAAGGAAAAATTATACTTAGCTCTCTTGGCAAGAATTAAAAAGATAATTAGCCAACAAAATTATTGGATATTCTCCTTGCTCCCATTTAATTCTATCTTAAAATTTCACCTCTTTGTGATTGCTTCCCTATATTCAGTATTCCTGCAGAACTAATACCCCACTCTTAACTGTTTGTTTGATGTAAAATGGTTTAAAGGATTATTTTCCATGGGACACTCTCAGGTTTTCAGGATATATTATTTTTTTTTCTTCCCCCAAAATCCGTATATTGAGTTATAATAGGTCTCATCTTCTTATCTCCTTTGGGGGTTATAGATTCAAGCCTCTACAATGTATACTGTCACATCCTATCCAGCACCAGAGATCCAATAGTCCTCCACTGTGTTCCACTGGATGGCTTCCCTCTGTACTCTAACCCCCCCAAATCTCTCCCACTCTGGTTGCCTCAGCTTTGCAGTTTTTCTATACTGCACATATAATTGAGGCTACCTGGTATCTGTCTTTCTCCTGGCTTATTTACTTAGCATTACCCTTTGCAGTTTCATCCTCTGTTATAGCTGAGCAGTATTCCAGTGTGTATGTGTGTGTTGTGTATGTTATATATGTATATACTTTGCTGATCATTCCACTGTCTTTGGGCACTTAGTGTCTTTCCATAACTTAGCTGTTGTAAATTGGGCTGCAATGACAGTTAGTTGGCACATGAAAAAAACACCCACCTCCTTATCATCAGGGAAATGCAAATCTAAACCAGAGTGAAATATCATTTCACACCCATGATAATGACCCATATCAGAAAGACCAGAAACAACAGGTGTTGGTGAGGGTGTGGAGAAAATGAGCCCTCAAACACTGTTGGTGGGAATGTAAATTGGTTTAGCACCTATGAAAAATAGTACAATGTTTTCTCAAAATCTTAAAAATGTGTCTACCATATGCATACCATATGCACTGCACTCCTAGGTATCTACAAGAAGAATGCAAAAAATCACCACAATTTTAATGACTTAAGAGTAATATGTGTGTGTGTGTGTGTGTGTAACTAAATCACACAACTTACATTTCCTTTATATTGGAATTGACTGGCATGGCTGATTTTCTGCTTAGTGCCTCAGTGGGATGAAATGCAGCTTCTTCCAAACTCACTTGTGGCATACAATATTTATTTCCTATAGTTGCAGGACTCAGATGCTTTTATTTGGTAACTGTTGACCAGGGTGTTCTGTCCTAGAGTTATCTGCATTCCTTTCCACGCATCCCTTCATCTTAAAATAAGCAACGGCCAATCAAAACATCTTATGTTTCAATTCTCTGAAATGCTCTTCTTCTGTCAGCCAGAGAAAACCATATTTCTTACGGGCCTGTGTGGTTACATTTGGCCCATAGCATGATTTCCCTTTTGGAGTATCACCTGTGATAACTCTGGATTGATGCCTCATAATATTTCACAGGACCCTCCCATATTGAAAGAAAGGGCTCTATACAAGGTGACAGTCAGTCCAAATCAACTTAGAATTCAGCTGCCACAAAGGTTGGCTGAAGAGAAGAGGAGTCTGGACATGTACTTAAAAATATTCATATGATGGATCAACTCTTTTCTGGGACATGCTTATATTTTAATATTGCTGGTATTTTTTAATCTAATTTCCCCCAAATTCTAGTACTAAAAAGGAAGCAATATCAGCCCAGATCATTTCAAGTTTAGAATTCCAGAGAATCAGTCAGTTGGTAACCTATGCACATGGTACATTTCACAAACATAAAAATACTGATTTAACAGGTAAGGTAGGATGTGACTGGGTTTCTTTACTTGTTATAATAAGGAATTTCAAATCATCCAAGGATCTGACCAGCTGAATTTGTTTACTTTCTTATGATACCTTAGATATTTCCCAGATATGATGCCTGTTTTTATCCCTTTAAGTTTATTTCATCATTAATAACATCAAATTTGCAATCTCCATAAAGAATCTGTCTTGTTTGGTGAATCAGAAATCTTTGAAAAATTTTCCTTATAACAAATCAAATGCTGTGAGTACAGAGTTACAGAGTTGTACTTTGCCCACGAAAACCCTCAATGCCATTATTTTGCCTCCTCATAGGACATCCTCTTTGACATGTTTTACTTTATTTTTATTTCTGGCAGGGCGCTTTTTTCTAATGGACTCAGAGTTCTGCCCTATTTATTTTGAGTTCAATTCATTATTACCTATTTTTCTCTGTTCTTTATGGGGGGACATAAAGATCCCAAATGAATATTTATTAATATTATTTTTTTTCTATCTGGGCAAAAAGAATTTACCAGAGATGAGATTTATTCTACATATATGATGCCATGTTTCAACTCTCGCATGTGATATTCTTTAGTGATGCACCATTAATTTTTACTACATTCTAGATATTTGAATAGAGGGGAAAATGTGGGGCAGCCAGAATGTGCTGTCACTACCACTACCACTTGGGTAATACCTGCTTTTCTCTTTGTTGGAGATCTGAAGAGCACTTTCTAACTGGAGAGTCTGCATTTAGAAAACATCCCCCTGGTGCTTACCTATTACACTGAGCAGGATTATTCTGTTGCTATGGCTGCTAATTTTTTTTTTTTTTTACACTTCTAAAGAGTAAGAAATAGCCAAAATTTCCATATAGGAAGACTACTTCCCCCACACACACTGTGCTGAATGACAAGGAAGTGCCTGATAAAAGGCAAATGTGTTTTCAATACCAAATGCCTTGCTCAGTTTATTTTTTTATATAAACAAATACAGAGATTTCAATCTATAATGAACACTGAGAGGCAGTAGAGACATGGGCAGCCTTCAGAAAGAATAGCTAAGCTCACTTTCAGCATTTTTTTTTTTTAAGATTTGTTTATTTATACAAGCACCTGGTACAGTCGGAAGTGTAGGAGTGTGAGAGAATTCACCAGAGCCAGAGGGGAGAGCAGAGCAGGCAGACTGATGAAGTACACTGCTAAGGGGAGCAGCGGGCGGCAGGAGAGGTCTGCGCGCCCATTTTTTTTTTTTTATTTTCAGAATTTGGATTTTGCTGAGAGTGGTTTTTCCAATACTAACTACCTTTTGTATTCTTTTATATATGTGAGGAGGCAAACATAATGTTTTCTTTATCTTTTTTTAAGATTTCTTTATTTTTATGCAAGAACCAGGGGACAGACGCACGGGACGGTGAGAGGATTCACCAGAGACAGAGCTGGGAAACAGAACAGGCAGACGACCGAATACACTGCTGAAGGGAGCAGCGGGCGAGATAGGAGAGATCTACTATGCCATGTGGGATTCTCACCAGCCGGCCTGGATTGAACCAGCACTGCAGAGGCTGCGGACAGCTTCACAGTGTGGCACTCAACTGCCTGTGCCACCAGGGAGGCCCAACCTTTTCTTTAAAGTTAGAGAAATTGAAGAATGGACATATTATCCATCAGCACAGATTAAATAACAGTCATATCCCACAGAATATTGCTTCTTGCTATTGCTTATTTTTTATCCTATAAATGAGAGCCAAGGTATCCCATGTATAACAGTGCACATACAATGGGTAAGGGAAACATTCTGGTGATTATGAATAAAGCTCATATATGTAGATAACTGATCTTTTAACACCTGACTTGCAAAAAATTGAGCAAAACATTCTGCACCTTAACTCTTTTTACTTTAGGTTTGATCTATTCTTTCCTCCGATTTCTATATATCAGGGAGAAGACAAAGGGGTTTGTGAATTAAATAATTGTAGTGTACTCTATTATCAGAGATATAGTTCATTTTGTTAAGCAAATACCTGAAACTATGGACAAATTAAAAGATCTGTGCTCAAAATCTGACTTTTTCACTTTCTTGTCTTGTGACTCTAAACAAAACACTTTCCATCATTCAACCTCAGATATCTTTTTTCATCTGTAACCTACCTAACAACATACTATATTTTCTCAACTTAAACCAACCTACCTACCTTGCTATCTAATTACTCATCTACCTATCTACCAATCTATCTATGCATTACATCTCTGAGATTGTATTAGGTGACTGAACTTCCCCACACCACTTGTTCAATGACAGGGAGAAAATGAATTGATTGCCCCTGCTTAGGAGAACTAAAACAAGTGTCAGAAGAAGCTATCTAGCTTTTGTTAATTGAAATGATGTATCTGCCTCTGGTGCTATGAGGACTTTCATTGTCTTAGAAGGTTAGAGCTAAGAAAAACACATGAGGGTGATTTTGAAAGGCCGTTCCTTAGGTGCAGAATATCTGTAAAAAACAGAGCTACACACTGGCCATCAAGAGATGTTTAATCATCAGCAAAATATAACTAAATCAAGGAGAAATAAAATTAAAACCTTACATAACAGAAAATGGTACTATATCACACATATTGCATCCCACTCCTGTGTCTATCATCTATATTGTTTCCATGATACCAGGAGCTTCTAACTTAAAACCTGAACGTGTCATCTGAATGATAATCTTAACTTATCCAGGATATAGAGACCTCAGCAGAAGAGTACTCTTACTAAGTGGCTACTTATCTACTTGCTTATTATTCAAATGGTCTTTTAAAATCAGCTTCATGAAGACATTATTTGAGGAGTAAAAATCCACTGGAGATATATTGAAAATTATTACAGGTGCATGATCATCACAACATTCAGAATATAGAACATCATCAACACCAAAATGTTCATCTTGCCCCCTTTGCTGTCACATTTCTACCTAGACGCTGGCAACAGTGCTCTGTTTTCACCTTTGTAATGTTAAAAGCGGAGTCAGGGGTCTCCCTCTTGGTACAAGGGGTTAAGAAGCAACCTATGAAGCTTCTGCAGCCACTGCAGTATGAGTTTGATCCCCGGCCAAGGAGCAACCTACATGGCGCAGCAGACATCTCCTGACTTGCCCGCTGCTCCCCTCAGCAGTGTACTTCATCAGTCGGCCTGTTCTTTTCCCCACTCTGTCTCTGGTGTCTCTCACTGCCCCACCCCCATACACAGACCTCTGGCCTGTACTCCAGCTCTTGTATATATAAATTAATAAATCTTTAAAAAAAAAAAAGCGGAGTCACACAATATGTAGTATTTCATGTTGCACGTCTTTCCTTGGGCATCACACTTCTCAGCTATATGTACAATGTGTCTGTTTACTTTGTGTAAGTGTTTTACATCAAATATTGAAAAATCAAAATGTACCTCTGTGTTTAAAAGTTGACGGATGACTGGGTTGGTTTTATTTTTTTCTAAATAGCTGTGTTGAGATACAGTTACAGAGCACAGAATTCTCCCTCATGCTCTTCGTATATTCACACAATTGTGCAACCGCAAATGCAATCAACACAAAACAATACCCCACAAAGAAATCCCTAGTTCTTCAGCAATCACTTCTAATTATCCCTCCCCTTTTTTTGTGCCCAGTTTAATTACTTGGAGTTGACTGTATTCCTAAGTCTGACTTTTCAGTTTTGTTATGATGGATATGGAAGATCATGCAATCTGAGCTAACTTATTGTCCATGTACTGTTAACTTGCCCCAGACTCAAGTGAGTTCCTCTTGATAAGGCAAATCAATTAAGGAAGCCAGAAATATACAACTGGAAATAGCAAAATCTACAGAAACCCAGGGTGCATGTGCTCTCTAAAAAGGCAGAAAGCACCATTCTCTTTCACTCAAAATGTGATAAGTACTATATTTCTGAAATTTCAAGGGCAAGCAGAAATCTAGATCATTTTTGGTTCAATCTCTTCATTATTAAATGCTAGTAATCAATGAAAAATCTTAAAAACACTAATCATATAATGTATAGTTCATGATGAACAGGGAAAGCTTTTTAAAATGGGTTATAATATGAATAAAATATTTAAAATCTTCCTGAATCTAACAAGCATATAACTCATAAGGGCTCCTGATACTAAGAGATTGTATCCAACATGTTGCACAAAAACTGAGTATCTATCTTGCTTGGTATATAGATGATCAGCCAAATGCCAAACATGGGCAAAAATAAAAGTTAACCTCTCAGTTTTTCCAATCTGAACATTCATCTCCAAGGGGCTCAATGTTTTGATGATCATATTTCAAAACCACATACTGTGGATGTCTACAACTCGCGGGGACAGTGTCCAGGCAATGCAAGGCGTGGGAATAGGATGACCATTTAATACAGCTTAGGAGGCAAATGGAATTAGAGAAAATACTTAAGGCACAATAAGGCTAAATATGCTTGCATATTTAGCATGTAACATGGTTCTTGTAAAAGAGAAAATTACACAATTTTTAAGGTGTTCTGGACAAAAGAAAATCTGTTCAAATTTGTTCAAAGATGCCACATTGGCCAAAATGTATGCCATATATTTAAACTGTACTTTATCACATATGTACTGAGAATGAGTACAGTGATCTGTAGTTCTCATATTTTGCTGACTTATAAGTCAGAGAGCTGTGAAAACCAAAAAGTATTGATATAAGTAAGGATTAAGGTTTGTTAGTATTTCACACCTGTGATTCTAATTTAAATAAACACAAACATATAGATAAATTTTGTAGGACAGCATACCATGCTGTAATTAATTAACCTTTCCCTAAATGGGAATGTTTGATGACACTATTCAACTGCTTTTATTTGTCTGTTAATTTTAACCAGATCAATAGAGACAGATGCTACTGCCGTAGGTGTGAGGACTCCGTAGGTGTGAGGACTCCAAAGTCTAGGGGAAATGGAGGTTAAATTGTAAACAAAATAATTCACAAAATATTTCACAGTCATGCTGACAGAGTTTCAAAAAAAAAATCAGCATCAATGAATAAATTCCATCAAAATGACAAAAATAGATGAACTTGATTCTTTTGCTTTGAAAGGCACATTCCTTTAATTCTGCAAATGTTTTCCAATTTATAAAAGATTAAGGGAACTGGAATTATTTTTTTCCATTGTACCATTCTCGTTTTGGATGAACTGTCCAAGGTCAATCAGGTTATGTGAATGGCTGGTTTCTATGCTGTCTGTGTGAGGCATTTGGGTCTTTACAAATAATTGCATATTTTGAAGTACAGTACATATAAGTTTAATAGAAGCCAAGTTATACTTCATTTCCTAAGATACAATGGTGATTCAATAGTTACAATGACAATCTGTGAGTAAAAGACAGTGTTTACAGAACATATTTCCTTGAATAAAATGATTGCTAAATTTAATAAGCTATAATATTATTTCACATTTGGTTGTATTTATATACTATTAAGAGTTAATTCCCAATATTCATATTTTGGAAACATGTTGTTTTGTTAGAAATTTTCACATGTTAAATTCTTTAACAAATTCCTTAGTATTAAAAGCTATGTTTGATTTAAAATTTATAAAGATTTAAGCAGAGGAAAAATAAATTAACTTGTTTTTAAAAAGTAACTATCTTTTATATTTGGTAGAGATGAGAAAGCATAATCAAATAGCCCCTACAGTGATACAAAACACAGACAGAAAGATTAAATATAAGCTAATTAACTTAAAAGGAAATTGAGGGACATCCCTGGTGGCCTAGGGGTTAAGTCTCAGCACGATCACCACTGTGGCCTGGGTTTGATTCCCCAGTCAGGAAGCTACCCACATGGCACAGTAGGCCTCTCCTGCCTCCCCAGTGCTCCCCTCAGCAGTGTATTTCAGTAGATTTGCCTGCTCTGCTCCCCACTCTGTCTCTGGTGAATTCTCTCACCTCTGGCACCTCTGAACTAAACTCCAGTTCTACGCCAAAAAAAAAAAAAAAAAAAGGAATAACAAATTAGACTGAAATGTTTAACAAAAAGAACATTAAAAACTCATTTTTATATATGAACTGATCTCTTTTTAAAAAAATGACTACACTTATGTATTACTCTCTAAAAATGTAAACTATACGATTGATATTGCAGAGCAATAGTCTTGCCTTGATGATAGCAGTAGCATTCAAAAGAGCAAGGTATTAGCAGAAAAGCAGAGGTGGTCCATAGGACAGAATTGAGAGTTTAGAACTAAACCACACATTCACACTGATGTAATTTACAGCACAGGTGCTGAGTACAGAAACTGGAGTAACAAAAATCTCTTCAAGAAATGATGCTGGGATACTTCTGCTACATACACCAGGTAGACTACTACCTAACAATGTACAGACACACAAAATAACTTAATATGGGCTCAAGACTTCAAAGAAAACCTGAAGCCATGAAAATACTAAAAAAAAAATAGGTGATAAACTTTTCAACAATGACCTAGTGATGTCTTTGTGGATAGTTTGCAACTGCAGGAGAAACCAGCAGAAGCTAACAAGAGGGATTACATCAAACTGAAAAGTTTTTGCACAGGAAAAAAAAAACAAAAAACAAAAAAAAAACCATGGCTACAATCATCAAGCCCTACATCATTAGTTTTTAAATTTTAATGTTATTAGTTCTGGGATATAATTTTCCTACATATCAATTAAATGAAATAACAGTGAAAAGTCTTCCAGCTAGAGTGATTTGATTTTTAGTTTGGGTGGCCTGAGAAATTTTGACTAACTACAATAATAGCTTATGTAGGTGACCAGACCATGATCAAACTACATTGCTCTTCAAGAAAATGGAGATAATGACCATTCTATAGAGTGTAAGAAAGTTGGATTCTGAACTACAATGGCTTTCTAACTACAGTTATTATTTTTGGTTACAAGATTACCATGTCCTTGAAACATTCAATGAGTAAATCTTTTATTGACTAGCTGCAAAAACAAAATATTTGTTTTCTAGAAATATTTACACAATTTCATGTATACCCAGATGGGTGGAAAAATAATTAATCATTCACTAGACTGATAGAACATTTAAATAATATTGTGAATAAAAGTATGTTTGTAATACAACAGCAACATAAAACTCTAACTCTAGCCTGCAGTAGGTTACAAATAACACCTGTCAAACTATAATGCAGTGTCTCCCTTCAGTGAACAAGTTTCATTAATTTGTTTTAAATTTGGCAGAAGACTTACTGTTGGGAACACAATGGCAGACACTTCATTAGGGGTCCAGCTGGTACTCATAAAGGGTTGAATTCAACCCAATACATATACTAGTCACTTTCCCTTAGAAGATGGTATGTCAGGTGTAACCAAGAAATGTTACAGATATACCCAAGGCTCAAATATGGTAACCAATCACGTCCGGTCTATGTTAAGCATGGAGTAACTTTAACAATGCTATCCCAAAGAGCAGCACCTTTCATTACTTTTCTGAAAGAAAGAATAAATTTGGTTTTAATCAACAAGTTCATGAGACTATTTATTCAATATGATTCCAAACTCTTCATGACCATACCTCAACTACAAATCTCACAAGTAAACATAATAGAACAATATTACCTTCCTGTAGCGACACATGACAGTGTTTTTTTTTTTTTTCCCTTTTTGTGGCAAATAATTTATCTGTCTTGTTTCAAAGAAATACAAGAGATCGGTTCAATGATAACTCTGCTTTTTCTGTTTAGAATAATGGCAGCCCCTATTATTCTCTGAAATGTGTTCTGACATTGCTGTGTATGGACAATATTCATACCATAGTCAATGTGTTAAGAAATATTTTGTGAAATTGTGAGAGTATTTTTATAGAAAACCAGAAATCAGTGCTTGTGATCAGTGGTAGCTGTCTGAAATAATGACAATCTGAAATGCTATTAATCTACCTATTAATAGACAGAATTATCTCATCTCCGTGGGCATGTTACTCTGCATCCATTGTTCTTCATGCATACCTCTAGTTCCTTGTATGGGATCCCTGTTTCAACACTTTATCTTAACTGATTGAAAAAAGACTCTACTTGTTATAGGAACCAACATGTTTAATTTTGCTCTAAAAATATTGTTGCTGCTGAGAAAATAATTGCTACTTTACTAGTTCTCCTGTCCTCTTTTCCCTAACTGTGCCCTTCCTATGGCTAAAATGATAGCTGAATATCCAATTCTGTATTGCAGACCCATTGTGGGTCTACCATAATGAATTCTCACTGTTTCTATACCCATCATGTTTGTTTCCCATTACTCCTGTAAAATTTACCACAAATTTAGTGGCAAGAAACAATAAAAATGTATTATTTTATGTTTCAGAGGCCTAAAGTCTAAAATGTGCTCTGAGTTACATTTCTTCTACAGTCTTTAGAAAAGTAAAGAATTTCCTTACTGTTTTTAGCTTCTAACATCTGCTTTTCTCCAAGAAAAAATGATGCATAGTCATTTTCCTCCATCTCTCACATTGACCTCCTGCCTTTCTTGTACAAGGATCTTATAACATCAGGGAGAAGACAATATCTTAAAAACTTTAACATGATCACACTTACAAAGACTCTGTTGTCACATATGATAATATAATCACAGGTTTTGGGGACTAAGACTTGGGTGTCTTTGGGGGTTGTTATTCAGTCTCTTAGAAGAACAGTGAGGAGCCACTGTTGAGCCAGTGGGTGATGCTCAAGTCAAGGTGGAGCTTTCCGAACACAACTCATCTCCCCCTGCCCCTACTCACCACAGGCTGCTGGTAACTAGGGGTGAATCTGAGACACCTGTTGACATTAAAACATGGACACAGATGCATCTGGCTGTTCTCCCAATGCCCCTGATCTCTGCTCAGGGGACACTCTCTGGGGTCAGACAGATGGCATCTGGCCATCTACCGGTCAATAAATTTTTTGTTCCTTTTTCTCTCTCACCGCTCCCTTGTTCTCACTCCCTATGTAAATAAATCCTCTTATTTTAGTTCTCTTTCTGGGTGTCCTGCCACTGACTGAGTCATCCCCTATTCTCCTTGTTAGTGTTGTTTCAACTACTTGATACAGGGCATTGTGACTTTACTGGGCTCTTAGTCTTGCCCTTACAAAAAGGATTATCATAACAATGTTAGGAACCAGTAGAGACAGGAGTACTTCTGTTCTCTTTAAATAATGACATCTCTTTTGTATGCAGTTGGCATAAGCAGGCAGTTAATTAAATCTAGTCTGGCATTGTTATCCACCATCGCTCCTTTACCCTTCTAATCTCCAAAACTGGCTTATAAAACTTTCTGGTGCACAGGGGAGACTGATATCATGGATCCACTCGAGAATGCTGGACCTTTTCTCTTAGTTCTAAGGAGCTAACAGATTAGTCTGTTGCAAGAACTGGTTGGTGTGTATCTGCTGGTCTCTTGCTCTATGGGCAGCTAATTCATCACATAAGGGTTCTGGCATATACCTCCAGACTCAGTATTTCTGATTACAGATGTTTTATTTCCCCAACCCCATATTTCTCAGAGGTCACATAAGATCTAAATAACACCAGACTTCTGTTGAAAAGAGTGAGAACCAGGAAATTTCTATGTATAATTATAAGGCCATGGGAACTGAAGCAAATTCCTTAAATCCTCCTATTCAGCTACTTGATCTTGGACAGAAAAGGAAGCATCTATGCACCTATTGGAAGAAATCTTCAGAGACTGCAGTGTGGGCATATCTGAATGTGACCCCATGGGCTATAAAACTTGGCACCATCTTTGGGATCAGGACTTTTATATCCCATGAAAGATTCCTTCACTGAATGACTCAAAGTCAAAGCAAAGGATGACTGCTATGCATGTGCTGAATTAATAATGTAAATGTACAGAGAAAAAAAATGGTACTATTTGCATGACAGATGAATGAACCCTTTCCCAGGAGTGGTAGAACAATGGCTAAGAGAGTCGGAAATGCCAATTAGAAAGGAAAATGATGCATAGTCAACATAATCAAGGTTGTTTATTAAGTTGTGGTTTGTTTAATCACAACCTAAGGGAGACTGTGTAAGTTGCAATGCCAAGATTAAGAAAAACAGACTATTATGAAAGTTATCCCAAAAATGAGATTAATTACTGAATCCCCGGATGTGAGACAAGAATAGCTTTCACATGATACAAATCAGAAATCCTGTTAAATGTTAATAAATATGACTGGCTGTTCCTTTACAGAAATCTCTAAAATACATGTTCTTAGTTTGGTAGTTCTAGCTATTATATTCATTGCCCAGCATGTCAAAATTGATTATCAATGTAATATTTGACTTCATTTGTATTTCATTGTATAACAATAAATGTTTCATTCATATACTAACTATTATTATAATATTTTATGTATTGTATCTCAAAGAATTTCTCCAAACCTAGGGAACTAAAGAGACCCTCACACTTAGGTCAAGACAGTGAAGAATAATTTGTGCTCAATTTCTAAACCAAGCACAAAAAACCAACAACACTGAGATTGCTCAGTTTTGTCAATAAAACCAAGAGATTGCTTGTTCTCACATTCCAGAGAGGCAGTCAGCACTGCATGCCACCTCTTAACCAAATTCAGCAAGGCAAGATCTATATTCCTTGGCATTTAGGTATCCTAAAAGGAGAATGAATCTAGGAAATTCTTCAGCGTCTTCTAAGACAAAACTGCATTCTCCCCAATATGATGAGAGAAATATGGTGAGGATTGTGTGTAAATGCTTTACCAGAATGAAAATAGAACAGGGCCAGTATGCGTTCATGCCTCAGAGCTCTCACCCTTCTTCAGCACGTGTATTCCTAATATATGATACACTTCAAAATTACAGGAAAGCATATACAAACACGGATGGAAAGGCACTATTTTCAGAATTGTCTTTGTTGCTGAAATGCAAAAAATGGACTCAGTAAAATGAGAAAAAATAAAAGTCCAGGCAGGAATAGGAAAGCTGAGTGGGAAGCATGCACAGAAGTACACATAGGTAAAGAAAGAGACTCAGAAGTGAGGGCAAATGTCAGAACTTTGACAGAAAGTAGGACGCCAGGGTGGGCAGATGCTATCGATCATGCTTTGTCTACTACTTGTTGATAGATACACAACCACACTTGGTGAATGATGGGAGATTATAGGACTAGAAAGCTCCACAGCCAAACCAGAGCACTGGGGTGACCTCAGAACCCATTTTAGCAAGTTGAAAAAATGGTGAGTACCGTGTTTTGATGATATTTGAAGTACATATTTTTGAAAACTGAAAACAAAGGTAGAACATTCTGCTAAAATTGATCAAACACCCAAAGAGAAAGGCAAGTAAGTGAGGAACAGAGAAAAGGGGACAGACAAGAGGACTGATGAGTTAGAAACTGTAGATGACGACATCAGGAATTTTTCCAGAAAGGAGGAGAGACAAGGACCACTGTTTACTCCAATGTTCATCACAAAACACAGTGGAGAAGTAAACTGTAGGAATGCCAGTGTGCCTGAAGCAGCTTCATGGTAACCAGGTCACACTGTATGTGGTTGGTCAGATGTACCTGGAAAGGGTCAGCTGGGTCCCCAAGGTGGCTCCGCCTTGAGTCCTGGTATAGGGCTGCCTCCACCCTGACAGAGGGGCTGCTCTGTAATGAGTTCAACCAAGGAATGACCTTCTCTAGCCCTCCTCAAGGAGCATGCCTTCCCTTCTGCTTGGCCTTACATGGGAGAGATGGCATTATTGTTAAATTATGACAAGCCATCGTTAAAACGGTCTTTATATGGAAATGTGCACCAACCATTGAAGACTTAAAAAACTATCAGTGAGAAGATATGGCAACTTTTTTAGAATTTCTATTTAGTTTCTATGGGTGAATTTAGTTTCTAGTTTGGATTTATTTATTTATTTATTTTTAATTTATTTTTAAAGATTTATTTATGCATACAAGAGCTGGGGTACAGGCCAGAGGTGCAGGGGGAGGTGAGAGGACTCACCAGAGACAGAGTGAGGAGCAGATCAGGCGGATGTATTGAATACACTGCTGAGGGGAGCAGTGGGCGAGTCAGGAGAGGAATAGGAAATAGGAATAGCATCATGTGGGTAGCTCCCTAGCCAGGGATTGAACTCGTGCTGCAGTGGCTGCAGATAGCTTCATAGTGCTGTATCTTAACCCCTTATGCCTCCAGGGAGGCCTCTGGTTTGGATTTATTACTGAAGAACAACCATTGATTTTTTTACTGAAATTTCCTAATCTAGTTAAAACGACTTCAGAACCTTGCAGGAATAGGAAATTGGAAGGAAACCCACTACCAATAATTATTAATACAGCATCAAAATCCCTCACATTTCTCCTGAGGGAAAACAGTTTCATGCATTGTATTTGTACATACATTTTTTTGTACGTTAAAACAGTAAATGATAAAATATTGTGTTCATTTAATATGGTGATGGTTTTCAATGATAGTGACAGAGTAGAAACAGAAAAAGGAAAACACAACCAAGTATGCAAAAGTACCTGCATGGCCTTTACCATCTATGATAACACATCTGCCCTTCAACATGACCATCTCACCACACCTCACAAGCACAGGTGTGGATGACAAAGAGTGATATTCTGCCTGGAAGTCATTTATTTCATGACTTAGTAGCATCTACTCTCCCACAGTGGAATAGACTAAAAATGCATTGAATAGACCTTGTAGTTGATTGGCAATAAAAAGTGTCTACTTTTTATAGTAGTGTCTCAGCTTATAAATATACAACACACTATAACTTTCCAGAAATACCTGAGCATTCTTATAAAAGGTGAATACTGCATTCATCTATGTTTTTTAAAGAGGGAAGTATTCACATGCAATAAATTTGTGTTCACATTGTATAATGATTAGGTAACACTTTGCCAGTTCTTTCTTGGAAAATATTAAATTTTGGGAGGTCTTCAACTCTTTTATTTCTTTGATGGTAGTATTATAATCTTCAGTAATTTCTATACTCTGTGTATCTACCAACTATTTAGGTAGATACATACAGCCTCCACTTTGTACATTGCACCAGAATGATACAGAAGACTGTATGGAGCTTTGTTTGCATGCTTGCTTTTTATTTTAACAAGTTATCTATGAAACAGGTGAAGGCTTAGGGTCTCTTTCATTTGTGGAATTATAATCTTGATTTTAGATTATACTGACAATGTGATATAAACATCACATTAATCCCTCTGGTAAGTTACTTATCTCTTATAGAGTTTAATAATTAACAAATGTCATAAAACTGCAAAAATAGTACACTTCTTAAAAACCTCTTGTAAGTACTGACAAATTTTCTTTTTGCAACATTTAAACTGAATCTTATTCAGAAAAAATGTACTCTCCAAGTATAATAGATTTTCTGGGATATTACTTTCCATTGATTTTAAATTGCTAACAATAAGGTTTCACATTAACAATGTTTGATTCAATTGCAAGTAAGATTCAAAATCTAAGGTGTTTTATTCTGCCCATTTAATGTCTGCCAACTAGAAAATTTTACTTTAACGATGATGAATGAACAAGAACTCAGCTATAAATTCGAAATAAATATCTATACTACATCCAGAATAAAATGCAGTGCTTAGAATACTGATGGAAAACTAAATTATTTTATATAAAATAGAAATAATCTGTCAAAATGTAAGCAAACTGAATTGCATCTGTGAGAAGAAAACCAATTAGTAGGCAAGTTGTGTCACAGATTAACATCTGTTTTAGAATAAATTTCATTATTTATTTCTGAAAGTATTTCATTAATGATGCTGGATTTCTCACATGTACTAATGCCTAAAACAATAAGATAACTAACTGGATAGCAAGCATTTCCATTAGAGATATATGAGTATATATTCCAGAATTGTATCACTGCTTTTAACATTGATACATTGCTGTTATTTTTAGAATTGCACATCAACTAAGCTGCTGAACAGACACTTTTCCAAAGATTCCACAACGAGCAGGCACATGAAGACATCTTTGCAATCACTTATTAGAGAAATGCAAATCAAGTCCACAATGGGATACCATCCCATACCTGTGAGAAGGGCCCTTACTGAAAAGACCAGAAACAAGTGCTAGTGAGGATGTGGAGAAAAGGGAATCCTTCTACACACTGGTAGGAATGCAAACTGGCCCAGTACTTATGGAAAGCTGTGTGGATGTGTCTCCACACATTAAACATTAAACATGGATCTGCCATTCGACCCAGTAATTCCACTCATAGGCATCTACCCCTAAAATTCAAAAACATGAGCTAGAAGGGATCATGCTCAGCAAAATAAGCCAGAAAGAAAAAGAAAAATACCAGATGGTCTCACTAATAGCAGGTCCTATGGTCCCTAAATAAGGGACCAGAGAAAAGACTAATTATAATACAGTAAAAATCAAAATCAACAAGCAACTATAAACCAGAGACACACTGGGGGGGTGGGAGGAGAAGAGGAATTAGGGTCAAAATAAGGGGGGTGGAAATTGTATGGGGACTATAACCAAGATGAAAATGCATACACTGTGCAAAAATGAAAAATGATGTAAAAAATGTATAAAATTAAAATAATAATAATAAAACTCCACTAATTTGAAAGGAAACTTGCACTCCCATGTTTATTGCAGCACTATTTACTATAACTAAATTATGGAAATAATAAAGTACCCTGGAACAGATGAGCAGATCAACAAGATGTGGTATATACACACAGTGGAATACTACTCAACCATCAAAAAGATAAACTCACTGTCATTTGCTGGTGGAGCTTGACAAGGGTCAAAAGGGGAATGATAAATACCAGATGGTACCACTAATAAATGGACTATAAAGTAACTAAACTAATAGATACAGAGAAACTTAAAAACTGACACTTGATAGTTAACCACAGAACAAACACCAAGCTATAGAAGGGATTGGGGATGAGAAAGAACAAATGGGGGCTGAAAACACAATGATCTATGGTGGAATATGGGTGAGTTGGTGGTGGGGTACACAATGGTGGACAGGGTACCCCACTATTACCTCAGCTAAAATTAATTCATTATTAAAATATTGGTGGCTGCTACTGAACAGAACACTAAAGGTTCAAACTTAGAACAGCTACTGTTATCAGTGGAAATATAAATGGTGTTAACATTTTATTTCACTAATTCCCCAAACGAAATTCATAGAAAATTAACCACAAATTTGCCTCCATTTTCCAATGGCTCTTTACTGTTTGTTAACAACAGCAACAACATCTCAGGACAACCCTTCTTTATCAAAGACTAAAACTAGTGATTTATGAATGTATGCAAATTAAAAAACCCTTTATATATATCTTGATGATGTTTCTATTTTTTGTAGGCCCAATAGCTTGTTTAGATTATTTCACGCTCTAAGTTTGTAGATATGATCCTATGTTATAAATAAACATTTTGAATATGAATGTATATCTTGGAAAAGTAAGGAAACCAGCAGATAATTTACTTTTTTTTGGGGGGGAGTGGTTTGAATAGGGACACATGTGCATAGCAATGATATTGGCTTGAACATAAAACATTGAGATTTGTATTGTTGTGGCTGTCATTGTTAGTGCTCTGGGAATATTAGCATTGTGTTATCTTTCAGGCTTATATTTCTTTAATTAAAGAACAATTACAGTGAAGAAAATTTGGGGAAAAATTAAAGTTCTATAATCAAAAACAATAAGCACATTGACGAAAGAAGAGGAGACAAATATATCACTAGAACACCATCCTCTCAAAACAAACCTTTTTAGTGTGGTGGTGATATAACAGACTGTTTTTCTCTCTGTATGATTATCATCCACAAATTCTCTTAAATTTTGACAGGATTAAATAAGAACTTTGTTAAGCCCTAATCAAGTGCTTTGAACTTTGTGCTCAGTGCACGGTAGAGAAAATAACTGTGGAATGAAACTAATTTAGCCTGCCTTCTCTTTACAGTTGAAATAATTGTGTGCCAATATATAAATACATCAGATGTAATAACCTTAAATTACATATAAGTACCAATATGCCCATATAATTTGAAAGTGTTGAAGAATGATAGTAACCGTTTACATTGCTTGGGAACTACTTTACTGTGCAATTTCTTCTTACTGATGACGCAGCATTTCAACAAATTATTGGGGTCAACAGTTTGCACTTATCTCTAGAGAGGAAAGTCATGCTTTCTGTTTCTCTTTCAAAAGTTTGCATTTGGTCTCCTTTTTGCTGATACTTTTATATCCTATTTGGTTCCATTTCTTGGTATTTTACTAATTTCTCCAAACCTTTTCAACATGAGTTTTTTATTCTATTATTTTAATGGCATATGCTATATGTAGATAGTATACAATAAATTATACAATACATTATATCTAATTTCATGACTTCAAACATTCCTTCTATTAATATTTGCACATAAAATAGATAAAGAAATTTCCTCTAAGACTTTGGAGTTTTAGAGTTGAAAAGACTTCAAGTTTTCCCAATTAAGGACAATTTTGCTATTAATGTTAATTTGCGAATGTGCTTTTTGTAAGCAATATAACAAGTTTGGTGAGGGAAACAGTAAATTCACTGGATGTATATGAGAGGTGCAAAGGATCTCCAGGAGGGTGGAGGAGTTAGCATCCACATATAATATGCTACTGACACTTCACAGCAGGCTCTGGGAAGTAAAGGGGATGGAACCCACAGTTTGATCTACCTCTAGTATCAAAAGGAGTCCATGTGGATTCATGTTCTTTCATGTATTAATTTCCACTTAAAACCTGTGGAAAGCATCTGGATTGTCTCAGGTTATGTTAACGCCTGCACTCCACAATTAAGGAGCAAAAGATATTAAGAACATTGTTTGCAGGGTTGGAGACTGGATTTGTGTCATAAAACAGGTGGTTTATTACAAAAGTTGCCTTGTTCAACTATCTCTGTTAGACATGATATGGTGGAAGCTCATTTGTATGTAATATTCCCATACCAGCTCAAAAACACCAAGTAAACCATAGCAACTCAATAAACATTTCTTAAAGCATGTATCACTAAAAGAATTACAAGGGCATATCCCAGAATCAAAATACCTGAGTTTAAAGATGGGTTCCACTCTCACGGTAGTAGGAATTTGGGCAACTGGTTGTTCTCAAGCCTCTGTTTCATTTCCTTATCTATAAAGTGAAGAAAAACAGATGATGTGCCTCATGAGTTGGTTGTGAGAACTGAAGACTACTATATTTGTGAAGTTCCCTACAACCGTGTACTATTTCTGAAATTATAAGCTGGATGTTAGAAATGAAAATGATGAAATGCAATCCTGTGCGCTTACATTTTTGTAAATATTAATAAATGATACAGAATAACCTTATTAGTGAGTCTTACATAAGCAAAATTAATGCTACAGCAGAGGTGTATTTACAATACAGTATAAAAGGGAGTTTAAAGGAAAATGACTGGGGAAAAAGTTTAAGTAAGAATGCTCAAGTATTGCCCAAGAAGGAATATAGGACAGAAGTCTCCTGTTTCAAATTATGAAGGAATTTGCCTGATTCAGTAGCACTAGCCAGACAGCATTTTTTTCCAAATCATTGATAGGTTAGGCCTTCTGATTTTACTAGAAAAACCAGAGCAGGGTCCTCTGTGGTGGCACAAGGGGTTAACCATCAGCACTATGAAGCTATCCACAGTCACTGCAGCACAAGTTCGATCCCCAGCAGGGAGGTAACCCACATGGCGCAGCCAACCTCTTCTGCCTCGCCCACTGTTCCCTCAGCAGTGTATTTCAGTAGATCGGCCTGTTCTGCTCCCCATGCTGTCTCTGGTGAATCCTCCCAACCCCCACACTTTAGGTCTGTACCCCGGTTCTTGTATGCATAAATAAATAATTCTTACAAAAAAATAACAGAGAAAAGAGCAAACCTGTGTTGTCCTCAGTACCACAACCCTGTAGACTATTTAGGCAACTCTCTGCTGACTATGGTCCAAATCATCTTTATAGGTAATAAAGAATGATCACGTTCTCATAACCTGCATGGGTGAATTCATCTCCCTCCATTTCCTTCCCTGTCCCTCCTTTTTTGCTTTCACCATTACATGAAAGTTTTCTATGTCTTCCCATAAAGTCTGTTCACACTACTGTGTGCCACATAGTGGCAAGCTTTTGTGAGGATTAAGTAGATTTGATATATCGCTCTTTTATCAACAGCTCATTTTTCCTAGAGCTGTTCATTGATCTCTAAAAGCACAAATGATACAAATAATAAAGACTTCATACAGGAAACATATGTAATATTTATTAATAAAACACCAACATATCCTTCACTATAAAATGGGTATGTATATTCTTAAATAAAGTATATATTTACCCCCAACTTTTCATGCACTATATACCTAGTTGGTAATTGATTGTCTATTGCCTAAGCTCATTTCCCAATTGTAATTACGTATGCCCATTTGACAATAACCATAAAGCAATAATCATTAGAAAAATATGTTAATGAATATTGTTTTTTGAAATAAACTGACAGTGTGAAAGTAGAGTTTTCCACAAAAAAGTTTACAACTGGAAGCTACCTATACAGATAACATGATCCAAATGACTCTGTAATGGGGGAAATATCTAAAGTTGAAAAGATTCTAAATTTAAAAACTTTTCTAAATTTAAAATCTGCTAAAGTTGAAACAGAACTCAGGTGTTTTCTCTGTGTATTGAATCTGTTTTCCTTTATGTTATTTATGCAACCTTTGCTTGAATAATTATTTAAACTCACCATTGTGGGATACAGCAAAATTCTCTGAATGATAGCTTTTCTTTATAACTTTTGTAAACTGCTTTTGCTCATGTCAAAAAAATATTCTGTTTTGGTCATGTCACAAAAAAAATCATTTGTTCTCTTTCTTATTTTTCTTCCTTTTATCTCTGTGTCTCTTCAATGCTTCAAAATAATTGAACTCCTGGGACATGTTTAAATTCAGATATCATTCATAAAATCAGCTTTAAAAAATCACAAAACTGTGCCATTTTATTTAAGATTTATTTTTTATTTATTTGTACATACAAGAGCTGGGTTTAGGTCAGAGGTGCAGGGGGTGAGATGATTCACTAGAGACAGAATGGGGAGCAGAAAAGGTAGATGGACTGAAATACACTGCTGGGGAAGCAGTGGGTGAGACAAAGAGAGGGATGTTTAAACTCATGCCACAGTGGCTGGAGATAGCTTGATAGTGCTGACATTTTTATGCCTGCACCACCAGGAAGGGCCAAAAATATGCAATTTTAAAGAATATCTGTAATGTTGACTATCATTCTATAAACATAAAAGCTAAAAAGAAAATGTTCCTATCCACTCTATACCATGAAGACAGCCCTCAATACTGTAATTATCCAATGCATAAAAGGCTTGCATTCAGATAATTACATACGCATTGAACCATAGTAAAACATAATCCTTTCTCAATTAAACTGCAGACCTGGCAAACATTGTATTGAAACATTATTTCCCAAGTTTGAAATTATAATTAGTTATTATCATGTGTCATATACTGCCATCCACACAATTGCTGCTTCCTTTAATAATTTTCCTTTCTTGGAGCTAATCTTTATATATAATGCCTTAAAAATCTGACTTTTGTATATTTGAAATAGTAGAAAGAAGTCTTAGGCTGAACAAAAACAATGTTATTCTCAATTACAAACAATGAGACTCCAGTTGGCATATTACTCTTGCTATAACTGAACAAACTATCAAATGATTTCAAAATGCTAAAAAAAGGACAAAAATACATCCAGTGGCCTCAAATTTAATTGGGACCCAAACAGAACAGCTGTTTGGCAAAGACAAAGAAGTGAGAGTAATCAACACTATTCATCAGAATACCCTCAATATCAATTTTTAGATTTCTTTGAATTGAGTGAGATGTTCTTTTTATGTAAATTTTCAAATATGTATCAAAAATCTCTACATCTCTAGTGCCTAAATTTAATGGAAAATGTCAAAATATTCACTCTCGTAATTATCACATAAAACGATGTAAGCACCTTTTAGAATTACACATGAACATAATAAGGATTTGGATCCAACACAAAATCTATTAGTTTGAACCCCTGTACCATAAGTACAAGCACCACAGAGTTGGAACAGAAGATAATATGATAATAATTTGCCATTTATATCCAAAGGTACAGGTTTGGAATTACAGGGAAAAGCCTATACATGAAGCTGTCTGCTGGCTGAATCCCCTTGTTCTTGGAAGGGTCAGTGTCTAGCTCTATCCAGATTCAGAGGATTAAGGAAGGCCCAACACACAATGTAGGGCAGACTGCTTTACTTTCCTTAAAGTCCTCTTGTTTGTTTAAATACAATCACATCAAAAATAACTTTCAGATAAACATTCAAAATATTGTTTTGCCACCAACACAGACATCATAGCCCCATAAATTTGATGCATAAACGTATCAATAATTAATAACATTAATTTATTCAGTGTTAATGTATAAATATCAATTTCATAATTTTAATAAATGTACACACAAAAGAGAAACCCAAAAAATAGTGAGGACGGTGTCTCAGGACATTTAGGAGAATTTTGTTACTTTCACTCAATTTTTCTATAAACTTAATAAATTCTCAAAAGGTAATCTTAGTCTATTAATTATAAAAATTGAACCAAGGAAACATTTAATAGTGATATTTATGCTGTTTTATTTTTACCGTGGTGGTAACTTTATGTGTGTATGTATGTAGAGGTATACACATACCTCAATATTTATATAGAAATTGGCAAAGACAGAATATAGATGGTGGATGGATAGATACATATGTTACAATTCAACAATAAAAAGAAATGATGTATGAAGTCATGGAAAAGAGTAAGTAGACATAAATATATATTGCATAGTGAAAGGAGCCAATTTAAAAAGGTTACATACCATATGACATTCCAGGAGTGCAAAGCTACTGAGACAGTAAGAATCACAGTGGTTGTCAGGGATTGAGGAGGTGAGTAGGTGGAGATGAATGTGCAGGAGATTTTCAGAGCAGTGACACATTCTGTGTGATACTATAATGTTGGCAACATAACATCAGGTGTTTGGTATGTATAACACATAGATATGTATAGCATGTCCACACATATGCTTCCACGTGTAATTGAGCTATGAAAATTAATAAAAAGTAAATGTGGGCCTCCTTGGGGGCACAAGGGGTTAAGATGAAACCTATGAAGCTCGCAGCAGCCACTGCAGCACAAAGTTTGATCCTCAGCCAGGGAGCCATCCACAAGGCGCAGCAGACCTCTCCTGACTCGCCCACTGCTCCTCTCCGCAGTGTCTTTCAGTCAGTCTGCCTGTTCTGCTCCCCACTCTGCCTCTGGTGGATCTTCTCACCCCCCATAACTCTGGCCTGTACCCCAGTTTTTGTATGCATAAAGAAATATTTTTTTTAAAAAAAGGTAAACGTATTGGCTCAATGATAACAAATGTACCATATGGATGCAAAACATTAGTAACAGGAAATTAAGGGCAGGGAGAGAGATATGGCAATTACCTGTACCTTCTGCTCAATTTTTCTGTAAACCTAAAACTACTCTGAAAAGTAATGCATATTTATTAAAAGGGATAAAACATATTTATATAAACTTGTTTTCATTTGTGTCAAACCAGACATTTTTATTTTTTATCTTAAACCACAAAATGCATTTTTTCCATAACTGAGTTTGTCAAGGTATTTAGAGAGTTCTTTCTTATCAAATATTCTGGAAAAAATTAAACTGTTAAAAAATGTTGTTTGTTACTTCATTTTTAAATATAGTGAAATTAAGTGGTATACTGGGCTGTCCTCTTGGCAAATTTCTGCAAAGGATAGATGGTTTTCATTATCTGTTACACAGAAATACAAGGCTAGTAACAGTGTGGTTGGGATGGATGCTTACTCATCTGTGAGAGAGTAATTTCTGCTGCTTGGCCAAAGCACATCCTAAATCTTTTCTCGGCATCTGTGACAACATCTGCCTAAAACACCATGTTAATATCTGTATTTTTGCTGGGATGATACATTCCATCTTATGTCTTCCCAGAGGCAAAATCATATAAGCATAAAGTTGGATTTATAAAATGACTTCTAGGGATTACTCTAAATGTATTCTTTTGCATAAAATGTGAAATCTTTTTCAGTACTTATTTTGCTTTGCTAGCATATGTTTCTAACGATTAACTTGGAAAAAGTAATTTCTCTTTGAAACAGCATCTAAATGCAGAATCAGTGTACCAGCATAGTTATTAATCTAAATAGTATGCTGTACAGAGAGAAGAAATCTTGAGTAAATGATAACTTTTCATGTTGCAAACATTTAAGAAGATGCACACGTCTTCACATAATCTAAAAACAAATACAACGCATTATGGTTAATAAATTATTTTATTTGATAAATGCTGATGTTTATAATTTTTATAGCCCAGTAAATTAAATTCATGTGAATAATATTTTAAAAATTTTTGTTTTTTTATGCAATATTGTTTGCCTCTGGGCTGAATGCTCTCATGCTTACTTTTGTTTTTGTTGTCATTCTTCTATATTAATCTTCCGTAAATAGTAATTATTGCAGCAATATGCATGGGATGCATGGAATATTGCACTTGACATAGATGTAGTGACTTGATAAGCAAAGCTACAAGAGTTATTTACTCACTTTTCTTTTAGTTCCTACTAATCTAGGTTATTATTACTTTTTTCTGGTGTTTACCTGTTTTTTCAAGGTGACAGAATAGGCTGCCTGAAGACAAATGCATAGCAAAGACCTCTTTTTCTTTTCACTTGGGCATTCATATGTCCTATGGAAGAAAGACACTGACTCATTCACATCTTTTAGGAAATTTCAAATGAATACTTTATGTGAGAATTGTTGAAAGTTTGATTTGGCATGAAAAGTTACCCTACACAAATTTCTGATTCATGTCATTTAAGATATTTTCCAAACCTCCTAACTTTTGTCCATCTTTCCTTTTGCATATTCTCTGTTTAAAGCCCAATTACAAGACACAGGAATATCAAAGGACACTAAATGTTAGAAGAATGAGTTTTTTGTTTTTTTGTTTTTTTAATGGAATAATTTTATTTTGTTGTTTGGCTTAATATTTGACATAAGTATTTCCCCATATTACCAAAAACCAAAAGCATTAAAATAAATGAATAACATTTTCTTTTGACTCCACCATAATTTGCTTATTTAATCTCCCATTCTGAGGCATTTCTGTGATTTCCAACTTCTTTGTCATTATAAATAGTACTGCATTTAGAATCATTGTTTTTTTTCCTGGTTTTAGGCTGGATGGCTTGACTGATAGGAGTACTTTTCCAGTTCTGTATATGCGTTGCCAAAACACTTGTTACAAAGATTATACCACTTACAATCCACCCAGCAGCGATTGCTCTTTTCACTACTTCACCAGCAATGGGTAATCCTATTTTTAAGAAAATGACTAATTTGAGAGCTAAAAGCTGCATCTTATTACTTGAATTGTTGCCTGTTTTTTTTTTTCATTTTATTTTATATAATTCTTACATCATTTTTCATTTTTGCACAATGTATGCATTTTCATTTTGGTTATAGTCCCCGTAAAATTCCCACCACCCTTATTTTGACCCTAATCCTTCTCTTCCCCCTCCCCTCCCACTGTAGTGTGCCTCTGATTTATAGTTGCTTGATGATTTTGATTTTTTCTTTATTATAATTAGTCTTTTTCCTGGTCCCTTATTTAGGTTTTCTAAATTCCTGCTATGAAAAAATGTTCAACATCACTTATAATCAAGGAAATGCTAATCAAAACTACAATGACATACCATCTTACACAAGTGACAATGGCACATATTATTAAAAAAAAAAAAAAAAAAAAACTAGCAACAACAAATGTTGGCCAGGATGTGGAGAAAAAGGAACTCTCCTACACTGCTGGTGGCAGTGCAAACTCGTCCAACCACTATGGAAAATTGTGTGGAGATTCCTCAACCTACTAAAGATAGAGCTTCCATAGGATCCAGAAACTCCTAGGTATTTCCCAAAGGACACAGAAACATTAATTCCAAAGAGCACCTGCACCCCTATGTTTATATCAGCACTATTTACAATAGCTAAGCTTTGGAAACAACCCAAATGCCCAAAAATAGATGACTGGATCAAGAAGATGTGGTACATATACACCGTGGAATATTACTCAGCAATCAAAAAAGATAAACTCATGCAATTTGTAGCAACATAGATGGACCTGGAAGGGATCATACTCAGTGAAATAAGCCAGAAAGAAAAAGTAAAGTACCAGATGGTCTCACTCATAGTCGAATGAGGTTTTAATGAGCATCATTTAAATTTAACATATAATGCCCAAAATAAATTCATTTTCATAAAATGCATGGCAATAAATTTTAACCTCTTCAACTCCTTAAACATGTCCATGTGAGGATTTTTAAAACATAGAAACACCTTATTGCATCAAGATATAATGTTTTCAAGTAATGAAGGACAGTAACCCTTATCATATAATAAGGATGTCTTTTTAGGGCCTCCCCGGTGGCGCAGCGGTTGAGCGCTAGGTTGCGAAGCTGCCCGCAGCCTCTGCAGCACCGGTTCGATCCCTGGATGCTCCCTGGCCACCGGAGGAGGGTCCCACATGGCACCTGCTGCTCCCCTCAGCAGTGTACTTCGGTCTTTCTGCCTGCTCTGCTCCCCGCTCTGGCTCTGGTGAATTCTCTCACCCTCCCGTGCTTCTTACTGTACCCAGTGCATGTATAAACAAACAAATAAATAAATCAATTAATTAATTAATTAATAAAACATGCCTCTATTAAAAAAATATAAAAAATAAAAAATAAAAAAAAGGATGTCTTTTTGAATCAATGGAAACTATTTAAGGAGTTGAGTTAACAGCTATCAGATATAGGATTCCTCTCCTGGTGTTGAACATTAAGCCAATTCAAATATTTACCCATAGTAAAATTAATTGATTCTATGGAGTAATGGTGGAGAATCACACATACAAGTGGAGAGTGGAAGAAAATGAAATTCCCTAGTAAAACAAGTATTTTTTTGTGTTATTCATACATTGTGAGACCTTCAAGTAGACAAGGCATTATGATGGCATCTGTTATTTCTTTCAATGTTTTTCACTCATTGTAGCAAACATTCAAACATGGGTCCTCCCTAATGGCCCAGTAGTTAAGTCTCAGCGCTATCACCACGATGGCCTGAGTTTAGTCCCCTACCAGGGAGATAACCCAAATGCTTGCTGCAGCCTACAGAAACTTTTGTTTGTATTTAAGTTGTGTTTGCTTCAACAGAACATAATAAAATATGAATTAGAAATAGCTTCGATAACACTAGGTAAATATACGGCAAGAAAAAATATTGAAATTTTCCCTTTTAATTTCAATGTATTTTCACATAGTAAATAAAATTTCATGTCTTAATGCTAAATATTTACTATTTCCATACAAATGCCAATTCTTTTATATACATTACTTAAGTTCACATAAAGTCCTATAACATTTATAAGATTATTATCCCAATCTTACAAAAAGCCTATAACATAAATAAAATTAAATAATGTATATTTTGTTGTAGTTTTCATTCAAGAAGTATTCTAACTGACCAGCATATCCTATTATATTCTGCCTATATCCCTGGCACAGAAGACCAGTCACTACATAAATATTCACATCCACTCAACATAACTTTTAATGAGTTAGTTGTTAATTTTATAATGGACATAAAATCCTCCCAGGCACTTATGCTGATATTTTTTTGCAAAGCTTGAGTTTTGGTTATATATTCAGGTCACCATTTCCAACAAATTCTTGTTAATTAGAAATAGAAAGATTATGAGTTTGCAGAGCAGACGTTAGACAGACTAACTCAGTAAGATAACTAGGTTATCACCAGTAATGGGAAAAACAGAAACTATATTCTTCCTGTGACCATGTAGGAAAAGAACAAAACATCACCTCTCTGGTAGTCCTAAGAAAAATGCTTACTATGAAATTTAAATATAATTAAACATTAGACAAGGGTAAACTGTAGGACTTCCCTCAAAACACCAATGATATCTAACAAAAGTCAAGATTGTGGAGCTATTAGATTAAGGGAGATTAAAGAAACAAAATTAAATGCAAGGTAAAGCCATGGATCAGATAGAGGACTAGAGTTTTTTGTTTTGTTTTGTTTTGTTTTTGTATATGACATCAAAGGGACAAAGGTCAAAATCTGAGCAAAGTCATTAAATTATATAGAAGTCCTTAAACAGGACTTGTAAAATTTGTAAAATTTAATTTAATTTGTAAATTTTTTTAATTTGTAAAATTCAGTCTGATTAAGAGAAACACTTTATTTTTTTTATTTTTCCTATCCCTTATCCATCACTGAGAAGAAAAAAGTTCATAACAGTTAATACTAGAGTTAGAATGCTCGGCAATAATAGCGAAGTTAACCATGTTTTTAACTTGTTTCTATAGCACGTGGAGGTTACTGACCTGATTCTCTGCAGGAAATGTACAGACAGGAAATTCTGAATTTCTGTAGTTTATTTCAAAATCACTTATGAAACTTTTCAATCATATGGTTTTAAGTATGCATATCTTATATAGAAAATTGCTTGAAACATTTCCGTGTTGCTTGAATAACCATTATGTTTATATGACTAAACCAGGAAAGGTCTAATTGCTATTTGCATGGATTATTTACAGCTAAGAGGTCTATGAAGAAATAAGAGTCCATAAAAAAGCTATTGTGTAGGAAAACCAATCTGTCTTGCTCATTTTAATTGGGTATGAGCATATCGGTTTATAGATTTCACTAACATAGCTGTATAAATATTTCTCACAAACAAGAACAAAGGTTATAGAAGTAATCTGCCAACTAAATGCTTTAATAAAGTTTTCCTAAAGAATGTTCTCTTCACAGAAAGCGGGGGTCTCCTGTTTCCAACAGGTTTATAGATGCAAATGGCAATATGCATTTTTTATATCACTAATATGCCACTTACGTTGTGTTCACCATACCTGCTGTCGTTGGAGCTGAGCGGCTGTAGTGATTAGATGCATCTAACACTGCTGACCACCAGGGAGTGATATTGTCATTTGTGTGGCTGTTTTCATTTGTTTGTTTGGCCAAATTATGCAAGGTATTTAAAAACACATAAAGGACTACTATATAATCATTGAGCTGAGGCTAGTCACATCCAAGGAGAGCAGAGGACAAGAAAGCTACATCCTTTTCCCTTGAAATGTTTTTTCAGTTTGTTTCATTAAGTGCAGAAGAGTCTACTCTACCCTTTGATGTGGACATGAAAGGTTGTAACAGCATCGTTCACTATAAGTTACCAAGAGACTGTATATGGATTTGAACCACTCTTCTATGACCATATCCGATCTTATTTTGTAGATTTTTATTTTTATGGATTGACCTTTATTACCTACCCCCCCATTGTGATTGCTAATTATGGCAAAGAAAGACAGTCTACCCAACTTCAAGTCCCATTCCAACAGTATTTGAATATTTATTGACATGATTACACTAAGCCAGCTATGTAAATATATAAAATACCACAGATAAAATCACACATGTAAATATTTACACAAATGCTAATAATGAGAATTAATTATATCCATTAAACACCACTCTGTAATGCAAAAGAGTAGTTCCACAAGTATTAGGAAATGTCTTGATTTTATTCTTTATAGTGACTAATTCCTCAAAATCTGAATTTCCCAAAAGCATTTATTTATAATACAACAGATACAATTTAATCTAGTAAATCAGCGATTGTGAAAATACAAACACACAAACATGTGCAACAGTGTGTTGAACTATTATTACAATGAACACACTAAATTCTAGTCAACCAATTTTTTTATGAATTATTTTATTTTCTAGAATTCTTACATTATTTTTCAGTTTTGCATAATGTATGCATTTTCATTTTGTTTATATTCCCCATACAATTACCACCCCCTTTTTCTGACCTTAATCCCTCTTCTCCACCCCCCACCCCCCACTGTAGTGTAAGATGTGGTACATATACACAATGGAATATTACTCAGCAATCCAAAAAGATAAACTCATGCAATTTGCAATAACATGGATGGAGTTGGAAGGGATCATGCTCAGTGAAATAAGCCAGAAAGAAAAAGAAAAATACTGGATGGTCTCACTCATAGCAGGAATCTAGAAAACCTAAATAAGGGACCAGAAAAAAAAAACTAAATGCAATAAAGTAAAAATCAAAATCAACAAACAACTATAGTCAACCAATTTTTAAATCACAACATTAGCTATTTAACTACAATGATCTCCTTGCTGAGAATTATGAGGAACACTGCTTTAATTTCTATCAAAAAGTCATTTTGAAGGAATGTATGAAAATAAGCCATTACTTATACACCCACAATGATGGTAGCATGTAATTCTGACACTCAATTATTACATTTCCTCAGGTGTTTCTCAGGTTGAGCAGATGGAGTGAAAGTAGCTCAAGCAGTGATGAAATTGTAATGCTCTAACTAATATTAGAGAACATTCCCCACAAGAATTAACAGGTTTCTGAGGTATTCTCCAACACTGTCCTTTTAGTCCCAAAGAATTCAACTTTAAGGATCCAATCTTGGAGAGATCACAAGAAGGGACTGGACCGGCTACAAAAACTACCTGACTTCGAAGCTTTGTTTCCCTCAGTATTCTCCTGTGACTAAAATGCCATCTAAAACACTCAACAATAGTAGGTAGAAGCGTGCATTATAGGAAAAATGTAAATAACATAAATGCCTGATTGACTCTTATTCTTCGCTACTTGACCTTTAATCTCTTATGCTTCTTATGCCCACACACTCCTGTATCACTCCTTTATACATTAAAATGAGAGATTTCTAATCTTGCTTAATTAGAAAATGGTATTCACCTATTACTTTAATAGGAAATGCAAGTTCTGACAATTCTAAATAAATAAATTTTCTGTTGCCAGGATAATGATTTTAGGGGATTCAGTCTGGTAATTACTATGCATACATTTCCTTTTGGGTATTGTATTAACATGTTACTCATGATGGGAAATTTTACAGCAAAGGCATCTTTTTTACTTTTTAATGATTCATGATTTACACATTTTGATTATATGACACTGTTTTTCTTCCATAAAATATTTTTCTTCCAGTTGAACAGTGTCCTGTTGAATAAATTATTGTGGCATACAGCCGGTTATTCCAATTAACTATTCTCTACTCCTTTTTAAAATAACCTTTGACAGTTTAAGTACATATCTCCCAGAATTGAGAAACAAAAACTACAATTTCAAGCTTTAATGCATTTCAAGTGTGGGTATGTTCTAAATTCTGTCTAATGCTAGTGAATATTAAATACACAGTTAAAATGTCATTTAGGTATGTATAATTAGTTTATAACCAAACAAATTTATTTAACACCAATTTAAAACAAACATTTTAAAGACAAAATGATATGTAGACCTCCTTTGTTCTGTATGAGGCTAATCTCTAGATTTGGTTATATGTTTTTGTATCAAATATTATACCTATAAAAAATTGAATATATTGGGACAGTTTGCAACACTGATTAATGTACTTTTTCTGCCTTTTTACAGTAGAATGCAATCTGAACTTATTAATTTAAAATGTTTCTTTTTTTAATAATAAATTTTATTTTTATATTCCCCCATACAACTGCACATGCCCCATTCTGACCCCAATCCCTCCCCTCCCGGCCCCCACCCCCCAAAAAGTGTCTCTGGTTCATAGTTTTTTGTTGATTTTGATTTTCACTTTCTTATAGTTATTCATTTTCCTGATCCCTTATTTAAGTTTTCTAGATTCCTGCTATGAGTGAGACCATCCGGTATTTTTCTTTTTCTTTTTGGCTTATTTCGCTGAGCATGATCCCTTCCAACGCCATCCATGTTGCTGCAAATTGCATGTGTTTATCTTTTTTGAATGCTGAGTAATATTCCATGGTATATATGTACCACATCTTCTTGATCCAGTCATCTATTTTTGGGCATTTGGGCTGTTTCCAAAGCTTAGCTATTGTAAACAGTGCTGCTATAAACATAGGGGTGCAGGTGCTCTTTGGAATTGATGTTTCTGTGTCCTTTGGGTAAATACCTAGGAGTAGAATTGCTGGATCATATGGAAGCTCTATGTTTAGTAGGTCCAGAAATCTCCACACAGCTCTCCATAGTGGTTTATGGATGAACATAACGGTAATATTTGGAAATATCTAAGTTGAAAACTTGGTGTATTTTATTGATTTAAACATTAAATTTTATTACATCTTCAGGTTTCTCACTTTTATTTGTCTGGTATACCTTCGTTATCTTTGAGATATTAATAGTTTAATTTGGCCTCAAGTTTTCTTTGTTTCAACTTTTTTCTCACTCCCTTCCTTCCATTCCTTACTGTATCTTCACTCATCACACACATAATAAATCAATCACATACATACACATAGTAATAAATATTAAGGTATATTTCTACATAATGAATGAAAAGTAGACAATGAAATGATTGCCTTCAAACTTGTGTTCTAGAAAAATCTTTTGGAAAGGATGGTTGGAACAATTATCATTTTTGGTTTGTTTTATTTTAAGATTTATTTTATTTATACAAGAGCTGAGGTACAGGGCAGAAGTGCAGGAGGGTGAGAGGATTCACCAAAGACAGAGTGGGGAGCAGAACAGGCATATGGACCAAAAGCAGTGCTGAGGGGAGCAGCAGGCGAGACAGGAGAGGTCTGCCACGCCATGTGGGTATCTCCCTGGCCAGCCAGGAATCAAACCCGTGCTGCAGAGGCTGTGGACAGCCTCACAGCGCTGCACTGAACCCGCTGTGCCACCAGGTAGGCCCCTGGAACATTTTTTTAAATATAGTTTCATTTTTTTTATTTTAACATTTATATTTTTTTTTACATTTTTAGACAATATTTGCTTCCCCCAACTCCCTCAGATTGAGTCCCCCCAGAACAATTATATTAAGAGAAAAAAATATTTGTCAAATTGCCATAAAAGCCTCAGGAAAACTAAGAAGTACTAGGATATGAAAGGTCAAATGGGAGGTAATGTGATTTAAAATACAGAATTCAGAGAAATTGTCACTGTAAAGTGGATTCTGAGGAATTCTTAAACCCGGTGGAACAAGTATTCTAAGAAAAGCATGTTTTAAGAAAAAAGCCAGTAAGAAACAAAATATTAAAAGTTATTGTTACAAAAAATAATTGCAATTATGTGAGGTTTTAGAAGTTAATAAAACTTATTGGATCATCATTTTGCAACATATACATACATTAAAACTAAAACAAGTGCACTGTGATGTCTATTCACAGCTCAAAAAAACTGGGGAAATTAATTTACAAAAGATTAGAAAAGAAAATGATATACAAAGAACCAGCAAGGGCTGTTTCCCTTTTTTTAAGTGCAAATGTTGTGCTTATATTCATCCATATTTACTAGCTGTCAATGGTTCAAAGTGAGCAACATGATGCTATTTCTATATTATTATAATAGAAACTGTTATTTCTAGTAATGGTTACTTTGAGCTATTCCAAATGCATATTTATGTCCGAAATGATCTGGATGCCAAAGTTAATAAGTTAATAATAGATAAATCTGTATTATTTCATATGGAAGATGAAACATTTAGAATATTTCAATTCATATATCTCCTTTCTTGGAATTTTAAATACTTTTATTGAGACCTTAATTAGAATCTTTATTTCTAATAGCAATGGTAAACATAGTCAATATGGAATAAATAAATAAAAATTACAAGTATAGAGGATGAAATAATCCCTGTAAAGTCTCTGACCAGAAAAATGGAAAATGATTTTTCCATTATAATTTTAGTCTTCTCTCTCCATTATTTTCTAGAAAAGAAACGATATAAAATATTAAACCTCACAGTTTATTATATTTTTCATTTATATTTTACTACAAGATATTGCATGGTCTAAGAAACGTTTGGTCTTCTTCCTTCTACAAATAAAGGATACATGTATGACCAGTATCCAGATCAAGAAAAACTCACAGGAACTCGAGACATTACACTATTTTGCCACTCTTTGAAGACACTAATCCCTAAAAAGACAACCACAAGTAAATGTTTAATATCATCAATTAGATAACATCTTTTCTGAAATTATGTAAATGAATCATAGTTTTGGTTCCGTTAGCTAGATTCTTTCATTCAAAACTCTAAGATTCATTCACATTATTTTAGTTCATTACAGCAAATCCATTTTCCCTGAAATTTATTAATTCAGAATTGTCAGAACTTTAGGCTGTCCCCCACTCTGTTTTAATATGAGAAGTACTACTATTGATAAATATTGAGATATGGAACATTAGTCTATCAGTTGAAAAAAAATGTCTATTCACTATATTATTTAAGAAAATTAAATGCCACCCTAAAACTGAATGAACCAAATAAATGAAACAAGAGACAAAGGTGTCAAATGATTCTAAGTACAGAGAAAAGCAGTGTGTGAGACAGAGATCATCATCCACTGGTGACTAACCCCACTTCCTGATGTCATATAAAATTCATGACTGGGGCTCCCCAGTGGCGCAGCGGTTGAGTGCTGGGTTGCGAAGCTGCCCATGGCCTCTGCGGCGCCAGTTCGATCCCTGGCTGCTCCCCGGCCACTGGAGGAGGGTCCCACATGGCACGCAGACCTCTCCTGCCGCCCGCTGCTCCCCTCAGCAGTGTACTTCGGTCCTTCTGCCTGCTCTGTTCCCCGCTCTGGTGAATTCTCTCACCCTCCCGCGCTTCTGACTGTACCCAGTGCATGTATAAACAAACAAAACAAACAAACAAACAAACAAATAAATAAATAAAAACATGCCTCTATAAACAAAAAAAAAATTAAAAAATTAAAAATTAAAATTCATGACTGTCCATTCCTCTAGCTAAGTGGTGAGCCTCACCATTAGGCATGCTAGCTCCCAAGTCAAAAGAATTAGAATGTTTTCTCTCCTGGTCACACCTGTCTGCAGACTTCTCTCATTTAACCATAATTCTGGTCCTTGTAGCTCTAACATTAGTCGAAAGTCTCATAAAGCAGAAAGAAAACAACAAGCAACTATAAACTAGAGACAAACTACAGGAGGGAGGAGGGAGGAGGATCAAAACAAGGCGGGGGGTGGGAATTGTATGGGGACTATAACCAAGATGAAGATGCATGTATTGTGCAAAAATGAAAAATGATGTAAAATATATAAAATTAAAAATAATAATAATAATAACGATAATAAAAGAAACACTGGATATATGTTCACTGCATATGACAAGATTCAGCTCGCCTGGTCTGTACCATTCAGTATTAAAACACACAAAGTACAAAGGCTTTTAGGAGTATTTGGGTAATAAAGAAAATACTTCCTCCACACTTAATATGTATTAAGTAAAGACATATTTACCAACCAGATAAACAGGAGACTTTAACAAGTTCACTCACAGCATGAACTAACATCAAACACTGGAGCATCTTAAGCAAGTCATTCAAACAACATGCCATTAGTTGCTGTCCCTGTAGAAAGTGATGTAAGAAAGTTAATATCTATAAAAATATTAATGTATTAGCTATAGGGTTTTATCTCTGTGTGTGTGACCCTATCAATCAAAAGAGTTCAAAATTTTATAGCAAGAACATAAGTATGGTTCGATATCTGAAAATCAACATAATTTGCCAAATCAACCAAAGAAAAAGATACAAATCACATGATCATATCAACTGAAGCTAAGAAAGCTCCATATAAGACTTAACATCCATGTTTGATAAATAGCCTCAAAAACAGGGACAGACTGAAACATGATAATAAATGGTAAATAGGGCAAACCCTTGGCTAACATTTTCAATGGGAAAAGGTTGAAAGCTTTTCTTCTAAGATCAGGAGTTAAACAAGGGAGTCTATTCTCGCCCCTACTATTCAACATAGTACCAGAGAAATCCTGGCCAAAGCAACTACACTAGACAGGGATGTAAAAGGAATTCCAAATATACTAAAGAAAAAGGAAAATTATCAGTATTTTCAGATGACATGATAATATATATTATCATGCTATATATATAACATATTATATATTATATATAATATATATTATATCATGTCATATAATAATATATTATCATGTCATCTGCAAATACTGATAATATATATAAATTTATAATTTATATTTGTATATATTTATATATTTATTTTATATATTAGTATATATTTATTTATGTATATTATATATAATTTATATATATATATAAATCTCTACAGGATCCACTAAAATTTATTTATTTGTTTGTTTGTTTGTTTGTTTTTTGTGGGACCCTCGCCGGTGGCCGGGGAATGAACCGGTGCTGCAGAGGCTGCAGGCAGCCTCGCAGCCCAGTGCTCAACCGCTGCACCACCAGGGGAGGACCACTAAAAATTTATTTAAAAAAAAAAAAAAACATTTACTAAAATGGCAGCTTAGAAAATCAATATATAAAAAAAATCAGTTGAGTTGCTATTATCCTGTAATATATTGAACATTATAGCAAACAATCAATTATTAGAATAAGCAATTTGCATTATGTATGACTCAATTTCTACTATGGTAGGCTAGACTACACTAGATTAACCATGGAACAGATTAAAGAGGTGATACCAAAAATTAGGTTTATTTATTAGGCATGATATGCTGATTCCAAGGATTATTACCTGAACAACCTTCTACCAGCCTATTGACAAAATTTATCAACCAGAGGGTCAGAGAATACATCCAAGTAGACTAAATTCCAGATCAAATATGATGTAATTTATATAAAAGAATTCAAAATACAAAAATGAAAGTTTCTCTTAAGGTAAAATATCATAGCTAACTCTGTCTATAAAGCATGGTTCACTATTTGTGCGATGCAATTTAACAGGGCATCAGATTATTTTGTACATGAACAGAATCACGTATTTCAGAGAAAAGTTAGCAGTGGAATAGCATCAGCTGTGGCTACTTCAAATATCAATCATGGCTACACATTTAAAAATTGGACAATGATATGTTGTTCACAATATAGAGTGAATTTTAATCACACTAATTTCTAATTTAACAAATGTTGTCTCAAAAGTCATTGATCTATTTAAAAAAATCAAGAGTATTATTTCAGATTAAAATATCATGAAAGTTTAGACCACTTAATGTTAATGATAAAATATATTAGGTCATTTTACAAATTACCAATTAGCATGATTTTTTTTTTTGGTAATTCAGATCCATAGTCAATTTAGATTCTAAATTATAAATAGTTTTCTTGGATTTGATTCAGATTACTCCTCCACACCTATCTAACTTGCAGAACACTTATTTTAAAGGCAATCACAGCATAAAATAATATCAATGATAATGATTATTGAACTAAGTATTTTTATAACTTTGCTTGAAAATATTTTCAAATGCATTTATATCTTACTAGGTTTTCATGAGAAATGCATATTGTTAACAGATATGTAACGACATTAGGGTTGTTTCTAGAACTTGGCTATTGTAAAAAGTGCTGCAGTGAACACAGAGTGCAGTGGACAAGAGTGCAGTGAACAAGAGTGCAGGTATTCCTTCTCTAAAGCTTCAGATTTTTTTTTTAAAGAATATGTTCAATTTTTTTTCTTTTTTTCTAAGATTTTATTATTTATACAAGCACTGCGTACAGTCAGAAGTGAGGGAGGGTGAGAGAATTCACCATAGCCAGAGCAGGAAACAGAACAGGCAGAAGGACGGAAGTACACTGCTGAGGGGAGCAGCGGGCGGCAGGAGAAGTCTATGCGCCATGTGGGACCCTTGCAGGTGGCCGGGGATTGAACCGTCGCTGCTGAGGCTGTGGGCAGTTTTGCATCCCAGTGCTCAACCTCTGCGCCACCAGGGGAGGCCTAGCCTCAGATCTTTTTGAATGACTTGAGATCATTTCTAACTACTGTCTTACAGCAGAGATTTAATAGCTATTTTTCTTGCTTAAATACAGTTCTTGAGACAATTTAAAATTATTTGTATACTGAAGTAAATAAGTAAATTAAACATGCCTTCTAGAAAAAAACATTAGTCACCTTTTAAGAGTTCAAAAATTCTAACTAAATGGAATGTTTTAAGTCTTCTCGATTTTGCTTCTATTTTTCTCTTGCCTTTGATAATGTTCTAGTTCAAATGAGGTTTGACAAATTATTTTACCCCAGATCCATTTTATAATCTGTGACGTCAACATAGTACCAATATTAAACCTATTACCTTGGTGACAGTTAAGAAGCTTCATTAGTTAAGACCTCCAGACATTTTCTACTCCCCCACTGATATCTTGTGGTATTTATATAATGTTTCTAATCACTTTTGTTTCCATATTGGCCTTCTAGCTAGACATGTAAAACATCACAAAGCAAACATTTTTCTTTTAAAAAATATTTATTTATTTATGCATACAAGAACTGGGGTGTAAGCCAGAGGTGTGGGTGGGAGAAGATTCACCAGAGAGAGTGGGGGCAGAACAGGCAGATATACTGAAACACACTGCTGAGCGGAGTAGCGGGCGAGACAGGCGAGGTCTGCCACACCATGTGGGTTGCTCCCTGGCCAGCTGGGGATCAAACTCGTGCTGTAGTGGCTGACAGTAGCTTGATAGCACTGTCTTTAACCCCTGCACAACCAGGGAGGACCAAAAAGCAAATATTTTTCTTAGCCAATATCAACATAATCTCAGCAGACAGTGAAACGCCCCCAAACCAGTTTGACACCAGGGAATTTATGTAGGATGAAAACACACAGTAATTAATTGATCAATTAAATGATTAATAAATGAATGAAATTAGGATGGTAAGTGTGTCAAGCATAAGGTTGGTGTAGAAGCTACCAAGATAGAATATAAAAGGCATGTAGATTTGTCATGGCCATGAAGATACTTTCAATTTTAAAGAAAATATTTGGATAAAATGATAACTATTTCAGATACTGTGCAAAGTTAGCATCTGGACACCAACAACATAATTTTAAGCTATTAACCAGCATGCTTAATTTTTTAGATCTTACTAGGTGCAAGAGGATATATTGCCTTGTGCGAGTACAGTCTTAAGAACTGAAGCATTCCTTCCAAAATAATTAAGGATTTCAAGAATAACACATATATGACTGAAAGTCAAGCAAATGAGAAACAACATTACCTCTGCGAGATTGCATGATGGAGTACAGAAGGTAAATGGTTATTAGGGTCAAGTGGGGATGAGGACAGCAGCTTATAATTTTTGTAAAATGAAGAGGATTTTGATACAGGATTGTTCAAAGATTACTTAAGAATTGAACCATTTCTGTAATTCTTGCACATGGCAAGAACTGATTACTGAGTGTGAATAGTTTACCATTTGGAAAGTGAAAATAGCAGTTGACTTGTAGCTGGTTGGAGGAAGTGAGGCGGAAGCACAATAATTGTATTTAGCTCTGGTTATAATCACATGATTTATATTTCTAGGCAAGATCTTGCTAATTGCCTTAGAAATACTTTCACTTAGAAAAAATATGAAAGGGGCAGAATACATTCATAAAATATGTCCCTACTGATTATGCCATCTTGAAAAGAGAAAAGAGCTGCGCATCTTTTAGCCCAATCACGAAACCATAAATGATAAATGAGTATCTATTGCAAGGGCACCACCTGCTGGAATATAAGTAAATAAACAAACGAGCTAGGAGGATTGTGATCTATTCACAATGTCCTTCTTCTGATCAAACTGTAGGTTTTTATAAATATAGTTTAATACCCGTCCTTGAGGAAACATAAGTGCATGGTATCTAATTGCATGACAAAAATAAATTAAATATACTAAAAAAGTAGTAGGTTTCTGGTTATATATATGTATACACCAAACTACTTTGTCTTATAAAAAATATTCCTTTTACATAAATTTATACATGAATACTACTATAATTTTATATAATTATATCTTTAAATATAGATTACAAATTTGATAAGGAAATATCTATTTTGCTGGTACAAGATGGCCTGTATTTTATCCTACAAATTTTACGTCTGTTTTCTTCAATGAGCTATTAAATGCATTTAATGTATTATATATACTTACATAAAATTTAAAAACCTAAGCAGATGCTAGAATGAAATTCTAGTGTTTTCATAACTTTTTTTTTTTTTTTTTTGGTGGGACCCTCGCCAGTGCCGGGGAATGAACTGGCGCTGCAGAGGCTGCGGACAATCTCGCAGCCCAGCGCTCAACTGCTGCGCCACCAGGGGAGGCACCAGGGAGGTACCGTTTTCATAACTTTTTATCTCACCAAATTTAATAATTACTCATTCCACACCTTACCTGTTGCATAGCCTTGTTACAGTCACATATTTAATCTTAGTTTCCTACTTATATTCAGAATTGAATTGCACAAAGTTTATTTCTTCCATATCATTGGGTTTTTAGTGTTAACATATGACTAACCGACTTATATTTGAAATCATGCTTTCTTTTTTTTAGGATTCAATTATTCATGCATACAAGAACTAGGGTATGGGTCAGATGTGTGCGAGGGTGAGGGGATTCACCAGAGACAGAGTGGGGAACAGAACAGGTAGAATGACTGAAATACACTGCTGAGGGGAGCAGCGGGGGAGACAGGAGAGGTCTGCCGTTCCATGTGGGCATCTCCCTGGCTGGCTGGGAATCAAACTCATGCTGCGAGGTTGCGGATAGCTTCACAGTACTATGCTTAATGCCTGGCACCACCAGGGAGGTCCTAAAATGATTGTAAAGGTGTAACAGGAAAGAATCTCTTCTGGACAGCAAAAGAACATAAAAGGAATAGAAAATAATTTTTTTCTTTAGACTGATTTGGAATCTTTCTCCTGTGTTGCTGGACTTTTAAACAAAAAAAAAAATTTCATAATCTTTGAGGACGAATACTACAGCTCATCTGTTGTCACGGAAATGCTATGGAGTTTCCTATCATATTAATGATCATAGCTTTTACAATGTAACATCCTGCCTTTGTTGAGTAGTTATATATACCCACCATACCCTCGCACCAGGTCTTGTATACACAAATAAATAAAATAAACCTTAAACAAATAAAGTTGATTTAGTCAAAAGTATTTTTTTTTGTAAATTCATAGTGATTATTGATTATATTTAGGGGAATAAAGTATTTAATTAACGATTCACCAAAATGACTAAAAAAACAAGTTTATATTAAGGTATTCTTAAAATACATGTCCATAGAAAACTAATACGAATACTGTCAAAAGATTCTGACATAATAGACAATATATTTAACACAAAATCAACTCTCAGGAACTCCAAATTGAAATGAACAATAATAAAAAGAATACCATGAAAACTAGTACCAATGATTTAACACATAATTCACTAAAATTACAAATATATGTTATTTGATAGCACATGCATAAACTTAAGTAATCACATAAATGGATAAATACAGGGCTTTGTAGGTGAACTTTAGGGGGAAAGGTGGAAATTAGAAAGTTAGGAGATAACGATTTTATCAGCTTGTTAGCTTCTATAGTAAGGAAAACAGTTTTTAAAAAAATTGCTCATGACTTGAAGTTTCTGCTCTGAAATGTAAAAAACTTAGAAACTCCTCATGACTGAAAGAAGAAGGCTAAACAAACTAGAAATCATTGATTTATCAGAGAATTTTCTTAGATTTATCAGAAAACTGAGGTCACAAGTCAAAGCATCACTCTGGAATATAGACAGGCAAAGACAGAGACTCACAGCCAAGGTCATCCTGGAGAAAATAATTGATAGGAATACTAAAACTATACTGAGGAACTGCTTGAGCCTGACTGTGGGCTACCGAGGCAATTCAAAACTTGGGGGGGGGGGGCACTTTTAGCGAGCCACCAAACTTTCACAGGCTTTATTTCTGGAAGGTCCAGAAAGACTTCATGCTTGAAACTGGAAAAAAAAAAAACAAAACAAAACAGTACCTTTGTGTTTCAAGCAGGACAGCAAGAAAGTAACAAATCTATCAAAAAAAATTTTTTTTCAAACCATTTTGTCCATAAAATATGGCCAGAATATTATCATTAACAAATAGAGTAATTTCTTCTTGCCTTTAGAGTCACCTTCTTTATCTGAGGAAAGAAGTAGACCACAGTAGCTCCCTCTGACTTCCCAGTCATACAAGGGGAGAAAAAATAAAAGCAAAAAAATATCATAGCCAGACACTCCCCATCACTAAAATAATTGGAGTTTTGAAGCATAAGATTACAGGATGATTTTCCTTTCCAAAGACTTAACACCATATCAGCAGGGTTCCAACAAGTCAATTATCACTAAAGATCTGGAACACATGTTAAGAAGAAGTCATTTAGGAAATGCAGGTAAACTGGAGAAAAGAAAGGAAACAATAGGAAACAGAAGACATTGGCAGTTTCAACTTCAGCAACTTTAAACAAGGTCCAGGCCTGCTCATACTGACATAAAGCCTCACAGTAAAACCCAATAACTTCAGTTGCTAAAATCATTACATTGATTATTCAACAATAACAAATATTGCCAGGCAGGCTAAAGACAAGATTAGACATAGTTTGAAGGCTAAACATAATCAAACCAATGTACATGTGAGGGTTTACCTTACCAGAGAGAGAATTTAAGTTGTCTTAATGATTAATATGTTAAACAATGGAAACAGTAATGGAAAAAATAAACAACATTTAAGAGTAGATGCATAATGTAAGCAGAGAGATAGGAAACCTAAGAACACACTGAAAAGAAAGGCTAGAAATCAAAGACATAAATAAATATGAAGAATGCCTTTCAGGGGCTTTTCAGGTGATTGGATATGGCTGAGGGAAGAAGCAGAGCTTCTGAAAACTTGCCAATTGTAATTTTCCAAACTAAAAGGCAAAGGGAAAACGAGAAAAACAAACGTTGAAAAGTAAGTATAAGAACTATAAGACAGTTATCCAAGGTGTAACACACATATGCAGAATAGGAACAATAAATAAAAATGAGATGAGGGAACAGAAGAAGTAAATATCCCATGTAATGATGGCAGAAAATGCTCCCAAATTAAGGACCTAGATCCAGGAATCTCAAGTAAACGAAGAATATCAAGTAGAACAAATAATATGCCTACATCTATAAAAACAGCAGAATCCCAAAGTCCAAAACAAAATTTTGAGCATTGTGGACTGAAGGACAAGGGATAAACACAGCCTAAATAATAGAAGAATAGGATAGGAATGACATTGTACTTATATTCAGAACCCATGCAAACAAGAACGACGTTGAGTACAATTTTTTAAATGTTAAAGGAAAAAACCCAACAACATAGAATTTTGTTTGCAGGAAAATTATCTTTCCAAAGTGAAGAAGAATTAAAAACTCTCAGACAAATAAAAACTGTAGGAAGTTTTTCTCCAGACAGCTTCTTTGCAGGAAGTGTCAAATGAAATTCTGTAAAGAGAGGGAAAATGTTATAGGTCCAAAAATTTGGCATACATAAAGAAAATAAAAACACCACCATTTATATAATGTTTAATTCAATTTTAAATTCTGTACTTCAATTTGAAAAAGAGCATCAGAAGGAATAATGAGTAAATTAAAATATTCTTAATGATAAGTGATCTGATAGTTATTTGCTCACAGAAGTATGTAGCAACCAAGTATTTGGTAGCTATAGTTTATAGATCAGTGAAATAAATGACTATACTATTCTAAGAGATGGAGGTTAGCAATACTATTATGAAATGGTTGCACTGCCTGCGAAGAGGCTTAATACTTTGTGAAAGTGAACTTAGATTATTTTGGTCACTGCAAAAAATTATTTTAAAAGATGTGTACTTGATATGGTAAGAGAGGAAATGGAATTATGCAAAATATTCAATAAAAACCAGAGAATGCAGAAGATAGGGAAAAAGTTAAAAGAAAAATTTAAAAAGAAGAGGAATAAATGAAAAATTTACAAATATTATAGATGTTAATGCAACTATAACAATAAGACACTTTAAATATGATAATCAACATATGCCAATGAAAAGACATATTTTTGGAGTATATCTAAAATAAGAAAGAAACACCCAACTGTATGTTGTGTATAGAAGAAACCTATTTTAAGTATCTGGAGACAGACAAGTTAAACATCAAGAGACAGGAAAAGATACAACATACTAATATATATCAAAGAAGGCTATTGTAGTGTAGATTATTAATTTCAGAGAAAGACTTCAGAAAAAGGTAAATTATCAGAGATAAAGATATTACATGATTACTATGAAGTCAATGCTTTAAGGAAAAATGATTGTCAATATAAGCAATGAACAGCAGATTCTTAAAATATGTGAGGGAAAAAATTCTACAAATACAAAGAGGAATAGACAAACACATGGAGATTTCAACACCCTCAGTAATTAATTGAGAACACAGGCAAAAAAATTCAACTTAGTTGAGTGAATTGTACCATCCCTTAATTAATAATCATTGGTAGGATAGATAATTTATCTAAAAGAACAAGCTCACCTCAAACATTTGCCAATCTAATCATATCTTGGGCATTAAATGAACTTTACAATTTTTAAAAGAATAGAAGTTGCACAATAGATAGGCTCAAGCCACACATTATCCAACTAAAAATCAATACCAGAAAGAGCTGGAAAGACTGAATATATCATACCTCACTCATCCATCATCCTGTTGATAACTATGTGGACTATTTCTAGTTTTTGACTATTTCTAGTTATGAGTAAGTTGTCTCAAACCTGTACTGAACTCTTCATGGACACAAGTTGTAATTTCTCTTGAATTATTCTGGAATATTATTCATGATAAAAAATATAAAATCTGAAGTCACAAAAAGATATTGAGAAACAGAAAAGGGCTACAAAGTTGGCCTGAAATAGCTATGGACTGCATGATTTCAAATACAGACATTCTGGAAAGGAAAAAAAAAAAAAAAAAACTATAGTAGGTCTCTGATTACAATTGTCTGTTTTTGCTTTGTGTGTTTTGTACTGTTATTATTATTATTATTATTTATTATTATTATTATTATTATTTTTTACTGCAGAGGAGGAGGAGGGAGAGGGATCAGAGGGAGGGAGGCAGGAGCACAGGGGACTGAGGTGATGGTGTACAGGTGCTTGGGGAAGGAACTTCTATGGGGACTCAATCTGGGGGGGGGAAGCAAATATTGTTTACAAATAAAAAAAAATAAAATAAAAACTAGATGGCCCACAGATCTATGATTGTTAAGAGTTTGGGGGTCTGGGCCAGATACATGGAGGAAGCACAGGGAATCTTTAGGTAGTGAAAATAGTGGATACATTGCTTTATGCATTTCAAAACCCACAGAACTGCACAAAGAACCTTCACGTAAACTATGCAATTTAGTTGGAATAACCTAGCAGTTCTGGTTCATCCATCATAAAAAATGCATCCCACTAATACAAGATGCTAATAACAGAGGGAACTCCATGCAGGAGAGAGGAACAGAGGAATATTCTTTATAGTACCTGCTCAATGACTCTGCAAATCAAAAACTATACCTAAAAATTCAGTCTTTTAATTATAAAATATGCACTCCTACAATCTTTTCATCTGTACATAGTTAGTGGAAAACTCATTTTCTTTGATACTAAAACATAGCTAGAGATCTTGGTCAAATCATTGCTTTACCAGTTATTCAGACCCAAACTAAGCAAAGTTATTTTCTATATACACTCTCTCACCCCCAACCTCTCTGCCTCCTTCCCTCCCTCTCTGCCTCCTTCCTGCCTCTCCTACCTCACACCCTCAACACACACACACACACACACACACACACACCTATTTCTCTTGATGAATTTCTATTTCAGAATATCTCCAAAATGCCATGGAAATTTTTACTCTAAAAGGTGACTTAGTTTTGTTTTCTCCTCCTAATTCTAAATTCCTTGGAAAATTATTGTTTCCACTGAAAGAATTTAAATAAATGTATTTCTCTTTTCTGGGAATATTGGAATAATAAATAAGATACAATGCTACAGAATGAGTAGGCTAAGTTCTACGAATGAGGCATGATAAATACCAGGAAAGCATTTTGGTTATATCTTTTAAACCTGTAAACTTTTCCTGGAATCTCCTACCATGAACTAACATGAAAATAGTCATTAAAAAAATCTATCAGTCGACTCACTGAAATATGAATATGCAGGCCTTGTATAACACTGTTGGCAACACATCAGCAGTGATTGTTCTTTCCAATGTCATTTCTATTTGGCTGACTCGATGCATGCCTGACACAGAGAGCTGTTTTCTCTTTGCTACAGCAGTGATGACCCTGAACTGTCCTGACACTCAGTCTGATGTATTGAATCCTGCCTCACACTGATCTTATAATTCCCTGGACTTTTCAAATCTCAAGTTCTTCAAATTCCAGATGAGAGATTTAGTCAGATGCTGCCCAGGAGTGTTATCCATCTGCCTCTTGGCGGGTCTGAGGTATAATGGCATCTGTGATAAAAAGATGATACTGGGTGGTCACATTATATTTGCTACTAGCAAAAGTGACCCAGGGGTCATCTGATTGGATGCTTAGCCACAAAACAGATGCCTTTAGACTGAAGTGTTTTTGCGACGATGCACTGCAGTCACAAAAGAGGATTCTTGGTAACATATAGAAACCTATAGAAGAAAAACCAGAGCTGTGTAACAGACTTGGAAGATCTCCCAATATTTAACGAGATTTACAGAAAAATCATATATGCATCAATTCCTGCATGCACTGGGTGAAGACACCTAAAGCATTAGGATTAGTGACAACTGACAAAAGTCTATGGGTGGCTCAGTAAAGCAACGGGCTCCTAACACAACCAAGTAAAATATCATCTGTAAAAAACAAGAAAAACACTAAAAATTAAATACTTTATTAAAATATTTAATTGTAAATAAAAAAGAAATTTGTGTAAAAATTCCTTAGCAAATGTGACCAATCTAGCAAATGTGACTGCATAGAAATGTAAGTATTTAAGGAAAGTCATCAATATTACTTTGATGAGCCTCCCTGGTGGTGCAGCAGGTTGAGTGCAGCACTGTGAAGCTGTCTGCAGCCTCTGCAGCGTGAGTTCGATTCCAGCCGGCCAGCCAGAATACCACATGGTGCAGCAGACCTCTCCTGTCTCGCCCGCTGCTCCCCTCAGCAGAGTATTTTGTCAGTCTGCCTGTTCTGTTCCCTGCTCTTTCTCTGGTGAATCCTCTCACTCTCCCGTGCTTCTGGTCTGTAACCCAGCTCTTGTAAAAAATAAATCTTTAAAAAATATATATTACTTTTAAAATAATATTTTTTAAAGATTTATTTATTTTTATTTATTTATTTATACAAGCACTGGGTACAGTCAGAAGCGCGGAAGGGTGAGAGAATTCACCAGAGCCAGAGCGGGGAACAGAGCAGGCAGAAGGACCGAAGTACACTGCTGAGGGGAGCAGCGGGCGGCAGGAGAGGTCTGCGCGCCATGTGGGACCCTCCTCCGGTGGCCGGGGAGCAGCCAGGGATTGAACCAGCGCTGCAGAGGCTGCAGGCAGCTTCGCAACCCAGCGCTCAACCGCTGCACCACCAGGGAGGCCCTAAAATAATATTTTTAACTACTCTTTACTGCAGAAATCCCACACATTATTCAGGGCATTCTCTCAACATGTAAATAAAAAATAAATTTTCAGTGGATGAAAGAGCTTATTATCCTGATGTAAAATATTTTCTTTGGCATATTGAACACAGGTCGGAATATATCCACTTTCCATAAACAGAAGAAAGCAAGTATGTGGCAAAAAATATGCTGCTTGGATCTCCTTTCAAGAAATAACATGTGGAATGTCCAGGGTATATTAAGCTGACACCACTTCATTGTACTGCAGTCTGGACCTGTCTCTGATTCTGAGCTGAGGTCATCCTCTTCCTAGACAATTTTCCAGCCAGTACTGAGCATAGTAAGATACACAGAGTATGGCTATTTTTTTGTCGCCAAACTTCCCAGTTGACTGGAGTCTCAGTCTCAGTTTGAGACTTCATTTTTCTTCCTTTTCCTTTCATTGGTTTTATTCTTGCCTCAGAGTCAGAAGTCTTTTCCTTCCTACTCCTGTTCCTTCTTCCCTTTTCTATCATAGCAATAACCCACCAATAAAAGTCTGATACTCCAGACTCCTTATGTCCTCCTCTTTCTCCAATAGGTCCTGAATTGGTACAACTGGGGAATAGGCCCATGAAACAGGTTTTTGGAATTGGATCACCCCCGCCTTGTTGGCAGTGAAGACCCCATCCCAGCCAGCATGGGGCCAAGGTTAGTCTCAGCACAAAGTCAAAGTGCCAAAGTGAAAGTACCAAACTCTCCCTGGTAATAGCTGATGGTAAATGTGGTCACAACACTGGGCTTGCCAATATCCTTGGGAAGCTGGAATCTGGGCCAATGGACACCAGGTCAGGTGACAGAGCCACCAGCCATCAACCAGATGTCACAATTATCATAGCAGACAAGGTGGCTTGACCAGCACAAATGTGTAGAGATTATACACCCAGAAGCAAGTAAAATGGGTGGGTATTGATGATGATGATGATGATAATAAGGATGCCTAAAATGAGGATATGCAAACTAAACATCTAACAAAAATAAATAAATATAGCTTGTCAAGATCTAGCGTTTACAATTCAGTAGATCTTAGGTGGGGAGAGACACACATTCCCTTGAGGCATTTCTCTCTTAACATTTCTCTCCTGACATGTGTGAATTTCAGTTTTGCTAAACCAGGGTTCTGTCCCCTCAAGGATGACCATTCAAACTTCAGTGACCAGTTTCATTGAGAGTAATTGTAAAAAGCACAAGTTGCACTTCAGGGCACCAACCTCCATGTGATAACACAGACACCATGTCAGTGACCACTCATTTTACCACTTTCACAGCCTGGGATGCATATTTCTGAATAGAAAGATGCATATTTCTAAATACAGAAAGTAACCCATGTAATTGTGCTAAATCCTTTTCTCCCACTGGAAAGCCTACATTTCACAACAGTGTATAAACCACAGAGGGAGCAGGGCAAAGTGATCATGTCCTAAGTGACATTCAAAGCAGATAAAATAAAGTGATAAAATAAATAGCTGACTGTGGGGATGTTCAAATGCCAGAGTTTAGGAAACTCCAGACAAGTAGCTAGAGAAATTTAGTGACATGACCTTATCAGCATAAATCAGAAATGTGATTATGATGAACAGAACAAAGATGTTTCCGAGGACATGACATTGACTAAAAAATTATTGATTAAAGAGACTCCAGAAGATATCTTATGACTTTACTACTGTAAGTGACAAAATACTAGATGCTGACCCAGACTTCGAAAGGAATATACCAGTTTCAAAGAGCACAGAGAGACCTTTACCCCAAAGTGTAAACCATACAATAAGGCACAGGCTGTGTTCCAATTAGTCTTAGTGATATTCCAATCAAAAAAAAAGAAAAAAAATTAATTCTCAGTGTTTCTAATGTTTTAAATTCTGTCCTAAATACTAGTTTTCATCTTTTTTCATTTCCTTACTCATACCTAATGGACAGTAAGATAATTTTAATGTACACCAAATAGTTTGGAAGTGGTAGATGATCATCTTTCTACTGATGATTACTTAACATGGGTGCCTCTTCACTACATTTGATGCCCTGAGGACTCGGTTTGACTAGGACTATTGTCCGTTCAGACTGACAGAAGGGCAGACAGCCACAGGGTAACTGACTTAGGAGAGTGGGAAAGAAAATTCTTTTTGAGAAATAGCTGTGGATAGGGTTTATATACAAGAGATCATGAAAATCTTCAGAATTACAAACCCCAAGCACAGGAGTTGAAAGCTAGAGGAATTGGGTTTAAATCAGGGCAAATAACTGAACATAAAGGAGTCTGCTGAGATTTCTCCACAAAACATCCCAGCCTTGTAGTCATGTCTTTCTGTTGGGGGGAGTAGAGTCCATAAAACCTTCAAATGCAAGGTTCACTTACAAATAAACTGAAACATATAGGAATCACCAGGTACATAGGAGAACAGGGGGTATAGCACTAATATGTGGCATCCAGCTAAATTATTATGCATACCATTTAAATATAGTAGGGCATATCTTACACTACACTACTATTAATAAGACAAATGATTTTTTTTTCATTGCAAATAGAGTTACAAGTTGAATTGCATTCCCCCCAAATGCACATGTTGAACTTCTAAGCTCAGAACCTCAGAATGTGACCTTTTTGGTGGCATGGATTTTAAAAAGTAATCCAGATAAAATGAGGTCATTAGGAAGGATCCTGATTCAATATGAGTAGTGTCCTTATAATGGGAAAATTTGACATGGAAAAGCACAAAGGAAAATGCATTATAGTTATCAGTTGGAGACTGGGTGATGAGTTTATAAGTGAAGAAACATTACAGATTGCCAGCAAATCGCCTAAGAGAACAGCATGGAAAAGTTTCTCCCTGACAGCCCACAGGAGGACCCTGCTCTGCAAAATATCGATCTCAAATGTCTAGCCTCCAGATGTGTGAGAGAGCAAATCTATTCTTTCAAGTGCCCAGTTTAGGTGCTATGTGATGGAACCTTTGCAAAGGAAAATAGGAGGCAACATTTCACTTAATTAACATTCTACATCAGTGTTCCTGATCATCAAAAAGATTGCAAATGTTCATCTGTTAATGATGATATGTGATGAGATTTTTTGTATTTCATCTTTGAAAATGCCTTTTCATAAAGACAGGTACTGACAAATACTGATATAAATCAATGAGCATATGATTTTAATTGAGCTTATTCAAGGCTTGGAAGGCACTTATCAAATTCTCTTAGATTCTTCTATTGATACTTGCCTTTTAGCATATCATTATGTTGCAGATTAATCACTTTCAATTGCAGGTTAGGTGGAAGCTCTTCACTTGAGCAGTTAAATACACTGAATATGGAAATTTCCTTTGCACTTGCATGGAGGTCTGAAAAAAGCTGTTGTAACTGTAGTTTGAGCTCCAAAAACACTACCACTGCAAATGTAGGGTAGGGGGGCTGGTAATCTCACTTTTTATTTTAATTTTTGACATATGGCAAATATAATTTAACATCACTGCTGATTCAAACATCAGTTTTGTGTCAATGACCTTGTAATTTTAGGTTAAATTAATTTAAAGAATATTATCAAGTCACAGCAAAAGCTAATTTTAACACTTTTCAGTATTTAATAATAGTGGTTGAGTGCAATTTTCTTTCATAAAAATTTCAATTTCAGCCCTGAATCCAAAAGTTGCAATGAAATTGTATAACTTCTACTGGTCAAATAGCTGTGCAGTAAGGCAAGTCCATATATTCAACTTCCAATTCTCACAAAAGTGTGTGCAGTTAATACTGGTTAACTCCGTAAGATCAAGTGAATTTTACTATTAACCTTACAGGGTGAGTTACACAGGAGGTAGAAATAAAATAATTTTCACAAATTTACCTGCTAAAAAGTAATGTAAGGAGTAACTATAAACATTAAACTTGAACTCCCAACAAGCTTTTCAAATTTGTCCAAGTGCATTTTCCTGTCCCTCACATATGTTTACCCCAGCATTTGTGATGCATCTCAGGGAATTTCAACTCAGGTTGTAATAAATTTGTGTTTTCTATTCTTGGCATGTTGAGCTACACAGTCTGTTCACTGAAGCTCATTCTTCAATCATTTTGAACACAGTGCTGACTTCTCAAAAACAAAACTGACATCTGTCAACTGATCACGAGCCAAGAAAAACCATCAAAACTCCTTAGTTTTTAATTCACTATTGATAATTTTCCGATACAACCACTGTTCCACACAGGTAAATAGTTTTAAACATGCTTGTTAACTCTGAATATATTTCTTCAGCTTCTGTAACCAGACATGATTTAATTCAATCACCATAGGGGAGTTGTAACAATCTCATTTTGACCAGTGAATAAATTGTATGGTAATAAAATACTGTTTTAACTTTTTCTGATTATTTTGATGACTTGGGAATGTTGTGAGAACTTCTTAATCTTGTAACATTGATACATATATTCAACATGGCCAAAAGTTAGAATATAGTTGCACAATAACTAAAATGCTTCATCATATAGTTAGATACAAAATAATCAATATTCCTTGTCTCAAACAATATTGTTTGATGTCTACTATTCCCTTACTTTTGATTTTGATGTGGTCAATATATACCTATAAGAAGCACATGGAGAAAATGTATGTTATGGTGATAACAGGTGATATTTAACATGCTGTAGAGTTATAACTTCATCACTGTAATTTGTAATATGTCCAACAGCATTGGGGGGCAAGAACTCAAATACATCTCAGTCACAACTGCTCACCCAGTACCACAATGTTACATGGTGAAGCAGCCACCGACAGGATCTATACTAAAGAGCGGGGCTGGATTCTAATGGATTTTCATTCATAAACATTGACATTTGAATTCTGTACCATTTTTGTCAGTCAAAAGCAGCCTTTTGGGTGCTTATAATCATGGAAAGTTACAAAATCCCTTGTTCAGAAATTCTGAGTTTGTGGTCGGTACGAAATGGGCAGCATTTACTCCACATGTTCTCTGCTCTCTACAATGTAAATGAAATTCTTAGTCCTCTGAGGCTCAGCAGCCCAGATAGGCTTTAAATTTACATGCAGAACTTTGACTATCTGGAAACAATTCTTTACTATTTGGTGCATTTGGAGAATTGATTTGAAATGTCTCTGTTCCTTCCTAGTGCTGCTCACCCCCGCGTGGTTCATAAACATAATCTTAGAACTTCCAGTTACCAGTTTACTAATGAACTGCAGACAAAGAATATCAAATATTAAAGTCTCTATCATGGAAAACAAATAGTAAAGAGATGATAAAATGATCAGAATGCAAATATTCAGAGGAAAAATAAGGGTAGCTAACAGAAGTTAGAGAAAAACAGAAAAATAGTGAAGAGAAAATAATTTCAGTTGGTCCAATATTCAGTGACAGTTTGATAAATGAAGATAGGAAACTGTAATAAAGAATGCACCAATGAAATAATAAAATTAATCAGAACTACACTGGGTCACATCATCAACTCTAGAAGACACAACACCTGCCTACTATGATAACTTAAAAAAACTGCAAAAATCATGACATTTAAACACCAAATGTAGAAAGAGGATCTGCAATTTACAATGAGAAAAATAAGAAAATATCCACAAAACGTGGCCTAAAATTCACAAAACAAAATGGCGGGAAATAACAAGCAAATATTTTGCATTCTCAGGAAAAGTTGTTTCCTGAGAACAGTCCTCCAATGAAAGGACTATACTGGGCCTCCCCAGTGGCGCAGTGGTTGAGCGCTGGGATGCGAAGCTGCCCGCAGCCTCTGCAGTGCTGGATAGATCCCCTGCTGCTCATAAATAAATAAATCAATTAATTGATTAATTAATTAATTTAAAAAAAGGACTATGCTGTATGCAAAGTCCTCAAATGCATCTCTCTCTCATGTTTCATTTAACAGGTACACAGGGAATAAAATGTTCTACAAAAAATGAGTAAATAAACCAACAGAATTAAAGACATATTAGATTCAGTTAATGAAGGATTCAATGTAGTAAAAAGGAAGTTTTCTTGATGATGATTTTAATGGACGTCTAAGATGCCTTTAGTACAATAGCAATGAGATGTGAGCAAAGGTCTGGATAGGAAAAAAAAAAAATGAGAAAAGGATCCCTGACAGATTTCCAAAAAGAATAAATTGGAACTAATGATACAATTTACATGTTTGATGCTATGTAGGCAACAAGAGAAATTTAGTTGAAATTTTTTGAGAAATGTTCATAAAAGAAAAATCAGATACTAAGTAACTGCACTATATGAGCATGTGTAAATCCCAAGGGCAGAAAGTAGCAAGGCACCTGACTACCAATAAGTATAATACTGCCTGATAATTATAAATAATATTTGACATGACATCTCAACATCAAATTATGATCTCATTTTTAATGGGAGCCTTGGAAGAGAGAGAAAATCAATGGGAAAAGGGAAGGGGGTTGTAAAATAGATTGATTACACATTTCCATAACTGTAAATCACTAAATAGTGGGTAAAACTGGAGATGGAGAACAGAAAATCAATAGAACATACATATTATATACAATTATATAATTAATTTTTAAACTATTAAATATTTTATTTTTTACATTTTTAAAGATTCATTTTATTTATTTATGTGTACAAGAGCTGGGGTGTAGGTCAGAGGTGTGGGGGTGAGAGGATTCACCAGAGAGAGTGGAAAGCAGAACCGGCAGATCCACTGAAATACACTGCTGAGGGGAGTAGGGGGTGAGACAGGTAGGGTCTGTTGCACCCTATGGGTCACCTTCCTGGCCAGGGATCGAACTCGTGCAGCAGTGTCTACCTATTGCTTGACAGTGCTGAGACTTAACCCCTTGTGCCACCAGGGAGGCCTTGGTTAAGGTTGTTGGCAGAACTTAGGTGCTGTTGTTGTGGCATTGAAAACCCCACTTTCTTGCTGAAACAGGGGAGACCCCTATTCAAGATTTTAAAGTAGTTGTCTGTGGAGAGTGAGGCAGTAAGTTGGGGGCTTTCAAAATCATACCCTGTGCTGATTTGCCTCTACTGGACATTGCTTGATGCAAAGCTCACACAGATCAAGCCGAGCTCCCTGGCCACAGCCACAGCCTCTCCTCAGAGCACAGGCATAATGAGGGTAAAGTACGGTAAAGTCTCAGCAGAGACTTAAAGAAACAGTGAGTCACATCTACACCAGGCGCAGCCTTAGTGGTGATGTGCTTTGAGAAGTTCAAGAAATCCCAGAATCTCTTTCCAAACGATGTAAGAGAGTCAAAGAGAACACAAAACAGAATAATAATTTCAACTATAACAATAGTACCCATGAAAGTGAACTTTATTACTTCCCTTCTAAGAATCCAGATGAATCCTAAATGCTTTATATGCTCTTACAAACTCTTAAGCACTAAGTCTATAAGGTCATTATAAGTGGACTCAAACAATAAAACTGATGCCACAGAATAAATTCATTACACAGTAAAAAAAGTTAGTGAAATAATTGCTCTGTTTTATGATCCAGCCTTAACCACTAAGAGATACTGTTTTCTCTAGAGGTGCAAAGAACTTTCAGTGGAAATGCAGAGCTGATCACATGATGGACCCACCAGAAAATAACAAGTACAAATATTTGACAAGACCATTTGTGACACTATTGTAAAAGCAAAAACTAGAAAAAAATCAAATTTAAATAATTTAAATAATGTACATAGACACACCCATATCTCATAATTACCTGTCACTATTAAAATAAATGAACTATTTTCTGCTTGATCAAATTTGAAAAGTATACACATTATGTAATACTCTGCCCATTGTAATTTTGCAATGCATCAGTTAAAATCTTTTAAAAGGATTAAAGTAGATTAAAGAGGTAACTTTGTAGGCCTCCACTGGTGGCACAGCAGTTAAGCACTGTGCTGCGAAGTTGCCCACAGTCTCTGCAGTGTCGGTTCGATCCTCGGCCGCTGGAGAGGATCCCACATGGCGAAGCAGACCTCTCCTGGCGCACCCGCTGCTCCCCTCAGCAGTGCGTTTGGTCAGTCTGTCTGTTCTGTTCCCCACTCTGGCTCTAGTGAATTCTCTCACCCTCCCGTGCTTCTGACTGTACCCAGTGCTTGTATAAATAAATAAGTGAATCTTGAAAAAAAATAAAAAAAGAGATAACTTTGCTATCTCACTATTTCTGGGAGGTGTGGTGGAGCTGGCTGCTGAAAAGATTGGTTCCCCATGAGCCTATACAGGGCGCCTCGTTTCCTTGGCATGTGCTCCTCTCCCAAGAGCACTGGTTGGCATAGCATTCTGCTTCTTCAGAGTTCCAGCAAAAAAGAGCTACCCAGCTAATCACGGAAACAGCAGTCTCACTTTGCTTTATTTGTTGGAAGCAAGTCACTAGTCAGGAGAGAGAGTACACACTGCAGGGATGGGGGTTGACAAGAGTGTGCAAATCAGCACACAACCATGGAGACTCACCTCTGAACTCAACTCACCATCCCACTGACTCAGCACACCCCACCAGCAAGACTCTGCCCAGTCAGCAAGAAAGTGGGGTTTTCAATGCCACAACAACAAACACCTAAGTTCTGCCAACAACCTCAACCGGGGCCTCCTTGGTGGCACAAGGGGTTAAGCTCAGCACTATGAAGCTATCCGCAGCCTCTGTAGCATGGGTTCGATCCCAGGTCCGGCCAGGGGCTGCCACATGGCACAGCAGACCTCTCCTGTCTCACCTGCTGCTCCCCTCAGCAGTGTATTTCAGTCAGTCTGCCTGTTCTGCTCCCCATTCTGTCTTTGGTGAATCCTCTCACCATCCCCCACACCTCTGGCCTGTACCCCAGTTCTTGTATGCATAAATAAATCTTTTTTTAAAATCTTAAAAAACAACAACAACAACAACCTCAACCCATTTGAAAGCAGATCCTGAGTCCTATGTGAGCAGGTAACCCTGGGAATACCTGGTCTAGTGTCTTGCGAGGCCTTTAAGAGAATCCAGCTAGGTTTTGTCCAGAATTCTGAGCTAAAGAAACTATGACTTAATCAAGTGGAGCTGGTCAAGCTGCTAAGTGTGTGATAATTTGTTACATATAGAAACTAATACACATCCCTTCCAAGGTCCTATCTGTATTCCAGTGTGAACTGCTTTCAAAATATTTTAGCAGCTATTGCTTGCATCTTCCTCTATAGCTATAATTTTTGTTTGAGGTATTTTATATTCCCTTCCTAAAATATTTTCTATTGTATCATCAGGTTATCTTACTTTTTAAAAATTCTATCACTGGGCATATTATAGCAAGTCACGTTTTGAGCAAATAGCCCTTTGAAGTATGTGTCAACATTACTATTCAACAAATTATTTGTTCACTGGATTAATGTTTGATATTAGTTATTTCATAATTTGTATATAGATGAGCTTGTAAGTTGTTAAAAATGACTGGAAAACTGAACTTTTACAAACTGACATAGTAAGTCATAGTTGATTTTTATGTTTAAAAATTGAAGACTTGATTGACAACTTCTGCTCTAATCTTTGTCATGTAATAAAAACATGAATTGATCTTTAAGATATATTTCTGATTTCTTGACCAGTATTTGTACAAAATTTTCTGCTATATTCCCTTTTTTAAACCTAAATTCTTAGCATACACTGATAAGCATAAACAACCTATTTGTATATTTAAAGGGGTGGCACAAAGAAAATCATTTTATTTAGTCCTGATTTTAAACATAAAGGAAAACTTTATAAACCATATTTCCATATATTTCAAGGAGGAATATTTAAGTTGTGCATTTATCCATACTATGCAGCTATTTTAAAACTGTGGGTCTTTCACTGGCTAGGATCTATACAGTTGAGATAACTATAAAAGGTATAGCTATAAAGTGATTAATCCTGAGTCAGGAGGTTGTGTTTGTATTAGGGAACCAACTAACTTAAAAAAATATATAATTCAAATACATAGACCTGAATAGTTAGTCAGTTAAGGGGCAAAAATGATAAATAATAATATGAATAGGTTTAAAAACCCTAACAATTATGTAGCATGTGAAAACTGTGTAGAAATTCGATAGATACACTGGAAAATAAGCCACATTTTCCTTGCATGGTCTAATGATTTCAAAGGGAAATTCTATTTTAAACACTTTCATATCACCACGTTGCCTAAGGAAGCATAGACAATTAAGCTTAAGATGTAAACTTACTTTATATATGAACTAAGCTATATTTATAGATATATGAAAGAAATCAGGTAGAAAATATTAAAGCCTTAGGCTAAAGAAAATATAACACTTGTCTCTATACTTTTAAAGAACTGTATTTTCTCCTCCTGGATATTAAATTTTATATGGTCTGCAATATCCTGGGACCATATTGATCTACCCAATTAATGCACCACATTCAGTACAACAGGTGCAACTGGGACCACCTTCTGGTTAAGTCTACTTAATTCACTATTATCTGTCATAATGCATCTGAGTTTCCCTGAGGCAATATGAATGGATTGAAGAAAGACACAATAGTGATTACATCCCTATATTCTTTATAATACAATAATCTCTGCATTTCCTCTGGGAACATGGTGCTACATTTGCTTTACTATGTTTGAGGTGTTTTAAGTAATGAATTCATATGAAACTTTTAGAAGGAAGATATTTTTTATTAATATATTTCTTTACTACTATTTTATTTTTACTGAAATACCTACGTAAGCTATAATAAATCTGTTTGCTTTCAGAATTTTACCTCAATTTAAAATGTATATATTATTTTATACCTCCCAATTTAACAGTTCTTTCAGTCTGTCAGTCAATGTCTTAGAATTGAATGCAAAATTTGGGGCCTCCCTTGTGGTGCAAAGGGTTAAGACACAGCCTATTAAGCTGTCCGCAGTACTGCAGTACAATTTAGGTCCCTGGTCTGCCAGGGAACCACCCACACTGCGTAGCAGACCTCTCCTGCCTTGCTTGCTGCTCCCCTCAGCAGTGTATTTTGGTCAATATGCCTGTTCTGTTCCCCACTCTATTTCTGGTGAATCCTCTCACCACCCCCACACCTCTGGCCTGTACCCCAGCTCTTGTATGTATAAACAGATAAATCTTTAAAAAAAAAAAGAAATGGAAGGTTATGTCTTCATATTCTTACATTCCCAGAGCTTATATTAATTTCTAGATGGACCCCATAATGGGTATTACTGAATTTTGGGAAAAAAATAGAAATCCTTGATTAATTAATCATGTTTTATGTATCATCAGTGTTGTTAGCTTGCAGTGTACTTTTTCTGTTTGCTAATAACCTCATAGCTAGCTATTAAAAATAGCTTTAATGAACAAAGAATATGAGAAAATATTTAGAGTATTTTTCTCTAAATATATTAATACTAAAATGTATTTATTATGAAAAAGATAAGCAAATGTTAATGTAAAAACACTTGTATAAAACAGAATTATTTAATTAATGACAATGAAGTTTACCCTCCTAACAAAGTGTTTGAATTTGCCTTGGAACTCATTAGACTGATAATATATCCAGTGAAAATAATTCAACCTTTAATTAAAAGATAATTTACAGGATTTAACAATTTAATGAGATAGCTAAAATGAATTAATTGCAATTGAAAGCAATATTTATACTTTAGTAAAAGATTACAATTAGTTAATTATGCCAAATATTTTATATAAATTAAAATCCTGCTATTTCAATTATAACCTAAAGTTGTTATCTTAATATATGACATTATTACAATAAATATTAAGTAGTTACTATATCTCACTGAAGATATTAACAGCATATGAAAAAACACAAACAGTATCATTATTACTTTAAGCATAATACTCAGAATAAACTAAGGGATTAAAAATACAGCTCCTTTTAGAAGATTTAAGTGGTAAACATTGTTATTAATATTAATGTAAATTAACTATTTTAAAGTGTATTATAGACATGTTTTCACATGTCTGATTAGAACACGAGACTTGGGGAAGTCCATTTATCATTGAATCTCTTTGAAAAAAAACTGGTTAGCACACAGGCCATACCATTTTTTAAATGTATATGTTTCCAAAGAACTTGCAGAGAACAAATTTTACCTGATATAGAACGAGAGCTTTTGATGCTAAATATTGACCTATCAATACTCTTGTCGACAAGTGACTTGAAGAACTCTTTATATGAGCTTACTGATACAAAGGAAATAAACTGGAATACTAAACAGAGAAATGCTTCAAGTAATGAACAAATGTATACAATGGAGATTTTATCTTACTGAGACCTGTGAAAATGATCATAAAATGCACATGCATACAAATACATGAAATATACTAAAATTACCTAATTTTTAAAAATTAAAACTTTTATAAGGCAATCCTCACTAAATTTGAGAGGAAAAATGAAGAAATGTATTTATTCAAATTTGCCTCTCTAAATTATATATTTGTATCTACATTTATATGTATATCAGTATATTTCTTAGGAGAAAATAATATTATAAAAATCTGAATGACTTGTTTTAAAATATTTTTGCTGCTTGGAAAATATATAGTTTTATGATTAACACTTCTAATACATAATTGTCATTTTTCAAACTTCACTTACAAACAAATATTACATAATACCCATAATGAGTTCTCTAGGGGCTATAATCATTCTTAATGTAATAAATTGTACGTTTTCTATAAAATATAGTTTAAGTTAGAGTTAGCTTTATCACAAACATTAGTGCTTAATGTGCATATGTGCAAGCATTTCATAGTTCTCCCTCATTTTTCTTTATCTGTCCATAATAGATAAGCAGATTTCGTCTTACTTGTAATTAATGTATCTTTTTCCAGTGGTCCATGAAATGTGGTACATACATTTATATGAATTATAATTGATAAGTGAACTGAATTCTAACAGTCTTGGAATCAGGCTGCTTTGTTCTTACACAAATGTTCCAAAAGTTCAAGAAAATTTTTAGGAATATAAAAATATTCAGTGTTGTACAAGGCATATCTTACAGTAATTGGCATCCAACTGAAAGTTATTTCATTTGCCAAGTGGAAAAATACCATCATTGAGAAGAAGAAAGGTCAGAATAAACACACAGGTTACATGTGCAATATAAACACATGTAGAAGTTCTGATTAGATTGCTATTAGTCTGCAGCTACTATGAACTCTTATCCACCCGGCTACCCAATGCTTAGTGTTATTTTATGCTTGATTATTCAGTAGCTTGGTTGAACTATTTTAGTGGAGGCCCTTTGTTCCTTTAGTGTGAAATATCTGATGTACTCCTGGACATGCATTCTTTGCTTGCCCAGAATCACCCTTGCGTGAATGAGGGTTTATCGGTGTTTTCTCCAACAGCCTGTTTCCATCATCACTCTCATATCACACCCAGTTATTGGTCTCCAATCTTTTTGGACCAAATATTCTAGTGTGTTTGCTTAGTCCTTAGGAAAGAAATCACTCTATGTCATCTGGTCCGATTATATAAAATGTGTTGTTTCTTGAAGCCATTCTTTGAGGTGTGTTCCAATGCAAGAAGGACTTTTCTTAGGCATCCCTTTCTCTGGTTCTTTCTAGTAAACTGCATACTATTTTTCAGCATTAGGTTTGAAGTTTCCCATTCTCTAATCTAGTCCAAATAAATCAGTTTAGTTTGAGAGAGCTTCAGAAGTCTGTTATTACACAGCCTGCTTCTTCCTCATGATGAACACAACCACTGTTCTGAGCTAGGCACAGGGACCCAAGCTCACTATTCAGAAGTGAGACACCTGCTCTCAGTGGGTTGGGTGAGGAGGTGGCCTCTGGTCTTGTCTTTCTCAGAGTGAAAACACCAGTCTATGAGTAAGCTGGGGTGAGAAACAACGTGGAGGAGAAAACCCCAGAGCTCTAAGCTGCTGTTACTTGGAATGAAGTCATGTAACTCAGAGCTGGGTACAGGATGTGCAGGAAGCTCGCTGTCTGGGAGATGCTGCAGCCCTTGAGTAGGAGATGGGAGAGGGAGCAATAACTGGGTTTTGAGCTAAACCTACTGAGCTTCCATCAGCTGAACCACATAGTGGGGGTGAAGAGTGAGCCAGGCTTCAAAGCTGCAGGGTCCTACTCCTTTTACTTCAATTTAGTCGATTTTCATGAAAGAAGTTTCTCATTCCCTCTGCATCTCTTTCCATTCAGATTAGAAATTTCATCACAGCTTAATAACTTACAAGCTAAGTGTTCATACCATCCCAGAAAAGTTATAAGGGCATATCAGATCATAATTATTCCCAGTTTTTCATTGGTGATAGCTGAAATAATTATTTTAAGTAGCTTTCTTGAGAAAATAAAAATAACAAACAAGTAAAAAGACAGCAATAAATTGCAGAAAGCACTTCATAAATGTTTATTGAGGAAGTCCATCAATTCAATTTTCCTGTTCTTTCTTTCAATTAATTTACTCCCTTATCTCTCACTCAGAATTTTACATCTACAGTTTACATAGAAAATGTAAATATATATTTTTTCCCCTCTGGATCAGTAATGGATGGCCTGGTTAAGGTATCAGTATGTCCTTTATAGAGCCTACCTCCTTCCAGAAATAATGTCAAGCAAGTTGTACAGTGACATAATTTATTATCAAGTGTTACACACAGGGCAAAGTCCTAAAGCAAATTAAATATGCCTGGTTGGTTATATTGTGAAAGTTGATCATTTCAATTCTTACATGTTTTTACAAGAAAAACAAAATAACTAGCATCTATTTTTAATTTAAAAGGCAATTCACTGCCTGAAAAAACAAGGGCTTTATATTGTGTACTATACACTCAAGATATTTTATTACTATTGTAGAACCCCGGATGTGTGCCTTAACATGTCAAGGGCTGATTCCACAGCTCTAGACCAAGGTTCAGTAGACCATTGGCAGTAATTAGCAGAAATCTAGTGATGTTGCTCTATCTTTTTTCAATCTCCTTTTTCTAGTCTGTGAAATGCTTCATTTAAACTAGATGCAATTTTGTCTTTTACGATAAAATATAATGGAGGTAGAGAGCTACCCATATAGATAATTATAAATGTCAACATTATAGGAAATGTGATTAAAATATTAGACAAGTATGATTTAGTGTTGTGCTTAAAATTAATACCAGATTATATATCAACATGTGATTCCGCCAATAGAGCACTTTCTTGTTTACAGTATTATTGGAAAGCATTTGATTTGAATAGGAAATGCAAAAAGGAAGCGCCAAAATAACTAAATAAAACATAACTTGGAAATCATACTTATTTATTTATCTATTTATTTATTAGCTTTGTAACCTTGCAGAATGTATAGAATCTCTTTAGTTTTCAATTTTATCCTCCATAAAATGAATATCTAATTACCTTAAAATGCTCTTTGGGATTTATAGCCACTTAACTGCTCTATCATAATACTAATGCTATTAATGATACTAATGAGAATAAAGTTTATTTGCTATTATGAGCAACATAATCATCATGTATCAGAAGAAGTATGGTTCACAAAAAGTATCGGTCCCTAAATTTTCAGATTGAGGACATACTGAAAACCTTGTTCCTGTAATACTACCACACCCAGTTTCTCAGGAGAGGAGACAATTTAATGTGTCCACTTTCACTTGTGGGCAACATCGCCTGGATGTGGAATCTGGCAAAGGACCTTGAATATGGTAGGCACCATGCACTCTCAAATATTTATCAGATTATCACTTGCTACCGAAAATGAAATTTGAAATTCTGTGTTACTCTGATTACCTCTCCCAAATAGGAAATCTATCAAATAATTTTGTTATTTTTCTTTACTTTGTTTATAAATATGATGAGACAAATCTATGCACTATTTGTTTTTTATTCAAAGGGAAATTTTAAAGCTTTGCATTAAACAGTGACTTTTTTTGTAGCTTAGTTAAAGCTCTCAAATAGTAGGTGAAAATTCAGCATTAGACCCATAGAAGGGAGTTCAATTGAGAATGTCATTGGAACTTTGATAGAGATTGCACAGGGTCCATATATTGCTTTGGGTAAGATGGTCATCTTAAGAATGCTAGTCCTTCCAATCCATGAGCAAAAAATACCTTTTCATTCCTTTTGTGTTTTTTATTTCTTTTACCAACATCATATAGTTTCGTTGTCTTCTGCCTCCTTAGGTAGCTTTATATCAGGGTATTTAATTCTTTTTGGTGCATTTGTAAATGCAATTGTTTTTTGATGCCTTTTTCTTTAGTTTACTACTTGCTTAGGAACACAACAGATATTTATATACTGATTTGTAGCTTGCCACTTCACTGTGTTGACTTAACACTTCTAGAAATTTTTAGTGGATTCTTTAGGTTTTTCTTTGAACGTCATCATGCCAACCAAAGAGTACAATTGTAGATCTGTTTTTAATATTCAAAAAAACTTCCATACTGTTTTCCAGAAGGCTTAGATGAGTTTACATTCCCACAGAATGTACAGGTTCCTTTTTCTACACACTCTCACCAATACTTGTTTCCAATCTTGTTGCTTTGGGCCATTCTCACAGGTGTGAGATGTTATGTCATTGAGGTCAAGGTTTGCATTTCTCTGACGGTAAGTGATGATGACCTTTTTACATGTGTCTGTTGCCCATCTGCATGTCTTCTATGGAGAAGTGTTATTTTAGCTCTTCTGTCCAACATAACGTGAATATAAGAACGTTGTTGTTTATATGAGTGGTATTTGAACATTTTCCTTATCTGCATTTAACTGACCTCTTGTATTAATTTGGAGATATTATTCAAATTATGAAAATATTATGAGATTACCAGAAGTGATCAATTATGGAGACATTGTGTTTAATGCTTTATAGAACTGCAACACATTTGCTGATATACCTAAAACTGTGCTCGATTTCAGAGACATTATTTCATATTTGAAAGCTTCAAACTTTCAGGGATGAAATACTTGCATACATAGGAAGCTAGTATGACAATTGTTTATGTTTAACTCCCAAGGAATTCTGGCTCAATGAAGCATTTTATTGACTGATACATATTCAGACACTAAGGTGGACCAGCTCTTAGATTTTTCAGAAAACACTATGATTTTTCAGATGACATGTGTTCATTTTATAGTAACAAATCCTTTTGCAGACTTGCTTCATATTAAAATAAGTGACTTTATGCTTTACATAAATGTCTTAGTTTCAGTGTAAACTTGCTTTGTGGACATCGACTCCGAGAAACAACTAATTTTGTAATCAACTTCACGTGACATGTTTTCTGTAGAACTTCCAATTATAGTTTAACTTCTTTTTTTTTAATTTCATTTTTTAACATTTGTGTTTATTAATTAATTAATTATTTTTTTAAAATGTATACAAGCACTGGGTACAGTCAGAAGTGTGGGAAGGTGAGAGAATTCACCAGAGCCAGAGAGGGGAGCAAAGCAGGCAGAGCAACCAAAGTACACTGCTGAGGGGAACAGTGGGCGGCAAGAGATGTCCGCGAGCAATGTGGGACCCTCCTCCAGTGGCTGGGGAGCAGCCGGGGATGGAACCGGTGCTGCAGAGGCTGTGGGCAGCTTCGCACCCCAGCGCTCAACCGCTGCGCCAGAGGGGAGGCCCTATAGTTTAACTTCTAAAAATACACCTAGTCTATAGAAATATGTGCACGTCTATCTAGAAATGGGTCAATAGGTTTGTTAAAATATATAACATTGATAAAATAATAACAAAAGTCTATAATTAATTTCAATAAGGAGGTCGAACTTGATTCTCTTTACTCATTATTTTAATTCATATTCCTGATGTTATATATAAGTGATAATCTTTAAGTTCCTCAAAGGTATTTATAGCTAGAACATAAGAAATTTTCAAGTGAATGTGTTCAATGTAACAGATTCTTGAAAATAAATCCTTGTAACACAGAGTTTTAAAATCTCACAATGAAGTGAATAGTTTTCTATATTAATTATTTTGCAATATATTTTATATTTCTTTAACAGAAACATAAGTTCCTTAAAAGGTTAAGTCCTGTGGCCAAACCTGGTAAAGACCCACAATGTCTTCTGAGCTAGGAAATACTGAGACCAGAATTTAAGGAGCCAACAGAAGCTAACAGATACTTTGTGACTAGGACACTAAAAAAAAAAATCTGTTTTACACCATAGGAAGTCACATATTTAATATAAATTTATTGACAAAACACATCAACTGTTCTTAAATGCTCAACAAACTCATTCCCTAACACATAGTAAATGCTTCACTTATGATTTAAAGATTGTATGACTATAAGACAATACAAATATCTTGTATTTTATATAAATAAAGCATTTGAGTATTCAATATTGAAAATATAAAAATATAAAAAACATGTATCTAATCATAGCTAATCATTTATCCATATACCTAATTATATACCTAATCATATCCATATACCTAATCATTTAATACATATACATAATAAATTGACATTTTAGATCATCACTATTTCTGTTATTTTTCACTACTGCTATTTAATTGTGCTCCTCAAAATATCATATCATTTTGCATATACTGTGCTAGAATAATCACAGTGAATTAGTTGGCTTTGTTACTGTGCCATCATTTGTTGGTGTGGAACAGAGTCTTATTCTAATATTATTCCATGAATCAGATTGACAGCATTTTATACCACTCTAAACTGAAATGACTTTTCTTTCCCTCTTTAATTATATTACCCTTCAAATCCCTTGTTAGAGACTCATTCATTCTAAAAGCCATTAAAACTACCTGAGTTCACAATAAAGACTACAGGCAAATTATAATTTATTGTTAAATTTCATTATCCCAAAGGCAGTGTATTTTCTTAAAGTAGTGAGAATATTAGCTTTCTAATTTTGAATTGGGCTTTGAAGTCTACGTCTTTTTAAACAAAGGGAATAGTCTTACACTGTCAACTTGATATTAATTAAACAAAAATGATCTCTTAATAAAAATGACATTCCAATATACATGGTCATAGTTCACTGATTTCATTTTTTTAAACCTCCTTCTTTTAAATAATTTACCAATGTACATTTCTAGTCTAAACTATAATGACAGTAATAGTGCTAATCTTTCGTAGGTGACTTGGGGATTCCTGTCACTCAGTACCTTTATTCAGATCATGCAGTAGAAAAAACATTGCATAGCTGTTGAGTAGCAGGTAGCACAAATTAAAGTAAAAGACAGAGAATCCATAATCATGGAGAGTGGTACCAGAGAAACCCACTGTAAGACCACCCTAATGGCAAGCATAAGGCAAAAGTTGATCCCTGCCAGGCTAGTGAATAGAGACCATTTATGCTGATAATCTTTTGTAAATACATTATTGAATTTTGTAAATTAATTATTGAGTATGTGTTTTGCAAACTGTGATTATTCAGAAGTATTTGACCTATCTACTATTTCATCAACATTTTCATTACCTGGTACTGACTTTTAACATTAAGAATTTTAAAATAATATTAACAAGCTGAATCTTTGAAAGCAATCTTCTAGTTACAAATGTATTTTCTGATAAATAAAGATACTGTGAGTGGATAGAATTGTCTTCCAGTAAACTTAATTCATATATCAAATGATAAAAATTACATATAAAATAAGCAACCAAAATAAATTTTCTTGGTAATATTTTATCTACATACTATAATATCTAAACAACATAATAATTCTATCTGTTTAAGATAAAACATTTGTGAGCAATTTTTTTTAAGAACAAGTGAGTGCATCAGGCTGGATTAAGAAAAAAAAAATCAAAGGAAAATAATCCATCACAGTTTAATCTAAAAGATCAAGAGATCCTTAAAATATGTAAATAAATTGCAGGAAAATATTTGGGATAAAGACAGAATTTCACAAATATAGGCATCATAATTATTAAGAGGTAATGTATAACAGTGAACAGAATATAAGATCATACAGGGCATAGGAAAAGGTATAAAAATTAACCAGTTTAAGATTATAAAGAAAATTATCTCTTCAACTTCCACACTGTTGTGTATCTATAACCCTGGAGATACTTATTCCTATAAACATGGATATTGATATACTCCTCAGAATAAAGATAGACACATTGTTGTCTAATGTAGCTATTGACATATATTGTGAAATATTTGTTCACATATTTATGTAAACTCACACATTTATGTAAACTCATCAAGCAAGAATATAGGATATCATAACAATGTGATTTTATTTTTTTCTCAAGGTCATAATTTACATTTTTTATTTAGTTATTTAGTTTTTTAAAATCTTTTTTATTTATTTTTTTAAAGATTTATTTATTTATTTATACAAGCACTGGTTACAGTCAGAAGCGCGGGAGGGTGAGAGAATTCAACAGAGACAGAGTGGGGAGCAGAGCAGGCAGAAGGACCGAAGTACACTGCTGAGGGGAGCAGCGGGCGGCAGGAGAGGTCTGGGCGCCATGCGGGACCCTCCTCCGGTGGCCGGGGAGCAGCCAGGGATCGAACCGGCGCTGCAGAGGCTGCGGGCAGCTTCGCAACCCAGCGCTCAACCACTGTGCCACCGGGGAGGCCCATAATTTACATTTTTTAAATTATACACACAATTTCTATTCTGTGAATCCAGTGTTGTCTATTTTTTTCATATTCCCCAGGATCAACATTTCATCATATTAAATTTTAGTCATTCTCTGGAGAATTAGAAATTACTTTGGTAATTTAAGGGACAAAATAGGTCAGTAATGTGACTTTCCAGTTTTATATAATAATCAAAATTCTGAATTTAATATGCTAATCTACTTCCTTCCAATAGATTATAACTGTTAAGACGGGAAGAGGGTAGCTGAGACAAAAGAGTTTATACTGGAATATTTCTGTCTTCTACGTCTCCTCCATTTGCAATTTGTGTATTTTGACTCTTTAGGATTAGTGAAAGGTAGGAACTATTTCTGCTTTCAAAGATCACCGCTCCCTAGACCTGGTATATGTTTGACATTCTCCTTCAGAAGCTCTCACTCTCTAACCTTTACCTTCTTGACATTAGCATCTCAACTTCAACTGATAACTTGCTATGAATTTTGCACTCAATGCCAGCTGCCTCATTTGAAGGTCTTAATGCCTCTCAGGATAGAATGACACAAGATATACAGGACAGGTTAGGGTACAACAAGATGGCATCACGAGGGCCTCGCTGGTGACCTAGGAGTCAAGTCTCAGCGCGACCACCAGAAAGACCAAAGTTCGATCCCCTGCTAGAGAGCTACCCACATGGTACAGCAGACCTCTCCTGTCTCAGCTGCTGCTCCCCTCAGCAGACCTCTCCTGTCTCAGCTGCTGCTCCCCTTGCCTGTTCTGCTCCCCACTCTGTTGCTGGTGAACATCTCACCCCTATACTTCTGCCTTGCGCCCCAGTTCTTCTACGTAAAAATAAACTTTTAAAAAGAGAAAGATGACATTGTGAGTAATTTTCTACCATCTCCTCTTTGCATGTGGTCCACCGAAAAAAATGCATCCTTGACCTGATGTCTGACTGCTTCAACAAATAAAATCAACATAAGTGACACAGGTCATAAAGGGTCATGCATGACAGCATGGTTTCTGTTTTGGAAATAAGATCTCCCCTTGGCAGGTGTGGTGACTACAGTGGATCCATCACCAAAGCACCATGATCCCATCACCAAAGCACCATGATCCAAAGCACCACAGTCTACTGTGCACGCTTCTTCTCTGATTCTTAACTGTTCCCCCTTCCCTAGATCCCTCTCTGGATGACTCAGTTCTACAGCTTTACTTTTAATTCTGGTAGGTTGTGACAAAAGCACTGAAAAAGAGAGGGGGAATATGGATTTTAAAACTGGATAAAGTTAAAAGAAAAGCTAACGCACTAGTATTCAGAAAAGTCATGTTTGCTTGCAATAGATCAGACCTGCTCTTGATCATCTATGTTTTGAAATCTCGGAACATTCTCTCAATCCAGTCCCCATTCTTACTGCAGTTCACTGTCCTAACTTGTTCTTTCTTCCTAATGTTCTTTATTTTTTTCATGTCAGAGCTGAAGATACTAAATGAGAATCTACCAGACAACAGCCAAAATAACAGACAGCAACGGTGTGATCATTAGTTGTAGAACATGTACACAAACAGATGACTTAGAGAAAAGAATCCCCTAAGGCTGGCTATCTTTGAATCATATTACTGCAGCTTCAGTTAGTTGTGGCCTATCTTAAGCCAAAAAAATAAAATAGTTAATGAGAATCCTGGAACCAAGCTTTAGTTCTACTTTTTAATATATTTTCCTTCTCATACTCTCTTAATTCCCCACCATCTGCTGTGACCTTATTTGCTCAACTAGTACGGGATCTTGGCATAAATGTCAACAGAACATCTGTCCTATCTTTTTCCCTTTATCTTATTCACACTTTCCCACAAACCCTTAAATTCATTTACACAGAGTAATTACATGGACCAAACTAAAATTATTAAAATACTAAAATTTCAGAGGATGGCATAAACGATTTTAAATTGTCATCTTAAGATTTAATCTAGAATTTCTTTTTTCTACAATTTAAAAATCTTTAAAAAAATCATTTCATCAATAAAAACTTTACCTTTCAGTGACTATACTTCAAACTATTTCAATAAATGTAATAGGAAATGTTACATTGAAACACAAGGCTATGTTTGAAGGAGGGTAAAAAATAATGTATAACATACATCTATTTGAGAGAATTTTCCTTTTCTTATAGTGAAATTGGAAATTCATGCATTATGAATGTCACTAAGTATAATGGAATCCTAAAACAAGAATATAAGGGAAACTACTTGTTCAATTGACAAGAGATCATATATGATTCTTGCTTGTACTGACCTCAAATAAATCTTTTGCAAGAGTTACAGTAGATGAATGTTTCCTACATATTCTCCTTCAAGAAATCCCCATGAGATTTTTAACCTTTGTTGTGTTTTTAACCTATGTGTTTGTTTTGTTTTGTTTCTCTGCCAGGGAGATGCCCACATGGCACAGCAGACCTCTCCTGTCTCACCCACTGCTCCCCTCAGCAGTGTATTTCATCAGTCTGCCTGTTCTTTTCCCTGCTCTGTGTCTGATGAATCCTCTCACCCTCCTGCACCTCTGGCCATAACCCACCTCTTGTATAAATAAATTTAAAAAAGGCTTACAAATATTATTTAGAAGATTCATATATTCATTCATATTATGATGACCCTGAAGAACTTGTATTCATATCTGTGTGTTTTCCATGTGGAAGTCACCTTCTATCTCTATCTTATTGGAAATCACATTCTCCATTTATAATTACCTACATCTGTTATTATCACCATTTTACATAGCGGTATTTCCATTATTTTAATGGAATCAGATGCTTTGTGTAATCAGGTAGTACAAATATCAACTGGATTTTTCATATTTTCAGTTGAAAACATATAACTTGCTAAAATAGACACTTTAGATAAGAGATTACATGATATTATTTCTAATTTATTTTACTAACTTCACTTACAATAATTAGCTCTACCTTAGTAAGTCAAAGGGAAAACAAGTATTTTATTGTATAAAATTTAAAGTCACTATTGTTGGCGCCTTACCTCGTGGCATCAGGATACTTCCCCCTTCCGTGATTGGCTGTGCTCCTTTTGGCCCAGTGCGCATGACGGCCTCCGGCGCACCAAATAAGGTTATGTGTTTAATCATTGGCTAGGCACTGTTGACCTGCTTCTTCCGCTTCCGGTCCCCAGCTATAAAGCCCCGCCGAAACCGAAAGTAAAAGAGACCTGCGATAGCTGAACCAAGAGTGTACGTGTCTCCCTCCGTGGTGTACCCCTGTTCTTCAGGTTGCTGCTCTCCCCTCGAGAACCTCGTTGACCAGTCCGCGGGCTAGGGCACACTATGGCTAAATTTCACAAATGTTATGTGAAAAAATGTAGAAGTATTTCCATTTTATATGGAAATTATTTGTTAACATTAGAGGTAGATCTTAAGAGTTCTAAACAGTAATCTATTAATATGTAAACTGGGGATTAAGTTATTTTATTCTATTCATTCAAAATTGTCAAACAGATAACTAATGAATAGTTGAGAATTAAAATGCACTACTCAGGGCCTCCCCTGGTGGTGCAGGCGGTTGAGCACAGCACTGTGAAGCTGTCTGCAGCCTCTGCAGCACCGGTTCCATCCCAGTCGGCCAGCGAGGGTCCCACATGTTGCAGCAGACCTCTCCCGTCTCGCCCACTGCTCCCCTCAGCAGTGTATTTCATCAGTCTGCCTGTTCTGTTCCCCACTCTGACTCTGGTGAATTCTCTCACCCTCCCACACTTCTGACTGTACCCAGTGCTTGTATAAATAAATAAATCTTAAAATAAATAAAATCAGATCTGATACCTTGAGCAGTATACTATTCTACACAAATAAAAGTTAAGGCTAAAAAACATCAACTCATTTGTTCTTATTAAGGTTGTTCACTATAATTCTTTTCTCATAGAGGTGAAAGAAATGATATCTGATTTCCTCTAACATCTATCATAGCAACTCCTAAAACATTAGAAGTTACTCCAGGTGAAAGTTATTCTTTGCTCTATCTCCATTTGATAGTACATTATATAAAAAAATCTAGTGTATAATCAAAAGTAGATTAAATATATAAATTAAGTTCAATATATTCTTTATTCTAATAAATTACAAGAAAACCACGTCTTGCTTGAACCACAGTGACATCTTGTGGCCTAAAGTGTTTTGTTTGGTTTTATGTGTAAATCTTTGTTCGAATTTTCTGACTCTCTTTAATTCAAGGTATTAACACAGAAGTTTTCACTAGCAAGGATTGTGATCAATTACTAAACATTACAGAAAAAAAAAGTTAGGGAAAAAAGTTTATTTGACAGAAAACATGTCACAGGCCCATTGTTGATCTAATTTGTTTAGAAGAGACTGTATTGCTTAAAGTACTTTTTATTTTCAAATATGAAAAGAACATGCAGAAAAGGTGATCTCAAATTCATTCCAACTTCCACAACAGATAGTCTTAGTGATTTTATTTGCTGTGTATTTATAAATGAATCAAGTAACTAATGTGAATGTGACTTCAATATCTCCTTTTTAAAAATTACTATTTTTGTATCCAAGTAACACTGCATTATAACATTATATAAGTTTGAGGCCTCCTCATGGAGAATCAACATGTGTATATAACATCTTAAGTTCAAAACTAAAAGTATGAATCTATCCTTACAGTTATCTACATTTTAAAAGCATTTTTGCCTCCATTTTTATTGCAAAATTTCTTTGTTTCTTTGGGTGCATAATGATAACTATACTGAAGTTATAATTTCCATAAGACTCTTTTTTTCTAGTTATTTTAATATTTGCCAGATGGCTTCTGATTATTTTCAGAGTTCCCCAGGGTTCCATATTGAATGCACTAAATCACAACTTCAGATTTTCAACAGGAAACTCAAAAAGCCATATCACAACTACTATAAAAATATAAGTATGAACTGAACAATAGTTCTTGATCTGAATACATAGTTTTATGCAGCAAAGTTAATTAAGAAATAAAAGAAGTGGTGCTAGTTTAATGCTCATTTTATAATAATATATGCATTAAAAGTTTGATAATACTCAGCTAAATGTAGTCATTTAGATGTTTGAAAATAAATTAGAATAATTGGGATATTATAAAAGGAGTAATTAAGTCAATTCCCACAGCATGAGCAGTGTATACTGATTCCTTTCATTCTATTGTTACTGTTCTCTAATTCAGGATTTCTTCTATAGGTTTCAAAATGAGTGTATCTGCTTGAACAGTTTTTGTTTAGTAGAAGTGAAGGCTATCATTTATACATTACAGATTATCAGGGTGAGATAATTATGGCAATGCCAAAAGCCTCATTTTGTATTTTATAAATGGGCACTGCATAAATACAATGATCCCTGAGTTGGCGACAGCTAACTTTAAACAAGTTTAAGGTTATATGTTGATTTAATTATTATTTATTATTATTGAGGTAACATTGGTTTAAAACACTGTATATAATTTAGGGGAACAGAGTGACACTGCCTCAGAAGTATGTGACCATACCACACACTACCCATTTACCATAAATCACTGGGACTGTCACCATTTTGTTCCCAAGAAGATATCATATATACACACAGTGGAATACTACTCAGCTATAATAAATTATGAACAATGTGGATGGAACTGGAAGGGACTACACTTAATGAAGTATGTCAGAAGAAGAAAGGCTTCAGCTTAATTTAGTGGCTCTTCTAAGTGATAATTTCTGGAGTGCTTTTGACTTAGGAGTTTCTAGATAATTTATAAGAAATAGCCAAAAGACCACTCTTACATTATGTGATTTCTTTGACAGTAGCATAAATGTAGAGTAACTTATACATTCAATGAGATAAAATATTGTTCTATCATATCTACTCTTGTTAGTAGAATATTGAAATTTGCATAAATATAGGCCAAGGGTAAAGGTACATCTCTCAGATAAGAACCTGGCATTTCCTTTTTTTACATCTTTCAAAAAGTGTTTTTACCATTTCTATTATTCCTTCTAAATTTATTCCACAAATCAAGAGTAGTTCTTTGTAAATTTTCTTTTGCCTTATAAAGTTTTGAAAAGATCTGCAACCCATGATTTTTAAACAAGCAACACACTTGTTTAACAAAATCTGTAAGTTCTTTCCAGTGATGTGGAAATAGGAACATTGAAAGTACCAATTGGTAAAATGACCTATTTTTATGATTATTTTCTTTCTAGCATACATCATTCTTAAAAAAATAATGATAATCTTTTATGGTCTTGGTTCTTGAGAAATAGTGTGCTTTTTATTTTCAGAGGTGTTAACATATACCATTAAAATCCTAGACTTATAAGGAAAGTGAAGTTCAAAGATTTTTTATTGCTTAAAGTCAAAATGGTTTTGTCTTTAAAGATAAAGATGCAATCCACATAATAGTACCACAAAAAAATCATGTTCTTCATTATACATTGCTCACCCTCATATCATCATAAAGTCTCTTGATTATATTTAAATTTATGAAGTTAATTAAGGGAAGTTCAGGTCAGCATTTCAATTATTATACAGGTAATTGTAATAACAACAAATCATCATATCCTTGCATAAATAAGTCTTTATGTGACCACTGAAGTATGCAGCCTTCTAAACTCCCCTTTATAATGCCTCAAATATTGCTTCACATTGAATACTACTACTTAATATCATGTAATGAACACAGAAGTGGGTGTTTATGGTAAGCCTTCAAGAATATCTTCATTTGGTAAATAATCTACAATTACATAAATATCATTAAATCATTACATCTGATTATTTATTTGCAAATATTATACACTTAGTTACTTGAGTTCTCATGTATTTTATTGTTTTCCAATTGTATCTACTATAGGTTTTATTCAGCTCTACTCATAATGTACACTCAATTTACATTGCGTACATATTAAAATAACAAATTTTAAAATGACTGCATATTTTTTACTTATTTTTTAATACTCTGAAATGTGGCTTGGCAAGCACCTTTGTTATTAGGGACTATATACAAACATACATGTGTGAGAGACAGCAAGAGAAACAGACAAAGAGAAAGAAAAACAGGAGAGAAGCAGAGAATATAAGGATAAAATGGCAAAACAAGTATGAATACATGATAAAATTTGATGATTCTGGGCAAATATGACAGCTATATTGTTTGAGAAAAAGTTTTTAAAAATCAACTAATGATAACAACGACTTTAAACATAAAAATTAACATATTTCCCAAAATATCTCTAATTATTTTTGAGGCAACACATATATCAACATTTAACACATACTGTTATGTTGATATCCACAATCACGGAAGTGAGATATAAATACTTTATTTTTTAAAAAATATTTATTTATTATATAAGAGCTAAGGTATAGGCCAGAGATGCGGGAGGGTGAGAGGATTCAACAGGCACACTGATGAAATACACTGCTCAGGGGAGCAGCAGGCGAGAGACAGGGTAGGTCTGCTATGTGGGTATCTCCCTGGCCAGCTGAGAATCTGCCATGCTGCAGAGGCTGCAGACAGCTTCACAGTGCTGCACTGTGCGCCACTAGGGGGGCCAAAGTAAATACTTTCATGGAAAAAGAAATTATTCTATGGTAAAAGGAATAAAGACTTAAAACCAATATTTTTTTATATATACATTACCCCTCCTATAATGGGAAAAGACACATTTCTACAGCAGGATATGTAATACTTTGTTGGCAAATAAATAATTATTGAGCTGAGGAAAAAACATCTGTTAATTAATTTTGTGGTCCAGCACACACAGTTCTAAGTACTTTGATATTTCGGGGCAGAGACTTGCTTTCTCTTGTAGCATCTGGGTATTTTAGGGAAAAGTCATAAGTAGTTTTCTATCTGAATAACTTGGGCATCAGTATAAAACTGGCTAACACCTGATTTTATGGATTTAGAAAAATAGTGCATTTATAAATTCAAATCTATGAATTTTAAAAGGACAAATACATCTGTAACTTTTAGACCTCAAAGAGCATTAAGCACTATTTATCAGATTTCCTTTTCTGTATTATATAATTTACTGAAATGAGCATTGCATTAGCTTCAGAGGACACTGATTTTAGTTAGCATCTAATGTTACTAAAATGAAGCTGTAAGTCTTTCTATGCCTGATCATGTAAGGTGATGTGAGAAGAACAGTTTCAGAAAAAGCATTTAGTACCTAATTTATGTGGGCTAAAACAGAAAAAGTAGAAAAAAATAAATAGTGTAACTTGACTTAGAGCCAAAACTAACTTGAATCCAAACACCAAATGTGGGTATTTTTTGTTAGAACAATGTGGGTGTATAAGCAGAGGAGGATGTAAAAACAAATTGCTATTTTTTTATTGCAAAAATATTACACGATCTAAGAAGAAATACATATAAGAACATAACCAGAAATAAGCAAGAGGTGTAGTGATATACAAATTTTAAAAGGAAAGTAACACCATAGTATAAAATTTGAAAAACATGATAAGTAAAAAGAATTTTTAGAGAAAAATAGATGTATAAGCAGTTTTGTGAATAATGGTGAATAAAAATAAGATAAGAATTGTGTTAAAATTTCCCTGTGCAAATTATTTTTAATATTAATGATTTCAGCATTCCTACAAACATAATTATTGTATCTTCCTTATATAGATGATTCCAGAGTATAAACTTAAAGAAACTATTATTGAACAAAACTATCAAAATGTTGAATAAAAACCTAGTTATTTTTTAAAAACCTTCCCTGTAATATATATGTAGATTATTTCAGAGTGTAGAGTTAAATAAATTATTATTAAACAAAACTAACAAAATGTTGAATAAAAACCTAGCTATTTTTTAAAAACCTTCCCTGTAAAATACTTATGAATGATTACTGATACCCATTAGGGAATAAAATACTAGCATTTTATTTTATTTTATTTAAGATTTATTTTATTTTATTTTATTCATATTTTATTTTATTTTATTTTATTTTATTTTATTTTATTTAAGATTTATTTATTTATGCATACAAGAATTGGGTTACAGGCCAGAGGTACAGGGGGTGAGAGGATTCACCAAAGACAGAGTGGGGAACAGAACGGGCAGGCTTATGAAATACACTGCTGAGGGGAGCAGCAGGCTAGACAGGAGAGGGCTGCTGCACCATGTGGGTCACCTCCCTGGCCAGGGATTGAAATTGTGCTGCAGTGGCTGTGGATAGCTTCATAGTGCTGCGACTTAACCCTTTGCGCCACCAGGGAGGCCCAAAACACTACCACTTTGGCCGAAATTTATATGATATGACTAACCCAAAGTAAATATCATATAAAGTATATAAAAAAATTAAATAATTAGTGGTGTAAAGGCCAAAAAGTATTTGTTAAAACTTAACATCTACTTCTTACTGACATGCATCATGGGGCATATTATGTAAATTTTAAGAATATAGAAATTCAAATAAGAATTTAGGAATTCTACCCTTAATATGATAAGAAATATTTCTAACTGGGGGTTAAGTCTCAGTGCTATCAGCACTACTGCCCGGTTTCAATCCCCAGCCAGGGAGCTGACTCACATGGTGTAGCAGATTGTTCCTGTCTTACCTGCTGCTCCCTCAGCAGTGTGTTTCAATAGATCTGCCTGTTCTGCCCCCACTCAGTCTCTGGTGAATCCTCTCACCCCCTAAACCTCTAGTCTACATCCCAGCTCTTCAACGCAAAAAAAAAAAAAAAAAAAAAAAATCAGTAAGAGGGCCTCCCTGGTGGCTCAGTGGGTTGAGCGCAGTGCTGTGGTGAAGCTGTCTACAGCCACTGCAGTGCAGGTTCAATTCCCAGCCTTCCAGGGAGATACCCACACAGCATGGCAGACCTCTCCTGCTTCACCTGCTGCTTCTCTCAGCAATGTCTTCTGTCTGTCTGCCTTTTCTGCTCCCCACTCTGTGTATGGTGAATCCTCTCACCCTCCTGCACCTCTGGTCTTGTATAAATAAAAACAAATCTTTAAAAAAATCAGTAATCGGTTTCAGTAACAGAAAATTATATACGCCAGGAAAGGTTTAAATACTTAGAAAAAAAATAGTCTAGATTCAGGAAAGAGTCTTAAAGTATACAACAAAAACCATGACTGGAACATAACAATGAATTAGCTTACCTTGTCATTAAAAACAACTAAAGGCAAGACAGGAGAATAGTGGAGTTAAGATGTTTCTAATATATGAATAAAGTTATAAATATATACCAATATATAAACATACACAGATAAAAATATAAAGACCATAAACACAGATATAAGCAAATGATTCTAAAACTTAAAAAGGAAAAACAATGACAAAATGGACTAAAAAATGAATAAATAGGAAAGTGAGAAATTTAGATGGATAATAACTCTGAATATGTGTTAAGCCTCAATAGTAACAGTAAACTGAAAATTGAAACTAAAGTGAGACAATATTTTACTCATATAAACCTGGCAAAGCTTAATGTCTGTAAACATTAAGACACGATTTAGCAAAATGTACTGAAGTTTAACATGTGCATAATATGCATACAGTAAATTAAATCAGTCTTCCATTTACATGCCTCAGCATAACTCTCATACATGTGCAAAATTAGGAATAAAAATGTAATAATGGCAAAGTCTTAAATGACAAAGAAATTATGAGGTGAATTTAAAAAAAAATAGCTGAATAAATTCTATCAATAATAAAATGAAATACTACTTATCAATGAAAAATAAATCAACAATATCATTAATTACCTATGTCACCTTTACCCAAATATTATCAAATATTATCCAAGTATTAAGAATAAATGGCTACAGGAAACAAAGTATGGAATGATAACAGCTATAAAATGTAAATATATGCAAATCATATATTGGTAAGAAAAATTTTTGAGGTGGGATTAAGAAAGTATATGAAAAGTGTACAGGAGTTTCAAATTATAATAAATTGTCATAAATGATCAAGCTTTTGTTGAGTAGTGTGTGTCCATTAATTACAGTATTCTGTAGATTAATTTTGTATATTTAAAAATAGTTCAAAATGACTAAATAATGTAGAGTGAATAATATAAACTCAAAGTTAAGCAATTAATAAGACAAAGATGAAGAAACATTAACCTTTATAAATGAATAGGTACCATATATCAAATTGGAGCCTCATTTACTTATATAAGATAAATACTTACAGATTGAGGGGAACAGTAAGCTAAATTATTTTAAATATTTAAATAAAAGAGGATGGAATGCTATCATAGAAAGAATTTAAATTTAGGTGAAATTTTGTGCTATGCCATAGTTCTAGAAATGAAAAATGAAAGAATCATTTTAAATGTATTTAATTAATAAATAAAATAAAATAGAATTAAATAATAAGAACATAACACACACATACGTGCAACAGAATGTTAACTGAATACAACATAAATGAATATTCACTAAAAAATTGCCAATGTTTGTTTTTGTTTCCCATGCTGTTGGAGTTGAGTGCCCAAAAACATCCGTGAATCCAAAGTCATGAATATTTTGCCCATATTTTCCTCTCTGGATTTTACAGTTTTAAAAATTCCTCTTAAATTGTTATGAATTTTTTTAAGATTCTATTTATTTTTATATAGGATAATTGGGGTGCAGGCCTGAGGTGCGGGGGTGAGAGAATTCACCAGAGACAGAATGGGGAACAGAACAGGCAGAATGACCAAAATACTCTGATGAGGGGAGCAGCTGGCCAGACAGGAGAGGTCTGCTGCACCATTGGTTCAGCTCCCTGGTCAGGGGTCAAACTCAGGCCATCATGGTGGGCCCTCCAGTTGATATTGCTGACTTAACCACTAGGCCACCAGGGAGACCCCCCTTTTTTTGAATTTTTAAACATTTACAATTTTCTACATTGTGAATTTTATTTAAATAGCTCTTAGTACCAGAATTTTGTTTTACAAGTAATATAGGTAGTTAAAAAAATGGAATTCTTTTTATTGTTGAAAAAAAGCAATGATTTAATTTGTGAACAAACATAACTGACTTGTTAATCACAGAATAGAAATGAGGGAATCTGAAATTCTAGTACCTATATATGAGTTGAGTACTATTTCACTTTTTACCAAAACTGATTATCTAGTCATTCATTATGTTAGGTTTTGGAGAAATAGTGGAGAAGCTATAGTAATCTGGCTGAAAGTGAGTTTAGTTGAAAGAGGCTAAGAGTGACTCTATTCTCCCTCTTTATATTGCCAACAGCATCTGATATGAATGTTTATACCTATATGAAAGAGGGATTGTGAGACAGAAATAGAGGCAGAGAGGGAGATATAAGGGAGAGGAAAAAGTCTGTGTCTGTGTTTCCATCATCTCTGGGTTAAAGTGTCCGAAACAGTTCATTTATTTTGCCTAGTGTTTTACTTCCAATTTTTCTCATCAATATACTTGACCCTTTTAGCCAATTAAAACCACATTTAACTAGAACCAAGTGACTCCTTTGTGAACAATAATCTTTTCATGCAATTCTTATTTTCCGGAAAACACCCCTCAATTGTAGTATGCTTAATAATTTTGGAATGGATCATCGTTATCTGGGGATAAGTTTACCATTAAAATAACATTAATTGCAATAATATAGAAGTCCAAAGTGTCAATGCAATCTTTTATATTGTTAAACTTCATAGTTCATGGACTAAATGTCATATTTCTCTCTTCCCTCCATAGTGGAGCACCAGTGCTTTAATGCAAAAGTTAGTGGGATATAAACTATCCAAATTTATGAGTTACTTCTAAGAAATCTTCCCCAACCCTGATACCACCATGGCAGAAACATTAGCTAAGAGCTTACAAGTTATACTGGTCCTTAGGAATCAGGGCTTAAGAGAGCACTTCTAAGGGGCCACACGTGAGATGGATTTAATAGGAATATAAAACCAGCAGACGGAACTATGTCCTGAGATTAAAAAGGGTTTAGAATGATCCACCAGATACTCAGAATCACTGATCCAAAAAAGGCAAGGGGTTTACATCTTCATTTTTAAAGGGCTTTACTCAGCACAGAGCACCCTGGTGTATTGAAGAGTGTTAGTTCTTCCAGCTCATTGAGAACATATTAAACTATCTCCTTGAGACCAGCAACACATGATGAATATTATAACACAAAAATTGATTTGACATTGAAGTCCCTGGCACGTTTTATTCTATGATTCACGTGGTATCAAAGCCTCTAACATCTGTCTCTAGCCTATTCTAGTTTCTCCCTGTCCCTTTTTGTTGTTTGCAAATAAATTAAGTTTGGGGGTAAAGAGAACAGTTATGTATGAAAGTTTCAAAAAGAGAACAGTAATAATATCACACTATTTTTCCTTGCTCATTGTCCTAATTCCTAAATTCACCTTTTATGAGTCGCTATACAAAATGAGATCTATGTCCCATCTCATAGAAGGACCAAACTAAATCAACCCATTTCTAAAATCACTTTTATTTTGCTTTTCCCAGGGGTTATATGCTTATATTTTATTGCTATGAAGTATATATGTATTTATCAGAAAGTAGTGGTTTACATTTATGTATCCATTACCAATTTCCTTTTAATTATGAGTAAGATGAACTCATCATTAAGGATTCAAATTGTCAGCACTGACAGAGAAAAATATGTTCGCAAGTATTGATGCAAAATCTCACCTTTCTTCTATCACTATTGAGTTCTATGAATTTGTGTTTATCTATTTTTAATACATATCTTGACATGTTGCTGTCTATTTAACTAACTGTATGATTTGGATGGTGTTTCATGTATGAACATATACATTGAAAATTTTTCCAGTTTCTTTTTTTATTGTGGTAAAATAGACTTGCCGTGACAGTTAGCATTTTAACTATCTCAAGTGTGCACTTCAGTGTCATTCAGCACATCCACACTGCTGGTGACAACACCATCTACAAAACATTTCCCCTCCACTCCACATTATGAACTAGACTACTTCAGGTAAATCATCCAACATTATGAACTAGACTAATTCAGGAAAATCATCCAAATGGAACCATACCATATTTGTTTGTGTGGCTTGTTTTACATCATAAAATGTCTTCAGGGCTCTTCCATGCTGCAGCAAGTAGGAATATTTCATTCCTTCTTAAGGCTGAATAATATTTTATTGTCTGTGTATATGACATTTGGTTTGTCCTTTCATTCATCAATAACATTTGGGTTATTTCCACCTTTGGGCTATTGTGAAGAAAGCTACTATGGAGCCTGGGTGTACAAATATCTCCTTCTGGTTCATCTGGTTATATATCCAGAAGTGGAATTGCTACATTATATGAAAAGCCTATGTTTAATTTTTGAGGCAACTCCATTACTTTACACTCCCACCAGCAGTGACCACTGCCCGACAGTAAGCACATGGGACCCCAAAGCAAGATATTCCTAAATGAGCCCAATTTACTCACAGACCTATGAGAGACAAAGTAATTGTTCTGGGCCATGAAATACTGTGTTGTTTTGTCACAAAGCAATAAGTAACTCAAACAGAAATTGCTATCTGCAGAGGGGAGGGTGCCATAATTGAACTTACAGATGTGATATTAGTTTGGGGATTGGGCAGCACATGAAAACCAGAAAGTCCTCAGAGGATTTTGATGAAGAGCCAAAGGACACTGAGCCAAATATTACAAAATGCTGGAGGAAAAGATCCAGGTAATATAGATAAGGATCTCTCACAATACAGACTCCTACTGAGATGCAGACAGGAGGATGTGTAATGAACGGGGGACTTGGGGTAGGGTATTTCCACAGTGTTAAAAGTGCCAACTTCTAGGGTCCCCCTGGTGGTGCAGGGGGTGTCAGTGCTGTCAAGGTACCACTAGCCACTGCTCCATGAGTTCCATCCCTGGCCAGGGAGGTAAACACACATGGCGCAGCAGACCTTTCTTGTCTTGCCCGCTGCTCCACTCAGCAGTGTATTTCAGTAGATCTGCCTGTTCTGCTCCCCACATTTTCCTGGGTGAATCTTCTGCTCCCCTGCACCTCTGGCCTACACTCCAGTTCTTCTATGCATAAAGAAATGAGTCTTTGGAAATAAAAGTGCCAACTTAGTTGTGTCCACATGATAACGAACACATAGATGAGAGAAAAAAGAACAGGACCAATTGCAAGTAGATTTTAGACACAATAATAAATATCTAGGACTTACTGGGTTTAACAATAAAATTAATTTTCATGGTGATATAATCAGCAAAAGTCATATAAAATAATACATTACTTAAGGGTAAAACCATGACAAAGTATGTCAGTTAGTTAGACTTATTCTTAGACTCACTCTGTTAGTGAAAAAACTTCTGAAAATATTAAAGGAATTGCTCCACAGCACTTTGACTTTATTTTTTATTGTTAAAAATATGTATTTTATTTATTTATGTATACAAAACCTAGGGTCTAGGCCAGAGGTGTTGGTGGTGAGAGGATTCACCAGAGACAGAGCAGGGAACAGAACAGGCAGACTGACTGAAATACACTGCTGAGGGGAGCAGCGGGTGTGACAGGAGAGGTCTGCCGCGCCATGTGGGTCACCTTCCTGGCCAGTGATTGAACTCAGGCCATAATGGTGATAGCACTGAGTCTAACCCCTGAGCCACCAGGGAGGTCCCAGCACTTTGACTTTAAATATAAGGCAGAAAGATTCCTGACAGACAGATTAGAAAAAGTAGTAGTTTTCATTTCTTAGTAAATTTCAGTAAGATTTACAGTTGATAAGTAGAGTATGATAATATTTCAGGGAAACCATCAATTGAAAGGTACTTATCTTTAATAATTTTATATAGTCTAATTGTATTATTTTATTAAGACAATAACTGGCATTATATACTGCTTTTAATATGTATACTATAGCCATAATATTTTTCTCATATTTTTATATCAGATGGAAGTATAGTTACTTTCAGGTTTATGGAAGTAGCAAAATGTACTTTAACAATATTAAAATAAATAATGATAATGTCATATTAGTTGTTTACATCTACTTCTATAATTTATTATCAGGAATATGTTAGTGAGTCATATTTACCAGAATCAGTACAGTATTATTGTGTTATATGTTTCTTAATTGCCAATTAAACACATTTATTTATTTCAATAACAAAACTAGGTTTTTTAATTTACTTTTACTTAACTTTTTGATAAAGTGAATCATAGGTTTTGGTGTTTTTCATTTGAGCATGATTCTAGACAAGCAGTAATTTACTTTTAGCTTTTATTTTCCCTATGAACAAGAATAACCAGATTCACATCAGCAAGCTCTATGGTTAGTGAAAATAATTCAGCCTATTTTTTGCTTCAATGCTGTTTCAGTGTGGAAAGAATGTTGCATGGAGCTGAAAGTATTGTATCAATTTGCTAAAAAGCAATCTTAATCATTTTCCAGGGCTTGCTTTCTACATTTCCATTTTCATGAATGTATATTAACTTATTGTTGCATGTGAAGCAATATTTGTGGATTAACTTTATCAAATTTATATGTTTGTGATATCCCAGTGAGCATGAAACCTAGTTAGCTCATTGCACCTGTTCACATAATTGATTTCTGTATTCATTGGGCTCGGAGCAGGTTGCTCACGAGCGGTTAGCATGGGGCAGGTTCACCCACCTTGAGTGTAGTGTACCAATGATCCACCCACTGTGTAAGCGAATATAAAGTAGGACTTCACAGTCTTGAATATCATGAATAGCTGTTATTTTTTTTTCCTCTGAGCCATGAAAATGAATCACTATATATTTGCATTAGGGTATCCGCTTCCATATTTTTCCTTCATTTATAACTACATAATTTAAAAATGGAAGTGGATGGTGAGAATCAAATTACCACCATCCACTTCCATTTTTAAAGTGGGTATTTTATTATGTAGAGGAAATGTTAGCCAAAGATTAAAAATGCATATACCTGAGAAGAAAAAGATGAAACACATTAAATATATGTTTTTTTTCCTCAAACCAGCTTTTACCTTTGTATTTATATAATCATATTCATTTGGGTTGTGGCATGGGCAAATTATTACAATAAATCATTATTATTATAATAATCCACTGGCATCAAACACCAAGTGGGTAACTGTTTACCAATATTTCCCCATAGAATAATTAAATATGGCTATAAAATATTTTTTTCTGTTTATTTCACAAAGCATCTCAAAAGTACTTATATATTAATAGGAATTTCAATGATTAGTTTCTATGTCATCATAATTTCCAAATTAAGGGTTCAATAAAGTAAGTCCAAAGGTTTTTACAGCTGACTTCTCAGGATATTTGCAAGGTCAAAAAGCCTTAGACTGAATCACTAATTGGTTTATAATAAATGTACATGTGTGTGTGTTTGTGTGCTTGTGTGTGTGTGAGCCAGAGAGAGGAGAGAGAGAGAGATTAGAATGTTGTGTTTCTGGAGTTGTAGAAAATATCCTTTAGGAAAAATTACGTGAACTCATGATGCTGAAAATGTTTTTTTTCTGTATTTTCATTTGTGTAAAATTACTGTAGAGGGGCCTCCCTGGTAGCCTAGGGGTTAAGTCTCAGCACTATCACTATGATGGCCTGAGTTTGATCCCTGGCCAGGGAGCTGACCCACATGGCGCAGCAGACCTCTCCTGTCCTACCTGCTGCTCCCCTCAGCAGTGTATTTCAATGGATCTGCCCGTTCTACTCCCCACTCTGTCTCTGGTGAATCCTCTCACTCCCATACCTCTGGCCTGCACCCCAGCTCTTTTATGCATATATAAATCTTTTTACAAAAAGAACTGAAAATTCAGAAGCATAACCAGTTTATAGACAACACCTATCAAAGCACATGTTGAGTTCTAGAAAATCCCTGAACCAGCAACCAGTACATGACATTGTTTCTGCCATTGCAAGAAGACACCCATCAGGGAGGCAAAAAGCTGAAATAGGAAGTGGCTCCTCTCCCTATTAACAAAAGTTTCCCTTAATTTATGATTTTACTCCTTGAAAGTTAGGACTCTGTTGGATTAGACATCTTTTTATTAAGGATGAAATATTTATACTAAACATGGATTGGAAACACTGAAGCAGCTAGTTTAAGATTTTTACAACACTGAATACAGAATAATGGGTTTGATTTTCTAGAATAAAAAATGTATGAGTTTGTAGAGCTGCACACAGACAAGGCAACTACTGGTTCTTAGAATTTAGCATTTATCTTTAGTTGTACATTCAAAAGGGAAATCTTTTGAGAGGACCACATTCTCAGCTTTCAGCAAATGAAGACACACATGCGAGCATTCCCCTCCTCTGACAGAACATAAAAATTGGGGTTTTGTTTGAAGATCTAATTCTTCCAATATTTTAAGAAAATGATAAAGCCTATTTCCCAATGGCTTATTAAATGCCATTTGACAAAAGTCTGGATTTAATTTTTATTGGTTTAAGTGCATGTATTATTTTGGGTTTTCCCAGGAGCAGACTGTGATACACAGATTTGCATACTATTAATTTGTTTGAATGGTGCTCCCAGCAAAGACTGGCAAGAGAGAGTAGAGACAGGAAAGAAAGTAAACCAACATAGGGTGCCTTATTAAGCAAGTTGCCATGGTGAGCAAGTGAAGACAAATTGTCCTCTGAACCTATACAACTCCATTTAGAGCATACAATGTCAGGTCAACTCATTGGAGATAAGGGCCCTGGGGTAGTAACTTCATCAGTTCCCAGTGGTCACTGGCCAAGAGCTGTCCCAGGGGCGTGTTAATTCACTGGCACTTCCAAGTGGCATTGGCATAGCCAGTTACAGAAGGCAGAGGACATCCCCCAGGTCACACACTCAAGTCAGAGACAGGCACTTGGAAATTAGTTTGATGTGGACAGAAATGTTAAATATTTGTGAAAATTTGCAGGGCACTGAACATACCTACACTACATATTTGCTTACTTAGTGAGACAAAGTGTGTCAATAGAAAGATATTTCTTGTTTAATTATTCAGTTTGTGATTCATTTTTGTATTTTGTTCTCTTTCCTCAAACTTCTTCACCTTCCCCATCTTTTATGAAAGGACGGTACCCCCAAAATGAACATTCAGGGCATCCCTGGTAGTGCAGGGGTTAAAGACACAGCACTATCAAGCTATTTGCAGCCACTGCAGCGTGAACTCAATCCCTGGCCAGGGAGCTACCCACATGGTGCAGCAGACATCTCCTGTCTCACCCGATGATTCCCCTCAATAGTGTATTTTAGTAGATCCACCTGTTCTTCTGTCCCTGTCTCTGGTGAATCCTCTCACCCCCTGTACCTCTAGCCTACACTCCAGTTCTTTTATACATAAATAAATAAATCTTTTTATAAAAATGAACATTCAACATTTTCTCATAGAAAGGTTATAATCTCATGTCAAGAGCTAGATTATTATATTACATCAAATAAGGTCAATGAGATAATTAGATGGGAAAGTGTTCTGCAATGTTTAAGTGCTATAATCATTTCAGTTAATTAATTTCATAAATTCACTCACATTTAAAGATCAAATAGCACTAAGTGTCTTAATGGAGAAGAGCTAGGAAATTAATCAAGTAAATTGATTTTTCCATATATAATGTTTTAAGATAAAAATGATTCCTTGAATTACCCCACCCATGATACAGAACATGTTTTATTTCATTATAAAACATACTTAAAAATTAGTAACTCACATTTCACAGCAGCATATAAGATATGAGAAAAAATTTGCTTCAGAAGCTTTAGTTTGTCCACTCCCAATTGGTATTTCTCACACTCCTTTCTCTCACCTATCTCACACTAAAATGGAAGGTCTGAATTTCCAGAGTCACTTTGGAGGTGGTGGTATTACAAATACCTGGCCTAATCTCTTTAAACTCATTGTCTTTTATTTGTATTATACTTATTTGTCATTACTTTAAATCACTATATTTTTGTTAAGTACCCAACACATTTATTACCTTGGGTCACATCCATTTCACTCTCTACTCTGCTATTCTTACCCAAATTGGAGTTGAGGATATATTTTGATTAAATCACTATAAGGCCTCCCCCGTGGCACAGCGGGTTGAGCACAGTGCTATGAAGATGTCCGCAGCCTCTGCAGTGTAGGTTCGATTCCCAGCAAGCCAGGGAGCTACCCACATGGTGCAGCAGACCTCTCCTGCCTTGCCCGCTGCTCCCCTCAGCAGTGTATTTCATCAGTCTGCCTGTTCTGCTCCCTGCTCTAGCTCTGGTGAATCCTCTCACCCTTCTGTACCTCTGGCCTGTACCCCAGCTCTTGTATAAAAATAAATAAATCTTTTTAAAAAAATCACTATAAGAACATTATAAGGTCACTATCTCCAGCAGAAAACAATCACAATATTCAAAAAACACTGAATGATATCAAGAGATTTTTAAGTATTAAAAGTCATAATTGTCATAAAAAGAAAACTTATATCACATTTTTAATTATTACTGAGCAACTGACATGTTAACCAAAGTACTCCATCAATAATTAAAAAGTGAAAGAAAACAGGAAATGGGAAAATATTTCCAAATATGTATGTGATAAGGGGTGATTATGCAAAATATATTAAGAACTCATAGAAATCAATAGTCAAAATTAATGAAATATTATTTTAGAAGAAGCTGAATAGGTATTTTTCCAAAGGAGATATATTAATAACCAGCAGACATATGAAAAGGCACTCAACATCATTAATCATTGGGGATATGCAAATCAAAACCACAATGTGATAATCAGCACACTAATGTTAGAAAAGCTATGGCCAAAAAGAAAAAAGATAAAGCTAAGGTATGGAGGAAAGAACACATTTGTGAACTATTGGTGGGTGTGCAAATTGGAGCAATTACTGCAGAAACGAGTATGGAGATTCCTCAAAAAACTAAAAACAGAATTGCCATGTGACACAGCAATTGTACTACTGCACCCCCGTGTTCAGAAGAGCATTATTTACAGCATCCAAAACATGGAATCTAGTTAGATAAACAAAGAAAATGTGGTTTACCATATACCCTGGTATATTATTCAGCCATGATTTAAAAAAAATAATCTTGAATTGGCAACAACATAAACAGAATTCTGTGACATTATGCTAAGAGAAATAGGTCATAAGAAAAAGTCAAATACAATATGATCACATTTATATGTGAAATTCAATAATAGATAAAGTAAATGCACTGAAGAATGGGATAAATTTGTGGTTAACAGATGCAAGAAGGGTTTGGGGTGGGGGAATGGGTTGGAGATGGTAAAAGGTACAAACTTTCAGTTATAAGATTAATAAAATTTGATGACTGATCAGTATTGTTTTAGTTGCATATGAAAATTAAGAGTCTAAATTCTCAGAATACTTGTCACAAGGACAGAAAAAAAGCATTTTTCTATCTATGTGAAATGATCATAGATATTAACTAAACTGTGGCAAATATTTCACAATATATGTAAAGCAAATCATTATCCTGTACTCCTTAAATTTTACAATGCTGTGAAATTATGTCAATAAAATTGAAAACAATTGTACAAATCCAAAAAATGAAATACTCTGCTGAAAAAAGATTAAAGCTAACATCTATACTCAAGTGCCTGTGACAATCTTCTCCCATTCTATACCTCAATGAAACTTAAGTAGTTTCCTTTAAATTTTACACTTTTTAGGGCCTCCCCTGGTGGCGCAGCGGTTGAGCGCTGGGCTGTGAAGCTGCCCGCAGCCTCTGCAGTGCCGGTTCCATCACCGGTCACAAGGCGAGGGTCCCACATGGCGGGACAGACCTCTCCTGCCTCGCCTGCTGCTCCTCTCAGCAGTGTACTTAGTTAATCTGCTTGTTCTGCTCCCCACTCTGGCTCTGGTGAATTCTCTCACCCTCCCATGCTTCTGACTTTACCCAGTGCTTGTATAAATAAATAAATCTTAAAAAAAACCCACAATTTTATTCCTCAAACTCAGTGGTTCTCAAAATGAGCTGTATGCTGCACATGTGAGACTCTTGGGCAACATTAAAATGTTGCTTCTACCTGAGTCCCCTCCACACAGATTACAGTATTCCTACTAGAGGTGTTATTTAAAATTTTTCACTTTTGCAAAAGACTAGTAAATGCCATTTAAAATATTTAATGTATCAACTATATTTTACATAAACATGCAAGAGGAGTAAACGTATATACATAAAAGTCATCTGCAGAGACACAGTGTCATCACAGTAGCTTATTTTGAACCCGAAGAAATGTGTGCATTTCCTGGATAACAGAATGCACAAAAACTAATGAAAATGTGGGTCCACTATTAGCTCTTCTTTTTTTCCTGCAGAGATTGTTTAGCTAGCAAAATGACCTTTCTATATGAATGCACTATTCTTTTGTCCAAATCAAGTTTATAGAATCTTTATCATATTGATCATTATGCATGTTTGCAGGTTGAAGTGAGTGTGGTTATAGCATTATTATTTTTCATTTGGAAAATACAGATTTTCTGCCAGTCCCTTACAGGTCAATTTAGAAAAGAAGGAGTAGTTGTAATCACTTGCTTTATCTATTTTCTGAGAGACAGAGCCACAATGAGATCCCTTTATCTGTGCCAGCTCTCTGGAACTTTCATGCTGTGGTCACTGTGACTGGAACGCATGTCAGGCAGTCTTGTTCATGAAAATATTTTTTTTAAAATTTAGATATTGGGGTCTCCCGAGAGGCCTAGGGGTTAAGTCTCAGAGCTACCACTGTGAAGACCCACCTTGATGCCTGATTTGATTTTGATCCCTGGCCAGTGAGTTAACCCACATGCCACAGAAGGCCTCGCCTGTCTTGCCAAATCTGCCTATTTTGCTCCCCAGTCTGTCTCTGGTGAATCCTCTCACCTCCTGCACCTCTGGCCTGCACCCCAGTTCTATACAAAAATAAAATCTTTTAAAAATATTAGGCATTCAGGGCCTCCCTGGTGGCGCAGTCAGTTGAACACCGTACTGTGAAGCTGTCCACAGCCTCTGCAGCACTGGTTCACTCCTAGCCGGCCAGGGAGAAACCCAATGGTGCAGCAGACTTCTCCTGTCTTGCCTGCTGCTCCCCTCAGCAAAGTATTTCATCAGTCTTCCTGTTCTGTTCCCCGCTCTGGCTCTGGTGAATCCTCTCACTCTCCCGCACATATGGCCTGTACCCCAGTTATTGTATAAATAAATAAATCTTTAAAAAATTAGGTATTCACATATTTTATGTGAAAATAAAACATTACATGTGGATACATGTAAAATATGTATTAACATATTTATGTGAATTCACATACTTGATGTAAATGAGAAAATAAACATCAGCAGTCATATTTCCAATAGCAAACTGAGGTTTTAAAGTTTATTTTACCACATTCAGATTTACCTTCTGGAAACATGTTTTTGTAGCTGCAGTCCTTTTAAACTTAGAGAAGTCTGACAGAAAACAAGAACCATGACACTTATGTTTAGCCAATTACACATAAATGACATTTATTGTTGTCATTTATTGACTAGAAACAATCTGTGAGCAATTTCTTCCTCTTTCTTATCAATTTTATTTGAAAATACAGAAAATACTCAAGAGTTCAATTATTTCATATATGGAAACTTGGACTTAATCCAGCTGCCAATTCTAGCATTATAGTGTAGCTAGAAATTGACCTTTTCATAAATTATTATATCTATTGGAAAAGAACTCCCTGTGCAATTAAATATTTTCACTTGTGCATTTGTATTAGCATATATAATTGACTTATCATAATAATCAATTCAATATCTGCTTTGCATGGCAGTGAAAATCCAGTGTGCAATTTTTAAATAAGCATCATTAAATGAAAATATCAGTGAATAAGATTAAAAATGGCAATTATCATTTCATCTAAGCTTCTCAATAGCTGACTTACTTTGGGAGAGCGGTTTAACATTTCTAAATATCAATTCTTGTTATTTTGATAACTGGAGTTGAAAGTCTTTTAGAAACAAATGTCCACACTTATGAAAATGGATATAGATCACATAAACCTAGTGTGTGTTCACTGGTGCTTGTGTTCATATTTTTCTCCCCTGAAAAATATGACAAACCAGTTTAATGTAGTATTTATCAGACTCTTTGGTGAATACCTCAACTTCATAACATTACTATTCTATTCTCAATTTCTTGATTTTAACCATCCCCAAAATAAGCAGAGGTTCTGAATGCATGATTCTCCAGAAAAGACTTAGCGATGACAGGTACATGAAAAATGCTCAACATCTCTGATTATTAGAAAAAGGCAAAGCAAAACAACAATGAGACATCACACCTGTGAGAAGGATCATTATGCAAAAGGCAAAAAATGGCATATGTGGAGACGATGTGGAGAGAAGGAAACAATTGTCCACAGATAGTAGGAGTATAAACTGGTACAACCAGTATGGGGAATCTTCAAAAATCTAAAAGTATGCATATAGAATGATTCAGCAATCCCACTCCTTGGTATCGACCCAAAGAATGCAAAACTCTGATTTTATTTTATTTTTTTAATATTTATTTATTTATTTATACAAGCACTGGGTACAATCAGAAGTGCGGGAGGGTGAGAGAATTCACCAGAGCCAGAGCAGGAAACTGAACAGGTAGACTGACAAAATACACTGCTGAGGGGAGCAGCGGGCGCGGCAGGAGAGGTCTGCTTGCCAATGTGGGACCCTCGCCCGCGGCCGGGGTTCGAACTGGTGCTGCAGAGGCTGCGGGCAGCTTCGCAGCCCAGTGCTCAACCGCTCAACCGCCACCAGGGGAGGCCCCAAAACTCTGATATTAAAGGGATAGATGTATCTCTATGTTCACTGCAGTGCTATGTACAATAGCCAAACTATGTCAATAACCTAAGTGCCAAAGGGCTGATGAATGAATGAAGAAGTTGTGCTATTTATACACATCGGAATATTGCTCGGGTATTAAAAACAGAAATATTTGCAAAAACACAAAAAGCAAACAGTGTATGTGAACTGGACCTGCACATGAATGGAAGCTGTATTCCTATGTGTACTGATATATCTAATTTTCCAATGGTGTTATGGAAATTAAATTGAAGAAACATATGGGAAATTATTAACATGTATATAGTCAGCATTACCATGATGTTTAATAATTTCCTTAACAATTTTGCTTCAATAATTTTAACTATTACCCATAAAATAGATGCGCATTCTATCAGGAAAAAAAACATAACCTAATGTAAAATTTGTTCTGAAATGAAAGTTTGTGAAAGAAACAGATTCAATATCAAAAGCAATGTTTTGAAAATAACTCACAACAAAAATTACTCCTTTCTCTCAGTGACAATTTTTATTCCTAGTAAGTATGAACTGTTTTATTTTAAATTGATAACTTTCCTATACTTTAACATCTTCAAAAGCTATATAATCATTCAGGATAGTTACTTTTAGAAATAAAATGAACTTGATAGATTTTCAACTTTCCATTTCTTCAAGTGTGGGACACAACTTCATTGCCAGAAATTAAATGATTTATTGAGACTATTATTCTGTATAGGAAATGCATGCATGACAGTGAATGTTCTTAACAGACTGAAGTAGTAAGGTTACTATGAATGTTCCATAAATAAATAATAGAAGTGGAATTACAATAATGCCCAAAATGAATTCTTTAGTGCTCAAAGTGATATTTTAGAAATAAACCAGAAAAGAATAATTATGCTTTTAAAATTCATTTGCAAAGTGAGAATCAAAATTACATTTATCATAAATATAGGTTCTTCAATTCTCCCTTTTAAAAGTGTATTCCTGGGAGCAGCACCCACTGCTGGGGCAGACCGGGCGTTCCGGGGAGCGCGTCCCCGGCACCGGCATTTTGCAGCAGGGACCTTTCTTGCTGGAGACTGTGTGAACCCAGCAGAAGGCTCACCGAGGAGACAGAGGTAAGCTGGGAGGCTTGCCCATGCTGGGCGCCTTCTAGCCTGCAGTCCCAGCCCAGAGGGGAGCAGCACCCACCACTGGGGCAGACCTGGAGTGCAGGGGAGCGTGTTCCCGCATCGCCATTTTGCACCAGGGACCTTTCTTTGCTGGAGACTTGTGAACCCAGCAGAAGTTCCCCAGAGGAGCCAGTGGTGAGCTTGGAAGGTCGCCCAAGATGCCGGCCAGTACCAGCAACACAGTAACACAGTGTCACAAGGAATACGGCAAATTAGAAAACAGGCAGTAGGGAGTAGAAAAACCACATGCAACCCAGCAACTCCTCAGCAAAAAAGCACACTGCAAAAAGAAAACCATCTACCAGATTGCAACGACAGTAACTTGGAAGAACTTCTGAGCCTTCCAGATAGAGAATTTAAAATTGCTGTGATTAAAAAACTGACAGAAGTCATAAAGAAAAACAATGATAAGGGGAAAATAATTAATGACCAGAAGAATGAAATTGAGTCCCTAAAGAGGGAAGTAAAAGAAATGCAGGAGATCAAAGAATTAATGGAGACGCTAAAGAACTCTGGGAAAAGCAATGAAAGCAGAATAGATGAAATGGAAGAACGAATAAGTACTCTTGAAGACACAGAAATAAAAAGAACTAAAACAGAAAAGGAAGGAGAAGTACGAAGGAAAAAGACCGAAGAAAGACTTCGGGAACTATCTGACTCCATGAGGAAAGGAAATATAAGAGTTATAGGAATCCCAGAAGGAGAGGAGAGAGATGTAGGAACAGAGAAAATATTCATGGATATAATTGAAGAGAACTTCCCAAACGCGAAGAAGGAGCTGAAAAGTGATATACAAGAAGCAAGAAGAACACCAAACTTCCATGACGAAAGGAAAAATACAGCAAGACACATAATAGTAAAGCTCCCAAGAATCCAAGACAAGGAAAAAATAATGAAACTAACAAGAGGGAAGAAACAGATAACATTCAAAGGGAAACCAATCAGACTGACATCAGACTTCTCTGAAGAAACACTACGGGCAAGGAGAGAGTGGAGGGACATAGTCAACAGACTCCAAGAAAACAGATGCAAACCAAGAATACTCTATCCCGCAAAGCTCTCCTTCCTCTTTGAAGAAAGAATAAGGACCTTCCCAGAAAAACAGAAACTCTGGAATTTTATTAAGACTAAACCCCCACTCCAAAAAATACTACAAGGAGTCCTAAAGCCAGAACCTCAGAGGGATGAATAACAACAAAAGAAGGCCAAAGAAAGTTATTAAAAGAATAAATAAATAAAATCAAAGGAAAGACAAACACAATGGCAAATACAGATGCTAACATATCAATACTAACTCTAAATGTAAATGGACTAAACTCTTCAATAAAAAGACACAGAGTTGCAGCCTGGATTAAGAAACAAAACCCAACCTTTTGCTGTCTCCAGGAAACACATTTAGCTGCAAAAGATAAAAATAGACTCAAAGTTAAAGGATGGAAAACAATTCTACAAGCAAATGGACCAAAAAAGAAAGCAGGAACAGCTATACTCATATCAGATAAAACAGATTTCAAACTTAAAAAGATAAAAAGAGACCCCAGTGGTCATTACATTATGATCAAGGGGACAATACTTTAAGAAGAAATAACACTCATTAACATATATTCACCAAACGAAGGAGCACCAAAATATATCAGACAACTACTGGCATCTCTGAAAACAGACATCAGAGAAAACACACACGTAGTGGGAGACTTCAACAAGCCACTATCAACAATGGATAGATCAACAAGACAAAAAATAAGTAAAGACACTAAAGCTCTAAATAAGGATCTAGAGTGCTTGGGCTTAACAGACATCTATAGAACACTAAACCCAAAAAAATCTGAGTATACATTTTTCTCAAGCGCACTCAGATCATTCTCTAGGATCAATCATATACTGGAGCACAAGACAAACATCAACAGATACACCAAGATTGAAATCATACCAACCATCTTTTCTGACCATGAAGGCATCAAACTAGAAATAAACCATAAAAAGAAGGCAAGTTACTCTCCTACCTCGTGGAGATTGAAACCCACACTACTGGAAGTCCACTGGACTAAAGAGGAGATAAAAGAAGAAATTAAAAAATTCTTTGAATTGAATGACAAAGAGGACACCAATTTCCTAAAACAATGGGATGCAGCAAAAGCAGTAATAAGAGGAAAATATATAGCAATAGATGCTCACATCAAGAAACAAGAAAGAACTCAAAGAAACAACCTAATCTCGAAGCTCAGAGATCTAGAAAAAGAACAACCAAAAAAACCCAAAACCAGTAGAAGAAAAGAAATAATAAAAACCAAAGCAGAAATAAATGAAATTGAAACTAAAAAAAAATCCAAAAGATCAATGAAACCAAGAGCTGGTTCTTCGAAAAAATAAATAAAATAGATAAACCCCTAGTCAGGCTCACAAGGGCAAAAAGGGAGAAAGCACAAATAAATAGGATAATAAATGAAAGAGGAGAAATCACAACGGACACAGCGGAAATCAAAAGAATAATTAATAACTACTATGAACAGTGATATGGAAACAAGTTCAACAATCTAGAGGAGATGGACAAATTCCTACAACTCTACAATCACCCAAAGCTAGATAAAGAAGAAATAGAACATCTAAACAGACCAATTACAAGCAGCGAAATTGAAATGGTAATCAAAAACCTCCCCAAAAACAAAAGCCCAGGACCTGATGGATTTACAAATGAATTCTACCAAACATTCAGAGACGAATTGGTGCCTATCCTTCACAAAGTCTTCCAAAAAATTGAGAAGGAAGGTATAATACCTAACACGTTCTATGAAGCCAACATTACACTAATACCAAAACCGAACAAGGACAACACAAAAAAAGAAAACTATAGGCCACTCTCCCTAATGAACACTGATGCAAAAATCCTCAATAAAATTTTAGCTATCAGAATCCAACAGTGTATCCATAAGGTAATTCACCACGACCAAGTAGGATTCATTCCAGGGACACAAGGATGGTTCAACATCCGAAAATCAATCAACCTTATCCAACACATCAACAAAAAGAAATATAAAAACCATATGATAATATCAATAGATGCCGAGAAAGCTTTCGACAAAGTGCAACACCCATTCATGATAAAAGCCCTTGAAATTCTTGGGATACAAGGAACATACCTCAACATCATAAAGGCCATCTATGACAAGCCAACAACCAGTATCATCTCAATGGTGAAAAGCTGAAAGCATTTCCATTAAGATCTGGAACAAGACAAGGATGTCCACTCTCACCACTGCTTTTCAATATAATACTGGAAGTCCTAGCCAGAGCAATAAGACAAGAGAAAGACATACAAGGAATCAAAATAGGAAAAGAAGAAGTCAAACTATCACTATTTGCAGATGATATGATAATATACATAGAGAACCCCAAAAAATCCATAGAAAAACTAATTGAACTCATCAATCAGTTCAGCAAAGTGGTAGGATACAAAATCAACATGCAAAAGTCAGAAGCCTTCCTATACACTAACAATAAATGTGAAGAAGAAGAAATGAAAAAAAAAATCCCCTTAATTAACGAAACAAAAAAAAAATCAAATACTTGGGAATAAATCTAACAAATGAGGTAAAGGACCTTTACAAAGAAAACTATAAAACACTGTTAAAAGAAATAGAAGAAGATACAAAGAAATGGAAAGACATCCCCTGCTCATGGATTTGAAGAATAAAGATTATTAAAATGGCCATCCTACCAAAAGCAATATACCAATTCAATGCTATTCCAATAAAAATTTCAATGTCATTCTTCAAAGAAATAGAACAATTATTGATGAAATTCATATGGAATCACCAAAAACCCCGAATAGCCAAAGCTCTCCTGAAAAAAAAAAGAAGGAAATGGAGGCATCACACTCCTAGACTTCAAACTATACTACAAAGCCATAATCATCAAAACTGCATGGTATTGGAACAAGAACAGACACACAGACCAATGGAATCAAATAGAAAATCCAGAAATAAACCCAAAGATTTATGGTCAACTAATATTTGACAAAGGAGCAAAGAATATGCATTGGAGCAACGAAAGTCTGTTCAATAAATGGTGCTGGGAAAACTGGGTCGCTACATGCAAAAGAATGAAGCTTGACTACTACCTCACACCATACACAAAAACCAACTCAAAATGGATTAAAGAACTAGACATAAAACCTGAAACCATAAAATACATAGAAGGAAATATAGGCGAAACACTACGGGATTTGCACATCAAAGACATCTTTACAGACACATCACCCAAAGCATTGACAGTGAAGGCAAAGATGAACAGCTGGGACTACATCAAATTAAAGAGCTTCTGCACAGCAAAAGAGACAATAACGAAAACAAAGAGAAACCCCACCAACTGGGAGAACATTTTTGCACCCAACACTAATGATAAAGGACTGATCACAAAAATCTGCAAAGAGCTGATGAGACTCAACAACAGCAAAGAAAATAATCCAGTCAAAAAATGGGCAGAAGAGCTAAAAAGAAACTTCTCTGAAGAGGAAATGCAAATGGCCAACAGGCATATGAAAAAATGTTCAACATCACTTGTCATCAGGGAAATGCAAATCAAAACTACCATGAGATACCATCTCACACCAGTGAGAATGGCACATATTAAAAAAACTAGCAACAACAAATGTTGGCGAGGGTGTGGAGAAAAAGGAACTCTCCTGCACTGTTGGTGGGAGTGCAAACTGGTCCAACCACTATGGAGAGCTGCGTGGAGATTTCTGGACCTACTAAACATAGAGCTTTCATAGGATCCAGCAATTCCACTCCTAGGTATTTACCCAAAGGACACAGAAACATCCATTCCAAAGAACACCTGCACCCCTGTTTTTATAGCAGCACTGTTTACAATAGCTAAGCTTTGGAAACTGCCCAAATGCCCAAAAATAGATGACTGGATCAAGAAGATGTGGTACATATATACCATGGAATATTACTCAGCATTCAAAAAAGATAAACACATGCAATTTGCAGCAACATGGATGGCGCTGGAAGGGATCATGCTCAGCGAAATAAGCCAGAAAGCAAAAGAAAAATACCGGATGGTCTCACTCATAGCAGGAATCTAGAAAACTTAAATAAGGGACCAGGAAAATTAATAACTATAAGAAAGTGAAAATCAAAATCAACAAAAATCTATGAACCAGAGACACTTTTGGGGGGGTGGGTGGAGGGAGGGGAGGGATTGTGGTCAAAATGGGGGGGTTGAAATTGTATGGGGAATATAAAAATAAAATTTATTATTAAAAAAAAAGTGTATTTCTGGTTACAAAAGGGAAACCATCTTAAACTTAAATATTCCTCAGCCTCCCTGGTGGTCTAGGGATTAAGTGTCAGTGCTATCACCACTAAGGCCTTAGTTCCATCCCTGGCCAGGGAGCTGACCCACATGGCAGAGCAGATCTCTCCTGTCTCACTGGCTGCTCCCCTCAGCAGTGTATTTCAGCCAATCCATCTGTTCTGCTCCCCACTCTGTCTCTAGTGAATCTTCTCAACCTGCCCCCCAATACCTCTGGCCTACATCCCAGTTCTTCTATGCAAAAATAAATAAAATCTTATTCAAAAATCTTAAATCATCTTGCAGTCTCATATTCCACATAAAAATCATTGACATGAAAATACAGTATTGGAAGATCATTAGTTTTATTTTTTATTTTCAATTACTTCTACTTATTTAAAAGTTATTTTAGACAAATCATTTTTGTTTTAAACACAAATGACTGTAATCAATTCATCAGATAAATATCTGTGGCAATTTTTTGTGGCTGCAAGGTTAATTTCCTCTTCACTAGCACAAGTTACAAAGTGGAATTTGGAGAATACTGCAGGGGTTCATGTGTAGTGTCTTAGCTGACCCAAAGTAACTACCTGAGTAATACTATATAGAATGTAAATAGCTATTTCAACTCAGACATGAGATGCATTTCAATTTATTATTATTTTACATATCATTGTGATTTTAGATGATATATTTTTTCCCATTTTTGGTGGGAATAATACAAAGCAAAACCTCCAGTACCACATAAATTTTCCTTCAATGTAGTATCAAGTAAAAAGGATCAAATTTGGAAATATTTGATGCTACTATATTCCTACTTTTTAAATGTTTTAAAACATTTTTATCTCATACCATTCACCTGAACAGGCACACATGTATAAACTTTATAACATTCGGGTATGTAGACAATGTTCCTAATGCTAAATTTATTGGAATCTTCAATATTCATGTTAATGGCTTTTCTCAGTATATGTGGAATCATTTCTACCTTCCTCATGTCAAGAAATGTTTTGCAGTGTAGGCTGTATATTTAATTTTAAATTCTAACATACCTTGACCTTTTATTTTGACATTCAGTCATCTGCTATTGAAGAATCTGGCTTGATGATTGTTTTACTGAGGACAAGCCTCATGGATTTCCAGCCTGCTTTAATGTGGTTTTATTCTCCATTTAATCATTTCAAATCTATTAAAGATATCAGCATAGTTCCTTAGATTATCATTAAAAGACTTTAAAATAGCTCATTACAATAGTATCTTCACATTGCACTATCTAGATAAACATTAAACAACCATTACATTAAGCTTTGCCTATTAGAAAGGTATAGAATATGCTTCAAAGGCATAATTTTTCTGCTCACCAAATTCAAAAAAGAAATCCTTGCTTTAACTTTGATATTTGCTGTATTATTTTGATATTCGTTCCTAAACTCTTAATTTCTGATCAGTGACATGTACTCAATAATAGAAATAAAAGGATATAGAAGAAGAAAAGGCTTTTTGCTTTTAAATAATTTTAAGATAACCACAGATAAACACTCTGCCTCAATTTCCAAAAGACCTTTCCATTTGGCAAACATCTTTAGTGAGTACCACTGCTTTTATCTAGAGAAAATGATATTTTTTCACCTTTAAAATTACTCCAGTGGGGGCCTCCCTGGTGGCACAAGGGTTAAGCACTGCACTATGAAGCTATCTGCAGCCACTGCAGCATGAGTTCGATCCTCGGCCAGGGAGGTGACTCACATGGCGCAGCAGACCTCTCCTGTCTCGCCCACTGCTCCCTCAACAGTGTATTTCAGACAATCTGCCTGTTCTGCTCCCCACTCTGTCTCTGGTGAATCCTTTCACTACCACCCTCCCCACACACACAACCCTCTGGCCTGTACCCCAGCTCTTATATGTATAAATAAATAAATCTTCAAAAAAAATTACTCGACTATGTCACAAGTTATTCTAAGTTCCAGGCAACTTTCACCTCAATGCACAGGATAGTTCAGAAGAAATCTTGCTTTTTCTCCTCCTGGTCATTTTGTACATATAAGTCACCCCAGACAGCCTGATTGTTGCTCTCAGTTTTTGTAAACTTTAGACAGGCTTCTTCGTGGCTCTGGGTCCCTGCCCTCGCTTTTCTGGCAGCATCTACTTTAGAAAAATGGTAACTTTTTTTCTGCTTTTTTGAGATGTATATCTTCTCCCACTTTGCCAGGTCTTGTAACCCAGGGTATGTCCTTCTCAAGGACCGGGGAGTCCTCACTTTGATATATAATGAAAGTGATAATACCCTTATATCCCTGGGGGTGAATTGGAGCCTACCTTCAAAAAGTGACTTTTAGCTAACACAGATGGCCAGTCACACGGACCAAACTGCACAGGGACATCATCCTCCACTACATTCCCTGACTGTACCCCAGAGTTTACAAACCCTCTGAACTTTTGTTTCAGAGATTTGAGTTACTTTCTCACCCATACTGAAATATTCTTGAATAAAACTTTCTTTGCCTATTTACCTCTGTGCAGTGCAATTTTTCTTTGACAGGATTATACAAGATTGATAATTATTCTTGGATAAAAGTGTGTGAGCTTAAATTTGAGGACATGTGATAATAATAACAGTAAATTTTTAGTACTTAGTGTAACAAGACATTATTTGTACAAATCGACTCGCTGAATCATTAAAATCAAAACACAAACATTTTTATCTCACTATAATTTAGGTATGAAACAAATGCAGTAATTTTCAATATAAAAAGGTAAGAGATTAAAAGACAAACTCATAAATTCTCTATTCTTGTCTAAACCTGTAACTGAATTATCCACTTGAAAGGCATAAAACAAATAGGAGTTAACTGATACTTTTAGAGGTATTAATGTTATAAAATATTTCTTATTATTTCCCTTTTGCAGTAGGTTTCCAACCTACTGCATGTGGGGGAATACATTGGAACCCCCAGTGAGCCACAGAACATGGTGGGGTGAGAGTGAAGATGGTGGTGAGGCTCAATCACTGACCTTTCTTGTGGCAACAGGACGAAAGCACAAGGATTATTTCTGGCTGGAGGAAGGACTCATCTCTCCCTGCTCTCCAATCGTTATTTGTGTCTACTCTCTTTTCTCTTCTTTATCACCTTCTCTACATTTAACTCTTAGACTTGGGGTCTAACAGGTAACTCCTGCTATTTTTCTTCCAACACCTTTTTTAACTTTCCCCCAAGAAAGTAAAATACTGCTTTTGCATTACAATATGGCCAGAGTCAAAATAATTTTTTAAAGGCGCATTTTCTTAAGGGCAGAAAAAACTCCAAGTTCCTGTATTTCAACAGGCTAGATGAAAAACCAATGCTTACTCTTCTTCCATCCCAGACAGAAATCAGTGGAAATGAACACAAAGATCAACTTTGCACATTAACCATATTTAAAAGGACAGAAGCATTCATATTCAGCTGCACTTGTGCACATGTATGATGTGGTGATAAATCTATGCTGAATGGGAGAGAGAGCATTCTATAATAAGAACTAATTCCCTAGGTATTATGCATCCCCATTCCCTTCTTCATTAATAATATTTATAGACATATCGTTGATAAATAGTCATAAGATTACTAAAATCCTTACATGTTGACTGTATGGGGCATTTTGAATTTTTTAAAACTCAGGTATAATCTCATAATGTTCACACACTCACTTATTACCTCTCATGGGAAAACACTGTCTTGTAAGTTTACAGAACTGGGTATTCTTTTCTATTACAACAAAACCTAATCTTGCCCAGGCATCCTTATCAAAGGGCATCCACTTTAAATAGGGTTAAGTGCCAACCACTAGACCAGATAAGAGCCAGCCTGCCTCATCCAGCTGAAGCTCCTTTGTTGCACAGATTCTGGTTAATTTAGATAACTGTTCCTTTGGGAAAGACTGATGCCTGTCCTTTTTCCTTCATTTATCTCTCTTCCCGTGTTTTAAATTCCCACTTAGGACTTGAATTCACCAATCAAGAGTATGTCAACAAAACCCCAGACCATCAAAACTTGCCTCTGAGCCCTTGCTTACCCTCCCACCCCACCCCTGTGCCATGATCTCACTGTGACCCAGGTATGTTGAGTAACTTCCAGGTCTTACAGGAAATAAACCTCTATCTCTTTCAGTCTCCTGAGGGTTCTTATTGAGGAGCATACTAGAATCATAAGAACCCAAAAGGATGGTCCATTTATAATATCGGCTTCAAAGGGGGAATTGTCTGTAGGTTTAGGTGAGAGTCCATAAGTATTTCTATCTTTAGCATTATTATTAATAGGCTGAAAATACGAAACAACCACATTTGCCTAAAGCACAGGGTTAAAATATAAATTTCACTTACTTACCTTGGGAAATCCTTAAGGACAGGATTTGGATTATTTCCATCATAATCACCATAGAGCCTAGAATAAAAATCAAAAAGAAATTTAAAATCTATAAAACTCAGTAAGAACGAATGTTCACCAAAAAATAAGTGACGTCTCTATTTTATTTTTTATTGCTTTCTCAAATTTATTCATGACTAACCTCATACTAAAATGTAACCATTTTATATCAGCTGGTGCAGGAAAAAGGGCATGGATATTATTGGTGGGAATTACTATGCATATTATCATTTTGAAATTTAAAGACATCTAAACATAATCAAAAAATAAAAATTGTTACCATCATCAACATCATTCAATGAACTTCAAAAGTAAATATTTCAGAAGAAAAACAATCCCATAATCTTTGATACAAAGAATGTCAAAGACTGTTTTGAAATAAATAGTTTAGGGAGGAAATCCTATACAATCTACTTAAATGGTAAAATAAGTGTTTATTTGGGAGGAATTAAAAGTGGGCCAAGTAAAATAATAGGCAGCAATAGCAATTTTGGTGTAAATGGTTAAGTATTTAGATTTTATTTTGGTGAGATTAAAATACTCATAAAATAACAAGATAGGATGTAGTTCTTAAACTACTACAGTAAAAATGGAAAACAAAATCAAGCTCACAACATAGGTGAAGAAAAAAATTCAAAAGCTTGTAGATCAATCACAGTGAAATAGTGTTTAAGGAAAACCCTCAGTCAGTAATTGCAGCAAACAACAAAGCACTCCATTTAAAATTGTATGAATTTTCAGTTTGGATGTTTTAACAAGCTAGGTAGACGATGTGCCTAGATTTTTTTTTTCCAAGATAATATACCAATATTTTATTGAAAAACATTTCAATGAAATGTAACAGTTACAACAAACCTGTGTATTTTCACATAAATGTAAATCAGTAGAACAGTTCTAATAAAGCTAAGTTTGCTTTAGGATTTCAGGATCCAAGACCTTAGACAATGTACCATCATGTTTAGAAGATCCTGGTAGCTTAGCTCTCAGGCTCTTGGGAATATTTAAAATCCACGACCATATTCTGTGGCTCACAAGTACAGATGGAAGCCAGGGAAGCTGCAGTTTTCTAAAACTTTGTAATGCAATATCACAAGGCTATATAGCATTTTGCTAGGAGGACTTGATTTAGCGGTGAGCAAATTTAATTTTTTTTTAATTTTTTTAATTTAAATATGATTTTTAAAAGCACAGTCCAAACTTTGGTCAGCAAATATTATGCTACTTTTTATTCAGGTCAAACAGTAGCTTAAAAAGTAAGAGCAAAATTACTTTTATTTAAAAACTGGGAAACCTTGAAATGGACTATTACGGTTTTATTGTTTGTTCTGCCACCCCCAACCCCTGCCCCAGCTCAGAATGTGACTTTGCTTGGAAATAATTACAGCGAAGACGGAACCTAAGTTAAGTTCATACTTGAAGTTGGGGTTTACTGAGGATGGGCCCCGTAGTGTCAGCAAGGCACGGGGCAGGTTCTCTATCTACTGGGGAGACGGGAAAGGAGAGTCTTACAACATCAGTGGCTTTCTTCAGGGTTTAATGATCTTTCTACACCCACTGTTATGGGGCAAGCCCTGAGGCTGGCAAGGCAGGGAGGCCAGGGAGGTGGAGGGTTTGGAAGGCAAGTTACTCTTCAATCGCCCAGGGCATCTTTACTCTCTTTGGGCTCTATCTGGCATCTTCCCTGGCTCTGCCTCTCTGAAGTCACATGTCCTCCCATGGCTGATGTGCCGTACCCGCCCTCTGCTGCCATTTTCCATCACCCTTACAGCCTCCCATGCAGGCTCAGGTGCGCCCATTAGTGCATGCCCACACCATGCGCCAGGTGCCCACCATCAGGCCCACGTGCCCCTTGCCCACATTTCCATGTGCTTCCTGCATCCAAGACCAAAGGAGAAGGCCACAGAGGCCAGTGGTGCAAATGCCTGAGCATCTCATTTACCGATAGGCCCCCATGAAACATCAAGGGGGTCCTTAGAAAACAGTGAGATAAAACAGAGACCATAACACAGAAACAGTAATTCCAAAGAGCACCTGCACCCCTATGTTTATAGCAGCACTGTTTACAATAGCTAAGCTTTGGAAACAGCCCAAATGCCCAAAAATAGATGACTGGATCAAGAAGATGTGGTACATATACACCATGGAATATTACTCAGCATTCAAAAAAGATAAACACATGCAGTTTGCAGCAACATGGATGGAGCTAGAAGGGAGCATGCTCAGCGAAATAAGCCAGAAAGAAAAAGGAAAATACCGGATGGTCTCACTCATAGCAGGAATTTAGAAAACCTAAATAAGGACCAGGAAAAAGACTAATCAATACAAAATCAAAATCAACAAGCAACAAGCAACTATAAACCAGAGACAAACATTGGGGGGGGGGCGCGAGGGGGAGAGGGAAGGAATAGAGTCAAAATAAGGGGGGAGGTGCAATTGTATGGGGGATATAACCAAAATGAAAATGCACACATTGTGCAAAGATGAAAAAAGATGTAAGAATTATATAAAATAAAATATTAAAAAACAACAACAACAACAAAACAGAGACCAGAAAACACTGGGTGAACTGGAAGGGAAGATCAGGAGGATAAACGCCCAGAGACCAAGCAACTCCAGGTTGCCAGCAAACCCCGGCAGCCAGGACAGAACACACAGACCAGGGAACAGATCTCACTCCCTGCCCAGCCCTCCAAGGAATCCACCCTCCAGAATCCCTCCTGCCCGCAGACCTGGGAGAGCACACATTCTTTTGTTTGACAGGCTCAGCTTATGCTACTTTGTGACAGAAAGTAAAACCTTAGGACATACAGAACCCAATTCTAAAAATGTATAGTTCAAGGAATATGCAAACAATAGAAATGAGGTAACCATCTGTAGTAAACATGGGTCCTCAATTAGCCATCTCCCTAGCCTCGCCAAGACTATATTCTAGGCAAGTTCTTCTACTTTCAGGGAATAAAACATTTCCCATGATACACAAATTCACTCTGATAATACTGAAATGGAATGACACCTTTCTCATTTAACTTATGAAGCCCATTATGTAAGTTGAAAGTCCTTAGCATGAGTATAGAATTAAAATATTAGCAAAACACGTTTCTTGATAAAGTCCAATAGCAGTGAAGGAATAAACCTCCAGATGAAAGAGAACAGGCAGCCCAGAGAAAAGAATTGCAAAACTAGAGTGAAACGGATACTTGACAAAAGTATAAAATCAACCAAATACAGAGGACATAGGCTTTCCACAGATGGCGCTGGAAGAATGAATCCATATTAAAAACCAAAACCAACAAACACTATGTTACACAGACTTTGCACAAAACATTTCAAATGGATCCTCTACCTTAGCGTAAAATCCAAGGGTACAAAATTTGGGAAAGAAGACACAGCAGAAAACCTTAATCACTTTGGGACCTGGGCCTGCCAGACAGGCACAACTGCTTCTCTCTGCAACAGGATTCAGCGCTTTCCCTCCAGCCAGGACAGGAAGAGCAGCAGGTCCAGGAACCCCAGCCTAGGGTCCTCCAGACGCCCCTTGAGCAGCTCAGCCCAGGTCTCTGGGCCACCCAGGTTGTAGGGTAAGGTAAAATGGTATCAGGCTTTTCTGCCCTCCCGCCATTAGGATTGAGGATGGATGCGCATTGATGATGGATCTGCGGTCCTGAATGCAGGCCTGATGGCGGGCACCTGGAGTAGGGTGTGGGCATAGGTAGGTGGATACACCTGGGCTGCGAGACCGGGCTTTTAAGGGCTGCTTCACAGGGATGCCAGCAGAGCAAGAGAGGCAGAGGCCAGGAGAGAACACAGGAGAGCCCAGAAAGACTGAGGACTCACAGGTGGCGGAAGGCACCCCTGCCTGCCCTGTACCCGATAAACCCCAATAAAAACCCTAAAAAAGGCACCAGGGCTCCAGGTCTGTCTCCTTCACCTGTCTGCATAGGGTCATGGAGAGCCTGCTCCGTCCCTTCCTGCGCATACACAGGTCCAGGGCAGGCTTTACTCTCACCACGTCTTCCTCCTGATGGGGGATTCAGTCTCTACAGTCCTTTGGGTGACTTGCAGCCCTGGCACCCACATAGGATAGTGGGTGGTGCGTCCCGGCCACCCACACAGCTCACCCAGCACCTGGCGGGCCTGTTTCTCTGGAGGGATGGCACCTGGCGCACCTGGTCTCCACGCCCCAGGGGGGAGGCGCTGCCTCTGGCCCCAGAGGGCAGGTCTGGGCGGAGCTACAGGCCAAAGAAAGGTGGGGTGGGGGGATCCATGACCACGTCCAGCTTGGGGGCACTTCACCGTCACGTCCTGTCTGGGATGCCCTCCACCTGCTGTAGGTGGGGTGATGAGGTGGACCATCTTGTGACTGGTTTCTTTTGCTCTTTATATTTTGATATTAGGTTTTATTTCTGTGAATATGATTTGTTTACGAAGTTTACTGCTGAGTCGTTGTCCATTACATGGTGGCGAGTCTATAGTTTATTCACTCACCGTCAATGTCATTTGGATGGTTTTGTGTGGATTAAGTTCTAAGTGCTGACATAAAGATTTTCTTTGGCTATGTTTTTATTTCTTCTAGGAAAGTACATGAGAGTGAAGTTGCTAGGTCATCAATTAAATCAAATTGCATTCCTGATGTAACTTCACGTGCTCGTGTTGTAGTCCACTTCTTATATTTTGCTGGATTTGATTTGCATTACATCTTCTTAAATTCTTATTTGCTTACCCACATGTATGGCATAACTCCTGCGCTAGCATCTCTTAGCAACTTGTATCTTCCTTTGAAAAGTTATAAAAATTAGTGAAGTATGCTTAGGTAACTGTTTACTAATAGTTGTAATGAAATTACATTGCAAGCTTCAAGAAATCGGAAATTTGGGCCTCCCTGATGGCGCAAGGGGTTAAGGCGCAACCTATGAAGCTAACCGCCAGCCACTGCAGCACGAGTTCTAGCCCCAGTCAGGGAGCTACCCACATGGCACAGCAGACCTCTCCTGTCTCACCCACTGCTCCCCTCAGCAGTGTATTTCAGTCAGTCTGCCTGTTCTGTTCCCCACTCTGTCTCTGGTGAATGCTCTCACCTACCCCCTGCCCCTCTGGCCTGTACCCCAGCTCTTGTACATAAATAAATAAATCTTAAAAAAAAGAATTAAACATGTATCAAGTAAAAGAATAAACACATGAAGATTGAAACACTGATGTACTTGACAGGAAACCATACATTTTCCAGATAATTGAGTCATTTCATGTGAGCAAATGTAGTAATGTGTGAAATTGGTTAATATCTACATTACATATCTTATTCTCTATTACTCCCTATTGAAATTTCTGGGAATGAGATGAAGATTTTATTCCACTCTCTTAACTGTGATACAACTAGTCAAATGATTTAACTTAATGTTTAATAAGGATGCAATGGAGCATAATCATATAATTATGTCCTTCAGCTGTTAATGCTAAAATCTTAAGTGTATTGAAAATATTTCATCAATTTCATTTTCTTCCTGCTTAAAATTGTGTTTACATTTTGACTGTGTGGTGCTATTATAGTTTTAAGGACTAATAAGACAAAATACCTTAAACATCACTAATCCTAAATAATCAGGAACATTAGAATCCATGTTTCCTGGCAGATTCCAAGAGAGAGATTTTAAATTGTGAGACAAATGAGTTGAATGTTCAGAATGCTAAAATTATCCTACGTGAGAAATGCTTAGGGTAATTTAGCTATTGTTACAGAAAAATTAGATTGAAAGCATTACTCTATTTCTGACTTTTTACAAAATGGTTTTTGTCCTAATAAACCAAGTGTAGGATTATACTTGGTCCAGTAAAGTATAATGTAAAATACATTGCATGAGAATACAATTTACTAACAAAAAATTATGTATTTTTTTAAGATTTATTTATTTATTTATACAAGCACTGGGTACAGTCAGAAGCGTGGGAGGATGAAAGAATTCACCAGAGCCAGAGTGGGGAACAGAATAGGCAGAGTGACGAAATACACTGCTGAGGGGAGCAGTGGGCACAGCAGGAGAGGTCTGCACGCCATGTGGAACCCTTGCCAGGCTGCCAGGGATCGAACTGGCGCCGCAGAGGCTGCGGGCAGCTTCGCAGCCTAGTGCTCAACCGCTGCGCCACTGGGGAGGCCATGTAATATTTTTGATGACAGTATGCAGAATTTTAGAAATAATTTTAATAAAGTTGCTGATACCCATATTAACAGATATTGATGATAATATTAATTTAGCAACTTTTGAAATTTGGAAGATGTTAATATACATGCATCTGCTACAAAGTAAGTTTCTGTTACTTGAATAACTATATTTTTACCTCTCTCAATTTAAACTCATGCAATATTGAATTACTTGGAGATTTTTTTAAATACATATATTATTTCTATAGAGAGTGTATTATGTTAACCAAAGAAATGAACAGATAAAAGTTAGTCATGCTTTTAATCTACAATGAGAATAAATAATACTCAAGTTGCTTTTCATTTTCATATACATTGCTTTAAAACAAAATTATAACCATGGTTTTGAATAGCTAAGTTTTTAAAAGTACATAATTCTGAATCATTATGGTATGATTCTGAAGAATATCTAATGTTATACCATAATTAAATGCAAAATATATTAACATATTCAATATGTATACAATGTAATAGACACATTATTTGTAATCATACAGATAATTCATCTTAATATGATGAAACATGTAAAGCACTCACTTTCCTGTAAGTCTTCATGTGTTAATATTTTGGCTGTAATGATTTTTAGAATATAGAGAATATTTTTGTTGTTATTTACCCTAAAGAATTGTAAAGTAAATTAAAAAATTCAGATTTTTACCAGATTGTTAAGATGATCAGTCAATTATATTAATTAGGAATGATATTTCCATCTTTGTTATTTTTTGTCAGTCAATAAAGCTAATTTTGATCTATACCATACTAAGACTAATTAAATGCATTTGCAGAAACAAAATTAATTTTACAGTTGAATAAACCAAGGGTTTCCATTCTAAGCCTTTATCTATCAGTTAGGAAAAGTTCTAACAGGAAACACCTATCTGAAAGAAGCTTACCTATGATACTTTGCAATCCTCTAGGACATAAGAGCAGTGAGCATAGATAGGAATCACTGATTACATGTTAATATTTTTTACAATATTCTTTGAATTGTCAGTTGTATGTCAACTTTGAATACACACAGATGTTGACCATTTGCTCTATCAGATAGAGTCTTTAAAACACACTTTTTGCTCCATGCAAATGTTACATGTTTATCTACCCCCACCTGGCACCCAACACAGCAGGAGGTGAGCTCAGCATGCATTATGTAATGCATTGTGTAAGAAATAAACATTTTTCTAAGGGAAAATTCTTCACAAAAGAGGATATGACAGTAAAGTGAAGGACATTTCATTTAAACTATTTATACTAGCAACTTTTCAATATAAAATGATTTCTAGATTTTCTATTACAGAGTTAAATATCACTGATGGCACTCTTCTAATTTTAAACTTCTCTATTGCAATAAAACAACCCATTACTAAATTTCAAATGGTAGAAACATGATAAAATTTTTAAGTTTCCTAAATAATGTTCCTAAGATAGCATGACCATGACTTGGTGAAAAAGAAGTTATTTTCTGAATATTCCAGAACCTTAGCTTTTAGTGATAAGAATTGTTCTGACTTCATCACAGAAATATCTATTTTGCAAATATTTCTGACATTTTAAGAACAAATAATAGCATGATATTAACTTGAAAATCGAGTAATCATTAGAAAATTATTAAGAGAAGAATAAATTAGCATTTGTCAAATGTTGTGTGGCTCAGTTCAAGTATATGCAACATATGTATTCCTAGTCATTCATATGATTTTTATAATATTTAAATAAAAGAATTACTATTTCAAATTCTGCCCTAAATAACAGTATCTCTTTATAATTTAATTAGTCTATATTCTGATATTTTTATCAGTAAACTATTCTAAATATATGATTTATTAAATTCAAACTCTTACTTTAATATAGCAAAATATTAAGAAACACCAAGTCACTATCAAACAGCCTCTCCAGGTGTCCCCTGGAGACTCCTTTAATGCACAAAAAAGTTGTCAAGATTTTCAGAATATCTTTGTCAATATTTATTTTATTTCCTATTATATTTTAATTGTCCTATTCTAATGGCTTATATATTTTCTAACAGTGACCCATATTCACTGCTTCAGATAGTTTTAATAAAATACCATTATTGTATTTCATTTTTACAAATTTATTTTTCCAAGGTAAAACAATGGTAATGTTGAAAATCAACAATAAAATTTTTAAATTGCTTAACAAACATTTTATGAAGATGCATCAGATTGTCATAAATGACTCCATTTTCTGTCTTTGATGATTTGCACTTTCTTTGTTCCTACAAATGTTAAATTATCATTATATTAATGTATAGTGCACCACATCACTACTTTGTTTATAACCATTTCTTTTGATTTCATAATCATCTTTAGAATCATAAATGTTATTGTGCTGTTTTTTCTTTGGTAATTCACTTCATTTTATTTTAAAAATGTTTGCCTAGCTCTTATTTTTTCATTTTGTGTCATTCATATTGCTCTTCACTCTGTTTTAAACACAAACTATATCAAATCATTGAAGTTAAGCTGATATTCCTATTACAACACATATTTATCATGTATTTTTATTTTTAAAGATTTATTTATTTATGCATATAAGAACTGGGGTACGGGCCAGAGGTATGAAGGGTGAGAGGATTCACCAGAGACAGAGTGGGGAACAGAACAGGCAGACTGAGTGAAACACACTGCTGAGGGGAGCAGCGGGCGAGACAGGAGAGGTCTGATGAGTAATGTGGGTAGCTCCCTGGCCAGTGGCTGCGGATAGCTTCATAGTGCTGAGACTTAACCCCTTGCACTGCTAGGGAGGTCCTTTATTTTGTTTTTAAATGAGATTATTACTTTGTCTTAAATTAGTTTCTATTTCAACAATTGCAAATAGTGCCCATATGTATGTGTTAATATAAACATCACTTGTATGTGAAGTTGTTTTCCCCACAAGAATACATGCTCCATGAACATAATACACATGTCTGTTTCACTTGTGGCACATTCATGATACCCAAGGTGGTGTCTGGCACTGTGTGTATTTAACAGTGAATGCCTATGGCTTCATAAGCCTTTCCTTGTATCTGTTCATGGCAGGTACCTATACATTTTGAAAAAGCCTATTTTATTTTTTCTTATATTTTAGCAATCATACACTTTCTGTGTTATTTCATGGCATGTTTCATCATAAGTTCTTCCTTGAAAATTTTATTTTGGAAAGATCAATATTATGTTTTGCAGGTTAGAGTTTTTTGATGGTGTAACTCTCAACTTACTTCCCATCTATGGTGTTCTTTGATGTTACTGCACCATTTAACTCAATTTTTTTACTGTAATCTGTTATGTTGGGCAACATCTAAAGATAAATGGTTCTGCCTGAACAAAATGAACACAAACCACTCTTTGACTAACTGCATTGGCCTCTATTAAGTAATAACACCCATATCTCCTTATGATCATCATGGTAAAGAATTCCTGAGACCATAATAACTTTATCGGCTGTTATAAAAAGTAAGTCCTTCTAGAGACATTCCTTTGACAACACATTTCAGTTTGGTTCCTCTGCCCTATTGTGCAAAGGGTCCTCCTTTATTCCTACCATCTAATAAAATGTGGCTTTTAAGAGAGTTTTACAATTTCATAGCTATTTCCTGTGTGATTTGATTCCATGGAAATTTCCAATAGTTAATCTCAATGATTTGGGAAGTATTAAGCTTATTAACTATTTACCTCACAGATAATCTAGACTGCAAATTTTCAATAATTTAGGAGCATGTCATTAAGAGATGTCCTCTACTTAGAGTACTGCAGTGTACTGAAGGATTTTTTGATTATAGGAGAGGCTCTGTGAGAGATGGGATGACTTCTATATTCTATCTGTAGGTTCTCTGTATTGCCACATTTACTTTAATGATTTATTATGACATTTTCAAGCAAAAATTTAAGATGAAAGAGTTAAGAATGAACAACCACCTTTTACTAATCCATTCTATATGATTTATCACCTATTTATAGATCTTATTATTCACTTGCCATCTCATCTTCCTAGGCTAGTAAGTAAATTTCAAATATCCTTTAAATATTTTAGCATGCATATAATTAAGGAAAATTCAATGTCATTGCACACAATTTTAGGTGAAACTTACATGCAACAAAATGTACATATCTTAAGGACATATATTTGGAATATGGACACTGGCATATACCCTGGAACATTAATCCCTAACACAATGAAAAGAATATTACTATCACCTCACAAAGTTTTCCTATTAGTCACCACTTTCACTCTCCAGAATCAATCACTGTTCAGATTTTTTTTCTACCATGGTTGAATTTTGCTTGGTTTGGATCTATGTAAAAACAAACTCATACGCTCAACTTGCCTTTGTGGAACATCATTTACTCAATGATTTGAGATTCATTTGTCCAATTTCATATATCTGCAGTTATAATCCCTTCCTATTTCATAGCATAATTATGCCACAGGTTATGATTACTGTATATGGTTGGATGGCCAGCAGGTCTATAATTTGGGGAGCTTATGAATTATACTGGTTTTGTGATTTTATTTTTGTTTCTATATTTTTAGACATATATTTTATTTATCTTCAAAAGCCTGGGAGTGAAACTGCAGGGTCACAGTATTTATACTAAGAACATTTCCCACAGTGATTATACCACACATTTCACATACTCACCAACAAAGAATCAGCACTACATCCCCAAACTTGCCAGATTATTAGCTTTTATTAGTTTTTCTAAAACTAGCCATTATGGCAGGTCTAGTGATCAATAATTGTGGTTTTAATATGTAATGTTCTGAAGTGAATAAGGTTAAGTATTTTTTTCACATTTACTGTTAATTAGTAAACCCTTCGTGATTGTTACTTTAAATTGTTCACATGCACTTCTTAGAGTTTTTGTTGAATTTTGGTTGATTTTTATTACTGAATTGTATGAGATCTTTTTATATATTTGGAATATTTACCTTAAACTATAGCATGTTTATTAATTTTCTTAAAAGTATATTTAATTAGCTTATTCGTTTTCTTAATGGTATACTTTGATTTTTTTTTTAGAGGCATGTTTTTATTTATTTTATTTATATATTTATTTGTTTGTTTGTTTGTTTGTTTATACATGCACTGGGTACAGTCAGAAGTGTGGGAGGGTGAGAGAATTCACCAGAGCCAGAGCGGGGAGCAGAGCAGGCAGAAAGACCGAAGTACACTGCTGAGGGGAGCAGCGGGCGGCAGGAGAGGTCTGTGCGCCATGTGGGACCCGCCTCCGGTGGCCGGGGAGCAGCCGGGAATCGAACCCGTGCCTCAGAGGCCGCAGGCAGCTTCGCAACCCAGCTCTCAACCGCTGCGCCACCAGGGAAGCCCTTAATGGGATACTTTGATTAGCATAATTAACATGGTGTATTTTTAATTATGAAGTCTACATCATATATTTTTGTAATTTTATGCATCTTACTTTGTTTGACTTATCTTAAAGTCCTTCCCCCCCTAAAGTTATAAAGTTATTCCATGTTTTCCTTTGGAAGTACTAAGTTTTTGTTCATAAAGCAATAACTAGTTTCAGGAATATATTAGCATGAGTAATAAAATGCACAAAACAAAGAAGCATCCATACATTCAATGTACAGATAAACCAATAAACCAATAATTTTGAAAATATAATGTGTACCAAGCAGCATGTTTAGTTATAAAGCATAAGCTCAAAGGTGAAACTGAATTTAAACTATACTTTTTGTGAGCAAAATCAAAAAAGTGACAATATTTTTAAAGAAAGGATAAATGTGGTAAACCAAGTTTAGAAATAGTAGTTTTCTCTTTCAACCTATAATATCCTTTTATCAAGGTGACTATAGATGATACCTCCTGAACATTACTAAGTTATCAGTACATACTACAACCTACTGGTACATTGAAATAATTTTATCCAAATACAATTTGTAATAGGTTTAATGTGAAAAGTAATATGAAATGAGAATGTTTTATTCAGATAAATTATCAAAACATATTTTGGTGTATTTACCTCTAAAATATGACAAATTGGAATAAAAGATTATGGATGTCAAAAACAGTGGAAGTCAAAATGTTCACTTATGAATGAAGGGCTTATATATAAAGCAGGTATTTATAAAGCATGCAAACTATGTAAACCATGATGTTTTGCTAAATTATGCTGAAATAATCCCTGAAATTTCTGTCATTCTTAAGGATGTTGTAAACCAGAAGAAAAATTTGCCACGTGAAATAGCTTTCCTCAAACATCTGCTGCCAAGAAAGTTTGTTTGGAGCTTGTGATGATGGATGAATTTTTGACAGGTAATTGCAATTCAGATCAGATGCAGACAGATTTAGTACCTAAAAGCTTCTAGTTTATTAAAATCACCCTTGATTTATTTAGCACCCCTCTTCCCTCCAAACTGTCTTGCATTTCAACACTCTTTGGGAATTAATAATTCAGCTATGAGACCTAAATTTTATACAAATGATTGAAATATATTAGATTTTTCTTGGTTCTGCAAGATTTTAAACAGGGAACAACTTGAAAATGAAACAATGTTCTTATATTGTTATGGAAACAAAAAGTCATGGAAATTTTTCAGCCGTGCGAACACTAATTTGTCATTAAACATTTCCAGTTTGTTATGTAAATGCCTCCTTTATAACAATTGATAAAGTTTTTATGAACAGATAATATAAGCATTAGACACTCCTTCTCTTATGTAATTTTCTGGAACATATATTTAAGATGGAAATTTACATGCAGGAAGTATACAGAAGAATGCCCTAAGAATTAACTATGGAGGGCAGAGGGTAACGGGAGGATATGAATGGTGATTCAGATGTAAGAAAAATCTCAGCAGAGATCTGGAACTGTGATGGCTTTAACTAAAGTTACCAGATCTTTGTAATCGTTTCATTTCCCCACATAAAGCAGTAAAAGGATATGGGCTCACCTCAGAGGTAGGAAGACATGAACTATGTAGAGTGTGAGACAGCTCACAAAGGGGCTCATTCAACTGAGGGCCATCAGGGGACAACATATGGCTGGTGCAATTTATGAAAGGAATCCAAAAAGAAAATCCAGACAGCAGCAGTGTGTGCCTGTGTGTGTGTGTTTGCATGTGTGTGTATAGGTGTGTATATCTCTCTATATAGTGTAGAGTAACATATGTACCATATATGCATGCATCTAGTAGTATGTCTTAAAATAAATTTGTACCTGTTAATCATTGATCTTTCAACTATCTCCATAATTTTGCCTCTTCAATAAAATTCAACATTATTTTTTGTCCTTCACATAACAGCATAAACATATATACCATTAAAAATCATAGTAAAATTAACCAACCTGGACCCACTAAATTACCAGCACATTTGAAGTGATCTCAGTGTTGACACCACCTTTTCAATCACATCACTGACAATTTTTGTGATGTGACAATCACATCACATGCAATTTCCTGTATTCTACCTATTAACTATCGCTCATTGTGATACCATTAGTAATTTTCTGTATTATCAATAGGTTATGCTCAGGGCAACCTTTGATTATATGACTTAAGTGCCAATAATGAGATGACCGGAGGAATATGATGTGATACTTTTAGGTAGATTCCTAAATCTGGAGTGGCTGGGATGTAGCTATTAGGGCTTCAGTAGACATCTTGGATCATGAGCCCAAGGTATCAGGAAAACCTTGGAAAGCACATACTCGTTCAAACAATGCATTAAGTTGAAATAAGTCTGGCATCCTAACATTTAGAGGACATACCAATCTATACCACCAAGACCTCTTTATGAGAGAGACACACACTTCTATCTTGCTTCATCTTTTATTTTGGAGCATGTGTGTGTTGACGATTACTTATGGCCAAGTCAAGCTCATCCAATTATGTTGTTCAACTCTTCCTTTTCACTATTGACTTATATATTTTTTTTCTTTTCCAGTTCTGTCATATTTCAACCTCACATTGTTAAAAATAAAGTATTACTATGTATCTTTGGAATATAGATCTTTATCTAATCTTATTATAAATGGGATACTTTATATATTTAGAGTTTCTATTTCTAGAATTTGCTTTCAGGAGGAAATACACTACAATAACCTTCCCTGCAATAGCTACTAGAACACTTGGAGTTGTCTTTTCATTTGCTTGTTTGGTTCCCTCTTATTGCATCACTTTTCATTTCATTTTATTCACTTCCTTATTTTAATAATGCTGACTTATCAGCAAATCTTGTGAGCTTTTTATTTGATTATTTGATCACTTTATGGCTTTATGCTACTTTCCATGCATTCCATGTTTCTAAACCACGTCTTTGTTATTTGAGTAAAATTGTGTAACATAAGATTTGGCCTCTTCCATTTTTTAGTGTACAGTGTAGTATTGTTAACTACAATCAGAAATGAAAGAGGAGTCATTACCTTTATTTCAAATAAATTAAGTGTTGTAAGAGACTACAATGAGTTGTACACCAACAAAATTGATAGCCCAGAAGCAATGGATAAATTTCTAGAAATATAAAACCTAAAGTATTGACTCTTGAACAGAAAATCTGAACAGATCCTATAACCAGTAAGGAGACTGAATCAGTAATCAGTCTAGTACCAGATGACTTTACTGATTCATTTTACCAAACATTTAAGGAAGAATTAACACCAACAATTTTCAAATGCTTTCAAAAATTTAAAGGAGGAAATGCTTCCAAATTTATTCTATTAGGCCAGCATTACTCGATACCAAAGCCAGACAAAGACATTATAAGAAAAGAAAATTACAGGCCAATATCCCTAATGGATATTGATGGGGAAATCCTCCACCTATTACTAGTCCAGTGAATCCAATGGCACTTAAGAGCTAATACATGTTTACAAGTGACAGTTACCTGAAATTGTCTATGACCTTAGATGGAGGTCTTTACATGAATTAGGTTATTTGAAGCCCTGTTAGGTTATATTTGAACTCCAGTGAATTCTACTTTATTTGTCATTATTTTATAAGTCTTAGTCATTTCCCCAGTATTCATGCTCTAACAGTGTGCACATGTACAGATGATTGTGACTTCTTGCTTTGAGATCTGTCCTTGCTTGTGTTTCTGGGTCTACAAATGAGAGACCCCATTCCCAGATAAGCTCAACTGTAGGACAGCAGGTTGACATCCAAAGTCAATAGACCTGGAAACCTTTCAACTTTGCTTGAATGACTTGATAAGTTTTGCTCCAATTTCTTGGCACTCTGACATTCTGACTCAGTGAAATTATGAAGAATCCCCTCCATATACAGAGGTTATCAATGTAACTCCTCTACAGTGTTGCTTTATCTAAAAAAAATAATTTCACTAAATATTTGTACACCTCTTCCCAACCTTATTCTGCACCAATATCATTTTAGTATTAACAACCAGACTTAAAAGCATTGCTTTTCATCCCCAACCATTTTCCATTTTAATGTGTATATGCATAGACCACATGGTTCTGCATATATTTAAACTTTATGAGCATGTTTTACCTTATAGTAACATAACCACCTATTTGTAACATGATTATTTTGCTCCATATGAACCTTTTGATGTGACTCCAGGTCACATCAAATACATAATACATGGAGCAGAATTTCATTTTCTGCAAAGATTACCTAGGTGTGTTCAAAATATCATTATTTATTTATTTTTCATACTATTAGGGTTTTGCATAGTGGTTAAAAGAATGGGTTCTCGAGGCATGATGACCGACCTTTTATCCCGGCTCTACTATTCACTTGCTGAGTAACTTTAAGCAAGTCATGTGCTCTAGGCTTTCGTTCTCTTTTCTGGAAACTGCAACAGTCTAGAACTATTCAGTACACAAACTATTTACCAATGGTTTCAGTATTGTGAATATTCACTCAACACATGCAATCCCCTGTGAAGAGTGTGACACTAAGTAAACACTAAGAAACAGAGTTCTGAAATTTTTCTATTACAAAAATTCTACTACATAGTCACTTATACTCACATTTTTCTAAAGGTGTATTAGTCATATACATGAAATTCCTTAATATAAACATAAAAATGAATGGTTTATCCACCCCAAGAAACCCTATTCTATATTTGTCATTCTCTTTTTCTTTTCTGCTAAGTGTCTCTTGACATACTAGGCCTTTTAATTGTTTGATTTAAATTTATTGATTAGCTTGAGTTGTGTATATATTATTGGTGAGGTTCAAAATTACTTTTTCCCTTTCAGAGTTATATTTTCATCTCTCCTATTTATTTCTGATGTACAGGTGAGTATTTACAATTTTAATGCTTTTGAATTTATATATTTCGTCTATATAGTTTTGCTGTTCAAGCAATATATGCATATGACTTTTTAGCAGAAGCTTTTAAAGTACATACACTTTTTTTTTATTTTAGTGAGCATACATGTGACTTTATCTTTTTTATTGTTTTGACTTTATCTTTTTAAATAAATAATAATTTTTCTCCTGCCACCTACCCTCTTGAATCTTTTCTCTTTCCCCCTTCCTTAACCTAGAAACCTCAGTCTGGTTATCAGTGTGTGCTACTTTATAATTACCTGTTCACCCTGAGAGTAAATGGGGCCAAATGATTGATGCATTGGATTCAATCATAATAATTCTGTGATCTACTTTAACTCTAAATTACAACAAACAGAGTCTGATGAAGGTATAGAAACCAACAATGAGATGCAATCAAGTAAGTAACTTTGATGAGAAGAAATGCTAGCTGATGGTGAAGGAATGCTAGAATGAAAAAAAAAAAAAAAGAGAGAGAGATGAAATTTGGGGACTAATGCAAGAGAGGAGTATTAGGAAAACCCATTAAATTCTATATTTTCTCCCAAACTATCACCGTCTACCATCTTAAAGCAAACTGGCAGGATGGAATGAACTCAATGTAAATGATGTGTGTAGAGCAAGGCAGGGCAGCAGCATGTGCCTGAAGCCTGTATCCAGGCTCATCCATCTCAAGCGTCTGGCTCTGCTGCTAATTGCCAACCCCTGGGATGCACCGTGGGAACTGCCCTCAGGCTTATCAAGCTGTTTCAGGAGCAGAATGCTAGGGTGCCTGGGAATTTGGCTGGTTGTTGTTGTGTGTGTATGTGTGTGTGTGTTGTGTGTGTGTGTGTGTGTGTGTGTGTGAGAAAGCGCCTCTCCTTCACTGGAGTGCTGAAAATGTGTGGGTCTCAACTTACACTCAGATCCCCGCCCAAGATTCAGATTGAAGTTACACCCCATGAAGTTCTGTTTTCGATCACCCTATTCTTACTATTGTTCCCTTACCTGTCTTGTTTCCTCACCACCTTAGTTGTTTCTCACTTGCACATACATTTGCTTTTTGAGTCATGTTTCTGAAATATCTTCCCTGATGCGATTTCTGACAACATTCATATTAATGGAGATAGAATTCTGAAGAAGATAGATACGTGATCCTTTTCTTAATTGAACTTGTTTCATTACAGATGCTTAGGGAATATCAAATAAATAAAATGAGCATAGATTTTATTAACTTTAACACATGTCATTAAGCCAACTTAGGTGACTAATAATTGGGGCAGTTTTATGAAGAATGATCAAAATCTGTCAGCTCCATCTCTCAACCACTTGGCTAATAAAAGACGGACAGCTGCTGTGTGTACACTCATAGCATAAAGCAGGGAGTGTGAACCCTGAGGTTGGGGAAATACAGAGTCCCTATTTAAGTAGACATTGTTCCATTCTCAAAGGATTGCATAAAATCATTTTTGAAGATAGACTAGACTCACTCACACTGGATCCAGAGCCCTTCATGTTAAGAAACAAGGCTCATTAATATGTTCAAATGAAAAGACAAAGGAAATCCCATCACAAGAAACTATTCATTATAGAGTGGGCAAACATACCTGCAAAGTTACAATATAGCTACACTATCAACATAGCTACACTAACACAGAAAATGCATAAATTACTTAAATAATTGAACTATAGCAGATTAGGGGAGTGCTAATGCCTCAAGAATAATCAACCAAGGACCTCCCCGGTGGCACTATGAAGTTATCCACAGCCATAGCAACAGTTCAATCCCCAGCCAGGGAGATGACCCACATGGTGGAGCTCCGGCCTCACCTACTGCTCCCCTCAGCTGTGTATTTCAGTCAGTCGGCCTGTTCTGTTCCCTACTCTGTCTTTGGTGAATCTCCTCACCCCAGCACCTCTGGCCTGTACCCCAGTTTTGTATGCATAAATAAATCTTTACTTTTTCAAAGATTTATTCATTTATGCACAGAAGTGTGGGGTACAGCCCAGAGGTGTGGGGGGTGAGAGGACTCAACAGAAACAGAGTGGGCACAGACCAGACAGATTGACTGAAATACACTGCTGAGGGGAGCAGCGGGAGAGTCAGGAGAGATCTGCCACGCCATGTGGATTGCTCCCTGGCCGTCTGGTGATCGAACTTGTGCTGTGGTGGCTACAGACAGCTTCATAGGTTGTGTCTTAACCCCTTGTGCCACCAGGGAGGCCCCTGCATAAATAAATCTTTAAAAAAAAGAAAAATCAACCAAGTAGAAATGATGAATATAAACTATAAAACATAGTCTCAGGTATGTAAAATAGAAAGATAAAGTATTATATATCCAATCATGGGAAAATTTCTTTTTTTGTATTTATTTTATTTATTTATTTTTTCTTTTTATAGAGGCATGTTTTATTTATTTATTTATTTGTTGATTCGTTTGTTTTGTTTATACATGCACTGGGTACAGTCAGAAGCGCGGGAGGGTGAGAGAATTCACCAGAGCCAGAGCGGGGAGCAGAGCAGGCAGAAGGACCGAAGTACACTGCTGAGGGGAGCAGCGGGCGGCAGGAGAGGTCTGCGTGCCATGTGGGACCCTCCTCCGGTGGCCGGGGAGCAGCCGGGAATCGAACCGGCGCTGCAGAGGCTGCAGGCAGCTTCGCAACCCAGCGCTCAACCGCTGCGCCACCGGGGAGGCCCTCATGGGAAAATTTCTTATCCAAGAGCAAAACAATATTCATAAAAGGGAAAATAAAATCAACATTTTTCAATACACACACAGATACATATGCACCCAGTTAATTAACTTTCATGTAAAAAATAAAACATTAAATGATTTTGAAGAAACTACATGAAAATTATATTCTTTATGTTGGTGGCATCAAACGAATTATAGGCACTATACCACCATGTGTGTGCGAGCTCGTAAACCCCCCCCCCACAAACACACACAGAGAATGGTAATGTGATTTGCCAATGTCACAAACCAGAAAGTTGGTTATATGAGGTTGGAGCGTGAGCTGTTTGCCTTGGAGCTGGCCCTTGCACTTCCTGTCTGCATTTCTGCCATCTACAAGGCCTGGAAAGACACCTCCCTCCAATGCTCAGACTTCTCCAAAGCCCTCACTAGTGTGGATGTCATTAAGTGGCAATAATGCCTTCATTAGTCATAAAATTCCTATTTTTTTTGGCCTGAGAGGAGGGAAGACACTACCTACCCAGAGAAAGTTTTACTGCAATCTCCATAGTCAATGTTTTCTACATTGCCCATTTCTTAAACAATCTTTTCGATGGTAATAGGACATAAACTTCAAGTTCAACGACTGGGTTTCATAAGGAATGTAAAACCAAACAGTTAAATTATTAGTGCCTAACAAAATTATCATTCAAGGATAAAGTAAAAGTTATGATTTTTAAATATTCAAGCTGTGCAGACAGAAAGCACGTGCTTGTCACAATAGAGTATTTCATGAGGGACAGTTTCTTAATGCAGATGACACAATCTGTCTTTGAAGGGAATGTTCGCTTTGGGAAAAAAAAATCGGTTCCATTTCAACACTCCACAAGTGATAAGTGAAGCATTTCAAAAATAGAAGCTCCTAGATGTGTTGATGAGACAATATGTCATTGCTAAAAAAAAAAAAAAAAAAAAATTCTGCTTGAAAAGGCTAAATTTCACCCTGTCCCCACATGCCAGTTATTTAAATTTCTACAGCTGTGTAGAGTTAGCAAACCTTATGGTTCCGGAGATGGAAGAAGATGTGTTCATTTTCATCTAGTTATTGATATTGAGTGGAAAATGTGCATTTTTTAAAAATACATTTAATATTTCCCTTTTATACAAGATCACACTTCATAAAGAGGATTTTATCTTGGAATTTATATAGGAAAAACACTTAAGAAATCAGCTGTACACAGGTGTTCAAAACAGATCATCTGCTAATCTTCACCATGAAGAGAATAAGGAGGACTCAGAAAAACCTGAATAAAGGTTATTGTTTCCTCTATGCCTATGTGGGCTAAAAATAGCACTCCTCATCCCGTGGTTGTTAGTTTTCCTATTCAGGAAAATGAGAATTTTAGAGTAAATTCACCCCAAGTTTTCTTTAGCTCTGAAAATTTCCTATTCTGTGATGTGTAAATATGTTCCACCACAGATACCTTTGTGTTTTAGAAAGTCTACCACTGTGACAGGCTATGCTTGTGCTGTTTGCACCAAACTAAATGTCTTTCTTATATCTTTGATCAAAGACTGTCTATTTATACTTCAGAGTCACATCTAAAAGAAAATGTTTCCCAAAATGAGTAGATATCTCCATTGTCTTCATAGAAGTCCCTACTGTTTTCATAGTCACCTCTGTAGCATAAAGGAAAAAAGTAAAAGATTCTAAGTGAAACTGTTAAAATACAGTGGACCTCAAATGTACCCATGTTTGGTAAATAAAAAAACACTTAGCAAATAGATTTAATAAGATGTGATGAGCAAAATATCTATTTCAGGGGCCTCCCTGGTGGCGCACGGGTTAAGACGCAACCTAGGAAGCTGTCAGCAGTCTCTGCAGCATGAGTTCAATCCCCAGCCAGGGAGCTACCCACATGGCACAGCAGACCTCTCTGGTCTCACCCGCTGCTCCCCTCAGCAGTGTATTTCAGTCAATCTGCCTGTTCTGTTCCCCACTCTGTCTCTAGTGGATCCTCTCACCCCCCACTCCTCTGGCCTGTACCCCAGCTCTTGTATGCATAAATAAATAAATCCTTAAAAAAATCTACTTCAGTTCTCTCCAATTAGCCCAGGAAAATTTTGCTTCAATCTGTACTGCCCTTACCTGACAACTGAAAAACCAGAAAGAGAACAAAAAGACATTAATTTGACTTTACAGTTTTTCTGGGGTGGGGAGTTAATTTTCTTCATCTCTGCACGTTATCATACTCAAAAATCTGACTGTAAGATAAAACTTTAGTCTTAATATTTTCCCTTATGCTTGCTATAATTTGCTCCATTTTTCTTTATTCATTCACTGGTTCAGAAACCCAAAACCAACCATACATTACTTTTGAATGATGTCACACATGTAACAGACATTTTGACTAGTAGTGTATGTTTTTCAGATTTCATTTTGTACAAACTGAGCTTATTTTTTTTTCCTTTTCTGTCTCTGTTTTGTTTGTTTCTCTGTTCTCCAAATTTTATTGGATGCCATGAATTGGCTGAAACTCCTTTACCATAAACATTTTAAAATATATGGGTGATAAAATTCATCTGCTTTTGTTATCATCTTGAAATGGAAACTTCTATCTGTACTCTTAAATCTCAAATGTAGAAAGTAGAACATGTCATAAAAATGACATATAAATCCTATAAAAATGCCATGTTTGAAATAAATAAATATGTCACTTTCTTCATGAGGCAATGATTTATTCCTGATTTTAAAGATGTTATAAAATCAATAGCTTTCTTATTTCTACTGTCACCTGGAGGAGATATATTAATATTGCTGTCATTGTTTTACTTGTCCTGACACCTCAGAGCTAATGCAAAAAAACAACCTGTTTCTTGTCTAATGCATTGCTGCTTGTGTGCAGTCACCCATGGGGGAATCAATACTCTCCCAACAACATCTCCATTAATTATTGCTACTTAGGTGCATATAAAAACAATCATTCACATGAAAAAACATACATAATTTTGATTAAGAAAAAAAAAAACATGGAAGAGAACTGAAGCATCCAGAGGGAGAAGGGATAAGAACAATGAAGGAAGGAATCATAATGAACAATGTGTGATTTGGTGCTGGGTACCCTAGGGTGGCTATACCTGACGGGGGTATTGGAATAGTAACTAAATAAAAAATTAATTAGTTAATTGAAAAAAAAAACAGTGAGGCACTTATAGCACATTTTTTGAGATTAGGTTAAGTTACTAAATATTCTGCAACATCAATATCTTCATCTATTTGCTGTGTTCTGAGTTTCCATATATTTTATATTTCCATTCCTATAAAATTACATCTAGTGTTATATGTAATATTGCATTTCTCAAATTCAGCTATTAAAGCTTAGATGAAATACTTGTCAAAATTCAACATTACAGAACAAATGAACATTAAAGAACACATAGTAATGATATTTATTTTAAAATAACTTAAGTAACACAGCTAGTATTTTATATTAGCTTAAATAAACCTTCAGCTATTAGGCATTTTATTTCTCAAATTTAATTGAAATTTTAAGCTTTCATAGTACTTAGTGCAATATCTTTGTTCAAGGTACATAAATATTTTCTCTATTGTATACCCCTGCTCCTTTGTCATAAAACAACAGTAATAAATAAACTGTGATTTTATTTCTGCCCTCCCAATTCTATTCCATCAATTTGTGTGTTTTTGTTTCAATACCATGCTGTTTTGATTACAGTTACTTTGTAGTATACTTTGAATTCCAAGAGCATTATAGCTCTAGTTTTGCTTCTATCCAAACATTACTTGGATATTCAGGGTCTTTTGCCATTCCATACAAAATTTAGTATCATTTATTCTATTACTTAGAAAAAATACCATTGGAACTTTCATAGTTTCTGTATTTAATCTGTATATTACTTTAGGTAGGATAGACATTTTGACAACATTAATTCTTCCAATATATGACATGGGATGGCTTTACATTTCTTTGTATCTTCTGCTTCTGTTAATGATAACATGTTTGTCAGTGTACAGGTCTTTCACCTCCTTTATTAAGTTTATCCCCAAGTATTTTATTGTTTTTGATGTGTCTGCAAATAAGATTTTTCCCCTAATTTATCTTTCTTCTAACACTGATGGCCAATAGGTACAGTGAAAAAAATGACACAACATCAATCATAATTAAGAAAATGCAAATCAAAACATCAATTAGATGTCACCTCAAACTTTTAAGAATGTCCTATATCTAGAAGACTGGAAACAATAGGTGTGGGCAAGGATGTGGGTAAAACGGAACTCTCATACACCATTTGTGGAAATATCAGTTGGTACAAACTTGAACATCATTTGAACTTATTGTTTTTTATTATTTTATTTTGTTAATTTTATTTTTATATTCCCCACATTTTAAATATCTTTGTTGAAGTTTAAAAGTTACTTTCAGAACATGTAATGGAACACTAATATTTTGTTCAATAAATGGTGCTGGGAAAACTGGACCACCACAGGCAAAAAAATGAAACTAGACCACTACCTCTCACCGTGCACAAAAATCAGCTCAAAATGGATAAGAGAACTGGCCATAAAACCTGAAACCATAAAATATATAGAAGAAAATATAGGTAAAGCACTGCAAAACAAACATTGCAATAACATCTTTAAAGACTCATCACCCAAAGCAAAGACAGTCAAGGAAAAGATAAACACCTGGGATTATATCAAACTGAAAAGCTTCTGTACAGCAAAAGAGATATTAGCCAAAACAGAGAGACACCCCACTGATAGGGAAATAAATCTTTGTACTCCAATCAACTGATAAGGGACTGATCACAAAGATATACAAAGAACTCACAGGACTCAACAAAAACAAAGTAAACAATCCAGTCAAGAAATGGGCAGAAGAACCTAAAAGACATTTCTCCAAAGAGGAAATGCAAATGGCCAACAGACATGAAAAAATGTTCAAGGAACATCCCCTATCATCAGGGAAATGCAAATCAAAACCACATTGAGATACCACCTTACACCAGTAAGATGGCACATATCAAAAAAAAGAAACAAACAAACAAAAATAAACAAGCAACAACAAATGTTGGCAAGGATGTGGTGAAAAAGGGACTCTCCTACATTGCTAGTGGGAGGGCAAACTGGTTCAACCACTATGGAAAGCTGTCTGGAGATTCCTCAGTCTACTAACAATGGAGCTACCATATGCTCCAGCAATTCCACTCCTAGGGATCTACCCAAGGGACCCAAAAACTTTAATTGGAAAGGATACCTACACCCTTATGTTTACTGCAGCACCATTTACAAAAGGTAAGATATGGAAAAAAAAAACCAAATGCCCCAAAGTAGATCATTGGATCAAAAAATTGTGGTATATATACACAATGTAATATTACTCAGCAATCAAAAAAGATAAACTCATGCCATTCGCAGCAATGTGGATGGAGCTAGAAGGAATTATGCTCGGTGAAATAAGCCAGAAGGAAAAAGAAAAGTATCGGTTGGTTTCACTTATAACAGGAATACAGGGAAACCAAGTAAGACATCAGTGTAAAAAAAAATAAGAATACAAAACACAAGAAAGCAAAAACAGACAATTATAAACCAGAGTCATCCTGCAGGGGAGGAGGGAGAGGGATCAGAGGGAGGGAAGGAGGAGCATAGGGGACTGAGGTGATGGTGCACAGGTGCATTGGGGAAGCAAACTCTATGGGGACTACACCTGAGGGGGTGAGGGAAAGCAAATATTTTTTAAAAGTGAACAATTATGTAAAAAAATATAAAAAAATAATAAAAAATAAATAAAAGTTACTTTCAAAAGTAAGTATTAATTCCTTATTGTTAGGATCTTGTTCAAGCATAGGTTAATCTGCTAAGAAGAGGTAAACTTTTCAAAATCAGATTATCGATATTTAATAGATAAATATAATTTATTATTCTCAAGTCTTTGTTTCAACATCTGTTTCCATATTGATTCACATTATGAGAAAAGCAAAAAACTCTGCAAGTTAAACTTAGCTCTAACTCACTAAAAATTCTGTCATCTAGAGTTCTCATTTCAAAATATATATCCTGATTTCTCAAAAATGTTTTCCCAATTGTCTTAATTGATTGATTTGAATAATTATATATAAGTTAAGCTTAAATATCTCATTTTTATAAAATTACTTATTGAGGTATAAAGTCAAACTATGCTACTAATAATAATTTCTCAAGCATTTTTTACTTCTTTTTGCTGTAAGGGAAGTCTTAGATTAAATTGCAACTACATTTTTGTGATTTAATTCGCCATTTGTAACTTTACTAGTATTCAGGAGACTTTTACAATAAATAAAACGATGAGCTATGAATCTCATATTATGGTTGTAAATTTTCAGAACAGGCAACATTTCACTGCTATATGGGCTGAATACCAGAAAGATTTCCATGTGATAAATTTATCAGTGTCTAAACTCCCTGATGAAATATGGCTGTTTTTGCCCTTAAAAATGTGGATCAATCAATGTTATTGAGGACTTCTCATCACTGAAAAATTTTTCACTTTTATTGGAGACTTTGATAAACTTTCAAAATGATTTACTCTTCTCAGATATCTGTGGTAGTAGGAATTTCTTTGTCTAAAAAACTTTAGAAATAAGAATTTTTATTTGTGTTTATGTGTAGTATTCGGTATATCATTTCAGTTATAATTGCTTTCTCTTTGGAATTTATTAACATTAAAGAAACACTAAAATAAATTCAACCAGTAATTGTAAAAACATGTGAAAAAAATAGCCAGTACATGAAATGCATCCCAATTTGCTGTGGTTACGTGCAATCAATGCAAAGAGACGAGTTTCAATACCATGATCCATAAAGTAAATTTCCTGCTTAAATATTCTAGCCTTATTGGGAAAGCATACATAAGTGGGTTGAAATGTGTTTGCCCAGACTGTGGAGTACACATCTGCCTATAGACCATAACTTTTTTCTCTGTTAATAACATAAGTAAGAAAGTGGGAATCTTGAACACAGTTAACATTTTTGAAGTATATTTTAGACTTGCTGGGGTTGTTTCCACTTTTACAAAAAGGTGGTTAGGATGAGCCTCATGCTAATGTATTGGATTTTTTTTGCGATCATTTTCATAGGACAAAAGCTTTGGAATAAAAAGCTAAGTTCACATATCTGGACATACTACTGCTATTCCATTTTCTTTTAAAAAATTCTTGCCCTGCTATCTATCCATTTCTTTTATATAGCAGAAAGTGGCAGCGTATCTGTATCACATGTGTATCCAAGTGGTAGACTGGATTTCACATTTTAGCAATCCATTTCTGCCATGTTATTTTCTGTGTTTCTCCAATAATGAAAACAAATGCTTGATAACTCATTTAAATCCTGAAGAATGCATTACTTTAGACTATACTGATGTGTCGCGACTATTTCCTTATACAAATATTTTAAACATAGGTTCAATTTCAATATTGCCATGAAGTTATTCCTATAAAATATATATCCAAGAGTCAATTATTAATTAATAAAATACCATAGTAACTATTCTGTGCTATGATCTTTACTACTACTAAGAAAGAATTAAAATTAATTTATATATTTTGAAGAATACAGCATAGGGAAAATTCCCATGTAAGAAATGGAAATTAGATATAAATGTCCTAAATAGATTGAATTTAGGGAAACATTTTTTTCTATAAATTCTGTTTCAAGCACATATGTGGTATGTATTTTTAAGTATATTTTCAGTGGAAACAAAAATAAAAGTTAAACTCTGCTGCTTTTATTTATATCTTAGGGACATAATTCAAACATAATAAAAATATTTATATACTTATGTTGTGAGTATAATAGCCATACCCAATTATTAAGTGGCAATTTACATGGTTTTTCAAAATCATTCATCCTCATTTGGTTGAGATACAAATTTTACTTGACATTTTTATATAGCTATGATAATACTTTAACAAACATAATACATGATAAAAACTGATGTGAAATGGTGTGTTTTAACCTAGATCCATTCACACTGCAAAGGGAGTTACATAAAGGCAGGAAAATGCAGCACTTGCTCATTCACAAGTGTCCAAGACTACCTCTCAAATTATTCCGTCCTCTACTGCTTAGCAGATATGCATGTAGTATTGCATATCTATAGCCAATGTAGCAGATTTCTTCAGTACCAGGGTGTCACATCCCTCAGTCACTGAAGTGAGCTCCAGAGATGATAGCAGATCCAGTTCTCCCTTCACTAACAATAGCCCAGGTGATGCCTTATATATTCCTCAGAACTTTCTCTGTTACAGAAGCCATTATCCCTCGTCTGTCAGTACAGCCCAGAAGTGTAAGGTAATTAATCCCATCTACCCCTTTGTAATTTTCAAACATGAAGATTGCAAAAGAGAACATTAGATCCAGCTTTCCATCTGTTGAGGAGGAAATTTGGGGACACTTCTGATAAAACGAAGGAGATCCCATATAATTGAGCACTGTGGCCTACAGCAGCACCCTGATGAGATATCCCTGTAGATTGTTTCTCTCGTTTTTTTTCTCTGTTGTGATTATTTGTGTTCCCATCTCTAATAGGAAAGGCTTACAATGAGTTTTACATAGATAGAATACATAAAGTACTTAACTCTTACACTTAAACTGAAGATTTCAAAATTGATATGATGGGTATCTGCAAAAAAATCCTTTGCACTTTTATTTTTTGCATTACAAATATTGCAACTTTATATGCTCATGTTCACTGGAATGTTACTAACAATTAAATCATATAACAGATGTATAAATGTATTACGACATGACAGAAAGTGACTGATTAAAATGCAGGTACTAAGTAGCAACTATGTATGTATTATTTATGAGTCCCCCTGGCACTCAACATAAGGCAACATTTCTCCCTTTATTTAAGTGTAAATCTCGAAGGACCTATCAGTAATTAAAAAAAAAACACAATAATGTATAACCACTGCTGAGATTCCAACTCAATTTGTAAACTCCATACAACTCTGATATTTTCTGCTGGAAGTTTATTAACTTATTTCTGTTTCCTGAAATATAACACAGTTCTGCTAACAGACTTTTAAAGGTGAACAAAAAAAAAAAAACTTTTATAATCTTTAAATAGAAGGAGTGGAATGTAGCTATATTTACAGGAGAAGATTGAGAATTTATTTATTTATTTATTTATTTATTTATATTTTTATTTATTTATACAAGCACTGGGTATAGTCAGAAGCGCGGGAGGGAGGGTGAGAGAATTCACCAGAGCCAGAGCAGGGAGCAGAGCAGGCAGAAGGACCGAAGTACACTGCTGAGGGGAGCAGCGGGCGGCAGGAGAGGTCTGCGCGCCATGTGGGACCCTCCTCTGGTGTGCGGGGAGCAGCCGGGGATCGAACCGGTGCTGCAGAAGCCGCGGGCAGCTTCGCAACCCAGCGCTCAACCGCTGCGCCACAGGAGAGGCCCTGATAATTTATTTTTTAAGAGATACTAAGTTAAAACAGATTAAACTGAGGCTGTGACTAGTATAAGACATCTTATGAAAATGGTAGGAAATTGCAGATCTATTTGTAGTATATGACATATAGGTATATGATTCTCCATCATAAGAAAGAATTATGGGACTATATTATCTCTACATTTCATTTGACTCTAAGAAAAGTCTTTTTCTGGGTCTCCCCGGTGGCGCAGAGGGTTGAACACAGTGCTGTGAAGCTGTCCACAGCCTCTGCAGCACTGGCTCAATTCCCGACCAGCCACGGAGATAGCCACATGGCGGGGCAGACCTCTCCTGTCTTGCCCGCTGATCCCCTCAGCAGTATATTTTGTCAGTCTGCCTGTTCTGTTCCCTACTCTGTCTCTGGTGAGTCCTCTCATCCCCTCACCACTGGCCTACACCCCAGCTCTTGTATACATAAATAAATCAAACTTTAATTAAAAAAAAAAAGATACTCTACTGAACCAAACTCTACTCAGACATCTCTGAGCTCTTTTTCAACTACATCTCAACTGTTGGACTTCTATGTTCATATCTACATTGTTTATTTTAGCAAAAATCATACCATGAGAGGATCAATCTACCCCCTAATATTTTTAGAGATTCCACATCCGACTCCACACCTGAAAGATCTCAGGTGCCAAGAACTATAACTCCCAGTGTGCCATGAACCTGACTTACTGATTGGGTGTTTCTGGAATTAGAGTAGGAGTTAAGCAACATTTTTGGCTTAGAACTAAATACATGCATGTTCATGTTCTCTTGCTTTTCAGGCTTCAACTTGCACCCTCATACTGCTGGAAGAGACACAAGGAAGGAGACATTTAGAGGGAAGACATGTCAAGACACTTGGAAAAGAAATGTGGGTGAGTGATGCATGGGAGGTTGTGCCTACTCCTGGCAGAGACAGTGGCAGACATAATTTTGACCTCATGTTGAATTACATGGTGTATTTCAAATTGTGACTATCTCCTTTGGTCCCAGATTTCTGGGGTCTTACTATTTCCTTGTGATTCCTTGCCAAAAAGTAACTTAGACTTCTGGCAAACATTCAGGCCTTGGAAGCCCCACTTTTAGTTGAGTCTGTTTGGCTGGGCATTTGTCCATGAGGGAATGGGTAATTTTTGGAGTTTTAATGGGAAACCATTATTTGAAATTCTTCTTTCTCTCTCTATGTACAATTCTTTTTTTTTTTTAAATCATAATCATAGGACTTCTATTAAAATTCTTTCACATTAGGAATATGCTTTTTTTGCTTTTGTGTGCATGGATGGCCAAATCCCTTTCCGAGTCTGCACCACTTAACCGTTTGGAGTTCCTGGGTACCCCTGGGCCATACACTAACAGTAACATACTAAGTCAGAACAGATGAAGTCCATCTTCCATGTCGGGTCACCCTCATTATCTAACTGGGCTCTTTATATTCGCTACCATTCCCCAGGAAATACCTGAGTACCTAAACCTGCTTTCTACACGCATCTATAGCTGTGTTTTACCCATTATCCTTGAAGTTTTTTCTCAATTATTTCACATTCATAGACCATCAATCTGCTCCTTGAGTTATTTTCCACTTTTCCATATATTCACAGTGAGTTCACTCTCTCATTCCCATTGTAAAACTCCATTGCAGTGTTCCCTATATCTATCACAATAGCCTCTCCCCCACTTTAATAAAGTCTTTCTCGCCACCTTTAACATGCTGTAACTTTTTCTTTGACAATGTTATGAAACACAAATTGGCAAAACTTGAAATACTGGACAGAAAATATATTTTTGACTTTAAACCAGAGCTGAGTGGAAAAGAAAAACTAAACAAAAAAGCATGAGGTCATTTTATGATTGTATTTATACAAATTACAGACAATAAACAATAACAACATATGATATACAAAACACATACACTTAAAAGTATATCTACCAATAAATTAGAACGACTGCCTAGGCTAATGAGGAGAGTGAGGAAAGAAAATAAAGGAGATATACATACATACATATATATATGTGTGTGTGTGTGTGTATATATATATATATATATATATATGTTATGCTATATTTAAAGGGGGAGAAGCACTTCCTGGAAAATAACTTGGCTTGAACTGGGGAATATTGTTAATGCATCCCTCTGTCCTTGACAAAAAAAAAAAAAAAAAAGAGTCCTTCTGAAATACTTAAAATACTTGCTTTGGTTAATCACAATCATACATATTCAAATTATATTTTAGATTTGGACTATCACAATTGTATATCTTTATACCCATCTTAGAATTGCAGGCTTTTAAAAATAGGATGACATTTATAGAGATGAAAATGAAATGTTGTGATTATCATACTTTCTGAAGGCCTTATTGGCATTTGAATAATCTAAAAAAGGCAATTAGCATTTGATCTGAACCTGTGATTATTTATTAATGTTACTAGGTATATAAATGCAGATTTGACATCTTAATGAAGAATGATTTTTAAATACACCATTGATAATAAAAAAAATATATAGAAACCCAAAGAAAAGCTGTATTTTTTTAAAGTTCACACAATTATTTATTTCAGATATCGACCTCATCCTGCTGATAAAAATCCAGCTTTCAAAACTTGCTAGTTAATCAAACAAGAGGTCAAAATTAATGGTGCCCACAATTCTCTCTTTCTCTCTCTAACTCAAATATTCTCAAAGCATCTGTTCAAATTATAAGAATCATTTTTTTAAATAGAAAAATAAAAAATTGTTAATTTAACTTAATAGTAACCCTTGAGAGTCGTTATTGTGGCTATGTTCTAAATAGATTAGCCCACAGCTACTGCAAATCAATTTCACCTTCTTCAATTTATCCACCCCTTTTCCCAGCCCAAATTGTTCAACAGTCTAATTACAAAATGTGATGATAAATGACGATAATAAATATTGTATTTAGGGTTGATTTTTCATTTCAAAATTATGTTTATAATACTTCATGAATTGTATTAAAATGTTAATTAAGGAAAATTATTGCATTCATTTTTAGAAACAAAAAGAGAAAATACCAGAGAATTTGAATATTACTTCAGGTTCTTGACAAGATGCAAAATATCAAGAGATTCTGATTTATCCCTTCAAAATACACACTGTAGAAACTATGCAAAGAATGTCATCAAGATATGATATCTGGTAGTGTAATTTGAACTTGACTTGGCGGTAAGGACATTGAGAGTTTGATACTCCTATAAGCCAATATCCCTCACAATTTTGATGAGAGACTATCTCTTTTTTTTTTTTTAGATTTATTTATTTGTACAAGAACTGGGGTATAGGCCAGATGTGTGGGAGGGTGAGAGGATTCACCAGAGACAGAGCGGGGAGCAGAACAGGCAGATCCACTGAAATACACTGCTGAGGGGAGCAGCGGGCAAGACAGGAGAGGTCTGCCACACCATGTGGGTTGCTCTGTGGCCGGTCAGGATCAAATTGGCACTGCAAAAAACAAACAAACAAACAAACAAAAAAACAAATTGGCACTGCAGAGGCTGCGGAAACCTTCACAGCAATGCACTCAACTGCCTCTGCCTCCAGGGAGGCCCCCATTTCTACATATTCTTGAAGAGACTATCTTATTTTTGAACTCAATTTACTTTCAATTTTATAAGTATATTTAACACAAATTGTTAACAATTCCAGAGACATGGCTTTTTATAACCATGCAGGTGGCTGGTTTTCTAATTCTATATATTATTTTACATTGCTTGAGAGTGAATTCCCAAAACCCACCTTTTTTGATTATACATAGTTCATTTGGGTTCTACTAAGTGGATTGCTTATTGAAAGGTCAAGAGAAGTTCAAATCATTTCCATTAGTTTTCAGATTTCTTGGTGAGAAGCTGGTTTGCAAACATCTCAAAGGGTGATCTAAGTGTTCTGTTGTTTTCCTTTTTCTTTCTCACTATGTATTTATTCTTTCAAATTAATTTTTCAGTTCCCTACAATACTTTTAGATATCATTAATTAATAAAATTTGCAAAACGTCATTGCATATTGACTTTCATGGTGTTGTTGCTTTACATATATTTCTATATGTTGTGGAATGTGTGTGGGTAGTGAGATTCACAGGAAAAAAATGAAAAAATAGATATTGCCCCACTAAAAGCTATCAATGGGTGATAGCAATATATAATTTTTCTTTATGTTTTATCTATATGTCCAATTTTTTCCAAAACAGACACACACTATTTCTGTAATTCAATAAAATAAATTAGAAGGAAGAAAACAAGTAAGGACTTTTCAGTTTCAAGAACTAAGGAAAAAAAAAAAACAACGAAGTATTCTGAAGTGCATTTGGAACTGATGTGACTACACTGTTGTACCTTGTGGATGACAGGGTAACTACTAAGAAGTCTTGTGTGTTTGTCTGTATATTTTGTCTTCAAATCTATTTTACTTCTGTTATTAATATGTAGTCAAACCATTCTCTTTTTATTATTCTCAGTCAGTGTTTTCATAGTGTATGTATTTCCATACATCTATTTTTAATATATGTCAATAAATTTTAAGGTGGTATCTTGGGCCTCCCCAGTGGTGCTGTGGGTTGAGAACCATACTGTGAAGCTGTCTACAGCCTCTGCAGTGAGAATTCCATTCTAGGCCAGCCAGGGAGATACCCACATTGCACAGCAGACCTATCCTGTCTCACCCGCTCCTCTCAGCAGTGCCTTTGGTCCGTCTGCCTGTTCTGCTTCCTGCTCTGTCTCTGCTGAATTCTCTCACTCTCCTGTGCCTCTGGCCTATACTCCAGTTCTTCTATAAATAAATAAATCTTTAAAAAAAATGAAGCAGTATCTTAGAGACATTTTTAATTGTATGATAAAATTGTATATTGATTAGAATATTTAGACATTTAATGGCATGGTCATTGTGTTTAGATTTTTCTCTACATATTGCAGTTTGGTGTATCTTTGCCCCATTTGCTCTTTTAAAAAAATCATTGACAAATTTAATTAATGAATTATCTTACACTATTGTTGATTTTTTAAGCATTTGTTCTTCATCCCTTTATTCTTATTTTCCACCTTTCTTTAGTTTTAATTGAATATAGTATGTTATGGGCCTTCCCGGTGGCCCAGAGATTGAGCGCTGGGTTGCGAAGCTGCTTGCAGCCTCTGCAGCGCCGGATCAATCCCTGGCCACCGGGTGAGGGTCCCAAATGGCACGCAGACCTCTCCTGCTGCGCCCGCTGCTCTCTCAGGAGTGTGCTTTGGTCCTTCTGCCTGTTCTGCTCCCCGCTCTTGCTCTGGTGAATTCTCTCACCCTCCCTCACCTTTGACTGTACCCAGTGCTTGTACAAAGAAAGAAAGAGAGAAAGAGAGAGAGAGAGAGAGAGAGAGAGAGAGAGAGAGAGAGAGAGAGAGAGAGAGAAAGAAAGAAAGAAAGAAAGAAAGAAAGAAAGAAAGAAAGAAAGAAAGAAAGAAAGAAAGAAAGAAAGAACGAACTTTGGTAATTAAAAAATATATATATAGTATGTTATAGCACTTGGTTTTATATTTTTAGTGATGGGTGCAGTAGGGTTTAACATGAATTTTAATATCTAGACTACAGTTTATAGACTTTTATTTTCTTCTACATTCAAAGAGTCTTTCGCCATTTCATTTATCAGAAAATGTTATAAATACCTTATATCAATGGCTTTTCCTTTCCTCATATTTATTTGACTTCTATCAATATATGATACAAACACTAAGTAGAATTTTATTATTTTTGCATTAAGTCATCTTATAATTTTGCCCAGAAAATATTGACCCCCATGTTTACTACTGATCTACACTGGTTTCTTTTATTTCTGCTGTTTCATAGAATATTATTTTTTTAAATATTTATTTATTTATACAAGAACTGGGGTAGAGACCAGAGGCACGGGAGGGTGAGAGATTTCACCAGAGATAGAACAGGGAGCAGAGCAGGCAGAGGGACCAAAGACACTGCTGAGGGGAGCAGCGGGCGGCAGGAGAGGTCTGCTGTGCCATGTGGGTATCTCCCTGGCCAGCTGAGAATCGAACCCCTGCTGCAGAAGCTGTGGACAGCTTCACAGTGTCTTAAATCAGCTTGTTAAAGAAATCGTTACATTATCCCACTGTGCTTTACCTAACATTATTCTGAGTGAAAAGATTCTAACTGTTTTTCGGAAAATTTAATTCTTTTGGTAGGCAATGGATCCTTTATTAGACTGAAGAGTTTTTGGTTTTCTCCTTTATGTTAATTTTCACTGATTTAGGTCATGACGTGCCTTGTGTGATCCTGTTTGAATTTTTCTGCCCATTTTAGATCTGTGGATCATGACTCGTCACATTTAGAATATTTTGAGCTATTCTATTTTCAACAACTTCTTTGTTCACCATCATCTTTGAGAATTTTATTGCATGTATATTTGAGTACTTGATATCCTATGGGACATTTAAGTCACTGGTCTCATTTATACATTTACTTATTCTGGACACTTTCTCTCTGTGCTTTAAAGCAGATCAGTATTTTCCGGTAGGACTCTCTACAATGACAGCAACGTGTTAGAATATACACTATCCAAAGCAGCATCTCAAAAATATGTGGCTGAGTATTTGAGATGTTGCTGGTGAAACTGAGTCTACCTTTCTAGAAACATCATGTAGGGATGGCTTATACAGCTGCGTCTTTATGCTTTATGTTCCAGTGTCCAATATGTTGTGTCACCGTTCAGTAATTTAGCAATTATGTGCTTTGTACCGTAAAATTTCTATTTGATTCTTTAAAAATTCTTATACTGATCATATTTAAGATATTCTTTTAATACCTTGATTTTTGATTTGAACATTATAGTCCTTTCAAGATGTGTTTCTATTGACTACTACTTCCCTAAGATGTTATTCTGATTTTATTATCTATCTAGTAATCTTGTCAGATGATGGACATTATTGGATTGTGATTTTGTGATTATATTATGCTACTTTTAGATGTCTCTGAAGTATATTTAGGCAGGCAGTTGGGCTAGTTAAGATTAGACTGATATAGTTATACCTTATATTTAAATTTTCATGGACAGATCAATGTTTTTCATGTTAGGACCAATTTAGTTCTTTTGTTACTAACTTGATCTTTTGGGTCTTTCCTAATCATTGAGAAGGATCTATTGATGTGCAAAGACACATGGATATCCTTGAATCCTGTGTACCACCTTACAATGATTTAGCTTTGCTGGTCATAAGGAGTTTTAACTTAATATTTAGTCCCAACAGAGGGAAGGGATCATGCATGCAGATCTCTGGAGCTCTATCTGGAGCTCTACCATATGCATTCCTCTCTCTATCCCTCAGACCCAGGAATTATAAGCCTCAGCTTTTCCAGGATGAAATTTTGTTTCCAAAGTTCAGTGATCTACTTGGTTCTCTTTGACTGTGCTGCAGTCCATCAAGTTCTTCCAGACAGTCCACAGATGTGTGGTCAGTGGAGCAGCTTATTAATTCCCATTGATAGGAAATCACAGCACAGCCTATTGCTTGAAAACAATCAAATCTAGACTCATACATCCTTCTCCAGTATGAAGCCAGGATAAAACATCTGGCACATGTAGACCCAGAACAGTGATGCTATCTCTAAATGTAGTATTCAGTGTGAGGACAAACGAGTAAATTGGACAGAGGCAATAATCATTCTGGCCACTGATATAGGCTATAGATAATGATATCGAGAAATATAAACTGATCATAAAGGTGAACATGAGAAAACACTCCATTATTTATAGATGACACACTTACCTACTTGGAAAAGTAAGTGAATGAAGCAACATGCTAAATAGAGTGCAGCAATATACTGGGTATGATCTTAGCTTACAAAAATCAATAGTGATTTTCTTTTCATGCAATAACCAATCAGAAAATTTAGAAACAAATAATATGCAATTCTTATTTGCAATAAAGATTTTTCTCCATTTTTTTCTCAATAAGGCAAACTAACTATAGTGTAAAACCTGACAATTGAAATATGATTATGGTAAAATGAACTGGACATATGGGTAAACAAACAGTCCATCATATTTGGTTTATAAATGCCAAAAGATTTTTAATGTATGGATATATATAAACAGAATCCAAAAGCAACTGTTCACTTTTTAAAAAGAAAAAGAGTAATATTTATCTTACATATTATATTAGTTCTCCCTCCATCCTGTGCTTATTCCCCTTCTTTCATCTTTCCTTCCTTCCTGTTCAGAGAAACACTCACTAAACTCGCTTATCATTCTCCTCAGAGAAACACGTCTTTGCAGAGCCCATATCTAAAAGCATAAGAAATACAAACTGAGGGCTTCCCCAGTGGCGAAGTGGGGAGAGCACAGCGCTGTGAAGTTGTCCGCAGCCTCTGCAGTGCAGGTTCAATTCCCAGCCGGCCAGGGAGCTACCCACATGGCACTGCAGACCTCTCCTGTCTTGCCTACTGCTCCTCTTAGCAGTGATTTCGGTCCTTCTGCCTGTTCTGCTCCCTGCATCTGTTGCTGGTGAATTCTCTCACCCTCCCATGCCTCTGGCTTGTACCCCAGCTCTTGTATAAATAAATAAATCTTAAAAAAAAAGAAATAGAAACTGAAAGAGTCTAACATACACACAAATTTCAACACTTAGTGCTAAATTTACCATTGCTAAGAATAAGTAGCACATTTCTTTTTATTTCTGAAAAAGGGGTATTCTCCCTTAGTAAAAATGACATAATTCTGATAAATATACTTGTACATTCACCTCAGTCACAATATTTTCAGTGCATTTACCTAGAAAGCTCTAGATATCCTCTAAAATGTTACTACTTAAAATTTAAAATAACATGTTTCTAGATATAAGATTTTATTCCCTTTTTTGGATATTTTTTGCTTTAGGTATTTAATCATTTCTTTGTGCTATAAGGAAAGAACAATAATAAAAACTGATAAAATACTCTAAGATAGGACTTGAATTTTCAAAATTTTGAGCGGTGAGTTTTAAATCACAGGGTTGGCAGTTTAGTCAGAAAAAGAGAATATATTTTGAGCTGAAACTGATATACACAGATTGTTTCTGGATCATTGTTTTAACACACTGACCATAGAACAGTTTGTGTTTGTGGCAAAGACCCAGATATGAAATAGATTAAATAGAAATTGGCGGAATTAAGCAGCTTAGGAAAAAACATGCTCTTGTTGGGAAAGTTCCGACTCTTGGAAAAATAAATGACTTGGGACAATTTACAAAATATCATCGTTTTTCTTTTTTTGTAATATTACCAACCACCGGTTCTTTCTATTAGCAGGAGTTGAGGGTGGGGATTATAATAAGAAAGAGCATCTGGATGATTTAACTAAGACATAAGATTGCTCAATGCACTTCTGAGATTTTTTTATTTCTACTTACATAGGAACACAAAGAAAAACATCGGTATGGTGGTTTTTCTGCACAAGTACACAAACTTTGTTAACCTGGAGTTCAATGGGAGAAAATATTTGTTTTAATTTAGAAATTCATCTTTATAGAGTTGGCCTCTTTTCTTCAGCCATTTGCAATGAAAATCAGTATGAGTGTATTCAAGAAATCGCCGACAATTAGGTAACATAAAGAGATGCATTAATGTTTAACAAATATACTAAAAGTCATGTATCTAAGTGAATATATTCATCAAACATCTTCACAGAAATCAGTATAAATGGCAATTTTTCTCTGGATAATTTAGCCCCAATGTTGACATTTCCTTCAGATTTTGATACATTGTTTAAGTGAACTAAGAGGAACAAAAACTATTTTATTTACTATGCCTTTTACATTGAAAAAGACCAATAGGCATTACGAAATTAACTCCAGTTCCTAATGAATAAATCAAGTTAGGTAATCTCTCAATAAGAAATCTCAATGGGAGGGCCTCCCTGGTGGCGCAGGTGGTTAGGCACAGCACTGTGAAGCTGTCCACAGCACTCTACAGTGCCGGTTCAATCCCCGCCGGCCATAGAGATACCCACATGGCACAGCAGACCTCTCCTGTCTTGCCCGCAGCTCCCCTCAGCAGTGTATTTCATCAGTCGGCCTGTTCTGTACCCTGCTCTGTCTCTGGTGAATCCTCTCACCCTCCCGCACATATGGCCTGTACCCAGGTTCTTGTATAAATTAAAAAAAAAAAGTCTTAAAAAAAAAGAAATCTCAATGGGAAATACAATACTTACTATGCCAACTGAAACTGCCTTCAAGTGATATTTGTGGGAGGTACTATGGGAAGGACACACTGATTTTCCAACATTAACCCACACACCTATACAGAACATCTCAGCTTTCTTATGTCCTGCTAACAATGAGTTCAGACATTTCCACTATCCCATTTTGGAATATAATCAATGCAATGCATTTTATCTTAGGAAACCACAAATCAGTGACAAGACTATTGAAACCCCTCACCATGTGACCTGCCTTCCTTCATTCATTCTTTTCAGCTCTGGCAGGGTCCCCAGAATGAGTATACTCAGGACTGTGTGTGGTTCCAGATTTCTAAATAAATGTCACTGATCCCTAAACCACTGAAGCATAATACAGGACATTAAAATAAACAAATAACTGGTCCTGAGGTCTCCCTAGTGGCCTATGGGTTAAGTCTCAGCTCTATCACCATTGAGTCATGAGTTCTTTCACTAGCCAGGGAGCTACCCACATGGTGCAGCAGACCTCTCTTGTCTCACCCGCTGCTCCCCTCAGCAGTTTATTTCAGTAGATCCACCTGTTCTGCTCCCCACTCTGTTCCTGGTGTATCTTCTCATCCCCCCATCTCTGGCTTACAGCCCAGCTCTTCTATGCATATATAGATAAATCTTAATTTTAAAAACTGGCCTTAATATTTTTGCTTCATATTGCATGTATTTTAAGAATTTAATATATACTTAAAGGAAAGCTAAGTTTTTTTTTTTAATATAACCACTCACTTTAAAGTTTACATCATTGATATTCAAAGAAATAAATTTTATAAAAAATCTGTTTTTATGAATAAAAGATAAACACCATCATAACATGGATATACTATGATGACAGATTTGAATTATCAATTTTATGAGATTTCCTTCTCACCAAATTAATATATTCAATACAATATTTTTGATCAGATAAATTGTAAAAAGAAAAAGTCTGAGAGTTTACTCTCACTAACTCACTGTATAGGAAATGGCATAAAAGGGTTCAGTCCAAAGAGATCAAATATATGACAAGAAGTTATTCCTCCATCAAAAAATGAAGAGCACTGAAAATGAAATAAAGAAGATACAACATTTTGATTAGTTTAGTTGTTCTAAGAAATAATTAACTAACAAAATTAACTGTGTTGTATTTATGTTTATAATATATATGAAAACATTTATGTTTGCTTAAAATTTAACAAAAGAGGTAAAAATACCATGTACAAAAAATTTGACAAGTACCTTTTAAGTGTCATGTCATGTCACAAAAGAGGAAATCTGAGGAAAGTTACTGATTGGAGGAGATCAAGAAAATATTACAACTAAAAACAAAGTAGAATTCTGAAACGGAACTTTCAATCCAGTGTAGGAAAAACAGCATGAGTGAAAAAATTGTTGAAATCATAATAACATATCGAGGTCAGAAAGCAGTCTTATAACATTGTTCATTTCTTAATTTTATGATTTTATAATTTTTTCTATTTAAGATGTTAATTTTATGGGAACTGGCTGAGGATTAAATGGAAAGTTTCTTCTACCCTTCCCCATCATATCTGTAAAGCTAAAATGATATTTATGAACAGTATATTCAAAAATTTAAAAAAAACACTCCTAATAATGTATTCTTCTTTAATTGAAATAACAATGACTTGCAACACTGTATGTGATTTAGAGGTATAGGATCTTAGCCTTCGAATGCATGCTATACCCACCACATTCACCACTGATACGCTTAAAGTCCTCCACACAGTCCTCTGTGCCTCAGCCCCACACTCCCAAACCTCATCTCTCTCCCCTTCTGGTAGCTTCAATTCTACAGTCAGATTTCTAGGGTTTGTCAGTGATTTGTTTCATTACATTCCACATATAAGTGACACCATGTAGTATTTATCTTTCTCCTGACCTTTTTCAATTAGCATTACTCCCCTCCAGTTCTATTCATGTTGTCACAACTGCCAAGAGCTTATCTCTTTATATTGCTGAGTAGTATTCTATTATTATATACCAGAACTTCTTAATCCACTCATCTGTCTTTGGGCATTTAGGTTGTTGCTATAAATTGGCTACTGTAAATAGGACTGCAATAAACATAGGAATACACATATCCCTTTATATTAGTGTTTTTTTGTTTGTTTGTTTGTTTGTTTGTTTGTTTGCATTCTGTGGGTAGATAATTAGGAGTGGAATTGTTAGATCATATAATAGATCTATTTTTAATATTTTATTTTTTATTTTTTTGTTTATTTATACAATAGCTGGGGCACAGGCCAGAGGTATGGGAGGGTAAGAGGATTCACCAGAGACAGAGCAGGGAACAGAACAGGCAGACAGTTGGAAAGCACTGCTGAGGGGAGCAATGGGCATGGCAGGAGAGGCCTACCATGCCATGTTGGACCCTCACAGGGCGACTGGGATCAAACCGGTGCTGCAGAGGCTGTGGGCAGCTTTGCAGCCCAGCACTCAACCACTGAGCTACAGGGGAGGCCCATGTTTGTCTTCTTTGGATAAGTACTGATTGACCTCTCAGTGAATATTTTGATTGGCTTATTTTTTGTTGTTGTTGCATTGTATGAGTTATTGAGTGATAACTATATCACTTGTTATGCTGAATGTAGCATAATTGAGAAAACTAAGTATGATTTTCCAACAATGCACTAAATATGAATAAAATGTTTTATACTATTTATATTTCTAATTTTCTGTCATTATATCAACTTGATTTACCACTAAATTAATAGATAAGAAAGTTTTATAATCTTTTACATTCAGTGTCTGCTGCACAAATCATAGCTACATGATCGATCAAATGTTCCAAAACAAGAACAAACATAATAAATTTTAAGGAAGTATGGGTGAAAAGTCAAAGATTTGTGTAGACAAGAAAATGTCACAAAATGAAACAAAAAGCATATGTTAAATTTGGCTGTCATGCAAAGATTATAAAACTTCAGAAATAAATATTCATCAAAGTCTTGGCATAAAACACAATTTTTATAACATTTTAAGATACAATTTAAAGTGATTGTGTTTTCATAGTAATGAAGCTGATTTTACTCTTAAGGATATGTAATTTGAGATTATCTATTGTTCCATTACTGATCTTAGATAACATATGACATCTCTCTTTAATAATTATTATAGTCGGGCCTCCCCTGGTGGCACAGAGGTTGAGCACTGGGATGCGAAGCTGCCCCCAGCCTCTGCAGTGCCAGTTGGATCCCTTGTCACTGGCAAGGGCCTCACATGGCACACAGACCTCTCCTGCCACCCGCTGCTCCCCTCAGCAGTGTACTTCGTCAGTCTGCCTGTTCTGCTCCCTGCCCTGGCTCTGGTGAATTCTCTCATCCTCCCGCGCTTCTGACTGTGCCCAGTGCTTGTATAAATAAATAAATAAATAGATAGATAAATAAATAAATAAATCTTAAAAAAAATTATTATAAGTCACTTAAAGCAAGAACGACATAATTAGCAAACTCTTTGAAACAAGTAGAAATTGCCTAAAATGGGACACATGACTAACAATATCTTACTATTTGATCCAAAATAACTAATGCCAATACAAAAGAAATTAAAATAAATGACAACTTATTTTTTATGACCATGAAATTATAAACGGACATGACCAGGTCATTGTGGAGTAAATATTGTCAACATTTGCATAAGACTTGATAACATAAACGTATTCTCTGCCTCAAAATATAGATCCAAAACATATTCTAAAGCAGAGAATGCTTAATCTGATTAGTGTGATATGTTTTCAAGATTACCTATATTGCAGAGAAAACTTTTTATTTGAACTTATTTTAGATCTGCAAAATGAGCTGAAAAAAGTACAGTTCCCATATGTCCTTTAGCCACCTTGTTATAATGCTAACATTTACATAACCATAATGAAAATATAAACCCTCTGAAATGAACATTGACACAATACTATTTAATAAATCTTTGAATTCATTCACTTTTCACCAGTTTTTCCGCTAATATCTTTTTTATAATCCTGGACCTAATCCGGGATACCTCGGTGGATTTAGTTATCAAGTCTTTAGTCTGCTTCAGTCTGTTACAGTTTCAGTCTGTTCTTGTTATTCATAATGTCAAACTTTTTGAAGAATGCTGACCAGCTATTTTGTTAAGTCTCTCTTAATTAATGTTGGGTGTTTTCTGATGATTACTCTGTGCTTATGGATTTGGGGGGAGACTATGAAACAAGTAAAATGACTTGCTATCATAGCATATCAGGAAGTATGTGATATCAATATAATAAATTATTGGTGAAGGTAACCTTGATTGATTAAAGTGGTATCTATGAGATTTAAGGGATATTTGTGGAAACCATCACATAATTAGGAAATATTTTTAAGCAAAACTTTTGGATGTTGCAAATATTCTTTTGCTCCTTGAAAAGGGCATCCCCCCATTATTTATAACCAATAATGGATGTTGTCTGCAGCTATTATTACTGTTGTGTTCTCATGATGACTTTTTTTTTACATTCCCTCATTCATTCAGCATCATATTATATTGAAATCTAATACCCCCAGTTACCTACTTCTTCTGTCATCTTTTTTGTATGAGTAAGGATTCAAGGACATTACTTTTATTTTTACCTATATCATATATTCTGTGTCAATCCTTACTATAGGAATTAGGAGAAATGTCCATCCAGTAATGAATAGTCCATTTTCTTGAGATAAGATTGAAAAAGGGTAGTTTCATTTTCTTCCATCTCTGTTCTCTTCCTACTCTCCTCTACCTTTATCTTGTCCTTTTTGTTTTTATTCTAATTAATGACTATACTTTGATTGATTTTTCTAAGGAAGCAGGATACACACCCAGGGAGAGAGCTATTCTTTATATGTTAAGAAATCGTACAGTGTTTCTGTGTACCCAGATGCTGGCCTTAGGACTCTGCTAGGGTAAAGCAGGTCGGACCCAGGTGTGTGGCCAAATATTTCAGGACTAAGGTGAGAAATGGTCAACCAGAAAGAAAGATTATGTGACTGGAAAAGCCATTTCCTTATGTAGTAATTACCGTTCACTAGACCCTTCACTAGTTAAACTATTAGCAAAACAAGGTTTGTTAAATTTTAGATGAATAAAGTACATGTGCAACTTTCCAGGCAAACAAGATATAAAATAGCTCCATCAAGCCAAAACATTCTGTTGTGCTACATCTTCATTTCACTCATTCTGTCTACAGAGAAAATTTTCAATAGTCAACCTTGGAATAAATGAAATCACATTGCATATATTCTTTGTGCATCATTTACTCCTCAGTATAATGCATCTGAGGTTCTTTCAGGTGGTGTACATCAGTATGGCTCTCCTTGTTATAATGGAGCTGTATTTACCACACAGATTTAATACAGTATTTTATCCAGATCTTCTGTTGACACATTATGTTGGTTTTAGCTTTGAACTGCCTTTGTTAAAATTGCCACAAACATTTATGTTCAACGGAAAGGATATGGAATAAAGGTATGTTTAATATCTGAAAAACTTTCCAAGTGAATAGAGATCAAGAGTCAGTCATGAGTATTCTCATAAGTATTTGCTGCCATTTTGTGTGTTCTTATTGTGTTCCCCATTAGGGAACAAGGCAAAGTTGAGCCCTGGTGTTCAGCAAAGATCTACAAACATATTGGATAAGCTATCAGGCTTCAAGTATATCAACTTCTTTTCAATCCTTTACCTATTTCTCAGAATTTATAGTACTACTTTAAACACTTAAGGTTTTATGAATTTCTATGTTAAAATTCATGCTAGGTCAGAGATTTGATTCAGGAGACCACAATACATGTTCAGTCCCCACCAAATATGACTTAATTGACTTTAATTACACACACACACACAAAAAAAAACAAACTAAGAAATAAATCTATATAATATATTACCAAAAATGTAATACTCTAATAGTGAAAATGTTGTTTAATATAATTGCATTAAAAAAGTCTAAAACTATGTATTTGAAGATAGACATATTTGCTTATATATTGTATTGGTGAATTTAAACTGTATTATCATAAAATATATAGTAACATAGAAATAATGCATCTTTTGCTAAAGAAATGTCTAGAAATAATTTGCATATTTATCAGGTAAATCCTAAATTCAATCATAGCAGAAAAATGATCACTGAGAATTAACTAGTGTTACTCTCATGTAAGGGCTTCATGGAGTGTTCTTCATAGTTTCTACAATTTAATTTTTTCTCTTTATCATATAGTTATAACGTTTCTTACATCTTGTGATTTAGTGTTACATCAAACGACATGTTCTAACTACAAACTGTTGAGAAATTGAGAAACACTGACATTCAAATGTCAACTTATGGTTCCTCCCTTCCATAAAATAATATTACA